>NC_086317.1:374411145-377228645 GCF_036172605.1 Pelobates fuscus | reverse complement strand
TGTCCTTGCAACTGGGGTCCCCTTTAGCCTATACCCAGCAGAGGGAGAGGCATTGGGAGTCCTTGGTTCTGGTTCTGGGTACAGCCGTCTGGTCGGTAGTTGCGGTGGTGGCTTCTTGTGTGGTATCCCCTCCCGCCTCTGATCTCGGCGTACTTCCGAGCACTTGGGCTGTCAGCCCCTTTGTAACTTGCCGTCAGAGCTCGAGGTCCACCAGTAGGTTGCTTTCTCTCGGTTGGAGTGGAGGCTTTGATGGGGTAGTCCCGTCTGAGTGTGGCGTGTAGGCTTTTGCCGGAGTGGTCGCCTTCTCCTTCCTGCTCTCCAGTCCGCGCCATTGCCGGGTTCTGTAGCTGCAGGCTGCTGTATGGTCGCCCGCGGGGTTATAGCTGGTGGGGCTAGTACAGCGCCCTCACGAGAGTTAAGTTTGGCCCAGAAGGTGGCAAATAGTCGGTCGAGTCGTTCCTCCAGAGAGGGTAGCTGAGAGGTAGGCACTGGGACACACGTGGCGTCCGCCATGTTTCTCCCCTCTGTTCAGGCTGCGCAGGTATGTCTGGGTTCTGTTGCTGGTTTACAGGCTTCAGTTGCCGGGATATCCCTCACCGGCAGGGGGAGGAGGGGGTGGAGAGTGTGTCGGGGGACCTTCCGGCTAGTGGGCTCCAGTCAGCGGAGGGATCGGCCGCCTCCTCTGTGCTGTCCGGGTGGGCCTCCTGTAGGCCTCAGGTCTGACCCCGGGATGGATCCGCCAATTTCTGGCACAGGACCTCTCGCTGGCTGTCGCAGCTTTGTGTCTCTGTCTCCGGGTCCTATGGATCGGTAAGATGTGAGGTTATAGCAGTAAAGTGGCGGGATTTGAGTTTATGTGCATGGAGTTTCCACGATGTGTGACCGCTCGGCATGGCAATCAGGCTCCGCCCCCCTAAGATGCTAATTTTGTCTTCCTAATATTTTTGTGTGTGTGGAAATTTAAGAAAGCCAAGTACAATTCTTAAAGGAGCAGACCCTGGAGGAGATGTCTCACTTGGTATAATCGTTGAAAAGGCTGTTGTACAAAAAGTCCAATAAAATGGACACACTCCTGGCTAGGGCCCTGCAGCCCAGGGCCGGAATTAAACCAATTACAACAATTAGATCACTGACAGGCACGGCAATAAAATAGTTGGGAAGGCATAATGAATTAGATATTTACCCAATACTAATACACACTCTACAATCATATCCACTATACCTATAAGTCAAGGCCTATTAGCCTTGACCTCCCGAGAGTCCCAGGAGCAAGTATTTCCCAAGTAAGTGGATTAATCTCATAAGAGCAAGCATTAGGCTGCTAGTGCAGGACCTGCCAAGAATGGGGTACATTGATGTTGTGGAGGGCTTATGCAATATATGATCATATAATGTAACTAAATCCCCATTATTTTTTGCCTAGGTGAGGTTTTTAAATAAAACTTTTACAATCTATGAGATTTGAAATCATTGTTTAGTGAATAAGGGAGTGCGCTGGATTGTGTATTTTGTATATATTGGCCCCAGCAGCACCCTATAATGTATGCATGTTCAGGTGAGTGCAGCCCTCTTGGTTTGATAGATAGATTTATCTTTATCTATCTTGGAAGCATGCTCTAAAATTAATCATCAATACATGTGACCCTTCAGGAGCAGTCATTTAAGACTCTATTCCTCTGATATGTCACCCCAGTAAAGCTCTATCACATGAGAAAGACAACCACAGACACATGTTGGCACCAATGAGGGGCGAGAGTAACATCTACACTTGTGGTGAGTCATGCCCTGAGCATTGAGTGGTGGGGGGAGGTGCCCACTTTAGAGAAAAAGATTTTCAATGGACACATAGACCTAGATACCTGTGAATGCATAATTTTCAGTCCCACAAAAAGAATGACCAATAGGGAACAAAAATTTCTTAATATGGTCAACCCAGTGGTGCGCTGGACTATGGCACAGTCATGGCTGAAATCTCAGATCCCATCTATGTCACAAGTGATAGCTAAGATAAAATACAATTATTTAATGGACAAGTTACAAAACAGGTCAGGAACACTTACCTATATATTGGGAGTAATATAATACTTAAGAGTAACATCTAGGGAACTGCACAGTTAGAACTAAACAGTTGATCCTCTGCATTGTTGGGAATCCTGTTTAATTGGTTCTATGATTTGTTTTTTCCTTTCTTATCTTAATATCAGACACAGAACATGAACAATGCACGTAAAATACAAAAGTGATTGCTGAAAACTTAGTTCAATTTGAGTTTAAAAATTAAGGCCAAAGTAGCAGTGAAATGGAAAGGAAAGTATGCCCAGCTAAGAGAATTTTCACCTTAATTTTGAAGTCCATGTTGAATTCACATTGAATTGCTTACTGATTTTTCTTCCAGTTAATTTATTCAAGTGTAGACAAGCAAATAGAGATCATACTTCCCAACTTTGGTGGGACAACAGAGGGATGGGCAAAACAGGGGGAGGCAGGCTTGTGACATAATTCATGTCACTGGCTCTTCCCAAATGCGTGGATAGGTCCACCGAATTGACAGGTCAGCCATCCGTGAAAGCATGCCAGGCCACATGCCAATCAAGTAAGCCGGCCCATGCAGGGGGGGCACTGTGTAAGTGCTCTCTGCAGAGTTCTGATGCCCTGAGCATAGCGCAAGCACTTCTAATGGTATAACAGGAAACAGCAAATAGAGGGTGCGCTAAGTAGAACAATGAGAGATAATATACAGAGAAAAAAGGAAGTACAAAAGTCTCTGAAAATGCAATGTGGACCTTGGATAGGTATTCTTTGGTTCTTGCTTTGGGTCCTCAGTAGTTAAAGGACCACTCTAGTGCCAGGAAAACATACTCGTTTTCCTGGCACTAGAGTGCCCTGAGGGTGCCCCCACCCTCAGGGACCCACTCCCGCCCGGCTCTGGAAAGGGGAAAGGGGTAAAAACTTACCTTTTTCCAGCGCTGGGCGGTGAGATCTCCTCCTGCTCTCCTCCTCCGATCCGCCTCTTCTCCTCCCCGCTGCGCGCGCATTCAGCCGGTCACAAAATCACAGTGAGAAGCACGCAAGCGCCTCTAGTGGCTGTCAATGAGACAGCCACTAGAGGACATAGGGGGAAGGCTTAACCCATTCATAAACATAGCAGTTTCTCTGAAACTGCTATGTTTATGAAAAAATGGGTTAACCCTAGAAGGACCTGGCACCCAGACCACCTCATTAAGCTGAAGTGGTCTGGGTGCCTAGAGTGGTCCTTTAATATGAAATACAAAAGCAGAAACAGCAAGGGACCAATAGTGCAAAACCGTTAGGAAATGGTGTCACGGACAACATAGAAATAGAGAAGTGCCAACTCACAATATAAAGAGCTATGCCCAGCTCTAGGTAAAACAGCATACAGTGGTTTTTGAAACTATTTCTATGTTGTCCGTGACACCATTTCCTAACGGTTTTGCGCTATTGGTCGCTTGCGGTTTCTGCTTTTGTATTTCATATTAACTACTGAGGACCCAAAGCAAGAACCAAAGAATACCTATCCAAGGTCCACATTGCATTTTCAGAGATTTTTGTACTTCCTTTTTTCTGTGTATATTATCTCTCATTGTTCTACTAAGCGCACCCTCTATTTGCCGTTTCCTGCTCTCTCAGATTTGTTGAAGGGTTTGAGGGTTGCCCTTCCCCTCAGGTGTGCAGCTCCATTCACCCCTGTGATCAGTACTGTAGCGCTGTACCACCCCATTTTCTTTTTTGTTACTTCTAATGGTATGCTTGTACTATGCTTGTTGGGGACAGTTCCCAAATGCAGAAACAGAAAACAAAGTTGGGACAGGACCTGAAAATCAAGACTATTCCAACGTATTCGGGATGGTTTGGAGGCCTGTAGATATAAAGCTGAATAATATTCAGAAAAGAAGAAATGCCATCTACCAGTTTCCAGACACATTCTAGAACAAAATAATGTTGTTGCTTTTTTGTTACAAATTAGCTCCTCTAAACATAATGCAGGTTATAATTTAGTCGGGCAAGCTTATTTCACCTGGAAAGCCGCAAGTTCCTGGATAGAGAAGACGTGATTCTTAATTTCTTAATCCTAAAGGAATCTGGATAATTCTATTTTCAATAAAAGTATCTGTATAAGCTGGGAGACCTAAATACCGTATATTGGCTCCTTAAAGCAAAAAAGTCGGTAAAAAAAATAAATAGTACTACTTATGTAAACCCACTGTTATTTAGCATTCACATCACAGCTCTTTTAAAGGTCTCCTAATGGTACATAAAATTAGCACTTTTAGGAGACAAATTTCTGAAAATTAAAGTAGTTTTTTAAGGTAATACTGTAATTGTCTTACTCTGTATGAAAACAAGTTTCTTTAACAGAAATTGAAATAAAGTAAGATTTTCAACTGAAATTCCAGCTCTCAACTGCTTAGGTCAGATTGCACGTAAAGAAAGGCTCAACAAATCCAGGTCGCCATGGCAGTTGTGGGTTTAGAATAGGGAGAGAGACAGGGCCGGACTGGCCCACCGGGATACCGGGAAATATCAAACAGCTGGTGTGCTGGTGGCTGGAGGGAGACCTGCGCTGCCTCTGCTCTGCTCCCCCGCCCTTGCGCGCTACTTAACCGGTATATTCATATGACGTCATATTCCAGCCCCGGTCTCCTTAAGCTGTGCGCTGGGGAGCAGAGCCAGCACAGCCCCTATGTGCCCCATCAGCGGCCCGCCCTGCACAAACACCCAGCCTGCCGCCTGCCTGCACAATCTCCTGGCCAATCGCCCACTGGACCCCACAGGTAGCAATAATGTGAGAGTCATGGTGTGCGTGCGTCAGTCATGGTCTATATGTGTGCGTGTGTGTGTCTGTCATGGTATATATGTGTGCGTGTGTGTGTGTGTCTGTCATGGTATATATGTGTGCGTGTGTGTGTGTCTGTCATGGTATATAGGTGTGCGTGTGTGTCATGGTATATATGTGTGCGTGTGTGTGTGTGTGTCATGGTATATATGTGTGTGTGTGTGTGTGTGTGTTTCATGGTGTATAGGAGAGTCTCTGTGTGTGTTTAGGTTACCAGACCCCTTCCATTGGCAAGGGAATAGTGTTTTTACTCACCTTTTTTTCCCCCACGACTGGCCCTGCCTCTATGGCTGAGATCATCAAGCTGGATTATCTCAGCCAATCCAATGTTTTTCCATAGGATTGTCATTGGTTATAGCTCAACAAATCGGTGCATAAGGCTTGAATCCTGTCAGATTGTTTTGGAACAGTTTGATAAAGCCTGAGGTTCTCCACTGCATATATAACCAGATCCCTCTAAAGAAAGTTTTAGAAGCATATCATCATATCTGTTCCATTGTAAGTGTGGCATTGTGCCAATGACTCGTTCACAGGAAAAAGTAAAGGGTGGCCACAGAATATCTAGATCATGTTTATTTTAAACTTTTCTGTAGGGAGCATATGTGTGTCAGTGAGCTTGTCTGTAGGAAGCATTTGTGTATCAATGAGCTTTTCTGTAGTAAGCGCGTATGTGACAGTGAGCTTGTCTGTAGAAAGCTTGTGCGTGTCAGAGTTTGTCTGTACTACGTTTATGTGTATACCAATAAGCTTGTCTGTGTGTGTCAGTGAGATTGTTTGTCAGTGAGCCTGTGTCTGCATCTGTGAGCTTGTGTTTTTATGTCTGAGCCTTTATCAGTGAGATTGTTAGTCTATGAGGCTGTGTTTCAATGAGCTTGTGTGTGTCTGTGAGATTGCCTGTGTCTGCATGTGAGTATGCTTACTGTATAATTGAACGTTTTACTCTGAAAGGACCAATATTTATATTAGAAAAATAAATGTATATTTATATTACATATATGTTATGGCAAGACATAGCCTTACATATTACATGTGACAATATATGGCGCAATTACTCATGGGGCGGGCACAGATTTTTTTTTACAGGGCTGCTTTGTATCCCCAGTCTGGCCCTGGAGACAGATAGGAGATGGAAGATCTGGAAACATGACAGAGAGTTGGGAGTAAGTACTCTGACATCACTTTTATTAACTGTACAAAAAATAAATAAAATAACACCCAAATAGGTGTTATTTGTGCACCACTGTGGTCTATTAAGAGTATTTATTCATTAAAAAAAAATAAGCATTCCTCCCAGGCAACTTGAAGAGCAATCTGCTGCTTTTGGTCACATGGATCAGTTTGTGTTAATAAAACCTGTAATATACACTTGGTGGCAATATATAAATGACAAAATTTGCACTTTGAGTTAAACCCTTCAGATTCTGTATTCCTTTATACATATTAAATGTATATATTTTACACCCCAAGTCTGGTTTCTCAGGCACTGGGTGTTTGATTTTATTTCCACCGATGCAGTATTAATTTTTCCTGTTTACAGTGAAGCTATTTGAAAGTTATATGGAGTTATACCAATAGGATAAGGCAGAGGAGAGGTGTGAGACAGGAATGATAAATATACAGGAAAGAGATTAATAAAAGAGAGGAATGAATGAGAAAGGAAGCATCATAGGCAGGATGGGGGAGAGCATGGCAAAGAAAGAGATAAGGAATTGATGCTGAAATCAAGAAAATGCAATTTGCTAAACGGTTCTTAATCTGAGTACTACAAGCAATAAATGCTAATAAAAGGCACTGAATACACATGGGGGGATTACAGGCAGTGATGTGAGTTACCATTTCCTAGATTATAAAGAGTGAAGAATATTCAGACATTTTACTGAAAGCTTCCACAGATCTGTGGGTTTAATAGAGGTCACACGGGAAAAGTAATTAAGGAAAATAATGTCATGTTAATGAGGGCATTTTATTCTAATGAAACAGCAATTTAGATTTCCACATGATAAAAGGAAATGAGCGCAGCACATTCAGAAAGAATTGGAATTTTCTGCATCTACTCAAACATGTCCAACAGCTGACCTACATAATCAATGGATGAATTGTTTGATTATTTCATTTCTACGTTTACTCCATAATTCACAAAATATATCAATTCATGATTGGCAGCAACATACAGTTTGTACCACTGACCTACCAAAATTAACAAGCTTAAATCTGCCACAAACTCCATCCACAAGTATTAAACATATTCAGAGTTTTAAACATCATTTGACATTTGTTTCCCCCAGAGAGTCAATCTAATATAATATAAAAATTATATATACACACAATATATCTGTATAGATTTTATTACTATAGCTGTACTATAGGGGACACATCAGGTTCCAGACCTCTTGCCCAGATGCCTCTTTACTGAACGTATACTTACCACAGGCTGCTTTGTGATATCGACAAGGTCTTTAATGTTGTAGTATTGATGCTTTTCAAATGCTGAAAAGAGCATATCCAAAACCTGCTGCCTATCTGCACGAGCACGTTTTCCATCATCCTTCTTCTTTTTCTCGTATTCAATCTAGACACAAAATTATAGGCAAATTAGAATGTAAGTGTAAGTAGATTTCATCCAAAATCTGCATTTATATAAATACACAAATCAATTTTGTAAACTATATTGTTTTAACCTTAAATCTAGCTGGTGAGTTCCAAGCACTTAAGAGGGGAATTGAATGTCCATTTCCCTTAGGTGGTTTAATTTGACCAGAAAGCTGTGTAAATAAACGTAGATTGTTGGACTTCCAGGCCAGAACCACCTACTCCATAAGAGGTCTACCTATTTACTGGACATGGCTCCATCCTGCCTAATTTTATCATGATATCACCATCAAAGCATCAAGAACAAGAGTGGGAGAAAACCAAAACACAAAAACTTACATTTTATTATTTGAACTTGCTCAAGAAAGTTAGGGCTTTGCAAAAAAAAAAAATGAAAATGGATGTGGACCTATTAAAATTTGCAAGGTGGGTCTGTGCTTTCTGCAAACATACTCAAGCCGGCAATGCTAAGGAATTAATGGCATAAATAAGCATATATTAAGAAAATGTAAGAGGAGTGAAATAAAAAGATTTATTATGTGAGAAAAGTATCTCGCAACTGAAATCTTTCATTTATATTAACTGCTAATTCACGAAGAAATAAGGTGTAATAAATCTGGATATCATGACAAACAATATCTCCTAGAGACCTGGAATATACATTTTAATTTTTTTCTCCACAAAGTTACATTAATGTTTCCAACAGGGAAAGAAGTCTTGCCGGGTCAGAAAGGAGATTATCAATTTGAAGATGTGGATACAATGAACAAATGAATTAACTGAAAAGAAATTATCCAGTTGATAATCTCCCAAGGTGAGCAAGAGGTGTAATGATTATAGAAAATTAACAATACATTATTATCTATTTTTAAATTCTATCGGCACTGGACCCAAATAGAAAACAAACAAATATCTAGTTGTTAACGCTGCCCACTTCGATTCTGACATAAAACCGGTCAAGACCAGGACAATTTATAAATAGGGAGCCGAAGGGCTACCCTGGTCAAATGAAGGTTAACAAACTCTCAAAACACAATACCATTATGCATTAAACCAGACAAAGGCAGGAGGTAATAAAAGAAAAACATTTTAACAAACGGAGTTACAGTGCATACATTTAAAAAGGTATTACAAATTTCTGCAAGAAAACAGATGAAAAAGAACGGGTGGGATTAAAGGAAAATTATAGTACTAAAGAAAAAAACAATTTCTGTCCCACAAGAGCTTTTGTTAAAGGAAATGATAAATCAATGAAATACGGTACATAAGGTGTTATAAATGAATCTAAAACCTGTCTCAATATATACAATATTTTTTGTACAGCAGCATCTAATCTCACCAAAAACATTACAGTCCATAGGTTATGTACAGATTAGTTATGTAGCATGAGGTTGTATATATTCATGCACAGCCAATGAGTTGTATGCAGCGCTCAAAGGAAGCACTGCATACAGCCCTTTGAATCCATTTAAACAACAGAGGTTAAGTGGTCGCATTCAGCTGCGTTGATTCTAGGGCTGCAGAAGGAAGACCCACAAGGTCTCAGATAGGTTGGCCTGCATGTAACCAAGCAGATTGTGATTGGTGTTGTGCTTTGCTAACTACACCGCACTACTGATCACCGTGTAATCAAAAGGGAAACAATGCTTGATTCAGTACTATAATAGCAGATGGTGGTAACATACCACTCGTTACAGTTTTAAGTAGGAAGCCCATCTAATAATTTCAGTACTGATATTAGCATAGGGTTTAGG
Source organism: Pelobates fuscus (assembly GCF_036172605.1). Classification (NCBI taxonomy): domain Eukaryota; kingdom Metazoa; phylum Chordata; class Amphibia; order Anura; family Pelobatidae; genus Pelobates; species Pelobates fuscus. The sequence continues at coordinate 377,219,447 of NC_086317.1, read as the reverse complement.
TTAGTGGTAGGGCTAGAGTTTAGTATAGGTTTATAGTTGGGGTGGTGTAGGGTTACTTGCCAGGTAAGGAAAGGATCAATACTGGGTGTGAGTTAATGTTATTTTAGCTGTTTTTATAGAATGCTGTATTATCTAGCTGTAATTAGGTTCCCATATGAATTTTTTATTTTTTTTTTTTAAACAAATTAAAGCTCTGGGAGCATGGAATTTAAGTCAGTTAGACAACTAGAAAACTGGAATGTCCAAATGTTTAAAAATGTGATTATATAATTTTTGTTGATTAGCGTGTTATCAGAGGCGGCTCTAGACTTTATGAGACCTTAGGCGAAACTCAAACATGAGGCCCCACTAACAAAAAAGTGTCACATATACACATTGATGCACAGTTTACCTGTGTATGTGCCTGAGAGTGTGTCTGACAGAGTATCCTTGTGTGTGAGAATGTATGTCTCTGTGAGCATGTTTGCGTTTTTGTCTGAGACTGAAGTGAGTTGTGTGTATGGCGGGTGATGGTGTGAGGGGGGTGATGGTGAGAGGGAAAGGGGGGTGATGGTGAGAGGGAGAGCAGGGTGATGGTGAGAGTGAGCGGGGGTGATGGTGAGAAGGAGGGGGGGGGTGATGTGAGAAGGAGGGGGGGTGATGTGAGAAGGAGGGGGGTGATGTGAGAAGGAGGGGGGTGATGTGAGAGTGAGTTGATGTGAGAGTGAGGGGGGGTTGATGTGAGAGTGAGGGGGTGATGTGAGAAGGAAGGGGGTGATGTGAGAAGGAGGGGGGTGATGTGAGAAGGAGGGGGGTTGATGGTGAGGGTGGTGAGGGGGTGAGGCTGAGGGTGGTGAGGGAGTGAGGCTGAGGGGGGTGAGGGTGAGGCTGAGGATGGTGAGGGGGTGAGACTGCGGGTGGTTGGGGTGGGGGGGTGATGCTGAGGGTAGTGGGTGCTGAGGCTTAGGGTGTTGGGGGGTGCTGAGGCTGAGGGTGGTGGGAGTGCTGAGGCTGGTGGGGTGGTGAGGCTGAGGGTGGTGAGGGGGTGAGGCTGAGGGTGGTGAGGCTGAGGGTATTGGGGAGGGTGGGGAGGCTGAGGGTGGTGAGGCTGAGGGTGGTGGGGAGGGTGGTGAGGCTGAAGGTGGTAGGGAGGCTGAGGGTGGTGGGGAAGGTGGTGAGGCTGAGGGTGGTGGGGAGGGTGGTATGGAGGCTGAGGGTGGTAGGGAGGGTGATGAGGCTGAGTGTGGTGGGGGGTGAGAGAGCCTACTTTTAGTCCCTGGTGGTCCGGTGGCCACTGCTCCCGATCTGCAGCTCCGCAGAGCTGCAGACCATGTAATCTCGCGAGACCATCAGAGCGTTGCCGTGGTAACCCGCAGCAACACTCTGATTGGCCGGTTTTCGCAAGACACATGGTTTGCAGCTCTGTCTGCGGTGGCTGGCCAGGCAGCCTGGAGGGGCCTCGCACCCGGCGGCATACCGGGCCCCCTCCTGGTGTCAGGTCCTCGGTCACTGACCAAGGACCTGACACAGTCTGCCCACAGGCGGTTTAGGCGGCCGCAAGGCCCCAGGCGGCCGCCTAAACCACCTAATTAGAGAGCCGCCTCTACGTGTTATTTCAAAAGGCAGCTCATATTGAGCGTGAAAATCAGTATTGCACAGTGTGATGTCACACTGTGCATTATGGAATAACCATAATTCACAATGTGAACGCTTTGACTCCCTATATCTCAGTGTAGCACTAGGGTCTGTGATTGATGACTCACAATCATGAGCTACAGACAAAGTAATTAATTATGTCGCTCTACATTTAGTCATATGAAGAAGGGCAGAGTCACTAAGACGTGTTCATTCAAGAAACTCATCTGCCTTATGGACAAGCTAAGAGGGAAAGAACCGATAACATGGTTGGGTGTCTGGTAGAAACTGTGGCAGCAGTTAGTAAGGGAACCCCAACAAAATGCGATCTAGAAATTAGAACACAGTGAAGTGTGTGTAAAGGGGAAATAATTTAATGTTCAAGTACTCACTAATAAAAAAAATAAAAGTTATATAACAATAATAGTTGCAATATAGTCGGTTTGGTTAGCTTCAGCCACATTAAAACTTTTCTCCATTACATCTCCACATCTTGAATGTCCTTTTTATAAGTTCCAGCAACCATGCCATTTTCAATGCGATAGAAGCCTTGGGCTTTACTTGTACTTCTTTGCTGTGTTCTGGAGCGGTCTCTCCCTGGATGAACATTCCATTATATGCACTTATTGTTCGTTTCTCCCTTCCAACATTTGTCAAGGACACAGTCTTTATTAAAAACACTGGGGCTTTAATCCATGCTGCTTAAAGTTTTCCAAATGGAATAGATCTCTCTTCTAGTAAGGCAACAATAGATTCACAGTAAAGGACAAAAGGCTTGTGTGCAAGTTATAGAATATATTTCACTGCAAGCATTTATGATTAACCTGCTACTAGAACTCTGATAATAAGATTCAGAGGGAAGCATTAATACTGCCTCGGTATTCAACAGTAAAGTGGAATATACTTTTTTAAATTTCAAGTTTTTTTTCCCCTAGGTAAAATATATTACAATGTTTAGTTTTTAAGTATGTCGAGATTTAAAAATGCATTTCCCCCCCAATTCTTTACATTAAATATACAGGGAGAGATAACAGAGAAGAGGAAGGGGGAGAGAGAGAGATAGATAAACAGGGAGAGAAAGAGCAAGCACACCAACACCAGAGAAATACAGAAGAAAAACTACAAGCCAGTATTAACAATGCCCTAACCAACTGTTTTGATTGCATCGCAGTGTGTATTCTATGATAAGTAATCCACAGACATCACTGGGTCATGCACAATGAAATGGTTTATTGGCCCATAAAGACAGAGTCAAAAAGTACAACATTTCGGCCTCAAGGCCTTAATTATGCAGCTGCAACATTACTTAGTGTTTATGGTCCAATAAGCTATTTCTTTTTGTATGACACTGTGATGCCTGTAGATTATTTCACCTAGTTCACATTTGCGGACTGTGGGTCCTTGCCATACTAGTTATTCTCTTGTGTGCAGAACATTATTATTTTTTTTACTTGTAGTGTGTGTGTGTGTGTATATATATATATATATATATAATATATTTTCTCTATCTCTTGAAAGATGGAGAGAGAGTTTTTTGTGGCGGTAGACACTTGATGCATTATCACATACATATTTCAATTATCTGAAATTAGTTTAACACAGGGCCAGAATAAGCTGTAGCCATTTGGCTTAGACGCATTTAGAATAATTTATGAACAATCCACTAATTAACTATAATTTACCGTGGTCCCTCTAGCGGCCTGTCCTGTCTCAATAGTCCATCTTTGGCCTCTCCATGTTGTTGAATTTGCTAATCATATGGATTCCTACAACATAGTCACTACTGTTCGTTGCCTGTAGCCCTACTCATCTGGTTTGTAGTTTCTCCTCCGTCTTAAGTGCTAGCCCTTTCCCCTCTTGTACATTTTGTTTTATGTGCTCCTCCGTCATTTCTGTAGTCCCAGTTTGCTTTTTTCCTCCAAGATTTCCTCTGTCGCACCCCTTTCCCTGTGTCTCCTGTACCTTACTGTGTACTGATTCCTCTAATACAAAAATATTTATATATGTGATACATGGCAGAGAGAAGATGCTATAATATTTTAAGAGGATACTGTATCATGTATTGCCACGAGAATATCTTACTCGAAGGCCAGAGATTTGCTTCCATAGGTAAAAAGAACCTCTGCAGCCAACTCAATAACATATGAGTTGTTGCTTCATGATATCCTCATGCCTGCCATTAAATCCAGCAGGTTTCATGCTACAGATAACCAGAATACCTTAAAAATAAGAAGTCTAATCCTGGGATAAAGATGAGGGCAAATCTGGGTATAAAATTTAGATAGATTTAACAGATTTTATTATCTATTCACACTACTATTTCATATTAGTTAAACCTATTCAGCCATTGTCACATTGTACTGAAACGCAGAACATAAATTAAGATAAAATGTGAGTAGCTGTTTCACATCATTAGCACCCAAGTTTTTCACACTGCTGCTTGCTTTAACTTAGTGACCAAACTGAAAATAAATGGAAAAATAATACATTCACCAAAATGCAGATGTAGGAAATTGAATTGGATTAAAAATATAATCTATTCCTTGTGCTTACGGATTGGCAGATTTTCCACCTACGGAGCAGTGAGTCACACAATGATATTTAAGTGGAAATAGCATTTCTGGGACAATTTCTTAAAATGTTACATTCCTCAATGGTTTCCTATGGGGATTTTCATTGACGTTGCACGTCCCCATGCGTGTGAGGACATCCAGCATCTGAGTGAAACTGCAGGAAGCACTTCTAGTGGCTGTCTGATAGACAGTCACTACACGAAATCTTAACACTCACTGCAGTTTCTCAAAAATGTGATGTTTGACATTGCAGGATTAAGTGCACCCAGACCACTTTAATGAGCTGAAGTGCTTTGAGTACCTATAGTGTCCCTTTGACTACATCCATACATATTATATATTGTTTTTTAAATAAATGGCTATATTTTAATATACCCAAGGTTCATAGGGTTGAACGATCCTGTCATAATCGAAAGATAGGGATGAGCTTTAGTTTTTTTTTTTTTTTTGGTGGTAACAAAGAATCAATTTCCCTTCTATATTTGATGAGAAGATCAGTATATTAAAGATGGTGTTTTTTATTGCAAGTTTTTTTTTTTTTTTTGGTGGTGGTGGAGTTTTGGGTGAGAGAGAGAGGCATAGAAGAAAGAGGACAACACTGAGGAAGGACGGACAGTGTTTACTTCTGCCACATCAGCCACAATTAATCACCTCCAGTCAGACAGACACATAGTAAGGGTGGGCATAATGGACTATCTGGGGTGGGGGTTACAGTGTGCTGTATTATCTGGGGTGGGGGGGATATAGTGTGCTGTATTATCTGGGGTGGGGGGGATATAGTGTGCTGTATTATCTGGGGTGGGGGGATATAGAGTGCTGTATTATCTGGGGTGGGGGATATAGTGTGCTGTATTATCTGGGGTGGGGGAATATAGTGTGCTGTATTATCTGGGGTGGGGGAATATAGTGTGCTGTATTATCTGGGGTGGGGGATATAGTGTGCTGTATTATCTGGGGTGGGGGGGATATAGTGTGCTGTATTATCTGGGGTGGGGGGATATAGTGTGCTGTATTATCTGGGGTGGGGGGATATAGTGTGCTGTATTATCTGGGGTTGGGGGGATATGGTGTGCTGTATTATCTGGGGTGGGGGGATACGGTGTGCTGTATTATCTGGGGTGGGGTGATATAGTGTGCTGTATTATCTGGGGTGGGGGATATAGTGTGCTGTATTATCTGGGGTGGGGGGATATAGTGTGCTGTATTATCTGGGGTGGGGGGATATAGTGTGCTGTATTATCTGGGGTGGGGGGATATAGTGTGCTGTGTTATCTGGGGTTGGGGGATATAGTGTGCTGTATTATCTGGGGTGGGGGCATATAGAGTGCTGTATTATCTGGGGTGGGGGAATATAGTGTGCTGTATTATCTGGGGTGGGGGATATAGTGTGCTGTATTATCTGGGGTGGGGGGGATTTAGTGTGCTGTATTATCTGGGGTGGGGGGGATATAGTGTGCTGTATTATCTGGGGTGGGGGGATATAGTGTGCTGTATTATCTGGGGTGGGGGGATATAGTGTGCTGTATTATCTGGGGTGGGGGGATATAGTGTGCTGTATTATCTGGGGTGGGGGGATATAGTGTGCTGTGTTATCTGGGGTTGGGGGATATAGTGTGCTGTATTATCTGGGGTGGGGGGATATAGTGTGCTGTATTATCTGGGGTGGGGGATATAGAGTGCTGTATTATCTGGGGTGGGGGGATATAGTGTGCTGTATTATCTGGGATGGGGGCATATAGAGTGCTGTATTATCTGGGGTGGGGGAATATAGTGTGCTGTATTATCTGGGGTGGGGGCATATAGAGTGCTGTATTATCTGGGGTGGGGGAATATAGTGTGCTGTATTATCTGGGGTGGGGGATATAGTGTGCTGTATTATCTGGGGTGGGGGGGATTTAGTGTGCTGTATTATCTGGGGTGGGGGGATATAGTGTGCTGTATTATCTGGGGTGGGGGGATATAGTGTGCTGTATTATCTGGGGTGGGGGGGATATAGTGTGCTGTATTATCTGGGGTGGGGGGATATGGTGTGCTGTAATATCTGGGGTGGGGGGATATGGTGTGCTGTATTATCTGGGGTGGGGGGATATGGTGTGCTGTATTATCTGGGGTGGGGGGATATAGTGTGCTGTATTATCTGGGGTGGGGGATATAGTGTGCTGTATTATCTGGGGTGGGGGGATATAGTGTGCTGTATTATCTGGGGTGGTGGGATATAGTGTGCTGTATTATCTGGGATGGGGGCATATAGAATGCTGTATTATCTGGGGTGGGGGAATATAGTGTGCTGTATTATCTGGGGTGGGGGATATAGTGTGCTGTATTATCTGGGGTGGGGGGGATTTAGTGTGCTGTATTATCTGGGGTGGGGGGATATAGTGTGCTGTATTATCTGGGGTGGGGGGATATAGTGTGCTGTATTATCTGGGGTGGGGGGGATATAGTGTGCTGTATTATCTGGGGTGGGGGGATATGGTGTGCTGTAATATCTGGGGTGGGGGGATATGGTGTGCTGTATTATCTGGGGTGGGGGGATATGGTGTGCTGTATTATCTGGGGTGGGGGGATATAGTGTGCTGTATTATCTGGGGTGGGGGATATAGTGTGCTGTATTATCTGGGGTGGGGGGATATAGTGTGCTGTATTATCTGGGGTGGGGGGATATAGTGTGCTGTATTATCTGGGGTGGGGGGATATAGTGTGCTGTATTATCTGGGGTGGGGGCATATAGAGTGCTGTATTATCTGGGGTGGGGGAATATAGTGTGCTGTATTATCTGGGGTGGGGGCATATAGAGTGCTGTATTATCTGGGGTGGGGGAATATAGTGTGCTGTATTATCTGGGGTGGGGGATATAGTGTGCTGTATTATCTGGGGTGGGGGATATAGTGTGCTGTATTATCTGGGGTGGGGGGGATTTAGTGTGCTGTATTATCTGGGGTGGGGGGGATATAGTGTGCTGTATTATCTGGGGTGGGGGGATATAGTGTGCTGTATTATCTGGGGTGGGGGGATATAGTGTGCTGTATTATCTGGGGTGGGGGGATATGGTGTGCTGTAATATCTGGGGTGGGGGGATATGGTGTGCTGTATTATCTGGGGTGGGGGATATGGTGTGCTGTATTATCTGGGGTGGGGAGATATAGTGTGCTGTATTATCTGGGGTGGGGGATATAGTGTGCTGTATTATCTGGGGTGGGGGGATATAGTGTGCTGTATTATCTGGGGTGGGGGGATATAGTGTGCTGTATTATCTGGGGTGGGGGGATATAGTGTGCTGTATTATCTGGGGTGGGGGGATATAGTGTGCTGTATTATCTGGGGTGGGGGGATATAGTGTGCTGTATTATCTGGGGTGGGGGGATATAGTGTGCTGTGTTATCTGGGGTTGGGGGATATAGTGTGCTGTATTATCTGGGGTGGGGGGGATATAGTGTGCTGTATTATCTGGGGTGGGGGGATATAGTGTGCTGTATTATCTGGGGTGGGGGGATATAGTGTGCTGTATTATCTGGGGTGGGGGGATATAGTGTGCTGTATTATCTGGGGTGGGGGGGATATAGTGTGCTGTATTATCTGGGGTGGGGGGGATATAGTGTGCTGTATTATCTGGGGTGGGGGGGATATAGTGTGCTGTATTATCTGGGGAGGGAGAATTAAAAGGTCCTGTGAAATCTGGGGTGGGGAGATACTTTGATGAACTTTGATCACACGAGGCTGCTTTAGGCTCTAGCAGCAAATTAACAAAGAGGTAAGGCATCCTAAATTAAATACACTGTGTAATAAAGAAAGCTACACATTTCAGCAATGAAAATGTAATTTATAACATGAACAATGTATCTTTTTTCACACATTCTTCTTTCTAAACACATTAAAGGACCACTATAGTGCCAGGAAAACATACTCGTTTTCCTGGCACTATAGTGCCCTGAGGGTGCCCCCACCCTCAGGGACCCCCTCCCGCCAGGCTCTGGAGAGAGGAAGGGGTTAAACTTACCTCTTTCTCCAGCGCCGGGCGGGGAGCTTTCCTCCTCCTCTCCTTCTTCCTTGCAACGTCATCGGCTGAATGCGCATGCGCGGTAAGAGCCGCGCGCGCATTCAGCCGGTCGCATAGGAAAGCATTTACAATGGACGCTGATTTTCACAGTGAGAATCACGCAAGCGCCTCCAGCGGCTGTCAGTGAGACAGCCACTAGAGGTTTTGGAGGCTGGATTAACCCTCAGTATAAACATAGCAGTTTCTCTGAAACTGCTATGTTTATAAAAAAAAAAAAGGGTTAATCCTAGAGGGACCTGGCACCCAGACCACCTAATTAAGCTGAAGTGGGTGCCTAGAGTGGTCCTTTAACTTTAGTTTAAAGTGACATTACTGTGAGTATTACTGTGGTGGAGCTCTGTTATACACTCAGACAATATGGAGCTGCAAGAAAAGAGGGAGAATACGATAGAAAAGATGGACATAGGGATTTGCACCTAAAATAAACAGTGTCCCTCCTAAATAGGGACACCTGGGAGGTATGTAATGCTAAAGGTGTTTTGGGACTTAGAATGTCCCTTTGAAGAAACACTCCAAGCTCCATAACAACAAGAGCTAAATAGACCACACAGAAAGTACCGTATATACTCGAGTATAAGCCGAGTTTTTCAGCACATTTTTTGTGCTGAAAAACCCCAACTCGGCTTATACTCGAGTCAGTGTCTGTATTATGGCAATTTGCATTGCCATAATACAGACCGGGGGAGAGGGGGGCTGTCAGAAAGTTTACTTACCTCTCCTGCAGCTCCTGTCAGCTCTCTCCTCCTCCGCGCCGTCCGTTCAGCACATCGGTCAGCTCCCAGTGTAAGTCTCGCGAGAGCCGCGGCTCTCGCGAGACTTACAGTGTGAGCTGATAGAGGTGCTGCACGGACCGGCGCAGAGGAGGAGAGAGCTGACAGGAGCTTCAGGAGAGGTAAGTACAGCTCTGCCAGCCCCCCTCTCCCCCCCACTGAACTACCAATGCCACTAGACCACCAGGGAAGGAGCCCCCCTCCCTGCTATGTATAAAGCAGGGAGGGGGGACGGAAAAAAAAAAAATAATAAATATTACAAATAAAATAATAAAAAATTAATATTAAAATAATAAAAAAATAATTAAATAAAATAATAAAAATGAATCATAAAAAAAAATTAAAATAATAAAAAAATAAAAATTGCCCACTCCCCACCAAGGCTCTGCAACGCACACACACACACACACACACTGCACACATACTCATACACACATACACACTGCACACATACTCATACACACACACATACATACACACACATACGCACACACATACATACATACACACTGCACTCATACATACACACGCTGCACTCATACATACACACGCTGCACTCATACATACACACGCTGCACTCATACATACACACGCTGCACTCATACACACATGCTGCACTCATACACACACGCTGCACTCATACACACACGCTGCACTCATACACACACGCTGCACTCATACACACACTGTAAATAAATATTCAATTAATATAATTTTTTTAGGATCTAATTTTATTTAGAAATTTACCAGTAGCTGCTGCATTTCCCACCCTAGTCTTATACTCGAGTCAATAAGTTTTCCCAGTTTTTTTGGGTAAAATTAGGGGCCTCGGCTTATATTCGGGTCGGCTTATACTCGAGTATATACGGTAACTAGTTTAATGGAACGTATGCTGGACTGCTGGTACTTGGTAAGTAAGTGTATATCTATCAACAAACTACTGAATTTCTACTTTTGTACTTTCATGCACAATCATATGATTTCTGAAACAATAAGTTTAAAAATCCTGGAGAGGCGCAAGCTACTCACATATGTGCCACTATTTCTGGCACAAAGATGTTACAGAAAAACAGAACTTTGCCTACAAACTTAAAAAAAAAAAAAAAAAAAAAAAGGTTTTGCTTTTTGGTAGTAACAGTAAACATCTATTTCTAAATGACTGAAAATGGTGTACTTTTATTTCTTCAATCGTTAAAGGACCACTATAGGCACCCAGACCACTTCAGCTAAATGAAGTGGTCTGGGTGCCAGGTCCACCTAGGATTAACCCTTTCTGCTGTAAACATAGCAATTTCAGAGAAACTGCTATGTTTACAAATGGGTTAATCCAGCCTCTAATGGCTGTCTCATTGACAGCCGCTAGAGGCGCTTCCGCGCTTCTCACTGATTTTCACAGTGAGAAGACGCCAGCGTCCATAGGAAAGCATTGAGAATGCTTTCCTATGAGACTGGCTGAAAGCGCGTGCGGCTCTTGCCGCGCATGCACATTCAGCCGATGACGGAGAAAGGAGGAGGAGAGTTCCCCGGGCCGAGGGAGCCAGGCGCTGGAAAAAAAGGTAAGATTTAACCTCTTCCTCTCCATCCAGCCCGGCAGGAGGGGGACCCTGATGGTGGGGGCACCCTAAGGGCACTATAGTGCCAAGAAAAAGAGTATGTTTTCCTGGCACTACAGTGGTCCTTTAATGTGACTGTATTGGCAAATAATCACACAAATGAACACACAGAATAGCATGGTATAAACAGCTGATATTCTAAAATACGGATACAATTCCAAAATGCTACAAAGTGTGCAAAACAACAGAAACCATTTAGCAAGGGCAAAAACCTTATACATAAGAATAGCCTCCATCACATGCATGCATTTGGAATTCATCACCCACTTACTATTGTTCAGACAGGAGCTTGAAAGGTAATTGAGCATGCAATTTAGAGTACTACATAATTATAATTTGCTAGATTAACGGCTATAAATGATCAAACAGCTGATAGATTGGGTTTTGACTTATGTCAATGGATCAGTCCGCATAACATTTCAAACTAATTTCTGGTAACAGTTGTTGGTGTTGTACCAGTTGAGAATGTGTTTATTCTGCAGTCAGGTGTTACACTAGATGTGCAGAATAGTATTCTATTTAACAGTTCATACATCTATGTATGTATGTATGAACATTTCTCTTAACCTTTTCCTGTTTTGCTGCATTATTCTATTTTGTTGGGTCTTTGAGGGAGCCCCATTTTTTAGGTCTGCTGACACCTTTTCTTTACTATTTGTCCGTACAGTGCTGATTCTTCTGTTTGCTTTTCCTCCATACATTTATCTATTGATCAGTTTACAGATCGCAAACTAAAATGGCAATACAGCAGGCAACACAAAATCTTAGCATTTTAAGCCAATATAAGAAAATGGCTAGACTACAGACATCAAATATCTCAAACTATTATCATAAATTTTCACATACTTGACCCCCTGAGAACCCTGTGGCCTTTCCAGTACATTATTACATCCTTGTCGCACAGAGGTTATTATATATCTGCCAGCAATTATACTCCATTAATAACTTTCTGATCTGTCAACGTTTAGCTATATGAAATAATCACTCAGCCTGTAAAATATGCAGTATAGTTTATTTATTTGTTAGGATAGATATATCCTCAATGTAACCTGGAGAGCCAGGAATAAAAACCAAAAAACAAACTTGAATATCCTTTAAATTTGTGTTTATTAAAAAGGCCTTTTAACACCAGTACAACAATATTTATATATTTAAATAATAAAAAAAATAAATGTTTTGCAGAATGCTGCACCATAAGCCTGCCTCTTTAGCTATGTCCCCTTGCTCCAGAAATACACTAATTTTTTTTTTGTTTTGTTTTTTAAATCAAATGCGTCAGTGACTCACAGTGATCTCAACTACAAAGCAACCCCATTAGTAGGATAGGACAACCATGAAGTCATATAGTAAGGACATCACTGTTTGGTGTTTCTCAAATTATCTGCAGCCAGGTTGTGAATTAACAGTAGCTCACGCAGTGCTTTAACCCCTTAAGGACTGGACTTTTTTTGCGATGTTGTACATTTGCGACCAGGCATCTTTTTACACTTTTGTGGTGTTTGTGTTTAGCTGTAATTTTCCGCTCTCTCATTTACTGTTCCTATACAAATTATATATTGTTTTTTTCAGGACAAAAGGGGCTTTCTTTACATACCATTATTTATATAATCTCATGTAATTTAATTTTTAAAAAATGAAAAAATATGATGAAAAATTGAAAAAAATACATGTTTTTTGACTTTTATGTGAAAAATCTTTTATTCATCTACAAAAGCGAATGAAAAAAACTGCTAAATAGATTCAAAATTTTGTCCTGAGTTTAAAAATACCCAGTGTTTACATGCTTTTTGCTATTTTTTTGCATGTTATAGGGCTATAAGTACAAGTAGGATATTGCGGTTCAAAACATATATTTTTAAAATGTATCAATAGTGACATTGTAACACTATTATCTGTCATAAATCGCTGAATAACACCCCACATGTACATATTTTTTTTAAAGTAGACAACCCAGGGTATTCAATATGGGGTATGTCCAGACTTTTTTAGTAGCCACTTAGTCGCAAACACTGGCCAAAGTTAGCGTTCATATTTGTTTGTGTGTGAAAAAAGTAAAAAACTAAATTGAACGCTAATTTTGGCCAGTGTTTGTGACCAAGTGGTTACTAAAAAAGACTGGACATACCCCATTTGCAATACCTTGGGTTGTCTTCTTTTGCAAATGGAATGCCATCATGGGGGTAATTCTCATTCCTGGGCTACCATACGCTCTCAAAGGCAACGTAACCAACCTGGCCATTTTCAATGTAAAAATATTTGACCCATATATTTGACCCTGTAACTTTCAAAAACGCTATAAAACCTGTACATGGGGGGTACTGTTATACTCAGGAGACTTTGCTGAACACAAATATTAGTGTTTCAAAACTGGAAAATGTATCACAACAATTATATCATCAGTAAACGTGCTGTTTATGTGTGAAAAATGCAAAAAAAGTCACTTTCACTGACAATATCATCGCTGTGATATGTTTTACTGTTTTGAATCACTAATATTTGTGTTCAGCAAAGTCTCCCGAGTAAAACAGTACCCCCCATGTACAGGTTTTAGGGTGTCGTAGAACGTTACAGGGTAAAATACAGTGCTAGCAAATTAAATTCTCTAGACTTTCGGCCTGGGTTGGCAGGCAGGTCCCTTAAATTGCAATCAATAAAATAACTTAATTATGTAAAAATATTACATAAATACGCACGTAGAACTTAAATATATGTGCATATTTATATATTTGAAGTCTACGTGTATATTTATATAATTATTTATGTCATTTTGTATATGGACATATGAATAGTTCGTATTCTTTTTATTTATTTATATATACATAGATATATATACACATTTCGTATAGATATATAATTTTTTTTTAATTTTTATTATTTTTAATTTTTTTAATTTAATTTAAATTATTTATTATTCGTATTTTATAATAATATATATATACAATATATATAGTTATTATATATATTATATATATATGTGTGTAAATTAATTATAAGTGTGTTTTTATATTAATATATGTACATATTAATATAAAAATACACTTAGCATGACATTATATATATATGATATATAGACATATATTATATAGGTATAATATATGTCTATATATCATATATATATACACATATATAATAATATTTTTTTTTATTAACTTTCACTTTAAATTTTTTTATGATTTTACAGTTGCAGGGAGACTGCCTGTCAGCACAGACAGTCCCCCTGCAGGCAGAGACTAGGACACCTATTGTGACCATGTGGTCGCCCTGTTGGGCGATCACATGGCCCCAGGGGTCCTAATCCGCCACGGGGAGACTGTCTGGGCTGCAGGCAGTCTCCCCACAACGGGAGCAACGCCGATCGCCGCCGGGGGAACGACGGCGATCGGGTAAGTACATTTTAAATTTAGGACGGTTCAGGACCGTCGTCGGTCGGCAAGGGAAAAATGCCGATGACGGTCCTGAACCGTCTTGCGTCCTTAAGGGGTTAAGGGCCTGAGCTGTGTGCTAAGTATGTTTATTTTGAATGAGGGGTGTGGCTAAGGAAACGTATGGTGTAGCATTCCGTAAAACATTCGTTTTGTGTGCAAAAACTATAAAGATTTGAGCATGCAAAAAACGACAGCATACTAATGAGGCCGAAACTTAAACACATTAAAGGAACACTATAGTCACCTAAATTAATTTAGCTAAATAAAGCAGTTTTAGTGTATAGATCATTCCCCTGCAATTTCACTGCTCAATTCACTGTCATTTAGGAGTTAAATCACTTTGTTTCTGTTTATGCAGCCCTAGCCACACCTCCCCTGGCTATGATTGACAGAGCCTGCATGAAAAAAAAAAACTGGTTTCACTTTCAAACACATGTAATTTACCTTAAATCATTGTATCTCAATCTCTAAATTGAACTTTAATCACATACAGGAGGCTCTTGCAGAGTCTAGCAAGCTATTAACATAGCAGGGGATAAGAAAATCTTAATTAAACAGAACTTGCAATAAAGAAAGCCTAAATAGGGCTCGCTTTACAGGAAGTGTTTATGGAAGGCTGTGCAAGTCACATGCAGGGAGGTGTGACTAGGGTTCATAAACAAAGGGATTTAACTCCTAAATGGCAGAGGATTGAGCAGTGAGGCTGCAGGGGCATGTTCTATACACCAAAACTGCTTCATTAAGCCAAAGTTGTTCAGGTGACTATAGTGTCCCTTTAAAGTTGTTGTAGGGAGAAGGTATTTAGTATTAACTGTGGAAAGGGAAGTTATTTTTTTGACTCCTATTTTTTTTTTTTTTTTTAGACAATCTTTATTTTTGTTTTATATTTGACATACATCAAAAGGGTGATACAAGTGTACATATATCAATGGACATTGAAAACTGGTTAATTGGATGAAAAAGTTAACATCGGTTTAGTGACAACAGGGTCAACTATTCATTTGTTATATATGCACAGTAACATCTAAAGAAGGTAAAACTTGTAACAGGTATTGCTTCCTATCAAATATGGGTGACAGCAATTGTACAGGGAAACGGGAGCTCGGGGCGTCTCTACCAGAGGGGGCGCTTTAGGGGCTATCCCCCGCTAGCGGGTAGGACGTTCCGTGGGCGAGGTGAGGAGGTCAGTACCGCAGGAGGGTTGCACGGTTATCCAGTTGCTTATAACCAGTGAGATTAATTTTTCAGTCAGATGGTAAGTGAGAACCGTCTTGTTTGTCAAGTTATTGCTATCCTCCTGTCTGAGGTTAGTACGTGTGGGTATACTATATCGGTAGTTCCGGTCTCTTAGGTCCGTTTTTCGGGTACCTGGTCATGTCTGGGAGCGAGTCGCACGTCTGGATCTGTGCGGGCGGCACTCAGGCATTGGACCTGTGCATTGTAAGCATTGACATTGTCAGTGTCCGGTCATCTCAAGGCCATACGAATATGTAGCAGTAGGTATGGGGTATGGTGGAGATTGGAACATATGAACACAGGGGACGTCTAGTGAGGGTGGGCGTTTATGAGGTAGGGTTAGTCCTTACTCAGTCGACTGGTTATTTGTCCAATGTTCGGTCAGGGGAGGCATGACAGGGGAGGAGGGGGAGGGAGGAGAGGGGGGGGGGGAAGGGGGTGGAGGCCTCCGGCTTCCCGCTCCATCCATCATAAGGTACCACAACCATGGCGCCCAGGTACGATCGCATTTCTCTAGCCTCCCGTAAAGCGCTGCCGTGAGTGATTCCATATGGTGTATCTCTCCCACCTTGTCAAGCCACTGCCAGAGGGTAGGCGCATCCTTCTGTTTCCACCTAGTTGGGATTATTGCCGCTGCCGCGGACAACAGGTGTTTGAGTAGTGATTTTTTGTATGCGGAGATGGACATGTCTGTGTGGTGAAGGAGCATAGCGAGGGGTTGGAGAGGAACGGTAATATCCGTTATGAGACGGATGGTCTCCCTGATCTCTGACCAGAAGGGGGTGATATCAGGGCAACTCCACCAGATATGAATAAAAGAGCCATCAGGGGCCCCGCACCTCCAGCATTCGTTTGGTATACTCGGGTCTATACGGTGTATGATGTCCGGGGTTCTATACCAGTGTGTGAGGATTTTAAAGCTAGTCTCCTGAAGCTTAGAGCTGATGGAGCATTTGTGAGTCAGTATTAGGATCTTGTCCCATTCCTGCTCTGTGAGCGTGGACCCTGTCTCTGATTCCCACCTCGCGATGTACCTCGGATGGGGCTGATGTTCACCGTTGAGCAGGGTCGCATATAGCTGCGAGACCCCCCTTTCCGGGTGGATTTGTGCTATACAAAGGGATTCGAACTGCGTGGGCGGTCTGGTCAGGCAGTGTTTATTAGGGAAGGTCGCGTAGTAAGCTCGAATTTGGGCGTAGTGTAAGTGGTCTACTCCAGTTGGTGTCTTGTCCCCCAGTATGTCGGTGAGAGGTCTGAGGTGGGTACCTCGCAGCAACTGCCGAAAGCTGAGCCAGCCAGTGTCTGTGAAAGCGCGTAAGTCTGAAGGCGTGAGTCCCCCTCCCACCCGTGGGTTATGTGTGATGGGTGTAAGGGGGCCGTCGGTGGTGGTGAGTTGGTGTGGGAACCGTAACTTACACCAGACTCGCAGTGTGGCGTCGGTCAGGGGGTTACCGGTTCGTAGCGCTGTTAGAGTGAGTGAGCTGAGCCACAGGCGGGAGGGGAGTGTTCCCCCCGCCTGCGTCCGCTCCATGGGGACCCACAGTTTGGCCGTGGGACGTGCGTGCCAGTCAACAACCCTGAGTAAGTGTGCCGCATGATAGTATCCCCGGAGGGATGGGAGTCCCGCGCCTCCTTTACTTTTAGGGCGCTCTAGGAGCTTCCTGCTTATTCTGCTTGCCTTACCGTTCCAGACAAACTGCCGTATCGCTGTGTCTAGTGTTTGGAAGAATGACCTGGGTATCGTAATGGGGATGGCTTGAAACAAGTACAGGAGGCGCGGGAGTATATTCATCTTCACGGCATTAATTCGGCCAAACCAAGAGACGTAGAGGCCCTTCCAGCGATGAAGATCCGCCTGAAGGACTGAGAGGATGGAAAGAAAGTTTAACCGGAACAGGAGTGTTAGGTCACTGGGCAACCAGACGCCGAGATACTTGAGTTTCGTATCACACCAGGAAAAGCGAAACTGCGACTTTAAGTGCGCGACTCTCTCGGCGGCGAGTGAGATCGGCAAGGCTTCCGATTTGCTGAGGTTTAGCTTGAGATTAGAGATCTCACCGAAGATTCGGAAGGCCCGGAGGAGATTAGGGAAGGAGACCGTGGGGTTATCTAGAAAGAACAGCATGTCGTCGGCATAGGCGGCAACTTTATGTTCTGAGTGGTGGTGCCTATACCCAGTGATTCCCCCGTCCCGTCTGACCGCCTCTAGGAAGGGTTCTAGAGTGAGGGCAAACAGGAGGGGGGACAGGGGGCAGCCCTGCCTGGTGCCGTTCCGAATGGCGAAGGGGGCTGAGAGACCGCCGTTGATCCGAATGCGGGCCGTCGGGTTTGTGTACAGGGCGAGGATCCACGAGCGTATGTGGGGGCCAAACCGCATGTGATTGAGGGTGGCTTCGAGGTACTGCCAGTCGACCCGGTCAAAGGCCTTCTCCGCGTCTGTGGAGACCAGGATTAGGCTACTATTTGTCGATCGAGCAGAGTGGACCATATGTAGGGCTCGGATGGTGTTGTCTCGAGCCTCCCGTCCCTGAATGAACCCCACCTGGTCGGGGTGGACCAGAGTGGGGAGGACGCGGGCGAGTCTCACGGCTATGGTTTTTGCGAAGAGCTTAAGATCGGCATTGAGGAGCGAGATCGGTCTATAGCTCCCACATTCAGTGGGGTCTTTCCCCTCTTTAGGTATGACCGTGACCGTGGCGCGGAGGGTGTCCGTAGGGAACCGCCCACCGTCCAGCAAGGAGTTGAGACCCTGTAACAGATGTGGTAACAGTATGTCTTTGAACTTTCGCAGGTATGAGACCGTCAAACCGTCGGGGCCCGGTGCTTTATTCGACTTAGAGCTTTTTAGTGCGGCGGCGAGTTCCTCCCCCGTCAGAGGCTGTTCTAGCTCCTCGGCTAGTTCCTCCGGGAGCGTTCGGCCTATGTGTTCTGTGAGGAAGGCATTTATTTTGTGCAGGTGTTGGGGTCTATCTGAGCGTCGCGTTGTGGTATCTAAATTATATAGCTCCTCATAGAAAAGCCTAAACGTGTGCAAGATATCCGACGGAGTCCTTCTCAGTGTCCCATCCTTCCCCTTAATCTGGTGGATATGGTGTTGTCTCCGTTTCTGCTGCAGTGTGCGGGCTAGTGTCCTACCGCATTTGTCAGAAAACTCATAAAAGTGTCTGTGGGATTTGCGTATGGTTTGAAGTAAGTTCTGGGATAACAGGTCTCTAAGCTGCCTACGTGTGTCTGTGAGGCGTCGGTAGGTTTCGTCCGTCTGGTCACTTTTATGTGTTGTCTCTAAGGTGGCTATTTCGCGTAGCAGCTCCTGCGTTCTGGCGGAGCGCTCTTTTTTCCGCCGGGAGCACAGTTTAATCATGTGTCCCCGTATTACGCATTTATGTGCCTCCCAGACCGTGAGGGGTGCAGTGTCTGGCCTGACATTGTCTTGGAAGTATTGGGTCAGAGTTTGGGATATTTGTGTGGCGATAGCGTTGTCCGTCAGTATAGTTTCATTTAGCCTCCAGTGGCGGTCACTGGGTTTAAAGAGCGGTGACTTAATAGTGGCTCGGACCGGTGCGTGATCAGAGTCGTGCTGTAACCCTATCGAGGAGGACATGAGGAAGGGGAGGTATTCCTGTGCTAGGAAGATATAATCAATTCTGCTATACCTATTATGTGCTGCTGAGTAGCATGTGAAATCTTTATCATCAGGATGCGCCACCCTCCAGCAGTCCACCAGGCCCGATCTGGACAGGGCTTGCCTAGCTTGTCGGATACAGTGCGGGGGGATGGCGCTAGAGCCCGCGGAAGAGTCCATCCGGGGGTCCAGGGGGATGTTGAGGTCACCGGTTAGGATCAAAGTTCCCTCCCGGAACTTCTCCAATTTCACGAGGGTTTTTGCCAAGAAGCGGTGTTGCCCCTTATTGGGGCAGTAGATAGTAGCGAACGTGTATTTGTGGTCAGCTATCGTGCCCTTAACGAATAAAAATCTGCCCATGGGATCAGCCTGTGTTGCTGAGCTGAAAAACGGGGTGTTGTGGGAGAAGAGGATGGCAACCCCCGCACGCTTAGCATCAGGGTGGTTAGCGTAGAATCCTAATGGGAATCTCCTGTCTTTGATCTGCGGGGCATCACCTCCTTTCAGGTGTGTTTCTTGTAGAAATGCTACTGAAACCATTTGTGACCATAGAGTGTGCAGCAGATGGCGCCTTTTATTAGGGGAGTTGAGACCGCGGACATTATGTGTCCGCAGGAGCAAAGGCGAGGGTCTGAAGCCCGACGCCATGTCCGAGCAGTGGCACCGTACTCTCGGAGGGAGCGGGGCGCCGGGAGTAAGGAGGAGGGGGAAAAGGGATGTAAAGGGCAGAGAGGGGCAGTAGGGAGAGGGGGGGTAGGAAAGGTTAGGGTGCTAGCCCGTGGAGGGGCTCTGTGGTATAGGCAACCGTAGCCCTAGGTCTAGCTAGGGTGACCTAATTTACAAGAGGGCCGGTCGCAGGGGGTCACGGAAGTCTAGCGGGTGTGGTCTGTCAGGATATACCAGGGACCGCGGTCCCTCGGACCACGTTATCGTTCAGCAGGTCTTCTGGGGGTCTCGTTAGTAATCTGGTGTGGGCGGGCTGGGAATTTAGTCCGGGCGGGATTAACGTGTATCCCCAGGGGCGTCCTACCGTAAACCGTCAGGTTTGTCAGAGCATCCGGGCGACGGGCACCGGGGAGGGGGCACTAAGTCCTATGCGATGTCTCTAGGGGGGTAGCAACGGTAGGGGCTGTCCAGCCATGCCGTGGTGGGTCGGGTGTAGTGAATGGATTAGTTTCCCGGTCCATGAGCCGTCTCCGGGCCATCCGGGGTGGTAGTAGAAGAGGGGAGGTCGGGGGGGGGGGGGGGCGACCTGGTACCGTCCCAGCCAAGGGGACCCGGAGGGTACGTCAGTCAAGCCAGTCCAGGGATCGTCTCACTCACAGGCAGGATAATTCGGATTTTCACAAACAGTACTTAACATGCAAAGTCATACAGTGCTCTCGACATTCCCATTAGATGAAACCATGCCCATGTCCCTCCGCCCCCAGAACCCCCCGTCCCGAGGCAGCGCGGGCCGTCCCATGACCAGCACGGACGGCCCGCTCAGCCCCGGGAGCGAAAATACGACAGCAGCATGGCAAGCATAACATAAAAGCAATTAACGGAAAACAAACTTTATGGGTGCGTGGGGGCATGTGAACTGACATATAACAGGACTGGGGGACGAGCATGTTCAACACAATACCGTAATTAGATCAGATCACCCCAGGGAGCCCCCCCCCTCCTCCCCCGCTAAGGTATCATATGAGCGTCACATCGTATGGGTGGAGGGCAGTTGGTGCCCGTGGGCTAGAGTGTCGTAGCGGTGTGGCCATCAGATCTGCTCAAAGTGCTAAGAGCCCCAAACAATAAGATCAACCGATAGCATGCGGGTGCGTAATAAACAGGGCAGGTTACATTTCACAAAACATGTGACACTCCAGCCTAAGCAAAGAACCCCCAATATTCCCAAGCCCCCACCACCCAACCCTGCTTCAGTGTGTGTCTACTCGGCCCCAGTTTATGGGTTATCATGTGGGTCGACAGTTACTGGTGAGGTGGTCGGCGGGGCAGGAGGGGAGGCAGACCTCCATTAAGTCGGTCCGCGAGAAGGGTCCATGGCAACGGCATGTCATGAGGGGAAAGCAAAGCCAGGGTACCTCATCTCAGGAACCCCGGTAAGGTGAGTTCCGCTACACGGCTGACCCGGGAGGCATCGGTGAATCCCACGCCCGTACCCCACCCAAGAGACAGTCAGATCGTAAGAAGTGCAGGCCCACCCCAATAACCCGTGGTGTTCAGAACTATAGGCCCCAGGCCCCCCTACCCTTGGCAGGATGGGGAATGTGGCAGCACCCCAGTGGATGAAAGTGTGAGTACTTATCTGATATCGCGAAGCCATGGGGTAACCTCAGCAGGTTAAGTCAGTGCAGGAGGGCAGGGAAGCTCCGGGGCCTGTGTGGGTCAGTCTATTCTTCGGGTTCATCAGGGCCTCCCCATCGCGTGGGCTGTGTGTCGCTCCGTGCCTGGTTACGGAGCGGAGCCGGTACTTCAGGATGGTCCGGGCGGGCCGGAGGTTGGTCCAAGATCCAATTGCGGATGGAAACCGGTGGCAAGTCCATTGTCCTCAGGAAACTGGGTATGTCGTTGGGCCACCTCAGTGTGCACCACGTGTTCCCTCGCTTGGCCTGGAGGCTGAAGGGAAAGCCCCACTTATAGGGAATACGTTTTTCTTGGAGTGCATGCGTGAGAGGCCTCAGAGCCCTTCGTGCATCTAGAGTGAGGGTGGATAGGTCCTGATATAGCGAGATAGTGGCCTCTTGGAAGGTGATGGTCTGAGGGCGCGCCGCTCTCATGATGGCGTCCTTGAGTTGAAAGGACAGGAGGCAGCAGATCACATCTCGTGGTAGGCCGTCTCTCCTGGGGGGGCGCAGGGCCCTGTGAGCACGTTCTATTTGAAAGTCCTCTGGGGCGTTTTCGCCCAGGATGTGGGTAAATAACTGTGTGAGGGCTGAGGTCAGGTTTTCTTGGTCAGTTTCTGGTAGGCCTCGAATTCTAATATTATTGCGTCGCCCCCTGTTGTCCAGGTCCTCCACTTGTCTTCGGAGGTCAAGCAGCACGGAGCCTTGCCTCGCTGTGGCATGGTCTGCCGATTGGGAGTGTTGTATGGCCCTGAGGTTCTCCCCTTCTAGTTCTGAGACTCTCTCCTCTAGTGCTGAAAGGTCTCTCCGTACCTCCTGTATCTCCTCTCGTATCGCCGACCGCAGCTCCGCTACTAGGGCAGTCTTATCGGACTTTGAGAGCATGTTAGCTGAGATGGTTGCCAGTTCGGCAGTGATCCTCGCAAGAGGGTCTCCGCCGGTCGCCCCTGGCTCCGAGCTTGCGTTACTCTCCGCCCCTGGGGAAGCGGCCGCCATCTTGTCCGCGTGTCTCGCGGGTCTCGTGCTATCAGAAAAGGAGAGGAATTCATCTAGCGGACCTGCGGTTTTTCTTTGCGGGCTGGACCCAGATGGTCCCGGGGTGCCCTGGCGCTTCGTTCTGCCCATCGTTGTGGTGTAGTGTGGCATTGATATGGGGCTTTGTGGTCCGAGGCGGCGGAGCTCCTGTGGTGTGCGACTCACTCCATGCACGGCAAGCCACGCCCCCCCTTGACTCCTATTTTATATTATTATTTATAAAGTGACAAGTACAAAGACCAACAAGTACTATAGATGGACTAACAGACAATTATTTGCAACAAGACAAGTTGGACACACCGGAACAGAGGGTCCTGCTGAAACATTTCAGATATTCTGAGATCATGTGTTATCTTGCCATAGTAGTAATTGCAGGGTTTTGTTGTTGTTGTTTTTAATTATTATTATTTTCTGAGGAACAAAATCATGTACTTTCTTCCTTTATTTTCTCTTTAAAGTTAAGACATTCAGATATTCCATATTGGTGTATATGATGCTGTGCTTTTAAAAACACTACCTTCCTGGTATGTAAGCCAGTGCCCAAACACTAGGTCCATTACAAAGTAAAGCAGGTTTTACTCTAGAAATGTTGTACAACTTGCTATAAGACGTCCTTACTCCTGATCAGTCGGCAAATATAAAAAGCAGCCACTCAAGCATTATAGTACAACCATTAAGTCTAACGTATGAATAATGCAGGCTTTGTGGTGTATTCTAATTTTCTTGGATTAGCACTAAATTGCAACCTGTTTCTTTATTGTGATGAAACCACCATGCTTAATTGAGACTTATTTTTTTTGATTCGGTAGTCGAAACTACCGAACACCGACCATCCCCCTGGCTCATTAACTTAAAAGAAAACAGTCGATTAAGTGCTCTCCCTGTGTGGCCATCTTGTTCGCACGAAAGGAGGCAGCAGGACTTGGTCGTCGAGTTTCTGGAATTAAAACCAGACACTTGACCACCACGAACAAGGGGAACAAATGCTGCTATGAGCCAGGGGGTACTGTTCATGCATTTGTTTGTTTTTAAGACTTATCGAAATAGACCAACCGCACAACCTAATCTCATGGAACTATTTCTGGGCAGGAGCGCCGTGTGTAGTCAGTCAAAATAAGACTTAATAAATAAGACCATAAAATTCCAAAGCCCCTGGAACTGATCTCGGTGATTTTTGGATATATTGGTCACCAGATCAAGGCTATCAGGGGATATTATATTTATAGGGATTTTATGTGGTTTGCGGTACTTTTTAGGTTTTGTGGAACATATGTTTTTTTTCTGCCTGGAGATAATCGAGTTATTACAGTAACTGATCCCAGGCAGAGAGGAGGGGTTGTATGATGTGTAGGGGAGTGTCATACTTTGAAACTGTGTTGTTATTGGTTAACTTTGGTGTCCCCAACAAGGTCCTGGTGGGAGTGCCCCTTGCATGGGGACTTGTATAAAAGCCAGAGTGACACCATTAAAATTCATTCCTGTTGTACCCTCCATCTAGTCTAGGCTGATGTTTGGGTAACTGTTTACTTGCTGGGCAGAAACTACTTGGATGCTGCATTCGTCTGAAACCGTTCAAATCTACACCCGAACTGCAAGCTATAATCACTCCGGCTTCAGCAGTTCGGGAGAAAACAGGCGAACGGGTATCTACCATACCAGCGTTCATAATATTTATTATTACTTGCAACTTTTTAGAACAATAACGGTGATTCAACATCTTAAAGGACCACTCTAGTGCCAGGAAAACATACTCGTTTTCCTGGCACTAGAGTACCCTGAGGGTGCCCCCACCCTCAGGGACCCCCTCCCGCCGGGCTCTGGAGAGAGGAAGGGGTTAAACTTACCTCTTTTTCCAGCGCCGGGCGGGGAGCTTTCCTCCTCCTCTCCATCTTGATCGCGACGTCATCGGCTGAATGCGCATGCGCGGCAGGAGCCGCGCTCGCATTCAGCCGGTCGCATAGGAAAGCATTTACAATGCTTTCCTATGGACGCTTGCGTGCTCTCACTGTGATTTTCACAGTGAGAAGCACGCAAGCGCCTCTAGCGGCTGTCAATGAGACAGCCACTAGAGGATTTGGAGGCTGGATTAACCCTCATTATAAACATAGCAGTTTCTCTGAAACTGCTATGTTTATAAAAAAAAGGGTTAATCCTAGAGGTACCTGGCACCCAGACCACTTCATTAAGCTGAAGTCGTCTGGGTGCCTAGAGTGGTCCTTTAAGCTGAGTGGAGATTCTGGTGATAGGTGGCTCATCACAATCAACTATCTTTCCTGCTCCTTCAGAACAACAATTAGCTTCTTTCGTCTCCATCAAATTGATCTGCAAATGAATTGACCTGGGAATATTTGAAGGTATGCATGCAAATCAAGACAGATAAGATAGTGCTTTATTTCAACGTTTGTGACTATGTGACTATGTAGAATCAATTAAATTTCAAACATGAACATTCTGATATGCAGAACGTGTCTGTCTGACTTGCTTTGTGACAAAGTGGATTTTACATGTTGTAGTGTCTCTACATTTGCATCAGAAAGGAAAACTGACAGGTCCTGCAGATAAAAGGATGACAGCAAAAAAAATGTTCTACATAATTCAAACTAATTAGTGATCACTGCAATAAAAAAAATAGTCTTCTAATGTGCTGAAAGTTTTACAGTAAATTAATGGGGCATCAAAAAACCACAAGGTCTATATTTGTTAAGACATAAATTCTACCAATATTTTAACATGGATAGGTATTTATTATTGTCAAGCAGAATTAATCTGCACTGCAACGTATTTATGTTTGCATTCTTCCCAATTTCTGGCAAGTCTGTGTTAGACAGCTGGAGTAAGCTTAAACATCAAAGCAAAGAGCAAATCACACTAAACATTATTTAAAGATAATGAAATGTTTCAACATGATGAGCAATGTCACCTTTAAAGCTCAGCAGATAGTCACAGCTGCATCTGCACAGTCCGATGATGAATCTTCTACGTTAAAACCCACATCTTATTCATCTCTGCATTCTGCACTGCTGGACCATAGCCAGCTTTAAATTACTCTGAATAGCTCTCCCATTTTACAGTCAAGCAGAACAATAATGCACTCTGCTGATACGGAATCTTTTCCAAAACGAAATAAAAGGGGTAATATATTTATGTTCACTTAGTAAGAAATAGGTAAATGGCAGTGTCTACTAGATCGTGGAAGCATACTAGATACAAGAGCAACACATCACCATGTGTTTTTTTTTTGTTTTTTTTTAACTTTTACAGTGTATCAGTCTCTAATTGTATGGAAGCATGGCAGTGTAATAGGATGTGGACAAAGAGCACGCTAGACATTTTGAAAAGCCTGATGCATATTAAATGTGTAAAATATCAAATCTTTTTAAACATTTTCTGACGTTCCTTGCCGACCTGAAAATAGTGGGCTTTAAAATCCCTAGAATGGCATGTAACATTCCTTACTTTTGGTGAGGACAGCCTGTGTTTGCACTAGGGAGACCCAGGTATCAATTGACACCTGGTGCTCCCCTCTGTTAGCTGGGTCCAAATTTAGAGGTGTTAGACTGACAGATGAGCGGTTTGCAGCACTGAGTGCTGCATATAGACCTTTAAGTAATTGAGGCAGAGTTTGTGTTCATCTGTGATTTTTGAAGGATTCCAAGCTTGCTCATACATTGAGAACTCCAGGGTATGGAAAGAACTGGACAGTGTCTTCCTGAACACCCTGCTGACCGTGATCTGCTCTGGGCTTTGCCTGCTGCCCAGTACCAATCATATAGTGATTAGCAGGGACAGCATGCAGGAACTGCAGCATGAGAGTGAGATCTTCTTTTGTGATGCGATAAAGTCACTGACTCGAGTGGGGGCTATTAAACTGAAGGGTCCTGGCCCCCACCCATGAGCAGCTGGTGGGAGGCCTAAAATTAAATGAGGGGAGGGCCGTAAACGAAAATGGGAAGAGGGGGACCCATTGTCCTACCCCTTGGCCCCCACTCATGAGCGCAGGTGGGGGCCCTAAATAACTATTGGGGGGGGGGGGGACCTATTGTAAATTTGAAAAGCAACCATTTACAGTGTTATGAGTCAAATTACACAGCATGGGAAAATTCCAAAGAACTTTCCCATGCCGTGTAAAATGACACAGAGCAATCTGATTGGTTGAATTTCAAGCCAACCAATCAGAGTGCTGTAACACTCTAAATGTAGAGACTTACCTGTCAGTGCACTCTGGTTGATTCCAAGCCAGCCAATCACAGTGCTCTATGTCAAATTGCAGGGGGTGGGAAGGCTTTACAAGCCTTTCCCCAACGTGTGGAGCTCAGTCTGCTCGTTGCCCTCGCTGAACTACTTTGGGTGGATGACATTTTTAGCATCCATTTCTTTTATTTTAACAGTTTCGACACAAATTATGGATTTTTATTTGGCCTTTTTGGGGGCTGAAAACATATGATTTTAGAAAAAAGACGACATCAAATGGTAAGTAATTTTTTATTTACAGGTATTTAGTTTTCTTGTTCCCCCTCACTATTTTTAGTGGTAGGTAGGTCTTTATTAAATTTTGTTTGGGTGGGGGTGACTAGGGGACAATAGGTCGGGGACCCCAAGTCACCTGGGGGGGGTATTTACCCTTAGCCCCCACCCGTGACCCATGGGTGGGGGCCGGGGGGACAATAGGTCCCCTCCATTTTCATTTAGGACCCGACCCGCCGCTCATTGGTGGGGGACACGCTAGGTCCTCCCTTCAGTTCAATAGACCCCACTGGCACGGCACGAGTAGGGGCTCGGGAGGGGGGACACAGAATTTTTGTTACAACAGTGAGCAGCCACGGGCTTAGTATTAGTAGATTTGGCTGAAAGACCAATTTAGGTCTTTCAGCCTTTTGGTAGATAGCTCCCTAATACCGTGGGAATTAGGGAGCTATCTACTAAGCGGCTGCAAGATGCAGCCGTGGCACGAATTGGAACCGAATTTCATTCATTCAAATTAAATTCCGATCCGAACTAAGTCCCAAATTGCGTCCTAACACGAATGTAGAAACTGTGCTCATTCTGTTGGGACGAAATTCAGTAGTTTCGCCGGCGTTCTCTCTAAATGACAGGACGTTCGGAAATACTGACAGGAAGCATCGCGATATCACGAAGGAAAGAGAAGAATTGTGGGAAAATTTCTCTGACCACAAGAAACGGAGCACACTTTGCTCCTCCGCTGGTCAGAGATGGTCAGGCGTAGGAAACCTCCATTAGACAAGTAGTCCCTACTTTGTCTCAGGTTTTAAGGAAAACTAGAGCAGACAGGAAGAAGTTAAGTTCGGCATGACAGCGCTGCTTTAAAAAAATAAAAAAACATTAATGGTAAACACGAACACACATTAATATCAGCGTGGGTGGCTATTAACCTGGGCAAGTAATTCTCATCAACTTTTTGTGGTGAATGAGATCATGCTTTTTTTTTGCAGTGCCCCCTTGTGCTTGGCCAATCACTACTTTCAATTAGAAGTGATTATGTTCCCTTACATCATACGCACAAGAATGCTCCTAAACATTATCTTAAAACAAGAGTGATCAGCAAGCAGATCCCCCAACTGTTTGAAAACCCCCTGATGGTGGGGGCACCCTAAGGGCACTATAGTGCCAAGAAAAAGAGTATGTTTTCCTGGCACTACAGTGGTCCTTTAATGTGACTGTATTGGCAAATAATCACACAAATGAACACACAGAATAGCATGGAATAAACAGCTGATATTCTAAAATACGGATACAATTCCAAAATTCTACAAAGTGTGCAAAACAACAGAAACCATTTAGCAAGGGCAAAAACCTTATACATAAGAATAGCCTCCATCACATGCATGCATTTGGAATTCATCACCCACTTACTATTGTTCAGACAGGAGCTTGAAAGGTAATTGAGCATGCAATTTAGAGTACTACATAATTATAATTTGCTAGATTAACGGCTATAAATGATCAAACAGCTGATAGATTGGGTTTTGACTTATGTCAATGGATCAGTCCGCATAACATTTCAAACTAATTTCTGGTAACAGTTGTTGGTGTTGTACCAGTTGAGAATGTGTTTATTCTGCAGTCAGGTGTTACACTAGATGTGCAGAATAGTATTCTATTTAACAGTTCATACATCTATGTATGTATGTATGAACATTTCTCTTAACCTTTTCCTGTTTTGCTGCATTATTCTATTTTGTTGGGTCTTTGAGGGAGCCCCATTTTTTAGGTCTGCTGACACCTTTTCTTTACTATTTGTCCGTACAGTGCTGATTCTTCTGTTTGCTTTTCCTCCATACATTTATCTATTGATCAGTTTACAGATCGCAAACTAAAATGGCAATACAGCAGGCAACACAAAACCTTAGCATTTTAAGCCAATATAAGAAAATGGCTAGACTACAGACATCAAATATCTCAAACTATTATCATAAATTTTCACATACTTAACCCCTTGAGAACCCTGTGGCCTTTCCAGTACATTATTACATCCTTGTCGCACAGAGGTTATTATATATCTGCCAGCAATTATACTCCATTAATAACTTTCTGATCTGTCAACGTTTAGCTATATGAAATAATCACTCAGCCTGTAAAATATGCAGTATAGTTTATTTATTTGTTAGGATAGATATATCCTCAATGTAACCTGGAGAGCCAGGAATAAAAACCAAAAAACAAACTTGAATATCCTTTAAATTTGTGTTTATTAAAAAGGCCTTTTAACACCAGTACAACAATATTTATATATTTAAATAATAAAAAAAATAAATGTTTTGCAGAATGCTGCACCATAAGCCTGCCTCTTTAGCTATGTCCCCTTGCTCCAGAAATATACTAATTTTTTTTTTGTTTTGTTTTTTAAATCAAATGCGTCAGTGACTCACAGTGATCTCAACTACAAAGCAACCCCATTAGTAGGATAGGACAACCATGAAGTCATATAGTAAGGACATCACTGTTTGGTGTTTCTCAAATTATCTGCAGCCAGGTTGTGAATTAACAGTAGCTCACGCAGTGCTTTAAGGGCCTGAGCTGTGTGCTAAGTATGTTTATTTTGAATGAGGGGTGTGGCTAAGGAAACATATGGTGTAGCATTCCGTAAAACATTCGTTTTGTGTGCAAAAACTAGCGGTTTGCAGTACTGAGTGCTGCATATAGACCTTTAAGTAATTGAGGCAGAGTTTGTGTTCATCTGTGATTTTTGAAGGATTCCAAGCTTGCTCATACATTGAGAACTCCAGGGTATGGAAAGAACTGGACAGTGTCTTCCTGAACACCCTGCTGACCGTGATCTGCTCTGGGCTTTGCCTGCTGCCCAGTACCAATCATCATATAGTGATCAGCAGGGACAGCATGCAGGAACTGCAGCATGAGAGTGAGATCTTCTTTTGTGATGCGATAAAGTCACTGACTCGAGTGGGGGCTATTAAACTGAAGGGTCCTGGCCCCCACCCATGAGCAGCTGGTGGGAGGCCTAAAATTAAATGAGGGGAGGGCCGTAAACGAAAATGGGAAGAGGGGGACCCATTGTCCTACCCCTTGGCCCCCACTCATGAGCGCAGGTGGGGGCCCTAAATAACTATTGGGGGGGGGGGGGGGGGAACCTATTGTAAATTTGAAAAGCAACCATTTACAGTGTTATGAGTCAAATTACACAGCATGGGAAAATTCCAAAGAACTTTCCCACGCCGTGTAAAATGACACAGAGCAATCTGATTGGTTGAATTTCAAGCCAACCAATCAGAGTGCTGTAACACTCTAAATGTAGAGACTTACCTGTCAGTGCACTCTGGTTGATTCCAAGCCATGGGTGGGGGCCGGGGGGACAATAGGTCCCCTCCATTTTCATTTAGGACCCGACCCGCCGCTCATTGGTGGGGGACACGCTAGGTCCTCCCTTCAGTTCAATAGACCCCACTGGCACGGCACGAGTAGGGGCTCGGGAGGGGGGACACAGAATTTTTGTTACAACAGTAAGCAGCCACGGGCTTAGTATTAGTAGATTTGGCTAAAAGACCAATTTAGGTCTTTCAGCCTTTTGGTAGATAGCTCCCTAATACCGTGGGAATTAG
The DNA here is from genome assembly GCF_036172605.1 of Pelobates fuscus. Taxonomy (NCBI): domain Eukaryota; kingdom Metazoa; phylum Chordata; class Amphibia; order Anura; family Pelobatidae; genus Pelobates; species Pelobates fuscus. The sequence goes on along the minus strand of NC_086317.1, from coordinate 377,189,085 downwards.
GGAGCTATCTACTAAGCGGCTGCAAGATGCAGCCGTGGCACGAATTGGAACCGAATTTCATTCATTCAAATTAAATTCCGATCCGAACTAAGTCCCAAATTGCGTCCTAACACGAATGTAGAAACTGTGCTCATTCTGTTGGGACGAAATTCAGTAGTTTCGCCGGCGTTCTCTCTAAATGACAGGACGTTCGGAAATACTGACAGGAAGCATCGCAATATCACGAAGGAAAGAGAAGAATTGTGGGAAAATTTCTCTGACCACAAGAAACGGAGCACACTTTGCTCCTCCGCTGGTCAGAGATGGTCAGGCGTAGGAAACCTCCATTAGACAAGTAGTCCCTACTTTGTCTCAGGTTTTAAGGAAAACTAGAGCAGACAGGAAGAAGTTAAGTTCGGCATGACAGCGCTGCTTTAAAAAAATAAAAAAACATTAATGGTAAACACGAACACACATTAATATAAGCGTGGGTGGCTATTAACCTGGGCAAGTAATTCTCATCAACTTTTTGTGGTGAATGAGATCATGCTTTTTTTTTTTTGCAGTGCCCCCTTGTGCTTGGCCAATCACTACTTTCAATTAGAAGTGATTATGTTCCCTTACATCATACGCACAAGAATGCTCCTAAACATTATCTTAAAACAAGAGTGATCAGCAAGCAGATCCCCCAACTGTTTGAAAACTATTACTTCCACAATGTTTTAGCACAATTTAAAACTCGTAAAGCATTCAGCAACAGCTGAGAATATACCTACCTCATAAACTAACACCGAAGAGTGTAACTTTTAACCATTTTTCCTAACCTATGCAATTGCCTACATCTTTCCTAACAAAATGTGCACATTATTTATTGCTTAACATAAAATATACGCCTGGTCGGTAACCTGCCGTGCCTTGGACATATTTTGTTATTTTGCATGAGCATATTTTGTTAATTTTGTAGTAATGCTGTAGTTAGGATTGACGTATGACACAAATGAACTACAGAAGTACTTTGGAATAAAAGTGGTCAGTTGCTGACTCAGGAAGCTACATTTTCATGACGGTTTGGTCTAGTAACGATAGAGGATACAAAACTTAAAGGGAAATGATTATGCACTACAATTATGACAAATGATTGCATGTTATTTACTGTCCTGTGAAGACGCTATCATCACATGAAAAGGAAAATATGCATTGCTCTAGCCAGCTTGGAAGCAAGACACATCAAAAGAAAAAACGGTTTGTACATTTGATGTCAATGGCAAGTACACCTCTGATTAACCTGCAAAACAAAAAAGCCTACATAGCACAATACTGGTTGATGATATAAAAAGATAAAACCCAGAAGTAATGGGTCACTCACACTTCCCAGAGCCACATATAGCAGGCTGTGTTGACAAAAAGTGCAAGTGCAGCTCTCCTAGTGTCTATAATCACTTACAAGACACTCTTATATAATATCACAAGTAGCCAACAAGATGGATACCTTACTAGACAGGGTCCTCAAACCAAGAATGAGACGAGGACACATTACTTCCATCCAGCACCCAGATAACTTGGTCAAAACTATGCCCAAAGACATAGCAGAGGTTTTTACTGATTACTATGAATCCCTCTACAATCATTCCCCAAACTCAGAGACAATGAGAGACGAGGACGCAACCCGCAATTTCCTGAAAGACCTAGGACTGCCCAAGTTACCACAAGAGGCTGTTGATATTCTAGCAGCTGAAATTACCCCATACGAAATAGACCGGTCAATAACAGCTTTAAAAGGAAACAAGGCCCCAGGACCTGACGGATATGACGATAGTTACTACAAGACGTTTCGCGAGGAACTTGTTCCTCACTTGACAGAAGTCTTCAATGGTTTTCAGACAGGAAGGTCCCTAAACCCTGATATGAACTTAGCAATCATTGTGTTATTGCCAAAATCAGATAAAGACCCCCTTTCACTGGACAGTTATAGACCTATATCTCTCATAAAACACGATCTGAAGTTTTTGGCAAAGATACAGGCAGAGCGTCTTAACCCCGTCTTAGCGAAATTGATAGACGCCGATCAAGTGGTTTTATACCGGACAGACAGCTGTTCGAAAACACCCGCAGAAATATAGACTTGATATGGAGACAGGTGGCCACAAAGACTCCAATGCGGTTCGTTTCGCTCGACGCTGAAAAGGCGTTTGATAGAGTGAAGTGGCCTTACCTAGGGTTCCCTGAACAGTTCATGACCTTATTAAGAGCGATGTAAAGTAACGTCAGAGCGCAGTTGAAGATCTCAGGAGCCCTGCTCCTCTCCCCCCTCTCCCCCCTTCTATTTGTACTGTCATTAGAACCCCTATTACAGGTATTGCGGCACCACCCGGGCGTGAAGGGTGTTGAAGTGGGAGGTAGGGAATTTTTGGTTTCAGCCTATGCGGATGATGTGCTCCTAGCGCTCACCGACCCGGTGAACTCAAAGGGAGCCTTGCAGGGTGTGCTAAGGGACTTTGGAACCATTTCAGAGTACAAAGCAAACATGGCAAAGTCTAGTGCCCTCCCAATAGGAGTACCAGCATCAGCAACAACCCTAATACACGACACACACCAAATACGAATGGAACAACAGACACTCAAATATCTAGGTATTCGCCTGACAGCAAAACCAGAAAAATTATACGATCAAAATTATACACCATTAAAGAAACAGCTGATAAAGGACATGGAGACGTGGGTGTACAGACCTATTTCGTGGATAGGAAGAATTCACGCTGTTAAAATGAACATCTTGCCTAGAATTCTGTTTTTGTTTCAAGCGCTGCCCATCCGCGTCCCCAGATCGTCCTTGCAGTCCTTGCAGAGGGCTATAGGGTCCTTTGTGTGGCAGAACAAAAGACACAGCATTTCCAGATACATTTTATATAGGCCAAAGACGAGGGGGGGCCTGGGTCTCCCAAACATATATTACTATTACACAGCGACTCAATTGACTCAGGGGGCAATGTGGCACTCTCCCCCAGGAGACCGAAAATGTGCAGACGTAGAATCTCTCATGACGGGCGCAGACATCCCACAGCTCCTCATGTGGGTCCCTAAAGATCACAGACCCGGGATAAGGGTCACAAGCCCGACTATAATCAACTCCTTGAGGATGTGGGACTCCAAGTTTCATTTAGCATCTGACCCGTCTCCTCTAATGCCATACTTACGCAATAAAGCCTTCACCCCCGGAATGACAGCTAGAGCCTTTAAAAACATAGAGTGAATAGGGTTACAACGTATCTGCCAATTGTACCAGGGAACAGAGGTCAGCCCTTTCAATACATTAAGACAGCGGGGCCACCTAGCCCCCTCAGATGTTTTCAGATACATACAACTTAAAGATTACGCAAAATTAGCACACATCAAAGCAGCAGCCGTGCAAAAGATGACGTTCTTTGAACGCATCTGCCTTCAAGAAACCATACCTAATGGCATGATAACGCTCATGTATGCCCACCTCTGTTCAGAAGCTGGGTACTGGGGTAAGCTAGCCTATACGGATCAATGGGAGAGAGACCTAGGGGAAATACTGGAAGGCATAGAGTGGCAAGACATTTGGGAGGCTAAGCATACCTCTTCCATATGAGTTACCCTTCAGGAACAATCTGTCAAAACTATGCTTCGCTGGTATACTACACCGGTTAAACTACATCAAATGAAAAACAACAACCTACAGATGTGTGCTGGAGGGGCTGCGGCCTGCGGGGGACCTACGTCCACATGTGGTGGGAATGCCCTCAGATGGTCATATTTTGGAACCGGATACAGGCCCTGTTGTCGCAGGTCTTTTCTATAGCCCCAGACCTAGATCCATGGCTCTTCTTATATAACAGATCCATAGATGGATGGACTAGGCATGAACAAAAGCTCATCCACAAAATTACGTTAGCAGCAAGGAGAGCCGTAGCCTCAGAGTGGCTTAAACCGGGCACACCACCCATAGCAGGGGTGATAAATAGGATAAAAGAGGTCCACTTGATGGACAACCTGCTTTAAACCGCAGCTTAAGCCCCTGCGTGGGCAATCCCTTGCTTTGGTGTCTTGTACATCAGCTTGATACACGTATTTATAATGTGAACACATTAAACATATTCAAAACAGAGCAATTACATGACCATTGCAAACCTGCTCACACGAAGCACTTGCACAAACCAGCACACACACAAAGCAATGCGCACACCAGCTAATCAGATGAGATGCATGAGATTGCATAAACCAGCCAACACAAAACATTTACACAAACAGACTCACATACTGCAATTAAAGGGTAACTACCAACCTGCTCTTACATTATTATATGTATGGATGTTGATTCTTAAATACCACGCTTTTTTAGTATTGCATGCCTGCACTGTGACTGTTTATGCGCTGTTGCATGGAGAACAACTATTACTTACACGCTTAATAATGCGTTAGATATATGTAATAGCACTAGCACGATTTTTGCAATTTACGCTGTAATGCCTGTAAGTTTATCCCTGCAAAGTTCGACTATGCTTATATGTTTTGATCGCATACGCCTCTGCGCAGGTGATGATATGCATTTCTCCTTATATGCTGACAATTAAGCCTCTACGTAGGAAACTGTTCACCTTATTGAAAGTTACTGCTTAAGCCCCTGCGAGGGCAACCACTTGCCTTAATATGAACCAGTTCGCATTCTGCACTTATACTGTGAAACAATAAAAATATTCAAACAATAATTAAGGTCAGATGAAAAGAGCAAGGTTTTTCATGCATTCAGATACTCATTACTATGAACATGTAACCCATCAAATCATAAGAGGCCATGCAGCAGAAGACCACCTCAGATGTCACATAAGATTGTGAGAGCGACGAGTGGGCAAAACAGACCTAAACAAATTAAATCTCGTGAAAATTTAGATTTAAGGTGTTACATGAAAATGGCTGAGGCATTGTTTAGTTTAAACAGATTATTCAGCATTATTTCAAGCTTGTTCCATAAATGTCACACTGATGGTTTTCTCCAACGGTCAGAACAGATCTCAACCCAGTAGAGTTAAAGGGACACTCCAGACCACTAAAGTACCAAGAGGGTGTCCTATTTGTTTCATTTTGGAAAAAGTGCAGATTTCAATAGAAAGCACACAACAGATCCAGTTACATCCTGGTTTGGTTAGCTACTATGCACTGAACTAAAGAGGCAATTTGCCAGAGCACCTGCCTTGCAAATACTTCTCATTGAGAAGTCTGTGATTGGACAGCCACATTAAGTCTATGAGGGGTTTTAAGGTGAGGGTTTGCAAATGCTGCAGACAAGAGAACTGCAGGTTCTGCAAGCTAATTTTAGATATAACTCCTATGAAAAACAGGAATTTTTACTCACTGTAAATTATTTTTTTTCTTAATATGGTGGCATTACGTGTGGGTTGTGCTTCCTAATTGGGACAGGCATCAGCAAGATAGGAATTAATTGAAGCCCCTCCCCCTTTACCCTATAAAGGGCTTCCCCTGGCAAACTCACCTCAGTTGTAGCAAGAATAAACACCTACGCCCTATATCGCAAGCAAAATTTGTATTTCAGAGGGAGGGAGATTTGTACTGCCACCATATAAAGAAAAAAAAGAATTTACAGTGAATAAAAATGTCTGTTTATTCTGACATATGGTGGCAGTACGTATGGGATATAGCAAGATCCCCGAATCGGGTGGGCCTTATGCCTCAACAGCTTGTAGTACCTTATGCCCTAACGCAATTTTAGAGGAAGAGAGTACCTCTAGCCTGAAATGCCTGACAAAGGTGCTAAAAGATGACCAAGAAGCAGCCTTGTCGATTTCTTCGGGTGAAGCAAGAGCTTTCTCTGCCCATGACGTGGCCATTGCTTTTGTGGAATGTGCTGAGAGAGAAGCTGGCGTAGAAAAACTACTGAAGCGCAAGCCATTTTGATAGACCAAACAACGAGAAATAGAATTACGAAAGGCTTCATTCTCATTAAACTTTCCTTAGAAGATGACAAGGGGTGATCTGGTTCACTGTAGTCGGCTGATCTTGATAGGTAGACCTGTAATTCCCTTTTTAACCTCTAGTATATGCCATCTTTGTTCCAGCGGGGAGGTGGCATTGTTGCATTGTTACAAAAATGAGCTGATAAACGGCTCTAAAGGATAACTCTGGAAGAAGTGAATGTTTATGATGAAACACTACTTTACCCTGACGGAATATACCAAGTTCTACTGAAGAAGATAAAGCCTGAAGCTTGCCTTCTCTCTTGGCTGAGGTAATGGCCACTAAGAATGCTGCTGCAGCTTTAGAATCTTAAAAATAAACCACCACCAAAGCCCATGGAGGCCTGAAAGATTGAAAAAAGATCCCAGGAGGAAAACAATAACTTCCTGGGTGGCCTAAGAAGCCTATTGCGTTAAAGAAACTTCCAACTAGCATATACAAAGACCAATCCTTTCCCAACGCCCAACTTGTGGAAATCCCATGAAGGAAGTGTAAATCTGAACCAACGGGCAAATGAACTAGAAGACAATGATACTCCTTACAGTAATGTAGAAACTCTACCAAACTCCTTATGAAAAGTTAGAGGCAGAACGACAAGTAGATTAGACGCAACAATTGGATTCTGCTTTATGAAGACTCAGAAGATGAAGGTTCATCTTCTGAGCCCTGCCGTCAATATGAACCTATTAAGCACTTCCAGCCGCCCATCCTGTCTTCTAAAAGTGTTTTTGACATAGGGAGATCCTAAAACCTGGAAATCATCTCCATCAAAGCCGAAAACCAGCTAGTGTTTGGCCAGTACGGAAAGACTGACAGACCACTGCTCCGTCTGTACATATCTTTTGAAGAAGTCTTGGGATCAGTTTCTAGGAGAAAAACGCAAGCCCGTATAGGGAGGCACTGGTCACTCCTTGCCATAAGGTCTATCCGGGCCCTCCAAATCTCCCTTTAGAATGGTGAGCATTATAGGACCTATAGACATACATCCTCTTGATCCCACTCCCTCGTGCTGGGGTTGAAGGTGATGACATTGATACCCCATAAGTTGAATGGAGCGAGGACCTCCAAAAGATCCTGAGCCCAGTACACAGTTGAAACAGACTTTGCCACTGGCACCACCCTGTTGGTCGAAATAAGAGAAACAGTGTCGTGGTCTGACTGCATCCTAATAAGTCTCTCCATTAGTCAAGATCTGAATCGGCGAGGGTAGTGATGAACTGCCTTATGAGCTCTGAAATTAGTTGACTAATTTTTCTTGGACCAAAAATGCGGGCACAGAGAATTTAGAGGAGCGCCCTCGCCTATGATAGATGCCTTATGTAGGGAGAAGTACCCATTCTATATGCTGAAAGGTCAGACTTGATGGAAGAAAACTTGACATTGTCCACCAGTTAAACTGATCTTCCATGAAAAGAGTCTAGGAGTTACAAACCCAAGACCTCCACACTTTCGACTCAGATAAATTTGCACTGTAGCGGACATATTTTAGATTTTGCCCAGTTGAAGTCAATTTTGCTTTATTAGAAATTGGATCTTTCCTTTTTAGTGCGGTCAGATGCAGAGATAACATATTAGGGTTAACCCGAACACCAGAAAACCTGTGTTTCCTGGAGGAAGAAGAAATTACTTTTATAGTCTCCGTATCCAACCGCGATCCTGTAGCGTTCTGCTAGCTATCTGAACATACTTAAAGGGCAACTGTACCGATGAGTGTTATGGGAGCAGGAACATATTAACTATTCCTGGGCAGAAGACCGTCCACAGCGGAGAGTCTGAGTTTGTACTGCAATGAAATCTCTTCAATCCACTTATGGCGCATCTTACGAAATCTTACGATGCCCACTTTCGTAATTGAGGTAAACAGGACCGAAAGGGACCCTGATCCACAGTCCTAGCCTTTGGCCACAAGGGCAACAAAAGATCAACCCATGATTTTGGTCGTCAATTTCAAAATGTATTAGTCATGTCCATCACAAAAGTATGTGGCAATCACAAATACAGCAGTAAACTAAAACACTGCAATCTGGAGACTTCCATAACCTCCATTAACAATAGCAATCAAAGTTATAAGTCCTGAGCACCGCTGCACATGCCAGCAGAGCCTTATAACGAAAACCAGCAGCCTGGAAGATCGTCTGTAAGAGGTCTCGGCCTTCTTGACCACAGACTATTTAAAGCAGCTATTTCACCTATGGGATTAGGGAAGAGAAATTCAGAACTTTCTGGCTTGCTAGTGTATCTTGGGGATATAACCTTTACCCCATTTGATGGTAAACATATTAAATGCTGGACAATAAAGGCTTGTAACAAGAGTTTTTCAATTTTCTGCATTCAGGAAAGACATGGGGTATGAGGAACAGAGAACCCTCATAAAAGTTACGCAGATTATCCTGCCCCATGACCGATTTATTCCCAATGAACCTTCTTAGTACATCAGGTGGGAACCAACTCCACACAATATGATGAACCAGATATGTCTCAATAAGAGGTAGACAAATATACGCCAGAAGCCACATTAGAAGTAGCCAAAGGCCTTCTCTTGTACCTGCCTCTTTGGACCGTCTCAGGCACAGCAGCTGATAAACTATTTGAGTCTCCATAAGAATCACAAGATAAGGCTTGATAATCTTGACACCAGGCTAGGAATGATAGCATAGTATTTGCTTAAATTTTACCAAATAAATTGCAGCAATTTTGGTTACAATGGTTACAATTATAATTATACCCCAGTACGATAGGAAGGGGAGTAGCACAAATACCACAAGAAAAGCATGTTTGTGGAAGAGGCATTCCAAGGTGCATATACAGACCATTAAGCAAAACTCCAATTATTCTATTCCAATCAGAACAGATTTTCAAAGTAAAGATTAGCTAATCTTACCTTGAAAACCTCTGAGCCATGTGGGGGGGCTGGTGACACAGGGAACCCACCTGACAAGCGTCCTGCTGCCAGAGGGAACTGCAAAGCGATCCCACTCGGCCGTTTCCAAGAAGTTCCATTTAGCACAGGCGTGCATTCCACTGCTGTGCGCATGTTCAAGGCCTGCCATGTGCTCACTACGTCCCTCGGGCCACGCTTTCTTCCCAATGCCGGTACCTACTAGGCATACAAAGATCCTGGTGTTGAAGCTCTGTACCTCCGCGGAAGGAACCTGGCCGCTCAGCCTGCTACCCGGACAGCAATCGGGCCGCATCCCCCAGGCATCAACCCATGTGCATCACCTCCAAAAGATGCCTTATCCGTCCCGTGCTGGGACAAGGAAGAACTGACGTGGGTTTGCCGGGGGAAGCCCTTTATAGGGTAAAGGGGGAGGGACTTTTCTTAATTCCTATCTTGCAGATGCTTATCCCAATTAGGAAGCATATATTGTATTTGAGCAGTGGAGTATCCCTTTAACTCAACCACATTATCAGGTGCACGTTTCTAGTTTGAGTATATCTTCATCCATCTTTCATTCCATAGCTACACACAGCTAGCCAATATCATAAAAACAAAACACGAGAGAGTGGGGTAAACAGATGATACTAAGCCAGGTAAGTGTACATACATACATATCTGCCAATATATTCTATAGTATATATAAGCAAGTGCTCAGGCGGATCTTAAAATACTAAAACCAGGATGCAGTTATGACACCCAAAATGCATGAGCACACTAGTTCGAGAAATCAAATCAACATTAATTTATGCCATGAATTAGTTAAAGAACATCAAATAAACACCTTTACTTAATGCATTCATTAACAGCTTTTAAATTGCTTGGTTGACACAATGGTCAAAGAAATGTAGCTTGCAGATTTTTTTTTTGCAGTTTCAAGCAGTCGGCTTAGAACACTATATATACCAATAAATAATCATAGAAAAATGTTTACACAAATTAAAGTTTGTGTAGTAATGGTGTTTTAATGTAGGGGTCTGTATGTAGCTGTGGTGTTTTGGTGTTTGCACGCAGGGCTGTTTCTGTCTACAATGTTGGTACTGAATGCAGTGGTGCGTTTGTGTGTAGTGTTGGCACTTAATGGAGGTGTGCGTTTGCTTTTTTTGTATTATTACTAGCATTTCAATGCAGGGGTGTGTTATGCTGGAATTTAATAGTGGGGTGTTTGTATGCAGTAGCATATCCACATACAGTGACACATGCAGATACACAAACAGACACACTACAAGAGAAACACACACGCACAGATTCACACACAGATCCTCAAAAAACATGAGTTGTTGATGATCACATTCCACTTATTGTGTGTCAGAAACAAAGGGAAATCAAGCACTTCACACAGTTTCTGATGTGTTACTGGAACCATGAGCAGTGTTAGACATTTGTTTAATTGAAAAAACACTGAGGTTAAATTTTTATATGGAATAATAGTGCAGGCTGAATAAGCATGTTGAAAGGCCATGAAAAATAAGGAGCACAAGCATAACTTAGTTCAAGCTCTTAGATTCCATGTTCATCAGAAGTCCATTTAAAATTTCATTAAAATAATATGAAGAAAAATCACTTTAGCATAACTAATTCATGCCTTCTCCCCTATAATAAAAACATGCTATCAATTCGTTTCACTCAACAGTAAATTTTAGCTTTTATACAAAAGCAACACCCTCTGCATTGTAATCCTTTTTAACTTGGAAATCAATGACAAACTGACAAAGTCAATATAGTGACATGTACACTTATAAGACCTTAGCATTTCCCAGATTATGCCCATTAACAATGCTGTTGACAATGTTAAAAACTACTGACAATGATAATGAACAAACATTGTTTGTCATTGCAGGTTATTCCATCTAAACAGAGGAGTGACTGAAAAGGAGATAACAAGGAAGGTTATCACGGCTTTGACAGATATACTGCATGAAGAAGAAATTGTATATAGTCAGAAAATGGACATGCTTACAGGTTCCCATGAATTAGAAAGTAATCTCCTTGGCACCGTGTTCTTCAGATTACTATTGCAGCTTTTGTCCTTGGTGTTAAGAAGATACCAATTCTTCATCAAAATGCAATTTTTTTCACTTAATTCTCCAAATTAAAATATGGCCAGCTTTCATCTCCACGCTATCAATTTTAGCATGGTCTTCTAAACCACATTGCCATTTAATAGACTTCTCTGCCAATGACTACCTGTACCCACCCAACACCTTTCCAAAGATCTTAAAATGATGACTCCGATAACGGTGACAGAGTTTATTCACTCCTCGTAAAGCAATATCTCTCGTCATTAGCTTGTTTTCTCCTGCGACAAACAAATATGTTGCTTATGCCAATGACTCAAAGGTTAAAAATAAGTTTTTAAATTACAATTATTTCCTTTAAGATCCAGTATACCTGGGGTGCCCCAAAGGCACATCCCCAGATGTTGTAGACCTACAACTCCCTTGATCCTTTGCAAGTCTTCAGAATACCTTTACAATGACAAGCGATCACGGAAACTGTAGTTTTAAAACATCTGGTGATCTAACTTTTAGGCACCCTTTCAGTATACACATTTACAATATTATACCACTTGCTTAAAGGAAATATGATGGATTTTAATGTCAACATTTTGCACATGTAGTTAATGATGGAGTGAGAACAGATTGGTCCCGGGGGAAACCTAGTCATAAGGTTCCATTAGTATGTTAATGTAAACTGTGTGGAAACAGCAAATCTTATGCCTGCAACCAAGTCTATTAATCATGCAGATATGGTTACACAGCTTCATAACTGATCAATTCTTACAACAGAAAAGACCTAAAGGATTTAAATTGCTAGTGCCACAAATACGGTGGTTTCCACATACCCATAACAGCTGACCGCCTTACATAATGTTGGGTAGTCTTTAGCATTCACAGAGTATAAAGAGCTAAACATCCAACGAGTGTCAGTTCTGTAGGTGAAAATATCTTGCTGAAAGATGTCATAGGAGAAATGGCCAGACTCATTCAAGATGGCAGAAAATGTATAAATACTCAAATACCCACTCATTACAACAGTACTGTGTAGAAAGGCACATCTGAAGAGACAACATGGTGACAACTTTGGAACTTTGACAATGGAGAGCCCTCAAAGTCAAGCATTACAGCAGTAAAGGGTACTTTATAGCAGAGCCTATGCAATATGGGAGAAGGGGGTGGGGGGCCAAGGACCACACTAGCCAGCAACTACTATCTAACCCAATATGGTTGATACACTGAGGAAAATACAAGTATTGCTGGAAAAGTACCCAGTAGGTAATAATTACACCATCTGCTATTTCTTGTGTGACAGTTTAGGGATAATTCAGTCTATTCTTAGTTTTGCAATATGGCGTGTTTTTTTTTTTTTTTTTTTTTTACTGAAGTGTAGGTGCCTACAAAGGCAGAGAAAATGGAAAGTTTGTTTTCCCCTCTTGCATAGCTCTCACTGTGTCTTCTTTTTAATTACCGGTATTTGTCTCTACACTTAATGCTATCACCTGATAAGTGTTGTCTCATTTATTTGGAGACAGACCAAACGGACTTCTGTGAATATTTTCTATCCCCTTAATATTTTTTTTCCTTGGTTTTCAACACTTTGATTATAGTGAATAGCTATAATAAAAAAATATATATATATTCAGTCTGACTACTTGACACACTGTATCGCTAGACATACCATTTTTTGTACAAGTTACACATATAGTGTGCAGTTATTTGAAATCACTATAACCAGCGATTAGTACTATTTAAGAGCAATTGTTAATTTTTCAAGTTGCATTGTTTAGATGTTATAAAAAGCCAGTGGAAAAAAACACTTCAACCATAGTAAGTAAATCAAACATGAAAAATGGATTGCGCTGACTACATGGCGTAAAGTCTGCCATGATATCTTGAATTTGGAAAATCCGTTTTCCAAAAATTGATTTTTAATGTCTTTATGACTGTTTGCTTGTTTGGTTCCTTCCGGTTTGGGATTTCAGGTGGGCAGTGGTGGGTTCTGCAGAAAACACAGAGTGTGCCTCGATGTTTGTGGACCAAGGCCGGCAGGGGAGATCCTTTCATCTCCCCCTGCCAGCCCATGCAGAGCCAGTCTTGCTGTAAGTCAAAGATCTCCCTCACCAGCACGCTGGCACTTCGTTCCAGCAGAGGGAGGAAAAGGCTGGTCAAAACACTACTGCACGTTACCATGGCAACGCCGCTCCAATACAGTGCTGTGCTTACAGGAGGACAGGAGAGTCAGCCTGCAGCCAGAGGGGCTGCAGGCTAAAGTAAACATGCCACCCCTGAACCACCAGGGCTTGCAGCATTATGTCCTCTCTCCCTGATAAAAGGTAAGAAGAAGGGAGGGGGAGACATTAGGATAGATTTTCACATTTCACCCACTCTGCCTTCAAAACAATGTGCAGTAATGGAAGTTTAAAGATTAGACCTTGTGACAAAACCCACTATTTTGTCTGCATAGGAGATGTCCTCCTCCTAAGTTAACCAACAGGTTCCAGAACCTCATTCATGTTTTCCCTGCATTCGGTATATAAATCTACCGAACACCGACCACCCCCCTGGCTCATTAACTACAAAGAAACCACAGGATTAAGTGCTCTCTCTGTGTGGCTGCCGTTCGTATAACCGAACACCACATGCCTGAGAAAACAGTGGTCATCTTGTCCCATGAACGTAGGCAGCAGGACTTGGTCATCGAGTGTCTGGAACTCTAAGTCGGACCTCGCGAACACCGAGAAACCATAGGAACGCCTGCTTCTTTCCGCGACAAGCCAGGAGAGCGCTGTTCGGTAGGTTTGTTCGTACGAACAAGATGAACAAACGCTACCTATGAGCCAGGGGAACCATTCGTCTTTTTGGTTGGTTTGGAACTCCCGAACTTGACTACCACTAAAACTATGGAACTGATTTGGGCAGGCGCCTCATGAGCGGTCGGTTAAAACTCTACCCCGGTGGCGATTCGACTGTATTCGTGGGATTTCAGCGCTATTTGGACAAGTTGGGCGCTCAGATCCAGGCTATCCGGGGATATTATATTTGTGGGGGTTCCTATATGGTTATTATGCATTATAATATTTGATGTCATTTATGTCTAGTCATGCTGACACTGGAATTTAGGGACATTTTGTAGGAGTGTTCTGGGCATGGTTTACGTCATCCTTGTTTTGTATATAAGTGGGCCATTTGGCCATGCTTAAACACATTTGTTTCTACCCTTCATCACGTCTAGGCTGATGTTTGGGGAAATGTGAGCTAGAATCACTATTGCGCTTGGGACTCGGGAGATTTAGAATGGATATACTTAGAGCCAACAGAAGTTCCATAAGCAGCAGTAGTGAAGGCAAGGATTGCTGCCTGGTGGACATCAGATATGAAATCAAATTGTTCTTAATCTGTTTGACGTTTACAATTGGACACACACACCACTCTTCTGTAGTGGTTTTGGTGTTTGGAGTGTTCTTTTAAGCATTAACCCCTCAACATTCACTGTAAACGGTTTAAATTGAACGTAAGCTTTCCGGCCTTAGAGGACATTTAGCACCTTGGCTCTTGGATCAAGAGATCATCACAGACTATTGCAGATGGCAGTTCGCTTGGTTTTGAAGGTGAACAAGTATATCAATCAATAGATCTCTGGTTTGATAAATAAAGGAAAGCCATTTTAGAATTTCAGAATATGTACTTAGATTCAGAATTTTATGTATTCTCTTTTCATCTGTTTGCATAAAATTATCACCACTTGCCTACTTGGTTCTCCCTATTGCTAATTGACTTGTAAATGGTTCACCTTAAATGTGATGCACTTATCCCCCTTCATAAATTGTTAAACCTTTTAAGGCACCGTGTAACAATCAAGCTACAATCAAATAGCTGTGGTTCTACAGTATTGTTTCTGTCTTTCTGCTATAATTGCATAGAAAAACATAAAATGAAGCAACAATACAATGCTTATTATTATGCTCCAAGCTCAAAATGCACAAGGCTACCACTCATGCACTCGTTCTTTTATTCTTGTACCCCAAGGTATTCATATTTCAAATTTAGACAGTAAAAAGGGGTTTTTGTATTTATTTTATTTAAAAACTTGGCACAAGTACCTCTATTCAAGAAAATCAAAATATCCATTGGAATAAGGGCTTCTGGTATGTAAACTCACAAGCAGATATTGATTCATTTTAAAAGATACTTACATTGTATTGATGGTTAGCTACAGGTTTGTAATTTGTTGTTATAGCTTTTTCAATTTGCTGTGATTGTCTCTTTGGCTTTGAAGATTCTTCTATCTGTCGTCTGAAATTGCAAAAAAAAAATAAAAAAAATGCTATTATGAAAAACAGATGCTGTACAAAATCCTATTTAGTTACTTGATTTGTAAAACATACAAACTTTCTTTCTAAATTACCAGAGGGGAAAAAAGAATAATGTAGCTTTACAAAATTAAATCTAATACATAAATTAAACGGACACCAGTGTAATGTAATTATTCTTGTGTCTGCTGCCTGTCCCTGCAGGCTTTTAAACGTCAGAGAAAAGTCAGTGTTTTTAAATTGGTGGCAAGTAACACCTCTAGTGGCCGTCAATCAGAGAGCCACTATAGATGCTTCCTGGGTCAGTGCTGCACACGTTTACCCACATAGATGCACTGATTCAATGCATCTCTATGAGGCGAGGTTGACTAGTGTAGCACAGTGTTTTTTCTCCCTCATGTTTGATGATCTTAGCCAAGAAGACTCAGTGGGAACAATGCCAGCTGTGACAAGACCTGCACTGCGCTGGAAAAAAGGGGGACAAGGGTGGCCGGGGACCAAAACAGCCGTTCAAAACTATAGTGTCAGGAAAACTTTGTATTGCTGACACTATATTGTTCCTTTTAGAAAATAGAAAGTTAGGCTATTCTATACTGATCAAAACATGGTGTATTCAAGGTCCAATACACCATGAGCTAGAACAGCAGTTTACTATAGCATGATGCCATCTCATTCATCAGTGTTGCATGAAACTGCATATTGACCTTATAAACCACCATTTACTCCTCAAAAAGTTTTTTTCCTTTTTACCAAACTCATAGGCAGACAAAAATGTGTCGACATTTTCAGAAATAAACAAGAAAAGAGAATAAATTCTGATTTTAACAGTTCACTGCAGCTATACAATTTTTTACATAACTATTAACTCTGGGATTTGTTTATAAACTGATAACTAATTAAAAGTTATTGGGTTATGAACTCCCCCCACCGCCCCACCCCTTTTTTAATTTTGGCTGGCGTGATCGGATTGCCAAGTCACAAACAGAGCGCAAGGAGATTTTTCATTTTCTACCAGAGAACAATGGAATTAATTCCAATGCAATTAACATTATAGAAAGACATTTATCAATACATCAGAGAGGAGGAGTCAGTATGGTCACGCTATCTCAGACACACTAGACAACTGCAGGGCATTTCTGTCCTAGGTGAAGACCTTGCTGTACAACTTGTGATCTCAACACACGTGTGCTGGGATGACCCACTACCATGTGCATCGAGAATCACCAGCGGCAAAAGTTAAATTTCAAGCATGCTCCTTTCCATTAATTCTTCCTGTCCAAGCAGCTTATTTATGTCATAGCCAATATCCAAAACTGACAAACAATGCTAATAATACAGGTTATTGCAGAGATGCAACTGCTATACAATATATTGTGTCATTTACGATAACATTGTAAAAACTTATCTAATGCAAAGTGAAACATGCCCAACAAACTTAAATCTGAAAATCAGGATTAATCAAACCAATGAAATAAATAAAGGCAAATTATTTTACAGTAACTGACCAACAATTTATATAGATTAGTAACAGTATGTAATACATAATATGTATGTGTATCTAAAGAAACACACATGCATATCTACATTTTAACAGTGCTATATAGACAATTTTCTATCAAGGTCTTTGTTTGGCTCATTCTACAAGAGCAATACATAAAGCAATTTGTTTGAATTACATATCCGGTAGCCTTGAGATATTTGTACTCCAGAAGGATGCTATTGTTCTAGCTAACTGGCAGTATGATTCTTTTGAACAATTCCACACAGTAAATCATCACTGTCCTATTTCATAAGCAACGATACATTTTGCAGTGTTGTGCAATTAAAGTAGGGAAGCAAAAACTATATTCATAATGGTAATACATACATTGGTTTCTGCTGCTGATTCATTTAAGTGTACCTTCAGCTTCCTTTGGTACAAAGAAAGAAAATTCCTTTTATAATTATAAAGTAATGAGGAATGGCCATTTCTGATAGTGACACTCATCTCATACCTCTGTTGTTGTTATTATAAAAGCTTTAAATAGGCAAGGAGCAGTAGTGTTCCATCCATTGGGAAATGTAGTCCAGTTCATCAGCAGATAATTGCTGACATAATAAATTTTTTACAAAAAATACAAAAACTATTGTTTTTGATTATTTAGAGGTAAAATAGTAAATTACTGACATTGTTTCAGTGGGGGAAGAGGGTGAGTGCTAATATTCAAATCTCTGTTATAAATACTATAGTACTATAATATAACTAATATAGTATTGCAGCACTTTCACTACAACATAGACGGTCTTTAATGATGGATAGCTGTGCCGGTTTAAGCTGTTGACACCAGTTGGGCATTTTATAGAGCTTTGGTCGCTTGTGACAAATACCAATTCACAGTGCACCTCAGACATGCTCAGTCTGCTCCTACAGTTGATTTCTGAAGTGCCTCATTAACACGCCATGCACCATAACAATGCAATGTAGTGGTTATGGTGCTAGGATTGACCTGGCATACCACCAGAGTAATCAGTCAAGCGTTTAGATAAAAGGCAGTGTTTACATTAAAAAATCAGCAAGGACTTTCACAAGAACAACTACATCAAGCTATAGTGGTTCTGGTAACTATAGTGTCCCTTTAAGAATTGCTTTTTCGCAATGAAAATGAAACTTTGTTAGTTTAACCCCTTGAGGACCAAACTTCTGGAATAAAAGGGAATCATGACATGTCACACGTCATGTGTCCTTAAAGGGACACTCCAGGCACCCAGACCACTTCTGCCCATTGTAGTGGTCTGGGTGCCAACTCCCACTACTCTTAACCCTGCAAGTGTAATTATTGCAGTTTTTTTTATAAATTACCTTGCAGGGTTAACTCCACCTCTAGTGGCTGTCTACTAGACAGCCACTAGAGGTCACTTCCTGCTCTATAGCACAGATTATCTGTGCTAGAGCGTCGCTGGACGTCCTCACGCTGTGTGAGGACCTCCAGCGTCGCTCATTTCCTCATAGGAAAGCATTGAAAATCTTTTTCAATGCTTTCCTATGAGGAGCGCTAATGCGCATGCGCGGCATTGCCGCGCATGCGCATTAGGTCTCCTCAGCCGGGGGGCGGGATCAGTCTCGCCCACCGGCCGACGGAGACAGTAGGAGGAGCGTCGATTAGGAGGAGACAGCGACAAGGGACATCGTCGCTGCCTCAGGTAAGTGACTGAAGGGGGTTTCACTCCTTCAGCAACTGGGGATTGGGGGGTGGGAGGAAGAGGGAACCTCCAGTGCCAGGAAAACGGATTGTTTTCCTGGCAATGGAGTTTTCCTTTAAGGGGTTAAAAAAAACTGGCTCCTAACTTTAGCTGGCTCCTAGATTCCAAACACATTTATCAAGCCTTGAGCTAATCCCTCATCCCCCCAAAAAGATCCAACATGTGACAAATGGTAATAGCAGTGTTATCATTTTTGATTCGCACACTTAGTACAGAATTTAGTGGGAGTTGTGCATGTACAAGTTTTCAGAATCTGGGGAATTCATTTTTTAAAGCTGCTCTAACCTATAACCATTTCACATCATATGTCAGTTAGCATTTGAGAACTCTAAAAATTAAAATGACAGGTTCACTCTGACAGCGGATCACACCATAATACACTTGAAATAAGGATTGAAGCTTTAGATTGTTTCTCCCCCCCCCCCCCCGTTATTTTCTTTGCCGTATTCAATGTTATTGTTTATGACTTTACTTTTCTGCTCTGGGGTTTAATTCTAGAAAGAAATAACAGTTGTGTTAGAAAATAAGTGTTTTAGTATGCATTTCATAATTTATATATGTATGTGATACACTTGTGCACTGCTGTATCAGCTTCTCCATTCCTTTCTAGCAGGAGAGAGATGCATCACAGTTTTACAAGGAGTTCACAGCTACAAGCATGATTGCAAATAGAAATTTCTACACCTGAAAAATATATATACATAGAAGTTATTAGAATGTATCATTGCCGACATTTATAACGCTCATTTCTCAGAGATGTGCAGTCAGATTAAATCGCATTCTCTAGCTAAACCGCTACAATGTATTGACTATAATAGTGATTATGTAATGTCTACATAATCCATCACAAACTAATTAAAATTTAGAAATAATCTAATGCAGGTTAGAAAAAATGGTTCCGTAACACTCTTGAAATACATGTGCGTATTATATATATTTATTAGACATGATGTATGGCACAATCATATTAACGTGTTATTTAATTAAAATTAGACAATATGTCGAAGTTCTCCACTTCATAATGATTCTCCATACAGGTGCATGCAGTACCCTTTCACAATAAGGATGAGAAGATTGAAGCTCATATCCTGTCTGAATCAGTTTATACCCAGCCCAGCGATGGGCTTACAAAACATCACTTATTCAGCCTAATGTAACTCTCCAGTGGTGAATTTATCAGCCATGTTATTATATTGGGTATGTATTTAAGTAGTGAAAAAAAAATACAGGTTACATGCACTACATCAGGGGGCCAGTTCACAGTCCCTCAGACACTGTTGGGGGCCTGACTATAAAAAATATTAACAAATTCCTATGCACACAAACGCATAAGGACATAAATACACACACACACTGATCCATACACACAGACATGCATACATACACATACAAATCCATACATACACACTGAAATACATACATACACATACATACAGGTGCCTGCTCTGCCATCAAATGCCGGTGAGAGGGGGACGGAGCAGGAAGGCGGCGAGGAAGGCTCTTCTTGCAGCCTCCCAACACTCCTTTGCGCGCCCTCTGTGATGCCGGGAGCCGGAATATGACATCATTCCAGCCCCTGCATTCTAAATGGCTGGCAGGAGGAGTGAGAGGCTGCCCCACACTGGACCCCAGGGAGGTAAATGTTGAGTGAATGTCGGTCAGTGAGTGAGTGAGTGAATGTCTGTCAGTGAGTGAGTGAGTGAATGTCTGTCAGTGAGTGAGTGAGTGAATGTCTGTCAGTGAGTGAGTGAATGTCTGTCAGTGAGTGAGTGAATGTCTGTCAGTGAGTGAGTGAGTGAGTGAATGTCTGTCAGTGAGTGAGTGAGTGAGTGAACGTCTGTCAGTGAGTGAGTGAGTGAGTGAACGTCTGTCAGTGAGTGAGTGAGTGAGTGAACGTCTGTCAGTGAGTGAGTGAGTGAACGTCTGTCAGTGAGTGAGTGAGTGAGTGAGTGAACGTCTGTCAGTGAGTGAGTGAGTGAGTGAGTGAACGTCTGTCAGTGAGTGAGTGAGTGAGTGAACGTCTGTCAGTGAGTGAGTGAGTGAGTGAACGTCTGTCAGTGAGTGAGTGAGTGAACGTGTCAGTGAGTGAGTGAGTGAACGTCTGTCAGTGAGTGAGTGAGTGAGTGAGTGAACGTCTGTCAGTGAGTGAGTGAGTGAGTGAGTGAACGTCTGTCAGTGAGTGAGTGAGTGAACGTCTGTCAGTGAGTGAGTGAGTGAACGTCTGTCAGTGAGTGAGTGAGTGAACGTCTGTCAGTGAGTGAGTGAGTGAACGTCTGTCAGTGAGTGAGTGAGTGAGTGAACGTCTGTCAGTGAGTGAGTGAGTGAGTGAACGTCTGTCAGTGAGTGAGTGAGTGAACGTCTGTCAGTGAGTGAGTGAGTGAACGTCTGTCAGTGAGTGAGTGAGTGAGTGAACGTCTGTCAGTGAGTGAGTGAGTGAGTGAACGTCTGTCAGTGAGTGAGTGAGTGAGTGAACGTCTGTCAGTGAGTGAGTGAGTGAGTGAACGTCTGTCAGTGAGTGAGTGAGTGAGTGAACGTCTGTCAGTGAGTGAGTGAGTGAGTGAACGTCTGTCAGTGAGTGAGTGAGTGAGTGAACGTCTGTCAGTGAGTGAGTGAGTGAGTGAACGTCTGTCAGTGAGTGAGTGAGTGAGTGAACGTCTGTCAGTGAGTGAGTGAGTGAACGTCTGTCAGTGAGTGAGTGAGTGAGTGAGTGAACGTCTGTCAGTGAGTGAGTGAGTGAGTGAGTGAACGTCTGTCAGTGAGTGAGTGAGTGAGTGAACGTCTGTCAGTGAGTGAGTGAGTGAGTGAACGTCTGTCAGTGAGTGAGTGAGTGAACGTGTCAGTGAGTGAGTGAGTGAACGTCTGTCAGTGAGTGAGTGAGTGAGTGAGTGAACGTCTGTCAGTGAGTGAGTGAGTGAGTGAGTGAACGTCTGTCAGTGAGTGAGTGAGTGAACGTCTGTCAGTGAGTGAGTGAGTGAACGTCTGTCAGTGAGTGAGTGAGTGAACGTCTGTCAGTGAGTGAGTGAGTGAACGTCTGTCAGTGAGTGAGTGAGTGAGTGAACGTCTGTCAGTGAGTGAGTGAGTGAGTGAACGTCTGTCAGTGAGTGAGTGAGTGAACGTCTGTCAGTGAGTGAGTGAGTGAACGTCTGTCAGTGAGTGAGTGAGTGAGTGAACGTCTGTCAGTGAGTGAGTGAGTGAGTGAACGTCTGTCAGTGAGTGAGTGAGTGAGTGAACGTCTGTCAGTGAGTGAGTGAGTGAGTGAACGTCTGTCAGTGAGTGAGTGAGTGAGTGAACGTCTGTCAGTGAGTGAGTGAGTGAGTGAACGTCTGTCAGTGAGTGAGTGAGTGAGTGAACGTCTGTCAGTGAGTGAGTGAGTGAGTGAACGTCTGTCAGTGAGTGAGTGAGTGAGTGAACGTCTGTCAGTGAGTGAGTGAGTGAACGTCTGTCAGTGAGTGAGTGAGTGAACGTCTGTCAGTGAGTGAGTGAGTGAGTGAGTGAACGTCTGTCAGTGAGTGAGTGAGTGAGTGAGTGAACGTCTGTCAGTGAGTGAGTGAGTGAGTGAACGTCTGTCAGTGAGTGAGTGAGTGAGTGAACGTCTGTCAGTGAGTGAGTGAGTGAACGTGTCAGTGAGTGAGTGAGTGAACGTCTGTCAGTGAGTGAGTGAGTGAGTGAGTGAACGTCTGTCAGTGAGTGAGTGAGTGAGTGAGTGAACGTCTGTCAGTGAGTGAGTGAGTGAGTGAACGTCTGTCAGTGAGTGAGTGAGTGAGTGAACGTCTGTCAGTGAGTGAGTGAGTGAGTGAACGTCTGTCAGTGAGTGAGTGAGTGAGTGAACGTCTGTCAGTGAGTGAGTGAGTGAGTGAACGTCTGTCAGTGAGTGAGTGAGTGAGTGAACGTCTGTCAGTGAGTGAGTGAGTGAGTGAACGTCTGTCAGTGAGTGAGTGAGTGAGTGAACGTCTGTCAGTGAGTGAGTGAGTGAGTGAACGTCTGTCAGTGAGTGAGTGAGTGAGTGAACGTCTGTCAGTGAGTGAGTGAGTGAGTGAACGTGTCAGTGAGTGAGTGAGTGAACGTGTCAGTGAGTGAGTGAGTGAACGTGTCAGTGAGTGAGTGAGTGAACGTGTCAGTGAGTGAGTGAGTGAACGTGTCAGTGAGTGAGTGAACGTGTCAGTGAGTGAGTGAACGTGTCAGTGAGTGAATGTCTGTCTGTCAGTGAGTGAATGTCTGTCTGTCAGTGAGTGAATGTCTGTCTGTCAGTGAGTGAATGTCTGTCTGTCAGTGAGTGAATGTCTGTCTGTCAGTGAGTGAATGTCTGTCTGTCAGTGAGTGAATGTCTGTCTGTCAGTGAGTGAATGTCTGTCTGTCAGTGAGTGAATGTCTGTCGGTCAGTGAGTGAATGTCTGTCGGTCAGTGAGTGAATGTCTGTCGGTCAGTGAGTGAATGTCTGTCGGTCAGTGAGTGAATGTCTGTCGGTCAGTGAGTGAATGTCTGTCGGTCAGTGAGTGAATGTCTGTCGGTCAGTGAGTGAATGTCTGTCGGTCAGTGAGTGAATGTCTGTCGGTCAGTGAGTGAATGTCTGTCGGTCAGTGAGTGAATGTCTGTCGGTCAGTGAGTGAATGTCTGTCGGTCAGTGAGTGAATGTCTGTCGGTCAGTGAGTGAATGTCTGTCGGTCAGTGAGTGAATGTCTGTTGGTCAGTGAGTGAATGTCTGTTGGTCAGTGAGTGAATGTCTGTCAGTGAGTTTCTCTGTGTGTGTGTCAGTGAGTATGTCTGTCAGTGAGTGTGTGTGTATATGTCTGTCAGTGAGTTTTTGTGTGTGTGTGTCAGTGAGTGAGTGGCATGAAGGGGCAGCAAAATGGATATTTTCCTAGGGCGGCAGAAATCCTTGCACCGGCCCTACATATGACATACATAGCGAATTTTGCTTACCTTTTTTTTGCAGGAGGGTGGCTGTGGCTCATGGGAGTCGGCGTGACACCCGCAGCTTGCCTGCACACACACATATCTCTCTCTCTCGGAGCTGGGAGGAAGTGACCGGCCATCACTTCCTCCCAGCACTACTTGCGGCTGCGATTTTTAAAAAAGGGGCCAGCTCGCGCTATTGCATGGCCGCAGTGCTGACTGGGCCCCTGAAGATATAGGGCCCATCGGGTGGCCCTGGTTCCTTGAGATGGGTTAAGGACCCTGGTGGTCCGGATCTGGCCCGCGGGCCGTAGTTTGAGGACCCCTGCACTACATGAACAAAAGTATTGGGACACTCCTCTTAAAGGATCACTATAGGGTCAGGAACACAAACATGCATTCCTGACCCTATAGTGTTTAACCCACAATTTAACCGCCCCTATAAAAGATTTCCCATAGGGAAAGCATTGGATTGGCTGAAATCAGCAATGGGGCCAATCAGGACCTCCTCATAGAGATGAATTGAATCAATGCATCTCTATGAGGAGAATTCAGCGTCTCCATGCAGAGCGTGGGGACGCTGAACGGCAGGGCTAATGTGCAGCCCTGAGCCAGGAAGCCCTCCAGTGGCCATCTAAGGAGTGGCCACTTGGAGGTGTCCCTAGAGGCAATGTAAACAATGCCTTTTCTCTGAAAAGGCAGTGTTTACATGAAAATGCCTGAAGGGAGCCATTAAGACATTAGACATTAAGTAGTTGTTCTGGTGACTATAATGTCCCTTTAATGATTGAATTCAGGTGTTTCAATCAAATACATTGCTACATGTGTATAAAATCAAGCACCTAGCCATGCAGTCTGCATTTAGAAACATGTGTGGAAATAAATGGGTTGTTCTGAAGAGTTCAGTGAATTCAAGCATGGTACTGTGATATAATGTCACCTGTGCTATAAGTCAGTTTGTGGAATTTCATCCCTGCTAGATATTCCAAGGTCAATTGCAAGAGGTATTATTACAAAGTGGAAGCATTTATAAACAGCAGCAACTCAGCCACGAAGCAGAAGACCACAAAGTCACAGAGTGCTGAAGGACATGGTGCGTAAAAGTCTCCAATGCTCTGCTGATTCCACAGCTGAAGAATTCCAAACTTCCATTGGCATTAATATCAGCACAAAACTGTGCGGCAGGAGGGGTTGGGCTCGACCCCTTACTTTCCAGTGAAGGGAAATCTTAATGCTTCAGCATAAGGTGCTTTTTTATTCCAGCATGAATGTGCCTTAGTGCAAGGTCCACAAAGACATGTTTGGATAATTATGGTGTGGAAGAACTTGACTGGTCTGCACAAAGCCCTAATCTCAACCCCATTTAACACCTTTGAAATGAATTGGAATGGAGATTGCAAACCAGGCCTTCTTGAGCAACATCAGTGCCTGACCTCATAAATGCTCTGCTGGATGAATGGGCAAAAATCCCCACAGCAACACTCCAAGATCTTGTGGGAAGCCTTCCCACCAGAGTGGAAGCTGTTATAGCTGCAAACAGGGAGACCAATTACATATTAATCTCTATGTAATGAGACTGTATTTCTCTTGACTGGGTAGGAATTTCAGTGAAATTATAACACAATCATAATGAGTATTTCATGAAAATTCTATCTTTATTAAATACGAATTTATAAAATGGAGGTGACAGAGCTACTTTAACTCGCTTTAGATGTTTTTATCTCTTGCTCTGTAAATCAATGTTCAGCACACAGAGGAGGCTCCTAAAGGGTCTAGAAGGCTATTAACCGAGCAAGAGAAGCAAAATTCTAAATACAACAGAATGTGCAATAAGGGATGTTTAAACAGATATCTTTACAGGAAGTGTTTAGGAAGGCTGTGTAAGTCACATGCAGGGAGGTGTGACATGGGCTGCATAATCAAAATGACTCCTAAATGGCAGAGAATTGAGTCGTAAGTTTGCAGGGGCATGATCTACACACAAAAAATTACTTCATTAAGCTAAAGTTGTTTTGGTGCCTAAAGTGTTCCTTTAAGAGCACTAAGCCAATCCTTGATCACCAATATGAAAAAAAGAAAAAGCAGCTCATAGGCATAAATAGTTTTCAAGAGAAATGCAGAAGAGCATAAGGGTAGCTGTATTACACATACATTCACATCTACAGCATGTTTTAAAGGTGTAGCACAGTTGGCAACCTGTAGATATAGGTGGTGGTGGGGGGGTCAACTGTGGTACAGATAGATAATATAAAATGGCATATCTCACATCATGAAAAGAAAAATAAGTTTTATTTGCATATTGCTTAAATGTGTCATCATTTAAACTGCTTCTATGAAATCAGTGAGTTACAGAGAGGTAGGAGGATTCCCCTAGAGTTGCTGTATATTCTGTGAATATTTACCACAAAAATCTACATACCTAGGACTACAAAAAAAAAAAAGTAGCGTTTGAAAATGTCACTTAGAAAATATATATTTTTTTAAGTTATGGGATTGAAGTACATTTCAATATGAGGACTCCATAACTACTGGTTTGTGTCTGGAATGACGCACCAGAGTGAGTGTATCTCATTTTATTTTGACAAGTGACTAATGCTCATTGTGAATTAGTTTTAGTAACATCGTGCTTTCTAAATACCAAATTTCTTTCTGACCAGGACTTGGCCATGCATGATACCTTCTGATAATGATAGGACCTCATCAGATCTTTGAGCACAAGTGGAACTGTAACTGCCTCTACAACTATTATTAAGCAATGCCATGCTTAGAAAGCTTTCAGCAACGCTTCAGGTTCAGCACTAGATACAGAATGAGAACCTTACTGAATAGAAAGCTGTTATTGCATTATGTCACTGGTCTGAACTGCAGACACGTCATTGTGGATCCACTGTACTGTGTGCACATCTTTTCTAACTATCACCACTGATATATCGCACAAAGAGCTTTGTAAGACTATGACAACCAGTTCTTGTAGATTTGGTTCTTTTGTGCTTAAATCTCTCTAAAGACAATTCAAGGAAATAAAAGGTTTATATAGCTAAACACATTTTTAAAATAATAAAATAAAGCAGTTTGTCTTGCACAGAACGGATGAGATTGTAATCTCTGTAAAGCGACACTATGTAATTTTGAGTGATTGATATCCCTAAACAAATATTTTTTTTATTTTTTTTTTATGGTAAAGTGTGCAACATAATTCCTTACACACAACTTTACTATTTGGAAACAAAAACAAGAAGAAAAAACAATTATACACGGAAAGAAACCGGGCAATTCATTAAAGTGTGTACATTTCTATTTTAGGCAAATATAGACAATTTAGAAAAAAAAAAAACTCCAATTCAGCTGTGCTTTCAGTTTGACTATTCTGGTCTATAGGAGTTAATTGCTTTAACAAATCATACCCATAATTAAACAGCACCCACCATTACCAGATTCACAGATAATGTACTATGGCAAGTTTGATGTAAACTACTTTGGTATTCTGTGGGTCAGGATTACACTGTTGGTCTTGGGTCTAAGTTTGGTTCCTGACCTATACATATAGCTTATTTAGGTTTAGGTGTCTGTTTACGGGGCTAAGCTCTGTTAACTTGTGCTCAATCTTAGAAAGAGTACCTGTGATCTATACCGCCTATTTTAAAGCATACCGACTGTCCGAGTATTGCTTTTCAATAAAACCAAACATGAATGCCTTGTCTGCCTTGTCCAATCCCTAAACAAATATTTTATTAGCTAAATACAATGTCTAAAACACACAGGTTTGCCCATTTAACAAATGGTAGTGAACTGGATTTAAATTGTAAAATTTTACCTAAAGTAGCCAAAACTATGATTGTAGCAGATTTGAGAATTTTTCCAAATCTGATATTTTCTCTACATTTTGTATTTTGGTTCTCAAATCACTACAATTGGGTCTTTAATGAGCAGTTTATTCTGATTTTTTTTTTTCGCAGGCTGACTGCATTAGCATATTGTGCCCTGTGTGCTATACCTACAATGTATTTAGCAAATTTGTCTACTTCTGTATTTATGCAAGAACAGCACCTATTTTGTCAAGTATATTTACTATTTAATTAACATGCACTGCACAGGTGCCTTTAGTAATAATTATTTTTAATTGTTCGTTCACCAAGCTGAACTTCTGATGTAGTGGTATATAATTTAGACATTTATAAACATTACATTCGTTGTTGTTTTTGTGAAAAACCCTTAATGTGTCAAAATGAGTAATTTGTTGCAAATGTATTAGATTATTAAAAAGTGCTACACCAGTAATGCTGCATAAACAAAATAATGAAAATGATGATCAAACTACTTAACTTGTTTTACAGATTTGCAAAGTGTAATGATTTAAAAGTTAGGGACAAACTTTTTGTTTGTGGTCAAAACCAAAGAAAGAGCATTTTATTTGGGAAGTAAGACTACGCATACGAAATAAAGAACAAGGCAGATTTTCTTAGGCTCCACTTTAAAGAGGCATTATAAGGACCATAATCACTATAGCTTGTTGTTGTATTTACACCATGTCTGTAGAGACGTTGGGTATAATTCCATCTGGTGCCAGTTACATAATGCACAAGTGGAGTTAAATATTAGCCTGTCCATCTTTGGCAATGATAGATACAGAGACCAGTTTCACAAACTATTTTACTAATACAAATTGAAAATATACATGTCTCACATCTTCACTTACAACTAAATAGGAATGATCTTATGATCAAATCCAATATTGTAATATTGTTTTAGCATACTCCAATTGGATAATTGCATATATAGGGGGGTGGGGGAAGTGTAATTCTAGGACAACGTGATAAATAAGATCCAATCGCCATGGAAACAAAATGTGTTTCTCAGTATTAAGCCTTTTGCTGTGAGATTGCTGCCTGTTTATTTCTATTTTAGACATGCAAAAATAGATCAAGGATATTTGCAAAAACATCTAATGAAATGATATTTCCCGAAACATCTAATGAAATGCAAAAAAAAAAAACCTTGATTTTGAAAAGGACACACACACACAAAAAAAATTATCCTCCATACAAAGGCTTGGCACAGATTTAGGTCTCAATCTCATCCTCTAGAATGCAAACTTGTTTGAGCAGGACCCATAGCACTAACATGTCTGTTAGTCCACCTATTGCACAGTGCTATGGAATTTGTTGGCGCTTTATAAATAATATGAATAGTGGAGGAAACCTGTATGAGGGCTGTCCCACAATATGTATACTTTAATATTACAATTATGGCCCCAATCCACCCCAAACAGACTACACCATAATGTTATAATTCGAGTCCCTCACCACCTGCCAATGGGTGAAGGCCAGAAGGAGGACACTAGGCTCCACAACACCTTATATTATTATTCCAAACACTTGCTGAGAGGGGGTGGGAGGGGGGAGAATTAAATTGTCCTCACCCTTTTCTTTTATTAATAGGCGCCCCTGGCTGGCCATGGGTGGGGGCATGACAGGTGGTGGAATAAGGAGGCCCATTCACACCTGAATTGCAAAACCCAGACATTGTTGAACAATGCCTTTAATTTTTAAGTCTGGATGTAATTTAGTGAATGCTATGGTGTCCTCAACTGGGACAGTTCTAGCATCTGAGCAGTCACTACAAATATAATAAAGGGCATGGTATTATATAGTTCTGGGACATATGGATGTCCAACATTATTTTATTTGTTTTAAAACTACAAACATCTCTTTACCAAATCTATAGTAAGTTTAGCTGTGTTTGCGGTCCAAAGATAAAAACATTGGTTTTGTCCCCAGAAACAAAATATGAATAGTGAATGCTTTATAATATGGATAGTTATTGATCTTCACTATAAAAACTTGGAATTTTTTTTTTTCAAAACATGATTTTCTTCATAAGAAATCAAACCACCTGTCATGGTATAAAAGTTTGCTATTCCCTAAATGGATGAGCACATTTATGTAGTTATCTTGTTCTATCAGACCTCAAACATTCAGTGTTTATATTTGCCAGCATTTGCAGATCACTGAATGTATTATAAGTCTTGTAATTCATCTATAACAGAGGAAGGAAACATTTGTCACTCTAATAATTAGACTGGTTCGTTTAACCTCCAGAATAACAGACAAGCAGGCTTACGATATGTGCCTGCATATTTGGTTACGCCATGCCTACTGTGGCACACACGTTTCGAGACAGCATTTTGAACTAAACAAATTAAATTAATTTAGTACTGCATGATGCATAAATTACTATTTACTCTTAAACCACCAATTTGCCAAAACCACTTAATTTCTTAAGTAGGTGGCATGATTTGCTACTCTGAATAGAAAGCAATGAAAGGGAATTACCTGCTGAAAGCATGCTATTAGGGTTGTTGTGAACGCTATGGAGCAAAGGGCATTCAAAATCGTTTACTGCTAATCGGAAAGAAATACTGGAGGAGAAAAAAAAAAAATATAGAACAAACCTGTCACTTGCATGTAAGTAGGACAATCAATAAAGATGCCGGTGATAGACTAAACCCTTCAACAGAAGAGGGTTATCTCCGTAAGTGCAGCCTTTCAAAGCAAAACGCTGCACATACAAACCCCAAATATGTAATTTATCATACAACTATTTCATATATTTATTACAAAAACAGAGAATATCAGAACACTGAAAACGGAAAAAAGCTCAGAGAAACGCAGTAGCTTGCTCTTTGGTAAATCCTCGCTCATTACTCAAAAGAGTTTTTGCTCACTTGTGCCATAACACTAAACCCATACCTTTTGCACATCAGACTGATTCCATCCTTATATAAGAGGTTCAGAACCAAAATGTCAGCAGTTCTTTTTTTCACAAAAGACACAGCAACCCAGTACGATCGTTTCGGCCTACTAAGCATTTGTCTGTTCTCAGAGTTCTCATATTCTTTGGCTTTTTTGTTGCAATGCATTAACTTGGCTCTCCCCAAAGGAAAAGGGTAATCCAGACGTGGACCCCGTGCCTAGAGGAGTATCCACAACTCCTCGCTGACCAGGCCGAAATGATTTGTCCGGGGTCGCCATATTTCTTTTTTTTATTCTTTATTTTTTCATACGATGGGTATAGCAAGTACAATATAACATACAGGCTTGCGCAGAAGCCAATAACGAAGACAACATTCTCAGAAATACAATATGTAACATGAGTTCACATGATCAGCCTTTTTGAAGCCTTTTATGCCTTGCCCCCTATCGTGGATTTTTAAAATTCTTAAATTTTCACTCAACAGATGCAACAACTGCACAGAAACGGTCGGGCTTACGCAGAAGCCAGTATGAACATTGCAAATGGTTAAATAAAACAAATCAAGTAGGCCATACGGGTCCCTCCTGTGTCCCTGCACAATCGTTGCCCCATCAAGGGAGTGTTCATATGTTAGGCATATTGCCTACAGTTGGGGCCCCTCTTTGTACCTCATATCTTATAGCTACCCCTGCTCGTGGGCTTCCCAGCACCTCCGGCAGCTTGATTATGCCTGGCGCAAAAAATACTTGTCCCTTGGAAATCAAGGGATAATAAAAATAAGAGTAAAAAGAGAAAAGTTATAAGGCAGGAAACAGAATATAGAAGTAAGAATATCGAAAGAGAGCGAGAAGAGTTAGCTTAGTAAAGAAAAAGAGAAGAAGAAAGGGAGAGGAGAAGAGAAAAGGGGGGGGAGGAGAACTTCCCATTCTGCAGGAGCACATCCAAATCGCTTTATGTGGGGGTCCATTAAGCGGACCAAGTCCCTACTCTGGTCATTACCCCGTCAGTCTCCGCTCGAGCCCACTAGGCTGTTGTCCCATGGCTCCCAAAGTCTTTGGAAAGACACCGTCGCTCCCGTCACCCTAGCCGTCCATAATCCTACAGTCACGTACCCTAGAGATCACTCCTGAGAACTCCGGACCTTCTGGTTTTAGACACTTAGAGTTATCTTATGAGCTAGTTTCTGTTCTCTCCTAGTCCATCCTTCAACCGTTCTATTCAGCAAGTATGTCCAGGGGTCCATCTTCAGGGGTCTACCAAAAGTTTGTTTCAGCAGATCTTCCACCGCTTTCTAGAAGCCGCATATCTTCGAACAGTCCCACCACATGTGGATGTACGTTCCGCGGGATCCGCAGCCTCTCCAGCAATCGTCCGTGTCCAGTTTATGCATTTTGTATAATTTTACTGGCGTAGTATACAACCTGAACATAGTCTTCCATGTCTGTTCCTGGAGTGTGACACAT
Organism: Pelobates fuscus; assembly: GCF_036172605.1. Lineage (NCBI taxonomy): Eukaryota > Metazoa > Chordata > Amphibia > Anura > Pelobatidae > Pelobates > Pelobates fuscus. Next base: position 377,157,515 of record NC_086317.1, on the reverse strand, counting down.
ATCTCCTGCCATTCGATTCCTTCCAGGACCTCTCCCAAATCCGCCTCCCATTGCTCAGTGTATGTCAAACTCCCCCACTCTTTGTTTTCGGTACTAAGGTGTGCATACAAGAGTGTAATCATACCTTTAGGTGCCATTTCATCCGAACACATTTTCTCAAAAAACGTCAGCTTCCTCTGGGCTGCGGCTCTAATATGTGGCCTACGAGCAAAGTCCCGTATCTGGATATATCTAAAAAAATCCGCCGGTGTTAAATGGTTGCCTTGTTGTAATTCCTCGAACTGTACTCTCTCTCCAGCGCGGTATAACTGATGGATCCGTTGTAGACCGGTTCTCTCTATGTTTCGGAAGTCCCTTGGAGCCATGCCGGGTTGGAACTCTCTATTTCTAAGTAGGGGGGTGAGAGGGGAGGGAGACTACGCTAACCCGTACTTGGCATTGGTCGTATCCCAGATATGTAGCGAGTTGAGTATAGCCGGACAAGTCACTCTTATCATAGGCCGATGTTCCTTGGGGACCCACATTGTGAATTGGGGTATATCCGATCCTACCAACATAGACTCAACCTCTACCCACCTTCTTTCTCCCGGTGGGGAGTGCCACATGGCTATCTGCGTCAATTGGGCTGCAAGATAATAGAAATATAGATTAGGTAGGCCGAGCCCTCCTCTATCCTTGCGTCTATACAGTATTTTTCGTGATATTCTGTGTCTTTTATTCTGCCAGATGAAATCCCCTATCGATTTTTGTAGTGGTGACAGTTGCGCTTTCGCAATTCGAACAGGTAGTGCTTGAAACCGGAATAAGACGCGGGAGGATGTTCATCTTAACAGAGTTGATCCGTCCTATCCAGGAGATGTTTTTTTCCGTCCATTTTTCCAGATCCCTTATTAATGCCCTGATCATGGGAGTATAGTTGGCAGTATACAAACGTTCCGGTTCTGCCGTTAGGTGAATACCTAAATACGTCAAGGAGTCTTTGTCCACGCGCATATTGTAGGTCATATTGTAGGTCTCCTGTATTTCCCTTGTCTCTGTCTCCGAAAGGCCCACTGACAGAGCGCTGGATTTGTGAATGTTCGCTCTATATCCGGACACTTCCCTGTATGCTGTTATTACCCCTTGCAGTGCCGACATCGAAGCGGCCGGGTCTGTTATGGTCAGGAGGACGTCGTCCGCATATGCTGAGACGGTAAAGTCTTTATCCCCTACTCTGACTCCTCTGATGTCCGGGTGTTTGCGTATTGCTTGCAACAAGGGTTCTAGTGCCAATACGAAGAGAAGAGGGGAAAGCGGGCACCCCTGTCTGGTCCCGTTATATAGTCTAAATGGTTTCAGTGGGGCTCCAGTTATCAGTACCTGTGCCCTCACCTTATGATACATCGCCCTGATTACAGTTATGTATTCCTCCGGGAATTCCAGATGCAGGAACCGGACTATGACATCCCTCGGGGCGTTCCCCTCAACTCTCAGTGCACGCATTGCCCGGTGCACTCGCTCCATATGCCAACTTTCCTCCGGGAGGTCCGGAAGGAGAGGCCTCAGGACGGAGAGCACCAGCTCTTGCAGGTTTTCGCCCCTGTCTTCCGGCAGGCCCCTTATGCGGAGGTTATTCCTCCTTGATCGATTCGCCATATCCTCCATTGCCAGGTCTGCTTCTACCGCGTGTGCAGTAAGATGATTAACCCGGTCCACTACTGCGTTGTAAGCCAGCGTGGTGGCGTCCATGCGTTCCTCCAGCCTCGCGGTCCGCTCCCCAAGGGCGCCAATGTCGGCCTGCAGGACTGCCGTCGATTTGGCGATTTCACCGGCGAGGTAAGTCCGGACTTCTGCCAGCTTAGCTAGTATCGTGTCCTGATCAGCGGAGGAGGCCTCCCTGTTCCGACGAGGCGAGGCCTGTGAGGAACCCCCGTCGCCATCTTGACACTCAGGCCGGCCTTGCCTAGGTGCCGTGAGGAGGTCCAAGACAGAACCTCCAGATTCCGAGACCTTCCTCGTCTGCTTTTTTGAGATCCTCTTCTCCATGGTAGGGAGCAATATGGGGAGAGAAAAAACAATAATTGAGGTCGCTTTTGTGAGCTTTTGGGCGCGATCAGAGCGGAGCCCTAAGGAGACACGTCCAGTCTTCTCGACGGTCAGGCCACGCCCCCTCGGTTGCCATATTTCTTGTGCAACAAGAACTGGTCAGGATTTTGATTGTGGTGGGATCAGACTGATATGCAAATGGTATATGTTCACTCAGTAATGGTACAAGTTGGCAAAAACTATTTTGAGACCTGAATGGGATTTACTAAAGGGCAAGCTACGGAGTTGCTCTACGTTTTTGTCCATTCTCAGAGTTTATATATTTTCTGTTTTAAAGGATCACCATAGGGTCAGGAACACAAACATGTATTCCTGACCCTATAGTGAAAACCCACCATTTTCACTATAAACCCACCATTAAGCTGTAGTTGTTCTGGTGACTATAATGTCCCTTTAAATATATATATTATCTGTTATATTTGCCACTTATCTTCTGCCATGCAAGACTAATGTGAATTCTGTGAAAAATTGTGGACCAGAGGTGGATGAAGAAACCAGCACTGCATGGGTTACTTGAATCAAAACCATAGTTTTCTTAAAACTACTGATTTTTTTTATTGAAGTAACGCTTTAAAAGCAAAAAGAACAATTTGTTTTTAAATTCATGATTTAATTTGCAGTGTTTGTTAATTTAAATTATGCAACTGTAAATTTTGTATTATGGAAATATTAAATATTTGTTTTTAATATTTACATGGTGTCATGATTGAAACTTCTAAAGACCAGAGTAGCTACTCGTTGTACAATTATTGTCATTTGATAATTTCTGAAATGATAAAATTCATTAGGCTGTTTCATACCCACAGAAAACTCCACCATTTATCTGAATTGCAGAGGGAGGAGTAATTTTTCTGAGTAATCATAGCATTCCGTAGGACATTGACAGACTTTTAAAGCATCTTTATTATATTTGTATTTCTTCATATTATATTATGTTTCGTTTTAGACAGGTGAGGTTACATGTTATTTAAAAAAAATAAAATAAAAAGTCTCAGGTGTTGCAAGTATGAAAAATGGCAAAACGAAGTCTTGAAAAACCCAAGTTGGTAGAGGTAATCTGCTTGTACTTGCAGTACAACATTAATATATACATGGGATAATAACTTCATATCGGTGTTAGCTAGACGGCAGCCGTCCGCTCAACCCCGCTTCTTCCAGCGCTATCTGAGACTTAAAAGAGGAAGCCTCAGGCTGGGAGACAGTCATAGGCTGAGAGATAGTCCCCCATTCAGAAGACTGTGTGAGAACGTAAGACGGCGCCTGGACACTGCTGCCTGTATAACAATAGTTTAACACTGAGATAAATAGTACATACCATCCTTCTCAAGTGGTGGCCAGTGATAAGCTTAGAGTGTCAGTTGATTATCTCTGCCTATCACCACCTCCCTGGCTAAACCTTCCTAGTAGTGCAGTGGCAAAGAGCGGAAAAACTGTTTATCCCTGAAGGTCAGATAGGACTCGGAAACTGTTGCCCCCATAAGAACGTCAACTATCTAAAAGTAAGTGAAGCTGCTAGCAGAGGTTGTGATCAGAAAAACTTCAATAGTTGAACAAAATATATTTATAAATTTAAACAATTCAAATCTCATTTTTTTTTTTTAAATAATAAGAAAGAGGTTATAAGCATTTGCACTTTTCACAGGGATCAGTTGCAATCAGCAGCAATTTCAAAATGATTGTAGCTAAAAAGAAAAAAAAAAACCTGTATATTAGGATAGTTAAGAGAAGTGCCGAGAACCAGCCATCCTTTTAGTTTATTTTTCTTTAATGTCCCAAGGTAATTATATAAAAATGAAGACAGCAAAAACGTGCCTCAAACTCTAGCACTTCATATATATATATATAATTTTTTTTTTCCTTTCAGTTCCTCTAGAAGTTAAGTGAAGATTTCTCCAGGGCTTTAATTAATTCTAGAATGTATCCCCATTACGATGCTCACAGATTGCACAGCTGCCTCACCCGCATATTGGGGAAGTTTTCTAGTAAACGAGTTGGACAGCTTGCAGAGCTATTTGAAGATATCTTAATGTTGCAACTGGCAGCTAGTTACAGTTCATCAAAGGAGCACGAAAACCTTGATTAACTAGTTTGCGGTTTGGGACAGAATCTAATGATTTCTTTTTTTAGATCTCACCTTTGTGAGGTACATGAGACACATTTTCAAAGGTTACAAAAAAACAGCAATTTCAGAGAAATAGGATTTATCAGGACTTCAATATAGCAGCAGCTCTTCAATTCTCGTGGCTGGGAAAATGAATATTAACACGTAATCAAAATATGACTTAATTTTACTTAAAGAAGTAAATGTTTTATCTGATTTTAATTTTTTTTTTATTGACATTTAGTGAATGTGCTATTTAACTAATTGAATGTTTAATTAGAATTTATATTATAGCCCTGACAAATTCTATGTCTCAGGATACAATGAATACAAGATAAGAAAACAGCCTGGTAAACATAACAAATAATATAGTTTTTCCAGAGTTTACAAACTGAATTACCACAATGGTAAACAAGACCATAACACAATTTGAAGATGACACAATTTGAAGAAATAGCCACACACAGGGAGCAAACAAGTTCAAGCTGACCTATGGTAATATTGAAACTGGAGAACACATTTAGTGGAGTCATAGGCTTCAAAATACTCTAAGTCCCATAACCAGTACAGCTTTTGTAGTGGCCATGATGCTTTGGGGCCGTCCCTTCTTTTTTTTCCCCCAAACTGTTTTAGTAGTTTAAAGAAAAACAGAATTCTGCTGCCATCCAAACTCCATCCGCTAATGCTGAAATAATGAAATACTTGAATTAACCATTCCAGTTTTTGGGAATACAGCGCTTAAAGACACAGAATGAGCGCTGAGCTTCGCTAGTAAGATGTATGCCAGGCATGGTTGACTGCAAACCAAAGTACTCAAGCATCTCTATGTTAACACTTTCTTTAATCTGATTAAAGGGACACTGTAGGCACCCAGACTACTCCAGCTCACTGAAGTGGTCTGGGTGCAAACTCCCATCACTCTTCCTGAGCATGTAATTATTGCAGTTTTTAGAAACTGCAATAATTACCTGCTAGGGTTAACTCCTCCTCTAGTGCCTGTCTACCGGGTGGATAGGATACTTCTGTTCGCTTAACCAGTGTTTCCCAACCCAGTTTTCAGGGACCACCAACAATCAAGGATTTAAGTATTTCTTGGTTTCATTGCAATGGAGATACTGACAAAACGTGGACTGCTGGTGGGCCATGAGGATTGGGTTGGGGAACACTGGACTAAACTACGCTGGAAGTAATCGTGCTCTGTTTGAGGACTTCCAGCGTCACCAGAACTAAAGAATGCTGTGAGGAAGGCTGTGAGGAAGGCTGAACTTGATGGACACGCATCTTTTTTCAGCCTATGTAACTATGTAAAGGGACGCTCTAGCCAGAACATACACTTCATCTTACTGAAGTAGTAATGGTGCCTTGAGTTCCCTGGGACTGGCTCACAATAATTTTTGACAAAGAGTCTGGTGTAGACACAAAACACGTTCAGTTTAACCAGATTTGTGGTATGTCTTTCTCCTCCTTTAAAACACAGTTTATACCGTTTACAATGGTTCTCTTCAGATGCATGCATTTTATCTACATGGATACCAAAAAAAGATAGTACTTCCCCTCTTTCAATATTGCACTCGACCATGGTAGAAACATTTTAATTATATATTCTTCTCTAGTATTAAGTCCTTATGTGCTCCCCCAACGGAGATGCACAAGAACCTTTAATAATATTTTGCTTTTCCCTTCCAACATTTATTAGTGGAGTATTTTATTACAAGGAAGCATTGGATTAGGCATTTTGAGTACAATGTGAAACTTCTTTGGAAACTTTTTTTTTTTGTTTTTTTTAGGATACTTAACAGTATCAATAAACAGATTACAAGAAAGAAATGATTACAGATGCATACAATACACATACATATACATCATACCATAACTATTATTTTACAGGATCTTGAATGAATTTGACTGCCTTAAGTCCTAAAAGAAGCGCATGGAAATATGCCTGTAAATAAATTCAAATTTCCTATCTCTATATGGTTTCAAGCTTTTAACTGGGGTCTAATCCTTTTATCCAGTGTTCCCACATATCTACCTTGTATGATCTCCAATTTACCAGCCTCGCACAGCCCAGTTCCAATAAGGGATATTAGAAGATTTCTGGAAACCCATCCAATTAGGGATATTAGAAGATTTCTCGAAACCCATCCAATAAGGGATATTGGAAGATTTCCAATTTCTGGCCATCATAGTCTTTTCAGCTTTCAATATATGTAATAATAAAAGGAGATTATCCTTATAGAGTTCCCTTTTGCTTTATGTGGATTAGAGCTGTCATTGGATATTTGACAAGCTCTGTCACACACAGCAAGATTTTGTGATAAAGTCTTTGGCTACAATGCAGAGCTATAGGGGGCAGCTCCACCAGATGAGTTCAAAGTTGCCCATAAAATTTCCGCATCTCCAACAACTATTACCAAAAAATTTGCTTTGTTTTCCCCAATCTAGTTGGTACCAGGTACCATCTGTTTCGTAGTTTACACTGTACTTCTCTCAAATAAGACAATGTATGTGCTTAATGCTAATAGTCAAAGATGATTCCCATTCTTGATATATTCTCAAGGCAGTGTGCACAATTTTTTAAAGAACTTTCTAAACATTTTAGGGGAATTAGTCTAAATATAGGGGTCCATTTAGGTAGTATATAAGCCCTAAGTATATTAATTCACCACAAAAATAAACCTAGATTTGACCAATTTTTAGATTATTTGGGGTTTGTCTCAGAAAAGGTAGAAAGTGTCTGATATTGGATTTGGTGTGATATTAGTATTTAACTATTTGATGCTATCCTGATCCCAAATAAAGCCATATCTTCCTAAACAATTTTCTACTTTTGTTTTCAATAATTTTTTTTTATTTTTTAATCCCAAAAAGTTTTATAACCTGCATATTTTGAGTACTCTGGATCTACTAGTGTCACTAAGACGTCAGCTGCATATAGATTTATCTTGCGGACACTATTTAGAGTTTGAAATCCCTGGATTTGCTGGTTTTCTAATTTTTATTGCCAATGTTTCCAATGCCAAGATATATATATATATAGCAGCGGTGAAAGTGGGCACCCGTGATGTGACGTTTACTTCAACACTCTCTGACACAAACTCAGGGCCTAGCACTTTATCAGTTGGAGTGACATAAGGATTTGATTGCTTCCATTATTCCATTCCCAAAACCATACTCTTCCAAGTTTTTAAAACCTGAATTTCCAGCCTACCCTATCAAATGCCCTCTCGGCATTTACTGATAAAATTGGTGGTATTTTATTTTTCTCAGCTCCATCCAAAATATCTACAATTCTCCTCACATAATTGATCGAGGATCTGCCGAGAATAAACCCCACCTGATCCTCTCCAATGAGGGCATCCCCAGTTTTATCCAGTACCAGCACCAGCACCTATCAGCTACTCTTAACTGCGGACCAACCCGCCCTGTTTTAAGTTTAAGGCACAATGGGAAGAGGCCCTACAGATTACCTTTTCAGACCAGGAGTGGCCGAAGATGACCTCACTAACCCATTTAGGATCTCAGAGCACAAGGTTTCAAGAGATTAATTATAAGATCCTGACACAATGGTACAGTACCCCACACAGGATCCATAGTTTTCATAATGATGTTCTGTACATTTGTTGGAGATGCGGCAACTTCGGAGCTTTACTTATATGTATATTCTGGGAATGCCCAACTATGGCCACGTACTGGAGCAAAGTGTGCAAAACTTTAGTGGCAGTTGGAGACGAGGGCATCTGCTTCCATCCTGCAGACACGCTCTTGTTTGGGAACAGAGATACTGCTTGCAATCAACAATTCTTTTGGTGTTTCTCCAGATCATTTTATTTTATTAAAAGTAATTTTCTATCATATCTTCCAACAGGCTTTCATTTAGAGTTTATAGAATAGGTTGATGAAGCTATCGGACTCTGGCAATTTTTTTTATGTTTGAGTTTATCTATGCCTTTAGCAACCTCTTCCTTCTTAATACGTTTAAGAGTGCCTGCTTGTGAACGAATAGATTGTGATAATTAGTGTAGAGATTCTAGCGTGGTCTTGTTGGGCAAGATAAAGTTATAACCTCGGGTATAAAACGTGGCTACACCACCATATGAGGAAAGAAAACCGCAAAGGTAAAGGTAAACACAGTGCTTGTTAGGGTGTTGGTGACCAGTGTCTCTGGGTGAATGCTTCTGAGCTTTAACTGATGCCCGTAGGTGGCATATTTGTTGCACGGCCAGAGATGGCTTCGCTCCAGAGTCGGGTGCCCCTCCAGCCCCAGGTCCGTATGAGAGCCGGCATCTTTATACCAATGACTCAGGTGCTTCTAGAGTCCGAGCCTGTCCCTGTCATAGGGAGATCGGAGGATGTAGGTGTTGTACGCCGCTGTGTGCGGCCAATCTTCCATCTTTGTGGGCGATGCAGTGCTTGCGAGCCCCATGTGGCTCTCAGCCTGGGTGGGCAGACACTTGAGTGCACACGTGGCTTCACGATCGATGCGCCCTGAGTAGGCCCCTGCGCCGCCGGTTGCCCGCTCTCCTTACTCTCTTTCTGTGCTCAGTCGCGATGCTTTGCTGGAGTTTGAGCCAAGTTTGGTGAAATATCTGGTCAGGCTGTGTTAGGGCTTCAGCGACAAAGTCGCGGGAATTCCCCTGGACTGAACTCGTAGTGTGAGATCCCAGAGAGCCAGTCGCCCCGATATTCCTGTTTTGGTGAGTGTCTGTAGGTGTGCTTGATCACGTCCGAGGGGACCGGGATATCCCCCACCAGTCCAGAGGGGATGGGGTGGATAAGGGTCGTCGAACCCAATCCAGAACCAGAGTGCAGGAAGATCGGCGCTTTCCCCCCGCTCCCGGCAGGCCGTAACAGGACTCCCAGGTGTATAACAGGACAAGTCCCCGTTTGGAGTAACAGACACCTGGTCCCGGTGTCCCCTGCCTTCAGGAACACTTCGAGTGGGTCGTGATAGCCAGTAAATCGGGTTTAATACCCTTTTCTCAATTAGTAATGAAGGAGCTCCAGCGTTTCACATCTGGCTCGCTTGAAGGTCACCCTCCTAAGGGCTCTTTTAAAGGAATTTAAGTTATTATCGACTAGTAAATCCAAGTGTTTTAGAAATTCTTCTACATATTGCTCTAGATAAGAGTTCCATTCGCTCTCCGGGATTCCTCTGAATCTCAAATTACATCTCCTTGGTCTGGCTTCCAAATCTTGCAATTATGTTCTGTATTCTTTATTTTCCAATGTTTTATTACAATCAGTTTGATCTTTAAATAGATTCGAGAGATTCCTATTTTTCTTCCATCTGTTTTAATCTTTCTCCTTATTCCTTAAAGTTCCTTCCCTAAGGTTATCAATAATTGCTTTCATTTCTATTTTTATTTTATCGAAATGGAGATCAAAGTCGTTTTGGAGATATTCTTGTATTTTCATTTTTTGCCAGAAAAATCAATTTTTACATGTGTGAATTTGTATCTTTCGATTCTCTGTGTTGGAAGATACAAGTATGTTAACACAGCATAGCGTTGTCCTACTTTTTGTCTTTGTCTTCTGTTGGTGTAAAAATAATTAAAAATGTATTTATTATTTTTAATTTAAATTTTCTATTTTTTTTTTTTATCGGACAGCCTTTTCTCTCTTTTGGGATATGAATGCTTTAAAAAAAAAAAAAAATCTTTATTTTTGGTGCTATTTGCATGTTACATACACATTTTCTTGGCCACATCCTCATAAGCAGGTATTAGCTCATTTACAAACTTAATGTCAAAATCAGTCATGGCATGAATGGCCTCCGATGAAGTGGGTCTCCCCCCCGCCCCCCGGCCTTTGCTCGTCGCGTCCCAGTATCTGCGCACCGCCTTTTTCTCTTCTCTTTCACTACCTTTCCTGCTTTTTCCTGCTCTCATCCCCATCTTTTGTTTCTTACTTCCCGATTCCCTAGGGAAGGTTACTTCTCTTACTTCTTTTATTTATTTATTTATTTTATTTTTACTTTTCACTTAAATCTCCTCAGGCATGGTCAAAATAATAAGGGAACGAGGAGAGCTAGAGCTATCCGGTTAATTACCAGCTTAGGACTCCTTAGAGACGCTCAAATTGCCTGATATATGTAAAACCCTCGATGGGAGACAAACATTTCAGATGTATTAAAAAGGTATCATAGGGGTATTTTTTAACGTATTCTGCATTTAATTGTAATACCAATGTTGGCTTTTGCATAAGCAAAATGTTTCTGTGCACTTGTTACTCCTTTTTCAAATAAGGTGATCTGTTTGGTTGTATCGAGGTGACTCTTTTATGTGACAAAAACCTCCATGCTAGGCGCGGTGTAGTGGCCCTGCGTGTTCGTATTTCGTTGCGGAAGCAGTTATCCCAGTTCTGCTGGAGTCCCTGGAGTTGTCTGAGTAGGGCTCCAGGGCAATTTCCTGCTATCGGACTGCGAGGGTGACTATTCTCGCGTGGGCGAGTTCTCCTGTGTGTCAGGCACTGGTGTTGGGGCTATCAGCATCTGGCCTATGTCACGCTGTGTCTTTGTGGTACTCGCAGGTGGTTTTTGGGACTTTCGTCCCATGTCTCCGGCTATCTGGATAGTGGACAGCAGGTCTGTCAGGCCCAGAATGCCCCAAGTTGAGAAGCCTCCGGCGGTTACGTGCGGTAAGCCTTAGGGACTCGGTTGCGGTATTTCTTGCACGGCACGAGAAAGAAAGGCATCGGCCTCTTCAGGACAGTGTCCTGTCGTTAGAACTGCTCTTGTTTTGGTCGTGAGTGGTGAGTTGCAGTCAGCATTTGGTAGATTGAAGTGTTGGCACTCGGAGCTGTGAGAAATGGACACCGTTCCAGTGCGCTACCAGGCTCCGCCCCCAGGTTATGAATGCTTTTATTGAACATCTTCTGTTCTTTGCTACTTGCGGGGGGAAATATGCATTTCTATCTCAAACAAGATTTGCTGCTTTTTCTTTATTGTTTTGTTCTCTCATTGGTGCTTACTGAGAGTTCTTTTATCTTAATTTAATTTAGAGAATTCATCCTTTTTTTGCTTCTTTGCATTTGCCTGGGATTTCCTGTTTTTTAGTCTAGTAACTGACACACTTTTTAGCTTTTTCCTTTTTTAAATTTAGTTTGATCAACGTTATATTGTTCTATTTATTAGCAAGGCATTATTTATTCCTCAAATATTTACAAATCAGAGAAATCTACTTTCTCAGTTTCCCTTTTATACTCTTCAGTATTGGATACTTTAAAGGGACAGCTTGATGTAGTTGTCTTGGTGCGTATAGTTCGTCCCTCCAGGCTTTTTAAACGTAAACCCTGTCTTTTCAGAGCGTCTCCCTGCAGAGCTGAACTTTCCTCCTAGATATGCGGATTGGCCAGGGCGGCGTTTGACACAGCTCCACCCCCTTGGCAATCTTAGCCAATCCAATGCTCTCCCTGTGGGAAAGCATTGGATTGGCTGAGGCGGATTGAGGGCAGGGGCAGGGCCAGCGCCCACAGACCCTTGGATACATGTTTGTGCTCCTGATCCTAAAGTGTTCCTTTGCACTTTCAGGTTTTATCGTGGAAATTCTGCTCTTTTTTTTGTCACCTTACGGTAGTTGCAAACAAATTGATTCTGTATATGCACAAAATATACAATTTTAAACATTTTAGAAGTAAGGGTTAGTCATATCAATTTCAGCTCTTATTTAGTTACCCTTCAAATATTGCAATTTTACAGTGAACCTTTATCAAATATTTTTCACTATTAAGGATATCACTGGTCACACAGCAAGTTCATCATCTCACTTTTGCATTACCGAGTGTCCTCCCCTCATTTTATTATTTGTCAGCGCCCTTACTTATCTGTTGATTCTCTCCCACGCCGGTACATTAGTCCTCTGCATATCTTCCACTCCTCTCCTCATGCCCAGTTCCCCTGTGCTACTTGGGGGCTTCTAACCGCTGCTCTGTTTGAAAATAGGCGTATCCAAGGCTTCGACAAAATGCTTTTTACTCTTTCCACTCCTGCCACTCAAGCTGATCTTAATTTGCTCTGTGTTTGCAGTTCCTATTGTCCAGCCATCGCCCAGAAGCATAGCCTCCTGTACCTCCTCGCTCACAGATATTAATTGTTTATTATATATTTTTTTGTTAAATTATCCAATCCTTCCCACTATCTACGACCATACCTACCTCCCAGCGCACATGCGTTTTGAGAATGGTTAAATCAAATCCTTCTCTATGAGAACTATTTGACGTCAGTCGGGTCAAGGAAACGACGGAGAAGAACTTTGCATGGAGCTAGATTCAAGGTAACTTTACACTAGTTTTTTTTTATTATTATTAAATTGATGGAGTTGTTAAAAGTGCTTATAAAGGTAAAAAATATAGTTTATAGTAACCCTTTAACACTCATGCCAAGTCAGTAGGTGTTATCCTAATGTAACATCTCCTACCTCCCCAATGGAAACCTGTGACTTATTTTCTATATTACCATAGCAAGATGCATTTGCATGTCCCATAGCTGTTACGACTGAGAACTGCAAACAAATGTTGGAATGTCAGTATAGGGTTCTACGACATAGGACTGTAACACGTAAAGAGCCTTTTAAAAAAAAATTAAATAAATATTTAAAAATCTATTCATTTCCCAGCAAATCTGCTACAGAAGGGTTTCCCCCGCTTTCCCCGCCTCCCCCCCAGTCCCCACATCCTTCTATGTTTGAGTATGCCGACAGGTACATTGTAATTGTAATCTGAATACAATGCTAAGCTTTAACAACACTTTAAAGCAGTACTGTACAGTTTTCTCACTCTTCAAAATGTCAAGTTTGAAATACTGCATTAAATTAATTCAACCGTGGTTACCAAACTCAGTAAAATATATTCAATGTCCACGCTCATGTCAAACCAACATTTCTTCTGCACTAAGCAAAGGTCAAGGCTGAAATGAATCAAGTCTATTAGTGGCAGATAATGAAACATAGCAGAAGTAGCACCAATTTATTCAAATGCCAAGGCTACTGTGACAAGGATAAAAACAAAACAAAAATATCAAAGGATTACATGATTTTCAGGGAATTATGGGACAATGGAAAACATTTTTAATTAAGTTAACTTCAAAAAAGTGAATTTTAATTAAAGACTCAGGTTAAGCATATTCTATAACATTAACCAATAGCTTAAAACATGATTCATCATAATCATGCTTACTTGTTAAAGGAAAACTGATGCGTTAGGAATACATCTTTACATTCCTAACGCTATAGTGTCCTAGTCCGTAATTAGATTCAGGACCCCCTCTAACTTGAATTTAAAAAAGTTTACTTACCTCCCCCTAGGAAGTCAGGGTGGACAAGCAGCACAAATGAGGCGAGTGCCTTGCTTGCCAAATCAAATGCTTCTCATAGGAATCCAATGCTTTAGTATGAGCAGCATTTGATGACCATGAGGACGTCGAATATCATATGAAACTCTGTCGTGGCATTAGAAGCGCCTCTTGTCGCTGTCAGGAAGACCGCCACTAGAGTTGTGTTTAGTAGATAAGGCAATGTCTCCATTGCTGGGCTAAACAGGGTTAAAACTAAAGGGCTGATCAGCCTGGAGAGACGCCATTCCTGTAAGCTCCTCCACAAACCTTGCTAAATCCAGGGAATATCAAGCTACAAGTGGCCCATTCAGCTACAAAAAGTGGGCACCAAGACCCCTTAACACACCCTGTGGCGGTAGATGCCGTTCTTCGTGCCCAGCCATCAGCCCAACCGGAGGAAAAAAACGGGGCCTACTCCACACTGTCATACGCAGGCCTGGAGGCGATCCTGAGCGGTACAGCTGCAAGGCAAGTGTGGGACAGGGCAGCACCCAACACGACAGACTTCCCGGCACACATGCCAGCTATGGGACGTCGCTCCCAACGACCACTACACGCCACAGACAGCAGGGATATCGGGGCCATGCTTCAACGGCCCACGCAGGCAAAAACCGCCCCTGCTGAATCCCCGCGCCCCGTCATTCACTCCCATCACCCAGACCCAGAGGCCTCCACAGACACCCAAGCAGAGTGCCCAAAACTGCCGGATGACCCAGCTGACATGGCCCCAATCACCAGGCAGGACCTAAAAACCCTGCTGACGGACTTTCACAAGATCCTGACGGCGGAACTTGCTCCCATTAAAAAATACATCAAAGGGGGCGTGGCTTGGACTCCGAGAGTGATGGCAGCCTGACTCCGGAGCTCCGCACCGAAGGCTCAGCAAACAGCCCTGTAATCAGCGATTACCGACAGCTCAGTCCCCCAAAAGTGAAGCCAGCACGAGCGGAACACCGGTGCTACCCTCACATCCTCCAACAATGTCACAGAGGAAAGCAGCGAAGAAACAGAGAGGGGATAATCCCTCCGTCGCGGACATGCTGTCCGCCATTAGACCTGCGCCACGTGGTACTCACGGAGCTGAAAGCCCGGCGGGCGCTTCCTCCCCGAGCCCCCCAGCAACTCCGGCATCGCTTTATGGGCATGCCGAGGACCCTCAAAGTGCGATCCTGCACTCACTGGAGGAGGTAAAGGGGTACTTGGCAGGAGAGATAGAGAGGACGGCCAGGGAAGTGAAGGCCGAAATACAGGCAATCGGCATCAGAACGGAGGCCCTGGAAAGCAGGTTAGAAACTGTGGTTACAGCACACAACGATAACACCACTGCCACCAATGCGATCCTGACCAGGGTAGCAGAGCTCGAAATGGAACTAGAAGACAGTTCCAATAGAACAAGGCGCAACAACATGAGAGTACGCGGCCTGCCAGAAGAGGTACAAGATGGCGACTTGGAGCGGGTAATGGCGGAGTGCTTTCGCGCCAGCCTGCCACAGATCACGGACAACTTATGGCACATCGACAGGATTCACAGAGCATTGCGTGCCAAGGGCCCACAAAATAGCCCACCCAGAGATATTATTATCAGATGGCACTTCTACTCCACGAAAGAAGCAATACTTAAGCAGAGCAGAAATCACCAATACAAGTACAAAGGAGTGGTGCTCCAGATCTATCAAGACATCGCCCCAGCAACTCTGGCAAGGAGAAGGGAATGGAAACCCATAGCAGACCTCGTCAGAGCAAAAGGCCTACGATTCGCCTGGGGATTCCCCTTTAAGATGCTAATATTCAATGGCCCGAGACCTACAGTCCTAACACCATCTATGGACCCCAGGGGAGCCCTTCGTGAACTGGGCATCCAAGTACCAGAAGACCTCATCCTGCCAACAAGAGGCCCCAGGGCACTAGACCTCCTCCCCAGGGACTGGTCGGAGCACAGGGCGCACCACGCTTGAGCAGCCGTGGCGGCGGTCCGCACTGGAGGGACTTAAACAGCGGACATTGGGACACGCAAGTTGATTCATAGTTTAATGTTGACTTTATTTGTTTTACATATTTGAGACACTAAGGCTGGCAATACAGCACTAAGGACATGGGGAACAGAAGTGGCATGGGGATCGCGACACGGGGGGGGGGGGAGGGAACAAAATACCGTAATGAGGGGGATAAAAAAAACAAAACCAAAAAATAAAAAAACAAAAAAAAAAAAAAACACACACACTGGAAAGGGATATAGAAATATTTAGGTTGTGGTCCCACTCAGGGACAGACGTGAGTTGTCCTCCCTCGGCCGTGCATGGGTCTCGCCGGTAGTGGACGAGAAGGAGGCCCCCGTGGACCTGGGCTGGGGGGGAGCCGGCTCTATGCCACAATTTGGGGTGGGGCGGGGTGGGGGGGGGTCGTGGGACGGGGCAGGGGTGGGCACGCACAAGGGACCTCCCTGGGTAGAATGCGCCCTTTCCCCCCCCTCCCTCCCCTCCTCCCCCCCCCTCCCCTCCCCGGAGACTGGGGGTCATGGGTCATTAGGCCGAGACAGTACCACAAGAACAGCACTTAAATGTCAGGATAAACGTCAGGAAAACATCCCCCCCCCCCCTCCCCCCGAGAGGGATAACAATCTAATAGAGAGCCGGACTCTGGGGGCCAGAGGCCGGGACTACCCCACGCCATGTTCATACAAGATTAGGTAGAAAGATGTTAAGAGCCTTGCCACGGTGCTCGATGGCTGTACACTCGCCCCGCCTGAGACTACCTCTCGACGCGGCGAGTGGCCACCCCCGATCGCCTGGCGGACAATAAGACCGGGATATTGGATTCGATGGGAAGGAGGTTGAGGAGGAAACGACCCAGGACAGGCCTGGGTCAAGGTTGTAAATGTTATGTTTCCTTGTTACAATGCAAGTTTTCTTACCCCATTTTGTGTCTTTCCCTACCCCCACCCTCACCCGCACGAAGACAAGGTTCACCCGACAACCACTCGGGGGGGACCGCCGGGACGCACGCCGCACAACGGAGAACGCACAGTACTACGAGCCGTCAGCAAGCACAAGGTACAAAAGCACACTATCCATAACACAACATGGAGCTTAAACTGACCTCAATAAATGTCAACGGTCTCAATGTCCCGAACAAACGTAGACTGCTACTACGGGAGCTACATAGACAGAGGGCAGATATAGCGTTCATTCAAGAGACCCACATACCGAACACATCTAAAATACAAATCACAGACCACATATACACAAGAGCATACGCAGCCAGAACACTCCGCAAAACAAGAGGAGTAGAAATAGTCATACACAAACGATGTCCAATGGTGATACAGGCCACACAAAAAGACCCAGAAGGCAGGTACATCATAATCACGGGAACAATCAACTCCACAACATACCACCTCATTAATATATACGCCCCCAACACCCCAGAAGCAACATTCTGGAAGACGCTAGAAACCCTAATAACCTCACTGACAGGGGGCATACTGATCCTGGGGGGGGACATGAACGCAGCGCCGTGTCCTGCGGTCGACCGCAGCGGTAGGGCGGGTCAGCCCAGATCGCACGGTATGGGCGGCCAGGACCGCCTCCTTAACAAATTTATCCAGAACACGGGGTTGTTGGACCCCTGGAGACTGCAACACCCGAGCTCGCTAGACTATACCCACTACTCAGCAGTACACTCCACATACTCTAGAATCGACCTATTCCTCACAAACCAGCAGGGCATGAGATGGGTTAAGTCAACAGCAATAAACCAAATTTCGTGGTCAGACCATGCCGATATAGCCATTACCCTGAAAACACCGGGGCCCTACACCCCAGGGAGATGGAGATTAAATAACTCCCTTCTTAAAAACCCAGAGGTCCTGGAGCAGCTCCAGACAGAAATAAATAACTACTTCCAGCTAAACACCACCGAGGACCTATCCCCAACCATAATATGGGCAGCCCATAAAGCAGTCCTGAGGGGGACATTAATTAAAATAGCAACTTACCACAAAAAACAAAAACTAGCAAAGCTCATAGACCTGCAGAGGGCTTTACGCACAAAGGAAATGCAACATAAACAGAATCCCACACAAGACAAACTAGACGAAATACAGAACATCAGACGAACCCTGAGGGACCTCCTCTTAGACGAGGTGAGCAGGGACATCACCCGGTCGAGAAGACTTTTCTATGAAAAGTCCAAAAAGATGGACACGTTATTAGCTAGGGCCCTCAGACCCAAACAAAAACATAAACACATTACGTCCATCACCAACGACAGGGGCCAAACCCTTACATCTCCGCAGGACATAGCAGAAGAATTCACTAACTTTTTACAAAAACTGTATAACCACTCCCCCGGAATGGATGACACGAATAAACAACACGTTGAGGCAGTCGCAAAATTCCTAGAAGGGGTAAACCTCCCCAGGCCCAATAGGGAAGACCTAAATGACCTGGAGGCACCAATTACAATAGAAGAGGTGGAAAGGGCCATAGGGGCTATAGAGGGCAATAGGGCCCCGGGACCCGATGGGTTTGACGGGGCCTATTATAAAGCACTAAAGACAGAGCTAGTGCCAAACCTTACGGCTATGTACCAAGACTGGATGGAAGGGGGACGGCCCAATGCGGAGCTGGCCACGGCAGACCTGATACTAATCCCAAAGCCAGGGCGGGATGACAGGAAAGTAACCAATTACCGCCCCATTTCCCTCATCAATGTGGACACTAAAATCTACGCTAAACTCCTGGCCAACAGGCTGGGAAATATTCTGCCCAGACTGGTCCATGCAGACCAGGTGGGCTTCGTGCCAACCAGGCAACTGTACGAAAATACTAGACGGGCGGTGGACCTGATCTGGTGGGCCGGACAGACTCGAACGCCTTCTCTCGTCCTGTCTTTGGATGCAGAGAAGGCCTTCGACAGGATCCAATGGCATTACTTGTTCGCCCTCCTGCGCCATATAGGCCTACCAGACAACTACATCACAGCGGTAAGAGCACTGTACACATCCCCACAGGCTCAGATAGCCATACCAGGAGCGACCCCGAAACCATTCAAGTTAAGTAATGGCACAAGACAGGGCTGCCCGCTCTCGCCGCTTCTCTTCATATTGGCCCTAGAACCCCTCCTGCACAAGATCAGGGACCACCCTAAAATAAAAGGACTGACAATAGCAACAGAACAATATAAGGTCTCTGCATACGCAGACGACATCATGCTAACGATCACTGATTTGAAAAGTTCCCTCCCAAGCCTGATTCACCTACTAGAGGACTTCACACAGGTATCGGGGTATAAAATAAATCTAGAGAAGTCAGAGGCTATGCCGCTGGGGTTGATGGCAGAGGACGCGGCGCTGATAGGGACGACAACACATATCAAACTAAACCAACAACACATAAAATACTTAGGAGTACGACTGACGACGGACATCACACGACTATACCAGGAAAATTATACGCCAATGATAAAAACGCTAATCAAGGACTTAGAAAAATGGCATGAAAAGCCGATCTCCTGGATCGGTGGGCTTCACGCTATCAAAATGAATGTTTTGCCGAGGATGTTATTCCTGTTCCAGGCACTGCCCATCAAAGTCACGAAAGGGGATCTTCAACTCCTACAAACCACAATAGATAAGTTTGTTTGGGCACACAAAAGACACAGAATAGCCAGACGTACACTCTACAGACCAAAAGGACTGGGGGGATTGGGGCTGCCCAACTTCCATTTATACTATCTATCAGCACAATTAGCCCAAATAATAGAGTGGCATTCACCCCCCGAGACACGTAGATGGGCGGACTTGGAATCACTCATGATGGGATCGGACCTCCCCCAATACTGGACCTGGGTCCCAAAACCAGACAGACCAACACTACGCACAACCTGCCCAGCAATCACCAATTCCATCAGAATATGGAACGCCACCGCCCTTAAATACGCACTGACCAAAACACCCTCACCCCTCACCCCTTACTTGAGAAACAAAGCATTCCCACCCGGCATGAGGGCAAGCGACTTTAAAGGATTGGAACATACGGGCATACAAAGGTACCACCATTTATACAATGGGGACACATTTAAAACGTTTGAGGAGCTCAAACAAAATGCACCACTACAAACAAGAGACCTCTTCAGGTACATCCAATTACGCGATCTCGCAAAACACCCCGAAATAAGAAAGGCAGCTAGGGCCCCACTGACCAGCTATGAGAAATTATGCATCACAGAATCACCACGCAAGGGCTTGATCACCACACTATATGCACAACTCAGCGCCCCAGAAAGAGACGCAGAGCCCCTTACATACATCACCCAATGGGAAAAGGACCTACAACACACATTGGAAGGGGAGGATTGGAGGGACATCTGGGAAGCCGCAGCAAAGGTGTCCATATGTGTAACACTTCAGGAACAGGCTTACAAAACCCTCCTGAGGTGGTACACTACACCAGCCAAATTATATAGAATGGGGAAAACCACCACGGACACATGTTGGAGGGGATGTGGAGAGCGAGGATCCTACATCCACATGTGGTGGACATGCCCCAAAGTGGTAAGATACTGGTCGGACATTGAGACACTGTTGACGACAGTACTAGCTCGACCGATACACAAAGACCCATGGACCTATCTCCTAGCAAAACCACTAGACAACCTGACGGCAAGAGAACAGAAACTAATCAATAAAATTACCTTAGCAGCCAGAAGAGCGCTGACCCAGCAGTGGCTCAGCCCGGACACCCCTCCTATGCACAAAGTCATACACAAAATAAAAGACAACTGTTTGATGGACAAATTGACAGCACAAATACGGAACACCATGGGCACCTTCTCGAAAGTGTGGCAACCATGGGAGGACTATGTAGATAGGACGATACAGATACCATGAGACACACCAGACAGGCTTGACGACACAGTGTCTCATAAGTGCGGCGGGTGCACCCGGTGGGATCCCCTTTCCCCCCCCCCCCCCCCTCTCTCCCCCCCCTCCTCCCTAATTACCCTAAAATCAAGTTCAGTCTGGAGCGACAGCCTAAACGGCCAAAAGCAAGACGCACTCTTTGTAACAGGGGCATCAAGTGAAATCAACAGACCCCCATTCATACGTTGATAGAATGGACCTACAGCAGTAGTAGGCTTCATGAACAAGGTTATACCTGGGCGTATGCTCACTAAAGCCAGATCTCTAACAATACAACGCAGGACATGGGCACGCCAGGTAGCTTATTAGCACATCGATAGATAATCCACCGGGGTACACACCTAGGAGTAACAGATCAACGGGAGAATGGCAGAGGAGGAGGGGTGGATTACACACTTGTATTGCTCGTAAAATCAGAATAACGTGATGTGTTAATGCAAAGGTACACAGTGATTGGTTGCCACTGTAA
The DNA here is from genome assembly GCF_036172605.1 of Pelobates fuscus. Taxonomy (NCBI): domain Eukaryota; kingdom Metazoa; phylum Chordata; class Amphibia; order Anura; family Pelobatidae; genus Pelobates; species Pelobates fuscus. The sequence continues at coordinate 377,136,607 of NC_086317.1, read as the reverse complement.
TGTAAGGAAGATAATGAGCATGTGTGAAAATTGTAACGCTCCATACCTGAACTCAAAAATAAAGAATTTAAAAAAAAAAAAAAAAATACATCAAAGCAGTTACCGATCGGGTGCAGGCATCAGAAAAACACATCAAAAGCATGCAAGACCACCTGTCTGAGCTACAAGAAACAGTGCAGCAAATATATACACACCAAAGAGACATGACTGCACAGCTCACTGCTCTGGAGGAACGGCAAAGGCGCACTAACATAAAAAATACGGGGCATCCCTGCTGAAATCTCACCGAACGATCTACCACACTTCTCCAGACGCCTCCTGGCCACAATTTTGCCTCTAGCTACAGCAAAAAAACTAGCCACAGCAGAGATCTATCGCCTACCCTCATCCACCAGGGCACCCACAAACATTGCCCGAGACGTGATACTAAAGTGCCCAACAGTACAAGACAAATTACAGCTCATGGCGGCTCTCAAAGGGAAAACACCACTGGCTTTCGAAGGAACTACATTGACTTTTTTCCAGGACCTCACGAGAGCCATGCTCACCTGGAGAAAAACCTTCTCTTCGCTCACCAGTAGCTTGAGATCGGCGAGCATTGAATACAGGTGGGGGACCAACGGTTCACGGAACGGAACGGAACTCTACACACACTTACCTCAATGGAAGGCGCACCCATGTTCCTAGAAACACTGGGTCTGGACATCCCGATCACTGCTATCCCACCTCGGAGAACAACCACAGATAGATGGGACCCAGAACCCATCACTCCCTTTGTCCCACGGGCTGGGAGCTCCCAGAACACAGAACAGCGACCGCCTCTGGAGACAGTTTTGACGCAGGGCACCTAACCCCTTCAGCAGAGGCATATTCAGGACTTAATTAATCCTTGCAAATCCACAACTACAATTTTAATTTTATATTTAATTTGTTATTTTTTTCTCTCTCTTTTATCTTTATCTTTTATCTTTTATCTGTTTGGGGTTGTTGTTTGTTTATGTTGGCCTGCCTATTTAACCTTTAATGGTGAATGACTAGGCTTACATGTAACCTCTAAGTCACCACTCTACAGGATAGAACCTGCAAACTTCTAGCAACCACTGACACTAGATGCACTGCATAGCCCACCTCAAATCGACAAGACACGGCACTACTCCTACATTTACACTCAGACTTTGTAGCGGAACAACGAAAGTACCCCTCCTACCCCTTGGTCAGTAATTACATCTAGGACCTAGAACACACTCACCAATCCAGTAGCTGCACTGCAGAGCACACACACCCAAACGCGCTCGGTATCCCTGAAGACGCGCCCCATGAATCCCGCACACCACCACCAGCACCTCGCTATTCAGGCAAAGACTAGCACACCTTGCAGGGTGGTCGCTTGCACGCTTCAGCAGAGCAGCCCCTCTGGTAGTTAGGCAGCGGGGGCTAAATTCAATTCAACCCATTAGCACCTCCACACTCCATCAACACCCGAGCTCGCAGAGACATATGCTCCCTTCAGCTCAAACGTACCACACCAAGAAACCCAACTCGACAGATGAGGCAGGGAAGTCTACACGTAACCCCACGCACGCAATCACAAAACACCATAGGTCCATCGACACAAACCTGACGAAACTGCAGAGTCACACCACAGTTCTCTGTTCATTCTGAGCTCACCTTCACAGTGGGCAAAATGTACTAGCCTGACTATACAGTCACCTTTGTATGCATGCATTTATGCTAGAATGGTACTGAACCTCACTGATATATCTTAATCGACTAGTCTCATAACCGGACTGCCTAAAAACATGGCACAACATATGGCACAAAACCAAATGCTGTAAATTATTCGTACATTTCCCTTGTTTTCTCTTCTGTACCCCATCTCATATGCCTTAAATAAAAAACAGATTGACAAAAAAAAATGATAAGAATGTTAAATATAAAAACAAAAACAACAACAACAACAAAAAAACACTAAAGGGCCACTGCACCCTGACCATCTAATTGACATGAAGTGGTCTGGGTGCCTTTTATGGTCCTTTAAAGGGACACTATAGTCACCCAGCCCACTTCAGCTCAATGAAGTGGTCTGGGTGCCAGGTCCCCCAGGTTTTAACCCTTCAGATGTAAACATAGCAGTGTTTACATTGCAGGGTTAATCCAGCCTCTAGTGGCTGTCTTCCTGACAGCCGCTAGAGGCGATTCTGCGACGCTGGATACGAAAGTCGCATCCAGCGTGCAGAACGTCCATAGGAAAGCATTGAGAAATGCTTTCCAATGGACTGTTTGAATGCGCGCGGCTCTTGCCACGCATGTGCATTCCAGTCCACTCGGGAGCCGACGTCGGTGGGGGGTGGGGGTCACCAGCGCCAAGGGAGCCTGGCGCTGGATAAAGGTAATGAGCTGAAGGGGTTTTAACCCCTTCAGTGCCAAGGAAGGGGGGCACTGAGGGGGGGGGGTCCTAAGGATGATATAGTGTCAGGAAAACAAGTTTATTTTCCTGACACTATAGTGATCCTTTAACTATTTTACTGCCAGTATCTATGCAAAAAGGGTTAAAAAAAAAAAAAAAAAAAAAAAAAAGAAGTTTGGATTTATAATTGTTTCTAGAAGAAAAAAAATAATTTCTTTAAGTGCCATATAGCCCATAATACACCAAGAAAATGAGCTGGAACAATCACTCCATTAGTTTCCACAGCACAATGTCATAACTCCTGGAGGTATGATAGTGACACTGAATGTCACTGGTGATGCCAGAGTGTCAATGTGTGTATTCCTAACAGTAGATAGAAATTTTCTGGAAGTACCAAAAGGATTCAAGGTACGGTATCCTGACAAGGGATAAGAATTGCTAATCTAGACAATGCAGTGGAGGTTACAGGGGTAACAATGCATCTACTATGGAGACAGTATAGGAGGCTGCTGGTATATGGTGGGCTATGAGAATATTTTACACACAGTACTGCAGGGTGTATGCCATAATATTTCATTTCTGCAAATTAGAACTGTATTCTTGACTATTTCCCTTAACATATCAAAACTCATTTTCTCTGCTCACTGCACCCAAAGAAACTCATAATAGAATTTCTGAGGCATAATAAGTAATTACTAAAAACCACACGATGTCTAGAAAACCACAAGGACCACAGTAATTACACCGAGTGAGCCTAAACAGTTTGTATGTTTTTATGTAGAAATACTATGTAAATGCCATGTATCCTCAGTAAGCAGAGGTATGACAGCAAATTAATGTGGACCAAATGTAGGAAGGTACCGTATGTAGTAAAGAGGGGGTTAAATACTTGAACATCACAGAATTCCACTAATAAAAAGAAATTATTACTTTTAAGAATGACTAAAAAAAAGTTTTTTTGATGATGCTTTAACAGACTAAAAAAAAAAAAAACTTCCAGATAGTTACGGAGAAATGTTTAATGTAATGTATGTAATGATTTTGGAAAATTCATTGACAGGGGTACCTGGAAAGTTGTACAGCAGTTGTATGTTTGTTTTAATTACAAAAAAAAAACAAAACAAGTATTTCAGACATTTTCTGCGGAAACTAGGGGGAAAAAAATGAGAATACCATCTAATGACAAAGGGATTGGAAGTATAAAGGGTTGAAAAAACAAAAAACAAAAATAAATAGTTTAGCCAATTAATAAACAGAAATAGGGACAGACATAATAGAGATTTGTAGGAGGAGATCCCTTAGCTGATTAAAAGGAATGACATTTTGGAAAATGAACAAGAAAAAACACAGAGAGGGAGTTGGGACATATAAGGGTAATAAAACTCTTGCAAAAGCTAAGCTTATCCCCTCTTAAGGACACAGCTTCAGAAGTGGCTGCATGACAGCCAACGGCCCTAACAAAACTTAGGCACTAAAGAAGGGAGAACTTCATTGTGATATACTTTTAAATCAGAGGTCACGGCAGAAGAGAGTAACCACATGGACCGCTACTCCATCCATTTCCAGATCACACAGTAGAAGGAGCTTTGCTGTGGCCACTCATTTTTAGGCCTTTCTTGAGAACTAAACGTGGGTAGAAAAACTAGACCTACCTCTTCATCTGCATATAGTGATCATTGACAGCTGGTCTGCATTCAGCACGTTGTACTACAATCCCTTCTATTGCGAGTTTATCTGGAGGGGAAAAAATCATAGCAACCATTCATATCAGTGTAACATTATACTGGGTAACAGGTAACCACTTACTTAACAGAAATATAACACATATTTACCATCTAATTAGACACGATTTACTGGGATGCGTGACATGCTCAAGATCACGCACATTAAAATAAAAGTACCTGGGCCCAAACCTACAGACATCATCCAAACTGCATTTTATTTTTTTTTAAGGATTGTAACACATGAATCATATGGTACTTTAATAAAAAGCATTCCATTTATTTCAAAATGATCTCAAAGTGTTCACTTTTCACTTCTAACAGTGATGGAGAAAGCATTAGAACAGGTATATTGAATTAGGAATATCACATTCTTTCTATAGAACACATCCCTTTTCTACTTACCTTTCACAAATAATGATATTAAAATACTATTCTCCTTGTGTGAAATGTTTTGGAAATTTCAAAGCGGACATTTAATGAAAAATTAAAGGCACCCAGACCACTTAATCTCAATGAAGATGCCTTAAGGCACTGACTAGAAAGCAGCCACTAGAGGCACTTCCTCTGCTATGACCAAACCAAATTTGATTGCTCTGAGAGCAACATTTGATTGGTGTCGTGTGGCAGGCTGCTCAGCATGAGCTCTAGCCATCCAATGCTTCACTATGGGGAAGCATTGGATTCACTGATATGAATATTTATGATCTCAGTCAAGGAACAGCATTGTAGAGAGCACCGTGGCAAGCCTGGATGAGCTCACCCTTCAAATCCTCACTTTGGGGTGGGGGGACATCTAGATAGGTACCTGGAAACTATAGTGTTAGGAATATATGTTTGTATTCCTAACGCTAAAGTGTTCCTTTACACGTTTGATTCTTAAGAATGCAAGTTAATGATTACCAATGGTAACAGCCAGAATTAACACAAAAATATAAAATGTTAACATTCACCATCACAGACTAAAATGCATGAACAATTACGGAATATGTAAACAAACTTGGATTCTGTGATTAAAGGGAAAATAAAGCAATATGTGGGGGTTTATTTGAATTATTTATTGATTCTAGTACTGTTATCTAATTTTTGTATTGTCACTAGAATATTAAAAGAAAACAGCAACTGACTACATAAAAAATAACAATATATGAACACATAGAAGACACCAATCTCTCATATTTTTACCATGATTTCCCTTTAACAACCAATACATTCATTGTGCAGCATGCTGGTGAAAAACCACCAGGAAATAGATGTTACACATCTGTTTTTTTATATTCCAGAGTAACATCAAATATAAGTAAAAGGAGTTCGCAAACATATGGTGTTGCTGTGGCAACTGAGCTAGTATTACCAACACTGTCAATCTGTACACCATGTGACACAGTAGAAAGGGAAGACATCAAAACACAAAGAAATGTTAGAAGCTATTAAAGAATGGACTGTATCCAACAGATGTGCTTTAAAATTTACTAAAAATTGATACCTATGATATTGTTCTTTCTCATATACTGAGGGGAAAAAAGGAACGAGAAGGTAAGAACATAGAGAGGCTTATTCAGTCTATATCAGACTTGGACATTTTTTACCCTTTTTAACCCTGCTTTGGCTAACAAGAAAGCATTAGCATGAGCAACTGTGATTGGCTAAGAGTGTCAGCTGACTGCATTCAACATGGAGTGTCCATTGTTGGTATGGCAAGAACGGTGTAATCACTTCTTTAGCTATGCCTCCAGTAGGGGCAGAGCTGTGGATGGCCAGGCACCTGATTGAATACGGAAGTGCAAAAAAATGTGGTTAACAATGAATGAGAGTACTATAACTACTTCAATGAGTAGCTCAATAAGAATGAATAGTTATAGTGAATAAAATGTCCCTATAAGTGTATCTACCAAGTGGGGAAACCAACAATTTCCAAAGCTAATAGGAAAAGGTAATCTAAAACTACTGGACAATGAATTACAAAAAACAGACAATGTCATCATGATAAGAGGCAACAAATAAAAATAAAAATTTTATTTCCTAAACTGAATGTTATTAGGATATAGTAGTTAATTTTGTTAGCAATTTTGCAGACTAACGCACTAAATAATGCCTCGAGGGACACTTTTGGTAAGTAGCTTTAATTTTCATTTTTGTGACATCCTTAAAGGACCACTATAGGCACCCAGACCACTTCAGCTCAATGAAGTGGTCTGGGTGCCAGATCCCTCTAGTTTTAACCCTGCAGCTGTAAGTTTACATTGAGGGTTAATCCAGCCTCTAGTGGCTGTTTCCCTGACAGCCACTAGAGGCCGCTTCCGCAGTCCGCAATGCAATAATAACATTGAGGACACGCTGGACATCCATAGGAAAGCATTGAGTAATGCTTTCCTATGGGCGGTTTGAATGCGCGCGGGTCTGGCCGGGAATGCGCATTTGGAGCTGACGCCGGCAGCGCCGGGCTTGATTAAGGTAATTGGCTGAAGGGGTTTTAACCTTTTCAGCCCAGCGAGGGAGGACCGTAATAACCCTTTAGTGCCAGGAAAAAGTGTTTTTCTGGCACTATAGTGCTTCTTTAAATGTGCTTTCTATATAATGCATTTAAATATGATGTCTGTTTTTTAGATCATCCCATTAACCCCTTAAGGACCAAACTTCTGGAATAAAAGGGAATCATGACATGTCACACATGTCATGTGTCCTTAAGGGGTTAAAGCTGGATCTGAGGGATAAATAGGCTATTTTTACATCTACCTTGAAGCCTACCCTAATTATGCAATCAAGAAATATACCAATTCTGTTTGATACCACTGAGATTATATATATATATATATATATATATATATATATATATATATATATATATATATATATATTTTAACCCCTGAGGGCAATGTGTAAAAAAAAACAAAAAAAACTGATTTATTGCAGTTAAGGTATTTTAATTGAACTGGAGCCATTACCAACAGGACATGGATAGTGTCATCTGTGGCAAAAGCACTAAACTTGATTGCCTGAATTAAAATATGCCACAGCGCAGTTAATGAATGGGCAATCTTGTTGAACAGAAAAAGTACTAATTATGGAGGCAGTTGAATTCTAATAAAACCATCTTTATAAAAAAAAAAAAAAAAGTGTTGTGGCATGTTGCTGCAATGCTAAAATTGCAAAACACTACCTCCTACATTTCGCTGACATTGGTGAAAGTCTGTTAAGTGTTGAAAATAAAGAATGGTGTTAGCATACAAAATTCACATTCATCCTCAGATTTGGTGTTGAAGGAGAGAGAAGCCATTTTTGATCAAATCAAGAATGGTTTTTAAAAGAGTATCACTACCACTATCTACTACTATTTTATTCGTCCTCTGACTAAAATGTAAAGGACCACTAAATGCACCCAGACTATTTTGTAGCAATAAAGTGGTATGGGTGCGGTAGCCCTGTCATTTTTACTCTTCCACGTAAAACATCTCCATTTTGCCGAAGCAGCACTGTTTACATTGCAGGGTTAAACACACCTCTAGTGGCGTTCCTCCTGAGGGTCAGGTGACTAAATGCAGCACACAAAGCACTGGATTAAATGCTTTTGTGTGAGAAGTATTTGATTAAATGTGGGCATATGCACCTCATCCCAAATGCATCTCTAGGAGGGGCATTTGTCTCCATAATGATGTCACGAGACGCAGACCAGACAGGTTTGTGTTCCTAACTCTATAGTGTTCCTTTATAAAGCATATTAACAGAGTTATTCACTAAAGTTTCAATACATACATTTCAAACTTGCTATGCTTCAAGATTGGATATTTTGGCCTTAAAGCGGCAGTGTCATGCTGAACTTTCCTTTCCCCAATCGCTTCCACTTCTCTCCCTCTGTCAGAGTCTGTTCTTCTTTTCTGCTCTAGTTATCTTTAAAACTTAAGACAAAGTAGGGACTACTTTGTCTTATGGAGGTTTCCTACGTTTGATCAGCTTTGACCCACTTCTCGCAGTCAAATAAATTTTCCCACAATTCTCACCTGCTGAGTCCTGTCATATAGATAGGACGCCGGCGAAACTACCGAATACTGTCCTAACAGAATGAACAGTTTGTTCATTCGTGTTAGAATGGCATTCAATAGTTTCTGTTCGGATCGAAATTTAATTAAAATTAATAAAAATTGCGACCCTATTCATGCTGCGGCTGCAACTTGCAGCCGCATAGTAAATAGCTCCTTAATTTCCATGGTATTAGGGAGCTATCTACTACAAGGCTGAAAGACCAAAACTGGTCTTTCAGCCAACGTTACTAATACTAAGTAAAAATGACTTAGGGGCATGTCTACTAAACAGTGACATGGGTCCTCCTCCGGCCTCCATCCATGAGTGACGGTACATGAAAATAGGAATGGGGGGGGACCTATTGTGTCGCCGTCCCCCCCACCCCCCACCCATGAGCGGTGGGTGGGGGCTCTAAATGTAAATTGTGTGTGTGACTGTTTGCCTGTAACTGTGTGTGAGGAGTGCAGGGATTTTGTAGAAGGCGGCATGGGTTTTGTATTGGGAGAGGGGTCTTGTATAAGGGGGGCTGAGCAGGGGATTTGTGGAAGGGGAATGCAATTTCAGACACTGCTGAATGAAAGCAGTCATGCCCTGCTATCAAATAGAGTGGATACGTTAAACTGAAAATCCCATTGTGTCATTACACAATTCTCAGTGCTTCCTCTTGCCTTGTCAAATTCTTTCATGTAGTGATAGGAAACACAAAACAGTATCTGCCTGTAAGAAGAGGCAGAGATTAGTAAAAAAAAAATAGTAGTTTGTTATGAAAATACTGCAACAATGATTACATATTGATTGTTGTATACAGTAATGATAAATTAGAGGAGAGTTAGAAATCAAAAAACACAAATAGTAGACAAGAAGGAGCACTCCTTAAGATAAGAGTGAAAGAATTTTATTATTTATTATTATTATTATTATTATTATTATTTATTATCAGGGCAACTACTTGAAAGAACCGAAAACCAGGTACTTATACTAGTTTTTAATCTAAATTACTAATATACTTACCTGAGGTGGGAAAAATAGCCATGGAGACAGATGAACGGTTACAGGCCAGTATTTCAGCAGCACATAGGGATTTGAACTGATGGCATAAATTGTTTAAACTATAGCCTTCCATCTGCACCCCATATACTATTTGTCATCATCAGCGGGGGAAGGTTTAAAACAGACCAGCATATGATGGTATACACAAAAGAGGCATACCCAGGTAGTCACCTTGTGTAAGTGTAAGTCAGGTAAAGAGGCTTAGCTTTATGTATCCAGTGGACCACTGTCAACTCCTAAGGAAAAGAGTAAGGTCTGACCACCATTCACTAAAGGAACAAGGAAGTAACAGAACAAGTTGTGCGATTCACAGCCAGGCTAATTTATACAATTTATAAAAGTGCCAATTTCTATTGAAATCTGCACTTTTTGTAAAATTAAATTAAAAAATAAGAAATAAAAGAAATACTTAAGATCAATAGTGATGTCCAAGTTCAGACAGTAACTGTCTAATATACAAAAGAAAGTGAGGAGACTGCACTCAATAAAATGAGATTGTTCTTGTTAACTTACGGTAATAGAAAAGGTGCTCTGTATGTAGAGGTGGCCAAGTCTCAAATATCACAGGCAGAAAGTAATAAGAAAGTCAAGAATGATAATAGCAGATTTTAATGTAACATAACAGCACTGTGTGGCAACGTTTCCACGCAATGCAACCTTTGTCAAGCCAAGTCATTAAAGTCTGCTATTATGCAAGGATTCCTATTGCTTTTTACAAGTAACTGCCGGTTTCAAACAAATTGTAATTTGTAGTTCTCTCCTGGACGGCAAAAAAGATAAAATTAATATATGACTCATGGGAAAAAGATTATTGATCGTTACCGGGCAGACACTAAATGTTGGATTTTATCCACAGAACAAGTGAGAAGTGAGCAATAGAAGGAAAAAAGAGCAGTTAAAGGCAAAAAAACAAACAAAACAAAAAAAATGTATAAATATTTTTTGTTTGCTTGTTTGGTATTTACTACTCATCCTTTAATATTTTTTATCTTTACCTCTATGGGTTAGTTCGCACTTTATCTATGAACTAAATGGTGGGAAAACGCCCCTGTCACTGCAAACTACACACCCAATATTTATATTTTGCAGCACACAAATGGGGCAATTTTCATGCCATTTTAGTTCTTCCAAATCGTTATTCCCGTAACAATTGCATTAAGAAAACTTGGCCGAACAGAAGACGCCTTATGAATATATTTCAGAACACCTGAACTAAAAAACATTTCTGAATAATCGATTCGGCCAAACCAAATTTGCACAAGTCTACTGTCTAAGTATTTTGGAAGACAGAGGAGACAGGTCATTGCACAGCTTGCAAAAAAAAAAAAAAAAAATAGAAAGCAAAAATATAACTCTTGCAGGTGAATAAAGGACCGGGCTAAAGCAATTTGCTGCCTTGTATGGCTTATGGTTGATGGTTGCAGACTAGAGTGAGCAGCATTTAAATTGGAATAATCAATTTCATGTTAACCAAAGATATAAAATGCAAGCACATGCAAGAGTTAAATCTCCTGAGCCCTAATTATATATTGATCAGTACTATCAATAAAATCGGTTTATAGAATCAACTAGCAGAAAGATTTTTTTTATTTTTTTTATTTTTTTTATTTCATTTTAAATGCTATGCTACCCAATTAGGATTCTAGTCACAGCATACCATCTATGCTGGGCTGCAAAGATTAAGAATCTATGAATAATTCCCTAGTGACTGGGATGTGTGGAAAACGCACAGGAACTACTGCACTGTTACTCAAATGGTCTGATACATCTAAAGGTGCACACAGATCACATAACATAAAATACTTGGCTTTTATATGCTGGCTCAAATATGTGTGCTTTAGGAAAATATTTAAATTTCAAGTAATTCATTAATTTTTAATAAGGATTATGTCAGGTTGGCATAAGTTGCTATGATACAGACACGTCATGTGCCCTACTATTGCAATAATAACCTCAATAGGGAACACTGTTGCCAGTTTCAACAAAGTTAATTAACACCATGTTGTTTGCTATGACAAAACATCATGACAAGATATTTAGAACTTCTAGATAGAAAGGTTATACCTAAAGGACCACTGAACTTACCCAGACCACTTAACCTCAATAAAATGGTCCTGTAGTGTTGGTGGTCTAATTTTGTAACAACTGCAATTTGTACATTGCAGGGTTAAACACAACCCTAGTAGAGGTCTTTCATACAGGAATGTATTCCTAACACTAGTGTTCCTTTCATGCTGCAAAGATGCTATATATTTAAAGGGACACTATAGTCACCTGACCAGTTAATGTAGTTGTTCTGGTGTCTACATCGTGTCCCTGCAGGCATTTTAAAGGTATTCTATAGTGTTTGGAATACTCTCCACCCCCTCCTCTCTCTCTCTCTCCCCCCCCCCCCTCCTCTCTATTTTTTATAGGGATGTTACGGACGTTGGAAGTCCTAATGCAAAGCATCAGACATCAGGGACATGTTACCTAGACCACTTCTTGAGATTAAGTGGTCTGGTTGCCTATAGTGTGCGCTTTATGTCTGGAGGAGAAAAAAAAAAAAAAGGACAAATTAAAATTCATAACAATGCAGAGTGACATAACTTATGAAACTGGAAAAGAACAAAAAAAGAGCATGTTTTACACCGAGGAATTATATGATTCTGAAGAAGCTAGCAAACGTAGAATCAGTCTCAGAAAAGTTAAAGCGTTAAAGAAAAGAGAAACACTGGGATTGCAATCAAAGGAGCCATAAATACATTGTGCAGCAGGTTACATAGAAGATGATGGACAATACCCTAGTGACTTCTTTAGCTGCATCTAATGAAATATATTACTGCAATTATTCACACTAGCCTTTCTGTCCTGTAAATGTATAATTTTATTGCTGGCTTCCCATCTTGGAAGATCCAAACAACATTTAAAATTGCCCCTACCGGCTCTATCACAAGTGGAAGTGTAAAATTATCTTCACACATTTGCTATTAAATATGCTGTATTACCTAGTGAATTATAGCACAATTTCTACCAGAGCTTACGAAGAAGACAATATAGAATGAAAAGAAAACTGCAATAGAAGATATGAAGCCTGCAATATATGGCTACCCTTTACAGATCCAAAATATCTTTCAGCCAATAGTTGGAGAATATAGGATGGTAGAGATACTCCGTGTGTGAAACGAACTGCAATGTTCATGTTTACAATTTCTGTCTCTGCTTTAATATAGACCCTGGATGCTAATCATATTTTGTCAAACAGAAACAAGGGAGCAAACAGGAAGCAGAGAACCTGGTCTACAGGTTTTTCCATGCCAGAAGTCCCATAACTGCAATTGTCGTGCATTCCATTCTAAGTTTCTCATTAATATCCACCACTTTGTATTTAAAACTCAGCAGTCATCTAAATATTTTACAGTCAATGTCAGAAATTGATATAGTAATCCCTCTATACTTAATGGTCACTGAAGCACACCTACCCACGTATTTCCAAATATTTCTTCCGTTCACTACAAGTGTAATTTAATGTTCTAATAGTGATCATCTGCCATTAAAAAAAAAAAAAAAATATGAAAAGATATGTTAATATGTCATTACGGATTAATGCTTTCTAAACAGATAATAACATGTCTTTGAAAAAGTACCAGTGACTAGATAGGCAGATTGGGAGAATAAACACAATGCAATGATATTGTGCACCTATTATAAGGGCATCCGTTCAATCTCCTGCATCGGAGAGTATTCACTTTAATAGTTACATTATAAAGTTCTATGTGGTATGTTTTAGAACCTAGAGAAAACACTGTAATCAATGTTTGCTTATGGTAGGGCTGAAGTATTCTACTTCATTATCCTCTACCTCCAAGGAAAGCTTCAAAACAGAATCACTGATAAATGCACTGTAATCTTCTCAACTGCATGAACTTTTTGGCAATGAAACGATTCTACAAATTGAGGTTTTAAAAAGAAAATTGGAGCTAAACCATTAGTGTGCTTTAGCATGCGCACAGCCAATTTATTTTCAAGAATAACATTCATGGAATAAACTAAACTAAACTGCTTTTGTAGCAAATCCACATATACTTAGACTTTGGTCGTATTCAGAGTTTAGTTTAAATGATTAGGGAAGCTCTCTAGAGGCTGCTCAGCTACATATGAAACATAACTTACAAACATACCGAGAAGGCTGTGAACAAAATTCTTAGGAGCCATAAAAATTTGAGCAAAGTGATGGTTTTCTTCCTTTCCCTTCATCTGGTCCCTTCCACTAAGGGCAATGGATGTTTATTAATGGAGAAGAGGAAAACTCACAAATGAGATTTTTCAGAGGACATTGTTAGCACATATGAAGAGAATGTGTAATGAGCTTCCACAAGGCTAGCAGTGATGCAAAGTCAGGAACCAACAGTGCTAAAAGGTACCTACTGTCCTCATTTAAACTTGGTCTGTGGCCCTAAGCAAAGGCTTCTATTTACAGTGCTGGGAACTCTCATTTTGGATTACGCCAGTTAACGCAATACATTGAAGAGGACATACCAGAGTATGTATAATTAACAGACAGGCTGGAGTTATTACAAAAGCCTGTGTGTGAATTGATGGTATAGTATAAATGGAACCTTTTCTGTAAGCAGGCAGCCTGATCACACTACTGTGGATACATGTTTCCTTGTGAAAGGTGGTTTTGTTAAAGCATCCTATTTAAAGCTTGGAAAAATGGTTGCAAACATTAACCTTAATTCTCTCACAGAATATAGCAGATTTATACATCATACACTTAAAGGCAACAGAATAAAACACAACATACTAAGAGCGACAGGCTAGAGTGTGGTGTCAGACTATACAGCCAGATTAGATAGCCTAGAGTTGGACATTGGGGGAACATATATCTGTGTTGATGTATAGATTTCCAGAATTTGGTATCAAAGATAAGCATTTAATGCTTTCACAACTTGTCCATTAATTAACGAAGTTCCTCATAGGAAAAACAGATTATGGGGTTGTATTTAATGACTAGGTTACCTCAAACCATTAAAAGAAGATGATATACTAGAGATCAGAAGATCAAGATTTTATTAAGAGACAACAATTCCCATTTGAAAACAGTTACTACGGACTAACGTACCTGTAAGTGCTTTGTACAAAGAGGGCTTAGTACAAATAGGCAACCTTCAGCTCTTGTAGTCAGGTTTTTCCTTAAAGGGACAACTATAGTCACCAGAACAACTACAGCTTATTGAATTTGTTCTGGTGAGTAGAATTATTACCTTCAGGCTTTTTGCTGTAAACACTGTCTTTTCAGAGAAAATGCAGTGTTTACATTACAGCCTAGTGATAACTTCACTGGCCACTCATTAGATGGCTGTTAGAAATCCATCCTGGGTCATGGCTGCCTAAAATGCATCCAAACATTCAGCATCTCCTCCCTCTGCATGCAGACACTGAACTTTCCTCATCAGCCTCCTTGACAAGCTCAGCCGTTCATATGCTTTCCTATAGGAAAGCATTGTGATTGGCTCAGAACAACACTTCTGGTTAGGCCATCAGAGGCAGAGCCGGCATTAGCAGATTGGACTAAAGCCAAGATTTTGCTATTTTTAGAGGGGGGGTGGGGAGGAGAGGTAGACGGTGGTTTTAACACTATAGGGTAAAATACAGGTTTGTGTTCCTCACCCTATAGTGTTCCTTTAACCCCTTAAGGACACATGACGTGTGTGACATGTCATGATTCCCTTTTATTCCAGAAGTTTGGTCCTTAAGGGGTTAAGGCAGGACAGAGAGGCATCAGCTATGAGCCCCACTCCCTGGAAGATACCGCAGGTCTGGCTGTTATACCTACACTCGAATTTAGCTGAATGAGAATGATAGCAGTTGAAATTCAACAGGAAACTTTTTTCTCTTAACCTTCTGCTGAATAGAAACAAACTACAGGCCAAAAGTGTTTTTATTTCAGAGAATATAAACATAATGGCTAACAGTGCGGTGGCCACGGGATACTGGGAAAGGAGTTTTACTTTCCTGAACCTGTCCATTACAGCTGCCTGCATCTTTAACCTCCGAAATCTTCACCTCCCAGAAGCAGACATCAACGCTGTACCCTTGTACTGCACAGCGGAGGCCTCCATGGACAACATCTTTTCTCACTCAGCTGACAGCGGTAGGTCTGCCTTTTCATCAAGCATAGGAAAGACACATAATACAAAGTAGTTCCTACACCTTTTGACAGAGTTAGAATTTTAGTGAAATTCTATAATGGCCTAGAGGTGCTTTCAAGTACAAGAATGTATGTGTACAATTTTCAGAGGAGGTGGATACATAGATAGACATACTCATCTGCATTGTGAATAAAAGTTTAGCATCATACACAAATATTGCCCCAATACATACAGTAAAAACCAATGAAACAGTTACCTGCGCTCTCTCCTAAATCCCTATGTACACTGCTCAAAAAAAATAAAGGGAACACAAAAATAACACATCCTATATCTGAAATAATTAAATATTCTTCTGAAATACTTTGTTCTTTACATAGTTGAATGTGCTGACAACAAAATCACACAAAAATAAAAAAAATGGAAATCAAGGTTTTTCAACCCATGGAGGTCGGGATTTGGAGTCACACTCAAAATTAAAATAGAAAAACATACTACAGGCTGATCCAACTATGATGTAATGTCCTTAAAACAAGTCAAAATTAGGCTCAGTTGTGTGTGGTCTCCACGTGCCTGTATGACCTCTCTACAACGCCTGTGCATGCTCCTGATGAGGTGGCGGATGGGCTCCTGAGGGATCTCCTTCCAGACCTGGACTAAAGTATCTGCCAACTCCTGGACAGTCTGTGGTGCAACGTGACGTTGGTGGATGGAGCGAGACATGATGTCCCAGATGTGCTCAATTGGATTCAGGTCTGGGGAACGGGCGGGCCAGTCGATAGCATCAATGCCTTCGACTTGCAGGAACTGCTGACACACTCCAGCCACATGAGGTCTAGCATTGTCTTGCATTAGGAGAAACCCAGGGCCAACCGCACCAGCATATGGTCTCACAAGGGGTCTGAGGATCTCATCTCGGTACCTAATGGCAGTCCTCTGGAGAGCACATCGAGGGCTGTGTGGCCCCCCTAAGAAATGCCACCCCACACCATTACTGACCCACTGCCAAACCGGTCATGCTGGAGGATGTTGCAGGCAGCAGAACGTTCTCCATGGCATCTCCAGACTCTGTCACGTCTGTCACATGTGCTCAGTGTGAACCTGCTTTCATCTGTGAAGAGCACAGGGCGCCAGTGGCGAATTTGCCAATCTTGGTGTTCTCTGGCAAATGCCAAACGTCCTGCACGATGTTGGGCTGTAAGCAGAACCCCCACCTGTGGACGTCGGGCCCTCATACCACCCTCATGGAGTCTGTTTCTGACCGTTTGAGCAGACACATGCACATTTGTGGCCTGCTTGAGGTCAATTTGCAGGGCTCTGGCAGTGCTCCTCCTGTTCCTCCTTGCACAAAGGCGGAGGTAGCGGGCCTCCTCCACTTCTCCTAATGTACTGGCCTGTCTCCTGGTAGCGCCTCCATGCTCTGGACACTACGCTGACAGCCACAGCAAACCTTCTTGCCACAGTTCGCATTGATGTGCCATCCTGGATGAGGTGCACTACCTGAGCCACTTGTGTGGGTTGTATACACCGACTCATGCTACCACTAGAGTGAAAGCACCGCCAGCATTCAAAAGTGACCAAAATATCAGCCAGGAAGCATAGGAACTGAGAAGTGGTCTGTGGTCACCACCTGCAGAACCACTCCTTTATTGGGGGTGTCTTGCTAATTGCCTATAATTTCCACCTGTTGTCGATCCCATTTGCACAACAGCATGTGAAATTGATTGTCACTCAGTGTTGCTTCCCAAGTGGACAGTTTGATTTCACAGAAGTGTAATTGACTTGGAGTTACATTGTGTTGTTTAAGTGTTCCCTTTATTTTTTTGAGCAGTGTATATTTAAACAAATGGAGGTCATTAAGTTACTCCAATGGCCATTGGAAGGAATGCCCGCCTGCCAACGTCAAGGCAGACCCCCCTAGGCTAGGCAGGTCCTACACTGACCTTTCACCTTGCTTCTCTGAGCTTCTGGCAAAGATATCTCTATTTTTTTTTATATAAAAAATACCCCTCTCTGTCTCATTAGAGATATATTTGACAGAAGCTCAAGGAAGCAAGGTGAAAGGTCAGTGTTTTTTTCTCTATTTTGGCATATACACATATAACAAGGTTTTTGTAATGTGTATTTCATAAAGCTGGTGTGTGCTATTCCTGTACAGAACCTTATATTGTGTTCAGCTACATCTGCTGAGTACAATGATACCCCCATTATATGCCTTTGCCACTATTCTGTGAAGCTACAATGCCATATAACAGACCATCCTGTTCCGTTATTCCGTTTCTATAGTTTGAATTTTCATAGATGGTCCTACATCTGATTTTGTGGCATTACAGCAGTTTGACTGTTCAAATAACCCCACAAAGGCCTTCCATATGAGAAAGCAGACACTCCAGGGTATCTTATTAGGCATATATTATATGTTAACTCGCCATTTTTTCGCCAATTTATTTCAGATTTTGTGTTGAGAAAAAAAAAAATGTTTTACATACATGTTGCATTTTTGCTGGGTATTTTGTACATTTGATACGTGGCACTTTCATGAATTCCCCCTAAGTACGCTCAGTTACCACTTCTGAATAAAACGATATGCCCAATGTATGACCTAGAGTCCTACACTTGGACACTATTTTGTGAAGTTACAGTGTTGTAAAAGAGACCTGTCAATTTCAGATTTTTAAGTGTGAATTTTCAAAGATGATTTTTATAGGTCCATGCTCTATTTTAGCAGGCTGCTAACCTTATGAGTGCTAAGGTTCTATCATACTTCCTATCTTGCTCAGCTATGTCGTCTGAGAACAGGAATACGTATGTACCTTTGCCAGGTATATGTGGACGTTGAAAGGGCACATTTGAGACACAGCCATTTGATTTCATTTTTTTTTTTAAACTTTGAAATTTTACACTGGGTACATACCCCACTTTGGAGGTTTGTTTGTTTATAGCAGGTAGTTTTCTTCCCAATAACTCCACAAAGGCATACCATTTCTTAAAGAAAACACCCTAGGGTGTTTCAGAAGGCATATTTAGAACCTTAGCGTGGGATCATTTTTTGCTAGCCTATACCAAGTGTAGAGGTAATACGCATTTTTTCCCTTTTTAAACTTTTAAAAATGTTTTTTACTATTTTAAAACTTTGGGAAAAACTTTTTTTCTTCTTTTTTTTACACAATTTTTTTTTTCTTCAAGATATGCTTTTTTTTTTTTTTTTTTTTTAATTCTTTATTTTTGTTGTGCATGGAGGTACAAAGCACATTTATACGCCACAACAGCGTACAGATATATTTAAACATAGATTAAACAGTGGCTTGGAAGATTTTGCACAATTTTAGGTTTTTTAAACGTAACATGCTATGCAGACACGTCTAAACGATATCTATTTGTTTGTGCTCGAGCTTGCTTACGGCATCCTGATATCGTTGTCATGCAGAGGTTAAACATTAGAATAAAAATAAAACAAAATTAGTATACTAGCTTGAGGCATCACGTAAAATCAACAAGTTTTTAACTTATGATAGATAACAATAAGACAGAATTCGCCTGCTGTGTTTTCACCACACATACATAGTAAATTAAACAAGCTGTTCACGACACTTTGCAAGTTGGATTGGTATAACCTACGTGTATAGTCATGATGCCTGAGTCTTTAAACGACTATGCTTGTTCTAAGTGGTGTGCGTTTAATTGTACGTAGATTTAAAGATTGCACAGAGACCCACAGACTAATGCACAAGTGTGAATATTCTTAATTTGCTGTGAGATGAATCAGAAATGTGTTTTTAGTTAACAAGCTTAAGTAGTGTAACTTTAATGCGTCAATTCAAGTGTAAATGTATCCTGCAAGCCTTCCTGTCTCACCTGTTGACCAGGTCAGCAGCAACATAGCCAAATACCCGAAGAGCAGTAAAAACGCTAAATACATCATTTAGCTAGCACATTTGTATCTCATGTGAGGTGGAAGAGTTGGAACCCTCATGGAGAACATAGAGTGAAAAGATTCTGTTAATAGCCAGCGGGTGTACATAGATTAACTATAGGTGAGTTAAAAAGTCACGCTTGCAGTACTAGAGCAGAATTTATATAGATTAGACTATACAGACTTAAAGGACCACTCTAGTGCCAGGAAAGCATACTCGTTTTCCTGGCACTAGAGTGCCCTGAGGGTGCCCCCACCCTCAGGGACTCCCTCCCGCCCGGCTCTGGAAAGGGGAAAAGGGTTAAAACTTACCTTTTTCCAGCGCTGGGCGGGGAGCTCTCCTCCTCCTCTCCGCCTCCGTTCCTCCCCGTCGGCTGAATGCGCACGCGCGGCAAGAGCTGCGCGCGCATTCAGCCGGTCGCATAGGAAAGCATTCATAATTCATAATGCTTTCCTATGGACGCTTGCGTGCTCTCACTGTGATTTTCACAGTGAGAATCACGCAAGCGCCTCTAGCGGCTGTCAGTGAGACAGCCACTAGAGGGAAAAGGGGAAGGCTTAACTAATTTTATGTTTATAAAAAAATTAGTTAACCCTAGCTGGACCTGGCACCCAGACCACTTCATTAAGCTGAAGTGGTCTGGGTGCCTAGAGTGGTCCTTTAAGTAGATTGTCATTACGTCGTTAGTGAGTTTACTGACTGTTTAAGCTAACATAAGCTACATACTAGTGACTGCAGTAAATAAGTATGCTTATTTTATCCCGCTAAATACAACATTACCATTCAAGTGGTTGATAACTGCTAGTGATAAAGTTTTGCATGCTAGTTGTTAAGCTCTTCTGAGGCTGACTGCAATAATGAGTAAACATCTGTCTTGGCTGCCTAAACTTAGTGAGAGTGGTTGCAGGTTATGCTGGGCTAGAGCTTGTGAATGAGTGGCTATATTAAACTCTAAAGCAGCCTTAACACTTAGGATTAGACTGTAAAATGTCCACCCTAGGTGGGTTCCACGTCGGCCAGGCGAAGGTCTGTGTTTGATGAAATACAGATACAGAGTCTAACATCAGGGAGCTCTGTTGTTGCTTTTAGCCCCTGCCACACTTCTCCACGATAGAGCAGTCCTTTAATTCTGGGTACTCCACTGGTGTGGTGATGGCAGTGTGTTGGAGTAGCAGCCCGGCTGTCTGTATGCTTTACAACGTCTTCCGTCATGGTGTAAAGTGCGGCATGGATGGCTCTCCGTGTGGGAAATTGGTTCTTCGGCACGTCTGAGGTGGTTATGCTTACTCGTGTGCCGTCCGTGTGGTCCCTGGCAATGCGGGTACTGGCTTGTTGTGCTTCATTCTCTTTCGTTGGTTTCAGACCCGCCGTGGAGCTGGGTCGGAGCCCCAGAGCACAGAGGTTAGCTATCCCGTCGGGGCGCCTGAGCAAGAGTTCACCTCTGGGCGCAGTGGGTGACAGGCCAGCATGTGCTTGTGAGTGCTTCGCGTTGGGGCGCTGGGTTGTTGCAGGCTGTCGGCGCGCGTGGCGTCCGCCATCTTAAGGTTGAGGCCGCAGCTTGTGGTGGTGAAGCTACTAGGTCTTGGGTGGCCTGTTGTTGTTGTTGCCACTGGATTGGGACCGGGATCACCCCCCGGCCCAGAGGGGGGGGGAACGGGACCAGGTCTGCGCCGATCCAGACCTCCGGTCGGGTGCTGCTGGGCAGGATAGCGGGGCAGCGGCCGTCCGCTCCGCTCACCGCCTGAGAAGGCCTCATCTTGGGGAACAAAGTCCTCTCCCCCAGGGGACTGTAGCTCGGGCAGCCAGCCTCTCCCTGGGGTCAGTGCCCCTTTTGTTCCG
Source organism: Pelobates fuscus (assembly GCF_036172605.1). Taxonomy (NCBI): domain Eukaryota; kingdom Metazoa; phylum Chordata; class Amphibia; order Anura; family Pelobatidae; genus Pelobates; species Pelobates fuscus. The sequence goes on along the minus strand of NC_086317.1, from coordinate 377,115,525 downwards.
AAGATCCATGCTGCCGGTCTGTGTTTTCGAGAGGAAAACATGTTTTTTTAGGGTGAGAGAGTAGTAGTTTTCAGGAGCTGCTCATGCTGCGACCGTCCAGCTCGGCGGACCGGCCCCGCCCCCCAAGATAGGCTTTTATTCACATCATTTTGCATACATAAACAGTGGGCTTATTTCAATATAAGCTGTTGTACAATAATATTGCAACATTACAGTGCAGTAAAGTCAGTTGTGATAGCAATAATATAATTACAAGTCTGGAAACCAACGCAACCATGAAGTATACTACAGGTGCCATATCGGTATACAGGAGTTTACAATAAAGGGTGCGAATGTAATATGACATACTGTGACATTGCCGACAGATATTACAAAATAAGTGGGCATTTTTATGAAGATGTGCTTAATGAACTCAAGAGTAACGAGTATATTATATATGTAAGTCTATCAGTGCTAACTTTTATTATTTATTTATATTTCTATCAGACAGCCACTAGAGGTACTTCCGTGATCTTAGAACACGAAAAAAGTGTTTTAAACTACGCTGGACAGGCTATGCATGAGGACCTCCATCGTCGCGGAAATCCCCATAGGAAAGCTGCCGTCAGCAGGGGAGGAGCATGGGCGCAGCCTGACCCAGCGCCGAGAGACATTGGTGCTGGATTAAGGTAAGCAACAAGGGATGGGGGCTGGGAGGGAGAGGGGCACTGCAGTGTCCTGCAGTGCCAGGAAAATGGATATGTTTTCCTGGCACTGGAGATAGATACAAACAGCATCACAACAAGGCTCACTCAACTGATAACGGGGAGATATTTTTAACACAGCAGGAAAGCCAGAGATCAAAGTGTAAATTATTTTACAACTAACAATTTCAAAGAGTCTATATCATAAAAACAGAATTAGGACAGTTTCAAAATGAAAGATATAAACAATTGCATCTCGGCGGCTTCTTTTAAACCAAACCCATCGTGGGCAGCAGTTATGAATGTAAACACAATAATTGCTTGCTATTTTGGGATAGTTGCACTCAACCAATATCCAACTTACAAGTTTAGACAACCACAGAGGGTTACATATCAACTACAATATATGTTAATATATCAATACAAAAATGATTAATTTTCCATTAGTAAGAGAAAATTATACAACCCATTCCAATGCTGCAGATTTTTTATTATCATAAGAATCAAACTTTCTGCCTGCTTTGCGGAGATCATCAATACTGGTGACCTCAACCAATTCAATGCTTAAGGAAAGCTTTGAAAGGCTAATGTGCATATGAGGCAAAGCACCATAGTGCAGCAACCATATGGTCTCTCTGACACCACTATTTAAGCCAAGCACCTCTAGTGGCAGTCAGTGGAACAGCCACTACAGGCAGTTAACACGGTTTAGATACTTGTGCATGTTTGGCATACAAGGGAAAATCTTCCTCCAAACAAAACTAAAAAGGTGATTAATTAAATTTTTATCAAAGCGCTACATTCTTTTCTTGTTTTGTATCTTGTATTGGTGATATTGTAAGGAATCACTTGAATGTTTAGCAGCTAATAAGAACTATTTACAAGGTGGTATACTGATATTTAAACTAATAAGCGCTGGTTCCGATCAACACTTTGTTGCATTTTTGTAATGAGTTTAATCCACTATTCACTGAAAAAGGTATCCCACAATGTGGTTCCATTCCAAAAAGTTAAACATTGGGGGGGACCATGTGATTAATACTAGACGAGAAGAATATAATTTTAGAGTTTTGTGTCACTCCAGTACTATATATGACAAAAGTAAAATTCCTATAAGATAACATGGACACTGTATGCACGACCAGAAGCAATACTAGCTAATGTTCCACACAAAAATATTAATCGCCATGGCAACTGCCACCATACATATATTAAGAGATGCCTTAAAAATTATCATACTTTTTATTTTATTTTTTTACCGTTTTCAAAGAGAATGGCTAAGGATGAAGTTTAAAAGAAATGGTTACTTGGTAACAATAATTGAGAAGATTTAACAGAATACAGCATGAAGCGTTCTCTCTTGTTTCTAAGTGAAAATGTGCTTTTACTTAAACCTTTCGCTAAGCATATGCTTTTATCTTCCACCAAGGAATACACATTCTCCATCAAAAGCTTAAGTCTCTAATAATGTTTAAATGGGTAGCACATTGCAAGCCCTCTGCATATTAGACATTAAAGAGGAAAAAAATTGAAATATTCTCTGGAGTAACTGCCAGTTCCTCACATACAAAATGTTAATTATGAGCATGAAACTTAGTTTTTAGATAGCAATGGGTATCTCTGCATTTGTAGTCAAGAATATTATTTATGGTAATAGGAAATTACTACTAGTCTTGCTGGATCTTCTAAACCTTTGCATTGTATAATTTCACATAGTAGAAATGGATTGTTCTCTTGTAGTATAATTCTGAGCGAAGGTGTCTTTTAGAGTCCTTGTCTCCCTACCACCTGAAACTAGCTGTGATCTCTTCTTTATTCCTAGTGCTCTCAGGGATACATTTCTAAATCACAGAATAAAAACTACAATATTAATTTAAATAAAATAAAAAAAATCTGGGGGGCGGAGCCAAGCTACTGCACTGAATGGCCACACGCTGTCTGAGCTCTGGACAAAAAGAACACTTTTACCCCATAACACCGGCCAAACTTAACATACCGGAGACAAACGGGCGCCAAGGCTGCTGAGGTGGAAATGGGACGGAAAATGAAGAAACCCAAGCCCGACAAGCCACGGCAACAATCGAGCATAGGCGATCTCTGGAGACAGGCACGGGGCGCAATGGGCCCTGACATGGCCGCCTTCCCGGACGAGTATTCAGACTTCTCGGACGACCTCAAAACAGGCCCAGAGGTAGATAACAATACTGCCCCACAGAACCCTCGCCAGTCTCCCCCACAAGCTGATTCCACCCCAGTCACCACGGCGGTGCTGAAAGAACTGCTCGCTGGGGTACAGCTCGCTCTGCAGGCTGACATGGCCCAGATACGAACAGACCTACAGAGCCTGACAGGCCGCATGGGCGCCCTAGAACACGGCGCGAACCAGAACGCCAAACAAACACAGCAGTTACAACAAAAGGTCTCTGAGCTGCAGAGACAGAATTTACAATTTGAAAAACAATTTGCTACACTGGAAGATCAAAGAAGAAGCAGGAACATAAAGATCAGGGGAACAGCGGAAAAAACCCGGAGGCTGAGCTGCCCCACTTTGTACGGCGGCTCCTCACAGCCCTCCTCACACCTAAGCATGCCAAACAGGTAACCCCCGAGGGGATGTTTCGTCTCCCACGGCCAGCCAAAGCCTTAAGTACCCTACCCAGGGATCTACTAGTACGTTTCCCTAGCAACAGGGACAAAATGGCGGTGATGAATGCAACCAGAACCCAGACCCCCTACGTATTTGAGGGCATGTCGCTCTCATTTTACACAGACCTGTCACGGTCCACAATGGCCTGGCGCCGCTCTCTCCAACCTTTCACATCCCTACTTCGCACACAAACCATCACCTACAAATGGAGGGGCCCGCATGCACTACAAGTAAGCCACGGAAACGGCCAATACACCGTTCAAGACATGCAGGGCGCACGCGACCTTCTGCCCACTTTGGGCCTACGAAAGGACTCCTTACCTTCAGGAGGGCAAAGACCGTCCACTGCACCATCTGGGATGGGTGACCCCGCGACGTCTCTTCCATTTGTCCCCCGACAGCTCAATGCCGCGAACTATGCTGCCGTTACGACCTGAGCGGACCAGAAGGACGAATGGGACTGTGTCCGCATCCATATGGACTTCTAAGCCTAACATTGTATATAACAAACAAGTTGCCTTTCATTTTTAGTTTTTTTTTTTTGTGTTACCTGCCTATCGGGCTCTGTTTTCTGTCTCCCTTCCCTCCTGGTTTAAAGTTGATCACTCCTTACCACTCGGCAGCACTGGCATAGGTCTAAGAAGGACCGAATTACAAAGCACACCTACCCTCTCAACACGAGAGCCGCAAAATGCTATTACTCCCACAGCACCAACAGCGCCCGATGTCACAGAGCACCACATACTAGTCACTGAGAGACCAGGCCACTGGTACACCACCCCCTCCTCCCCCCCAGGGTTACAGGGTAATTAACAACACTTATGTCGTAAGACACAAGTTTCACTCCTTCTGAATAGCGCACATTTATAATGCTACCGTCCGCACTATACACATAGAAAGGTAAACCTCCACGACACCTCAGCGCCGGTAAGCATCTAAGGCAAGCTGAGCACACCTACGAAGGTATGGCCTTCGTCTAAATACTACGAACTCCACTACAAGTAGGTCTGCAGGACTAACGTTATATGATTACAAAACCACAAAATGTGCAGTCCAAGCACAAGCCATGTAACTGTTTTATGCTGACTGTTATATCATGCTTGTCACAGCCATCGTGCCGTTTCAAGCCGATTTGTTATACTGTGCAAACAAAAATAAAGAATTAAAAAAAAAATCTGAATTTTCACAAAATATTGTTTTTAATACATCCCATAATTATCCCTTCATCCCGTGCACTTTAAACAGCAGTTTTCATCAAATTCCTGCAATTACATGAGCGTCTGTTATTCACATGTGCAACCTTATAAATTACTTGGGTTACTGCCTGGTGTGGTGACATTCTGTCATCAAACTAACATGGTGACCAGGGGTCATGTGATCAAGTTCATGTAGATCTTTTTTACAGGGGGGATAAGCTTTACCCTTTGATATGTTAAGTAGGTAATTCAATACCTTTACAAGTCAGGAGAGAGATAGCCACTCCTCTCTATCTTCATTTCTCTCTGTTCCTTCTTGGCTGTTCTACTGAGCAGATGTGCAGACGCCATGTGCTATCTTGGTGAACCATGTTATACTCTGTTGCTTCTTTTTCTTCCTTGGTGGATGGTGAAGGCCTAACCGTGGGTGAGATCAAACGTGTGGGGAAGGGGATTACTATATAGATAGATAGATTTAAAAGGGTTGTTGCTCCGTGGGTCTGGGCTGTGTGTTATAGTATTGTGTGTTGCCTTCTAAATAAATACCTTTTAATGTAGACGAACCTTGTGTAATATTTATATTAATTTGGTGATTACACCACATATGGCGACCAACGAATTTTAGACTTCTACAAAGGTTATTTATGAGGTAATAACACATTAATAGATAGTCAGATTTACTTTTTGGGGAGGAAAAAAAAAAAAGTACTTTGTTTAATTATCCTCTGCATGGGAAATCCAGGGCTGATTATGTTTGGAGTCTAGTTCAGGCCTCCATTTTAATGTACCAGATTAGGCATCAGGCCTCCATTTTAATATACCAGATTAGGCATCAGGCCTCAGTTTTGAATATATGTTTCAAATATCTGAGTTGAGTTTTATTGGGTTTTTGGCTATCAGAGTACAGGCCTAGCCCTGCATTATAATAGGCTTCCATGCGGCTTCTTTTTGTATTTGAATGCTGATTTGATTCTTTATACAAGCTTGGGCATCAGGCCTCAATTTTGAATAAAGTATTAGTCTTTTTGCGTGTTTCAAATATCCGAGTTTGTTGTGTTTAGACTACCATAGTTCAGGCCTAGTAGTTTTTAAGGCCTTCATTATCAGAGTACAGGCCTAGCCCTGCATTTTAACACACTATAGTAGGCTTCCATGCGGTTTATTTTTGTATTCGAATGCTGATTAGTTTTTTGTGTGTTTTCTCAGGCCTTCATTTTATTTTATTTTAATACACTACCAGCATAGGCCTCAATGTTGAACATACTATTGTTTTTTGTGTGTTTCATATATTTAAGGTTGAGTTTTGTTGTGTTTTGGCTATCATAGTACAGACCTAAAAAAAATAAAAAATAAAAATGTTTAATTTTTTTTTCAGGCCTGCATTTTAATACACTATAGGCTTCCATACTTTATACTTTTTTTGTGTGTCTTGAATAATCTAGTTTAGGTATAACTCCTACCCTCCAAGCCTTGCTATTATATTTTAATATGCTAATTTGGGCTAATTTACTGGTTTTGAAGTTAATTAGCAAGTATTACCTTCACCATACTAAGGTAAATATAATTTGCATTGTGTTTACATGATAAAGGTATTGGGGCTAATACAGTGTGGTGGCTATTGTTTAGCCAGGTTAACATTTCCATTTTTACACTGGAGTGTGTTTAATAGAAAATGAACAGTTTGTATTTGAGGTAAATATTATGAAGTAAAGGTGCCTATGTTAGATTGTTATATGGTTGGGAATTATCATTGTGCTGAAGTTACAGTCAGGTATTTTCCAGTTCCCATCTCTTCCTTTAAGTCATTCTGTTTATTTGTAACTCCCTCCTCCTCCCCCCTACTGCACTTAATCAAAGGCAAAAGGGTTGTTTTGTGTTTTGCTTTCTGTGGGCATTTGTTGTATTGAAACTGTGAAGTTTTTTTCTTAAAAGACAAGAGTTTGTTTGAATAGGTTAATGTAATTAAGTTTCTCAAATGGTTTAATCTCTTTGGAGCCAGTTTCAGTTTTTTTAAAAAATCAATCCCATTGTTAAAGACTCAGGGAGAGCTCAGTTTTAAAATGTCATTTCTGGGTACTAAGTATTTTTCTGTAGAAGTACTAGAGTACTTCAAGAATGACATTGACAAACATGGTGGACCATATGAGCTTCCAGAACCAGCAGGCCCCAATTGTGGAAAATATAAAGGTTTTATGGATGTTTTGACACAGATTGTTACTAATAAAAAGTGCAATATTAAGAAAAGGAAAAGCTTGGTGGCACAAGCGGTTGTTGCTGCAATAGGGGGTTTGGCAAGCATGGTACTCGAATTGCAGCAAGCTAATTTAGTAACCACTAATAAAATGGAAGATGCTCTTGATGAAAGAAATTGTTTTAAAATAGCTGCCCTAAGAACAAACAAAATGATTGAGGGGTTGGAAAAGGAGTTAAGAGAAATAGAACAACAGAGAGATGCATATAGTGCTAAGATCACTGAACTCCAAGACCTAGTCATGGAATATAAAATGAAAATTAAAGAAAACACAAATAAATGGGATAAGGAGATTCCTAGAGTATGCCCAGGCCAGTCGTATTTTATTAAAGAACCAGTAGTGGGAACAAAACACAATGGAAATGTGCCAATTGTGAATTGTGTCCCACAAGCCCCTATAATAATAACTGAACATTTTAATGTAAGAGAAATGCCTACTAGCTTCTCTAGACAGACAAGGACTATGCCAATCACAGACAAAGATAATTTCCAGAAATGGTGGGGAAGTATGCCAACTGACGACTTTAACACCTTTACACATTGGTTTATGAGGGGAGCAAATAGAGCGAAAAAAGGAGGTCTTAACTTAGAAGAATGGACAGAACTGTTAGAATATGCTATGGGTCCTTTGGCTAGCAGACTATTTGGATTTAATAACAGTGTGTCTGATCAGGCAGGAAGAATTGCTGCAACAAATTTCTATTTACTCAGCATTGAGAAAGAAATTGCGAATATTACGATGAGGCCAGCAGATGGTCCTAGAGAGGTAGCTCAAAGGATATTGTTCTGGTATACGCTACGCCAACCTCAGCAGCCTCTGGTCTTGGGCTCACCAGAACACATTGCTAAAGTAATGGAAGCCCTTCCCTGGGAGTGTCAAGAATTTGTGAGGCTTTTTGATCCAACATTAGCAGACTTAGAAATGGTACTAACTAGAGCTGACAATTGGTGGATCAAGCATCCTTCCTCAGAACAGGCCTTCTCTGTTTCAGCCATAAGAACATTCAAGGTTGACTCTGGTAGAGATATAAATGGTAAATGGAGAAGCCAGAGGTGGGATGTACCCCAGAACAAGAGGGATAATGAGAACTGGAGACCAAAACAGGACTTTGACAAAAGATGGAGAGATCCACAGAGGGACCATAGGAATAGGGACAGTGCTAATGGAAGTAATGTAATGGGAGAGAATTGGAGAAATAGATGGGAGGGGCCTAAGGTAATCAATAATAATTGGAATAATAAAAATACCTGGGAGAGGCTAAAAAGGACAGATAATCACAATTGGGGAGAAAAACGGAGAAACAACAGGAACAGTTATTGGGAGAATAATTGGAGAAGGAACCATAGATGGGATGAGCATCAGACCAATAGACGGGACTGGGATAATTGGAGGAATAAAGAAGGGAATAGAGACTACTGGGACCTAAAGAGACAGACTGAAAGATTGGAGGCAGATGTGAAAGCACTGAGGGAACAGATGAGAGAGGAGGAAAAGATTGTTCAATTGGGGGGTCCCAGCAATCAATAACTCTCATAATTTTTGTATCTCTCTACATCTGTATGTATGTTTGTTTTTCTTTTGTTTTGATTCTTTCTCTGAGTTTTCCAGTCTCCCATATAGCTATACATTTCTAATGATGAGATCTAGTGTTCCCACAGAGCAAGGCAAAGCTGCATTAGGATGATGATGTGTGTCAACAGAAGATTGTGGTGGATCCTTGTTACAGGATGGATAAGTATAAGCTGTATCACAGTAGGGATGGGAGACAGGCAATGCGGGCAGAAGATACTCCAAATAAGGGAGTCAGTTTAAAAAGATTAGTCTACATTTTAATAATCCTTCTATTCTTCCAAGGTGTCCGGAACAACGGCGGCAGTGGTTTAGGCAAAGCAGGGAGTCAGGAAAAACTGGACATATTTGCAGCCCTTCTGGGAGGAGTCGGAACTGGATTAAGAATATGGAATTCCGCAAATATCACATCCAGTCCTACACACTCTACAAACTCTGCCACTAGTACATTGCACATACATACATATTTAACACACACACACACACACACACATTGACCTAAATTTCTTTTTTTTTTGTTTGTTTTGTTTTTTTGACAAATTTGTATAAAATGTGAATTGACAGCCATAGGAAAGTACAGGAGAACTTATGTCGCTGAGGGAACTATTCCGGAGGGACGGTGGGTTGAATTTCTCCTGTATATCAGGTTTTTGCTCCCACTAGGTTCTCTTGTACTAGAGGGATAACTAGATAACGGAGCAACATAGATGAAGAAAAAGTGGGGGAATGTGGGGTGATGCAACCCCTATTTGACTGTTTTCTTTTACCTTACTCATCTCACTCACACTAATTCCTGTGCTCCCCTTTCCTACTTCAGATCTCATAGTTTAGATAGATAAGAGGGAAATATTATTATTTTTAAATGTGCTCAACATAAGAGAAGAAAAAGTGAGGGAATGTGGTGACATTCTGTCATCAAACTAACATGGTGACCAGGGGTCATGTGATCAAGTTCATGTAGATCTTTTTTACAGGGGGGATAAGCTTTACCCTTTGATATGTTAAGTAGGTAATTCAATACCTTTACAAGTCAGGAGAGAGATAGCCACTCCTCTCTATCTTCATTTCTCTCTGTTCCTTCTTGGCTGTTCTACTGAGCAGATGTGCAGACGCCATGTGCTATCTTGGTGAACCATGTTATACTCTGTTGCTTCTTTTTCTTCCTTGGTGGATGGTGAAGGCCTAACCGTGGGTGAGATCAAACGTGTGGGGAAGGGGATTACTATATAGATAGATAGATTTAAAAGGGTTGTTGCTCCGTGGGTCTGGGCTGTGTGTTATAGTATTGTGTGTTGCCTTCTAAATAAATACCTTTTAATGTAGACGAACCTTGTGTAATATTTATATTAATTTGGTGATTACACCACACCTGGTACACATTCACTTCCTCATTAAATTGTAAATAAGGGAGCAGGGATGTATGGGAAGAGATTTTTTTTGCAAGACTGTATCAGATAGAGAAGTACAATTGAATTTCCCTTTAATCCAAAACATCACTTCTCTGGAAGGGATAGATTATTCTCTCACACCAGTAAAACTGTGCTGCATAATTTGCTTAAGTGAAGAGTATTTCTTCCAAAGTACCATAGATACCAATATTACCAAGCGTAAATCACAGTGTGGGTCAGCAGCATTTGCATAATATGTTCTGATGACTTTGGATACATTTATTTTTATAATATTATAGAAGGCATTAACCTGGACGTAATGGAATTGCTACAAAGAACCTTTAAAGTGGCTCTAACATATAATGCATGAGAAGATGTCTATTTTCCAGAGCCATCTCTACGGAAGACTAAGAAATGACCAAATTTGATGGTAGAAGCTCCAACCTTGTAATGCTGGTCCCTACTTTGTCTTCGGACATAATTTGATCATATTGGAATTTCTCGTTAGATTGTATATGGTCACATTGGTGGTACTACAATTCACATAACCCTTTATTAATATAAGAAACGTTCCACAACAGATTAATTTGTCATGGGAAACGTTCCACAACAGATGCATTGTCCACTGTAGCTCAATGCACCTTCGACTAAATGGTACTCCAATGGTCATGGAAATTTCAATTCAGTGGATGGAAAATTCATAGCCAAACTGCTTTCATTGCTAGCCAGGTATGACAGATTTCAAAACCAATATAGGTTAGATGATCACAGATTGCTGACTGAATATAATGCTTTTCAACCCTCAGCATTTCAACCCACCAGATGATTAACAAAAGGCACTTGAGTTACAATAAGACAGGCTTCCTTAGAAATGATTGCAAAATCAGATGACAGACACATTGTATGGTTATTGGATTTTCTACTCCGCCTCTATTGAACAGGAAACCTACGGTGATGTGTTTCAGGTAATCAAACACAACTTAACTTTGGCTCATTATTATCACATCACTTCAATTTAAGAAGCAACTATTTAGAAACGGCTATCAAATCCAAAATTGTTACCAGAAACAAACTTTCTAAATAAAACTAAATCATAATCTTCTATGCATTCAGTAGGCCTTCAAGCGTCTTGCAAAAAACAACAAAATTACAGAAATAGAAAATAAATTTAAAGAAGTTTTAAAAAATAGATTTTATTTTCACATGAAGATGCTGAATAATGACTTTGACAAAAAAACAAACAAAAAATAAAACAAAATCAACAAATCCAGGTAACACAAACTATGCCAACATAATTAGCAGTTATGCATGATTGTAGCTTAAAGGACAGAAAATGTGTTGACAAATTAGTGAGAGCACACCCTTACCTAAAGCATCTGTTCAGCAATCAGCAGTTGCTGTAGCTTGTACAGAAAGGTGGGGGTGAGCTGATAAAAGTCAGATTAGGAGACAGGTTGTAATCGGCTAGTAAATCAATTTAACAAAATAATGGGGCACAATATTGAGGTAGCACCCTCTCCTCTGTTTTTTAATGCATTCTATAGATAAAGCATTAAGTATAATAAAAATAAAAAATACAAATTTAAAAAAAGGAAAAAAATGTAAATACTTACTAATGAAGTTCCTAAAATGTCAGCACTTCTAGCAGGTAGACCCCACCAAGACTCAAACAAGGGGAACTCTAATCATCAAAACCATTACTACTACTTTGGTGAATAGATTTAATGTTTTTTAGAACAATGAAAAAGACTATTTCTTGGAAATAGCGATTTATACATATGTCTGACTCAAACCATGCCTTGAGTGGCTCTCTCCTCTCAACAGTTACTCCTATTCCTTCCATTACTGATCTTGGTCCAATTCAATGATTCTCAGAGACCTTCAGCCTAAGCAAATTCAATGATTCACCAATAGTGAAGACCTTCAATTTTTGAAGGTCTTAAGGAGGAACTGAATCTGTTGCGGTCTGTGTGACAGACACTAGAGGCGTGTTTACTAACAAATGTAAAGAATTTGTGTTATAGTGCTAGTGAAAAAAGGGTTGCGAAAACTACAGATGCAGTGCTTCTGGTGATTAAAGTGATGCTTTTAAGGACCTTTGATGTCTTCATGGTCAGGTCAACCCGCACAGCATAAGGACGCCCAACACGTCCAGTGCCTATCACAGAGGAGCATTGAAACTGAAAGCACTGAAGCATCAGACTGGCGGAGTGTGGTGATTGCAGAACATTAATTTATTGCCTCTAATTCTTCTATGAGAAACACTGGGATTATCAGGACTGATGAGATCAAAATCGAAAAGAGATTGTCTTGGTGAGTAAAACTGAACAAATAAAATGTAAAATCTAAATCGTGCAAGGAATATATTTTAAAAGTTTGATTGCTTTATCACTGGTGTGTGTGTATATATATATATATATATATATATATATATATATATATATATATATATATATATATACATACATACATACACACACAAATATTTTAGACCTCAGCTACATCTGGCTAAAAAGTGGCACCAAAAAAAAAAAAAAGGATAAAAATCAGCAATAATGATAATACATTTTGAACTCATTTTTTTATGGAAAAGGTTTTAGATCATTTTTGTGCAGTTTGCCATATGATATGTTTATTTTTGAAACTATTAGTAGTTTGAGATGATAGGTGAATAGTTGATTTATTATCTCCAAGCCAGGGACAGAGAACACACATTTTGGAGTTCTCAGATGGGAGTAATAAAAAATAAAATAAAATAAAATAAAAAAAAATATATATATTATATATATATATATATATATATATATATATATATATATATATATATATATATATATATATATATATATATATATATATATATATATATATATATATATAGTGTGTGTGCAACCCATATTTATAAGAAAAATCTGCACACGCTTAAACCTCACTACACATCTTGTAATTCAGCCTTTACAATGGAAAATAAGCAAGAAAAGGATAATTAAAAACATTTAAAAAGAGAATCCAGTTGCTTCGTTAAAGTATTGTTTCGGGGGCGTGGCTTGGAAGCCGAGGAAGATGGCGGCGTAGACCCGGAGCTCCTCTACAGGCTGAGCACTAATCCTCCTCACAGCACTGATTCCGCGGGCAGAAATGGGTAAATCCCACCGGGCATCGAGCACTACCAAGCCGGCGGACACGCCGAAGGGCACAGCAACGACATCGCTACGACACTTCCTCGTGGCTCCCGCGGAAGCGGCCACTCAGGCCTACGCCAATGAAGAGCATGTGGACGCCTCCCGCCCAGCGTCGCCACGAGGCGAGGGCCCAACAACTGCTGCCCAGACCCCTCCGGACCAACACCCAGACTGGGTCCAACTAATTAAAGCCTTGCCTACCAGACAAGACTTGAAGGAGGCCAACTCCGAGCTGAAAGCCTCTATCACAGCTGAATTGCACTCCCTCAGGGAGGACATTCAGGGCCTACACACCAAAGTGGCCCAACTCGAAGCAGACACCGACCATTTAACCTCTGCTCAATCTGCAACCACAGACGCAGTACGCCGCCACACGGCACAAATGAGACAAATGGCCCTGCACATGGAAGATTTGGACAACCGTGGCAGGCGCCAGAACATTCGGGTGCGCGGCATCCCAGAAGACCTTGACCAGGAGACGCCGATAGCTGACACCCTCGTGAACCTGTTCAACATGATCCTGGGCCGCCCTGAGCACTCCGAGATAGAGCTCGTTAGAGCCCACAGAGCCCTGAGACCAAGAGGCCCTCCTGAGGCTCCTCCAAGAGACACCATCTGCTGCCTAGCCGACTTCAAGCTGAAGGAAGAAATCCTGCAGAAAGCACGCAACACTGAAAAGGTGCAGCTAAACGGCGTGGAATTACAACTATACCCGGACCTCTCACCGGCCACCCTGGCCTACCGGCGGGCTATGAAGCCCCTTACAAGACTTCTCCAAAATCACAGACTTAGATACAGGTGGTCTTTCCCGACCGGACTCCAAGTCATTACCCAGCAAGGACCTTTTGCTATCCGAAACCCGGAGGACCTGAGCGACTTAGCAATGGAACTACGCCTCCCACCTATCACCCTGCAATGGCCGGACCCTCTCGCCTTCTATGCACCGCTACAGATGACTTCAGGGCCTCGGCCACAGCAGCCCAGGAGCAGAGGGACTAGACAACAGGCCATCCGACCCTCCGGGATGGCGGTTTAAGTACACACCACTGACTGCTGCAGTATATAATCGCAAGTACCAACTGACGGGACTCACTCCCCTGAACGGGGCTTAGTCCCCCCAGAGACACTGGGGGTTCTCAGACTATCTCACAAAGACACACTGCTCTACGCAAGGGGAGACTGGGGATGCAGGGGGGACCCACCCGGCCCGGACACATGGGGGGAGGCAAGCACTGGGGGGTTACGTAAGGAGTAAAAAGTACAGAACTCGCTCCATTGAGGCAGCCACCCGCCCTTATACAATGGGCACTCATAGCTATCCACAATAACCATCTGACGACCGCTGGAGAGGGTGGGGGGGGGGGGAGAGAGGCGCCCACTAGGCCCGGCGCAGTCATGATAGCGGAGCCCTATTAGGACTGGGGCCCGCCGCTGGAGCCCGGCCTGCCCTGTGATGACCTAAACGAGCAGGGGGGCGGGCTCCACCGGGGGGTCTCACTCACATATAGCTTAAGGGTTGGAGAAAAGTGCCACACTGTTCAGCGGCCTAGACTCCCGCTCCCCCATCACACACACGTGGTGAGACACGAATATGGAGAATACTGACATAGGGGGGGAATAGGAACCCCTTTGGGGAGGGCTGGGAAAATGGCGAATGGGCAGGGACACGGGTGGCGGGAGGGGGAGGAGGGGGCACGTTAGTTAGGTACGTAACTATGATAAGAATTGAATTACGCAGCAGGCGGATGTACAACACTACACAGTTTATTGTTTGATGTTTAATGTTGAGAGAGTTATATGGCAAGTGTTTATGTAACTGTTATGTTATTTGCTTTTTCTCCACGTGCGCAAGACAGGCACCCCAGACGGCGACTAGTGCCAAGACCCGGAGCCTACTACTTACGACTTCAACCGAGGAGGACGCTAACACAAACCCGACTGTAGCTGACACAGCCGACAGAGAAACTACGCGGACCCTACAAACCGACCTACACAATCAGGTACCCACTTGTCTACCACAGACAGACGCACAGACGCGGGGAGGACTGGTTCCACCCGAAGTCGCTCGACTTCCTTCTGCTGCCCTATAGGGCCCAGCGACCAAGGCAAGGTGAACGGGATCAGCGGGCCACAGGTGGCCGCTGACCAATCCGTTCCCCGTCGCTGCCACCTCACCGTCTCTTCACAGAGGCGAAGACACACCTACATACACTCCACACATCACCTCCCCCTCCCCCCCCCTCCTTCCCTGTATACCCCATCCGACCCGTAACTAGCAGACGCGGACGACCACAGACCCCTGGACTGGACTGGGACCCACGGACGAAATGACACAGCCACCCTCACACCCCGACACAAAGGCACTTGTGCCGGACTGCCTCACGGTCCTCTCCATCAATGCCAGAGGTCTTAATAAACCGGAGAAGCGCTCAGGAGCGCTCCGTGACTTCCACACCCACAGAGCCTCAATAGTGCTAATTCAGGAAACGCACTTTCGGGAAGGGTCTAGGCCCAAACTGACGAACCAACACTATCCCACTGGATACTTTAGTGACTACCACGCGGGGAGGTCCAGAGGGACGGCCATTCTAATTGGGAAACACATACCACTAGTAGTAACGGGACAGTTAACAGACAGAGAGGGCAGATTCATCTTCCTTAAGGGCACAATAGCCGGCCAGGCCTACACGTTCGCAAATATATATGCACCGAATACACGACAATACCGGTTCCTGGCACGCACACTTAGGATACTCAAGCCCTTCTCGGAAGGGATCCTCATAGTAGGGGGCGACCTCAATGTCGCGCTCAACCCGAGGTGGGACTCCTCGACCGGGAAATCGGGGGTCCCGTCGCAACACTTGAATGCGATCAAAACCCTCCTGACCCGATCTCAATTGATAGACTGCTGGAGGGCCTACCACCCTGACGAGAGGGATTACACATATTTCTCACAGGTCCACAACACCTACACCAGATTAGACTACATTTTCACCTCTCACTATAATCTACCGACCACGAGCGCGGCGGAACACGGGGTGCCGACGTGGTCGGATCACGCACCGGTGACCCTGACACTCACCTCACCCATGTTCAGGCCCCGCCACAACAAATGGCGACTTAATGACTACCTACTGACCAGACCCGACTTTACGTCCGAAATCTCAGGCACACTTAAGGAATATTTTGAGACGAACACTACAGACCACACCTCACCTACCATCAGATGGGAGGCACACAAAAGTGTGATACGAGGCCACTTCATCCGTCAGGGGTCCACACTCAAAAAACAGACCAATAGTCGCATGGCAGACCTAGTAGCAGAAATACACAAGGTGGAAACACTCAATAAAACCGCACAACTACCGACACACCAGGCGACATTACTGCAACTTAGACGCGACCTGACGGGCCTCCTACACAGACAACACCACAGGGATGCACTTAGACACAAGGCCTTCTTCCTGCTCCACGGCAACAAAAGTGGAAAGCTACTGGCCAGAATGCTAGCCAAAAGGCGACAGGGGACATATATAGATAGGATGAGAGACTCTAAGGGCACCTTACACCAACTGCCTTCTAAGATCCTTGACATAACTCGGGATTACTACGCGAACCTCTATGCCCTTCCCAGACCCCACCAACACAAACACGGGGAAGAACTACATACGAAAATACAGGACTACTTGTCAGAACACTCCCTCCCGTCCTTGACACCGGAAATCGCGGACAGGCTAGACGAACCGATCTCTATAGAAGAGCTGGCCCGCATCATTAAAATGATGAAACAAGGCAAAAGTCCCGGCCCAGACGGGCTGCCTCTCAAATACTACACTATACTCACCCCTTCTAGAGGCCTTAAACGCACTCAGGGAGGGCCACCACCTACCGAAACAGTCGCTAACAGCACACATCGCGCTCATCCCCAAGGAAGGCAAGGATAGGGAACATTGCGGGAACTACAGGCCCATCTCACTGATTAACTGCGATGTCAAACTGCTGGCTAAAATATTAGCCACTAGACTCCAGACACACATCCCCACCCTCATACATCCTGACCAGGTAGGCTTTGTCAGGGGACGCGAAGCAAGGGATAACACGATCAGGGCGCTAACACTCATGCATAGACGACATGGCGGGACCGAGGGCCTTCTGCTGCTGTCGACAGACGCAGAGAAGGCCTTCGACAGAGTCGACTGGCAATATATGTTCCACACACTGACACACATCGGACTGGGGCCGCATTTCCGGGGGTGGGTCGAGGCGCTGTACGACGGGCCCACCGCACACGTCATAGTGAACGGAGCCCTGACGAGCGCCTTCCCCATCACCAACGGTACGCGGCAGGGATGCCCCCTATCCCCCCTGCTCTTCGTGCTGACGCTCGAACCCTTCCTGACGCACATAAGACACAATGAAGCAATCAGGGGAATAGGATCTGGGGACACGCAACACAAAATCGCGGCGTATGCCGATGACCTCCTTTTTTTCGTCTCCAACCCGGAGGTCTCACTCCCGAATATCCTGAAGGCCTTTGAGACCTTTAGGGAGATTGCTAACCTTAAGATCAACTACACGAAATCTTACATCCTGAACATGAACCTATCGGAACATAGAGCCTCCCCTCTAAGACAGAGCCATACCTTCCAATGGGCACAACACCGCATACAATACTTGGGCACCTGGTTAACAAGGAAGGATACTGACCTATTCAAACACAACTTCACACCCCTACTGGACAGATTCCGGAAAGACCTTTCTGAATGGGCATACCCGCACATTTCATGGCTGGGTAGGGTTCAAGTTATAAAGATGAACCTTCTCCCGCGCCTGCTATATCTAATGCAAGCCATACCGGTCACCATCCCCAGTTCATTCTTCCGAACCCTGAGACAAGACATCGGGAAATACATATGGGACCGCAAACGGCCAAGGGTCAAACTAACTACACTGACATTGCCAAAAGACAGGGGGGGCTTAGCCATACCGGACTTCGCCCTGTACTATGAAGCATGTCATCTCCAACGAGTCATGGAGTGGACAAAAGAGAGTGTTCACAAGCGATGGAAGGAGGCAGAGGAGGCGGACACGGGGACACCACTGTCCACGGTCCCGTGGACAGGGAGAGGGGGTTATGGAGGACTGGGCACGCCATACACGACCGCAACACTGAGGGTGTGGGAGAGAGTAGCGAAGAGAAGTGGACTGGCCCCATTCCCATCTCCCCTGCTCCCACTCACACACAACAACAGCTTCCCCCCGGGGCTTGACCCCAACGCGTTCAGGGACCTACTCAGACATAAAATCCCAAGACTACACCACCTCCTGGCGGGGACGGAATGCAATTCACTCCCGACCTTACTGGGAGAGACCGCCCCCACCCTCTTACACCACCTTAAACACAGACAGCTTCGGAGTTTTGTGCACACCCTCCCAGAGGGCATGGCAAGGAAACGTGACCCCACCACATTCGAGAGGCTCTGTATGGAGCCAGACCCGCAACCTCACGGAATCTCACACATATACGCCATGTTACAAAGGGAAACACCTGGGGAGACCCCTAAATTCATGGGGAAATGGGAACGAGCATTAGGGAAGACTTTCACGGAGGAAGACTGGGAACAGATGTGCTACTTGACACACCACTGCTCAGTCTTCAGCAGAACCCAAGAGACAGCGTTTAAGCTGCTAACGAACTGGTACCGTACCCCAACGGTACTACATGCCATGGACCCTGAACATACAGACCTCTGTTGGAGGTGCAATAGGGAGACCGGCACTACACTCCACCTATGGTGGGATTGCGAACTGGTGCAGCCATTCTGGCGGGGCATACACAACATCCTGAAAACCTTCACCGACATACCACCCCCCTTCCTCCCAGAACACATGCTCCTTCACCACACACAGACCCCGAGAACACGCTACAAACACTCACTGACCATCAGGATTCTAAATACTGCCAAGCAGGTAATACCCCAATTCTGGAAACGGCAAATGACACCTCCGCTAACATCCTGGTTCTCTCAAATGGAGGAGCTTAGGGCGACAGAGGAACTCATTATGACCACATCAAACACAACGACCAGGTATATGGAAATATGGACCCAATGGATACTGACCACCACAAGGGCAGACTTTGCGACCAGACTTCAACACGACCCATAATGACACATCGAGGAGACGAACAGACCGGACAACTACAGGACAGACCCAGACAGAAGAGACCTGGAAGCAGACGCACCCTTCCCCTACCCTCCCTGACAAGCCATCCCCGATTCCCCCCTACCCCCAGGCACACACACACTGATCACTAGCATGGCTCACAGCTGGAGCGCCAACAGAGCGGACATGAACAGCTCATACGACGATACTCACTTCCCTAAGGGGTGACCACAGTAACTGCACCTCCACAAACAGACCCTAGACAACGGGGGTTGGACGTCCTGCAGGGCCACACTGTGACCGATTGAACACTCTGACACGACACCAGAGCGCCTCACAGGAGGGATACCTGACCGACACCCCGCAGCCATACGACCGGACACGGTACACGAGAACACAACCGGCGCATGGGGACGGGCGCAGCAGGGGAGGCCGGTATATATAGGATGCAATACAAACCTAGAGTGCCCTGACCAGAGCCGCCGCCGCCCGGGCTGCGCTCGTTCCCCTGGACTGAGGTTGAACTGTGCAGGTGGAGAAATTATACGCATATTGTGCAGGGACACATATATCTACCCCGTTTCCATGTCCAGAAGATGCTTCTAGAAATGCTAGGCTGTGACCTGCGCGTCACCATTACCTGTTTGCCCATACATTTTTCCTGTAAAGCCACGACGTGACCTGCGTGTCACCTCTATCTACTTGCTCGAATATTGCTTACACAAGTGCCAGACGGCGACCTGCGTGTCACCACCAACGACATGTCTATACCGTACTATGAACACTGGTACACTTTGCTATTGAAAATACTAAATAAAAACATATTTACAAAAAAAAAAAAAAAAACATTTAAAAAAGAAAAAGGGGTAAGGTCAAAAAAGTAACCATATTCAACATGTTCCCATACACAGTTAAATGCAAATGCTGCTTCTCCCAGCTGTATTGCTGATATCTTGCTGTTTGCATAGCTCATACGCCACCTACTGCAAAACTGAGCTGACAGCTCATGCAATGCTGGCAGCATTCTCATTCCATCATCGTGGCAGAGCTGAATACGGCTCTTTTTTATTTTTCTTTGAAACCAAACAAGAGCAAGGCCAGATAGCTATCGTAACACGCTGTTACTCAGAATGGAACGCAGAATCAACAGAAGGGAGAAAGAATCTGATGACAAATGCCACGATTTGGAAGACGGAGAGCAAAGCACAAACTGCAAGAATGCTCTTGTTACCCTCAATGTGGGTGGATATCTGTACATCACACAAAAACAGACGTTATCCAGGTACCCAGACTCTTACCTGGAAGGTATAGTGAACAAGAAAATCTTCTGCCCCATTGATGCAGATGGGCATTACTTCATTGACAGAGATGGTCTCTTGTTTAGGCATGTTTTAAACTTTCTACGAAATGGAGAACTCTTGCTACCCGAGGGTTTCCAAGAAAACAACCTCTTGGCACAAGAAGCGGATTTCTTCAAGCTTAAGGCACTAAATGAAGCCGTCAAAGCACGGTGGGAAAAGGAGCAGCAGGCAGCCAGAGAGACCACTTTCTTAGAGATAACAGATAATCATGACCGTTCACAGGGTCTTCGAATCTTCTGCAATGCTCCAGACTTCATAGCAAAAATAAAGGCTCGCATTGTGCTGGTTTCTAAAAGCAGGCTGGATGGGTTTCCGGAGGAGTTCTGCATTTCCTCAAACGTTATTCAATTTAAATATTTCATCAAATCGGAAAATGGGACGAGGCTTGTGCTTAAGGAGGACAACACCTTTGTCTGCACCCTGGAAACTCTTAAGTTTGAAGCCATTATGATGGCATTAAAGTGTGGATTTAGACTGCTGACAAGCCTTGATTGTACGAAAGGGTCTATCGTTCAGAGCGATGCACTTCATTTTATCAAGTAATTACTTCTATTACTAAACAAAAGGAGTAGAGCATGCAGCCTAATCTCATTAATCTGTGGCAACTCGGCATAACACAATGTACCCAACTAGCAAACAAGCAAGGAGGTCTACCGCTAATGAATACATGTGAGTCGACTTTATGCACAATTCACCTAATAATGACATTCAGAGTCTGACTTAGTCATGCTGTTTCCAATCTTCGTTTTTTTCTTTAGAAGACTACATGAACAAAACATGGCTACTGTAAATAAAGGACTTGTGCTGCTATTACATTCAATATTTGTCCTTCAGTGCTGTCACTCGATCATACAATCACAATTAAATGTTTTATGCACTTGTGGGAGTAACAGCCGTACACATTTATTATTCAGTTTCACTGAACAGTTCTAAGCAGCGCTACATGAATAGCCAACATTTCAACATGCTTTTTAAACAAAATGCAAAATTTAAATTTTTGTTAAAAAAAATCATAGGAACATTTATCCTCTCTCCAAGACTATGTTTAGTTATCTATTTAGCAATCTATTTAAGTCTAATGATTTAAAATGAATTATTAGAATTATGGAAAATAGGTTTGGACCTTAAATCTTATGGTCACTGCAGACACACACACATTATACACAAATAATTGTATCATTTCTAAACGATCGTTAATTTAGGCAACTAGCTTTATTATGTCCGTGAAATTCTAAAGTCTTGATGGCAAATGCTTCTTTGAGGTGTGTTTACATGCAACATGTAAAAGGGTAAGTAAGGTAATACGTATGATGATTAGCATATACGTGGAACATTGAAAAGAGCACTTTATGGAAAAATTTGTTAAGGCAAAAAAAACAAAAAACTGGTAGACCACATTGACTTTTACAGATTCAGAAGTATGGAAATCTGTGCAATATTGTGTTGGGTGAATTTGCAAATATACAAAATAATATTTATATGCAAGTTCTTAAAACATTGTAACAATTTCAGTATGTGACAATGCATGTAGATGGAGTACTTTAAAAATGTCTTTTAATGGCATTTGTATGTATGTATGTATACACACTGATATTTTCACAAATCCTAAAGTAACTGCAATCAAAACATACAGCAGAGGCGTGTGTGGGACAGAAAATGTTTATATATAAACAGATGTACACACATACAGGCAAATGGAAAAGTCCCCAAAACCATGTTGCCGTGAGTTTAGAAAAAAGTTAAGCACACGGAAAATGCAAGTTGCACAACATTAGTATGAAGTGAGCCCAGAATATTTCATATTTAGCAAAAACTGGTAGAAACAGGCTTGTAAAAACAAGAAATCAGGATCTTGCTAGCATTTTATTGACATGTGCATGGCAGTAAAATACATCAATTATGCAGGTTTAATAGATTAGCAAAATTGCTCGAACAACTGGGAATGTCATCAGCTAGCGAAGTGTGCTTGGACTACAATGAAGCTATGCAATCATCCTGCAGGAAAAATAATGCATAAGTGGCAGGCTGAGCATAACAAGAGTTATTCCACAACAACAGTTGTGTTTACTGCCACTGATCTTCGATTATACAATTTATTGGTATTCGGGTTGAAGTAAATATTAAACATGAACTAAATGAAGCACATTAAGCAAAGCTGACTACTACATAAGATACTGTCACTTTGCTACATTTACTGTAGCTTGTTTACTGTAGGTTGAGTTTGCCAAGTGACATCTTGCGTTAAGTTATACAGCCCGTGTCTGAGAAAGTAAACTCAAAGCTTCTTTTCTGTGGGACAAACTAAAGCTTTTCTCTTAATGATATGCTAAAATTACTTCCAATCAAACCTATACTCACAAACACACCCATTTATTTTTAAGGGAAAATAAATCAAATCAATAAATATAGCTTTAATAATTATTAACAGAGGAAGGCAACATAATATGTTTAGACACTACAACAAGAATTCTATTTGACCACTGTTTAAAACACTGCTGATATTGGATAAAAGAGAACACATGCTACATTAGAACTCCAAAAAAACAATATGAATAAGGCCAATGAAAGCTCATCAATTATTCACATTTGCTCATCAATCCAAACTTTAGGACTAATTAGTAACCAAAAGCCAAACATTTTTTAATTAGCACTGGAGAGATCTAGGGGATTAGTAGACATACCCCATGATGCTCAGTAAGTCAACATTCTAATCATGACAACAATAAGCACCAGACAATGTATATTAAAATAGTGCTGGCATTTTGTGAAAGTAAAATTATAGGTATCAAAATGTCTAAACAGAATGTATCCCTAGCATTTTCATTTGGCATTTTTGTGAAAACACTTCATAAGTGTTAATTTTCCGTGGACCAGCCATCGGGTCTAATCCTTTCCCTGTTTTCCAGCCATCAAGAAGGAAGAAAGATCAAACTGTAGCTTATTACAACCTATTTAAAAGGGACCTTTTTCATATTAAAAATACTAGCGATTAACTATATACCGGTACATACACCTCATTTTTTCCTATGGCCAGGTAGCAAGCTTTTTTTGTAGCATAACAGAGCACGTCCTGTGGCCAAAACCCATTTTTGTTCCCAACATTAATACGTAGTCATATCTTATTGTGGTTTCAAAGGACACATCACTTTCATTTGTAGAGTAGCAAATTTAATAAATAATTAGCATTATATGGCTTGAAATGGAAAGAAAATGAGCCTTTGTGAAATAGATGTTCGCTTAAGGAAGGGAAAGGGTAAAAAGATATGAAACTTAATAAAAGAAAATTTGACAAAAATGCAAATCAAAAAATGCATTGAAAAACTATTTTTACCTGGCATGCATAATGAGATATTACAGGGTTAAATTAATCAGCTTACAACAAAACTGGTTTCATAATGAAGTTTAACCTTTAATAGGCATTGCTTGTAAACACAATCCAGGCAAGGATAAATAGCTGGGAAACGTATTAAACACACACATTATGTACCAATCAGTGATTCCCAACCCAGTTCTCAGGACAAGTCTGGGTTTTGTCAGCATTCCCATTATAATTGCAATGCCTAAATCTTGCACTTTTTGTGTGCTATGAGAACTGTGTTAGGAACCGATGACAGATGTTATTCATCGTCTGAAATATGTTTAGCCGGGCTCCTGTCTGAAGGGAGTGCTAGAAGCAGGATATAAATTCAGAAATGTTTCTCTGTAGGCTTTTTACAGTGTGACAGAATAGCATGACATTTTATTTTCTGAAGAGCAGGGGAGCTTGGAAGGGGACATCCTGATGTGTCATTCAGAAAACTCCAAGGAAATGCTATACCGAGATATGGTCAACCGCTCACCTCCTCAACATCCTATCCCTTTTACAAACGCTGTATGAGCAATATTACATAAGATATTTCAGCATGCACAAATGTTTACAAAGTTGTGACTGTTCAAAATGCCTTCTATGTATAGGATACACACCAAGTTCTTATTTGTAGGAGAAGCAATGTAGCCATTTTTTTTTAAAGTGAATAAATCATTTTAAATCAAACATCTTTAGTTTTGCTTTCCTGTAATTCCATAGACAAGCTCAGGGAGAATGCCAAGTAAATGAAGTGAGCTTTTAGCAGAATGTTCAACATACTACATCCTTTCAATGTAGCCACATTTCACAGTAACGTACATCGAGGAGAAAAAACAGAAAGCACATTAAAGGAACACTATAGTCACCTAAATTACTTTAGCTAAATAAAGCAGTTTTAGTGTATAGATCATTCCCCTGCAGTTTCACTGCTCAATTCACTGCCATTTAGGAGTTAAATCACTTTGTTTTTGTTTATGCAGCCCTAGCCACACCTCCCCTGGCTATGATTGACAGAGCCTGCATGAAAAAAAAAAAACTGGTTTCACTTTCAAACAGATGTAATTTACCCTAAATAATTGTATCTCAATCTCTAAATTGAACTTTAATCACATACAGGAGGCTCTTGCAGGGTCTAGCAAGCTATTAACATAGCAGGGGATAAGAAAATCTTAATTAAACAGAACTTGCAATAAAGAGAGCCAAAATAGGGCTCTCTTTACGGGAAGTGTTTATGGAAGGCTGTGCAAGTCACATGCAGGGAGGTGTGACTAGGGTTCTTAAACAAAGGGATTTAACTCCTAAATGGCAGAGGATTGAGCAGTGAGGCTGCAGGGGCATGTTCTATACACCAACACTGCTTCATTAAGCTAAAGTTGTTCAGGTGACTATAGTGTCCCTTTAAAGGATCACTACAGGGTCAGGAACACAAACATATATTCCTGACCCTATAGTGAAACCCCACCATATAGGTGGCTTCCTCCCTACTCCTCCTCAGAACGAGTTAAAACTCACCTTATTTTCAGCTCCCACGGGTCTGCTGGTGCTGGCCCCGCCCCCTTCATGACATCATGAAAATTGCAGATTTTAAGCCAATCCAATGCTTTCCCCATGGTGAAAATCAGCAAGGGGGCAGGGCCAAATGCTGTTTTGGCCAATCAGCACCTCCTCATAGAGATGCATTGAATCAATGCATTGTATGAGGAAAATTCAGCGTCTCCTACTGTGCAGCCGTGAGCCAGGAAGCCCCTCCAGTGGCCATCTAAGGAGTGGCCACTTGGAGGTGTCCCTAGGGGCAATGTAAACACGGCTTTTTCTCTGAAAAGGCAGTGCTTACATGAAAATGCCTGAAGGGAGCTATTATACTCACCAGAACAACTACATTAAGCTAGTTGTTCTGGTGACTATAGTGCCCCTTTAAGCTTGCTCTGAGATCATTACAACTCCACCTGAAGAGAAATGGTACTTGTTTTCAAGTTAACAACAAATTGATATTTTTCTATTTTAAATCAGAAGCCTTGATACAAAAAATAGATTTCAATGACATTCTGTATTGTAGTGCAAATAGCTGTGCACTGATGCACAGAGCTTGAAAACATGCAAGTTCATTTTTTGTTCATATACTACAGGGCTAAGGACGAGTTATATCCCAGAATGCACCTGAAATCCTCCTCTTCTATATAGCTTTTAAGCTTTTAATTGTGATTCTGTTGCTTGTTTTATAGCTCATGCATAAATCATGTGCAAGAAAGACTTATTAATTTTTTTTATTCCTAAAAAGAATCAAGAGAATGCAATTGAGGAAACTCCACGTATAGATCATATGCATTTGTCAGAAAAATGTATTGGGTATTTTAAAATATTAAAGGATCTCTGCCAACCTCATAACATCTTCAGCTCAGTGAAGTCATTAAGGGGGCAGGGGTGGATGTATGTCATCTTACATGACGCTCTCAGCCTGTCCGACAAACCTTTCTCATACTGAAGTGGCTGGCAGGATGGAAGTGGTTTATGTTGACTGTGGGGTTAAACTCTTGTGAAGTGTTTTTTTTTTATTATTTATTTGTTTATTTTGAGTGCAGAAGAGTAACAAGCATTCTTGCTATGCCCCAACAGCATAGACAAGGCGAGTAATAACAGAAAGCATAACAATGTAGGCATACATGAATAAGTGCACACATTTTTTTGTTTGGGAATCCGGAGTGGTGCAAGCTAAATACATGAATATAGTATAATGATCAAGCTAGGCACTGAACTGGACTCGTGATAAATTAGATGTGCATTGTTAGCTAAGGCTATCCAGACCTTCAGTGGAGTACAGCCATCAGGCTTGCTTAGAAGTGCCACACGAGACATACAGGCTGACTCATCTATATTATACCGCTTCATCCCATTAAAGAGACCCTATGCTTTACTATATGAGACACAAAAAATAATGTTATAACACAGACACAGATGTGGGTGACCTACATGGGCCAGATAAACTCGGCATGAGGGAGATGGTGTCTCTAGCTAATAGGGTGACTCAGTAGGAGTTGTGGAGGTGGCATGGCTGCTTTCAGCCACTTTCGGTGCTTTGGAAATGCCCCAACAGTAAGAGGGCCTCTACAACAGATATATGGGGGGGGGGGGGGGGGGGAGGTGAAAGGCAGGCACTCCTAGGGAGAATTGCAAACAGCGGGTAAGTATTGGCAGAGTCAGTGCCAATTTTTAATAGAAGGAGCTGCTTGTCTCCATTCTCAGAATCAGGTGACCCCTTCAACCTATGCCTGTGTCAGTCAGGCTGAGTCCCGGCAGGTAAGTAAGAAAGGTTTTGCCATCTGTGGTATTACGTCGTGCTGCAAACCTCTGACCCTAGGAAGTGAAGGGAACAAGGTCCCGGTGTCCGCAGGCCCCTCTCTCTGGTATGAGGAGAAAACCTTGAGGTCCTGGGCGGCAGTGCTTCATCCCGGTGCATGGACTGCGGGCAGGTATACTGACGCTCATGGTTCCCCACCTGGGAGAGGGGCACCGAACAAGAGCTCCTCTGACATGTGGTTGTGCCTTAGGAGTGGGCACTGGGGATTGCTGGCAAGAGGGGGGAATTACGGGCTCTGATGGTCAGCCAGTAGGTCCAGGCAGCTCCAGACAAAGAGATCGGACACTTCCCTCGCTGGGACTATACCAGGCCGCAATAAGCTGGGGGCCTCAGCTGCTGAACAACCAGACTGGCGAAGCCTGGAGCAGGCACCAGAGTTGCCCAGGAAGTGCCAAGTGTATGTGCCAGTGTCTGGGAACTGAATTGAAGGGTAGTTGCACCCCTTAAATCGCAATAAGAGCTCAAGTTAGCGGCGACTGTCCAGCTTGGTGTCCAAGCCCAACCCCTCAAACTGTTGTAAAGTGGTTTAACCCCTTAATCTAACACTGCCACGAGACATTCCTGCCTGCATAACAACTTCAAGAAGATGTTCTAGTGAGTGTTCCTCTAATAAAACGTAAATAAAAATATTAGAGTTTAAAAAGTACACTAAAGTCGCCAGAGTAACTAGTGAACGTCACTCAAATGGCCACTAAATGTGCTTCAGTATCTCCCCGCTCTGCATGGAGGCACTAAACGTTCCTCATAGAAAAGCATTGATTCAATGCATCTATATGAAGAGATGCTTATTGGTGCTGCGTTTTGTCTTCCTTGCACAATGGCCTACCAATGCTTTCCTATGGGAAAACATCGGATTGGCTGAGATTGTCAATTCTAATTATGTCTGCCAAGGAGGAGGGGTGTGGGAGGCAAAGCCAGCCATGGCAAAACCGGTGCAGCATTGCAAATAAGTAAACTCACCATTTACCTTCCCAACTGGAAGGCCAGCCACCTAAAAGATACTATTATAACAATAGTGTCAGAAATACATATTTGTATACGTAGCAAACTATTCCAGATTTATGACCGTGTTAAAATAAATCAATGAACAAACTGCCACTGACTCGTGTTATGCTAGAGCACACCCCCTTTCTCACCCAGCTTTCTGAATGGGAAGCTAGTAATAGGCTGTGTGCGTCAGTGGCATCAAATCTATTCTTCACTGAAGCCTTAGACTCTGCAAAACGTATAAGTAACTTCTTCAGATCTATGAAGTTAAACTGTTCATAAACAGATTAACCACTTAAGGTAACATGACGTCCAGTACCTTTAGGCACCATAACAACTTAATCCCAATGATCCAATATGATCTGTGTACCTTGAACATGGTAACAACCAGACATTTTAAGAGTAACTACAAGTCATTTAAGGTCTTTATTACCAGCAATGCTAAATAAGAGAGGCTGACCAAGCTACAACCGGCAGTAGGGTATCACAGAGTGTCATCATGTTTATCACTGTGCCCTGCACTCTTGTAATCTGTTGGAAGACATTTGTATTATACAACAAACAAATCAGCAATAAGGTAATTGCAAAATATATGCTATATAAAACATTTATTGTGCATCAAGGACCTCAAAACTATTATAGCATAGCGGTTATGTTCTTTCAGAACCCTGAAGCTCCCAGGGGTGTAAGGGGGAAAAAAATATCCACACCTCAGAAAAATGTAAACTATACAGGTTCCACACCAAAGAAAGAAAAAGAAAAAGGTTATTTCACATATAACCTCAACTACATATACCCTTGAATATGCTCTATATATATTTCTCAACATTGACTTTTTTCACGTAAAGCACTTTGTTTGATCAAGTGTTTTATGTGTCTGGAGTTGGTCACATTTGTGACAGCCTCTAAAAGTGCAGATTTAACACTTATTATGACAACTTTTCGAGTCCAATTATTATTATTAGTTTTTTTTGTTTTTTTTTAAAGGAAATAAATATTCCCTCCCCCCCCCCCCATGTAATTTCATCAGACTAGCAGACCATTCCTCCTTAAATCTCTAGTTTTCGTTCTTATGCCCTGCAGTATTCACTGTTCCGTGACTTATTTAATGCCTTTAATGCCCATCTAAGTGCCATTTGGATGGGGGAAGATGAGAATGAGGGCATTGGAGGTGGCAGTGCTAGCTAGATTCTCTACTCAGACATATAAAAAGTGTGATTGGTTTAAACTGTAGCATAGACCGGAAATGGAAAATAGTGTGCAATAGGTTAACTCCTTGATTAAGGGCAACAACGCAGTGCACATTAAAAATATATAAAATATTTCTGCAATTATGGTCTTTATCATGCATATATACATTTTAATATTAATGGGTCACTAGAAGAGTCTTCTAGACCCACTGTACAGCGCTACAGAATTTGCAGGCGCTATATAAATAATAAAATAATAATAATAATGATAATAATAGACAACCACTAGAGACGCTTCCTGGATTCTCAAGGAGTTTAATGCTGTGAAACAATATTGTATGACCCCACGCTTTACATGAGAATGGAAGAAAAAAATCCAGGCACACCTAAGGTTTCTTCTAAAAGGCAGTGTCTTTTTTTTTTTTTTTTTTTGAAGCAAGCAAGTGGAGACAACCTGATAAAGTTGTGACTTGATAAAAGCTTAGAGAGCAGCCAAAACTTTGTCTCCACTTACTCGTTTCAAATAAAAAAATTAAAAAAAAGGACTGCCTTTTAGAAGAAACCTCAAAAGTGCCTGGATATTTCCTTTCCTCCATTTGATGTCTTTAGGGATTGACCATGCTTTTATGGAGCACCCTGTAGGAAGTATTACCCCTTTTTAGTGTATGCATTATACTAATGTTTTTTTTGTTTTTTGTAAACAGCTTTGCATGAGAATGTTCAGCATCTTAAAAAGGAGGGTGACACACAACCTAAAATGACCTAGAGTAAGGACAGGGGCATACTATAGCGTTATGAATACAGTTTTGCATTCTAATATATGCCCAAGTCTTGCATATACTAGAACAGAGGTAGGCAACGTTTCGCATTCCAGATGTTGTGAACTACATTATGAATGTAAAAGCAGTATGGGAGAACCAGTCCACAACATCTGGAGTGCTGATAGTGGCCCAACCCTGTATGAAGTATCAAATATGTGACCAAAATACATCACAAGACTACACATCAAATGTGAACAAACAATGTTGCAGAAACCGACTCCTTTTGCATCATTACATTCATTAAAAAAAAATATTTCTAAAACATTTTAAATTTAACAGTAATATTCACTGTATAAAAACTTGATGAGACATTAGTAACTATGCACCAGAAACTCTGCATTACAAATGGTGAAAATTCATTCATGGTAAAAAATATGCTCCTTACTGCACTGTATATTATCAATTATCAATATATTAGCAAAGAAAAACAGACTACCAGGAGCTAGTCCATTATACGCATCCGAGAAAAAAAAAATATTCAATACCAAGAGGCGGCAAACTGCCAAATATTTGATATAGGCTCCATTATTCTTAAAATAATTGCTCTGAGAGAGGAAAATATCCCAATGTGAGTCATATGAGTTGTGGCCAACTTGTTATTGAAGCAATCCTTTATTCCTGTGGATTGACTGGCAGGTGTAATGCCTCATCTCAAGCCACACCAGTGTTGACATTTGTAAATTGGATGCAACCTACCAGAAACAACAATAGGAGAAAATCTCTAAGGAGCTAATGGGGAGGTTCCGTGGATCAGTTCAGTCCAGTTTTAACTTCTGACGTGCATGACAAATATGGCTCTAAAAAGATATATGCGTTGTGTCCCTGCCATACTAATATGTATTTCTATTGAAAAGTTAAAAGTGATAAATTATCCACAAGCCTGTACAAATCAATATTTATGGATGATTTACAACACTCTTCATCAAGATACTATAAAGCTCGAGACAAAAGGGGCAAAATTTAATTAAAACATTAAGTGTCAGAGTATGTAAAATATGAAACACAAGTCACTCGGGCCTGGACTTTAAACATTACAAACCCATTTAGATTTTGCACAGATATAATTGGGGTGATCCATACTTTTTATATAAAGTGTTTAAAAGCAAACACAATGTATGTAATGTATGAAATATAGCTAGATTATCTGCTACAATGTATACAAGAGTGCAAAAAAATTTACAAAAAGATGAACTGCTTAAAAGTAAAACCAAAGAGGCTACATACATATTTGAAAGGAATTATTTTTTTTTTTAATTGGTTAACAGTGATTGCATACTTGACTGTTATAAAAGGGAAATTTTACTTTGCAGCATTATTGTATTTTAAATTATTTCTATATTTAAACTAATATGTATTTGTGAGATGTGAAAAATAAAATTAAATGTATAAATCCAGGCCTCTTTATCTTGCAACTGGGTGCCTCTGTCTTAGCTCCCTGATTGCTACAAACATTCAGAGAAGGGGGAGAAATTAAACAATGTTTACTCTTGATTTTCCTGGTCATAACTGGATTATGATGTAATTTACTAAATCTTTAATATAAATGTATGATCCCAGCCAATTCAATGCTTCCCATAGGAGAGCACTGGGAGTCTAATGCCTCACTGTGCCAAGCAGCATCTGCTCGTAGAGGTGCACTGAATCAATGGATTGGACATGATCATGGGTGACATCAGCAGATATGCGGACATCGATAAAGGAGCTGGAGGCTGTAGGGAAGAGTCTTGGAGCTGGAAATTGGGAAAATTGATCATATTTAACTGAACTTTGACAGAGCAGAGGAGGTGGACAGTGATTACATTGATAGAAGTGAAATTATCGCTAGAAAATATTATTTGTTATTTTTGTAATTATAGGTTACCTTTAACCCGCTTACAGATGGTTGTAGCAGTAAACCAAAACAAATTATGGACAAAAGATTAAAGAAAGCATTATTACTATTAAATTTTTTTTAAAAAGTGTTTAACTCTATCTCTACTCCTATAAAGGCAGCGAGAAAGCCAAGTTTTAAACAAGCTCTTGTTCAATAAATATTTTATGATCAGGGATTTCTACGTTTGCATATTTCAAGTTTTATTTAAAATAACTAAAACACTGATTTACACACATATGCACTAGAAGAAACTCATATCCCCAGTCATACATGGAGAGAGAGAGACACACACACACACACTTAAAGTGGCTCTTTCACCTCAAACAAACCTTACTCCTATAGTTTCCTCTTCTCATTCCAATTCTGTTCTTTTCTTATAGGGACACTAATAACCAGAACAACTACAGCTTAAAGCGGCAATGTCATGCCGAACTTACCTTCCCCCAATCGATTCCTCTTCTCTCCCTCTCTCAGGATCTGTTCTTCATTTCTTCCTGTCTGCTCTAGTATTCTTTAAAAATTAAGACAAATTATTTCTCTTCTGGAGGTTTCCTACGCCATGACCAGCTATGACCAGCAGAGGAGCAAAGTGTGCTTCGTTTCCGGTGGTCAGAGCAATTTTCCCATAATCCTTAGCTTTCCTCCCTGTTGCTTCCTGTCAGTATTGCGTCCTAACAGAATGAGAACAGTTTCTCCATTCGTGTTAGAACGCAATTCGGGACTTTGTTCGGATCTCAATTTCAGTAGGTCTCCCCCCCACATTTTTATTTATGGCCCCCACCCACCGCTCAGCAGTGGGGGCCCGGGGGAGGACAATAGGTGTGTGTCCCCCATCCCCCCTATTTTACTTTAGGGTCCTCACCTGCCGTTCAGGGGTGGGGGCAATAGGATTTTTTAATTTTTGGGGCTGCTCACTGTTATGCGCTAGCGAGTAGGGGCTGAATTTACTAATACTATGTAATCTTTACTTAGTATTAGTAAATGTGGCTGAAAGACCATTTTAGGTCTTTCAGCCTTTTGGTAGATAGCTCCCTAATACCGTTGGAATTAGGGAGTTATCTACTAAGTGGCTGCAAGATGCAGCCAGAGCACGAATAGGATCAGAGTTTCATTCATTCGAATGAAATTGTGATCCAAACAAAGTCCTGAATTGCGTTCTAACACAAATGGAGCAACTGTTCTCATTCTGTTAGGTCGCAATTCGGCAGTTTTGACGGCGTTCTGTCTAAGTGACAGGACGTTTGGCAATACTGACAGGAAGCATCGTGGGAACAGGGAGGAAAGCTAAGGATTATGGGAAAAATGCTCTGACCACCGGAAACGAAGCACACTTTGCTCCTTCGCTGGTCACGGCGTAGGAAACCTCCAGAAGAGAAACAGTCCCTACTTTGTCTTCATTTTTAAAGAAAACTAGAGCAGACAGGAAGAAATAAAGAACAGATCCTGAGAGAGGGAGAGAAGAGGATGTTTCTGATGACTGTCCTTAAGGGGTTAACACCATGGCGTTCGGAATTCTGAATTAATTTACTGATCATCCCTATGTGTCATTGCATCCATTGTTTTCCATTGTTTTCTGGGTTGTATCGGTTTCAACAAAATATTTCTGTGGGATACTAGATTTTGTGTTCCACTATTGAAATTTTCCTCTCTCTGCATCAATTTGCTTATGAGAAAAGCTTTCCACACTATAAAATATTATATATTAATTTAAATTGTGCTTTTATAGGATTGATGACATACATACATCTGCTAATGTGATTTTAAGGGATGACATTGTGAAAAAAAATATATATATATATATTTGTGATGGGGGAAAATTGTGATTGAAAACCCCTTCCACCTGAAGTCAATACATTGTTAAACACAAATCTGCACATCAGTTGAGCCACAAAACTTGCTTTTCCCAGAGAAATCTCAACTTTGCAATGGAGTCTGGGCGGGTATATCCAAAGTAGTTGAACAAAGAATGTAATTTTTGCCTCATTCCATTTTAAACATGGATTCCTTGGAGTATGTGTCTGCTGTATACAACAGCTTTGAAACACAACTCATGACGATATGCAGAGCCAGTGAACCACTCATGGACAGCTGGCTTACTATTGAGGCTTGGCATTAATGGAGAGCACAAACCAAGAAAATTATGGTGGTGAAAAATGGTGATTGAAAACCTCTTCCACCTGTAGTCCGTGTATAGTGCTTTTTATCTAGCTATATCTGTTAGATTAAAGATAAAGTAGCATAAACCTTTTTTTTTGAGAAACAGCACAAAACACATTCACTTTGATGGTTAATTACACTCATTCTCTACAGTTTAGAGTGGATTCTGTAATCCCAATATGCACACGTTTTTGTGATAAAACATTGCTTGATCACTGAAAATCAAACGCATTAAGAAGTAGTCCTCTTCCATAACACCACATCACTAAATTCTATATGCTTTCCCTGGTCACATGCACAAAGCACCTGTATCAGTCGCAACAGGTATGGCATTATGATTAAACGTCATCTTAACACACGCCAGACAATTGTATGAGAGATCACAAGTTCTCGGCTGGAACTACTAGTGGACTTGTTTGGGCTACACTGAAAACTCTCTTGAATTCTTCTCATGTTTTCCTCTGAAGTGCGTGGTCACCCAGTGTTCTTCCCCTTATATAAACAGCCTGTTTCCTTAAATTGTTGGTACCAACGACAACTACTCTTGGGCATTGGTGGACCAAAACGCTATTTAGATGCACAACCACCACAATTACAGATTCAGTCTTGCTGAACTGCAGAACACAAAACACCTTGGTGTTGCAGTCTGAGGCTAGGGACGGTTTGTGCACTGGGAGAGGCATTTAGCCATAATTATTTGAAACTCTATGTCTCACCCTTCCAAGTGGTAAGAGTTAAACTCCTAAGCGGTTTGTGGTTGCAGAGATATTGCGATTTTAAATCGGGTCCATCTTTTTGAAAAGGGGGGAAGGTAGGTGTGTGTGTCTCACAAATCATTCCTTTAACAAACCTTTAAAATCACAATAGCAGATGTATGTTATCATTCCTATAAATTATATTTATTTTTTATTTTTATTTTATTTTTTAAAAGGAACCCCACCACCATTAATAAAACAAACAAATATTAAAAAGCAGTACAGGCCAAGTATAAACAGATTTGTCTTATTAGCGTCTGCCAGCAGACATGCAAAGGTAGATAATATTAATGTATTTGCAGCATTTAATCCTTGCCACTGGGTGTCTTTAAATAACAAGCCTACTTGGTAGAAATGCTGTGTTGTAAAGACCTAACAAAGGACATAAGGGATGTTTCCTGTATGGTGGGAAGTCTAGAATGCTATTAATGCTGCAAATAAAATACATATTTAAAAAAGCATCTTGCTAGCAAGACACAACACTGCTAACCCTGGTGCCTGAGCAGATCATCATCGCACATGTTCACACCAAAGCAAAAGGATCAAAGCTGTCTAGAATGCAAAGAAACACAGCAATCTCCTGACAGTAGTAAGCAGCAACTCATCAATACAATTAATTGACCTTTAATAATGTGATTCATTAGAATAGTAATCATTGCTACAATGGGTTTAAAATGCAGATTTAAAAGCACGTTTCTTAAGTAATTGCACATTCCAATTTTACGGTCCGTTGGGAAAGGGTGGCATAAATTCAATAGGCAAATTGCACATGAAAATATATATTTTAAATTTTTAAGGTAAATCTTAAAAATTCAGTTTGAATTGTTATTTTAATGATTAATTTGTGCTCTGATGAGCAACAGGTTTCCATTCTCAGAGAGTTGGATGGATTTCCCATTAATCTGCTTTTGGACATGACCATTACTCCACTATTTATAACGTAAACATCTGAACTGATGCCAGGACTGACATAAACCAATCGCATTTCCATACTGAGCAAAACGACCTGC
The DNA here is from genome assembly GCF_036172605.1 of Pelobates fuscus. Taxonomy (NCBI): domain Eukaryota; kingdom Metazoa; phylum Chordata; class Amphibia; order Anura; family Pelobatidae; genus Pelobates; species Pelobates fuscus. Next base: position 377,079,588 of record NC_086317.1, on the reverse strand, counting down.
AGTGGTGTCCATACAGACAGTACATTTAATGAGGGTAGGTCTCGCCAAAAGAAAATCGACTTTCTAGATTTTCTTTGATTTCCTGTATTTAAAGTAGCACTCCAAGCAGCATAACCACTATAGCATGCTGTAGTTGTTATGGTGCCAGAAGTGCAATGTAAGTGCAATGTTAGGAATGTTTTGCCTTCTTACATAGGGCCCACCAAGAGCTCTCCAAACTTGTATGAGGATTTCCCACTGATCTGCTTTTGAACGTAACTGTTACTCCACCTCAAGTACTGTAATTTATACCTTGAAGGAGAGCCCAAAGCTTCCTTTAGCCAATGAACTAGCCATTGCTCGGGAGATCTGAGAGCATTAAGTGACTAAGCTTGGCACCATTAGGTTTTACTCAACGAAAATAGCTTCCTGCAGGGAAGGAGAGGGAAAGGAAAAGGGTGAGGGAGAGAGGAAGGAAAAGGGTGAGGGAGAGAGGAAGGAAAAGGGTGAGGGAGAGGGGAAGGAAAAGGGTGAGGGAGAGGGGAAGGAAAAGGGTGAGGGAGAGGGGAAGGAAAAGGGGGAGGGAGAGGGGAAGGAAAAGGGGGAGGGAGAGGGGAAGGAAAAGGGGGAGGGAGAGGGGAAGGAAAAGGGGGAGGGAGAGGGGAAGGAAAAGGGGGGGGGAGAGGGGAAGGAAAAGGGGGAGGGAGAGGGGAAGGAGGAGGGGGAGGGAGAGGGGAAGGAAAAGGGGGAGGGAGAGGGGAAGGAGGAGGGGGAGGGAGAGGGAGAGGGGAAGGAAAAGGGGGAGGGAGAGGGGAAGGAAAAGGGGGAGGGAGAGGGGAAGGAAAAGGGGGAGGGAGAGGGGAAGGAAAAGGGGGAGGGAGAGGGGAAGGAAAAGGGGGAGGGAGAGGGGAAGGAGGAGGGGGAGGGAGAGGGGAAGGAAAAGGGGGAGGGAGAGGGGAAGGAAAAGGGGGAGGGAGAGGGGAAGGAAAAGGGGGAGGGAGAGGGGAAGGAAAAGGGGGAGGGAGAGGGGAAGGAAAAGGGGGAGGGAGAGGGGAAGGAAAAGGGGGAGGGAGAGGGGAAGGGGGAGGGAGAGGGGAAGGGAGAGGGGAAGGAGGAGGAAAGGAAAAGGAGGAGGAAAGGAAAAGGAGGAGGAAAGGAAAAGGGGGAGGAAAGGAAAAGGAGGAGGAAAGGAAAAGGAGGAGGAAAGGAAAAGGGGGGGAGAAAAAGGAGGAGGAAAGGAAAAGGAGGAAAGGAAAAGGGGGGGGAAGGAAAAGGGAGGGGGAGGAAAAGGGGGGGAGGAAAAGGGGGGGAGGAAAAGGGGGGGAGGAAAAGGGGGGGAGGAAAAGGGGGGGAGGAAAAGGGGGGGAGGAAAAGGGGGGAGGAAAAGGGGGGAGGAAAAGGGGGGGAGGAAAAGGGGGGAAGGAAAAGGGGGGAAGGAAAAGGGGGGAAGGAAAAGGGGGGGGAAGGAAAAGGGGGAGGGGGGAGGAAAAGGGGGAGGGGGGAGGAAAAGGGGGAGGGGGGAGGAAAGGGGGGAGGGGGAAGGAAAAGGGGGAGGGGGGAGGAAAAGGGGGAGGGGGAGGAAAAGGGGGAGGGGGGAGGAAAAGGGGGAGGGGGAGGAAAAGGGGGAGGGGGAGGAAAAGGGGGAGGGGGGAGGAAAGGGGGGAGGAAAAGGGGGGAGGAGAGGGGGGGAGGAAAAGGGGGGAGGAAAAGGGGGGGAGGAAAAGGGGGGAGGAAAAGGGGGGGAGGAAAAGGGGGGGAGGAAAAGGGGGGGAGGAAAAGGGGGGGAGGAAAAGGGGGGGAGGAAAAGGGGGGGAGGAAAAGGGGGGGAGGAAAAGGGGGGGAGGAAAAGGGGGGGAGGAAAAGGGGGGAGGAAAAGGGGGGGAGGAAAAGGGGGGAGGAAAAGGGGGGGAGGAAAAGGGGGGGGAGGAAAAGGGGGGGGAGGAAAAGGGGGGGAGGAAAAGGGGGGGGAGGAAAAGGGGAGAGGAAAAGGGAGGGGAAGGAAAGAAGAGGGGGAAGAAAAGGCATGACAGGAAAAATGCTAATTATGATAAAATTGGTTAATCCTCATCTATACTTATCTACCTTCATTGCCTGTTACTTTGATAAGAGGAATAACAGATACGACACAGAAAAAAATGGTCTAACAACTTTAGCAGTTCTAAGCGCCTGGGTGCAGCACAACACTAACTAAATATATCCAAATTAAGGGGAACACTCGCAGGTGTCATATGAGAAGATTGATAATTCTGACCCACCTGTGCCTTTTTAAAAATCTGAAAAGGGGCCAAGTGGGACCAATAACATCAATCTAGTTCAGTTATCGCAAACCACATTAAAATACATTTGCTTTATGTTCCCGACCTGTGAGTCTAACCATTTTTCTTTTGAGATTATAGAGAGAGACAGACATACACACACACACAAACACTATATATTAAATTAGGTATAAACACTTTCTGTAAGTACCAACACATTTTAAAATAATGTTGTATTCATAAAGAAACGTATCATTCATTAATTTAAAACTTTCCAAACATACCAGTTTGAGTGAAAGCTCACAAGATAATTTACACAACAGATGGATTACAAACTGTATTAGCAAACCAGACCCTGCCACAAGAACAGGACTCTAAATGAAAGTGAAATTAATGCATTTGTCATGGGTTTAAGGGTTTCCTCAAGTACATTTTATGCTTATCAGATTAGTGTAAGAGAGCCAGATACTGAAGTCATCTTTCAATTAATAGATTATTTGTGCTCAATGCTGCATCTTATTACATATAAAACTGTACCAATTATTTGACATCTGGAAAAAACAAAAGAAAATACCCCAAATACGCAATACTTACCAGTAGTCCTGCTTTCAGATCTATCATCAGACTGGCCTGAAACAAACATAAAAAAATAAAATAAAAATACCTGATTATGCAGGTATAACACTCAAAACATTCTCATTGCATTGTATTACCATATTATATACACTGGAGAATATTTGATGTATGGTATTAACTAAGCCTTTCAGATATGCTAGGAAGAGCTTGAGAACGGAGAAACACCGAATGGTTCTCTCTCCCTCTAGCTCTTCTTCCAGCACATCGTTAAAAAAAAAAAAATAATAAAAAAAAAATAATAATTAAGAACAGCAGTCAGAAGCACAACTCATGTTTATCTCAGGCAAACCAAAACTGAAGGAACACTAGCACTCACTCCCATTTATTTTTCAATCATGCAATATAAAAGGATACAAAAGCATGTATTAGGGGTTATGTAGACATCCATAAACCACTAGGCCACAGGTAGGCAACCTGTGGCACTTTGGATGTTGTAGACTAAACTCTCCCCTGATGATGCCTTCATGGCTGTAAGAGAACTGTGGGAGCTCTAGTCAACAACATCTGGACTGCCAACGGTTGCCTACCACTGCAGCGGATCATTTGTGTTGTGGTCCATCATGATATCTCCAGAACCTCTTGAAAGGCAAGATGTATTCTTACATATATATGCACAGGTGGTTGTAGAATTAATAAAGTAACAATACTGAATTTGTATTAATCTTAAAATGGATCTTCAGCTCCACTATTGCTGGACACAAGTAACCCTGCTTCTCAAGTTTATGTCAAAGTAAATATACAATATCAGAAAACAGAATAACATTGCACACACATACGTATGTTGCTTCAGACCATTAAAGCGGCTTCCTCCTGCTCACCAATATACAATAGATAGTGCCTTAATGAAACTGCTTATGCTCTGTTGAGGTCACAGATTAAAATATGCTACATGGCACCATGACTGCAAAAGGAAGCGTACAGGCATTTTCAAATTCAGATTTACTTTTTTGGTGTGCCTTAATTTTTTTTTTTTAAAAGGGCTTGCATAGGCAGCTGACAGAGAACTGTATGTTTTGCAAACTGTTTTTAGATATATCCCCAATGAAAAACTGCATGATAAAATATGTGTGATGTCCTTTTAAGGTATCTGGTGAGGTCACAGCATTGTGCGGATGTCATTGACAGTTTAGGCTATATATATCTGCTGCCCAGGACCTACCTTAACAGTTATTACTGTATAACCATGGCAGAAAGGTTTGCAAAAGAGAAGAAGCAGATGTAACTTATGAGAGAAAACACATGGCAAGGCGAATAGGGGTTATGTAATCACTAAATCCATGCACCCCTCTGCCCGTTTGACCTTCTAACCCAGTTCCGTTCCTTCTTATTCCCAATGTATGGTGATTAGTATAATTATTAAGTTCCATATAGACCATTCAAATAAGTATAATATTTTTGGTGACTAATTTGATGCCTCATCACCAGAAAAAATAAAACGGAATGTGAATAGTCATAGAAGGAATAACTTTACCTATATATGTATGCATAAAATCGTTATAAAATTATTCTCTATTTTAGGCATCTTCCATTAGAGCCAGGCCAACACCGAGCCAACACGTCTTCTGGGATCAAACTCCCACCATGTCCTAATAATCGGATTCCGATGCTTACCACAAATCCCTCGGAAAAGGTGGATTTCATTAGAGCCCCCCCAGCAGAGCAATTTGTGAATGTTCCTTCTGACGTCAAATTTCCAGTGTGTCCTAAACAGCCTGTCCAGTTCTGTACCAACAAGCTCCTGGAAACGCTTTATAATCAAAGGCCATGAGGATCCACACTGTCGTTTGATGAAGACAACCTACAACAACCTGCATGACCCATACTTAAAAGAATATTACCAGAGTAAGGTACCTCAACAACGTATATGTCAGCAGGGATTTATCACCAGTGATGATAAGGTTGTTTGCACTTTAAAGGAGTATAATAAATACAGGGAGTACCTCTCAAGCATACATAGAAAGAAAATGAAAGAAAAAAAAAAAGTATGAGAACCAAAGTAGAAGAAATTCTTCTTCGAACCAATGATGCTTCCAAGATATTAGTTGGAAAATTAATTTCTTAATAAAGGTTTGTTACTGCGTGACGATTTTGCCACGTGATTTCCAGCAAAACAGTCCAAAAATATAAAAAAAAAAAAAATGTCATCATACGAATATGTGGGTTAAAATATGAAATTGTATTTAAAGAAACACTCTAGCACTAGAACAATTTTGTCTAATTGAATTGGTTGTAGCCTCTGCAATCCACAGCACCTATTCCATGTTTAATGTAAAATCATGAATAGTTTAACACCTAATGAGGGGCCTACTGCACATCCCTTGCTTGGAGTAGTTACACTCCACCTTAGCTATACCATTGTATAGCAGCAATGGATGGCTATAATACTCAGAGCCGGCAGGTGGCTTTCCCATCGCTACTGCCAACTATTGCTGCTTGGACTAATGTTTAAGTATGAGCCTGAGCAGTAGAGAGGGGCTGGACAGCGGGCATCCGGGGACCTTCATTCAGTGTTTGACACATTGTAAACGATTCAGCGCCCAGGTACTCCAAGCACTTTAACTATTTTAATGAGATTAAGCGGTTTTAGTGCCTTCCTCCAGTGTTACTATAATAAACAATATAGAAAAAAAATATCATATAGATTGGCCTTTAATCAGATACAATCCGAGGTGTTTGCTGGTACAATTATACACAAGGCAAATAAGCACAAACTTCATATTTTATCTCATAAAATCGGGCATTCATGTCATCAGGAATTCTTCAATTGTGGATTAATAAAAATGATTTTAAAAAAATAAATAAATAAATAAAATCTGCCAGTAAGCACAGATATGGCTAATGCTGGCAAAATCGGACATCTCATTTAAAAATAAAAAAAGAATAATGTACTTATGGTCGCACAAAATAGAACAGAATGTGTGTATTAGCTCAGGTGAATGGAATCAAGGAAACAGATTTGCTTCTCTAAGGAACGGATGCCTCATAGAAATAATTGCCATTAAACATTATGACCATATTTCAATCCACACAGTATGTTCGAATAGAGATTGAAACACACAACATGAAATCAATCGTGTTTAGACCCTGAGGGCCAGAGATCCGAGGAATCAGCATTTTTTTTGTGCTTTAGAGGTTGACACCATGTCCCCTTTATCCAAGATTATAAAAGTGCAGATTTTAATAGAAAGTCACATTTTTAAATAAATAGATTCCTTTACCAACACCTCCTCGCTGTCAAGCAAACAGATTTTTGAGCCTCTACAGTTCAAAGCATGAGTGAGTACTCACAGGGTAGCATCTATGAGAAGCACAGTCGGAGGAATGCGTTGACTGCAATACATGTGCCATGCCTCCTAATGCTTCTACATCAGAAGCATCTGACTGAAGTCAGTAGGGATTTTGGAAAAATCCAAAAAACAATTAAATGCAGAATCAGCAAGCAAAGATGTCCAATAAAAAAATAAATAATTTTTTTTTTTAACCAGGTGTACAAGCTAAAACAATGCTAACTCTGCACATATTTTAGCCTATTTAGATTACCGTATATACTCGAGTATAAGCCGACCTGAATATAAGCCGAGGCCCCTAATTTTACCCCCAAAAACTGGGAAACTTATTGACTCGAGTATAAGACTAGGGTGGGAAAAGCAGCTACTGGTAACTTTCTAAATAAAATTAGATCCTAAAAAAAATTATATTAATTGAATATTTATTTACAGTGTATATAATGAATGCAGTGTGTGTGTATGAGTGCAGTGTGTGTGTATGAGTGCAGTGTGTATGAGTGCAGTGTGTGTATGAATGCAGTGTGTGTGTGTATGAGTGCAGTGTGTGTATGAGTGCAGTGTGTGTATGAATGCAGTGTGTGTATGAGTGCAGTGTGAGTGTGTGTGTTGCAGAGCCTTGGTGGGGGGTGGGCATTTTTATTATTATTTTTTTAATTATTTTAATATAATTTTTTTTATTATTATTTTTAAAATATAATTTTATTATTATTATTTTTAAAATATTATTTTATTATTATTATTTATTTTTTTCGTCCCCCCTCCCTGGTTGATACATGGCAGGGAGGGGGGCTCTCACTCCCTGGTGGTCCAGTGGCATTGGCAGTTCAGTGGAGGGGGGCTGGCAGAGAGCGCATACCTCTCCAGCAGCTCCCTCCTCCTCCGCGCCAGTCCGGTCAGCTCCCTCTGCCAGCTCACAGTGTAAGTCTCACCGCCGCACTATGACCCCGCGGCTTTCGCGAGACTTACACTGTGAGCTGACAGGGGAGCTGACCGGACCAGCGCGGAGGAGGAGGGAGCTGACCGGACCGGCGCGGAAGAGGAGGGAGCTGACAGGAGCTGCAGGAGAGGTAAGTAAACGCACACAGCCCCCTGTCTGTATTATGGCAATGTAAATTGCCATAATACAGACATTGACTCGAGTATAAGTCAAGTTGGGTTTTTTCAGCACAAAAAAATGTGCTGAAAAACTCGACTTATACTCGAGTATATACGGTAATTGCCCCCCACTCTAACAAAATAAATACATCAAATTAATCATTTACCTGTAATCTAGCACCAAGACAGCTGCTTCTCTGAAGCCTGGTCTGCCTGGCTGCAATCGCTGCAATGCACCAATCAAATACTTCTCAATTAGAAGAGTGGATTGAGCATTCAATGTCATGCAATGTGTGACTACAGCGAAAGTCAAAAACAAAGTCTGACCTGGTTCTCACAGTGAAAGCACCATCTAGTGGCTGTCAGTTTAACAGACAGAGGTGTGTTTAGCCCCACAATGTACATTACAGGAGCAAGACACTATGCAGCATTGCACACGAACCAGTTCATTGAGATGAAGTGGTCTGGGTGCTTTTAGCACGGTCCTTTAACACACACTGTTCCTTGAGTATGGAAAACAAGAAGATTTTAGAATATACCTGGATGTAAACTTTCACGAAACATTTCTTCATTTAATTTTGTGACCAAGAGTTAGCACTCCATCCATTAAATTGTACTTTTGAAAACTGACGAGAAAAAAAAAAAAAAAACACAGAAATTCTGTAAACCGGGTTCGTTTATGATTCCTGCAGGATGCAGGCTCATACCAAAAGGCTTATACACGCCTGGGGTTCACAGAGCCATCATTGCTATAATACACCGTAATATAAGCAAACCATTAAAATTTCCATATTCCATTTCATACCATTTTACAAACACAAGCTGAGGGATTTTAGTTCAGCAAGATTATTACCTTGTATAAAAAGAGGTTTCTGCTGCATACCCAACAGTATTTGAAAGAAAAAATTAAAATGTCAAATAGGACTACTGTGAGCACCATATATTTATTTAGCCATAGAAGAAAAAACAAACTACGGAGACTTGAAACCTTTCATTTTAAAGGGAGTGAGAGATGGTTTCACAGCCGATTGCAAAGCATTGTGTTTCAAGGAGACTAATTACCAGACAGAAAGCATTCAGGTACATTGCAGAGTATGTTTAAGAAGCAGGTCTCTTTGTAAAGGCTTAATACGGATAAATATATATTAAATGCAAATGTGTAAATTAAAGAAGTTAAAACATTCTGCCCTTGCTGCTTTGCTGATCTTGGATATTTACGGATGTTGAAAAGAAAATTTGAAAAAATAAAAAGAATTTTTTTTTTTTTTTTTACATTATTTCCTACTGGGGTTTTGTACAGGTATAGAATAAAAAGTTGTTAGGTACACATAGGGATTCAGTGACCTAGTTCTAGTGACTTTTTGATTTAATAAACAGTAACTAGGCCCCAGAATAGCTCTTTAGACATCAGTGGTTTATACACAAGGGCCTCGATTCGATGTTATCTTCAAAACGCAATCTGAAAATAGTCTTATTCAACCAAATAATATTTTTTAATTAATGGTTGCTCACGAGAAAAACCCTCTGATAAATAAATCCTGACCAATAGCCAGTAACACGCAGGGGAATTTTGTGCACATGCCCAATGCCCCCATTTTCTTTTCTTTTTTTAAGATTTTTTTATTTTGGTCACTCAGCAAGCATGTCAAGAAAGCAATACATTACAATATGTGGGCTATCGCCCTTAAAATTCACATGTAACAATACATGCATAGTCGGTAGTTGGGTCACGGTCCCATGCTGAGTGGGTTTTAGTTTTTTGGGTTTTTTTATAACAAGTTAGTCAGTTTTAGGACACAACAGAATAACGTCTCTCTGGACACTAAAGGCAAAACATAAACAATAGAGGTCTCGTAGGCTTAAGTGTACCAGGGAAATGAGGGCCCTCTCACGGAATATATCGCAGTAGGTTATTCTATGTTCAGGTTTAAGAAGTAGTAGGGGGGGGGGGGGGTCTGAGCTCGTGCTATAACGAACTTCTCTAATCTGGGGCCGCGTTGTAAATGGGCATGGTCACTGTGGCTGCATGGTACCCAGTACATTTTAAATACAGTGGAGCATCAGTCCATTCTGGCATGCCTGGATGTGCAATGTAATAGGGGGTTATGAAATTATGAGCAACATGCCAGAGTGATAACCTTAAAGCAAAAAGGAAAAAGAACAAAAAACAACTGTAACTTGGTGAATATAGTCACAGGTTTCAGTGGCAGAATCTGTGGCATCCTAGAGGATGGAGAGGTGATATGTCGTCGTGGGTTGTTCAGGTTGCGTCGCCTGCTGGTGTAGTGCATCTAGACAGCCTGGGTATAAATTCTTTCATGGCCGTGGGGTCCAGCCTGGACAACGTGGTCGTGGACACTGGCAGTGGGACCGTCAGGCCTAGTTGGCTCAGGTGAGTGTCCAGATCTTGTGGGCTTCTCACCCTGTAGGTGTTTCCTTGGAATGTAAAGGTAAGGAGCCGTGGTGTTCCCCAGCGGTACTGTATGTTGTTGGATCGCAGGTATTGTAGGCTGGGTTGCAGCGATTTGCGCCAGCTTAGAGTACTTCTCGTTAGGTCAGGAAACAATAATAATTGAGAGTCCTCGAATGATAGAGGGGTTTTCCCTCGGGTCGCTTTTAGTACTGCGGTTTTATCTTGGTGGGATTGGAACCTCACAATAATGTCAGCTGTGGCGGTAGGGGTGCGTTTGTCGATTTGGGCAGGCGGAACAGACCATCTATTTTGATAAGTTTTGCATGTTTGGGTTGCAGTAATGTTGCTATTAGGCGCCTCACATAATGTGGAAGGTCTGTTAGCCCTATAGTATCCGCTACCCCTCTGACCTTTATGTTGTTCCTCCTTCTGTGATCCTCCATGGCCTCCACCTTCTCTGCTGTGCTTATTTTAAGTTTGTGGAGGTCAGACATTCTTTGTTCCAGGGTGTTAAGCCGTGTGTCTTGGGAGTTTGTTTTGGCTTCCAAGTCGGTAAGCCTCGTGGTGGCCCCCTCTATGGCCTCTTTGAAGTGTGCTCGGTCTGCTGCCAAGTCTTGTCTGAGTTCCATGAACATTTTTGTCAGCAGGGCTGCTGTGACCGGTTCTCCCGCCGGAGATGCTTTGGTCTTGTGCCCTGTAGGCTGGCTGATCACTGCGCATTCTCCTAGGTCTGGGTAAAAATCTCCCGAGGAGTCTGAGTATCCGTCTTCTCCTAGCGCCATTTTCTCCCATGCAGCTTTCTGTGAGTTCCGCAGGAGTTCTCCAATATCATGGCTTAGGGGAGTTTTGTCCGATCTTGTTTTTTTTATCTTTCTTGCCCATGATGTGTTCCTTGACCTGTGGTGAAGGTTTGGGGAAGGTAGGTGGCCAGATTCCGCCGTTAAAACGGGTTAATTGTTCGGTTTGGTATGGAGCCGTTCACCATGCGTCCGTGCTGGTCTGCGGCTAGCTCCACCCCTACCCCAATGCCCCCATTTTCACTCATTTTTCATAATTCTCCACCACTCCAGGCCCTCCCAATGGGGCTACAAACTTCATAAATTAAAACGGAGAGAACATTGTCAACGTCTACACCCCCCTCCCGCTTCCATGCTCCCACAGACTAGCTCTAATTTAATAATGCAGGTGTAACAGCGTGACCCCTCCTATGCTCCCAGCAGGTCAGTGTGATATTTATATTTAATGTCCCCCTTAGCGATAATATAAAATATATACAACTGGTGGTGGACATGCCATTGCCCACTCCCCCAAATTGACATTAAAATACCTCCCGCATCGCAACTCTAGGGGGAAGGGGGAAAAAAAATGAAAACATGGGTCAATACAAATAATCCTTCTTTGGGGGCGGAGCCTAACCCCCACGCTGACTGGTCGCACACAACGAGAGCTCCGCAAAGAAACGCTCTAAAAACGGCAAGAGTCCACGGTGGCTGATCTGTCATAGCCTCTAACCGAGTTTGGCGGCTTTTACCGGGGGCAGACCTACATCCTACAAGAGACCTACTTACAGTTGGTGAGAGGGAGGCGGCCGATCACTCTGCAACCAGCTTCATATTACCTGTCAAGTCTCCCCTACCGTCTCTCTTCCCCCCCCCCCCCCCCCCTTGACGGTGAGGGATATCCTGGCACCTTCTATCTGCGGTGCAGTCATGTGCGGACCCGCACTACGGGACCAATTCCAACTACCCTCTGCAGTGGATAAATTAGATGCTGTCTGCTGCCTTCTGGCCCAAACTAGAAATCACCTGAGCACTATACAAACTGTCCCGCTGACAGCCGACACCTACCCAGTCTCCAACCAAGCGACGATCCGAACCTTCTGTCCAGAATGGTAATGGTCCAAGTACAGATCCTTGAGGTACCCCACTGGTGACAAGCCCAAGCTTCGAATATACTCCATTGACTACAACCCTCTGTTGCCTGTCACGCAGCCACTGCCTTACCCATTCAACACTATTGGAATCCAAACTTAAAGATTGCAGTTTATTGATAAGCCTTCTATGTGCAACAGTGTCAAAAGCCTTACTGAAATCTAGGTAAGCAATGTCTACTGCACCACTCTGATCTATAATTTTAGTTACCCAATCAAAAAAATAAATAAGATTAGTTTGGCATGATCTCCCTGAAGTAAACCCATGTTGTCTCTGATCTTGAAATCCATGTGTTTTTAGATGTTCAACAATCCTATCCTTTAACATGGTTTCCATCACTTTCCCCATTACTGAAGTAAGGCTTACTGGCCTATAGTTGCCCGACTCCTCCCTATTACCTTTCTTGTGAATGGGTACAACATTCGCCAGCTTCCAATCTTCTGGGACTACTCCTGTTATCAATGATTGGTTAAATAAATCTGTTAATGGTTTTGCTAGTACACCACTAAGTTTTTTTTAATAGCTTTTGGTGTATTCCATCAGGTCCCATTGACTTATTTGTCTTTACTTTTGACAGCTGAAATAGAACCTCTTCCTCTGTAAACTCACGTGTAATAAATTACTCATTTATCCTTTTTCGTAACTGAGGTCCCTCTCCTTCATTTTCATATGAAGGAGAGGATCAACAGCAAAAGCATATGTGAGGAAGGCTGAACTTGATGGACGCAAGTCTCTTTTAAGCTATGTTACTATGTAACTATGTAACTATGTAATATGTAAATACCAAACATATTCATTGAGGCAGTCAGCTATCCTTTAACCTCTTCTATATACCTTCCTTCTTTTGTTTTTAATTTAACTAATCCTTGTTTTACTTTTCTTTTCTCAGTTATGTATCCAAAACAAGTTGTCCCCCTTTTTTTACTGCCTGTGGTATTTTCTCTTCTGTGTGTGTTTTGGAAGCTCTTATAACCTGCTTAGCCTCTTTCTGCCACTATTATTTTTCTTTAATCTACGATTTTTATTTGCTGAGAAGATAATATATCCCATCTGAGCCAGTGAGCACACATATGCACTCTAGATTGATTTAACATGTTTTTTTAGTCTGCGACTGGTCTCCAATCATATAGAAGCTGTGCCCTACCTTCTAAAAGGCATCAGCAGAGTTGGACGCAATTTATATCTACAGTTAGGCTGACTTTACTCTCTAGTTTTTAAAAAACAAATTAGATGACTAAAATAAGACTAAAACTAAAGTGGCCTTTTAGTCAAAAGACTATGACTAAAACTAAAATTTTCCACCAAATTTAACACTGTTACATAAATATCACTGAACGCAATGTATCTAAACAAGCACCATATTTTGTTCTCCATTATCCTCAGTTTATAGTTACATTCTTTTATCTATTCTATATGAAGTCTATAACACAGATTTTAAAAAGGAAACGAGGACTAAATTTAGGACTCAGATTGCCCCCCAAGTTTGATAACCCTAAAGAACTGCAATATTAAAGGGAAACTATAGTCACCAGATCTACAGCTTAATTTAGTTATGGTTTCTATAGCATGTCCCTGCATGATTTTTTTTATTGTAAACACGGTCTTTTCAGAGAAAAGGCAGCTTTACATTGCAGCATAGGAACACCTCTAGTGGACACTCCTCAGACGGCCACTAGAGGTGTTTCCTCGATCAGAAGCACCAGTGTATAGCATCTCCACGCTGATTGGTCAGGGCAGTGTTTGGCTTCGTCCCTGCCTCCTGAAAATCAGAATTGTGATTGGCTGAGATAATTCATTCTGACAATGTCAGCCATGGAGGCAGATCTGTGGTGGAGCCTGCGTCGGCAGACCCACGCAGCAATGGTAATAAGATAGGATTTTACTATATTTAGTGGGTAAAGGGAGGTCCAGCGGTGCTAGATAGTGATTTTAACACTATAGAGTCCGGAATGCACGTTTGTGTTCCTAACCATATGGTGTTCCTTTAAAGATGCTAGTTGGGTAAGTGAGACAAAAACAAACAAAATGAAACACACCCTTAGAACGGACACATCCCTACTGCAAAGTTCTCTCTTTAATAGCAGAACATTATTAAAATGCATATACAGTGTGTAAATTAGGCTTTTCTCTTGGGCCAATTGCACTGTAAATTATTTCTAAAAAAGGTCTTCTTGAAGATTAGCGCACACAAAACATTCTTTTAAATTAGCGAACAATAAAAGGGCTCTAGCGTGCAACTCTGAAAGCCTGTGCAACAAAAGGTTTCTCTGCAGACAGTCTAGTCCATTAAATGTATCTACAATAAAAGATCCATGAACAGTAATTGCACACAGTAAGTATTATGTAATTACCGTATATACAAAAGCATAAACAAACTTTTTTTTTTAATGGATTTTCCATTAAAAAAAAAACCAAATATATAAAAAACTAAAAACTAAAATTAAAAGCACTGAAAATACATAAATATCCATTTGGATGTATAGCACAGATTGGAAGGGACACTGTATAAACAAATATCACTTTATCAGTCAAGTGATTTGGGGGGCTTAGATGCTGTTGCTGCATCCTTGCTGTTGAAAACTTTACTGTTTAAATTTTGCAATCCCCACAACATCCGGGGCTGCTGGACAGAAAGCCACTAGGTGCTATAAACCAAAAAAGACTCAATTTATTCTATTTTACATAAGGAGTTGGCCTCTGCGCTGAATTACAGACAAGTTTTGTTGTTGGTATGTCTTTTTTTAATATTTCAAATTTAGATCAGGGACTATTGCTGTTAATAGAGACTTTTAAAGGCCTGTAGGATTTTTTTATGCTGATTTATGACCTTGTTGATGCCACTTGTGATTTGTGTGGCTACATTGACAAACTGCTAAATTGCTGCTTTGATTTTCTGCACTTTTGCTGGTATAAGACTTTCACATCATCTATCATTTGGATCTAGGAATTTTTAGCTGCATTAACTTTCTACTGCTATTATTTCTTTGTGCGGCTATATTTGCTACATTAGATGTATGTTTTATTGGATAGGTTTTGTGTTTTTAAAATCCTTTATTTTTACAGTGGAAATAAAAACATGCATGCTGCTGAATACATGACTACAAATATACCGCACTGTATATATTTTTTGTTTGATAACATGCAGTGAAATAAACAGGTTAGATCAACAGTTGTGCGCTGAAGGCTAAGACAGAAAATATGCATGCTTATATTTGCTAGGCCTGTCTATCTGATGAGTAACTTGGGACTACCCTATACATTAAAACAAAGTAAAGCTGGTCATACTATTATAGTGCAGGTGGTATCAGGATTAGAAAAAAAATATTAGGGAAAGTCACTGGAACTCTCCCAAATACAACTTAAACTGATAGGGAGGTAGCCACAAGACTATATATAGCCTGTAACTACTAGCCCTGCAATGTTAACAAACTAGCCACTTTAAAGGTTAAAGGCACTTCTGCCCATTGATACCCCTGGTGTGTTAACAGAGTCCCAGAGAGGAAACTTGTCCAGTCTAGGTCACTCCACCAACCCCAGGTCGTTTTACGAGCTCTCATCCAGCGCAGACTCATCCTCCTGACAGGGAATCACATTGTGCTTTTAGGCTCAAGAAGGCTGACTTCGCCACTTATTATTCAGGTAAAAGGCTTGCGGGAGCTGGTCGGCCATGCCACCAACTGACAAGGCGGTCCAGCCCCCGCACCTTATTGGATATGTTTTAAAGGTGATTACATATGATTTTTATTTGTGATTAAAAAATGTTTTTTTTAAAGAAATACCAATACAATTGATAGAGTTTATGGTCAGCAATAAGATATATCAAACCAGTTGGCAAGCAATTAATCTGAAAACAGAAGGGGAGATGAAAAAAGAAAACTACTATGTTTGAAAAGGTTATTAAATTGTGTATATACTGAATATATACACTAGCATACATCTACTTCCCCCTTGGCATGCCTACATAAAAGGGTACTGTAGGGATCCATTTATCCTCCTGCAACACAAGTATTGTAACCATTAGTACATTATGACTCATCTTATTTTTCTATCTTGCACAGCTTCTAGTTTTAGAAATACAATAAGGTCGCTTCATGCTTTGAAAATTCAAGAGACTGACTACACTTTGATGATGTGCTTTTTAAGATTTTCTGCTGGGTTTCAAAGGCATTTTAAAAAAAAAAAGGTGAATGAGAATAAAACAAATCTGGTCGATATAAATATATACTAAAAGAAAACAATAAGCCATAACATCGGATTCAAGCAGAGATCATCAGACAACAGATAATTAATTTAAATAAAGTACCCATGAGGCTTGAAGGCGTACGGTTAATTCTTTCAATTAATGCAGTCTCTTCTCTACCAATTTCTGGGTCCTAAACAGTGCTTAGAGAAACACAAATTGAGTGTGTTGGCAGCTTCCTAATAGAAGCCTCATACTATCCTTCATGTAATTATACAACCGGTCACAGTCAATATCAATATATTCAAATTTGGTACTCGGCTCCAAGCACTTTCTGCTGTATCTGGATGATGATAGGGGCTATTTCGCAGATGTCAGAGGAAACAAATGAAAATAGCACTCCTTTAAACTGTGTTTACTTTGCCAGTTGCTTTTTTGTATTTTATGTAACTAAACACACATTTTGTTAACAAACACTCCCCCCCACCCAAAAACATAAGACACATACAGTTGCCATGGCCCTCTTTTTTTCTTAATGCAGAATCGGGATACAATCTCCCAGAGATACTTACAATTGTTTGGGGAATCTTATTCCTGGGTTGCAGCTGCCTGCCTTTAATTCTGTCTCTCTCCCACACATACATAAGGAAATAGAGAGGAGAAAGTTCTCCCTAGCACCTAGCATCACTAAGCACGATATAGAAAATGAAAGGACCACTATAGGCACCCAGACCACTTCAGCTCAATGAAGTGGTCTGGGTACCAGGTCCCTCTAGTTTTACCCCTGCAGCAGAAAACGTAGCAGTTTCAGAGAAACTGCTATGTTTACACTGAGGGTTAATCCAGCCTCTAGTGGCTGTCTCACTAACAGCCGGTAGAGGCGCTTCTCTGATTCTCACTGTGAAAATCACAGCGAGAAGACGCTGGACGTAATGCTTTCTTATGGGTGGTTTGGGAGCTGACGCGGCAGAGGGAGGAGAGTTCCCCCGCGCTGGAGAAAGATAAGTGGCTGAAGGGGTTTTAACCCCTTCAGCCCAGCGGGAGGGGGGGCCTTGAGGGTGTGGGGGGGGGGGGGGGAAGGGAGGGAGAGGGGGAACCTAATGACCCTCTAGTGCCAGGAAAAAAAGTTTGTTTTCCTGGCACTATAGTGATCCTTTAATTTCAAGGCTGCAGCAAGGCTTCAAAACCTATTACATACCAATAAACACATACCAATATCGGTCATTTATAAACATTACTTTTGGACCAAAACAATACTTGAGAATTTAATTGAATCACATGCGGTTTCAGCTTCTGGGTCTCATCTGTGATTTCATTTCACAGCTGGAGGTCTCCAGAGTGAGATAAAGCCAGATATGTTACTGGATCAATCATATATTAAAAGAGTCAAAATAAAAAGGATTTGCCCAACTATGTCCCTTAAAAGTGGCTATGCCAATCCCCACGGAAAGCAATTCATAAAAAAAATCTTTATGAAATGCTTATAAAGACTGTTGGAAATTCACGGAATTGAAAAGATAAAATAACATAAGACAGTAGGGATTACTTTGTCCTATGTGTTTTTTCTATACTTCACAAAGCTTGAAAAAAAGGCTAGGATGAAAAGGCTCTGACATTGGTGATGTGCTATCGTACATATGCAGAGCACTGATGTTGGCTACTGGCAGATGAAGCTAAAGGATTTGAAGAGAACCTCGTGGAAAAAAAGGGGGAGAGGCAACCACAAGGGGCTGGTTCAAATAAGTATAAAAAAAATGTAAAGGCCCCAGGGGTTATTGAAGACTTAATACCCCTGTCTCCCACACAGTGGCTTACTAAGGGGGGGGTGGGGGGAGGGGAGGGCTGAGGGGGTGGTCAAACCCGTGTGCCACCAGGGTGGGGGGTGCCATGACCCTGGTGTGGGGGCTGTGTGAGCTGTGGCAGCACAGTAACCCCCCATGTTAGTTAGGGTGCCGGGCGGCCAGAACAGCTCACACATGCAAAGAGCAGCTGAACTGGCCGCACGGAGGTAAAGTGGAGGCGGAGCGAACACAAAATCGGAAGCGGAGCCAAACCGGCAGCGGGGGCAGGGCTTAATACGGCCCTTACCGGTTACTGCTGCACATGGAGGTGCAGTAAGATGGAATATCTGCTTCTCCACAGGCTTCAGGGAAGGACTTCAGGGAATCCACTCCTCTGTCTGTAAGTAAGATTGTGTGTGTGTGTGTCACTGTGTGTAAAACGGTCTGCCTGTAACTGTGTGTGTGTGTGTGTAATTGCCTGTAACTGTGTGTATTTGTGTGTGACTGCATTCCTGTAACTTTGTGTGTGTGTGTGTGTGTGTGTGTCTGCCTATGACTGTGTGTGAGTGACTGTATATGTGACTGTCTGCCTGTAACTGTGTGCGTGACTGTCTGCCTGTAACTGTGTGCGTGACTATCTGCCTGTGACTGTTTGATGTTGCCTGTAACCGTGTGTGTGTCTATCTGCATAAGCATGCGCACGGGGTGTGCCGGGTGTGTCTGGGCACACCCTAATCCCTGCGGCACGCGCTATGTGCCTCCCTCCGTGGGCCGGTGAGGGAGATCAAAGATCTACCTCACCGGCCCACAGCAGCATGGAGGGAGGCAGGAGAGGACCCGGGGAGCTCTAGCCAGCAGCTCCGCCAGGTTCCTCTCGCAAGATCTGAGCATTGCCACGGCAACGCTCAGATCTTGCGAGAGTGAACTCTAGCCCCGCCAGCTGCGGGGCTAAAGTTCACTCACCACTGGACCACCAGGGATGGCAGCAGCACGGTCCCCCCTCCCTACATAAGGCAAGAAGGGAGGGGGGGGGATATTAACTAAACGGCTCACCCACCTCCACACAATACACACACACACACACTAACAGCACCCACACACACAGTAGTGTTAGTGTGTGTGTGTATATATATATATATATATATTTATATTTATTTATATATTAAGCAGCGTGTGTTTGTGCTTTAGGGTGCACACCCTTATGCAATGGGCTGCACACGCCTATGACTGTCTGTGACTGCCTGCCTGTAACTGTGTGTGTGTGTGTGACTGCCTGCCTGTAACTGTGTGTGTGTGTGTGACTGCCTGCCTGTAACTGTGTGTGTGTGTGTGACTGCCTGCCTGTAACTGTGTGTGTGTGTGTGACTGCCTGCCTGTAACTGTGTGTGTGTGACTGCCTGCCTGTAACTGTGTGTGTGTGACTGCCTGCCTGTAACTGTGTGTGTGTGACTGCCTGCCTGTAACTGTGTGTGTGTGTGACTGCCTGCCTGTAACTGTGTGTGTGTGTGACTGCCTGCCTGTAACTGTGTGTGTGTGTGACTGCCTGCCTGTAACTGTGTGTGTGTGTGACTGCCTGCCTGTAACTGTGTGTGTGTGACTGCCTGCCTGTAACTGTGTGTGTGTGACTGCCTGCCTGTAACTGTGTGTGTGTGACTGCCTGCCTGTAACTGTGTGTGTGTGACTGCCTGCCTGTAACTGTGTGTGTGTGACTGCCTGCCTGTAACTGTGCGTGTGTGACTGCCTGCCTGTAACTGTGCGTGTGTGACTGCCTGCCTGTAACTGTGCGTGTGTGACTGCCTGCCTGTAACTGTGCGTGTGTGACTGCCTGCCTGTAACTGTGCGTGTGTGACTGCCTGCCTGTAACTGCGTGTGTGTGACTGCCTGCCTGTAACTGCGTGTGTGTGACTGCCTGCCTGTAACTGCGTGTGTGTGACTGCCTGCCTGTAACTGCGTGTGTGTGACTGCCTGCCTGTAACTGCGTGTGTGTGACTGCCTGCCTGTAACTGCGTGTGTGTGACTGCCTGCCTGTAACTGCGTGTGTGTGACTGCCTGCCTGTAACTGCGTGTGTGTGACTGCGTGTGTGTGACTGCCTGCCTGTAACTGCGTGTGTGTGACTGCCTGCCTGTAACTGCGTGTGTGTGACTGCCTGCCTGTAACTGCGTGTGTGTGACTGCCTGTAACTGCGTGTGTGTGACTGCCTGCCTGTAACTGCGTGTGTGTGACTGCCTGCCTATAACTGCGTGTGTGTGACTGCCTGCCTATAACTGCGTGTGTGTGACTGCCTGCCTGTAACTGCGTGTGTGTGACTGCCTGCCTGTAACTGCGTGTGTGTGACTGCCTGCCTGTAACTGCGTGTGTGTGACTGCCTGCCTGTAACTGTGTGTGTGTGACTGCCTGCCTGTAACTGTGTGTGTGTGACTGCCTGCCTATAACTGCGTGTGTGTGACTGCCTGCCTGTAACTGTGTGTGTGTGTGACTGCCTGCCTGTAACTGTGTGTGTGTGACTGCCTGCCTGTAACTGTGTGTGTGTGACTGCCTGCCTGTAACTGTGTGTGTGTGACTGCCTGCCTGTAACTGTGTGTGTGTGACTGCCTGCCTGTAACACTGTGTGTGTGACTGCCTGCCTGTAACTGTGTGACTGCCTGCCTGTAACTGTGTGTGTGTGACTGCCTGCCTGTAACTGTGTGTGTGTGACTGCCTGCCTGTAACTGCGTGTGTGTGACTGCGTGTGTGTGACTGCCTGCCTGTAACTGCGTGTGTGTGACTGCCTGCCTGTAACTGCGTGTGTGTGACTGCCTGCCTGTAACTGCGTGTGTGTGACTGCCTGTAACTGCGTGTGTGTGACTGCCTGCCTGTAACTGCGTGTGTGTGACTGCCTGCCTGTAACTGCGTGTGTGTGACTGCCTGCCTGTAACTGCGTGTGTGTGACTGCCTGCCTGTAACTGCGTGTGTGTGACTGCCTGCCTGTAACTGCGTGTGTGTGACTGCCTGCCTGTAACTGCGTGTGTGTGACTGCGTGTGTGTGACTGCCTGCCTGTAACTGCGTGTGTGTGACTGCGTGTGTGTGACTGCCTGCCTGTAACTGCGTGTGTGTGACTGCCTGTAACTGCGTGTGTGTGACTGCCTGCCTGTAACTGCGTGTGTGTGACTGCCTGCCTGTAACTGCGTGTGTGTGACTGCCTGCCTATAACTGCGTGTGTGTGACTGCCTGCCTGTAACTGCGTGTGTGTGACTGCCTGCCTGTAACTGCGTGTGTGTGACTGCCTGCCTGTAACTGCGTGTGTGTGACTGCCTGCCTGTAACTGTGTGTGTGTGACTGCCTGCCTGTAACTGTGTGTGTGTGACTGCCTGCCTATAACTGCGTGTGTGTGACTGCCTGCCTGTAACTGTGTGTGTGTGTGACTGCCTGCCTGTAACTGTGTGTGTGTGACTGCCTGCCTGTAACTGTGTGTGTGTGACTGCCTGCCTGTAACTGTGTGTGTGTGACTGCCTGCCTGTAACTGTGTGTGTGTGACTGCCTGCCTGTAACACTGTGTGTGTGACTGCCTGCCTGTAACTGTGTGACTGCCTGCCTGTAACTGTGTGTGTGTGACTGCCTGCCTGTAACTGTGTGTGTGTGACTGCCTGCCTGTAACTGCGTGTGTGTGACTGCGTGTGTGTGACTGCCTGCCTGTAACTGCGTGTGTGTGACTGCCTGCCTGTAACTGCGTGTGTGTGACTGCCTGCCTGTAACTGCGTGTGTGTGACTGCCTGTAACTGCGTGTGTGTGACTGCCTGCCTGTAACTGCGTGTGTGTGACTGCCTGCCTATAACTGCGTGTGTGTGACTGCCTGCCTATAACTGCGTGTGTGTGACTGCCTGCCTGTAACTGCGTGTGTGTGACTGCCTGCCTGTAACTGCGTGTGTGTGACTGCCTGCCTGTAACTGCGTGTGTGTGACTGCCTGCCTGTAACTGTGTGTGTGTGACTGCCTGTAACTGTGTGTGTGTGTGACTGCCTGCCTATAACTGCGTGTGTGTGACTGCCTGCCTGTAACTGTGTGTGTGTGACTGCCTGCCTGTAACTGTGTGTGTGTGACTGCCTGCCTGTAACTGTGTGTGTGTGACTGCCTGCCTGTAACTGTGTGTGTGTGACTGCCTGCCTGTAACTGTGTGTGTGTGTGACTGCCTGCCTGTAACTGTGTGTGTGTGACTGCCTGCCTGTAACACTGTGTGTGTGACTGCCTGCCTGTAACTGTGTGACTGCCTGCCTGTAACTGTGTGTGTGTGACTGCCTGCCTGTAACTGTGTGTGTGTGACTGCCTGCCTGTAACTGTGTGTGTGTGACTGCCTGCCTGTAACTGTGTGTGTGTGACTGCCTGCCTGTAACTGTGTGTGTGTGACTGCCTGCCTGTAACTGTGTGTGTGACTGCCTGCCTGTAACTGTGTGTGTGACTGCCTGCCTGTAACTGTGTGTGTGACTGCCTGCCTGTAACTGTGTGTGTGACTGCCTGCCTGTAACTGTGTGTGTGACTGCCTGCCTGCAACTGTGTGTGTGACTGCCTGCCTGCAACTGTGTGTGTGACTGCCTGCCTGTAACTGTGTGTGTGACTGCCTGCCTGCAACTGTGTGTGTGACTGCCTGCCTGCAACTGTGTGTGTGACTGCCTGCCTGCAACTGTGTGTGTGACTGCCTGCCTGCAACTGTGTGTGTGACTGCCTGCCTGCAACTGTGTGTGTGACTGCCTGCCTGTAACTGTGTGTGTGACTGCCTGTAACTGTGTGTGTGACTGCCTGCCTGTAACTGTGTGTGTTACTGCCTGCCTGTAACTGTGTGTGTGGGGCTGCAGGGATTTTGTAGGAGGGGCAGGGGTTTTGCATTGGGGCAGGAGTGTTTATAAGGGGGGATAAGCAGGGGATTTGTGGACGGGGGGGGGGGGAAGTACAGGATTTGTAGAAGGGGCAGGACAGTGGTTTTGTAGGAGGTGCGGGGCGGGACAGGACACGTGTTTTGTAGGAGGGGCTGACACCGTTTTTGCAAAGTTTACAAATTGTAAAAAAAAGAAAACATTTACATTTTTTTTTACAGGTTCTTTGGGGGAGGGGTGGGGGTGCCAAGCAATGTATCCGCCCCGGGTGCCAAATGCTCTAGGTACGCCCCTGCTCCCACATACTAAACAAAAACACTCACATACAACCTTAATGGCACTACACTATCCCCCTCACCCCCAACTGAGTAGGAGACGCTCGACGTCTCACACCAAGTTGTGACGGCTCTCCAGAGACTCCAGCTTGTTTATTATTCATCACCATTTGAGACATAGGCTGATTTCAAGAATTCTATGTGAGGCTCCATTAGCCCTTATGGCCTAATCTCAGACCGTTATACTCTTGTTTTTCAGTTACATTATACCGTGCTATTATTTATGTTAAACTTCAATGGTTCTGACGAGTACCATGCCCTTTCAGCTTTATTGTTTTTCAATCATCCCCATGTCACTGTCCATGTAGACTACAGCATTATATATAAAATGTGCCATATTGTCACAATGCTATCCAACTCTACTGTAATGTTGGGGCATTGCAGGCTAAATAGTCGTGATATCATACACAACAAAAATAAAGATTTTAAGAAAAAATATGCAAAGACTCCAGAAGGTAACAGAGCTACATTAAAAAGGTAAGCAGGACACTCTAGAGTCTAGACAGCTGAGCAGTGAAATTGAGAAAAGGGGGGAATACCTGCAATGTTGGACTCACACAATTCAATGTCAGGCAAAGATTCAAAGGAGATCTAATACAATATCTAGGGATGCACCATTACATTTTTTTAAGGAACAATAATATTAAAAAGATAGTCCGCTACCAAATAAAAACAAAAACCATGATTTAATAAATATATCTCTAATGAACGTATGCATGCATTTGATTACGCATTTTTATTGGGTATACATCTAAAACAGCTTGCAAAAGATGCAGATCTATTGTCTGCAGCCTTTGCAAAAGTCCTCCCTTTCTTCCCCAGTCCAGACTTGGTGGCTATCCAATCACAGAATTCGCCATGACACTTAAGAAGTTTGACTCCATTGAGCTAAACAACAAGGAATGAAACGTGCTGGTTGATTAACAACCGGGAGAGTATAACAAGGCTAATTTATAAAAGCGCCAATTTATATTGAAATGTGCACTTTCTAAAATGAAAAAAACAGGATACATTCTTTACACATAAAGCAATTTGTATATATTTTATTTATTGGTTTTCATTGTTTTCCATACAACACTTACAAATCACTGACATTTTTAACAAATTCCTCATTCTTTAGGTTTAATTACAGACATTTACATACAAACATTAAGCGATGAGTGTCTTCTAGTCCGACCTTAACTATTTTTTTTTATCTCTTTTTAAAGATGTATGAGAATAGGAATATAGTCTACAAGTAATAAAAAATATTAGCATTTATATTGCAGGGGCCTTATAACCCAGACCGAAATCCACTACTTTATAAAAGAGTAATTTATCTATCCAATTTTTAATATACTCCTTAGATTTATCTTTTGATTAACTAGCCCCTTTTCCATCTTTAGCTGAAAGAATAATTGTTCTTGTATTAAAAACCAATTTGGTAGTACATCTGGTTTCCAATATCCGACGACGAGAATTTTTGCTGCCACCAATATATGTATGAAGAAAATTTTCAGACTTGTATTGGCGTTAATTCAAAATGCAATAGGAATATTTCAAGGCTAAAAGTCTGGTAAGGACTTTGGGCCCTTGATGGCCAGCACAGGGTGGGCTCAATCCACCGCACGTCCAGTTCATCACGATAGTTAATGAAAGACAGTTACATATAACACATACCTCCGACAGGGGGACTTTTAGGATTCCCCTAGGAAGTAATCTTACACTGAATCGCCCTAACAAATAGACTTAAAGGGGCCAATCGATTTGTAGACGTCTCACGAGCAGCACGGCAGTCGGCCCCCTTAGCCTCTAGCTCACCCCCCTCCCCTCAAGCTATCCCTTCTCTTTTATCCTACCCTACTATTCTTATTCTCTGTGTTTAACGTCACTTCTATTTTCCTGTTCACTTCGTACAACTTGGCAACGCAGAATTACCACTGGGATGCTAAGGGTAGGAACAAGTCAACCTAGATACCACTAGGCTCTTTGGCACCCCTGAGGGGGTGGCGGTCGCCGATTACCTAACTTTCCTATCATAATATGAAAACGTTGACGTGGTTGTACATTTTTTTTACATATACATATATATATATATATACACATATATATATATATATATACATACACACACATATATATATATATATATATATATATATATATATATATATATATATATAGAAATAAATATATAAATCATGGCAGGTTGTCTGATGTAGCACAATCTCACAATAGACCACGAACACACTAAGACCACAAATTACGAATTATTTATGTTATACTGTTTACAACATCGGTTTAGATGCCTTTAAATATGCAAATGTTGGCTGTTGAACATATACTACTTCATGCCTGTATAATGTTAACGGATGTTTCGTATGTGCTAGATTTGTTACCCTGTCTTGTAATAAATAAAGAATAAAAAAAAAAGCCTGTTAAGTCCACTTCTGTAATATTTTGAATCTGAGAGTATAAATTCTTCCAATAAACTTGTATTAACTCACATATCCACCAGATGTGGATAAAATCCCCTATGCAGGCCTTACATCTCCAACACACATCCTCGACATTCTGGTATATCTTGGCTAAAAAACTAGGTACTAAATAAAGTCGATTGAAGATTTTAAATTGTACCGTAATTCTGTTAAATTCAAACAGTTTATGTTTTTTAAAACCAAATTAAATGCATAAGTCCATTCTATTCCTAAAAATGTTTTATTTAGATCATTCTCCCATTTTTTAACTGCTGGTAATATTAGAGGTGGTTCAAACATTCTCAGTATATCAGCACATTTTTTTAAAAAATATTTTTTATCTCATAGCCAGTTATAAGTTTTCCAAGTGCCTCATACCTTTCAAAATTTACTGTGAGGCAAAAAGATCCACATATTTTTTTAATCCTTATAAAATGTAAAGGATTTAAGAATGGTAAAGTTATTTTTTCTCTGATAGTCTCAAATGTCATAATCTTAGGACCTATCATTATATCTGAAATTTTCTCAATACCAGCATTGGTCCATCGGTCTAATTTTTCAAGTCTTTGATATTATATGCCAGAATTTTAAGTGGTAGAGCTTTGATTATAAGTTTTTTATTTTTCATATCATTTCTTATATTCAGCCATACTTTCAGAATATAATTCACTACAATACTTACAGCACTTCATTTAAGAAGTGAAGAATTAGACTTTTGCACGGACCAAAATAATTTTAGCATGTTATTTTCTTCCATAAAACCCTGTTCAATCTCATACCAACGTGCTTTCTTGGATAAAGGCATTTGTGTGATACTACTATGGAGTTAGAAACTCACTTTATAATATTGTTGGATTACTGGAAAACCCACAGTACCCTGTGTTTTTTTCAGGGCTAAGTATTTGCTAGCCATTCTTTTTTTGTTTTTGTTTTTTAAACCTTTTTTAACCTTGCCATTTGAATTTAAAAAATGCATGTTGAATCATTGTTAACCAACTCTCTGGGATAGGGAGAGAGGTATCATTCTCATAATGTACAGCCACCACCTTGGTACTATAATGTTTCCAGATATTTAAAAGCGACAAAGTCCAACACGAGGGATAGGCGCGCGTATGTGCATCTACGTCATCACGCGAACCCGGCCGATTGCTAAAGTGCTTTAGATGTTTGAGTTTTCCTTTAAAAAGGGAATCAGTCACGGCTTATCTGGCTCTCCACTTCCTCACTGTGCTCTAATTAAATACTTCCCAGAGCAGGATAAACCTCCTCCACGATGCCAACACAGTAGCTTCATAGCCAGAATCTAATTGCAAGGATGTCCCATCAATCCGTTCCTACACTCCCTACCCAACGCTATTAGCACCGACTAGGGAGTTAACTGAGAAACAACAGCGCATGCACTGTGGTTTTTATGGGTGGAGAGCAGAGGGACCTCCTGTGAGAGTGTTTTCTACAAATCTATACATTTGCTAGCACAATGTACATAAATTTAAAGCTTTTTGAAAAAGAAAGAAAAAAAAGCTAAATTCAAGAGGGACATGACAGGTTCCCTTTAAGGAAGGAGTTACAGCAGTATGCTAATGAAAAAAAAATATATGTATGTTTTTCTTTTCAAATCAAAAGGATTAACTGTGCAGTAATAACAACTTCATCACTAGAGGTGATTGCCTGGTAAGTAATTGACTTATCAAGCTTTGCAGTCATGGTACACCTCTATTAGATCATGGCATTTGACATTTTAATCACAGAATTATAGTTTAGTCATATAAGTCAATGCAGGAAGAGAACGTGAAAACAAATCAAAACCCAAATCACAAAGCTAACATTTGAAAAGTATTGCTCAATTCTATAAAATTGGCTATATACCGGTATCTAGTCTAACCACCAGAATGTAATATCCGTAATTTTTTAATAATGTGAGTTAGGACCTTACATAATTAACCTGTTTGACATTAATAAAACGAATCATTATCTAAAAGTGGTTTCTCCTTTGACAGATCTTGCTAAAAAGCTATTCGAGTAATTTTATCTGTCCTATGGTCATAGGGATCACTATGGTAGACATCTCTAGAAACATTGAGTTAAATTTAAAATCAATTCCTTAGACCTTATTTACGTATTTTGTTTTGGTCAATCTTTCCTTTATTGAGATGGTAGTGTTATACATATAAGAAATAACAGTAATAGTCAATAAACAACAATAAAAGTCAGAGCACATCAGCTTTGTACCAAGGTCAACATAAAAAATTAATCATAAAATGCTCTGAGCAAGAAAGGCATCTCTTTTTTGGTTTTAGTGCACTTCACAGGCTAAAGATACGGGTCAAGATTGACAATATAACACATTCGTACATAAGTTTTAAATATCTAGACTGATGATAGGGCGAAAAAAAGAACATTAACTATTGTAGAACATCGTATTAACACAAGACTTGCGGTTCACCGTGATAACCAGCACAATAGTAAGGGTGAGCTGGAGGGTCTGCATCCAAGGAATGCGTTGGGGGAGCCATCCGCCGTAAGTGACCGTCAGCTGATGCCCTGGCTAAGTAGACTTCTACCCGCTGAGCAAATCCCATGCCGTTGAGTGGTATTGGGTGCCCAAGATGGGGCTCCCTTGTTGCCCCAGGCCTGTTGCATAGTATCAACTCCTGTGCCCTGAACTCGGTAACTCAGCGAGGCCAAGTTCTCCCCATTTAGGAAATTGCAGAAGGCCCCTACAAGCTTGAGTAACTGTAGTGGGACGTGGCTTGGGTGCTTCTGCCTTTATTGCTGGAGCGGTGGGGTTGATCCCCCGTTGACTCCAGGCCTAGGTAGGCTTGTGGGTGGCTGGTCCAGTGACATCACGACAGTTGAATTGCCTGCAAGGTGCCCCTTAGGTCACCCTCCTTGATGTCTCCTTTTCCTTGTCGGCAGAGCGGTATTTGTTGTTGCCCGGGTTATCCGATCCTCTAAGGCTGCCTAGAGACGGTTAAAAGCTGCATCGATGCGATCCATGATACTGGGGTAGACGGTCTTGAGGTCTGCTTGGTGTGCTGCAAGGCCTCGTGTTATCAGGCTTCTGGCATTCGCCATCTTGTGTTTGGGCCCTAGCCCCTTCCTAGAGTACCAAAGAGTAGGTATCCACTCCACACTGGCCGATGCTATGTGACCCGGCAGGGACCGGGATACACACCCCCCGCCCCATGGCACAGAGGGTGGGAGGTGAACGGGGTAGTTAAAAAACTAATAGAGTACCTGGACCTCCGCAGGCCGAGAGAGCAGCTGCCTCTCCTGCTTAGCTTCTGTGCCAGGCCGCGTAGTCTCCTCCAGAGATAGCAATGGCAGGCACGATCTTGCTGCTTCTGAGTGTGCCGGTCAGTGTTAGCGATAGGTAAGACTCTGTTGGGGGCAAAATATGAGCGGAGGGTGTCAAGAAACCGGAGCTCATTAAAAGTTATGAGAGGAACTCCCTCAATATGCGACCGGCCACCATGGAGCTCAATACACAATACACAAAAAATATACTTAGCTGAGAGCATCACCCCTCCACTCACAGGTAAGAATAAGCTATATTTGAAGGAGCCCCTTAAAGATGTTTAAGCAATAAATTGTACAGCGTAAGGGGCACTATATAGTCAGGAACGCAAACATGTATTCCTGACACTATAGTTCTTAAACCACTGATTAGAAGGTTGGCCCCCATTACTTGGGGTTGGAAAGGTGATTATCTCACAACCAAGAAACACCTGTAGTGGTCACTCCGCAGACAGCCACTAGCGGTGCTTCCTGAGGCACCAAGAACACTATCACAAAGAAATGTTTTTTGGTGCAGTGGCCCTTTAGTTTCAGTTGCAGGGTAACACACCTTTCTGACAGTCTTCTGCATGGAGAACCGACTCAAACTCAAAATATCAAATGCTGCTACAAAGAATTCTATAATATTGAGCTCAGCCAAGGAGGCGGAGCGGCTGCAGAGAGAGCAGTACGGAGATGGAGAAAAGGTAAAAAAAACTTTTTTGTATGCACTTCGAGGTGGTGGGGCAGATGGCAGACCGTAAAACAGCGATAGGACATTATAGCTTTTGAGGGTGTATTTTGCACATTTTGTTATGTATAGCAGAAGCACTAATTAGAAATGCAGGTTACTTGCCACCTGAAAAAAATAAAAAGCATGCAAACCTTTGAAAGTACTCGGAGTGAAGTCCAGATCATTAAGCATATGGTTTAATACCAGCTATTGTAGAACTAAAAAAACAATAATATTTTGGCAGCTGTATATTTGCAAATCATTATAAGCACTGTAGTTCTACAGCAGCTGATGAACTTTTTTTTTTTTTTTTTTTGGCCATCTGTGGTGTAAACCCTTCCCAGTTATATTTTTTGGTCATTGTTGACAAGAGTGGGTATGCTCTGTGACGAAGTTGTGATGGAATGTCGAGGGCTGGTAACTGAGGCCATGTGGTGGTGATTACTGCTCAGGTAGTTGGGGGTGCTTTCCAGAAAAGCTGCCCTCACTGTATTCTAATTTTGTAAAGATAATTATTTTAATTTTATGCCTGGCAGTGGTCTTTTAATTTTGAAGTCTACTGCCATGACTCACACTATCATAACAATATTACATTTACATGTTTTAGTGTCTATAAAAGCCAAAGTGTGTTTAAACAACACCAGATTTCATTTTACATATCGAAGTAGAAAATATATTTTAAGATTGAGAGGGAAAAATTACATTTGCCATGTTACAAATTTGAAAATGCTTATTAGCTTAAAGGAACACTATAGTCACCTAAACAACTTTAGCTTAATTAAGCAGTTTTAGTGTATAGATCATGCATCTCAGGTTTTACTCCTCAATTCACTGAGGAATCAGTCAGGATCTATTAACAGTTTAATTGATACGCTTTTATGAAGAAGTGGGTTTTTAAAGGAGTGGAGACTGGGTGAGCATCTAATGGAGGAGGGAAGCAAGTTCCACAGGAACGGTGCAGCCCTCGAGAAGTCTTGAAGGCGAGCATCAGAGGTGGGAGTATGGACAAGAGATAGACGTAAGTCTTCAGCAAATCGTAAGGGCCTAGACGGGACATACTTGTGTATAAGGGAGGATAGATAGGTGGGAGCAGCATTATGTAGCGATGTGAAAGCAAGAACCAGAATTTTAAATTGAGCTCTATATTTTATAGGAAGCCAATGTAGGGACTGACAGAAGGGTGATGCGTGGGAGGTGTGGGCGGACAGGAAGATGAGCCTCACTGCTGCATTCATTATGGACTGTAACGGCGCAAGTTGGGAGCACGTAAGACCACTGAGAAGCGGATTACAGTAGTCAAGGTCGAGAGAGGACAGTGGAATGGACCAACACCTTAGTCGCATCTGGCGTTAAGTAGGGGCAGATGCGCGCAATGTTTTTGAGATGGAAATGACAGGATTTGGCGATAGATTGAACATGAGGCTTGAAGGAGATGTCGGAGTCAAAGAGAACACCTAGGCAGCGAGCCTGCGTGGTGGAGCTGATGGTAGCACCGTTGACTTGGAGGGAGACAGAAACAGGAGTAGCAACAGGGAGGAAAGACCTGAATTTCAGTTTTGGTCAAGTTTAGTTTAAGGAAGTGGGTAGCCATCCAGTTACAAATAGCAGAGAGGCAGTCAGAGTCACTAGTCAAGAGTCGAGAGACGAGGGTCTAGCAAGCTATTAATATTGCAGGGGATAAGAAAATCTAAATTAAATAGAACTTGCAATAAAGGAAGGATAACAGATCACTATTTACAGGAAGTGTTTAGGAAGGCTGTGCAAGTCACATGCAGGGAGGTGTGACTAGGGTTCATAAACAAAGTGATTTAACTCCCAAATGGTAGATAATTGAGCAGTGAGACTGCAGGGGCATGAGCTATACACCAAAACGGTTTCATTAAGCTAAAGTAGTTTTAGTGACTATAGTATCCCTTTGTTCACTAGAACAACTACAGCTTTATGTAGCTGTTCTGGAGAGTATAGTCAGTCAGTGAAGGCTGTTTGCTTGTAAACACTGCCTTTTCAGAGGCAGAAAAGCAGGATAAGAGGGAGGCCAGGGGATTAAATCATGATTTTTAACACTACATGGTCATGAATACAGGTTTGTATTCCTGACCCTATACGGTTCCTTTAATTTTAGAGAATATTTCCAAGAGTATCTGCCATACATGTAAAGGCAATTTAGGAAATTAATCTAGAAGTCATTTAACTATTTACAGAATTTGAATTGCAATCACAGACATTAGAATGTGTTTGTATCAGTTTTCTTTCACACAGAATTTAGATGCTTGGGCAAGAAACGTTGCATTTTGATACAGAGAGAGTAAGAGTGGCTGTCACAACTACAAATGATGAATCAGCTTTTAATTCCCTCAGTGACCGTGAAGATCAAGGCAGATCATCTTTGCATGGAACTATGTAAAACAATGATTTAAAATTTCTTATACAGCGGACTTACAAAAGGATGCAGATTAGTGTTTATACAATCAGTAAATGAGCAAGACAATGGTGAAATCAGACCACAATATCAGCAGCTACTACAGAAAAGAGATGCAAGAGTCTTAGTGGTGGGCGCAATCGGGGCCGGATTTTCCTATAGGCTAACAAGGCTGAAGCCTAGGGCCTCAAGATCAAGAGGGGCCTACATTCAAATTGTTAGCAAAATTTAAATTAAACTATTCTAAAAACAGTGAACCGAAAATAAGGAGAAATTCTACGCATATGATATGACCAGTGGCATACTAAAGGGGGGACGGTCCGCCCCGGGTGCCACTTACTAGGGGGGTGCCCGGGGCAGACTGCAATGCCCCTCCTGCCACGATCGCCGAGACCGGCGGTCTGCAGCTCCGCAATGTGCAGAGCTGCAGACCATGGATCTCGCGTGCACTGCCCAATCAGAGCGTTGCCGCGGGTTACCACGGCAACGCTCTGATTGGGTCTCGCGAGCTGCAGAGCTGCAGACCGGAAATGAGGGCCACCAGGCAGCCCCCACTGGAACACCAGGGATTTAAGGTAATTTTTTTTGTCACCCCCCCTCTCCCTCTCACAATCTACCCCCCTCACAATCATCCCCCCTCCCTCCCACAAGCACCCCCCTCATCACCCTCCCACAAGCACCCCCCTCATCACCCTCCCACCCCCTCCCTCTCACAAGCACCCCCCCTCCCTCTCACAAGCACCCCCATCCCCTCATCTCAACTTTTTTTTTTTTATTTATTATCCCTGCCACATTTTTTATAAAGGTTAGTACCAATCACAACAGGTTTCATTTAACATATTGATATATATCACATTAATTATGTATTTTATTGTCTCTCATGTAATTTACAAACTTAAAAATGGGAGGTGAAAGGGCCTCATAAGTG
This sequence comes from Pelobates fuscus, assembly GCF_036172605.1. NCBI lineage: Eukaryota > Metazoa > Chordata > Amphibia > Anura > Pelobatidae > Pelobates > Pelobates fuscus. Next base: position 377,047,039 of record NC_086317.1, on the reverse strand, counting down.
GAATAGCCTAGGGCCTCTTTTCATCTAAATCCGGCCCTGGGCGCAATGGTCTGCACTGGAAGCAGACACCGAAGATGGTGAATAGTTTGGACCAAGAGAGACTGGTGTACAGGAGAGGAGTTCGGTAGGGACGGACCATGGACAAGTTAGTTCAGTATTATTTAATGGTAATTAACATAAGAATGGGGTGCTATCACTGTCATTAAATCAGTATTTTACTTAAGACATAACAGACAGAGGCGCTCTGAAACCTCATTGTTCATCTTCAAAAGAAGGTAAACATGCTGCATGCATCTTTCTAAAAGGTTCACCAGTCATTAAGTTATGGAAACATTACACTAAACAAAACAAACCAGCCAGATGTCGAACATAACCTGTAAATAAGACTCATCTCTGATTCTGCTCACTGGTAATATTCATAGAAGCGTTCTGAGCTCAGACCCAAATTAACTCAGGTAAAATTCAAGGCAAAGAATACAGACTGTGCACACCAATTGACTGCATACATAACATTTAATTCCTTATGCATCCATTTCTTGTTCAAAATAAGTCATTTAAACCCTTAAGGACCAAACTTCTGGAATAAAAGGGAAACATGACATGTCACACATGTCATGTGTCCTTAAGGGGTTAATTAACAATGATTTGATAACTATATAAAAAAAAAGTGGTGCGGGGGCGGAGCCTAGCTTCCAGGCCGAACAGACGTGCAGTAACCAAGCTCTCAACTAATTACTAATTTGGGGGGACATACCCCATAAATCCAGCACGTCTGGCCTCTGGAGGGCTATAAGAGAGACGGGGACATCCTGGCGACTTTTTTGACACATGAATCTGGCAGAACTCTAGCCGGGAACCCGCGAAATCTAATGAGGCCTACCGGGAATCGAGCCGGGGAGAGGCGGGCGCTCTCCTCGTGTGAGAACTCTAGCACGGACTCAAACCTCTTAACTCCTACCCCCCCCTTTGGACCGGTGGGGGAAATCCCGGTCCACACAAAGCTCCTGGAGCATATACCACAAGCAATAACCACCTACCAAGAGAGAAACAGTACATCTCCTGTGCAGCATGCGCTGTCTACTTTTATGAGTCAAGATGGCGAACACAGTACCTGCAGACACCACTGGAGACCCACAGGATTCGCTGCAAAAACGACTGGACAGGCTCTTTCGTGCCTTCTGGCTGAAGCTTGCATACAGACAGGCTCGAATTGCAGAGGAGAGTAGAGTGGAAGGAGCACGGAGGCACCAGCTTAATGAAGGTCAGCACTCCACGGCCTGCTCAGCGCGGAGACCATCCCTGACACTCTGCCATGGGAAGCCTCTTCGGAGGAAAGCGCACCAAACCACGGCCGACCCGCGTCCTAAGAAGCACAGCACCCGCTCCTGCATGCCCAAGGTGAGGGCTAAACGGAAGACACCCCGGATGCTTAGTACACGACGCCGACGGGAACAACATCACTTTCAAGCCATGCACACTGCCGTCTGGGACAACGCTCGCAGAGCCAAGCGGGACCGAAGTATTGGAAACTGCAAAGGTGCCCTCGCAGAGGCCTGGGGCCAGTGGTGTGACCTGATCTGGACTGCTGGGACTCAAACTATGTATAAAACTATGGTGGTCAGCATGGGAATTGGATGAGGGTAGGGAATTTTAGCAGAGCGGTGAGTGCTGTAGACCGGGCTCCCCTTAACTATAGCCCCCCCCCCACAGGCTATAGCCACGTAAGGCACTACATGAGGGGTCCCTGTCTTTAGCAAGCTACTGCCTAGCAGATGCAGCCTACTGCTGCAAAATGCATGCCCGCCTCTGTTATCATCCCTGTGCACAACAGAGTAGACTAGCCAGATACCCGTAGCATACACCACCCAAACACCCACCTAAGTCTAGGGTTACCTTTAAGTTACACCATCCTACTGGCACCTCAAATCTAGACATGTTAGCCTGATTCTCTTCTGTTAAACATGTTCCTATATTGTTCTCTCATCTCACTCGTTGTTAGGTCATAATATAAGCAGTGTATGGCAATTATCTCAAGTATAATATGTTTGCCTAGCATATAACTGTTTTCAACAGGATATATCTGCCTAGCATATAACTGTTTTCAACAGGATATATCTGCCTAGCATATAACTGTTTTCAACAGGATATATCTGCCTAGCATATAACTGTTTTCAACAGGATATATCTGCCTAGCATATAACTGTTTTCAACAGGATATATCTGCCTAGCATATAACTGTTTTCAACAGGATATATCTGCCTAGCATATAACTGTTTTCAACAGGATATATCTGCCTAGCATATAACTGTTTTCAACAGGATATATCTGCCTAGCATATAACTGTTTTCAACAGGATATATCTGCCTAGCATATAACTGTTTTCAACAGGATATATCTGCCTAGCATATAACTGTTTTCAACAGGATATATCTGCCTAGCATATAACTGTTTTCAACAGGATATATCTGCCTAGCATATACCGTATATACTCGAGTATAAGCAGAGTTTTTCAGCACATTTTTTGTGCTGAAAAACCCCAACTCGGCTTATACTCGAGTCAATAGTCTGTATTATGGCAATTTGCATTGCCATAATACAGACAGGGAGGGGGGCTCCTTCCCTGATGGTCTAGTGGCATTGGTAGTTCAGTGGGGGGGAGGAGGGGGCTGTCAGAGAGTTTACTTACCTCTCCTGCAGCTCCTGTCAGCTTCCTCCTCCTCCGCGCCGTCCGTTCAGCACCTCTGTCAGCTCCCACTGTAAGTCTCGCGAGAGCCACGGCTCTCGCAAGACTTCCAGTGTGAGCTGATAGAGGTGCTGAACGGACCGGCACAGAGGAGGAGAGAGCTGACAGGAGCTGCAGTAGAGGTAAGTAAACTCTCTGACAACCCCCTCCTCCCCCCCACTGAACTACCAATGCCACTAAACCACCAGGGAAGGAGCCCCCCTCCCTGCTATGTATAAAGCAGGGAGGGGGGGACGAAAAAAAATAAAATAAATATTACAAATAAAATAATAATAAATACATATTTAAATAATAAAAATAATAATAATTAAATAAAAATAAAAATTAATCATAAAAAAATATTAAAATAATAAAAATAAATAAAAATTGCCCACTCCCCACCAAGGCTCTGCAACACACACACACACACACACTCATACACACACATGCACACACGCTGCACTCATACTCATACACACACGCTGCACTCATACTCATACACACACGCTGCACTCATACACACACGCTGCACTCATACACACACGCTGCACTCATACACACACGCTGCACTCATACACACACGCTGCACTCATACACACACGCTGCACTCATACACACACGGTAAATAAATATTAAATTAATATTTTTTTAGGATCTAATTTTATTTAGAAATTTACCAGTAGCTGCTGCATTTCCCACCCTAGTCTTATACTCGAGTCAATAAGTTTTCCCAGTTTTTTGGGGTAAAATTAGGGGCCTCGGCTTATATTCGGGTCGGCTTATACTCGAGTATATACGGTAACTGTTTTCAACATGATATGTCTGCCTAGCATATAACTGTTTTCAACATGATATGTCTGCCTAGCATAACCGTTTTAGGCGGAAAAGGTCTGCCTGGCGTATAACTGTCTTCAACACGACATGTTTACCTATTATATAGTTGCTTTTAGTAACAGTATACGACCGACAAAATAATATGGTCTCAACTCAAGTTAAATTGTTTTCAGCAGCCTGTATGTATGGCCTGACTGTTATCCTTCGTTGTTACACCTGACTATGCTTACAATTGTAAATATCTTAAAAAAAAAAAAAAAAGTGCAACGAAACTTGAATCTGTCACCAAGGCGTAACCGATTAACAACTAATGTAACACCCATTGACAGCAATGAAACATGTAATTATCTCTGCACTTCCAAAAATAAAGAATAAAAAAAAAAAAAAAAAGTGGTGCACGTCAGCACCCAAACATCTCCAACACCATGGAACCCGTCACACAGTAAAGAAAAAGATTTGAATTGATTGTATAATGAGGAACTGTTATGACTGCATGTTTCTCTCTGCTACCAGATTGATTTGATGGTGTTTGATGGAACAAACAGAGCACAGTGGGCTCCAATTGATAGGTTTGTGAGAAATAAATGTTTTATTAAAGGTATTATTATTATTATTATATATATATATAAAAACAAGATGGCTGCACTTGCCTGAACATGCATACATTATAGGGTGCTGCTGGTGCCAAAAATATACAAAATACACAATCCAGCACACTCGCTTATTCACTAAACAATGACTTCAAATCTCACAGATCGTAAAAGTTTTATTTAAAAGCACCTCACCTAGGAAAAAAAATAATCGGGGGGTTTTGTTACATTATATGATCATATATTGCATAAGCCTGCCACAACGCCAATGTACCCCATTCTTGGCAGGTCCAGGACCCTATTTAGCCTTGACTTGCAGAGAGTCCCAAGTAAGTGGATTAATCTCATAAGAGCAGGCATTAGGCTGCTAGAGTAGGACCTGTCAAGAATGGGGTACATTGACGTTGTGGCAGGCTTTTACAATATATGATCATATAATGTAACTAAACCCCTATTATTTTTTGCCTAGGTGAGGTGTTTTTAAATAAAATTATTACAAGGAGAATAAACAAAAAAAGAAAAAAATACCATTCTACCTGTGTATGATTTACTGAGAAGATTATAGGCTTAAAAAGTAACTTTTAATAAATAAATCTAAAATAAAAATATGTTAAAGAAAAATCATATGAACAACAGGAGTGGGTGGAGACTATACAGTGAGTAAAACTGACTACTTATACAAGCTGTAAAAGTGTATACATAACACTAATGCTGAAGCAATACTGTTATGCTATAATATAACATCAGTGTATTCCCAAGTAATAGAAGTGATACTATATTATATATCACTAATAGCTCTAACAAGAGGGGGGAGATAAGACGACTGCTAAACCAGTGCTGTCAATAGTTAAAAGATTTATGGATAAGTAAATCCCTACATGATAGTACAACTAACTACATGGGTTAGCTCCACATACAATAATTGATAATGTTCTATGGTGCTTAACCTCTGAAAGATCCAAGATAATGGTTCAGCTCAGACAGATTTCTGACAGACGGCGATTAGCCAGTTAAATATCACAAAAGCTGCCTAGATCACAGCAGCGTATTGATAATAAATTAAGGTTGCTGTCAAGCAGTAAAGTGTAAAATAAGGGGTTGCTGACCTGGCTCCGTTTTTTCTCCAAGATACCTAGCAGTATATTCTAGTGTAACAACGGCTGCCTGCACTGAGTTATCTTATGCTTTACCACAGTGGAGCACAAAGTAGTAGCTCACCTGTGAAGGACTGCTGACAGGCAGCAGCTAACCGGTTAAAAGTCACACAAGTTGCCTAAGTGCTAGCTGCATCTAAATAGTAGGTCAAAGTATAAAGAGAGGGTTTGCAAACAGTTTTGAACAGGTTGCCTAGGTAGTAGAAAATATACAGACAGTGACAGAGGAAGGCATATAGAATAAAGATTCCTGAGTCTTGTGCCTTCGAGGGCACCCCTTAATAAAATGCCTGGTCTTATCAATCTCCCCCCATAAACATAATAAAGGAAAAAGAAAGAGAAATAAAGTATGTACATAGCACTTAAATTAGTGTTAAGAGTCTCCAATATGCACTCCTGAGATGCTGGACATGAAAGAACTTTATGTCGGTAATTTAGCAATTGATAAGCAGAGAGTTAGGTGCCGACATCAATAATGTGTCAGTATGTGTCCAGAGCCCCTGACATGCACGTTTCGCCAGTGAAGCTCATCAGAGGGGCTCTTTTCATTTTCCTCGTATAATAAAATTATTACAATCTCTAAGATTTGAAATCATTGCTCTCTCGTTAACACCAGACAGTTATTTTAGATTTTAATTCAAGGTTTATGTCAGTATTCGTTTATTGTTTGAGTACTAGGTTTTTATCGTTGGAGTACTAGGTTTTTTGCCTTTTTTTGGATCAACAGCAAAAACATATGTGAGGAAGGCTGAACTTGATGGATGCAAGTCTCTTTTCAGCTATGTAACTATATAGTAAATCTCAATTCTCAGGTATTAATACAACCGGAGAGTATTTATCATGTTGAATATGCCCTTTTTGACCCATACAAAACCAAAATTGTAATGTACCACAACATTAGTAAGAGAGCTTCACCTTTTTTCTTAATGTGAGCTTGTGCTTCTCGTATCATGCCAGAAGTCAGGTGGATATAGATTTGACTTATACAATGTGCTGTCAAACGAATGAAAAATCTGAAAATTGATTGGACAGGAGTAAATGTTTCCAGACAATGTGCACACTAGAGGTGCCAGGATGCTACCATGAAACTGGTGAATGAAACTGGGTCATTCTTTTAATCTATTTAAAGATTATTCATTTATTTGATATAATGTAAATATTTCATCTAAAAATATTTCCACTAGCTTTTATCAAAGGAATTTAAAAGAAAACAAGAAAGGTAATGTAGAATAAATCAAGAAGAGTGCAAGATTATAGATAGCGTAATAAATGGATAAAAATAAATAAAAAAATACCAGACACGTATGAAGTTTAGAAACACTATGATTTGCAGAGCCATAAAAATACATTATGGCAAAAAAATAAAACCCTAACCTGCGCATTGCTACAGCTACAAGCACAAGTATTAGTCTGCAACTATTAGACTTCCAATTTTTGCAGAGGTTACAATTCATGTTATAGAAAGAAAGAAAAAAAATATTTCAAACACCTGGATATAATATTTCATTTCTGTGGCTCGCTTATCAGTAAATGCCATATTTGAAGGAGCAGAAGACGAGAACAACCTAATAAGAGTCAGTCTAGCCATCTATGCTCGATAGGCTTGACATTCTAACTTCTGAATGACCAATCTTGGCCAATCTTTTAATCCTCAAAGATGTGAGGAATTGCTACAGAGGTGTCTTCAGAGATAAGGTAAATAAATAAAAAAAATATTGTGAATTTCCTTGAAGTTATTTAATTATTTACACGTTGGATGCAGAAATAAAATTATGATTATAAGTATATAGAAGAATGGACATTTATGTAGCAAGCAAGAAGAAAAAAAAAAAAACAACTATTCCATTTCCTCTTAAACAATACACCACAATTAAAAAGTCAAAGCAATTCAATTTACATTATAATAAATAAAAACGGCAGAGGCATAATTTAGTTACGTGTCATATTACCAAAAAAACAAAACGTTTTTTGGTAACTCATGTAACCATTCTAATGTACAACATTTTAGAGCATCATTTATACATAGTATTTGCCTTACTAGTTTTTCTTGCAGTTCAGTGCAAAGACATATGCTTGCAGAGAGCAGAAATGTTCTAAATTTTACTGTTGGAAAAATAATCACACGTGTTTTTTTGCACACGGTGAAAAACTGCAGCACAGAAGTCTAGCTCCTCTGAGTTTTGTCTAGATTGTTATTTTTGCTGACAGTTTATTGGTAAGAAGACAAAGTACCAAATGAAAAAGGGAAAAAAAATTTAACCTGTCACTCCGTGTGCTTGGGAAAACAAGACCAAAGGCAAATCATTGTCCCCTCTTATGTATATATCTATAACTGCCTACAGGCAACTAGAATGCCTCGAGATTACATTGAGACATAACTTTCTGTAAAATTAAAACTACACCGTCTCTCGGATAGTACGATCTGAGAGACAATCCTACAATCTAGCTAGTTCAAATACGGGATATAGTAAAAATATGAGACAGACAGACTGCTATTTTGAGAATTCCCCTCCCTGCACCTGGATTCCTACCCTGAAACTGTCATCAAAACAAAACACTAAGCCCTCAATGAACACCTAATTTCTACCCTACCCTTACTTCTTGTGTCACTATACCCTACTCCCTATAGCATATTAACTCATTGAGCAGGACCCTCAATCCCTCTGTTCCTGTGCGTCAGACTTGTCTGATTACAAATACGTGTCTGTTAGTCCAACCATTGTACAGCGCTACGGAACTTGTTGGCGCTTTATAAATAGTAATAAAACAAAATTAAAAAAAAAAAAAAAAAAAAAAAAAAAAACATAAAAAAAAAAAACATGGAGTAGTCGGTAAATTAATTCTATTGATTTAATACATTTAACTGTCCCAATGGTCTTTCATGTCTAGATTCATTTTGTAAGATGACTTCCTGAGAGCAATCAACAAAACCATGTAAGAACAGAGATATTGCTAGACAAAATAATTATTTAGAAAGTGCCTTTGTTTAACTTTGTGCACACTATCCAATGACCATTAAGTAAAGGCTATTTATCTTCTTACCTGATAAGCTCTCAGTAAACACTGTGAGAGTCTGACCTCCCACACTCTGTAATTGAAACGGATGCTCCCTTGGCGCAGTAACGGATGACGAGGCAGCTTTGCCTCCTATATCCTGGATGCTTGCAAGTTCTTCATTGAGAGTAAATGATACCTGGAAGTATTAAACACAGTGAATATACTGCTTTACACAAACTGCAATATTTATTTATTTTTTTGTTGGGCCAATTAATAGTTCTGTATTTTACAGGATATTGTAAAAGACATAAAAGCAGGATGCCAAAACGTTGAAAGCCAAAGAATACAAAAATGTCCATACTTGTCCAATACTATAATACACATACTGGGCAAAATAAACATATCACACAAATTCATGTGTTCTCAAAATCTAAGTAAAAATGCTTACCTCTGTCTTCCCTTGGTTTCTGGAAGGGGAAAAAAAAGAAGATAAAATTGTCAGTTGTTAGTGATATATAGAAAGTGCTTATTCAAAGAAGATTCTAAGTAAAGTTCAAAATGTAGTTGATACAAACAATGCAAAATCTGCTTGGGGATTGATATCAGTAAGAGAGAAACTCAAAGACATATCTAACAAATTAAAATATAAAACAAAATTCACACACTGTTTTTTACAAACATACATCTTATTTAAGTGCTTGAAAGTATGTTTAATATATTTTAACTATGTTTTTCTTAACCCCTTAAGGACCAAACTTCTGGAATAAAAGGGAATCATGACATGTCACACATGTCATGTGTCCTTAAGGGGTTAAAGGGACACTAGAGGCACCTAGACCACTTCACCTCATTGAAGTGCCCCTGTCCCCTTAACTTGCAATGGAAAAAGGCAAGTGTTAAAATGGCTTTTTACTCTTTATTCACCGTGGGGGACATGATCTATAGTTACAGGCAGATGGGCACTATAGTGTTACTTTACTAAAGACAATGTCTCTGTCTAAACATTGCTTTTTGGATTCCAGCACAGGGACTGTACTGAATATACACCAAGGGGTGTTGGGACATCTGTGTTTCTTTGTACTTGGGAGTATCAGCTGATGGAAGGGCCATAGTCCTCTGTACATTAGGTGGATGTTTTTAGCCAACATTAACATCTCATATATTTATCTAATTTTTTTAAAAGGATGAAGATAAAATGTATACTAATAACAAACACCATAAAACATGCAATTTGTGCTAACATATAAAAAAATAAAAAAAATAAAAAAAACATCTCATAGGCAGGTGCTTCATAATCTATAATTCCCCTTACAAGCCCTCCACAAACACTTAAATCACCTTTCCAGTCCTACATTATTTGAAGATATTAAAGGTTGATAGTAATGGTCTATCAATCTTAGCTCAAACATAGTCATCAATATGGTGTGAATGTATGGTACAAAGAAAACAAATAGAAATAGAAATGGATTGGTTTTAAACATACTAATATATATATTAAATAATAAAATGTAAAAAAAATAAAAAATGGGAAACCTACCTTGCATTACCCCTTTAATGACTTATCCCCACCAAACATTCTTAACCCATGTTTAAAAAAATATATAACGTTTTATATGAGCACTGGTTACTATAAAATTACTTAATAACTTACTTAGCTATTCTAAGTTTTCCAACTTCTCCACGTCCTGAAGCTTTTGCCCACTGCTGTGCCAAGTATTTTGGCAGCTGAAATAAAAAGGACACACTTACTTCATTGTAACAATGCATTTTAACTCTTAAGGTATCTTAACTGTTCATCTAAAAATCAGAAATAAACAAAACAGCATGCAGATCATTCTGGTAGACAAAAAAAATAAAAATAAAAAATAAAAAGTTTTTGAAATTTAAATGTCTGTTCTTTCAAAATGCTAATTTACAGCAAATGCTAAGTTTAGCCTGTGCATATTTACAAATTATGATGGTTGATGCCTATTTCATTTGAATATCAAAAGAAACATTTTGCAATAGAAATGGGAATAGCATCAAAGCAGCTGAGCGTTTGTCTGATAAATGCCAATTTCCAATAAGCAGCATATATGTCATAGCTTGTGAGCCAACATGCCCTTCAGTCCTCCCCACTGTCAAGAGGAAGCTGCCAAATTTAGATGGTCTCTTCTGTTTACTTATCTTCTGGCTCAAAAAGAAAAAGTGGAATGATAACATAGATTGTTGAAGAACAGAGTTAAGCAAAGCTCTCAAACATCATAAAAAGTTAACGGTTTTTGCTAAATCTGGACACTTTATTAAAAGTACAATCTATGCACAAAAAAAACTAACTTTATGGGACACTATAAGCACCCATACCACTTCAGCTCATTGAAGTGGTCTGAGTGCATATTTCCAGGTCCCGTAACCCCGGAAAGGTAATTATTGCAGTTTTTTATTCGACTACAATATATTACCTTCATGCAGTTAATTAAAAACCAGTCAGCCACTAGAGGGACTTCTGGGTCGACTTTTGGTCACCCAACTGACGCTGGACGTCCTCATGCTATGCATGAAACTCCACTGGAAAGCATTATATAATGCTTTCCTATGGGAATGGGCGAATGCGTGCGCGGCCATTGCCGTGCATGCGCATTAGGTCTCCCCAGCCAGGAGCGAAGGCGGACCCCGAGCCAGCATCGAGGAACATCAACGCTGGGCTCTGGTAAGTGACAGAATGGGTAAATGATGTTGTTATGGGGGTCTGGAGGCACCTGGCACACTTACCTCAAGGGGTAAAACAGTTCTCAAAACGGTTTAACCCCAAGGTTGCTTCCAGTGTCGATGCCATTTTTACTGGTCCCAGACATTTTGATTAACTGCAGTCAGTGAAAATAGCCCTTTAAATCCATAGAAATCATGTATCTGGTGATTGAGAGACTCCCACGATCTGAGAGACTCCCACGATCTGAGAGACTCCCACGATCTGAGAGACTCCCACGATCTGAGAGACTCCCACGATCTGAGAGACTCCCACGATCTGAGAGACTCCCACGATCTGAGAGACTCCCACGATCTGAGAGACTCCCACGATCTGAGAGACTCCCACGATCTGAGAGACTCCCACGATCTGAGAGACTCCCACGATCTGAGAGACTCCCACGATCTGAGAGACTCCCACGATCTGAGAGACTCCCACGATCTGAACAGACCAATGTCCCAATGGCATTTTGATCAGTGCTGGTCTTTGTTAGATGCCCAGCACAGATCACTATGCATTGGGCATACTATATTCAATGTTGAAGATATAAAACAGTCATACTGAAAATAACTCTGGTATATATTAAAATTCCCTTTGCTAATATCAGTATAGATATTAGCGGAGAGAAACCTTTGGAATTAGGATTAAATTAGGAATGAAGATTAGCTATGATAGAGTATGTTGTATGGAGAATGTGTCAGGTTGCTACTGAAGCCTGTGGGGGGTCACCCCTATGAGTAATGAAAATAAACAAAATGAACATATATGAAAAGATAGTGGAGATAATTCGCTCCAACTCTGACTTTCATAATAGAAAGCAACCCAAAATAATCTAAGCTATATACAATTAAAACTTAACATTTATTAGCATAACTAAAAGGAATCCACAGAAAGTGCAAAAAATTATTTGCACCAAAAAGAGGCTCAGTGTGCTTTGGGAGTCTAAAACCAAAATACAGGTACTTAAATAGATGATATATAACACAAAAGTCTAACAAGTGTGTGTAGTAAGTATCGTAGCTATTTTAAGATACAGTGTAACTGCCATGAATATCGTAGCCACTGCAGACACAGTGTAACTACAAAGCGAATATCGAGTGAGTCTCGTAGCTGCTGTAGATACAGTGTTACTGCCTAGTCAAATACCCCTAAGTTCCCCACCTTACCTATTTTTGCATCTTTATTTTGTGCCTGGACCTAGGCACCGCCATCTTTGTGTGGGTAGATGAAGTCGCTGTGGGACACGTCTTCTGCCCACACTAGATAGTGCTGTAAAATTCCTGCGTATGATTAAACACTTGGGCATGCGAATGGGAATTTCATCTATTCATTCATTCGTCAGAAAGACAAATAAATGAATAGAAATTTCAAACGAATTAACAAAGACCTCTTTGTTTGTTCGGTTTATTAGAAGGAGGGAGATACCGGCGCGCTGTGCTTCCTGCCACTTCCTAAGCCCCCCATGACCTCCCTCACTCTATGGGGGTCAATTTGAGTCATAGGCCAATCAAATCCATCTATAAAAATGATATCTGTAAAAACTGAAATGGTCAGGTCTCTTATATGGCAATGTAGCTTCATATTATAGTGACAAAGGCATACATTGGGGGTATTGTTGTACTTAGAAGATGTAGCTCAACACAACATGGGGATTTTGCACAGTAGTAGCACATCAGATTTACAAAATACTTATCAAAAAAAACTTTTTTCAAAAATCTTGTTATGTGTTAAAATAAAAGGAATTTAAAATAAAAAAAATCTGAAAAAAACATTTTACTACAATATTTAGTAGAGATTGGCTATTAAATGGTTATATAATAAGCCTGTGAGGTCTACTTATAAATTGTACTTTTTTGTGGCAATTCTGTTTTTCTGTGATTACTATTAAACTTACAAGACAAACATAGGGACATTTTTTTTCTAAAATAGCCCCTATTAACCCCTTAAGGACACATGACATGTGTGACATGTCATGATTCCCTTTTATTCCAGAAGTTTGGTCCTTAAGGGGTTAATAAGTGTCTCAAAACCCATCTCTTCAGGAAAGCTTATGGCCTCCCAGAGTAACACCTACCTCACATAATTGTCTCTTGCTCTCTCCTAAGGGCAGAAGTTTACTCTCTCCTCCTGCTCAGCTTCCCTCCCACCATGTTTGATTGCTATTCTCCTGTCCTATTATGTTTTATACCCCATCTCCTATAGACTGTAAGCTCATTTGAGCAGGGTCATCTTGGTAAATCTCCCTCTCTGATAATATTGGAAAGCCCTACAGATTATGTTGGCCAATATAAATGCAGATAAAAAAATAACGTGAGAATTTGGATATGTAGATGTCATCAAATTAAAGCCCTTTTTATTCCTTTTTAAATAAAAAAAGAAGTGAATGAGTAAGATGGAAATTGCAGTTGGACACAGAGAGCTAATATGCAAAAATAGCTTTTATCCTTAAGTGAAAAACAAGTTAAAGGAACACCCGTAGGCACCCAGACTACTTCAGCCCATTTAAGTGGTCTGGGTGCTGTGTCCCTATTGCACTTAGTGCTGCAATGTAAAACATTGCACTCCCAGAGAACTGCAATGTTTACGTTGCAGCTCTAAATCTGCCCTCAGTGGCAGTCTACCAGAAAGCCACTGGGGGCACTTCCGTAATCCAAACGGACCTTTGGTCCATTATCTGACGCTGGACGTCCTCATGTTCTGCAGCGTCAGATTTTCCCCATAGGAAAGCACTGAATAATGCATTCTTATAAGGAGGTCTAATGCGCATGCGCGTCCATTGCCATGCATGCGCTTTAGGTCTCCCCCGCCAGCTGACATCGGCAAGGGAGGTGCGTGGGCGGAGCCTGACCCAGCTCTGAGGGACATCAGCGCTGGATTCAGGTAAGTGGCTGAAGGGCTTTTAACGCGCGGGACCTATTAAACTTATAGGGAGGGTGGGGGGACCTATTAAACTTATAGGGAGGGTGGGGGGACCTATTAAACTTATAGGGAGGGTGGGGGGACCTATTAAACCTATAGTGCCAGGAAAACAGCTTTGTTTTCCTGGCACTATAGGATCCCTTTAAGCTAAACCGACCTGATACAAAATGGGAAAACAAATTACAATACACCTTAACAAAAGCAAGAGAAAAAAAAAAAAAAAACAATACGAATTGCCTGCAAAATACATATATAATCAAACATACTATTAAAGCAGCACTGTCATACCTTTCCCCAATCGCTTCCTCACTCAGGATCGGATCTTCATTTCTTCCTATCAGATCTAGGTATTCTTTAAAACAGAAGACAAAATAGGGACTGCTTTGTCTTACGTATTTTTTCTACGCTTGACCAGCTTTGACTCAAGGAGATGCTTAAGTCCGCACCATTTCCTGTGGTCAAAGAAATTTTCCCACAATACTCACCTCTCCGTGTTCTCATGTTGCTTCATTCGCCATTCGAACGTCGTCAAAACGACTTTTTCCATTCGAGTCAGGTTGAAATTCAGTACTTTTTGTTCGGAACAAAATTTCATTCGAACGAATTAAATTTCAATCCTATTCGTCCTGAGACTGCAAGATGTGCCTGTTAGTCCACCCACTGTACAGCGCTACAGAACTTGTTGGCGCTTTATAAATAATAATAATTTTGTTAACCATATGGGCCATTGAGAAAATATATCACATTCTTCGTGTCACAATTAATATTTGATTTTATAAAAAAATCCTTTGTTAGTGACTGAACTTCAAAACTTTATGTCCTACATGCTTTACATTTGTTACATGAGCTAAAACCTTTTTTGTAAATGTTTTAGTGCATAGCTTGGAGCCAAAATATTTTTTAAATTCTTTGCCCCTCTAAAAATCACGGGGCCCTTTTCAGGGAAAACTTTACCCAATATCAGGCCCCATATTTTTAATACGTTGATGTTGAAAATTACACTGTTTGATAAAACCATATTTCATTATCGTGTTCCTTATCAAGTCTTTTCTATTTCAGCTCCCAATTTCTCTGGACTCTTTCC
The DNA here is from genome assembly GCF_036172605.1 of Pelobates fuscus. Lineage (NCBI taxonomy): Eukaryota > Metazoa > Chordata > Amphibia > Anura > Pelobatidae > Pelobates > Pelobates fuscus. Next base: position 377,032,014 of record NC_086317.1, on the reverse strand, counting down.
CTAAACACAAATATACACATAGAATTGCTACGCGCCTGTATGTTTGTCAGCCACCTTTCTGAACTTGGCTAGGGTGCGCAACCAAACCACCTTTCTGAACTCGGCTAGGGTGTGCAGACTGCCACCTTTCTGAACTTGGCTAGGGTGTGCAATCAGCCAACCTTCCCTGACCAAGAATAGTACACATTCAGCCTCTACTCAATGCCCAGCCAGTGGGGCATCTAGACACCAATTAGTGTTTAGCCAAGGATGGTATCTAACCACTACACATCCTACAAAGACATCTAGCTGCCACTCAGTGCCCAGCCTGGGGGGTGGGGAGGCATCTAGTCACCACCCAGTGTCCAGCCTACAAGGGCATCTAGACGTAAGTGTCAGACAACAAAAGCTTTTAGCCACTACTCAGTGCCAGGCCATTAAGGGAATTTAGCAACCTATGAAAAGGTAACTTTTTCTTCCTAACAAGTAGGCAATACGTACCATCACGAATCCACAGATTTTGATTCAGATATCCTTATTATTAATTCACAGCATCACCATCACTACTTTCCAGCCAGAGAGAAATAATAAAAGAAAGACACACGAATCCTACATGGAGCACCTTCTGCAGGCATATACCAACACCACAAGCACTGCTTTGATGTAATAATCACACCATAAATTCATTCCATGTAGAACTCACACGACGTTCTATTGTTCCTTACCTTCACCAGCCACATTCCGGTGTTTTGTTTGGCCCCGCTCAGGTCCAGGTCCCCTTTCTCAGTCGACATGGCTTTATCCGGTATCTCGGTAAGCTCCCAATACTACAGCCCAGCACACAGCAAGTAGCGGATGTTAGAAGCCGGTGCACACACTACACAGGGCAGTACGGAGCGCCACACGGGCCATACTTCCGGCAACGCGTTCTCTGCCTCTGGTGGCAGTAATTATAACTGCTAAGGAGCCTGACTAGACAATAGTAGAGACAAAATACATATTACGAGTATATTGGATAAAATTGAAATTGGAAATAAATAATAGAATTGCATAAATCCCAAGTATTTGAGAGGGACAGTAATTTGTTTGAGGCCAAATCCTCCTCCCCCTTCTTTATATTGTAATATACCTATTTTCCATATTGGTGGTGTGTCTGGACCGTATATAACAAAGCTTTACAGCTATAATACTCACAATAACACGTCTTTTAACTATAGTGAATATGTTTAGAAATCAAAGAAGAGAAACACAGGCAGCATTGCAGGATATAGAAGGTAAATTTATTCGTAGGTTCACCACCTCACCAGAATAAGTACAACGTTTCGGCTCCTCAGAGCCTTAATCATGCATGATTGGTGGATTCAGCGGTGTCTCCATCCTACACACAGAGCGCCTCCTTGGTGGAAGGCCAGAGGATATGTGCAGAACCTGAGTGCAGGGTATACTGTTTTTGCTGGACTATGTTTAGAAATCAGTCTTGGTAAATTCGATACATTGCCCTTGTTATAAAGCATTTTAATTGTATAAATTGTTATGAGTGAGTCACCTAAACTTTGTTTCTGCAATGCCCCTGGCCATACCACAACTCAAACCATTAAAATTAAAATGACCCTTTTTGTCCATTGGACACTAGTTTAGAATAATACTATATATATATATAGATAGATACAGTGGGACCTCGGTTTACAAACGCCTCGGTTAACATAATTTTCAGTTTACAAATGAAAATCCATTGAAAGTAATGCCTCGGTTTACAAACATTTTTCGCAATACAAAGCAAGTTTCCCCAGGATGCATTGCACCTGGGAGGTTTACAGCACCGACCCTGCATGCTGGAGCCTGTGGGTAGCACCTAGTGTTGAGTGTGGAGGTGTTGGGGCGGCTTTTGCATCCAGTTTTTGAGTCATTCTGGAAGTTGTTTGGAACATTTATTTTTATTTATATCTTCAGAGTTCTAACTCATACCTATTGGCATGATTTTTTCTATTCCTTTTCTTCCTTTTTTGAATTTTTTCCAGCAATATGTGGATAGGAAATTTATTCCACAATATGCTCTCACATTTCTTCAGTTAAATCATGGTCAGACATATACTATGACCTTTATATTTCTCTGGCTTAATTATCATGAGGTTTTTTGCATACATAGCATTATTAAATTTTTCTCCTATATACCTCGATTACTGTTTCGCCTATAAGATACCTTTCACAGTATAAGTATAATGTAAATTTGTATATAGACCATTGTCTCCTTATCATGTCACTTATTTCTTATCACTTTTCAGGTTTTGGTTTCACTCACGGTTTCTGAGTGTCACAGTTCCATCCACCTTTTTTCATTTTCTACACTCCTCACACTCCACATCTTCACATCACTTTTCTACGTTCCAACACACATTTTTATAATTCCCCCTCTTTTTTTTTTTTTTTTTTTTTAATTCTTTATTTATTCCAAGGTAAAACAGGACCTCAAAAAACAGAGCACATCAATACATTGTAAGGTGTCGTTACATTGTGTATCATACATCACCAGCAAACCCTTAAAAGCATTAGATTGACACATCTAATTAACTATCACTGTATCAATGTATCCTGCAATGTGTATAACAAACAGTACAAAGCTGATTCCCCGTTCACCCTGGTATTTTAACTTATGACAGAAAATGAAAATATAACATAAAGAAGCAACAGAGTACCATACAGGCAATGCTTTGGGCGATAGGACATGCCTTATCATTTTCATGTATTAATGTGTGGAACTAATAAATCTGTATCTTAAACGCTTATAAATCTGTATTCATTTATTCGTGTGAGCATAGGTCCATATCCCTTTGAAATGCAATTTAGTGACATATTGTATGGCTTTGTTGCTACAGTTGCGAGCGTTTCTCACGATAAAAAGAAAGATAGTTAAAGAAGAGAGGGAGGGGTGAGTAGGGGTTCAGTAAGTGAGTGAAGTAGGAAAGGGGTGGAGGAGGGCCTATTGATGAAATCTCTTTTGTGTGTGCATCAAGCACTCGCTGCGCTGGCTATCCACGGGCCCCAAACTTTTTCGAATTTTGTCGTCGTGCCTCTAACCCGGGACGTGAGGTCATCCATGAGATATTTATCCTTGATCTTCTGGATTACCACGGCAAGTTCCGGAGCCTCGCTCCGCAACCACACCTGTGCCAAAGCTCTCCTAGCGGCTAGGGTCACCTTATGTAATAAAGTCTGTTCTGCTTTTGTCCAATTATCCATAGATCTAGATAGCAAGAACACCCAAGGGTCTAGCTTAACCTCTCTCTCGAATATATCTCGCAATAGCTGCGCAATTCGCCCCCAAAAGACTTGTGCTATTGGGCATTCCCACCACATGTGAGCATATGTGCCCTTGAGACCGCACCCCAGCCAGCATAGGTCTGTAGTGGTTTGATTCATACGGCTCAACTTTACCGGTGTAATATACCAGCGAAACAGCGTTTTATATGATTGTTCCTGCAGCGAGACACACATAGAGGACTGCGCGGCTGCCTCCCATATTTCCTGCCACTCTATCCCCTCCAGCTTCTCTCCCAAGTCTGCCTCCCATAGGTATATATATATGTAAGTCCCCCCCATTCTAAAGTGTTATTGCACAACTGCGAGTAAAGAAGCTAAATCAGTCTGTTCGGAAATTGTTCCTTCGCACACATTCTTTCGAAAAACGTCATCTGTGTTTCTGCGACTTGTTTAACCCGAGTGTCTTGGGCATAAGCTCTAATCTGGAGGTATCTAAAAAAGTCAAAGGGACGCAAAGGCGTCTTGTTTCGTAAATCCTCAAACTTAACAAACGACCCCCCCTCATACAGGGGCGGCCATGTGCCATATCCTCAATGAATTGAGAATCACTGGGCAGGGCACTTCGATGTTTGGCCTGTGCTCCCTAGGGGTCCACATAAGGAACTGAGGCATATCCATCCCCATTCGGAAGGCTTCCAGGTCTACCCATCTCCTTACCTCCGGCGGAGAGTGCAACAATGCCACCTGGGCTAGTTGGGCTGCCTCATAATAAAAATGAAGGTGTGGAAGGCCGAGGCCGCCCCTGTCCCTAGCTCGGTAAAGAATATTGTGGGAGACCCTATGTTTCTTGTTCTGCCATATAAATTTGCCTATTGTTTGTTGAAGTGGACCCAAGTCAGATCTGGTTACTCTAATCGGGAGTGCCTGAAACAAAAACAATATTCTAGGGAGTACATTCATTTTCACAGAGTGAATCCTCCCTATCCAAGAGATTGCTTTATCTGTCCATTGCCCCATATCAGTCATCAATGTCCTTATCAGCGGGGTATAATTCTGTTGAAATAATTGTTGGGTCCGCCGTCAATTGTATGCCTAGATATTTTATGTGATCGCTTGCTATACGTAGGTTATATGTCGCCCCAATGTAAGTGACGTCCCGCTCTGGCATACCTAAAGGCAACATGCTGGACTTGTCCATATGAACCTTGTATCCAGCCAAGTCACCAAAGTCCTTCAATACAGCTGTCAGCGCCACTATAGATTCCCTTGGCTCAGTCAGAGTCAGCAATACGTCGTCTGCGAACGCCGATACCACATATCTGTGCCCTCCGACGTCTACTCCTTTAATGTCCGGGGTCGCGCGTATTGCCTAAAGGAGTGGTTCTAATGATAAGGCGAACAACAAGGGAGACAGCGGGCAGCCCTGTCTAGTACCGTTACTCAGATTGAATGGATAAATCCTTGCACCCGAGATGCAAATTCGCGCCCTGACATTGGTTTACATGGCCCGTACCGCCGTCGTAAACTAAGCTGGGAAGCCAAAATGATCTAGTATTGCAAATAAATAAGGCCATTTTATCCTGTCGAACGCCTTTTCGGCGTCTAGCGACAGTAGCATCGTCGGTATTTTCCGTATGGTTTGTCTCCAAATGAGGTCTACATTACGTCTGGTATTCTCATAAAGTTGTCTATTTGGTATAAACCCTACTTGGTCCGGATGAACCAATCGAGGTAGCATCGGGTTTATCCTGGCGGCCAGAATTTTCGCTAGTATTTTGGAATCGTGGTTGATAAAGGAGATCGGGCGTAAGTTTTCTGGGAACGACAGATCCCGTCCCGGTTTCGGTAATAAAACAATATCAGCCAGCGACATGTCCCTATCAGGGGTACCTCCCTCTAATTCCCCCTCTTTTTTGTCCACCATCCTTTCTCTGCACATCTTTTCTTTCACTATATCTCCACTCTTTCCACCTTTCACTTTCCACACTTTGTTCATTATACACACAGTAGGTCCTCTCTCTTCATCCACACATCGGTTTTCTACTTCTCTGTTCTATTACAGTTATAACTAGTTATTCTTTACATACTTCAGTTTACATACATCATCCTCCTCCTTCTGTTTTTATGGACTTTTAGCACACATGCACAGTATATTACACACTTATGCTATTTGCACTGCATCACCATGGTAACCAGACGCGATCACGTCACATTATGTCATACACACCACGTCATCACGCACACGTCCTTCACGCATAAGCGGTCACGCCCACCAGTCCACACAACGCCTGAGCACGACTTTATTTTCAAAATCCATTGAGTGGTCTATTGGATTATTGCTACATTAGAGGTAGAGTGCCAGATCTTCTTTTCTGTTTAATATATATATGTATATATATATAAGACTAACTTTAATGAGTATTTGTTTTAACCAGATAATGATCGCATGACGCTCTGTGCCGTCATGCAGTGCAGGGTACACCCAGAGTCGGCCTTAGGTGTGTGTGAGGCTCAGTATGAAATGCTGGCTATGCTAAGATGTTTCATGTTGCTGTCATAGGGTGTAATGCCACCAATGGCAGCTTACAATAACCAGACAGGAACATGAGTTAAGGCTGGTTAATTCATGTAAATTTTTTGTATTCACTCATTCGCTGAAAGTGCTAAGCTGATTCTCTGCACTGAATGAACGACAAGATCTGCAGAAGCCAAATGCTATCCAGCTGCCATAAAAAGAGACTCTGTGCCTGACGGGACCCAGGTAAGGGGCAAATTTAAGGGGAAAATTCCCTCTCATGCTGCAATGACACAGTACAGAGTGCCTAAAGAGTCCTCTGTGCCATGTTAGTTGGTAAATCGCTCTGCTGGTGCCAGTACTGATGTCTGAGGTGGGATCAGGGGTGGATTAGGAGTTGGATTATTTGTAGGATTATGAATAAGGATTAGGGGTTGGAAAAGGAGTAATACTATGGGTAAGATTAGAGTCAAAGGTATATATGTGAGGTTTCATTGTACTTGAGAAGTAGTACAAAAATACAGTAGTACAGTAGTAAAAATACAAATAATGAGTGTTTGCAGTAGTGGGACATGGGTGGTCTGTGAATTTCCCCAAAATGAAACTGTGAATAACCACAACATTTTTTATATTTTGGTCAAAGTTTGTGATAAAATGTGTCAAAATGCTCTTAGTTAAATAGCCTGGATGATGTACTTTCTACAAATATATACTTTTGTGTAGCGGTTTTGGATTCTATGACTACTATAAAGGTGTAATCTAAGCATGCCATTTAGGAACCTGTTATATCATCTCATGAATTTCAGAGCTGTAGTTAGGGATAGTAGACCAATGGTAAACCGACTCCACTACTCAGGTTACATATGAATCCTGTTGATCTCATACTACTTTTATATTTTTGCTCTAGAATGTCCACACATCTGTTCCCTTGTGTGTTATTTTCTCTTGTATTATTACCTTGTCAACTTGTCATACGGAACTAACCTTTTGATTTTCCTTTCTGTACATTTCTTTGAAGTTCCTTCTATGATAGAAGGATTTGCCCAATAAAAATAAATTAAAACAATTTTGTTGTGTGACACGTGATGGCTCTGTCACACAGTATTGGGAAGAATGGGGTACTGTAGCGCATGTACTTATTAACTGTGCTTTCACTATACTTGGGATTAATTATTGACCATTCTAGTCATAGGTAAACACAAGGGATGTGTCGTGCACTACACACCAATATAGGACAAATTGCCTTCCAAGCATAGGCATTTTTGCAATGGTTTGGGTTTGGGTCAGGTTGTTATGTTTTCAAAGAAAGAAATCATGACTATCTATGTATACAACTGATCATTTTGTGCCTCATTTTTTTACATTAGTATTTTCTCTGTGCACATTTGCCTTGCACAATTTTTAAGGATGCCCAGGCACACTATGAAACAAGACTGAAGCTTCAGTTACATCATAAGGGCACCTAAAGTAGACCCAGGAGCACACATAAGCAGTCCTGCAATGTCATGCTAGAGGATATTGGAGTAGTAGGCACGTGGTACAAGGAAAAACTGGACCTTGGAAGAAGCATGATCCTGATTGAGATTGATTAAATCTCAATGATTAGGGAATGAAATTAACAGTAAAAAATAGTAAAAAGCTTTAATGTGCTCATTGTGCATTTACATCAGGTCATACCATCATCGTGACATCACAGGAGGAGACCAGGCCAGCACTGAGGGAGCTTTGGCATTGGAAAAAATGTGTTTTAAATAATTAGTTTTATCTATAGTGCCCAGTGTGCACATTTGCTGAATTCATGTCATGTTAAATATAGATTTGTACAAAATAACTTTCCTTAACCACCTTTTACTCATGTTTCATGCTCTGTGTGTTATTAAATAGCTTCTATTTTTATATAATTTATTAAGTAATCCTTATCACTCTACCCACATCTTCCAACTGCTATCTAATGCACAGTTTCTTACCCCATCATGTGCATTCCAATGGGGATGCTTCTAAAGTAGCCATGATGGTACTTCAGTGACAGTTTTTGTTTCTGATGTTAATGGTATTTGAAAGATAATTTTGATATGTAGGACATTTTTTTTTAATGGGACATAGATAATAACCGTACTTGGCTGTAAAGATCTGTTATGAGTGGTTGCAAAATCTTCAGAACTGCTAATCTACTGTGTTTTCCCATAAGTCAATGAATAAAGTACAAGCAATGAGAAAGAACTCCATACCATAAACATGTGTTAGCTCTCAGAGATGTAAAAAGTGTGCAGAAAGGGGGGTGGGGCCTGACTGCAGAGCGGGACGGTCGTAGGTCTCTGTTGCTCCTGCACTCTACCGCACTAAGAACCGATTACCGTGGAGCAGAACCTGTGACCCGATTTCTCTCGGCTCCCAAATGACTTGGGGCACCGAGACCTGCACAATGACACCACTCACGAGGCTCACCGCACTGTTCCCGCTCGCACAGCCATTGAGACCTACACACGTGGCGGACGCGGGGGAGACGGCCGCTCTCCCGCTGTCCCACCGCAATAGGAGACAAGGTTTGAGCCACCATACCCCCCCCCTATGGACAGGCAGGTGTTATCCCGGTCCCCACCAATCAGACACACATAGCCACAAGGCCTATGACTGCCCACCCTGGCTGGAGCCCTGTCAGTACTGAGCCCAACAACCTGGCGGACGAAATACCAAGGCCTCCACCTACACAACCCCAATTTACCAGCCTGGACCTGATCTTTCAGAAGTTCTGGGACCGGCTGGAAAAACGCCTCGCCAAGACCTCCCTCGTCCATGGAGTGCAGACAGTGGGGATGGTGAAGAGGAGACGGAGTGGACTGACCCCGGGTAAAGCCTGTACCCTTACACCCGCAACAACCGCTGTCCGCCCACCCGAGACGCAGGTCACTAGGGGGCACCCTCTAAAGCTTCAGCCACCTCGCCGGAAGCCCGCCCGCCGCTGGCAAAACACCGGGGCTATCCGCAGCGCCCATTCAGGGAAATGCCCGGCTCAAATGCATGCCCGAGCCTGTGGCACGCCGAAGCCGACCCACCAAGAAGCTTGGGGCTGGGGAGCGGTCCCTCCTTTCATACGACTACCCTGCACACTCCAGATCACCCACGCTCCGACCGCCACGCGTCTTATCACAGGCATTGTACCTGCAACAAGGGAGACTGTGCGGCTGCACACTCCACAGGGCAGCGCGAGAGCCGACCTCCGCAGCAGAGACAGCGGAATCAAGGGACACAATAAAAAGGAGGATGATAGTGTCCGAGAGGTACCAACACGGGGTATCGGATGAAACACCCAATACACTGCTTCACATGGGTATCTGTAGCAGGGACTTCCCCGAGCTCTCTTCATAGTTAAATACCCATCCTCAGTCATCTCAGGCCTATACCACATAGACTATGCTCCTATGTCAGCACTAACCTGCTATTCTAATGTACTTTAAGATGTAACCTGCTCCTAGCGATTTATTACACAGTAGGACTGGAAAGCATACACCTAATGATACCTAGCCTACCTATGCATAGCACAATCTATCACAGTCATCGTGGCAGCAGAGTTTACCTTGTTTAACCACATATCTGACAAGTTTTTTCTTCTGCCATTTAAAGCATATAGTCTATGCTACTAAGCATGATGTTACTTGTAAAGCAAAGCACATACTCAGTATCAAATACTCGTTAACAATGTAGACCACTGTAGGCTGAGATATTTAGTCTATTGGCAATGAACATAAGTATTCGCCATAATCTCGTTTAAAATATGTTTTAAGCTTGTTTCTTTAATCCATAAAAACGTGCAATTGTTTCTCATGTCATGGCACTGTATACGAATGTTTGACCACATTAAGCCTGTTGAAGCTGTCGTGGCTTCGCAAGCCTGTATGTTATTTCTTTTATTGCACATCAAAATAAAGAATGAAAAAAAATAAATAGTGTGCAGAAAGAGAACAGTAAACCATTCAGTGAGCAATATTCCAGTACAAAATACTAAGTAATTTAAAAAAATATATATTTTTTTTATTAGAATAATATATAATCCATACATTCTTTATATTAGAACTCAAATGTGTCATTTCCTATGCTGAAAACAAACACTCAGAGAATGGATTTTGCTGCTTCTTGACAGCTGGAATCCTGGTAGGCTTAGTTTGAGAGGAGCAGACCTCTGGGGAGTCCCTTTAACAGAGCTACTCTGTACAATTACAACTGAAGCAGCAGTGACAGTCGTGTCCCAGTTCTCCTTATGCTCTTCACAGATGCTATGTCCTCTCCTCCTTGTGTTATGGGACCGAGAACTCTGGAAAGATGTCAGGAGATTGCTCAGAGAGCACTGTCCCCAAAACACAGCACATGTTTTTCTCTGTCTGTGGAGCAACACTTCTGTGCCTGTCATGGGAAGCTGTATTCCAATCTTCAACGTCATGTTTTAAAGATACACACACTGTATTAAGCATAAAAGTGTTCATCAAATTACCGAACGGTAAATTACGCATAAGTGGACCACGAAGGTAGTTCCCTTAATCCTTAGAACAACAGAGACCATTTTCCGATCTGTCTGTCAACAGCGATATTTACCATCACTCCTATGACCTTTTCAAGACCACATTGACTTTCAGTTCATCACTGAAAATTCCTGGCCACTGTAGGGGTTAAATCACATATTCTTTTCATCTTTAGATTATTATTAGATATTGCCATTGGTGTTAAAGAGGATTGGTGGCATTTGAGTTAACAGTTTTTGAAGAGTTTGTTTTTATAAAGGATACATACTAGTGAACTGTGCATTGTGTTTAAGGGGTTCTGGGGACATTATATTAAACAATGAATCCATGTTTCACTGTTTTATATTACATGATTGTTTCATAGGGTCAGGGATAAACTTTAATCTTAGAGACGCTTTAGGGCATACAAAGCATGAGATTGATTACACTCCCAGGCAGCAGCTGCTATTTGCAGATGTTGCAATACCTATTGATATGTTGGCAGAGGAGCTAGAAAAGCCAAACTACTCTACATCTATACCCCAGGTGTGATTGCATGAATTACTTTCCCCGTAGTGAGCGCCTGCGTACCCCGTGAGCCGCCCCCTTAGGCTGCTCAACCGTTAACTGTTGCGATGGATACCAAAAATACCTTGCTTTGATAGGCACGATAGTAACCTGCCTCCTGATCTTCTCTATCGCATTCCACTATAGCTGGAAAGCCACTCCCAGCATAATGACACACTTGCGTCCCGTACTTGGCCGTCCTTATTATGGCAACCCATGGTATACAGAGTCCTACATCTACATCACACCAACCAACTTGGATAGCTTGATAAGAAAAAAATAGTAAAAGTGCTTATTCGTGGTGCATGATTGTGGCGGGACACCGCTACTAAGTGCCATGCCCACTGAATATTCAGATGGGTTGGTTCTGCATATTGTATCCCCAATGTGTATTCTTATGATTTTCCCTTGTTGAATGTGTGTTTCCCCTTGTATTTTTACACTATATAATGCATTCTACTTTTCAACCATGCGGGGACGCTCTGACACTCCATTTAGAATGTTTAGTTAGAATGTTCACACCTTGTGAAAACCGCAGACCGCAAGGGAACAAGCGACACGTGCTTCCCCTGGGTGGCCGCCGGTTCGTATCACTGAACGCCTACCAGGGGCAGCATTTGCATCCCGAACCGGCCTGCACACCCTATCTTCGGTCCCCGTGTCGGGAAACGTCCTACCCGCTCCCAACAGAGCTATAGTCACTAATTTCCTCCTACCTAGGAGCTACGAGACTAGGCTTGTGGCTGCTCAGGAGAGCGCTCTCTTTGGTGGATACCTGCGTGGGGATATCCACCGGAGAGGGGGACATGCCCCAACAGGGAATCTCTGGGGCTATGAGTCGGTCTCACAGCCGCAGAGTCCTGTGCCGACCAATGGGAGCGCCCATTCAAACTGGGTTCGCGCCATTCTCCTGGTTGGTCGCCATGAATGAGCGCTGATTGGTCGCTGCGGGGCGCAGGCAACCAATCAGAGTAGGAGTGCTCGTTCAAACTGGGTTTTGTCCCCTTTCTTCTGCTTGGGTGGCGAAACCCCTCTCCTCCCTGAGCGCTGATTTGCCTGAGTTGGTTTTGCGCCTTTCAGCAGATTGGCTGTTGCTTGGTTTGGGCGTGACGTTTGAATTCACGGGACCAAACCAAGCGATGCTGTGGAACTGATTTCGGGGATGTACAGAGCCTCGAGCCACAGACTGTCGTGTGTGTCAATGTATATGTTTCTGTCTGCCTGTAATTGTGTGCATGACTGTCTGTGACTGCATGTGTGACTGTGTGCGTGTGACTGTCTGCCTGTAACTGTGTGTGACTGTGTGACTGTATGCCTGTCTGCCTGTAACTGAGTGTGTGACTGTCTGTCTGTAACTGAGTGTGTGACTGCTGCCTGTAAATGTCTGTGTGGGGCTGCAGGGATTTTATAGAAGGGGGCAGGGATTTTGTATTGGGACAGGAGTCTTTATAAGGGAGGATAAGCAGGGGATTTGTGGAAGGGGATTGCAGGGGTTTTGTAGACGGGGGGAAGTACAGGATTTGTAGAAGGGGGCAGGACAGGGGTTTTGTAGGAGGGGGCAGGGCAGGACAAGGGTTTTGTAGGAGGGGCTGACAGCGGTTTTGCAAAGATTACAAATTGTAAAAAAAAGAAAACATTTAACATTTTTTATAGTTTTTTTTTTGGGGGGGGGGGAGGGAGGGTGCCAAGCACAGGATCTGCCCCAGGTGCCAAATGCTCTAGGTACGCCCCTGCATTCACATACAAGGATACTCACTGTTAGTTACACACTCTCAGGCACATACACTAGTAGACAATGCCAGGCACACTCAGAAATATATGCAGCCAGATAAATACACACTGTAACTGGATGTCTGTATTAGTCAATATTTGTGTCTTTTTGCATCAGTGTGTTTGTGTGTGTATGCATGTGCATGCATCCGTGTGTATATGTATTTTGTGTATTAGTGTGTATATGTGAGCATGTATTAGTAGTGTGTCTGTAATGTGAGAGTGGTATGGTATGGGTAATACAAAGGTAAAGTTGCAAGCAACATATATATTATATATATACATATACAATACATGGGGAAACACATATATGATAATATACATGTAAATGATTGTACAATATGTGGGGAAAATGTCTTACATTGTTTTCTTATCTGTAACTTTATTATTTGGTAACTGCTTTTTTAAAAGCCCAACAAAAATTAAAATTTTTGTTTCCAACAACCCCTTCACACTGTCTACACGACTGTCAGGCTATGCAACCATACCCCGCATTTGTATATGAACAATTAGCATAATTGCAAATTAAATTTGTTTATTGCAAATTATCTCATAACTACAGTCAGAGAGCTCACAATTCAGAGGCATAGGGAATCGTGACAATGCATGTCTCTGATGATGAATACAATGCTGCAAGCCCGCCATTCAATGTATCTACAGCTCCTTATACACAGACAAGGCAACCCCTATTTATTTTTCACTAATAGTGTGTCAGGATTACTAGTTGATCCAGCACATAGAATTGTGTCACACAGATGACTAATAGGTAACGTATTACCAGGCCTTAGAATGGCCAGACTTAACGTACCAAAGAGTAGTCAGGATACTTGCCGAGGTCAGGGGATACAGAAAGAGACACAACGATAAGGGAAAGAAGTCAGGGATACCAGAATACAGGGAAGTCAAAATCAAAGCCAAAGTCAAAAACAAGAAGAAACTTGAATCAGGAACGTGCTCTCGGACAACCACAAGGGAAACCACAACAGGGCACTGAGCATGATGAGAACTGGGCCTAAATACCCCTCCTCTGGATCTAATAGGCTGTAATCGGCCTTTGACCCCAAAGGCAGTTATCAGGTTTAAATTTGCATAATTGCTGCTCAGCACAAACCCTCCTGTGGATTTGATTTCTGATGGGCACAACTTTTCCTGTCAGGACAGTAATGCTTGGCACAACTTTTCCTGTCAGAACAGTAAATGTCATTAATCACATTTTTATATGCGGATGAATACGTGACATAGTGTTAGTGGGGGGCCTCATGTTTGAGGTTCGATTAAGGCCTCGCAAAGTCTAGAGCCGTCCCTGTTCCTACATGACAGTGAATTGAACAGTGAGACTTCAGGGGCATAATATATACACAAACCTGCTTCTTTAAGCTAAAGTTGTTTTGGTGACTATAGTGTCCCTTTAAGTTTTAAAAGGAATCCGTGAGTGTAGACTACCATTTGGATTTTGCTTGTATAGACTTGTGACCACAGTCTAGCACCTAGTATTATAACATTGACAAATTTAAAGCAGGAGTGCAAGGAAGCTTGAAATATATGTTCATCAGTATATACAAATAACATTTACTAGCATAATAAACTAGAAAACATTAAACTGGAAAAAATGACAAAGCAATCATTAATTTAGCTGTAAATAACTAATCATGGAAAGTTACCTGTTGAGTCAATACTTTCAGAATATTACTAGGGAACATATTACAAATATCTGCTATATATGATAGAAAGTGAGCAGCAATAGCTGTGCTGTAACTGTGCCCAAAATATAATTACTGCATCTAGAGAGAGAAGGCAGCTATGTACTTTGGCGGAAATGTGACAAATTAGTCTTTTTGAGACGTATTCTGAAAGCCTGCAGCTTGGGTTATTCTGGGAATAGCCAACTATGGAGCTGTGTTCGGTACAAGCTCCTGATATTATAAGATATTTTATGATTTCCTATTACAGTGAAAATATTTTTTGGACAGTGTAACTTAAGAGTCTAAGCCATGCACAGAAGTGACTATTTTTCCATATATCTAGATACATATATTCAATCAAACTACTCAAAGAGGGATATTTACTTAGCGGAGGTGAACAGACATCTGTCATAATTTTTATTACTAAAAGAATGCATGTAATGTAGATTCTGTGTTAACTTTTTTGTAATATATGTTTTTTTGACAAGGCAAGAAGAAAACATAGGTATTAACTTAGTTGCGGCATTAAATGAAATCCAACGCTAATGTAGAATGCTCAATAAGCCAAGCTGTGAACAAATAAATTTAGTTGGCTTGGCCAATCAGAGTTAAGAAAAGGGAGGAGTAGAAAAAGGGAAAAAAAGATGACAGAATGGGAAAGTAGGAATGGATCAGAGAGGCAGTGGCATCAATAGGATTAGTATCAGCAAGTGCGGTGACTCAAAATGTCACCACCCTCCATGGACCACCTCCTGAACTAGACCGTATGAGATCCCTGGTAGTCCAGTGGCCAGCTTTTCAGGTCTGTGCTGTCCTTGTATAGGGTTTCCAGCTCTCTGATAGTGTGAAAGGGTTGCTATGATACTATAAGTGATAGTGTCGGAGCTAACAATAGGTATATACAGTTAGGTCTGGAAATATGTCCAAATGGAAAGTGAGGGTCCAAAAGCTTTATTACCGAGCCTTCGAGTGGCCAGACGTAACATTTTAACAGACAGATTCAAAGTCAGGAATAGCCGAAGGCAGAGATACAGAAATATGGAAACAAGAAAAACACGCCAGGTCAGGATAACAAAAATACACAGGCAGGTCAACTGCAAGCCAGGTCAGAGGTTCACAGAGTCAAAACAAAGCAAGGTCAAAAACAGGACGACACAAGAGAGTCGCAGAAGCACTAAACGTGTAACTAAACAGAAACCACAATATGGAAATGAGTAAGGGCCTGAACAAGCTTTAGATAAGTTCACATGTGTTCTAATTGGTATATGTGATCTCTTTAACTCCAAACAGCATATGGTCACCTAAACGATGTGGTCCCTTTATGGGTGGGCGTGACATCATCATCTTTAAATCTATTTAAGATTTTCACTTGCTGAAGACAAAACGCAATGTAGAAAGACCAACAAGCAAATACATCTGCAGTAAAGGCCTGGCAAAACATTGCAAAGTAGGAAAACCAGTGTTTGTTGGTGTCTATGCATTCCAGACTTCAAGCTGGCATTGCCTGCAAAGACTTCTTGACCAAGTATAAAAAATTTAAATTTATTTATGATTGTGTTAATTTGTCCAATTACATTTGAGCCCTGTGTATGAAATTGGTTTCAATTCCTAAACATTTCATATGATATTTTTGTCCAACCACTTGAATTAAAGCTGGAAAGTCTGCACTTCAATTACATCTCGGTAGTTGAATTTAAAATCCATTGTGGTAACATCTCAAACCAAGTTGATCTCATTGCTATATCAGCATCGATGTTCACAATCGGAGGAATGGGGTAACCTTTACTACATAGACCAGTCGAACTGGTATTGCATGGAAAAGTTATGTGGTAACATTTTTTTTTTTTTAATTTCTGTGCCAGGGTACTCTTCTTACCATAACCACTACAGTGGTGTATGGGTGTTCCTTTCCTTACTTTACATATTCATAGTGATAGAGCAACCTACAGCAACCACATGCTTTAAAGTAAATTCTACAAGGTCCACTTAATTTTCTTAATGTTATGAAAAGCTTCCATGAGTAGGAGAACACTATTGTTTTAGAAATACAAAACTGTATTCCTAGCACTACAGTGTCCCACTACCTCCACACCCCCTACTCCCCCGGTCTCTTCCTTCTGTGACATTACTACGATGAGGGAACCTAAAGCACATGCACGATGAGCACTGCACGCACATTAGGGCTTCCCAATACAACAGCATTGAATCAATGCTTTCCTATAGGCATTTTCATGCAAGCCCTTAGGACATCAAATGCTGTTTCACAGAGTTCTACTTAGTGAAGCACCAGGAAGTGCCTCTAGTGGCTGTCTGGAAGAGAGCCACCAAAGGTGGAATTAACCCTGCAATGTAATTATTGTTGTTTCTCAGAAAGCGCAATGTTTTTCATTGCAGGGTCAAACATACCAATGTGTTGAAGTGGTCTAGGGGCCTATAGTGTACCTTTAATTGACTGGTCTGCAGTGGCCTGCTCTCATTCTGGCATTTAGATAATCTAGTAAATTTGGGAACACACACACAAATGAATATATAAAATGATAATGCTCTAATAACTGCTGTCCTATACTCAAAGTGTCAGGGCTGTGAAGCAAATCATAGTTTGCATGTCTGATCTCGGGAATAAAAATTGTTGGGTTTAGTGCTCAAATTTTGCAGAGGCTTTTTCGTTCCTGTGAAATAATAAAGGGTGTCAAATAATTTGTAGCGTTAACTAAATTTAAACTCATTTTTCTGATTTTCTTTATTTTTTTGTTTTATCAGTATATTCTCAGCTAATTTGAAATTCAAAACAGAACAAAGAAGATATTGCCTATTTCTCTACCAGCAATCCGTTTCAGTTTGACAAGGAGCAATTTAAGGCATATTTAATGCTGTTTTGCATTCTGTAACTTCTGTCATCATTTTATGTGCTCAGAGCTGGAGTTTTTTCATTGCAGCGTATACTGGTAGGACATCAGAAGCTTTTATATTTATGGGTCTGTTAAGACATTCAAAGAAACTTCTCTGCTGCTCATTATCAACATCCAGCATACCAAAATAATGATTTGCATTTATATGAAGCTATTCATCCAAGCAGATCAAAAATAATTTTGCGATTTTCCTCTCAAATATGTATAGGCAACTCTGTGAAGACTCATCTTGGTATACAATTCTACACTTAGTTTTAATTAGTAAGCATTGGTAATCTTGCCAGAAAATGTGATAAGCTTCTTATATAAGCAAAGTGCACACTTTTGTCTGGTAAAGCCACTGTTCAATCTTTTCATTGAAGGAACGCTCCAAGACTCGTAACTTCTGCATCACATTGAAGTGGATTTTGTGGCAGTAGTGTCCTGGTGCCACCTCATTGTTTGCTGTGACCGGGCCCGTCACTCCCGCCACTGGTCGACCCTTGCGAACAGTGTGCCTGCGGGCATAGCTTCAGGGATACAGCATGGGGCACGCCGTCACCTGATGACCGGAAAGAGGAGCGCACAGCAGATTGCTCCCCTTGAGCCAGTCATTGCATGTAGTGTGGCAGAGTGGACCGTGGTCTGACAGGAAGTGCTGACTGTGAGCAACAAGTACTTCCTGTCAGACCAAGTAGTGGAAACAAAATAGCTTCTACGGCAGTACCCTCGGCTGGAGGCTTAGCAGGTTAGCGGGGGGAATAGGACACATGGAGGGGCTGGGGCGGAAGGAATGAAACACATGGAGGGGCTGGGTGGAGGAATGAGACACATGGAAGGGCTGGAGGGAAATGAGGCACATGGAGGAGCTGCTGGGGGAAATGAGACACCTGAAGTGGGAATGAGACACATGGGGGATAATAGACCTGTAGGAGATAAGATGAGGATAATTAGCTACAAGGAAGGTGTAGGGGGGATAAAACACACATGGTGGGGCTGGGGTGGAAGTGAGGCACATGGAAAAGGGGGGGGTGGAAGGATGAGAAACATGGAGGTGCGGGGATTGGAAGAATGAGACACATGGAGGTGCGGGGGTGGGAGGATGAGACTCATGTCGGGGCTAAGGGGGATGAGAAACACGGGGGGCTGTGGGGTTGAGACACATGGAGAAGCTGGGAGAGAGAATGAGAAA
Organism: Pelobates fuscus; assembly: GCF_036172605.1. Classification (NCBI taxonomy): domain Eukaryota; kingdom Metazoa; phylum Chordata; class Amphibia; order Anura; family Pelobatidae; genus Pelobates; species Pelobates fuscus. Next base: position 377,013,670 of record NC_086317.1, on the reverse strand, counting down.
CATGGGGGGATAAAACACATGGAAGAGCTGGGAGGAGAAGAATGAGACACATGGAGGGGCTGCGGGGAGAATGAGATACATGGAAGTGCTGGGTGGGAGAATGAAACACATGGAGGGATGTGGGGGAGGAATGAGACACATGGAGGTGGGATGAGATGCATGGGGTGATGAGAGCAGGGCCGGCGCGTCCATAAGGCGGCACAGGCGGCCATCTTAGGGCGCACCGGCTCTGGGGGCGCAAAATTCCAGTGAACGGCAGGAGGGAAGTGCTCCCTCCTGCCAGGTCACCTCCTGGATCCCCGGCGTGGCGTCTGGCTGAAGTGGATTGCGAGGTGGCAAGGGAGCTCTGATCTCTCTGACCTGCTCCCTCGCGCACCTTCTGCTGATGCCGCGGAGCCGGAATATGACTTCATATTCCGGCTCCCGCGGCATCAGAAAACAGCCTGCGAGGGAGCAGATCAGAGAGATCAGAGCTCCCCCTCACCTCGCAATCCAGTTCAGCCGGACGCCTCCCAGCAGCACCACTGGACCACCAATGAGAGACCCACGCCAGCTCTCCAGGTAGGGAGGCTGGGTGGGAAACTTAAATGAAATTTATATTATTAATTACTGTGAGTGTATGCATGTGAGTGTGTCTGTCAGTGTGTGTGTGTGTGTGAGTATGTGTGTCTGTGAGTTTGTGTGTGTCTGTCAGTGTGTGTGTGTTTGTGTGTGTGCATGTGAGTTTGTGTGTGTCTGTCAGTGTGTGTGTGTGTGTGTGCATGTGAGTATGTGTGTCTGTCGGTGTGTGTGTGTGAGTGAGTGTGTGTGTGCATGTGAGTGTGTGTGTCTGTCAGTGTGTGTGTGAGTGAGTATGTCAGTGTGTGTGTGTGTGCATGTAAATATGTGTGTGTGTGTGTGTGTAAGTATGTGTGTCTGTGAGTTTGTGTGTGTCTGTGAGTTTCTGTGTGTGTGTGTGTCTGTCAGTGTGTGAGTGTGTGTGTGTGTGTGTGTGTGTGCATGTGAGAATGTGTGTCAGTGTGTGTGTGAGTATGTGTGTCTGTGAGTTTGTGTGTGTGTGTGTGTGTGTGTGTATGGGGGGCATCTGAGTGTGTGTGTGCCTGTCAGTGTGTGTTTGTCAATGAGTCTGTCAGTATTTGTGTGCGTGTGAGTGTCTGTCAATGAATGAGTGTGTCAGATAAGTGAGTCTGGCTGTCAGAGACGTCTGTGTGTTTGTCATTGAGTGTGTGTGACTGTCAGTGTTTATACACACCTGACTGTAGTATGGCCAAGCGGAGTGTACCGTGGTACAGGAACTTCTGTTTCCTGTACCTGGCAGGACTGACAGGAAAAGCTCACTGTACCGGGATTCGCTCCGCTTAGCCACGCTACAAGAAAGGTAGGAGGCACACCAGGAAGGGGAGGGGACCACTATGGGGGTGGGTGGACAGGGAGAGGAGGGGAGAGATATCCTGAGGTACAGGAAAAGGAGGGAGGGGGAGAGGAACACAAAGCGACAGGGAACAGAGGGTGGAGGGGAGAGGAACACTAAGGGACAGGGAAAGGAGGAGAGAGGGGATAGGAACAGTAAGGGTCAGAGAAGGGAGGGGCCCATTAAGGGACGGGGGAGGGTCTGGATGTGAAAAACACACAGCGGGGCTTGAGAAGGAAAGAGACACACAAAGGAGGTCTGAGCGTTACCACGGCAACGCTCAGATCTTGCGAGAGTGAACTCTAGCCTGCAGGGGCTAGAGTTCACTCTCACCACTGGACCACCAGGGAAGGCAGCATGGTCCCCCTCCCAGGCAGGCCGGCTCCCCACACCCAGGCAGACCGCCCCAGGCTAAAGGTAAGGAGGGAGGGAGGGGGATATAACTTTTTTTTTTTTTACTTATTAATAAAAAACATATTTAAATGTAAATAAAAAAATCACACTAACAGCCCCCTCACACACACACATCACCCCAATACACACACATCACCCCCAGACACACACATCACCCAGAAACACACAGCACCCAGACACACACATCACCCCCAGACACACACAACCCCCAGACACACACAGCACCCAGACACACACAGCACCCAGACACACACATCACCCCCAGACACACACAGCACCCCCAGACACACACACAGCACCCCCAGACACACACACAGCACCCCCAGACACACACACAGCACCCCAGACACACACAGCACCCCCAGACACACACAGCACCCCCAGACACACACAGCACCCAGACACACACAGCACCCAGACACACGCAGCACCACCAGACACACACAGCACCACCAGACACACACACAGCACCCAGACACACACAGCACCCCCAGACACACACACAGCACCCAGACACACACAGCACCCCCAGACACACACAGCACCCCCAGACACACACAGCACCCAGACACACACAGCACCCTCAGACAGACAGCACCCTCGCTCACACACACACACACACACACATATATTTTCTTTGTCTGTTAACTCACTGAGGGTTATTTTATATATATATATATATATATATATATATATATATATATATATATATCCCTCAGTGAGTTAACAGACAAAGAAAATTAGAAACCTAGAATGTGACGGCAGATAAAAACACCCTCACACACAGCACCCCTCTTACATACACACACACTGCGCCCCTCACACATACAATACGTCCAAATATATATATATATATATATATTTATATATATATATACACACACACACTACAGCACCCCACACACTGCACCACTACACACATTACGCTCCAGATACACGCTAGATCCCTTACCCTATATGCACTCTTAATCCTCTATACACACACACACACAATCTCCTATACACACTCTGGGTCCTTTACACACTAGATCTCCTACACACACACACACACACACTGCACCACCTACACACACACTACATTTCTTGTCAGCAAACACATACAACATTCTCTAAACACACCCTCTCTACAACCCCTACACACACTACGTCACCTATACACAGTGGTGTATCCTGGTTTTGTGCTGCCCTAGGCAGGACAAAACTCAGGCGCCCCCCTCCCGCCCACGCCACCCCCACCCAACCCTCCCCCCCCCGCCCGCGCCACCCCCACCCAACCCTTCCCCCGTCCTGCCTTCTAAATACACACACACACATTCACTGACAAATACGCATACACTAGGTAACAGAAACACACACACACACTAACACACACACTCACTAGCAGATACACACACACACTCACACTAACAGACACACACACAGTCTAACAGACAAACACACTAACATACACACACACACACTTACAGACACACACACACTGACACACACACACACACTAACAGACACACACACACTTACAGACATACACACACACTAACAAACACACACTTACAGACATACACACACACACACTAACAGACACACTCACACAGACATACACACACACTAACAGACACACACACACTTACAGACATACACACACACTAACAAACACACACTTACAGACATACACACACACTAACAGACACACACACACAGACATACACACACACTAACAGACACACACACACTTACAGACATACACACACACTAACAAACACACACTTACAGACATACACACACACAGACACACTAACAGACATACACAGACATACAAACACACTCATATTTAATACATTACAATGCAGAGTGATGCTGGGAGGCGGAGCCGGAATATGACGTCATATTCCGGCTCCCAGCCTCACTCTGCGGCGCGCGAGGGAGCTGAGCAGACAGCTCAGAGGAAGTGCTCCCTCGCCGCCCGCCCACCCACCCGCACTGCCCAGCAGCCCGCCGGCCGCCCAGCATGCCTTGTTAGCCGCAAGGCTAACAAGACATTTGCCTTGGGCATTTGGGGGCGGCTTTTTTTGCCGCCCCCTGAAAAATGCCGCCCAAGGCAAATGCCTTGTTTGCCTCGCGGCTAATACGCCCCTGCCTATACACACACACTACAGCCCGTATACACACACTCGCTACATCCCCTATAACACCATGCCCCCTATACACACACTCTCTACAGCCCCTAGCCACACATATTACACCACAAACACAAATTAAATTGACCTATTTACACAATACCACACCACGCTCTACACACACGCAATCCCACAAGCAGGCTCCAAACGCATGCACCATACACTTTCCTGGCCCTTTTGTCCTCTGGTATCCCACTTGTGGAGACACCAGAGACAATTTAAAAGCAAACACAGCGCAAGCATGTTATTAAATTTGCTTGCGCTGCGCAGAACAAATACAGGGCCTCTTTCTAATGCCAGAGCTCTTCAGCGGGGCTCTGCGCATTGAACCAACTTGCTCACTTTGAGAGGGGGTGTGCTTGTCATTAGTGATGACAAAACACACCCTCTCTGGCCCCGCCCCCTTCTTAGGGGGCCGCTCTGATTGAAAAATGCCCGGGCATAATTTTTTTCCCAGTACGGCCCTGGGCAGAAGTGCTGCGGTTTGTCCCCTGTTCCAGCTAGGAAGCGGTCCTTGGCGGAGGTACCCAGCCAGGGGTACAGGGAGTTCCGTTACACACAGTAAGGCAGAACAATTTCTAATAGTGTATCCTTCCCCTGGTAATTTTATAATAAACTGTGGACATATGGATATGACACAGCCGGTATAAAGTTTACATCATATGAAACCATTATCCTAAACGTGACGATTCTCTAGGAAACCAGCTTAAACACATAGGCCCACATTATTAAGCTTCTACAAAAATGCTGAATGACTGAGCGAGTAAAGCTACTTGATGCAAAACAGGGACAAGAACAAGACTATTAGACAAAATAACAAAAGGGAAAACAAGAAGATGAAGTTCTAGTTTTTCTTCAAAAAACAGGAAAAAGCCTGATTACCTCAGAGCCATATATAAATGTAAAAGTGGTTTCTGTTGCTCTCAGTGGAGAAGTGAGGTGCTAGCAAATATGTAAATGTTGCATGGTTAACCAGGAAAAGCAGACTATTTATAATATCTAGCCAAGAAGTAAAACCTTGCTGTTCTATGAGTATATTTATTTGATCATTTAACTTGTGTTTACTGCATATTATACATTGACATCTGGGTATACCAAAGATCATCATTAATCTTTCTAAAGCATCCAGAGTCAGGGCACTATATAACAAATGTAAAATAAAGTAATTAAAATAATGTACGATGCTTTTGAATGTCTGCCGTGTCTAAATGACTTTTATTTGGATTTCTATGTCTAATGTACTCATTAGTCTTTTGTTTTTAAATTGCCCTTGGGTATTCCGCATTCAGTATATTTTTATTAACTTGCTTCTGTAATACAAAATAATGTTATTAGCTCTTCTGTTTCTCTTAATTCACTTCATAGTAAAAAACACTGTTATTAGATGAGTGAAAAGGGCTTTTCAGATATGCATAATCTAGCAAGGTTTCTGAAGCCATCCACAGGCAGTGGGCTGTCAGATGAAGGACACTCTAATACCCACGCCAGGACTTCCATACAGTGCATCTGGATCCTGACACACTTCCTGGAAAATTGTTGCTGCACCAGTATATCCACAGGTGGGGATCATACCGCCCAAGCGCTGATCAGAAGCTCCAAAAAACTGTAAGTGCATTTCTATATTTTCTTCACCAAGTATAAGTAACAGCACCATGAAATGCAGTGAGCTCTTTAAGGTATATAGTTTCTCAAATACATGTATCGATTGGTTTATGGTGATAAACTGGACTTGACATTTGATTGAGTCAGGGGTTGAGTACATGCTCTTAACCCCTTAAGGACCAAACTTCTGGAATAAAAGGGAATCATGACATGTCACACATGTCATGTGTCCTTAAGGGGTTAAATAGGGTGTCCAACAAGTCAGAAGGAAGAGTCAAATTATGGCTGTAAAGTCTCTTTTTCAGTAAACACTTATTTTGTATGCGTAGTCTCTCGGAGATTTAAAAAAAATGTGGCTGGGGGAGGGGTGGATTTATCCACCTTTAAATGGAATGTTAATCAACACACTATTAGCTTAAAGTGTATATATATGCAAACACTTATAATAAAAACATTATGACTCAGGCTCTCTCCGGGCAGGGCTGGACTGGGAAAAAAATGAGGCCCGGGCTTTTTTCAATCAGAGCGGCCCCCTAAGAAGGGGGCGGGGCCAGAGAGGGTGTGAGAAGTGAGCATGTTGGTTCAATGCGCAGAGCCCCGCTGAAGAGCTCTGGCATTAGAAAAAGGCCCTGTATTTGTTCTGCGCAGCGCAAGCAAATTTAATAACATGCTTGCGCTGAGTTTGCTTTTTAATTGTATCCACAAGTGGAATACCAGAGGACAAAAAGGGCCAGGAAAGTGTATGGTGCATGTGTTTGGAGCCTGCTTGTGGGATTGCGTGTGTGTAGAGTGTGGTGTGGTATTATGTAAATAGGTCAATTTAATTTGTGTTTGTGGTGTAATATGTGTGACTAGGGGCTGTAGAGAGTGTGTGTATAGGGGGCAAAGTGTTATAGGGGATGTAGCGAGTGTGTGCATACGGGCTGTAGTGTGTGTGTATAGGTGACGTAGTGTGTGTAGGGGTTGTAGAGAGCGTGTGTTTAGAGAATGTTGTATGTGTTTGCTGACAAGGAATGTAGTGTGTGTGTAGGTGGTGCAGTGTGTGTGTGCGCAGGAGATCTAGTGTGTAAAGGACCCAGAGTGTGTATAGGAGATTGTGTGTGTATAGAGGATTAAGAGTGCATATAGGGTAAAGGATCTATTATTATTATTATTATTGCCATTTATATAGCGCCAACAGATTCCGTAGCGCTTTACAATATTTTGAGAGGGGGGATGTAACAATATATAAGACAATTACAAGAAAACTTACAGGAACAATAGGTTGAAGAGAACCCTGCTCAAATGAGCTTACAGTCTATAGGAGGTGGGGTATTAGAAACATTAGGATAGGAAATATCAGGTAGGAGTGAAGCAGAGCTGGAGAAGAGAGCAAAGCACTATCCCATAGGAGAGAGCAAGAGACAGGTATGTAAGGGAGAGATTACTCTGGGAGGCCATACGCTTTCCTGAAGAGATGGGTTTTAAGGCCCTTCTTAAATGATTGAAGACTAGGGGAGAGTCTGATGGCAGTAGGCAAGTTATTCCAAAGGAGAGGAGCCGCCCGTGAGAGGTCCTGCAAGCGCGAGTTGGCCGTACGGGTGCGAGCAGCGGTCAGGAGGTGGTCGCGGGCAGAGCGGAGGGTACGAGGAGGGGCATACCTCTGGATCAGTGAAGAGATATAAGAGGGGCTGGAATTGTTCAGTGCTTTAAATGTATGGGTTTGCACTTTGAATGGACTCCGATAGGATACAGGGAGCCAATGTAAGGACTGGCAGAGGGGCGAGGTGTGAGAGGACCGACTGGATAGGAAAATCAGTCTAGCTGCAGCATTCATTACAGACTGTAGCGGGGCAGTACGGCTTTTGGGGAGACCAATCAGGAGAGAGTTACAGTAATCCATGCGGGAAATTACTAGAGCATGGACAAACTCCTTGGTAGCATCTTGCGTAAGAAAGGGGCGGATGCGGGCTATGTTTTTGAGTTGGAACCTACAGGACTTGGCAACAAACTGGATGTGAGACTCAAAGGTGAGACCAGAGTCAAGTATGACGCCAAGACAGCGCGCTTGTAGGGATGGACTTATGTGGATATCACTGACTTGAAGGGAGAGTGAGAGAGGAGGATCAGTATTAGGAGGAGGAAAGACAAGGAGTTCAGTTTTAGAGAGGTTAAGTTTGAGAAAGCGTGACGACATCCAGTCAGAGATGGAAGAGAGGCAAGCAGTGACACGTTGCAGGACGGCCGGGGAGAGGTCCGGTGAGGAGAGGTATATCTGAGTGTCATCAGCGTACAGGTGGTAGTTGAATCCAAAAGAGGCAATAAGTTTTCCAAGAGAGGCAGTATAAAGAGAAAATAGAAGGGGACCAAGGACAGAGCCTTGGGGAACTCCAACCGAGACAGGGCGAGGGGAGGAGGTATCCTTGGAAAAGGAGACACTAAATGAGCGTTGGGAGAGATAGGAGGAAAACCAAGAGAGGACAGAGTCACAGAGACCGAGTGATTGAAGAGTTTGAAGGAGGAGAGCATGATCAACTGTGTCAAAGGCAGCAGAGAGGTCAAGGAGAATTAATATGGAGTAGTGGCCTTTGGATTTAGCAGAGATTAGGTCATTAGTCACTTTGATAAGAGCGGTCTCAGTAGAGTGGAGAGGGCGGAAGCCAGACTGAAGAGGGTCAAGGAGAGAGTTGGAATTAAGGAAGTGAGACACACGGGTAAAGACAAGTCTTTCCAAAAGCTTTGATGAGTAAGGGAGCAGGGATATGGGACGATAGTTAGAGGGGGAGGACGGGTCAAGAGATGGTTTTTTCAGGATAGGTATTACAGTGGCATGTTTAAGGTCAGCAGGAACAGTGCCAACAGTGCCATCTAGCGTGTATCTGGAGCGTAATGTGTGTAGTGCTGTAGTGTGTGTGTATATATATATATATAGATTTGGACGTATTGTATGTGTGAGGGGCGCAGTGTGTGTGTGTGTATGTAAGAGGGGTGCTGTGTGTGAGGGTGTTTTTATCTGCCGTCACATTCTAATTTTCTTTGTCTGTTAACTCACTGAGGGTTATTTTATATATATATGTATATATATATATATATATATATATATAAAAAAGTATGTATCTTGGCACTCACCCTTTCCAAAACAAATAGTTTAAATGCCTAGGTGCTATCCCACGTTGTAGTATATATATATGAAGAAATAAGAGATGCACTCTCAGGTCTTGATCAAGAATAAAATCGGTATTTTATTCTCCAAATAGGGTTAACATTATCCGATCGATGTTTCGACCCCTTAGGGTCTTCCTCAGGATCCTGATATATATGTGTGTTTGGGTGTACATTTAATTCCCTGGGGAATTTTCCTCGACACAAGACAGAGAAGGGAATTTGTATCCTCAGAAGTTCCTCCTTTTTATTCCAGTCCTCGATGATTCGTTTTCTGGTTTCTTGCTGTGATGTAAACTTGTTAGCTGTGCGCTTTGTACCACGAATAGGTATTACACTGAGTAGAGCGGGTGACCGATCCAAGATGGCGGCCCCGCGGCTCATCAGCGCCAGTAGGTATTAGCGGTCAATGCGGCGTCTATAATATATATGTCTATGGGCTACACCATTACATGCTGGCTTTATTGTGCAAAAAAACTTTGTTAAAACTTTTGCTGACAGAAAATAGGCAACTTCCACCTGCCATGAAGACACTGGGTTATACTTTTGAAGCTAGTGTTTTTTTTGTTCACTTTATCTACTGTTAATGTAGGTTGAGATGCTATGCCACTATTGCATCCCTACTGCCATTTTATGTTCGAAGACAGCTACTGGGTTAAAATGGCTGTATTGTTTACCTATCTTAAGCATGCAGCCCACGTAAAAAAAAAAAATGTCAGTATACTGTTTCACCCTACAATTAAACTTATCTGAGTTCTGTCTCCCACTGTCAGATATAATGAAGGTAAAGAGAAATAAATAATTTCTTTTTGACTAATTTAAGATACCCTGCTGCATTTTATCAGCTGCACATTTGTAAACTTGACAGTTTCTATAGCTATGGAACTATGTCTGTACACTTGTCATTTTATGTTGTGGAAGTTGAATTTGATCATTCACTCAGTGCACACTAACACTGCACACTGTTGATTGTATGATTATTATCCCTGCTGTTTGAGGAAAGATACAAGGTTATCACTTTATACCCAAGATATAAAACTCTCTACTTTTTTCTTCATGTTTAAAATAGCAAGAGTCCGTACTTCTTACATGCATACATACGTTTATTGGCTTGGTTTAATAATTAACTATGTTTTGTCCATTATACATTTAAACAACATTATATATTGTATAATACAAAGAATGTATGGGATAAAAAAGCCCTTGAGGTAAAAAAAAAAAAAAAAAAAAGCTATGCTCTGGCCTGAAAAATAGTCACTGCAAAATGTCATTTTAGTTCTATAATGTATAGTTAAAACTTGCTAATAGTTGCTATTATATTAGAACAGTGGGTTATTTGCAATGTTCTCACACAACTGTTGCCCAGTCCAGGCATCCCAACATTCAAAAAACTCATTATACAAAGGTGGCTGCAACAGCTACTGAGCCCCCTTACACACACATACACCGCCACCAAACATGGATAAACAAGGACATGACACTTTAATATGACAGAACACAACTTATTTAACAACATGTGGCAACTATTTACACCCGCTTTACTTGACACACAGATACACACACTGACACATACACACACACTGGCATATACACTCAGTGACACATACATACACACAAAGTTGTTTTCCTTGCACTATAGCCCGCTATAGTGCCCCCTCCATTTCCCCCCTCCATGGTGCATAAGGGGGTTAAAAAACCCTACTGTCACTTACCTTATTCCAGGGCCAATGTCGGCTCCTTATTCGTGTGCGCGGAGAGCTCAATGATAGCATTAGCACTTTCCCCATAGGAAAGTATTGTATAATGCTTTCCTATGAGGTTTTGAGTGATGCTGGATGTCACTCAAAACCCTTTGGATTATGCAACATGTCACTCAAAACCCCGTAGTCGCCTAAGCACCCGAAAGTCCCTCTTTTGACTGTCTGGAAGACAGCCACTCAAGGTAGAGTTAATCCTCCACAGTAATTATTGCAGTTTATCAAGAACTGCAATAATTACAATTGCAGGGTTAAGGGGACTGGGGCACTGCACCCAGACCAATTCAATAAGCTGAAGTGGTCTGTGTGCCTATAGTGTCCCTTTAATGCTGACCAGACTACAGAGGACACTGGTCAAGGCTCCTGGTACTTACCTCACCCACCAGCCTATTTAAGCTTAAAAAGGTACATTAAAAGGTCTGAAAACAGGGGCTCTCTGGTGATCAAGTGCCTGTAGGCAGGTGCCTACGCTGCCTTATGGGAAAATTATACTGGCAAAGAGTTCAGCAGGTCTCTTTGCAAGGTCCTGCAGATTGAGGGCCAACCAGACACATCCCTTCATTCCTTCAGTGGGTGGACCTGCCCCATTTCAGTGATGTGAATCATGTGACCAGGGAGGCCCTCTCTCAGGTCTGCCCACTCATCCCAATAGTTCACATCCCAATGTTGGGAAATATGCCTTCCTCATACTGCGACTGCAGAAAATAAAATCAAGGGTCAGCAGTTTTAAGATTAACTTCTTGGTTAAACCACTGAAGATAAAACAGTGGCCGGACCATCTTACACCCATATCAACTTCAATAAACAGAAATTGTTATGGGACTGGGAGAGCTAATTTAAGGAGAAAGGTAATGATAACTATATTTGCTGGAGTTTTACTCTACTACTCACCACAATGCCCCTGGAATTGTTGATCCCTAGGTCTGCGAAGTGAGAGTCAGTCAGTAAAATCACAATCATTTTGGTATATCACATGCTACAATTTAATTTGATATTACTGGTAAAAAAAAATAAACCAGAGCTACTTTTTCCTTTTTATCAGACCTACTGATTGTAGCAGACTGACTTATTTTCCAGATGTTATTTCTTCCTGGCCTGGGATATTAAATTATCTCTCGTTTGTTATAATCTTCATCTATAAATACAACCTTAAATGGTATAAAGCAGTTGTCCTTAATACTGCCGTCCATCTACATGAAACTAATGTTTGTATTGAGTATGTCTTCACAGAACGTTTCTTGGATTCAAGTTCCAAAATGATATTTTACAGTTTTGATTTTGTTTCAGTTTTTAAATATGGAATACGTTCAGTCTTTGTTGTATGCTATGAAACCTGCATATGAGTGGGAAATCCACAAATCATAGAGAATTATTTTTTTCCAGTTTTCATACTATATGATTCCCTGCATTATATCACCTAATTATATAAAAATTGATTTTCTTATTCTATGTTACACATTCTATGATGTAATACACAATTTATAAAGAAACTCACTTCTCCAAAAGAAGGCAAATAATTTCATTGTAAATCACATATTTTATCGCAAAATAAAAAACCATTATACAAACATTTGTTATTCAGTTTAGAAAATTGAATAAATAAAACTCAGCATTAAGCTTTATTGTGTGAAAGGTTGTTAGACCATAAATCCACTCCATCTCATCACTTTCTTATCTTTTAACATGGTCTTCCCATTGAGTTTGGTGCACATATTGTCAGTTTGGCCTCAATTTAATTTCTAAATGATTCAATACCGTTAGAAAAACTTTACAAATGATTTAGCTACAGAAGTCAACATTAATGTCTAAACTTAATGATTTGGAAAGTGCTGAATCCTTTAGAAAGCTTATTCAATTGAGGCCTTAGTTCACTGGTTATTTTGTGTATTAAAAAATGTAAGCTGGGGGCGGGGCCTGACCGGGGAGCTGAGAGGCAGCAATTCTCCTCAGCTCTCTCAATCCGAATCGTCTAGAGCGGATTTCACGGATTAAAAGACGTCTTACAGACACAAAAAGGTCACCAACAGAGGGATGACAACCAGAGGCACAAGTGGAAACCATCCGTGACACAAAGTGAGTAATATTTCCCTGAGATGAGGTTGAGGCCTAACAACATGGCGGGCTCACAGGAGACGGCCTCTCCTCTGCCGCCAAGTCAGACTGAGCTTCTGTGGAGAGGCTCTCGTTCCCCCCCCTCTGTGCCGGCGGGAGTTATCCCGGTCCACCCCCAGCATGAAGGTACTCACCAAAGGAGAGGGGCCGACAGGCGGGAGACACGAGGCCAAAGCAAAATGGCCGACGGCACAGACACTAGCACAAAGAAACAAAGTCCCGGGGACTGGGCAGCTGCCTTTCAGGCAAGGTTTGATGCAGTCTGCGAACGCTTCTGGGCGCACTTGGAGGATAGGCACCAGCCTCTACAGCCACCAAGGGCCAGCACCACGGCACAGGCATCCACACTGCTCCAACCAGACAGTGCTAACAGGCACCAAATCACGAAGCAGAAGGTGAAGGCCCAACCGGGCAAAGCACTCCACGACGCTCCACAAACAGCAGAGAGCCAGCTGAAAGTGAAGCGGCAGCCACACACGCTCAAGCATACGGGGAACGAAAGGAGCATCACGCGGGCAACATATGGTGTCCACCGCGCCACCGCCTTGGGGGAGACTCAAGGCCCCACTACAAGTCAGGCTTGCAGAAACGGAGCACTGGCCCACCAGCGACCCCAGGGGTGGAAGGGCTCCCGACGCCCACAGCGCCCCGTTGCAATTAAACGCACGCCTAGACCTACCCACCCACTCCACCTGGCAGCAACAGGGACCACAAGCCTGCACCCCTCAGCTCCACCACAGGCCCGAATACTGCCAAAACACCAGCCCCTTCGACCGGCATGCATGCGCAAAAACCCGACCGACCCCGCCAGAAGAATGAAACTTGGGACAGCCAAGACAAGCAACGGAGGCATGGGATCTTGGGCTGCGCTCCTGCTCCGGTCGGAGTCACTAATGGGCCACAGAGAGGACTATATACTCCAGCACATAAGTGGCATTGGGTGAAGATCGGTGGCTGTGCGGACTCTCTATACTGCAGCTGAGTACATTACAGTCATCTGACATTTATTGTTTGGTTTATCCCTCTTACTTTGCAATTCCCTACCTCGGCCTTACTCCAGCAGTTTTACAATACCTGACATGCCTTTTTGAACTCAAATGTGTTTCACTAAACTTGCTTATTGCTGGCTTTACATCACGCATACATATTTACAACTAGCTTGCCTATAGAGATGACATAGCGGAGCCTACAGTAGCTAACACAAGCATGCATATATTACTCACCAAATGTTGACATCCAAGATGGCTGACACCACAGCCCACACAGAATCAGCTTCACTTTCTAGCCGACGAAGGGGGATCCCTGTGGCTCCTATTATTCACTCTGACCCACGCAGTCCCATCGCAACGCTGATCTTGTGTCTAGGTCCGGCATTCACTTACCCGGGTCTCGAACCCCGTTGGGTAGAGCTCCCCATCACGAACCTGCTCCAAGGAGAGTGGCTCGCCAGTGAGAGGTGAGCCTTTTCGGGAATACCGATCGCGGCATATCAGAGGATCGGGTCTGGGGGCACTCGATAGAGCCTCGGAAGAGCCCGGGAGCCGCTGGGGCGGTCTGAGCTGGACACCTTTCTATGCCGGGACTTTGTCAACATACCTACCAGTAATATCGCAGGTCGGATTCTGTTCCTAATTTGCACATACATGTAGTCTCCTCGTTTAAAGTGAATATAATAAGCATGATCGAAATTCTAAGCTTCTTGGGGCTCCAGCGGTTTATGTCATCCTGAACTTTCACTACTGAGTCTTTACATGATTTATTTCCTTTTCTTAGCTCACTCACTATCTATCATCTTTTGCATATCTTTCAATCTGATTGCCAGGCACGTACCCAGCAATTTAGCAGAAGTACAGTAACCTATGCATGCACCTATTTGTCTCTTCAGTCTCTGTGAAGATATGTTTGTTATTATTAATGCTTATCCTGTTTATACTCTTGTTTTACATTTACAAAAAAAAAGTGCAGCATTACATATTTTAAGCTGGATACCAATTTTTGTGGCTTCAAATCTTGTAAACTGAAATATCCATGCTGTAACTATGCACAACAAAAATAAAGAATATAAAAAAAATAAATAAAAAAAATGTAAGCTATGTTCTGTATCCACAAAATATTATCTCAATCTTTTTTCACTCTTCTTGATTCCCTATTACTGGCCTTTCTTTGAGTTTCTAGCAATTGGATAAGAGTTTTAGTTTTTTCAATACCTCTATAAGCAGTGTGCTTTCCTGTACACACTAATAAAGGGACCAAGGTTAATAGGCCTGGATACAATTAATATACATGTATCCAGATACTTATGCTTTGGAATAATTAAAATGTTATTTTGCTAAACAATATTTTAATACCTGTGGATAGGGGCTCTTTGATACCCGGTTTGAGCTAGTCTTAACCACATCCTGGCAGGTGAAGAAACATGCTTTTTAACATTTGCAATGTCTTAATGCTTTTAACATATTTCCAAAAATGTTATTGGTGCTGACAATAGAAAAGTACATAACCGCATGTCTGGGCTATGCCCAGTCGTGTAGCTAATATGGTCGCCGGGGTCACTGTTGGAAGTTGTCCAATCACTCCAGGGGGTCCGGTCGCGGTTGCAAACTCTGTGTGCAACCACAACTTCAAGCGTAGCCGAACTGGGGCCCGGCCACAGCGGTGAACTCTGTGACTGTGTGCAATCACAACTTCAGGCGTGTCCGAACTGTCCCAGGGCCTGCGGTTGCCAGGTGACCTGCAGGAGGGGAGCGCTGTGCTGCTCCCCTCCTGCCGGCCTCTCTGTGTAGCGAGGTTGAGAAGATCGTGGTCTCACAGGAAGTGTTCACTGAGAGTGCCCTTCTTGTCAGACGTGGTACAGCTTGGCCACACTACACTGAGTCAGAAAGGAGGGGTGGGGGGAGAGGGCTGAGAGGGGGAATGAGGGTATTAAACAAAACTAGGGGCTGGTGGGGTGTGGTAAGAGAGACAATGTATGGACTGGGGGGAGAGGGAATAAGACAAATAGAGGGGTTGGGTGTGAGAGAGAATGAGACAAAGACAGAGACTGGGGGAAGGTATGAGACAAGTAAAGGGGCTGGGGGTGACGGAATGAGGCAAATGGAGGGGCTTGGGGGAGAAAGAATGAGACAAATGGAGGGGTTGGGGAGAGGTAATGATACATATGGAGGGCGAAGGAATGAGACACTTGGAGGGACTGTGGGAGGGAATGAGACACAAGAAAGGGCTGGGGAGAGGATATGAGACACATGACGGAGGGGATTAAACACATGGAGGGGAATTAAATGACATTTTGGGGCGGTGGCCCCAGGGCAGTTTTCACACTGGGGCTTGGTGGTTTCAAGTTACGCCTCTGGCTACGCCCAAAACTTATACCATCATTATTATAAACCTTATATGGAGATTATGCTTACACTTTTGATGTATACAAAGACCACCCTTGATTGGTTGATAATGACACTGATGTATACACCCTTATACAAATCTGCCTTATATATATTTTATATCAGCGCAATAAACTTGAAATGCTTGTTCAGCACTACACATATTGTGTCATCTCTGAAGTGTTTTCAGCCAACAACTAGTCAAATCCTCAATTTAAAGGGACTCTCGAGTGTCAGGAAACATATTCGTTTTCCTGACTCTGCAGGACCCTGTAGTGCCCCTCTCCCTCCCACCCCCCATCCCATGTTGCTGAAAGGGTTAAAACCCCTTCAGTGACTTACCTGAGTTCTTCCCATAGGAAAGCATTATTCAATGCTTTCCTATGGGGATTTCGGCGACGCTGGAGGTCCTCACACTTTTCGTGTTCTAAGAACACAGAAGTCCCTCTAGTGGCTGTCTGATAGACAGCCGCTAGAGGAGGACTTAACCCTGCAAGGTAATTATTGCAGTTTAATGGAGTGTCCCTTTAATATTGTTAAATAAACTTTCCAAATGATTTAATATTTTTTGGTAAACTTAAAAAAAAATGTTTTTAACATATTCATTTATCAAACAATATATCATATAGGGGGGCGTGGCCAACTGCCGAGAGTAATGGACGCATAGATCCGAGCTCCGGCAAACAGGGTCGTTAATCCACAAGCATCCGACAATATAGGGCACGCAATCAACTCAAAACAACGCTATGGCACAGCAGAAGACTAAGAAGAATGCCGGCAAAGCCGAAAAAATTATTTTTTTTGGTAGTAAAAACTATACAGAGCCGGAAACCCAACGAGCATCGACGCAAGATGGCGAAGTCAGCAAAGAAGGCCTCGAGGCACAGGGACACATAGAAAACGTCCTGGACCAGGATAAAATAACTAAAACCTTTTTGCAAACAGCGCTGGAGGAACAATCACAGAAATTGATCACGAACAGGCAACACTCAGTGGACTCCCTGAGAAAAGATGTCCAAGAACTGGGGAAACGCACCTCACATGTGGAATCCAAAATGGAGACCTTTGCCACAGCTCACAATGATCTGGCCTCACATGTAGAGAAGCTGGAAAAAAAGCTGGAAGCAACAGAGGTCAAACTCACAGACCTCGAAGACAGGGCACGCAGAAACAATTTGCGCCTACGGGGGGTCCCAGAGAACATAGCACCAGAAAACCTACAAGCATACGCAAGAGGCCTGTTCAAGGCCTACGCGCCGGATATACCGGCCGACATGATGCTAATAGATAGAATACATCGCCTGCCCAGACCGAAGTTCCTGCCAGACACAGCACCGAGAGATGTGCTACTACGTGCACATTATTTTCATATTAAAGAGTTAATTTTGAAAGCAAGCCACAACAAAGGAACGCCGCCGGTGGATTATCCGGACATCAAGATATTTGCAGACATTTCAGCCTCCACTCTGCGCAGAAGGAAAGACTTTTCCCAGGTCGCGGACACATTGAGGGCACAAGGATTGCGCTTTCGCTGGGGATACCCGACGAAGATGCTGGTCACCAAAGGAGGAACCACACACATCTTCGCTTCACCAGAAGAGGGCCTCCGCAAACTACGAGCATGGGGACTGACAGAGCACCTACCGGGGCCCACAGCAAACCCG
Source organism: Pelobates fuscus (assembly GCF_036172605.1). Classification (NCBI taxonomy): domain Eukaryota; kingdom Metazoa; phylum Chordata; class Amphibia; order Anura; family Pelobatidae; genus Pelobates; species Pelobates fuscus. The sequence continues at coordinate 376,996,018 of NC_086317.1, read as the reverse complement.
ACAGACCGATTGCCGTTGGAGTGGAAGGCTGCTTCACCGCGGCGAGGAGAGATCTAAATCTGCAAGTATTCTGCACCATAAACATTTTCACAGCCAGACAGCACTATGTTTAAAGTCTTCCTGGCACCATAGACTATAATACCCACCGTTTAGTTACAAACTTTGATGCTCTAATGTTCTATATTTTGTTCCATGTGTTCCCTCTCTGCATTGATATATGCTAATGTTAAAAGGTAGATAACGTGTGCTCCATGACAGGTTAACCTTAGCACCACAGTGACTAGAGGCAGATAGGTTATCATTTTAATTGCACCCCAAAGTCACATAATATGATAGAAGAGAAAAACAACAAAATATCTTCAGTTCTCCCCACGTTGGGGACGAGAATTTCAATGAACAAACTTTGTAGATAGTTAATAAGGGCCGGAAACTTAGCAGACAAATAAGGCGTTGGAATGTAAGGGGACTTAAGTACCACACAGAACAAGAGACTCCAGGGCTTAGATAGGAGTTTATATATATACAATGTACAGAATATGGTTTTCCAGCAAATATGATATGTATGCTTATGTTGTGAACCGACTGGTTGTGAACCCTCAGACGGAATAAGGTTGTGAAGACTATTAGAGCCCAATATAGACCCCCTGCATTACCTATCATTGGCACCAGACCCTACCAAGATGAAGGGACATTAATTCATATAGAAGCTTTACCTCAACGCCCTAACAACCACATAGGTAGACCCAAAGCCACTAACTGGAACCACCAGTTCCTTACCCCATGGTACTACATACCAGTACCCAACCTCCCCTAGGGGAGTTTTGTACATATCCCACCCTTACCCTTCCCTCAGTTACAATCCTTCCTACAGTTCTAGATTGGCCCAGTTGGCCGAAATTGATGCATTACAACCGGGAAAAGCCCTGTCTCCCATCAACAACTCTAACAAACCACCAAAAAAATCAGACATTGTTTAACCAAAGAAAAATACAACACCTCATGCCCTGTTGTAGGCTACGAGCTCCGCACCACAGGGGGTCACACCCATATGCAATAAGCCAGAGTCCCAAAACCAGTGAAGATACCCGAGTCCGGGTGATATACAGCATAAGCGCCCTCACAATATGCACCACTTAGTATGAAAATACAGACATTCAATGCAAGGGGACTTAACACGCCGCACAAAAGGAGGTTGCTTCTTAAATCCATGAAACAAGAACTCATAGACGTAATGTGTGTGCAAGAAACTAATTTCAAGCACAACAGGGTCCCGGAATTTGGTCAGAAGGACTACCCGTCCCAATACCACGCAACACATTCCTCTAAATCACGGGGAGTGTCCTTTTTATTTCATAAGTCGCTTACCTTTGAACTGCTACAAATTAAGAAAGATACGCACGGCAGGTACATTATAATACATTGCATCATCAATACGACCACATATACACTGGTAGGAGTATACGGCCCCAACTCAAACCAAAGACACTTCTTACTTAAGGTCCTTAATAAAATCCCATCTCCACAAAGAGCATCAACAATATTGTGTGGAGACATCAATCATGTAATGCATCCGCTTGCAGATACATCGCTAAACCCTAATGCACCCAGGGTCAAATCTATACTAAAACAATGTAAAGCAATCTCTAAATTAACGTCAGACCACAATCTTTATGATGTGTGGAGAATACAACACCCCACCGAAAAAGGATACACATACTTCTCCCAAGTACACAAATCGTTTTCCAGAATTGACATGATCCTAGTTACCAACACCATACTGCAAAAGGTCAAGAACAGCGAGATAGGGGACATAATATGGTCCGACCACGCCCCAACCTCCATAACACTTCAGTCCACTATAGACCACAGAGGTAGAGCCCCTTGGAAACTGAACGATGCATTAATACAAAATGAAAAGTTCTGTCTACAACTTAATAAAGAACTCCAGGAGTACTTCCATAACAATTCGCTCCCAGAGCTCACACCCATAACTACGTGGCAGGCGCATAAAGCAGTAATTAGGGGATCGCTCATTAGTAGAGCGACCTATCTCAAAAAAGCTAGAGAATCCAAATACCGAGATTTATTAAAAACATTACAGGAGAAACAGTCCACCCAAATTATAACGCCCTCATCAGACAATTTGCTGGAAATTGATAAAACTACCAAATTAATAAATGAATTACTAGTGGAAGACACAGCTCATGCCCTCCAAAAACTAAAATTAAGCCACTATACGCAGGGAAACAAAGCTGGGAAAGCATTAGCATCCCTGCTCAGACAAAAGCAATCCCACTCCAAAATAGCATATATGGGGTAGGACGTATCACCCACAAGAAATTCTCGCGGAGATGGCAGAGTTCTACACCTCCCTATACAATCTAAAAAAGGACCCCCTAACACACCAACCAAATGTTATAGAGATACAAAAATTCTTGTTGCGGATAACATTACCCACATTATCCCTAGAACAACAACACACACTAAATGAAACTATAACTCTAACTGAAATTCAACAAATCATTAAATCACTACCACATGGCAAATCGCCGGGGCCGGACGGCTTCACTAACTCATATTATAAAAAATTTAGAAATACCCTAGGCCCACATCTGGTGGAATCGTTCAACCAGATACTTGCCACAGGAATCATGCCACAGGACATGCTGATGGCAAACATAGTAACTCTGCCCAAACCGGGAAAGCCACCAAACAAGCCACAGAACCTCCGCCCCATATCATTGCTCAACACAGACACAAAAATCTTGGCTAAACTTTTTGCCAATCTAATGGCAACTGTGATTCCTAAGATCATCAGAAATGACCAAGTGGGCTTTGTTAGTGGAAGGCAGGGGGCAGATGGTACACGAAAACTGGACGACCTACTATACTCCAAACAACAAAAGAGGGGACCATGTGTGTACCTGTCACTAGACGCCGAAAAAGCGTTTGACAGGTTGCACTGGGACTTCCTCAAGGCAGTACTGCACAAATTCCAATTCCCGAACAAATTGCTCAATCTAATATCAGCACTATACTCCACACCCTCAGCTAGAGTAACAAATGGCGGATTCGCGTCACAGCCATTCCAAATAACGAATGGCACGCGACAAGGCTGTCCGCTGTCCCCAATTCTATATATACTGGCGTTGGAACCGCTGTTACAAGCAATAAGGGAAGATAAACAAATAACAGGTATCTCAAAAGGAGATGAGGAATATAAAATTACTGCATTCGCGGATGACATAATGCTATCACTAACCAACCCAATGGTGTCAATGCCAGCATTCCACAACTTATTAGGAACTTATAGCGCATGTTCTTACTATAAACTAAACATTACAAAGACCCAAGCTATGTGTTTCCACACTTCAGCGGACTTAGAAAAAACCCTTCAACACTCATTTCACTTTGAGTGGAGGCAAGACCACTTAACGTTCCTCAGAATCAAGTTTCCGAAACACACACAAAAAATATTTAAGGCCAACCACCTCCCTCTGTTCCATACAATTAAACACCAAATGATGAACTGGAAAAATAAATATGTATCATGGACAGGTAGAATAGCTGCAGTAAAAATGCTGATACTACCCAAACTGCAATACCTGTTTAGAACCCTCCCCATGCCTCTACCAGGAACTTACCTAAAAGAAGTCCAAAGTGTCCTTGGCAAGTTCATATGGGTGTCAGGGTACCTGCTGTCTCTACCTCTGTGGAGGTGAGACACTTGGACGTTCTTCCTCGCAAAAGGGTTGAATCACTCGTTCCTCGCGGTTCCCTCGGTCGTTTACACGCCGGCCGCGAGGGATCCACTTCCTTTTATGACGCGGCGTTCAGTAGCCGACGTCATGACGACAACCCAACCCGATCTGTCAATCAAGCCCCAAGCACGAATGAGGATTCGTCGGGGGCGTGATTACCTGTTTAGAATCAGGGTATAAAAGAGGGCTTTCTACGTTTGTTCATTGCCCTGTCGTGGTTCTAGCTTGTCTAGTCACTCAGTGCTCGTGTATTCTGTTAGTTTCTTTGGTTTTGACCCGGCTTGTCTGTTCTACCTCGTTTACCTCTATTACCCTTTGACTCGGCTTGTCTCTCGTTTACCTGCTCTCTCGTTCCCTCGACCTCGGCTTGTCTCTAGACCATTCTTTACTACTACTTACGTTAGTCCGGCCATTCTAAGGTCCGGTATACGTACCCTGTACCTGTTTGTACTCTGCGTGTTGGATCCCTGTCCCGATCCTGACATTACGACAGGGCCATGGATCCTGCAGGTACAAACACTCAGGTTGGTCCTTCCGATTCTAGATTTGATGCCATGGATCACAGAATGGACCAGATGGCTCTAGCGCTGCAAGCTTTATTATCTCGATCTAGTAATCCACCGGAGGAGATGCGAGCTACGTCCATCTCTCCTGTAAGTTCAGGTCTAGAAGTAGCCACTGTAGGTGCTTCTTCCCGTATTACACCTCCTGTACGTTATGGTGGTTCTCCGGAGAAGTGCCGTGGTTTCTTAAACCAAATTGGTATTCATTTTGAATTACAACCTCGCTCTTACCCTACAGATAGGGCAAAGGTTGGATTCATTATCACACTCCTCATTGATAAGGCTCTGAGATGGGCCAATCCTCTGTGGGAGAATGAGAATCCGTTAGTCTATAATTATAATGCCTTTGTCGCTGCTTTTAGAAGAACTTTTGACCCTCCAGGTAGAAAGGTCAATGCAGCTAGATTACTATTGCGCCTTAGACAAGATAACCAAACCCTTGTGGATTATGCACTAGAGTTCAGGTCTTTGGCGGCAGAAGTTAAGTGGAATGAACAGGCCTATATAGACGTATTTGTAAACGGATTATCTGATGTAATCCTAGACGAGGTGGCTACTAGAGAGCTCCCTGAAAATTTGGAGGATTTAATTTCTTTTATTTCTCGTATTGACGAACGTTTAAGAGAGAGACAGAACACTCGTGATAATATTCGTAGACCTTCCTTTAAACTAGCGCCTTTATTTCAAAGTCCTCAAACCACTATCCCAGTTTTTTCTGAACCTATGCAAATAGGCAATACTCGCCTCTCAGAAGAGGAGAGACAGTACAGAAGAAAGGAGGGATTGTGTATGTATTGTGGAGTAAGAGGGCACCTTTGCCTAAATTGTCCTAATCGTCCGGGAAACGCTCGCACCTAAGTTTCTCTAGAGGACAGGCCTTGGGTGTTTCTATTTTGTCCTCTATACACAATTATAAAGATCACAGGCTTCTACTACCGGTTTCTTTAGCATGGGAGAAGGGAGTAATAAAGACTATGGCATTGATAGACTCCGGAGCTGCTGAGAGCTTTATCGACCAAGTTTTTGTTTCTAAACACTCTATCCCATCTCAGCTAAGAGAGACTCCCTTGGCCGTTGAGGCCATAGATGGTAGACCATTATCTGAACCTGTGATTTCTCATGAGACTATACCTGTTATTTTGACTATGGTATCTTACACGAGGAGGATATATCCCTTATGCTTATCTCTTCCCCTTCTGTTCCTATAGTTCTGGGGTATCCATGGTTAAAGAAACATAACCCTATTATTGATTGGGAGCTAGGGGAGATAACTTCATGGGGTCAGGGTTGCCAGGACAGGTGTTTACAGAAAGTCTCACCACTTTGCGTAAGTAATACACCGGTTAACTCCACCCAGTCTACAGACTTACAAATACCGTCTCGATACATAGATTTAAAGGCAGTCTTTGACAAGAAGAATGCTGATACTTTACCTCCACACAGGTCCTTTGATTGCAAGATTAATCTCCTACCTGGTACTATGCCTCCGAGGGGCAATGTATATCCTTTATCCACTAAGGAGAACTTAGTCTTAGAGGAATATATCCGTGAGAATCTAGACAAGGGATTCATTAGGAGATCATCCTCGCCTGCCGGGGCCGGTTTTTTTTTTGTGAATAAAAAGGATGGCACGTTAAGGCCTTGCATTGATTACCGAGGTTTGAATAAAATAACTATCAGAAATGCATACCCAATTCCCTTGATTACTGAGCTCTTTGATCGTTTAAAGGGTTCCAAGATTTTCACCAAGTTAGATCTCAGAGGGGCGTATAACTTGGTGAGAATTCAGCAGGGAGACGAGTGGAAAACAGCGTTCAATACTCGATATGGGCACTATGAGTACACGGTAATGCCTTTTGGGCTCTGTAATGCACCGGCAGTATTTCAGGATCTGATCAATGAAGTTCTTAGGGAATTTCAACAGGATTGTGTTATTGTATATTTAGATGATATACTAATACACTCTAGAGAAATTGAGACCCACCACAGACAAGTCAGAAGGGTATTGCGCAAACTCCTACAACATGGATTGTACTGCAAATTGGAGAAATGTAGTTTTGATCAATCTCAGATAAACTTTCTTGGTTACGTGATTTCTGGGGAAGGCTTTAAAATGGATCCGGATAAACTCCAGTCTATTTTAGATTGGCCATTACCTAGGGGTCTCAAGGCCATTCAGAGGTTTATTGGATTCTCCAATTATTATAGGCGCTTCATTAAAGGATACTCTTCCATTATTGCTCCTATTACCAATATGACCAGACAGGGGGCTGACACTAAGACTTGGTCTACTGAAGCTCTCGTTGCCTTCAAGACACTTAAGGAACTTTTTGCTTCTGCACCAATTTTAGTTCACCCCGATACAACTTTACCTTTCCTACTCGAGGTAGACGCCTCAGAGACAGGTATAGGTGCCATCTTGTCTCAAAGGTTAGGCGTGGATAAACCATTACATCCATGTGGTTTTTTTTCCAAGAAACTATCTGGGACTGAAAGCAGATATGATATTGGTGACAGGGAACTACTAGCTGTTATCATGGCCTTAAAGGAGTGGAGACATTTATTGGAGGGGACCTTGCATCCTGTTACTATTCTGACGGATCACAAGAACTTGTCTTATATTGGGGAGGCCAAGCGCTTATCCGCCAGACAAGCTCGTTGGTCCTTGTTCCTCACCCATTTCAATTACGTGCTCACTTATAGACCTGGTTCTAAGAACTCTAAGGCCGATGCTTTGTCTCGCCAACATGAACCTTCTACTATATCTGAGACGGTTTTCTCTTCTATAGTTCCCAAGTGCAATATTATCGCCAACACTAGCCTCAGGATTCATTCTCCGTTGCTTGCCGAGATTATGAAGCTACAACATCTGGCTCCTAGACAGAGTCCTGAGTCACGGCATTTTGTTCCTGCTGAACTCCAACTAGAACTGCTACAATGCTTTCACAATAGTAAGGTGGCTGGGCATCCTGGCATTCGTAAGACATGCTCCTTAATAGCCAAAGATTTCTGGTGGCCCACCTTACGTAAAGATATTAGGGATTTCGTCGAAGCATGTGAGGTCTGTATGAAGACTAAACGACCTCAGACGCTTCCTTGTGGGCTTTTGCATCCCTTGGAAATTCCCGAGAAACCATGGACCTGTTTGGCTATGGACTTCATTGTCGATTTACCTGTTTCTAAAAAACAGACTGTGATTCTCACGGTGGTTGACAGGTTTACTAAGATGGCTCATTTCGTGCCCTTACCTAAACTTCCATCTTCCCCTGAATTGGCTGAGATATTCGCTAAAGAGATATTTCGTTTACATGGGATACCTTCCGAAATTGTTTCTGATAGAGGTTCCCAATTTGTTTCCCGTTTTTGGAAGTCATTCTGCTCTCAAATGGGTATCAAATTGAATTTCTCTTCTGCCTATCATCCCCAGTCTAACGGAGCTGCTGAACGCACTAATCAAAAGATCGAACAATATTTGCGTTGTTTCGTTTCCGAACACTAGGACGATTGGGTTGGTCTGATTCCTTGGGCAGAGTTCGCACGAAACAATCTCGTTTTATGATTCTACTCGTTCTAGCCCCTTTTTCATGAATTATGGCTTTCATCCCTCCATTCTTCCCTCGGTTTCTCCTTCCCAAGGAGTACCGTCGGTTGATGTTCATGTTGCCAATCTGAGGAAGTTGTGGGATCAGACTCGACAAATTCTTCTGCATAATTCCATGTTGTTCAAGAAACACGCTGATAAACATAGAAGGGCGGCTCCAGTCTTTGTTCCAGGGGACAGGGTATGGTTGAGTACCAAAAACATTCGCTTGAAGGATCCTTCTATGAAATTCGCTCCTCGTTACATTGGACCTTACAGGGTTCTGACTCGAATTAACCCAGTTGCGTATCGTCTGGCTCTTCCATCTGCCTTACGCATTCCTAACTCCTTTCATGTTTCCTTGTTAAAACCCCTAATATGTACAAGTTTTCCTCCACGGCATCCTCTCCTCGCTCTGTTCAGGTTGAGGGACAAGAGGAGTATGAAATCAATTCCATCATCGATTCTCGTATCTCCCGGGGGAAGTTACAATATCTGGTTGATTGGAAGGGATATGGTCCTGAGGAGAGGTCTTGGATACCTCAGGAGGATGTGCATGCGCCTCGCCTCCGCAGGGCTTTTCACTCCCGTTTTCCATCTCGTCCCGGTTCCTTCCGCCCGGTGGGCGTTTCTGAGGGGGGGGGGTACTGTCAGGGTACCTGCTGTCTCTACCTCTGTGGAGGTGAGACACTTGGACGTTCTTCCTCGCAAAAGGGTTGAATCACTCGTTCCTCGCGGTTCCCTCGGTCGTTTACACGCCGGCCGCGAGGGATCCACTTCCTTTTATGACACGGCGTTCAGGAGCCGACGTCATGACGACAACCCAACCCGATCTGTCAATCAAGCCCCAAGCACGAATGAGGATTCGTCGGGGGCGTGATTACCTGTTTAGAATCAGGGTATAAAAGAGGGCTTTCTACGTTTGTTCATTGCCCTGTCGTGGTTCTAGCTTGTCTAGTCACTCAGTGCTCGTGTATTCTGTTAGTTTCTTTGGTTTTGACCCGGCTTGTCTGTTCTACCTCGTTTACCTCTATTACCCTTTGACTCGGCTTGTCTCTCATTTACCTGCTCTCTCGTTCCCTCGACCTCGGCTTGTCTCTAGACCATTCTTTACTACTACTTACGTTAGTCCGGCCATTCTAAGGTCCGGTATACGTACCCTGTACCTGTTTGTACTCTGCGTGTTGGATCCCTGTCCCGATCCTGACATTGGGCCAATAAGCGGCCTAGAGTGGCAGCATCCATATTATATCAACCCCAGAAGAATGGAGGTATGGGTATCCCGAACATAGAGCATTACTACAGGGCGGCACTTATTACCCCCCTGGTGACAGCCTTTCGGTCTCATTCCTCACCTCCACAATGGGTACAAATAGAAGCTGCTCACACTGAAGGTTTTGAAATCGCCACTATAGCAGGGATAAACAAACAACTCAGAAGAAAATTCCCACATATGTGTTCTACGACATCTCTAACGTTGAAAGAATGGGACAAATACATGAAAATCATTAACCCAAATGACGAGACACTACCATTCATGTTGCTCCGCTCTTTTGAATTATTAATACCACATATCAATATCAGAGGGTGGCATGACAGGGGGCTAAAATTCACCCATCAAATAATAAAAGAGGGGGACCCCACTCCCTATCAAAAGCTAAGACAGGACTTCAATCTCCCAAACAATGCGGAATTCGCATATAGACAAATAATCTCATGGATTTCAAAACATACAACGACCAAACATGCTTCACTACCAATTGACAAATTACGGGAGATAGCACTATTATGTCAAACCACGAAGACATCCGTGGGTATAATGTCCAGAATCTACCATAGTTATCGACCACATATAGAGTTGCGCAAAATGACCTTCATAAAGAAATGGGAGCAAGATATAGGTAGGCAAATACCGGACGTAGAGTGGCAAAGGATCTTTACGGCCAATAGACAATTCTCTCTATGCACTGCCCACACGGAAATATAAAAAAAAATGCTATATACCGTATATACTCGAGTATAAGCCGAGTTTTTTAGCACATTTTTTGTGCTAAAAAACCCCAACTCGGCTTATACTCGAGTCAATAGTCTGTATTATGGCAATTTGCATTGCCATAATACAGACTGGGGGAGAGGGGGGCTGGCAGAGCTGTAACTTACCTGTCCTGCAGCTCCTGTCAGCTCTCTCCTCCTCCGCGCCGTCCGTGCAGCTCCCTCTGTCAGCTCACAGTGTAAGTCTCGCGAGAGCCGCGGCTCTCGCGAGATTTACACTGGGAGCTGACCGAGGTGCTGAACAGACGGCGCAGAGGAGGAGAGAGCTGACAGGAGCTGCAGGACAGGTAAGTTACAGCTCTGCCAGCCCCCCCCTTCCCCCCACTGAACTGCCAATGCCACTGGACCACCAGGGAAGGAGAGCCCCCCTCCCTGCCATTTATCAAGCAGGGATGGGGGACGAAAAAAAAATAATGAATAATAATAAATAAAAAAAATAATTAAATAATACATAATAATACAATAATAATAATAATTAAATAAATAAAAATAATAATTAATAATAATAATAAAAATTAAATAATAAAAATGTAAATAATAAAAAAAAAAACCACCCCCCACCAAGGCTCTGCAACTCTCACACTCTCACACTCACACACTCACACACTCACACACTCACACACTCATACACTCACACACTCACACACTCATACACTCACACACTCATACACTCACACTCATACAGCATTCATACACTCACACTGCATTCATACACTCACACTGCATTCATACACTCACACTGCACTCATACACACACGCTGCACTCATACACACACGCTGCACTCATACACACACGCTGCACTCATACACACGCTGCACTCATACACTCACACTGCACTCATACACTCACACTGCATTCATACACTCACACTGCATTTATACACACACACTGCATTCATACACACACACTGCATTCATACACTCACACTGCATTCATACACTCACACTGCATTCATACACTCACACTGCACTCATACACACACGCTGCACTCATACACACGCTGCACTCATACACTCACACTGCATTCATACACACACACTGCATTCATACACACACACTGCATTCATTATATACACACACTGTAAATAAATATTCAATTAATATATTTTTTTTAGGATCTAATTTTATTTAGAAATTTACCAGTAGCTGCTGCATTTCTCACCCTAGTCTTATACTCGAGTCAATAAGTTTTCCCAGTTTTTTGGGGTAAAATTAGGGGCCTCGGCTTATATTCGGGTCGGCTTATACTCGAGTATATACGGTAGATGGCACATAGTTCCAGCCAAAATGAAGGTCATAGACCCTAATCATTCAGGGGCATGCTGGAGATGTGAGTATGTCATGGGAGATGTTTGGCACATGTGGTGGAGCTGCCCAGATATCGCAAAACTATGGGATTCCGCCAGAGTACTCATACAAAAAGTAGGGGGCATAAAGATCCCACTCTCACCAGAAATCTTCCTCTTACAGCACTTCCCACTGGAAATATCTAAAACACATAGATACCTTATCTTCCATGTAATAGTAACCATTATTTCAGCTATCGCCAAGGCATGGCTTAAGAAGGAGGCACCACTCATAGAAACCTGTATGGAGCACCTAGATACGACACGTATTTACGAATGTAAAACTAGGGCTTTTCAAACCCCAAAAAGATTCTGGGTGGAAGCATGGGAATTATGGGTCAACTACAAAACACTCCAGACTGGAGGCCAAAGCGTGAGCAGTGAGAGATAAACCACAACATCCTAAAGCTCGCCCAACAACACAAGAGACAAGGCTAAACCGATGGGAACAACAGACCCCCCCCCCTCCAAGTTTCCCCCCTCCCTCCCTCCTCGCCAACCCTTCCCCGCTGTAGCGGTACTTACCCTCTCCAGGGACCGGCCGGGGTCCTCTCTTCTCGCCGCGCGCGGTCCTGCTCCTGCACGAGCCGCGCGCGGCTCAGCCAACGATAAGATCAGTCAGGCGGGCAGTGACCGCGAGAAGCGGTCACGTGTCCCGTCCGACACTAGGAGCGCGCCGCGCGTCTCGGGCGCGCTCTTAAAGGGACAGTGGGAGACTAAATTAGAATCAGTCTCCCATTGGCCCCTGTCAGGCCACATTCCCCATACACTCACGTTTTGGGGGCGTGGATATGACAGGGGCCAATCAAAGTGAACCTTAGGGTATTTATACTCACCTGTTTCCCTTGCTCCTTGCCCTATCGTGGTTTCTGTCCAGTTCCCTTTAGTGCTTGTATCGTTCAGTTGGTTTTTTGGTGCTTGACCTTGGCTTTGTTCCTGACTCCGCTCTCTCCTTATCCTTGCTTGCTTATCCGCTGTTTTGTCCTCTGTGTACCAGTCCTCGGCTTGTTCTACGTTACGCTGTCTCTCAGTTCCCTTGACCTCGGCTTGTTCTGACTCTGTCTTTCTCTCGTCCTAGTCCGGCCATTCTAAGGTCCGGTAAGACGAACTCTGTTTCTTGTCTCTTGACTATTGAACTATTCCTGCGTGTTGGGGTATATTACCGTGACATTACGATAGGGCCATGGACCCCGCAGGTTTAGGACAACAGATGGCCACTCATGAGGCTAGATTCGCAGAACAGGATCACCGTATGGATCAAATGGCTCAAGCCATCCAGACACTGTTATCCAGATCAGCTCCGGTACCTGTACCTGCGCCTCCTGTAAACCCTATACCAGACACTGCTAATATGCCTAATGCTTCAGCACATCTAACCCCGCCACCTAGGTATGGAGGGGACGCTAAGACATGTAGGGGATTCCTTAATCAAGTGGAGTTCCACTTCGAAATGTACCCACGTTCATTTCCCACTGATAGATCTAAGGTGGGTTTTCTTATGCACCAGCTTACGGATAAGGCACTAGAATGGGCAAATCCTATTTGGGAGGCTAATGGGCCTATGGTACACGACTTCACTAGCTTCCTCACAGCGTTTCGTAGAACATTTGACACGACTAAAAGGTCAAAAAATGCCGCCAGGGCATTAATGAGAATAAAGCAAGGATCTAAACCTGTAGCCGATTATGCTATTCAGTTCCGTACCCTTGCCTCACAGGTAGATTGGACTAATAATGGGCTTACTACTGCGTTTATGGAGGGTCTGTCTGAAACTATGTTGGATGAGGTAGCAGCTAAGGACCTCCCTGTACCCCTGGAGGACCTGATTGACTATCTTATCGATATAGATAACAGGATCCGTGACAGGTTATATACCAGGTCCAGAAATAGACATTTTGTTCCCGTTAACTCCCCTAGAGCTGAGACTCCCGAGGGATCTAAAGGTTCTGAGGAGGAACCTATGCAGTTAGGGGTTGCTAAACTTACTGACGCTGAAAAGCTTTATAGGAGAAAGGAGGGACTTTGTCTTTATTGTGGTAGGAGGGGTCATATGAGACAAGAATGTCCCGTGCGTCCGGGAAACTATCGCACCTAAGACCGTATAGAGGACTGGCCTTGGGTGTGACATCACAGTCCTCACATTTGCCTCTTAATAAATTACTTCTTCCTGTTTCCCTGCACCTTGATAGTAACTGCATAGCAGGGAATATACTAGCCCTGGTTGATTCCGGAGCGGCCGAAAACTTTATTGATTCCAGTTTTGTCAAGGAGAATAACATACCCACCAGAGAGAAGGAGACACCCTTGGCCGTTGAGGCCATAGATGGTAGACCATTATGCTCTCCAGTCATCACTCATGAAACTGTTCCACTACATATGTCTACAGGGGTGTTACACTCTGAGACCATTCGGTTTCAGATCATTACTTCTCCTTCCTCTCACCTCGTGTTAGGGTATCCTTGGTTACGTACTCATAATCCCACCATTGATTGGGAGTCAGGACAAATAGTTTCTTGGAGTGATTCTTGCCAAGAGTCTTGTATTGTTAAAATCACCCCTTTGAATTCTACTAATATTCCTCCCGTGCCTACGGTCATACCCTCTCAGTACCTGTCTCTTAAATCTGTTTTTGATAAAAGGGAGGCTGAAAAATTGCCACCTCACAGGCCTTACGATTGTGCTATTAATTTATTACCTGGTACGATGCCTCCCAAAGGGAGAATATATCCTTTATCTCCTCAGGAGAATCTGGTTATGGAGGAATATATTAAGGAATCTCTAGAGAAGGGATTTATAAGAAGATCCTCTTCCCCGGCAGGGGCGGGTTTCTTCTTTGTATCTAAGAAAGATGGCGAATTAAGGCCTTGTATTGACTATAGGGGCCTAAATAAAATCACCGTCAAAAATGTGTACCCCATACCTTTGATCACAGAACTATTTGATAGGCTTAAACAGGCCACAGTTTTTACTAAATTGGACCTTAGGGGTGCTTACAATCTCATACGTATCAAAAAGGATCACGAGTGGAAGACCGCATTCAATACCAGGAGTGGCCACTACGAGTACACTGTGATGCCCTTTGGTCTTTGTAACGCCCCAGCAGTTTTTCAAGAATTTATTAATGATGTCCTACGTCAATATATACATACATTCGTTATAGTATACTTGGACGACATATTAATTTATTCTACTGATTTACAGACTCATCACATGCATGTTAAATTAGTGTTGAGAACTCTTCTGGTTAACGGTCTCTATTGCAAACTCGAAAAATGTTCATTTGATCAATCTGAAGTCCAATTCTTGGGTTATATAATCTCTGCCAAGGGTTTTCGTATGGATCCCAAGAAACTGTCTGCCATTGTGGAATGGCCTCTACCCCAGGGTTTGAAAGCCATTCAGCGTTTTCTGGGGTTCTCTAATTATTATAGGCGTTTTATTAAAGGGTTTTCTGCCATTGTAGCACCTATAACCAGAATGACCAAGAAGGATGGTAATACTCATGTCTGGAAACCAGAAGCACTCGAGGCCTTTGAATTCCTGAAGGCTACATTTGCCTCTGCTCCTGTTTTACAGCATCCTGTCCCTTCACTGCCCTTTATTCTTGAAGTTGATGCTTCTGAGATAGGGGTAGGTGCTATCTTGTCTCAAAGAGATTCACCTGAAAAGCCGTTACACCCTTGTGGCTTCTTTTCCAGACAGATGTCCAAAGCAGAGAGGAATTATGATGTAGGCAATCGTGAACTCCTTGCTATCATTTTGGCGCTCAAGGAATGGAGACATCTGCTAGAGGGTACTAGGGATCCCATCCTCATTTTAACGGATCACAAAAACCTCTCATACCTTAGTGAAGCAAAAAGATTGTCTTCTAGGCAGGCCAGGTGGTCTCTGTTTTTGTCTCGTTTTAATTACATAATCACATACAGACCGGGTGATCGTAATACTAAAGCTGACGCTCTGTCCAGACAATTCGAGACTACTGACAAACTCGAGGTCGATGTTACCCCTGTCATTCCGCCTGACAGAATAATAGCGACTACTGTTCTTTCTATTTCGTCTTCTCTCTTACAAGCTATTCAGGCTAAACAAAACTTGGCTCCTGGGGAGAGGCCTGCTGATAAGCTATTCGTTGATATACCGGAGAGACGAGACATCTTGTCATTATATCATGACACTAGAACTGCTGGACACCCTGGTATTTCTAAGACATTCTCAGCAGTTTCTAGATATTTCTGGTGGGCTTCCTTGCGCAAGGACGTCACCGATTACGTTAATGCCTGTAGCACTTGTGCCAGTATGAAGTCCTCCCACAGAGTTCCTTGTGGGTTGTTGCATCCGTTGCCCATACCCGAGAGACCGTGGTCCAATCTATCCATGGATTTTATTGTTGAATTACCTCCCTCTAATGGTAAAACTGTCATCCTGATGATTGTGGATCGTTTTTCTAAGATGGCTCATTTTGTGTCTCTTGTCAAATTGCCATCATCCAAGGAACTTGCCTCTATCTTTGCCAGGGAGGTGTTTCGGTTGCATGGTATTCCCACTTCGATCGTGTCCGATAGGGGTAGCCAGTTTATCTCCAGATTCTGGAGAACGTTTTGTACAGAGATGGGTATCTCCCTCTCGTTTTCTTCAGCCTACCACCCCCAGTCTAATGGAGCTGCTGAACGTGCCAACCAATCTCTAGAGCAGTATCTTCGTTGTTTCGTGTCCCACCATCAGAACAATTGGGCTGACCTTCTTCCTTGGGCTGAGTTTGCTCGTAATAATGCTGCTCATGAATCCTCCGGTAACAGCCCTTTTTACGTTGTTTATGGCCGGCATCCCGTGGTTCTTCCAGCTGAATTCTCCTTACAGGGCATGCCAGCTCTGGACGAACATTTGGCTAGTCTACGTAATACTTGGGAGCAGGTTCAGTGTTCTTTGGTGGCCTCAGCTGCTCGCCAGAAGGTTCAGGCAGACAAGCATCGCAGGGCGGCTCCATCCTATGCTGTGGGAGACCGGGTTTGGCTTTCTACTTGCAATATTCGTCTTCGTGTGCCTTCTATGAAGTTGGCCCCTCGTTTTATTGGTCCTTTTCGTATCTTGCATGTGGTTAATCCTTTCTCGTATGCATTGGATCTTCCTAAAAATTTACGCATTCCTAACGTGTTTCATACCTCCTTGTTAAAACCCCTCCTGTGCAACCGTTATACTCGGCATGTCCCTCCTCCTCCTCCGGTTTCTGTGGAGGGCCATGAGGAGTTTGAAGTGGCGGCTGTAATTGACTCTCGTTTGCTTCGGGGTCGCCTCCAATATCTGGTACATTGGAAGGGCTATGGGTCTGAGGAACGCAGTTGGATTTCCGCTGACGCTGTTCACGCTCCTCGCCTTGTGCGTTCTTTCCACGCTCGTTTTCCTGCCAGGCCTGCTCCTCCCCGCCCAGTGGGCGTGTCTTCAGGGGGGGGTACTGTAGCGGTACTTACCCTCTCCAGGGACCGGCCGGGGTCCTCTCTTCTCAACGCGCGCGGTCCTGCTCCTGCACGAGCCGCGCGCGGCTCAGCCAACGATAAGATCAGTCAGGCGGGCAGTGACCGCGAGAAGCGGTCACGTGTCCCGTCCGACACTAGGAGCGCGCCGCGCGTCTCGGGCGCGCTCTTAAAGGGACAGTGGGAGACTAAATTAGAATCAGTCTCCCATTGGCCCCTGTCAGGCCACATTCCCCATACACTCACGTTTTGGGGGCGTGGATATGACAGGGGCCAATCAAAGTGAACCTTAGGGTATTTATACTCACCTGTTTCCCTTGCTCCTTGCCCTATCGTGGTTTCTGTCCAGTTCCCTTTAGTGCTTGTATCGTTCAGTTGGTTTTTTGGTGCTTGACCTTGGCTTTGTTCCTGACTCCGCTCTCTCCTTATCCTTGCTTGCTTATCTGCTGTTTTGTCCTCTGTGTACCAGTCCTCGGCTTGTTCTACGTTACGCTGTCTCTCAGTTCCCTTGACCTCGGCTTGTTCTGACTCTGTCTTTCTCTCGTCCTAGTCCGGCCATTCTAAGGTCCGGTAAGACGAACTCTGTTTCTTGTCTCTTGACTATTGAACTATTCCTGCGTGTTGGGGTATATTACCGTGACACCCGCCTAACCAAATATCCTAAGTTACACCTATAGCATAACTATACAATATAAAATTGGTACAAATTGACAGTGGGAAAACAATAGACCCGACAGAGTTGAAACTCCCAATACCGACCATAAGATTGACATGAGGTATTATGGACCGGTAATATACCACAAGGACAAAGGATAAAAATATCACGAAATAAACTATCAGATGACAAGGGAAAAAAAAGCAATATATGTTTATATACGACTCTGTACAATGCTGAAAATGTAAATTGCATATACTGTCTTTGTACCATATAAAAAAAAAAAACAATATATCATATAGGAAAAAATATGAATATATCAAAAAATATTAAATTAAATTTAGTTTTTCATAATATTAAACAATTTTAAATGTTTATGCAAAAAACTAAATGATTTGAAAAGCTTATCCAACAATATTAAATTGAGGCCTAGATTGTAAATGTTAATGATTATCAGCAGTAGTAGTAGTTTAACCAAGTCTCCATAGATTTGGAACAGATTGCCCTAATAACTTAAAACAAAATTGAGAGCAATTGTCCACCTTTATGTAAGAGATGACTAGGCATGTTCTGTCACGTTCTCTCTCCATAATCCACCTGACATCACATTAATCATTTTTCACAACTTCCAATTTGTTGGAAATAGATACTTGGTTAGATAAATGGTTGGAAATAGTTAGAGACTTAGAGAAGACCTCTTACCCATGTTTTTTTTTTTTAATGTATTTCTTTTTACTTAACTATACACAGTTAACATAAGTGATATTGGTTGCAGATGAAAAAGTTGCAAACAACCATCATTAATTGTTATTGAGTGATCAGTTGTAACAGACCATATTCTGGATAGCATCAATGATGCGACCACAAACGCAATGGACTGCATGCAAAAGAATCGCACAATGATAGTATACTTTGCATTTTTTTTAAATTTTAAGGTATTGACTGACACAATTGTTACAGTGGTTTAAAAAATGACGATAGTCGGAAGACTACAGTATGCAAAATAAGCAGGGTTGACAGAAATAGGTTGGGTTCGTATTGAGATATAGTCATGAAGACTAAAGTTTGATTAATTAACCAATGGGTATACAAAGTTAGGCAATTGTTTGTGGTTGTTAATGGATGATACCTCGGTAAAGCATATGTCAGTGAGGAGTCTCATTGTTGGGAGTGCATAACTGGAACAGTGGCACAGAGAAATTTGGATATGTATGTAGTGGAAGCATGTGTTCAACCATCAAGGCTCCATAAATGTATATTCCTAGCATAACTTGTGTGCCATAGTTTGACTTCCTTATCTATACATCACAGTATATGAGTTATCCAGTTGTCCTCTTATGCTGATCAATGTATACCAAGGCATTAATGGAAGGGAAGCAGTAGTTGAGATTTCTAAAATAGATTTATACAAAAGAGGTATATACAAGGAAAAAAACCAACAAATTAGAGTACTTTGGCTGTTATGTAATAGAAACACACTTTTTCTGCCATGTATTAAATGTTGGTTAGGGTAAGGCACTGATGGTCAGAGTAGTAGATCAGCATTAAATATTGATACATAGTGTGGCTGGTGTTTGTGAGTAAATAGGATATAAATTTAGATATCATATATTCAAATTTTAACCTTAATAATAATAATAATAATAATAAATAGATTGTTAAAAAAGCAAGTTTATAGAGAGCGCAAATTGCCTATAGTATAGTGGATTTTCTCAGCCAATGCTCCAAATATAATTTATCCACAAGAAAAAATTAATACATAAAGCTGCTTAATACTTAAAAACCTTCCCAAGTTTTAAAACATCATATATGACACAAATAAAATAAAAAACAGTATCAGCGCTTAGTTAATATACCCCTATATTGCATATAGGGATCAACTATAAAAATATGTAAAACAGAAGAGTTCCAATTCCAGTCTTAATGTTAGAGTTTTCAAATGTCCGTAGAAGATACTAACATAGCGTAATATAGTTACATTCTTTTATTTCCCATACGAAAAAAAAAAAACCATAAGAAGAACTCTTACAGTATAATATGGTGAAACTTATTTCTAAGGTTCACAAATAAAGTTTAGGTGATACAGAGTATTAGTTTGTATAAGTTTCACCATTTTATACTGTAAGAGTTCTTCTTATGGTTTTTTTTTTTCCGTATGGGAAATAAAAGAATGTAACTATATTACGCTATGTTAGTATTTTCTTTATTGAAGGTTGGATACATATAAAGACAAGTCTACTGTTACAACTATCAAATCCCTACGGACATTTGAAAACTCCAACATTAAGACTGGAATTGGAACTCTTCTGTTTTACATATTTTTATAGTTGATCCCTATATGCAATATAGGGGTATATTAACTAAGCGCTGATACTGTTTTTTATTTTAATAATAAATAGATGTCAAATTCTTTATAATGATTTCCTTCCTGGGAGGAAGTGGGTTATTGTCAGATGCAAGACATGAGTATGTTAATAACCCGTAATTGCATGCTTTAGCCAAGTGCATTTCTTATATAGCTCTCCTTTCATAACAAACTCACAGTGTTTTGATAAATGCCAAACCAGCAATTACACGGCAAGATCAATAACTACTGATTTTTTTGTTTTTGGCAGTTAGCGGAATATGCTGCTCTGCATTTTCATTATCTCTTCACGATAGTGAGATTTACTTTTCTGACAGCTGTAACAATGATCAAACTGCTGCTAATTATTCATATTATTTGAGGAAAAACTCCACGTTTGAAAATGTGCTAAAGTATTTTAAGCAACTTTTAGATTTGACAAATGTGCCAGACCAGAAGGTGAGAATTAGGCATAGTTTTGTGCTCTTTACAGGCAGACAGACAGACAGACAGACAGATAGATAGATAGATAGATAGATAGAGCGAGCTCCAATTTGTGTCCCTGAATGTTCACAGTGCTAAATCCATTTCACTGGCATCTGGGTTACCAAAGAGATCCAACAATTTCCTGTTATTTGTTCTATAGACTTCAAGTGTGTGGCATTATTAGAACACATGATCTAGGTCAAGGGTAGGCAACCTACGGCATTAGTGCCATGCACGGCACTCGATGTGTCTTTGCACGGCACTCAAGGCTGCTAGAGCCAAACGCACTCTGGCCTATCAAGAGTCCCAGTAAAACTTCAGATATCTGCTAATACGAATAGGTGGTGAAGGACAATCCTCAATTTATGCATTGCAGCACAAAGAGGGGGTGATCTCAGATTACTTCCTCCCAGTACTTGTGAATGGGAATCCACACTGTAGTAGAGCAGCCCTCGACAGCTATCGCAGCTCCTGTCTTTGACCTGTACCTGGCCAGCCTGGTCCCCACTGGAACCCACCCACTGCTAGATATACAAAGAAATGCAGAATAACCCTCCCCTCATACAAATAATATGAACAGCCCACACACACAATACGCACAAACGTAACACCACTAACAATATACATACATGCACACAACCCCATATGCAGCCTCTCACATGCAATACCCCAAACAGCCCTCACACACTACCAAACACACAATGTGACATATCCATACACACACAATTCCACAAGCAGCCCTCATACACAGCCCACATTCATATGTATCATACACGATACCATAAACTACTAATGAACATATACAATATAATAGCTCATATACACACAAATACAACAATACAAAGCAATTACAGTATAAATAACACAAGCAGAATACGGCAGCATACACACCTCAATTTAAAAAAATAGTCTCGGTGTGACGAAGTGCCCTTCGCCACTTGGGCCTGGAGAGGACTGCTTGCCAGCCTCTTGCCATGTGATTATGGTCCCTGGGAGATTGGGCCCTTTAAAAACAGTATTCGGCCCTAACAGAGTGCATGTCACTCATTCTGGCCCTTTAAATACAGTGGGGCCATTCGGTACTTGCCCTGTGTGAGCAGTGATACCCCCAGATAGCTATGCCATGGAGCCTATTCATATAATGAAAGACTATGGGAAAGACTTTGGCTCCATGGCAATTAAACTGTATTTGTGTGGTCTGCGTGCCATTCACCTAATAATGTGTACGCAGACCTGAGCTATCTGGGGATATGTGAAATGTCTGTGTGTTATGTGTAAAATGTGACTTTATGTATTTTTCGGCACACTACGGGACATCACAATCCTATATCGGCACAGTGCTGCTAAAAGGTTGCCTACCCCTGATCTAGGTTATCAATGTATTGTTATATATATTGCTGCTGTAACAGCTAAATCAGAGCACACTGTGTAAATAGTTTCATCCACTCTGAATAAGCTATTGCAACCAACAATATTTAGGTTAAATAACAAATAAATATATAGATTTTTTTTTTTTTTTTTAAAAGCCTTCATGAAAATAAAATATATACAAACCTGTTTTCATCTTGTTTTTATTTTAGGTATGCATATCTGGGACAATGGTACTCGACAGAAAATAAAAAAAATGAGCCATATGAATGGATTTAAAATCTAAATTTATTCAGTAGTTTAAACAACAAAAGCAAGCAAACAAAAGCAACAGCTACTAAAGCACCTGCACTATAATATACCAAACTACCCAAACAATCCTTTGTATTTTCATTGCATATCAATAATAAAATTGCATATATGTGAATTACCTAATTACCAGAACCTAATTAATCTGCTATCCAAAGGTGATTATTAGACCCGCTTAATCTGAGCTCACGTGTATAATGTTATAGAAAAATCTATATTGTTAATACCCAATGAGCTTTATGTCTACTTGTCTATTTTAATTACCAGATAATAAAAGACACAGGGCTCCTAAAAATATTACAAAAACAAACACTAATGTGATACCAAGATGCCAGAGACATTTAAAAGCTGTAAGAAAAATAGCAAAATGTGTCTTGTTTTAAAATTCTCATAATTAATAATTATTTTATAAAGAATACCTGGTGGACAAAACATTAATTCATTTATTCACAATAACATTTTGTTAAACACACCAAGTATAAATCAATATTAAGCCCCTTGACCAATGTGTCTAATCTATGAATCCAAAAGGATTCCCTTTGTGCCAGTTTTTTTTTTTACAATCCCCTCCTCTGCTCCACCTGCTCTTTATCAATAATAAAAAAAAAAATTGCCTTACAGTCACAACAATTTTTATAACCTACTCTTTAAAAATCCTCTTTTGCCGTTTCCTGTTCTCTTTTTCCTTGGCGGACAAAACTAGGGGCCAAAGTTATTTCATAATACCTGGTCTTACTGGAGAGAATAGATGTCACACTTACCATAGTAATCTAGGTTGAAAAAAGACTGAAGTCCATTAAGTTCAATCTTTTACACATCTGTTTCTGCTGTTGATCCAAATGACGTAAAAAAAAAACCCAAAAAACAAATATGAAGCAAATTCCAGTTGTGCCACAAAAAAAAATGAAACTTTCGTTCTTCACTCTAAAATGGTAGTCAGATTGTCTTTGCACGAACAATCTGTTATCATCAGTGATGTATTTTGGGGTTGTCCTGTCCTAGGCATGACTAAACTCAGGAACCCCCTAATCTAAATCTGCCCCACTTCTTCCTGTTTTTGCCGCTTCCTGGAAAGTGCCGACTAAGGCAAATGCAGCGCTGGTTATCCCTTTACCCCTGCTCTTATATTCTTATATCATTCTGTCCTTTCTGTTAAAATGCAAACATAGACTTCTAAATAAAAATGCTACAAACACCTCCTTCATTGGACGGATTAAACTCCCCTCAGCCCACATGAGTGATTGTGTGTGGTAGAGGACATACACTCTATGGAGATTTTAATAGCTTCTGTTTGAGTGGTTTAGTATGTTAGCATTCTGTAGGTGAGAGTATTGTGAAATACCTAGAAAATCAACAGAAATCGGTATTAAATCTGTCAGGAATTGTTGGCTGAAGGTAAAAATGAAAACGTAATAAAATCCAGGGCAAACAATCCAGAAAGTTGAGGCAAATGCAATGTCAAGACAGTCCAAAGGTCAGAAATCCAGGCAACAATGTTCAAGAGCAATGTTCAAGAGCCGTGAGACAAACTATCCAGGTCAAGTATCCAGGTAAATAACCAATGGGTAGCCAAGTGTTCATTGAAACAGCACAGAACAATCAAGCAAAGATAGCTCAGCTATTATGTGTTTAAATAGGGTGCCTATCAGAGGCCACACACCGTCTGCTTCCATATTGCCCCTTTATGGTGGAGGCTGTCAGAGAGCTTGGGTTTGCCAGGGGAACCAGGGAAGGGAGCCTTGCCTTTAGCAGTGCCAACTGGGCTGTCCTATGGCTTACTTTGAGCATGCATAGCCTTCTTTTGTCTTGTGTTGCTTGGTATATGTGTCGCTTATCGGAGGTCGCAGTCTGCCCAATTTCATTATGTGTACCGGCAGCCGGGACTAGTAGGTACTGGTAGAGGAGCAAGGGAGCAGAAGTAAGTCGTCACAGTACTAGGCATGTGGCATTTTTTCATTTAAAATATTTAAAACAGGGGCGTGGTCTGACGCTGGACTGAGATGGCTGCCTAATTCTGTGGCTCCGTCCCTTGATGCCCTAAATCAGCTACAAGACATAGTGTATGGCTTCCATGGGTCGCACGAAACGCACCCAGATGACACCCTCAACCCCTAGAACCCAGGGGGAGGCCCTCTCAGAGTCTATCATGGGGTACCTCCAAACACCAGCGGTCTTGGCGGCTCGCCTCGAGGCCTCCAACATGGCGCCGGCTTTGCCAGGATCCACAATATCGGAAGCAGAATCTACACCGGACCAGGAGGGGAGGCTGACTCCTCAGACCCCGGATTGGTACGCGCTCTTTGCCTCCCTGCCCAAGAAAGAAGACTTCCAAAAGCTGGTAGATGAGGTGAAGGGCGCGTTGCAGACCGAAATTGCATCGGTCCGCGCTACGATGACTTCGCTGGAAGAAAGAGTCAGCTCCTTGGAAGAAAGAGACTCCCGCGCAGCAGGCCCGGACCCACCCGCCATCCAACAACAAGCAGCACTGATTACTGACATGAGACTACACATTGAGAACTTAGACAATAGGAGCCGAAGGCATAACATACGGGTGCGGGGCCTACGGGAAACCTCAGAGCAGGAAAACATCAAAGCAATACTTACCCGCCTTTTCAACATGCTCCTGGGCCGCCCACCAGACGCCAGAATAGCAATGGACAGAGCCCACCGGGCATTGCTCCGGT
This sequence comes from Pelobates fuscus, assembly GCF_036172605.1. NCBI lineage: Eukaryota > Metazoa > Chordata > Amphibia > Anura > Pelobatidae > Pelobates > Pelobates fuscus. The sequence goes on along the minus strand of NC_086317.1, from coordinate 376,971,401 downwards.
GCCCGCCACCCGACGCCCCACTGAGAGACATCATCTGTCGCATACAAGATTACCAACTAAAAGCTGACGTCATGCTGAGGGCACGAGCGGAACGGGCCTGGCGATTCGAGGGCCAGCTGGTGGAGCTGTACAATGATCTATTGCACCTAACGCTGCAATCAAGAAGAGCATTACGACCGGTCACGATGGCGCTACAGCAGGAGCGGATTCGGTACCGGTGGCTTTTCCCCTTCGCTCTCCTAGCCCGCAGGGGGAATGCGGAGGCAACCATCCGCACGCCGGAAGATGTACCGGCCTTCACGGAAGCACTGGGGCTCCCGCGAATTAGAGTCCTGAACTGGATGAATTGCCCTCTCAACGAGAGAAATACAGGACAACTGGCCCGCAGAAGATACCTGGCGGAGGGAGATGCAGGGATGGACATATCCTCTCTTCCCCAGGCCGGCCCAGAGGAATAGGAGGTGGAACAGCAGGGAGCCTGAGCATGAGAGTGGACTGAGACCTGGCAACGCAACCCAGCACATAAGTACAGGGCCTGATGAGACGAGACTACGAACTTTTGTTGTATTTTTATTTTTGTTTTAATTTCCCTTCCCTTCGCTTTTCATTAGTTTCTTCCTTCCATTCCTGCCTAATTCGATTTCTCCCCTCCCCCCCTTTTTTCTTTCCCTTCCCCACCCCCCCCCTTTTTTTTATATCATTGTTAACTCTGGAGGTGTGGTGTCAGAGAGGTGGGAGGGAGACTACACTAGCCCTCCTTGAGCCATATGGCAGGGCGGGAGGGACCGAGAGGAGGCCGGGGCGGGCTGGGGGGGAGGGGTGGAAGGGGACTCACAGCCTCGGCCCGCATAATACACCATTCATGGCTGTAAGGGGGGGGCTGATGGTGGGAGGGGAGGGGGGGTTGGAGGAGGGCAGGGAGGCGCTGGAACCGGAGGTAGGAATGGAGGGATATAGGATCTGTATCTGGGAGGGCTTAGGGGCTCCAGCGTATAGTGGACCTACTGATCCCACGGGCGCCCTCTGACCAGGCGGACCTTCCCGGCTAGCCATGAGCAATGCCCACAACCCCACCCACACGCTGACACCAGGGCTCACCAGAACTAAAGCTAACCTCACAGACTCAGGTTACATTACCGATAGTATAATCATAGTTGGAAGTAAGCACAGAGGCCCCCAGAAGGACCCGCCACAGGACACCTCATGCCCAGGCCTGCCTGCGGAAGCAGAAGTGGGCGCTATGGAACACCAATACTGACAAACAACATCAGAGCGACTGCGGGCACAATCTAAAAGGGGCAACGAACCCTGGGAGGCTATAAAGTTGGGGAAAGTTATGGCTACATGCGAAGACACATAGGGGGAACAAACATAGAGGGGTAACACGAAACCCTAACGACTTCACCGACAGCAAATACAACACATAGAATGGGTAGCCCGGACGGGACTACCCACACCACTACTCCCATGGAAGACCAGGCAGGCCCCCTTTTTTAGGAAATTTTTTTGGGGGGCCCTGAAGACACCGACCTAGGGCATTGGGGACGGACAGTTCTGGTGGACTTCTTAAGGGCACAGACAACACCCCTCGGGCGTACTGCCGAGATACTGAGACTCGAGGAGTAAGGGGCGGATACGAGAACCATCGAGTCCAGAGGCACATTGCCCATATCTCAACCGCCTTCAGCGGTAAAACAAACACAACCAGCCGGCTAGCCGGTTCTCCGATCCATAGCCGACCCTCCTCCCCTGTCTCCCCCCCTGACTGTTGTCACCCTCGCCTCCTGTCTCGTTGTCTCCCCCCCTGTCCTCCCTTCCCTGCTTCCCCGCTATTCCTGGAGCCGCCGTGCCGCCCCTTGGGCTCTGCTCCGGGGCCCCACACCTCAGGGACCGCCCAATGCCGTCGAACTGGACACCCCTTCCCCCAGGGGGAGGGAGGTACGGAATGGGGCTGGTGGTATACACACTCAACGCGAGGGGTCTTAACTCCCCACAGAAAAGGGCTCGGGCGCTACGAGAACTCAGGGCGCTGAAGGTCTCCGTGGCGTTCTTCCAGGAAACCTACTTTCTCTCAACCCAGGTACCAAGATTCTCCAACAAGTACTACCAGATGGGATTTTTTGCAAACAACCCCGATGCCAAATCAAAGGGAGTGGCGATCCTCTTCGCGACGGACATACCCTTCCAAAAGGTGGCGGAACAATCAGACCCACAAGGGAGGTACCTCTTTCTGAAGGGCACAATTCACCATGAACAGTTTACCTTTGCCAACTTATACCACCCAAACAAGGGGCAGAAAGCCTTCCTAAAGGCTACCCTTGAGGCCTTGGAAACATTTGGAGAGGGTACAGTCGTGCTGGGAGGGGATTTCAACGTCCCCATGGACCCCGGCATGGACATGTCCTCGGGCAAGACAACGCTACTCCAGACTGGATTATCTAGTTCTGCAACACCGACACCTAGACAACCTTATGTCGGCGCATATCGCCCCGATGAAGTGGTCAGACCACGCCAGCCCTACCCAAAAGCAATGGATATGGAGACTGAACGAGGCACTACTGGAAAATCCAACGATACGCGCGGACCTCACCAAGGCTTTGGAACAATTTTTTCTAGCAAACGCTACACCGGAAGCTAACCCATCCGTAGTATGGGAATCCCATAAATGTACAATTAGGGGGCTCTTGATTAAGCACGGAGCACAACAAAAAAAACATCGCACCCAAGAAATTTCGGACCTGACGACCCAAATAGCAGCTATGGAGACGCTACACAAAGACACCCTTGACGAGGAAGTATACAAACGCCTGACGGCGGCCAGGTCAAGGCCTGTCTCACATCCAAGATCCAATTTCAATTCCGGCTAGTCCGGAAAGCATTCTACGAACATGGCAATAAGTGTGGCAAACTACTTGCTAGGGCCCTACGTGCCAAACGACAGAAATGCTTTGTCCAAAAAATAAACTACGGAGGGGAGTGCCATAGAACCCCAAAAACAATAGCGGATGCCTTCAAATCCCACTATGCATCCCTCTATAACCTGCCATCCACGACAGGGGGCTTGGAGTCGGACACAATGGCTTTACAAAACAGTAGACAGGAATACGTGGCCCGTCATCTCACCTCCACGCTGGGCGAGGAAGAGAGAGAAGCCTAGGAAGAACCCATCACTACTGAGGAGCTGCTTCAGGCAGTGAAGCTAGCAAAGATGGGGAAAAGCCCAGGACCAGACGGGTTCTGCTCATGGCCCACGTAGTGGTACTGCCAAAAGAAGGGAAAGACCCGACGAAATGCGCTAGCTACAGACCGATCTCCCTGTTGAACGCCGACCTAAAACTCTTTACGAAGATATTGGCTCTCCACATCCAACCCTTTTTACCGGGGCTTATAAAACCGGATCAAGTGGGATTCATCAAAGGGAGGGAAGCCCGAGACAACACAGTAAAGGTTATTAACTTGATACATGCGGCTCAGAAACAGTCAATCCCGGCACTGCTGATGAGACAGACGCGGAGAAGGCGTTCGACAGGGTGGATTGGTCCTATGCAGGCACTCCATAGTAATCCGGCAGCCCGGGTGTGTGTGAACAGAATCCTATCCCAACCATTCGACATATGCAACAGGACTAGGCAGGGGTGCCCCTTATCGCCCCTACTCTTTGTCATCAGCCTCGAGCCATTTCTCAACGCGATAAGGGGAAGCGACGGAGTGAGGGGGATCAGGGGGACATGGAGAGAATGTAAAATATCAGCATATGCGGATGATCTCTTGTTTTCCATGACGAACCCACGCACATCCTTAAGAACGGTCTTGCAGGAATTCGACACTTGCCATCATCTCTCTAATTTAAAGATAAACTACGAGAAATCGGAAATCCTCAATGTCGGCTGCAATCCAAACGCAGTGCGGGAGATCCGAGAGGAATTCCCCCTCCACTGGTGCAAAGAGGCATTGGGGTACCTAGGTATCTAGATATCTGCCAGACTGCCTGACCTATTCAGGCTCAACTTCACTCCACTCCTGGGTCGAATTCAGAAGGACCTACAACAATGGACACTCCCACACATCACGTGGCTGGGGAGAATAAATGTCCTGAAGATGAATGCCTTATCCAGATTCCTGTATCTTCTCCAAACGATACCAATTGACATACCAATTGGGAGTACTTCAACCAGGCGCGCAAAATGTTCGCCCAATACGTGTGGAACGGAAAGCAAGCTAGACTGAGATATGAGATCCTCACACAACCAAAACAGAGGGGAGGCCTGGGACTACCGGACCTGAGCAAATACCGTCAAGCGGTACATCTACAGAGGATCATAGAGTGGACCCACGCGCCCGCGGAGAAAGTGTGGATTACAATAGAGAGCAGCTTTGTCAGGGCTCCACTTACAGCGGTGCCATGGATGCCGAGAGGCACAGAGGGAGCACTTCCGAACGACCACCCGACCATCAACGCAACGATGAAAGTGTGGCGGGCAATGACCCAGCGGAGAGACCTGGCACCGCAAGTGTCTCCAATGTATCCAATTGCGGGGAACCCGCTATTCGAGCCGGCGGCCTCTTCTCAATTCCTGACCTGGGGCTGCCGAGGAGGTGCAGACTGAAACACGTAAGTAGGGAAGGAGAAGTGGTACCCCTTGCAGACTTGCAGGCACCGAACGCCCCGAGCTTCCTGATACAGTTCAGATACCACCAATTGGCGAGGCATGTGAAATCCATCCCACACATGGAAACAGCGAACAGACAACTAACTGCATACGAAATGTTATGCGATCAAGATACCCTCCCGGCACACTGTGTCTCTACCCTCTATCAGATGCTCCTTCCCAGCAGAGGAGGAAACCACACTCCATACTTTACCAAATACAGGGAGAGAGACCTGGGACACCCCCTGACAGAAGATCAATGGCAAGACGTCTTCCTGAATACGCATAAAGCCTCGATCAGCACCAAGTACCAGGAGTCGGGTTACAAGATGCTAACACATTGGTATAGGACCCCAGAAAAACTCGCCCTTGCGGGATGTACTAACGACCCAGAGTGCTGGAGATGCGACAGGGAACTGGGCACGCAGTTCCACATCTGGTGGACCTGCCTAAAAATCAAGCCTTTCTGGGAGAAGGTGCACGAAATTATCACCACAATCACGGATGCCAGCATCGACTTCACTCCAGAGGCTTACCTCCTTCACGTAACCTCATTACCTCCGGCGAGATACAAGAAGACGGTATTGCCACATCTGCTCAACGCAGCGCGAAGCCTCATACCCAGCCATTGGAAACGGAAGACGGTTCCCACCACAAGAGACTGGATACACAGAGTGGAAGAAATAAGAGAGGCCGAGGAACTCATACTCTCAGCAACGGGGAAAACTCAGCGATACCTCCAAACATGGTACCACTGGACGAGGTGGCTCACGGAAGACGCCGGCGGGGGGTGGGGGGAGGTGGAGGGCTCTTAGGGCGGGGTGCTGGCCTGACTTGGGGAGGGGGCGGCGGGGGGGACTCCCGGGGCGGCGCGGACGGCAAATTCATTCCTTGATCCTACCCTGTGTTGATGTCATCCCCCCTCCCTTCGCTGTTTCCCTTCACCCCCCTCTTGTCTCCCATGAGGGTTCTCCCCCAGCAGGGGGGAGGGCCTGGGAGGGGCACCTGACATACATCCACCCACCAGAGACACAGGGAGGGAGAAGAAACCCCTAAGGGGTGCAGACTGAGACACGACAAATTCTCTACCTTTATAGTGAGTGAAATAAAATGAGACACAGCAGCTAGTGACCTGAATATGACTCAAGTTGCTATAATTGGGGGCCTGACTGCAGAAGGGAGCAGACGTGTGCTGCTGAAGCTCCAGCGGCCACGCACAAAGCGACATAAAATCCGTTATACGGAACCTGCGACCCGACCCATATTGGCCACTAATCGACTCAGGGCACCGAGACCGGCAGAATGACACCTCTCCCGAGGCTGTACGCCAAAGTCCCGAATATCCGGCCGTCGAGGCCTACTCACGAGGTGGACACGGGGGAGGCGACCGCTCTCCCGTCGCCGCAAAGCATGGACAAGCTCAGTTCCGGCTCCCGTTCCCCCCCCCATGGACCGGAGGGGGTTATCCCGGTCCCCACCAACCCAGCAAGTAAAGAGACACTGATTACAGCAGACTGCCCAGACTGGGGCCCTGGACGGGCTGGACCCAGCAAGATGGCGGAGGCTGTATCCCAGCCTACATTCACGCTGCCACAACCGACCAACCTGGACAGGATATTCCAGAACTTCTGGGCCCGACTGGAACGACTCCTAACCGGGTCCTCCTCTGCAAATGGAGAGGAGACGAAGGAGGTGAGGAGAAGGGGAAGGAGTGGGCCGATCCCGGGTAAAGCTTGCCCCTCAACACCCACTGTACCCACTAAATACCCACCTGGGCCGGAGGTCCCACGGAGACATCCTCCACAGCTTCAGCCACCACGCCGAAAGCCCGCCCGCCGCTGGCGGCGGCGAAACACCAGGGCCACCCACGGCGCCCACCAGGGGAAAGACCCGGCTCACATAGACACCCGAGTCTGTGGCAAGAAGAAGCCGACCCCACAAGAGGCCTGGGGCTGGGGAAAAGCCCTCCCTTCCTCACGATCACTCAGCACTGACCAAACGTCGAGAGATGCTACATACAGTACACCCTCCACTCCAAGAGCGGCCATATACAGGCTTGGTGATCCACCTCAACGACTCCCATCACGCCCAGGAAGCCATCGCAGCACACTGCCGTCCAGAGGACCCTCACTGGGTACTGACTGCACCCCAACAGAGGGCATCGGCTAACAGGGGCAATACCACAAGCGCCCAATGTTCCGGCAACATGCAACCACAGCAGCAATGCAGCCGGACAATCTTGGGGATTAGCATTAATCGGACTTGACTGTACACTTAGACAATAATTTTCCATACTCTAATGCAAATCTTATAATATGAAACCATCTCTCCACTCCATATGCCATGTTGTCATACTGCTATTGTGCTTTAGGCCTCAGTCTACAACCTATGTAAACTACAGGTCAATCTTACTATTATTAAGCGTATGATCTCTAGCCCTAGCCTATGAGACTTATTCATAGTTGTGTTTTAAAGCTTCATAGCCAGTTTATTAAACTATATGTTGATTGTTGCGCGCTGAATTACTATACAATAACTACTCACACCTAATTTGAAAAGCAAGTTTACTATGCATAAACCCGCGACCTCTTTATTTGAACAGCGTGTTTAATACGTATACACTCGTGACCTCTTAATTTGCATAGCATGTTTTCTATGTGTAAACTCGTGACCTCTTAATTTGAATAGCATGTTTACTAAGTTTAAACTCGTGACCTCTTACATTGAATAGCATGTCTACTATATATATATAAACTCGCAACCTATCCTCTGGTAACTAAATATATATATAAAATTGTGCATTGTTCCTATGTACCCCGTTGTAACCTATGTTTCGAATTGTGCAAGTGGACTGCCTTTGGGGCACCACGTGCTTGTATGTTATCTTAATATGCACTGCAAAAATAAATATTTACAAAAAAAAAAAAAAAGTTGCTATAATTGTGTGTTTCAAACCTATGACTGCTAGTCTGCTACCCATGTCACATAAAGCCCAGTCTAATGAATACAGAATTCATTGTGCCTTTCATAATAAATACCACAGCTTGAATATCTGGTAAAATAAAGTAGGAAAGTGCTCTCTTGATATTTAAACAGACATTTGTATTGATATATTCATATATATCTCCATCTAACTGGAGGACTGCCAGAAATATACTTAGCAGTTACTAACGTAGAGGGCTTAGATCCTTGGGGGAACAAAGGACAATAGGAGAAACACACGCTAGAGGGGAAAGTCGCACTTGATATACAATCAGCAAACAGACAACATGAACACTACAACACACCAGCAACACTACGCATCAACTACCCCCAAATACGAGAAAAGGGGAAAAAGAAGTTCCAGCAACTCTCCCACAGGGATGGGGTATTAAAGGAGATGAACGCAAGTTCGGAGGTGGGAGAAACGGCATAGTTTTCAACAAGGTTAATGTTATTGTTTAAGTTAATACTACCCAAGAAAATAGTTGGGGCAGATGCACTTACTGATACTGGTTATATCCTGGCAAAGATGCGCACACCAGGAATTGATGGACTCCCAACAACACGGTGAAAAACGGAGCTGGAAAAGGCTATATACACAAAACAGCGAACATCAACTGGTTGTCATAACTAATATATGCAAAATATTGTACAACGTGAGCTCCGCTCAGATAACCTATGTATGTAATTACACATGTCACAATAAAAGCCTTAATAACTAAAATATTTAAAACATTTTTGCATTTTTGTTTCAAGAAGCTTAGAGAACAACCAAATGAAAAAATAAGTTTCTATATACTCAAAGCACTAAATGTGACTGTCAATTAATCACGTGAAACAAGAAAAAATATTTTGACTAAAGGCTGAAGATAAAGGAATGGAACTTTCTGTGTCTCTGGGAGGCAGTAGACAAAATATGAATATACAGGAACAAATGTTGACAATAAAAGGAAATGTTCCATGGCTTAGCCATTATTGTCACCTCTAATACATTCTATACAAACACTACATCCCCTACACACACACCATTTTTTTCCCGATGTCGGCTGTGTGTAAATGTGTTTGTGTGTCTGTCAGTATGTGTGTCTGTCAGTGTGTGTTGGTCAGTGTTATGATGGCCACGGATGGACAGTGGAGGACCTAGAGGTGCACAGAGGCACGCAACGCCATGTCACATTCCGACGTAACATCAACGTGCTTCACCTTCACAGGGTTTCAAGGAGTAGCGGGAGGCACAGGGCGCGGTATAACAGAGGCTGGACTCTGGAGTCGCATAATGGCAGTGGCAATGTCAGTGGAGTCTGCTTGTTGGCTAATATTATTTTTTTTTAATGTGTAAACAGGGGCCGGGGTTTAGTAGAGGGGGTGGGGTGGGGTGCAGTTTAGAAGAGGGGGTGCTTGGTTATTTGAAAATTAAGTTGTTTTTTGCGACCCACATAAACTTAAACCTTGTTTATTTGGCCCGTGCTAACCTTTGAGTTTGACATGCTTGACTTACATAAACCAGCCAAGTCTAGTTACAACATCAGCCATTATCTGAACAGCCATAAGTTTACATGATGACACATCCATTTATTATTTCTATATGCATATTTTAACCTGATTCTAACATACTCTTTCTTCCTGGCTATATTAATAACCATGATGTCATCAAATAATGGTTATTAATTAAGACTTTGGGAAATAAAGATCTATTATCGTATTCAAAACAAATGACAGAGAAGCTGAGGTGTTTTCTTTTTTTTTTAAGTGAATATAAAGTGTGCTTAAAATGTCTTAATATTAAAGCATACTGTAACTAGAGAACAGTAAACCTTTGTAAGTCATGTATTTAAATAATGTTTAAACTTAGGTAAAAATGGGTTCAAATAGGAATATAAAAGTAATGGTAATTGCGTGTAATTTATGGCAGAAATAATTGTGCTAATAGTTCTCATCTTGTGGTCAATGATCATGACTGAAATTGTAGTTGAATTCTAAGAGGTGGAATTGGAAAAAAAATCCCAAGCCAAATGGAATACAGTGTGGTTGACAATGTGCTGCATTGATTTTCCTGTTCTGTGTTTCTACGCACTAGTCAATTCCGCCAGTAGCTTGGGATTAGCATGTGACTATCACAAAGACATATAGTAAGTGCCCCACAGTTCAAAGTAAAATCTAGGCTTGTGTCGGTCTTGCCTGTTTGTTGTTTTTATTTTAATTCTTTATTTTGCAGTTGGGTGCAATATAGTCATTCAGTACTAGCATAAGACAGTGAATTATACACCCAACAAATTTTAAATACAAAATGCCAAGGGTACATAACTACTAACGATATCTTGTTCGCACTTTTGACCAACCTCTGGTTATTATGCAAAATTCAATTATGGATAGAAACAAACAAAAAACGCAAAACAAAAAGCACTTCACGATCACTGTGAGACCAGTTCGTTAAAACTTGTTATAACAACTTAGCTTGTTCTAATTCTATTGAGCTGTGTTCATTACACTATAGTCACCAGAACAACTACAGCAGGGCCGGTGCAAGGATTTTTGGCTACACAGGCGAAGATGAATTTTACCGCCCTCTCCCTCACCTCCTTCCCACAAATAAAATACATTGTCAGCTTTGTCTTGTATCCATCATTTTTAAATTCTTACCGCATTTAGTGTATTGTATCCCCCTTTAGTATGTCTTACACCCCCATGTATGTCTCTTACAATCCCTCTTGTGTATCTCTCCCCCCCCCCCAGCCCCTTGTGTGCCTCTTTCTTTCCCACAGCCCTTTTATGTGGGTCTCTCCCATCAACTTGTTTTTTGTGTGTCCCTCTTCCCCTCAGGGCCCTTTGTGGATATTTTCCCTCACAAGCCATATAGACATAGATATATAGCAACACACACATACATGCACACAGTCAAACAAACACAGGTATACAAACAACACATACAGGTACAGTGTCATAAAAACACAGACATACAGGCATACAGAGACATACAGAACAAGGCATACAGATACATACAGGCATGCAGAGACATTCATACACAGACAAATATACACATACATAGTCACACAAACATATACAGAACAAGGCATACAGAGGCATATGGATACAGTCATACAGGGAATGCAGAACAAGGCATACAAAAACATACAGACACAGTAATATAGAGACATAAAGACACAGGCATACATACACACACAGTCATACTCTGACATAAAGCCATACAGAGACATACAGACACCGGTATACAGAACAGGGGCAGATCCAGAACCTAATTTTGGGAGGGGAACTAGTAGTGAGTTGTAGTGGGGTGATAGGGTCTGTAATTAGGGGACAGGGGCTGTAATTGAGAGTTAGGGTCTGTAATTGGCGGCTTAGGAAATGTAGTGGGGGTAGGGGCTGTAGTAGGGGGGTTAGGGACTGAGGAAGGTTGATGGCTGCAAGTGGGGACAGGGGATGTAGTGTGGGGGATATGGGCAGCAATTGGGGGAGAGGGGATATAGTGGGGGGTAAGGACTGTAGTAAAAGAATAGGGGCTGTTATGGGGTGTAAAAGGGGGTTAGGGGCTGTAGTGGAGTTATGGGGTGTAAAAAGGGGTTAGGGGCTGCATGTGGGGGAATAGAGGCTGTAGTGGAAGGAAAGTGAAGTAGGGGAGTTAGGGGCTGTAGAGGGAGGGAATAGGGGCTGTGGTGGAGGAACAGGGGCAATATGGTTGGAAACAGGGACAGTCTACATGGAGTTGCTGAACAGTCCCCATAGAGATACATTGATTCCTATGGGAAAGCATTAGACTGGTAGTGCCAGGCGCGAGCCAGGCATGGCCCATGCCGGGGACCTAAATATTTAGTTAACACTATAGTGTCATGGATACATGTTTGTGTTCCTGACACTATAGTGTTGCCTTATGAGAAAGAAATGCATGTTTTCCCTCTATTATATATTTAGTTTTGATTGTCACATTAGTATGAACAAGATATGCTTAGTAACTATCATAGGGACTTGCGACGGCTATGAATTAAGTATTTTAGGACTACATTATGAGTCTTCATTATTGCTCCCAGGCACTTTTCATCCTGGATCTGTGGCTGACACTCAGTGATGTATTCAGTAGACATTACTCAGACCTATGAGCATTTAATTTGACCTGCATTAAATAACAAAAAAAATTCTCTACCTTTATAGTGAGTGAAATAAAATGAGACACAGCAGCTAGTGACCTGAATATGACTCAAGTTGCTATAATTGTGTGTTTCAAACCTATGACTGCTAGTCTGCTACCCATGTCACATAAAGCCCAGTCTAATGAATACAGAATTCATTGTGCCTTTCATAATAAATACCACAGCTTGAATATCTGGTAAAATGAAGTAGGAAAGAGCTCTCTTGATATTTAAACAGACATTTGTATTGATATATTCATATATATCTCCATCTAACTGGAGGACTGCCAGAAATATACTTAGCAGTTACTAACGTAGAGGGCAAATTTTTGGGGGGCCACCGAAATGCAAGGATGGCCAAATGTAGATCCTATTTGTTGTACAACTCACACAATGCTTTGCCAGCTGGGGATCTACCATTTGCCAATCCTTGCAGGGTTGTACATTTCACTGGGCAGTGTTTGAATGTAAGCATGTTTATGTATGGAGTAACTGTGTGTGAATGTAGGGGTGTATTTGTGTATAATGTTGTGTGTTTTTATGAACTGTTGCCATTTTAAAGCAGTGGTTTTGATACCGGAGAAACTGACGGAAGCCAAGCACAGAGAGATGGACACAGGTTTCTTCAGGAAGGAAGAGATTCTTTATTGGATCACCGATCGGGACTCAGAGGGACTAGCGTCACCAAAATACAGCAAGTTCTGAGCCCCGGACAATAGTGCAGGCTCCTTATATAGGCACATAACTCCTCCCATATTAAGCTCCACCCGCACATTCTCTTAACCAATCAACACAAATAAGAATTAACTTCCTGCTTGACCGCATGGCTTGTCCAGCACAATGGAGGAGGGGGAATACTACATCCTGTATTCTTGCACATGCTCCGTACACTACTGATCGTATCTTGCCTCGTGCAACCAACTGATCGATACGTCAGCATATGCACGTACACATGCCACGTGGTAATCTCGGCCTACTAAATTTATTTTTACCGAGATTCCACCACATTCCCCCCTTTGATGCCTCTTGATATTTCACAATTACTTGAGGCATCACTTAACCTTGGTTTGCATACACCGCAAGTTACCATGAACCAGACCAGACTTATCTTATGATGTGAATCTTCAACACTCATCTTCCTGCATTGGTTCTCCCTGATCTAAAGCCTTATACTTATAAATCGCCATTATCTGTGCAGCAGCCTTCCTCTCTGCTATATTTTCTATCAAGCTTTGCACAGACCTAACTACTAGGGGTATAAGACACGGCAGGAGTAGACACAACATTAAAATCAGTAGGACTCCACCTACCACTGCCTTAAGCCCTCCAAACCACTCGTACCAGCTACCAAACCAACTACTTGGATTATACCCTTTCCATACCTGAGTAGGCACATGCGCTAGTTTAACCATATGGCTAGTAAGCTCAGCTATTGCTTGCCCTTCGTCATCTATTTGAAGACAGCAATTGCTCAGGTTAAACTTCCCACATACACCTCCCTCTACTGCCAAAAGGTAATCCAAGGCTAATCTATTTTGGTAGACTGCTGTCCTCATCCTGGTGTTATGCTTCGCTAGAAGATTGAGCGCTTGTGATGTCTCGTTAGTAATAATCTCAACCACCGCCTGTAATCTTATAATACGGTTGAGCATATAAATAGGGGTTCTGTAACCAAAGGTACCATCCTCAGCCCACGTGGCTGGCCCATAATAATCTATGATACGCTGGGGAGGCCATTCATTATCTTCCCAGGTGCCTATCTCTATGGGTCCCCTTTTCTTCCTATGATTCACATCATACACTTTAACACCTAAAGTCTCACCTGTTTCAATCGGTAACAAGAAGAAGGATGGTTTGAGCATACCCAACACACATGCCCCTTCCCAGTCCTGTGGCAACTCCGAATAGGCTTTCTTACCACAGATCCAGTACAAATTTGCTGGGGCTCTCCAGGTAGATGTGATGGATAAATCAAACCACACATCCTTTAAATTGGCGTATCTAGCAAACGGGTTAGATGGTTCTGAGACATTTGAAGCCGACCACCAAGTTGTATTCTTTGTATCATCATCATAAGCTTTTTGCCCTAGACAAGTTAATTCTCCTACAGAAGTATTATACATTATTCCTTTCCTTGCTATGCAAACATAACCTATGATGGAGGTCTTTAATCTCCACTCAGATTTACCTCTAACACTCATATGATAATCGGCTTGTGTAGATATTAGTTGGTCAACTGCCTCAGAACCGGACATTACCTCCTTTGCTTCCCAAGGCCATTGGTCTCCCATGTTAGTACCTCCACACACATAGCAGTTGGTAACATTAAGACTACCGGCAATACTTTCAGCTAAGTCAATGAACAGGTTTTTAGCATTATGGGGGATCTTATTATCTATACTCATCTCTTCATAAAAGGAATGGTATACTTGATGAGTTTGGGAGGATACCGTATCAGTCTCTATCCCTATGAACAATACTGTCCCAGGATCTAAACCCGTCCCGTATATTTGAAACCCAAATAAATTGCCATATTTGTCTAAGAACTTATCGGGGTTATTTATAAGTATATGGATGGGATTACATTCCATAGACTTACAATATGGGCTAGTCGGCAACTTAGTCACTATCATGTCTTTGTCTACTGTCTGTCCCCAAGTCGCCCACCCCACACAAGACCAATATGGGCAGAAGTTATAGTCTTTATTTGGGCATCTAGGACTCACATATTTATTTTTGCTACTGGGACAAATATATTTATCATTAGACCCATACGTCCTCTCCCATCTAAGATCCCCACATACATTCCACGGCTTTCTACCACTCGATATCGCTTTACACGCATCAAATAGCAGAACACCCGAAGAATGTACGGATTCTAACACCGTCTTATTAATTAGGGTCCCCTGAGGATCTCCATTCCTGAGAGTCAACCAAATTGTACGAGGTTGATACTCCGGACTGAAGCACTTAGGTTCTCCTACTCCTAAATGGCACACACTATAGTCTATATTTAGGTATCTACATCTCGATACATCTCCTTTACACTCGTATTGTGAATGCCAAATTAGGGTTTGGGAAATATGGTTACCTGTTCTCGTAGTCTTAATGCATACCTCACAGCTAGGAGTGTCGGTACCTCTACCTTCCTGAATATAAAAACACATATAAATAAACACTATCAAAAACACATCTTTCGCCGTCATCCTCAGTCTTCGTCCGTGCGAAGGCACCTCAGCTTCCAGGATGTAAGGGCTGCAGGGAATGGAGTTCTGCTCGTCTTCACAGGAGTCCCTTCGAGACTTTCCCTGGCTTATAAACTATACGTCGGTGGGCGGACAGGCTTTATTATGGCCTTCTCACTCACGCACCAAATCCCAAAAATAATAAAATTTGTAATCCACAATAGTTCCTCGTTACTCCGACTGAGTAGTGCGTTTTAACCGGATCTTGCAGGGATTCTCTGGATCTGCTGTAACTTGCCAAGAATCGACTGCTGCTGGTTTAACCCTGGAGTGATGTATCCACGGAGTCACTTCGGCTACTTTTATCGCTGTAGGGGTAGACAAAAGAACAACATAAGGACCTCTCCACTTGGGCCCTAACGGTACATTATTCCACTCTTTAATCCACACTTGATCTCCTGGATGATAACTATGAACAGGGGGATAAATATTCACAGGTAATCTATCTTGTACCCATTTCTGTACCTCCTCCATAGTCTTACCCAACTCTACAACCTGCTGCCGGGTAATTCCTTCTCCCAACTGACTCAAATCCCCCCTTAAGTTACCAAGTACGGGAGGTGGTCGCCCATACATGATTTCAAAAGGAGAGAGGCCCATCCTTCTGGTAGGGGTACTGCGGATTCGCAATAGAGCTATGGGTAAAAGAACGTTCCACTTAAGTTGGGTTTCCTGACACATTTTAGCCAACTGGTTCTTAATAGTTCTATTCATTCTCTCTACCTTACCAGAGCTCTGGGGTCTATATGCAGTATGAAGCCTCCACTTTATACCAAGCATATGAGTCAGTTGTTGTAGGCACTGATGAACAAAAGCTGGACCATTGTCCGATCCTATAGAACAGGGTAGTCCATATCGGGGTATTATTTCTCGTAGCAGGAATCTCACAACTTCTCCTGCTTTCTCTGTACGAGTAGGACATGCTTCTACCCAGCCTGAATAGGTGCACACAATTACCAGCAGGTAACGATGTCCACCCGATTTAGGCATCACTGTAAAGTCTATTTGTAGATCGGACATGGGGAGTCCCCCCATAAACTGGACTCCTGGTGGCTTTACTGGTCCTTGTCTTGCATTATTTTTAGCACACGTTACACATCTTCGTACAATGGCCTGAGTCAAGTTGGACAATCTTGGTATGTAGAAATGTTTTCTGAGAGATTCTTCAGTACTGTCTCTCCCAGAATGTGTCCCGATATGATAATTTTGGACAATTTCTACCGCTAGTAATGCTGGTATGACTATTCTTCCATCTTCTAGCTGATACCACTTGTTCTCCAAATACTTTCCTGGTTCAGTCTTTAACCACTCCTCTTCTTGAGCTGTATAAACTGGAGTCCATTGGGACAGTGGAGTTGGTATAAGAGCAGCTATATGCCCCACATACTCCTGTCTTCCTGATTCAGCAGCACGCTTAGCTGCACTATCTGCCATCCGATTTCCCTTAGTTACATCACCATCTCCTCTCAGATGCGCTCGACAATGTATTATACCGACTTCTTTCGGCTCCCACACTGCTTCCAATAGTTGTAAGATTTCAGCTGCGTATTTGATTTCTTTGCCTTCTGAATTCAGTAGTCCTCTTTCTTTATACAAAGCTCCGTGGGCATGAGTGGTTAAAAACGCATATTTGGAGTCCGTGTAGATGTTTACTCTTAAACCTTCAGCCAATTGTAACGCTCGTGTCAGTGCTATCAATTCTGCCTTTTGTGCTGATGTTCCTTTCGCCAGTGGCCGAGCTTCTATCACCTTGTCTATTGTTGTCACTGCATATCCTGCATAGCGGATCCCTTCTTTCACATAACTACTGCCGTCGGTATAATATTGAACATCGGGGTTCTGGATGGGAAAATCACGAAGATCTGGTCTACTTGAGAATACTTCATCCATTACTTCCAAACAATCATGTTGACTTTCAGTAGGTTGTGGCAAAAGGGTAGCTGGATTTAAGGTGTTTACAGTCTCTAAATGCACTCTTGGGTTTTCACACAACATTGCTTGATACTTGGTCATACGGCTGTTACTAAACCAATGATTTCCTTTGTAATCCAACAACGTCTGTACTGCATGTGGGACTCGTACATAAAGTTCTTGACCCAGAGTGAGTTTATCGGCTTCAGCTACTAGCAGGGCGGCTGCAGCTACGGCTCTTAGACAAGGTGGAAGTCCGCTGGCCACTGCATCCAATTGCTTAGACATGTAGGCAACAGGTCTTTGCCATGATCCCAAGTACTGTGTCAATACTCCCACAGCCATTCTTCTTTGCTCGTGTACATACAGGTAGAATGGTCGTGTGTGATCAGGTAGACCTAATGCTGGGGCACTCATCAAAGCCTTCTTCACATCTTCAAATGCCGTTTGCTGTTCTTGGGTCCATAAGAAGGGGTCGTGCTCTGTACCTTTGATAGCTGCGTACAGAGGTTTTGCCAGTATCGCGTAGCTGGGAATCCATATCCTACAGAAGCCTGCTGCCCCCAAGAATTCTCGCACTTGTCTTCTATTCTTGGGTATTGGTATTTGGCAGACAGCTTCTTTTCTCTCTGGCCCCATAATTCTTTGACCTTCAGAGATATGGAATCCCAGATATTTGACAGTTGGCAAACACAACTGAGCCTTCTTTCTAGACACCTTGTATCCTGCCTTCCAGAGAATGTGTAGTAGATCGTGCGTTGCTTGCTGACAGATTTCTTTTGTAACTGCTGCTATCAACAAGTCATCTACATATTGTAACAATACACACTCTCCTGGGATGGACTCGAAATCCAGTAGATCTTGACTTAGGGCTGAACCAAATAGGGTAGGTGAATTTTTAAACCCTTGGGGCAGTCTTGTCCAAGTCATTTGGCGTTTTGAGCCCGTTACAGCGTTCTCCCATTGGAAAGCGAAAATACATTGACTTTCTGCGGCAATTCGGAGGCAAAAGAAGGCATCTTTGAGATCTAAGACTGTAAAGTAGGTAGCCCCGCCCGGAATTAAAGCAAGCAGGTTATATGGATTGGGTACAACTGGATGTATACTAACAACCGCATCATTGACTGCTCTCAAGTCCTGCACAGGTCGATACTCATCTGTACCGGGCTTTTGAACAGGCAGCAATGGGGTGTTCCAGGGGGAAGTACAGAATTTTAGGATACCATACCGTATGAACTTATCCAGATAGGATTGGATGTTCTTCTTAGCCTTCTGCGGGATGTGGTATTGTCTTAGGCTCACTGGATAAACCCCAAGTTTTAGTTCAATTTTTATAGGTGGAATATTGCGGGCCAGTCCTGGTGGGTTGTTCTCTGCCCAAACTCCTGGTATGTTAAATAATGTCTCATCACTCCTAGGGTTTTGGCTAGTCAACACTGTATAAAGTCGCCACTCTTCTTCCTTTGGTACGGATAATGTCATGATACCTGAAGGTCCATTAAACTTTAAGGATGTTGTTCCATTTGGTAGGAACGTAATCTGCGCTTGTAATTTTGATAGCATATCACGTCCCAGCAATTGGACTGGACATTCAGGCATATAAAGGAATTGATGTCTTACTACGTGGCCTCCCAATGTACAGAGTCGACTTTTAAGAACCGGTTTTTCAGCACTTCTTCCAGTTGCTCCTATCACAGTAATAGTCCTTCCAGATGGAGGAGCAACTAGATTAGTCACCACTGAATGTTCAGCACCAGTGTCGATCATGAACGCACTCCTTTTTCCCCCTATTGATACATCGACCATAGGCTCCGCTCGACCAAGGGGGATGGAGCCCGGTCGGTATCAATAGTCCTCCATGACCGTGTCAGCCAATCCCACAAAGTCCCTACCTTCTCTATCGCGGGACCTTTGCGCTGCTGGAATATACCTGTCTTCCCTAACACTTCCTCTGTTCCCATTACTCCCTCTATTACCATTACTCCCTCCGGGGCCTCCTCTACCTCTCGCTCTGCCTCTAAAGTTTCCGTAACCTGTCCTAGGTCTGTCTCTCTCACACTGTTCTCTTCGAGGACACTCATTTCTCCAATGCCCTTCTTCCCTACAGTATGCGCACTGATTTCTACTTAGAGGTTCCTCATTCCATCTACTATCGCCTCTATCTGGGCCCCGTCTATCTACGCCTGCGATCGCTACCGCTAGCATATCAGCCTTTTTACGCATCTTGCGCTCTTCCTCTTTCTTACTTTCTGTTTCCCTATTCATATAAACCTTATTCGCTACCTCCATTAGTTGGGTGATTGACATACCTGCAAACCCTTCTAACTTTTGTAGCTTGCGCTTAATATCTCCGTAAGCTTGGCTGACAAAGGCGGAGTTCACCATTCGGGAATTGTCTGCGTCTTCCGGATTAAAGGGGGTATACAAGCGGTATGCCTCCAATAATCGGTCATAAAAGACACTGGGCGCTTCATCACTTTTCTGAATCACCTCAACTGTCTTTGGCATGTTAATAGCTTTCTTTCCTCCGGCTTTCATGCCAGCAATTATAGCGTCTCTATAGGCTCTGAGTTGAACCATATCAGCACCATTTACATTCCAATCGGGATCGGTGTTGGGATAATGTGTTGCGGCCCATGCTGATGGATTGGCTTGGTTTAAAGTACGGGCTTTATCCTCTAGTGCTTTAATGGCCGCTTGGTTAATCCTTGTCCTTTCCTCATTGTTGAATAAAGTCATTAATAACTGCTGGCAATCAGCCCATGTCGGGTTATGTGTCTGTACTATTGAGGTGAACAGATCAGTCATAGCTTGTGGTTTCTCAGTATACGAGGAATTGTGGGTCTTCCAATTTAAGAGATCGGTTGTCGTGAATGGGACATATACAAAGACTGGGTCAGCATGTGCCATTTGGCCTGCGGCATCGATATAGGCTGACCCAGGATTCAGACGAAGAGGCATCTGATAGTGTTTTAATTGTTGGGCACCGGTCAACTGTCGGGTCTGTATGGGGCTACGTGGAGGGGCGTCAGTCATAGGTTCCAGTCGGGGAGAAATAGGGTATGGGGATGTGGGAGCTTGGTTTTGGGAAAAGGTTGTAAATAAAACACTTCGAGCCGAGCTAGATGAAGCTTGACCGGAAGTCTGAAGTGGCGCCAAATCAGGATATTCGTTTTTAATGGGGGTTGGTTCTGATTCCGGAAGGGGAGATTTAGTACGAGGGGGGGTGGATCCTGTACTGGAGGAGGAAGCGGAAGTGGATGGGGGTAATGAGGGGAGGGTTGCAGGACTTCCTGCATTTGCGTCACTTCTTCTTAACGGAAAGTAAGGGGGCGGCAAAGGGATCTCGGACTCAGGGGGCGTGTCCAAAATGGGCCTAACACCAGTCCTAGTGGACGAACAAGTCCTAGCTACCATGAGGCGACATTACTCCTCGTGGCATGTCCGGAGCCATTTTGGCGAGTCATTTACGGCCTGTCTCCAACAATCAATATAAGGAAACTGGCCGTAAAGTTCAGGCCTACCTGATACAGCCACGTGTAAGCGCTGTACCAGAGTTGGATCCAAACTGCCACGTGGCGGCCATGCCGCAACCAAAGTGGGCCACTCCCTAGTACACAAAGTGACCAAACGTACAGGAGACATTTTAACCCCAAAATCACATGTCTTGAATCCCTTTTTAAAATTCTTCACCATACAACCTAAGGCAGGGGTAGGCAACCTTCGGCTCTACAGATGTTTTGGACTACATCTCCCATAATGCTTTTACAGCCATATTGCTGGCAAAGCATCAAGGGAGATGTAGTCCACAACATCTGTAGAGCCGAAGGTTGCCTACCCCTGACCTAAGGGATCCGGAATCGTTGACTGCGACGCACCCATACTTAACAATGGAACGTCGTCGACAACGAATACTATACACGCGTACTATTCAACAGTCACACCCGTTTCCTCTGGCAACAGCACCACGTGGTACGGTTACCAAGTGAAACGTACACAATAACACAATAAACACTCAGGGAATTCCCGTACACACACAGCTGTTACACCAGTCACTAGATAATCAATATTATGCCCTTTGGCGTAACTATACAGTCACCCACGCTATAATTCTCTATATACGAATTACCCGTCTATAACACACCCAGTAACATCGTCTTTTACAAATAGCGGTTACAGTACGGTTAGCATAGGTCAAAGCACAAGTTAAGGTCACAATACAATTATTAGTGGTTATGGTGTTAAACATGCAATGGGCGACAATGATTAGTACTTATATACAGTGTCAGTAAATATACAGGGTTATGGTACCGTGCACTATAATACAGCAACACACTATTAACACTCTCGCTAGACGGCTGAGCTCGCGCTATCTAACAAGATATACACTTTACTAAACAATCTTTATCACATTTACAATTCCCAACTAAACTATTGGCCAGTACCTTGAATGGACTACCTAAAAACAATCTACATACGTTTTGGTTAGCCACACTGCCCAATCACCATATATAGCGAGCTAGAGGACCGAATTTACACAGACGCCTCTTAATCGCACTATCAAAAGTCTAGTGGGTTCCAAATTTACACGCCTTCCCACTTAGCCCAGATAGGATGAGAGCTAGCGAACCGAATTTACACAGACGCCGCTTAGTCTCCCGGTCCCTCCGACCTAGCGAACAAAATATACACCCTAGAACGCTAGTCTAGACAAGACACCGGTGTCCGGCTAGGGCTATTTACACCAGAGCCCCGCCTGACTAACAAAATCAAACGGTCTGACTAAAGAGCGTTCGATCGAGCGGTGCGCCTTCGCTCCTTCCCTCCGACAGAGGGGGCAGATACACAGATTCAAACCCCTTTGGGCCTACCGCACAATCGGTATACCCCTAGTGGGTCCTGCCGTCTAAAACAGCAGTTGTCTTACCTCCTCGTTCCTGAACCTGAGTTCACACTCATCGACGGGGACACCCCAGCACTTCTCACGTAGAGGCCGATGATCTCCTGGACAACAGACCAGTGGCGCCGAGACGAAGGGAGGTCCACGCAGAAGTTCAGGGGTGCAGCCGTAGAGAACGTGGGCAAAGATAGACCGTCTCACGCCTCTGCCTCTCAGCTACCGTTGAACGATGAGCTTCCCGGCCAATGCACCAAATGATACCGGAGAAACTGACGGAAGCCAAGCACAGAGAGATGGACACAGGTTTCTTCAGGAAGGAAGAGATTCTTTATTGGATCACCGATCGGGACTCAGAGGGACTAGCGTCACCAAAATACAGCAAGTTCTGAGCCCCGGACAATAGTGCAGGCTCCTTATATAGGCACATAACTCCTCCCATATTAAGCTCCACCCGCACATTCTCTTAACCAATCAACACAAATAAGAATTAACTTCCTGCTTGACCGCATGGCTTGTCCAGCACAATGGAGGAGGGGGAATACTACATCCTGTATTCTTGCACATGCTCCGTACACTACTGATCGTATCTTGCCTCGTGCAACCAACTGATCGATACGTCAGCATATGCACGTACACATGCCACGTGGTAATCTCGGCCTACTAAATTTATTTTTACCGAGATTCCACCACAGTTTATGTACACATTTTTAGCAACCCTCCTGTAACCAACCTTTTGGGTGCTGGAGGGTGACTTCCCTGGGGTACAGTTTGCTGACTGAGCATGTTGGGAGTCAGAGGCTCTACCAGTCTATATCCCCCACATTTCTCCTTCCTCCCGCGTGGCTCGGTCTCTTTTAGCTGAGAGGAAGTGACCAGCACTCACTTCCTCCCAGTGCTGCAGATGCTACAGGGGAATGGTCACGCTGTTACAGGGCTGCAGCGCACGAACAGGCCCCAGAAGATACATTGCCATAGGGTGGCCCTATGTGCATGTGGCACCTGATAGGCCCCTAAACATTTACATCCCCTTGCAGCTGCACCAGCAGTAGCACCGCTTCTGAACTTTCCCTTGTACCTTGATGAATTGTGCTATTTAAACACATTTATAGTATAGGAGGCTTCATATTTTCTGTAGTTATATCCCAGACTATTCAAAATATCTAGTAATCTAACTTTTCTCAGTTAATGCTATTTAGGCGTGTTTAATAATTGAGTTGGAAAATAATCTGGTTCCTAGAAACTTTCCAATTCAGTCCTTTTGGCCAAACATTTATTTTATCCGTTCATGAATACATTTGATTGTCTGAATGCAGCAACATTTTTGTGAGTAGTGTTCTACTGTCTCTCTCTTTCTAAACCTCTGCTTGTCTCTCCCTGCATATTCTTGTTTTAAATCCCTGCAGTAGACATGTGCAATTCGGTTCTGTCCAAATGTCCGAATTTCCGAATTTCTGAAGTGTCGAGGGGCTGAATTTCGGAATTACCGAACCGAACCGCCAAAGTGCTGAATTATTGAAGTCCCGAATTGTGGCAAAACAGGAGAGGGAGGGAAAATTAAGGGAAGGATGACAGGAATCTAACCCTAACCCTACTCCTAAGCCTACTCCTACTCCTAACCCTAGCCCTAAACCCACCCCTAACCCTACTAGGGTTAGGGGTAGAGTTAGGTTTAGGGGTAGGGTTAGGGGTAGTGGAAGGTTGGGGTTAGGGTAGGGTTAAGGTTGGGGTAAGGGTAGGGGTTGGGGTAGGGTTAGGAGTAAGGTTATGTTTAGGGTTAGGGTAGGGTTGGGGGTAGGGTAGGGGAAGGTTAGGAGTTACAGGTAGGGTTAGGGTTAGAGGTGGGGTTAGTGTTGGGGTACGCTTGGCGAAGTCCTTAATTTCGGAAGTGCCGAACCAAACTGGATTCCCGAAGTGCCGAATTCCCAAATTCCTGAAGTGCCGAAGTCACGAATTTCGGAAGTGCCGAACGGAACCAAACTTTTTGCCCATGCACATCCCTACCCTTTAATGTGAGACTGGCATGCTGCTTATTCTTAGCAGCTCCCCTAGAGGCTCGCCGTGGTTGGAGCTATGGTCTAAGATCCTATCCCTGCCTCTCTACCCACACCGCGATGGGGCCAGAACAGGAAAGTTTAACTCCACCTGCTTGATGAGAATAATGGCAGCCAAGGAATACAGGCAACAGAGGCAGGGAGAGAGAAAAATGTAAACTTCAATGTGGGGTCCTTCGTGCTGCAGAGAGGCGGAAGTAGATATTCTGATCTTGGTGTTGCTCAGTGAGGGCCCTTTCACAGGCAGAGCTGGAGCTCCAGGCTCCAAGGACTGCGTGTACCACCTAATCGATAATTCAACTCTAATACTGCATATACTAGACTAATAATCCGGTTCCCCCACCTTATCCCTATAAACAATGCCATCCATCTACATAAAAGGTCTGCAAATGGTAAAAGACATCTTCATATGCATAGGTGGTCCCCCAAAATAGTTTATTTGCTACTGAATGAGATTGTGTAAGGTTACCTGGTAATCCTACCGATCTAATAATTTTGAGTCGATACTGATTATCGATCGCCTTTCTGGCCAATTGACGATAACTGGTACTAAAGTATAAACGAAAAAAGACGTCCAGCACTCCTTATTATGAAAAAAATATATCCCTTTATTGGCAAAACAGCAATGCTTTGACTGTGCGTCTTTATCAAGCAATGTACTATAACTGGTACCAATATTCTCTTAATTTATAGTTTTGAAAAAAGAAAAACAATGGTCCAGTGGCTTTGTGTAGGCTGCCAGGAGCTTTTAGATTGAAGAAGGGAAGGCTAGGGACAAGCACACGCTATCTTTTGTTTCCGGCAGGTCCTCTCTCCAACTCTCATGAGCCAAACTCTCACATGCGAGCGTTGCCATGGTCAGCTTGCCTTATCGTTCTGCTGTTTTCGCTAATCTTGACAATGTGTTTTAGCCTGCCTGTGCCACATGTTAAGCCCAGACATTCTAAGGATTTTTATTATGTACCTAACTTTAGATTTCTTTTCTGGGCATCTGTTTACATTAGGTTTTGCATTTTGAGCTTGGTCAATCCTGACAGCTCTTTCCTCTCCAGTTCCCAATAAATCTTTCACACCGCTCCATAATTATTGAGTTCAGTGCCTTGACTCACTATATCATCTTTCCATTCAGAATCTTCAAACTACTCCACATCGTAACTGTTTCAGAAAGCCAATCAGTCTCTATTCAGCAATCCCATGAATCATCAACAGGCAAAATTTATTCACCTTATATGTCTTTCCAGTGCAATGAATCGCCTCTTGTTACTTTTAATTTCAAGGATCATTCATTGTATTGCCTTGATTGCGTCCCCTTGATATTGTACAACAAGGCAGTACTTTATTTGCCTCATTATTTGCCTAACAATTCGTAAAACGTAGGAACACTGGAGGCACAGGGACAGGTCTGATTAATTAATTTTCATTCATTAAGACTATAGGAGACAACGTTTGTCAAAGTTCTTCACTCAGCAGATCAGGGATACTTTATCTAGCCTAATTAACAAGTGACTTGCAGGACTGTAATAATTTTACAATGATAATTGGTATACTCCGCTAGTCTTATGTGGTATATTAGATGTCACAGGTATCACAGAAATAAATGGCCTTTTTTATTCAATCCAATTAAAATCACACTTATATTCATACAGATTCTTATCCTTCTAAACAAAACCATAAAAACAACACCTCCCCACCCCCAATATAATGCTTTTTGTGGTTACCAGTTCTTTCATAAAAATGTTTAATACATAGACAGAATAGGGTACAGTATATTGGGCCAAAATACTTTAAATAGTGTAAGTTGAATACTGATTGGTACATGCCATTCCTGCGACCCCAAAATGTTCAGGAATTAGGTCAATGGAGACCGTAAGTGACGCAGTGTGCTTGGATCTATTTATAGATGCATTCCATGCGCGAGTGTTATCTGCAACCCTGTCTGGAGGTAGGCTGCATGGAAGATTTACCCGATAAATGTATGCAGCCACAGGGGAAGACTGGAGCACCGTTCAATCAAAATGATAGTGAAAAGCTAAAATAAAATAAAGCAATCAAATGCAGACATGAATGATGAATTCAGATATCAGATTCACCTTTGGGCTCTCACTAACCGATAGAGGTGTCTTGTAGTCCCACCGCGGCACATAGTAAAATACTGATACATCATAGCGCCTGGGCCACTCGAAGGAGGGTGGGGCACAGACCACTCTCCCAGAAACAAAACATCACAAAAAACACGGTGTGGACTAAGGCCATACGGTCCCATAGATACGACCTCCAGATTGCCAATCACCAAGTTTTGTACTTTATAGCTAGACCTGTCTATGTCTAGGTTTTATTTATATTAAAATAAAAACTCATGTTGACCAGATATATGCAACCATGAGGCCAGGTATAACAAGACCAAGATGTACAGCCTGAGGATATGTAAATCTCAACTCATTGTAACGTTATTCATCTAACGATGTGAAATAGATTTGTATTTGCTATTTTCTCTCTATTTTACTAAGATTGCATTGGGACAGAAATGCTGCCCGGAACATATCTGTACTTTATGTCAACATTAAATAAAGAATAATAAAAAAAAAAAATCACCTATCTTAGCAGACAAATATGGGGATACAGTCCCACCATATGGCCGTATTGTGTTAAGCCCACCATTACTTCACAGTGCCCAAATATCGGTGAGTCCTACACTAATTCCATTGTGGGAATCAAATTAAATAGTGATAGTGCTAAATAAGCCAAAGTGTATTATAATAACCTGTTGTGAGAGCATTGTAAATATATATTGCTAAATTAATGTGATAAAAAACACTATTCAAAATAATGCAGTATCAAAACTAGACAATTAACCCCCCAAACGTCTGTCATAAAACGGAATCATGACATGTCACACATGTCATGTGTCCTTAAGGGGTTAAGGACACATGACATAAATATTCCATCATAATTCCCTTTTATTCCAGAAGTTGTGTCCTTAAGGGGTTAAGGTGATAATGCTTTGATGTATATACTCACAATGCATATCATATATCTGCTCTATACCAAATACAAATTATTATAAAAGGACATTACTACCCAAAACCTCCTCAAATATAAACTTCCCTTGGTCACATCCAAAGGGGCATAAGGCACAGACAAATCACTGTGTTTTATAAGACATTCCTAATATTGGTATGAACAGGGCCGGCACGTCCTATAGGCGACTTAGGCAATCGCCTAAGGCGCACCGGCCCGGGGGGTGCTAGATTTAGGTGACCGGCAGGAGGGAGTGCTGTGCTACTCAATGTACGTGGCCGGGCGACACGGACTGCACTACATGAACTTCTGTTTCCTGTACCCGGCTGCCGGCGGACTGACAGGAAGTGCTATCTCAGTGAGTAAGGGGGTTGGGGCGGGGGAGGGGGAAAGGACCACTAAGGGGTTTGGGGGGAGGAAGGACCACTAAGGGGTTTGGGAGAGGGGGGAGATGGAGGACCACTAAGGTGGTGGGGGGAGAGGATGACCACTAATGTGGGGGAGAGGGAGGACCATTAAGAGGGGGGGGGAGAGGGAGGACCACTAAGGGGGGGGGGGGGCGAGTGAGAAGACCACCAAGGAGGGACTGCAGAGTGACAGGGGGCCAAGGGAGAGCACCAATGGCCAGGAGGGGAGGAGAGAGCACTAAGGGATAGGAAGGGAGAACACTGAGTGACAGGAGGGAAGGGAAGATCACTAATTGACAGGAGGGAAGAGCACTATAAAATAAATAACAAAAATAAAGAGCTGGTCCCCTCTCAGTCCCTATCCTACCCCACAAACCCTCTCTTTTACACTACACACATATACAATGCATCCCTACTCACACACAAACACACCGAAACACACAATGCATCCCTTACTCGCGCGCACACACACACACACACACACAGAAACAAAATGCATCTCTTACACACACTCAATCCACCCCTTACACACACACACACACAAATTACATAAACAGATACACACCTTGCATCCCTTACACACACACACACCCAGAAACATACAATGCATTCCTTACACACAAACACATACTGCATCCCCTATAAACACACTACATCCCTTACACACAAACACACACTGCATCCCCTATACATACACTACATCCCTTACACAAACTGGTATCCCTATACACTACATTCCATAAGAACACACACACATTATATCCTCTACATTACAATAACACGTGTCCCATCCCCCTCAAGCTCCTCCACGTATCTCATCCCTCCCAAGCAAGCCCCTTTGTGTGTGTGTGTGTGTGTCCCAGCCCCTCCATGCATCCCATCCCCCCAAAACTCATCCATGTGTCTCATCCCCCTTAAGCATGAGACACATGGAGGAGCTTGGAGGAACTGTGTGTCCCATTCCCTCCAAATCCCTCCATGTGTCCCATTCCCTGCCTCCACAGCCCCCTGCATGTGTCTCCCCCCTCCCCTCCTGTACCTGGTCACTGCCGCGGTGCACCGATCAGACAGGAAGTGCTCTCTCAGGTAGCACTTCCTGTCAAACTGCTCGGCCCAGCTACACACAGTGGCAGGAGGGGAGAAACACAGCACATCGCTCCCCTCCTGCTGGTCACCCTGAGACTGCTCTTGCAGCAGGACCTAAAGGTATGCCTGCGACCCACGTACTAATGGTTTGCAGCGGCAGCCGGGCCCCCTGGAGTCACAGGCCCAGTCACTGCTGTGACCCCTGTGACTGTGGTACTTATGGCAGTGAGCAGACACTCTAGCTTGTCCGGTGCATCATGGAACAATTCTAGTGTCAGAACCAGCAAGTACTGGAAAGGTAAGTGTGTTTTATTCTTACCTCTGCTCTATTCCTCACAACAATAAAGTGTTTATTGGGGTAAAGGTAAGGGGAACAGCCATAGTAAAAAAAAATGACAGTTCGTCTTTAAATGAGTATAATACGGTGAAACTTAGAGAAATGATCTTCCTTCTGGTGATATTTTTCATAGTTATTTTAAACAGAAACATTTTGAGAAACAAACATTACAGCTTACATAGCAACTGTCGTTTAGCAGTTTTATGGCCATTTTAAGCAAAAACAGAAGGATTGCTTTATCTCTTGTAAGACAGCAATGATTAGGAGATATGGGATTAGTGTAGATTTGTTTTACCTAAGCAAACCAATTTTCTAAACAAAAGTAAGTCAAACACCATCACTTAATGAATAAAAAGAAATATGGAAATCTTATCCCTACATGTCTTGTCAGCTAGATTGGCCCAGCCCCAGGGGTTCAAGGAGCAACACTTCACATGATAAATGAATACATTTATTTATTAAAAAAAAAAGGAGTGCTGATGAATATCCCAGAACCTCTGTTTCCAGTAAAAAAAAAAAAATTAATGAAAAAGTGGTTAACTTACTTGCAATTTAGTGACGAGAGAGTCTCCTCCCCGCAGCTCAGCTATGCCCAACTGGGAGATAA
The DNA here is from genome assembly GCF_036172605.1 of Pelobates fuscus. Classification (NCBI taxonomy): domain Eukaryota; kingdom Metazoa; phylum Chordata; class Amphibia; order Anura; family Pelobatidae; genus Pelobates; species Pelobates fuscus. Next base: position 376,942,066 of record NC_086317.1, on the reverse strand, counting down.
TCAGTACTGATCATGTCCTGGCCAATAAAATCTGTGTCATAGAGAAGCATTGGGAGGCAGGACGCAAGCCTTGCAATTGCTGCGCTACTCCTGCAATGCCTCTCTAGGAATAGCATTACCTTCCATTTATTGCTGGTGCAGAAAGCAATCTGAAAGAGCATTCTGAATGACAGCCGGGAGGGTGCATCTTAGCACCTTTCTGACCTTTCTTAGAGTTCTGATTTCTCATGCAAGAGGAACTTAATAAACTTTGAAAGAGGAGACACTTTGTAAACACAGAAAGCACGTCAACAAGCTGAAGAGCATTAGCGGTTTGGAATGTTCATTTAAAGGGTTACTCCAGGCATCGTAGCGTTTACAGCACTGGTTAGTACTTTAGCGCCTCTCCATGGGAGGGGTTTTAACCGTTCTGCAAAGGTTTGCGACTTACCTGGCTCCTGTCAGATGCCCTAACTCTTGTCAGGTTGTCGGAATGGCATCCAGCTCCTGCAGAGCTGGAGAACTAGATGCCGACCCTGCAGCTGAATGCTGCCATTCAATTAATGATTCTCTGTGTACAGAAAATACATATAAGTAATATTAACCAGCCAGAACTCTCATTCTGGATTGACTAGTTAAAGAGTTACACCACTGTTAGCTTGCTGCATCTACCATGATCATGTCATATTTGAAGTGATTTTGGTGCTTTGGTGCTTGGAGTAACCATTTAAGAGCTATTATCCTAGGGGGTCACTTATCAGGAGAACAACGGTTAAATTCATAAAATACAATACAATATCTTCATTTCAAAACGTTTAAGTAAGTAATGTACGTTTGTTTAAATATTCATTAACTGTGATAGGAACTAAGCTAATATTTTAATTATAAAAATGCCCATTTTAATTTTGAGCTGTAATAAAAAGTAAAATTTAAAAGGGAAGCTAAATTTAATGGAGAAATAAGTAACATACATGTCTTACCATGAAAAGTAAATCACATCTGTCCATCTTCAATGTAGTGGGAAAATTGCAGTTAGTAACAAAATAGTGTTAGGGGCATTCTAGGCATCAACACTACTTGTATAGGTGTATAGATCATGCCTCTAAAGTTTCACTGCTCAATTCTCTGCCATTTAGGAGTTAACTTTTATTTCTGCCCATGCAGCCCTAGCCACACCACCACTGGCCGTGAATGACACCATAGCCAATGCTGGAAAAAATGGTTTAATTTTCCATCAGATGTTAACTTGCTTTAGAAGTTTTTATACCTTGCTTTATAAATACATCTTTAATCACACTCACAAAAGGCTCCTGCAGGGTCTAGAAAGCTATTAACTGAACAGGCGATAACAACATTTAAATTAATCAGGATGTGCAATAAAGGAAGTTTAAACATTAGATGACTCTTTACAGGAATTGTTTACAAAGACTGTGCAAGTCACATGCAGGGAGGTGTGAATAGGGCTGCATAAACAAAGTGATTTAACTCCTAAATGGCAGAGAACTGAGGAGTATGACTGCAGGGGTATGATCTAAACACCAAAACCCCTTGTTTAAGCTAAAGTTGTGTTGGTGCCTATATTGTCCCCTTAAAAGGGACACTATTGTCACCAAAACAACTACTGCAGTATTTTTCCTGTAAACACTCTTTTTAGAGAAAAGTCAGTGTTTACATTACAGCCTAGTGACACCTCCAGTGGCAGTCACTCAGATGTCCACTTCCTGGGTCAGTGCTGTACAGTGTGCAGCACTGACGTTCAGCGTCTCCCCAATCTGCATGGAGACGCTGAACTTTCCTCATAGAGATGCATTGATTTAATGCATCTCTATGAAAAGATGCTGATTGACCAAAGTGGCCCATAGGAAAGCACTGGATTGGGTGAGATTGTCAGTTCTAATGATCTCGATCAAGCAGGCAGATCGGGGATGGGCCCAGCGCCAGCAGACCCATGCAGTGCTGGAATAAAGGTAAGTTTTTAACTTATTTAAGGGGGCCAGGGAGGGCCAAGGTCCTGAATAGTGTTTTTAACACTATAGGGTCAGCAATACATGTTTGTATTCCTGACTCTATAGTGTTCCTTTAATAAGTTCCAGGGAACACAGAAACAATTACGGTAGCTTCCAAGTCACATTTTTGACAAAGGGTGCAGGAGGGACTATTCTATATACTGTAATCGCCTGCCCATCCATGCATTTAGAATTTACTGACTACATTATTTCCCTGGTGAATCGAACTCCATATCGTTCTGCTACTTTTAACTACTTTTCTTTAAAAAGTTAACCTAGGAGCAATCCAATCCTTGCACTGTGCCTGTTTTCCATATTGCACAATATTTTGCATACACTAGCATGTCACCCATTGCACAGTGCAAGGAAAGGCTGTGCAGCAGAAGTTTAGTTTATGGCTCTGAAGTGGAATGTGTGTTTGTCAAATTTTGTATTGTCTTAGATATATTGTAGCTTTGTCTTTTCAATTGTACCCATAGACAGCGGGAATGTGAAATATGTTGGCATTTTATAAATAAAGTGTAATATAAATTATAATATGGTCAACCTTTGGCAGATACCTAGGCCACCTAGCACTGTTATCGTTTGTGTATGCTTGCTATATTAGAGTGGATGACATTGTATGAGTGTTGCAGTAACAGAGAGTGTTATCAAATGTTAGGCCGGAATTGGTGAAATACTCTGCAGCTATGGGTCTACTTCGATATTATAGTAAGTACTCAATGTTTGGTGCATAGACAGTATGTTTCAGTATATGATACTTATTACTTATTGCTGCACCAGCATACAAGAGTGAGAAGGATAACACATGAACGTCACTTACCCTTTAAAATCTTTACAGTCTCTAGCTTATTTACATTTAGAATTGCTGATAAGTGTTCTTTACTCCTTTTAATTACATTTAGTATTCAAGTGTACTCTGGTGTCCGCCTTCAAATTAGCCCCTAAGGTAGATCTATGCAATTTGAAAAATAAGCAGATGGGGTCTCTTGTTAATTTCCAGCAACACATAATTAGCACACTTTATTCCAAGGTTAAAATAAAGACATGTATATGCAAATTCAAATATTCATTGCATGTAACTCTGAAAGATTCACTTATAATATAATAACTAGTTTGTGCATGCTAAGAAAATTCAGCTTGGCCTAGTCATTTTCCCCCAAAACAAACGATTTTTCAGGACGCCACAAATAAATTTCAGTTCAGCTCGGTAGAATTTTGGAACTGAGAACTGTTTCTGTAATCAAATCAAGTGAATCAAAGGTGTGTAGATATGGGCCAATCAGTGTATTGCAAAATTCAATGATCAGCCACAACATTAAAGACACCTACCTAATATCGTTTAGGTCCTCGTGCTGCCAAAATATCTCTGATGCATCGGAGCATGGATTCCACAAGACCTTGAAATGCTTCCTGTGTTGTCTGGAACCAAGACATTAGCAGCAGGTCCTTCAACCCCTTAAGGACAGCAAGCGTATGCCGTCCTTGGGGACCCGGTCCTAAACGCCGTCGGGCAGCATAGTACGTCTATGCTGTCCTTCCCACTTACTTGCTCGCTGGCGGGGGGTCGCGATGGGGGGACTTGCCTGGAATCCTAGGCCGCCCCCTTCCCCTGATCCGGCTCTCCCATGTCATACGATCTGATGACGTCGCGATCACATGGACAGAATAGCCGTCCAAAGCTGTGCCTACAGGGGGCCTACCTGGGATGCCAGGCAGTCCCCCTGATGACTGAAAACAAGTTTAATAAAAGTTACAAACTGTTCAAAAGTAAATTATATATACTTAGATCATTTATACATGATCTAAGTATATATATATACACATACATAGACATACACTATGTCTCTAAGTGGTTTTTAATATTAATATATATTTTAATATATATTAATATTAAAAAACACTTAAAATGATATTAATTATATATATATATATATATATATATATATAGTTATAATTTTATATATATAATATAAAATAAATTATAAAAAAATATTATATATACATGTGTAATTTCGTTCTAACTGTATTTTGCTATTAATATATATATATATATATATAGAACTAAATTATATATATATCTATATACATAAATATATATGTATATATCTCTCTCTATATATATATATCTATATATAAATTCTATTAAAAAAAAATATATATATATATATTAAATGGAGGGTAATTCTCTGCACACAGACTCAAATGTTCACAGTTTCAAATATATAAATGCCAGGTGCCAGACAGGTAGTTACAAAACAATTAGTAATATAATGTGATAGTCTGCACTCACTGTCTCGATTTTAAAACTTAGTGTTTATGCCAAAACAGGTCGATGTTTCAGTCCCAGAATAGGACTTTCCTCAGGACAGCTATGCACATTTTAACCACAAAGGAATAAACGATACGTTTTAAACAGAGACCATGAGTGCAGACTATTACATTCTATTACTACGTGTGTGTGTGTGTGTATATATACCGTATATACTCGAGTATAAGTCGACCCGATTATAAGCCGAGACCCCTAATTTTAGCACAAAAAAGGGTGGGAAATGCAGCAGCTACTGGTAAATTTCTAAATAAAATTAGATCCCAATAAAATGACATTAATTGAATATTTATTTACAGTGTGTGTGTATAATGAATGCAGTGTGTGTGTGTGTGTTTTGTAGTGTGTGTATATAATGAATGCAGTGTGTGTGTGTTTGTGTGTAGTGTGTGTATATAATGAATGCAGAATGTATGTGTATGTGTGAATGCAGTGTGTGTGTAAATTCAGTGTGTATATAATGAATGCAGAGTGTGTGCATTATATACACACACGTATACAAACACACACTCTGCATTATATACACACACACTCATACAACCACACACTCTGTGTGTATATAATGCAGAGTGTGTGTTTGTGTGAATGCAAAGTGTGTGTGTGTAGTGTGTGTGTGTAAACTGGGGGGGGGGCATTTTTATTATTTTAATATTTTTTAAATATTATTTTAATATAATTATTTAATTATTTTTTTAATATTATTATTGAAATTATTTTAATATTTGTTTAATTATTATTATTTTTTTTAGCCCCCCTCTTCCCTGCTTGTTGCCTGGCCAGGGAGGGGTGCTGTAACATTCCCTGGTGGTCCAGTGGATGGGCTGTGCAGTGGGGGGGCGGAGCGAGCTGTTACTTACCTTTACAGCCGCTTCGTGCAGCTCTGTCCAGCTCCCCGTTCAGCTCACAATGTAAGTCTTGCGGTCTGCGTGCCGCATGGAGCGTTGCCACGGTAACCTGTGGCAACGCTCTGACAGCCGCGGGTCTCACGAGACTCACACTGGGAGCCGAACGGGGGAGCTGCACGGCGGTGACAGGGAAACTGCACGGAGCGGCTGTAAAGGTAAGTAACAGCTCGCTCCGGCACCCCCACTGCACAGCCCATCCACTGGACCACCAGGGAATGTTACAGCACCCCTCCCTGGCCAGGCAACAAGCAGTGAAGGGTGGGGGCTAAAAAATAATAATAATTAAACAAATATTAAAATAATTTAAATAATAATATTAAAAAAATTAAAATGATTATATTAAAATAATATTAAAAAATTTTAAAATAATAAAAATGCCCAGCTCGCTCCGGCCCCCAACAGGACTGCCGGGCTTGTAATGAGCCCGACGATCCTGGTCTGTATTATGGCAATGTAAGTTGCCATAATACAGACAGTGACTCGAGTATAAGCCGAGGGGGGCTTTTTCAGCACAAAAAATGTGCCCAAAAACTCGGCTTATACTCGAGTCTAGATGAAAATGCTTGTTCTTGGGTAGAACATTGGCTTAAGAACAGAGTACAAAGAGTTGTCATTAATCGTAAATTTTCAAGCTGGACAGAGGTAGCAAGTGGTGTCCCTCTGGGGTCTGTTCTGGGACCCCTTCTATTTAACATGTTTATAAATGATCTTGAAGACAGCATTGAAAGTCATGTTTCAGTGTTTGCAGATGACACAAAACTTTGTAAAATAATACAATGTGAGCAAGATATTACTTTGCTGCAGAGGGATTTAGATGGACTGGGCACTCAAATGGCAGATGAAATTTAATGTTGAAAAATGCACTTCGGCATAAAGAATACACAAGCAACGTATACCCTTAATGGAAGCGAATTAAGGATAACAACACACGAAAAGGACTTGGGAATTGTTATAGACAACAAACTATGCAACAATGTGCAATGTCAATCAGCAGTGGCCAAGGCCAGTAAGGTATTGTCATGCATGAAAAAGGGCATTCATTCTCGGGACAAGAATATAATTTTGCCTCTTTATAAATCACTGGTAAGACCACATATTGAATATGCTGTGCAATTTTGGGCACCTGTTCTAAAGAAGGATATTATGGCACTAGAAAAAGTGCAGAGGCGGGCTACAAAATTAATAAAATGAATGGAACATATCAGCTATGAAGAAAGGTTAACAAATTTAAACCTATTTAGTTTAGAAAAATGTCGCCTGAGAGGGGATATGATAACATTATACAAATATAGTCGGGGCCAATACAAACCATTGTGTGGAAATCTATTCACAAACCGGACTTTACATAGGACACGAGGCCATGCGTTTAGACTGGAAGAAAGAAGATTTCGTCTAAGGCAAAGGAAAGGGTTTTTTTTACTGTAAGAACAATCAGGATGTGGAATTCTCTGCCTGAAGAAGTGGTTTTATCAGAGTCCATACAGATGTTCAAACAGCTACTAGATGCATACTTGCAAAAACAGAATATTCAAGGATATAATCTTTCAATGTAGGGTAATAACTGCTTGATCCAAGGATAAATCTGACTGCCATTCTGGGGTCAAGAAGGAATTTTTTTCCTAGCTTGTTGCAAAATTGTGCTTCAAACTGTTTTTTTTGCCTTCTTTTGGATCAACAGCAAAAAAACAAATGTGAGGAAGGCTGAACTTGATGGACACAAGTCTCTTTTCAGCTATGTAACTATGAGTATATACGGTACATATTTAAATTCTAAGTATATATTTATGTAATATCTCTAAATAGGTGATTTAGAGCCTAAATCGTCTTGGGGCACACTACCATGGAGGGGGCCCGGCGGCTTCCCCATAATGCCGCCGGGTGCGAGGCCCCTCCAGTCAGTCTGCCCAGGAGAGAGCCAGCCTTCAGTCTGCAGCTCCGCCGGGAGTGAGCTGCAGACTGAAGTGTCTCGTGATCTCCCGCCTGTCAGAGGGTTGCCGCGGGTTACCACGGCAACGCTCTGACTGGAGATCGTGAGATTTACCACGTGGTCTGCAGCTCGCTCTCGGCGGAGCTGCAGACCAGAGAACTGGACAACCGGGTTGAGAGGGCCCCCTGTCACTGCCCCGCCCTCCCACTACCCCCTATTACTACCCCCATTTCCCCTGTCACTGCCCCTACACCCCCTACCCCTTGTTACTGCTACTCCACCCCCCTACCCTCTGTCACTGCCCCTCCACCCCTACCCTCTGTCACTGCCCCTCTACCCCCTACCCATTGTTACTGCCCCTCCACCCCCCACCCCATGTTACTGCCCCTCCATCCCCCTACACCGTCATTGCCTCTCAAGCCCCTACCCCCTGTCACTGCCCTTCCAACCCCTCCAACCCCCTCCCCCTGTCACTGCCCCCCACCGCCCTACTCCCTGGTACTGCCCTTCCATCCCCCAACCCCTGTACTGCTCCTCCATCCCCCCTACCCCCTGTTACTGCCGCTCCATTCCCCTACCCCATGTTACTGCCCCCCCCCCTATCCCCTTCCACTGCCCCTCAACCTCCTACCCCCGGTTACTGCCCCTCCACCCCCTAATCCCCTATCACTGCCCCTACTCCCCCCACCCCCTGTTACTGTCCTCCCACCCCCTGCCACTGCCCCTCCATCCTACGTCCCCCTACACCCTGTTACTGCCCCTCCATACCCTCAACCCCCTGTTACTGCCCCTCCATCCCCCCTACCTCCTGTCACTGCCCCTCCATCCGGGGGTGCAAGATTTCAGTGAGCTTTGATCTCCCTGCTCTGCTCCCTCGCCAGCTGCCGGAATATGACTTCATATTCCGGCTCCTGTGGCATCAGCAAACGGCGCGCGAGGGAGCAGAGCTAGGAGATCAAAGCTCACAGAAATCTTGCGCCTCCAGAGCCGGTGCGCCCTAAGGTGGCCCTGCTATCAAATTAGTTTGGCGTGACCTGTGCTTCATAAAACCTTGCTGATTTTTGCTGATAACCACGTTCTTCTCAAGGAACTCTTGAATATTATCCCTTAATAACTTTTCAAATACTTTTCCAGCCACAGAAGTTAAGCTCACAGGTCTATAATTTCCCGGCAAGGATTTTTAACCCTTTTTGAAGAGTAAGATGGGAGTGGGGAGGGTAAAAAGGGGAAGGGGGGGGGGGGGGAGAGAAAACAAAAGTTATATTCAATCCATATAAAGTGCAAATAAACTTTATATGGATTGAATATAACTTTATATGGATTGAATATTTACTTTATATGCACTTTATATGGATTGAATATCATTTGTTTCCTTCACCCCCCCTTTTCCTTTTTCCCTTCTCCCTCCTATATGTGATTTTTTTCCGCCCAATCCAAAAATGGAGCAATTTGCTCCTGAGGGACATTTTTGGGACTTGAATATATGCACCCTTTTTTCCTTCCCTCTTGCCCACATCAAATATGTCGGAATCGGAAAGATTAACGCTGGAAAGGTTGGACTGACGTACAAAGCATTGTGACGTCATTACGGCAACCCTCCAGACTGACAAGCGGCAGAGTCCACAACGTCACTTCCTCCAACCATGGACCAGATATATTGGTGGTGTCCAGACGGACACCACCGAACCACCAATAAAAAGCAACAAATACAATTACTCAATAGATTTTCCCAACACACAGGTGAAGTTAATTGTTTAACCCCTTAAGGACCAAACTTCTGGAATAAAAGGGAATCATGACATGTCACACATGTCATGTGTCCTTAAGGGATTAAAAGGAATGATATACAATTTGAATTTAGGATTGGCCAATCCAACAACATGTGACAAAGGACCCACAGGACATTTAAAAGATGGAGGATTCTTGAGGCTACACTACAGCTGACTGAGGAAGCTCATGGAAGAGTGAAATGAGTTTATGCAGATTTGGACTTAATAGGGACTTTTCTATTTTATAATATATACTATATGTATTTTTATTTGTAATCAATACATTTTATACACTATTCCAATCAAGTCCTTGAAGCCCCAAAGTATCTTCATTGGGGAAGAGCCATTCCCAGAAAAGTGGCACCCTGCTAATTACTCTTAGAGCCAGAAATGTAAGTCTCTTCGAAAGGTGAGCGTAATACTTACCATTAGGTTGTGGGGATATTTATGGGATAATAATAGTAAGCAGTTGAGAATTGCCCACTATTTCAATTCTCAGATTCCAAAGATCGTTATTGTGTAAGTGAAATGTATTTCATATAAATAAAATCACAATTTGTTATAAAAATAGATACAATTTATTGTGACATTTTTAAAATAATAATAAGTAACATGCGTGACAATAATCAATGAATATTCAATATAACATGAGTATGCAATACAATATGGTAATGTAGACAAGACAAGACAAGATTTATGATTGTCTTTCACAGAGACAAAGAAAAAGTTTCACACAGAGAACAGAATTCCTCAGAGTGCAGCGTAAAGTCGTAAAAGTTTAGCTGACAGAATAACCCTTTCCATGCTGGCTGAGAAATTTATAAAATTTATATCAAATATTTGGAAATGGAATATAACTAATATAATACAAATTTTGTATGTCACTAGTGCATACCAACATATAAAAAAAAATCTTTATCTCATGCACAATTTCTCAGAGTGATTAGGATCATTAGACTAAAATGGAAAAGCACTTGCAGAACATGTATCACAGATATTTGAAATGAGGATACAAATGCAACGATCTACAGAAAGCCATGCAAACATCTAGGAATTACCAACCGTGGATGGAGAAGCAGAGAACACAAAGAATAATGTTCCCAATGTCCTATAATTCAGCAATACGAAAACTAACATCTTCAGTGAGAAGGAATTGGAATATTTAGTCAACACTAAATTAGATTTAGGAGACACTATATTACCAGATATGTTTAAGGAGATGTCTATGACATGCTGTAGGTGGAACAGAAGTCTGCAGGACTATTAGTAAACACCAACGTGGGCAATGTTAGATACTTGCGGTGTGTCTCCAATGGCCACATCCTTGGAAAGAGCTTCAGTCACCCTCATACGGGAAAGAAATAATATATGTAAGACACCATATTACTTGCAAAACAGAACACGTAGTCTACAAAATAATGTGTCCATGTGGGTTGATGTACATAGGGAAAACTTACACAGCACTGTCTGAAAGAATACGAGGCCAGAGATCAAGTATGTGCACAGAATATAGAGATTGATATTTGGATAAACCAGTAGCAAAACATTTTCTGGAGAGAAAACATCCACTGACATTTTTTAAATTTATAGGTATAGAATAGATCATATATCAAAACCAAGGAGAAGGGGACACCGAGCAACAATTTTGCTTAAACACCCCAAAACATTTGGATAAATGACCTTGACACAATAGCACAAAAATGACATAACGAGAAATTGTCATATAGTTAATTTGTATTAAGTGTTAGCAGAACCAACTCCATTGATACATTTTTCTAGTTTTTTTTTTTTATATATATATATATATCTATTTTGGCTATATGTATTTTTACTTATGTGAAAAAGCATATCTCTTTTAATATTTATACTGGAGGATATCCCTCACGATTGGGCATTGTCACTTTGAAGACACACATTATGATTGTGACATGGCATGTAAATGACACTTTAATATGTATTTAGTCACATAATACTTTTTTTTTTACCAAAACATAGGATACACAGTATTCATATTTATAATAGGTATAGCTTCATATACTGCTACACTTTCATACCACAATAATCGGCATGGGTAATATACTTACACAGTAGAATAACTTGAGCTATTAGTCACAGTTTAGAATAGATTATATACACTGTAAAGCAGCAGTTACACAATGTGGTGCATGATTCTAAAGAAGCATCTTTCTCCCTCTAAGTGTATTAGCGGCTAATGGGGGATGCACTGGTATCTACAGTAACAGTCCTGATTATACGAAGGCACACTGGCACTATGAAGGGGAGGTGTTCAAGCCACACATGCACACTCACACAGTGGCACGCCGATTCCTGAGGACCTATAACCGGATTGGGTAAGCTTATTGTTATATATAAGCAGACAAACGTTTGGAGCGCTTGAGAGAATTTTAGCATATACCAGTACAATTGTGGCTAAATCGACCTCTATTCTCCCTAAAGTCATTTGGACAACATGGGAAAGAAGCCAGACTCTTCCTCAAAGGATATTGTCACTTTGCTCTGTATGACTCCGCAGCAGTGGCCTACTAAGATGGCATCAGGGAAGACTCAGACACAGCATCCGAGGGGAGCGTATCTGATGACCCTCTGTTTCTCATCAGATGAGGTGAAGTCGGGGTGTGCCATACTAGATAGGAGCGCTTACAGATGCACCAGCAGGGAAGTCCTATCTCCCACCTGGAACTTATACCTGCCTACCTATATACCTATGATTTACCTATGATTTTTGGGTCCCTAAGTAACAAAAGCCCTGTATGGGGTCCCATGGGACTTGTTAATATTTCTAGATGCTTCAGTACAAACAACTGGTACAGGCCACTATTCAGGATTCGTCTATCTACCATTTTTAAGGCTCTGACTTTTCCTTTTTTCAGTGACCTCTGTAGGTCCACTATGCTTGGGCGACAATCGTTGCAACCTATGACAAAGATATTGAGAGACAAGGTGGTCAAATATCGATGGCCTTTCACTATCTGTGCTCCATAAGGAGAAGCATATCCATGGCACCCATCTGTAAGATGTGGTTCCTCATTCTAGATACTGGCCTTGCCTTCGGCAAAAGATGCCCTGAGGCCTGTGCCTAATGCCTCACCCAGAACCTCTGCTCCCAAGTGGGATATACACTGCCTTCCACAGGCCCCTAAGTCTTGCTGGATGCAAATACGTGCAGCCACCAAATAATTTTCTAGATGCCATAGCTTTTCTCTTTCAGCTTGCTCATTTCTTTATTCTAGATGATATTAGTTTATCTAGCCTCTATATATTCTTTTATATTAGCTGGAATTCTGCCCTATGTTTATTCTTACATGAGGCTCGGTAGCAGATTTGGCACAATTGTTCATTACACCTTTGATAATGGTCAGTTAGACAGATATATTATGCCATTTCTTACTTGTCGTATATACAGACAGTTTTTATAGTTTTTTTTATGTGTTCACTTATAAATGTAAGGACCCATGATTTTACCTATATCATTGTTCTTCTTTATGCTACAATAAAAAAATATAAATAAATAAAAATATATTTAAGTATATTCTGCACTGGTTTAATTTTGTCCTGAAGAAAGCTCCGATCGGGAACTGAAACGTTAACGCTGCTTTTTAACTCTGTGATGGAATAAAGGGAGAAATCCATTAAAAAGTCGGTGAGTGCTAATATACTTGAAATTCATACACTGATAGTCACAATATTAAAACACCTGCCTAATATTGTGTAGGTCTCCCTCGTGTAGTCAAAACAGCTGTGATGTGTCAAGGAATAGACTCTACAAGATCTCTGAATGTGTCTTGTGGTATCTGGCACCAAGACATTAGCAGCAAATCCTTTAAATCCCGCAAGTTGCAAGGTGGGGCCTCCATGGATTGAATTTGTATCAGCACATCCCACAGATGCTCAATCGGATTGAGATCTGGAGAATTTCAGTCCAAGGTAACATCTTGAACTCTCTGTCATGTTCCTCAAATCATTCCTGAACACTTTTTACAGTGTGGCAAGGTGCATTATTCTGCTGAAATAATCCACTGCTATCAGAGAACACTTTGCCATGAAGGGGTGTACATGGTCTGCAACAACCTCTAGGTAGGTATTACATGTTAAAATAATATCCATATGAATGCCAGGACCCAAGGTTTACTGGCAGAACATTTCCTAGAGCATAACAATGCCTCCGCCAGCCTTCCTTCTTCGGATCAGCCAGGCATGTCTTTGCTCCCCATCTGCATCATTGAGCCTTGGGCGACCATGACCCTAATAGCAGTTCACTGATTGTCCTATGTTGCACCACTTTTGTAGGTACTAAGCACTGTATATTGGGAACACCCCACAAGACTTGCCGTTTTGGAGATGCTCTGACCCACATGATCTCTTAGTTGGCCCATTTTACCTGCTTCCAACACATGAATTTCAGGAACTGGTTGTTTACTTGCTTCCTAATATATCCCAACCATTGACAGGTGCCATTGTAACAATATAATCAATGCTATTCACTTCATCTGTCAGTGGTTTTAATGTTGTGGCTGATCAGTATATGCAGCTGTGTAAACTGTTATGTTGCGTAAATATAGCATATTCTACATGGTGTTCTTCTCTTTCTAGTAGCAATGCCAAGATAGATGTTTATTTTTCTTGGAATACGGTGAGGGAAAAAAGTATTTGATCCCCTGCTGATTTTGAACGTTTGCACACTTACAAAGATATAATAGAAACATAGAAACATAGAATGTGACGGCAGATAAGAACCATTCGGCCCATCTAGTCTGCCCAATTTTCTAAATACTTTCATTAGTTTCTGGTCTTATCTTATAGTTAGGATAGCCTTATGCCTATCCCACGCATGCTTAAACTCCTTTACTGTGTTAACCTCTACCACTTCAGCTGGAAGGCTATTCCATGCATCCACTACCCTCTCAGTAAAGTAATACTTCCTGATATTATTTTTAAACATTTGTCCCTCTAATTTAAGACTATGTCCTCTTGTTGTGGTAGTTTTTCTTCTTTTAAATATAGTCTCCTCCTTTACTGTAGTGGAAAAGTGAGATGTGAAGTGAAGCGCTGATATTTTAAACAATGTGAGGTATAAAAAAATACAAGGATAATACCTTAAATTCATACATACAGGTCCATAAGTGTCATATAGTACCTTAAAATAAAACAAAATAGTGTATCCTGTGATATAAAAAAGGTATATAAAATGAAATAGATTTCCCACTCACACTTTTGAGAGCTAATAGATATAGCTCAATAAAATCGCCTGTAGGATCCGTAAAGGCGATCCTAATCCCTTCTTTTGGTGGGAATTCTTCCTCTTCCTTGGTCTCTAGAATCAGGAGAGGTATATGGTGCAGTACCTTAGATATAAACTTTCCAAAAGGATAAAATAAAATGGGTACTTACAAACCCAGAGCCTTCCAAATCGGCTCTGATCAGGAGCATATGTGGCTGAGGACCACAAACCTTCTTTGTGCAAATAAAAGTAGCAGGAACAATGCCAGTAGTGTTTAAAAAATATATATAAAAACTTTATTACATAAAACTATATAACATATAAAATTACTTTACTAGGCATTAGAAGACAAGTAATCTCCAACTTCCACCTTCCTCCTTTACTGTGCTGATTCCCTTTATGTATTTAAATGTTTCTATCATATCCCCCCTGTCTCGTCTTTCCTCCAAGCTATGCATGTTAAGATCCTTTAACCTTTCCTGGTAAGTTTTATCCTGCAATCCATGAACCAGTTTAGTAGCCCTTCTCTGAACGCTCTCTAAGGTATCAATATCCTTCTGGAGATACGGTCTCCAGTACTGCGTACAATACTCCAAGTGAGGTCTCACCAGTGTTCTGTACAATGGCATGAGCACTTCCCTCTTTCTACTGCTAATGCCTCTCCCTATACAACCAAGCATTCTGCTAGCATTTCCTGCTGCTCTGTTACATTGTCTGCCTACATTTAAGTCATCAGAAATAATCACCCCTAAATCCCTTTCCTCAGATGTTGAGGTTAGGACTCTATCAAATATTCTGTACTCTGCCCTTGGGTTTTTACGTCCAAGATGCATTATCTTGCACTTATCCACATTAAATGTCAGTTGCCACAACTCTGACCATTTTTCTAGTTTACCTAAATCATTAGCCATTTGGCTTATCCCTCCTGGAACATCAACCCTGTTACATATCTTAGTATCATCAGCAAAAAGACATACCTTACCATCAAGACCTTCTGCAATATCACTAATAAAAATATTAAAGAGAATGGGTCCAAGTACAGATCCCTGAGGTACCCCACTGGTGACAAGCCCAAGCTTCGAATATACTCCATTGACTACAACCCTCTGTTGCCTGTCACTCAGCCACTGCCTCACCCATTCAACAATAGTGGAATCCAAACTTAAAGATTGCAGTTTATTGATAAGCCTTCTACGTGCAACAGTGTCAAAAGCCTTACTGAAATCTAGGTAAGCAATGTCTACTGCACCACCCTGACCTATAATTTTAGTTACCCAATCAAAAAAATAAATAAGATTAGTTTGGCATGATCTCCCTGAAGTAAACCCATGTTGTCTCTGATCTTGAAATCCATGTGTTTTTAGATGTTCAACAATATTATCCTTTAACATGGTTTCCATCACTTTCCCCACTACTGAAGTAAGGCTTCAGTATGAATGGGCACAACATTCGCCAACTTCCAATCTTCTGGGACTACTCCTGTTATCAATGATTGGTTAAATAAATCTGTTAATGGTTTTGCTAGTACACCACTAAGCTCTTTTAATAGCTTTGGGTGTATTCCATCAGGTCCCATTGACTTATTTGTCTTTACTTTTGACAGTTGAAATAGACCCTCTTCCTCTGTAAACTCACGTGTAATAAATGACTCATTTATCCTTTTTCTTAACTGAGGTCCCTCTCCATTTTCATCTGTAAATATCGAACAAAAATATTCATTGAGGCAGTCAGCTAGACCTTTATCCTCTTCTACATACCTTCCTTCTTTTGTTTTTAATCTAACTAATCCTTGTTTTACTTTTCTTTTCTCATTTATGTATCTAAAAAAAGTTTTGTCCCCCTTTTTTACCGACTGTGCTATTTTCTCTTCTGTGTGTGATTTGGAAGCTCTTTTATAACTTGCTTAGCCTCTTTCTGCCTAATCTTATAGATCATTCTGTCTTCCTCACTCTGGTTTTTTTTATAATTACTAAATGCTAACCTTTTGTTTTTTACTTTTTTGGCCACATCTGCGGAGTACCACAGTGGTTTCTTGAATTTTTTGCTTTTACTGACAATCCTAATGCAATTTTCTGTTGCCTTCAGTAGTGCAACTTTTAAATAATCCCATTTCTCTTGGACACCAGTTAAATTGCTCCAGTCTGATAATGACTCCTTTACACATATTCTAATTTTAGAAAAGTCTGTTTTTCTAAAGTCTAAAACTTTTGTTTTTGTGTGGTATGACTCAGTCACTGTTCTTATATTAAACCACACTGATTGATGATCACTGGATCCTAAACTTTCACCTACAGTAATATCGTATACCAAATCTCCATTTGTTAACTCTAAATCTAGTATGGCCTCTTTACGAGTTGGCTCCTCAACGACTTGTTTTAGAGACAATCCCAGTAGGGAGTTTAGAATATGTGTGCTCCTGGCACAAGCAGCTATTTTTGTTTTCCAATTCACATCAGGAAGATTAAAGTCACCCATGACGATAACTTCCCCCTTCATTGTCATTTTAGCTATTTCCTCAACTAGTAGATTATCTAACTCTTCAATTTGTCCTGGGGGCCTATAAATCACACCTACACGAATTACTGTGTGATTACCAAATTCTAACGTAACCCAAACGGACTCTATGTTCACCTCACTAACTTTTATTAGGCTAGATTTTATGCTATCCTTCACATACAGTGCCACCCCTCCCCCTTTCCTGCCTTCCCTGTCTTTTCTATATAAAGAGTACCCTGGTATTGCTATGTCCCAGTCATTTTTCTCATTATACCATGTCTCAGTAACAGCGACTAAATCTACACTATCAGTTGCCATTATTGCCACAAGTTCATGGATCTTATTCCCTAAACTGCGAGCATTTGTAGACATGACTCTAAGCTTATCATTTTTTTTAACACACTTGCTACAGGCACCTTCTGTCCTTGTTTTGGGGGACAATTGGATTGATGTTTTATCACCCTTTTGCCCCCCTAGTTTAAATACATCCTAGCAAAACCTCTGAACTGCTCACTGAGAACATTTGTTCCCTTTTGAGAAAGATGCAAACCATCTTTTTTGTACAGTTTATTTCCATTCCAAACAGAGCTACCATGAGAAATAAAGCCAAATCCTTGCTCCCGACACCATTCACCAAGCCACAAGTTAAAGTCCCTAATACGCATCCGCCTGTCGTTCTGAGTGTTATGCACAGGCAGAACTTCAGAGAATGACAGTGTGGAAGCAACCTGCCGTATATCATTGGCAAAAACACTAAAAACTTCCTTAACCTCTGAAACCTCATTGCAAGCCAAGTCATTTGTCCCTAGATGGACAAGTACATCCAATTCCCCTTCCTGCTTTGCTCGCTTAACAATATTACAGATACCTCCTGTCTCTGTGAGCAGTAGCTCCGGGAAGACACCTCACAAGACCACCATTGTCCATCTCCACACCTCTTATGATGGAATCCCCCAACAACAACTGCTTTCTATTAGGCCTCACCATAGCCTCCCAGCCTCTCTCCACAACACCACTAGCCTCAGTGCCTCTCTCCACAACACCACTAGCCTCAGTGCCTCTCTCCACAACACCACTAGCCTCAGTTCCTCTCTCCACAACACCACTACCCTCAGTGCCTGTCTCCATAACACCATTACACTGTGAAAGTGCAGAAAATTAATTATGTAGAGCAACAGACTGTGCAATATGCCTTTTATCCACAACTCTAAGTCTACCAGATCCTACAATAATCCATCTGCCATTCCTATTATGTCTCTGCGGCAGTGGCTTTGCAGCAGTTCCAGCCTGAGTTTGTTTACCAGATAATCTCAGACTTCAAAAATACAATTTCCTGCCGCAAGATAGAGAACTGTCTAGAGATTAGACAACAACCAAACCTCCAAAAAGTGGAACGTGAAACAAATGCATAGCAACTATTACACTGAACTAAGTCTGCCATTCCAATTAGGTGAATCATTTAAATCAAACAAATTTTAACTTTTTATTTATCCTCCTGAATAACTCAGATTACCTCCAGTTTATCTCCAGAATATCTCCAACCACACACACTTAGAAGCAACACTCTCCAGAATATCTCCAACCACACACACTTAGAAGCAACACTCTCCAGAATATCTCCAACCACACACACTTAGAAGCAACACTCTCCAGAATATCTCCAACCACACACACTTAGAAGCAACACTCTCCAGAATATCTCCAACCACACACACTTAGAAGCAACACTCTCCAGAATATCTCCAACCACACACACTTAGAAGCAACACTTAGATGAAGCAACCAAGCTATATTAGCCAAGCTAATGACAACAAACCTTATATACTCCTAAAATCACCACCCACTAGGAATGTTTAACACCTGGGCAGGCCTCTGCTTATTTGCAAACAATAGCTAATTTAAACAGCAATCAATAGCAAGTAGCTAACTAATCAAATCAAATGCCTTATAATTACCAACAGGAAATCAATCCTTGTGCAATCAGTAAACTTTTCCTACAGATGAATCTTACCTGTAACAGTAAAAAAGAAAACTCTTAGCACAGTCAGTCTATAGTTTTAATGGTAGGTATATGTTAACAGTGAGAGATAGAATAACAAAACAAAAAAATCCAGAAAAATGCATGTCAAAAAAGTGATAAATTGATTTGCATGTCAATGAGTGAAATAAGTATTTCACCCCTTAGACTTAGTACTTGGTGGCAAAACCCTTGTTGGCTTTCACAGAGGTCAGATGTTTCTTGTAGTTGGCCAGCAGGTTTGCACACATCTCAGGAGGGATTTTGGCCCACTCCTCTTTGCAGATCCTCTCCAAGACATTAAGGTTTCGAGGCTGACGTTTGCCAACTCGAAAATTCAGCTCCCTCTACAGATTTTCTATGGGATTAAAGTCTGGAGAGTGGCTAGGCCACTCCAGCAACTTAATGTGCTTCTTCTAGAGCCACTCCTTTGTTGCCTTGGCTGTGTGTTTTGGGTCATTGTCATGCTGGAATACCCATCCACAACCCATGTTCAATGCCCTTGCTGAGAGAAGGAGGTTCTCACCCAAGATTTGATGTTACATGGCCCCATCCATCGTCCCTTTGTCCTGTCCCCTTAGCAGAAAAACACCCCCAAAGCATAATGTTTCCACCTCCATGTTTGACGCTGGGGATTGTTCTTGGGGTCATAGGCAGCAGTCCTCCTCTTCCAAACACGGCGAGTAGAGGCCAAAGAAATTGATTTTGGTCTCATCTGACCACAACACTTTTAACCAGTTCTCCTCTGAATTATTCAGCTGTTCATTGGCAAACTTCAGGTGGGCCTGTACATGTGCTTTCTTGAGCAGGGGGACCTTGCGGGCGGTGCAGAATTTCAGTCCTTCACGGCGCAGTGTGTTACCAATTGTTTTCTTGGTGATTATGGTCCCAGCTGCCTTGAAATCATTAACAAGATCCTCTTGTGTTATTCTGGGCTGATTCCTCACCATTCTCATGATCATTGAAACTCCATGAGGTGAGATCTTGCATGGAGCACTAGACCGAGGGAGACTGACATCTATTTTGTGTTTCTTCCATTTGCGAATAATCGCACCAACTGTTGTCACCTTCTTGCCAAGCTGCTTGGCGATGGTCTTTTAGCCTATTCCAGCCTTAGGTAGGTGTACAATCTTGTCCGTGACATCAGGGCCGGCCTTAGGCATTTGGGCGCCCTGTGCAAAAAATCTTCACAGCGCCCCCCCTTCCCCCACTCCTTACCCCTTCCCACACACCCTGTCACACACACACACACACACGCAGACAGTCACACACACACACGCGCAGACAGTCACACACAGATGCGCAGACAGTCTCACACACACACACAGGCAAACAGACACACACAGGCAGACAGCCACACACACACACAGTCAGACACACACACTCACAGACACACACTAACATACACAGACACACACTAACATACACAGACACACACTAACATACACAGACACACACTAACATACACACACACTAACAGACACACACTAACATACACACACACACACACACACACACACTAACAGACACACACTCACAGACACAGACACACACTAACATACACACACTAACAGACACACACAGACACACACTAACATACACACTAACAGACACACACACTAACATACACACACACTAACATACACACACACACTAACAGACACACACACTCACCCACCCACATTAACACATTTTTTAACATTTATTTAGACCCCCCCCAGCCTCCTTACCTTTGGGAATGCTGGGGGGGGGGTCTCTTCCTCCCTGGTGGTCCAGTGGCTGCTGGGCGGTCGGGCGGCGCTGGCGGGCGGCTGGCGAGGGAGCACTTCCTCTGAGCTGTATGCTCAGCTCCCTCGCGCGCTGCAGAGTGAGGCTGGGAGCCGGAATATGACGTCATATTCCGCCAGCGCCGCCCGACCGCCCAGCAGCCAGGCATGTCTGTTAGCCGCAAGGCTAACAAGACATTTGCCTTGGGCATTTGGGGGCGGCTTTTTTTTCCGCCCCCTGGAAAATGCCGCCCAAGGCAAATGTCTTGTTAGCATTGCGGCTAACAGACATGCCGTGCGAGCTATGCGGCCGCAGGGCGCCCCCTGCACCATGGCGCCCTGTGCGGCCGCACAGCTCGCACACCCCTAAGGCCGGCCCTGCGTGACATCCTTGGACAGCTCTTTTATCTTAGGAGCAAATGCTTCAAATATACAGAATTGTGAAAATTATTTTGTCAGTAAAAAAGAGGACATTCATTAAGGGATAAATAACATTTTGATAACATATTTACTTAACATCCTAAGAAAATAGATGAGACATAAAGGGGCTTTTATATTGAATTTATCATCTCACTCCTTAAATTACTGAAATAAGCCCACAAAGTCTTCAAAATCCCCTACTCTGCTAATGACCTCTTTTCTCTGTTGTCACAAATGTTTTCAGAGGTGGCTGGTGTAGTTTAAAGATGTTGGGATGCTAGGCTGTATACCTAAAATTTTAATCTGACCACTGACCCCTGACATCAGAGTTAGAGTGAGTAACAAAAAATAATAAAGACAAAACAATTATATACATTAGAACTCGACTAATATGGATAGAGGATCCAGATTACTGAAACCTAAATTATGAGGAATATCAAGAAAAAAATAGACTCCAAGGAAAAGAGGAGTAATGGGAGAAAAGAGAAGAGAACAGTTCACTAATGAGAGAAGACAAGAGCAAAAGGGCATGAAAAAGAAAAGATTAGCACAGTGCTGTTTTCCTAAAGGTAGTACTTGAGAGTCTCTCAAACATATGTTGCAAATTGTGTGAAACTGTTTAGAGCAGGGCTCGAGTCCTGCAGGAACGCGTGGGAACGGTGTTCCTGCACTTTTTTCACAGGAGGAACGCCGTTCCCCCTGCAGGCACTCAGGGGGCGGCAAAAAATGCCGCCCCCAAATTCCCTGTGTTCTCCCTGTCATGGGGGGGCCACCTGCTGGACTCCCCCCCCCCCCCGGCGGGCTGCTCACTCCCTGTCACACGCGGCGAGGGAGCTGTGTCCTCTCTGCTCCCTTTCGCCGCGCGCCGTTTTCTGATGCAGGGAGCCGGAATATGACGTCATATTCCGGCTCGGAATATGACGTCATATTCCGGCTCCCTGCATCAGTAGACAACCCACGCGGCGAGAGGGAGCAGAGAGGACACAGCTCCCTCGCCGCGTGTGACAGGGAGAGAGCAGCCCGCCGGGGGGCAATCAGGTGCCCCCCCCATGACAGGGAGAGAGCAGCCCGCCTCAATGCAGCCCCACTGGACCCCAGGGGCCCATCCATGCCAGCTTTCCTAAAAGGTAGGGAGGCTGGGTGGGTGGGAGGGAAATGTTAATTTTAATAATTTGTATATATATATATATATATATGTATGTCTGTGTGTATGTGTTTATTTCTGTTAGTGTATGTGTGTGTGTATGTCTGTTAGTGTGTATGTATGTTAGTGTATGTGTATGTGTGTGTTTATTTCTGTTAGTGTATGTGTGTGTGTATGTCTGTTAGTGTGTGTGTGTGTGTGTGTGTATGTCTGTTGGTGTGTGTATGTATGTGTGTGTATGCAGTGTAGGCTAAGTAATTTATATAAATATTTTGATTAACAATCATATAATGCATGGTAAAAATATAGCTTATTAGAACAAAGTATGCAATTTAGATATAAACAGGTAGAACAGATTTGATGATTTACAGAAACCTCCTAAAAGGAGCCAACACTCCAAGCTCTTAAAGCACTACAACTCGCTTGCTTCCCTTGTATTTGGAGGATTTAAAAAGTATTACTTTTTTTTTTTTTTTTTAAGAGTTGAGGTAAAGAGAAATCTTCACTTTTATAAAACACATTTTTTTTTACACCATCCCAGATGTCAGTCAGACAGCTGACCGAGGTTTACTGCCCCACTCCCTTTAGACTATAGTTTATATCGGATGTGGTGGTCTGAGACGATCTTGGTGCTTCCATTCATACACTTGTAATACAGTTTATTCGGAAATGTATGACAAACACACTACATTCACTAGACACACTGTACTCACTACACACACTACATTCACTATACACACGCTGCATTCATTATACACACTCTGCATTCATTAATTATACACACTGCACTCACTACACACTACATTCACTATACACACTCTGCATTCACTACAAACACACTACATTCATTATACACACTCTGCACTCAACTACAAGCACACTACATTCATTATACACAATGCATTCACTACAAACACACTGCACTTACTACAAACACACTACATTCATTATACACACTGCACTCACTACAAACACACTACATTCATTATACACACTGCACTCACTACAAACACACAACATTCATTATACACACTGCACTCACTACAAACACACAACATTCATTATACACACTCTGCACTCACTACAAACACACTACATTCATTATTCATACTCTGCATTCACTACAAACACACTACATTCATTATACATGCACTGCACTATATGAATAGGAGTGTAATTTTTATTTTTTTTATCTTTTAAGGGGGCGGGAATCTTGGGTGAGTTCCCACACTTTTTCCCCCAGGACTTGACCCCTGGTTTAGAGGTATCATGAATCAAAGTTGTTAATCTACCCATTTCCACTACCTCCTTGGTCTTGCAAATTAGGACAGCTACCTGCATCAATCACAGCTAAAGCCATTCTTGTAGATAGGGCAATCTTGGCTAACATCTTATTTTGAGCTCTTGTGATAGTATCTATAGGTTTAGATAATACCCAAATCCATGGATCTATGTGGATATTGGTTTAGTGTAGATGTGAAACTAGATTTCCTACTTGGTGCCAGAACAGAGTTATTCAAGGGCAATGCCACCATAGGTGGGTGTAAGTAAATTGAAGTTCGCAATTTTTCCTGCAGGTATCTAAAAGGAGTTTGTGCATTTTGAAGAGTCTCAATAAAGTTAAATCACATTTTAGGAGGGTTCTATAATCTTGCTCTTTATGATTTCCACATATATTTAGTGTATATTAAGCTTGACAAATTTCTTACCAGAGATCTCTGTTGGTGTCCATATGTCCCTCTCCCATGCTGACATATATAATAGACAAGTTGAGATATTATGGGTAATTATGAAAGTGTATATGAACGAAATGTGGCTATGCTGTATAGGGATATTTAAACAGTTTTTTGTATTCAGTGTGTTTTGGTAATTGTGGATATTTTAGAGTATTACGAAAACTGCGAATTTGGATATATCTAAAGAAATTTAAATTAGTGAATGGAATTGTGACAAACTCCCCTTTTCAAGTGAGATTGCTCCTGGAGGAGCCTGATTACCAGCCTCCTGCCCACAGACAATGGGCCCTGCAGGGAAACCTGTAAAAGACTATCAAACTTGACTAACGTTAGCACTGATTCTCTGGAACTGTTTTGGGCATGGGGCAATGTTTGCGGTCGGTCAAATAAGAGACTTCCATTAAAAATTTGAACCCCTCCGCTGATCTGGGTGATTTTTGGATATGTTGTTCACTCAGATCAGTGCTATCCGGGGATATGTTATGTTTTGGGGTACTTTCTGAACTTTGTGAAAATGTGTTTTTTGTGCCTGGAGATAATGGAGTTACTTACATGACTTTACTTAATTATCTCCTAAGCAGAGGGGAGGGATCATGTACTGTACATGGGCGTGTCACAGACTGTATGTTTGTTCTGATTGGTTTATGTCCTTTGTGTTCCTGTGCCCCATCAGGTCCAAAGGGTGTTCCTCTGGCCTGGAAAAATTTATAAAAGGCCAGTGTGTCCCATTAAACTTCAGATTCCTGCTTCAACTGCCAAACTGTGTGTCGTCCAGTTATTGGAGGGAAAGAAGATTTGCTCCTGTTTCTGCTGTTCCAGCTTGCAGGAGATTCAACGGGGAAAGTCCTTGTAAGGACTAGAGCTAATTCCCCATTCGGTTCCAGAGTTCCCAGGACTGAGTGTCGTCCAGTGCCTGGAGGTATCAGAGCTCCAGGAAGGAGATGGCGGTTCCAGGGCCCTAGTCAAGCTACGGCGACTGAGGGCAAGAAGTGCTGCGGTTTGTCCCCTGGTCCAGCTAGGAAGCGGTCCTTTGCGGTACCCAGTCGGGATGCCAGGTGATCCGTTACAGGAACTGTTTGGGCAACATCTACACAAGTCACGCCCAAATATGCTATGTTCAAAGCCAATTAATCTTTTCATCCTCAAAGGAACATGTAATTGTTGAATTTGCCAGCTGAGTAGGGTGAAATAATTAAGAAAGTGTGTAAACCCAGACCCCCAAGATTTGGTAGTAACATACTCTCAGCCTCTTCCCTGCCGAAATTAAATTTGGATTAAAGCGGTTTAGGATCTTTGAGCAGGATTGGTAGTTTGGTACAAATAAAGTTAGGAAGGATGTTACATTTAACCAAGGCTATACGTCCAATCCAGGAAATGGATAGCTTATGCCATGCCTCTATATCTTCTTCAACCCCAAGTATGAGGGGAGTATAATTTAGCAGATAAGTTTGAGACCAGAAGGTAAAAGAACGCATAGATACTGTACATGGGTATCGGAGACACAGTATACCGTTGAGGTGGTCCGGAACTTCTAGGGATAGGGCTTCCATTTTATAAATATATTTCTCTTATATCCAGAGAGCTAAGAACCCTGCAGTCTTATATTCCTGGCCTCGAATATTAAGACTGGAAATAGAAGGATAATCGCAAAACAATTGTAGCAATAGTTCTAGAGAGAGGGCACATAGAAGGTAGGATAATTGGCAACCTTGTCGTGTACCATTGTATATATTAAAAGACGGTGTGGTAGAATGGGGCATAAAGAGGTTAGCTGTTGGTTTGGGACATATACAAAAGAGAACATTTAGGAATTGCTCAGGAAAACCAAATTTGTGCTGGTTAGCAAAGGCCAAAGGAGCTTAAATGCTTTCTCTGCATCTAGAGAAAACAAAAGGATTGGGATGCGATGATGATTAGCATAACATAAGGTCGAACGTCCCGGACTTTTTTTATGCATGGATGATTTAATCGCTTCCATGATTTTTTCAGAATAATTTCCCCTGATGTGAGGTAGCTGCTTCAATTTGCAGTGAGGGGAGTGTAATTGCTCTGTTTACGTTTACATTTATATTTAACCCCTTAAGACCGGAGGGCGTACTATTACGTCCTTTTAAAAGCGGCTCTAAACGCCGCCGGACGTAATAGTACGCCCTCCGGTTTTTAGTAACTTACCCGGTCGCTGGCGGTCCCACGCCGGCGATCGCGGTTCGGGGGACTCCCAGGGAGCCCCCCGCGGCACGTCCGCCCTCCAGGGGCCCTCCCGGCCATGTGAGAGTGAGGTCCTTGCGAGGACCTCACAATCACATGGCCGGTATAGCTGCCTGCTGCATTGCAGTAATGACAGTTGGTCCCCCTGCTGGCTGAAAATCAAATATTTTTTTTTTTAAAACAGTGTAAAAATAAATAAATTATATACTTAGATCATATATATATATTATATATATATGATCTAAGTATATATATATACACATATACACACATACACATACACCGTCTAGGTGTATTTTAATATTAATATATATATAATTATATATATATATTAATATCAAATTACACGTAGACTGATACTGATTAAATATATATATAATTATTGTTATATATATTTATAAATAATATAAAAAAAATTAATATGTAAATACGTAAAAAAATTAAATAAAAAAAATAATTAAAAATAAAATATTATAAAATATATAGATGTGTTTTATTTCGTTCTAACTGTATTCTGATATTAATATATATATATTTATATCAAAATACACTTATAACGAAATAATATATATATCTATATACATAAATATATACGTATATATCACTATATATATACCTATATATAAATAAAAATATTAAAAAAAATATATATATATATATACGTATATATACACATATGTATATATATACATATATTAATTCTACACATATATTTATGTAATAATTTTACATAATTAGGTATCCTAATTAATTACAATTAGCGGGACCTGCCTGACCACCCATGCCGAAAGTATAGGGAATTTAATTTGCTAGCACTATATTTAACCCTATAACTTTCCAAGACACCATAAAACCTGTACATGGGGGGTACTGTTTTACTCGGGAGACTTCGCTGAACACAAATATTAGTGTTTCAAAACAGTAAAATGTATTACAACCATGATATCGCCAGTAAAAGTGACGTTTTTTGCATTTTTCACGCACAAACAGCACTTACAGGGACGATATTATTGCTGCAATACTTTTTACTGTTTTGAAACACAAATATTTGTGTTCAGCGAAGTCTCCTGAGTACAACAGTACCCCTCATGTACAGGTTTTATGGTGTTTTCAAAAATTACAGCGTCAAATATAAGGGTTGTGTTTAATTTTTTTCACATTAAAATTCGCCAGATTGCTTACGTTGCCTTTATGACCCTATGGTAGCCCAAGAATGAAAATTACCCCTATGATGGCATACCATTTGCAATAGTAGACAACCAAAGGTATTGCAAATGGGGTATGTCCAGTCTTTTTTAGTAGCCACTTAGTCACAAACACTGGCCAAAATTGGCGTTTTTTGCATTTTTCACACACAAACAAATACAAACGCTAACTTTGGCCAGTGTTTGTGACCAAATGGCTACTAAAAAAGACTGGACATCGCTTATTTGCAATACCTTGGGTCGTCTACTATTGCAAATGGTATGCCATTATGGGTGTAAATTTATTTCCTGGGCTACTATACAGTCTCAAAGGCAACGTAACCAATCTGGCGAATTTCAATTTCAAATGTAACACGCTATATTTGACCCTGTAACTTCCCAAAACACCATAAAACCTGTACATAGGGGGTACTGTTTTACACGTGAGACTTTGCTGAATACAAATATGTGTATTTTATTGCAGTAAAAGCAAACAGTATTATGACATTGACAGTTAAAATGTCATGAAGAACGAAAAAAATAAAAAAAAAATCTTATTTTCTCCCATTTTTTTCATATTAAATTATGTTTCATAGCTAAATATTTGATATTAAATGAAAGCCCTGTTTCCCCTGAATAAAATGATATATAATAAGGGGGGGTGCATTTAATATGAAAGAGGTGAATTACGGTTGGACAGACATATAGCGCAAATGCCAGGTTTTGTTTACGTTTTGTTTCGTTCACAACTTGTACATTTGGCTGCGGTGTTAAGGGGTTAAAGTAACACTATAGGATCAGGTACCCAAACATGTATTCCTGATGCTAAAGTGTTAAAGGAACACTATATTTAGCTAAAGTAATTTAGGTGACTAAAGCAGTTTTAGTGTATAGATCATTCCCCTGCAATTTCACTGCTCAATTCACTGTCATTTAGGAGTTAAATCACTTTGTTTCTGTTTATGCAGCCCTAGCCACACCTCCCCTGGCTATAATTGACAGAGCCTGCATGAAAAAAAAACTGGTTTCACTTTCAAACAGATGTAATTTACCTTAAATAATTGTATCTCAATCTCTAAATTGAACTTTAATCCCATATAGGAGGCTCTTGCAGGGTCTAGCAAGCTATTAACATAGCAGTGGATAAGAAAATCTTAATTAAACAGAACTTGCAATAAAAGCCTAAATAGGGCTCTCTTTACAGGAAGTGTTTATGGAAGGCTGTGCAAGTCACATGCAGGGAGGTGTGACTAGGGTTCATAAACAAAGGGATTTAACTCCTAAATGGCAGAGGATTGAGCAGTGAGGCTGCAGGGTCAACTGGCTTTGCCTCACCTTGCCCTCTTAGAAAGGGTTAAAAAAAACTCACCTCATTTCCACCTGTCCATGGGCCTGCAGGCGCTGCTCCTCCCCCACCCCCCCATCCGCCTCTTGGCTGACATAATCAGAATAAATGGTCTCAGATGACCTTGGCTGAGATCATCAAGGTGGCAGGGTGGAGGAAATGCCAGCCTGGCCAATCAGCACCTCCTCATGGAGATGCATTGAATCAATGTAGATGCTGAAGGTCAGTGACTGTGCAGCACTGCCCCAGGAAGCAACTCCAGTAGCCAACTGAGGAGTGGCCACCGTAGGTGTCCCTAGGCTGTAATGTAAACACTGCCTTTTCTCTGGAAAAACAAAACCGGGTTTAGTACAAAAAGCCTGCAAGGATTGATTATACTCACCAGAACAACTACAACAAGGTGTAGTTGTTCTGGTGATTAGTGTCCCTTTAAGATTTTTCAAATGTGATCATAATCCAGTTCAAACAAAGCCAGTGCACACATTGCAAAGTAAGAGAAATAGACACATTGTGTAGTTGCTCCTTTTCTCTGAATGCATTCTCTATGCTGACTGTTAAATGCCAAAAACATCAGCTTATAACAATGATTGCCATAGAGCTACATGCAGTTGCCTGCTAATATCTCAAACACATATTTGTAAAATATTGAGATATGTTAACATAAAATATTTAAAATTATGGTAATAATTCCCCTTTAATTTGATACAGGCATCAAACCTGGCAATCTACCCTCCCTGATATGTCTCTCTTCCTTTAACGTTTTTTTTTTTTAACTTCACTTTCTCTTCGATTGTACGTTCATTTGACCAATGTTCTGTCCACCTCATATTTCTGAGCACTTTAATTTGTTGATTATTTCCGGTTTTATATATTAAATGAAACATTTGAAACATTGTAAAGCCCTTTGCAATATATTGCTGGTATATAAATGATCTATATTATTAATAATAATAATAATAACTAGCTAATTTCCAACCAATAGTCAGAAGTTCGAAGATTGATTTTGCAAAGGTGCAGACTGGCATCTAGTCCATATTTACCGATATCCATGACTGAACACACAGATGGTAACATGACATGTCATTGTGAGTCATTATAGAACGTGGACAACATTTGATTCATCAGCCAAGGTAAGAGCAGTGAAATGGTAAGGGATTTGTATATGGCAGGCTTCCAATGCTTGGCGATTGGGAAAGAGGTGAGGTTGTGGGGATGTGCAAATGGTGAAAGAAATAAGTGGGGAAGAGACAGAAGTGGACAGAGAGATGGAATGGAAGGCACAAGTTGGGAAAATATACAAAAAGTGGAAGGATGTGACAGTTGCAGGAGTGAGGGAATGTGAAGACCAGTAAGGTAAAATTATATTCAGAACCACAAAAATACTTGCAAAACGCAACTATATTTCTCTGTTCACACACACTACACATTCTAACTACATTCACACACAGACATGCACACAAATAAAGCAGTCTTTGTTTAGTTGGTCATGTAATAAAATGTATTTAGACAGTCAGAGGGGCTGAAGCTAAATATTTTGAACACGGAAACATGGAGGGGCTTGATCCTAAGCCACCTTGCTCTGCAACCTCAACAATAATTGTGTGAAAATGTGGTAAACTACCCAAAGCCCAAATACCCTAGGTTCACCTCTGGGTAAATGTGTGATTCACCCAAAGAGCGTATACAGAGGTATAAAACCAGAACCGTCAACTGTGAACTAAATTTTCATCTTTGATGTCTTTTCAATACTTTAAGGAGGATTTCCAGTATTTGTAAGTTGGACAAATAATTTTTTTTTTTTTAAAAAATGCACATTTTCTTAAGTTAAAAAGCACAGACCAATGGTTTAGACATATTCATGTAATGTGTTATGAATCAAATCCACTGTGGGGCTATTTTCCTTCACAGTTATATTATGCAGCTATTTTGCAAAGAACTCTATTTCCATTTTCTGCCTGCTGTGTTTGCATTATGTTAATGATTTTTCACATAATAACCTATGATGATTTGTTATTAATGTACCAAAGAATGATTTAATTACTACACAATTAACTGCTGGTACTGAAAACATTTTAGAGAAAATGCACCAGACAAGGATAAACAACCGTTCCTGAAATTATTAGCTTATATGCAATCTAAGGAAATATCAGTGCCCTTGATGCTTAAAATAGGATCTTCACTTAGAGGAAACACTAACTTTGAAATCACTGGGATCAGCAATGGTGCATTTCTGGGGCGTCACATGAGTATAAAAAACAATTCTTGGTGTTGTTCTAAAGGATCTAATTATGCTACCGAAAGTTCTGCCTTTGATGATTTCATTAAAACCCAATCTCACTGGGTTACAAGAGGACAAACTTAGAATACAGGCACAATAAAGATCCCATTTGGAACATTAGCCTCTGGATATCAATAGCTCACTATGTGCTTTGATAGCTCAATGAAAACATTACTTATGGTAAAAATAAAAAAAGCTTTTGTTATAAGTATTCCCCATACTGTCCCACCTCTTGCTTTCTTTTTTTCTGACTTTTCCTTTTAACATATTTTCACTCTTTCGATGAACCATATTTACGTCACCATTTTTATTTTAGCTTATTATAATGGTTTGTAGATTAATCTTTATGAATCAATAAATAGCCTTTAAAAGATTGTGCAAACTCAGAATTATAATTCAAATTATCAATATGCCATTTATTTTATCCAAACAAAATTAAACACTAAATAAAGACAAACTGTAATTTTGCTTCTCACATATTTATTTCATTATCACATTTGTTAAAAAAAGCCCAAACTTTCAGAAACTCATATTTACCTGATCTCCTTTACATAGATTTATTTACACATACTCACTGGCAGCTACTATGTGGATGGCATGTGCAATGATAGGACAATTAGCAATACACAAAACAGAACACAATACAAAAAAAAAAAAAAACAAGGTGCCACGGCCATGGAAATTACGCAGACTTACCCCAATGCACATCAATTACTAGAGTTACGACCACAATACAAAATGATTATACATGCATAACATTGTGCTTTGTTTTTTTTGTGCTTAGCGATGATCTGAACTCTGCATTAAATAAAAAAATAAAAAAAATAAAAAAACTAATAAAGAACACATAAATAGCTGCAACAATGGAGTTCCAATATCCCCAATATTTGGATTCACTCTGAAACGTCTGTGCAATAAATCTAAAGCAACATGCTCACCAGTGGTTATACTGGACATATATTTGATGACTATTAAGAACAGCAGATATAAAAATTTACTAAATATACACCTGCATCCAATGACTCGTTTAAAACATGTGTTTATTTAAATGTAATGTCAATCTCCAGCTGATAGGATGCCCCAAACCAGAAAAGTCCATGGTTGAGTTCTTGACCATCATAAAAAAATTAAAGCTTATTGAACCAGTTTTTGAAGATCTACTTCCTCATAAAAACAAACAAAAAAAACTGTAAAACACATTTGAGTTTACTTTACTTTCTTTTTAAAACAAATTTTGTGAATGATTGCCTATTGCATGTCTTAAAAAGGAAGTATTTTGGAAAACTGTTCAGCAGATAAGGGATATATAGTTTGTATGTGCATTATGTAAGCCTCTTTCATCCCTTAAAGGAACATGCTGCTGTTCCCATGTGAGAATTTAGTATTCAATTCTTTGGATTTCCGCAACAAAGCTTTCTTCTGGGCATCATCGAAACGGTTGACTTGAAGGTCTTGGTCTCTGTCAAATGCTCTTCTCTCCTGTGGCTTATTTTTATCGTCCTCTGCTTTCCTCTTCAACTTTTTTCGATGAAGGTCTAGCAGTGAGTGAGATCGCTTGGAGTCCTAAAAGAAATGTTTTATTTTTAAGTCCTTGTGCTAAAATGTAATTACAAGTAAATAAGCCATCATATCAGATCAATATACATTTTAAAAATACATTTGATAATGTTGGCCACAAGTGTTCATTTTTAGTACTCTATATTGTATGTGGTTTTTAAACTAGAAATGCTGCATGATCTGTGCTTTTATCCCTTTATTTAATATTTAAAGGAACACTATAGTGACACGAATACAAACATGTATTCCTGACACTATAGTCCTGAAGTGGCTGTTTAGTTTACGCCCCCCTCGCCCCCTTGGTTCTCAGTAAAAAGTAGTTTTCACCCATCTTTTCTCCTAAGCCACACTGTTCTTGTCGCAGCTGGCCCTGCTTCAATGGCTGAGATCATCAATCTTGTTGATCTCAGACAATCCAATGCTTTTCCATAGGCAAAACACAGCGCTCCCTGACAATCAGCATCTTCTCATAGAGATGCATGGAGCCAATGCATCTCTATGGGGAACATTCAGAGTTTCCATGCAGAGCGTGGAGAAGCTGAGCGTAGGTTAGAAAGCCCCCATAGTGGCCATCTGAGTGACTGCACCTAGGAGTGTTATTAGGCAGCAATATGAAAAGGCAGCATTTACAACAGAACCACTACATTAAAGGGACAATATAGTCACCTAAACAACTTCACTTAATGAAGCAGTTTTTTTTTGTATAGACCATGCCTCTGGAGTCTCACTGTGTAATTCCCTGCCATTTAGGAGTTAAATATCTGACAGCCATTTTGGTGTCAAGAAGGAATTTTTTCCTAGTTTGTTGCAAAATTGGAAGCAACTCAGACTAGGTTTTTTTTTGTCTTCTTTTGGATCAACAGCAAAGACATATGTGAGGAAGGCTGAACTTGATGGACGCAAGTCTCTTTTCAGCTATGTAACTTTGTTTCTGTTTATGCAGCCCTAGCCACACCTCCCCTGGCTGTGACTGACACAGTCTGCATGGAAACGAAATGGTTACATTTTCAATCAGATATAACTTACTTTAAAAGTTTTTATATCCTGCTATGTAAATCGAACTTTAATCACACAGAGGAGGCTCCTTCAGTGTCTATAAAGCTATCAACAGAGCAGGAGATAAGAAATTCCATTTTAAACTGAATTTGCAATAAATGAAGTATAAACATTAGATGACTCTTTGCAGGTAGTGTTTAGAAAGGCTGTGTAAGTCACATGCAATGAGGTGTAACGAATAATGCATAAACAAAGTGATTTAACTCCTAAATGGTAAATACTTGAGCAGTGAGACTGCAGGAGCATTAACTCTACACCAAAACTGCTTTAATACACTAAAGCTGTTTTGATGACTGTAGTGTCCCTTAATGCTGCAGCAAGTGTCCTATTAAGCCCTGTACATTCCTCCCGCCCTAAAAGTGACGTCTTGAAGTAAAATAATAAGTGTCATAGATTGCCTTGGTCTAGCCTAAACCTGAGCACATCTTAGTGTGATTTTGCAATGAGGATGAGAAATCTGAACATTTAACCCAGACCCATACGAAGAAGACAAATACCAGAAGACATAGAAAAACATAGAAAATGTCTTCGTTCTTGGCAATAATATTAATTCAATGAGGGAGAGGATTTTGGACAAGTTATAGTTTAGGGTTAAAATAATGCAATAACATTTATTTATAAAAAAAAAATTATTCTTACATTTATTTCCTTCAATTGAACACTTACATTATAAGTTGATACTTGACCTGCCAGTCGTTTATCTCTTTCTGACAGCGGTGCTTTCTCTTCCTCTTTACTGCTGGACACTTTGGCTTCTTGTTTTTCCTAGGAAACAAAAACACATCAAGAAAATAAGTTAAAGTTATGAGGGACAGAGTGACCCAGCCAGCAAAATTTCACCAATTATTAAAATGAGCTTTCCGGACTGAAGATGTTTAGGGCAATATATATACACGCACATCATTCCTGCTACAGAGCTTAAATAATGAGACAGGCCTCTGAAGATGAAATCAACTGATCAAGTGTAAATATAAAGCTACCAATCGTGACTGTCATCTGGTTTGGAGTTTCATTTGTGTATGATCTTTTCCCCCCAATTACATGAAGTCTAGCCCTGCCTGGTTGACTGATGAAAAGAGAGCACGTTTTACAGGATTCTAATGGGCACCAACTTGATCCTATTCCTAATTTGTGTATGTTTAAGCAATATACATACAGAAGAACAGCTATTTGAATTGTCTAGCAAAATGTATTTTGCTCAGCAAATCATTTATTGTATGGATTTTGGCTTCTATGCACAAATTAGACAATACAAAGCAAGGAATTACAAGTAAATTCTCAATTCCCCCCAAAAATAAAATAATTACAATTACAATGCTTTTGTTTACTTTTGATCACAACAAAAGAAAATAGTATTTCAAATACTACCTAGGGAATAATGGCAGTGAAAAATACATCTATTGTTTAGTATATCACATACCGTATATACTCTAGTATAAGCCGAGCTTTTCAGCACTTTTTTTATGCTGAAAAAGCCCCCCTCAGCTTATACTCGAGTCAGGGTCTGTATTATGGCAACTTACATTGCCATAATACAAACCAGGACCGCCAGGCTCATTACAAGCCCGGCGGTCCTGGGGGGGCGGCAGCAAGCTGTTACTTACCTTCCCAGCAGCTCCCTTCATCTCCCTGTGTAAATCTCACGAGTCCTGCGGCCGTCAGAGCTTTTCCACGGGTTACCATGGCAACGCTCCGCGTGGCACGCAGAACGCAAGATTTACACAGGAAGATGAAGGGAGCTCCTGAAATGGTAAGTAACAGCTTGCTGATGGCCCCCACACTGCTCAGTACATACCACTGGACCACCAGGGTCCCCCTCCCTGGCCAGGTAACAAGCAGGGAGGGGGGACAAAACCAAACCAAAACATATAAATATTAAAAATAAATGTAAAATAATTTTGCACAAATTATATCCCTTCAGAAACACACACACTACACAAACACTCTGCATTATATACACACACTGTAAATAAATATTCAATTAATGTAATTTTATTGGGAGCTAATTTTATTTAGAGATTTACCAGTAGCTGCTGCATTTCCCACCCTAGGCTTATACTCGAGTCAATAAGTTTTCCCATTTTTTTGTGGTAACATTAGGTGCCTCGGCTTATATTCGAGTATATACGGTAATTGGTTTACTGTCATGTCGCATCCAGCCAAGGAGTAACTGATCATGTATTAAGATATATGGTGGTATCAGGTAGACCATTTTGTACCCCCACTGAGGTTTCTAATCTTGTGAAAGCTTAATAAACTTTAAGTTGAAAACCAAAAAAAATATAATTTCTCAAATTTACCTTTGCTTTTCTTTCCCGGTCTGCTGGGGTATCTGTCCAAATTGTTCTATCTCCTGATTTTTCATTTGTTTTCCTCTTGAAACTCCTAGGACCAAGTCCAAAAGAAGTCATCTCTGGGGGGAGTTCTGTCATCCATGACTCTCTGGAAATTTTCTTAGACCCATCCTAAGATATAAAGCACAGGCGCGTTAAACAAAATGTAATTTAAATCTGGTAATCTAAACAGTTTAAGGAATGCACACACAAAAACTGAATGCAACTGTTAGCTTTTAAATTGAAGAGTATTCTAGCCAGAGAAACAAAATCCTATTCGTTGATTTTAATGATGACTTTAACTCTTGACATATCAAATACATTTCCCATATGAATCATGCTCTACCCATTGTTTCTTTTTTTGTTTCTTTTTGAGCAACTGACATAATAAAGTTACTATGGAAACAATATCGTGTTAGAAAGATGTCCATTATGTTGCTTACATTAGGCAAGTTTGTCAATAAGGTTAAGGTGTTGACGCAGAGAAATCTATTTTCTCTCTCAATTCTCCAATTCCCTGCTGTTAGAAAAGTGATCATGCCTGCATTGTTTTTTTTATTATACCATTTGGTATTACCAATTGCAGTACTCCAACAGTAAGAAATCTTGCAGGATAGGAAAACAAAACTCCCGATCAAACCTTGGCAGCAGTTACTAATGGGTAGCTCCTAGACATGTGCAAATATTCGTTCTGAATGGCCTGCAAGAATAAAATGCCTTTTAATCCATACACGGACTAATCGATTTGTCCAAGTTTTACCTGAATAGCCTTAAGGAAAATCTACCTGAGGAGTCTTACAGCAGGAGGTATGGAAAGGTGAGAATTGCCTGAACCTGTCCTTCATGGGCGCCGCCATCATCCTCCTGCTGCTCCTCTTCAGCTTCTAGTTCTTTAGCTGCCAGGAGCTGACGTCAGTGCTGTAATCTCGCAGATGCGCTAGAGTATAGCACTGAGGTCTATGGAGGATCTTGGGAGGCTGCAAGATCCTCCATAGAAAATGTAATGGCTGGGGGAAATTACATGGTTGTCTTAGTATGTCTTTTAACTGGGGTGGGTTCTCAGTAAAATTCCAACACAGTAAAAAAGAGTATCTCATAAAGATCTTCTTATCTTTATGAAATACTCATTGTGGGGAGCGGGGTTAACAGTGCCTCTTCAAGACTCCTCAGGTAAATCTTGCTTGGGTGGATCGCTCATCCGTACATAAAATTACACAAAATGTCATTAAATTTGCACATTTTTAGTAGCTCCTGCTCATCACAGAAAGGACTGGAAAAAGAACTCTTGCATAAGTATATTTAGTACTGATCATACTCAGAATTTCTGTATATTTGGCACCTAATTGGGAAAGGTTCATTATGTTACTGGAGCTTAGTACTAGTTTTTTTTTTACCCTTTTACCTAAGATCTAAACCATTTAGAGCTGTGCCTCCAATTACATGTATAGCTGGAGGATTACTCATTAGTTAACGCTGCCACAGTTTGACCAGAAAATGTATATTTTTCATAACGATTAATAACCAAGGCAGCATTGTGCTACCACTCCTCTTCTATGGGTTAGATAGGGAGTTGGTGGTCTTTATAATAAATATGCCACAGATCTGTTTCCTGTCCTTTTTGCTGGAAGGGGGGGGGGAGGGAGGGGACTACACAAAAAGAAATTGTGAATGTTTTATGTAAGCGATAGTATCCCTTCTATTTGCCCAGTAAACAAGCATGAATAGTTTACGGTGTTAAGGAATACTGCAAATGTAAGTGTATTATATGTATGAGGGCACTCTGGCATTGCTTTCAGGAAAATACACAGGGCACTACGGGTGTTAGACTGAATTACATTTCTGTGCCTTGTTGTGCCCTGACATTAACGAGATGCAACCCAAAAACATAATTAATATTTCTAACTTTAAGTTAGCTATTGTGTGGTTAAAGAGCAAGGAAGGGACAGTTCCATTTTATTGCTGTGACAGTTATTAATCAGAAAGATAAATACTCGGTATGGATATTATTTACTATTCGTGTAACACAGTTTCTTAATTCTAATATCTATGTTACAACATGTCTTCTCATTCCTACAGCATTAAGTACTAGCGGAGAAGAGCATTCTGAACACTTTGTGCTATTACAGGAGGGTTGCATAACAAATATTTACATCCTATAAATATACATATCTACATCGGAGTTCCCAAAATCTTACATCATCATTTCCAGTTAGTTTTTGTTTCATTTTCCAAGCCCTGCGTTCAATATCCTCAGCAACACTGGATGTAACAGGCCTTCCAGTAGGGACTGGCCCAATGATATGTTCATCTCCGCTGCTCTCTACCTGCGAACAAAGGACAAACTTCAGATCATGTGACAAAGAACATGTTAATGGTGTTACAGTCTTTCCATGGAATTTCATGCAGAATCACTTCAGTCTGAATACTAATTAATACAATTAGATACAATGTTGTTGTGTTTTTTTTTTTTTTTTTAAAGGGCAGGGAAAAGGGACAAGTGGTTCTATTTCCTAATACAGTACAGACCAGCACTTTCCATGCTCTGTCTTGCAGTTTTCTTTACATGCTACACTTAAGATTTTTTCCCCCGTCTTTCATTTATTATTTTTTTGTAGTGATTTGTGAACACTGATTTTCTAGCCTATATAATATGAAAAATCTGCATTCATGGGGAAATTTGCTCATATTTTTGTTTTCATGTTTACATTCCTCCCTAGTAATCTTCACTTTAGGTTTTGTGCGTCTAGGAGTGTGTATGAAAGCTGCTAGCTGTGTATACCAACAGCTGCTAGCCATTACCCAGTATGGTTAGTGTGTGCACTACACAGGCCTACAGTGTGTCAAATTATCATTATAGCTGCTGCTATTTTAATGTAGGTAGATGCACTACATCAGGTGATAAAACTATACTGATTGGCAGCTTATCATTGGTTTTAGTAACACACGGCCAATTCACTCCTAGGTCAACAAATATATTTTTGAATTAGAAAAACAAAACATTGATAAATTTGATAAAGTTCTAATATAAGATCCAATCCTATATATATTTTTTCTATTAGAAATCTGAGAGATTCATGGTTACCCTAGACTTCCAAATGTTTTATATAATAGTGAATTGTTAGACTGGGATTGGACCTACACCGATTCTCATAAATGCAACTTAATGTTTTATGGCTTTTTTTTTTTTTTTTTTGGATTGTGATATATAGCTAAAGCTATAGATAATTAATATGAATGTATATTAATGCTGTATTAATGGAAATTTTGTATAACAATTGTGAATATGATATACATGTATTAAGAAAAAAATTATAAATAAAATATAAAAGAAAAAAGAAAAACAAAACATTAAATAACTCACAACTTTGAAGAGTTTGTAAACAGCAGTAATGAAAGACTACAAAATTCACTGAGAAAATTGTTCAATTTAGGGAGAAGACTGTCAGTATATTTACCAATGGGCAGAATTAGGTTTGATGAACATTTTGAGCTCTCATCAAAATTAGTATTGAGGACACTTTCTATAATTTGATGTCCTTAAGCATCCTTCATCTAATATAGCGATGTTCTAGTACGGAGTGGGAGCGTTCATTTTATATCCTGCCTCACAGGTTTATTTCATGTTAAGCCAGACTAGAGGTAGTACTTTCTCAGTTGCTGCAGCTTCCAGATCTGTCAGAAAGGGAGCGGAGTGGAACAGAACTCTGCAATCCAAAGTGACAGATAAATTAGCATTTCTCTTACATTCCCGCACAGGGAACCAGTCCAAACTGTTTCAAATGTGCAGAACATAACAGATTCCATTAAAGATACAGAATCACATTTAACAAAATGAGTATAAAAAAAGATGTATCATTTAAAAATAATAAAACATGCTACCTTCACAATGTATGCAGTAATTCAGTTAGAATTGTTTTGGTCAAACTTTAAAAATGCTAGTCAGTTTGCTCAGTGCCCAAAAACTCTTTGCAACATAATCTCTATGACGAGCTGTACTAGATATGGTTCTTACAGTGTCCCTTTAAGCAGCTCTGGCTTTAAACCAAGCTGCACAAAATAATCTGTAAACTAGGCTGTGTCAGCATCAGTACCATAAATGCACTGCGATGCTCCAGCTACTCAATACCTTGCCCAACCAAATGCCAGCGCTGTTTTCTTTCATTTTAAGTTTTTCCACAAGTGATCCATGCTCGTTGTGGGGTTTGGCATGCTGGTTGTCCCCATTAGAGCACCTTACAGCAGGACTGGACAGTGATGCAATAAAATACAGTGTGATCACAGTAGGCCTGACCAAGCTGACATTAGTCTTTTGTCAAGGGTTCCCAGATCCACCAGTGTTATCCTGAAAATATCTAAATTATTATTCTAAAGGTCATGACCATTTCATCTTACTGAAGTAGTTATAGTACAAAGACTTTGTCCCTGCAGCCTTTTTTGTAACTGACTTGTAAGCCCTTCCCTTCCCTCCCTCCCTACAGAAATGAAGCTCAAGCATTCCATAATTTATATGTGGCATAGCATACAATCACATCTGAAAGAGTTTTAAATATTGGGTCAGATTCTACGGTCATCTACAACAGCAGGCAAGTTAAGTTGAGTCTGACCAAAAATTGCTGCTCATCCAAATAAAAAAGTGAAACTTCTCACCCAAAAATCAATATACATAATTTATTTTAAAAAAAAAATAATAATAATAATAATAATAATATGTAAGAGGATCTGCCACCCCTCCCCCCAAAACCCTACCCAATTATTTCAGTACTTCATAAAGATAAAATCCTTCTGAAATAATCCCATTGACTGCGCTGAAAACAGAAATTTTTCCTTACCGTAAATTCTTTTTTTCTTAATATGGTGGCAGTACCAGTGGGTTTTGCTCCTTCCTGTGGACAAGCATCTAACAAGCTTAATTAAATCAACAAAACCCCTCCCCCTTGCCCTATAAGAAGGGCTATCCGGCAAAACCAACCTCAGTAAGTAGCAAGAAAAATCCCAAATAGAACTCATACTGAATCAAGATAATGTAAAATAGAGGGAGGGAAGCTGTACTGCCACCATATTAAGAAAAAAAGAATTTACGGTAAGTAAAAATTTCAGTTTTTTCTGTCATATGGTGGCAGTACCAGTGGGATATAGCAAGATCCTTAACTAGGGTGGGTTCAATGTCACCGTAGGTCGCATCTTATACGCCTAAAAAGCAGTTTCAGAGGATGAGAACATCTCTAACCTGTAGAGCTTTATGAAAATGTGGAATGGAAGCCCAAGATGGTGCCTAACAGAAGGCCACTAGAAAAAACAAGTGTTCTTACTGGCCCAGAGGCAGCCAATACTCCAAGCGTCCTGAGAGAAGCCGGAACTTGAAGACCACCGGGAGAAAATGGCCAACCAACATACTCGCCTGAGTCAAATGAAACAAAAGAGTTGCAGGAATCACTGTATCCTTACACCTTTTATGGGAGGCTAACAAACAGAGGACCAGAATAACTGAGCTCTTCAGTCCTAGGAAAAGAGACATTACAAAGCTCCTTCAAGCTACACTTAGTACCAACCCGTAGGGAAAAAAAAATGTTTAGCGTGAAGAACCACCGTGTCCATGAGCAATACTGAAAAATCATCTGGGGATGAAAAACGACTGAAGCTCTCTGAACCTATTAGCCGATAAGATGGCCCCCAAGAAGGTGTCCTGGAGAAACAAAACTTGTAAGGGAAACCCTTTAACAGGATCGAACGGGTGTTAAAATTTTTTTTTAAAAAAATATATCAAAATTCAAGGACAAAAATACCAGGAAGGGAAAACAGAACTCTAGGAGGATGTCTGGACCTGGCAGATTACAAAAAACCTCAAGCTTAAAATCTGGATGTAAACTCTAAGAACAGCAGGATTCTCAGGCTTGAAGGCCTGTACCTCAAAGCAGAAAACGCCGAAGCCTGCCGAACAAAAAACCAGAAGACATTAAAGCAAGGGTTTTTAGACGAATGAAACACACCAGCAGGGGTGTTCCCAAAATCCCCCCAAAAAAATTCTTACCCTTATCAGAAAGTAGACCTTTAAACAGGATATATAGTTGCCAAGCAACATAGCCAAACAAATCTTCCCGCAGACCTAGATGACGAAGAAGAACCCTAGCCGTAGTCAGGCTATCAACCTGAAACTCTACAGAACCACTAGGGTAGATCCCTATACATCATGAGACCGATAGAGCTTTGAACGTTTGGGAATCAGAATCTTTATGCTCAGCATGGAATAAGAACCAGGATAAGGCTCCGATAGACCTAATTTTCTAAGACAACTAGAAAAAACGTAAGCGGAAGTAAGACACATTACAAAGAGAGTAATCCATCACCGAGGGACCTGTACTGAAACAGGAAGTGACTTGGTCGTTGAAAAGTTTGTCAACAGAGCCCTGGCTGGAACAACAATTTTCCACTCCAGAGAGTCAAATTACACGGACATAAGGACCAAACTTCCTAATTCCAAATACCCTCTCTGAGCTAGACGGCTATGTCAATCCCTCTGAAAGGAACTACCGAAATATCTACTAGATGAATTTGCACCTCAGCAAGATAACCGCATGCAGGAGAGAGAGAGAGCGCCTACACCGGTTCCTCCCTGCCGGTTGATGTACCAACCCTGTAGAAGAGTGCGCATGAAAATTTACAGCCTTCTGCCATATCTACGGAATGAAGAGATGAAGGGTGGCAATACACCTTAAAACCCCTGGAATCTGCGGATTTTCCCTTAATCATTACCACGAAACATGAAGGGGATTAAAAAAGAGCATCTGTAGCGATCCCCAACCAGAAAACATTAGACGGAAGACAGACTTCCTGAAATGAACTCTATCTAATTTGAAAATTGGATCCGCTACTACCAACACCCCTTCTTCTATGATCGGGGAGAGAAAACAGTGGGATTTCTTTTTTAACATGTTACGAGATCTAGGGACTCTTATGAATAGGCAATAGAATAAATGGATTGCTGGGGAAACGTCGGTCTCAGAAATTTTTCCCTCTGTACGCTCAGTCTAATCTCCAAAAATTAAAATATCGCCTTAATATACACAACAGTACTTCTTTAGACAGTACCGAGGTTACACGCTAATCACCTGCTACAAGTAACGGAATTTATTAGACCACTGCAATTTCTGAAACGACTGGGGCAGAGGTTAATCCTGTTCTGCAGTGTGTTGATGAAAAAACACCTACATTGTGTGTGTTCGTTAACCGTCCAAATTGCCAGAGATATCAGTAACCTATACTGAATCTTGTATGAACAGAAAGCATACCTACACAACCTATGCCATATACCAGGGTTACGCAACTCCTGTGGAGATGATATAGATACAGATATAGATATATGAGCTACTGTGAAGATGCCATCTCTATACCGTCTAATGAGCATACATCTCCTGGTAACTCATCCATAGAGAAACTAGTGAAGACATATACTGAGGCCCTGTCTTCCCAGTACCTCATACATAAGGCATATAGAGTATACCTATATCCCATAAACTAGTGAGGCTTTTTTTTTATTTTTTTTTTATAGAGTATATAAAAGGAAAAGAACCCCCCTAAAATAGCCTATAGTGGTTACTAAAGTTGAGACCACCCATCAACTCGACAGAGTATATAGTAGATGCATATACTAAGGCTGAGTCCTCAAGTAACTCCTAACAGAGCATGCACGGAGGTTGAGTTCTCATTCTTAACGAATACAGTGCATACAACTAATGAAGCGGAGGCCACACTTCAAACTCGGCATAGAGCATATAGTGGGTGCATCTACTAAGGTCGAGTGGATAACAAAACAATGCGACATAGAGCATCTAGTGGATACATCTAAAGAGGTTCTTGTCCTTATACAAGGACTTTATAGTGTGTACCCTACTGAGGCCGAGTCATCTTAGACACTCACACACAGAGCATATAGTGGGTACATATACTGTGCACAGCAACTCGTCATAGTGCCTATAGTGAGTGCATACACTGCTCACAGAACTTGTCATAGAACATATAGTGGTAACCTATACTGTTCACAGCAACACAACAGTGCATATAGAGAGAATATATACTGCTCATAGTAACTCGTCATAGAACATATAGTGATTACATATACTGTTCACAGCAACACGTCATAGTGCATATAGTGAGAATATATACTGCACATAGTAACACGTCATAGTGCATATAGTGAGAATATATACTGCTCATGGTAACTCGTCATAGAACATATAGTGAGAATATATACTGTTCACAGCAACACGTCGTAGTGCATATAGTGAGTATATATATACTGCTCATAGTAACTCGTCATAGAACATATAGTGATTACATATACTGTTCACAGCAACACGTCGTAGTGCATATATTGCATACATCTTCTGCACACAGCAAGTCGTCATGGTGCATATAGTGAGTACATATACTACTCACAGCAATTCGTCATAGTGCATATAGCGAGTACATATACTGCTCACAGCAATTCATCATAGTGCATATAGTGAGTATATATACTGCTCATAGTAACTCGTCATAGAACATATAGTGATTACATATACTGTTCACAGCAACACATCGTAGTGCATATATTGCATACATCTTCTGCACACAGCACTTCGTCATAGTGCATATAGTGAGTACATATACTGCTCACAGCAATTCGTCATAGTGCATATAGCGAGTACATATACTGCTCACAGCAATTCGTCATAGAGCATATAGAGAGTACCTATACTGCTCACAGCAATTCATCATAGTGCATAAAGTGGGTACATATACCGTCATCTTCGTCCTCTTCTTACCACGTGGCTTCACACTTTGCAAATGAAGTGTCTAAACTTTTACAGAGATCATTTTGAAGGAAAGATTAATTCACCTCACCTCAAAATGCCTCTGAACCGTGTGGGGGGTTGGTGACACGGCGTACCACTTCTGGCAAGCATCCATGCTGTCAGTGGGTACTGCACAGCTTCATCTATGCCGAGCATCAAACTTCGCGCTTTTTTTTTTTTTTTAATAAAGTTTCGGCATGCGCATGCGCACCACCGGAAACTTTTGGTGGAACGCATCACCTCCCGGGCGTGCGTTCCACCGCTGTGCGCAGGTCATCAAGACCGCCTCCAGAAAGTATTCGCCGGAACCTTCTCGGCATAAGAGGCAATGTATCCATTTGCTCCGTAACCATAACGGAGGTAGCA
This sequence comes from Pelobates fuscus, assembly GCF_036172605.1. NCBI lineage: Eukaryota > Metazoa > Chordata > Amphibia > Anura > Pelobatidae > Pelobates > Pelobates fuscus. Next base: position 376,897,175 of record NC_086317.1, on the reverse strand, counting down.
TGGTCTCTCAGCTAACCGCCCGGGCAGCTCTCGGACCGGAATCCCCCAGACCAGCAGCCTGTGTGTCTCACCCTCCAGATGCTGTGTCCTTCCCTCTCGGGACAAGAAAGGAAACTGAGGTTGGTTTTGCCGGATAGCCCTTCTTATAGGGCAAGGGGGAGGGGTTTTGTTGATTTAATTAAGCTTGTTAGATGCTTGTCCACAGGAAGGAGCAAAACCCACTGGTACTGCCACCATATGACAGAAAAAAATCATTACATCTACTTTGGGCACTACTTTGTCTTACATACACGCATTAGAAAGCACAGTGCTACCACCGTTACGATTTCACATTTCTCTAAACTGTTACTAGTTAAGGCTGTGGGACAAGGGTACTGTCCTGCAGATTGCGAGACAATATCTATAGAAACTCCTGCGGTCCAGGTAAGCATATCTCATACCTGACGCACCACTGTATACCAAGTGGCTATTTCACCACCGGGGATGTTTGCAAAATATACAGACCAGTAGGTAACAGAGCTACTTTAAAGGGTCATTCCAACTGCTTTTAGAAGTGGTCATGGTGGTAGCTGTCTGTATGTGTAGCTTTTCTGCTTGAAATACTTCACATACTGAGATATTATTTGGGTAAAAACATTTTTTATTAAAGAGTTCACCACGTATAATATAAATACAGAATGAGGCTCGCATATCCCATGACCCATAAATCAAAGTGCAACATGTATAACAAATATCATGAAGACATTCAAGTCTCAAGCAAACAGCATAATATGTATAAACATGCTCTTCCCTCCCTCCCTCCGCCTTTTTTTAAATTTTCATTTTAAATCCCATCACCTGTTCTTCACCCCATCCGGCTCAGAGCTTGTGTATACACTATGAACGGGTCAAACAGTCAAATCAAATGCTGCTCTATGAGAAGTATTTGATTAGACCATGACTGAGCACTGTAGGCACCCAGACCACTTCAGCCCATTTAAGTGGTCTGGGTGCCAACTCCCATCACCCTTAAACCTGCAAGTGTAATTATAGCAGTTTTTATAAATTACAATAATTACCTTGCAGGGCTTAGTCCTCCTCTAGTGGCTGTCTACCAGACAGCCACTAGAGGGACTTTCGGCTTCTTAGATGACTTTTGGTCTTCTAAATGACGCTGGACATCCTCATGCTATATGCATGAGGACCTCCAGCGTTGCCGGAATCCCCATAGGAAAGCACTGAATAATGCTTTCCTATGGGGAGGTCTAATGCGTGTGGCCATTACAGCACATGCGCATTAGCTCTCCCGGCGGGGGAGAAGAGTGGGTGGCGCCTGACCCAGCGCCGAGGGACATTGGCGCTGGATTCAGGTAATAATCTGAAGGAGTTTTAACCCCTTCAGCGACGTGGGATGGGAGGGAGGCACTGCAGGATTCTCAGGGTGAGCCTTGTTAAGGAGTGGTTGCTAAGGTGACAACTTGCATATTTTGTTTCTGTGCTTTCACAGTGAGCAGATAATCTGCAAGAGTATGTCATCAACGCCAGCTAAGATTATCAGATGGAAAAATATAATGACAGGCTTGGTAATTAATAATTAATAGCCGCTACTAGCTACCAGATGTTGTCAATAGCAACTATTTACCAACAAGGCTGGAAACAAGCCTTCTGATGGGAATTTGCGTACCATCAAATAAAATGCTGGACTGCAAATCTCACCAGCCTCAGCCAGAATCTGATTTATGGAATATAATTCAAACCAACGTCAACCAGTGGTAGCCTGAGCCTGATAAGAATTGCAGTCCATAATAGTTTTTTTCTCATTTTAATGGATAAAAGACAGCACAGAACGAATACAGCTGTAAAGTATAAACTTTTTTTTTACTCTGAATTCCAAAAACTAAGCAAAACTTCCCATCCATATGAGAGGGTACGGATTAGAGATCTATCCTCAAAGATTAACTATGAGAAGCATTTGATTGGATAAGTGCAGGGAAAAAAGTGGGTGGATCTTCATCAGCTACAGAAACCACTACTGCACCTAACGGACAGTAAGATGGAAGGGTTTAGGAAATATTTGTATAAAGTTCTGGACATTTTCGCTTTACCTTCTTCAGGATTTTGAGCACCATGTGAAACATGGTATTTTAAAGTATGCAGAATTTATATGGTGCTTGAAAAGAATCACGCAATTGTAGTGGGCATCCATGATTAATGGGGATTTCTTCCAGCAGCATATTAATTCTACATACTGCCCATGAGCATGAAGGAGTTACAAATATCCAGGAAAATATGGTGGGGATATGGCCGACCTACCTACAGCTGATCACAATGGAGTAGAATATATCACTTACCATTGATTTATTACTTTTGTGTCAAATATTTCACAAATGTCCCCACTTCCCATCTCTCCTTCTGTTTGGAGATTAGAGGAAGGTGTAATATGTATTCTCCTCAGGGTAATGTTACTGCCATCTCGTTGTACCCACAAATATACTCCACACAATTTCTTCTCATCCCCTAGATTTACACATGCACAAACAACCGTTTTTTCACTCCATGCACATGTTAACCCACAACACAGTAAATATGTATGTATGTAATATATATATATATATATATATATATATATATATATATATATATATATATATATATATATATATATATATATATATATATATATATATATATATATATAAATAAAATTAAATAAAAAAAACACACAAAAAAAATAGTCTTGCAGTCCACTTACTGGTGTCTCTGCCCGGTGCTTATCGGCATAGTATATTAAATTGCGTAGAGACAGCACTCCCCGGACTCCAAAGGTGTAAAAATAATATGTAACTTTTATTTTCCAAATTAATTTAATTTGGAAAATAAAAGTTAGATTTTATTTTTAGTGCCATCTCTATACAATTTGTTTTTTTATTATATATATATACACACACACACACACACACACACACACACACACACACAAATGCTGTAGATATGCCTTTGACCTGGCAAGTGGGATTTTGTATCCTATAAAACGATTTTATTCTTTATTTACTCAAAATGTTGAAATACATATTGCATAATATATATAAAATTTTTCATGCTCACATTTGAAGAATAAAATTATACATGTGGCAGAGTGGGCACATCTCCATCTGCATAATATTTATAGTTGAGCTTATTTCAAATTCCCGCAGAATAATATATGGCAGTCCTACTGTTGAATTAATGATAGTGTTGACATGTTTTGGTCTATTTATTTCCAAGTATCAGAAAACCATATGAAGAATCTGCTGAGCAAGTGGAGTTATCAGTCTGCAGAAAAGTATGATACGTTTCTTAGAAAACAGATGCCCATCTCTGTAAGTGTATACTAACATTAGTTTACTCGTATAAAGCTAGAACTTGTAGTCAGCTTAATTTCATACATCATTACACCAAAAGTATTTGATCTGAGAAGCTGTCAGTCTGCAGATTTTTTTTTATTTCCGTTCAGAACCTTCAGACAGACATCGGCAATCACACATATATCCTCTGCAGCATTTGGTGATAGACACATTTTGTGCAGTCAGGAAATCACATAAAAATGTAGTGTATGAAGACTCAATAGACATTTAAGTAGCACAGCATAGTTCATAGAAAGGTCTTCAAAAATATGTTTGTATTGCGGTGGGTTTCTTAACCCGTTCGTGACCAGACCGTTTTTCAATTTTCTTACCGTTTGGGAAAGTGTTTGTGTTTAGCTGTAATTTTCCGCTTACTCATTTACTGTACCTACACATATTATATACCGTTTTTCTCGCCATTAAATGGTCTTTCTAAAGATACCATTATTTCATCATATATCATATACTTTACTATAGAAAAAAATATAAAATATGATGAAAAAAAACAAACAAAACAAAAAACAACCTTTTTCTAACTTTGACCCTCAAAATCTGTTATGCATCCACAACCACCAAAATACACCCGTGCTAAATAGTTTCTAAATTTTGTCGTGAGTTTAGAAACAACCTTTATTTCAAAACCATTTTTTCCCCCCAAAATTAACAAAAGTTACATTGTAACACTGATATCTGTCAGGAATCCATGAATAACCCTTCACATGTATATATTATTATTTTTTTAAAAAAGAAGATAACCTTGTGGTGGAATCTCGGTAAAAATAAATTTAGTAGGCCGAGATTACCACGTGGCATGTGTACGTGCATATGCTGACGTATCGATCAGTTGGTTGCACGAGGCAAGATACGATCAGTAGTGTACGGAGCATGTGCAAGAATACAGGATATAGTATTCCCCTCCTCCATTGTGCTGGACAAGCCATGCGGTCAAACAGGAAGTTAATTCTTATTTGTGTTGATTGGTTAAGAGAATGTGCGGGTGGAGCTTAATATGGGAGGAGTTATATGCCTATATAAGGAGCCTGCACTATTGTCCGGGGCTCAGAACTTGTGGTATTTTGGTGACGCTAGTCCCTCTGAGTCCCGATCGGTGATCCAATAAAGAATCTCTTCCTTCCTGAAGAAACCTGTGTCCATCTCTCTGTGCTTGGCTTCCGTCAGTTTCTCCGGTATCATTTGGTGCATTGGCCGGGAAGCTCATCGTTCAACGGTAGCTGAGAGGCAGAGGCGTGAGACGGTCTATCTTTGCCCACGTTCTCTACGGCTGCACCCCTGAACTTCTGCGTGGACCTCCCTTCGTCTCGGCGCCACTGGGCCGTTGTCCAGGAGATCATCGGCCTCTACGTGAGAAGTGCTGGGGTGTCCCCGTCGATGAGTGTGAACTCAGGTTCAGGAACGAGGAGGTAAGACAACTGCTGTTTTAGACGGCAGGACCCACTAGGGGTATACCGATTGTGCGGTAGGCCCAAAGGGGTTTTGAATCTGTGTATCTGCCCCCTCTGTCGGAGGGAAGGAGCGAAGGCGCACCGCTCGATCGAACGCTCTTTAGTCAGACCGTTTGATTTTGTTAGTCAGGCGGGGTCCTGGTGTAAATAGCCCTAGCCGGACACCGGTGTCTTGTCTAGACTAGCGTTCTAAGGTGTATATTACGTTCGCTAGGTCGGAGGGACCGGGAGACTAAGCGGCGCCTGTGTAAATTCGGTTCGCTAGCTCTCAACCTATCTGGGCTAAGTGGGAAGGCGTGTAAATTTGGAACCCACTAGACTTTTGATAGTGCGACTAAGAGGCGCCTGTGTAAATTCGGTTCTCTAGCTCGCTATATGTGGTGATTGGGCAGTGTGGCTAACCAAAACGGGTGTATATAGTTTTAGGTAGTCCATTCAAGGTACTGGCCAATAGTTTAGTTGGGAATTGTAAATGTGTTAACGATTGTTTTAGTAAAGTGTATATCTTGTTAGATAGCGCGAGCTCAGCCGTCTAGCGAGAGTGTTAATAGTGTGTTGCTGTATTATAGTGCACGGTACCATAACCCTGTATATTTACTGACACTGTATATAAGTACTAATCATTGTCGTCAATTGCATGTTTTAACACCATAACCACTAATAATTGTATTGTGACCTTAACTTGTGCTTTGACCTATGCTAACCGTACTGTAACCGCTATTTGTAAAAGACGATGTTACTGGGGTGTGTTATAGACGGGTAATTCGTATATAGAGAATTATAGCGTGGGTGACTGTATAGTTACGCCAAAGGGCATAATATTGATTATATAGTGACTGGTGTAACAGCTGTGTGTGTACGGGAATTCCCTGAGTGTTTATTGTTATTGTGTACGTTTTCACTTGGGAACTGTACCACGTGGTGCTGTTGCCAGAGGAAACGGGTGTGACTGTTGAATAGTACGCGTGCATAGTATTCGTTGTCGACGACGTTCCATTGTTAAGTATGGGTGCGTCGCAGTCAACGATTCCGGATCCCTTAGGTTGTATGGTGAAGAATTTTAAAAAGGGATTCAAAACTTGTGATTTTGGGGTTAAGATGTCTCCTGTACGTTTGGTTACTTTGTGCACTAGGGAGTGGCCTACTTTGGTTGCGGCATGGCCGCCACGTGGCAGTTTGGATCCAACTCTGGTACAGCGCTTACACGTGGCTGTATCAGGTAGGCCTGAACTTTACGGCCAGTTTCCTTATATTGATTGTTGGAGACAGGCCGTAAATGACTCGCCAAAATGGCTCCAGACATGCCACGAGGAGCAGTGTCGCCTCATGGTAGCTAGGACTTGTTCGTCCACTAGGACTGGTGTTAGGCCCATTTTGGACACGCCCCCTGAGTCCGAGATCCCTTTGCCGCCCCCTTACTTTCCGTTAAGAGGAAGTGACGCAAACGCAGGAAGTCCTGCACCCCTCCCCTCATTACCCTCATCCACTTCCGCTTCCTCCTCCAGTACAGGATCCACCCCCCCTCGTACTAAATCTCCCCTTCCGGAATCAGAACCAACCCCCATTAGAAACGAATATCCTGATTTGGCGCCACTTCAGACTTCCGGTCAAGCTTCATCTAGCTCGACTCGAAGTGTTTTATTTACAACCTTTTCCCAAAACCAACCTCCCACATCCCCATACCCTATCTCTCCCCGACCGGAACCCATGACTGACGCCCCTCTACGTAGCCCCATCCAAACCCGACAGTTGACTGGTGCCCAACAATTAAAGCACTATCAGATGCCTCTTCGTCTGAATCCCGGGTCAGCTTATATCGATGCCGCAGGTCAAATGGCACACGCTGACCCAGTCTTCGTATATGTCCCATTTACTACCACCGATCTTTTAAACTGGAAGACCCATAATTCCTCGTATACTGAGAAACCACAAGCTATGACTGATCTGTTCACCTCAATAGTACAGACGCATAATCCGACATGGGCTGATTGCCAGCAGTTATTAATGACTTTATTTAACAATGAGGAAAGGACAAGAATAAATCAAGCAGCCATTAAAGCATTAGAAGATAAAGCCCGTACTTTAAACCAAGCCAATCCATCAGCATGGGCCGCAACACATTATCCCAACACTGATCCCGATTGGAACGTAAATGGTGCTGATATGGTTCAACTCAGAGCCTATAGAGACGCTATAATTGCTGGCATGAAAGCCGGAGGAAAGAAAGCTATTAACATGTCGAAAACAGTTGAGGTGATCCAGAAAAGCGATGAAGCGCCCAGTGTCTTTTATGACCGATTATTGGAGGCATACCGCTTGTATACCCCCTTTAATCCGGAAGACGCAGACAATTCCCGAATGGTTAACTCCGCCTTTGTCAGCCAAGCATACGGAGATATTAAGCGCAAGCTACAAAAGTTAGAAGGGTTTGCAGGTATGTCCATCACCCAACTAATGGAGGTAGCAAATAAGGTTTATATGAACAGGGATACAGAAAGTAAGAAAGAGGAAGAGCGCAAGATGCGTAAAAAGGCTGATATGCTAGCGGTAGCGATCGCAGGCGTAGATAGACGGGGCCTGGATAGAGGCGATAGTAGATGGAATAGGGAGCCTTTGAGTAGGAATCAATGCGCGTATTGCAAGGAAGAAGGGCATTGGAGGAACGAATGTCCACAAAGAGAGCAGTACGAGAGAGACCAACCCAGGGCAGGCTACGGAAACTTTAGAGGCAGAGCGAGAGGTAGAGGAGGCCCCGGAGGGAGTAATGGTTATAGAGGGAGTAATGGGAACAGAGGAAGTGTTAGGGAAGACAGGTATATTCCAGCAGCGCAAAGGTCCCGCGATAGAGAAGGTAGGGACTTTGTAGGATTGGCTGACACGGTCATGGAGGACTATTGATACCGACCGGGCTCCATCCCCCTTGGTCGAGCGGAGCCTATGGTCGATGTATCAATAGGGGGAAAAAGGAGTGCGTTCATGATCGACACTGGTGCTGAACATTCAGTGGTGACTAATCTAGTTGCTCCTCCATCTGGAAGGACTATTACTGTGATAGGAGCAACTGGAAGAAGTGCTGAAAAACCGGTTCTTAAAAGTCGACTCTGTACATTGGGAGGCCACGTAGTAAAACACCAATTCCTTTATATGCCTGAATGTCCAGTCCAATTGCTGGGACGTGATATGCTATCAAAATTACAAGCGCAGATTACGTTCCTACCAAATGGAACAACATCCTTAAAGTTTAATGGACCTTCAGGTATTATGACTTTATCCGTACCAAAGGAAGAAGAGTGGCGACTTTATACAGTGTTGACTAGCCAAAACCCTAGGAGTGATGAGACATTATTCAACATACCAGGAGTTTGGGCAGAGAACAACCCACCAGGACTGGCCCGCAATATTCCACCTATAAAAATTGAACTAAAACTTGGGGTTTATCCAGTGAGCCTAAGACAATACCACATCCCGCAGAAGGCTAAGAAGAACATTCAATCTTATCTGGATAAGTTCATACGGTATGGTATCCTAAAATTCTGTATTTCCCCCTGGAACACCCCATTGCTGCCTGTTTAAAAGCCCGGTACAGATGAGTATCGACCTGTGCAGGACTTGAGAGCAGTCAATGATGCGGTTGTTAGTATACATCCAGTCGTACCCAATCCATATAACCTGCTTGCTTTAATTCCGGGCGGGGCTACTTACTTCACAGTCTTAGATCTCAAAGATGCCTTCTTTTGCCTCCGAATTGCCGCAGAAAGTCAATGTATCTTCGCTTTCCAATGGGAGAACGCTGTAACGGGCTCAAAACGCCAAATGACTTGGACAAGACTGCCCCAAGGGTTTAAAAATTCACCTACCCTATTTGGTTCAGCTCTAAGTCAAGATCTACTGGATTTCGAGTCCATCCCAGGAGAGTGTGTATTGTTACAGTATGTAGATGACTTGTTGATAGCAGCAGTTACAAAAGAAAAATGTCAGCAAGCAACGCACGATCTACTACACATTCTCTGGAAGGCAGGATACAAGGTGTCCAGAAAGAAGGCTCAGTTGTGTTTGCCAACCGTCAAATATCTGGGATTCCATATCTCTGAAGGTCAAAGAATTATGGGGCCAGAGAGAAAAGAAGCTGTCTGCCAAATACCAATACCCAAGAATAGAAGACAAGTGCGAGAATTCTTGGGGGCAGCAGGCTTCTGTAGGATATGGATTCCCAGCTATGCGATACTGGCAAAACCTCTGTACGCAGCCATCAAAGGTACAGAGCACGACCCCTTCTTATGGACTCAAGAACAGCAAACGGCATTTGAAGATGTGAAGAAGGCTTTGATGAGTGCCCCAGCATTAGGTCTACCTGATCACACACGACCATTCTACCTGTACGTACATGAGCAAAGAATGGCTGTGGGAGTATTGACACAGTACTTGGGATCATGGCAAAGACCTGTTGCCTACATGTCTAAGCAACTGGATGCAGTGGCCAGCGGACTTCCACCTTGTCTAAGAGCCGTAGCTGCAGCCGCCCTGCTAGTAGCTGAAGCCGATAAACTCACTCTGGGTCAAGAACTTTATGTACGAGTCCCACATGCAGTACAGACGTTGTTGGATTACAAAGGAAATCATTGGTTTAGTAACAGCCGTATGACCAAGTATCAAGCAATGTTGTGTGAAAACCCAAGAGTGCATTTAGAGACTGTAAACACCTTAAATCCAGCTACCCTTTTGCCACAACCTACTGAAAGTCAACATGATTGTTTGGAAGTAATGGATGAAGTATTTTCAAGTAGACCAGATCTTCGTGATTTTCCCATCCAGAACCCCGATGTTCAATATTACACCGACGGCAGTAGTTATGTGAAAGAAGGGATCCGCTATGCAGGATATGCAGTAACAACAATAGATAAGGTGATAGAAGCTCGGCCACTGGCGAAAGGAACATCAGCACAAAAGGCAGAATTGATAGCACTGACACGAGCGTTACAATTGGCTGAAGGTTTAAGAGTGAATATCTATACGGACTCTAAGTATGCGTTTTTAACCACTCATGCCCACGGAGCTTTGTATAAAGAAAGAGGACTACTGAATTCAGAAGGCAAAGAAATCAAGTACGCAGCTGAAATCCTACAACTATTAGAAGCAGTGTGGGAGCCGAAAGAAGTCGGTATTATACATTGTCGAGCGCATCTGAGAGGAGATGGTGATGTAACCAAAGGAAATCGGATGGCAGATAGTGCAGCTAAGCGTGCTGCTGAATCAGGAAGACAGGAGTATGTGGGGCATATAGCTGCTCTAATACCAACCCCACTGTCTCAATGGACTCCAGTTTATACAACTCAAGAAGAGGAGTGGTTAAAGACTGAACCGGGAAAGTATTTGGAGAACAAGTGGTATCAGCTAGAAGATGGAAGAATAGTCATACCAGCATCACTAGCAGTAGAAATTGTCCAGAACTATCAACGGGACACATTCTGGGAGAGACAGTACAGAAGAATCTCTCAGAAAACATTTCTACATACCAAGATTGTCCAACTTGACTCAGGCCATTGTACGCAGATGTGTAACGTGTGCTAAAAATAATGCAAGACAAGGACCAGTAAAGCCACCAGGAGTCCAGTTTATGGGTGGACTCCCCATGTCCGATCTACAAATAGACTTTACAGTGATGCCTAAATCAGGTGGACATCGTTACCTGTTGGTAATTGTGTGCACCTATTCAGGCTGGGTAGAAGCATGTCCTACTCGTACAGAGAAAGCAGGAGAAGTAGTGAGATTCCTGCTACGAGAAATAATACCCCGATATGGACTACCCTGTTCTATAGGATCGGACAATGGTCCAGCTTTTGTTCACCAGTGCCTACAACAACTGACTCATATGCTTGGTATAAAGTGGAGGCTTCATACTGCATATAGACCCCAGAGTTCTGGTAAGGTAGAGAGAATGAATAGAACTATTAAGAACCAGTTGGCTAAAATGTGTCAGGAAACCCAACTTAAGTGGAACGTTCTCTTACCCATAGCTCTATTGCGAATCCGCAGTACCCCTACCAGAAGGATGGGCCTCTCTCCTTTTGAAATTATGTATGGGCGACCACCTCCCGTACTTGGTAACTTAAGGGGGGATTTGAGTCAGTTGGGAGAAGGAATTACCCGGCAGCAGGTTGTAGAGTTGGGTAAGACTATGGAGGAGGTACAGAAATGGGTACAAGATAGATTACCTGTGAATATTTATCCCCCTGTTCATAGTTATCATCCAGGAGATCAAGTGTGGATTAAAGAGTGGAATAATGTACCGTTAGGGCCCAAGTGGAGAGGTCCTTATGTTGTTCTTTTGTCTACCCCTACAATTTGGTTGACTCTCAGGAATGGAGATCCTCAGGGGACCCTAATTAATAAGACGGTGTTAGAATCCGTACATTCTTCGGGTGTTCTGCTATTTGATGCATGTAAGGCGATATCAAGTGGTAGAAAGCCGTGGAATGTATGTGGGGATCTTAGATGGGAGAGGACGTATGGATCTAACGATAAATATATTTGTCCCAGTAGTAAAAATAAATATGTGAGTCCCAGATGCCCAAATAAAGATTATAACTTTTGTCCATATTGGTCTTGTGTGGGGTGGGCGACTTGGGGATAGACAGTAGATAAAGACATGATAGTGACTAAGTTACCGACTAGCCCATATTGTAAGTCTATGGAATGCAACCCAGTCCATATACTTATAAATAATCCCGACAAGTTCTTAGACAAATATGGCAATTTATTTGGGTTTCAGATATACGGGACGGGTTTAGATCCTGGGACATTATTGTTTATAGGGATAGAGACTGATACGGTATCCTCCCAGACTCATCAAGTATACCATTCCTTTTATGAAGAGATGAGTATAGATAATAAGATCCCCCATAATGCTAAGAACCTGTTCATTGACCTAGCTGAAAGTATTGCCGGTAGTCTTAATGTTACCAACTGCTATGTGTGTGGAGGTACTAACATGGGAGACCAATGGCCTTGGGAAGCAAAGGAGGTAATGTCCGGTTCTGAGGCAGTTGACCAACTAATATCTACACAGGCCGATTATCATATGAGTGTTAGAGGTAAATCTGAGTGGAGATTAAAGACCTCCATCATAGGTTATGTTTGCATAGCAAGGAAAGGAATAATGTATAATACTTCTGTAGGAGAATTAACTTGTCTAGGGCAAAAAGCTTATGATGATGATACTAAGAATACAACTTGGTGGTCGGCTTCAAATGTCTCAGAACCATCTAACCTGTTTGCTAGATATGCCAGTTTAAAGGATGTGTGGTTTGATCTATCTATCACATCTACCTGGAGAGCCCCAGCAAATTTGTACTGGATCTGTGGTAAGAAAGCCTATTCGGAGCTGCCACAGGACTGGGAAGGGGCATGTGTGTTGGGTATGCTCAAACCATCCTTCTTCTTGTTACCGATTGAAACAGGTGAGACTTTAGGTGTTAAGGTGTATGATGTGAATCATAGGAAGAAAAGGGGACCCCTAGAGATAGGCACCTGGGAAGATAATGAATGGCCTCCCCAGCGTATCATAGATTATTATGGGCCAGCCACGTGGGCAGAAGATGGTACCTTTGGTTATAGAACCCCTATTTATATGCTCAACCGCATTATAAGATTACAGGCGGTGGTTGAAATTATCACTAATGAAACATCACAAGCGCTCAATCTCCTAGTGAAACATAATACCAGGATGAGGACAGCAGTATATCAGAATAGATTAGCCTTGGATTACCTTTTGGCAGTAGAGGGAGGTGTATGTGGGAAGTTTAACCTAAGCAATTGCTGTCTTCAAATAGATGACGAAGGGCAAGCAATAGCGGAGCTTACTAGCCATATGGTTAAACTAGCGCATGTGCCTACTCAGGTATGGAAAGGGTACAATCCAAGTAGTTGGTTTGGTAGCTGGTATGAGTTGTTTGGAGGGCTTAAGGCAGTGGTAGGTGGAGTCCTACTGATTTTACTGTTATGTCTACTCCTACCGTGCCTTATACCCTTAGTAGTTAGGTCTGTGCAAAGCCTGATAGAAAACATAACAGAGAGGAAGGCTGCTGCACAGATAATGGCGATATACAAGTATAAGGCTCTAGATCAAGGAGAACCAATGCAGGAAGATGAATGTTGAAGATTCACATCATAAGATAAGTCTGGTCTGGTTCAAGGTAACTTGCGGTGTAAGCAAAACTAAGGTTATGTGATGCCTCAAGTAATTGTAAAATATCAAGAGGCATCAAAGGGGGGAATGTGGTGGAATCTCGGTAAAAATAAATTTAGTAGGCCGAGATTACCACGTGGCATGTGTACGTGCATATGCTGACGTATCGATCAGTTGGTTGCACGAGGCAAGATACGATCAGTAGTGTACGGAGCATGTGCAAGAATACAGGATATAGTATTCCCCTCCTCCATTGTGCTGGACAAGCCATGCGGTCAAACAGGAAGTTAATTCTTATTTGTGTTGATTGGTTAAGAGAATGTGCGGGTGGAGCTTAATATGGGAGGAGTTATATGCCTATATAAGGAGCCTGCACTATTGTCCGGGGCTCAGAACTTGTGGTATTTTGGTGACGCTAGTCCCTCTGAGTCCCGATCGGTGATCCAATAAAGAATCTCTTCCTTCCTGAAGAAACCTGTGTCCATCTCTCTGTGCTTGGCTTCCGTCAGTTTCTCCGGTATCAACCTAAGGTATTAATCTTGAGGTATTTTGATTCTTTTCATGCAACCATTTTACCACCAATCAATGCCAAATAATAATTGGTGATTTTTTTGACACACATAGCAATTTAAGAATACACGTACTGAGAACTTTAAGGGTTACTGCCAAAGAACACCCAAATATGTGTGCCAGTGGTATTGCCACTAAGTGCCTGGACGGTATTTGCACTTAATTTATGCCGTGTGTACACGGGTGAAGGGGTTGGGCTTAATGAATAGCTCCTATTCCGAGTGACAGTGTAGGGTTAGTGCTCTGCTCTGTACCCCCACTAGCAAAAAGCTCCCGAGCGGAGGGAGAGAATACAGTAGTGAGAGGTATGGCAAAAGTAAATCAATAAAAGTAACTCGATAAAAGCGGATTAACATCAAACAAAGTTATGAGGTTAACGGGGTTGATGAGGTGGAACTGCTGGGCAAGTCCCCGGCTGAGGGTCTTGCATAAGGGTACAACAGCCGCTTGGGCCCGATCGCCTCTTTGTCAAGTCACAGTTCCAGTGGAAGGTGTGGGCCTTGTCTCCCGGGGTGTGAACTCCCTGAACTTAGCCAAGTCTATATGTGACAGGCTCCTGCCTTCAGTGGCGTTGTGCAGGGGGATCCCCAGCGACCGCAAGTGGTCCTCCAACTCCTGGTAGGTTTCTGCACGAAGAGTGGCGTCTTGGGCCGTTATTAGGACCTTACGGGAAGGGCCCCACTGATATGGCACGTCTTGAGCGCGTAGCTTTTGAAGTAGTGGTCGCAGGGATTGGCACCACAGGAGTGTGTCCCTGGAGAGGTCCGGAAAGAGGAGCAGCGAGGCACCCTCGAAAGGTGATGTGTTTTACCCCGCACAGCAGCTTGCAAAAGGGCCTTGTCCTGTAAGGAGCTGAATCGGAGGATGAGGTCTGGAGTGATGGAGGGCAGTGCACTGGGTGGCTTGGGGAGGCGGAACATACCGTCTAGCTTCATGGTCTTGGCTTGTTTCAGTGGTAGGTGGGCCGCAAAGAACCGCCTGATAAAGTGAGGTAAGTTCGGCAGTCCCACCATTTCTGGCACCCCCTGAGTTTCAAGTTATACCTTCGCCTCTGATCTTCCAGGGCATCAATTCTGTTGTCAATCTTTAGCCGGTGCTGATCTAGTGTAGCCAAGCCCCTCTCAACCACTGTAAGCCGGCTGTCATGCGTGCTCTGGGTAGTTTCGAGTTGGGACAGTTAAGTGGTCGTGTGTACGATGGCCTTCTTGAAGGGGGCTAAGTCTCCCGCTATGTTCAAACTGAGTTTCGCCAACATCGCTCTAAGTTGCGTTGCAGTGATTATGAGGCCACTTTCTCCTCAATTTCAGCCTTTGTTGGGTAGTTTTGAGCAGAGCATAGAGAACCTGCGACCGTCCAGGTTTTGTCAAACTTTTGGGTGTCATTTTTTTGTGTTGTTTTGCTCTCACATTATACTTTAGGCATGGATTGAGGCATGTTGAATTGAGACGGTATGGCAGCCCAGAAATGAAAATTAACCCCATCATGACATACCATTTGAAAAAGTAGACAACCCAGGGTATTCAAAATGGGGCATTTCCAGTCTTTTGTAAAGGTTTTATGGTGTTTTGGAAAGTTACAGGGTTAAATATAGGGCTTGCCAATAAAAGTATCTGCACTGTCTGCCTGGGTTGTCAGACAGGTCCCTCAAATTATAATTAAAAAAAAAAATCAAATAATTATGTAGATAATAGTTAAATATATATGTAGAATGTGTGTGTGTGTACACTTTTATTTCCTATATATGTATAATATATTATAAAATAATTAAAGCATTTATAATATATTATACATATATAATGCATATATATGATTTCATTAGAAGTGTATTTTGAGATGTGTGTGTGTGTGTGTGTATATATATATATATGTGTATATATATATATATATATATAAAATAAAATAAACAATAAAATGCTTTAATTATTTTATACATATATATTACATGTATAATATATTTTATAATTGTATTTGTTTTTTTTACTTTTTAGCAGCCTAGGGGGCTGCCTGACAGTCCCCCTGATGGCAGCTCTGTAGACTCCTATTGCGGCCTGAATAGCCAGAGCTGCTGCATGTCTGCGGTCATTAACGACCGTTTTTTGTCGGACGTACCTAGTACAGCCGCGGTCGTTAAGGGGATATATGTATTTATAACTTCATTCTAAATGTATTTTGATTTAAGTATATATGTATATGAACATCAAAATACAGTTAGAACAAATTTAAACCGGTATATAATTTTAAAATTTTATAATTTTTTCAATTTATTTATTATTTTATATAAAAATAATAAGGGGTTAAACCTAATATCTGATGTTCAGGTGTAAGCACATCTATTGCTTTTTTTGTATTATTGGATGATGTACACTCATTGTATTTCTCCTGTTTTTGTTATAGCTATCTTTTCTGTATTGTTATGGTTATTGAAAAATGTATTAATAAACAAATATTTGAAAGCACATCTATTGCCTTTCCTCTGCAACCTGTCATCCAGCTCAGTAATGGCTCCCTACTGGTCTGGCACCTACTAGTAAGACAGAGTGTAGAAGCTGGTATTCCCAGTATGCAATATGACTCACAAGTTCTGTAAATGACAGAGCAATTACGGAGATGTGCTTTCACCAGAACCAGGGATCAAGGACCCGTTAAACACCATAAAGGTCACAGCTACATTACAACACACATTATACAGCCAACAAACTACAATAGATACACACCACACACGCTACATACAGCCAGCCAGTCCTAGGTCCCTGGTTCTGGTGGGTGCACCACAGACAGACAGACAGACAGACAGACAGACACTCACACACAGCAGGCAGCACACAACATACACAATTACAATTATTTACACAGTGCTAACATATTCCCCATGTTGTACAATAATAAACAAGACAAACATTTATTTATGGCAAAACATGTATGACATACGAGAACAGTAGGTGAAGAAGGCCCTGCCAAAACGAGCTTACAGTCGGCACCCATCACAAACACAAAAAGTCAGCAAGCACACACCCCAGACACACAACACCCAGGCAACACACACCACATGCATTAAATGGAGTCAGCACACATACACCCATACCCCAGAAAACACACACTACACCTAGCCACACCATAGAAAATTTCAATCCAAATTGAAAAACGTGAAGAAAAATGAGAAAGCATTTTCCCATTTAGTTTTAATCTGGGAAAGGAAATCAGAGTTTATTGAAAACCCTTCCTAAGTCAAAGTTTAAGCAGGAACCCCTAATCTTTATAATTTGAGATTTTGTGTCCGTGTAAATAGATTAAATGTGTGAAAATATAAAATCAGACAGAGGGAATACTATAAATCTGCCCTGACTTAAACCCCAGCTTTGCTTTATGTTGTTGATTTTCCTTCTCACAATTTCATAAAAATGGACACCAGCGAGAAGCAATGCAAAGTAGTTCCATAAAATGAATGCAAAAGAGACACATTCTCACAGTTGCGGGATCTTTGCCTCTAATTCTAGAATTATTGTTCAAATTAACCCTCCCTGATCTGCCAGATGAGTGAAGGACATCTTTAAAAAGTTTTCTGAATTTATTCAAAATTTTATTTTTCATCTGATTAAACTGTAAAAAGTAATCAGTCGATTAATAAATTATGAAAATAATCATTAGTTGCAAATCTTTTTAGATACATAATTACGCTCTGCATTTGTAATTGTTTTTTCTCATACATGTTTGCCAACATTGTAGTGATATTTCAGTTGTAACATTCCGCTAATACAGGGGTAGGCAATCTTGGGCACTCAAGATGCTGTGTATTACATCTGCCATAATTCTGGCAAAGCATCATGGGAGATGTGGTCCACAACATCTGGAGTGTCTAAGGTTGCCTACACCTGCACTAATAAAGACTGTACAAAAAAAAAAAACAGAAAAATGGTGATGGATTGGGCATGTTCTACAGATGGCAGATTAGGAAATTTTAAAAAATACAAATGAAAAAAGCCAACTCAATTGCGAAATAAGAATGTGTCATTTATATGACTGAAATTTAGTAGTAACCATTCCATGCTTTAAAAAGCATTACATGAATTCTCATTATTTTTCTCATTTTATGCCCTTTTTCAAAAGCATATCAATGCCACAGGGATTCCTCTAATGAGATCCAACGCAGCCAATCATTAAATGCAGTGTTTGTCTCCTTATTTGTACATATAACCTTTACTGGAATCTGGGCTAGAACTATAAAGTGTAAATTCTTATTACAAGGACAATGCAGAGCTAAAATAAAAATACAGCTGTAAAAAAAAAAAATAACTAACATGAAAGAATTGCATTCAAACCAGAAAGATGATAAGAATAGCACACAGTTGGATATTTCTGCAGTAGTGAAGAGAACATTCATTAGTATCTGTATCTATATAAACAGTTTCAGAGATACAGTAAAGACGGATTGTCTTCTCATCAAAAAAGTAAAATCACCACAATATGTAGATTATATGTGTAGAAATATGTAGATTTCACATTACTCTTTGTTGTAAATATTTTTTTGAGAAAGAGTAATGAAGACATGAAAGCCGCCCAAATTTCTGTTTTGTCCAAACACATTTGGCCGAAAGAGAAAAATAAATAAATAAATAAAAGTGATTTGTCTGAACAGATTTCATTCGTTCATTTGTTTTCTGACAAAATTCTGCCATTATTTTCGTTTTGGAATTCATTTAGATGAAGGAAATACTGATCCGTGCTCCATCTTGCAGCCATTTAGTAGATAACTCACTAAACTGATACTCTTGTGGGATTGCCATATTTAAGGGTGCCAAATTAGGGAGCTGTTTAATAAATAGCTAATTTTTTATATTCTTATGGCAATCCCACAAGGATTAGGGTGCTATCTACCAAGAAGCTGAAAGACCAATATTGCGAAAAGCCCTTCCTTTTCTTAATTTTGGTCTTTCAGAAAACTTTACGAATACAAAGCAAAATATACTTCGTATTAGTAAATAAGGGAGGTTAAATCCTTCCTCCTGCCATGCTGCGAGTAGGTAGTTTCTTTTGGGATGGTTCTGCTGGGGGTGGGGCGGCAATAAACTAAATTACCTGTGAAATAAAAAAAATGCATACTATTAGAGGTCCTCTTTTCTTCAAACTCAAAAAGGCCAAATAAAAATACATTAAGTTGCATCGCACTTATTAAAATAAATTAAATACATTTTTAAAAAGGACCGGATTTCCCACAGCATGCAATTTGAGTCAGAGTGCTGTGACTGATCGGCTAAGCCAACCAGAGTGCTTTGACAGGTAAATCTTGAGACTTACTGCTTCTACTTTTAAATATCACAAGGAGGGAGCTGTGAGCTGGTAGCTCTCTCCTTGTAATAAACTAAAACGAATGAACAATTAAATTGCATGGACAAAAATATGTCCAAATATGTCCAACAAGCAATTCGTTCTTCATCTCATTCACTCTAATTTGTATTTGTCTATACAAAGCAAATGCCAAAGTCTAGTAATCAATACAAAACATTTCATAAATTCCAACAAAGCATAGAACCTCATTACGTCTGTCACCAGTGTGCAGTACTTTATTATATATAAAGCACTGCTCTACCCTTGCTGGGAGGAAGCTTGAATCTCCCCCCTCCCCACTTCCCTATATTTCTAAAAAATAAAAAGGCCAAAATTGCATCTTTGCCATGGTCATAAACGCTAACTTTTGTCACCGTGACTAATATTTGTAATTCCTGAAACCTTAATTATTTACTAGCTTACACAAGTCACAGCTTTATCTGCAACATCAGTACATGCATGCCAAACATTTTATTGTGTCATTTAGAAACCAGGCACTTATAAAAGCTTAGTCTGCCTGACAGAACCAATTCTAGAATGCTAGTCTAGTGGGATATGGCATGTACGATGAGCACTGGACAGTTTCAAATCACTGAGCAATGTTGAAAAAACAAGAAAGAATCCAGATTAATTTCTCAAAACAATTCGGTATGGGAAATCTCAAATGTCAGACTAAACAAAAAAGTAAACCTGTCAAACGTTTTCAGGAAAATATTCTCAGTTTGCAATTTAGGATAAAAGCAATAGAGTCGTGCAGCTAAGGTTTAAAAAGGGTTACTTAGGAAGTCTGATATGCAAAAATAATTATAAATATAAAGGCCAAAGCCAAGGGTATATCATCTGATACCCATGAAATGCCAATTTGTGCCCTAGAATTCCCCATATATGTCAGAAGCTTACAAATGCCATAATTAATCCGCTCTGCTACTATGTAGAACTCCAATCCTCTGACCATTCTAATAATATCATTATTTAATGAGACACATGGATGGGAGGGGCGTTATCTAAAGGCTCTAAAAAGTGTTTTGAATATAGGTTTATACGTGCACACACACTGTGCAATCTTTCCCTAAACTGTAATTGTCTGGGATCAGTTTAAGCCAAATTCAATGGAGTAGCATCACTTCTCTAGATAACTCTGCAGTAAAGAGACTCCAAATGACAATTCTATGCATGGTTGTTAAATGTCATCTGGTGGAAGTAATTCCAAGCAAACACAATGCATGGGTGGCCAAGAATAGCAATTTGGCTGAAGGGTGTTTACATTTCATCTTGTCAACCTATAGAAACTGCCCAATAAATAAATATTAACATATTAAATATTAATCGGTTACACTCACCCCATTAACTTTTTGACATTATGTCGTTTAGTAAAGCTTACCTCTCAACATATCTACATTTTGCAATATCTCCAAAAAGGCAATGAGCCCAATGAGTTCTCCATGCCGATCTATTTATTTTAGAACCAGCAGCTGTTGACAAACCTTGTCCTACAGGTTACAGTTGCCAGATTCAGCATCTGGTCATGTCGCAGAGAGAACCAGCTCATTTGTTAATGGAAAGGGGACAATTTTCTGCATTTTCACTACTCCTAATAGCAATTTTGTGTATACTAAATGGAAAACTCTCATTAAAAACAAACATTTTACTGCAAATCAAAATATAACCATGTATTGTGTTTATAATTATTAATAGTCTAACAGAGTTATTTACTATAATGATAATTTACAGTGAATTTCAAAGTACCGTATCTAAATGGAAAGCATAGCCGTCTTAGAGAATATTAACACTTTGGCTATTTTAACCTTAAAGGGACACTACAGTCAAACAAATGTATTGTAATTAAACAGGTTTTGTCTAGATAAAGTACATGCAGTTTCACTGCTCAATTCACTGGTATTTAGGAGGTTTTGTCATTCTTTATTTGTGACAGTACAAAGCATAATAACAGGTACAAAGACATTACTCAAAAGCTATATAAGCATAGACCTAATATGAAATATGGATAATACTGCACTTTTTGTAGTAAAAGAAAGACACAGTTCTTTTTGAGTGAGACATAAAGAGAAGGAGACACGCTGAACTATAGAACTGTAAATAGATTATAAGGTTCAAGAAATATTTACCACTGGAGGGTTAAAATGGATATACAATTGGGTATCATGCTATACATGTAATAGGGGACTATAGCAGACATTGAACAGCCTAGCCATTGCATACTGCTTGACAACTAAGCTAAGGTGTGAGACGATCTGGCCGTAGGTAAGATTCGAGGGCAATTCAGACAATGCCAAGTATTGGCAAGACCCAGTCTCTACCATCATCGTTCCCTCTGCTGGAGATGGAACACCAAGCCCAGGCATTCTTACTGGTCTGCAGGATGCTCCTCGGGATGTCATTTTGGCCAACCAACAGTGCTTGTATCTGCCGTCAAGTGCGACGGCAGCACAAGAGCAAAAATTATGTGGCACTGTCTTCTGCTGGAACAATCTCTTGCGCCTTCTCCTTTGCAGTACCGCTCTTCAGATTCGCGGTGGGCCCCATTCAGGCGACGTCAGCATGCAAGATGGGTCCCAGGAACCACAGCTCGGACAGCAGGAGTGGAGGTAAGTCCATGAGCATAGAACTTTG
Organism: Pelobates fuscus; assembly: GCF_036172605.1. Taxonomy (NCBI): domain Eukaryota; kingdom Metazoa; phylum Chordata; class Amphibia; order Anura; family Pelobatidae; genus Pelobates; species Pelobates fuscus. The sequence continues at coordinate 376,875,642 of NC_086317.1, read as the reverse complement.
CCCATATGGACGCACAGTTTTGGTCAAACACCAAGAGGATGGGATCTACATGAATGAGTGACTGAACAGGCACTCCTTGTCGTAGACCCAGCAGAGCAGCCATCTTAGCAACTGGGTCACTGCTCTCTGATTCAGCAGTAGGCTGCGGTATGGGTCCAGATGTCCCTTCAATATTCCAGCGGGGACAGGGATATCCCCACCGGCCCTAGAGGGCCCTCAGCAAGCAAGCCCAAAGTCAAGTCTGAGGATCATCTGCCTTCTCCACCTTGAGTGTAGGCCGCAAGTAGGTCAAGCACTGTCCGGAACCACCAGTTTCAGGCTTAAAAAAGTGTCAGCAAGTTGGTTGGATGTCCCTCAAGATTAACTGCAGGATTTAGGCCAAATAGAGAGCACCGATGGACTGTTTGAGGCTTAATAAGTAAATCCTCCCGAGGAGCTTCAGCACCACACGACCATCCCGGCCGGCTACCAGGCTCTACCCCCGCCATTTAGAAGTTAAATAACTTTTGTTTCTTTTTATGCTGCCCTAGACATATCTCATCTGGCTGTGACTCACACAGCCTGCACGGGGAAAAAACGGTTTAATTTCCAAGCAGATGTTAACTTATTTTACAAAGTTTTTTTTTTATCTCCGTTTATGTAAATTGAACTTTAAATCACATACAGGAGGCTGCTGCAGGGTCTAGAGGGCTATTAACAGAGCAGGCGATAAACAAATTCTAAATTAAACAGAATGAGCAGTCAACAAAGTTTAAACATTACATCTACAGGATGTGTATAGAAAGGCTGTGTACGTCACATGTAAGCAGGGCCCTCAACCCATCTGTTCCTGTGTGTCCAACTTGTCTAGTTACAACTACATTTTTGTTCGTCCACCTACTGTAAAGCGCTGCGGAATTTGTGGGCGCTATATAAATAACATAATAATAACAACAACAACAACAACAACAACAACATGAAGGGAAATGTGACTAGGGCTTAAGAATCAAATTGATTTAACTCCTAAATGGCACAGAATTGAGCAGTGAGACTGCAGAGGCAATATTTATACACCAAAACTGCTTTGTTAAGTTAAAGCTGTTTTAATGACTATACTGTTCCTGTAAGTTTGAAATTCACTTTGAACTCACTTTGAATTCTCACTTTAGTGAATAACCCTGTTAGCCTTCAGGATATCCCCTAAGACAGAGACAAACAGACACGCATTTCAAATTCCATCTCTGTGAAACTCCAGGAAGCACCTCTATAGGCTGTCTGGTAGACAGCTACTAGAGGCAGTCTTAGTACTGCAATGTAATCATTGCAGTTTCTCAAAAACAGCAATGTTTTACATTCCAGGACTAAGGGGACAGGGACAAAGTACCCAGGCAACTTCATTGAGATGAAGTGGTCTGGGGGCCTATAGTATCCATTAACAAATAAATAAATAGGGGGGTGGGGGGTGGAGCCGGACTAGCGAGCTGACAAGACGCATTTTGCATGAGCTCCTGCTATACGGGCTCAAACTGTGCTGCTATTTCGGGGTAAAGTGCTGCGACTCACCCACAAAAAAGCCCATTGGACTGGGGAAGCTTGTACGTACCCGACGACACTACACTCGACACCCGGCTTGACTGGAAACCGCAGCAGCAGGTTGGGGCCTACTGCATGGGGCAAGGACGGCCAGACGGCCACCTTCCCGCCCAACACTAAAAATTTAATGCGAGCACGAAACCCTCCCCTCCCCACCCCTGTGGACCGGTGGGGGATATCACTGTTCCCGCCAGATGGCGTACCTCAAACCCCACACCGCACAACAGTTCCCACAGTCTCCCCAAGCAACGTGGGGAGCGGGGGCCTCCAAGATGGCGGAACCGCCTGACTCTGCCACATGAGACACGCGACAGCACCAACATACCCTATCAGGCACCAGCGACCACACAAGAGATGCCCTTGCAGAAATCTTTGACCGCTTTTGGGCCAAATTGATGACGCACTTATAGCCAGCGATGACTCCCCAAAAACCGCCCACACGGGACAAAGTCGATGGCGTATGGAAGCCTGAGAATCTACTTGAGGGAACAAAGCAGTCCCACGCTACAGACTCCCACATTAAGGGCCCTCCTGTGCTTTGAGCAGCAGGGGGCACACCTCCTAGGTGGTCGGGGTATCCATGGCGGGCATCGGCTGAATAAGTTACCCAAGCCTGAACGATCCCTACTGCCATGGACGCTTCGCAGAGACCCATTTGCAGCATAGGGTGCAGACACTGGGCGGAGGTTTTCTCAGGTCTACACAGAACTGTCCTTAAGTTCCTGTTATGACTCCATATTCTGTGGTACAATCTTCCTGCTGTTTGCATTTATCTTCTTTTGTTTGTTCTTTTCTTTTTTGTTTTTCCTCCTACTTTACGATTGAAATTGCATGCTACCAGTCAAGGGCATAATACCCTCAATCGGTACATTATAGCACCTTAGTCGCACTCACTATTTCTACCAAATATGTCTAGCACTTCTAACCACCATACATCTACAATAACCCGATATAGCACTAGATATAACAATGTTAAGATGGTTTATATACTTAATAAACTCATGATGGCTAGCATACCACACTACCACTCATGGGCATAGTGCCCCTAATCTTACTTTGTCTATGCTACCAGTACCTAGGTCTCAACTCTGGCCTGTAACCTTACATGAACTAGCACTACTACTGAGTTTCTTTAGCTTGAATATTCAAACAATGTACTAACTTGTTCCATATCACTAGCCTGGTTAAAATATAAAATTGTGCATCTATCTTCTTATGCACTGCATAAATTCAAAATAAAAAAAATTAAAAAAACAAGAAATAAATAAAATACCTCCACCTCCATGCAGTGAGAGGGGGCATGTGTGCTAAACAGCAAGCAGCCAGTCGCTATACAAGCAGCCAGCTCCCCTTCCATGGACATCGGGTAGGGACTTCAGTATATATAAAAAACAAAACAAAAAAAAGGGGGATCACTGTCCACCTATTGTGCCTATAGGGCTAATTTAAATAATAAGCAGGAGGGACTTCGTATTGATCCCTTGGACAGTAGGTGGGAGTCTCATAATAATGAACAGGGAAGGCATACAGGTACAGGCTGAGCTTGTAAGCTAACAAATCAAAGTGCTCTGACATGGAAGTCTTACTTATCATGATACTTTAAATTAATAGGGGTATGAGGGTGGACAGTAATCTGTCCACCATCCATTAACTTTTAAATTGAAGCCTCCACCCAATGCCCAAATTGCCCATTTGCTAGTCTTTTATTAGACAGACATTCTCCAAGTTGCAGCATAGTGAATGGGGACATGAATTACTTGTCTAACCTCCCTTGTAATAATATAGGGGTCATATTGACCCCAATGGCTGCTAACAGGCTGCGAGTGAAAAAAAAAAAAAAAAAGATAAAAAAACAACAGTATTTTTCAATAGCCTTCAGTTATGTTCAAGTTCATTTATCTAGGAATATGTTCTCCATAGATGGTATTGATTTATAGAATCCAATAATTTCAATGGAATTTAGATGACCAATATTCTTAAAAATAGAACATTTTTGATCCAATATTGATCAGCTTCCGATAAGCCTTTAGCGGCGAGTATTAAATCGATCTGATCCGACAAAAAAGGCTTATTGTGGGTTGTTCAATTGCAAATAGATGTGATCTGCTGATATGTAATTAAGGCCAAAGTGTAATGCATTGTATGACAGAGAGAACCACATGTCAAATGATCCTCTTTGTTCGATATAGCCTTCTGTTCTGAAAATTGATGGTTAGCCGAGAGGACACGCAATACCTTTAAAAAGCATTTTAAGAAAAATATATACATTTATCTTACACATAATATTTTGCTAACTGTATAATATAACAGTGTTCTTTATTTCCCTCATTATATTAAAGGGACACTATAGTCACTAGTACAACTACAACTTATTGTATTTGTTCTGGTAAGTAGAATCATTGCCCTCAGGCTTTTTGCTGTAAGCCCTGTATTTTCAGAAAAAAATGCAGTGTTTACATTACAGCCTAGTGATAACTTCACTGGCCACTCCTCAGATGGCTGTTAGAGATCCTTCCTGGGTCATGGCTGCCTAAAATGCATCCAAACATTCAGTATCTCCTCCCTCTGCATGCAGACACTGAATTTTCCTCATAGGTATGCACTGATTAAACTTGATCTCAAGGAGATGCTGATTGGCCAGGGTGGGGTTTTACTTGTGCTGACTCTGTCCCTGATCTGCCTCCTTGACAGTCTCAGCCAATCCAATGCTTTCTTATGGGAAAGCATTATGATTAACTAAGAGAATCAAGCAGGTAGATCAGGGGCAGAGACAGCAGCAGCAAACTGGAATAACAATATGATTTTGCTATATTTAGGGGAGAAAGGGAGGGGGATGGCAGAGAGTGGTTTTAACACCATAGGGTCAGGAATACATTTGTTCCTGACCCTATAGTGTTCCTTTAATTTAAAGTAAACCTATATCTTATTACATTTCAATTGTCAATATGCATTATATATTGCATATACTCCCTACTCTTGAAATATATCACTAGAGGTTTACTAACCAGAAAATGGGCTATTTGAAGGAAAAACACACTTTATTTATATGAAAGATGACTTGATACAAAGAGAGCGAAAAGACAACAACTAACATGATAAAAAAAAAAAAAAAAAAAAACCTATGGTTTAGTTTATAGTTTTTCCTTTTGTGCATGACAAATAAAAGATTATTCATTTTATTTTCACATCTTTCAATCGGATGTTAACAATGACTTTGAAAATTTGGGAGACAACTTGATTTCCAAGAAAGGAAAAGAACTTAAAAATTTAATGGTTTATTCTGTCTCCTGGGCTGTGTAAACCTATTACAGATTGTGTACTGTGCTTGCTTACTACTGACCTGTTCCTCACAGCCGGAATGATTGGAAGATCCACTGTCATCAGTGGTGTCATCATCCAAATTTCTGCTAAAACCTGGAGGTAATGCAGGACCTATTATGGGCCTTAAAGAGAGAAGACATTTTTTGGTGAAATCAGCTTCCTGGATCCATAATATTTAATGCATACATTCATTTTTATAACTATAGCATAATTATTACAGCTTAAGAATAATGAAGGTATGTTCAGAGTGACAAAACAACAGTTAACCTAACAGTTTTGCCTCCTACATTTCTTTACACTAGCATGCAAAAATATAAAAATTGTTTTTGCAATCCAGTAAATGTCCCTTTAAACAGAGAACAAAATTGTGGGAATTCCAGTAGAGGGGCCAACGGGTGCAAATGCAAGCGGCAGAGCTCATAGCTAGGTCGGTCAGTTTCGGGCCTGAATCACCAATCTGTGCCCCTGACAACAACCTACTAATCTGCAGGCACCAGCTCTCATTTCTTTGCCTGCCCAGAAGTGCTCATACTACGCCGGAGGCTCAGATGTTGCTGAGCGGACTGCCCGCCATCTTTCCCAGCTACTTTTGTGAGAAAATTTTCATCACTAAAGACTTGAGATGCACTCTTTTCTGTGCCTACAATTCTACAAAGAAAGATTTATGAATATCCACTTTTGTTTATTTTTTTTTCTCAGTTCCCATAATTTTTCTAACGCTATATCTGACCACTTGGTGGTACCTCATAACGTTACTCTTTTGCCAGTTGCCCATCTACCATATACTAGTTACACTGGATCCTTAATTCAATCTTTTGACGTCCTGTAACTTGCTACAGCAACTGCTCCTTGGTGAAAGCAGTCTCTCTCAACTCCAAGAACTGTAAATACTTTCTTTTTAAGTTCCAGGTCTCAACCTAACCACAAGCCACATGCTGCTCTTTTGAGAGCCCTCTGTCCTAGCATTACCTAAACAGCTTGCCTCATAACCTAGGCATTGGTGGTCCTACGACTTGATAGCTATTGAATCTAACTAAAGAAATGCAAATTTAAGGCATAAATAGCTGATCGTTGAGCCACAAACACAATGAAACATAGCTGACTTGAAGAACGTTTCAGATTTGCCTATTTTAGCCTAAAATGCAAAGTTTCCCTGAAAATTCCTTACAACACACCTTTTATGAACCTCCTGTTACTTTTTTTTGTGGAAGTGGGTTAAAACCAAAAGATGACTTCTCTTCCCTAACCAAATGAAGATGGCACAAAATTCACATATGAAAGAAGAATGAAGAAGTGCATGCTGATGGAATGTTGTACATTCAATGACAACTTTATGATGGCTGCCAGGTGTTCAGAAAACCAAGACTTGAAGCATACCTCTCTGGGGAATCAGATGTTTTTTTAAATCCTGGTGGAAGAGCTGGGCCAAAAAAACCATCATCCTCCTCTTCCGCTGAAGACTGTGTTTGTTTCCTAGAAACCGAACAGTAAAAAGATCATTATCTCTATTTCAAACAGAAACCCTTAATGAGATTGTATATATTTGCAATATAAAAAAGTACAAATTCTCTATAAAAAAAGGTTTATGTATATGAGGACAACTACATAGATTTCATCTGCATAGTAAGTGAGTTTCGTACTCCCTGAACAGACAATGTGCAGTTGCCTGCATCCATTTCTGCAGAGATCCAAGAGAATGTAGAAGTGACCTTTAGTGGGAGCACAGCTTATTATATCTATACATTGTAATTGCAGCAGCACAATGTCTACTAAATATATCACAAAAAGAACCCCAAAAACTGCTCATGTTCCTTATTTTGAAAACTGCTTTTCAGAGTTGTGTTAAAGTCACCATACTAAATCAAAACACAAAAATAAGACATTTTCCCTATATGATAAAATTACATATATTTAATATAAAGTTTAATAATGGTCTGCTACACAATTTGACTTTTTTCTTCTTCTTACAATACAATGAAGATTGCTTAAAGAGACAGTCAATGACGTGGTCTGGGTGCAATGCTCCTTGCGTTTTAACCCTGCAATGTAATGTAGGACTGGCAATGTTTACATTGCAGAGTTAACACACCTCTTTTGGGTTTCAGGAAGACAGTCACTAGAGGTGCTTTCTCTGCTGTAACCGAGCCAAACTTGGTTATAGATCAAATACTGCTCATAGAGCAGCATGTGATTGCTGAAGCGCAACTATTTGCTGCGCATGTGAACTAGACTCCCAATGGAGACATACTGGATTGGATGAGATCGCAATCTTTGGTGACCTCAACCAAAGAAGTGGAACATCAGTTAGAAAAACACTTTAGCATCAGCAATACATGTTTGTATTCTCCACACTACAGTGTTCCTTTATTGGCACAACAACTCAGTAAATAAAAATTTGGGAAGCAGGCTTATTTTTGTTAAATGAAATGTCATAATTTGAGAGAAATAAAAGGACAATAAAGTGGAAAGGGAAATGAGTCTTGGAGGCAAAATGTGGCATGGGAAAAGGACTACAGACATAGGGAGGGGAAAGCTGTGCAAATACACTCCTGCAATAACACACATAAATGCAACAGCTCCCCACAAATAAAGATAAATAATGCAATTGAGGGGTTCTGGAGAATTGGCAAACGTCAACACTGAAGTTCATTAATGATATTACATTTTACACTGCAAACAGATTAGTTTCAAACATGCTCCTTCACATTAGATGTCACACAGATGAATAAGTGGAAAATTAAAAGTTATTTGTACTATTAACCTGTCTTCTTTGCCAACATGGGTACTCTGGTCCCTTTTGTGATGCCATGGGTTGGGTCCCGTGTCCTGTTCACTGTCATCTGATGAATCTGAGCTGGAGGTCTTTGTGTATCCAGGGGGTAATACAGGACCTGCAACTAAACACAGCATATTTAGACTAAGTAAAAGATCAACAACGCACACATGGTGGTAAATGCATTTATAGTGAATATATCTTTAAATTGATGCTTAAAACAAATTATGAAATCTTAAAAGCAATGCAGGTCTATTTTTGTTTTCCAGCATGCTTTGGTTTCCAAGCAGTATTAGAAAGAACATTATGTTACCATGCCAACACTCACTAATATGCTTAAGCCAGTGTCTACTGATGGATGGCACAACAATTAAAGTGGTGTTGTGCTGTTATACAATCTTATCAATTTAATGATGTAATGGGTTTTAAGCAGATTCATCTGCTGGACAGACTGAGAAAGGAGGTTGCAATGAACACTAATCACAGTGCCAATTGGCTGTCTCCAGGCCAGAGGCAGAAGGGGAAGATGGATTTGTTTAATTTACATTTATTCATTATTCTTCATAATAAAATGTGAACAGATCTATTGCATTTAGACTAACAACACATGAGCTAAATATTCTTTCAACGCAAGGGATAAACTTTGCCTTTTACGGATTTCATATCTTCGTAGAACTTCTAACTTTGTTATTATTGAAATGTAACAAAAGTGTTGGTGGTTTTCAGAGGTTGTGTGCACCAAATGTGTCAATAATGATAAGCTGCAAGCAAACTTAAGTCATGTGCAAACTGGTCCTGATGGAAACTGGAAAACCATCTCAAAAGGACACTTACAGTAGGCACCAAAACTACTTTAGCTTTATGAAACAGTTTTGGTGTATAGACCATGCCCCTGCAGTCTCTCTATCCAAATCTCCCCTACGGTAACTCCTAAATTGCAGAGAGACTTTCATTAACTTTTCATTAACCCCTTAAGGACGCAGGACGGTTCAGGACCGTCAGCGGTCGGCAATGGAAAAATGCCGATGACGGTCCTGAACCGTCCTGCGTCCTTAAGGGGTTAATGAAAAGTTAATGAAAGTCTCTCTGCAATTTAGGAGTTACCGTATATACTGAGTATAAGCCGAGGCACCTAATTTTACCACAAAAAAACGGGGATAACTTATTGACTCGAGTATAAGCCTAGGGTGGAAAATGCAGCAGCTCCTGGTAAATTTCAAAATAAAAATAGATACCAATAAAATTACATTAATTGAGGCATCAGTATATTAAATGTTTTTGAATATTTATTTACAGTGTGTGTATATAATGAATGCAGTGTGTGTTTGTGTAGTGTGTGTGTATAGTGTATGCACATAATGAATGCAGAGTGTGTGTTTTTTTTTTTGGGGGGGGGGGGGAGGGGGGGGTGGGGACTGCAGAAGCTTACTTACTTACTCCCTGTGTAGATCTTGCGGTCTGCGCGGAGCGTTGCCACTGGCCGTGGGACTCGCGAGATTGAGACAAGGGAGCTGAAGGGAGCTGCTGGGAAGGCAACAGCTTCTGCGGGACCCCTGTATTATGGCAATGTAAGTTGCCATAATACAGACCCTGACTTGAGTATAAGCCGAGGGGGGGGGGGGGGTTTCAGCAAAAAAAAAATGTGCTAAAAAATTCGGCTTATACTCTAGTATATACGGTAAATCACTTTGTTTATACAATCCTAGTTACACATCCCTGCATTCTAGGTTTCTTTAATTGCTTTTTGATTTAGAATTTTCCTGCTCTGTTAATAGCCTTCTAGAACCTGCAGAAGCCTCACGTGTATGATTAAAGTTCAATTTACAAAGCAGGAGAAAAAAAAATGTCAAAAGAAAGTTTATATCCGATTGAAAATTAAACCATTTGTTTCATGCAGGCTGTGTCAGTCACAGCCATGTGATGTGTCGCTAGAGCTACAGTATCTCACAAAAGTGAGTACACCTCTCACATTTTTGTAAATATTTTATTATATCTTTTCATGTGACAACACTGAAGAAATGACACTCTGCTACAATGTAAAGTATTAAGTGTACAGCCTGTATAACAGTGTAAATCTGCTGTCCCCTCAAAATAACAACACACAGCCATTCATGTCTAAACCGTTGGCAACAAAAATGAGTACACCCCTAAGTGGAAATGTCCAAACTGAGCCAAATTAGCCATTGTCCCTCCCAGATGTCATGTGACTCATTAGTGTTACAAGGTCTTAAGTTTGAATGGGGAGCAGATGTGTTAAATTTGGTGTTATCGCTCTCACATTCTCTCATACTGATCACTCTAAGTTCAACATGGCACCTCATGGCAAAGAACTCTCTGAGGATCTGAAAAAAAGAATTGTTGCTCTATGTAAAGATGGCCTACACTATAAGAAGATTGCCAAGACCCTGAAACTGAGCCACAGCACAGTGGGCAAGACCATACAGTGGTTTCACAGGACGGATTCCACATGGCTGTCGTCCATGAAGGAAGCCTCTTCTAAAGATTATGCACAAGAAATCCAGCAGTTTGCTGAATACAAGCAGACTAAGGACATGGATTACTGGAACCATGTATTGTGGTCCGATGAGACCAAGATAAACTTATTTGGTTTATAGAGTGTCAAGCGTGTGTGGCAGCAACCAGATGAGGCGTACAAAGAAAGGTGTTTCTTGCCAATAGACAAGCATGATGATGGGAGTGTCGTGGTCTGAGTCTGCATGAGTGCTGCCGGTATTGAGGAGTTATAGTTCATTGAGGGAACCATGAATGCCAACATGTACTTTGACATACTGAAGCAGAGCATGATACCCTCCCTACGGAGAGTGGGCCGCAGGGCAATGTTCCAACATGATAACGACCCCAAACACACCTCCAAGAAGACCACTGCCTTGCTAAAGTAGCTGAAGGTAAAGGTGATGGACTGGCCAAGCATGTCTCCATACCTAAACTCTATTAAAGGACCACTATAGTGCCAGGAAAACACTTGTTTTCCTGGCACTATAGTGCCCTGAGGGTGCCCCCACCCGCCGGGCTCTGGGGAGAGGAAAGGGGTTAAAACTTACCTTTATTCCAGCGCCGGGCGGGGAGCTCTTCTCCTCCGATCCTCCTCCTCTCCTCCCATTCGGCTGAATGCGCACGCGCGGCAAGAGCTGCGCGCGCATTCAGCCGCTCTCATAGGAAAGCATTATCAATGCTTTCCTATAGACGCTTGCGTGCTCTCACTGTGATTTTCACAGTGAGAATCATGCAAGCACCTCTAGCGGCTGTCAGTGAGATAGCCACTAGAGGCTTTGAGGGCTGGATTAACCCATTTATAAACATAGCAGTTTCTCTGAAACTGCTATGTTTATAAAAAAAAAAAATGGGTTAACCCTAGCTGGACCTGGCACCCAGACCACTTCATTAAGCTAAAGTGGTCTGGGTGCCTAGAGTGGTCCTTTAAGCATCTGTGGGACATCCTCAAATGGAAGGTGGGGGAGCGCAAGGTCTCCAACATCCACCAGCTCCGTGATGTCATAATGGAGGACTCCAGTGGCAACCTGTGAGGTTCTGGTGAATTCCATGCCTATGAGGGTTAAGGATGTGCTGGAAAATAATGGCAGCAACACAAAATATTTGGACATTTCCACTTAGGGGTGTACTTACTTTTGTTGCCAATGGTTTAGACATTAAAGGGACACTATAGTCACCAGAACAACTACAGCTTATTAAATTTGTTCTGGTGAGTAGAATCATTACCTTCAGGCTTTTTGCTGTATACACTGTCTTTTCAGAGAAAATGCAGTGTTTACATTACAGCCTAGTGATAACTTCACTGGCCACTCCTCAGATGGCTGTTAGAGATCCTTCCTGGGTCATGGCTGCCTAAAATGCATCCAAACATTCAGTATCTCCTCCCTCTGCATGCACTGAACTGTCCTTTATAGAGATTCATTAACTCAATTCATCTCTATGAGGAGATGTTGATTGGCCACGGCTGTGTTTGAATCATGCTGGCTCTGCCCCTGATCTGCCTCTTTGTCAGTCTCAGCCAATCCTATGGGGGAGCACTGTGATTGGATCAGGCTACCACTTCTGATGATGTCAGCAGACTGCTTGTGTTTCTGAGTCAAACAGCATGCAGAGTTACAGCTTCTGGCTTGAATACAGTAAGATTTTGCTATATTTATGGAGGCATGAAGGGCCCAGGGAGGCTAGCTGGTGGTTTAAACACTATAGGGTCAGGAATACATGTTTGTGTTCCTGACCCTATAGTGATCCTTTAATGGCTGCAAATTTACATACAGGATGTACACTTACTACTTTACATTGTAGCAGAGTGTAATTTCTTCAGTGTTGTCACATGAAAAAATATAATAAAATATTTACAAAAATATGAGGGGTGTACTCACTTTTGTGAGATAAAACAGAACCAAAAGTGATTTAACTCCTAAAGGGCAGAAATTTGAGCAGTGAGACTGCAGGGACATGGTCAATACACTTAAACTGCTACATTAAGCTAATGTTGTTTTGATACATATAGTGTCTCTTTAAACACTGCACTAGCAGCATTGACAACACAATCCATAAATGTTGCAAATAAAGTTGCAAATAAAGTAACTACTTTTTACTATATTGCAATCACCTCTTATAAGAGGTGTATGCGCAGGAATTTTACAGAAAGATTAGCGGTAACGATTACGAATACCTGGCCTTTATGTTGTACAACAGAAACAAGAATCCCTGCACATAGGTTCTGCCTGCAAATTCCAGCCCTCTGTCGTGGAGGTGCTCCGTGTCAAAGGTGGACAACGCTGAATCCACCAGAATACTCACAGAAGCAGAAGGACACAGGCAACACTCCAGAGTCAAGAAGGTAAGTTTATTTCTGGAAACACCACCTCATAAAGTGCAAAGTGCAACGTTTCGGCTCAACAGAGGTGGTGTTTCCAGAAATAAACTTACCTTCTTGACCCTGGAGTGTTGCCTGTGTCCTTCATGTTGGTCAGCAACCATTGTACAGTCATTTTTTTTCTAACCTAGTTAAGCTAGAAGAATGAATACAATATAAATGCATGCTAATGTCTATCGATGTGTCTGGGGCTTAAAAAATGTGCTCTGTTGTCATGGCAAATAGGAATTTTGTCCTGGCACCTGGGTATTTGTCAGCACGTTCCCTCTGATGTGCCCAGCTGAGGCAGAATTGAGGCAGGCAGCAAGCAATGCAGACGGGAGGCCCAGCAAGGAAGGAGCTGCAATCTTCCTGCTCCCTCACACACCATATCTGGCCCAGGCATCACTAAAGACTGCACAAACAAGCAAAGCAGAAAGATTACAGCAGCCATTGCTTTTCCTAAAAACATGACAGCATACATAAGGCTCTGAAACTTGTCTTAATGTGTCACCATATACAAGGGCTACAGTTGTGGAGGCCTCAAGAAGACCAGCTGCCTTCAAGTCCAGTAGGAGCTCAACTAAAAAGCAAGTAAAAATTACTTTTTTTTTCCACATAAGTAACACAACCTCAGCAGCCTTACCAAAAACAAGCCTTTGTGTGGCCATCTGGGAAAATACCTTCCATGAAAATGAAAGGATGCCAGGAAAAAAAGGCCACTCTAGCTCGAAGGTAGGGAGGCTGGGTGGGCTTAAATTTAAAAAAATAAAAATACAATGATGATTTGAGAGTGTGTCTGTCTAGGTCAGCGGTTCCCAACCTTTTTTTTTTTTTTTTATTACTTGTTCACCCCTTCGCAGCCACTTTTCATAAATTATACCCCTCATATTTGCGAAATGTTTGTAATTACCAATTAAAATAGGTTTGTCTCTCCTGCAGAGATATATAGATAGATATAGTTTATACAGTGCAGATACACAGATACAAACACTGCCACACATGCAGAAGAACAGACACAGGTAGAAACACTGACATACATACATACATACACAAAAATCACAAAGATACAAACAATGACAAACATAGATGTACACAAACCGATATACAAACCCTGACACACATGCAAATACACAGACACAAGATACAAACACTGCCACACATGCACAGACAGATACAAACACTGACACACATACAGTTGCACAGACACACTGACACACATGCAGATACACATATACAAACACTGACACACATACAGATACTGCCACGTATACAAGTGTAGACACAGATATAAACACTGACACACATGCAGATCCACAGATACAAACACTGACACGCATGCAGATCCACAGATACAAACACTGACATACATACAGTTGCACACATGCAGATACACAGAAACAAATAATGACACATACAGATAGACATGTAGATACATATACAAACAATGACACACATACAGATACAAACCCTGACACATAGATACAAGCACTGACATACATGCAGATACAAACACACACATGACAGATACACAGATACAAACACTGACACACATACAAAGACAGCAATACAAACACTGACAGATACAAGCACAAACACACATACAGCTACACAGACACATGCAGATCCACAGATACAAACACTGACACACATGCAGATACAGACACACACACAGATGTACAGAGATACAAACAATGACACACATGCAGTTACAAAAGACACAATGCCACACATACAGGCACACAAAAACACTGTCACACATGCAGATAAACAGACATGTGGATACACAGATACAAACACTGACACACATACAGATACACAAACAATGACATACACAGATACAGACACCAAAAGCACACAATTTAAAATGTTTGCCACCCTCCAGTTCTCTTCCTTTTTGGTGCAGAAGGGTGGCTTTGCTGGCTGGGTCTGTTGTAAGTTGGAGGCTTGCTCCTCTCCAGGTCCAGCCCCCCACCCCTCTGTTTCCCGTGCAGCTGGATCTGTGTAAGCTGGGATGAAGTGACCGACTCTCACTTCCTCCCAGCACTCCCTGCTGATTAGAAGGGGCCCGGTCTCCTCTCTCCCAGACTGCCATACGGTGCACTGCAATCTCCTCTCACAAGCCAGCCTGTCAGAAGGTGAGATCTCCTCTTTCCAAGCTCCCACGCGATGCTCTCAGTCGCCCCTCCAATAAGGAAGACAAGGTGGCAAGGCACGAGAAGCAAGGAAGCTTTAACTCACAGCGCTCAGCTGTCATTCAAACCCACGGCACGGTGACAGTTTACAACTGCCCAGGATTTGCGGTGCGGATGTCCACTACACCATTACAGAATTTTTACGCGTACCCTAAGGGGAGCAGAATTGTATCCCTGGGGGTACATGTACCATGGGTTGGGAACGCCTGGTCCAGGTGACCGACCTCCCTTAGATTGCATGGGAAGGGTGTTATGCTCCCCCTTTTCATGATGCTGGTCTCTCCAACATCTTAGCCCCTCCTTGGGCCGAAATGTAGGTTCCTAATGTAACACGTTAAATATTTGCTGAAGAAAAGAGAAGGATTTTCGGTTTGGATGAAAAGTCCTGAGATTGACCATATTTTTGTTTCTTTCAATCTATTTTTTTTAAATCCAAACTGTTTCAGTTTTATTTTAATTTAAAAACCATGCCACATACAGCGGCACAGTGTGTAAGTGAGTTCAAGGGACACTGTAGTCAATAAACAAAAAAAACAAAAACAAAAAGACTTTCGCTTAACCCCTTAAGGACCGGACTGTTTTTGCGATGTTGTACATTTGCGACCAGGCATCTTTTTACACTTTTGTGGTGTTTGTGTTTAGCTGTAATTTTATGCTCTCTCATTTACTGTTCCCATACAAATTATATATTGTTTTTTTCAGGACAAAAGGGGCTTTCTTTACATACCATTATTTATATAATCTCATGTAATTAAATTTAAAAAAAATGAAAAAATATGATGAAAAATTGAAAAAAATACATGTTTTTTTAATTTTATGTGAAAAATCTTTTACTCATCTAGAAAAGCGAATGAAAAAAAACTGCTAAATAGATTCAAAATTTTGTCCTGAGTTTAAAAATACCCAGTGTTTACATGCTTTTTGCATGTTATAGGGCTATAAGTACAAGTAGGATATTGCGGTTTCAAAACATACATTTTTAAAATGTATCAATAGTGACATTGTAACACTATTATCTGTCATAAATCGCTGAATAACACCCCACATGTACATATTTTTTTTTAAAGTAGACAACCCAGGGTATTCAATATGGGGTATGTCCAGACTTTTTTAGTAGCCACTTAGTCGCAAACACTGGCCAAAGTTAGCGTTCATATTTGTTTGTGTGTGAAAAAAGTAAAAAACTAAATTGAACGCTAATTTTGGCCAGTGTTTGTGATTAAGTGGTTACTAAAAAAGACTGGACATACCCCATTTGCATTACCTTGGGTTGTCTTCTTTTGCAAATGGTATGCCATCATGGGGTAATTCTCATTCCTGGGCTACCATACGCTCTCAAAGGCAACGTAACCAACCTGGCCATTTTCAATGTAAAAATATTTGACCCATATATTTGACCCTGTAACTTTTAAAAACGCTATAAAACCTGTACATGGGGGGTACTGTTATACTCAGGAGACTTTGCTGAACACAAATATTTGTGTTTCAAAACTGGAAAATGTATCACAACAATTATATCATCAGTAAAAGTGCTGTTTGTGTGTGAAAAATGCAAAAAAAGTCACTTTCACTGACAATATCATCGCTGTGATATGTTTTACTGTTTTGAATCACTAATATTTGTGTTCAGCGAAGTCTCCCGAGTAAAACAGTACGTTACAGGGTAAAATACAGTGATAGCAAATTAAATTCTCTGGACTTTCGGCCTGGGTTGGCAGGCAGGTCCCTTAAATTGCAATCAATAAAATAACTTAATTATGTAAAAATATTACATAAATACGCACGTAGAATTTAAATATATATGAATATTCATGTATTTGAAGTCTACGTGTATATTTATATAATTATTTATGTAATTTTGTATATGGACATATGAATAGTTCATATTCTTTTTATTTATTTATATATACATAGATATATATATACAATTTCATTCTAAGTGTATTTTGATATAAATATATCTATATTAATATCAAAATACAGTTAGAATAAAATTTCGTTTAGATATAATTTTTTTAAAATTTGTATTATTATTTTTACATGTTTAATTTAATTTAAATTACTTATTATTTGTATTTTATAATATATATATACAATATATATATATATATAGTTATTATATATATTATATAAATTTAAAGTACCGTATATACTCGAGTATAAGCCGAGTTTTTCAGCACATTTTTTGTGCTGAAAAACCCCAACTCGGCTTATACTCGAGTCATAGTCTGTATTATGGCAATTTGCATTGCCATAATACAGACAGGGGGGAGAGTGGGGCTGGCAGAGCTGTACTTACCTTTCCTGCAGCTCCTGTCAGCTCCCTCCTCCTCTGCGCCGTCCGTTCAGCACCTCGGTCAGCTCCCAGTGTAAGTCTCGCGAGAGCCGCGGCTCTCACGAGACTTACACTGGGAGCTGACAGAGGGAGCTGCACAGACCGCGCGGAGGAGGAGAGAGCTGACAGGAGCTGCAGGACAGGTAAGTACAGCTCTGCCAGCCCCCCCTTTCCCCCACTGAACTACCAATGCTGGACCATCAGGGAAGGAGCCCCCCTCCCTGCCATCTATCAAGCAGGGGGGGGGACGAAAAAAAAATATAATAATAAAAAAAATAATAATACAAAAAAAAAATAATAATATAAAAAAAATTAAAAAAAATAATAAATAATAATATAAAAAAAATAATATAATAAAAATTAAAAAAAATAATAATTAATAATATATTAAATGCCCACCCCCACCCCCACCAACACATGCACAAACACACACTGCATCACACACACTCACACTTCATTCATATACACACACTGCATCACACACACTCACACTTCATTCATATACACACACTGCACTCACACACACTGCACTCACACACACTGCACTCACACACACTGCACTCACACACACTGCATTCATTATATACACACACTGGAAATAAATATTCAATTAATATATACGCACACACACTGCACTCATACACGCACACACTGCACTCATACGCGCACACTGCATTCATTATATACACACACTGTAAATAAATATTCAATTAATATAATTTTTTTAGGATCTAATTTTATTTAGAAATTTACCAGTAGCTGCTGCATTTTCCACCCTAGTCTTATACTCGAGTCAATAAGTTTTCCCAGTTTTTTGGGGTAAAATTAGGGGCCTCGGCTTATATTCGGGTCGGCTTATACTCGAGTATATACGGTAGTTAGATTCCCGATGAACGGGATCTATGATGTGTCCACAGAATCTTATGTAGGGGTTAACCCTTAAATATATAACAACTATGTAGACTGGGGGTGGTCAAAAAGCCTAAATAGGCACATGAGCACCAGTAAAGATTCTGTGAGTCTACCCTTGATGGACGAAATATAAAAAACACATTTATTGTAGGGTATAAATTCCCCAGAAAAGTAAAGGAAACTTATAAGTAGTTAACACATCTAATAAAATATATAAATAAAAAGTGGGGGAGATTGCGGTATATCAATATGAGATAGGAGTGGACGATAAAATAGTTCACAGTACAGTCATGGGATCCTTTAAGTATTGCAACTCTGCAACAGTGTCAGCAGCAGCATTCTCTGTGTTTATTGTAATTGATATCTGCTTTAGGGACCAAGCTACAGAATTCTCTAGAATGATCTACATTTGGTAGACAGTACGTCCGAGATATATTCTGTACATTAAGCCTGCAGTGTCTATTCGCAAACATTAGTATACTGCAATTTACTAACACTGTTTAGCTATGAGTACACTAGATAAGGGTATATTCTGTTTAACGCTTACCACAGGTAGGATTTAGAGGGTTTGTCTGCATGGAATTGACACTCTATATATGATCTAGGTGTCCCTGTTGCATTAACCTCTAATCCTACATAAGATTAAGCGATTCTCTTACAGCCTCATTCATAGGGATATTATAATAGACACTTAGTTTAAGGCTTAGCCTATAGATCTCTTGAAATGATCTAGACTCGATAGACCATACGTCCTAGATATTTTCTGATCAGCAAGCCTTTAGTGCCTATTTTATCCCCTTAAGATAAATGGCCCGGATACCCCCTTGTTAAAGCCCACTACCGACGGATGGGATTTTGGGAGGTCCCGAATACAATTGACACTTTGTCTTGAATGCCTAGTGTCTTAACTGTATCAATCTCCAAACCCACTGTATACTTAGTTACGGCTCCACTTACAAGGGTTACTATCTATCGCCACTCTATACAGGATTCTTAGTCTATGCGATGACCGCTCATATAGATCATAGCAATACTTAAAGGATCCCATGACTGTACTGTGAACTATTTTATCGTCCACTCCTATCTCATATTGATATACCGCAATCTCCCCCACTTTGTATTTATATATTTTATTTCAAAATAAAAATAGATACCAATAAAATTACATTAATTGAGGCATCAGTATGTTAAATGTTTTTGAATATTTATTTACAGTGTGTGTATATAATGAATGCAGTGTGTGTTTGTGTAGTGTGTGTATAGTGTATGCACATAATGAATGCAGAGTGTGTGTTTTTTTTTTTTTTGGGTGGGGGGGTGTGGGGGGTGGGGACTGCAGAAGCTCTTACTTACTCCCTGTGTAGATCTTGCGGTCTGCGCGGAGCGTTGCCACTGGCCGTGGGACTCGCGAGATTGAGACAAGGGAGCTGAAGGGAGCTGCTGGGAAGGCAACAGCTTCTGCAGGACCCCTGTATTATGGCAATGTAAGTTGCCATAATACAGACCCTGACTTGAGTATAAGCCGGGGGGGGGGGGGGTTCAGCAAAAAAAAATGTGCTACAAAATTCGGCTTATACTCTAGTATATACGGTAAATCACTTTGTTTATACAACCCTAGTCACACTTCCCTGAATGTGACTTACACAGCCCCCCTAAACACTTCCGGTAAAGAGACATTTAATTTTTAAAATTATTTTATTGCACAGGCTGTTTAATTTAGAATTTCTTATCTCCTGTTCTGTTAATAGCTTGCTAGACCTTGCAGGAGACTCCTGTGTGTGATTAAAATTCAATTTAGAGAGCAGGAGATTTATAATAAAACAAAACAAAAAAAACACCTTCCAAAGCAAGATAACATCTGATTGAAAGTATTTTTTTTCATTCAGGCTGTCAGTCACACAGAGAGAGGCGTTGCTAGTGCTGTATAAACAGAAGCAAAAGTGATTTCATTCCTAAATGGCAAAGAGAGGCTGCAGGTGCATCATTTATATGCCCAAACTATTTCATTAAGTTCAAATTGTTTTGATGACTTAAGTTCCCCTTTAACCTATGTAATGTTGTATGGCATTGCTGAAGAAAATGCCTGAAAGTCAAAGTGTGCAAAGGAGCATGTTTTTTTTTTTAACTTACATCTAGTGATTCATTCAACCCTGTAAATGAGGCTATAGCATTTACTGAGGTAACGAAACAAGGAACAGTCACTTCTAAGAAATAATTTGTTCAACATTAAAGCAAGCATATCATCTCCCTTAATAACAACAACAACAACAACAACAACAACGTATTTAGCCAGGAAAAATACATTCAGATTACTCTGGTTTCAAAGTACACCCAGGGGATGTTACTATTACCCAATTTAATGGTACTCATTTTATGTACCCACTAGTCCACTGAGCTATCTCATGCATTCATTCAAATAACCTACAAATAAAACATGTACATTTGTGTTTCAAAGTAATACTCCAAATTTTGATCTACATCAAATCTTTATTTTTTTTTTATTTTTTACTGTGCACTTTTTGATCAAATTTAATTAGATGGTTGTAATTAGTGACATTCACAATGCAATAGTAAAATTTGCCTTAAAAAAATAAGCTAACAAACTCCTTATAAACCTCATAAAAAGGCTGCAATGAGCAAGGTTCTAAAAGAGAAATAATCGCCGCAGAAATAGATCATTCTTAGATCAATTAGATTTTACTTATGCTCCATTGTTAGACCTATTCCACTATTTTCTACTACTGACATGCTGATAAACGTAACGCAAACATATCAATATGAAACACACACTTCATTCTTGACAACATTCATACTAAATACATAAATCAAAATCATACACAAATGATCATTACCAATGTCTGTGATGGATTTAAACTGAGCAGGAACAATAAAATATCACTAATCACCTATGACGAATAGATAGATACATTAGTTGGCCAATATGTTTACTAGAGGACACTTTTGTACACAGTGCAGGTCTACTTTATAATCAATGTTGCCTTGCAAAATGCACATATCAAAATCGTTTCTAATATATGGTATTGTGTACGTTATTACGTGGTTTTACAAAGTTAGGACGAGATGGTCATATAATACACGTATGTATATATATATATATATATATATATATATATATAACCATTGTGCAGCGCTGGCTACGGAATTTGTTGGCGCTTTATAAATAATATTTTTTTATTATTGTAGCCAATAAAGGGATAAAATACCAACATAAATTGTACACCGTGACTCCTACGTTTGTCAAGCCTGCTTTACAGACTTAGGATATGTAAACTTGGCTCACCATCCAGAAGTATTACTTTACTGAGAGGGTAGTAGATGCATGGAATAGCCTTCCAGTTGAAGTGGTAGAGGTTAACACAGTAAAGGAGTTTAAGCATGCGTGGGATAGGCATAAGGCTATCCTAACTATAAGATAATGCCAGGGACTAATGAAAGTATTGTAGAGAATTGGGCAGACTAGATGGGCCGAATGGTTCTTATCTGCCGTCACATTCTATGTATCACCAGATGTTTCTGGTTTCCTCCATCCTGCTAAAGCTCAGTATTACTAACTACGTTCGCCAGCAATGCTGTCCCCACGTTACGGCAGCTCTCACCTTCCTCTGGTTTCTCCTGCTCCTCGCGGTTCTGGAATCCTGGCGGCAGAGCCGGACCGATCACCTCCCGGGACATCTTCAACCTGCTGCTGGCTCGCTACTACGTCACTAAAACGCGACACCGCTTCCGGCGCACACCAGTCGCACAAAGGGTCCCAGCTGAGCTAACACCGGAACCGGACCGACACCGCACGTAGGCAACTTGAAACCAAGGGGTAAAAGTATCTCTACTGCCCCGTGAAACGCAAGTCTGGTTGCTATAGAAACCGTTTGCGCTTGTTAACACGTGACTGCTTTTTTTTGGCGGCCATCTTTGATCTGGGCGGACAAAGCCATATGTAAACATTAAACTTTTTTTCAGTTTATAATTTCAGGACAAGGAAAGTTAGTTTTCACCATAAACCCCTGATTTAACATTGAGCACCAGGACTAACAACTCGGGTTGTTACGATCTTGCTAATTTATCAGGATTGTGGTTTGCCCTAATTAAATATGGCGTCCCACGTGTGTCACCCGGAAGAGACTCTTTCCCAGAGCACGTTGTAAGTGTGTGAATCTAGCCCAGGCATGGAAAACAGCTCAACTTACCCAGCTCCCTTTCTCCGACCCCCGGTATTTACAGGGACACCACCACCAACACCACCTACTAGCCAATGGCTACATGGATCAACACATTCATCACCTACAAACCAGTGGCCACCTGGACCACCACCTTCAGCATCTAGTAACCAGTGGCCACCTGGACCACCACCTTCAGCATCTAATAACCAGTGGCCGCCTGGACCTTGGTATGGAGGCTGGAACCAGTGGCCCCCACAATATAATCAGCCCTATTACCCCACACAGTATTCAGGTGAGTTAATAGCACGTTGCAATGAAAGTCTTTCTTGTATCTTGAAGCATCTTTAAAACTTACAGAATATTCAATCATTTTATAAACGCTCAGTCCTTTTATGAACAGCGTCTGTTTGCTTTATAATAACAACTAGATATGGTTAGAAACATTAGAGTCAAGAATCAATTGGCTTTAAATATAACTCTAAATTAGGAGGCTAAAATGATACGGAAAATACTTTGTCAATATAATTTACTGTGTTCTGATTGAGGAAAGAGCAGCTATGCTGGGTTAATGGGGTACAGTTGCAAAGTGTAGTGGTTATGATGCTGCAAGTCTGTGGGTGCTATCCCACCCGTTTTATTAAAGGGATTCTGGGCATTTTGGCAAAACAGAGTGTGCTCTGTAAATTTGGGATATATAGATCTTCTAAACCAGTGTCAATATAATAGTATTTTTGTTGCAGGGACATTGATCAGGAGAGACGTGTCTTAATTAGGCGTCTGCTGAAATGTCTTTATTTATTATTTATTTATTATTGCCATTTATATAGCGCCAACAGATTCCGTAGCGCTTTACAATATTATGAGAGGGGGATTTAACTATAAATAGGACAATTACAAATAAACTTACAGGAACAATAGGTTGAAGAGGACCCTGCTCAAACAAGCTTACATTCTATAGGGAGCATACGTTTTCTGTTAACATTTTGATGGACGGCGCTTATATTCTGTTGCATAACTTGTGCACACGGGAGTTCTTAAACACATGGTTGTCCTAAATTGTATGGTTAACATAAATTTGTGGTGTATTGAAGAGTTAATTGCAAAATCCAGTATAAAATAGGCAAGCTCAGATGTTATACTTGTCATTTATTTTGGTCTGTTTGCCACAATTCTCTGTCTAGTAAATAAACCCTAGGGTGAGTTAACCAAATTTGGGACTTTGAAATGGCAACAGCCTCTAATTAATTTGAATGTCTGTTTTTTTTATATTATATTGATACTAAATTATAGGATTATTCCAAGCGTAGTAAACATTACAGAGTGCTGTAATGGTTATGGTGCCATGACTACCATGTAACCCTTAAAGGACCACTCTAGGCACCCAGACCACTTCAGCTTAATGAGGTGGTCTGGGTGCCAGGTCCTTCTAGGGTTAACCCATTTTTTCATAAACATAGCAGTTTCAGAGAAACTGCTATGTTTATGAATGGGTTAAGCCTTCCCCCTATGTCCTCTAGTGGCTGTCTCATTGACAGCCGCTAGAGGCGCTTGCGTGCTTCTCACTGTGATTTTCACAGTGAGAGCACGCCAGCGTCCATAGGAAAGCATTGAGAATGCTTTCCTATGTGACCGGCTGAATGCGCGCGCAGCTCTTGCCGCGCGTGCGCATTCAGCCGACGGGGAGGAGAAGAGGCGGATCGGAGGAGTAGAGCAGGAGGAGATCTCTCCGCCCAGCGCTGGAAAAAGGTAAGTTTTTACCCCTTTCCCCTTTCCAGAGCCGGGCGGGAGTGGGTCCCTGAGGGTGGGGGCACCCTCAGGGCACTCTAGTGCCAGGAAAACGAGTATGTTTTCCTGGCACTAGAGTGGTCCTTTAATGTAAAGAGTCAGACTGTTTTTTAGAATGGCTTGCACCATGTCTAGGAAATCTAACCAAAGCTCTAGCCAATGGCTACATGGAACAACCGTCTCTCAGTGAGCTTAGGGGATGTGGAGAGTGGTCCCCAGGTAAGAAGGCCATTTTATCCCTTACAATGGGATGGTTTAAATTTCACTAATCCGTTGTCATGGAAACACGTTTCTTTCCGTGACACCATTGGTTTCAGGGCACAATTAGCACTATGATCATTACAGCGCTCTTTATGGGTTATTGTGCTTGCAGTATCTGTGTTCTCCAGAAAATTCAATTTTTAAATGTATTTTTAAAGGAAAGTCCTCAACTAATACGGAACATTGAATCTATGTGTGCAATCCATATGCAAGACTTTAAGCCAGGCTTCCCCAAACTCCGGCCCTCCAGATGTTGCTGAACTACAACTCCCATGATTTTCAGCCTATCTATTTCATTCATAGAATCATTGGAGTTGTAGTTCAGCAACATCTGGAGGGCCGGAGTTTGGGAAAGCCTGCTTTAAGCTCATGAATGAGAACGGTTGGTAAACTCAGAACAGTGTTGTAATTTAAAGGACTGGAATTCAGATGCTCATGATCACGATTCATTTTCAATTAATCAAACTGATTGAAAATCCCTTAACCAAAACCATGAGATTGCACTATCATCTCTAGTGAATGATTATGGTGTTCGGCTTGTCACTAGTAAGGTGTTCGATTTCAACTCAGATTGTGCTTTATGATAAATGTGTAAAATGCATATGTGTGGCTTTTTGGGGTTTGAGAAACAAGGATCTTAATCTTTTTACGGCTTTATGTCGTTTTTCACATAACGGGTCATAACATTTTTATATCTTCTAATATGCAAATACAGTTATGAAGCACAATGTCTCCGAGAGGCACTACACTAATAGTTTCTGATTAAGTTTATTGCCTTTATAAAAGCTTGATCTGAGCACCACACGTTTTCTCATTTGATTTCCACAGCATATTGTTGTTGCATGTTATTAAATACTTGCTGTGCTACTTATGACATAACCATAGCACCCAGGAAGCTTGTGACTTGAGATGTCATCCAAATTACCTGAATGCATTTAATGAGAAATGTCATTGAATTTCAGAACATTCTAAACCAGCGTTCCTATTCTACTATGGGAAAAGAATTGTGTTTCCATGACAACAGATTAGTGGAATTTAAGCAATTTGTATATGTGCTAAAAGATGGCTTCAGAGAACTAGTTTAATAACTGACATTTCTTTGTACTTGTTATATTTTTAGGTGGACCTGGGTATTATGGCCATGAAAGTCACAAGGAAGATGGAAATGGGAACAATATTTCAGATGGTCAGTTTGAGATGAGAGGACACAAGGTAAGCTACAAAGCACCTGCGGATCCATATTGAATACTTCTTGCACGAAGGGACACTTTGGACTGGAATTTACCCCTTTCACTAATACAAAACAGAGAAAGTGTTCCAATGCAAAAATACTTGCCTATACATTTCCTTCGTTTCCTGCAAATCCAACGTCTGTAGTGAGATCTGCAAAGAATGGCACGTGACTGGTTTCACAGCCAGTCAGGTCCTCACATTGACTTAAGAGGGCCACTCCAGACACATAAAACACTTCAGCTTGTGTCTGGAGTTTGTTACATTTGTTTGATCGTTTATAAAAGTGCTGATTTACATAGCAATCAGCACTTTTATAACTGCAGGCAGAAGCACTTCCTTGGCTGTCATTTAGAAAGCCAGGGAGGTTTTACTGTGTTTGCTCCATGGAGAGCACAGCTGTCTCCCCCCCTCCCCTTCTCAATGACCTGTATTACAGCTCATTGGGAAGCATTTGAACACCATGCATTCATGCTCATGGCTCCAGCACAGGGGCTTCTGAATAAGAAGCCTTCCTGCAAAGGCTGCAGTTCTTCTATATTTTCTCCTTCATGGCTTAATTGAATAAGAAGCATTTACTACTGTTCTTGCAAATGGGAAAGATGCACTTTACAGAAAAAGCAGGGATTCTGGGAAGTATAGTAGTAAATGCACGTTACATACCATATTTCTGTTATTGGTTAAACGCCGTGGTGTACCATATTCTGTCACAATTTTGAACTCAAATGGAACTTTATTTTTACTTGGACATTAAGGTTAGACTTCAAAGTGAATTTCAAATTCATACTTCAGTTAATATGTTGGCTCATTTTGCATTTGTTATTTCAACATGTCAGAGCCAAAAATAACAAATTGACCTAAAATGTTTTGAAAGTAGGTGTCTTATACAGGCATAACTTTTTAACCATTTAATTTCACTTGTGTATATTGTTTCACACAGTTATTTCCCATTTCAATAGGAAGTGGTGGTAGGGGGAATTAAAACCGTTAATTAAAAAATAAAAAATAAAAAAAATGTGCTCAATTTAGAGTTGTAATTTATATTTGACCTTTATTTTATTAGAGAAAACAAAAGAAGGAACCTGTTTACACACACTATTGTGACACATGTGACCGTGGCTTTAAGAACGTGGAGAAATATAATGAACACGTTTCACAGCATGTTAAGGTAAGACAGAGCATGATGTGCTATGTGCTAGTTTAGTGTCTAACAAATCTTGCCATTTTATCATATTCATTCAATATTAAGTTTTTTTTGTTTTGTTTTTTTTTTACTTTTTTTAACATGATTTGTGTCAAGTGTCTTATTTTGTAGTCCTGTGATCAGGTGTCATAACTCTTCTCATTAAGGGTCTATTTGAATTAACTCTTTAGAAAATAATTTTTGCTCTCAAGAATTCTTCAATTACAAGTAACAGACTAAAGCTTTAAAATAAATAGCACTTCTACCCCCATCCCCCAATACATCAGTGTATTGAATGTAAATATTTAAGTAGTTGTAGTCCCAGCCATGTCAGCCTGTAGTTTATATACACTTCCCTGATGCCATGGGACAGAGACCTTCTTTTGGGATTAATCTGTAGTTTTTAACATCTGAATCTGAATCCAAATTGTGTCCCATTGCTACATTAGTGGGTCAACAATGGCACATTATATTTGTCAGGTCCCAAGCAGCTCATTGCAGTAGATAGTTTGCTGTATGACCATGCCTACACTAGTGTAATACCTCCTCATATACATGACTTAGTTTTGGATCTGTGAGTTAGTCCTACAATTGATCCATCATAACTTGTGCTCATGCAGTGTCCAAATTTAATCTCAATGGTAAAAAAAAAAAAAAGCTTATAACCAAAGGGAAAATGTTCCAATCCCTGGCATTAGATTTTATTAATTTTATTTTTGTTAGACACTTGTACCAATGCTTGTTTTATGTCTGTCTGATGGGCAATGCTAATTTAGCTGTATTTACAGTGTGAAGTAGATGGCTGCAGGTTCAATGCCCATGAGAAATTGGTCCAGATCCACTGGAAAAATGTAAGTTGCCAATTTTTTTTTTTTCCATGCTCACACAAATTAAATTTTTCTGAATTGTCTATTATTACTAATTTAACATAGTAGTCATTCCATGGTGCCCACACTTTTTTAAAATGAAGAGATGGTATTATGGACTATTGCTGTTAGGTGGACCACAAGGTGGTTTTCCTGTACTTTGGTCTTTATCTCGCCAATCGATAGACCTGAGTTTCCCAACCAAGCTGCGACAAGTGTTATCCTCACAGCTACTTTTTTTAAAAAGCTTCTGTTCTTCTCAAGAAAACCTCCTAAGGGGCGAAACAAGAGGAACTGCCAACGTTCAAAACTAAATGTCCTCTG
This sequence comes from Pelobates fuscus, assembly GCF_036172605.1. Taxonomy (NCBI): domain Eukaryota; kingdom Metazoa; phylum Chordata; class Amphibia; order Anura; family Pelobatidae; genus Pelobates; species Pelobates fuscus. Next base: position 376,847,837 of record NC_086317.1, on the reverse strand, counting down.
AAAGATTGCTCCCAATAACTCTCATACTGCTTTCCAAAAGGGGACCACCACCAGGCATGTCCAAGACACACGGTAGTAAGATCCCTTCTGACCACACATCTGCTAAGAAACATCTGTACCCTTTCGGCCCAAAAGATACAGTTGCAAGGAGTCGTGTGCCATGGAAATAGGATTTTGTTCCTGGGATACTACACATACTGAAACCCCCTTAGCAGCCTCCCAAGAATCCCCTTCCAATACCTCCCCTATATCCTGTTCCCATTTGGTCTTGTAACGCAGAGTACCCAAAGTTGTGGATTTGGAACAAATTTTTGGTCATCAATTGGTGAAATGAGACCCTTCTGATCGGAACCCTGTAGACAGATGGTTTCATAAAACACAAATTGAGTTTCGGCAGCTTTTCTAACAGTATATTTTTGCGCTAAATCTCTTATTTGAATACATCTGAAATGGTTTTTACTATTCAGGGGAAATGTGGCCTGTAAATCCTGAATGGAGACCACAGAGGATTCCCTCCATAGATGAATGTATCACTAAATTCACAAGAGGTCATACAGTTCTGCTAGTGCAATACATTGAGATAGTTGGATTATTTCATATAAGAGTGTTTTTGTCTGAGGCCATGTCGGGGACCTTTAATAAAATTTATAGCATTTCAATTTTCTTATTTTTAACCTTTTTTTCTTTTCTTTGTTTCTTAAAGATGCATGGTCCTGGAGCAAAGAAAATAAAACTTGATACACCTGATGAAATTTCAAAATGGAGAGAAGAAAGAAGAAAGTAATTTCCTGATACCATAAACATACCGTATTTATACAACATCTATAAAAAGTGTATACATTTCAATATCTTGTGTTGTAGGTTTGCAATCTAATTATGAATAGAACTACTTAGGAAGCACATAATTTGATTAAAGGTTTATAGTTTAATTCTAATTATTCTTAGTCTTGCTCACAGCAATTGTAAGGATAGAAATATTGCACATCCTACATGTACTCCGTTTCGTTTTATTAATCAATACTCCATTAACTAAATAATGTCTGTCTAAAGAAACACCCCATGCTAGATTTTCTTTATTATGCAGTGTGTGTGTGTGTGTGTGTGTGTGTTTGATAATTATAAAAAATCGCTCTCACACTCTCTCGACTAATTAATTCTTTTTGGGTTTGTAGAAACTTTCCAACTCAAGAAACCATTGCGAGGAAGAAGCAACTGCAAAAACAGAAGGAAGAGCGAGGAGACGTTTTAAAAACACAGCAGTTTGGGTTTGTATGATAATTTTTTAATTCTTTTATTTAATTGATTTAAAACTTTTTTTTTTGTAAAGTTATACAATATGGTTTGAGAGACTTATGGTAAATAGTTTATTAAAAACAGTTTACTCTGCATTTGTAATTTAGGGTATGTCTGATATTTCTCCCAATATGTTTTGTTGGTTTATGGTTAGATTTGGTTAGTTCTATATACAGCTGGGCTTTGCATAATTTCACATATTTTAAATTGTAGACATAATTTTAAATCTGCTGTGAATAACATAGCATCATGATACATGTAAATAAATGCTAACTGGGGACTATCTGCCCTTGTCATTGGTGGCTATGGCCAGTGCTAGATAATTTCACCTAGTTTACCCCCCATACAAGATCTCAAGCACAGCACATGCAGTGTATTTGGGAAACCTATATATGGTAATGGATAATCATTTGGAATGAGGATAGAGTAACTTTATTTTCAAATAGGTTTTTAAGAATGTTTATTACAATTTAAAGATGAATTTCTGTGAATTTTCTTACTGTGAGCAGAGTGATTTGTATCAAAAAGAGGAACTTCGAGGGAAGTACCTCTTTACTAAAAAAATGACTATAGAATTTACTTAAAATGACTACAGAATTAACTATAATTGTTCAATCCTCAAAAATGTATTTCCTTATAAATAAGTGTCAAAATTGCACCCAGTAATGTTTTTATCAGTAAAAGGAAAATCTATCTATCTCCTAAATACAAAGGGCAATATTGCTCACATGTCACATGTTTTAAGCTCTAAAGCAATAATCCGTGAATGACATAACATTTGCTAGATGATTCTTCAGACTGAGATCTTTGTCTTAATGTAGCCATTATGTTTAACCCCTTAAGGACCAAACTTCTGGAATAAAATGGAATCATGACATGTCACACATGTGATGTGTCCTTAAGGGGTTAAGTGTATTTTGTGTGCAGTGTAGTTTAGTTCATGCCCTGGTATAAATAGCTCTGTATTTGGTAATATGATATTGAATGGTTTTGTTAAAAGTGCCGCTCCTCTCTTAGTATAGCTTGCTGTATTATTCTTTTCTTCTTCTCTCCCCTAGTAAGATGAAAGGGATGTGGAAGGGCCCAGCAGGCGGTTGCAATGATGGACAGCAACGGAAACATAATAAAAAGCAAAGAAACTTTAGGAAAAAGTTCAAGAGAAATGAAGCAGCCACACAGCACAGTGAATCTGCTAACACAGAGCCAAATAAAATCAATGTGCACAAAGAAAGGCAAAACAAGCCAGCTAATGAGCAGTTTGTGGACCCCCTCAATATGCTGGCTGGCAGTGACCCTGGTAAGATTTAAGCTTGATTTAAAAAAAGAGTCATACAATGCACATTAGTTAAGCATTTCACAAATGGAATTCAAGAACATGCAGTAGATATTTCTAGATATTTTGAAACTGAAAACGTATCAGTAATTCTTGTGTTGACTATGTATCAGCTTGGCTCAATAACAAAATAACATATAATATACAGAACTAAAATAAAAGCGGAATTAAAAGAATGCATTTACAAATAACCAGGTGAGTAGTCACACCATTTAGCTTGTTTTTATCCTGTGAGATTATTCAGCATGCATAAAATGGCTAGCTCTTCCGTTGGCCACTTTAAATCTTTGGCACTGACCGGTCCTAAGCGGAACAATTCTGGAAGCAAATTTAGAATCTCTTACAATTCCCACCAGAAGTTTGTTGCAACAAAAGAAAAAAACCTTAATGTTAAAACTTGCTTAATTTATGTTCAGCTGTGCAAAATCAGGAAGAATATGTCTTCTTTTAGAGATGCCAATTGGCTTTTAACTGGTGTCAGTCTGTTCTTATGGTTGTTGCTAGGTGTTGAAAGAAAAAAAAAAGTAAAAGTATTGATAACACATGATTGCCTACAGACTGAGCAGCTCTGTATTATTTTGCCTGATGTATTGCTGTATATTTTTTTTTTCCCTAAGTAGAATCAGACAAAGAGGAAAAGGCTGTGAATACAGGATTGTGTGTAATCCCAAATCAGGTAACCACAGGCCTCAGCAGACTAATAGCCAGCTATGGAAGTTCATCAGACAGTGACGACAAGCCTGACGGTGAGCTCTTGTCTTATGCTAAAGGTTATTGGTTTTTGTTTTCTTTTAACATCCACTGTTTAGGTTTATGCATTAAAGGAAATGTTATGAGTGTTGTAGGCTTATTTTGGTTTGGTTTTGTGAATTAAATATGTATGTGACATTCCAAAAGTGCCAGCATGTGCAGTGGTCTGTATATTCCATACTTGTAGTCTTTACTGCTATGCTATTATCATAACAGTTCACATCTATGCAATATTTCTGCTAGCTGTTTCTACGCGTCTTTTACTTCCTCCTAAAAAGTGACCATATTTTGCTTGACTTGTGCATTTTATAATTTAAAAAGAAATATTATGATATAATTTTAGGAATAAGTATAAGCTTATTAGTATCCAAGATCTTTACTGGGAACGCGTGTCACTTTTAAAATGTTATTGCTAAACAAGGATCAATGCAGGTGTCTTTAGTGGACACGTTCAGTCTGTAATCAAATGCTAAGAAATAGTCTGCGTACTCTAATACTAATACTCTAATAAATCCTAAAAACAGACAAGGTTCCATTTGCTCATATCATTTCTGCAAAAAGAAATCAACAAAGTGCATAAACATTAAAAATGTAATTGATTTCTAATGTTTATGCACTTTGTTCATTTATTTGTGCAAAAATTAAACAACAAATGATCACTAGATGCAAAAACAGTTTACTTTGATTGAAAAATCAAGTCAGTCATTTAACTTTTCTTTGATGTGGTATAAATCCCCAAGGCTCGATGCTTCTGTGATTAGCTCTACCAAGAAGTGAGTCGCCTAATAATGGTGCTATGGTAATTTATTCCATAAATCATGTGGTTTCTGAATTGGCTTTTTATATTGGAAAGCGAACAGCTGAACTTAGAGCTCCAAGAAACGTCTGTTTTACTGCCTTCGATAATACAATAAGTGATGGCATCATATCCAGCACAACAAGCTGTAACCTAACCTACACATTGAAACTGAAATCTGGGTGCCTAAAGTGCCTACTAATATGTGAAACATTAAGGAGTGCATTATTTAATAACGTATTAGAGTGAAAATACAGACTTTTTTTTTCTCTTCTATCTTCATACTGCTTTGTTAATCTTGCGTATTCATCTAATGTAATCTACAAACCTCCAGACTCCCTCTGCTGGAAAAGTGTGTACATGTGTAGGTTGAGAGTTCTGTTTCATCCAACATCTTTCCCTGTCGATCTGTCTGTTTACATCAACAATGCTACAGTGATTTATCAGTCTTACAGGTTTTTTTATTTTATTTTTTATTACCCCAGAATTCCAAATAAAGACCGTGGCAAAGGCTTTAGAAGAGAACAAAATTATACTTCAGAAAAATGTCCAAAGTGAAAACACAATAAAATTCCCAAATACACAGAATGCAGATTCACAAAACCGCTCACTACAGAACAAAGGGCCTCAGAGTAAATTTGTACCGCAGAGCAGGAAACCTGGAAAACAGGAAAAGAAGCCCCACAATGCTCCGATCAAACATCGACCTACTCTTCTGGAAATGGTAATTATATCTTATACTACTAATATTCACACCTCTCAAGTGTTACTATTTTGGACCCAAATCTCTGTCTCTCTTTTTCTGCCATAATGTCCAGCTTTTCTATGAGCTCCATATTATTAGTGTGTCTGAGTGTATAACAGAGCTCCACAGCAATAATACTCACAGTAGTGTCTTTTTATATATATAGACTCTTTATGAAACACAGTACGCATTTCACTGAAATTCCAACCCAGTCTAGAACTTAGTATTTCTCCTATAGAATACAGAAAGCATTTGTCTTAACCAATTTGGACCAATTATAAATACATGTGTTTGGTGCAGTGTCTCTCTTTAATTATAAAAATAAGATTTATGGCAAATGGCACTTTACAACATATAACGTTTTTCATATATTAATTTACTATTTAAATGGTATTAATGTTTTTTCCCCTCCTTTTTTAGTTATTGGCTCATGACATACGCCATGAAAGGAATGTGATTCTGCAGTGTGTACGGTATATACTCCAAAATGACTTCTTTGATGCCCCGCTGGACATTAAAGCACATGAAAGCACCACCAATGGCATAAGTAATGGTTTTCTTCCCGAAGGTGGAAGTGTTAATGCAGATAATAGGCTTGAAATGCATGGTGAACAGCAGAGTGTTTCAGATAATGGATTGCGTAAAGAAAAGGAGGATAATGAGGATGAAGTCTTTAATCATGCCAGCCAGCAATCCACTATCGTGGATGACGAAATTTGGGAAACCCCAGCCAGCTATATAGACAGAGCCGAAGTATAAAAATTCTGTACACTTAAATGGACATTGATTTAAGGACCCTGATTTCGCTATTGTAATACACGTATATAGTTCTCCAGAACGGAGGACAGAATTTATAGCAAGCATCTTTTGTATGCTGAATAACTTTCACTGTCAGTTTTTTTGTGAGAAACACAAATGGGACATATTTTTTTTTTTTTTTCCTCCATTTACGCACAGAATACTGAAGTACATTATTTTTGTTGGTCATTTTCGGCCATTATTAATCAAGTAACCATTTTGTGTGCTATTGTTTTAGTGTATATGCGTTGTTGCTTGATTTCATCAGTAAATGGCCACTGCCTTGCTTGGCGCAGGAGAGCTAACAATTTCCTACATGTGAACTTCCTGATCTCCTGCATTAGTAGTGAAGGCAGGGAGCAGTGGCCAGACGATCATTTAAAAACAGTTTGACTCCTTCCATTGGGGGAGGACGAGGGCACTCCATGCACCTAACCACTACACTGAGCTGTTATGGTGTATAGAGTGTAACTGTAATATTTCTCACTTTTTTTTTCAATTCTGAAATTAAAATTATTAAAAGAAAAAAAAAAAATCTAAGCTAAGTGAAATTTCCAACTGAACAAATTATTATATTTTTTGACCATCTTTATTTTTGATTTTGTTTTTTGAGCAGAAGTAGACATGTAGCAATACGGTAAACAACAGTAGTTTAAAGTCAACATCCGTATAAGGAACAGTAATAATAAAGATTACCCATCTGACATATCATTCTAACAGTGGTACAAGCATAATTTCAAACAAGTAGCAATAGTTATTGGTCTGACATGAACAATAGTCAAGCAAGACTGTCACAGTTTAAGTGTTTCATTAGGTAAAGGCACTTGCAAACATTAATAATCATGGCCATGGAATTTGTCTACTGTAATATTCGTCTGCATGTCTCGAATGGGCTAGTGTGTGAAACACTCCTAATTTATCATTTTTGTTGGTCTCTTTGAGGGACTACATACTCTTATTTGCGGAAGTGATGTGGGGCGTCGCGTTTAGAACCCATGGGGGGAGTGTGGAGCGATCTTGGGGTAGTTATTCCTGTTCAGGTAAGTGGCGAGTGTTCCATGGGTTGGGCTGGTCCTGTCTCATTGGTCTCATGGCAACTAATCTGTGCTGTGTAGGCAACTGCGTCTATGAGATTTGGCAGTGACTGGATTATGGCAGAGGCATTGTCATGCCGTGTGGGCTCCTGTGTCGATATGTGGTGTAGGTCCCAACCACCTCCAATGTGTTCCATGTACCTCCAGCTTCTCATACACACACTCTCCACTGGTCCTGTCTAGGTCACCCTGTACTCACCTTAAATAAATACTTTTAAGTATCCGTGCCCGGTATGGGTCAGGGTATGTGTAGGGGTATGCTCTACTAGGGGAGAGAGAGAGGTACTGGGGGTGGGAGGAGAAAATAGATGAAAAAAGGGGGGAGGTTAGTGTCCCACCTTGCCTGCCGAGGTGAACATCATCCACAGGGTCCAGGTCTGAGTGCATCTTTCTGAACGGCTTTGCAGAGCTGCTGTTGGTGTTTCCATGTTATAAATCTCTCAGACTCTTATCAACCCATTGCTGGAAGGTAGGCACCCCCCTCTGGTTCCATAATGTTGGGATCAGTGATTTTGCTGCGGTCAGCAGGTTTTCAGGGACTTCTTATATGTTTTCATGGGCATGTCATTATGGTGTAGGAGCATGGAGAAGGGCTGGAGCGGCAAATTTGTGTCCGTGATCTGCCTGATCTTGATGTTTACCATTACCCAAAAGGGTGTTGTGTCTGGGCATGACCACCAGATGTGGAACTTGGTGCCTGTTGCATTCCCCCTTGGCTCTTGGGCAGCTCCAGTTGCGATTTGCTAATCCTAAGGGCCCGCCTACTCCAGACGAACCTCTGGATTGCAGTGGACATGGATTGGAAAAAGGCTCAGGGAACCACCACCGGGATTGTCTGGAACAAGTACAGGATGCGCGGGAGTATATTTATTTTCACTGCGTTGATGTGTCCAAACCTGGATACATATAGGTCTTTCCAACGGTGCAATTCCAGTTGAAAGGCTGCGAGGGTAGGGAGAAAATTCAGTTGGTAAAGTAGGGATATTTCTTTTGGTAGCCAGGTGCCTAGATATTTGAGCTTCGCCGCACACAAAGAGAAGGGAAGTTGAGCGCACAGGTGCGACTCTCTTTCGGCATGGAGCGTGAGGTTAATCGCCTCCAATTTCTCCAGGTTTAATTTAAGGTTGGAGACCCGGCCAAACTCCCTAAAATTATGCAGGACGTTGGGCAGGGAGACTACTGGTTTGTCCAAGAAAAATAGCATATCATTCGCAAATGCTGCGATTTAGGGATGTGCATGGGCAAAATTTTTTTTTTTTTTAAATTTGGGTAAGTAAAAAAAAAAAAAGTGTCTGCTTTGGCAATTCGGACCAATGGAGTTTGGTTCGGCACTTTTGAACTTCGGCAATTCGGTTGTGGTGGCAATCCTGGGCAAACCCTAACCCCACAACCACTTACACATCTATAGTGCTAACCACTTACACATCTATAGGGCTCCCAGTGCTAGGAATTAGCTTTTTGGTCAAGATTCCTGTAATCGTTCACATAATTTTCCCTCCCTCTCCCTTGTTTTGCCATTTTTCAGAAACCTGAAGCAATTCGGTTCGGCACTTCCGAAGTACCGAACTTCGAAAATTCATGAGCATCTGAATTGCACAAAATTCATCCGAATATACATTCAAAACGAATTGCACATGTCCAAGGTGAACCCCGTAATACACCCTTCCTATCTGAACGCCTCCAGAAATGGTCCTAGAGAGAGCAAATAGGAGAGGGGACGGGGGCATCCCTCCCTAGTCGCGTTCCGTATGGAGAAAGGTGCGGAAAGAGCGGCGTTGATCCTTTTAGGTGTCGTGTACAGGGACGACACCTAGGAGCTCATGTGCAGGCCAAAACTCATGCAACAGTGTGGCATTGACCAGTCCAGCCTGTTGAGAGCTTTTTCTTTGTCGGTGGAAACCAGCACTAGCTCCCTCTTCTTTGACCAGGCGGAGCGGATGATATTAAGAGCCCTGATAGTACTGTATCCAGCTTCGTGGCCGGGGACGAATCCCACCTGGTCTTGGTGGACAAGGCTTGGAAGCACACGTGACAGCCTAAGCACCATGGTTTTTGGAAATAATTTTAGGTCTGCATTTAATAATTGGGCTGGTGGGGGGAGGTAGGTACACTCAAGGAGAGCTAACAGAAATTTAAAGAAACCTCCTTGGCAGTTTTGACAGCTGGGGGGTTAATAAATTAATTATAAAACTGCTGATGTATGACAAATCCAACATTTTATGAAGTGTCTTTAAAATTGGATGCTCGTTGTCCATAAAGCAAGCTGAAGTGTTTTATTGCTGTGGAGTGGTCCTTTAAGGATAACCTGAAAATCTGTAGTTGTTCTGCTTCTCCCCCGCCCTACTAATATATTGAAGTTTTGTAAGAAATGGCTGATTTAAAAACTAATTTGTTTAGAGAAAAGTGTTTACACGGTAGTGAAGCATTGCTTTGTTTTTTATGAGCTGCCGATTGTCATAAATCTATTTCCACTTCAGAGAAATGCACCTGTCTGTTGCTTCAGCAGATATTTTGCAATTAGCAGAATAACTCAATTATGGTTGAGATGCTTTCTGTATACTTTTCTACAGAGTTTAAAAGCGTTTCATCTGAGACAGTGTACACTCTTAATTGCTTTTTTTGACAAACATTTCATCCAACCGCAGCACCTCCTAGAATGTTGTAGAGGCCCTGTTCTTCACTAATGATATATTACAAAATTTGCTGTTTAATTAAATCACTGTTTACTAATATTCTCATAATTTCAGATAAACTATCCATGTTCTAAAACAAGCATGGATGTTAGCCTAGTTCAGTGATGGCGAACCTTTTTGAGCCCGAGTGCCCAAACCGCAATACATGCCAATTTTTTTTCCTTAAAGTGCCAACACGGCAATTGCGTGTGTGTGGGGGGTGCATGTTTGTGTGGGGGTGCTGTGTGTGTGTGGGGGGGTGCTGTGTGTGTGTGGGGGGGTGTTGTGCGTGTGTGTATGAGGGGTGCTGTGTGTGTGTGTGTGTGGGGGGGGGTGTTGTGTGTGTGTGTGTGTGTGTATGAGGGGTGCTGTGTGTGTGTGTGTGTGTGTGTGTGTGGGGGGGGGGTGCTGTGTAAGTGTGTGGGGGGTGCTGTGTAAGTGTGTGGGGGGGGTGCTGTGTGTGTGTGAGGGGTGCTGTATGTGTGTGTGAGAGAGGGGTGCTGTGTGGGGGGTAGGGGTGCTGGGCGGGGGTAAGGGTGCTGTGGGGGGTAAGGGTGCTGTGGGGGGTAAGGGTGCTGTGGGGGGGTAGGGGTACTGCTGGGGGGTTGGGGTACTGCTGGGGGGTCAGGAGTACTGTGTGTGTGGGGTAGGGGTGCTGTGTGTGGGGGGTAGGGGTACTGCTGGGGGGGTAGGGGTACTGTGTGTGGGGGTAGGGGTGCTGTGTGTGGGGGGTAGGGGTGCTGCTGGGGGGGAAGGGGTACTGCTGGTGGGGGTAGGGGTACTGCTGGTGGGGGTAGGGGTACTGCTGGGGGGTCAGGGGTACTGTGTGTGGGGGTAGGGGTACTGTGTGTGGGGGTAGGGGTGCTGTGTGGGGGGGGTAGGGGTACTGCTGGGGGGAAGGGGTACTGCTGGTGGGGGTAGGGGTACTGCTGGGGGTGATAGGGGTACTTCTGGGGGGGGTAGGGGTACTGCTGGGGGGTCAGGGGTACTGCTAGGGGGGTAGGGGTACTGCTGGAGGTGATAGGGGTACTTCTGGGGGGATAGGGGTGCTGGCGGGGGGCAGGGTACTGCTGGGGGGTAGGGGTAATTCTGGGGGGTAGGGGTACTGTTGTGGGGGGTAGGGGTAATTCTGGGGGGATAGGGGTGCTGGCGGGGGGCAGGGTACTGCTGGGGGGTAGGGGTAATTCTGGGGGGATAGGGGTGCTGGGGGGTAGGGGTACTGTTGTGGGGGGTAGGGATACTGCTGTGGGGGGGTAGGGGTACTGTGTGTGGGGGGATAGGGGTGCTGGGGGGGGTAGGGGTACTGCGGGGGGTAGGGGTACTGCTGTGGGGGGAAGGGGTACTGCTGGAGGGGTAGGGGTGCTGTGTGTCAGTATCCCCCCTCCCTCCCTCCCTCCTTCTTACCTTTAATGAAGTGGGGGGGGGGGGGGCGGCACAGCCATCCCTGGTGGTCCAGTGGTGGTAAGCACTGCAGGGGGAGGGATCTGTGAATCAGCTCCCCTGTCGTCCCGCGCGATGCTGTGTGGAGCATTGCCATGGTAACGCTCGGCAACGCTCCACACAGCATCGCGCAAGAGGACAGGGAAGCTGCATCACAGATCCCTCCTCCTGCCTCCCGACCCGGAAGCAGAGTAGGCGCCTGCCGTTTCGGGCAGGCAGGTGCCTACTCTGCATTGATGGTGAACCCATGGCCGCGTGCCCACAGAGAGGGCCCGGCGTGCCACCGGTTCGCCATCACTGGCCTAGTTCAATGTAGATTGAAACTGAGAGTATAAACTTTTATTGAAAATGATGCTTCTTGATGGCAACAGTTGTTGTTTGTCACATCACTCTCAGTACCTCTATTAGGGTGCCTTTCTTGAACCCCATCCAGCCCTCTTAGGTCCTGTATTTAGTTCACACGCATAGCTTGACCTCTGCATGCATATTAGGCTTGACACTGTGGTGGTTTCCACTCTAGAAGACATTTAGACCTCGATTTATTAAGCTTTCCAAATAATTAAATACTGTTAGACAAGTTTCTATATGATGTATCTAAATAAGTCCCCTTTAAAGTGAATTTTTGTAGATTATTAATTTGGAAATTTTTCCAACAGTATTGAAGCATTTTTGAAAGCTTATTAAATTCAGTTAGAAAAGGATCCCACCCAGGGGCGGGGCCTGACTGCCAAGATAGCCGGACGTGCTCCATGAGGGCTACCATGCCATCGAGCAAAAATCGAGATACCCAAAGAGATCCAACCATGCTAATGGCCCAAAATGGCCCAGGACCCAGGTGCAGGACCTCACTGGGCACACAGCGACACTTGTCCCGCGTCGACAAGCCACGGGAGCACCTTTACCGGCCATGCGGCCTACATTGGAGCGGAGCCTGGGGCGAGGGGGAGGCGGCCGATCCCTCAGCACAGGTCCTGCTCACACGTCCCACTCGGAGGTTGCCCCGCTGCCCCCCCCCCCTCTGGACCGGCGGGGGATATCCCGGTCCTCGTTGGGACGACTACCCCCACAACGCGACTCCACAAAGCGACGAACCTCCCGCAAGCACGGGAACACAGAGGCGCAGTCAGTGGCGTACATACCAGGGTCGCGGCTGCGACCGGGCTCGGCCCACCAGGGGGCCCGGCCGCCCCTGCGACCTGGTATGTACCCACAGGGCCAGCCTCTTCTGCTGGGGGGCCCAGGAGCCGGCCACCTCCGGGCCCCCCGAGGCTGGCCCTGCTGTCACCCGGCTGGCGGGCGCGCGAGGGAGCACTGTCCCCTGGGTGCTCCCTCTTCAGCTCCCTCGCGCACCGCACTGAAACCGGAGCCGGAAGATGACGTCATCTTCCGGCTTCGGGATCAGTACGCGGCGCGCGAGGGAGCTGAAGAGGGAGCACCCAGGGGACAGTGCTCCCTCGCGCGCCCGCCAGCCGGGTGACCAGCAACACCACTGGACCCCAGGGAATCCCCCCAGCTCTCACACAGATAAGGAGGCTGGGGGGATTAAATAAAAAAACAGAAAAAACGTGTGTGTGTGAGTGTGTGTTAGTGAGAGTGGTAGTGAGTGAGTGTGTTAGTGTTAGTGAGTGTGTTAATGTGAGTGTGTTAGTGAGTGAGTGTGTTAGTGAGTGTGTTAGTGTTAGTGAGTGTGTTAGTGAGTGTGTTAATGTGAGTGTGTTAGTGAGTGTGTGTGTTAGTGAGAGAGTGTGTTAGTGTGAGTGTGTTAGTGTTAGTGTGAGTGTGTTAGTGTGAGTGTGTTAGTGTGAGTGATTGTGTTAGTGAGTGTGTTAGTGTGAGTGATTGTGTTAGTGAGTGTGTTAGTGTGTGTTAGTGTTAGTTTGTGTTAGTTTGTGTGTGTGTTAGTGAGTGTGTGAGTGAGTGTGTTAGTGTGAGTGATTGTGTTAGTGAGTGTGTTAGTTTTAGAGTGTGTGTGTCTGTTACTGAGTATGTTTGTGTGCGTCTGTCACTGAGTGTGTGTCTGTCAGTAAATGTGTGCGTCTGTTCATGAGAGTGTGTGTGTGTGTGTCTAAAGCACTTACCTTTCTCCAGCGCCGGGCTCCCTTGGCGCTGGGGATCTCTCCGTCCCGATCCGCCTCTCAGCTCCGAATGCACATGCGTGGCAAGAGCCACGCGCGCATTCAAACCGCCCATATAGGAAAGCATTACTCAATGCTTTCTTATGGACGTTCAGCGTCTTCTCACTGTGATTTTCACAGTGAGAATCGCAGAAAATCCTCTAGCGGCTGTCAATGAGACAGCCACTAGAGATGGATTAACCCTCAGTGAAACATAGCAGTTTCTCTGAAACTGCTATGTTTTCAGCTGCAGGGTTAAAACTAGAGAGACCTGGCACCCAGACCACTTCATTGAGCTGATTTGATCTGGGTGTCTGTAGTGGTCCTTTAAGTGTATGTGTTTATGCATGCACTGGCGTACATACCGCGGTCGCACGGGTCGCAGCCCTGCGACCAGGTGCCCGCCCGCCATGTGTTGCGGCCCCAGCCCGCGCAGAGTAAGCGCGGGGGGCCCACAGATCAGTTTTCGCACCGGGGCCCCATGGGTTGTGTGTACGCCACTGGGCGCAGTCAAGATGGCGGCGAGAAGAAACGCTCTCTCTGCACCGCCCAAGTGCACCCTAACGTTCTTCTACCGACTCCGCAACACCCTGTGGCTCCACACAAAAGGTCGGCACCTTAAACGAGCGCTGCGAAGTGTAGCGGCGTGGATCTGCCCGGCTACCCGGCGCCTCCTGAGTAATGGCCCATTCAGAGCCTCCAGACAGCGCCTCTCTCAGAGCTCCTCACAGCAGGATACGCTGACAGGCCTCCCAAACACCGGCCGTCGCCCTCCTGAGCACCAGGATGGGACCAAGCCTGCTCATCTAATCTGCCACTCAGCAACGCCGAATTCCTCCGGCCAAAGAGGCAAAACCCAGCACTCATACCCTCGAGCAACAGACCACGAGGCTTACCAGAAGGCAACACAGCCTCCAACTGGCGAAAGACCCGGACGGGATACCCCTCCAAGCCATACTGGTGGCGACCTCCTGCAACAGTACCAACAAGCAGAATGGCCGGTCTCCAGCTCAAAGCCACCGAGAGGCATAGGATGACTGATACCTACTGGGCGCACAGAGTATGGGACTTATTCGTTTTTTTTTTTTTATTATGTTTTTCTAATTTCTCTTTTTCACCAGTTCTCTCAGGACTGACACTGTGCTGCATTATTTTGCTGCCTACTTACTATTATTTGTACTATTATTTGCATTATCCATAACTCTATATCTAAACTTGTTCCATATCTCTTATGATAAGCTAAATCTCCTAGAAAAGCGCAGCTAAACTAAACTTGTTGAGCATTGGTTTTACTCAATTGTATACTCACTAGTACTCTGAAGCATAATCATCTAAGTAAGCTTGTTGAACCTATAAATATGCTTGAATTTCCTGTAATTACCTATTTTGCGCGAGCAATATATTATGTTGAGACATACATGTCGACCAACATACAAGCTACATATCCTTAACCGTAAGCATGACTAGCTTTGTTAAATTTTTTATTGTAGCGTGTTATATAAACGTCTTCTACTAGCCTGTTAACTCTATAATATAAAAATGTGCCGTCTAAACTGCCACAATGTGAAATGCTTTGAATATGCTTGTGGATGCTGTTGTGGCTCTACTTGCTTGTTGTCATCATCTGCACAAGAAAAATAAAGAATTTAAAAAAAAAAAAAAGAAAAGGAACCCACCCAAGATACATTATCTATGAGGTAAGCATAGTACTCCTTACTCTATACTATTTAAAGCCATTTCTTTATACAGTGCCCTGTAAAAGTATTCACCCCCTTTGGCATTTTTCATGTTTTGTTGCCTCACAACCTGGTATTAACATGGATTGTTTGAGGATTTGCATCATTTAATTTACAGAACATGCCCACAACTTTAAAGATGTTTTTTTTTTTTTATTTTATATATTGTGAAGCAAACAACAAATGCGACAAAATAACAGAAAAAGTCAATGTGCATAAATATTCACCCCCCTAGAGTCAATACTTTGTAAAGCCACCTTTTGCGGAAATCACAGCTCCAAGTCGCTTTGGATAAGTCTCTATGAACTTGCCACATCTAACCATTGGGATTTTTGCCCATTCCTCCTTGCAAAACTGCTCCAGCTCCTTCAAGTTGGCTGGTTTACGCTTGTGAACAGCAGTCTTTAAGTCTGACCACAGATTTTCTATTGGATTGAGGGCTGGGCTTTAACTAGGTCATTCCAACACATTTACATGTTTCCCCTTAACCCCTTAAGGACCAAACTTCTGGAATAAAAGGGAATCATGACATGTCACACATGTCATGTGTCCTTAAGGGGTTAAACCACTCAAGTGTTGCTTTAGCAGTGTGTTTGGGGTCATCGTCCTGCTCGAAGGTGAACCTCCGTCCTAGCCTCAAATCACACACTGAGTGGTACAGGTTTTGCTCAAGAATATCCCTGTATTTAGCACCATCCATCTTTCCCTCAACTTTGACCAGTTTCCCAGTACCGGCTGCTGAAAAACATCCCCACAGCATGATGTTGCCACCACAATGTTTCACTGTGGGGATGATGTTCTTTGGGTGATGTGTTGGGTTGGGTTTGCGCCAAAAAGTGATGGCCGAAAAGTTCCATTTTAGTCTCATCACACCAGAGCATCTTCCTCCATACATTTTGGGAGTCTCCCACATACCTTTTTGAAAACTCAAAACATGCCATTTTGTTTTTTTGCTGAAAGTAATGGCTTTCTTCTGGACACTCTGCCATAAAGCCCAATTCTACAGAGCGTACGGCTTATTCTCGTCCTATGTACATATACTCCAGTCTCTGCTGTGGAACTCTGCATGACCCTATGTAGGGGGAACAGTCCCTATTCTGCTCTGTGTCAGTGTGTATCAGGGATCCTTAGGATAGATGTCAATCCATATCTGCCAAGTGACCCTATGTGGGGGGAACAGTCCCTATTCTGCTCTGTGTCAGTGTGTATCAGGGATTCTTAGGATAGGTGTCAATCCATATCTGCCAAGTGACCCTATGTAGGGGGAACAATCCCTATTCTGTTCTGTGTCAGTGTGTATCAGGGATCCTTAGGATAGGTGTCAATCCATATCTGCCAAGTGACCCTATGTAGGAGGAACAGGCCCTATTCTGCTCTGTGTCATTGTCTGAGGGGAGTATCTGCAGTAATACAGAGTGTCTGGAGGGAGTATCTGCAGTAACACAGGGTGTCTGCAGGGAGTATCTGCAGTAACGCAGTGTGTCTGGGGGGAGTATCTGCAGTAACAGTGTCTGGATGGAGTATCTGCAGTAACACAGAGTGTTTGGAGGGAATATCTGCAGTAATACAGAGTGTCTGGGGGAGTATCTGCAGTAATACAGAGTGTCTGGGGGGAGTATCTGCTTGTAACATTTATATGCACTGAAAAAAAAAAAATAGAAAAAATAAATAAATAATGCAGCTTCCGAATTAATCTTAAATGGATGCTGTCCAGGAGGTGGAAGGGTCTGGAAGGGAGGGTCTGCTGCTGATTGGCTGGAATGTGTCTGCTGAATGTGAGGTACAGGGTCAAAGTTTACTGAATGATGACGAATAGGGGGCGGACCGAACATCGCATATGTTCGCCCGCCGCCACGAACACGCTATGATTGCCGGGAACTATTCGCCGGCGAACCGTCCGGGACATCACTATTCATATATGAAAAAGTAAAACCTCTTTTACTTTATTCATTTTAGGGTTACCGCAGTTCATGTATGAAAAAGTAAAAGTTCTTTTACTTTTCATTAGAATTCAGTATGACGTAGCATAGCCTTGAAGATGTTTATGCATTTCTTTTTATTGTATTAAAGGGACACTATAGTCACCAGAACAACTACAGCTTATTGAATTTGTTCTCGTGTGTAGAATCATTACCCTCAGGCTTTTTGCTGTAAACACTGTCTTTTCAGAGAAAATGCAGTGTTTACATTACAGCCTAGTGATAACTTCACTGGACACTCCTCAGATGGCTGTTAGAGATCCTTCCTGGGTCATGGCTGCCTAAAATGCATCCAAACATTCAGTGTCTCCTCCCTCTGCATGCAGACACTGAACTTTCCTCATAGAGATTCATTGATTCAATTCATCTCTATGAGGAGATGCTGATTGGCCAGGGCTGTGTTTGAATCATGCTGGCTCTGCCCCTGTTCTGCCTCTTTGTCAGCCTCAGCCAATTCTATGGGGAAGCATTGTGATTGGATCAGGCTACCACTTCTGATTATGTCAGCAGACAGCTTTTTTTTTAGGCAAACAGCATGCAGATCTAGAGCTTGTGGCTTAAATACAGTAAGATTTTGCTATATTTATGGAGGAATGAGGAGCCCAGGGGGTCTAGATGGTGGTTTTAACACTATAGGGTCAGGAATACATGTTTGTGTTCCTGACCCTATAGTGATCCTTTAAGCTAAAACAAAATGGCATAAGTTAGAACTACACAGCATGTTATGCACTGAAAGTAGGTGAGAGGTTATTAATTAAAGAAACATTAACGACAAAGTATACAGTTTAAGAAATACAAATTTTCATTAAAAAACATAATATTTGCATTTGCCCATAACAAATCCACTGGTGCACCTTCGGTTAAGGCCGCTTCAATCATATTGAAGATTCTGGCGCTAGGCCCCAATACGTCTAACACTTTATCTTGACAGTGATTTAGGGAATAGTCTACCTCAGGCGTGGCACAGGCCATATCGGGGACAGTAGGGCGTGGGCACTATTTCCCATACACATCAGGTCCATCATCAAAAGTATCCTAGGTGGGGATTGTTCCACCTATGCTGTTACGATAGAGCGGTTTGTCTGCTCTCAAAATTGTAAGTACATTTTATGTCACTATTACATATTTGCACATTTAGAGAGCACTATGGGCCTTCTTTTTCTTTAATTGCAAATAATCTACACTACAACTACTGTCTGAGGGATATCCTACAAGTGGGGAGTTGAAATACTACTGTAAGCTGTTTTACCGACAGCTGGTTATAGCTCTGAAAAACGTGAGTTGGCAATTTTTAGTTCTATGTTGTCTATAGTCCATGGACTTACAATACTGCACTATTGGTCTGGTCTCCTATTTTCTCTTTTGCATATGCCATTGATGTGTGATACTACTCCGGGGACATCTTATTCAACATTCAAAGACTTTTAAAACCTCAAAAGGACATTTTTATCTTTTACTTGGTACCTTTTTTATTACTTACCACAATATTGTATTTATTTTTTTACTACTTACCACAATATTGTATTTATTTTGGCACTACCTGTATCCTTTGTTCTGTTTGATTTATCCTTGAAGGTTTTGAGGGTTACCTTCCTATTCAGGTGTGCAGCCCCCTTGTGATCAGTTATTGTAGCGCTGTTCCACCCCATGCTTTTTGTGTTCTATACCATACTGATACATACACTGACAGACATACTGGCACACACACATACACTGACAGACATACCGTCTGTCAGTGTATGTATATGTGTATCAGACAAATATGCAGATACACAGACACGCACACTGACTATATACAGATACACACACTGACAACACACAGATACACTGACACATATACTGTCAGACATACAGACACATGCACCGGAAGACATACTGACACACACAAATACATAGTCTGACAGACATACTGACACACACAGATACATACACTGACAGACATACTGACACATACACTTAAAGACATACCGACACATATAAATTACATACACTGACAGACATACTGACACACACACACACACACAGACACATACACTGATAGACATACTGACACAAAAAACAGACATACTGACCCTCACACACATTCACATATATTGACATAAATATTAACACACACATACATACTGACACACACACACAGACAGACATGTAAAATTTACATTTTTAAACCCACCCTCCAGTTTCCAGCTCCCCCCCACCCCCCCCCCAACCAATGTGTCTCATTCCCTGCCCCCCGCCCCCCCCCCCAGCCTCCTCTTGTCTCATTCTTCCCCTTTATCCATGTATTTCCTTCCCCCCCTTAGCCCCTCCTCCTCGACGTGTCTCATTCTCCCATCCTGCCCCTCCATGTGTCTCATTCTAACATCCAGCCCCTCTACGTCTCTCATTCTTCCACCCAGCCCCTCCACGTTTCTCCCCCTCCCAGTCCCACTACGTGTCTCATCCCACACCAGACCCTCCACGTGTCTCACCCCCCCTTTTATGTGTCTCCTCCCCCCTCTTAGCCCCTCCATGTCTCTCCCACCCCTTCTCCAACCCATCCATGTGTCTTTCCCACACACCAGCCCCTCCTTGTGTTTCTCTCCCCCCTCCCCAGCCCCTCCATGTTGCTCATGCCCCCCTCCCCAGCACCTGAATGTTGCTCTCCTCCCTCCCCAGTCCCTACATATTTCTCTACCTCCTCCATGATGCTCTCCCCCATCTCCAGCCCCTCCATGATTCTCTCCCCCCTCCCCAGCCCCTCCTTGATTCTCTACCACCTCCATGATGCTCTCCCCACTCCCCTCCATGATGCTCTCATCCTCTCTAGCCCCTGCATGTTGCTCCCTCCCTCCCCAGTCCCTACATGATTCTCTACCCCCTCCATGATGCTCTCCCCCCTCCCCAGCCCCTCTATGATTTTCTCCCCCCTGCATGTTGCTCTCACCTCTTCCCAGCCCCTGCACTATTCTCTACCCCCCCCATGATGCTCTCCCCCTCCCCAGCCTCTCCATATTGCTTTCTCCCCTCCCCAGCCCCTTTGTGATTCTCTACCTCCTCCCATCCTTACCTGCTCGTCACGCGCCATTCTCGGTCTGCCAGGAAGTGGTCTCTCAGTGAGCACTTCCTATAAGACTGCACTCCCGCTCGGCCACGCTACACACAGTGACTGGCAGGAGGGTAGCGATGTGCTGTGTGCTCCCCTCCTCACGGTCATCTGGAGACCGCGGGCCTCGACCCTGAAGTGATGTGGCTAGCAAATGGTTTTGGGGGTCAACAGAGCGGCCGGACCCCCTCGAGTGACAGGCCCAGTCGCAGTTGAGACCCCTAGTTCCGCCACTGACCATAGAGAATAACTGTCTTTTTCCATTTAAAACTTGATGAAAGTAGCATTACACTAAAAAAAAAAAAAAATCTTTGGAGGTGACACTTGTAATTTAATGCTTTTTTTTCTTCTTTTCACAAAGTGTCCTAAAAAAATCTGTTCTTGTTCCAACAATCCAGTTTCTTCATTTCATTACTTTATTCTTCTGTTGGCCTCTGTTTATCTAGAAGAGCAAATGTGTTTTTCTTTGTTTTATTACTATTAGCTTTGAATCAAAAACAGCAGGAGAAACTGGTGAAAGGCTAAACTTAAAGTTGACTTATATAGCATATAGTATGTTATCCTTTATGTTCTATATTATTCACTTCAATAACTGGGTGAAAAGTCAATTTTGTTTCTTGCAGAGACTCCCACGAGATAGATCATTTCTATTGGCAGGAACTTCCAAGAGAACATTTGTACACCTATGGGAATAGCATGAAATAACCTGTTAAGTGGAAACATTTGCAGGAATAATTCTTCACAAACATGTTTTGAATGGCAGTCCAGGGAAGAAAAGAGTGATTGACTATGGAAACATAACAATTTGTGATGGGCTCCTGTTATCTCACTCTACGGAAAGCAAAATTAATATTAAAGGAACACTATAGCGTTACAATTACAAACATGTATTTATAATACTATAGTGTCCTACTAACTATTTAGATGTTCAGTTCAGATCCCCTCATTTTCTAATAAAAAAGCAAATGTCTTCACCTTATAGCCCCCACCATGCCAGACTCCACAGTGCCAGTCCATCCTCATAGGAAAACTTTTGGAGGCTAGTTCTTATGTGTGGCAAATCGCATTGCTGTGCCAATCAAATTCTCCCTAGGAGCACCATTTGATTGAGAACCGAGTTTGGCACAGTTCTCAAGGGGGAAGAGGGGGATATCAGGAAGACAGCCACTAGAGGTGTGTTAACCCTGCCATCACAACATTATCATATCTGCTAAACAGCAATGTTTTACATTGCAGGATTAAAATTAAAGGGACACTGCAACCTGACCACTTTATTGGCGTGGTCTAGGTGTCTTTAGTGGGCCTATAGTATGAATGAGTGGGGGAGCTAAAGCTGTCCCAGTTCCTTCATCATCACCTTGATATGCATTTGAAATGTTAACATGAAAAAGTCTTCATCATTATAACAACATTATAAAGACAACACTGTTGATTTATGGGCATCATTAGAGCATTGGTTACATTGCCAAATGCATGGAGAGGAGCATAAACAGACACCCTGAAACATATAAAATAGATACAGTTAGATTAGGAACTTCCAAAACAGCGTACTTTGACACAGTGGGATACTTATACAATATACAACATATTTCATAACTTAAAGGAATACTGTCACTTCCCTGCCATTTAATAAAACATTAAATATCAACTATAATTTATGTTAACCTCTATTTTTCACACAACACTCTGTATCCGCTTAAATGTATCTCAAAGATTTAGCAGAACATATCATAGTACAGTTCAGGTAAGGCAAAGACTGGGTAAACATTGATAATGAATAAGAGAAGGCTTGTTTCAATTCTCTCTGTATGCTGACTGCCAGGTACAAAGAACACAGCTTATAACTGATTGACAGGGAGCTAAGATGGAGGCACCCACTTGCAGGATAGAGAGAGATGGATTTCTACATGTATTTTTCACACCTCTTATACTTGTTAAAAAAAAAAAAAATAATAATTATATATATATACATATACACACACAAAATTACAAATCCTGGGAAAAGGCAGTTATATCGTATTATCTAAGATAGGTGTTTAAAACAACTACAAGCTTATTAATGTGTCTGCAAAGTATACTATACTTTGTATAATTCATATACTGTTTATAGGGTGTTACTTTGCATTTTTAAGTGTAAGAAATGTAAGTTTAAGAAACCCAAATTACTTAATCTTAATGGAGTGATTTGGGGGGAATAGATGCTGAATGCTATCCCTGCAGCATTGCAAACAAAAACATTGCTGTTACTGTTAATGAGAAACAATCCATGAATCTAAACAACAACAAAAAAAGAACATCTATTAAATTAATTAATAATAATAAAAAAATGATATATATATTATTTTATTTTTGTTTTGTTTAACTTGCGTGTTCCTTTAAAGATCCAACAATGCCAAACATTTAATTAAACTCATATGCTGCACCCCACGAGCCAAAATATATCAGCTTTTCATACTAACACAGATAGTTGGCAATGTGCAAACTCTGAATGAAGACAGACAAACATAAGCAGTTATTTATTATCATTATTCTTTTTTCTCCATCATCATAGAAAAAGCCAGCACACACAGCATATTGCAATATGTAATGAATTTGACTTTATTGGCTAATGCATCACTATTAGCTTCCTTTATATTAGATGATAACATAGCTTAACTGTTCATTTGAGCTCTTTTCTAATTCTATATCTTGACTCACTTGCACCATCTACTGGCTAATTGTTCCCAGCATATATTACCGAATCCAACTAATGTACATCACATACAGATTACAGACAACCTATGGCAGCCGCTCGGGGCTGGACTGGGAATAAAAAGCATCCCTGGAAAAACTTTTATACCAGCCTTATAATGCATTGCATCAGTATAGCACGCAGATATACAAGTGGATAGTATGATTTAGCATTGTAAATTCTTCCAGCAACTTGAAGTTCCCCTAAAGGACGTCAGGTTGGCTCCTGCGGCCATGCAACTACTTCTCAGATTGAGGAATGTATCTTCTATCACCATAAGAATGTCTATAATCTATCATAGAGTTTATGTTTACTTACTATAATCTGTTTTCTTGCATTACCTATCAGCTGGTGATCTGAATGGTGACAATGCATATTACACTGTATACGCACCTGACCATCATATTACACTATTTGTGATTAACTTGTTGGACGTTCCATTTCAAAACATGTGGTTGTGTTTGCTGGGACTCTTCTTGGAAGGCTTTCCACATGACTTTATATCTGTATAGTATCTGTAGGATTGTGTGCCCATTCAGCCAAAAAAGCATATGAAAGATCAGGCACCGATGTTGCGCAAGAATTTCTAGCTCACAATTGTCACAATTCCAATTCATCCCAAAAGTGTTCAATGGGATTGCGTTCAAGCCTCAAGTTCCTCCACACTAAACTTGTCAAACCAAGCTATCTTGCTATGCTCTGTGCTATGCAAAATGCAGTTAGGGCATTATGCTAAAGCAAAGAGCGCTTCAAAAGTGCTCTGCATATATGCTACCCTGTGTGGGGCAGGAGGATACACCTATTTTATTTGTTTAGTCTCTTCTCTTGTGGGCAGGACTTTTGGGCATCACCAGTGACCAAGTTAAACCACTAGCATATCCTCTATATATCTGCCCACAAACACTCCTCATTTCATACCACCAAAAGACTCTGGGAGTATATCCAGACTGACGGCATTCTGCATTGTAATTAAAAAAGTGAGCATATGATATCTCCTGAACTGAAAATGTGAAGTGTAACGGATCACCTGGCACCCCGACTGGGTACCTCCGTTGATGGATGCTCCTAGCGCTTCTTGAGGATTCCAAGCACTCTAGCCGACAACACAACCACCGCAGGACGAACCTCTCTTCCTTCCAGAGCGAAGCAGGAACGAGCTCTTAAAAGAGCTTAGGAGTGATTATAGCAAGGGAATATGCAGAGCATAGCAATCCCTTGTAGCAGATTCCCCCAATAAGAGACAGGACTCCAAATTGAGGGTGAAGTAGAACTGACAAAATCTTTATTTTACTTGGGACTAGCCCATTTGGTCATTACATTAACATTGCTGTGAAAACTCAATAAAATTACAAACAGTCAAATCATAGCAGGCAACATTCAGTGACTTATTATAACATAATTACATATTTATAAATAGGTGGGGAAGACCATAATTAACACAAATGTCTCTCCTGCATGCAGAATTAGCGATATGCAAATCTACCCGAATATGCAAATTACCAGTCTTGCTATTCAGGTAGTGCATATTACTGTTGCTACCAACAGAGGGCACTACACAAGCTCCATAGCCAAATCCACCTAAGGGGTAGCAATCCTCAGCAGTACAGGAGAGCAGGCAATACATCTCAGGGGCCATAGTCACATGGCAGGAGGCTGGCAATCAGTCTTCTCCAATGCCCAGTGGCAAGGCTGGTACCGCCACATGAAGTAAACATGTAGTGCTAAGTACAATATCTTTAGGGAGCCAGCTAAGTGCAGCCAACATTTCCAGTATGTCTTTTTTCCAGGTTCTTTACCAGGATGACATATACTATTGGGATGGTGACATTTGTTGACACTTTACATCATAGGCGGCTCTCTAATTAGGCAAGTTAGGTGGCTGCCTAAGGCCTTCCACTCAGTTTGTAGCTCCTTCGGGTGCAGATTTGCAGACCTTTAAGAAGTTGTCAGCAAGCTTTGGCCAATTAGAGTGTTGCTGCAGGTTATCACGTCAACTCTCTGAAACTTGAAGTGCCAGAACTCCAGAGATTAGTACCCCCAACCCTATCACACTTACCCCCCTTGCTCTGCCACACTTATCCTGTCATATTAACCCTCCTTAATTCTCTCACAATCACCTCCTTGTGCCCTATACTGACTTTTCCTTGCCCTGTCACACTGCCTCCTCCAACCATGTGACACTCATCCTGAACTCTGTCACCACCTCCAATCCTGCCACACTCACCCTGCAAAATGAACCCCTGTAATCGTGTCACATTCACCTGTAATCATATAACACTCATCCCCTAACTCTGTCACACTTACTCTGCCACAACACCCCAACGCTGTCTCATTCACCCCCTCATCCTGACACACTCACTGTTTTCTGTTTTCTGTCTTTATATTTTCCAAACTGACTCACCATACAAATTTGAGGACACCCAGAAGGTGCTGCTTCCCGGTTGCCTTTCCTGACCTATATTTAGAGCCAACACTGCCGAAGAGTTTTAGGTTTATTTAAAGATTGAATTGTAGTGAAATTAAATGGTATTTCAAAATTTAGTCATTTGAGAAAAATGTTCATCTAGGCTGTATTCCCAACGTTGAAGCCATTTTAGCCATAATTATGTAATTCTATTTTCAATCTAGCACAATTCTTTCATTGATAAGCAAAAACAATTCAGATTTTTTTTTGTGTGTGTAAGACATTCTGTAGTAAAGGCAAAAACTCTATTATTGATTGTTTTGCACTTTCTTCAGGAGATGAGTATTGCAAGGATGAGAATGATGTTAGTGGAGTATTTGGATTTGTGCTGCCATAGGCATAACAAAACTCCGGCACCCTTCTCTCCAATCTAAATTTGCCCCACCCCTTCCTGTCAAGGTAGCACCTCTTGCTTTAAGATTTGCACAGACTTTGACTGACAGACATACGCTGACACAGCCACTCACTGATGTGCACACACTCTCAGATACACATACAGTGACATACATTCACTGACAGACACAAACTGGCATACACACACACTAACTGACAGACACACACATTCAATGACAGGCACAAACTGACAGGCACACAAACATTCACTGAATTCACCCTTGGGTTGCCAACAGGGACGACTACAAAGTCTTGCATCTTCAGTAATAATAACAACAGGTACAAACATTAATAGAGGGGATCAAACTCTGCCTACCGACATTGCACAACTTGGTATGCTGACCCCGCAAGGTTGTGTGGGATGGCCTCTGCTGTGGTTTACCAAAAGGGTTGTTAGACATGTGCAGTAGGTTGCTTGGATATGTCAGGGATAATGATTGATGTGCCTTGTCTTCTTTTTGTAATTTCTCCCCCACCTAACACTCCTCATTTCTGTTCTGTACCCTTGAAAACTTAATAAAAATTGTCAAATTGAAAAAAAAAAAAAGGAAAGGGATAGATTGAAGATTTGAGTGAGAGCAGGAGTGAGGGTGGAAGACAGAGAACGTATTAATTGTGACAGGATAGGGTACATGTAAGCACATTATACATATTGGGATTTATTATTATTACTATGTATTGGTGGAGGCACTGTCGTAGTATCCCTATATGATATCTCGGCTCTGGACTTACTTTCCACATCGCAAATGAAGGTATGATGTCCATGACTTGTCAATTTATAATTAATAGCCTATATTTAATCCAGGAATGCTATAATATTAAGCTGTAACTAAAGTGTCACAGATCTCTACACACTTATTAAAACCATCCATTTTATAGCTACCTGATGATATCACATTCCTTATCAGAGTGTATTTTTCCATTCGTAGCAGAGATAATTAGTATTCCAATTCATACACAGAATGGTTTTATCAGTGAGTCACTGGAATGTGACTAAGACTGACTCTGAAGCTGCAGTTTTGTAATGAACAATATATTCAGCTTTATCTGCCATAATTCTATGTTTTGATTTATTTATGGAATAAAAGCCTAAAAGAATTCTTCTTTTTTTAATTTGAAGCTTATGTGGAAACAATGCCCCCCTCGACACCAGAAGCCATGAGTGCAGCTAGACATTCTCTGGTTTATTTTGATTTCTATAGCTTCGTGATTCTAGTGATTGAAATTTCAGAAACAAAACCTGCATTAATTTTCATAAGCGCAATGAACAGGATCCTATCTGCAGACAACCGGAGGTATATAGTAAAAAGGGTTAATGCACAGGGCCATATTTTCCCATAAGGCAGAGTAGTGTCCTGTAGGGGGTGTCCATTTACAGAACTTATATTGTCTTTTTGGAGCTTAGCTGAGGGGAGGTAAGTACCAATAGCCTCTGTAGTCTAGACAGCCTCCTGTGCATCACATCAGACCTGCAGGAACAGTTACAGATCTACAGAGGGTGTAAAACTGTCCCAGCTAATCCAGTATCTGTTTGTGAGGCTGGGCAGGAAGTGGAAGGGACTATTTCCCATTTGCTGACTACCAGCCTCTCACAGAGGAAATGCTTTCTGTAATATATGCAAGATACTTAAAATTCTAATAGAAACTTATACAAATATACTTTATTAATAATAAAAAACAAATGCAGCAAGAGGTTAGAGAAATGAATGATATGATAGTCTCTCATTTAGTCCTTTGGGGAGCCACTATGTCAAACTCGAATATCCAAAATGTCTCTTTGTTGAGCAATATTTCCCCCCGTTCCCTGCCACACTTAGGTGGTGGTATATGGTCTATAGCATGGGTCGTCAACCTGGTCCCTACCGCCCACTAGTGGGCGCTTCAGGATTCCAGGTGGGCGGTAGGGATTTCAGCGGCTAAATCCTCTTTTTTTGAGGATTTCTCCTTTTGGGCAGGCGGGCGCAAGTGGATATGCGCACGCAAGATTTCAGTGACCGGCAGGAGGGAAACGCTCCCTCCTGCCAGGCCACCTTCTGAAACCCCCGGCATGGCATGCGGCAGTGGTAAGATCAGACGCGGTGAGGGAGCTCTAACCTCTCTGCTCCCTCACACGATGTTTTCTGATGCCGCGGGAGCCGGAATATGATGTAATATTCCGGCTCCCGGTATCAGTAGACAGCCCGCGTGGGAGCAGAGCAGTGAGGTTAGAGCTCCTTCGCCCCCTCGGATTTGAACTCTGCCGCCCGCTGCAGTGAAGCCCCACTAGACCCCAGGGACAGATCCACACCAGCTCTCCAGGTAGGGAGGCTGGGTGGACATTTAATATTAATAATTTGTGTGTATGTAAGTGTGTGTGTCTGTATTTGTGTGTGTGTCTGCAAGTGTGTGTGTGTGTGTGTGTGTGTGTGTGTTTGTGTCTGTAAGTGTATGTGTGTGTATGTGTGTCTGTAAGTGTATGTGTGTCTGTAAGTGTATGTGTGTGTGTCTGTAAGTGTATGTGTGTCTGTAAGTGTATGTGTGTCTGTAAGTGTATGTGTGTGTGTCTGTAAGTGTGTGCGTGTCTGTAATTGTATGTGTGTATGTGTGTCTGTAAGTGTATGTGTCTGTAAGTGTGTGTGTGTGTGTGTAGGTGTATGTGTGTGTGTGTGTGTGTCTGTAAGTATATGTATGTATGTGTCTGTAAGTGTATGTGTGCGTGTATCAGTAAGTAAATGTGTGTATGTGTCTGTAAGTGTATGTGTGAGTGTGTATGTTTGTGTGTGAGTGTTTGTCTGTGAGTGTGTGTCTGTAAGTGTATGTGTGTGTGTGTGTGTTTGTCTGTGAGCAGAGTACTTGTAGAATAGAAGAAAGAAGGAGCAGAGTATTTGTAAAAAGGAGAAAGAAGGCGCAGAGTACTTGTAGGATAGGAGAAAGAAGGAGTAGAGTACTTGTAAAAAAGGCTAATAATAGTAAGTGGGCTGCCTAGTTCAGCCTTCCTACTGGGCATTGCTATAAGGAAGGTTTAAAAATAGAAAAAAAGGAAGAAAAAAAGGTGGGGAGGGGAATTGAGAAGGGAGAGGAGGGGAGCTGATGCCCAGATGAGAAATCATACTATGCGCAAACAGAGAAATCGTCTGAATATCACCGAAAGAGGAGACGTTCGTTTGTTCCTTACGAAAATCGAACCAGATATCAAATATTTAGTCTCGCAGCATCAACCTCAAGGATCTCATTAATCACTAGTAAAAGTAATTTCAATTTACTTTATTGTTTTCTCATTAAACTTTATAAAGTTAAAAACATTATAAACATGCATAAAGTAGAAATAAAAAGATAAATGTACGTACATTTTTTTTTTTTAAAACACCCTCCTTTCTAAAAAATATGGTGGGCGGTAAGGAAATTTCTCCATCAAGAAAGATGCATTAGTGGGCGGGTAGGTAGAAAAAGGTTGACTACCACTGCTATAGGCTGTTCTTATGCTCGACCTATGGCCCCAAATCTTCCATATAGGGGAGTTTCAGTTTTGCCAATGTAGGTTAAACCACATGGGCATGAGATTTTACAAATTACATAGGGTGTTTTGCGTGTAAGTGTATGTCTAATGTCATATTTCTTATTTTTGTGGGGATGGGTGGCCACACGTTACACACCCAAGACATCTTACACTGCCCCTGTTATGTGTCCAGATATAATCTTCATAACTGTTTACTGGATCCGTGTGTATCAATAAATCACACAGGCTTTAAGTGCCGAGAGACAAACTGAGGGCCCCTGTCAGATACGATATCTTGTGGTATACCATGCAAGCGGAACACTTCTTTGGCAAACACCTGAGCCAACTGAACCGCAGAAGGTAGCTTCTTAAGCGGAATGAAGTGCGCCATTTTGGAGAACCTATCCGTTACAGTCAAAATTACGGTCTGCCCATCAGATGAAGGAAGATCCACAATAAAGTCCATGGATAAGTGTGTCCACGGTTTCTTGGGTACAGATAGGGGCATAAGGAGTCCCAGGGGTTTAACATTAGGGGACTTACACTGTGTACAGACACGGCAAGCCTGCACATAATCTACCACGTCTTTTTTGAGTGAGGGCCACCAAAACTGTTGGAAAAGACCCTTGTAAGTCTTGGTAACCCCTGGATGACCAGCCGTTTTGGCGGTGTGAAATAAAGTTAACAACTTCTTTCTGTCTTTTGCTTTCACGTACAGCTTACCAATAGGAGTCTCAGAGGGTGCTTGGGATTGGTATGACTTGATACCATCAAGAAAAAGAGACGAGATAACCAAACGGGGTAGTAGCTATTATATTAGTTGTGGGTACAATGGGCTCAGGAGTGGAGGTAACAGAATCTACAGGTTCGTACTGGCGGGAGATAGCATCAGCCTTGACATTTCGATAACCAGGCCTGTATGTGATTATGTACTGAAAACGTGAGAGAAACAAAGACCATCTAGCCTGACGGGAGGATAACCTCTTAGCATCTGCGATATAGGATAGATTTTTATGATCGGTTATAACCAGAATCTTGTGTCTAGCTCCTTCTAACAAGTACCTCCATTCCTTAAATGCCATCACTATAGCCAATAATTCCCTGTTCCTGACGTCGTAATTCTTTTCAGACTCTGACAAGCGTTTAGAAAAGTAACCACAGGGAAGGAGGGGTTCGTCATATGATTGTCTTTGTGACAACACTGCTCCTATACCTGATTCAGAGGCGTCTACTTCCAGTACAAAGGGAAGGGAAGGATCAGGATGGTGTAACACAGGGGCAGTGGCAAATGCCTTTTTTAGAGTCTCGAAGGCCACAATAGCATTAGGATTCCAAACCCTGGGGTGTAAACCCTTTTTTGTCAGTTTAGTGATAGGGGAAATAATGGATGAGAAGTTTTTAACGAACTTTCTATAATAATTGGCAAACCCTATTGTGACGAAACCAATCTCGCCACATTGTGTTGGAGGAGCCTGGTTGCCCGCCTGCTGCCTCAGGACTATGGACCGGCAGCTAAAGTGTTAATTTTACTGTGCAGAAAGGTTTATTTTTCCCTTTCTGCACAGCCGTTCTATCTACCGAACAATCAGCTTCTTTTCAGCCTCCCCAGAGCCGTGGGAAGCCGGCCGGCATTGTTAAGGGGCCACCCAGAAGCTGGCGTGTGCCTCCTATTGACCTCCCTGAAGCCGCGGTTAACAAGCGTGTGCCGGCAATTGACCACCCAGTAGCTGCGGTTAACCGCAGCTTAATTGATTGTTACTGGGTGGTCGCGTTTACACCTAGCCGCCACACGATGGCGGTGTTCTGGAGCTCCCCGGGCAGCCAGCGCTTGTC
Organism: Pelobates fuscus; assembly: GCF_036172605.1. Classification (NCBI taxonomy): domain Eukaryota; kingdom Metazoa; phylum Chordata; class Amphibia; order Anura; family Pelobatidae; genus Pelobates; species Pelobates fuscus. The sequence goes on along the minus strand of NC_086317.1, from coordinate 376,817,106 downwards.
TGCCCGGCTTTCCTGCACTATAAGCGGACACTTTTGCGTGCAGGCACCGCTGAGCCTCCAGCCCCCTGGTTCTTATTCGGGACTTTGAATTTCTATCACAATCTATGTGAACTCGTCATGACGTGTGGGCGTGAGTGCGTGCGTTCGCCGTGATGACGGAGTAGGAGGGGAGCCCGCCATGCCTCGCCGAGGTAGCCGCGCCTGAAACTCTCCCACGCTGTGCAAGAGATCGATCATACAACCTGTTTATTTTCCCCTCAAGGAGTGTCCCCATGCTGGCCTTTGGTGTCGGAACGGAAGCAGAACCGAACAACAGTGCCAACGATAACCGCCGAAAACTGTGTGTCAACAGCCGCAGCTCAAGACTCGGAGTGCTGTCTCTCTAAAACATACTTCGCTTTGTGTCCACTTGGTTGACGTTTTGAAGCCCTGCTGGAAGTGTACTATGTATCCCTATTGTACATACGCTGGGAATAATACGGTGAAGTAGAACTTTATATACTCGAAACCTTTAAATTTTTTCTGCACTCCGTAGCAGCGAGTACAAACGCATACCTTAATTGCCTGATATTGAGTGTAAACCCAAAAGTGCTGACATTTATACCCTGAACTCTCTATACTCTGAGCTTAATCCAGCTCAATAAGTAAAAAAGGCAAAAGGAAAAATACGGGAAAAAACAAAACAAAAAAAAAAACAAGAGAGACACGATATCGCTATAAGCACACAGGTTTTGTATTTGTTTTTTATTTTTTTTCTCTTTCTGGCTATGGTTGAGGCACCAATTACCGTGCAATAAGGGGCAAAGGCTGAAAGAACCTTGATCACAGTATAGATATCAGGCAAATTCGACAATACATTTAAAAAAAAGAAAGGACGAGAGGAGGGGAGCAGTGCTGGAAAAGGGGGGGGGAAAAAAAAAGTTCACAGAAGGTTGTAGGTAGCAGGGAGAAAGAGAAAGTAAGAGAAAGTAAAAGACAAGCAAAAGAAAAACTAAAAGAAAACGGAAAAGACTTAAGGAAGATCTAAGCAAGTCGGACTAAAGACTGAATAAAGATTGATTGGTGGGCTTGTTCTCTCCATAAGCTGTGAATTGCTATAACATGGCTACGAAAAAAACACATGAAACCAAACTCTCTTCTAGGAAAGACAAAAAAGACCTCTCCCAAGATAAATCTCAGGATAAATCACTCACAACATATTTTTCCCCCCAGCAACATAAAAACTCCAAACATAGATTAAATGAGATGGATGTGACCTTGGAAACTTTGGATCTAGGACCAATAAGTAATCCTGATAAAGAGTTAATAACCATTTCCTTGCTCCAAACTAGTTTTAAGACCAATCTGGATGAGTTCAAAGCAGAATTGGCTTCAACTGCCGCAGAAATCAAACTGGATATTAAAACTGAAATAAAAGTTCTCGCTGCAAAAATGGAAACTTTTGAAGACCATCTCAAACAACTAGACTCCCAAGTAAAAAATTTAACAGAAGATCACGATAAAACTCAGCGGGACATTCTAAATCTTCAAAACAAATTATCTGATTTAGAAGATCGCTCTAGACGGAAAAATCTACGCTTTAGAGATATTCCAGAAAAAGGCAGTCAAGAGGATGTTAAGCAATCCGTGACGGAGTACTTAATCATATTGGGTGTCCCCTTTAAATCTCCAGATTTGATAATCGAAAGATGCCATAGGACATTCAAACCACAAGCTATTCAAAATGATTCTCCTCGAGACATTATAGCATGTTTTTTTTCATTTGACTTCAAAGAAACCATCCTGAAACTTGCAAGAACCAACCCAGTCTCTGAAGGTCCTTTTCAGAAAGTCAAAGTATTTCAGGACTTATCCTTCGAAACTAGAACAAAACGAAAAACATTCAGCTTTGCCACTCGATCTCTGAGAAGCCACAATATAAAATACAAGTGGCTTTTCCCTCTAAAACTCAGCCTTTCCTTTGAAGGCAAGAGAGAAATATTTGAGACCAATGCATCTCTAATAGATTGGCTCAAAAACAATAAATTATTGCTGTAGATTTATAATCGTATAATATAGGGGGAAAAACGCCCTTAAGGGTGGTCAGAAAGTGGAATAAGAGAAATGTGATGAGAGAGAGAGAGGGAGGGGAGGGTATTTGAAAATTATATTAATTAAGGCAAATTTTTTTTTTTTTTTTTTTTTTTTTTTAACAATTTAACATAGGAAAAAGCAACATTCACTTGTTTTCATTGGGTCTCTATAAATATGCTAATTATCTTACTCTTTGATAATGTAGACACTGCCTGGGCGTCCCCCACTAGATGGATATCCATGTGTAAATAACTCCAATATTATTCTACATGTACTAAAGAAAATCTTATTTGATTTAATTAATATGTCAAAAAAGGGGGTAACAAAAAGCAAAAAAAAAAAAAGACAGGTAATGCTGTTCTCAATGCCCTAGGCGGTGGTATATAATATACTATATATTTGTGAATGTATACAAATGTAACATATTATATAGCAATTGCAAGAACAAATTAGATATATATTATAGGCATTAAGATTAAGGTATTGATAGATAAAAGAATGCTCTGTTTTTTTTTTTTTGTTTTTTTTTTTTTTTTTCTTTACAATTTGTCCTTATTCTATATTCGTGGGTAAAACCACCCGGAAGGGGGAAGGAAGAGAAAAGGGGAAGAAAAAGGGAAAGAAAAGGGGGAAATAACATAGGATATCACTTTTTGCGCTCACATATTGCATAATGTATTAAAAATATAAATTAGTCACCATAGGTATCCTATAGGTGTTGTATTATAAGAAGGATACCCATGTCTAAGTAAATTCACTATCACTTTATAGGTCTTATGTAAAACTGCTGCTAATCAATTAACACTTTAAAAGCTAACATTAGGGAGTGGTCCCAAGTGAGATAATTCACCACAAACTCACCAATTTTTCCACAAGCTTAAGTCACTAGCAATTAACGTTTACACACAAAATATTCTTATTGTGTGCACTATGTATAAATAATGATAGACTAATTAAGATATTTATAAATTAAATAAAAATTTGGGGATTTTTTTTTTTTTTTTTTTCCTCTCTTTCCCTCTCATTGTCTCTCTCCCCCTGCTATATAATGGGAGAGAAGCAGCACAACAAAGGGAGGGCAATTCAGGGGCGGGTTTCTAACTCAGGCATGGTTCAGGGTTCCCCTCTTGTGTAGCTATGCTACTCGATTTTCATTGTACCTATATGGCTTTCAATGACTACAATAGCATTAGGTTTTTACCTAAATGGTTGAATGTAGATGGGGGGCTTATTCAGTGCCCTCCATCAGACGGTATACATGTTGGGTGTTGTATTCCTTTTTTTTATTTAAATGATAGCGTGACAAGCTATCTTTGGTTTTGTTTTTTTCAGGAAGTCAAAAAATATTGTCTATATGTATTTCTATGTTGAACTTTTTATCCCTGAATGTCCAGGGGCTTAATACAAATAAGAAAAGGCACAGACTGTATGATTCATTGATGAAACTAAACATACAGGTAGCGTTTCTACAAGAAACGCACTGGCTTAAAGACACTAAACAAACTTGGGGTGGAGAAAATTTTGCAACGGTGATTCAGGCCTCACTAACAGAAAAAAAAAAAAGAGGTGTGGCAATTATATTCAGAAAAGATATTAACTTGGATATTCTCCATATTGAATTGGATTTAGAAGCGAGGTTTATTATTCTATTATGTAAGATTGAAGATAGAGTTTTTACTCTGGTTAATGTTTATTTACCTAATGTCGATCCAATGACCAAATTTTCCCTGATAATGGATAAAGTCGATAAAATCTGCAGGGGACATTTGATCATTGCCGGGGACTTTAACTGTGTTAGTGATCCAGCTATGGATAGAACTTTTTTATCTCCCTTATCAAACAACAAAGGAGCTATCAAACAAGCAAAAAAATTGAATAATATTTGTAAACAATATAATCTATACGATATGTGGAGACTATTACACCCTTCTGAAAAAGATTTTTCCCATCTATCCGGGGTGTATGGTACTTACTCCCGGATAGATTTTTGCTTAACAAATGCCAACACCATTCCGATCTTTAACCATATTAATCTAAGGGAAAACACTTGGTCAGATCACAGTTTCGTCCTATTTGATCTTGGGGATTCTCCCCCTCTACATCGTAATACTTGGAGACTAAATGATAACATTTTAAAAGACCCTAGTAATAGGGAGGACCTTACCAAATTATTGAAATATTTTTGGGCAGAAAACGACCCGGGAGATACCTCTCCGTTAATAAATTGGTGCACTCATAAATCGGTAATGAGGGGCTATCTAATTAAAATAGACCACTTTCTTAAGAAAAAGAACGGCACAATACTGCCTGACTTATATATCGAATTCTACTCATGTTCTAAAAAGAATAAATTAAAATCTTCTCCGGAGTTGAGAACCCAATTAAAAGTTTTACAAACTCAAATTAACTTAAAAGAAGAGGAAAAAATTAAGCAAAATATATATAAACTAAAATTAAATCATTATGTCTCGGGCAATAGAGCGAGTAAAGGCTTAACTAGGAGATTACGCAATCAACAAGCAAAAAACAGGGTAGAAAAGCTGGTGGTTGACCATATTGTATACTCCACTCCATCTGAGATTGGACAAAAGTTTAACCAGTTTTACCAAGACCTTTACAATCTAAGGCTATCCCCAGAAACTAAAGACATCAAGGAATATTTATTAAAATCCCAATTGCCGAGAATTTCTTCCCAGGATTTGACCAATTTAAATAGAAAGATTTCAACCGAAGAAGTACAATTTCAAATTGAGAGATTAGCTACAAATAAAACCCCTGGTCCTGATGGTTTCTCAAACTTATATTACAAATATATGAAATCCTATCTTTTAAAACCTCTTATGGAAATGTTTAATCAACTCGCAGAAAATGAGGCCATACCTAAGGAATTATTACAATCCAATATCGTCCCAATTTTAAAATCTGGAAAAGATAGTAGGGACCCAAGAAACTACAGACCGATCGCATTAATTAATGTAGATATGAAAATATATTCCGCCATTATTGCTGAGAGATTGAAAACGGTCATTACAAAACTGATCCACCCAGATCAAATAGGGTTCATCCCCGGAAGATGGGCATCAAATAATACTCGAAAGCTTATAGATATTATCGGTTCAGCAAAAGACCATAAGGAGCCCCTCCTGGCCCTGTCCCTGGACGCAGAAAAAGCGTTTGACAGGGTCGGGTGGGACTACCTTAGAGAACTCCTTAAGGCATACGGCTTTAAAGGTTGGATATATACTGCAATTATGGTACTGTACTCTTCCCCCTCGGCCAGAACTGTAGGTCCCAATATTACTTCGTCCTGGTTCGATCTTAAAAACGGAACAAGACAGGGGTGTCCCCTGTCACCGATTTTATATATTCTTTCTCTCGAACCTTTCGCGGTTAACATTAGAAACAACCATTTAATTAAGGGGGTCCCCACTAAAACTCAGGAGATAAAGATTGCACTATACGCTGACGATGCCTTGGTTATTCTCATATCTCCGGAGGAATCATTAGCCGCACTCATGAAAGAAATAGATACATTTTCTAATATTTCTAATTTCAAGTTAAATGTATCTAAATCCACAGCTTTAACCATCAATTTATCTTCGACACAGGTTGAAAGACTATCCCAAAAATATCAATTTATTTGGACTGACACAGAAATTAATTATCTGGGTCTTAGTTTTCCAGCAAATGCCTCTCATATAATGGAGAGGAATGTAATGCACTTAATGAAAGATATGAATCAAAATTTTAAAAAATGGAAAAACCTCGAGACCTTATGGACAGGTAGAATCAATATTATTAATTCCTATATTTTACCGAAATGGCTGTATCTGTTTTCAATGGTCCCTCTCAAAATCCCTAAAGGTTGGCTTTTAATGATCCAATCGGCTATTAACAAATTCATTTGGAATAATAAAAAGCCTAGAATAAGTCAAAAAAATATTTCAAGAAAACTGTCCCAGGGAGGGCTAAACTTCCCAAATATCATAAATCTTTATCATGCGAACATTATACGACATATTTACATTTTACAAGAACCACAATTTTTTACTGAACCCTGGTATAAAATGGAATCCGAAGCTATACACGCTTCTAGCCTTTATTCCTATATCTGGTCAGATACTGGTAAGCTCTCGAGAGTGCTACCGTACTCCCCAATATCGCTGGCCCACACTTTGGAAATATGGACAGAAATTAAGAAAATCTTGGGTTTAACCAATCGAATCCTTAGAACCTGCAAATTAAATATATTAGAAGCTAATGTAGAAGATTTATCATTGAGACACTGGCCTAATAAGGACACTTTAACCATAGCGGATATTATGCAGGGTGATAATATTTTACCCTTTCAACAGTTAGTAGATAATTTGCATATTCCATCTAAAGAAATATTTACTTACTTTCGTATCAAACACTATATTCAGAAACATGTTGTTCAATCTACATTCCCATGCGTTAAAGAGCTGCAAACTCTATTCTCTTTTCAAACTGTACCCAAGATTATCTCGGTTGCCAACTCGCTACTTAAAGGCTTAGATCCCTTCCCGCATAGACTGGTTAAAACATGGGAAAAGGAACTTAATCTAGTGATCTCCCCAAACGACTGGTTTTCCTCCTTAATTTGGGTAAACAAATTTGTTCATGGATTGAACCTGACTGAGTGCCACTTTAAGCTTTTATATAGGTGGTATTATACTCCAACAAGGTTGGCTAAAATGTACACTTCTCAAGACTCAACTTGCTGGAGATGTGGCACCTATTCAGGCACATACATTCATATTTGGTGGTATTGCCCAGCACTTAAGCCATTATGGGCCTGGACCTTCAATATCTTTTCGGAAATATAAATGAATGAGGCTTCGTTTAATGATTCAAACAAAAATCCAGCCTCGGCCCTCCTTCATCTGAATTGGCCTTTCAAATCAAGTAAATATAGATGTTTAGCTACTCACTGCTTTATTGCAGCCAAAGTTACCATTGCAAGACAATGGAAATCTTCCGAGCCTTTTCAGAAGGCCTCTCTAATTAAACAAGTTAAACTTCAATTAACAATGGAAAATGATATTCTTAATACCTGGTCACTGGCCTCAAAAAAAAGAGACTGGTATTTACTTTGGTTAAACACCTGTTCCCTACTATATGGCAATTTATAAATTTTTCATGTGACGGGGGAGGGGACGGGGGTCTGACCACTCAGTAGATATACCTCTATGGACAATAGCTTTCTTAGTTTGTGGTTATCTTCTAGGGATATACTCCCTATCATATTTCCACAGACTCTGCGTATATAATATAATAACGACTTCCTCAGTTAATTTTTTTTTTTTTTTTTCTTATTGGCATGTTTTCTCTTTGTGTTTGCGTGGGGGATGGCCTGTTGCACCTTAATTAACGTATTCTCTCTATACAGTAGGAACTATTTATATCATTTGGTGTAATATGCAATATGTATGTTTGTAATGTATGTATTTTTCGAATTGTATTGTAATATAAAATATGAAAAAACATTTTGAATAAAGAAGTATTGAAAAAAAAAAAAAACAATCTATGTGAACTGTAGTAACCCAGATAGCCTGCCATGGAGCCTGTTCGTATAATTAAAGACTTTGGCTCCATGGCAATTAAAATGTATTTGTGTGATCTGGTGCCATTCACCTAATAATGTGCACCCAGACCTGAGCTATCTGGGGATATGTTACATGTCTATGTTTTGTGTATAAAATGTGTCTGTATGTATTTTAAAGTGATAGTTTGTTTCTGTGTCACCATGTGCATAATGGAGTCTGGCCTTTGTCCTAGGAGATAATTGAATTGCTTCATTAATTATCTCCAGGGCAGGGAGGAGGAAACCAAGATGTATGGTGGGAAAGTATTGTGGCTGTGTGTACAAAAATGATACATGTCTGTCTGCTGTTTCAGTCTTCCATCTGGTCCCCTAGGGGAGTGTCCACCAGGTGGGAGACCTGCATAAATACAGGGGCAGGTAGCCCTGAATAAACAGACCACTGCTTGACCTTCAACACGGAGCCTTGTCTCGTTCTTGGGGGGATTCACTGTATGCTGCTGGAGATTGACTGCTAGGAGTGTAAGCTGATGTCTGCTTTTCCTGTTCGTCTGCTAGCAGCTATTTGTGAGGTTCCAGCTGGAGTGCTACCTTATTCCCTTGTATGCAGTTCGGGAGTTTGGTGCATTCATTTATATCCGAATTCGTGAGTTTTGGTGCTTTTACAGTAGCTGTGCCTTTTTGTGAAAAGGGGATTATCGCCTAAACCGATTTTTCCCCTTTTATGCTGAAACGGTCCGTAACACCTATAAATCGCTGTATTGCCTTAAGACCTTGGGGAAGGGGCCAGGACAATATGGCTTCCAATTTGAAAGGAACCATGCTGAATCCTTGTTCAGAAATAACATAACATAAGAAATAGGAATTGTACAGAAGTTTGATCGAATAAGCATTTTTCTAATTTACAATAAAGACCGTTCTGCAACAACCTCTTAAGCACCATCCTAACATGAGTATGATGTGTCTTCAAATCTGGAGAATATACAAGTATGTCATCAAGGTAGACTACAGCACAGACATGCAGTAGATCTCTAAGGACATCGTTTATGAGATCCTGAAAAACGGCAGGAGCATTACACAATCCAAAAGGCATGACCAGATACTCGTAATGCCCACTACGCGTATTGAACGCCGTTTTCCATTCATCGTTCTCCTTGATACGAACAAGGTTATAAGCCCCCCTGAGGTCTAGTTTAGTAAAATATCTAGAACCTTTGACACGATAAAACAATTCAGTAATGAGGGGGATCGGATAGGCATTTTTTAATCGTTATATTGTTTAGGGCTCTGTAGTCTATACACGGTCTCAAATCGGCCTCCTTTTTTGCCACAAAAAAGAAACCAGCCCCGGCAGGAGAGGAGGACCTTCTAATAAAACCTTTACTTAAGGCCTCCCGTATGTACTCCTCCATGACCTGGTTTTCTTTCTCAGAAAGAGGGTAGACCTTACCCCTAGGAGGCACAGTACCCGGTAATAGGTTTATGGCATACTCACGGTGTGGGGGTAGCTTATCTGCCTCCCTTTTTTCGAAAACCAAAGGTCTGCATACACAGAAGGGACAGAAACAGAAAGCGGTTTAGCCGTGGGCACGTTAAGTAAACAAACGGGACGTACTTGGGCCATACAGTCTCGTTGACAGGATTCCCCCCAGGAGAGTATGTCTAAACAACCCCAATCAAGTACTGGGTTATGTTTCACTAACCAGGGAAAACCCAGAACAATGGAAGCAGTAGGGGAGTCAATTATTTGGAAGGTTAACCTTTCCTTGTGTAAAGCACCCACAGACATAACTATATCTTGGGTTTCATGGGTCACCAGAGGTCTCTCAAGTGGTCTACCATCTATGGCCTCAACGGCCAAGGGTGTGGCCTTTTGGATCAAAGTCAAGGCTGCGGTTCTGGCAAAGGTCTCATCCATAAGGTTGTCAGCCGCACCTGAATCGATCAAGGCTTTAGTTGTTATGGTGGTTTTATTGACCAAAAGAGAGACCATAATAAATTGTCTGGAGATGGACACATGAGGGGACAATGTCATAACACCCGAGGCCGACCCCTCTCTAGGCCTTAGGTGCTGGAGTTTCCCTGTAATTTAGGGCATGTATTACAGTGGTGCCCCCTCTTTCCACAATAAAGACATAACCCCTCCCTTCTACGATACGTTCTTTCAGCCTCAGTTAACCCCGTAGCACCCAATTGCATGGGTTCGGGGGATGGTTGCCTAGGAGCGGGTAACGCTAGTAATGCAGTACTGGGTAGGGCAGGTAACACCCGTGTATCCAGCCGTCTTTGACTACGTCTCTCTCTAATGCGGTTATCAATAAGGATTACATAGTCTATAATATCATCTAGAAGGACAAGCAATTCCCTGGATGCTATCTCATCCAGTATGTAAGCGGCCAAACCCTCCTGAAAGGCTGTTACGAGGGCGTCGTTATTCCAAACCACTTCAGCTGCTAGAGTGCGGAATTCTATAGTATAATCCGCTACAGATCTGTTACCCTGTCGAACCCTAAGCAGAGCTTTGCCAGCAGAGGCAACCCTACCGGGTTGATCAAACGTGCGTTTGAATGCTGACAAAAAAATCTGCAAAGGACATAGGAGACATATTTTCCCACATGGGGTTTGCCCATGCTAAAGTTCTTCCAGACAGGTGGTTTATCAAAAAGGCAATTTTGGATCTGTCGGTGGGATAGGAACGTGGATTCATCACCAAATGGATGTCAATTTGATTGAGGAAACCACGACACAATGCTGGGTCACCACTATAGCGCTGTGGCGGTGTCATATGGACTACATGAGCAGGAATGGGTACTGGAGTGGCAATGGGTTCGGGCACAGCAGCAACCGCCTCCTGGACGGCAGGCTGCAGGTGTGCAGTACGAGCCAGTATGGTCTGCAAAGCTTGAGCAAACTGATCCATACGGTGGTCCAAGCCATCCATTCTAGCCTCCTGATTAACTAGGAGCTGTGGTATGTCAGCAGGTTCCATTATGGCCCTGTTGTAATGTCACGATTCTGGGAACCCAACACGCTAACACACACACAGACACACACACAGAAAGTGTGCAGTACCGGACCTTAGAGTGGCCGGGCTAAGCACACACAGAATAGTCAGGAGATAAGCCAAGTAAGGGGAACCAGAAAACAGAATAACGAGAAACAAGCCGAGGTCAAAGGGTAGGAGAAAGTCACAAAGTCAGTATAACAAGCCAGAGAGTACGTAACCAGAAAGCACACGTTCAGTATCAATACATAAAGCAAAGACCACAACAGGCCACCGAGAGGCAGGAAAGGTAAGTATAAATATCCTAGCCTTAATTCTGATTGGATAACTTTCAATCAGAAATAACAAACACACGTGGGGGGTATCTATACCCCCCACTGTGATTTTTGTACTGTCGCTTTAACGCCGGGTCACGTGAGTGACCCCGGCGTACTGATATGGGTGCCGGCTCCCAGCGTGCAGCGTTAGACATGCTGCCGCTGGGGGGAGGAGAAGGAGAGGACGCGAGCGGCGTGTCAAGAGGAGAGGACGCCGCTCGCCGAACGGTAAGAGGAGGGGGAACCGCGGGCAGCGACGGACCGAGGGTGAGTGCTGCGAGCGGATTGCAGCCTCCCCTCACCACTACCCGCGGAGCCCTGACAACAACATTTTCCAGTTAGTTTTTACTATAGTGGACACCTTTGGGGTAGCTTGGTTGTAGGTCATTGGAAAAATCATCCTTGGGCTTCCTATTGGCGCCCGCATTCTTTGCTTCTTGTAGTGCTCTTCCTAAAAGTTGGCTATTGTATCCACGTTGAAGGAATGTCTCTGTCATTAGTTGGACATATCCCATTTTGAATACCCTGGGTTGTCTACTTTGGCAAATGGTATGCCATGATGGGGATAAATCTCATTCCTGGGCTGCCAAACAGTTTCAATGGCACCATAACTAATCTGGCAAATTTGAATGAGTAAAAAATTAAATGGGCAAGCCCTATATTTGACCCTGTAACTTTCCAAAACTCCATAAAACCTGTAAATGCATGGTACTGTTTTACTCATGAGACATCGCTGAATACAAATATGAGTGTTTTTAAAGCAGTAAATTGTATAATGACAATGATATAATCAATGAAAGTGCAGTCTTGTGTGAAAAATGCATAAAACTAATATGAACGCTAACTTTGGCCAGGGTTTGTGACCAAGTGGCTACTACAAAAGACTGGACATACCCTGGGCTGTCTACTTTTACACATGGTATGCCATGCTGGGTTAATTTTTATTTCTGGACTGCCATACAGTCCCAAAGGCAACATAGGCCCGGCAAACCAACCTGGCAAATTTCAATGTGTAAAAATGAAAACTGGGAAAGCCCTATATTTGACCCTGTAACTCTCCAAAACACCCTAACACCTGTACATAATGGGTACTTTTGTACTTGTGAGGCATCGCTGAACACAAATATGTGTCATTTATTGCAGTAAAAACTAACAGTATTATGATATTAACAATTAAAAAGCCATGCGTAACTTAAAAAATAACATTTCTTAATTTCTCAAAGTTTTTTTTTTTTTTGTCAATCTTTCTTTTATTGAGGCATATGGTTATGGTGGTAAAGAATAAAGAGAGGGAGACTTGCAGGGGTTACACAGGCTAATATCATCACAACAAGTTACAAAATCTCCTAGAGTTATCCGCCTCATTTTATATTTTTTAAACAAGCTTAGAACATTGAGTTATTCAAACAGGTGGGTTATAATATATGTCTTGGTTATCCAGCTTAATAAATGTAACGTTGAAACATCAATATACATTTTGTGTAAAAACATAGAAATATCAGGCTTTATAGCAGTAATAGATTGAATACGCTAAGCTTGGCAGATGTATAATTTGTCTAGTAGACTATTAGAAATGCATCAGGATAACTGTTGCTTTTAGTGGTAACAGGTGAGCGATTATTATGGTAAGGCATGGATTAAAACGAGCTATTAAGTAACGCCAAACTTAAGATCAGGGATTTCTCAGGGATGTTTAAACTAGTATGTAACCTGTTAATTTAACAGAGCTGTGTGAAGCACATGTTAGGTAGGTTCTACATTATGCAATTATACTTTTATACAGGGACAGTTCAGCTGTTTCTATCCAGCAACAAAAACAAGTAAAGTGAACTGCGAACAGGTTAAATCTCGACATGCATGTGTCTATGTGAGCATTTTATACGCAGACTTAAGTTCCCTATCATGAAGTGTGTGCAAGAGGATTTAAACAAACATTTACAGCATAAGCTCAGGCCTAAAATTGTTAAACATTTAGGTAGTAGGTGAGGCAGTAGGCCAGGTAGACAATATGCCGCAAGAAACACGAAGACATATCTGTACTATAGTGTCTTAGCGATATGATGCATCAGATTACTAGTAGATGGGAACAAATATAAACGAGTGGGTTCAGTAAAGATAAATTAGCTATGCTTGTACAGGTAAGTTCTTACAGTACGTTACAATGTCGGTTGCACGGTTTGATCACTGCTGATTTAGTCGTGTAGTGTGCTTGGGGTCGGGAGTCCATTATTAGCCGATGCCCTTGCTTGGCAAGGTAACACCCCCATCCATGGGAGTCCGCGGGGAGGCGGCGGGGCGCTGTTGCCCGATGGCCATCAGCCAGCCCCAGGTCGTTGTGAAGGCCTGCACCTGCTCTCCACTGACTCGGTGTCTCAGTGAGGCCGGGTCTTCCCGTCTTTGGGCGCCGTCATCCGCTTGGGTGTTCTGCCGCTGCCTGCAGCGGCCAAGCCTGCGGCGTTGTGGTCGGTGCCTCGGAGGTTTGCTCCGGGTGGTCTTCGGCCCAGGAAGGCGCTTGGGACGGCCATTAGGCGCGGCGGCCATTTTGCGTGTGTCATGAGGTGGGCTCTCAGCCTGCCGAGGTTTTGCTTGTTGTCGCTGATGCAGGGCCAGGTTTCTCCAGAAATTGTCAAATATCTCATCCAGTCTTGCAGAGTAATCTGTCCGCTCGGCGAGGTAGTCAGTGGCTCTCGCTGTGTTCTCCCAAGGCTGCGGGAGTAAAGCTATGACTGTCCCTTGTGTGTGGTTTGTCTCGCTTGTCGGCGCCATTTTAAGTGGGCCATGTGCTTGGAAGCTCTTTAGATTCTCTCCCGTGAGTTGCGATTTCAGGCTCCGTTTGTCTCTCCGGTTGTCCATGCCGGACCGAGATAACCCCCATCGGTCCAAAGGGGGGGGGGGGGTAGGCGTCGGGAACCCCTGGGAGTCCATACTGAGGTCGGCAGCGTGGTGAGCGGCCGTCTCTCCACTGCCCGATCTCTGGTAGGCCTCAGGTGGCAATGCAGGGTCTCGATGGGTTACAGGCTTCGTTTTTGCACCCAAGTGTCACCCGGGTGTTCCCTACTTAGTGGCATCTCTCCAGCATGTGCTTGTATCATTTTTTGGGGGGGTAAATTCCCCAATTTGTGCCGTGTTGAGCTGGAGCTGAGGTGCAGCACAACCGCTCTGTTTGGATGCCAGGCTCCGCCCCCAAAGTTTTTAAAATTTTATTCATATTAAATTATATTTCAGATATAAATATTTATAGATATTTAACAAAAACCCCATTTCCCCCATAACAAAATGATATATAATACATCAGATACTGCTCCTGTGTGAACCCTTACACAACTGCCTTATGATTTTAAAAATCCCATTCAGATTGATATCTCCCTGGCCACTTCAAACCTTATAATGTCTTTTTACAAATAATAAAATGTGATTTCCTTCTTTGGATCCCACTAGGTTTATTTGGAAATCGATGCTCTGCATGTGAACCTTTGTTTTATTAAATAATGTCGTACTTATTAAAATATGATTCTTTGTGAGGTTTGAATAACTGAACAAATAGTATCGCTGGCAAAACAAGAGGTTTTTAAAATAAGTTCGCTATCAGGAGATTGAATAAAACATTATATAACTGCAGATTACTAAAATGTTTTTTTCAACGGATTATAGCACCTGGAATTAAATATATTTTGCTGCTGGCAATGGGTGCAAAGATTAGTTTTGGTAGAATGTAAAATCTGGTCTTGAATGTATTTTTTTTCATAAATGTCTATATGTTATCTAGGCGCTGGTTATTGATAAAATAATGAGAGAATCACAGATAAAAGACAAAAAGGCATATATATATCCTAATTTCTGAATAATTCTTAAAATGGTAAGAAAATGTTAAATGCTTATCTTACGGTATCAACATAAACTACGATATTGAATTAAATGAAATAGTGAGAATTTTCTGCCTTTATTACGATGATTAGCGTCTATTATTTGGTCTGCATCATTTTTCATTTTTTTACTTCATACTTTATTATTGTTTTAAGCAGGTTTTAAAGGATCACTGTTACTTGTGAGGCCTTGCATTCTTTAAACAATCCCTCAGTTTGTCATGGCCGCCTGCATAGTATCACCTGAGGGGGAATATATTTATCTAAAGCTTTCCTTCCTTAATGCTTCCATCTCCTGGTTCCAGTACCCCTTCATCATGTCTGAGAAAACAAAACCCCTTTAGCAATATGGGGCTCTGGCACCGTCCATATATTTATATTTGCAATGTTTATTCCACATTAGCATATGCCAATCTTTATCATACATATATGGGCCAAGCCCTATAAATAAGGCCAGTTTAATGTTGACCGTTTAAAACTGTTTTAGATCAAAATTAATTAGGCCCAGGCACTCAGGATTGCTGCAGGAAGGCAGGTTTATTGGTTTGGGCTACGCAGAGGCCTTTATCAAGCTTGTTATTTTATCTACTAAACTAGGTTTTGCCATCCCCGGCCCTGATAAGCATCTGGATTCATATGTGTGAGTGCGGTATCCTCCGTTTGTGAATTAGAACTGTTTTAGAAGCATACACTGAACCCCCCTGGTTTTTGTTGTTGTTGCTAACTAGAGCAGGAAATGTCAGTGACCAATCCACGTAAATGTAATAGTTTATTGTCTTGAATTATTACGGAGCTGAGTGTTTTTAAAGATGTGTGAATCTGAATGCACAACTCTGTTTATTAGTTTATGTAAGTGTACGTTTGTGTCAGACTACCTGATATATATACATGTTAGCAAATCGATGTGGCAACCAGAGGAAAATAAATGTAAACCTACAGCAGCTATTTATGTTGGAAAACTACATGAAACTAGTTTTATTATTTATCTATTAAATTGTAATGTTATAAAATGCAAATCTTGCACAATGATCACAGTTTATCAAGACACCATCATTTGTTCTCTGTAAAGACAGATGGCTGCTTACCACTGATCAAGTTCATAGGGAGAGGCATCTGTTACTCCAGCTGGTTTGCACAAACTCACCTATATGGCTCCAACAGCGTTTTATATGAGCATATTCAGAGTGGCTACTTTGCGATAAAGTTTTTGCAAGTGATTATGAACTCACCCCATATACCCACAACTCTCTGCTTAGTAAACTAATGGGAAAAGAATGATTGAAGAGAGTTATGCACTAATCAGGAATGGTCAGGAATACGCTATGGAATTGCAGATCCATATGTTATAAAATATAGACCAATATGGCTAAATTGAAAAACTAAGCGTGCCAATTTTGTGCTTCAATTTCTAATTGCCTGGTCAGTTTAGTAAACAACCATGTGTCATAGTTATTACATTATTACAAATCTCTTGGTCCTGTGATATATTTTAGAAAATGAATATCGAAATTTTAAGAAACGTGTTTTAAAGGGACACTGTAAGCACTATACCCATTTGATCTCATTGAATTGGTTATAGTGCGTGGAGTCCCTGGCACTGTCCCTGGCATTCGGTGTTCAACCATTTTCAAGCAGTTTAATAAGGGTTCCTGGCCATCCACAGTCTGGCCCCTATTAGAGGTATAGCTAAGGCAGAGATTACACACTTTCCAGCAATGGCCATTGTGATAAGCTGAAAACAGTCAGCTGACACCTCTCAACTAATAACAGCCGCACATTGCTGCACAGGCTAATGCTTACTCATTATCCAAAGCAGTACAAAGAGTAGGGGCTGCTGTGAACTATCCTTTAGCATCAAAACTGTAAAAATGTTATAGCGCTGATTTGAAGGAGAGTACCAGGAACTCAACACTATAACCACTTCAATCAGATGATGCTGTTACAGTGCTTAGTGTTCCTTTAAGTGGAGTGGTTTATTGCACCCAACAGTACGTATATAGAGACATACTATTCTCTCTCTCTCTCTTTCTCACACTATTCTAAAGTGTGTATGGTTTGGAATTCAGTGTGAATTCTACATTTTTATCCAAAACAGCCAAACTTAAAGCACAGCTGACTTGCAGAATTTTTGCAATTCAAAATATTTTTAATGACTGATCCTGATGAGGTATTGCTTATACAAACTTAAACTTCCATTCAAGATCCACTACACTTGTAGATTCTACGTTGAAATACGTATTAATTGTGCTCTTGCACGTTCCTATTGCTGTGACCCTGTATGCCCTGCAGTAAACGGTTTCAACAAAAGCAAATAATGCACAGTATATATGCTATTTTTGTTCAAAAGAATATGAAAAGACATATATGAAAGAAAAAGCAAATAAAAGGGATCCAAGTTCTTTTTATAATAAATATAATATTATGTTCTAACATCTGCTTTGGATCTGGGAACAAGTTACCATGCCAACTCTGCATGTAATTTGATAAGCAAGATTGAAAGTAATTGTAAAACTATGTAGCAACAGAACATCTTATTTCATCTGAGAGCCATAACACTATTTGTTTTAGCTGGGTCACAGCCAATGCAACATATCTGTACATTTGAGTAGCCTGAATTGGATTAATGTGCAATGTGAATTTTAAGTTAAGATAAAAAGTGATTTGGAATGTCACACTCAGAATCCACACATTAAAGTATATACTTGCAGATAAAGTATCATATCAGACTTGTAGTGACTTGTCGCAAGGATCTGCGTGATATATTTTATATGCTGTTTATAGGGTTTGAAAATATATGTGGATAGTAGGATCCAGGCGGGACTTTCTATGTCCCAACATGACATTTATGATTCTAGTAAGAGGTCCATTTATAGAAATCTGTACGAAATGCTCAAAAACATGTAAGAGCCAGAATCAACAATGTAAGAAATTGTCTTTTAATGGATTGTTAAATTCTGCTTTAGCGATATTTCCAGATTTATATTTTCAGAGTACCGTAGTTAATGGTAAGTGATACATTTTAATTTCTACATTAAACATTTCTGTAAAAAACATTTTGATTATCTTTTAACATTTGCCTTGAATACCCTCTAATATCTATTGTTTGAAAAACATACAGAATGAAGTGGCATCGTATTTATAGGAAAAACTGTAACTATTAAGGTCTCTTGTAAACGGATATTTAATAGCAGGAAATATCCATTGATTCCACACAGTCTGCCCATGTCAGGGGTCCGCGGGCGGCTAGTAGGGGAGGCTGCTCGCAACTCGCAGCACTCACCCTCAGTCCATCGCCGCCCGCGGTCTCCCCTCCTCCTACCTGTCGGCGAGCGGCGTCTCCTCTCCGCCGCTCGCCGCTCGCATCCGTCACGCCTCCCAGTGGCAGCATGTATAACGCTGCACGCTGGAAGGTCGTTGATTTATGCAAACGCCAGGGTCACGTGAGTGACCCGGCGTTAAAGCAACAGTACCACAATCACAGTGGGAGGCGTAGATATCTCCCACGTGTGATTGTTAATTCTGATTGGAAGTTATCCAATCAGAATTTAACCTAGGGTATTTATACTCACCTTTCCTGTTCCTCCCTGCCCTGTTGTGGTCTTTGCTGTATAGTATTGATTCTGAACTTGTGATTTCTGGTTACGTACTCTCTGGCTTGTTAATCTGACTTTGTGACTTTCTCCTACCCTTTGACCTCGGCTTGTTTATCGTTATCCTGTTTTCTGGTTCCCCTGACTCGGCTTGTCTCCTGACTATTCTGTGTGTGCTTAGCCCGGCCACTCTAAGGTCCGGTACGGCACCTTTTCTGTGTGTGTGTGTGTGTGTGTGTGTGTCTGTTAGCGTGTTGGGTTCCCGGAATCGTGACAGCCCAAGCTTACTGTATGTTAAAAATGAATACGTATTTAAACGACCAGTGATGATCAACAAAGGATTTATCATGGTTGCAATAAAAGAAACCAGCATTTCTGGGAGGAATTCAATATAATACCTGGCTCAGTCCCTTTCTATGTTGTGTCATTCTAACTGGCTTATTGGCATACATAGGTGCTCACCCAGGTACAGGGCTGAGTTGGTTGTGCATGGCATTTTGTCCAGCGAATTTCTAATGTCACAGGAAGTTAAGATGAGCACTCGTTGTTTGAAAGATAAATGCTGCTTAGACAGTGTAGACATTGAAATACGACATTGAAATAAGACCTATTCTTTATTTGATAGAAAGGCATCAAATGTGTGGCCCACCAAGATAATGTAAGTGTATACAAGTGGCAATGAACACAATGAACTGCCTATCATTTTACGTTCAACTAACTTTGTGAGCCGGCTTTATGTGTATTATCTGTACATTAAGTGTGTCTGTTCCTTTGTAGCTGTTGCCCCAGGACTTTATTTTGGTGAGTGCCCCTTGTTTGCTCTCGTGGGGTTCAAGTGGATGCAGTTCCTTTTAGGGGAGTCTGTCTACTGTTTTACCATTACTGCTTAGGACTTAAAATACATGGTAAAGGATAATACTTCTTTCTTGACTACACCTTTTATTAACCATTTTTAAATACAATGATGCTCAAACATTGCTACAACTAGTTTTACTGATATGCACAATGTTACATTGGATGTGCATTATGTTGGATGATACACATAATCTCAAGGAAAGCATTTTTGAGGGCTAGGTTTTTGTTCCCACCGCTATTAGGCATTTGGGGCATCCTTGGCATCATGTATGATTCATATAGCAGCTATTTTGCGGTGTTATACAACAATTATCCACCCTTCCAAAAATAGCGCCAGTACACTCCTATTTCTTCATATTTCTATTTTTGCTTATCTTATATACCAGTCGTACTTGGCAGCTTAGGAAATAAGATGTCTTTATTTGATAGAAGAAACAAAAGCTATATGGATATGGAAACAGAGATAGCGAATTGGACAGAACCCCAAGTAATAAGACATAAAATAGAATATAATAACGATGGGGAGCATTTGGAAAAACTACTACAAAAAGAGCTAAAAATAAAATGGGAGATAGCCACATTAGAAAAATATCTAAAAGAAGGCATCACTCCCAGAGGCCTGAGATATTTCAAAACCCCTACATTTGACAAAGATGTCACGAGCTTCATGGAGGAATGGAATTCTATGTTAGAGAATTTTTCTATAACCTCCATGAACTTGATAGTAAAAAGGAGAAAGGAATATCTAAAAGAACTAGACTTAGAAATTAGCAAAAACCAAAACGCCATTTTGAATACATTAAATCAAGAACAATTTGACCAAATGACACAAGACATAAAAGGGAATCTGGATAAATTAGAGAAAGAGGTAATAGAGGTAAAGAAGAGCAAATACCTTAGGGATATTAATGATTATAAAACCAAACAGGTTAGAACATTTTCTAAATACAACTTAAAAAATAAAGAAGTAGAAAATAAAGAAGCCCGGGAAAATCAACCAAAATATCAAAAACCTCAGTACAGAGAGGACACACAGAATAAGATCTATCCTAAATATAGAGAATATAGACCCCTGAGATATAGAAACGACCAGGATCAACAGCCCTGGAATAATTGGGTTAATACTAGACCGAGAGCAAAACATGCATACAATAGAGATAGATATGGGTATAACATGAAATACCATGTAAAGGAATACAATGATAGGAAGCGGGTACATGAAGAAGCCCCTAGAGAGAGGGGAAGACCTACATATGAAGAAACACAACAAGAAGAATATAGGAAAAGATATAGACATGAAGGTGCAAGACCAAAAGAAGGGACAAGAACCAGAGGAGAAATGAGGGAGATTTCGAATCGGAGGCACACTACCCACCAACAAAAGAAAGAGGAATCAGCACAAACCAGCAATAGATTCCAAGTTTTGGAAGACCTTGAAGAACAGGATTTTTGGAGGAACAAAGGAAAGGGAAGGTACAAGAGAGAAGAAATACAAGAAAATACAACACCTTACAAAAGGAGAAGGAATTCAAGCCTAGAGGTACAAGAGGAAGAAAACACGCCAAAGAAAGAAAGACGAGAGAGGATACAGAGGATCTAACTCTCCTTAAAGGCATTTTTAATTTAAGTCAAAAGACACTCACAGAATCTCACAAAAAAGTTTTAACGAAGGGACTAAAATTCGCCCCTAATAAACCGCTTAACCAGTTTGACTTCTATGTAGACCTGAATAAATTTAAGAGAAATATATGTCTAAAGAAATATTTTACAAAAAACCCTATAGAATTACAATATAATCTAGAGGAAGAAGCAAGGCATACTAAATTAAAAGATAAATCCTTGTTCTTTCCAAAACACATGGTCTCTGATAAAATGACTACCTTTGAGACCATGGTTATGACGGAAATAAGAAAATTAGAAAAGGGGAATAATTTTAACCACAACCTAACACTTCAAGAGAAAAAAGCCCTGAAAGATCTAAAAATGGATACCAATCTTGTCATTAAACCAGCCGACAAAGGGGGGGGGATAGTTTTAATGTCTAAAGATTTTTACTGCAAAGAAGCAGAGAGGATTTTAGGAGACGAACATACGTACAAGAAATTGAATTCGAATCCCAGTAATGATATGAATAAGGTCTTTTTAAATTTTTTAAATAAAGGTCTAGAACAAAATATACTGAATGAAAAAGAGTATAATTATCTCAATATTAAATACCCCAAAATACCTGTATTTTATTTCCTCCCTAAAGTCCACAAGGATACCCTCAACCCCCCAGGGAGACCGATAGTGGCAGGGATAGACTCAATTTCTAGCAGATTATCCCATTATGTGGACATACATCTACAACCCCTAGTGAAAAAAACTACCTCACACATAAAGGACACTATAGCGGTTTTAAACTTTTTTAAAAATTGCAATTGGAATTCTAAGTGTTTTTTAGTTACCAGCGATGTTTCTGCGCTCTATAGCAATATCCCACACGAGTATGGATGCAACGCAGTGAAATATTTCCTTAACAACTTTTCAGCTATGACAGAAGCAAAAATAGATTTTATCATGGAGGGTATAGAAATTATCCTCAATAACAATTTCTTTTGGTATGGGGATGAATTTTTTTTGCAGGTGAATGGGACGGCCATGGGGACCAAGTTCGCCCCTAGCTATGCGAATCTATTCATGGCCCATTGGGAAAATGTTTTTGTATATGGCCCGCATAGCTGGAGGCAGAACTTGGTCACCTATGGCCGTTACATCGACGATATTTTTTTCATCTGGGAAGGAGAGGAGGAGGATCTGATCCAATTTTTGGAACATCTCAATAACAATACATGGGGGATAAAGCTGACAAGTGACTGGAGCAAGTCAAAAGTAATCTTTTTGGATCTGGAAATATACATAGAAGAAAACGAGATCAAAACCAAGAACTACTTTAAAGTAGTAGAAGCCAACAGTTACATAGGGAGGGAAAGTTGCCATTTCTCTCCGTGGCTGGAGAATGCCCCTAGAGGCCAATTCCTCCGTATACGTCGAAACTGTACCGACCTCTCAACCTTTGAAGAGCAATCCGATAGAATTAAACAGGATTTTGTAGAGAAGGGTTACGAGGAACTCAAACTAGAAACCACTAGAAAAGAAGTAGAGAGAATAGAAAGAGAAGGCCTTTTGAAATATAAAGAGAAAAAAGAGAATGAGTCAAAAGAAATACCCTTTATATGCAATTATAGCACAGATAACTACAAGGTTAGAAAGATAGTATCAAAGTTCTGGCCCATCCTTCTGCAAGATCCTACAGTAAAATAATTCCTCCCAGAAAAACCACACTTTATCCACAGAGGAGTTAACAATCTCCGGAGTACCTTGACATCCAGTTTTATAAAAGAAAAAAAGATCAATAGAACATTCCTAAACACGGAAAAAGGTTTTTATGGGTGTGGGAGCTGTTTAGCATGCAGGAGGACAACAAACAAAAAAAGACACATAAAAAGTTTTAATAATAAAGACGGAACAGAATACCAAATAAAAGATCTTTTAACCTGCTACTCTAATAATTTAATTTATTTAATGATATGTCCTTGTGGATTATACTATATTGGCAAAACCACAAGGGCATTACATATCCGTATAGAAGAGCATGGCAGAAACATTACGAAGGGTTTTGAGAACCACAGTGTGTCCGCCCATTACAAAAAATATCATAATTGTGAAACAAAGAACTCCAAGTTTTTAGGTATAAAGAAACTAGAAAGGGATTGGAGAGGAGGGGATTTTAATACAAAGATGAGCCGAAATGAAATGGAATGGATTTTTAAACTAAACACCTTAATCCCCTATGGTCTTAACGCAGACTTTGAAATGTGCCATTTTTTAAAATAAAGATTTTAGGATGATAGGTTCTAAATGATAATTTTATTTCCCCCCCCTTTTTATGCTTATAGCCTCCATGAAAAATTTGTTTAATCACCTCCCGCCTTCTTTTAACATAATATATTAATCACCTCACGCCTTCTTTTAACATAATATACTAACACCACGAAATGTGTAGAAGATGGTTTTATTATTGTCTGGTCGATTTTAAGTAGGATCTGTAATACATATTTTCGTATTATTTATTACACATATTAATGTTGCAATGTAATTTAAGTAAGGGTCGAAATATACGTTTTGACTACACATAAAAATGTTGGAATAGATGTCACCCTCTATAAGAAACCTTAATCCTTTTCCAAACACGAGTGTGCAATATATAAAGATAACATAAAAGTTTAAGTGAATATAAGTGAGTTAGAAGAGAAAGATATACCTTGTATTCAAAGGAGTTTCTTTTCTAAAAATGAGTTTAAATACGAGGAAGTAATCATATATTATTATGTGTACCGATTTTCCCGTTGCCATGCCAACCGATATACACAGAGACCGCGAGTGCCGAGCGCAGAATGATGACGTATCGGCACGCAGAACGGAAACCGGAAGTAACAAGTGGTTTAGAAAACAAACTGAAAGTGAGGCTTGGAACGCAGGGCGTCACCGTTCCCATGGTGAACGCCCGGGATTCAACAAGCCGGAAATCAATTACAGCACTCAAGAAGAGGTATTTATAGCAGGAGCCGGTCCAAGGAAGGAACAAAGATTTTCTTTCTCCAAAACACCAGTTGAAGAAGCCAGATCGGCGAAACGCGTCCTGGGGACCTTGTGAGAAAAGAGACTCATATATTGGACTTTTTAACCCACGAGTGGTATTTTATGTATAGATATATTTTATATTATTATTCTTTTTTATTCATGTGATACAATAAATTTCTTAATATTTTTTATATCACTTGTGGCATCTCCTGCTATTTTTACAAAGAAGAGAAACCAGCAACAAAGGAACGACTACCAAGAAGGGATAGGGTCGCCTTTACAGACCCTACAGGCGATTACAGTGAGCTATAATCGTTAGCTCCTGAAAGTGTGAGTGGGCATATTTTCCCTTTTTTTATACACCACGTATTCATATTAATGGTATACACTATGTGTGGTTATTTTGCCTTTTGTTTTTAAGGTACAGCATACCTCCATTAGGACACCTGTATAAAATATTCCAAGGTAGAGGTATTGCTATATATTCCGCACTGTATATCACAAATTGTATATATTAGCGCTTCACCGTCACCCTTTTATGATTCATGTGTTAACCTATGATGTGTGAGCTTATGTTGTATGATGTACATCTATAGTTCAGATTCGATGTAGATATACTGTTAGGGTTCCAGCCTTATTCACATCGAACAGTGATTTTGATGTTGCCAACTCCTACAACATCCAGCTTTGTAACAGAGAGCCAATAAGTGTCTATGGCTGTGCCGAGTACCGGTTTGTGTTCCAAGCATGTGCACGTCATTCTTCTGAGTTCTAATTGATTGTTATACTGTAAAACGAAAATTTTGGCCTTAGTGCCAGGGAAGGCTGGTCCAAAGGGACAGGTTGGGCAACGCCTCCCCTCAGTTTTTGTTGCAAACTCCCAGCTCCCCTCAAATCTATTGACAAGATAAGGACTACTGATGAGTGTGTGCTACAAATAAAGCTGTGTCTGGCATAATTATATCTATGTTCCTTTTCCCCCTTAATTGATGACTGGAAATACAACTGGTTTTGAATGCATCATGGCATCTCATGGGGTTAAATTGGTGAAACTAAACAAGTTGGGGGGACAATGCCCCACCATCTTTAAACTTCACCAGTCCCCTGCACTGCATGGTCTCCTTACAGTTCAATCACCCTAGC
Source organism: Pelobates fuscus (assembly GCF_036172605.1). Lineage (NCBI taxonomy): Eukaryota > Metazoa > Chordata > Amphibia > Anura > Pelobatidae > Pelobates > Pelobates fuscus. Next base: position 376,792,075 of record NC_086317.1, on the reverse strand, counting down.
TGTGAGTTTCACTGCCAGAAGACAATATTCTGCTGTGTGATGGTTGCCCCCACTTAAAGGTACAAGCTTCCATATCTTGTACTGGGGATTTACTAGTCTCAGTTTCACCTAAATGAGTCTTCACTGTAGTGGCAGTTCAGTTCAGTTTATTGAGAGCAGAAAAGGCAATAATGCTGTCTTGTAGCCTACCTTCACAGGATGGACAGTCTTCTTCTCCCTATCTTCTAAAGAAAATGAAAAGAAGTTAGCTTCATGACAGAGGGTGCACCACAATACAAGATGGTAAAAGATTGTGAAGGTTCATCTTTAGACGGAGAATGTTTGGTTAATAATGTAGTTACTCTTCCTGTCCCTCATTATATCACTCCCCCCACCCACATCTCTTTTCCTAACATTCTCTATGATATCCTGCTGACAACACTTCCTGGAATTCCAGAACTCTCTCGCACTCAAAGTATGAATTGTCTTACATGTAATAGTTCCAGAAGGATTCCACCAACTTCAAAACACTGAACTTCCCAAACACATACCCACATTACAAAACTACTGCATCAGTGTCATAGGATGGATTGTAAAACAGATAAGAAATATAAACTATAGCTCATGACTCTGCACTAAAGGTCACTTCAGTCACCAAGTTCAACTTCTCAAGAAAATAAAAAATGATTGTCTTTAATTACATACAGCCACAGAGTAGACATAGTAAGCAGAATGTATATAAATATAAATATTAATTATTATTTATATTACTGGCACATTGCATAAACACATTTACCAGGTCACATTGAATTTGCATACAATAGAAATCTAAATAAAAGTAATTTAATATGAAAACATTGTTCAGCTTTATTTTCACATACAATGTTTTTTCTTTGCAATAATTACTTCTGGCTTTAAAATCCCTGGGGGACATATTTTCCTATGGAAAACCTAGCTCAGTAGAGGTAACCTTTTCTTACTTTATGGGTAATTAATGAATACATGTAATCTGCAGTCATATCTGTACTGGCAAGGGACCGTCCATTCATTTATTTGCAATTGTTAATTGCAATAACATTCTGCCTGACCTCTATCAGTACTGAGCAAATTCCAAGCCCTGAAAGTATGTACGCATGACACAAGCTGAAAGTCACACAATATGTGCTGCTCTTCAACTAACACTTCAAACAGTCAACAATCTAATGCATTCCTCACACATTTTACTTCAATTTTCTTTTCAAGACCCTATTTTACATGACTGCCTCTTTATTTATTTTCCATTCAAAGCAATCTTCACAGTTTTTCACTGCCAGCTGAGTTATTAGACACCAAGTGACTTCGGCATAGTCTTCACATACACAGGCCTGCATTTCGTATATCTGGGATGAATATCTTAAGAAGCCTGGTAGGGTTTCTGTATATCCTGGTGTATTCCCTAACAGAAACAACTCTAGTACTCGATTACTATTCAAACAAGTGCTGTATTATTGGAGTGACGATCAATAGGAACCACACTCTACTGACTTGGTGCTCGAGTCTCTAGCCAATTCAGTCCACAATAACATTGTTATCAAATAAGATAACTACTGAGTTCTACCTAGGCCATGCATGCATTAATATAGATTTAGTTATTTAGAGCAGTTTTTACAGTTGTAACCTAGGCTCATCAGTAATTTTCCATAGATCTAGTTTGGTTCGCTAATAGCTTGATTTGTAAAATTCTGGATTCAAACTGCACTATAGCTCAGTGCAGTGCAAGCTCATTGGCTAAGCATTGGCCGAAAGCTCTCTTCCTTAGCTCATTGGCTGAGAGCTACCGTTGTACCAGAGCGCTTGGAGTGTTATTTAAATAAGTCAGTGAGGCCCGAGAAGATATCAGAAGCTATGCCATTTAGAACAAACATTATAAAGGGAGAAGCAACTTTAACCGTAATGAGCTCAAAATATTCCTTGTCCAAATGGTCAGCTGATGAAATACTAAAGAATGTGCACAGTGTCCCATAACTGTTCATCAATCATATACAATTGGTAAAAAACAAAACAAAACATCACATTTGAACCCATATGGCCCAGGCAGCACTACAAGCAAAAAAATCACCTGACTTAATTTAAGAGCAAGGCTTGCTGTGCCAACACTGAAAATCCTTATTTTAATTTTGTTCTTCAGTAACCAACAAGGAAAATCTAAAATGAGCTAAATAGCAGAGCAGGAGGGCAGACTTGTTTCTTTAACTTTTCTTAATCTGTATATTTTTCCAGCTTGACTGGATAATTCATTATAAATTGCATTTTCAGTTGAATTTGGGGAACCACTTGAAAGATTTGTTGTGTTGAGCCATTTCAATTGCTTTTGTTTGATTTGTTCATTGCAAACAGCTGTAAGTCTGTACATTTTGACAATAAACCTGATTTTTAATGGGGGGTTGAATAATTTTGATTATAACTGTATTCCCATCTATTATCCCGTGAGTGGAAAATATACATTTCTATAAATGAACTGTCTTGTATTTTAAAACGCAGTGCAATCTAAATGAATTATGCACATTCGCATCACTAATTATGTTTAAGAATCAGATTTGTTTTCACATAATCTGTATATTTGTTTTCTAAAAAGGATTAGGTATTACTGATAAATCCTTCCAGACATTCTAGTTAATGATACACAAAGAAAAAAGTGAATGGGTAATGTAATGCTTTGATCCTCATTTCCGTTTAACATTCCTTATTTAATGGGAAAAGTTCTATTCTAGATGGTCTGCCTCGTTTCCTCTTGACCTCTTTGGATGTGTAAGTTTAGTCTGGAAATTGAATTATAGTTTCTCTCCTGTGTCATCCTTACAGTTAAGGTTCCAAGTGATGAATGGACAGTTATGTTCGGCATGCAGCTGCTCTAAATATCAGTTCTCTAATTCCCGTCATTTAAGACTAAACCTTATTGTTGCATTTCCTTACACAACATACTGTGGAGTTAACTTGTTCTATCTTTTTTATAGACTTAAAGGGTAACTGTCAGTATTTTCATTTTATGTTTATTAATCCCTACATTTACCAAATGGGTGCTGTGAAAAATAAATTGTACAATCTTTATATCCTGCTACTGGACACCTCCATCATAGCTCCCTGTCAATCACTGAAACAGCTTCCCTGGGTGACTTTTCGAAGTACACAGTTATATATAAAATGTGTTTAAAAGACTAAGTCTACGCATACACAGCCTCAGTATGTGTCCGCTATATGCTCTATGTATGAGTTACTGTGAGGACACATTCTCAGTATGTATCCGCTATATGCTCTATGTACTTTCGAAGTACACATTTATATATAAAATGTGTTTAACCCCTTAAGGACACATGACATGTGTGACATGTCATGATTCCCTTTTATTCCAGAAGTTTGGTCCTTAAGGGGTTAAAAGACTAAGTCTACACATACACAGCCTCAGTATGTGTCCGCTATATGCTCTATGTATCAGTTACTGTGAGGACACATTCTCAGTATGTATTCGCTATATGCTCTATGTATGAGTTACTGTGAGGACACATTCTCAGTATGTATTCGCTATATGCTCTATGTATGAGTTACTGTGAGGACACATTCTCAGTATGTATTCGCTATATGCTCTATGTATGAGTTACTGTGAGGACACATTCTCAGTATGTATTCGCTATGTGCTCTATGTATGAGTTACTGTGAGGAGACAGCCTCAGTATGTGTCCGCTATATGATCTATGTATGAATTACTGTGAGGAGACAGCCTCAGTATGTGTCCGCTATATGCTCTATGTATGAGTTACTGTGAGGAGACAGCCTCAGTATGTGTCCGCTATATGCTCTATGTATGAATTACTGTGAGGAGACAGCCTCAGTATGTGTCCGCTATATGCTCTATGTATGAGTTACTGTGAGGACACATTCTCAGTATGTATCCGCTATATGCTCTATGTACTTTTCGAAGTACACATTTATATATAAAATGTGTTTAACCCCTTAAGGACACATGACATGTGTGACATGTCATGATTCCCTTTTATTCCAGAAGTTTGGTCCTTAAGGGGTTAAAAGACTAAGTCTACACATACACAGCCTCAGTATGTGTCCGCTATATGCTCTATGTATCAGTTACTGTGAGGACACATTCTCAGTATGTATTCGCTATATGCTCTATGTATGAGTTACTGTGAGGACACATTCTCAGTATGTATTCGCTATATGCTCTATGTATGAGTTACTGTGAGGACACATTCTCAGTATGTATTCGCTATATGCTCTATGTATGAGTTACTGTGAGGACACATTCTCAGTATGTATTCGCTATGTGCTCTATGTATGAGTTACTGTGAGGAGACAGCCTCAGTATGTGTCCGCTATATGATCTATGTATGAATTACTGTGAGGAGACAGCCTCAGTATGTGTCCGCTATATGCTCTATGTATGAGTTACTGTGAGGAGACAGCCTCAGTATGTGTCCGCTATATGCTCTATGTATGAATTACTGTGAGGAGACAGCCTCAGTATGTGTCCGCTATATGCTCTATGTATGAGTTACTGTGAGGACACATTCTCAGTATGTATCCGCTATATGCTCTATGTACTTTTCGAAGTACACATTTATATATAAAATGTGTTTAACCCCTTAAGGACACATGACATGTGTGACATGTCATGATTCCCTTTTATTCCAGAAGTTTGGTCCTTAAGGGGTTAAAAGACTAAGTCTACACATACACAGCCTCAGTATGTGTCCGCTATATGCTCTATGTATCAGTTACTGTGAGGACACATTCTCAGTATGTATTCGCTATATGCTCTATGTATGAGTTACTGTGAGGACACATTCTCAGTATGTATTCGCTATATGCTCTATGTATGAGTTACTGTGAGGACACATTCTCAGTATGTATTCGCTATATGCTCTATGTATGAGTTACTGTGAGGACACATTCTCAGTATGTATTCGCTATGTGCTCTATGTATGAGTTACTGTGAGGAGACAGCCTCAGTATGTGTCCGCTATATGATCTATGTATGAATTACTGTGAGGAGACAGCCTCAGTATGTGTCCGCTATATGCTCTATGTATGAGTTACTGTGAGGAGACAGCCTCAGTATGTGTCCGCTATATGCTCTATGTATGAATTACTGTGAGGAGACAGCCTCAGTATGTGTCCGCTATATGCTCTACGTATGAGTTACTGTGAGGACACATTCTCAGTATGTGTCCGCTATATGCTCTATGTATGAGTTACTGTGAGGACACATTCTCAGTATATCTGAATGATATAAAGACACAGCTTCAATATATGAGTCCAATATAATCTTTTGAGTATGAGCTGCTGTGAATAAAACTTAAAGGACTATTTTCACCAGATTTTTATACATTTTTTAATCATAAAATCTCTTCTAGCATGTAATGAACAGATATGGTATTTTTTTTTTTTTTTAAATTAAGTATACGTATGTAAAAATACCTGAAAATAACCCAATCTGAAACACTCTTTCATATTCATACACCTTTGGTTGGACTGAGGTAGAATTTGACCGTTAAGCTCCTGTATCCCTCCCTGCACAGAGTAGTGATGTTATGATCCATCCCACTGTGGGATGCAGTGCCTAGTCCGAATTCTGACCATATTGGCAATTCTCTTATTTACTAAAGCTAAATGCTGTCAGAATTCGGTTAGTCCGACCGATTCTGTAACGTTTTTTTGGATGAGAAAATCACTGCAAATTATCCCCTCACTTCTCTTAAGACTTAACTGTCAGAGCTAGTCAACCAATCAGAGCTCTCTTGGTCATATAGCATTTTCCACGCTTTGCAACAAGACCAAGAGTGCTCTGATTGGTGGTGTAGTAAACAGACAAGTCCCACTATTCTCTGAATAATGGATTTTTATTTGGCATTTTTGGGGGGCTGGGGAAAAGAAGAATTAGTAGAAAGAAGACTTCTGATAAGTATAATTTTTTTACAGGCTTCAGATATTTTGGCTCCCTCCTCACTATTATTAGGGTGAGTGGGTAGATCATTTATTTTAGTGGTTGACTAGGGGATTGGGGACCACTAGCCACGGAGAGGGAAGGGCAGGGGAGGGCTGGCAGCCTTAGGCCTGGGGGGGGGGGGGAAATCCAGTCAAGTGGCCCATTGCACCAAGAGGAGAGTAAAAACACCTTTCCCATGTGATTGAAAGGGTGGGGCAGTCACATAAAACAAACACTCAATGACAGGCGCACACACACACTTGCTGATTTGGCACACACTCACTGACAGGCGCACACACACACTCACTGACAGGCACACAGAAAGACACACTGTTACAGGCATACTGACTCAGACAGACAGACATACTGACACACACACACACACACACACACACAGGCATACTGGCTGACACACACAAACAGACAAACTGGCACACACACACAGACAGACATACTGACACACACACACAGGCATACTGGCTGACACACAGACAAACTGGCACACACAGACAGACATACTGACACGCACACACACACAGACATATTGACACGCACACACACACACAGACATATTGACACGCACACAGACATACTCATACACACATATACACCCAAACTTTACACTTTTAAAACCAGTAGACAGGGGCTGAGTAAAGGGACAGGGCTGTAGTGGAGTGTATAAGCTGTAACTGGTGGTTTAGGAAATGTAGGGGGGGGATAGGGGCTGAAGTAGGTTGATGGCTACAATTTGGGAAAGGGGCTGTGGTGTGGGTGATATGGGTTGCAATTGGGGGAGAAGAGCTGTAGTGAGGATGTTATGTAGCTGTAGTGGGGGGCATGGGGCTGAGGAAAGGGTCAGGAGCTGAGAGGGGGAAAAGGAGCAGGGGAAGGGTGGGATAGGGGCTGAGGGGGGGGATAGGGGCTGAGGTAGGGGACATGGGCTGAGGAGGGGACAGGGCTGAGGAAGGGAAAGGGTGGGGTAGGGGCTGAGGGGGGACAGGGGCTGCAGAAGGGTGATAGGGGCTGAAGAAGGGGATAGGGGCTGAGGAAGGGGATAGGGGCTGAGGAAGGGGATAGGGGCTGAGGAAAGGGACAGGGCTAAGGAAAGGGACAGGGCTAAAGAAAGGGACAGGGCTAAGGAAAGGGACAGGGCTAAGGAAAGGGACAGGGGCTGGGCAAAAAAGGAAAGGGGCTGAGGAAGGGGGACAGGGGCTGAGCAAGGGGACAGGGGCTGAGGAGGGGACAAGGGTTGAGGAGGGGACAGGGGCTGAGGAGGGGGACAGGGGCTGAGGAGGGGGGCAGGGGCTGAGGAGGGGGGCAGGGGCTGAGGAGGGGGGACAGGGGCTGAGGAGGGGGGACAGGGGCTGACTAAGGGGACAGGGGCTGACGAAGGGGACAGGGATTAGGAGGGGGGACAGTGGCTGACTAAGGGGACAGGGCTGAGGAGGGGGGACAGGGGTTGACTAAAGGGACAGGACTGAGGAAGAGCGACAGGGGCTGAGGTAGGGGAAAGGGGCTGAGGAGGGGGGGAGAGGGGCTGACTAAGGGGACAGGGCTGAGGAGGGGGGACACGGGCTGACTAAGGGGACAGGGCTGAGGAGGGGGGTGTCACGTCTAAACATTTGTTATGAAGGAACACAACTGCAGATTTCGTATAGTTTGAATATTTATTAAAGAAAGTAAAAGGTAAAGACTTTAATTCCAATTTACAGGTACTGTAGCTTTAAGTAGTAAACGATAACTGAAGTCCACAATTACAGGCACTGTAGCTTTAAGTAGTAAATGATAACTGAAGTCCACAGTTACAGGCACTGTAGCTTTAAGTAGTAAACGATAGTAAATTGCAGACACTGAATCAATAAGGAGTCTCTTAGTAGAGTTAACGGTTTAGGTGATAAGTAATTACAATAGCTGTTCCATACTTTAACTGAAGCAAGACAGATGCAGATAACTGATATGAAGTATGAGTTGAAGTTAGCTGTAACGGGATTGTTTTTACCGAAGGACTTTGGAGACAGGTAATAACAGCTTTTAGATGCAACTCTTATCACATTGGTTTTACTTAGCTTCCGGCATATAGAACACTGGTTCCCGAGATCTCCTCAGAGGCGTATGAAGAGTGTTTAATCTTTAGTCGTGGATGAGGAGAGGTGAAGGGAACTTTGCAGAGTCTTTCAGTCCGGTCTGGTAGCAGAGGCTTTCACAACGAAGTTGTAGCCGGGTTGTGAGTAAGGAACGTAGTTCAATAATCCAGCCTAGATCAGCTGGTGCAGTCAGATTAAATAGGCAGACCGTGTCATAAAGGGGTGTGGCTAGGCTCCATGGAACCAGGAAGTAAGAGGATACCATAGTTAAGGCATGACAGGGGGACACGGGCTGACTAAGGGGACAGGGCTGAGGAGGGAGGACAGGGGCTGACTAAGGGGACAGGGCTGAGGAAGGGGACAGAGGCTGAGGTAGGGGACAGGGGCTGAGGTAGGGGACAGGGGCTGAGGAGGGGGACAGGGGCTGAGGTGGGGGACAGGGGCTGAGGTAGGGGACAGGGGCTGAGGTAGGGGACAGGGGCTGAGTAAGGGGGGATAGGGGCTGAGTAAGGTGGGATAGGGGCTGAGGAGGGGACAGGGGCCGAGGAAGGGTGACGGGCTGAGGAAGGGGGACAGGGGCTGAGGTAGGGGACAGGGGCTGAGGTAGGGGACAGGGGCTGAGGAGGGGATAGGGGCTGAGGAGGGGATAGGGGCTGAGGAGGGGACAGGGGCTGACTAAGGGGACAGAGGCTGAGGAGGGGGGACAGGGGCTGACTAAGGGGACAGGGGCTGACTAAGGGGGACAGGGGCTGACTAAAAAGACAGGACTGAGGAAGGGCGACAGGGGCTGAGGTAGGGGAAAGGGGCTGAGGTAGGGGACAGGGGATGAGGAGGGGACAGGGGATGAGGAGGGGACAGGGGATGAGGAGGGGACAGGGATGAGGAGGGGGGGCAGGGCTAAGGAGGGGTACAGGGGCTGAGTAAGGGGGGACAGGGCTTAGGAGGGGGGACAGGGGCTGAGGAGGGGACAGGGCTGAGGAAGGGTGACAGGGGCTGAGTAAGGGGGGACAGGGCTTAGGAGGGGGGACAGGGCTTAGGAGGGGGGACAGGGCTTAGGAGGGGGGACAGGGGCTGAGGTAGGGGACAGGGGCTGAGGAGGGGACAGGGGCTGACTAAGGGGACAGGGCTGAGGTTGGGAAACAGGGGCTGAGAGGGGGAATAAAAAAAACAACTAAAGTGTATTTCCCCCCTCCCTGAGTCTTACCTTAGGCCAGGGAGGGGTTGGCAGCAGCCAGCAGGAGCAGGAGCAACAACCAACAGCCTGCAGTCAGTGAAGTCGGCCTCTCCTGATGATGTCAGGAGTAGGGGGCGTGACTTCCTTTGCTCTTCTCCCAGACTCCCCAGCGGTCCTGTGAGAAGAGCAGTGAAAGTAACGCCCCCTCCTCCTGACATCATCAGGAGAGGCTGTCCGACTCCACTGACTGCTGCGGCAGGGATAGTGAGGTAAGTTGAAAAAGCCATAGGCAGGGCCGGAGCCAGAGGCAGGGCCGGAGCCAGAGGCAGGGGATTCAACTTTTTCCTCATTTTGCTGGATGCAGACGGCCCTGGGTTTAGGGCGACCTGGGGGACAATTGCCCCCCTTCCCAGCCCGCCCCTGGGGACGGGGGCACTTATTATTATCTGAATTGGTGGGGGGGGGGGGGGGGGAGGGTTACTTTGATTTAAAAGTTAGGAATATCAAGAATGATACACGGATGTAAATTATGTTATGCTATCACAACTTAAGTAATCATTTTTAATTTTTGCACAATTCTACTCTATAAAATTCCCTACTCCTGCTGGTTTTATATTTTTTATTCAGGTTTCAGGCTCAGTGCACTTTAGAGTTGGTTTAGAAATTCATTTAGAAGTGAGTGAATCTTTCTACAGAATAATCTGTATAACTGAGAGAATATGCTATTTATTATATTCAGTGTTCTGCTATTTGATCCTTTGTGAACCTTATGTTTGGCAATCGCTTTCATGTATGTCAGGGATGGCATGCTCTGGGGGCAAAGGATCAGAATTTCCTAGGGAACCCCCTGTTGTAAGTTTGTCAGGGGGAAGATTGTAATTTATTTTATGCCAATTTCTTTGGCTCATATTCCCCATGTAATATTGATACTGAGTATTGCAAGTATTTTAATTGCCAGTGGAAGGTTTCTTCATTCCCCACACCATTCTACCAGGTTGAATCTTTCATGTAATATTTCACTTGATACCAGAACAATAAGGGAAATCCCTAATCATGAAGTGGCGCTACTTCTGGCATGTTCTGATATTAAAAGGTTATACTTCTGGGTGTCCTATCTGGACTTTCCAGACAATATGTGGAGTCATCCAGTTTATCATGCATAATATAAAATGATAGCTTGTTTGTAACAAGCCTTTGGCTGACATTTTTCACATGGTCTCTGTAACTAGATCTGTACAAGTAATATTCATTCCTGATATTGCGTTGATGTAATATTTGTGAATTACGTACTTGGACTGATGTTAATATCTTTTTATCTGCAGATAAAAAAAGCTGCAAAAAGATCTTAAAATCACCATAAGCTCTGCTGTAAGTCCTGTAGCGTTACTTACCTTATCCGGGGGCCGGCCGCGGTCCTCTCTTCAAGCCGCGCGCGGTCCTGCGGCTGCACGAGCCGCGTGCAGCTCATCCGACTCTCATAACAGGAAGACGGGCAGTGACCGCGAGATGCGGTCACGTGTCCCGCCTGCAGCTAAGAGCGCGCCGCGAGTCTCGGGCGCGCTCTTAAAGAGACAGTGGGAGCCTAAATTGCAAAAAGGCTCCCATTGGCTCCTGTCATGCCAATCACCCCATACACTTACCTGTTGGGGGTGTGGAAGTGACAGGAGCCAATCACATTAGTTTGAAGGCTACTTATACTTACCCTTTTCCCTTAGTTCCTTGCCCTATCGTGGTTTCTGCTACAGTTCCCTTTAGTGCTTGTTGTGTTCAGTTGTGTTTCTCCGTATTTGACCTTGGCTTTGTATTCTGACTTCGTTTTCGCTTTATCCTTGTCTGTTCTGTTTGCCGGCTTGCTGATTCCTGTGTACCAGACCCCGGCTAGTTCTCGTTTACGCTGTCTCTTTGTGCCCTTGACCTCGGATCGTTCCTGACTCTGTACTTCTCCTATTACGTCGAGTCCGGCCACACTCTGTGCTGTCTTCTGTTTGGCTGGATCCTGCGTGTAGGGGTATATTCTCGTTACATTACGATAGGGCCATGGACCCCGCAGATTTAGCTCAACAGATGGCGTCCCATGAGGCTAGATTTGTAGAGCAGGATCACCGTATGGATCAGATAGCTCAGGCGCTCCAGACGCTCTTAGCTAGAACCATTCCAGCAACCACACCTAACCCTCCTACACCCCTGCTTCCTGAAGTATCCACTTTGCCTACTACTTCGGCCCATTTAACACCTCCTCCTAGGTATGGAGGGGATTCCAAGACATGCAGAGGGTTCATTAACCAAATAGAGTTTCATTTTGAGATGTATCCACGTTCGTTTCCCACAGAGAGGTCTAAAGTTGGGTTCTTTATGCACCAACTTACCGACAAAGCACTAGAATGGGCGAATCCTATTTGGGAAGCTAATGGACCTATGGTGCATGACTTTCACAGTTTTCTTACAGCATTTCGCAGAACTTTTGACACTATGAAAAGGTCTAAAAATGCCGCAAGAGCATTAATGAGAGTTAAACAGGGTTCTAGGTCTGTGGCTGATTACGCTATTCAGTTTCGTACTCTTGCCTCACAGGTAGATTGGACCAACAATGGGTTGACTACTGCCGTCATGGAAGGCTTATCAGACTCTATATTGGATGAGGTAGCAGCTAAGGAACTTCCTGTTGCTTTAGAGGACCTTATTGACTACCTCATTGATATAGATAATAGAATTCGTGACAGGCTCTATACCAAGAACAGAAATAGACGTTTTGTTACACCTATTCACCCCAGAGTTGATACACCGGAGAGTGTAAAAGTATCTGAAGAGGAACCTATGCAATTAGGGGTTGCCAAACTCTCTGATAATGAAAAATTACATAGGAGAAGGGAGGGACTCTGCCTATATTGTGGTAGGAGAGACCATATGGTAAAGGAATGTCCTTTGCTCCCGGAAAACTCTCGCACCTAAGACCTTATAGGGGACTGGCCTTGGGTGTGATTTCTAAGTCTCCTACATTGCCTCCTAACCGACTGCTTCTCCCTGTTTCTTTACATATGGGAGAGAGTTGTATCGTTGAAAATATATATGCTCTGGTTGACTCTGGGGCAGCTGAGAATTTTATAGACTCTAGTTTTGTAAAGAAAAACAACATTCCCATCAGGGAGAAGGAGATACCCTTGGCCGTTGAGGCCATAGATGGTAGACCATTGATATCTCCAGTTGTTACACATGTACACAGGGGTTTTACACTATGAAACCATTTGGTTCCAGGTCATCACCTCTCCCTCTTCACAGTTAGTGTTAGGGTATCCATGGTTACGTGCCCACAATCCCATTTTTGACTGGGAGACAGGGCAGATAAAATCATGGAGTGAAGCCTGCCATGAGTCATGTACTATTGAAGTCACGCCTGTGAATTCTATTAATGTTCCTACCATTCCTCCTTTGTCTACGGCTATACCCTCTCAGTATTTATCTTTAAAGACTGTCTTTGATAAAAGAGAGGCTGACAAATTACCGCCTCACAGACCCTACGATTGTGCTATTGACTTGTTGCCTGGCACTATACCTCCAAAGGGCAGGGTGTACCCTCTATCGGTTCAAGAAAACCGTGTCATGGAGGAATACATTAAAGAATCATTAGACAAGGGATTTATTAGGAGATCCTCTTCTCCGGCTGGAGCGGGGTTCTTCTTTGTATCAAAAAAAGAAGGTGATTTAAGACCTTGCATTGATTATAGAGGTCTTAATAAAATCACCATCAAAAATGCTTACCCTATACCATTAATAACAGAATTGTTTGACAGGCTCAAACATGCTACGGTATTCACCAAATTAGATCTTAGAGGAGCATACAATTTGATACGTATAAAAAAGGACCACGAATGGAAGACAGCCTTCAACACTAGGTCAGGTCATTATGAGTATACCGTCATGCCATTTGGGCTTTGCAATGCCCCAGCAGTATTCCAATAATTTATTAATGATGTCTTAAGGGACTTTATTCACTCATTTGTTATTGTGTACTTGGATGACATTTTAATATATTCTACAGACTTACACACTCATCACAGACATGTTACGACAGTTCTGAAGACCCTTCTTGCTAATGGTCTTTATTGCAAACTAGAAAAATGTCTATTCGACCAATCTGAGGTCCAGTTTTTGGGGTATTTGATTTCCGCTAAGGGTTTTCGGATGGATCCCCAGAAGCTCGCTGCGGTCATAGAATGGCCTCTGCCACAAGGTCTGAAAGCCATCCAGCGTTTTCTGGGTTTCTCTAATTATTATAGACGTTTTATCAAAGGTTTTTCGTCTATCGTAGCACCTATTACTCGTATGACTAAAAAGGATGGCAATACACGTGCCTGGTCTACCGAGGCACTTCAGGCTTTTGACTTTCTTAAGACTACGTACGCCTCTACACCTATTTTACAGCATCCTGTCCCCTCATTGCCATATATACTTGAGGTTGATGCTTCCAATATAGGGGTAGGTGCTGTCTTATCCCAAAGAGAGTCTCCTGACAAGCCATTGCATCCTTGTGGCTTCTTTTCTAAACAAATGTCCAAAGCAGAAAGGAATTATGATGTGGGTAATCGCGAACTCCTTGCTATCATTTTAGCACTCAAAGAATGGAGACATTTGTTAGAGGGCACTAAGGATCCTATCCTCATATTTACGGATCATAAGAACCTATCCTACCTTAGCGAAGCTAAAAGATTGTCTTCCAGGCAGGCTAGGTGGTCACTGTTCTTGTCCCATTTCAATTATATAATCACCTATAGGCCAGGTGATCGGAACACTAAAGCGGACGCTCTGTCCAGACAGTTCGAGACTATTGACAAACAGGAGATTGATGTTACTCCTGTCATTCCCCCAGACAGGATAATAGCAACTACTATATTGTCTATTTCCTCGTCCCTCTTGCAGGCCATACAAGCGAAACAAAGCATGGCACCTAGCGAGAGGCCTAATGATAAATTGTTCGTTGACGTTCCCGAGAGACGGGATATTCTGTCACTGTATCATGATACTAAGACTGCTGGACATCCTGGTATTTCCAAAATGGTGTCAGCCGTTTCTCTGTATTTTTGGTGGGATACCTTACGTAAGGATGTCACTGACTATATAAGTGCTTGTACTACTTGTGCATGTATGAAATCCTCTCGTAGAGTTCCTTGTGGGCTGTTGCATCCGTTACCCGTTCCCGAGAGACCTTGGTCTAATCTATCAATGTATTTTATTGTTGAATTACCCCCTTCGAATGGTAACACAGTCATCCTAATAATAGTAGATCGGTTTTCCAAAATGGCTCACTTTGTGTCTCTTCGCAAGTTGCCCACTTCCAAGGAACTGGCTCTTATCTTCGCTAGAGAAGTGTTTCGATTACATGGTATTCCCTTATCTGTTGTATCCGATAGGGGTAGCCAATTTATTTCCAGGTTCTGGAAAGCCTTTTGTTCGGAGATGGGTATTTCTCTCTCATTTTCTTCCGCTTACCATCCCCAGTCTAATGGAGCTGCTGAACGTGCCAACCAGTCTCTGGAGCAGTACCTCCGTTGTTTTGTGTCTCACCATCAGGACAATTGGTCTGACCTGCTTACTTGGGCTGAATTTGCTCGGAATAACGCCACTCATGATTCTTCCGGCAAAAGCCCTTTTTACGTTGTCAATGGCCAGCATCCCGTTGTTCTTCCGGCTGCATTCTCCTCACAGGGCATGCCAGTTCTGGATGAACATTTGTCTGGTTTGCGTAATACTTGGGAGCAGGTTCAGCGTTCTTTGGTGGACTCTGCTGCCCGCCAGAAGGCTCAGGCTGACAAGCATCGCAGAGCGGCTCCTTCCTATATTGTGGGGGAAAGGGTTTTGCTTTCCACACGGAATATTCGCCTCCGGGTGCCTTCTATGAAATTGGCTCCCCGCTTCATTGGTCCTTATCGCATTATACATAAGGTTAATCCCGTTTCTTATGCCTTGGGTCTGCCTAAGAATCTGCGTATACCTAATGTCTTTCACACCTCGTTATTGAAGCCTTACGTACGCAACCGCTATACCCGGCATACTCCCCCTCCCCCTCCTGTCTCTGTGGAGGGTCATGAGGAGTTCGAAGTGTCTGCTGTTCTTGACTCTCGTTTCCTTAGGGGTCGGCTTCAGTACTTGGTACATTGGAAGGGTTATGGGCCTGAGGAGCGCAGTTGGATTTCTGCGGATGCTGTTCATGCTCCCCGCCTTGTACGTTCTTTCCATTCGCGTTTTCCTGCCAGGCCTGGTCCTGCCCGCCCGGAGGGCGTGTCCTCAGGGGGGGTACTGTACCGTTACTTACCTTATCCGGGGGCCGGCCGCGGTCCTCTCTTCAAGTCACGCGCGGTCCTGCGGCTGCACGAGCCGCGCGCGGCTCATCCGACTCTCCTAACAGGAAGACGGGCAGTGACCGCGAGATGCGGTCACGTGTCCCGCCTGCAGCTAAGAGCGCGCCGCGAGTCTCGGGCGCGCTCTTAAAGAGACAGTGGGAGCCTAAATTGCAAAAAGGCTCCCATTGGCTCCTGTCATGCCAATCACCCCATACACTTACCTGTTGGGGGTGTGGAAGTGACAGGAGCCAATCACATTAGTTTGAAGGCTACTTATACTTACCCTTTTCCCTTAGTTCCTTGCCCTATCGTGGTTTCTGCTACAGTTCCCTTTAGTGCTTGTTGTGTTCAGTTGTGTTTCTCCGTATTTGACCTTGGCTTTGTATTCTGACTTTGTTTTCGCTTTATCCTTGTCTGTTCTGTTTGCCGGCTTGCTGATTCCTGTGTACCAGACCCCGGCTAGTTCTCATTTACGCTGTCTCTTTGTGCCCTTGACCTCGGATCGTTCCTGACTCTGTACTTCTCCTATTACGTCGAGTCCGGCCACTCTAAGGTCCGGTAGATGTATCTCTCCTCTGTGCTGTCTTCTGTTTGGCTGGATCCTGCGTGTAGGGGTATATTCTCGTTACAAGTCCGTCATCATTATCTGAAGATAAGGTCAGCATAACTATATGGTTGCTTTGTTCTCATAAGCACAATTGAATATATTCTGCAATTCTGCTTATTTATGAGTCTGTTGCCACACTGTATCCTGTGCCGCCGGTTACCACCTTTTATAGGGACCAACAGTCTCTTATCATTTGATTCTAAGGTTTGACATAATTTGTACTATTTACCGATTTTATTTTCTTTGATCATATGTCCTGATGTTGTTGGCTTAAATTTCCTACTTATCATAAGTAGTTGCCACAATTTCTATGGTTCATGATGATAATCCTTCGCTACTATGATGTGCTCCTTCTTGCCTTTGCCTACTGAAATATCTACTATTTGTGTTATTGGTTCATACCTCTCCTGTGATTTATCATTACTGTATCTAACAGTCCACTTACAGTGTGAGATGCAGCTAGGAGTCTAATATTTGCAATATGCAGTCATTGTTACAGTGTTTTCATAAAAAATATGTAATTTCACTAAAAGGTTCTGCCTTTTCTTTTCAAATATTTTTTTATTGAAACGTTTTGTATTTCACATCAATATATACTTTATAATGAATACAAATAAAACAAGTCGTATACAAATGTACATAAATCAGATATACACAAAAAAAATTGTTTACAGTAATAATACAAATACTTCATTATATTATTATTTTGTGTATAGTTAACATTGAACCTTTTATGGGGGATAAACTAAGAAAAAAAATACTATATGACTCAATAGTTTAAGGGGGAAAGAAAAAGAGAAGGGCAAGAGAGGAGGGGTAGGGGAACTGGGGAAATAGAGCTAAATATACACTATTTTCTACTATAAAAGTGACTTTTGGGATTATTTATTATTGACTGTTAGACTCTACCTTTTCTTACAGGTAGATTTTCTTTTGGGTTTCCTATAACTACAGGTAAGTAGTTCACATGGTAAGATGAAGCAGTGAAAATGGTGTATTTAGTACATCCATACTTACAGATTTAGTGGGATTCTCAGTTTGACTTATTCTCTGTTTGATAGCAGGGTATGACTGTTTTCATTCAGTAGTGTCTGGAATGTTACGGCTTGTTCCAGCCTGGTGTCTGGACATTATGCCTTTGACAAGGTTATTATTTCAAAGTGCCATCCATTTAGTATTTCCTTTATATTAGAGAAGCACATTAACCTCTGTTTTTGCCAAAAAATGTTTATAATTTCCAGACGGTGTCTTTATGTTTTAAGGAGGTTCTCCTCTAATCTATTTTATTTTTCTCCAGCAAGACAGATGCAAGACGGGTGTCTCATTTCTTACAGGAGTTTGTCTTCTATTAGTCTAGACATGTGAATATCAATCATGAAGACTTGATCGTTTTATAAGTCTGGTCATCATGACCTTCATTCCTATCTGGCAATGTAATTCTCCAGGATATTCTCTATATTTAAATACAGGGGGTTGGTAACCATCAACCTCTGGAGTAAAATAACTTGTCTGAGCAGATATTATGGCAATATCCTATTGATTACTTGTTTGGCTTTTGATAAGTCTTATTAGGTTTCTGCAGCTCAGTAATGGTTCTTATAACTATCACTGTCCCTCCCACTATATATACTGCTTAGGTATTGCCAATGGGTAAACTCTGTCATGTTTCATCAGGAATAAGGCAAAATGTTTCCCATTGTCACAATACCTGTTCCTTGCTGCGCTGTGTGATCACAGAAATGATGTATTTTTTGAGTTCTGATGCACACCCACTCATCCCTAGCTTCCTGTTGTCTCATTATGACATCATATATAACTTGGAACCCTCCCATTGGTCTTCTTTTATAGTGTCAGACTATGTGTTGCTTTTTTATGAGTTATACACACTTGTGACATCATGGGCCCCTGTAACCGGTGACAATGTTGTATAGGGTATACATACATGCTGGTTGTCCTTGTTTTTATGCAATGTCGTGGTTCTTGCTACCTGATAGCGTGTTTATACTGTGCATTGGATTTCCTGTTTTCTGACCTCAACTTGTTTGACTATTCTTGCTCTCTGTTATCCTGATCTTGGCTTGACTATTGATTCTGTGTATTTCTGTTAGCCTGATGTTGGCCTACTTCTTGTTTATTCTCTGTCTGCTTGCAGACATTTAATTTCTCTGTCCCAGGCACTAGCTCGGCCACTCTAAGGACTGGTATGTGTACTTTTACTGTTTCCTTTGGGTATGCGTATAAGGGTATCCTTATTCCTGACACATACTTACTGTAATTTTCTTTCTCTTACCGTTATACATGGCAGCATTATGTTCCAACCCAGCTACTTACAAAGATTGCCTGATCGGGAAGGTGTTGATCTATTTATACCAATTTATTTTTCCTGTTCTTTCCGCTGTGAAGGGAGGAGCTAACCAATAAGTAAATGCTGCCATGTATAGTGATCAGGAAAGAAAATTATGGTAAGTATGAAATGATTTTCCTTATTATGCTAGAAAAGACTTAAAGGGACACTATAGTCACCAGAACAACTACAGTTTATTGAATTTGTTCTGGTGAGTATAATCAGTCCCTTCAGTGTTTTTCTAGTAAACAAATTTTTTTCCAGAGAAAAAGCGATGCTTACATTGCAGCCTAGGGATACCTCTACTGGCCAATACTCATGTGCTTCCTGGGGCAGTGCTGCACACTGTTTGGCTTGTGCTGGCTCTGCCCCTGATCTGCATCCTTGACAATATCAACCAATTCAATGCTTTTATATGGGAAAGCATTGTGATTGGCTGAGATCACAGCTTCTGATGATGTTAGTTGAGCAGGCAGATCAGAGGCAGAGCCAGCAGCAGACTGGAATAAAGGTAAGATTTTACTATATTTGGGGGCACAACTTACTGGGAACTGCTCTTACTTGGAGTACCAGAAGGATGAGAAGTTGTTGTGTTTTAATATTCAAGATGCTCTACGTTTAGAACTATAAGTTTTAGGTCCAAAACGATTATTAGAGAGGCTCTAGGACATGATCAGACCATTCACCAGTTACTGTTACATTCCACTCCAAGTACCCGGTCCGGGGTAGAGGGTCGTGGAGATTGAATGAGGCAATGTTGGATGACTCCAAATTACTCCCCGTAATAACACAATCCCTTCTCTCATACTTTCAGGATAATAATGAGGACAATATCGCAGCTCCATCCCTATGGTTGGGGCATAAAGCTGTCATTAGAGGAACTTTAAACAAACTAGACTCCAATTGTAAAAAGAAAGTGTGTGCGGCCCGGTCGCGGCTCCTTCGGGACCTGGCCCAGCTAGAATCCCCAAAAAAAGTGCACCTTCCAAATCACGTAATAAACAAATAAATGCCCTCAGAAAAGAACTTTAGCAGCTGGCATTAGTGGATATGGAGAGACAGATGAGGGCTTTAAAATTTAAATACTATATACATGGCAATAAGGCAGGAAAATCTTTGTCGAGAAGATTAAAATCAAACTATCTCCAAACGAAGATACCCTACATTACATCTACCAAAAAACAAAAGTTATTTAATCCTAATTATATTGTAGAAGAATTAGCACATTACTATGACAAACTTCACAATCTACACAAAAACCCAGATACACATCAGCCTTCGCAGGCCGGCATAGACAAATTCCTTGAGGAAGTAAATCTTCCCAGACTCTCTCCGACTCAATCCCAACAGTTAGAAGCGCCATTTACTGTCAGGATCCAAACCCTAATTTCAGAACTTTTATTTTTTTATTAAATATTGTTCCAGCAGTAACTATGATTTGCCACTAGTGGCCTCCCTAACCACTAGAACTTTCCTTCCCTCTATCTCACCAACCTGGACTAATTACTTATGCTACTAAAAGTCACACCCTGCTCAATACTGTGCCTTTCCATTGAATTAAGTTGATGGTCTACCTGTAAGAACTTCTGATCCTGGCTCCTAGAACCTTACCTACGCTACCGACCTGCTTTGTTACCAACCTGCTTTATACCACCCTTACCTACGCTACCGACCTGCTTTGTTACCAACCTGCTTTACTTTACCAGCCTGGTACAAACCTACCTAATCTGCATTACCTGACACCTGAATGCTATAAGGAGTTTCTTTCATGATTCTACGAATAACCAGAGACTCTCCAACCATAAGTCAAGTAACTCTTCTACAGATTATTATATGTCTGCATGTGATCCTAAATGTATACCTAGATTACTTTATTACAAAGTGTAATTATCTGGATTATCAGTACTCCTCCCAAACTAGGGGGCTAATTAGCTAAACGTCTATTTGCATTTCTGAAACCTTTCTGTTAGGGATGTGCATGGGCAAAAAATTTGGTTCGGTTTGGAAATTCGGGTAAGTAAAAAGATATGTCTGCTTCAGCAATTTGGACCATTGGCATTGGTTCGGAACTTCTGCAATTCGGGAAATCGGTAATTCGGAACTTCGGCATATCAGACATTCGTAAGCATCTCCCTCTTCTTTTGCCTTGTTTTAGAAATCCAAAGCACTTTGCCACCACAACTACTTACACATCTGTAGGGCTCCCTAACCCCTAAGCCTAACCACCACAACCACTTACACATCTATAGGGCTCCCAGTACCCGGACTGCCACCACAACCATTTACACATCTGTAGGGTTCCCTAACAACCACAACCACTTACACATCTATAGGGCTCCCATTGCTGGGACTGCCACCACAACGACTTACACATCTATAGGGCTCCCAGTGCCAGGAATTAGATTATACAGATTCCTGTCATCATTCACCTAATTTTCCCTCCCTCTTTTGTTTTGCCACTTTTCAGAAATCCAAAGCACTTTGGCAATTCGGTTTGGTTTGGCACTTCGGAAATTCGGCACTTCGGCAATTCGAACTTCGGACACTCGGAAGCATCCAAATCTCCGAATTGCACGAAATTCGTCCGAATGTACATTCGGAATGAAACAAATTGCACATGTCTACTTTCTGTTCTGTTTTACCTGTCTCTCTAAAGAACCTATACTTTCATCTATGGGTTTTCTTCTCTATCTAAATATCTTGTTATTAACCTGTTTGGGGCATATTGAGTAATCTCTTTTTCTGTTCTCCCTTTTTACTATAGTACTATAGTCACCCAGACCACTTCAGCTCAATGAAGTGGTCTGGGTGCCAGGTTCCCAGGTTTTAACCCTTCAGATGTAAACATAGCAGTTTTAGAGAAACTGCTATGTTTACATTGCAGGGTTAATTCAGCCTCTAGTGGCTGTCTTCCTGACAGCTGATAGAGGCGCTTCTGCGACGCTGGATGCAGAATTAGCATCCAGCGTGCTAAATGTCCATAAGAAAGCATTGAGAAATGCTTTCCCTTGGACTGTTTGAATTGCGCGCGTGGCACTTGCCACGCATGGGCATTCCGCTCCACTCAGGAGCTGACATCGGCGGGGGAGGAGAGGTCACCAGCGCCAAGGGAGCCCGGCGCTGGATTAATGTAAGTAGCACCAAGGGAGGGGGCCCTGAGGGTGGGGGTTACTAAGGATGCTATAGTGTCAGGAAAACAAGTTTGTTTTCCTGACACTATAGTGATCTTTTAATCTTTTTAAAATCATCCGGCTTGATTCCTCCAGAAATACTTGAAGCACACATAGTTATATATCATTTCACATTGTACAGTTCAGGAGTACATTAGTACAAGCACAGGAAATTGACAAGGTTACATATCACTGGGTACATTATTCTCTGCAATGGGAACAGTTGTTCTCACAATAGTGACGGGCATATCTCATATACTTGTAGTGACTTCAGTATCATGCAGTATACAAGTGCTGCGCCAGAATAAGAAACATTAGTACAATAACGCCTTAACCCATAGTACCACAGTACCATACAAGTCTTGACTCCGTGAAAGTCGATGTGATACCTGTCCACAGGGCCGCCACCAGAAATTTTGGGGCCCCTAACTCAGCTCAGGGTCTGGGCCCCCTGGGGCCCGCCTCCAAATACCGCTCACTGGGTCCACACACAGACACAAACGCACACACTGATACATACTAACAGACACACATACTGAAACAGACATACACGCATACAGGCATACATACTGACACATACACACAGGCATACATAGTGACAGACAGACACACATACATACAGACACCGACATACAGACATACATACACAAACACACACACACACATTCATACATACAGACACTGACATCCATACACACATACATTCATAATGGCATACAGACATACAGACATACATGCATATATACAGACATACTGACAGACATACATGCATACAGACATCCATACACACATACACACAGACCTACGTTCATAATAATATGCAGACATACATTCATACTGACATACAGACATACATATATAATGACATACAGACATACATATACACATACATAGACATACATACAGACATACATACAGACATACATGTATGCATACAGACATACACAAACATACATAGACAGACATACATACGTAGACATGCATGCATGCAGTCAGACAGACATAGACATACACACAGACATGCATCCAGACATACATACATACAGACAGACATACATACATACACACATAGACATACGGACAGACATACATGCATGCAGACAGACAGACATACATACACATACATGCATCCAGACAGACAGACATACATACATGCATACAGACAGACACACATACATGCATCCAGACACACAGACATACACGCATACATACAGACAGACATAGACATACAGACAGACATGCATGCATCCAGACAGACATACATACATAGACATACATGCATACAGACATACACATACAGACAGACAGACATACATTCAGACAGACATACATACATACACAGACATGCATACAGACACACATACATGCATACAGACACACAGACATGCATACAGACACAGACATGCATACAGACAGACAGACATACACAAACATGCATACAGACACACAGATAGACAGACAGACATACACATACATACACATACATGCATACAGACATACAGACAGGCACACATACACATACATGCATACAGACACACATACAGACACACACACATACATATACATACATGCATACATACAGACAGACACAGACAGACAGACAGACAGACATACACATACATGCATACAGACAGACATACATACACACAGACAGACAGACACAGACATACATACATACATACATGCACACACACAGCTCATTTTCCAGCCACCCTCCTGTCTCTTACCTTTTCTTTGCAGGAGGGTGGCTGGGGATGATGGGATTCGGCGCTGCTCCCTCTTCATTGCCGGGCTCTCCCTCTTTACGGCTGGGCGGGCGGGCGCGCTCCTCCCGCGCGGAGTGAGCTGGGAGGAAGTGAGCACTTCCTCCCAGCAGCACTTGCGGCTGCTTTTTTTTTTTTTTTTTTAAAGGGGCCCGGTCGCGCTATACAACGGCCACAGCGCTGACCGGGCCCCTGAAGGAGGGGGCTCATCGGGTGGCCCTAAGTGTGTGGGCCACCCGATGGGCCCCACATGTGGGGCCCGGCCCGCCGGGCCCCCCAGGGCCGCCGGGCCCATGACAACTGTTATGGTTGTCATGCCCTGATGGCGGCCCTGCCTGTCCATAATTTACAATATCATCTCCATTGTATGCTTGATCGCTACCTCCGGTCCACCTCCCGTAATAAGTCAGGAGGCATCATGTAAGGTGCGAACTTTAAAGGACCAATATAGTCACCCAGACCACTTTTTAGTTTAATGAAGTGGTCAGGGTGCCAGGTCCCCCAGGTTTCAACCCTTCAGATGTAAACATAGCAGTTTCAGAGAAACTGCTATGTTTACATTGCAGGGTTAATCCAACCTCTAGGGGCTGTCTTCCTGATAGCTGCTAGAGGCGCTTCCCCGACGCTCAGTGCGAAAATCATATTGAGCACGCAGAACAGGGCCGGCCTTAGGGGTGTGCGAGCTGTGCGGCCGCACAGGGCGCCATGGTGCAGGGGGCGCCCTGCGGCCGCATAGCTCACACGGCATGTCTGTTAGCCGCAATGCTAACAAGACATTTGCCTTGGGCGGCATTTTCCAGGGGGCGGCAAAAAAAGCCGCCCCCAAATGCCCAAGGCAAATGTCTTGTTAGCCTTGCGGCTAACAGACATGCCTGGCTGCTGGGAGGTCGGGCGGCGCTGGCGGGCGGCTGGCGAGGGAGCACTTCCTCTGAGCTGTATGCTCAGCTCCCTCGCGCGCCGCAGAGTGAGGCTGGGAGGCGGAGCCGGAATATGATGTCATATTCCGGCTCCCAGCCTCACTCTGCAGCGCGCGAGGGAGCTGAGCATACAGCTCAGAGGAAGTGCTCCCTCGCCAGCGCCGCCCGCCCAGCCCAGCAGCCACTGGACCACCAGGGAGGAAGAGACCCCCCCCCCCCCCCCAGCATTCCCAAAGGTAAGGAGGCTGGGGGGGTCTAAATAAATGTAAAAAAATGTGTTAATGTGGGTGTGTGTGTGTATGTTAGTGTGTCTGTAAGTGTGTTAGTGTGTGTGTGTATGTTAGTGTGTGTGTGTGTCTGTAAGTGTGTTAGTGTGTGTGTGTATGTTAGTGTGTGTGTGTGTATGTTAGTGTGTGTGTGTGTGTGTATGTTAGTGTGTGTCTGTTAGTGTGTGTGTGTATGTTAGTGTGTGTCTGTGTCTGTTAGTGTGTGTCTGTTAGTGTGTGTGTGTCTGTTAGTGTGTGTCTGTTAGTGTGTGTCTGTGTATGTTAGAGTGTGTCTGTGTATGTTAGTGTGTGTCTGTGTCTGTGAGTGTGTGTCTGTGTCTGTGAGTGTGTGTCTGTGTCTGTCAGTGTGTGTCTGTGAGTGTGTTTGTCTGTTAGTGAGTGTGTGTGTCTGACTGTGTGTGTGTGTGGCTGCTGCCTGTGTGTGTCTGTTTGCCTGTGTGTGTGTGTGTGTGAGACTGTCTGCGCGCGTGTGTGTGTGTGTGTGTGTGTGTGACAGGGTGTGTGGGAAGGGGTAAGGAGTGGGGGAGGGGGGACGGGAAGGGGGGGGCGCTGTGAAGATTTTTTGCACAGGGCGCCCAAATGCCTAAGGCCGGCCCTGACGCAGAACGTCCATAGGAAAGCATTGAGAAATGCTTTCCTATGGGCGTTTTTAATGCGCGCGTCTCTGGCCGCGCATGCGTATTCGGCTCCACTCGGGAGCTGACGACGGAGGGGGAGGAGAGGTCACCAGCGCCGAGGGAGCCCGGCGCTGGATAAAGGTAAGTGGCTGAAGGGGTTTTAACCTAAGGATTATATAGTGCCAGGAAAACGAGTTTGTTTTCCTGACACTATAGTGATCCTTTTAACTCAAAATGGTAAAATGATATAAGAATGGGGAAAGAGAGAATAGAATAGAGAATTAGATAGGGAGAAGTGGGATTCCCAGGGTTCCTTTGGTAATTCCATCAATTTATTATTAACAACAGCGCAATGCATTAATACATACAATCAGTCTGTGTCGTGGAAATTCCATGTTGGCATAATCTCATCACATCAGCTATTCAACATTAACCTCCATCTGTGTATCCATATGTTTTTTTTTTTTCAATTTTCTTTCAATTTTTTTTATTTTTTATTTGCATGGAGAGCTATTGGGAGGAAAGTGAAGACAAGTGCAAGTTGTCCAATCTTTCCAGTGTTTCTGATGATCACCTGCTTTACCTATAAGCTTATAGGCCATTTGTTCCCAGTGACATGTGGAATCCACGCCCACAAGCACCTCATCTATAAGAGGGGCATGGTCCCTTTTCCAGTGTCTGGCTATGGTTATCTTGGCAGTGAGGAGGATGCGAATAATCCGTATTCGCTGTTGGTCAATATGGAGTGTCGGTATTATATGTAGGAGATAGCATTCAGGCCTGAACGGGATTGATGTTTGTGACAATTTGTTTACTATGCCTTCTACCTGCTGCCAGTGAAGCTTTAGTGTTGGACAGTCCTAGAAGATATGGGAGAAAGACCCCATCATTTAGCTGAGGAAGAAGCATAGAAGGCTGCTAGTCTCTGTGTTACAAGATACCATCTCATCATAATTTTGCAATACGCTTCCCAGTGGTAAAGGCTATTACTAGCGGATTTGGTCAGCTCTAAGGTTCGGAGCCAGTCCTTCTGGTCAATTTCTATCCCCAATTCCCTTGCCCAATGCAACATATACAGCAGTTTTTCAGGGATGCCCAAGTTGTTGAGTGTGTTACAGCACACAGATAATGGTTTGCCAGACTTTCTTTTATCAACACAGTATTGAGAGAGAGGTGTTATTCGCATGGATTCCCTGCCACCTCGTTTACCTGCAAAATGTGTTCAATCCTTAAGTAGGTAAAGATTTCTCTGGGCGGGAGATTATGTTTTCTCTGAAGCTCCGGGAAGGATTTAATACCCTGAACATGACACAAGGAACTTATTGTGTTAGTGTCTCCTGCACTTCAATTCTGTAATTGAATATCTGATGCCACTCGGGCCAGGGTTTGTATTGGGGCCCATGCGAGATGACTAGTGGGACCCAGCAAGGGCTGAGCCCCACGGATCAACTCCTGAGGATTACACCCCAATTTTATCCTGTTTTAGCAGTGAGACTTATTTTATTTTTTGACTACCAACTTCTGAGGATTGGACCCTATTTTATTCTGTTACATTAGCAAGACTTTAACCTTATTGGCGCAACCTTTTCTGTCTTTGTACTATTTCTTGTCTTTTTGAAGGGTTAGAGGGATTCCCTTCTTTAAGGCATAGTGTTTATAAATTAGCACTTACCTTCAGTTGTTTTTTTGTGCATTAGCTGCTGAGGGCAGATGTGTAATCAGTGATAGTGTCAGCTTGGGGAGTGGGTTTGGGCAGTGGAAGAAGAGTAAAGTTTCAGGTGTAGTAGGCAACCTGATTTTGGTCACTAAGTGAATCATTTTGACTCACTAATAGTTGGGCAGGTCCACCATTTATGACCCATCGTCCCTGTAGGGACAGGCTGCTGACGCATTTAGGATTTTTTTTTGTATATTTGATGGTGCTAAGTGCCATCTGGATATTAGTTTGTAGTTTCCTTCTTGAGTGTGTGTGCTGATGCTGGACTTATGTACATTAATGAATATGCGTTTCCAGCCCCGTTGTGTAACTGTGTCATATTGAGCTCAGACTCCCAAGAGCTTGCATATTTTTGCAAGGAGGGAGATACTTCCTGCTGCAGTGTCTTATACATCAGTGAGAGAAGTTTCGTTTTAATGCCTCTGGAAGCACAATGGTTTTCAAATATTGTAAGTTGTCTGTTCCCTTTGAGGAGGTTAGGGGCGGACGTGATAAAATGGGGGAGCTGGGAGAACCTGTATTGTTCTAATGCTGTGAGCGTTGTATCAGTCTGACGACTACTGAGCGGTGTGACGCCCTGGTCGTTCAGTAATGAGCGCTGGGTGAGTTAGTGGGAGGAGTGGAATGTTGCGAAGGATAAGGGATAGAGGCCTGGTGGAAACCTCAGGTTGTGTGGAAGTGGATATAAAGGGGGTGGGTGAGGAGATATGCTCAGTAGTGTCCATATTTTAAGAGTAGGTATTATTGTGGGATGCGTTGCATGAACTTGTTTGAGGACTGCTTTCTCCATGTATTGTGTATAGTGGGTGTTGGAATATGGCTCCCTCAGTTTACAGTTGTTCGGAAGTGCCCATTCATATATCCTCCCAAGCATGGTGGCTTTGTAGTGCATTTCAATGTCTGGAAGGCATAGGCCGCCTTGATGTTTGTGGCATGTGAGGGTCTTATATGGAAGTCTGGGCTGAGTGTGAGCCCAAATGAAGTGAGTAAATGCTTTTTTAATGTTTGAGAAGAACGATTTGGGTATAGCTACAGGGATGGTTTGTAGTAAGTACAGAATTCGGGGGAGTATGTTCGTTTTTATAATGTTTATTCGGCATAGCCAGCACAAGTGTGGTTTGTGCCATTTAGTCTGATCTTGAGAAATAGTTTGAAATAGGGGTAGGAGGTTCAAGTCAAAGAGTTTGGATGAGTGTATAGGTAGATGTATCCCCAGGTACAGACGTGGATGACCATAGGAAGGGAAAAGAGTAGGGATGTCTTAGTTTGATCGTTTAGCACTAATGGGAGGATTAAACTTTTTGTGAAATTTACTTTAAAGTTGGACACATGTAATATAAGGAGATTTCCTCCAGGATCTGTGGCATAGACAGTAACGGTTGTGTAATTGTGAAGAGAAGGTCGTCAGCGAAGACTGCCACCTTATATTTTCTGCACTGGACAGTAAAGCTGTGAATAGTGGGGTTGTCCCTGATGCCCTGGAGAAAGGGTTCCATGATTAGGATGAACAAAAGCGGCGATAAAGGGCACCCCTGTCTCATGCCATTTGAGATCGAGAGGGGTTCGGACAGTTGGCCATTGATTCTGTCAGGATTACTGTAGATGCCCAACACGCAGAACTTAAGTAGATGTGAAATAAATACCTAAGACGTATTACCGGGCCTTAGAATGGCCGGATTTAACCATATAAAGGCAAAAAGTCACAAGGCAGGGAAAACTCAAGACAAAGAAATAACGCAAACGATAAACAAGCCACAGGTCAAGGAATGGAGATATCAGAATAGCCAGGAGCCAAGCCAAAGGTCAAGGAATACAGAGATCGGATAATCAAAAAGGGAAGCCAAGGTCAGATACACAAGAAATCAAGACAAGGAACGCGCTCTCGGATAATCAACTGGAAACCACAACAGGGCACAGAGAAATGGACAAAACAGGCTTAAGTAGTCTATAGTGCTCCCTGATTGGCTGCAGGGAAGCATGTGAGCATGGGCGTGTAAGTAAAACACTACTTTGAAATAAACTGTACTGGCCCTTTAAGGATTAAATGTAGAAACCCTTATATGCTGTACAGCTGCAGCTGCCGGCGTCTCTAATGTTTGGAGAACCGACCGCTGTAAGAAGAGGAGGAGCCACCACAGAGGTTAGTGATGGGCAGCATTCCCACAACCACGTGGGACTGCCGCTGGGACATACACGCTGGGTATGAGCGGACCCGGCGGACGAAGACCTGAAAGGTAAGAGACCGGCGACATTCCCCTTAGTGTGTGGGAATGCCGCCGCAACGATGAGCTCCCGCTGGGACCCATGCCGCTCACTGACGGCGGAGTGACAGATTCGAATACGTGATCTCGGTTTGAAGTAGATGGATCATATCCATTGTAGCCAGTTCGGGCCAAAGCCCATAGCTTTGAGGGATACGAGCAGCAGGGACCAGTCCACCCTGTCAAATGCCTTTTCCGATAATTTTTATCAGATTTTTTAGCAAAATGCAATAAGTTTATTAATTTTGTGGTGTTGTTTTTGGCTTCACGTTCGGGTACAAAGCCGGCCTGGTCGGGGCGGACCAGTCCCTGCAAAAGGGGGCGTAAGCGGCTGGCTAAGATTTTAGTAAAGATTCTTTTTTTTTTTTTTTATTCGTTATTTATGTTGACAGAGATAACATGCATAGATCGAATACATTCCGTAACTCAAACAAAGATTGACATACACATTGTATACAGATTTTAGTAACTTACCGTATCTATCGCATAGCCATGCGTTTGATGGTGGTCGAAAATACCCCACCATTGCTCCCGAAACTGATGTATTAGTTACCTTAATACTCTCTGATATTGCGAGTTACAATTTGTCAACTTGAGTTTTGTGATTTGTAAAAGATAAAAAGGAAAACAAGAAATATGTGGTAACATATGGAACTTAGCAGTTGTATATGTACGTAAAACAGCATTGGTGTGTGCCGTCCATCTGCCGGGAACCCTCTGATCTAATATTGTGCTGTGCAATGGGTTTCTCTGTGTCTCAGAGTTGCTACGAGTTTCCCGCCCTCTGGTCTTTTAAAGGCCCAGAGGGTCTCCCGTTGCGGGCATCATTGCGCGCTCTACATATTGCCTGCAGCTGGCAGGGCCCTCTGAAGGCTTTGGTTTGCGTTCCTTTGTTCACACCTGGTGTTTAAACAGTTTTCGGGTATACCGCTCCCTACACCCTCTGGGAGACATATGCTACACATAATAAGAGAAAAAATAAGTAGGAAAAAGATAGAAAGGTGTCAATAAAGAAAGATTGTAAGGTAGGGGTGGGGTAGGGGAGGCACAGAGGACCCACATCAATTTGTTTAGTTATCTTGAGGGCCTGAAGTCTGCTGCGTGTCTTAACTCAAGAGGCTATTTTCCCATGGTGCCCATATTTTCTGGAATTGTTTTTGGGTTCCCATAACTCTTGCCGTCAGGTAGTAAAGATTCTAAGGTCAGTATTAATAAGGGAAATGGGGCGGTAACTTCCGCACAGGGTCGTGTCCTTCCCTGGTTTAGGAATGAGGGTGATATGGGCTTCCAGAGCAGCATCTGGTAGTTGCTTGGATATAATGAGTGAGTTAAATGCGTCGATAAAGGGAGCTGCGAGCAGCTTTGAGAATGTCTTATAGTATTTAGTTGTGACGCTGTCTGGTCCCGGGCTCTTGTAAAAATTATCTTTATATAAGCAGCAATTAATTGAAGCACCTTGTTTGATTCGGTTTTGGAAGTGGAAGCACTGCTCGTGGCTGTCAGGAAGGCATCCACTGGAGATGTATTTAGCCCTCAATGTAAACATTGCTATAGGAAGACTATAGTCACCCAAACCCCTTAATCTTAAATTAAACTTGGTCTGTAAAGTAACACTTGGTCAAACCACTTCATCTTGTGTTAAACTCTGGAAATACCCTTGATAGCAGCATTTGATTGGAGGAGTGCAGTGTCCATTGCTTCTCAAATTAATTGGAGGAGATATCTGGTGGTGATGTCTGCTTGGATGCTGACATCAGTGGAATAGAAGCTAAAGGTTGTAACTGTGGAGTCTGGGAACTGGAAATAATGTGAGTAAGCGTTATTTTACTTAGTTTTACACAGCAAATGGTGGTGGACAGACAGGAACCTATAGTCCCGAAATACAGGTTGCTATTTTTGGGAGTATAGGTTCTATTAAGAAGACCAAAAAACAAACAAGAGTCCTGCGCATCCAGTATAGGTGTGCACACCTAGGTGCTACCACAATTTATTTGAGGACAAAGTAAAACGGCAAACGTTTCTTGCAGCAGCCCTTCAAGTGTAGGTTGTATAAACACTGTTGGGACTTCAGTGTGGAGTATCTGCAGCACAGGTCTAACTTGTTCTTTGTTTATATTTTGAATTTTGTAGGCATTTTTTGCCTCTACCTCATCCTATATATAGTGTTCTATTAAGAAGAGGGAGAAAGCATTGATGTGTATGATTTACTATTAAAAAAAAACAAAAAACTATCTAGTTATTAGATGTTCAGTATTCTTGTGCAATCATGTTATTTTTTATTTTTTTTTTATAAACTGTATAAACCTACGCATTTAATAGCCTGGAAGGTCAGCGTAAGGTTACTACACAGAACGGTTTTCTTACAAACTTTTTCTAAAAACCCTCCAGTCCAAACTGAAATTTCTTCTCTAATTCTTCAGGCTGTATCATAAAAAAACTGAAAAAATTAGCAGATGTTAGTTTAAAATGTTGTTTTAAAAAAAAAATATTAGGTATTTAATGATATATTAAAATAGATATTGAAATAAATGTGTCTATTGCTTATTTTAATACACCCTTTGATGTCCATCCTTTGATCATGAAAACAAAGAAATGTTATCTGTAGGAGCTAGTAATACATCTGAAGGCTAGATAAGATAACCACACACTGTCTAGATAATGATATTAGCATAAAACAATGGACTCAGACCAATTTGAAAATCAAATCTAGAGAGGTTGCATAAAAGTGAACAGCATACTATGAAAATAATTTCTTTGGGGGGTGCTGGAGACATTATAATAAATCAGAAGACCAAGATGGTATTATTTTCCCTGAATAAATGTTTTACAGTTATGTATATTGTATATTACATTTTTTTTTAGGACTAAGTAAGTCCCTGTATTAGTGTAGACTGACATTGCTGTAGCCATTGCCACATTGTTGCATCTGTTTGTAGAGTTGTGGGACAATTATGCTTAAAGGACCACTCTAGGCACCCAGACCACTTCAGCTTAATGAAGTGGTCTGGGTGCCAGGTCCCTCTAGGATTAACCCTTTTTTTTTTTTATAAACATAGCAGTTTCAGAGAAACTGCTATGTTTATACTGAGGGTTAATCCAGCCTCCAAAACCTGTAGTGGCGGTCTCATTGACAGCCGCTAGAGGCGCTTGCGTGCTTCTCACTGTGAAAATCACAGTGAGAGCACGCAAGCGTCCATAGGAAAGCATTGTAAATGCTTTCCTATGCGGCCGGCTGAATGCGAGCGTGGCTCCTGCCGCGCATGCGCATTCAGCCGATGACGTCGCAAGGAAGAAGGAGAGGAGGAGGGAAGCTCCCCGCCCGGCGCTGGAGAAAGAGGTAAGTTTAACCCCTTCCTCCCCCCAGAGCCCGGCGGGAGTGGGTCCCTCAGGGTGGGGGCACCCTCAGGGCACTCTAGTGCCAGGAAAACGAGTATGTTTTCCTGGCACTAGAGTGGTCCTTTAAGAAAATCTGGGGTACTCAAGATCCAGTAAACTAAAAAAAGGACATTTTACAAGAGGAGTACTAATACAGGTCAAAATTAAGAGTAGGGTTTAACAGGTAAATAACTTATTTGTTAGTTTTTTTGTTGCAGGTACATATTATATCTGAATCTTTGGAGATTCATCATGGGTAATTTCACGAAGGAACAACGAGAAGAAATAGTAGAATTTTATTTTCAAAATGGTATGTCCATTATATTGATGCAGAGAACTTACCGCCACCACTTCAGTGTAAGAAATGTGGTTTTAACAAGATGGGCCACTGCCAAAAAAGCCAGTGCTGCATATAAGTAAGTTTATGTAGGAGCTCTGTGGAGGGTGGTTTGGAGCCCACCAGGATCAACAAGAAGAAGAGTTCCACAGGCATCACAATGTAGGGTGAAGGCAAAAAAATTATTTATTAAAGATCAAAAGGACAAAAAAAAAAAATGTTTCGGCCTAGTCATATATCTTAGTTATGTACATGACCAAGGCCTCTAGGCTGAAATTCTGTATCTTGTTTTTGTCCTTTTTGAGTTTTAATAAATATTTTTTTGCCTTCACCCTACATTGTGACGCCTGGGAAACTTTACTTCTTCTGAGACAACTGTTCGGCGATCAGATAATTTCAAGAAATTACCAGATTACCTGACCGTCCAACCTTTCAACTTCTGATTACTTCCGACCTGAAGAAGCGTGTGAACAAACTGCGTAAACGTGAGCACCTCAAGGAGAATATCTGTGCAAAAATACGAGCACTGGAGCCTAAAACTTTAATGTTATGAATAATGCAATTGAAAAAGCCAGACTTTGCGATGAGGCAAATAGAACTCATTTAACCCCTTAAGGACACATGACATGTGTGACATGTCATGATTCCCTTTTATTCCAGAAGTTTGGTCCTTAAGGGGTTAAAAGATGTTGTGCTTGCAGGACTTCTTCAGGGTGGCTCCGTTCCTTTGGAACAGCCTGTCTACCCCCATCTGACTCTCCCCTAGTCTTCGATTGTTTAAGTCCCTCAAAACACATCAGTTTAGAAATGCTTATAGACTCTCAGAGTAACTTATCTATACTTATCCAAATCTATCTCTTGCTCTACTAAAGAGCCATACTCCACTCTTAATCTCCAGCTCCGCTACTTTTCCACATTGTTTGATGGCTGTCACCCTTGCTGCCCTGTTGTGTATTTGTACCCCACCTCCTTTAGACTGTAAGCTCCTTATCTACCTATTGTTCCTGTGTCACTGTGTAATTGTCTAATTTATTGTAAGTCCCCCCCCCCCCTTCATAATATTGTAAAGCGCTGCAGAATTAGTTGGCACTATATAAATACCAATAATAATAATAATAATGTCATCTTCCATACTTAGTTAAACAAATCTCCATGAAGGTAAGCATTCATTGTATCCAATATCATTGAAATTGGTTCATTAATAAAAAGGTTATTGCCACCGCTGGCTGGGGTCCTCAGCACGAGCCGCACGCAGCTCGAGCACTCCTGCCTCCACATGAGCCTCACGCGGCTTGATCTCCTCTTTTGAGCGGGCATCGTACACTGACCGCAGTGAATGGTCACGTGGCCCGCCTGGCACTAGGAGTGCGGCTCGCGTCACAAGTGTGCTCTTAAAGGTGCAGTGGGAGCCACAAGTGGATTCAGGATTCCATTGGCCCATGTCATTCCTGCACTCCCACACACGCACATTTTGGAGGCGTGGCATGATGTGGGCCAATCAAATGTTAGTTAAAGGATATTTAAACTTCCTTAGCTCTATCTGCTTTGCCCTATCGTGGTTTCTGTTTCAGTACCCTTTAGTGCGTTCCTTGATCTATTGTCTTTATTCTGGTATTAATCTTGGCTTTGTTCCTAACTCTGAGTTTATCTTTAACCCTTTCCTTTCTTGTTTGCCTGTCTGACTGATTACCGTGTACCTGACTCTGGCTAGTTCTCGTTTTCGCTGTCTCTCCATTACCCTGATCCTGGGTCGGGTCTGATTATGCTTTATTTCTGTCTGATGTTTAGTCCGGCCATTCTAAGGCCCGGTGATACGTTATATCCTAGTCTTGCTATCCTAAAATCTGCGTGTTGGGGTATTACACCGTGACAAAACCCTAGTCTGAATTTCGGCCAGCCTGTATATAATGATCAACGATTTGCAGTCACTCACTCACCATGGAACATGTCTATGTCCAGATAGAATTCCATAAATAAGAAGAGCACTTGGAATTTTTTCAAATATTGAATGTTTCAGTCCTCCGTTCCAGGGTTTTTATCAAGAACTTGATGAAGATATTTGATGTGAGTGCTATGCTGTCTTGAATAAAGCAGCTATTTTGTTATTTGTGAGAAATCTGTAGAAACAAAATCTGTAGAAAAACTAGGTTTTGTTGGTTACATGCAAAATGTACTGATGATCTCATCTGTGTAGGTGAGGCAGTGTGCAGATGAAAGACTAGAGAATTAAACAAAAATCAAACATTATCTCTAGAGAAACTGACGTACGAATCTGATAAAACACTTAAAAATGACACTACACAAAATGTCACGTCATAAAAAAAAAAATCTAAGGATCCTACCATCTTCTTTCAGCTTATCCGATCCCAAAATCATTATATTATAGACTTTAGTGTCCTTCCATAAAAATACATCAAAACTACATTCATAGTCTCATTATTTGCTACAAAAATTATTCGACAAATGATTTCAGAATTGTTATTTGCATGTGTGCACACATTTCTTGTGTCTGCCATCATGTAATGTAGAATGTTCTAATGTATAAAATACTTTTTTTGTACATTCCCATTGCTTTTCATGTGTGAACATATCATATATAATTTTTTATTTTTATTTTTTCACCCCTCCTGGGTGGTATGTTTATTCCTCATTCTCGGGTCCTCTACCAGAGGTCTGGGAGTTTGAAGTTTCTACACAGTATCTTAACACTTTCTAGAACTGCATTTTTCTGAATAGTGATCTCAGATGTCCCACCTGGAATCTGTTGAAGCCACTCCCCCAAATTGGGAGTCACAGCCCCGAGTGCTCCTATCACAACTGGGACTACTACTTCACTTTCCACATCATTTCTAGCTCTTCTTTCAGTCCTTGGTATTTGTCCTTATTCTCATGTTCCTTTTTCCTGACATTATAGTGATTGGGTATTGCCACATCCACCACTACTGTAGTCATCTGTTCCTTGTCTACTGCCACAATGTCAGGTTGGTTGGCCACTACTTGCTTGTCTGTCTGAGTATATATTGTTTTAACCATACCTGTATACATGACTGGGGCACATACAGATATTTGTATACAAAACATCATACGTTTTGAGGCTAAAATTCCCCCAAAAGCAACTTTTATTACAAATTTGTAAGTAGTGCCCATTCCCTGTGAATAAGGGTGAGTGATAATTCTAGGTAATTTTGGAGATTTATGAAGATGGAAATAGATGAATTATCAATTTGATCTTGGAGGGGACTGACTCTCAGAACATGGCAAACTGTCAAGACAGCTAGTTGTAGTAGTAATGTTGCTTATATTGTCATTTAAAAAAAAAATAAAGTATTTTTTAACTTCTTTTAAAATCTGGATACTCATCACAAAAGCCTACAAAGCTCTTTTCGATTCTTTTGGGCATAGCTGAACCAGCAGACACATACACAAAGACAACGTCTAAGAGGGCTGTAAGTCTTCGAAAGCCCTCATTCTATCAACTACAACAGCTGCCGAGTTGAGATACTACCTACCTGGGCAGTGAGCTTCTATAGGGAGATCTCATTGACTGAAGGGGACAGCATATGCTAGTGTTATCTACAGCCATGGTTCGTCCCATTGCATAGAAGATCCGTGGGTTAACACTGTCAGCTCGCATTTGGGTTTGGGGCTGGTGTTGTGGATCACTCTTGGCAAATATACTCTTGAAGAGTCCATGGGGCCACTATATTTTATTTTCCCAGAGGATGGTGTAGGCTGAATGATCTATTCTTGTGGCTGCTACTTTTGAGTGTTTGCTCCCACTGTTGATGTCATTGTATGCCATTTATATTTTTTTCTTTTAAGCTGTTTATTTTTGATTTGTTGTCTTACACTACTCTCTTATGCTCATCAGTATCCTTCAGTAGCACAGCAATTACCTATTAAATTAAGTTATTGACAATTCTTCTCATACTTTGTTTAAGTGACATAAGTCATTTTCTTAACTAATTCTAAGTGATTTAAGCTACTGAATGTTGTACCTTTATTTTCAATTATTATACCAAAAATTGTGTACGTTTTTCAACATGTATACCATAACCACACAGATACCTCTCTAAACTCATAAGTTGACATGTTTGTATTTTTCTATTTCTGTCATTGCACTGCAAAAATAAAAACTCTGCATGGATATATCTATGATATATAATGGACATGGGAAAACAATGATTCCCGTAACTTCACTGATTTGCATATTCATGCAAGTGGGAACCTCAACACTCACAGCATGATATACATGTAAAGAAGCCACTTTTTTAATGCTGAAGTTATACTTTTTAACTGTGAAATGCTAAGAGTGTATAAAATTTGTGTTTGAACTGTTGAACATACCACATCAATCACTGGTTTTATGCCTTAATAATATCTTTGAAAATGAACATCTTAAACAAGCTAAAGATAGCATAAAAAACAATCAGTAGCCTGGAGGGTATGCTGTTGGTTATGACTCATTAACATGTCCATACAACTAGTAGTACATTTACAAAAAAATCTCCAATTTTCAGCTGTCTATGCACAGCTTGCTTGTAAATATCACAAGTCAGCAAGTCAAAGTTTATCATTGTAGGTACATCCAATTGGTGACAAGCAGGAGAATATGTCTTTCTAATTTGTAAACCACAAGCTACAAAATTAAGAATCCTATGCTAAAAAGACATAGTTGGGAAAATCATGAGGCTGTAGGGGGGCGGGGCCGGACCGCCAAGCTGGATGGTCGCACTCGACACCAGCTCCTGCAAACTACACCTAAATAAGCACAGAAAATGCAATTTCAGGCAGAAAACCGTCCAGCACCGGTGGCCCTCAGCGGGCAGAGAGCCCTGGATCCAGGGAGAGGCTGGCCAAACGGGCTTCAGTCCCCAGGAGGAGGGTTCCTCATTGGCATTTTTAGGCCTACTCTGGAGGTGAGCGGGGTGGACGGCCGCTGCCCCGCTGCCTGCCGATCAGCGCTCAGCCATGAGTCGGACCTGCGGGGATCTGGCCCCAAACCCCCCCCCCCTTTTTGGACCGGGGTGGTGATCCCGGTCCCCATTTTCAGGACCTGAACACCATGAAGCACCTGGGCCGCCAAGACCTGCATCCCAAGCACTGCAACCAAGATGGCGGCGGCCATGTGCGATGGCACCGAGACGAAACGCCGTCCAAACGCAAGCTCCCACTCCTACACATCAGCAAGACCCCCTCATAAACGACACCTGTGAAGCATTTATCAACCCAGCCTCTCATTGCCTGGCGCAGTAAAACGCGACCTCCCACCGCCAGCGCTGCAGATCGAGAGGCTGAGCGACAGTGAACCCCACAGGACGCCATTACAGTTGGATCCAGATATGAAGGCACCTCGCCCAGTTTCCAAGACGGCAAGAGGAATCGGCTGACAAGTCCACCGCTGAGCCTCTCAAGTGCATATGCCACACCTGCATCTAGAGGGCACACTCACAGCCGGCAATCGAGACATCAACAGCCCGCACCAAGAACATACCTAACGTGGACATCGGCTGAAACAAAACTGGACTGATCAATTGAGGTGAGCGGTTACTGGCTGAACTGACCACTGAGAGCCGCACAGGATCCAACGGTCTCCTCCTTAAGTGACTGATGTGCTGAGCAACAAGCCAGTAACCTTTAATTGCACTGCTTTTCTATGATTATAAGCTTAGACAGCCATTAGGCAAACTTGGGCATCTCTCTCTACACTTCTACACCCTCAGATTACCTGCCTAGACCCACAGTTTAGCTTGTTTACTACACTTATGCCAATTAGCCAGCATGTTACTCAATGTTGATTAGTGCAGATGTCTATGCAGTCCCATGTATAGTGTTGCTCTCTCTATTTAGCCTGACTTACACAGACCTCGTTTATATTTACCAAAGCTAACTCGTGACTAAACTAGTACAAATGCAGACTAACCATAAAAAAGTGCAAGTACTAACATACCCCTGATTGTTGAAAATGTTACGCAAAAGCATGTGGATTGCCTTTGGGGTACCCCATGCGTGTGTTATATCCTTTGCACGAGAAAAATAAAGAATAATAAAAATTTTTTAAAAAAAATCATGAGGCTGCAATATTAATATCTTTATTTTTATGGGGAAAACGGGTAATACAGGCAAACATAAATACACTGGTCAATAAAACTGTGATTGAAGCTTAGAAATGTAGCAAATCCAAGTGGTAAAGTTTTTTTTATCAGAAGATATGCAGTTAGGTCCAGAACTATTCGGACACTGACACAATGTTTATAATATTGGCTTTGTACACCACCAAAATTTATTTGAAACCAGGCAACCGAGATGCAATTAAAGTGCAGATTTCAGCATTAATTCAAGGGGTTGAACGCAAATATCATATGAAACGTTTAAGAATTGCAACCATTTTCATACACAATCCTCTTATTTCAGGGACTCTTGGGCAAATTAACACAATCATAGGGGGCGGGGCCTGACCGCCAACAGGATCAGACGTGCTCCGTCTGAGCTCCTGCTTCTGGGCCTGAGAATCGGTGCCACAAGGTGCCAAACGCAACCACTGACCCAAACTGGTGCCCACAGCGATTACCAGCAGCTGGGGTACACGGGGATACCACTCTAAGCCATGCCTGGCACTCCACAGCAACCCGACAAGGCCCGAAGCGCTCTGGAGCTTGAGCCGGGTAGGGACGGCCGCTCTCCCGGGTCTCCGACCGGCGTCTCGCTTACCCCCCCCCCCTCTGGACCGGGGGGGTCATCCCGGTCCCCACCCAGTGGCCACAACAACCACAGGCCTACCAAGACCCAGCAGCGTCGCTACCACGACCAACAGCCTCTCATCAAAGATGGCGGACGCCATGCATGCCGAAGGCAATGAGGGGCCCTATGACAACAGCCCAGTGCTCACAATGTGAACGGCCTACAGGTACAAAC
Organism: Pelobates fuscus; assembly: GCF_036172605.1. NCBI lineage: Eukaryota > Metazoa > Chordata > Amphibia > Anura > Pelobatidae > Pelobates > Pelobates fuscus. Next base: position 376,752,216 of record NC_086317.1, on the reverse strand, counting down.
CAGCCTGCCACCCACCTCAGCCAAGAATAAACCCCCAGCAAAGCGCCCTGACTTACCGCCCGGGAAGCAATCTCGGACTCCTACTCTAGCCCCAGGGCAGGCCCGAAACGGGAGGGTGAGGAGGGGGCACAGCAAACCAGCACCTGCACTGAACTGGAACACACCGCAGACACATAGGCGAACACCTACACTCCAGACGTGCAGGGAAGCAGGTCTCCCCTACGAAGAGCCGAACACCACTCTCTCACCAGCACAGAAAAAGCCGCAAAGCACAGAGACAGCCGGTTTACAGCAGGACCTCACAACACCCTTAGAGGGCATCAGCACAGAGGAGAAACAAGCATCAATCCGGCTACACTACCCTACCGTCACCTCACCAGAGGAACACATGGAAGCGATGGACAATGCTATTAAATCAGGGTGGGATAACAGCCAGCACAGAGCTCCATGAGGCTGGACACCACGGGATAACACACTCCCATACCTGCTTCAACTTGGCTACTGCAGCAACAAGCAGATCATTGCCACGGACGCTATTTGTTATACCAGAGTAACCTAACTAGCTGTATTTTGTACCAGGTCTTTGCTTAGCTTAGCTCACAGTTTACGGGCAATATATGATAGGGGGACCTTCTTAAAGGCACATACACATCTGCCTCCCTGACCACGAGGTTTAGCTTGCCCCTGGGTCACACATACACCACACCACCCTGTTAAAGATGTGCACCTAGCTGTTAAGATGGCCGCTGTGCTTGGCATCCTATAACCCACTGGATTAAGCACTAATCGCACCATACTATACATGTCAATCCTAAAATGCAATGTCAGACGCCTATTGATATGTTTACACATGGTTAATAAATTGAGGTCTGCATATTAAGCTAAGATGCCAGCGTAACTGGGTGGAACATTTCTTGTACTTGTAAAATCAGCGCTCTCAGTTTACGTTTTAAGCCGTTATTTTGCAAGCTCTGATTTTATTTATTTAGCATGCATACTCTTCACAACAAGCGCGATTAAGCGAGTAAATGTAACTGTACTGCGTAACCGATAGTAAACTATGCTCTGTTCATGCTTTTCAAAAAAAAAAATTGTGCACTGTTCAAATGCCATAAATGTAACATCAATGTGAAATATCTATGCTCACTAACGCTATTGTGGCAGAGCGAGCTGTCTTGTCTAACCATGCACTCAAAAATAAAGAATTAAAAAAAAAAAAAAATTAACACAATCATAAATAAACTTTGCAGGCAATCACTGCTTGAAGCCTGGAACTCATAGACATCAACAAACACTGGGTTTCCTGCTTTGTTATGTTTAGCCAGGCCATTACTGCAGCTGTCTTTGTTCTTGGGTCTTTCTGCCTGGAAATATATAAAGATGTGTACTATAGCGTAACTCCAAAGTAGAAAATGTGCTAACACTAAGAGTGTACCTCGCTCACTCAACAATACATACAATAATAAAGTGAATTAGCTAATATGTTTTTCTCACCCACTGCCATCTCGGTCAGTCTCCTCTTTGTGATATGCGCTCCACCGTGGAACGCGGGAATAAGAGCGATGATATGCGTTCCACTGTGGAATGCGGAAGTTGAAGTACGGCCGCACGACGTATGACGTCCTTCCGGATTGGTCCAATAAGGAACGATGTACGTCAGACCCCGGAAGTACCCGATTCCGCGTTTTTTTTCGAAATTAGAGTGATGAGAATCATCTGCATTTACGGATATAAAGGAACGTTTTGGACAGTACTCATTTCCCTGAAGAAGTCTATATGGACGAAACGCGTTGGACTGAGTATTTATAAGGACTTTTATTTACCATTTTGTTTTATTATTGTATTTTTTATTTATATATATTTTTAGCACTTTATATGGTATGATCAGCCAGTGTTCCATCTGCAACATTGATCCATTCTGTCATCTTGGTCCACTTGTTAGTGGAGATATGCTTGCTGATTGCGACCTGAATGTAAGTGCAATCAGTGCAATAAATTTATGACTTTTTAAACAGTACTATTCTATGTATATTTCTCTTTTTCATCCATTTTGAGGATCTCATATCCGAAGAGAATTGCCGTTCCTATCACACATTGATTGGTAACAGATACCCTTAAAGGGAGATAAGCGCAGAACATCAATAGCTTTTGTAAGTTTTCTACCTCCTGGATATTCACCTTCTTGTTCATACATACTTCACCATATATTATTTATTATCCTTTGGATCTACTCAAGATCACGTCCTGTATAAAGGTTGTACCTTCTATTTTATATAGTGTTATTATATGTGCTATCCCATCTTTTTAGCTTATGTTGCTTGTTTAGCCATGTTAGCTAATTCACTTTATTATCTTTCTGCCTGGAGTTTTGTCTTCGGCAAGTAAAATGCATGTTCGATCGGATTGAGATCAGTTGATTGACTCCGTCATTGCAGAATATTTAACTTCTTTGCCTTTCGCAGTGTGTTATGGGTCATTGGCCATCTGTAAAGTGAAGCGCCGTCCAATCAACTTTGCTGAATTTGGCTGAATCTGAGCAGACAATATATCCCTATATACTTCAGAATTCATCTGGCTGCTTCTGTCTTCTGTCACATCTAGTGACGCAGTGCCACTGGAAGCCATGTATGCCGATGCTATCACACTGTCTCCACCATGTTTTACAGATTATGTGGTATGTTTCGGATCATGAGCTGTTCCAAGCCTTCTCCATAATTTTTTTTGTTTGTTAATCTTTATTTATAAAGGATTTTTGTCAGAGTAGTCAGACAAAGATGAGTACAGAATGTGTCAGAGTAAGCGCGCAGGCCTCTCATTATATAACTTGAACAGTAGATACATATAAATTCCTTGTTAAACATGCCGTTGCTATTCATCTTGTTCTCCATACTTTTTTATACACATCATTTTGGTAAAGGTTGATCTTAGTTTCGTCTGTCCAAAGAATGATGTTCCAGAACCGGGCTGGCTTTTTTAGATGCTTTTTTAGCAAAGTCTAATCTAGCCTTTCTATTCTTGAGGCTTAATGTTTTGCCCCTTGTGCCCTAAGTATTTGCTCTTGTGAAGTCTTCTCTTCATGGTAGACTTAGATAATGATATGCCTACCTCCTGGAGAGTGTACTTCACTTGGCTGGATGTTGCAAAGGAGATCTTCTTTACCATGGAAACAACCCTACAATCATCCACCACTGTTTTACATGGACGCCCAGGCCTTTTTGTAGTGTAGAACTCACCAGTGCATTATTTTTGCACCAAACTGTTGATTTGGCCACTCCTAATTTTCCTGCTCTCTTTTTTTTTTGTCAATCTTTATTTTATTGTGCAAATAGTGAACACAGCAAGTTTGCCACACCACGACAGCAGAACAAACCGAGTAATAACATACATAATATGACAATGTCATGACATTCAGATTTCTAGCACATTTAAAATAAATAAATACATAGATTATAACATGTTAGCCAGGTATCTCTAGGTATAATGAGCATATGACAGTTAGCTTCTTGGGAGAAGGTCTAGATAAATGAAATAGAAATAAACATATAAACATTAAATCAAGAGAAGCTAAAACATGCTGAGTAAGCCTAGTGTTGTCAATATCTTGTGGTCTAAAAGAGAGTGTATGCATGCTGCAGAAAAGTTAGGCAAATTAGAGAAGCTTCTCTATGCATAGGACATGTTAGGAAAAAAATAAACTAAAGGACCCCTATAGTCACCCAGACCACTTCATCTCAATGAAGTGGTCTGGGTGCCAGGTCCCCTAGGTTTTAACCCTTCAGATGTAAACATAGCAGTTTCAGAAAACCTGCTATGTTTACATTGCAGGGTTAATCCAGCCTCTAGTAGCCTCTTCCTTACAGCCACTAGAGGCGCTTCCCCGACGCTAAATGCGAAAATCGCATTGAGCACGCAGAACGTCCATAGGAAAGCATTGAGAAATGCTTTCCTATGGGCGTTTTTAATGCGCGCACGGCTCTGGACGTGCATGTGCATTCGGCTCCACTCGGTAGCTGACGTGACGTCGGAGAGGGAGGAGAGGTCACCAGCGCAGAGGGAGCCTGGCATTTGATAAAGGTAAGTGGCTGAAGGGATTTTAACCCCGTCAGCCTAGTTGGAGGAGGACCCTGAGGGTGGGGGGACCCTAGGGATTATACAGTGTCAGGAAAACAGTTTGGTTTACTGACACTATAGTGGTCCTTTAAAATAAACAAGCTTAATCATGCAGCTAGTACTCTGATGGGTTTTTTGTTTTTTTTGCAGCCTAAGGGTGGTCTGTTTTACTTGCATTGAGATCTTCTTTGATCACATGTGGGTTCGCAGCAACAGCTTCCAAATGCTACACCTGGAATAAACTCCAGACCTTTTACCTGCTTAATTGATGAATAAATAACAAAGGAATAGCCCACACCTGTCCAAGAAAGTAATTTGTCCAATAACGTTTGGTGCCTTGAAAAAGAGGGGGCTACATATTAAAGAGCTATAATTCCTAAAACCTGAATACCCTGAAATTATAGCTGAGAGACTATACTTTAAGATCATATTTATTATTTATTTGTATTTAACTTGAGATATAGATCAACACAAAAGGTGTGGAAAAAGTGGCGCTTGTAATAAATAACTTAGGTATTTCGTGTAAATGCTAAATACACTCTGTGGGCACTCCAAAAAACCTACTACAATATATATATAAACACCAAAAGATAAACTAAGAGCCTGGTTAGTGTTACCACCTTCCCAACACTTAGTATGAATGTAGCGCTATAGTTGTAATCACAGGAACAAATAGTGTAAAAACATATGCACTTACCCCTAAGATCATATGGGGGTTATATATGAAAAAGAAAAAAACAGAGAAAATATAGTATAATACTTTGATGTTGAACCTATATCCTGGACGAGAACTGCTTCATGAACATCACCACCTTTTCTTTACCTGCTCCTACCCAGCAACATTCAACTCGTGTTATGAAATTTGACAGCATTAATAAGATGCTTCAAAAGTATGTTTGTATGATTGGATAAATTGAATATGATAAAGGGCAACATCTTTGCCACCTGTTGAAACCCAACTCTTTCACTGGCCACAGTGAGCATGATGTCATATAAACTTCTCCAAAACTGAGTTATTAATGTGTTTTCTCACCATACGTGCAGCATTGTTCTCTTTAACTCTGGAGAGAATGTTTACATTCTCATTGGTAAATATTCTAATGGGCCAAATGATACTGACACAAGTCAGATAAGTTTGAGATCAGAACGTTCTAGGTCAGTCTAAGCTTTTCTAAAATGGAACATTGACTTGGTGTCACCAGGATGATCCTCATATTAGAAGGAATGACCCTCTCTTTACATCAAGGACTCCAGAAATGTAATATCAGTATTTAGTGAGGGTAACAGATCTACTTTAAAGGGACACTTAGGCACTGTATCTGCTTCATCTCATTAAACTGGTTATAGTGTCTGGAGTCCTCTGGTACCATCATTTCTTTCAGCACTAAACAGTTTTTAATGTTTTAATGCTAAACAAGAGTCCCCGGCAGTCCACCTCCTCTGTGCTGCTTTGGCTAATAAGGAAGTATTAGCCTGAGCAGTAATGGGCAGCTGTGATTGGCTGAGAGTGTCAGCTGACTGCTTTTAAGCCTGTCACAGCTCCAACTGTATGAATGGGTATGACAACAAGGAAGTGTGTAATCTCTGCCTTAGCTACGCATACAGAAGGGGCTGGACTGTGGGTGGCCAAGGACTCTAAGTTTGTGGCATACTACACAAATATGATACAACACTGATTGGAGGGACAGTGCCAGGGCACTTATGGCACTATAACCAATTCAAAGAGATGAAATGGTTATAGTCACTACAGTGTCCCTTTAATTTACGACAATTTAGCAATTTACAGTTTGCTGCTTTAGTTGTTTTGAGGATGAATTGTCAGTGATTTTGTGCTCTGCTGTACCACTTTCCTTCTAAACTTTATTATCCTTTCTACTGACAGCTAACAGAGTTAGTAATTTAGTTTGAAAAAAATACAAAGGTCCATCAAGATCAACCTTGAAACCCATTCTTTTATGCCGTCAATTTAAAATATGGCAAAAACTTGTAGTAATTTCCAATAATGCCACAAAAAGGGGGGGAAAATCCCTCTACTCCATAATTACATGATTTCACTATTTCAAATCATGATTTTATAAAAGACTTGGAGGCGAGTATTGCTTAACCCTTTCTCTACGGAACCACAGTAGCAGTAAAGAAATAACACACACATAGGAAAAAAAAATCATACAGTGATACCTTCAACCAATCCTGACACAGTGTCACGATTCTAGGAACCAAACACGCCGACAGGTCACAGAGAGGAAGGGTGCTATACCGGTCCTTAGAGTGGCCGGGCTAAGCACACCAAGAATGGTCAGGAGACAAGCCAAGTAAAGGGAGCCAGAAAACGGGAGAACGAGAAACAAGCCGAGGTCAAAGGAGAGGAGAAGACAGGATAATCGGAATAACGAGCAAGACAATCGGTAACCAGAGAGCAACACGAGAAAACTGCACTACAGGTATCACAAGACCACAACAGGGCACTGAGAGACAGGAAAGGTAAGTATAAATACCCTAGGATTAATTCTGATTGGATAACTTCCAATCAAAATTAACATTCACACGTGGGAGATATCTAAGCCTCCCACTGTGATTGAGGTACTGTTGCTTTAACGCCGGGTCACTCACCCCCGGCGTTTGCATAAATCAATGACCTTCCAGCGTGCAGCGTTATTCATGCTGCCACTGGGAGGCGTGGAGGATGCGAGCGGCAAGCAGCAGAGAGGAGACGCCGCTTGCCGACAGGTAGGAGGAAGAGAGACCGCGGGCGGCGATGGACTGAGGGTGAGTGCTGCAAGTTGCGTGCAGCCTCCCCTCATAGCTGCCCACGGACCCCTGACACACAGTACCCTGTGTAAGACCAAGCAGTTCTTCCTCTTTCTTTCACAGCAAACAGATTAAAAATGGCCAACAAAATCAAGATTCAAAAACTACTGTCACAAAAAAAAAATCAAAACTGTAATGAGATGAAGAACAAATTCACCATCCAGTACGCCTGCTCATTCTAGTATAGAGAAATGAGAAATTGCAGGATAGTGTTTACAGGAGCTGAAATGAGATCCAAGCTTAAAGCCAAGCATCAGCAAGCCCTAGCACACCATGTTTGAATTCCAGGGGCCCATACGTCTGCCAATAGTCAGCTAGCCACATCCAAAACTCCTGAGACCTTCCTAGAAATCAGCCAACCCGGAAAGTCTAGAGCCCCTGGAGTTCTGGAGAAGTGAATGAGGACAGCCGGGAGATGCCTGGGGTAGACCAATGACAGTTCCAGATTCCAGGGAAACCAAGACTGCACCCTCCAATACAGTGTGATCAACAACATAGTTGCTAGGTGGCATCATACCTGCAGGAATTTGCATGGAATCATCAAGAACGTGTAAGAAGTTTTGTCGTGCAGATGTACAATCTTCAGGCATTGAAGGACAAGGGACCTAGAAAAATGGCATCAAGGATGCAGGACACCAATAATCTGAGCCAAATGCCAGAGGGTGATCTGAGGTCAAGGGAGCAACTCTTAGCAAATAGCCTGAAGCAGAGACTGAGAGACTCGGCTTCCAAGTACACCAGGAAACCAAGAAATTCTATCTTTGTGGATAGAATCAGGCAAGATTTGTCCTGGTAGAGCGATGAGGGAATGAGCCTCAGCCTGAATGACTTGAGCCTTTGGAGCTGTGGCCAGCCAAATGGCCCATTTGTCTGCTGGCCCTGGTAAAGACCCGATTGTAGAACACCCTCCACATAGAGGACTAGCCCTTTTCTGTAGTTGTGAAGGCTCCCACAAACTTCCCTAAGTCCTTTATAAAACTATTCCCAAAAGGAAGAGCCTTAGCTTCCTTGCTGACTTCGGTGATGGCTAGATTTGCCAATTTACGCTCAATCGTAAATAAAATGGCCTTACACCGTTCAATAGCCTTTGAGGTATTGACATTTCCAGTAATACATATTGCTCTCTGGACCTGCCTGCTTAGGTATCTGGTTCAACCAGTTGTCAACTGCTGTTGGCCTCTCGGCTAACCTGAATAATTTGGTAAGGGATCTACATATATCCAGGTGTTTAGTCAGACACGATCGTAGTGATGATTCCAGACCATTACAAGGATTCAAACTCAGCTTGGACATGACCTGGACCATTTAAGGGTCCACCTCCAGGGTGTCACACACCTTAATCAGGACTATGGGTTGAGGACATTCTACAGGCGGCCTTGCTAAGAGGGTGCCTAACCGAATGATCCTGCAGATTCAGGATTGCTTCCCCCACTGCCCCAGGTTCAGCATCCTGCTGTTCTTCCTTAGGGGCAGAAAGGCCCTCTGATCCACCCGCAAATGCATCAGCTATATAAGAGTTGGCGTCCTAGTTGACATCTGACTCATTCACAGCCTCCTCCATTGATCCGATTTCTAAATCAGAGTCACTCTCAACTTGTGCTCTTGCACATTTACACCTCTGTCTGCCTGGCACTGAAAGGCTCTCTTGTCTGATGCTTTCAGGGACAATATTGTAGCTGTCAGGTCTCACCGTTTTGGATGTTTTCAGGGGCAATATGGAAATTTTCAGGTCTCACAGTTCTGAAGGAATGAGAAGACAGGTGCTTAAATTTGGACAATGCCTTCCTAGACACTTGAACAGAGGGAGTTGCACCTCTACATGACAGGCTTGGCGTGGGTGCAGCAAATGCAGTGTCCCAACAGCGGGTTTGTAATAGGCCCTGGGAAATAGTCAAGGATAAGGCTGATGACAGACTCCATGGCGGCCATGATAGCATCAGTAACAGACTTCTCCAAAGTCTGTGATGACTCCTCCACACACTATGAGGGGGGCCCTTCAATATTTGAAAATAAAGGGAGACAGCAGATTCCCCACCAGGAATCAAGTTTTGGGTTGAGTAAACCCGAAACTTGGCAATTTTACTTTGTCCGTAGACTAACTATCACCAGCCTGCTTCCAAATCCCACACTGTTTATCTTTCATTCTTTTTGTTCTACACACTTTCCGTTTACACAAATAATAAAAAATGATATACAAAGCTAAAATATTCTGAGACATTCCTACAGATGCTAATTTTGAAGCTTATCTATTCCGAAGTCATTGCAAAGCTATTTTAAATTTATTTTAAGCATTTGTTTTTTCATGCCTGCATATTTAAATTATGCGCACAAACATGCCTATAAATTTTTTTTTATTATTTCTACAAGCTGCTTCGTTTATTTGACCAAAATGTGCATCATATTTAACTCTGTAAAAGAAGGAAGTGATATGTTTTACAATATCAACTTAATATGTCTGATCTGGGATATGATGCCCTTTTTAAAACAAAATCAGTAAAAATAGAAGTACTATTAACACTTCACTTGTTGCTCATATTGCTTTTAAATATGCACCTTAACAGTTTTGTTATAAATACCATGTATACATGGTCTTCAGGAGTATGCCACATATCCCATATTTCTCATATAGTTTTATACTACTTTTTTTTGTGAAATCTACCTATACGATGGTTTTAGACAACGCATTATAAATCCAGTGCTGAATGCTTTGATAAAGAATGTTTTTTTTTATTTTATTTTTTATTTATGGAGCATATGATTGTTACCATGTGAGCCTCTGCAGCATTATGTAAGCCTTGCATTTTTATTTTTAAATCAGTTTTGATGTTGGACATATGTAGGTGATATTATTTAAATGGATTACTCCAAGCACCATAACCACAACATCTCACTGTAGTTGTTATACTGACAGAATTGCAACTTCGCAATATAACAACAATATTGTAAGTACTGAAACCATTTTAGAATGGTTTGACTTCATAACTGGGATCTGCTGAGTGGGCACTGTCCGCTTCCACTACTGATAATGGAAAGGCAGAAGCTCCTACGCAGGAGCTTTAGTAAGTTCTTCTGAGAGCAGCTGATTGCTCCCAAAACATGAGCTGATTGCTCCCAAAACATGAGCTAAGCCCTGAATTATCCCAGAGCAGCAGATGTTTGTTTTAATTTGATCTATGTCCTACAGTGTGATAGGATGGTAAAGGAACACTCAAAGTACCATCATCACTACAGCTTGCTGTTGTGGTTATGGTGCTAGGAGTGCCCTGGCATCTTCCCAATTGTATGGAGTCAAATAATTTTACTATGGTTTGATTTCTTACCTCGGGTACACTGGACACTACTCCCCACTGATACTACTGGCAATGACTAGTTAGAAGCTCTCTGTCTAAGCTAAGCCCTGAGATGAACTGTCTAAAACTTTGTTTTACTTGGGACTAGCCCATATGGTCATTACATTAACATTGCTGTGAAAACTCAATAACATTACAAACAGTCAAATCATAGCAGGCAACATACAGTGACTTATAACACAATGGCATATTTTTAAAGCGGTGGGGGAGACAATATTTAACAGAAAATATCTCACGTGCCTGCAGAATTAGCAATATGCAAATCTACCCGAATATGCAAATGAACCAGTCTTGCTATTCAGGTAGTGCATATTGCTGTTGCTACCAACAGAGGGCACTAGACAACCTCCATAGCCAAATCCACCTAGTTGGTAGCAAACCTCAGCAGTACAGGAGAGCAGGCAATACATTTCACAGTATACACACACACACACTATAAACAATTACATTATACACACCCTGCACCTACAATGGGTACAGGGTGACTAAGACATAAGAGAAATAAAGCAACCTACATAAATAGTCTGTCTGAAGGTAGAATAGGGGCTTTAAAGCCAAATACATCAAAGAGTCATAGTCACAGGGGAGGAGGCTGGCAAGCAGGCCTCTCCAGGACCAAGTGGCGTAGGGCACTTCGTCACAGCATGGAATTGAGCAATGAGACTGCAGGGTCATGATCTATACACTAAAACTGCTTAATTAGGGGGGGGAGGGGGGGGGCAGAGCCTGACCGTAATGACGACTGGACGCATTCTTTATGTGCTTCTCAGGCTTGTGGCAATTAAGCCTAGTCGCCTGCACCTGTGGCTTCCTATTTTAAGTTGATTGAAGCATCTTGCTCTCCAGCATCGACTGACCGGCTCGGGGACGCATCCAGAGGTCGTCTGCTGAGAATTTATGTGTGAGGCCTAGTTGACGTTGCGGAGGGAAGAGACAGCTGATCTCCCGGCCCGATGCGCGCTGACTCATGGAGCCAAAGCCCCATTACCCCCCTCCCCATGGAGGATGGCAGCAGTGCCGCAATTCCCGCTGTTATCGCGGATGGCGCACCAAGCATGGAGGTGAACGCAGCCTCTAGGATGCTTCTGGAGGAAAGCACCTGTATTCTGCAGCAGCTGAGGCACCACTTTCAACAGTTCTGGCAGAAGCTGCAGGACAAGTGTCTACTGCCTGTCACACGACCTCCAAAGTCTCACCCACCTGCACAAATAATTTGTAACCCCTGCGATAGACACGTGGCTCTGGGCCCTGTTGTGACCTGCATCAAGCGCTACAGGACCGCACTGCCTTCGCTGAAGGATGGCAGTGCATACCATCTGCTTAAGCGAGGCACACACTAGACAGACAGGAGAGCTACCAGCCAGACGGCAACACACCACGGAATGCTGACTGCCCCCAACATCTGATATACCATCAAGGTACTCTCTCACTGGCACTTACCCCACTGAGCTTGCTAATTAGCACCACTATCCGGGACTTAATTGCCCTTCAAAGGCATAGGCTGAAGGACACCTGGGATGTCCAAGTGTGCTGCTCCATGCTCACTACCATGCTGCAGTACCCTGCTTCCCCATACTCCTAAGCAAACACTAATTGGACTCTCACGCCTATCACACGGAGCCCTACGGGGTGGAATCCCTCTCCAGACAACAGTCATATAATACGTTTTATGCTACTCTCTGCATTTGTTGTCTTCTCATGCAAAGTTCTGTTTAGCATGAACATTTTACCACAGCATATCATACTAAGCCTGCTTGTTATACAAAAAAAATAATAATAATGTGCCTATTCTGTAATGCTCATGCACCCTGTTATGTTTCACCTTAACCTATGCATATGTCTATATAAACTTCTTTGTCAATATCTGCACAACAAAAATAAAGAATATTCAAAAACTGCTTTTGTTTTGATGCCTTTAGCATCCCTTTAATCAGGAATATTCTGCTGTAATCAGGACTGTTTGCATTTTCAGCTAGACAGTAAATTGTAGCAAGTGTGTGAGCCTGCCAATTGAATTATGTTCTGAAGAGCAACATAGTATCAATTTAATTGCTTCTGCACTGCATATTGCAAACTCAGCAGGTTTCTAAATGCAATATTCACTTAGCTATTTTATTTGTGTACATTGTGAGGTCAGTATGTCAACACTTGTGGCATATTTTCTAGGGCACCTTGGCACTAGTACAATATTACTTACTTTACCTAATTTGATATTGCTCACACACATTTCCACAAATTATTTTAGACATATATACATACAAACACTAAAAGGAAAGATTGCCCAACATTTTTCCTAGCTGCCTGGTATGGCAGGGCTGCTAACGTTGAACATTGGTTCTCTTCCAATTGCTCACAGGGGCCTATGTCATACATGAAGATGCCATTTCTATGCTGAATGGGCAAGTCAGAAGGCAAGCATAACTCAAGAATGAAATGCTCTATGCTTGTTTTGAAATTATATTTTGGTTCCTCTGTCTCGTATCCTAGGTGATGCTACGATGTTCCTGTATCGTGCATGTGTCATATCTATAGACCAGTCTCAGACCAAAATGAGTACCAGACAGTGCTTTGTGATTCTGCTGCATCCGTGTTGGAAGTCCAGCACACTTTGATACTCTCTAGGTCCATGCATTGATTAAAACTGTTTAGGATTGCACAATACAATTAATAATACTCAAATAATGGATATCATTAAAGACCAGAATATTGGTCATTAAAATAATCTCAACATAGCAACATTGATTTTACACTTTGCCTTCAGAAACATTGCAATGTACACTGCCTGGCCAAAAAACAAGCCGCCACCTGGATTTAACTGAGCAAATGGGTAAGAGGCAATTATCTTTCAGCTGGCAACAAGTTATTTAACCCCAATTGATGCAATGAGTAGCTTCTCATTTCTTAACCCCTTAACGACGAGTGACGGACCTTGTCCGTCACGTGGTAAAATTAACCCCAGATCGCCGCAATCGCGGGGTTAATGGTGCTCCGGTCTGCCTCTGTATTAGAGGCAGACCGGGAGCACCGGATCGGGCTGTCCCAGCACATGTGCCCGCTCTGACAGGATGTCAGAGTGAGCACATGTGCTGTGTATACTCACCTTCCGCCTCCCTGCACTTCCGGGTTCACTGTGAAGTGCAGGGAGACGGATCAGTGCTGATCTGCTTCCCTGTGTAAAAAATTTTTTTTAATAAAAAATTACCATTTTAATAAAAAATTAACCCCTTCACTGCCAATTGATCACTGACTACAGTGATCAATTGGCAGGGATTGCATTTTACTATGATCGGATGTTTTTTTTTTAACCCCTGAGGGTTAATTCTATTTTTTTTAACCCTCAGGGGTTACATTTATTTTATTAATTAATTTAAGTATTTTTAAATTATATATTTAGCTAGCTGGGGAGGGTGGAAGTTGGTGGGGAATTGGGAGATTTGGTGTTAGGCTAACTAGGGGTTAACGTTAAAAAAAAGTTTTAAAATAAGCTTTAACCCCTTAAGGACCAAACTTCTGGAATAAAAGGGAATCATGACATGTCACACATGTCATGTGTCCTTAAGGGGTTAAAAAGTTAAAAATTGGGGGCGGGGCCTGGCTGTAGAGCAGAGAGAAAGCATGTCTTAGCAGCTCCTGCTCACCAGAACAAACAAAGCAGAATATCGCTACTAAAACAGCGGCTACTCGATACAGCAAGGTCACCAACCGAGAGGGAACATTGACGTGAACAAAATTACACCACTTAAGCGACAGTTCAAGCAATACTCACCCATCACCCTGGTGAGGCCTACAAGCAAGGCAGGCGCAGGAGAGACGGCTGCTCCCCTGCTGCCACAACAAGGCGAAAACTTAAACCGGGGCCCGGTCCATCCCCACCGCAACCCCATGCAAAGTACTGGTAACATGACACCAACACAGAATCCCGGGCCTACTACCGACAAGGCCAACAAAATGGCGGATGAGTCCCACGCTACTGACCCATGCAGTGCAGCGCTGGAAACGGAGCGCCGGTTAAATAAAATCTTCGCCTCCTTTTGGGAGAAACTGGAGGCCTGCATGCAGCCTCCGGTGCCAGAGAATCTGCCCACAGACCTGTCACAGAACCTACATCAGGCAGTCAAGTGGAGGATAGCACTAACCCCCTCTGAAAATAAACCCACAAGAGGCAAGCACCAACAAGGAGCCATCTTGGGGTCATGCTTCTGGAGCCCCACAGAGTGCAGCAGCAGACCAGGGGCGGCACCCAGAGACCCAGGAAAACCCAGGAGAGGGCGCCCAAGGCTACCTCACCTGCGAGTGGAGATGAGACACAAAGCGGGCTCGAACAAGCTGGAGAAACGGCGGGACGCGAGGCCCCATGAAGCGACAGCCACAGGCAGATCCTCCCGTGGCAGTGGCATCCCACAATCGGTCCGGGAGACAGGCCACGCAACCACAAGACTGACTCAATATGCCCCACCAAGATCACGTCCACACGGCACAAGGTCCATACGCATCTCAACCCATGGGCTACCGAGCTGGATGCCTCACCCTGCACAGTGTGGATACACGCAGCCCCTGCAGGGCATCGGCTGACTTGAGAATCAAGCTGGGGACTCTAAGACAGGCAAGGTGCCTATTGCCTAGTACCTCTAAGTACTTTAGTTGAACATTCACATACGTTTAGCCTCTGCTATAGAGACAGTCCTAACCTACCTTGATTACTTGGGGGGGGGGGGGCGAGTGGGGGGTCTTATTTTGTGTTTATATTATGTTTAGTTATTTGACAGAATGCTAATCGCTCATATGCTTTACATACATCACAGCTACACATCACATGCTCGCAAACTGTAATTTGCTTGTTGATCGTCTGCTATGTCTAGCATTACTAACTTACTAAAAATGCTCACTCCTGCCATAACATTGTAAAATTGTGTTGATTATGTTTGCGCTTGTTAAAGCTGTTAAGGCAATACAGGCATCGACGACTCATCTGCCTACACGCCATTGGGTCAAGACAGCTATTCCCGCAATGTCTTAGATAAACCATAGTTAATTATCTTGTTAACAGTATCTAATGTGAAAAAAATTGTAGGACCACAGCTCAATTTAGTACGCTAATCTCGCATATGATTGCAGAGTGTTTCTTACTGCATAGACAGCTCGGACTAACCGGTCTCCTACTCTACATAAACTTTAAAATGTGCAATCAGTATGTAATGCTGGCTAACTAGCATTGTTTGTTGCATTCTCATCTCTCACCTCACAACTATCTAAGTTTAAAAACAGTCTTCACGTCATTATATATGAAAAATGTGCATTGTATTCCCTTGTTATGCCTTACTACATTGATGTTTATTACTATATCGAGGGTACATGCTGTTGGGGCATGGCACAAGCATTTGCAACTGTTATTTTTCCTTACGCACTCAAAAATAATTTATAAAAAAAAAGTTAAAAATTAAAGTTAAAAAAAAGTTTTAATAACGTTTAAGTAAAAAAAAAAAATAAAAAAAAAAAAAACCTTTACCCAGTCCAAATAAAAACGAACCCCTTCCCTGCCAGTCGATCACTGCCTACAGTGATCAAAACACAGATCACAGTATTATACTGTGATCTAATTTTTTTTTAACCCCTGACGATTAACTTTTATTTATTTTTTAATCCTCAGGGGTTCAATTTATTTAACTAACTAATTTAAATATTGTATAATGAATTTTTTTTTCTAGCTGGGGTGGGTGGGAGTTATGGGAAAATGGGGAATTTACGGTTAGTGCGGCTTACTGCTAGTTAGGGGTTAACGGTAAAAAAAAAAAGCTTAGAAAAATGTTACATCTGTAAAAAAAAGTTTTAAGAAAGTTTAGGAAAGCTTAACAAATTTAATAAGCAAAACAAAAGTTTCAAAAATAGTTTTAAAAAGTTAAAAAAGTAAAAAAAAAATACATTTAAAAACGCTCATTACCACTACACCTAGAACAAACTAGAGAAAAAATGATCCCACGCTAAGGTTCAAAATATGCCTTTAGAATTACCCCAGGGTGTATTCTTTAATAAATAGTATGTGTTTGTGGGGAAGTTTCAATAACTAACCATCTAAACTACTCCAAATTGGAACATGGACACAGCGTAAAACTTCAAAGTTAGAAAAAAAACTGAATGGCTGCGTCTCAAATGTGCCCCTTCAACATCCACATATACCTGGCAAAGGTACATACGGGGGTATTGCTCTACTCAGACCACATAGCTGAGCAACATATGAAGTATTATACAGTCGTAGCACACATAAGGTTTGCAACATATACTGTGCAAACTCACTTTGTGTGTCAAAAAGGCAGAAAAAAATGCTTATTACCACTACACTTGGTACAAGCTAGCGGAAAAATGATCCCACGCTAAGGTTCAAAATATGCCTTTTGAAATACCCTGGGACAGGCCCGGACTGGCCATCGGGCACACCGGGCAAATGCCCGGTGGGCCGCGATGACCGTGGGGCCGAGGCCGGCAGGGGAGATCACAGGATCTCCCCTGCCAGCCCCTGCAGGGCCAACGCTACCCGAGCGCCAGCCCTGCATAGTGCCTCCATGGGCCGGTGGGGAGATCAAAGATCTCCCTCACCGGCCCAGAGACACTCAGGTGCGGACGCCGGCTGGGGAGTGTGGGAGGGAGGCAGGAGAGAGGACCGGCGGAGCTCTAGCCAGCAGCTCCGCCGGGTCCTCTCGCGAGGTCTGAGCGTTGCCGCGGTAACCGCGGCAACGCTCAGATCTCGCGAGAGTGAACTATAGCCTGCAGGGGGCTAGAGTTCACTCTCACCACAGGACCACCAGGGAAGAATGGCAGCACGGCACCCCTCCTCCCCCCAGGCAGAATGGACCCCCCCTCCTCCCCCCAGGCAGAATGGACCTCCCAGGATAAAGGTAAGAAGGGGGGGGGATATAACTTTTTTTTTTTCTTAATACAAAAATATATTTAAATAAAATATACATTCACACTCACACACACAGCACCACAGCGCTGTGTGTGTCAGAGGGTGCTGTGTGTGTCAGAGGGTGCTGTGTGTGTCAGAGGGTGCTGTGTGTGTCAGAGGGTGCTGTGTGTGTCAGAGGGTGCTGTGTGTGTCTGAGGGTGCTGTGTGTGTCTGAGGGTGCTGTGTGTGTCTGAGGGTGCTGTGTGTGTCAGAGGGTGCTGTGTGTGTCTGAGGGTGCTGTGTGTGTCAGAGGGTGCTGTGTGTGTCTGAGGGTGCTGTGTGTGTCTGAGGGTGTTTTTATGTGCCGTCACATTCTAGGTTTCTAATTTTCTTTGTCTGTTAACTCACTGAGGGTTATTTTATATATTATATATATAATATATAAAATAACCCTCAGTGAGTTAACAGACAAAGAAAATTAGAAACCTAGAATGTGACGGCACATAAAAACACCCTCACATACAGCACCCCTCTTACATACACACACTGCGTCCCTCACACATACAATACGTCCAAATATATATATATATATATATATATATATATACACACACACACACACACACACACACACACACTACAGCACCCCTCACACTGCACACTACACACATTACGCTCCAGATACACGCTAGATCCCTTACTCTATATGCACTCTTAAGCCTCTACACACACACACACACACACACACACACACTCTCCTATACACACTGGGTCCTTTACACACTAGATCTCCTACACACACACTACATTCCTTGTCAGCAAACACATACAACATTCTTTAAACACACCCTCTCTACAACCCCTACACACACTACGTCACCTATACACACACACTACAGCCCGTATGCACACACTCGCTACATCCCCTATAACACTATGCCCCCTATATACACACTCTCTACAGCCCCTAGTCACACATATTACACCACAAACACAAATTAAATTTACCTATTTACACAATACCACACCACACTCTACACACACGCAATCCCACAAGCACGCTCTAAACATATGCACCGTACACTTTCCTGGCCCTTTTGTCCTCTGGTATCCCACTTGTGGAGACACCAGAGACCATTTAAAAGCAAACACAGCGCAAGCATGTTATTAAATTTGCTTGCGCTGCGCAGAACAAATTCAGGGCCTTTTTCTAATGCCAGAGCTCTTCAGCGGGGCTCTGCGCATTGAACCAACATGCTCACTTTGAGAGGGGGCGTGCTTGTCATTAGTGATGACAAAACACACCCTCTCTGGCCCCGCCCCCTTAGGGGGCCGCTCTGATTGAAAAATGCCCGGGCCTAATTTTTTTCCCAGTCCGGCCCTGCCCTGGGATGTCTTCTTTAAGAAATGGTATGGCTTTATGGGGTATTTGGATCATATAGCCTGGTAAACTACTCTAAAAATGGGACATGGGCACAGCGTAAAAATGTAAAGTTTGAAAAAAAAAAAACGGAATGGCTGTGTCCCAAATGTGCCCCTCCGATGTCCACATATACCTGTCAAAGGTACATACGGGGGTATTTTTGTACTCAGCCGACATAGCTGAGCAACATATGAAGTATTATAGAGTGGTGGTACACATAAGGTTTGCAAAATATACTGTGCAAACTCACTTTGTGTGTCAAAAAGGCAGAAAAAACGCTTATTACCAATACACTTGGTACAAGCTAGCGGAAAAATGATGCCTTTTGAAATACCCTGGGGTGTCTACTTTAAGACATGGTAGGCCTTTGTGGGGTAGTTTGAATTTAAAACCTGCGAAGATGCTTGGAAATTGCACATAGGCCCAGCGTGTAAAAACTGATATGGTTTGGTCTCCTATATGGCACTGTAGCTTCACAAAATAGTGCCAAAGACACTCATTGGGGATGTCTTTTTACTCAGAAGCAGGGAGGGCTGGCAGCCTTAGGCCTGGGGGGCAAAACCAGTCAAGTGGCCCATTGTGCCACCAAATCAGTTCACCATCCATGCCCACCTTTTCCTGGTTTTATAACGGATATTGATGTTATGCTAATCAGTAGCTCTTTGCCATACCCGCTCCTTCACGGCTCTGACTTTCAATGTTGTCAGAGCACAGGCTGAGAATCTCTGAGCCTGTGCTCTGACTCACTAACTGAGCGCCGGAACCACGAGGGAGAGGATATGATCTAACTGCACCTACTGCTGGTGCGCACCAGTGGACCACCAGCGAATCGTTTAAATTAAATATGCTGGTGTACCCAACTTGCGAGCTGTGTTGGCCGCCGGGTGCCTCTGTTGTCATGGCACCCTGCGTGACCGCACAGCTTGCCCACCCCAACGGCTGGCCCTGCTGACACACACTGACGTTACTACTTAGACATCCCTCAATATTAATACAGACATCAGAGTAAACACCAAGAAACTGTGGAAACAGAGCTGATCCCACCCCAAAAAGGTTTGCTTAGAGGATTTATTGTAAGATTAAATCATGCCTCCTCCTCTCTCTCCCCCATGCGCTGCTCTGTAGGCTGGGAGGAAGTGAAGAGTAATCACAGTCTCCCAGCACAACGCCACCTGTGGCTGCATGGGGAACAGCTGTTTAATGTAATGCTTGCAGGACGGCCAGTTTCCTGTAACCGGCCGGACTGACAGGAAGTGCACACTCAGTGTGCACCTTCCCATCACTCCAGCCGGGCACCGCGGACCGGAGAGCAGCTCGGCCACGCTACAGGGGAGGGGAGGTGAGGCAGTGCGGCAGCCGCCTGAGCGCTCTTTACAGAGCGCTCAGGCGGCTGCAGCATTTAAAGGGACGGCCCGCCGCGGCCGGTCCTAAAAGAATTTCGGCCGGCCTGGGGGGGCAATTGCCTCCCTGCCACCCGGCCCAACCCGCCCCTGCTCAGAAGACTTAGCTGAGCATAATTTGGAGGTTTTGAACTTAGTGGCACATATGAAATATACAAAATGCCCAGCAAAAATGCAATCCGTATGTAAAAAAAATGACCAAAATTATTTTTTACCACATACTTTGGCATATATTGGTGAAAAAATGGGGGCATGCTAAGGCACAATATGCACCTTATGATATACCCTGGAGTGTCTACTTTTACAAATGGTAGGCCTTTGTGGGTTTATTTTGAACAGTCAAACTGTTATAATACCCCAAATGGAAGCATAGGCTCATTAAATCCGTCTCAAAATTCTACTGTGAATACTGAAAAGGACAGGTGTCCTGTATGGCACTGTAGCTTCACAAAATAGTGCCAAGGACATACAATGGGGGTGTCCTTTTACTCAGCAGGTGTAACTGAACACAAAATAAAACTTTGTACAGGAATAGCAGACACCAACTTTACAAAATACACATGAGAAGTTCTTTGTTATAAGTTTGTGTGCCAAAACCCCCCCAAAAACACAATTTTACTTCAATATTTAGCAGAGATTGGCGGTGAAATGGCTACGTAGAAAGTGTCAAAACAACCTTAGGTAAATAGCCTGTGGTGTCTACTTTATATAAATATATACTTTTGTGTTGCAATTTTGTTTTCTTTTATGGCTATTAAGCTTACAAGACAAACATACCAAATTCTAAAATTGCTCCACATTAAAAGTTTATTTTACTCCTTGTGCTTTGTGACCTGTAACCACCAAAAAAAACTTAAAATCACAGACACATTATATATTCTGTAAATCAGAACAACTAAATGAATTTATTTTTAATGACTTTCCTTAACCTGCACTAATTGTGCACACATTATTATTGCAAAAACTGTAAAAAAAACACGCAAAATGTCTCATTTTTGTTTGCATTTTTCTGTACTTTTTTTATAATAAATAAGCATGTATATATATATATGTTACATCAAATTAAAGCCCTTTCTGTCCTTTAAAGTGGAAAATGTATTCATACTCACCGTAATTTTCTTTTCCTGGCTATTATTCATGGCAGCATATACACATGTGTTAGCTCCTCCCCTACAGCCGATATGACAGGAAAACCACCAAGGTTTTAAAATGAGGCTCCATCCCTAAGGTCCTCAGTCAGTTTACAAGCTCTATAGTACATAAATAGAGACATTAATGGGTGGGAAGTATATGCTGCCATGAATAATAGCCAGGAAAAGAAAATTACGGTAAGTATAAATACATTTTCCACTTTCCTGGCTAATCATGGCAGCATATACACATGGGGAATCAAATAATCAGAATAAATCAACATAGATAGAAGAATGAACCGAGTTACGTACTTGAGTACCAAATTGTGCATCATAGACTGTTTTAACGAACAGTATGAAATGCCAGACAAACGTGTCTAAAGAGGTTCAAATGCTAGCTAACAAGAAGTGTCAGCAGAAACCATTGCCATGGCAACCCATGATGCTGCAACAGCATGAGAGGAGAGTGCCCTGATACCCTCCAGCACAGGTAGAGAACGGACGTGACATCCAAATTGTGCCTCATTAATTGCTTCAATGTCCAATATGTAATGCAGGACAAACTAGTTCAAAGAGGTCCAAATGCCAACTTTACAAAGTTTCAGCAGAGCCCATTGCCATGGAAGCCCACAAGATGCTGTAACAGTACTAGTGAAGAATGCCCCAAATCCTTTGGTACAGGTAGAGAATGGAATTGAAAGGCTCTCACTTTAGGCAGGATCTCTGGTGCTACATGCAAGACAACCATATCCTGTTGAAATTCAGTGAATGGGGGTACACAGGATCAAGCCTGGAGTTCACCCATTTTCCTTGCTGGGGTACTAGCCACCAGCACTTTCTGTGCTACCACCATGGAAGCACCTTCTAGAGGTTCGAATAATGGTTCAGTCAGGGCCCGTGAGTGCAGTGGTACGGCACATATTGGCTTCACCACACTCAGTGGAGGCATGATTTCATTCAATGCCTATATGAAGCAAAGTGCAGCTAAGTGCACACATTCACCTTACTGAGGTACCAGTCACCAGCAACAGCAACGCCTGGGCCAACATCATGGAAGCTCCTGCTAGAAGTTCAGTCAGAGTCTGTGAGACCAGTGGTACGCCACATATTGGTTTCAACACCCTCAGCGGAGGCTAGAGTTCAATTGTTGCTTACATGAAGCAAAGCACCAGGGATATCATCGCTCAATCGGTACCCTTCAGTACAGGTAGAGAATGACATAGATAAGCATTCACCATAGGCAGGATCTTCAGGTGCCAAATGCAAGACGACTATATCTGTTGAAAAGTAGTGAAAGGGGGTTCACAGGATCAAGCCTGGAGTTCACCCATTTTCCTTGCTGGGGTACCAGCCACCAGCACTTTCTGTGCTACCACCATAGAAGCTCCTTCTAGAGGTTCGAATAATGGTTCAGTCAGGACACGTGAGACCAGTGGTACGTCACATATTGGCTTCACCACACTCAGTGGAGGCATGATTTCAATCAATGCCTATATGAAGCAAAGTGCAGCTAAGTGCTCCTCTAGAGTGTTATAACACAGAACCTTTCAAGGCCTGAACGAGGAATTCCAACAGACAAAAGCATGTCAAGCTTAGTAAAGCCTGTATAGGATCTCAATGACCGTCTCAGGGATGCCTATACTAATATGGACTCCCGCATCAACACCAGAACTTGAGGATCCTGGTGTGTCATGGGGCCTTGTAATAGGTCTGGACATACAGGAATTTCCCTTGGAGGTTCCACAATCATCTTATTCATCATAGGATTTAGAGTCGACACGGTCTTCCACTGTCACCTTTTGCATTGCCTTTTTAGGAAAGTCGAAAACAGGAAAATATGTACATCAGACTAAAATTCTAAATTTGTATCCTGAACCTGAGCATTCTGGTCCTAGCATGTAAAAATACTTCTGGACCTGGTAGGTCCAAGAAATGGCCATCAGATCTATGTAGGGTATCAGACAATCTGCGTCAACCCTGAGGATACGTCAGGACATGGTTGCCAATCCACCTTGTCCACAGTTATTCGGCTCCAGCAAACAGCCATTGTATTCTGAGCCACTGGTTGTTCTTCTGTGCCCTGATCATTATGGGCTGGAATTCCATCAATACGTGTCTGTGAGACCCATCTTGGTAAATATAGGATACAGTTGCATTGATATTTGAGCAAATTTGGACCCACTCATTCTTCAGCAAGCCTCTGAAGTGAAGAAGAACCTTGAAAATGACTCTTAGTTCCATACAAATGAATGGAAATATTGTGCAACATGGTCCAAACACTGTGCAACTTAGGTGGTGTAGTTCTGAGGTTGGAAATAACTTACTCCACAGGGTAAAGCCTGGCCTCTTTTCTTACCCCTAAGGCCTCTGGAACTTACTTTGTAAGCCCTGCCTGCATGTCATGTGGCTGCACAGTGATAGGTCATGCTGAAGCGACAACCTTCTGGAGGAAGTCAGTGCATAACCGATTCCTTCCACTGTTTTCTCCTCATAACCAGATCCTGGTGAAGAATCAGACACCTGACAAATAATAATAACTAAATATTACCTGTGGTAAAGTATTAAGAAAAAATGTGCACTGTTAAATTCTATGAGAAACCAGCGAAACAGCTTTAAAACAGGCTGAAGACAGCAGTTATCCATGTCTGGAGACCCTGCAAATACTTACCAAATAAGTGTGGTATGTTTACTGTAATTTTCCCTTTATTTTAGGCACTTTCTGGCAATTGCCCTTATCCAAGATGGCTGCCACAACTTGTATTCCCACAATGCCAGTCATCTGTATTAGGCCCAATAAGGCACAACTGCACACATGTGGGCCTATTCCGAGTTTTGCTATTTAGAGACCAGGGAGAGGACTCTGTCTGAAGCCTACATGGCCCCTAAACACCCAGGGTACCGGGAATAAATCACTGGGACCGAGGGGAAGCAAAATAGATAACAAAAGTGCCTGCAAGGGAGTTGAAAAGGCAACCACGTGCAAAAAGTCAAAGTTTAAAGGCACCACAGTCTAAAGGCCTCAAGATATAGAAGGTAACACAGTTTTCAAAATGTATCACAGTTTTAAAATATATCAGTCTTCAAATGCACTGCAGTTTTCCAAATGCACTGCAGTTTCATATGACTTGCGTTATTACATGCAAAATATTAAATGCAAATTTAAATGAAACAGTTTTAAATGCCACACAGCTTACATGCAACACAGCTTAACCCCTTAAGGGCACATGACATGTGGGACATGTCATGATTCCCTTTTATTCCAGAAGTTTGGTCCTTAAGGGGTTAAATGCTTCCTAGCAAAAGCACAACCGCATAATGTACCACAATCTTAAAAATAAGGTACAGCTGTATAATGCACTAGTATAAAGATATCAACACTTAAATGCATCACAGCATAAAAGCACAACTGCATAATGTACTACAGTAAAACAGGCAAATAAAGTAATGAAGATAAAAAAAACATACATGTACGTAAGTAAAGGGAGCAAATTGCTCACATCCTAAGGGCTGTAGGACAGGAAAAAGACTGAGGACCTTAGGGATGGAGCCTCCTTTTAAAACCTTGGTGGTTTTCCTGTCCTATCGGCTGTAGGGGAGGAGCTAACACATGTGTATATGCTGCCATGATTAGCCAGGAAATAACGGTATATAATATGCGTCGGTGCAATAAATTAGTCAAATGCAAATTGCAGTTGAACGCAAGCAGCAAAAAATGCAAAAAATGCCATTGTCATTAAGTGAAAGACAAGCTGCTGAAGCTGTGTCCTTAAGGGGTTAAACTATCGTGTCGAAAGACACATGTCGTGGTCATGATACCGGAGAAACTGACGGAAGCCAAGCACAGAGAGATGGACACAGGTTTCTTCAGGAAGGAAGAGATTCTTTATTCGGTTCACCGATCGGGACTCAGAGGGACTAATGTCACCAAAATAGAACAAGATCTGAGCCCCGGACAATAGTGCAGGCTCCTTATATAGGCATATAACTCCTCCCATATTAAGCTCCACCCGCACATTCTCTTAACCAATCAAAACAAATAAGAATTAACTTCCTGCTTGACCGCATGGCCTGTCCAGCACAATGGAGGAGGGGAATACTACATCCTGTATTCTCGCACATGCTCCGTACACTACTGATCGTATCTTTGCCACGTGCAACCAACAGACCGATACGTCAGTATATGCACGTACGCATGCCACGTGGTAATCTCGGCCTACTAAATTTATTTTTACCGAGATTCCACCACATTCCCCCCTTTGATGCCTCTTGATATTTCACAATTACTTGAGGCATCACTTAACCTTGGTTTGCATACACCTCAGGTTACCATGAACCAGACCAGACTTTCCTATGATGTGAATCCCTCAACACTCCTCTTCCTGCATTGGTTCTCCCTGATTTAGAGCCTCATATTTATATATGGCCATTATCTGTGCTGCAGCCTTCCTTTCTGCTATATTTTCTATCAGGCTTTGCACAGACCTAACTACTAAGGGAATAAGACAAGGCAGGAGCAGACACAACATTAAAATCAGTATGACTCCGCCTACCAATGCCTTAAGCCCTCCAAACTGCTCATACCAGTTAGCAAACCAACTACTTGGATTGTACCCTTTCCATACCTGAGTAGGCACATGCGCTAGTTTAACCATATGGCTAGTAAGCTCAGCTATTGCCTGCCCTTCGTCATCTATTTGAAGACAGCAATTGCTCAGGTTAAACTTCCCACATACACCTCCCTCTACTGCCAACAGGTAATCCAAGGCTAATCTATTTTGGTACACTGCTGTCCTCATCCTGGTATTATGCTTCGCTAGAAGATTGAGCGCTTGTGAGGTCTCATTAGTAATTATCTCAACCACTGCCTGTAACCTTATAATGCGGTTGAGCATATAAATTGGGGTTCTATATCCGAAAGTACCATCCTCTGCCCACGTGGCCGGCCCATAATAATCTATAATACGCTGGGGAGGCCATTCATCATCTTCCCAGGCACCTATCTCTATGGGTCCCCTTTTCTTCCTATGATTCACATCATACACTTTAACACCCAAAGTCTCACCTGTTTCAATAGGTAACAAGAAGAAGGATGGTTTGAGCATACCCAACACACATGCCCCTTCCCAGCCTGTGGCAACTCCGAATAGGCCTTCTTACCACAAATCCAGTACAAATTTGCTGGGGCTTTCCAACTAGATGTGATGGATAAATCAAACCATACGTCCTTTAAATTGGCATATCTTGCAAACGGGTTAGATGGTTCTGAGACATTTGAAGCCGACCACCAAGTTTTATTCTTTGTATCATCATCATAAGCTTTTTGCCCTAGACAAGTTAACTCTCCTACAGAAGTATTAAACATCATTCCTTTCCTTGCTATGCAAACATAACCTATGATGGAGGTCTTTAATCTCCACTCAGATTTACCTCTAACACTCATCTGATAATCGGCTTGTGAAGATATTAATTGTTCAACTGCCTCAGAACCGGACATTACCTCCTTTGCTTCCCAAGGCCATTGGTCTCCCATGTTAGTACCTCCACACACATAGCAGTTGGTTACATTAAGACTACCAGCAATACTTTCAGCTAAATCTATGAACAGGTTTTTAGCGTTATGGGGGATCTTATTATCTATACTCATCTCTTCATAAAACGAATGGAATACCTGATGAGTTTGGGAGGTTACCGTATCGGTCTCTATCCCTATAAACAATACTGTCCCAGGGTCTAAACCCGTCCCGTATATTTGGAACCCAAATAAGTTACCATATCTATCTAAGAATTGGTCAGGATTATTTATAAGAATATGGACTGGGTTGCATTCCATAGACTTACAGTATGGATTGGTAGGCAACTTAGTCACAATCATGTCCTTGTCTGCTGTCTGTCCCCAAGTTGCCCACCCCACACAAGACCAATATGGGCAAAAGTTATAATCCCTATTTGGGCATCTAGGACTCACATACTTATTTTTACTACTGGGACATATATATTTATCATTAGACCCATACGTTCTCTCCCATCTAAGATCCCCACATACATTCCACGGCTTTCTACCACTTGATATTGCTTTACATGCATCAAATAGCAGAACACCCGAAGAATGTACAGATTCTAACACTGTTTTATTTATTAGGGTCCCCTGAGAATCTCCATTCCTGAGAGTCAACCAAATTGTACGGGGTTGATACTCTGGATTGAAGCACTTAGGTTCTCCTACTCCCAAATGGCATACACTATACTCTACATTTAAGTGTCTACACCTAGACACATCTCCTTTACATTCATATTGCGAATGCCAAATTAGGGTTTGGGAAATATGATTACCTGTTCTTGTAGTCTTAATGCATACCTCACAGCTAGGAGTGTCGGTACCTCTACCTTCCTGAATATAAAAATACATATAAATAAACATTATCACAAGCACATCTTTCCTCGGCTGCATCCTCAATCTTCGTCCGTGCGATGGCACCTCAGCTTCCAGGGGGTAAGGGCTGCAGGGAATGGAGTTCTGCTCGTCTTCACAGGGGTCCCTTCGAGACTTTCCTGACTTTTAAATTACACGTCGGTGAGCGGACAGGCTTTATTATGGCCGTCTAAAACACTCACTTACCAATCTCTGAAACAATAAAATTTGTAATCCACAAGTTTCCTCGTCACTCCGACTGAGTCGTGCGTTTTAACCGGATCTTGCAGGGATTCTCTGGATCTGTAACTTGCCAAGAATCTACCGCTGCTGGTTTAACCCTGGAGTGATGAATCCACGGAGTCACTTCGGCCACTTTTATCGCTGTAGGGGTAGACAAAAGAACAACATAAGGACCTCTCCACTTGGGCCCTAACAGTACATTATTCCACTCTTTAATCCACACTTGATCTCCTGGGTGGTAACTATGAACAGGGGGATAAATATTCACAGGTAATCTATCTTGTACCCATTTCTGTACCTCCTCCATAGTCTTACCCAACTCTACAACCTGCTGCCGGGTAATTCCTTCTCCCAACTGACTCAAGTCCCCCCTTAAGTTACCAAGTACGGGAGGTGGACGCCCATACATGATCTCAAAAGGAGAGAGACCCATCCTTCTGGTAGGTGTACTACGAATCCGCAACAGAGCTATAGGCAAAAGAACGTTCCACTTAAGTTGGGTTTCCTGACACATCTTTGCCAACTGGTTCTTAATAGTTCTATTCATTCTCTCTACTTTACCAGAACTCTGAGGTCTATATGCCGTAGGAAGTCTCCACTTTATACCAAGCATATGAGTCAGTTGTTGTAGACACTGATGAACAAAAGCTGGACCATTGTCCGATCCTATAGAGCAGGGTAGTCCATATCGGGGTATTATTTCTCGTAGCAGGAATCGCACAACTTCTCCTGCTTTCTCTGTACGAGTAGGACATGCTTCTACCCAGCCTGAAAAGGTGCACACAACTACTAGTAGGTAGCGATGTCCACCAGATTTAGGCATTACTGTATAGTCAATTTGTAGATCGGACATAGGGAGTCCCCCCATATACTGAACTCCTGGTGGCTTTACTGGTCCTTGCTTTGCATTATTTTTAGCACACGTTACACATCTTCGTACAATGGCTTGAGTTAAGTTGGACAATCTTGGTATGTACAAATGTTTTCTGAGAGATTCTTCTGTACTATCTCTTCCAGAATGCGTCCCGTTGTGATAGTTTTGAACAATTTCTACCGCTAGTGATGCTGGAATAACTATTCTCCCATCTTCTAACTGATACCATTTGTTCTCCAAATACTTTCCAGGTTCAGTCTTTAACCACTCCTCTTCTTGAGCTGTATAAACTGGAGTCCATTGAGACAGTGGAGTTGGAATAAGAGCAGCTATATGTTCCACATATTCCTGTCTTCCTGATTCAGCGGCACGCTTAGCTGCACTATCTGCCATCCGATTTCCTTTGGTTACATCACCATCTCCTCTCAGATGCGCTCGACAATGTATAATACCGACTTCTTTCGGTTCCCATACTGCTTCCAATAGTTGTAGTATTTCGGCTGCGTACTTGATTTCTTTGCCCTCTGAATTCAATAATCCTCTTTCTTTATACAAAGCTCCGTGGGCATGAGTGGTTAAAAACGCATACTTGGAGTCCGTGTAGATGTTCACTCTTAAACCTTCAGCCAATTGTAACGCTCGTGTCAGTGCTATCAATTCTGCCTTTTGTGCTGATGTTCCTTTTGACAGTGGCCGAGCTTCTATCACCTTGTCTATTGTTGTTACTGCATATCCTGCATAGCGAATCCCTTCTTTCACATAACTACTACCGTCTGTATAATATTGGACATCGGGGTTCTGGATGGGAAAATCACGAAGATCTGGTCTACTTGAAAATACTTCATCCATCACTTCCAAACAATCGTGTTGACTTTCAGTAGGTTGTGGCAAAAGGGTAGCTGGATTTAAGGTATTGACAGTCTCTAAATGCACTCTTGGGTTTTCACACAACATTGCTTGATACTTGGTCATACGGCTATTACTAAACCAATGATTTCCTTTGTAATCCAACAACATCTGTACTGCATGTGGAACTCGTACATAAAGTTCTTGACCCAGAGTGAGTTTATCGGCTTCAGCTACCAGCAAGGCGGCTGCAGCTACGGCTCTTAGACAAGGTGGAAGACCGCTGCCCACTGCGTCCAGTTGCTTAGACATGTAGGCAACAGGTCTTTGCCATGATCCCAAGTACTGTGTCAATACTCCCACAGCCATTCTTCTTTGCTCGTGTACATACAAGTAGAATAGAATGGTCGTGTGTGATCAGGTAGACCTAATGCTGGGGCACTCATCAAAGCCCTCTTCACATCTTCAAATGCCGTTTGCTGTTCTTGAGTCCATAGGAAGGGGTCGTGTTCTGTACCCTTAATAGCTGCATACAGAGGTTTCGCCAATATCGCATAACTGGGAATCCATATCCTACAGAAGCCTGCTGCCCCCAAGAACTCTCACACTTGTCTTCTATTCTTGGGTATTGGTATTTGGCACACAGCCTCTTTTCTCTCTGGCCCCATTATTCTTTGACCTTCAGAGATATGGAATCCCAGATATTTGACAGTTGGCAGTCACAACTGAGCCTTCTTCCTAGACACCTTGTATCCTGCCTTCCAGAGAATGTGTATTAGATCGTGTGTTGCTTGCTGACATATTTCTCTTGTAACTGCTGCTATCAACAAGTCGTCTACATATTGTAAAAATACACACTCTCCTGGGATGGACTTGAAATCCAGTAGATCTTGACTCAGAGCTGAACCAAATAGGATCGGTGAGTTTTTAAACCCTTGGGGCAGTCTTGTCCAAGTCATCTGGCGTTTCGAGCCCGTTACAGCATTTTCCCATTGGAAAGCGAAGATACATTGGCTTTCTGCAGCAATTCGGAGGCAAAAGAAGGCATCTTTGAGGTCTAAGACTGTAAAATAGGTAGCCTCGCCCGGAATTAAAGCAAGCAGGTTATACGGATTGGGCACAACTGGATGTATACTGACAACCGCATCATTGACTGCTCTCAAGTCCTGCACAGGGCGATACTCATCTGTACCGGGCTTTTGAACAGGCAGCAATGGGGTGTTCCAGGGGGAAGTACAGAATTTTCGGATACCATACTGTATGAACTTATCCAGATAAGATTGAATATTCTTCTTAGCCTTCGGCGGGATGTGATATTGCCGTAGGCTTACTGGATAAACCCCAAGCTTTAGTTCGATTCGAATGGGTGGAATATTGCGGGCCAGTCCTGGTGGGTTGTTCTCTGCCCAAACTCCTGGTATGTTGAATAAGGATTCATCACTCTTAGGGTTTTGGCTAGTCAACGCTGTATAAAGTCGCCACTCTTCTTCCTTTGGTACGGATAATGTCATAATACCTGAAGGTCCATTAAACTTTAAGGAGCTTGGTTGCTTCATCTAAGTGTTGCTTCTAAGTGTGTGTGTGGTTGGAGATATTCTGGAGAGTTTTACAGAAGCTTCAACTGTCTAAGAGCTGTGCTAAGAGTTCTTTTTTACTGTTACAGGTAAGATTCATCTGTAGGAAAAGGTTACTGACTGCACAAGGTTTGATTTCCTGTTGGTAATTATAAGGCATTTGATTGGATTAGGTAGCTACTTGCTATTGATTGCTATTTAAATTAGCTATTGTTTGCTAATAAGCAGAGGCCTACCCAGGTGTTAAACATTCCTAGTGGGAGGTGATTTTAGGAGTATATAAGGGTAGTTGTCATTAGCTTGGCTAATAGAGCTTGGTTGCTTCATCTAAGTGTTGCTTCTAAGTGTGTGTGGTTGGAGATATTTTGGAGAGTGTTGCTTCTAAGTGTGTGTGTGGTTGGAGATATTCTGGAGAGTGTTGCTTCTAAGTGTGTGTGTGGTTGGAGATATTCTGGAGATAACCTGGAGGTAATCCGAGGTATTCAGGAGGATAAATAAAAAGTTAAGGTTTGTTTGATTTAAATTATTCACCTCATTGGAATGGCAGACTTAGTTCAGTGTAATAGTTGCTTTGCATTTGTTTCACGTTCCACTTTTTGGAGGTTTGGTTGTTGTCTAATCTGTAGACAGTTCTCTATTTTGCGGCAGGAGATTGTATTTTTGAAGTCTGAGATTTGTAAATTATCTGGTAAACAAACTCAGGCTGGAACTGCTGCAAAGCCACTGCCGCAGAGACATACTAGGAATGGCAGATGGATTACTGTAGGATCTGGTAGACTTGGAGTTGTGGATAAAAGGCATATTGCACAGTCTGTTGCTCTACATAATTCATTTTCTGCACTTTCAGAGTGTAGTGGTGTTGTGGAGAGAGGCACTGAGGCTAGTGGTGTTGTGCAGAGAGGCACTGAGGCTAGTGGTGTTGTGCAGAGAGGCACTGAGACTAGTGGTGTTGTGCAGAGAGGCACTGAGGCTAGTGGTGTTGTGCAGAGAGGCACTGAGGCTAGTGGTGTTGTGCAGAGAGGCACTGAGGCTAGTGGTGTTGTGCAGAGAGGCACTGAGGCTAGTGGTGTTGTGAAGAGAGGCATTGAGGCTAGTGGTGTTGTGCAGAGAGGCACTGAGGCTAGTGGTGTTGTGCAGAGAGGCTTGGTGAGGCCTAATAGAAAGCAGTTGTTGGTGGGTGATTCCATCATAAGAGGTGTGGAGATGGACAATGGTGGTCTTGTGAGGTGTCTTCCCGGAGCTACTGCTCACAGGAGACGTATCGGTAATATTGTTAAGCAAGCAAAGCAGGAAGGGGAATTGGATGTACTTGTCCATTTAGGGACAAATGACTTGGCTTGCAATGAGGTTTCAGAGGTTAAGGAAGTTTTTAGTGTTTTTGCCAATGATATACGGCAGGTTGCTTCCACATTGTCATTCTCTGAAGTTCTGCCTGTGCATAACACTCAGAATGACAGGCGGATGCGTATTAGGGACTTTAACTTGTGGCTTGGTGAATGGTGTCGGGAGCAAGGATTTGGCTTTATTGCTCATGGTAGCTCTGTTTGGAATGGAAATAAACTGTACAAAAAAGATGGTTTGCATCTTTCTCAAAAGGGAACAAATGTTCTCAGTGAGCAGTTCAGAGGTTTTGCTAGGATGTATTTAAACTAGGAGGGGGGGGGCAAAAGGGTGATAAAACATCAATCCAATTGTCCCCCAAAACAAGGACAGAAGGTGCCTGTAGCAAGTGTGTTAAAAAATGATAAGCTTAGAGTCATGTCTACAAATGCTCGCAGTTTAGGGAATAAGATCCATGAACTTGTGGCAATAAGGGCAACTGATAGTGTAGATTTAGTCGCTGTTACTGAGACATGGTATAATGAAAAAAATGACTGGGACATAGCAATACCAGGGTACTCTTTATATAGAAAAGACAGGGAAGGCAAGAAAGGGGGAGGAGTGGCCCTGTATGTAAAGAATAGCATAAAATCTAGCC
Organism: Pelobates fuscus; assembly: GCF_036172605.1. Taxonomy (NCBI): domain Eukaryota; kingdom Metazoa; phylum Chordata; class Amphibia; order Anura; family Pelobatidae; genus Pelobates; species Pelobates fuscus. The sequence goes on along the minus strand of NC_086317.1, from coordinate 376,719,191 downwards.
TAATAAAGGTTAGTGAGGCGAACCTAGAGTCAGTTTGGGTTACGTTAGAATTTGGTAATCACACAGTAACTCGTGTAGGTGTGATTTTATAGGCCCCCAGGACAAATTGAAGAGTTAGATAATCTACTAGTTGAAGAAATAGCTAAAATGACAATGAAGGGGGAAGTTATCATCATGGGTGACTTTAATCTTCCTGATATAAATTGGAAAACAAAAATAGCTACTTGTGCCAGGAGCACACATATTCTATACTCCCTACTGGGATTGTCTCTAAAACAAGTCGTTGAGGAGCCAACTCGTAAAGAGGCCATACTAGATTTAGTGTTAACAAATGGAGATTTGGTATCAGATATTACTGTAGGTGAAAGTTTAGGATCCAGTGCTCATCAGTCAGTGTGGTTTAATATAAGAACAGTGACTGAGTCACACCACACAAAAACAAAAGTTTTAGACTTTAGAAAAACAGACTTTTCCAAAATTAGAATATGTGTAAAGGAGTCATTATCAGACTGGAGCAATTTAAATGGAGTCCAAAAGAAATGGGATTATTTAAAAGTTGCACTACTGAAGGCAACAGAAAATTGCATTAGGCTTGTCAGTAAAAGCAAAAAATTCAAGAAACCACTGTGGTACTCCACAGATGTAGCCAAAATAGTAAAAATCAAAAAGTTAGCATTTAGTAATTATAAAAAAACCCAGAGTGAGGAAGACAGAATGACCTATAAGATTAGGCAGAAAGAGGCTAAGCAAGTTATAAGAGCTTCCAAATCACACACAGAAGAGAAAATAGCACAGTCAGTAAAAAAGGGGGACAAAACCTTTTTTAGATACATAAATGAGAAAAGAAAAGTAAAACAAGGATTAGTTAGATTAAAAACAAAAGAATGAAGGTATGTAGATGAGGATAAAGGTATTTACAGATGAAAATGAAGGAAAGGGACCTCAGTTAAGAAAAAGGATAAATTAGTCATTTATTACACGTGAGTTTACAGAGGAAGAGGTTCTATTTCAACTGTCAAAAGTAAAGACAAATAAGTCAATGGGACCTGATGGAATACACCCAAAGCTATTAAAAGAGCTTAGTGGTGTACTAGCAAAACCATTAACAGATTTATTTAACCAATCATTGATAACAGGGGTAGTCCCAGAAGATTGGAAGTTAGCGAATGTTGTGCCCATTCACAAGAAAGGTAATAGGGAGGAGTCGGGCAACTATAGGCCAGTAAGCCTAACTTCAGTAGTGGGGAAAGTGATGGAAACCATGTTAATTGTTGAACATCTAAAAACACATGGATTTCAAGATCAGAGACAACATGGGTTTACTTCAGGGAGATCATGCCAAACTAATCTTATTGATTTTTTTGATTGGGTAACTAAAATTATAGATCAGGGTGGTGCAGTAGACATTGCTTACCTCGATTTCAGTAAGGCTTTTGACACTGTTGCACATAGAAGGCTTATCAACAAACTACAATCTTTGAGTTTGGATTCCAATATTGTTGAATGGGTAAGGCAGTGGCTGAGTGACAGGCAACAGAGGGTTGTAGTCAATGGAGTATATTCGAAGCTTGGGCTTGTCACCAGTGGGGTACCTCAGGGAACTGTACTTGGACCCATTCTCTTTAGTATTTTTATTAGTGATATTGCAGAAGGTCTTGATGGTAAGGTGTGTCTTTTTGCGGATGATACTAAGATATGTAACAGGGTTGATGTTCCAGGAGGGATAAGCCAAATGGAAAATGATTTAGGTAGACTAGAAAAATGGTCAGAGTTGTGGCAACTGACATTTAATGTGGATAAGTGCAAGATAATGCATCTTGGACGTAAAAACCCAAGGGCAGAGTACAGAATATTTGATAGAGTCCTAACCTCAACATCTGAGGAAAGGGATTTAGGGGTGATTATTTCTGATGACTTAAAGGTAGGCAGACAATGTAATAGAGCAGCAGGAAATGCTAGCAGAATGCTTGGTTGTATAGGGAGAGGTATTAGCAGTAGAAAGAGGGAAGTGCTCATGCCATTGTACAGAACACTGGTGAGACCTCACTTGGAGTACTGTACACAGTACTGGAGACCCTATCTTCAGAAGGATATTGATACCTTAGAGAGAGTTCAAAGAAGGGCTACTAAACTGGTTCATGGATTGCAGGATAAAACTTACCAGGAAAGGTTAAAGGATCGTAACATGTATAGCATGGAGGAAAGACGAGACAGGGGGGATATGATAGAAACATTTAAATACATAAAGGGAATCAACACAGTAAAGGAGGAGACTATATTTAAACGAAGAAAAACTACCACAACAAGAGGATATAGTCTTAAATTAGAGGGACAAAGGTTTAAAAATAATATCACGAAGTATTACTTTACTGAGAGGGTAGTGGATGCATGGAATAGCATTCCAGCTGAAGTGGTAGAGGTTAACACAGTAAAGGAGTTTAAGCATGCGTGGGATAGGCATAAGGCTATCCTAACTATAAGATAAGGCCAGGGACTAATGAAAGTATTTAGAAAACTGGGCAGACTAGATGGGCCGAATGGTTCTTATCTGCCGTCACATTCTATGTTTCTATGTTGTTCCGTTTGGTAGGAACTGTTAAGACACCTTTTGTCTTAATAAGTAAATCGCCGTTTAGTCCACCTTCCCCTCTCACCGTATCAAGTCCTTGTTCGTATAATGTGTAATCCACGAACCATAACCAGGGGAAGCGGTAATCTCCCGAACGGGATCCGTGAATATACTCAGGTTCCCGAACCGAACTCCACGAACTGCCGCTAACAACCAAATAACGATATCCACCAAGCGGCATAAGTTTCCCATAAATAGTCCTTAAGCGTGAATAAGAATCCCCCCAATAACGAGACTAAAGCTCCGTGTTGAGGGTCAAACAAGATCTGAGGACTGGAACACCCAGCCTGCTTTTTATTAGGAAAAGGCACACACAGGACACTCCCAGGGGGAGGATGAAAACAACCAATTATACCCAGGGTAACACCCCCACGTCTCCTCCCCTCAGATAAACACATAACACAATTATAACGTACAATATTTTACCCCAGTTCTGGATGTACCCCAAAAACAGGGGGTACACCTTTAAGTCCAGCACCGCTTGAAAGGTCTTGGTTAGGGGAACACTCTGTCCAAATTCCAGCCCATTCGGTTGTGGGGTTCGGGAGTTATGGATGTTTGAAGTTTTGACCGACTGCACGGATTTTCCAGCCGAAAAGAGTTCCACCAGTTTTGGCCCTGCAGTCGGTCTCCGTTCGCCGGTTAAAACTATCCGAAATTCTCATCATCCACAACTATCTCCGAGTTCGCTGGATTCCCCATAGCTGATTACGTGTAACTACCGAATGGCCCATCGTTCGGTAGTTCCAGCACGAATTTCTGGGCTCATGGAGGTCTCAGCGGTGTTCGCCTGTTTGTGTATCCGTTTTTAGTTCCATGCGTTCACAGGCAAACACCGCTGTTCGCACGCAAGATGGCCGCGAACACGTGCAAAAGTCCCGAAATGGCGGCCACCTATTTGTTATACATGGAGTTCGTGCGAAATGATGCGAACGGCTGGAAACAGGCTGGAACGGTAAAACATTTGATAATATATCAAATCCGTCATTTAGACGGATGGCACAAAATAGCCGAATCCACTAGAGAAATAGACAGACGGATGGTTCTGTCACACGGCTCCCCCCTTGTGGAACACTCCGGCAGACCCGGCTTGACCCTGTGGCGGGTCAACTTGGGGATGCCCGGACTAAGAGGTGGTGGATATGTCTGTTTGCCGGGATAAGCCATCCGCATTTCCATTCAGCTTACCGGGTCTGTAGCTAATAGTAAAGTTGTAAGGTTGCAATGCCAAGCTCCATCTTAGCAGTCTCCCATTGTCGCCTGAGACCCGGTTGAGCCAAACGAGGGGGTTATGATCCGTTACAAGGGAAAACTCTTGCCCATACAAGTAGGGACTTAACTTTTTCAATGCCCAGACTAGGGCTAAACATTCTTTCTCAACTGCCGCATAACTCACTTCTCTGGGTAGTAATTTTCGGCTGAGGTATGCGACAGGATGCTCTCCTCCATCTTCCCCAACTTGGCTTAACACAGCCCCCAGTCCATACATGGAAGCATCTGTGTGAACGAGAAAGCGTTTGTTAGGGACTGGGGCAGCCAAGATAGGGGCATTCACGAGAGCTTGTTTCAGTGCCTGGAACGCAGCTTCACAAGCCGGGGACCACAGGACCTGCTTAGGCAAATTCTTTTTCGTCAGGTCTGTCAGGGGCTTAGCAATAGAGCTGTAGTCAGGAACGAAACGTCGGTAGTACCCTGCTGTCCCCAAGAAGGCCAATACCTGGGTCTTAGTAGTGGGTGTGGGCCAGTTAGCCACCGCTTCCACTTTGGCGGGCTCTGGTCTCTGGTTCCCACATCCCACTCGGTGACCCAGGTACTGTACTTCTGCCATACCTACATGGCACTTTTCTGGCTTCAATGTCAGGCCGGCGGCCCGAATCTTATCCAGTACCACCCCTATGTGTACCAGGTGTTCCTCCCAGGACCCACTGTAGATCGCTATGTCGTCCAAGTATGCACAGGCAAATTCTTGGAAGCCATCCAGGAGTCTATCCACCATCCGTTGGAAGGTAGCCGGGGCATTCTTCATCCCAAAAGGCATGACTTTAAATTGGTACAGGCCAAATGGGGTGACGAATGCCGACTTGGGGATAGCATCCTCGGCCAGGGGAATCTGCCAGTAGCCCTTACATAGGTCTATGGTGGTCAGATAACGTCCCCTGGCAATACGATCTAGTAATTCGTCTACCCGGGGCATCGGGTAGGCGTCAGTGGTGGTCCGCTCGTTGAGTCGCCTGTAGTCCACACAGAACCAGGTGGTCCCATCTTTCTTAGGTACTAGGACTACAGGCGAAGCCCAAGGGCTGTCAGAGGGTTCGATGACCCCAAGCTGGGTCATCTCCTGTATCTCCTTCCGCATTCCATCTCGGACTGCTTCAGGGATACGGTAAGGCGGCTGTCGTAAGGGGGTCTGTCCAGGGGTCTCTACCTTGTGTACAGTGAGGTGGGTGTAACCTGGCTCCTGGGAGAAAGTTGCTTGTTTCTCCCACAACAACTGTTTCGCTTGTACCCTTTCTGTGGGGTTTAACCTGTCTCCTAACTGTACGAGGGAGGTGAGGTCAGTCTGGGGGTCCCTCTCTAACAGATCAGGAAGAGGCAAATTCTCAGGGTCATCTGTAGCTGGGGCACATACGGCTGCAATGTTCTCAGGTCGTTCTTGATACTCTTTCAGCATGTTCACATGAAAGGATCTCTGGACCCTCTCGTCTGAACAGCTGGCTATCAAATAGGTAGTATCGCAGATCTGCGCTACTGTTTTGTATGGGCCTTGCCAAGATGCTTGCATCTTGTTGGCCTTCACAGGTTTGAGCACTAATACCTTTTGCCCCACCTGGAAGACTCGCTGTCGGGCACCCTGATCGTACCATCTTTTCTGTCTCCCCTGGGCCGCCTGGAGATTCTCCCTTACCATCAGGGACAGTTTCTCCATGCGGTCCCGGAGTTCCAGAACATATGGCACTATGGGGGTCCCTTCTTGCTCAGTCTCCCCCTCCCAGTGTCCCCGGATGAGATCTAGGGGTCCGCGGACCCGTCTCCCATACAGTAACTCAAAAGGGGAGAACCCAGTAGATTCCTGGGTGTCACGTCTAAACATTTGTTATGAAGGAACACAACTGCAGATTTCGTATAGTTTGAATATTTATTATAAAAAGTAAAAGGTATTGACTTTAATTCCAATTTACAGGTACTGTAGCTTTAAGTAGTAAACGATAACTGAAGTCCACAATTATATGCACTGTAGCTTTAAGTAGTAAACGATAACTGAAGTCCACAATTATATGCACTGTAGCTTTAAGTAGTAAACGGTGAATGAATCAGAAAGAGTCCTTTAGTAGTAGTAATTAATTAGGTGATAAGAAGTTACAATAGCTGTTCCATAGACTTTAACTGAAGTAAGACAGATGCAGCTAACTGAGACAAAGTATGAGTTGAAGTAAGCTGTAACGGGTTTGTTTTAACGAAGGACTTTGGAGACAGGAAATAACAGCTTTGAGATGCAACGCTTATCACAGAGGTTTTACTTAGCTTCCGGCACATAGAACACTGGTTCCCGAAATCTCCTCAGAGGCGGTTTATCCTGAATGGTGAGAGTTCAGCTTTAGTCGTGGATGAGGAAAGGTGAAGGGAACTTGAAGTCTTCCAGTCCGGTCCGGTAACAGAGGGCTTTCACAATGATGTTGCAGCCGGTTCGTGAGTACGGAACGTAGTTCAATAATCCAGCGTCGATCAGCTGGTGCGGTCAGATTAAATAGGCAGACCGTGTCACAAAGAGGTGTGGCTAAGCTCCGTGGAACCAGGAAGTAAGAGGATATCATAATTAAGGCATGACAGTATCCCCTCCTTAATGAGCAACCTCTGGGTGCTATTGACTTGGCTTAGAAGGGTAACGTTTGTGAAATTTGGAAATTAATTTGTCGGCATGAACGTCAGAGGAGTTTTCCCATGTATCTTCATCAATTCCATATCCTTTCCATCTGATGAGGTATTGTAAGGAGCCACGATGGATCCTTGAATCCAGTATACTTTGAATTTCGTATTCTTCTTCACCCTGGACCAATATGGGATCAGGAGAAGTAGTGACATTTCTTTGGAAAGGGTCAGGATGATGAGGCTTCAACAAGGACACATGAAAAACAGGATGTAGCTTTAAAGTTGATGGAAGTTTCAATTTAACAACATTACGGTTGATAACCGATATGATTGGAAAAGGACCAAGGAAAAGAGAACTTAACTTCTTTGATGGACGATTTGTAGAGATGTTCTTTGAGGAAAGCCAGACAAGATCACCGATTTTATAAGAAGGTGAAGGTAGTCTTTTTGTATCAAAAAACTTCTTTTGATTGGAGGAGGCCAATTCTAGATTCTCATGCAATTTCTTGAATAAAGAGGACATATGAGAGATTTGATTCGAATCGGAGAGATTAGATGAAGAAACTGTCTGAGCAGGAAATGAGGAAGGATGAAATCCATAATTGGATAGAAATGGAGTCATTTTACTGCTGGTATGAAAAGAGTTATTGTATGCAAATTCTGCCATAGGTAACCAAGTTATCCAATCGTCTTGTAAGTGAGAGCAATAACATCGTAGATATTGTTCTAAGCATTGGTTGACTCTTTCAGTTTGTCCATCTGTTTGAGGATGATATGCAGATGATAGTTTACGTTGGATATGAAGAGTGGCACATAATGCATTCCAGAATTTGGAGGTAAATTGAGTCCCTCGGTCTGAAATGATTTCGTCTGGCAGTCCGTGAAGTTTTAACTATGTTATCAAGAAATATTTTCGAAAGTTCAGAGGATGAGGGTAATTTCTTTAAAGGAATGAAATGAGACATTTTCGTGAAGCGGTCTACTACCACTAAAATGGTAGTATGATGATGAGAAGGAGGTAATTCTACCAAGAAATCCATAGAAATGGATTGCCAAGGTCGTTCAGGAATTGGTAAATTCAATAATTGACCAAATGGTTGATGATGGACATGTTTTGATCTTTGGCATACAGAACAAGATTTGACATAAGATTCAATAGTTTGGTCTTGACGAGGCCACCAATAGTATCTTTTAGACAATTCAAGGGTCTTTTTTATACCTGGATGACCTGCCAGAGGAGAATCATGAATAAATTCGAGTACTTTAATTCTGAAAGAGGGAGGTACGTAAATCCGGTCTTTGAAATAGTAGAGACCGTTTTTCTTGGATAATTTCATTGATTTAGGAAGTTCGAGAGCATCTTCACTGAGATCTTTAATGTCATCAATAAGAGAAGATAAGATTCCAATGACTTTAGACGAAGGAGGTTCAATTTTAGTGTCCTTATGGATCCTGGAAAGGGCATCAGCCTTTTTGTTTCTGGACCCAGGTCTAAAGACGATTTGGAAGTTGAACCGGGAAAAAAAGAGATTCCATCTTACTTGTCGAGCAGACAGTGTTTTATTGGAGTGAAGATATTCAAGATTTTTATGGTCAGTATAAATGATTAAAGAGTTCCGAGCGCCTTCAAGAAGGTGTCTCCAGGTTTCTAAAGCCACTTTGATACTTAATAATTCTTTTTCTCCTGTAGGATAATTCTTTTCGGCAGGAGATAATGATCGTGAGAAGAAGGCGACAGGATGAAGAGGTTCTTGAGGAGTTTTATGTTGAGAGAGGACAGCTCCAATTGCAACTTCCGAAGCATCCGTTTCAAGGACATAAAGATATGAAGGATTTGGAAGTTGAAGAATAGGAGCTGTTGTAAACTTTCTCTTTAATTCAGTGAAGGCAGTTTGAGCCTTCTCGTTCCAATTGAAGGGATGTTTTTTACTGTTAAGTTGATTGAGAGGGTGAGCTATCTCAGAGTAGTTTTTAATAAATTTTCTGTAGAAGTTGGCGAACCCTAGAAATCGCTGTAATTCTTTTACTGTAGAGGGAACAGGCCAGTTGATAATACAATCGACTTTTGAATTATCCATAGGGGCACCAGGTATGAGGTCTATAGGACAATCGTAGAAACGATGAGGCGGGAGCGTTTCAGCTTCCTTTTTTACTGAAGACATCTGAAAAGTCTGAATAACAAGAAGGTATGGTTGGTTCTTTGGAGATTTGAAGAATAGGAATTTGCTGTAAACATGTTTCTTTACAATAATGTGAGTTAAAGGTGAGAGAAAAAGGAGACCATGAAATTTGAGGGTTGTGGTTCCTTAATCAGTTGATCCCTATTATAACGGGATAGAGAGGTGATGGAATAACATCAAATACTAGAAATTCAGTATGAATATGATTGGTGGTTACCTTTAGAGGGATGGTTTCATGAAGAATCGGTCCCGAGGAGATAAAGGAGCCGTCAATCACTTTAATAGGAACAGAAATGGTTTTTTGAACACAAGGAATTTTATTCTTTGTTACAAAGGTTGAATCGATGAATACTCCATGTGCACCAGAATCGATGAGAGCTTCAGTCACAATTCTCACCTTATCCCACTGTATTACAAGGGATACAGGTGTGAACGGAGTGGTCGATGTTGAGGGGAGTGCACTGAAGATCGCAGAGGTATAGGCTTGTCTACCGGCCTTTGTCCGTTTTAATAAGGGACAATCAGAGACCAGATGATCTTGAGAGGCACAATACATGCATAGGTTTAATTGACGTCTTCGGTTCTTCTCTGCAGGAGTGAGAGGACTTCTTATTACCCCTATTTCCATAGGTTCGATTGGTTCGGATGGGTTGTCAGGAGGCTTTGGAGGATGAAATGAAGTATTTTCTGGAGCTTTTGAGGGAGTAAAAGGTTTACGGTCTTTAGAATGAAAAAGGGCTTTTTCTGCCTTTCTTTCTCTTAATCTTCTGTCAATGCTGATTGATAAGTGAATTAGAGCGTTCAAAGTAGTAGGAAGTTCTGTTCTAGACAGTTCATCTTTTACAGCTTCAGATAAACCAATTCGAAATTGGTTGCGCAATGTGATGTCATTCCATTGCGTTTCTACAGCCCATCTTTTAAATTCAGCAATGTAATCTTCAACAGGTCTATTTCTTTGCTGTAGTGTTCTGATTGTTAAATCAGCTGTAGCTTGTTTGTTAGGGTCTTCATAGAGAAGAGACATGGCTTCAAAAAATTCATCCAGTGAGTCTAAGATGGGGTCGTCGTTTTCCAGAAAGGAATGGGCCCATGACATAGGTTCACCTCTTAGAAAGGAAATAACCGAACACACTTTAGTTCTTTCTGTAGGATAAGATCTGGGTTTCAAAGCAATTAATAGTTTGCAGGTGTTGAGGAACTCCCTGTATTTTGAACGATCTCCAGAGAACTTTTCAGGGTTACACACAGCAGGATCACTAGCCGAGTGCAGAATAGTATGAGGAGTATGAGTTTGTAGATCTCTGACATAAGTGAGAATTATTTCGTTAGTAACTTGCAGGTCTTGAACACCTTGGGCTAGTGTATCAACTCTTTGATTCAGCGTAGTTATAGTAGAATCGAAATCTGCTGGATCCATTACAATGGCTGGATTATTCTGTCACGTCTAAACATTTGTTATGAAGGAACACAACTGCAGATTTCGTATAGTTTGAATATTTATTATAAAAAGTAAAAGGTATTGACTTTAATTCCAATTTACAGGTACTGTAGCTTTAAGTAGTAAACGATAACTGAAGTCCACAATTATATGCACTGTAGCTTTAAGTAGTAAACGATAACTGAAGTCCACAATTATATGCACTGTAGCTTTAAGTAGTAAACGGTGAATGAATCAGAAAGAGTCCTTTAGTAGTAGTAATTAATTAGGTGATAAGAAGTTACAATAGCTGTTCCATAGACTTTAACTGAAGTAAGACAGATGCAGCTAACTGAGACAAAGTATGAGTTGAAGTAAGCTGTAACGGGTTTGTTTTAACGAAGGACTTTGGAGACAGGAAATAACAGCTTTGAGATGCAACGCTTATCACAGAGGTTTTACTTAGCTTCCGGCACATAGAACACTGGTTCCCGAAATCTCCTCAGAGGCGGTTTATCCTGAATGGTGAGAGTTCAGCTTTAGTCGTGGATGAGGAAAGGTGAAGGGAACTTGAAGTCTTCCAGTCCGGTCCGGTAACAGAGGGCTTTCACAATGATGTTGCAGCCGGTTCGTGAGTACGGAACGTAGTTCAATAATCCAGCGTCGATCAGCTGGTGCGGTCAGATTAAATAGGCAGACCGTGTCACAAAGAGGTGTGGCTAAGCTCCGTGGAACCAGGAAGTAAGAGGATATCATAATTAAGGCATGACACTGGGGCACCTCCCGGTATGAAAACAGCAGGTGAGGCAGGAATCTCTCCCAGTCCCTGCAAGTGTCTGTAAAGGTCCTCAGCATCTGTTTGAGGGTACCGTTAAAACGCTCGCAGAGACCGTTAGTCTGTGGATGGTAAGGCGAGCTAAGCAAGGGTTTAATGCCACACACTTTCCACAGCTGCTGGGTGAGCACCGCAGTAAATTGGGTTCCCTGGTCGGAGAGAATCTCCTTAGGGAACCCAACCCTGGTAAAAATCCTAACCAGGGCATCAGCAACCGTCTCTCCCTCTATATTAGACAGTGCTACTGCCTCTGGATAGCGAGTGGCATAGTCCACCACAGTAAGAATATACTTCTTGCCTGATGGACTAGCCCTGGCCAGTGGACCCACAATGTCAACAGCTATGCGGGAAAAGGGCTCCCCTATAATAGGCATCGATGATAGTTTAGCCTTAGGGTGGTCCCCCCGCTTTCCTACCCGTTGACATGTGTCACAAGTACTACAATACATCCGCACAGCCTGGTTGAAGTTGGGCCAAAAGAAATTCTGGGAGATCCTGTAGGCCGTGCGGCGGGACCCTAGATGTCCTGCTAACAGGACATCCTGCCCTATCCGCAGAAGCTCCTGCCGGTATTTTGCGGGCACCACCAGCTGGTGATTCTGCGGAGGGGCTAACTTCTTTTGGGAAGGTTTCGGGATTCTGTATAGCCTGTCCCCCGCCCACTTATACCGATCCCCGTCTATCCCTTCCTCTCCAGCATCTGCTCTGTCCCTGTACTTTTGAAGGGTCGGATCTGCCCGGGTTTCCCTCCCAAACTCCTCTGGGGAATCCCAACGTAAGGGGGTCTGAGCTAAGGTATCAGTCGGGGAATAGGGTCTTACCTGGGTCTCCTCAGCAGGTGGGCTGGTTCCAGAGGCACGGGTCTGAGAACGAGTAGTCACTGGGTTAACGTCCAAGGGGCCCATCGGAGCATAGGCCGAAACCAAAGGGGCCAAATCATTCCCAAGAAGTACATCAGCGGGCAAGTCTTTCATGACTCCAACATCTACGTGCCTAGCGCCCACTCCCCAATCCAGGTGAACACGGGCAACAGTTAACCGGAATACGGCTCCCCCTGCTACCCTCACGGCCACTGTGTCTCCTGTGTGCTGGTGCTCTGAGACTAAGTTCTTTTGGAGCAGTGTCATTGTGGCTCCTGTGTCTCTAAGTCCATTTACCACTCGGCCATTCAGTTTCACAGTCTGCCGGTGTTGCTGGCGATTGTCCTGATGGGCTGCTTGCACCGGGTCGGCTTCGTGCAAGATTCCCCAGAATTCCTCCTGCTCTACACAGTGAGCAGCAGGCTGTGGCGGGCGCTGATTCGCGTTGGCTGGTCTCCTCCAGGACTGAGCTTGGTTGGCGTTGTTCAGCGGACACTCCGGGCGTTTGTGTCCCAACTGTTTGCACAGAAAGCACCGGATGGGTTGGGAATAATCCCTGGCATTAAACTTGGATGGCTGCACATAATTATTGGTCGGTGGTACTGCTGGGGTGCGATGCACTGGGGGTTGGTATGCTGTTGGAATCGGAGGGGCTGCTGGTCGGTATTCCACTCTGGTCGGGACTTTAATAACGGTATTGTCCAGTTTGCGAGCATCAGTATATTCATCTGCCAACCGGGCCGCCTCGGGTAGGGTAGAGGGTTTTCTATCTCTGACCCACTCCCGGACCCCGGCAGGCAATCTATCGAAGCAATGTTCCAGTAAAAATACCTGCAGCACCTCCTCCCCCGATACTGCTTGGCATCCTGCCATCCAGTGGGCTGCAGTACGGTGAACTCTGCAAGCCCATTCTACATAAGAATCGCCAACCTGCTTGTTGGTTTCCCTGAAGCGCCGTCTGTAAACTTCTGGGGTCACCGCATACCTGGCTAGGAGCGCATCCTTCACTGCCCGGTAGCTGGTGATCTCCTCCTCTGGGATGGCCCGAAATGCGTCACTAGCCCGGCCGGATAATTTCCCAGAGAGGATGGTGACCCATTGATCTGTGGGTACCTGGTGTAGGGCACACTGCCTCTCAAAATCGGCCAGGAACCCATCGATCTCTCCTTCATTTTCAATAAAAATTTTAAATGCAGCAAAGGGTACCTTTTTCCTTCCGGAATCGTTATTGGGTACCTCTGCTGCTGCAGCTCCTCTTCCCTGGAGCGCTTGGTGTGCTGCTACTGCGGCTTGCACACGTTCCACAATGTCTGCTGAGGGGTTGGGGCCAAAGTGTGCCAGCCTTATTTGCACTGCCCGGTTAAATTGTATTTCCTCGGGTGTTAAATCCAAACTGCTGGGCACATTAGCTCTCTCCGTTCCCTGTGTTGCATCCATTTCCCTTAGCAAAGCAATAATTTCACGTTTCTTTAATTTGCTTGCTGATCGACCTCGGCGTTCTATTATGTCCTTAAGAGCAGCACGTCTTAACTGTTCATACTGCATTTCTTTCCTTCTGTGTTGTGGGATTCATCCCGTCGCTTGCCACCAGTTGTTAAGACACCTTTTGTCTTAATAAGTAAATCGCCGTTTAGTCCACCTTCCCCTCTCACCGTATCAAGTCCTTGTTCGTATAATGTGTAATCCACGAACCATAACCAGGGGAAGCGGTAATCTCCCGAACGGGATCCGTGAATATACTCAGGTTCCCGAACCGAACTCCACGAACTGCCGCTAACAACCGAATAACGATATCCACCAAGCGGCATAAGTTTCCCATAAATAGTCCTTAAGCGTGAATAAGAATCCCCCCAATAACGAGACTAAAGCTCCGTGTTGAGGGTCAAACAAGATCTGAGGACTGGAACACCCAGCCTGCTTTTTATTAGGAAAAGGCACACACAGGACACTCCCAGGGGGAGGATGAAAACAACCAATTATACCCAGGGTAACACCCCCACGTCTCCTCCCCTCAGATAAACACATAACACAATTATAACGTACAATATTTTACCCCAGTTCTGGATGTACCCCAAAAACAGGGGGTACACCTTTAAGTCCATTCCAGCCCATTCGGTTGTGGGGTTCGGGAGTTATGGATGTTTGAAGTTTTGACCGACTGCACGGATTTTCCAGCCGAAAAGAGTTCCACCAGTTTTGGCCAATTCTCATCATCCACAACTATCTCCGAGTTCGCTGGATTCCCCATAGCTGATTACGTGTAACTACCGAATGGCCCGTCGTTCGGTAGTTCCAGCACGAATTTCTGGGCGCATGGAGGTCTCAGCGGTGTTCGCCTGTTTGTGTATCCGTTTTTAGTTCCATGCGTTCACAGGCAAACACCGCTGTTCGCACGCAAGATGGCCGCGAACACATGCAAAAGTCCAGAAATGGCGGCCACCTATTTGTTATACATGGAGTTCGTGCGAAATGATGCGAACGGCTGGAAACAGGCTGGAACGGTAAAACATGCTTCATAATATATCAAATCAGTCATTTAGACGGATGGCACAAAATAGCCGAATCCACCAGAGAAATAGACAGACGGATGGTTCTGTCACAGGAACGTAATCTGCGCTGGTAATTTGGATAGCAAATCACGTCCCAGCAATTGGACTGGACATTCAGGCATGTAAAGGAATTGATGTTTTACTACGTGGCCTCCCAATGTACAGAGTCGACTTTTAAGAACCGGTTTTGCAGCACTTCTTCCAGTTGCTCCTATTATGGTAATAGTTCTTCCAGATGGAGGAGCAACTAGGTCAGTCACCACCGAATGTTCAGCACAAGTGTCAATCATGAATGCACTCCTTTTTCCCCCTATTGATACATCGACCATAGGCTCCGCTCGACCAAGGGGGATGGAGCCCGGTCGGTATCAATAGTTCTCCATGACCGTATCAGCCAATCCTACAAAGTCCCTATCTTCTCTATCGCGGGACCTTTGCGCTGCGGGATAGTATCTGTCTTCTCTTACATTTCCTCTGTTATTACTATTACTCCCTCCGGGACCTCCTCTACCTCTCGCTCTGCCTCTAAAGTTTCCATAACCTGCCCTGGGTGGGTCTCTCTCATACTGCTCTCTTTTTGGACACTCGCTTCTCCAGTGCCCTTCTTCTCTACAATACGCGCACTGATTCCTACTCAGGGGTTCCACCTATTCCACCTACTATCGCCTCTATCTGGGCCCCGTCTATCTACGCCTGCGATCGCTACCGCTAGCATATCCGCCTTTTTACGCATCTTGCGCTCTTCCTCTTTCTTACTTTCTGATTCCCTATTCATATACACCTTATTTGCTACCTCCATTAGTTGGGTGATGGACATTCCTGTGAACCCTTCTAACTTCTGTAGCTTGCGCTTAATATCTCCGTAAGCTTGGCTGACAAAGGCAGAGTTTACCATTCGGGAATTCTCAGTGTCTTCCGGATTAAAGGGGGTATACAAACGGTATGCCTCCAATAATCGGTCATAAAAGACACTAGGCGCTTCATCACTTTTCTGAATCACCTCAACCGTCTTCGACATATTTATGGCTTTCTTCCCTCCGGCTTTCATGCCAGCAATTATAGCGTCTCTATAGGCTTTTAGATGAACCATATCTGCACCATTAACATCCCAGTCGGGATCAGCATTAGGATAATGAGTTGCGGCCCATGCTGCTGGATTTTCTTGGTTTAAAGTACGGGCTTCTTCCTCCAGCAATTTAATAGCCGCTTGGTTTATCCTAGTCCTCTCCTCGTTGTTAAACAATGTCATTAATAATTGCTGGCAATCAGCCCAAGTTGGATTATGCGTCTGGACTATCGAGGTGAACAGGTCGGTCATGGCTTGTGGCTTTTCAGTATACGAGGAATTGTGGGTCTTCCAATTCAAGAGATCGGTAGTCGTGAACGGGACATATACGAAGACTGGGTCAGCATACACCATTTGACCTAAATCATTAAGGTAAGCTGACCCAGGATTCAAACGAAGAGATATCTGGTAATGTTTAAGTTTTTTGGTTCCGGTCAGTTGTCGGGTTAGTACAGGACTTCGTTGAGGGGCGTCAGTTAGGGGTTCCGGTCGAGGGGTAGTAAGGCATGAGGATGTAGAAGCTTGATTGTGGGGAAGGTCGGTGAATAGAATATTCCGAGCCGGGCTAGAGGAAGCCTGACCGGAAGCTTGAAATGGCGCCAAATCAGGATATATGGGTTTAACGGGGGTTGGTACCGGAAGGGGAGGTTTAGTAACGGGTGGGATAGATTCTGAGCTGGAGGAGGAAGTAGATGGGGACAACGGGGGAGGGGGTGTGGAACTTCCTGTACTTGTATCACTTCCCCTTGCAGAGAAATAAGGGGGCGGCATAGGGATCTCGGTCTCAGGGGGCGTGTCCAAAATGGGCTTAACCGTGGTCCTAGTGGACAAACAAGTCCTGGCCACCATGAGGCGACATTGCTCCTCGTGGCATATTCGGATCCATCTTGGCGAGTCGTTTACGGCCTGCCTCCAACAATCAATGTATGGAAACTGTCCGTAAAGTTCAGGCCTACCTGATACAGCCACGTGTACACGCTGTACCAGATTTGGATCCAAACTGCCACGTGGCGGCCATGCGGCAACCAAAGTAGGCCATTCCCTAGTGCACAAAGTGATCAAACGTGCAGGAGACATTTGAACCCCAAAATCACAAACTGTAAATCCCTTTTTAAAATTCTTCAACATGCATCCTAAGGGATCCAAAATCGTCGACTCCGACGCGCCCATACTTATCAATGGAGCGACGTTGACAACGAATGCTATACACACACACTCTATTCAACAGTCACACCCGTTTCTTCGGCAACAGCACCACGTGGTACAGTTACCAAGTGAAACGTACACAATAACACAATAAAAACACTCAGGGAATTCCCGTACACACACAGCTGTTACACCAGTCACTAAGTAATCGATATTATGCCCTTTGGCGAAACTATACAGTCACCCACGCTATAATTCCCTATATATGAATTACCCGTCTATAACACACCCCAGTAACATCGTCTTTACAAACAGCAGTTACAGTACGGTTAGCATAGGTCAACGTACAATTTAAGGTCACAATACAATTATTAGTGGTTATGGTGTTAGACATGCAATAGACGACAATTATTAGTACTTATATACAGTGTCAGTAAATATACAGGGTTATGGTACCGTGCACTATAATACAGCAACACACTATTAACACTCTCGCTAGACGGCTGAGCTCACGCTATCTAACAAGATATACACGTTACTAAACAATCTTTATCACATATACAATTCCCAACTAATCTATTGGCCAGTACCTTGATGGACTACCTAAAACTATCTACATCCGTTTTGGTTAGCCACACTGCCCAAGCACCACATATAGCGAACTAGAGGGCGGAATTTACAACAGAACCCTTTTAGTCTTTCTACTCTATCAATAGTCTAGTGGGTTCCAAATTTAGACGCCTTCCCACTTAGCCAAGATAGGTTGAGAGCTAGCGGACCGAATTTACACAGACGCCGCTTAGTCTCCCGGTCCCTCCGACCTAGCGAACGTAATATACACCCTAGAACGCTAGTCTAGACAAGACACCGGTGTCCGGCTAGGGCCATTTACACAGAACCCCGCCTGACTCCAAACCAAATCAAACGGTCTTACTAAAGAGCGTTCGATTGAGCGGTGCGCCTTCGCTCATTCCCTCCGACAGAGGGGGCAGATTCCATACACAGATTAACCCCTTATGGGCCTACCGCACAATCGGTATACCCCTAGTGGGTCCGCCGTCTAAAACAGCGGTCGTCTTACCTCCTCGTTCCTGAACCTGAGTTCACACTCATCGACGGGGACACCCCAGCACTTACTACGTAGAGGCCGATGATCTCCTGGACAACAGACCAGTGGCGCCGAGACGAAGGGAGGTCCACGCAGAAGTTCAGGGGTGCAGCCGTAGAGAACGTGGGCAAAGATAGACCGTCTCACGCCTCTGCTTCTCAGCTACCGTTGAACGATGAGCTTCCCGGCCAATGCACCAAATGATACCGGAGAAACTGACGGAAGCCAAGCACAGAGAGATGGACACAGGTTTCTTCAGGAAGGAAGAGATTCTTTATTCTGTTCACCGATCGGGACTCAGAGGGACTAATGTCACCAAAATAGAACAAGATCTGAGCCCCGGACAATAGTGCAGGCTCCTTATATAGGCATATAACTCCTCCCATATTAAGCTCCACCCGCACATTCTCTTAACCAATCAAAACAAATAAGAATTAACTTCCTGCTTGACCGCATGGCCTGTCCAGCACAACGGAGGAGGGGAAAACTACATCCTGTATTCTCGCACATGCTCCGTACACTACTGATCGTATCTTTGCCACGTGCAACCAACCGACCGATACGTCAGTATATGCACGTACGCATGCCACGTGGTAATCTCGGCCTACTAAATTTATTTTTACCGAGATTCCACCACAGTCATGGTTAAGATGTTAGTCTGTTAGAGAAGGGTCAAATCTTTGACATGCATCAAGCAGAGAAAACATCTAAGGAGATTGCAGAAACTACTAAAATTACCATATATACTCGAGTATAAGCCGACCCGAATATAAGCCGAGGCCCCTAATTTTACCCCAAAAAACTGGGAAAACGTATTGACTCGAGTATAAGACTAGGGTGGGAAATGCAGCAGCTGCTGGTAAATTTCTAAATAAAATTAGATCCTTAAAAAATTATATTAATTGAATATTTATTTACAGTGTGTGTATGAGAATGCAGTGTGTGTGTATGAGAATGCAGTGTGAATATGAGTGCAGTGTGTATATGAGTGCAGTGTGTGTATATGAATGCAGTGTGTGTATATGAATGCAGTGTGTGTGTATGAGAATGCTGTGTGTATGAGTGCAGTGTGTGTGTATGAGAATGCTGTGTATGAGTGCAGTGTGTGTATGAGAATGCTGTGTATGAGTGCAGTGTGTGTATGAGTGCAGTGTGTTTATGAATGCAGTGTGTGTGTATGAATGCTGTGTGTGTGTGTGTATGAATGCTGTGTGTATGAGTGCAGTGTGTGTGTATGAATGCAGTGTGTGTGTATGAATGCAGTGTGTGTGTGTATGAGTGCAGTGTGTGTATGAATGCAGTGTGTATGAATGCAGTGTGTGTGTATGAATGCTGTGTGTATGAATGCTGTGTGTGTGAATGCTGTGTGTGTGTATGAGAATGCTGTGTGATGAGTGCAGTGTGTGTGTATGAGAATGCTGTGTATGAGTGCAATGTGTTTGTATGAGAATGCTGTGTATGAGTGCAGTGTGTGTATGAGTGCAGTGTGTGTATGAGTGCAGTGTGTGTATGAGTGCAGTGTGTGTATGAATGCAGTGTGTGTGTATGAATGCTGTGTGTATGAGTGCAGTGTGTGTGTATGAGAATGCTGTGTGTGTGAATGCAGTGTGTATGTATGAATGCAGTGTGTGTATGAGTGCAGTGTGTGTATGAATGCAGTGTGTGTATGAATGCAGTGTGTGTGTATGAATGCTGTGTGTATGAGTGCAGTGTGTGTGTATGAGAATGCTGTGTGTATGAGTGCTGTGTGTGTGTATGAATGCAGTGTGTGTGTATGAATGCAGTGTGTGTGTATGAATGCAGTGTGTGTGTATGAATGCAGTGTGTGTGCATGAATGCAGTGTGTGTGTGTATGAGTGCAGTGTGTGTGTATGAATGCAGTGTGTGTATGTGTGTGTAATGCAGAGTGTGATGCAGAGCCTTGGTGGGGGGGTGGGCATTTTTATTTTTTAATTATTATTTTAATTTTTTTTTGTTTTATTACGTTTTTTTATTATTATTATTTTTTTATTTTATTATAATTTTTTATTATTATTTTTATTTTATTTTTTTATTTTTTTTATTATTATTAATATATATACACATTTTTTCGTCCCCCCCTCCCTGCTTGCTAGCTGGCCAGGGAGGGGGGCTCTCCTTCCCTGGTGGTCCAGTGGATGGGCACTGTGTAGGAGGGGGCTGTGGGGGCTGCAGAGAGATGTTACTTACCTTTCCTGCAGCTCCTGTCAGCTCTCTCCTCCTCCGCCGGTCCGTTCAGCACCTCGGTCAGCTCCCATTGTAAATCTCGCGAGAGCCGCGGCTCTCGCGAGATTTACACTGTGAGCTGACAGAAGAGCTGAACGGACCGGCGGAGGAGGAGAGAGCTGACAGGAGCTGCAGGAAAGGTAAGTAACATCTCTCTGCAGCCCCCCTCTCCCCCAGTCTGTATTATGGCAATGCAAATTGCCATAATACAGACACTGACTCGAGTATAAGCCGAGTTGGGGTTTTTCAGCACAAAAAATGTGCTGAAAAACTCGGCTTATACTCGAGTATATACGGTAGGTTAAGAACTGTCCAACGCATTATTAAAAACTGGAAGGATTCTGAGAGGCAGATAAGGTGATGCACCCATTATGCCTAGTGCCTACTGTACAAGCCTGTGGGGGCAGTGCTATGATCTGAGTTTGCTGCAGTTGGTCAGGTCTAGGTTTAGCAACATTATGTGCCCAAAGAATGAGGTCAGCTGACTACCTAAATATACTGAATGACCAAGTTATTCCATCAATGGATTTTTTCTTCCCTGATGGCACAGGCATATTCCACGATAAAACCCAAAGAAAAACAAGTTACCTGCGCTCTCTCCTTAATCCCTATGTATTTTTAAACAAATGGAGGTTTTTTAGTTACTTCCATTGGCCATGAGAGGATGAGCCCACCTGACAACGTCAAGGCAGACCCCCCCCTTAGGTGGGTCCTAACTCTAACATTCACCTTGCTTCCTTGAGCCTCTGGCAAAAATCTCTAATGAGACAGAAAGGGGTATTTTTTATATACACCCCTATACATTATTAACCCTTAATAGGGAACACATGGGATGGGCAGCTGCATTGTAACAAGGCTGAGTGATACAAAAAATGAAAATGGATACAAATGCAGAAAGATAAGTCCCGCGCTCACTCCCATCACTGGGCGGCTGCAATGACTACAGTACACATCAGCCCCAATATATAGTAAAAACCAAAGAAAAACAAGTTACCTCCGCTCTCTCCTTAATCCCTATGTATTTTTACTATATATTGGGGCTGATGTGTACTGTAGTCATTTGCTGCCGCCCAATTCTGTATATTTTTTTGTACCGACATATTGATACATCCTGATACCAGTAAGCCTTTCATACTGGAGGTTGATGCTTCAGAGACAGGGGTAGGGGCAGTTCTCTCCCAGAGGGAGAGCCAGGAAACTCTGTTACATACTTGTGGTTACTTTTCTAGAAAGTTGTCTCCTGCTGAGCGCAATTACGATATTGGCAATAGAGAATTGTTGGCCATTATTCTAGCTCTCAAGGAGTGGAGACATCTTTTAGAGGGTTCCAAAGACCCCCTTTTGATCATTACTGATCACAAAAACATGGCTTACATAGGAGATGCTAAGCGATTATATTCTAGACAAGCTAGGTGGTCTCTATTTCTTTCTCGCTTTAATTTTCTTATCACCTACAGACCTGGTTCTAAAAATTTCAAGGCCGACGCCTTGTCCAGGCAGTTTGATACTGAGGCTATACTAGAGCAAGAAATGTCCCATATCATTCCCCCAGAATGTATCATTGCGTCCACTGTCCTTTTATTGTCCTCTCCACTGCTTGGCTCCATCATGGAGGCTCAGTCTCAGGCGCCCTGCGGTAAACCTCAGGACAAACTGTTTGTTCCATTGGGGGGAAAGGGTTAATATCATGAAGGTGTTTCACGACAATGTGTCTGCTGGTCACCCAGGTATTAATAAATCCACTTCTGCTATCATGAGGTCATTCTGGTGGGATTCCCTCAGGAAGGGTGTTAAGGAATATGTGCAGGCTTGATCTGTTTGTGCGGTTTCCAAAGTGCCTCATAAACTCCCTTGTGGCTTGTTACAACCTCTTCCTATTCCTGAGGTCCCATGGTCCCACTTGTCCATGGACTTCATTGTTGAACTTCATAGTTCTAATGGTTATACCACTATTCTCATGGTTGTGGGACGTTTTTCTAAAATGGCTCATTTTATTCCTCTCAAGAAATTACCGTCATCTGAAGACCTGGTACTGATCTTTATACGTGAGATTGTCCGTCTGCATGGCATTCCTCACAATATTGTATCTGATAGAGGTTCGCAGTTTGTATCCCGGTTTTGGAGGGCTTTTAATAAGCAATTGGGGATTGAATTGTCTTTTTCATCCTCTTACCACCCCCAGACTAATGGTACAGCTGAGAGGGCTAACCAGTCTTTGGAGTTATACTTACGTTGTTTTGTTAATAGCACTCAAGACAATTGGTCTGAATTATTACCATGGGCCGAGTTTGCTAGGAACAATGCTGATCATGATTCCTCTGGGCATAGTCCATTTTTTGTTAATAATGGCCGGCATCCTACTGTCCTACCGGCTGTTTTTTCTGATACGGCTATTCCTGCTTTGGATGACCGTCTGGCTTCCATCCGTGATACCTGGGTTAAAGTTCAATCTGCTCTGGGTACTGCTGCTGACCGTTTCAAGCATTATGCTGATACACGTCAAGGTGCCAACCCTGTTTACCAAGTGTGTGAGAGGGTTTGGTTATCTTCTCGTAACATCAGGCTCAAAGTCCCTAGCATGAAATTTGCTCCTAGGTTCCTTGGACCTTTTCGTGTCCTTCGTAGGATCAATCCTGTTGCGTACTGTCTGGCCCTTCCAGCCTTCTAAAAAATCCTAATGCCTTTCATGTGTCCTTGCTCAAACCTCTTGTTTGCAATAAATATACTGTCTCAAGTGTCCCTCCTCCTCCCTTAGTTGTTTCTGGACAGGAAGAGTATGAGGTCTCCTCCATAATTGATTCCAGGTTTTCTCAAGGCACTTTACAGTTCTTGGTGGATTGGAAAGGTTATGGACCAGCCGATCGTTCTTGGGTTCCGGCATCTGATATACATGCTGGCCGCAAGATTCGCTATTTTCATGCCAAATTTCCTCTCAAGCCTGGTCCTGCCCGCCGGTGGGCGTTCTTCAGGTGGGGGGTAATGTCACGTATTCATCCGCTTATAAAAATGTGGTTAATGGCATTTACTGTTCACACATGAAAAGTTATGCTGAGCAGCAACCAAATCCACAGAAGGGTTAATGCTGAGCAACAATTATGCAAATGGGAACCTGGTAACTGCCTTTGGGGTCAAAGGCCGGTTACAGCCTATCAGATCTAGAGGAGGGGTATTAAGGCCCAGTTCTCATCCTCCTCAGTGTCCTGCCGTGGTTTCCCTTGTGGTTGTCCGAGAGCGTGTTATTTATTCTGGTAATTCTGGTTATTTGACTTTGGCATTGTTTTTGACTTCCCTGTTTTCTGGCATCCCTGACTCCTGGCTTTTCCTTATCATTGTGTCTCTTTCTGTTTTCCTTGACCTCAGCTATTCCTGACTATTCTTTGGTACGTTAGTCCGGCCATTCTAAGGTCCGGTATACGTTACCTCTGTGTTACTACGTGCTGGATCATTCTGTAATCCTGACATATAGATTGTCTCACTGCTTAACTCTGCAATTTAAAGTTAAATCACTTTGTTTCTGTTAATACAGTCCTAGCCACAACTCCCCTGGCTGTAATTCACACAGCATCCATGAAAAAAAATGGTTACATTTTCAATAAAATCTTATAGCACAATGTGTTTGCTTTAAAAGTTCTTATCTCCTGCTCTGTTAATTGAACTTTAGTTAAACATAGGAGGCTCCTGCAGGCTCTAAAAAGGCTTTTTACAGAGCACATAATAAATTCTAAATTAAACACAATTTGCAATAATGAAAGCTAATAAATGTAGACTTCAAGAGGTTTTTAGGGAGGCTTTGTGGGTAACAGGTTTGAGAGTTGTGGCTAAGGCTGCATAAACAAAGTGATTTTTACCTCCAAATCACAGAGAATTGAGTAGCAAGACAGCTATGCACCAAAACCTCTTAATTGAGCTAAAAAAAATCTGGTGCTAAGGTGTCCCTTTAAAGAGAATTCAAGAAACACTCCTTAATATTGTAAGACATTTGTGTATTTTATATGATATCTTGGGCAGTTTTTATGGCATTCTAAAGTTTAAATAATAATATTAATAATTCCGCATAACATTTTCAGTGGGGTTAAGAGTATCAAAGTGCCTCATAAGAACAAGATTAATGCCTATATAATAGACTCTTAACAACGATACACTTGGGTTCTGCTGATTAACGATTGAATATATAAATTGCTTTTGACTGCTAATTACATTATTCTTACACTGAAAATTCCAAGCAGCAATCAGTGATGCATTTTACATTCGGCCCACATATTTTATAATATACTCTAAGAGCTACCAGTTAGAATGGGGTCAGTTCAATAAAGAACCTTAGATATGTAACCCAGCTTACATAACTTCTGGTGGAAAAATCTTCAAAACGATTATTTACAAGTAATAGAAATCTCTCATTCATCCCATTGTACATCGTTACGGAATTTGGTGGTGCTTTACAAATAGTAATAACAATAATTATATATTTTAGTAAAATGTATATGCAGGTATTTTCCTTAATGTTATTGATTTAACACTGTGATTACTGAGATATGTGTCCTCTTGTATTCATTTTTTCAGCCCTTAAATAAAGAAATGTTTTAATCACCTATAATTTAAAACATTTGTACCTATTGCTTCATCTGATCTGATTGCTAGAGTAAATTGGAAATGATATTTTCTGGGTCTATACCAGATTTTATTTTTCTATTTATTTTGCCCCTGGACAACAATATAATTTATTTAAAAACTTTCAGTTACAAGCCGTAAAACAAAAAGCAGGTGCTAGTTCGGGTTTCACTGACATTAAGTCATTATTCAGGTGGCACAATAACCTAAATTATTTTAGGAAGCATTTTCAGATATCTCAGATATCCTGAGCTGTGTGCAGGATCATTATTGCCGTCTTTAGTAAACCATTCAAACCAATGTCTTCTGTAAATTTAGCTTTTGTAATGGTACACTCTGTTATTTATATATTTTTTTTAATTGACTCGCAAAGCCAATTTTCTCCTGTAAACCCATTACTTTTTAACTCATCCCATTAACCCAGTAAGTAGGCTGCCTTTAATACCGAAAACACAATCCCTTGTTTACTGTAAGCACCAATAGGTTTTTCAACATCATTTTATATATTTAGTTTTTTATATTATATATTATAAAAAATATCATGTGTATTGTTTTTGAGTCTACAAATCAGCAGCACAGACGATGGCTCAGCTTTTGTCATGTGACCAGTATATTTTGATCCTATGTAAATTGATGTCTGTAGAGCAAAATATTTCTCCTTGTACATTACTTTGACAATGACTGCAATTTACTGGAGGTAACGTCCTTGAAATTAATGTTTTCACTCCATCACTGAATTCACCTGTCCCATTATCTAACGAGTGACATTTGCAGCTATACTGAGTTAGCAAAGCTTCTATTTCCAGCTCTTCCTTTGAATGACGTAGCTATTTCAGCATGGGGATGTAGCAGAGCAACAAAATAGAAGTAAACAAAAGATGTCCCATTGTGATAAGAATGAAGCGAGTGAAAAGCTTGTTCCTTTTAAAGCAGCATGCAGTAATTGTCAGAAATGAAAGTCTAAATTTGACTCAGCCTATGCCGGCACAGCAGGACTCTTATGCATTATATATTTACTGTTAGTGAGGTAAGATATGATTAGCTTGTAAAGAGGAATGAATGTTTCCATTTTCTCTTAATTGCCTAGAGCTGTTACCATGAGAAATAAAATCTACTGGTGTTTTGATCTTATACTGTGTATTATGAGGGACATACATACATTAGGTTGCGCAGGGACATCACTTTGGCATAATACACTTTTACTTTTTTTTTTTTTTTTACTATTGTATCAAAAATATGTACAAATCATTTCAAATTGCGTGTTATTACAAACCTATTTTATGACATAAACAAATAAAAATAAAAAGTAAATAAAGAAAATAAATAGATAGCGTTTAATCATGCATATACATCCATAAGTTAATTTCTTTTGTTAAACCATTTTTTGATCGATCTTTTCTATCTAATTATTAAACCATTGGATGTATATCAAATCTTGCTTTGGCTTTTCCTGTTAATTTAATCTTATAATAATAATAAAAAATAGCAGAAAATATGAAACAAAAATACATTTACACATTGTGCCGAGAAAATAACATTAAAAAAAATAAAAAACAATATTCCCATTCTTAGGTAGTTAAGTAGTTGACCCATATTAAGATATTGTTGTGGTCGTGACTTAAATATGAATATTAATCTCTTAATACATAATAATTAAGCAATACGGAACAACATTAATATTTTTGTAGTTCATGGTATTATGCAGCAAATCACCAACAAGGGGTTCTCTCCACCCTTGTGAAGGGAATAGTAAAGATAACAGACAGGGGGGGGCGGAGCCTGGCTGTGGAGCTGAACGGACGCACGCTGTATGAGCTCCTGGGCCTAACCTAGCAGATTGGACTCTAAACACGGGCCAACCTGGCGATTTGGACCCGAACCGGCAGAACCAGGTTCTGTAGGCATCTGGCTACCGGGGGATACCCCTCACGAGTATTTAAGCCACTGGAATCCCCGGACCGAGGCTTGCGGCCTACACCGCGTGTTGCTGTAGAGAGGCGGCCGCTCTCTCAGCCCTCGGAGCCACAGAGCAACTGATGCAACGCAGCTGCCCTCCTCCCCCCCCCCCCGGACCGGAGGGGGTTATCCCGGTCCAGCTCCAGACCCAAAGGAGCACAAGCCGAACACACATTGCTACAGCACCTACCCAAAATGGCGGCTGCATACAGGGGAACGACACAAGGGCGCCACACTGGCCCACAACTACTAAGCGATGACCTGCCAGCCCGCATCGACAAATTATTTGCAAATTTCTGGAAGAGGCTGGAGGAGAAACTGGCACTCGGAGCTGGACAAAGCACAGCACCACGACGACCTGCCTCCCTCCCTCAACGTAACGTCTCTATGGCGCCGAGATCGAGACAATCTGGGCCCTGTCGGACCCCACGGAGAAGGGGAGCAAGGGGCAGCTGTAAAGCTTCAGGCAGCCCCACCTGTCCGGTACAAGGTATGCCGACCCAAACCGCCACACGAAACACGACCGCCCTCCCACGACCGGGTAAGCGCTTACCAGGAGGTCGCCAGACACAGCCCTTACAGGCACCGGCGGCGGAAACTCCGTTCAGACAGCAAAACATGCACCACTCACCCCACAAGCTTAAGACCACGCAGAAACACAAACTCAGGGTGAAGACCTCACCAGAGAAGCCACAGCAGCGAACAACGTCCTTAACAACAGCAAGGTGCAAGCTCCAACCTAACAGGCAGGGACCGGACGAGCCATGGCAGACCAGCACATGCAAGTACGTGACTCACCCCCAGCTGCTGGTACCTCTGACTACGCTGAAGGACTTTAACACCTTTCCTGACCGCACAGAGTCCCTGCTCTACACCCTCAGGCTGGACAGATCGGTACGCCAGGTGGGCATAGGCTGAAGGGACTAACTTAAGTGACACCGTTACCACTGGCAACAATCTACAGCCCGGTCACCTACCTCGCTCTCTATGCACCTACTTGAACTGTGAAAACTCTATTACTATTATGTCTTAATACTTCAGCAGCCTTGTCCAAGCTATACTAACAATGTTTACAGCGCACACCTAGCGGTCTAACAACAACGCATAACGTTACATTACTTTTTCAGCTTAGATGACTACCAGAAATTAAGACGTTAAGTGTACACCTCAATCATCTTTAAAGTTACCTATACTCATATAAAGCGATAACTTACTTGTATGCTGATAACTAAAGATGTGCCAGCTTACCTGTCATGTATCGGCCTCCTTACCACGTGACTAATCTGCTAATGTACACACTATGATTGTACCTCCTACAAGGAAATAAGCCACTTTGTTTTAGCATGTTACTTATACTTATGTAAAGCGATAACTTACTTATATATGTTTTGTTAAGCCTGTTAAGTCTGATAACAAAAAAACAAAAAATTGTGCCAGTTAAGAATACACCCCGCATGCTCGCGTGGAAAAAGCCTGAGGATTGCCTTTGGGGTACCTCGAGCCTGTCTGTACTATATGCGTGCACTACAAAAATAAAGAATTAAAAAAAAAAAATAAAAAAAAAGATAACAGACAGGAGGTGATCAGCGCTTAAGATTATATATACATAGAATACAGATGATGTTCTTAGTAAATCAGTCAATAAGTACAAAGTAAAAAACAGATTATGGTGCAGTACAGTAGATGTTTGTGAAGGGAGTACAAATGGGAAAATGTGCACACTCACACTTTTTAGAGCTGTCTTAGCTCTATTACGAAGGTCTGGACACAATGATCCCCATCTATGGATATAAGTGGAGGGTCTCTGGAGCTTGTTTTCAGGATGGAGTAGGTATATGTGAAAAAAGACAAAATAGAAAATCCAATGGTATAGTATATAGAAACAATTGGTATTGATGGAGGAAAATATCCTACTTACATCGCCCAGAGCAGTGTCCTGCTCTGGTATGAAGAACTTGGGTGGAACAATCCCCACCTAGGGATTTATGTTAGAGCCGGAAGGATGATGATAAACAACAGCTATATAAGTAAAAACAAATAACAAACAAACTGTGGATAAAAAAGGTCCTCACTTAACGTGTTTCGCCAAAGGCTGTCTTCCTGGTCTGCACAGAGCTCAGTTGATCTTTATCAAATAAATGAAGTCAAATATGAGTATTTTTTTTTATTTATTGTTTTAATGCATTGTTTTTGTGGAAATTTTATGATCTATATAAAACACTAGAAAATAATTAGGTGTTGTTTTAAATGAATAATGGTAGAAATCGTTCATTCTCAAGGTTCTTGTAACGAGAATATACCCCTACACGCAGGATCCAGCTAAACAGAAGACAGCACAGAGGAGAGATACGTCTACCGGACCTTAGAGTGGCCGGACTCGACGATATAGGAGAAGTACAGAGTCAGGAACGATCCGAGGTCAAGGGCACAAAGAGACAGCGTAAACGAGAACTAGCCGGGGTCTGGTACACAGGAATCAGCAAGCCGGCAAACAGAACAGACAAGGATAACCGAACGGAACAGACAAGGTAACCGTGCGACCAGGCCCCCTCTGATGATGTCAGATGCTGGGAGGAAGTAACTGCCTCAGTCACTCCTCCCAGCAACCACCAGTAGCCGTGCGGGAGGAAGTAGAGGGAGTCAGAGTGGGAACTCTGACTCCCATCAACCTGAGCCACTGGACCCCAGGGAAGTCACCCTCCGGCACCTAAAAGGTAGGTAATAGGAGGGTGACTAAAATATTTTGCCTGTGTGTGTATCTGTGTATGTGTCTGTATGTATGTGTGTGTGTGTGTTAGTGTATGTGTGTGTATGTATGTGTGTCTGTATGTTTGTGTGTCTGTCTTTGTATTTGTCTATGTATGTGTGTCTTTATGTGTGTGTTTATGTTTATGTGTCTGTATGTTTCTGTGTCTGTGTGTGTCTACGTATGTGTATGTGTGTCTGTATGTATGTGTCTGTGTGTGTCTATGTATGTATCTGTGTGTATGTGTATGTGTGTATGCGTCTGTGTGTGTGTATGTGTGTCTGTATGTGTATGTGTGTCTGTTTGTCTGTATGTAGGTGTGTCTGTGTCTGTGCCTGTCTGTATGTATGCATATATGTGAGTGTTTTTGTGTGTCTGTCTGTTTATATATATGTGTGTATCTCTGTGTGTGTCTGTATGGGGTGGCGGTGGGAGGACGGCGGGGGTGGCGTGGATCAGTTTTGCACCAGTTCCCCATGGATTGTGTGTACACCACTGCCTTGGACCTTTCTCCAGTCATAAAAAAGTAATGAGGCCTTCAAGGTTCTTTAAACAAATGTAAGATCAATCTCATGTATCATGAACAAGAATCAGGGGCAATGAGCAGTGGAAGACCATTATTAAGGCACATATGCATGTAAGCTCATTAAGCAGGACCCTCAACCCCTCTGTTCCTGTGTGTCCAACTCGTCTGATTACAATGATGTGTCTGTTAGTCCACCCATTGTACATTGCTGCTGCATTTATTTGTGCTTTATAAATAATAAACATAATAATAATGTGTTAACCCAGTCTACTAAAAGCCACACATAACAGTCAGGCCCTTGATTCTGATTGCTTCCAGCTCAAGTTCTTACTTCACATTGCAGGCCAGATTGAAAAAAAACATAAGTAAAGATACAGTGAGTTCTATGGGACCAGTAGAATGAGTGCACCCAAACAGTGTCAGAAAATCAAGGGTCATCTCCTGAAAACACAGTTAGTCACCTAGTGACCAATTTATTTCTATTTTATATTAAATTAAATGATCCATATATTCCTACTTTTATAGTTTTCTTTTAGTTTTCCATTTTGTGTTATCAGTACGAAGTTATTTTTCCTGCATTTTATCATTTGACGGAATTATCACCTGTATACTTAAAGAGGTTTTCCTACAGGTAAATCCTTGGAGTTTATGTAACATCATCAAAAAACTCTGAGTCCTTGCTCTTTTCTTGAACTGAATACAATTCACACCATCTGCAGACATACCTACTATTTGTTTATTTACAATTATTTCCCCACTAGAGTGATATGCTCATCTATCAAAATTCTCATTCTAGGCTATTTATCGAACACTTTTTTTTCCTGGTTACCGCACTTCGTCTCCTCTAGCACTCCTTCCCTTAAACTTTGGGATTTCAATATCCCAATCAACAACCCAAACTGAACTGATGCCTCTCGTTTGCTCTCTGTAACCTCCTCATTTGGCCTCACACAAGTGGCTAATTCAGCAACCCATACAGCTGGAAACACTCCTGATCTCGCCTTCACCAACCTCTGTACAGCCTCTAATCTCTCCAAAATTTTTTCCTCTATCTGACCACAAACTGCTGACTTTTAACATCAGCACACCTAGGACGAAACTGACATCAACTCGGCACATAAATATCACAGAAAACTCCAATGTCTTGACCTAGAGCACTTCTCCACTAACCTCCAAACTCTCCTTCTACCTATCTCAAACCTCACCTGTCTTAGCTCTGCAATCTTCTTCTACAATTCCACCCTCTCCTCTCAACTAGACATCATGACACCTCCTACACTTAAACACAGCAAGCGCAAGCCAACTACAAGCTTGGCACACTAAACTGACTCGATACCTCCAAAAATGCTCCAGAACTGCTGAACGCTGCTGGAGAAAGTCTTACTCTGCATCTGACTTTCTCCACTATAAATTTATGCTGCACTTACAATACTTCCCCCAACCTCACTCCCCCTGCTGTTCTATGTTAATTCGCACCCTCTACAGTGGAAGAGGCTTCTGATCTGTTCCGGTCCTCCCGCCTCACCACCTGCCCCCTTGATCCTATTCCCTCGCATCTCATCCGTACTCTGTCTCCTTCTCTTGCTTTGCCTCTCACTAAAATTCTCAATCTCTTCTTCTCCTCTGGCATATTTCCATTACACTTCAAACATGCAACTGTAATCCCGATCCTAAAAAAGCCCAATCTTGACCCTAACTCCCAGTCCAACTATTGCCCTATCTCGCTACTGCCTTTTGCATCCAAGATCCATGAAAGACTTGTGTATGTGAGATTGACCGACTTCCTAGAGTCCAATTCTCTGCTCAACCTACTTCAGTCTGGATTCCACTCTCAGCACTCTGTGGAAACGGTTCTGACCAAAGTATCAAGCGATCTACTTGCTGCAAAATATCATGGTCACTACTCTATCCTAATTCTCCTCCAGCTAGGATTAACCCTTTCTTCTATAAACATAGCAGTTTTAGAGAAACTGCTATGTTTACATATGGGTTAATCCAGCCTCTAGTGGCTCTCATTGACAGCCGCTAGAGGCGCTTCTGCACGTCTCACTGTGATTTTCACAGTGAGAAGACGCCAGCGTCCATAGGAAAGCATTGAGAATGCTTTCCTGTGGACTAGCTGAATGCGCGCGCGGCTCATGCCATGCATGCGCATTCAGCCGATGACGACGAGAAGGAGGAGGAGAGTCCCCTGCCCGGTGCTGGAAAAAGAGGTAAATTTAACCCCTTCCACCCCCTAGAGCCCGGCGGGAGGGGGCACCCTCAGGGCACTATAGTGCCAGGAAAACGAGTATGATTCCTAAAGGATTCCTAAAGGATTTATAATTATAGAAAATGGCATTTCAAACAGGGCCTTCTCTGCCTGCTGAATTAATTTGTATGCATTTAGCTTTGCACAACTTGTTTACAGCGCATAAAAAAAAGCTATAGTAATAATATTACCGCAATTAACCCCCAGATTGTTTTTCTATCCAGTTACATTCTTAGCATTGATTCGTTACAATGCCCCATATAGTACAATGCAGTAAATCCGCATTCTTCTGTGAAGGAATGTATACTGCACAGCAGATTTTATTTGCATTAGTGCAGCAAATTGTTTCTATTATACGTGCGGCAAATATATAAACAGGTGGTAGCAGGCTTTCATGTTTATTGAATCCCCCACCATAAACAAAAATCAAGTTAAGAGCATTTATTTTGTAAATGTAGAGCCTATTGATTATTTCGTGGTCCTTTAACATGGGGAAGGGCAGGTTAATATAGCATGCACCTGGCTTTGATTCAAGCATCATGATAAACCAATGATAAAAAATGGTTGCTCTCTGTATATTCAGAAGCACTATGGTACATTCACACTAGTGTGATAAATAAATATAATTGCTCAGGTGGCTTAGGAGAAAGGATATTGCCAAATATCCATCTTGCCACCACAAACAGGATATCTATTTTGTTTTTAGTATAATTTACATTCTTGATAATACATTTTTATATAGACCATCTCCTTATGGCTCTGTAAGCAGGAACAAACAAGACGTCTTTCCCAAATTCATCAACAGCAGATCAGGTACTGCTATGGTGCTTTTCCGACTTCTTTGATTAGTTATTAATCTGAGGTACTAGCTCCTTGTACAATATTGAGTGGTGGTTCACCTTCACGCACACTACTCTACTAAGAGCACTATTAGAACACTACTACACTAACACTAACCATAACCCTAAAACAATCCATAACTCTAATACACAAACCTTAGTCGAAAATATTATGTAATAGAAGAAACATAACATATTAAGGTAAAACAATGCTATATCTCTGGTTCTAGAGAAATTTATAATAAAAAACTTGACCTGGTTTATTATAATGTATCTATATTACCATAATACACAGTTCAACATTATGAATCATCGTTCACGCTCTTTGTCTCATCATGTTCTTTAACACAAATATATAGATATTTACCCGTGTGTCTAACTTCCTTAATTCCAACTCTCTCCTTGACCCTCTTCAGTCTGGCTTCCGCCCTCTCCACTCTACTGAGACCGCTCTTATCAAAGTGACTAATGACCTAATCTCCGCTAAATCCAAAGGTCACTACTCCATATTAATTCTCCATGACCTCTCTGCTGCCTTTGACACAGTTGATCATGCTCTCCTCCTTCCAACTCTTCAATCACTCGGTCTCTGTGACTCTGTCCTCTCTTGGTTTTCCTCCTATCTCTCCCAACGCTCATTTAGTGTCTCCTTTTCCAAGGATACCTCCTCCCCTCGCCCTGTCTCGGTTGGAGTTCCCCAAGGCTCTGTCCTTGGTCCCCTTCTATTTTCTCTTTATACTGCCTCTCTTGGAAAACGTATTGCCTCTTTTGGATTCAACTACCACCTGTACGCTGATGACACTCAGATATACCTCTCCTCACCGGACCTCTCCCCGGCCGTCCTGCAACGTGTCACTGCTTGCCTCTCTTCCATCTCTGGCTGGATGTCGTCACGCTTTCTCAAACTTAACCTCTCTAAAACTGAACTCCTTGTCTTTCCTCCTCCTAATACTGATCCTCCTCTCTCACTCTCCCTTCAAGTCAGTGATATCCACATAAGTCCATCCCTACAAGCGCGCTGTCTTGGCATCATACTTGACTCTGGTCTCACCTTTGAGTCTCACATCCAGTTTGTTGCCAAGTCCTGTAGGTTCCAACTCAAAAACATAGCCCGCATCCGCCCCTTTCTTACGCAAGATGCTACCAAGGAGCTTGTCCATGCTCTAGTAATTTCCCGCATGGATTACTGTAACCCTCTCCTGATTGGTCTCCCCAAAAGCCGTACTGCCCCGCTACAGTCTGTAATGAATGCTGCAGCTAGACTGATTTTCCTATCCAGTCGGTCCTCTCACACCTCGCCCCTCTGCCAGTCCTTACATTGGCTCCCTGTATCCTATAGGTCAATTCAAAGTGCTAACCCATACATTTAAAGCACTGAACAATTCCAGCCCCTCTTATATCTCTTCACTGATCCAGAGGTATGCCCCTCCTCGTACCCTCCGCTCTGCCTGCGACCACCTCCTGACTGCTGCTCGCACCCGTACGGCCAACTCACGCTTGCAGGACCTCTCACGGGCGGCTCCTCTCCTATGGAATAACGTGCCTACTGCCATCAGACTCTCCCCTAGTCTTCAATCATTTAAGAAGGGCCTTAAAACCCATCTCTTCAGGAAAGCGTATGGCCTCCCAGAGTAATCTCTCCCTTGCATACCTGTCTCTTGCTCTCCTATGGGATAGTGCTTTGCTCTCTCCTCCAGCTCTGCTTCACTCCTACTTGATATTTCCTATCCTAATGTTTCTAATACCCCACCTCCTATAGACTGTAAGCTCATTTGAGCAGGGTCCTCTTCAACCTATTGTTCCTGTAAGTTTTCTTGTAATTGTCTTATTTATTGTTACATCACCCCTCTCAAAATATTGTAAAGCGCTACGGAATCTGTTGGCGCTATATAAATGGCAATAATAATAATAATAATAATAATAATAAAAAAGCATGCACTGACACATGCTAATTTTATATATTTTTTTATTCTTTATTTTTAATTTTTGTGCATGAAGATGCATACAGACACATGCCTGATGCCATAAACGTTAGAACAAGCGGTCATATAAATAACGAGGTAAAACAGGTACATCGTGGCAGAACAATCCACACGGACAGGAGGAAACACATGAACACAGCAACAGACAGGAGTCCAGCAACCGGAAAGAGGAGTCCCCACCCCCCAGTACTAAACACTCCCTCTAGGTATAGAGATCTAACAACCCCCGACAGGCAGCCCGCCTCACCCCTCCCCCCCTCACCCCACCATTGCTCTTCCCCCCCACCCCTACCTCCCCTCTCCTCCCCTACTCGCCTTAACCCCCTACCCCCCCCCCCCCCACCCCTACCCATTTATTATTGAAACACATACAGAACGAAGCAACAGACGAGACTATGGCAACCTGACCAATTACACACAACGTACGATGCCTTACCTACCATCAACAACCATCGCTGACAGATACACAGAGACGAGCACTCCACTGACACCCAAACTGAACGGAATCCCACAACAAATCTCCACAGCGGAGATAGCAACCCACATAGATACAAGCCTAACGATGCTAACACCCCAAACAGTAACCAGAACTACCTATTAACTGAATCACTCACCCACAGCTGATAATGGTTCTAGCCATCCATGGGAAAGGCATTAGTCATGCGACACACTCCACTGGGGGGAAAGAATAAAGGGCAAACAGGAAAAAATAAAAATAAAAGTTATATCTGTATGTGTCTTACTATACCTTGTTCCTCTAATATATGCTTACTGAAAATACCAACGCAAAAAAAAAACCCTACAACACTCGAACATGCTGGACCTACGCATCCCACATCCAATTACACGTACTCGATTGCTATACTCTATGCACAATAAACAGCTTGAATGATAAATACTAGGCATAACCAGAATACGATCCCATAAATTGCACTTAACTGCTAACTAGCTTCGGAGGTTCACTCACCCCCCTCTCTCAGTTGCATTATACACCGTACACACCTATAAGCATTCACACTAAGAGAGAGTACACTACAAGCCTCATCTGCTTGCCATCTAACTGAAGATCATAGTTTACCATGTGTAAAACCTCATATCTTATCTAGCCTAACGCTGATACAGCAAGCATACACCTGTATGTAGAACACAAGATATTGAATACTATAGGCTTAACAAGCATGTTTTATGTTTAACATTTTTCTGTTCCCACGCAGCTGAGGTGCAACAGTTGTGCATGCCTCTAGACTCTTTCTTATTGCATATCCTAACTGCACCAGCATGTTTTTACATAAAGTGTACTGTTGCCACATTAATCGTATTGTGTACTTGATATACAGAGGAGCTGATGAATCTCTGAGATGATATACAATGCACTGTGCTGTTCCCACCTTGTATGTATACAGTATCTTTACCGTCTCCCCTCTTTTATTCTGTACCCTTGCAACTTTATGCCTCAATAAACTAGAATTTCTTAATGTGTAAAACAGGTACATGGCATTTAGAACAATTGCACTTTTGAGTGGTCTATACAGTCATAGGAGTCCGTCCAACTTTATGTACTTAATTGTTAATATGGGCTAGGTACTGTGTGGCGTTGCTTGTAGTGGTCGGGACGTATCGTTTGTGGTGTGTTGCGTCTGGTGTGATTTTGCTTGCTTGGTGTGTTATTTGATTTGTCGTAGTACGTCCGCTTGGTCCATGTCAGTGCACGTGCTGTGTCGTCTATCAGCAGTTGCCTATGTGGGTTTGGGTCCGTTTTGTGGCGCTGTTCCGCTGTGCGGAGGGTGTCTAGTAGCTGTGTGAGTTTTTGGGTTTTGATTTTCTTCTTGTGTGTCACTATTTTGATGAGGTGGCCTCGGATTACAGCCTTGTGTGCTGCCCATATCACAGTCAGTGGGACATTTGGTGTCAGGTTTTCCGTGAAGTATGTATTTAGCTGTTTTTGTACGTCTGCTACAACTTGTGGGTCTTTTAGGAGGGATGTGTTGAGTCTCCATGTCCATGGGGTGGGGCTGTGTAGGCCGTCTAAAGAAATTGCGATGTCTGCGTGGTCTGACCAGGCAATGGAGCCTATTTCTATTTTTTTAGTTTTCGTGAAGCCTGTTTGGTTAGTCAGGAAAAGGTCAGTGCGTGAGTAGGTGTCGTGGGGGGGGGGGACTGGCATGTTGTGCTCTCCATGCGTCTATGAGTCCCGTTTTACGGATTAAGTTATGTAGTTGTTTATCTTGAGCACCCATACTGTGGGATCTGGCTAGTCCCGGGCGTGTGCTCCTGTCGACTGCTGGGGAAGGGGTGGCATTAAGATCGCCTCCCAGTAGTACCATTCCTGTAGGTAGTGACAAGACTGTGTCTGACATATGGTTCCAGAACTGTGGTGATGGGGTGTTGGGAGCGTATATGTTGATCAGGTGTATGGTTTGTGTGTGGATTCGGCCTGTCGCTATTATGTATCTGTCCTCAGGATCTATTGTCACTTGGGTGAGATGTATATGGCATCTCTTGTGGACGAGGATAGCTACCCCTTTTTGTTTTTGGAAGGCTCGTGCCTCTGCGGCTACGCGGTAGGTATGGTCGCGGAGGGAGACCTGAGCGGACCTAGGCAGGTATAGTTCCCTAAAGAGCATTCGTCTTTTGCCGGGGCTGTTAAGGCCCTTAACATTGAGTGAGTATAATTTTATGGTCATGGTGTTTGGGTGAAGGGGTCTCTAATGAAGTAGTGATGTAAGGACATGGTGCGGGGCGGAGCCCTCACCCACCTCTGCTCCCCAGGCCATCTGCCGAGGTCACCCCTACACAGTTTTCAATACAGTTATCTTATATACATACATTTATCCATCATAAACGGTTACCCTGGTGCAGTACTAGACTATCTAAATGTAGTGTTTGGCTTCATGCTTGGTTGTGCTGCTAGTCTACCGTGTTTTGTTTTCATAAGCTGTCGGCCATGCTTAGATGGTGGCCCTGTGGGTGCAAGTGTGGATGGCCCCGTTGTATCTGACCCTGTTTTTCTTATATGTGGTAGAGTCTATAGTACTGTGAGTTTGCTCTCTTCGTGGTGATATAGTCTATCAAAGTGCAGGTGTTGGTGGGTGTACCATTGCTTTGCTTGTGCTCCCTGGTTTTGTCGGATGGTGTGAGTTAAGTGTAGACCTCGGAATAATTTATTTTTGTTGGTTTCCATAGTGGGTTTTTTTTTGTGTGTGTATTATTTAAATTCCATCCTCCCTATTGTGCTCCCCCTTTCTATATGTAGCAGACAGTAGCTATTGTAGGATTGTGGGAAGTGTATGCTACCTCATCCCTATTGCTAATGCTCAGTTGTTCAGGGAATACATTACAGTTCCATTGGAAGGCGGTGAGGGCGGCTGGGGTGGAGGTATCCAGCGGGAACGTCCGTTCACAGCCAGCTTAGAGTCCTTTGTTTTGCCTCGTGCAGGGTAAGCTCTCCTTCGGGTTGTTGGAGTGGCCCTGCGGAAGCAAAGTGGTAGATGTGTGGCTGTCCTTGGTTGTTCACATGTGGAGAGTTCAGATGTAGCGGGTGGATACCAGAAAGATAGCTGTCGGTCTTTGAACTACTCCTTGCTTGGCTGCAGAAGGTTTCCAGGCATGTCCCCACATGTCTCGTCCTACTGTTGATTAAGGCTTAAAGCAGCCTTTGCGTCCGGTGAGTCTCTGCGGGGTTAAGGTCTCCGTCCAAGATGTGAGGTGGTGAGGGCAGCGGGTGAGTCCATCTTTGAGGGCATTAGCCGGGATGTGTCCTATTCCGCGGCTGTGTACCAATCTCTTGTCAGGGTGTGGAGTGCTGGAAGCATGGTGGTAGGCAGGCTGAGGTTGTTGGGAGGCACAATGCCCAGTTCACGTAGGAATGGTGCTGGATTCGCTCCTGGTAGAAGGACGTGGAACCTACCCTCTTTGAATACCAGCAGCTTGAAAGGGTGGCCCCATGCATACCTCACTGCGTTGGCTCTCAGCAGGTCTGTGTCAGGATCGGGACAGGGATCCAACACGCAGAGTACAAAGAGTAGCAGATACGTATACCGGACCTTAGAATGGCCGGACTAAACGTAATACTACGTATAGAATGGTCAGGGACAAGCCGAGGTCGAGGGAACGAGAAGACAGGTAAGCGAGAGACAAGCCGGGTCAAGGATAACAGAGAAGACAGGTAAGTAATAACAAAGCCGGGTCAGAACCAAAAGACAAGAGAATACAAGAGCACTGTGTGACTAGGCTGGCTAGAACCACGACAGGGCAATGAGCAAATGCTGAGAGCTCCCTTAAATACCCTGGTTCTAGAGACTAATCACGCCTCCGCCGAGACCTGATTCGTGTCCGGGATTTGACTGACAGGTCGGGCTAGAATAGCGTCATGACGTCGACTATTGAGCGTCACGTTACAAAAAGGCATGGTTCTCTCGCGGCCGGCGTTTACATGCGCGAGGGGACCGCGAGGAACGGAAGAATCATGCCGTCTGGATGGAAAAACGTCTAAGTCTCTACCCGTCTCAGGGGTAGAGACTACAGGTACCCTGACAGTACCCCCCCTCTCAGAAACGCCCACCGGGCGGAAGGAACCGGGACGAGATGGAAAGCGGGAATGAAAAGCCCTGCGAAGACGAGGAGCATGGACATCCTCCTGTGGTACCCAGGTCCTCTCTTCTGGACCATATCCCTTCCAGTCAACCAGGTATTGAATTTTCCCCCGGGAGATTCGAGAATCGATGATGGAGTTGATTTCGTACTCCTCCTGGCCCTCAACCTGAACAGAGTGAGGAGAGGAGACCTTGGAGGAGAATCTGTTACAGATCAGGGGTTTTAGCAAGGAAACATGAAAGGAATTAGGAATACGTAAGGCAGAGGGGAGCGCTAGGCGATACGCAACAGGATTAATTCGATTCAGGATCCTATAGGGTCCAATGTAGCGAGGAGCGAATTTCATAGACGGTACTTTCAAACGAATGTTTCTAGTACTCAACCATACCCTATCACCAGGGACAAAACTAGGAGCCGGCCTTCTGCGTTTGTCAGCGTGTTTTTTATACAGTATAGAATTATGTAGGAGAATTTGTCGAGTCTGATCCCACAACTTCTTCAGATTGGCAACATGAGTATCAACCGACGGTACCCCCTGGGAAGAAGGAACCAACGGAAGAATGGAAGGATGAAAACCATAATTCATGAAAAAGGGGCTAGAGCGAGTTGAATCGCAAACAAGATTATTGTGTGCGAACTCTGCCCAAGGAATCAGACCGACCCAATCGTCCTGGTGTTCAGAAACAAAACAACGCAGATATTGTTCAATCTTTTGATTGGTACGTTCAGCGGCTCCGTTAGACTGAGGGTGATAAGCAGAAGAAAAATTCAATTTAATGCCTAGTTGAGAACAGAATGATCTCCAGAAACGTGAAACAAACTGGGAACCTCTATCAGAAGTAATCTCGGAAGGTATCCCATGTAAGCGAAAGATCTCTTTAGCAAAAATCTCCGCTAATTCAGGTGAAGTCGGAAGTTTAGGTAAAGGCACGAAATGAGCCATCTTGGTAAACCTATCCACCACTGTGAGAATAACAGTGTGCTTTTTCGAAACAGGCAAATCCACAATAAAATCCATCGCCAAACAGGACCAAGGTTTTTCTGGAACTTCCAGGGGATGTAAGAGACCACAAGGAAGCGAATGAGGTAGTTTAGTCTTAGTACAGACCTCACAGGCTCCGATAAAATCCTTAATATCCCTCCGTAAAGAAGGCCACCAGAAATCCTTAGAGATCAAGGAATATGTTTTGCGAACGCCCGGATGACCAGCCACCTTACTCTCGTGAAGACACTGTAAGAGCTCCAGTTGGAGTTCAGGAGGAACGAAGTGTCTAGATGCAGGAGTCAGTCTAGGTGCCAGATGCTGCAAGCTCCTGATCTGATCCAGAAGCGGAGAATGGATTTTGAGAGTTGTGTTAGCGATGATATTACACTTAGGTACTATAGAGGATAAAACCGGCTCAGATATGGCAGAAGGTTCATGTTGGCGAGACAAGGCATCAGCTTTAGAATTCTTAGAACCAGGCCTATATGTGAGTATGTAATTGAAGTGAGTGAGGAATATAGACCAACGGGCCTGTCTTGATGATAATCGTTTAGCCTCCCCAATATAGGATACGTTTTTATGATCCGTCAAAATGGTAACAGGATGCAAAGTCCCCTCCAATAGATGTCTCCACTCCTTTAAAGCCATGATAACCGCTAGGAGTTCCCTGTCACCAATGTCATATCTGCTCTCAGTACCCGATAATTTTTTGGAAAAATACCCACATGGATGTAATGGTTTATCCACACCCAACCTTTGGGACAGGATGGCACCTATACCCATCTCAGAAGCGTCAACTTCGAGTAGGAAAGGTAGAGTAGTATCAGGGTGAACTAAAATTGGTGCGGAAGCAAACAGCTCCTTGAGAGTCTTAAAAGCCAGAAGTGCTTCAGTAGACCAATTCTTAGTGTCTGCCCCTTGTCTGGTCATATTGGTGATAGGAGCAATAATAGAGGAGTAACCCTTAATGAAACGTCTGTAATAATTAGAGAAACCAATAAATCTCTGAATGGCCTTGAGACCCTTAGGTAAAGGCCAATCTAAAATGGATTGGAGTTTCTCCGGATCCATTTCAAACCCCTCTCCAGAAATCACGTAACCAAGAAAGGTAGTCTGGGATTGGTCAAAGCTACATTTCTCTAATTTG
Source organism: Pelobates fuscus (assembly GCF_036172605.1). Lineage (NCBI taxonomy): Eukaryota > Metazoa > Chordata > Amphibia > Anura > Pelobatidae > Pelobates > Pelobates fuscus. The sequence goes on along the minus strand of NC_086317.1, from coordinate 376,677,657 downwards.
CAGTACAAGCCATGTTGAAGAAGTTTGTGCAAAACCCTTCTGACCTGTCCGTGGTGAGTCTCAATATCCCTGGAATGTATAAGTATATCATCGAGGTATACAATAACACAGTCATGCTGAAACTCCCTAAGAACTTCATTAATAAGATCCTGAAATACCGCCGGGGCATTACAGAGACCAAAAGGCATTACAGTATACTCATAGTGCCCATAACGAGTATTGAACGCAGTCTTCCACTCGTGTCCCTGCTGAATTCTCACCAAGTTATAAGCACCTCTGAGGTCTAACTTAGTGAAAATCTTGGAACCCTTTAATCGATCAAAAAGCTCGGTGATCAAGGGGATCGGATAGGCATTTCTAATGGTTATCTTGTTCAAACCTCGGTAGTCAATGCAAGGTCTTAAAGAACCATCCTTCTTTTTAACAAAAAAAAATCCAGCCCCAGCAGGGGAGGAGGATCTCCTAATGAACCCTTTGTCTAGGTTCTCACGAATATACTCCTCTAAGACTAAGTTCTCATTCGTAGACAAAGGGTATACATGGCCCCTGGGAGGCATAGTACCAGGAAGTAAATTAATTTTGCAATCAAAAGGCCTGTGTGGTGGTAAGGTATCAGCCTTTCTTTTGTCAAATACCGCCTTTAAATCTAGATACAAGGACGGTATCTGTACTTTAGTAGAGTCGGTAGAGTTATTAAGTGTGTTAACAATACAAAGGGGTGACACTCTCTTTAAACATCTCTCTTGACAACCCTGACCCCACGAGACTATTTCCCCTGATTTCCAATCTATAATGGGGTTATGTCTCTTCAGCCAGGAGTATCCCAGGACTATGGGAACAGAAGGAGATGAAATGAGTAGTAGAGATATCTCCTCCTTGTGTAGAATACCAGTAGTTAAGTTAAGAGGTGTGGTCTCCCGGAAAATTACAGGCTCAACTAAAGGTCTACCATCTATGGCCTCAACAGCCAAAGGTGTCTTCCTTAACTGGGATGGGATAGCGTGTTTGGTGAGAAAAACTTGGTCGATAAAGCTCTCAGCAGCTCCAGAGTCTATCAATGCCACAGTCTCTAAAGTTCCCTTCTCCCAAGTTAAAGAGACGGGTAATAGAAGCCTGTGTTCTTTGTAGTTATGAGTAGAGGACAAAATAGAAACACCCAAGGCCTGTCCTCTAGAGAAACTTAGGTGCGAGCGTTTCCCGGGCGATTGGGACAATTCAAACGTAAGTGACCTCTGACTCCACAATACATACACAGTCCCTCCCTTCTCCTGTACTGTCTCTCCTCTTCTGAGAGGCGAGTAAGACCTATCTGCATAGGTTCTGGAAACTGTGGAGTTTTGGTTTCAGGACTTTGAAATGAAGGAGCTAGTCTAAAGGAAGGTCTACCGGTTCTATCTCGAGTGTTCTGCCTCTCTCTTAGATGTTCGTCAATGCGAGAGATAAAGGAAATTAAGTCCTCCAAATTCTCGGGAAGCTCTCTCGTCGCTACCTCGTCAAGTATTACATCGGATAATCCGTTTAAAAATACGTCTATATAAGCCTGTTCATTCCACTTAACCTCTGCCGCCAAAGACCTGAACTCTAGTGCGTAATCCACAAGTGTTCGGTTCTCTTGTCTAAGGCGCAAGAGTAATCTAGCTGCATTGACCTTTCTGCCAGGGGGGTCAAAAGTTCTTCTAAAAGCAGCTACAAAGGCATTATAGTTATAGACTAATGGATTATCATTCTCCCACAAGGGATTAGCCCATCTCAGAGCCTTCTCAATGAGTAAGGTGATAATAAATCCCACCTTTGCCCTATCAGTAGGGTAGGAACGGGGTTGTAGCTCGAAATGGATACTGATCTGGTTCAAAAAGCCACGACACCTTTCAGGAGAACCAGCATAACGTACAGGTGGGGTAACTCGGGAGGAAGCACCTACAGTCGCTACCTCTAGCCCTGAACTCACAGGGGGAATAGAAGTATTACGCATCTCCTCAGGTGGATTATTAGGACGTGATAGTAACGCCTGTAGTGCCAGTGCCATCTGATCCATTCTATGATCCATGGCGTCAAACCTAGGATCAGGAGAACCAAGCTGACAGTTTGTACCTGCAGGATCCATTGGCCCTGTCGTAATGTCAGGATCGGGACAGGGATCCAACACGCAGAGTACAAAGAGTAGCAGATACGTATACCGGACCTTAGAATGGCCGGACTAAACGTAATACTACGTATAGAATGGTCAGGGACAAGCCGAGGTCGAGGGAACGAGAAGACAGGTAAGCGAGAGACAAGCCGGGTCAAGGATAACAGAGTAGACAGGTAAGTAATAACAAAGCCGGGTCAGAACCAAAAGACAAGAGAATACAAGAGCACTGTGTGACTAGGCTGGCTAGAACCACGACAGGGCAATGAGCAAATGCTGAGAGCTCCCTTAAATACCCTGGTTCTAGAGACTAATCACGCCTCCGCCGAGACCTGATTCGTGTCCGGGATTTGACTGACAGGTCGGGCTAGAATAGCGTCATGACGTCGACTATTGAGCGTCACGTTACAAAAGGGCATGGTTCTCTCGCGGCCGGCATTTACATGCGCGAGGGGACCGCGAGGAACAGAAGAATCATGCCGTCTGGATGGAAAAACGTCTAAGTCTCTACCCGTCTCAGGGGTAGAGACTACAGGTACCCTGACAGTCTGTGACCGGTTGTGACGAAGTGCCCTTCGCCACTTTGTCCTGGAGAGGCCTGCTTGCCTGCCTCCTCCCCTGCGACTATGGTCCTGGACTATATTGCACTGTAAACCCTATATTCGGGCATATGGATTTGTATTAGGCTGTCTCTAACCCTTTAACTATGCTGTAGGTCTGGACTGCTAATATAACCGAACCGCCAGGGGATTTAGACGAATATATTGCATGGGAATACCATTACTGGAGAATACAGCCGTTCGTATGATTTCATACGAATTCTTTGTGCTCTGAATAGGTGGCCGCCATTTCGGGACTTTTACACGTGTTCGCGGCCATCTTGCGTACGAACAGCGGTGTTTGCCTGTGAACGCATGGAACTGAAATCGGAAGCGCAAACAGGCGAATACCGCTAAGACCTCCAGACATCCAGAACTACGTACGGAAACTACCGAACGACCGGCCGTTCGGTAGTTATACTTAACTTAGTATGGGGATTCTAGCGATCACAAAGATGCGAATGGATGGCAAGAATTTCGTCTATTTTACCGTGCGAACGGAGACCGACCGCAAGGCCAAAACTCATGGAACTATTTTCGGCTAGTTGGTCTGTGTGGTCGGTCAAAACTTTGGAGCTCTGTATCTCCCGAACCATTCATCCGAATGGGCTGATTTTTGGACAGACTGTTCCCCTGAACAAGGGCTATTTGGGGATACCAGATTTAAAGCTGTACCCCCTGTTTTTGGGGTACATCCAGAACTTGGGTAAAATAATGTACGTTTTAATTGGGTTATGTGTTTATCTGAGGGGAGGAGACGTGGGGGTGTTACCATGCATGTGATTGGTCAATTTCATCCTCCCCCTGGGAGTGTCCTGTATGTACCTTATCCTAATAAAAAGCAGGCTGGGTGTTCCAGTCCTCAGACCTCTTCTGACCCTCAATACGTAGCCGTGTCTCGTTATTGGAGGGAACTGCTATATCACACTGGGGATTGCTATGCTCTGCATATTCCCCTGAGCTCTTAATCACTTAGCTCTTTTAAGAGTTGTTCCTGTTACGCTCTCCTGGAGGAGAGGTCTTCCCCACACGGTCCTGGAGGACAGAAGCCGATCCAGGGTGGACGGAAGACGGCGCGGCTCCAGTTAAGCTACGGCGGTTGTGGAGCCTGCGGTGGTTGTGGTGTCGTCTGCAGTGCTTGGAGTCCTCTGAGAGCGCTAGGAGCATCCATCAACGGAGGGTACTCGGTCGGGGTACACGGAGCTCCGTTACACCGGTCACCACTCTAGTCTGCGCTGGAGTGTGACAGGAGCTAGGTCCTGAAACAGGGACAGCTCTTTGTTATTGTATGTTATCGGAGTGTTCCGGGCCCTGCTCAGCACTGCCTCTTTTGTTTGGAAATGGAGGAAGCGCACGATAACATCCCTGGGCCTCGTGTTGTCTTCTCTTCGGGCGCGCAGGGCCCTGTGCGCCCTGTCTATGTGCCAGTGTTCATCCGGGACGTCAGGAAGGAGAGATCAGAGGAAGGCAAGCACTGTAGCCGCGAGTAGGCCCTCATCAGATTGTTCAGGGAGGCCGCGTATTCGCAGATTATTGCGGCGTGAGCGGTTCGCTAAGTCCTCCAGGACGGCCTCCGGTGATTCTAGGCGTGAGGTGAGTATGTTAATGTGGTCGGTGGCTGTATTGTGTACTGCGACCGTGGATTCAACTCGCTGTTCTAATTCAGAGGTTCGCGCCCCTAGTGAGTGGATCTCCGCCATCACGATTTGGAACAGCGCTCAATCTCGCGGTCTAGGAAGTTCTTCATTGCCGCCATTTCTGTGAGTATGTGCGCCGTCTCAGGTGCAGGTGGGTGCTGTGTTCGGGGTGATTCGTCGTCCGCTGGTGCGGTTGAGGCCCTCGGGCTGGTCTCGGCGCCATCTTGGGAGTCTTGGCGGCAATGGCGTGAGGCCGCGAAAAGATCTTTGACTGTGGCGGCTGCTTCAGTTTGCTTTTTGGGCTGTTTACGTGGCGTGCGTTTGTCCATATTCAATGGTGAGTGGGGGAAATTTGTAAATTAATGGCTATTATTAGCTTTTGGTATTGGGGGTCGGTGAGGAGCGCTAGACAAACACGTCCAGCTTGGTTCCCGGTCAAGCCACGCCCCCCATCGACAGAAGTAATTCTAACAGAGTTCAGGCCTGGAAAAGACCACAAAATTAAGTAAGCTACCAAGTACAATAATGCGAAATCAGAGTGAGGGACAGGGTCATGTCTGGTACAATGGAATTAGGCCAGGAACAACTCTTGTTTAGAAACAAGCAGGGTCTAGTACACCAACTCGTGATCAGGAACTAGCAGGGTCTAGTACACCAACTCGTGATCAGGAACTATTTATTTATTTATTTATAAAATATTTTACCAGGAAAGATACATTGAGATTTCTCTCGTTTTCAAGTATGTCCTGGGTCCACAAATCATTGCATTGTTAGTGTACAATAAAATACAAAAACAATATTAATATACAATATATATAAAATTTAACATAGAACAGTTAGGAAATATATAATCAACCATGACAGGTGCATTCTGTTTTGAGGTATATAGAGAGGGATCTCTTAACCTCCCTGGCGGTATTCCCGAGCGTGACTCAGGGTTAATTTTCGCTGCCAGAAGCGGTAACCCCGAGTCACGCTCGGGGTAGATAACAGAGCTGGGAGCTGGCAGCTTCCAGCCCCCGGAGGTAAGATGTACTTACCTCCGCCGCGATCCGCTTCGGGAGGACTGCCTCACAGCCCAGGCAGCCCTCCCACGGCAAATCAGGCCCCCGGGGGCCATGTGATCGCTCTCAAAGAGCGATCACATGGCCCTCTATAGCTGGCTGTGGATCTGCCAGCAGGGGGACTGTTTGAAATATCAGACAGTCCCCCTGCTGGTGGGAAGTATAAAAAAAAAACATAAAAGACAAGTGTAAAAATAAATTAAATATATTTTTATATATATATAATATGTATATATATTATATATATAATATATATACATATTATATATATGTAACATCATACAAAGTGTATTTTAATATTAATATAAGTATATATATTAATATTAAAATACACTTAGAATGACGTTACATATATATAATATGTATATATATTATATATATAATAGATGTACATATATATATATTATATATAAATACGTATCATTAAAATAATAAATAAATAAAATAATAAAATAAATAAATAAAATATTGAAACAAAATTTAATATAAATTATATATGCATATGTAATTTCATTCTAACTGTATTTTGTTATTAATATATATATATCGGTAACAAAATACACTTAGAATGACATTCTATATATATCTATATATATATAAAATACAAATAACCGCAAATATATATAACGGAACTGGGCGGGTAATTCAAATGCAAAAAAATGGTACCGCTTTTGGTACAAAATTCCTGACATAATCATACCGCCAGGGAGGTTAAAGGACTTTAAGCTTAGGGGAGATTTTAAATTGTGCGGGAGGTCTTCCACAATTGCGGTGCTCTGTAGGAGAAGGAGGATCGGGCTGCTTTCTTTTTGTATTGAGCTGGACTAAGTAAAGTGTTGGTACTGGATTGGAGGTTATAGGAAGTGGGAACAGCCGGGGAAAGCATTGTGTTCAGGTAGGGTGGGAGTTTCCCAGAAAAGCTCTTAAACACAAGGCTGGAAAGATGAAGGGTGCGTCTGGATTCCAGCGACAGCCAGTTTAGTTCTTTTAGCATGTCACAATGGTGGGTCCTGTAAATACATTGTAGCACAAATTGGCAGAACGAGTTATACAATATGTTGAGTTTATTAATGTGGGATTGGGATGCAGATGCATATACTACATCCCCATAATCAATGATTGGCATCAGCATTTGCTGTACAATCTTTTCCTTTACTAGCAGGGTCTAGTACACCAACTCGTGATCAGGAACTAGAAGGGTCTAGTACACCAACTTGTGATCAGGAACTAGCAGGGTCTAGTACACGGTAGTGAGAACAAGGACAACACCTAGTCAGGAATTAGTAGGGTCTAGCACACAAAGGTCAGGACAAGACTAACTCTTGTCAAGCGTGTCAAAAATAAATCAAGAACATGATGGTTAAAACAAAATTCTATTACAATATATCACTTTAAGGGCCTCCTAATACTTATTTGGGTAAAACTTGGCACTGCCCCCACTGCACCTTGCAGAGACAAATGCTAAAGTCACTGACAGTAAATTCATTTAAGATGTACCTTAAAGTGAGTTTGAAAATTTATATGTATATTTTTTTAAAATATTTTTTGGTCGATCTCTTTTTTTATTGGTGAGGCATGCGAGATATACAGTACAAGCATGGGCATATAAGATTCATGGAATTCACAATAAACATATTGTACCGCTAGAACAAATGACATAGCCTCTTTTTGTAGATAAATGCATGCTAGGAATGGCTTAGCAAGTGTGATTGACTTATTGTAGTATAAGTAAGACAGGTTAAATATCCTGAATCTGAAAAGAAAATAATATAGAAACATGCTTGACAAACAGTAGATTCTAGGTGTGTCCATTGGTTTTAACACAGCCCATATACCTATTTTATCTTTCTTTTAAGATCCACAACTGACTACTACAATACCTCCAGGTGGGGGATGCATGGCCACTTTTTGTGTACCTGCATACCCTCTTTCTATTTGTAACGTTTACACTAAGAGGGTCAAGCTGAGAGAGATCCCTGTAATCTCTCATTGATGCTTTGTTAGTCTGGACCACTGTGATACAGCCCGCTTGTGGTCGGTCACAGTTGATCCACACTGATTATTTTCTCTGCATATACCCAGTTTCACTAGTCCCAGTCAAAGCTTCGAAGGAACTGGGTCTTGAAGGCCCTGTGGGAGGCTGCTTGTGCTCATGAGAAGTATGGGTCCTCAGAGGTAGTGAGTTCTGTCCAGGAAATTGTCCCAGTTTGGGCCTTGGCCCAGGCAGGCATTGCTTCTGACCAAAGCCCATGTAGATAACCAAGCACTGGTTTATATTTGCAAATCCTGAATTCTCGCACAAGCCAAAGGCTTTGGTCAAATAATTGGTCGTTATGGCATCATTCTTGGTTGTGGCAACACACAGTGTAATATCCATATGTTCTCTCCCTCTCTCACCCCTGCCATGCTGGTTTTCCAACAGGGCATTGTACCCATTATTCCAGAAGAGAGCTTTCAGACCAGGTGAAACTTGCTGCCCTGCCACTCCCAAGTCAGTCATTTAGTACACGGTCCTTGTCAATTTCTGTCTTCACATTTCCTTGTAAACATGGTGCTCCATTCTTAGTGGGTGCAATTTTATTAAACTTGTTAGTGTTATTGGTTACTTTCCTAAGTCCTGTTACTGTTATTTGTTATTATTTTTTGCCTGGCCCTTGTGTTATCCTACATTAACCGATGACCATTCCAATAAAATATACATTGCTCTTCCCTTCACTAATTCTTGTCTGGTATTTGGAGAGTGATACAAAAGACCTGTTGAACACTCACTGAAATTAGTTGCTGAGGGTTGAGGGAGAAGAAAGGAGCTAGCAGAAGAACTCCTGGAGGTGGCTTCACCGAACCCTTGCATACTTAGATAAGGGATGGATGAAGTAGCCGATTCAGCTCTGGTACTCCCGCCTGAGACCAGATCCCCTAGTTCTTCTTACATCATCTTCAGACTTAATGTCCAAATAGAGGTGAAATGTTGCCCTAAAGTACAGTTGCACAAGACTAACATCAGGTATATCAAATATTGCTGAAAACAGAGACTGGTAGATCTTTTCATCTGGCACTGCTACTGTGGTGAAGTGGGCAGCTAATGTTGCCCAGGCTTGTAGTCTGTGTAAATGTGACTAAAACTAGAGAGATGTCACAATGGCTTGAACTGCAAAATTACTTCCCTCTAATCCTCATCCCAGCATTGGTACCAGCAAAGGAATGAAAACACTCACAGTTCTTAACCTGTGAGCGGGATATTAAGTTTAGTGAGTGGGGCCTACCCACTTTTATTTCCTACTGTGTACTGGAGAGAGATTTAAATTTTTGCCAAGCCTTTGGGTCTTATGCTTTTCTAACTTACATTCTAGGGTAGAATAATGACTAGGACCAGCAGTAGGTTCTCAGTAAACACATATTTATTTCTATGTGCATCTGCTAGCACCTGCTTTGATATGTCGATTGACAATTTAAGATTACAACGTTCCAACTTTTCTTTATCGGTATATGGGTGTTCTGGAAGAAATTTCAGTACTGGTGAATAGACATTTTGCCCTGGTTATTGCAGCATGGGCCTTCAAAGCTTGCTGTGGCAAGTAACTTTTAGCCCTAGCAAGTAGCATTGGACTTGAAATTTTGAGCCCTGTTAGTCAGCTGAAATGAGAAATAAAGTTGATTTTAGTAGATGACTTTTAAGCAAATCTAAGGATTCCTTCCTATTTCACCTAGCGCAAGATGTTTTAGAAAACTATATGACTGACGTGCCATTTCTTTAGCATCTGTTTTACAATAAAATGTTTACATTGTAGAACATTTCACTTTCTACACTGGGACATAAGAAGAAGAAACACATAAAAACAATCAGTCACTAAGAGGCAGCAGTTAATATGTTGCTTTACGCTTTAAGCATCACATTGGCGCCCAGATAGTTAAACAGAATTTTAAATGTTGTATTATTGTTCCAGAATACAATAGCCTTTATTGTTTTTGTTACTAAGTACTTCTGTGATTTAAAGCTGCTGACAACACTGGACTCTAACAATGAAATCATCTCTCTTTCTTCTCTCTGCAGTTCAGGCAGACACTCATTTGTATGTATGGGTTCAGCCTGTCTGCCGTGTCTGGCCAAAGAGACAGATACTAATGGCATATGTTAATTACAATCCAACAACTTTCTTTCATTCGGCTGTTTATTAACATTCTCACTTCTGCCCCACAGAACCAGTTGGCTCTAGATGCTAAAACTGCCAGGGGTCACATGTTATTTTCAATCTGAGTTCATGATGTGCAACAAATTAATTATGTCACCCAGCCAGGAACTCCAGCATCACATCTGATAAATTTAGGAAGCCAAATTAAAAAAAAAAATAACACACAGAACCCATGCCAGCTCCAGGGACTTTGTTAGGTGCTTATTCTGCAGTAATAATGAAAATACAGAACTATATACATCAGCAGTTGAAATGATAGTTGTACTGTGTGTGTTATAACAGATATTGTAAAGTCAAGTGACTTCCCAATCATGGTGGAAAACACAAATATCTCACTGTTAGTGTGGCTGTGATTTCTCGTTGTCCTAAACCAACATGAACATGAGATATAGGAGATCTAACACATGGAATTAATTTAAATATGCGCTAGTCATGTCCCATTCAACTTTTGTTCTTGTGTGCTGAATTTGTCACTGATTATTTGTAGGTTTAATTAGTCTATCGCATAGCACTGATGCATATGTTTTCAGTTTATAAATTAAAATATTGTAAAACTCGTATTTTTTTCAGGGTGGAATAAAGAAAAAAACATTTGCAGAAATGTGGGATTTATCCATTATTTGACATTAAGAGGGGTACGAAATGTATCACGTGTATGTAAGGTAGAAACACATAATCAATGTTCTTGATTTCATAAGGAATGAAGAGAGCTTGAATGAGTAAGAGCAAAAAGTTTTTCTTACATCATCTGCCAAAAGAGATTGATGGAGTGGTGCGTTGCCCTACTCTTGCATTGTTTCGTCAAACCAGCAAAATTAATGTAACTGTATTTTTACAGTGTGTTTATACGGTTCACCATGCAACATGAAACTCTATGGTTGGAAAGAAATATGCATTTAAATCTGGTAGTTTTTGTAGACCTTATAACAAAATCAACTGGTGGTAGTGACGCAGGTAGGGGCTCTAAATAATACAAAAAGGGGGAGGACTTAGAAAGCCCTCAGCCCCCCACGCAGATCAGGCATGTGGAGGTGATAAATAATTATACAAGAGGGAGTGAATATGCCACTGTCCACCTCCATATGTACAATAAAAAAATTATACCTATCATCAAAAGTCTTTATTCTTCTAAATATTATCTTCTTCAGCCCCCCAAAAAGTCCAAATTAATTAATTAATTTATTTTACACTCACTCAAAATTTATAATAATTTGCAAAAATAAAGTAAAAACAATCATTGATGCTATTTCAAGTAGATTGTCAGGATATATTTATAAATGTCTATTCCAACAAAATTTAGGCTATCTCAAGGACAGCTTAAATATCATTCAAATGTTTGAACAATATAAAATATGAAAATATTTATATATTGGTTACGACAGATGTTAATTCGCTGTATACCATAATATCACATGAGAAAATATTCTTTAAGAAATTTGGTTTATATCCACAGCCACAGATTGATTATATTTTACAAGGCATAAGTCGATTTTATATAATAATTATTTTTGGTTCCAAGAAAGCTATTACCGCTAATCATGTGGTACAGCTATGGGAACCAGATTCGCACACAGTTACGCAATTTTTGTAATGGAATTATGGGAGCAGACTTGTGTTTATAGCACCAACTAAACCAATCTGGTTAACTGTAATCTGGAAGGCTTTTGCTTTTTATCTTTTTTAAATAATGACAATTGGGGCATTAACTTAACCACTAGCCACAGTACTACGGAAGTTAATTTCTTCTCAATATAAACAGATTAAGACCAAAATTTACTTTAAAGCCGTAGATGTTAATAACCATATATTTGAGGAGCTGCCATTTCTCGCCGTGGCTGCGGAGTGTGCCAAAGTTACAGTTTCTGAGCATATGAAGGAACTGTACAGACCCTGGCACTTTCCACACACAGGCTTTGTGGAAAAAGGTTATGAGGCAGAAATATTGGACAATTTATATATATGAAGCGTTTAATGTTGATCACGCATCTCTATTAATGTATAAACCAAAAACTGCAAGAAGAGAAGAAAATACCATCATCAGAACAACAAGCAAGTTAGGTAGATAGTCACTAGGTTTTGGTCAGTCTTAAGAAATTACCCCAATGTTATATAATATCCTTTCAGAAAGACCAAAAATAATACACAGAGGTGCACCTAATCTAAAAAGACGTTTGCTCCACAACCATATAAAATAAATTCAACCACAGACCTGTTTGTATAAAGAAGTTTTTTTTGGCTGTAGACCTTTGCCATGCATGTAATAGCACTGAAAGACACTTAAAAACCTTTACAAATCCACACAATAAAAATAAGAAATATAAAATAAGAAGCATAATCACATTGCACCAAAAATGTGATTTACCTCCTCTCATATCCTCGTCATTTGTGTTACATGGGAAGGAGCAAATGTCCATTACTTACATGAATTAACAAACATGTTAGGAACATCAAAAATGGTTTCGCTAAACAAAGTGTATCATCACGTTTTAAGAAGGTACATAATAAACACCTAAGTTTATTAAAATTCATGGCAATTCCATAGGTTAGGTTTAATTGGAGAGGAGAAGACGTGATTGGGAAACTTGGTTGAACAGAAATGAAGTGGCTTTATGTTTGAAACACTTTAAGCCTGTCAGGACGATACAGTGACCCAACACTCAGAATTAAGTAAAACATGTAGAAAATATTAATATAAAATAAGCGTATTACCATGCCTTAGAATGGCTGAATGTAATGTAAAAAGAATAGTCAGTAACAATCCAAGGTCAGGGACACAGGCATATGCAAGAACGAATAGACAAAGCCAAGAGGTCAAGAATACAAGAATTAGGGATAGTCAGGAACAAGCCGACATCAAAATACCAGATGAATAACAACTACAAGAATATAATATAGCCAGCAAGTGGAAACCATGACAGGGCACTTAAAATAAGCACATATGGGGTTTAATAACCCTAAAACAATCCTGATTGGTTGGAATGGGCCCTTTGACCCCAGAAAGTGTGTGAGTGTGGTTAGAGGCCAAGCTACAGTGTCGCGGAACTGCAGCATTTCCAGCGTTCTTATTGTTGATAGACTTGCCAGGGGCTGTAGCGGCAATGTAGTGTGTGGCGTGGTGCCTGGATACAGGTAAGTCCCTCCTTTCTATGTGATTGCATGCGGTGGTGCAAGTCCACCTGTATTAAATGTAGATTTTTATATGTCATTTTTTAAAATAAGTTTTTATAGGTGTATTTTATGGTTAGATATTTTAGTTGAAGCTCCTATTGTATATTTTATATATATATATATATATATATATATATATATATATATATATAAATATTGGACATAGAAGTGTTGTAACACACACCAGTGGCGTACTAAGGGAGGGGCAGCTGGGGCATCGGGCGGCCGACAAAGCTCACATACACAGTGACCAATGCAGCCACATGGAAGGAAAGTGGTGGCGGGGCCAAACCAGCAGCGGGGGTGGAGCTTAACAAGGAGCCCCTGCTTTCCCAACTAATAGACTCCAGGGAGGGACTTCAGTGATTCCACTCCTCCTCCATACTGTCTGTAAGTAAGAGAGAGAGAGTGTGTGTGTGTGACTGTCTGTCTGTAACTGTGTGTGTGACTGTCTGTCTGTAACTGTGTGTGACTGTCTGCCTGTTACTGTCAGCCTGTGACTGTGTGTGTTTTTCTGTCTGTGACTGTCTGCCTGTGACTGTGTGATGCTGCCTGCAACTGTGTGTGTGTGACTGCCTGCCTGTTACAATGTGTGTGACTGTCTGTCTGTAACTGTGTTTGTGTGACTGTCTGGCTGCGACTGTGTCTGACTGCCTGTAACTGTCTGCATGTGACAGTGTGTTTATGATTGTGTGTGACACCGTCTGCCTGTGACTGTATGTGGGACTATCTGCATGTTAATATGTGTGTGTGCCTGTCTGCCTGTAATTGTGTGATGCTGCCTGTAACTGTGTGTGTGTGTGACTGTCTGTCTGACTGTCTGTGACTGTCTGCCAGTAACTGTGTGTGATTGTCTGCCTGTAACTGTGTGTGTGGGGGTCCAGAGATTTTGAAGAAGGGGGCAGCGGTCTTTAATAGGGGGGCTGAGCAGGGGATTTGTGGAAGTGGGGCAGGACAGGGGTTTTGTAGGAGGGGGCGGCAGGCAGGACAGAGATATTGTAGAAGGGGGGTGACATTGGTTTTACAATGTTTACAAATTTGTGCAATACAAAATAAAAAAAGAATACATTTAAAAAAAATTGCGCGTGTTTTTTACATTTGGGGGAGGGAGTGCCACACACAGGACCAAATGCTCTAGGTACACCACTGACACCCACATATTTTAGTTTTGTTATGTCTTCATAATATTTGAATCTAAATAAGATGAATATACATATTTAATAATAATATTTAATAATAATAATTGAAAAAAATTCTAGAAAAGATTGCCTATAGAACAGCTATACGGCAACAAAATATAAAATAAAAGAACCCAAAATGCAATAAACAAACAAAAATACAACAGATGACCTACATTATATAACATTAAAGTTTCCACATTTTTTTTTATGTATCTCTTCCTCTCTGTAAAGAAACCAACAACAATTGTCCATCACTGCTGGGTCCAATTGGCTTGTTATCTTCTTTCCATGGTACTTATATCCTGCTGAAACTATTCATCTTGCTCATCACTAACGCCACCTAAATTTTCCAGGAAGAAGTTAAAAGGACACTATAGGCACTCAGATCCCTTCATCTAATTGAAGTGGTCTGTAAACAGTGTCCCTGTCACCTTTAGTCCTGCAATGCAAGCCATTGCAGTTTTTGAGAAACTCTCTACCAGACAACCACTACAAGCACTTACTGCTGTTTCATGGAGTTTGACTTAGTCTTAAAGGAACACTTTAGTCACCAGAACAACTACAGCTTAATGTAGTTGTTCTGGTGAGTATAATAGCTTCCTTCAGGCATTTTCATGCAAACACTGCCTTTTCAGAGAATAGGCGGTGTTTACATTGCCCCTAGGACACCTCCAAGTGGCAAGTCCTCAGATGGCCACTGGAGGGACTTCCTGGCCTACTGTGCAGCCCTGCCGTTCAGCATGGGGACGCTGAATTTTCCTCATAGAGATGCATTGATTCAATGCTTCTCTATGAGGAGGCACTGATTGGCCAAAACGTCGCCGCCACCTTGCCGATTTGAGCCAATCCAATGCTTTCCCCCAATTACATGTTTGTTCCTGACCCTATAGTGTTCCTTTAATATTGTTTTATATTATTTTTCTTTCCACCGATGTTCCCTGAGAACTGATTTTAATATAGAGAGATCCGTTTATTAAAGAACAATTTGGGTGCGGAATTCATACTGGACCTTGCAGTAATGGACAGAAGACGGAAGTAATGTGATGGCAAATAGCCTATATGTGTCGCTTCCCCTTCTTATAAAAGCCAAACTAAAAAATGTATGGACTATGTAGGCAGGAAAAAGACTCGGAAGTGACACGACGGGTTAGACTGGTATGCTAGATAGTGTTTTAACACTATAGGGTCAGGAATACATGCTTGTGTTCCTGACCCTATTGTCTACTGACAGGGCCCCCCTCTCCAAGGAACACACCCAGGTTGCTATAAATGAGGTTTTCCAGGATTATGTTTGTGGAAAGAATAAATCAATCTATCAGCATGCACATCAGTAGAATATTCCCATTTGTCGTCTTCAGAACCATAGCCTTTCCATCTAATGAGATACCGTAAGGAACCACAATGAATTCATGAGTCAAGGATTTTATGGACCTCATATTCTTCCTTACCATTGATTATAATTGGATGAGGTATAGGTAGTATTTTTCTCTTAAAAGGGTCAGGTGTATGGGATTTTAGAAAAACAGGATGCAACTTAAAGAGGAAGGAAGTGTTAACCTAACAACGGCATCATAAATGATGGATAAAATTGGGAAAGGACCAAGAAAAAGGGAACTGAGTTTTTTTTTTGAAGGTCTAGAAGTCTTGAGTAGCCACACAGAATCACCAAATTTGTATGGAGGAGAAGGTGTTCTTTTAGTATCTGAGAATTTCTTTTGACTAATTAAGGAGGTTTCAAGGTTTCTCTTTAGGTTAGAAAAAAGTAAAGACGTCAGATATTTGAATAGAAACTGCAGGATTGGCATTTGGAATAGGAACCATTTGGAAATGAAGAAGGATGGAGTCCATAGTTGGAAAAGAAAAGATACATCTTGGTACTTGAGTGGTTGGAATTAGTATAGGCAAATTCGGCCATGGGTAGCCATGTTACCCAGTCATCCTGAAGAAATGTACAATAACACCTTAGGTACTGTTCTATGCATTGATTTACCCTTTCAGTTTGACCATTTGTCTGGTAATGGTATGAAGAAGAAAGATTACGTTTTATTTGGAGAGATGAACACAATTCTTTCCAGAACCGTGAACTGAATTGGGTACCCCGATCAGAGATGATTTAATCAGGAAATCCATGGAGTTTAACAATGTTGGCAATGAAAGTCTTGGAGAGTTCATATTTTTTGTAACGGTATGAAATGAGACATTTTGGAGAAGCGATCAGCTACAACAAGAATGGTTGTTTGTTTTCGAGATGGAGGAAGTTCTACTATGAAATCCATGGAGATGGATGTCCATGGTCTATCTGGTACTGTTAAGTTCATTAATAAACCATATGGATGAAGCTCTGGCTTGGATCTTTGACAAACAGGACAAGATAAAACATAAGGCTCAATAGTTTCCATTTGATGAGGCCACCAATAATATCTTTTTGATAATTCAAGTGTTTTTTACTTGATTCCAGGATGCACTGCTATTGGGGAGTCATGTATAATTTTAAGAACTTCATTTCTTAAAACAGGAGGAATATAGATTGTATCTTTGTAATAATAGATACTTTCTTTTTCAAGTAATGTAGTTGTAGCGGGTAAATCAAGTTCTTCTAAGGTTAGGCTTTTGAATTAATCACAAAACGTGGTAGTTATCCCAATGAATTTTCTTTTTTTTATAATTGACAGTTTTTATTTGTAGTACAACGCAAAGCAATGGGGGGGGGGGGGGGGGGGGGTGGGGGGAGGGATACAGAATGAAGAAATAAGGAGAAAGAGGCCATAGGGCCCAGTAGACATTTTGCATTACATAACATCTTTGTTTGAGATTAACAACTTTGTTATATTATACACTATTTCCATATGTTACATTTTATACAAGTTAACTGTTATGTTTGAGGTTGTTTCTCCTGCTGGTAAGCTTGTCCCTTAAAGTGTTTTGTTTGCGAAGTACCCAAATTTGTATACATACAACGGAATTAAGAAATACAAAATAAGATATATAGGTGGAAACATAAACTTATTTACAGTGAAAGGCAAGTACTATGGAATGCTGCCATTGGATTGGGTGTCTATCTTTCGACGAGCTCCGACTGGTCTGCACGGTGAGGTCTGCCTTTATGTGTGTAATTGGTAAGTTTAATATGTGGCGTGTAATGTCATGACTCATCGTAGACAGATGGGAGGTGCGCTCTAAAGTTCTGCCACAGGTCATACGACTGTACGCTTGTGGGCACCTGAGGTGTAGCAAATCTTTCATATGCCACATTTGTGGATATCAGACCGATTACCTCTTCTATGGGAGGGGTTACATCTGATCTCCAATACCTGGCTATTATCGTTTGTGTTGCTATAATTATTAAAAACACTAATTTACTGACGTGTTTTAGTTGGTTGAGAGGAATAATGTGAAGTAAGTAGGACTCTGCTGCTAGCTGCAAATGTGTCCCCATGCTTTTGTGGATTATTCCTTCTACCTGAACCCAGAGTGGCCTAATTCGTGGGCACGACCACCAGATATGAAACATGTCTCCGGGTGTCTCCTGGCACCTCCAGCAGACGTTGCTTGTTGATTGGTACATTTTGGACAACTTGCTGGGCGTCAGGTACCAACGGTATAATATTTTCCTCGCTACTTCGAGGTGTGAGGCGCACTGGGATGAGCCTTTATGAGTCGTAAATGCTCTGGCCCATTCCTGGGGTGTCAGGTCTCTCCCTAGGTCTTTGTGCCATTCCCTCTGGAAACCCCATATCTGTGCTTTCGGTTCTCCTACAATAGAGTTGTAGCAGAATGAGAGGGTTTTTGTTGGGTGTCGTGTGCTGAGACACTTGCTTTCAAAACGTGACATTTGTCCCGTCTCTTGGGTCTCGTGTGTCGTATGGTGTTCTCCCCCAATTGTGCTGTGTAGTTGTATGTAAGAGAATTGGGCTGTTTGTGGTATTTTATGTTGGGTTTGTAAATCTGCGAAACTCTTCAGGGCCCCTGAATGGGTCAGCTGATGTAGGTGGGTTATCCCATGTGAGGCCCACGTCTTATAGTTGAATGACGGGTTCAACACATGTAGGGACCTCAGTGGGGTCGCTGGGGACCATCTGGATGGCGAGCAAACCCTATACCTGTTCTTGTCCCAGATCGAAAGCATCAACCTAGTAGTCGGTAACATCTTGGGTGTTTGGGGTCGTAACTCTCTAGGGACCCACAATAGGTGTGACAAGTGTTTCCCCCCCAGTCTGGATGATTCCAGTGCCACCCATTGTGGGGGCTGTGCTATGGCGTGGCAACCTATTACATTCGCTAATTGTGTGGCTCTGTGATATTCCCTGACGTCTGGGAAGCCCACTCCTCCATCCTTCACTGTGCGTGATAGGAGCTTCCATGGGACTCTTGGCTTCTTGTTTTGCCAACTGAACCTGAGAAGCGTCGTTTATAGGGCCTTGAGAAATTTAGGGGGGGTATTGATTTGTAGTGAGCGGAATAGATACAGGATCTTTGGCAATATCACCATTTTAATAGCCGCACACCGTCCTATCCAAGATATATTTTCCCTCCCAGGTCTTTAGAGTGTGTTCTATCTCTACGTGCAGTTTTTGATAGTTCATCGTGAAAAGGTCATTATGGGATCTCGTCAGTTTAATACCTAGAAAAGTAAGATAGTCCTGTCTCCAGTCATATTTAAATGCTGTTCGTAGTCTGTCCATGATGTCTCTCTCTATGCCTATTCCCATTGCTTGGGTTTTTGTGGTGTTGAGTTTATAGTAGGATTGTGCACTGTATTTCTGTAGTTCTTTTTGGAGGTTGGGGAGGGAGATGATTGGTTGGGAAAGAGTTAGTAGGACATCGTCTGCAAACAAGTTTATTTTGTAGTTTCGGTCATTTATTTGTATTCCATGAATGTTTGGGTTGCGTCTAATTGCTTCAGCTAGCGGTTCCAGGGCCATTACATAGAGAAGAGGTGACAGGGGGCACCCCTGTCTGGTCCCATTGGTAATGGCGAACGGGTCCGATTGGAACCCTGATGTGGTCACCACTGCATTTGGAGAGCTATATAAGGCTTTAACTGCTGTTAGATATTGTTGAGGCATCCCAAATTTCGTTAGTACTGCCTCGAGAAACCGCCAGTTTAGTCTATCAAAGGCTTTCTCGGCGTCAAGGGAGACTATGAGGCCTTGTTGTCTGCGTGAATAGTTTGAATGATATCTACTACTTTCCGGGTATTGTCCGAGCCCTGTCTCCCGTGCACAAATCCCACTTGATCGTCTGAGATAATTGATAGGAGTATGTTTTTAAGTCGTGTGGCTAGAATCTTGGCATAGAGTTTGGTGTCAGCGATTAATAGTGAAATAGGGCGAAAGTTCTGGCAGAGTGTTGGGGGTTTGCCTGGCTTTGGTAGGGTTATCACATTGGCCGTTAAAAATTCAGGGGGGAAGGACCCCATCTGTCGTGCATGGTTAAATGCTAGTGCGAGATGCGGGGCCAGGAGGTGTTTGAATCTTTCGTAATATTCATTTGTGTACCCGTCGGGTCCCGGGGCTTTGCTTTTAGGGAGCGATTCTATACACTCAATTATTTCGTTTACTGTGATCGGGGATGCTAGAATTTGTTTTTGGGATTCAGTTACCTCTGGTAATGGAATCTCTGCTAGGTATGCTTGTATACTAGTGTCTGAGGGATTTGGGGTGTTTAGGTCATCTTTGAGATTATATAGCTGGCCATAATATTGTGCGAATTCCCTACATATCTCTGCGGGTAGGTGTAGTTTAGTGCCTGTTTTATGTATTATGTGCGCAATTCGTGTTTGTTGTTGTCTGTCTCTCAAACGTTGAGCCAGGAGTTTGCTCGCCTTGTTGCCTTGTACATATGTGTGCATTTTTAGTCTGTTGAGCATGATTTCAAATTTGTGTAATCTGATCTCCTTGAGCTTCTCTTGTAGGGCAGTTATTCGTCGTTTGTGATCTAGACTTGGAAACGTTTGGTTTTCCCTATGTAGTTGTTCTAACTGCTGTGTAGTTTGAGACAAATCTTTATCGGCTTTCTTTTTAAGGTATGATGATCTGCTTATTAGTGTGCCTCTAATCACAGCTTTATGGGCTAGCCATAGCACATGTGGGTTTCGGACTGACGTAGTGTTTGTGGCGAAGTAGTGCTGTAGGTCTTTTTCTAGTGTAGTACAGAAATCTGTGTCTTTTAGGAGTTGTGCATTCAGACGCCAGGGGCCCTCTGTGTTTATATTCGTATGAGCTTGTAAGTGTTGTTATGACTGGGGCATGATCAGACCAATGAATGGGCGCTATCTCACAGCTCAGCACTTGGGACATGGATGTGTCATGCATTAGACACCCATCAATTCTCGAGTAGGAGTTGTGTGCTTTGGAGTGGTGGGTATATGTTTTTTCTTTCGGATGTAGGGCCCTCCACACGTCCCGTAGGCCGAACGTGGCCAACAGAGTTCTAAGTGCTTTGCTTTGTTTTTTAAGGGTGCCATAGTGTGGGGTAGAGGGAGATCTGGTGGAGTCCACTATTGGGTCAAGAACATGGTTCAGATCTCCGCTAAGTACCAGGGTGCCTTTTCTTACATAAACTGCTTTTGTGAGAACCCCGTGAAGGAAGTTCCTTTGATTAGTGTTTGGGGAATATATGTTGACCAAGGTGTAATCTGAGTCATTGATAGCGCCCTGCCAGATGATGTAACGTCCCCCTGGGTCTATAATGTGTGTGTTTGGTGAAACAGTCAGGTCCTTACTTAGGAGTATGGAGACTCCTCTGGATTTGTGCGGTGTTGTGGCGTGGATTTGGTGGGGGTATTTTTGGGTGCACAGGGATGGGTGAGTGTCGCCCCAAAAGTGCGTTTCTTGGAGATATACGATGTCTGCCTGCATTTTGCGTATGTCCTTTTCTAGTGCATGGCGCTTGAAGGGTATATTCAAACCCTGTACATTATGGGAATATAGTTTAAGACTGAATGTGAGTGGTTGGCGGTTGTGCTGTTCTTGTGTTGTGGATCGAGTTTAGACCTTTGGATCCCCTTATGTTGTCCGTCCCGTGACGTCTAAGTGTATATCCCAGGAGGTATCTGGGTCTCTGGAGGAGTCTTGTGTGGCCTCTGTTAAGTCTGTGCGTGCGAGGGTGTCTGTGTGTGTGTAGCATTCGGAATTCTTTCCTTTCAAGACCTTTATAGGCATCAGTATATTCGATCATAGACATTGCCAAGGAAAAAAAATAACGATAACAGTAAACATATATATATAACCATAACCAAAAATTTTCCCGGGTATTGCGCCCTACGGGAATGCGCGGATAGATTAATGCCTGCTAGTTTCTCCCACTAGCTATGCCCTACGCGGAACCAGTGCGTGGAACCAGGTCGAGACCTTTGGATACCCAGACGACCATGACCCCCGAGCCTCCGGCTCTGGTAAGTGACCCCTGTGAGTTATATGCTTAATCCGATTAAGGGAATCACTGCAGGGCTTAGGGCCGCGGAATAAAGTTACATCGATACTACCCCATACTAACTATGGGTCTCATAGTATGGTGTTTCTTTGGGTGTTGGGCGTTGGGCGGGAGGAGGGGGATGCCATGTAAGACATCGATTTGCCCTGCACGGACAGGAGTGAAGCGGGCCTAGTGTGGTTCCCAGAGGTGAAGCCGCCCCCCCTGTGCAGTGTACAAAACAGAACACTCGGCCCCCCTCCCCTACTGCTATCTCTTACTGCTGCAAAATATCCCCTATTAATCTCTGGCAATATGCAATAGAGGACCATGTGTAGCGCAGAATGTAGTTATATTACCCATTTTCAGACCTTGTTTTGAATAAGTCAATTCTCACAAGTCCCCTGGGTCTTTCGTAGCTATGATATGCAGGTTGTCTCGTCTTTAGGGTAGGCTTCCCATATAGAAGATGATTAGCAGCCTGTCAACCCTGTTATATGCCTGTCGCCGATCTGGAGGACTTGGAATGTCTGGTTTGCTTCCACTCCGATTGTACCTCCA
Source organism: Pelobates fuscus (assembly GCF_036172605.1). Taxonomy (NCBI): domain Eukaryota; kingdom Metazoa; phylum Chordata; class Amphibia; order Anura; family Pelobatidae; genus Pelobates; species Pelobates fuscus. The sequence continues at coordinate 376,655,716 of NC_086317.1, read as the reverse complement.
TTGGCCGTTTGGATCTTTCGGGCTCGGCTGTCGTGATGTTGATGCCCCAGCTTCTTAGCAGGCGGATCGCAGTGCCTACATCCGACGCTGCGTGTGTTTTACCATCTCTGGCTATAAGCAGCTTGATTGGGAAGCCCCAGCGGTATTGGATGTTTCTGTTTCTCAGCTCTGATGTTACTTCTTTAAAGGCCCGCCTGCGCTTCAGGGTTTCGGCGGAGAGGTCAGCAAACACTTGAGTGGCTCTGTATTTTTCCGGCATGTCTTGTGGCGCGCGTTTGGATCGGAGAATCGCCTCTTTGACATGATAATAATGTAGCTTCGTGAGGACATCCCTAGCTGTAGATGCCGGCAGGTGTTGCGGTTTCGCCACCCTGTGGGTTCTGTCCAGGAGCAACATGCTGTGTGGGATGTCAGGAGCTAGTGCTTGAAATAATCCCGTTAGGTAGGCCACAAGGTCTGCGGCTGGGACGTCTTCAGGGACTCCTCTTACCCGTAGGTTCTGGCGTCGGGATCTATCTTCCAAATCAATATTTTTTAGCTCCTGTTGCTCTAGCCGATCTTCCATTTCCTCTAATTTTGTTACTATGCTGTTGTGTGATTCAGCATAGTCAGCCATTTTGCTCTCCATGTGGGCTGTGCGGTTACCAAGGTCTAGGATGTCCCTCCTCAGGTCTGCAATAGCTGCTTGAACTGTGTTCTGGATTTTAACTGTTACAGCGTCCAGCATTTTCTGGAATTGATCTCCCTGAATTTGGATGGTGTCCTGTGGGGAGTGTGGCCTCGACATTTCTCTGTCGTCTCCACTGCCGTCTCCATCTTGCTGTAATGGGGCCGCGGGCTTTTGACTTGCCTGTTTCGTGGCGAAGAAGGAATGTTTTTCCTTGGTCTCCGCCGTTTTCCTTGATCCTCTTTGTGCCATGCTGTAGGTACCGTAATCCTGCCGTGATTTTGGGCTGTTTAGATGCTTTTCACACTGCTTTAGAAGCCGTTAGCCGGGGAGCTCCGTCTCTACGCGTCCATACAGCTCAAGCGCAGGCTCCGCCCCCCCAATGAATTTTCTTAAAGAAAGAATTGCAGTTGGTTTATCATCAGAAGAGAATATGTAGGGAATTCTGGATAGGAAATCAACCTTTTTATTTCTAGAACTGGGTCTATAAGTTCTGTGGAAGTTGAATTGGACAATGTTTTGTTGGTTTGGAGGTTTTCAAGATTCTTGTGATCAGTATAAAAAACAATTGGATTTTCGTTCCCTTGTAAGAGATGACGCCAATTTTCAAAGGCAGCTTTTATTCCTAATAATTCCTTTTCTCAAACAGGATAGTTTCTTTCTGGGGGAAGTCAAAGTTCTTGAGAAGGCAACAGGATGGAGGGGATCTTGAGGAGTTATCTGTTGGGATAGAACAGCTCCTATGGTGGTTTCAGATGCGTTGACTTCAAGTATATAAGGAAGAGATGGATCTGGCATACTTAGAATAGGAGCAGTCATAAATGTATTTTTTAGAACATCAAAGGCATTTTTGGCATTCTTATTTCAAGAAAAGTTTTTGTTGCTGTTGAGAAGATTAAGAGGATGGACTATCTCGGAAAATTCTTAATAAACTTACTGTAAAAGTTTGCAAACCCAATAAACCTTTGATGGAAGTAGGAATATGCCAGTTAAGTATACATTGTATATTTGAGTCATCCATTTTTATTTGATAAAGAGTAATGACATATCCAAGAAAAGTGAGTTCAGTAACTTAAAAATAAAACATTTTTGGTTTTGCACAGAGGTTATGAGTTTTCAATCTTTTCTTTTATTTTTATATTCTTTATTTTTGTTATGCAGGTGAGTACAATGATGCCTGCAATGCCACATCAGCAGAAACAGGCTCAGTTAATTCCACATAGTAAAACAGATGTATGGCATTAGAGAATCAGCACATTTTTTTAAAAAGGTAGTATGAACACCTCCTCCAGCTTGGGTCTTGATGAGCTCTGTTGCCCCATGTCCAGGGTTTTCACCATTCCAGGTGGGTAAGCATGAGACCTGCGGGGAATTTAGAGCGTGGGGAACAGTGTAGGTAGGTGGTCGGTGAGGTAAACATAGATCCACATGGACCCTCCGTCTAGGTGTGGACTTGTATGCCACAGTGGTTTGCAGGGTCGGTGGTGTGGAGGCCGTGGCTTGGGCAGGTTGTCTGTTTTTGATCCTCTGCCAGAATGCTTGGAAGATCGCGTCAAATTTTGCCTCGAAGGTTTCCCTCCATGACTGATCTGCTGGGCTTTTGTGATCGTGGGGCTGCTACTGTGCGGTGGCCATTTTAAGCACACCACGTGGTCCTGTACTCCACAAAAAGCAGTGCCCGTGTTGCAGATAGGTAAGTGCTCCCTGTGGGGATGACCCCCACCGGTCCAGAGGGGGGGTAGCAGGGCTACAGAGCCCTGGGGCTGCAGTGAGATGCGCACTTCAAGGCGGGAGATCGGCCGCCTAACTCCACCTTTAGGCTGCTAGTCACGCTAGGCCGCAGTGCAGGACGAGGTCTCCTTCAGGCAGTTCAATTTTGTTCAGGTTGGAACTGCTCTTCCAGCTGTGGTTTCAGTTTGCTACGAGTGTCTGACTTAGTTTATCCAGGACTAAAGCCTCGTATTCTGAGGTTTGGCTCGAATTTTGCAAGAGCTAGTTGAAGACACGTCTGGCCATCTTGGACGTCAAGCCCCGCTCCCATGAGTTTTCAATCTTAAGACCCACCTTACATGTTTTATGTGATCGTTGAGATTATCTGAATAGATTACAATATTGTCTAAGCAAATAATGACGCCCATGTCCAATATGTCTCTGAAAATGTTGTTTATGAAATGTTGAAATGTGGCCGGTGCAATACAAAGTTCAAATGGTATGACAAGACATTCAAAAAGCCTGTATCTAGTGCGTAATGCTGTTTTCTATTTGTGGATAAATATGACCGAATGGAAACAGGGGGGAAGCGTTTCGGCCTCTTTCTTACTAAATACATCAATGAATTCTGAATAACATTCAGGTATCTTTTCTTCTTCAGTGAGTTGGAGAATAGGTGAAACATGTATTATGACAGTAGTTAGAATTGAAATCGATGAGAAATTGAGACCATTGGATTACAGGATAATGTAAATTCAACCAATTTATTCCCAATACAACTAGAAACAGCAGGGACTTTACTACATCAAACACCATGAATTGAGAATGGTTGTGATTTATTGTCATCCTTAAAGGAATTGTCTCCTGCTTTATAGGACCAGAGGAAATTAGAGAACCATCAACAACTCTCACAGAAACAAAGAAGCTCTTTGCACACAGGGAACTTTATTTTTTTCAACAAAGAATGAATCGAGAAACACCCCACCAGCCCCAGAGTCTATGATGGCCTCAGTTACTTACCTTTCTTTGTCCCACTGCAAAATGAGAGGACCCGGGGAGCTTTTGCCAGCAGCTCCGCTGGGTTCCTCTCGCGAGGTCGGAGCAACGCTCAAATCTTGTGAGAGTGAACTCTAGCCACTAGATTTCACTCACTACTTGGACCACCAGCGATGGCAGCAAGGATCCGTCCTCCCAGGCAAAAGGTAAGAAGAGAGGGGGGCTATATCCTAATCTGTCCCCCCCCCCCCACACAATCACTACAATCAAATTCACACACACAGGACCCTCACACACACAGCACACTAACAGCACCCTCACACACACAGCACACTAACAGCGCCCTCTCACACACACAAAACACAGCACACTAACAGCACCATCACAGACACACACACATCACCCTCACACACACACAGCACACTAACAGTACCCTCACACACACAGCCCACTAACAGCACCATCACACACACACAGCACCCCCACACACACAAACACACACACACACACACAGCACCTTCGCACACACAGCACCCTCGCACACACACATCACCCTCAGAGCACTATCACACACACAGCACCCTCACAGCACACTACCAGCTCTCTCTCTCTCTCTCTCTCTCACACACACACACACACACACACACACACACACACAGCACCCTTACACACACACACACACACACATCAGTATATGTATGTATATGTGTGTGTGTGTGTGTGTATGTAAATATATATATATATATATATATACATATATATATATATATATATATATATATATATATGCACACCCTAATACAATAGGCTGCGCACACCTATGGTGATATCATTCCACTGAGTATCTACAGCCCACCTTTTGAACTCGGCGATGTAATCCTCAACAGGTCTTTTGCCTTGTTGAAGGGCTCTGACTGCTAGATCAGCTATGGATTATTTATTTGGATCCTCATATAAAAGATACTTAGCATCAAATAATTCCTCAATTGAATCAATTATTGGATCATTGTTTTCCAGGAAGGAATGTGCCCGGAGCATAGGTTTTTCCCTTGGGAATGACATGACGAAGCATACTTTCACTCTATCAGTGGGATAAGATCTAGGTTTAAGAGCAAATAGTAGTTTAAATGAATTTAAAAAAAATTCTGTTACACACAGCAGGATTACTTGCTTCATGAGTTTTTCCACCAGAGAGGGACGTGGGGAATTTCTGGTTTTGGACATATGTGAGAATCCTTTAATTGGTGAGTTGCAATTCCTGCATACCTTGAGACATGTCCACTGTTTGGTTTAGCGAAAAGATCTGTGAGGACATTGCTGCTGGTTCCATAACTAGGCTTAGTTAATATGTAATGCTTTAGAATTGAAAGAGAAACACAACTGCAGATTTGAAGTGGAGAATATATTTTCATTTAATTAATAAAGAAATGTAGCTTAATTAGCAAAAGGCCAGCAAGCAAAAATATAGATGACTGTAGCTTTACATACATACTCCAGCAAGGATATAGTGTAGATGGTTGTTGCAAATTGAAAAGCAGGACTTTAGCAAAGATGAAATGCAAGTAGCAAAGAGTAGCAAGCAATAGACAGCTGAAGCAGAAAAGTTGAGTTCCTAATAAAGCAGGCAAGTAGTATTTTAGGATACTTATGGTTGGATGAAGATGGTCCTTTAACAAGCCGGGTCAATTGGGGCTGTAGAAAGCAGCTTGAACAGTGAACAGTCGGGGTTAGAGAGGGAAAGAGTGGCAGAAACGTTTGGACAGTCTGATATCAGAGGCCAGGAGAAGGCAGCAGAATACGTTTAACAGTCGAGAAGTTTGGTACACAATCAATAAACACGAAGAGGAGCTTAGTTGGCAAAGATAACTCAGAGGATACTTACAAATTAACTAAGCACTTCCAATCTGGCTCGGCTTCCCTATGAGGGGTGGGAAGATCGCATTATAGAGGTGGGTGGAGACTCCGACCAGCTATACCTGGAAGTGCATTGAGGGAACGAGGCTACGGTAAGATCTGACACCTATAGTGTTCCTTTAATAGTGTTTTATATTATTTTTTTCTTTTGTTCCCTGAGAACTGATCTTAATATAGAGTGATCCTTTTATCAAAGAACGATTTGGGTACACGATGCATACTGGATCCTGTAGTAGTGGATGGAAGGCGGAAGTAATGTAATGGTAAATAGTCAATATGTGTTGCTTCACCTTCTTGGAAGCACCAAACTAAAAGGATTATAGACTATGTAGGCAGGAAAAAGACCTGGAAGTGACATGACGGGTTAGACTGGGTTGCGTCAATCCCAGGGGTTAACACAATTGATGTTTGTGATATTGGCCTGCCTCCTACACGCCACACCTGCAAAAGGAGCATTCCGATTGGGAGATGGAGGAAAATTGGCAGATATTTCAGTGATTTAAAAGAAGAAGCGGAGAAGTGCAAATATGTTGATTGATAAAGCTTGAAGAGAGCAAAACGCAGTTTGACAGGAATAAGAGGACTTTTGATTCTTGTTTTATTGATATTTTATTCTGTTTATAATTTGATTATTTTATTTTGTTAAATAAACAAGTTGGTTACACTTTCTTTCTTACACCTTTTGTAGTCCCTACTTTGTCTTATGTTTTAACCCCTTAAGGACTGAGCCAAATGTACAAGTTGTGAACAAAACAAAACGTAAACAAAACCTGGCAAAATGGGAGAAAATAAGAAATGTTGTTATTTTTTTAGTTCTACATGACATTATAACTGTCAATGTCATAATACTGTTTGCTTTTACTGCAATAAAATACACATATGTGTATTCAGCAAAGTCTCACATGTAAAACAGTACCCCCTATGTACAGGTTTTATGGTGTTTTGGGAAGTTACAGGGTCAAACATAGCACGTTACATTTGAAATTGAAATTCGCCAGATTGGTTACGTTGCCTTTGAGACTGTATAGTAGCCCAGGAATTACATTTACACCCATAATGGCATACCATTTGCAATAGTAGACAACCCAAGGTATTGCAAATGGGGTATGTCCAGTCTTTTTTAGTAGCCATTTGATCACAAACACTGGCCAAATTTAGCGTTCGTATTTGTTTGTGTGTAAAAAATGCAAAACACGCCAATTTTGGCCAGTGTTTGTGACTAAGTGGCTACTAAAAAAGACTGGACATATACCCCATTTGCAATACCTTGGGTTGTCTACTATTGCAAATGGTATGCCATCATAGGGGTAATTTTCATTCTTGGGCTACCATAGGGTCACAAAGGTAACGTAAGCAATCTGGCGAATTTTAATGTGAAAAAAATGAAACACAAGCCTTATATTTGACGCTGTAACTTTTGAAAACACCATAAAACCTGTACATGAGGGGTACTGTTGTACTCGGGAGACTTCGCTGAACACAAATATTTGTGTTTCAAAACAGTAAAAAGCATCGCAGCAATAATATCGTCCGTGTAAGGGCTGTTTGTGCGTGAAAAATGCAAAAAACTTCACTTTTACTGGCGATATCATCGTTGTAATAAATGTTACTGTTTTGAAACACTAATATTTGTGTTCAGCGAAGTCTCCCGAGTAAAACAGTACCCCCCATGTACAGGTTTTATAGTGTCTTGGAAAGTTATAGGGTTAAATATAGTGCTAGCAAATTAAATTCCCTTTACTTTCGGCATGGGTTGTCAGGCAGGTCCCGCTAATTGTAATTAATTAGGATACCTAATTATGTAAAAATATTACATAAATATATGTGTAGAATTAATATATGTATATATATATATATATATATATATATATATACATATGTGTATATATACGTATATATATATATATCATTTTTTTAAATATTTTTATTTATATATAGGTATATATACAGTGATATATACATATATATTTATGTATATAGATATATATATTATTTCGTTCTACGTGTATTTTGATATAAATATATATATATATATTAATATCACAATACAGTTAGAACGAAATAACACACATCTATATATTTTTAATTATTTATTTTTAATTATTTAATTTTATTTTTTTACGTATTTACATATTTTTTATATTATATATAAATTTATATAACAATAATTATATATATATTTAATCAGTATCAGTCTATATATATATAATCTAAGTATATATTTTTATTTTTTACACTTATTTAACTTTTATGTTATTTGATTTCAGCCAGCAGGGGGACTAACTGTCATTACAGGCAAGGACCTCACTCTCACATGGCCCGGGGGGGCTGAAGAGGGTGGACGTGCCGCGGGGGGCTCCCTGGGAGTCACCCCAACCGTGATCGCCAGCGACCGGGTAAGTAAAAAAAAACCCGGAGGGTGTACAATTACGCCCGGCGGCGCTTAGAGCCACTTAAAAAAGGACGTAATTGTACGCCCTCCGGTCTTAAGGGGTTAAAGAAAACTAGAGCAGAGCAGAAAAAAAAACAGATCCTGAGAGAGGGAGAGAAGAGGAATCGATTGGGGAAAGGTAAGTTCGGCATGACAGTGCTTTGTAACACTTTGTATTATGTGACACTTCCGGATTTCAAGTGCAGAGGAGAAAGGTATACAAAAGGTATATATGTGGATACAGAATGGCTCATGAGCCCTTTTACAATATTGCAGCAACGTTCGCTTATTCTCACTTTTAATGGTCTGATTGTCCTGCCAACATATTTTAGTCCGCAGGGGCACTCCAGCAGGTATATCACATTGTTACTGTTACATGTGATTACATCATATATATTAAGAGTTTTATTTGTATTGTTCGTATTCCGGAAACCGGAAATACCCAGTACACACACCGGAATTGAATAGTCAATCAGGAGACTATTTAAGCAACAACGGACCCGGTTAGTAGATATTCACTTTTGAGAAAGCTGCAAGCGAAACGCGTCAAGTGGAGACTGAGGACAATACTCAAGGACTGGCTTTTATTTATAGTTCACTTTTTTTTTTTTTTAATTCTTTATTTTTGCAGTGCAACAAAAATCATAACAGCAGGCGTGTGGTGCCCCAATAGCATTCCTCACGCTGATTATTGACATTTTGACAATGGGGTTTCCATAAATCCATGCACATATTTGTTTATTTTATCGAGGTCGTTCACGTTTAAGTTTTACGCTGAGTATACAATTAAAATGTGGTCTTGGTTTAGCTACGCAGGTCTAACGATACCTTAGCGGTAAGATGTGTTACATACTGCATGCAATCTAGTCGCTAGCTTGTCTGACTAATCTAAGATACATGGGAAATAAAACATCGCTAACTATAAAATGAGACATCTAAAGGACCAGTTACCCTGATTAGGCACAGAAAGAGCATTGAGAGGTAGTTAACAGCTGTCATACCAAGCATAGCATGTTGTAGCGAATACATTTGCAATTAACATGTTGTAACGTTTAGTTGCATGTTTGAAGTCTCTGAACAGATATGAACTTCTGGCAGGTTAGTGGTTTTTGCCGCATGTTTTGCCAGGCAGTGTAACATTGGTATAGATTTTTACTGTCTTCTAGAACCCTCCAAAATGGCCAACTCTGGGCATGTTGCTAGGTATCTAGAGGAGAATTAAGCAAAAAAAAAAAAAGTAAACGGGGCACAAGAAGTAACGGTGGTGTAGAACAGTGGCTCTGAGAACTCTTTGAAAGGGTTATGTTAGTTAAGTAGGTACGTCTGTACTATAACCAATTATTTAAGAGTAAGTATGCATGTAGAATCACGTCAGCCTTGGTAGACAGGGTTACACATAAGTGAGGAAGCAATGATCTAGCTGAAACATTCAAGCCCTCCTATAATGTCTTATCTTGCTGGCTGCCATGCTAACAAGGGTCCAGTAACTAGCAGTTTATTATCTCACTGTTTAGTAGGTCACGGATTGCTCTAGGGCTGTATGGTGTGCATAATGTGGACCAACGTGCATGCAGCTGAGATGTCTCTGGCATAGCATTAGGTAAGATTAAACAATTATGCTTTAGTGTATGGAATGCAGGGTTATGTCCTATGCAGGTCAGACTATGTAGCTTAGGTTACCTTGTAGGCTATCATTGAGTGTTTGCTGATGCTACGCTATGGGTCCGTCAAGTAAGAGGGTTCAGTGCGATGGAGTATACGAGGTAACATAAAAACGTTAAATTGCAAATAACTGATTAAGCAGGGTAGGTCCGATGTAGGTGTAATCTACGTGGCCTGAAAGCGGGGAGTCAAGGGCACAATATGGCAGCTGAGTTGGGGCATTGGCCCCAAGCTATAAGTGCATGGCAAAGTATTATGAAAGTAAGTCCCATGTGGACATGTATAACCCTATGGGGAGGCCGGCCGGGTCACAGCTATGGTCCGGTAGGGGTGTGAGCAGGTTCAGCGGTTATAGCCGGGCTGATAGTGGGTAAGCATGGGGTCGTGTCAGGCGAGATGCTGTGCGTGGGTGCTCATGTGTATGCCTGTGAGCCCTAGGATGGGGGGGGGGGCGAGAGGCAAGATACCTGCGTCGTGTCAGGATATGTAGGTCGTCGTAGGGGTTTAACAAGGATTGATGTCTCCGCAACGGTGAAAAAACAGAGGTTGGTAAAACCAGAAAGAATAACAATTAAAAGTTAATTATCGTCCCGTGGGTCACTTGAGTCTCCCTCAAGTAGTGACAGTCGCGTAGGAGTCAGGTGTTCCTCCCTGGGGGATGAAGATGGAGGTTCTTGCTGGATCCCAGGCATGGGGTGGAGGAGTTGCGGCGTGTGGCCCCTGTGGTATCAGCAAGTCCATAGACAGGCCCATGTCCTGTAGGAGTGTCGTTGCGCTCTGGAGGTCCTGGATGAGGTACGTTTCATGTCCATGTTGGACCTTGAGCATGCGGGATTGGTGCCAGCGGTAACGAGTCCCATGTTGTTGGAGTAAGGAGGTGAGCGGTCGTAGCGTTCGCCGCCAGGCTAGCGTGCCACTCGATAAGTCGGCGTAAAAGGAGATCGCCATGTTTTCAATTTGAAGGGGTGCTTTGTCCCGTATTGCAGTGAGGACCGCAGCTTTGTCTTTCCCATTTTGGAAGGTAATTATCAAGTCCCTGGGGACTGTGGTTGTTGCCTTGTTGGGTTTAGGAATTCGATAAAATCTTTCCAGTGTGATAGCGGACCCTTGCTTTTGTGGCAATAAAGCCTCTTTTTGCGTCTCAAAAATTGTGGCAGGTCTGTTTCGGGGATGTTTTCTGAGACCCCTCTAAGTTTAAGATTATTTCTTCGCCGTGAGTCTTCTAGGGCCGCAAAACGGCGTTCATGTAGTATATTCTGCTGCTGCAGGGCATGGACGGCTTGATGAAGCTGGGTAATGTGTTGGGTATTCACTTGGGATGTTCCTTCCAGGGCCCCAATGCGGCCAGCCAGTCCCTGTAGGTCGCTTTGTACTGCTTTGATATCCACCGAGATGTTCCTTTGCAGGTCTGCCAATAATTCTTTTAGGACCGATATGGTCACAGGTGAGGCATCCGACCCTGCTTTGTTAAGTTTCTTTTGTGAGGGAGCCGGTGCTGGCACGGGTGAGTAGTCTTCATCGGCGTCGGCGGACAACTCGTCTGAGAAGTCTGAGCAACCGCCAGAAAGTGCGGCCATCTTGGGCCCGCTGGCGCCATGCGCTTGCCTCCACATGTCCCCGATTGTAAGTCCCGGAGCGGGTTTGTCTGCTGTTATACGCTTGGACTTGCGTCCCATGTTGTTCTAGCTGACCCTGTGGGCTGTTGTGGTCAGGTTTTTGCGGTTTTTACGCCCGGTTTCAGTCGTTTTTGGTATGGTGAGCACGGAGCTACAGGCTAGTGCGTCCGTTCACCTCCGTGGTCAGGCTCCTCCCATAGTTCACTTTTTAAGTATAGTTTTACATAATTTTTTATACTATTTTTTTTTACTTAAAAATAAAGACTCCTTTAATATCCAGTCATATATTTTACCTCATACTCTTACCATCTTTCTGCTGTTACGGGTCCATGTATATCCCTAGGTGGGGATTGTTTCACCTAAGGCTCCATATACTAGAGCAGGTCATTGCTCTAGTACAGTGTTTCCCAACCCAGTCCTCAAGGCACACCTACCAGTCCAGGATTTAAGGATTACCCAGTTTTGTCTAAGGTGTTTTTTCTTTTTTTTCTAAAAACACCTTAGACAAAACTTGGTAATCCTTAAATCCTGGACTGGTTGGTGTGCCTTGAGGACTGGGTTGGGAAACACTGCTCTAGTAGATGTAAGTAGGTCTATTTTTTACCTATTCAATATCCATTGGTATATACATATATATATCTGTATCTTTTTCATATGATAAACCTCACCCTTTTGAGAACCACACAGTGTTGAACCATCACAAATAAATCCATAGACGGGGATTATTCTGTCCAGGCTCCTTAAATAGAGCTTATTAAGCTCTAAAAAGCGTGAGTGTTCCTTTGGCACCAAATACTATATTTATCACTATTACCATTGCATACTGCACTATTATTGTATCTTCTTTTTTTTAAGATACACAATTGTGGAAACTACTGTCCTTTTTTGTATGTATGTATTCATATTCCTAGTGCTGTTCACCTATCTATTTGTTTTATTCTATAGCATAGCTAAGTATTGTTAGTATAATTAATATATGCTCCACTTTTTTAATTTTATTTTTTTAGCTCAAATAAATGCTTTTTATTGTGATTTTTATATCATGTATATTTTGTGATTCAATTTGTGCAAGTGGAAATTTTTAGATACCAAGGAATGTAATATGAGTAATTTTGATTTTAAGCAAACATTTTGGACAAAATCTCCTACTGAGCTAGTGTTACAGCTTAATTTTGACATTCAGATTTTAATTCATGGCAATTCAGACTTTAGTGATTAAACCACCTATTGCTAAAAATTCTCTGCATTTCACATTACAAGTATATTTAAGATGTTTATGTTTTACAAAAAGAATACATTGAAACACCTCTTGTTTTCAAGTATGTCCCAGATAACATGTTATGACTCAACTGTTGGTTACACTTTCTTTCTTACACCTTTTGTAGTCCCTACTTTGTCTTATGTTTTAACCCCTTAAGGACTGAGCCAAATGTACAAGTTGTGAACAAAACAAAACGTAAACAAAACCTGGCAAAATGGGAGAAAATAAGAAATGTTGTTATTTTTTTAGTTCTACATGACATTATAACTGTCAATGTCATAATACTGTTTGCTTTTACTGCAATAAAATACACATATGTGTATTCAGCAAAGTCTCACATGTAAAACAGTACCCCCTATGTACAGGTTTTATGGTGTTTTGGGAAGTTACAGGGTCAAACATAGCACGTTACATTTGAAATTGAAATTCGCCAGATTGGTTACGTTGCCTTTGAGACTGTATAGTAGCCCAGGAATTACATTTACACCCATAATGGCATACCATTTGCAATAGTAGACAACCCAAGGTATTACAAATGGGGTATGTCCAGTCTTTTTTAGTAGCCATTTGATCACAAACACTGGCCAAATTTAGCGTTCGTATTTGTTTGTGTGTAAAAAATGCAAAACACGCCAATTTTGGCCAGTGTTTGTGACTAAGTGGCTACTAAAAAAGACTGGACATATACCCCATTTGCAATACCTTGGGTTGTCTACTATTGCAAATGGTATGCCATCATAGGGGTAATTTTCATTCTTGGGCTACCATAGGGTCACAAAGGTAACGTAAGCAATCTGGCGAATTTTAATGTGAAAAAAATGAAACACAAGCCTTATATTTGACGCTGTAACTTTTGAAAACACCATAAAACCTGTACATGAGGGGTACTGTTGTACTCGGGAGACTTCGCTGAACACAAATATTTGTGTTTCAAAACAGTAAAAAGCATCGCAGCAATAATATCGTCCGTGTAAGGGCTGTTTGTGCGTGAAAAATGCAAAAAACTTCACTTTTACTGGCGATATCATCGTTGTAATAAATGTTACTGTTTTGAAACACTAATATTTGTGTTCAGCGAAGTCTCCCGAGTAAAACAGTACCCCCCATGTACAGGTTTTATAGTGTCTTGGAAAGTTATAGGGTTAAATATAGTGCTAGCAAATTAAATTCCCTTTACTTTCGGCATGGGTTGTCAGGCAGGTCCCGCTAATTGTAATTAATTAGGATACCTAATTATGTAAAAATATTACATAAATATATGTGTAGAATTAATATATGTATATATATATATATATATATATATATATACATAAGTGTATATATACGTATATATATATATATCATTTTTTTAAATATTTTTATTTATATATAGGTATATATACAGTGATATATACATATATATTTATGTATATAGATATATATATTATTTCGTTCTACGTGTATTTTGATATAAATATATATATATATATTAATATCACAATACAGTTAGAACGAAATAACACACATCTATATATTTTTAATTATTTATTTTTAATTATTTAATTTTATTTTTTTACGTATTTACATATTTTTTATATTATATATAAATTTATATAACAATAATTATATATATATTTAATCAGTATCAGTCTATATATATATAATCTAAGTATATATTTTTATTTTTTACACTTATTTAACTTTTATGTTATTTGATTTCAGCCAGCAGGGGGACTAACTGTCATTACAGGCAAGGACCTCACTCTCACATGGCCCGGGGGGGCTGAAGAGGGTGGACGTGCCGCGGGGGGCTCCCTGGGAGTCACCCCAACCGTGATCGCCAGCGACCGGGTAAGTAAAAAAAAACCCGGAGGGTGTACAATTACGCCCGGCGGCGCTTAGAGCCACTTAAAAAAGGACGTAATTGTACGCCCTCCGGTCTTAAGGGGTTAAAGAAAACTAGAGCAGAGCAGAAAAAAAAACAGATCCTGAGAGAGGGAGAGAAGAGGAATCGATTGGGGAAAGGTAAGTTCGGCATGACAGTGCTTTGTAACACTTTGTATTATGTGACACTTCCGGATTTCAAGTGCAGAGGAGAAAGGTATACAAAAGGTATATATGTGGATACAGAATGGCTCATGAGCCCTTTTACAATATTGCAGCAACGTTCGCTTATTCTCACTTTTAATGGTCTGATTGTCCTGCCAACATATTTTAGTCCGCAGGGGCACTCCAGCAGGTATATCACATTGTTACTGTTACATGTGATTACATCATATATATTAAGAGTTTTATTTGTATTGTTCGTATTCCGGAAACCGGAAATACCCAGTACACACACCGGAATTGAATAGTCAATCAGGAGACTATTTAAGCAACAACGGACCCGGTTAGTAGATATTCACTTTTGAGAAAGCTGCAAGCGAAACGCGTCAAGTGGAGACTGAGGACAATACTCAAGGACTGGCTTTTATTTATAGTTCACTTTTTTTTTTTTTTAATTCTTTATTTTTGCAGTGCAACAAAAATCATAACAGCAGGCGTGTGGTGCCCCAATAGCATTCCTCACGCTGATTATTGACATTTTGACAATGGGGTTTCCATAAATCCATGCACATATTTGTTTATTTTATCGAGGTCGTTCACGTTTAAGTTTTACGCTGAGTATACAATTAAAATGTGGTCTTGGTTTAGCTACGCAGGTCTAACGATACCTTAGCGGTAAGATGTGTTACATACTGCATGCAATCTAGTCGCTAGCTTGTCTGACTAATCTAAGATACATGGGAAATAAAACATCGCTAACTATAAAATGAGACATCTAAAGGACCAGTTACCCTGATTAGGCACAGAAAGAGCATTGAGAGGTAGTTAACAGCTGTCATACCAAGCATAGCATGTTGTAGCGAATACATTTGCAATTAACATGTTGTAACGTTTAGTTGCATGTTTGAAGTCTCTGAACAGATATGAACTTCTGGCAGGTTAGTGGTTTTTGCCGCATGTTTTGCCAGGCAGTGTAACATTGGTATAGATTTTTACTGTCTTCTAGAACCCTCCAAAATGGCCAACTCTGGGCATGTTGCTAGGTATCTAGAGGAGAATTAAGCAAAAAAAAAAAAAGTAAACGGGGCACAAGAAGTAACGGTGGTGTAGAACAGTGGCTCTGAGAACTCTTTGAAAGGGTTATGTTAGTTAAGTAGGTACGTCTGTACTATAACCAATTATTTAAGAGTAAGTATGCATGTAGAATCACGTCAGCCTTGGTAGACAGGGTTACACATAAGTGAGGAAGCAATGATCTAGCTGAAACATTCAAGCCCTCCTATAATGTCTTATCTTGCTGGCTGCCATGCTAACAAGGGTCCAGTAACTAGCAGTTTATTATCTCACTGTTTAGTAGGTCACGGATTGCTCTAGGGCTGTATGGTGTGCATAATGTGGACCAACGTGCATGCAGCTGAGATGTCTCTGGCATAGCATTAGGTAAGATTAAACAATTATGCTTTAGTGTATGGAATGCAGGGTTATGTCCTATGCAGGTCAGACTATGTAGCTTAGGTTACCTTGTAGGCTATCATTGAGTGTTTGCTGATGCTACGCTATGGGTCCGTCAAGTAAGAGGGTTCAGTGCGATGGAGTATACGAGGTAACATAAAAACGTTAAATTGCAAATAACTGATTAAGCAGGGTAGGTCCGATGTAGGTGTAATCTACGTGGCCTGAAAGCGGGGAGTCAAGGGCACAATATGGCAGCTGAGTTGGGGCATTGGCCCCAAGCTATAAGTGCATGGCAAAGTATTATGAAAGTAAGTCCCATGTGGACATGTATAACCCTATGGGGAGGCCGGCCGGGTCACAGCTATGGTCCGGTAGGGGTGTGAGCAGGTTCAGCGGTTATAGCCGGGCTGATAGTGGGTAAGCATGGGGTCGTGTCAGGCGAGATGCTGTGCGTGGGTGCTCATGTGTATGCCTGTGAGCCCTAGGATGGGGGGGGGGCGAGAGGCAAGATACCTGCGTCGTGTCAGGATATGTAGGTCGTCGTAGGGGTTTAACAAGGATTGATGTCTCCGCAACGGTGAAAAAACAGAGGTTGGTAAAACCAGAAAGAATAACAATTAAAAGTTAATTATCGTCCCGTGGGTCACTTGAGTCTCCCTCAAGTAGTGACAGTCGCGTAGGAGTCAGGTGTTCCTCCCTGGGGGATGAAGATGGAGGTTCTTGCTGGATCCCAGGCATGGGGTGGAGGAGTTGCGGCGTGTGGCCCCTGTGGTATCAGCAAGTCCATAGACAGGCCCATGTCCTGTAGGAGTGTCGTTGCGCTCTGGAGGTCCTGGATGAGGTACGTTTCATGTCCATGTTGGACCTTGAGCATGCGGGATTGGTGCCAGCGGTAACGAGTCCCATGTTGTTGGAGTAAGGAGGTGAGCGGTCGTAGCGTTCGCCGCCAGGCTAGCGTGCCACTCGATAAGTCGGCGTAAAAGGAGATCGCCATGTTTTCAATTTGAAGGGGTGCTTTGTCCCGTATTGCAGTGAGGACCGCAGCTTTGTCTTTCCCATTTTGGAAGGTAATTATCAAGTCCCTGGGGACTGTGGTTGTTGCCTTGTTGGGTTTAGGAATTCGATAAAATCTTTCCAGTGTGATAGCGGACCCTTGCTTTTGTGGCAATAAAGCCTCTTTTTGCGTCTCAAAAATTGTGGCAGGTCTGTTTCGGGGATGTTTTCTGAGACCCCTCTAAGTTTAAGATTATTTCTTCGCCGTGAGTCTTCTAGGGCCGCAAAACGGCGTTCAGTAGTATATTCTGCTGCTGCAGGGCATGGACGGCTTGATGAAGCTGGGTAATGTGTTGGGTATTCACTTGGGATGTTCCTTCCAGGGCCCCAATGCGGCCAGCCAGTCCCTGTAGGTCGCTTTGTACTGCTTTGATATCCACCGAGATGTTCCTTTGCAGGTCTGCCAATAATTCTTTTAGGACCGATATGGTCACAGGTGAGGCATCCGACCCTGCTTTGTTAAGTTTCTTTTGTGAGGGAGCCGGTGCTGGCACGGGTGAGTAGTCTTCATCGGCGTCGGCGGACAACTCGTCTGAGAAGTCTGAGCAACCGCCAGAAAGTGCGGCCATCTTGGGCCCGCTGGCGCCATGCGCTTGCCTCCACATGTCCCCGATTGTAAGTCCCGGAGCGGGTTTGTCTGCTGTTATACGCTTGGACTTGCGTCCCATGTTGTTCTAGCTGACCCTGTGGGCTGTTGTGGTCAGGTTTTTGCGGTTTTTACGCCCGGTTTCAGTCGTTTTTGGTATGGTGAGCACGGAGCTACAGGCTAGTGCGTCCGTTCACCTCCGTGGTCAGGCTCCTCCCATAGTTCACTTTTTAAGTATAGTTTTACATAATTTTTTATACTATTTTTTTTTACTTAAAAATAAAGACTCCTTTAATATCCAGTCATATATTTTACCTCATACTCTTACCATCTTTCTGCTGTTACGGGTCCATGTATATCCCTAGGTGGGGATTGTTTCACCTAAGGCTCCATATACTAGAGCAGGTCATTGCTCTAGTACAGTGTTTCCCAACCCAGTCCTCAAGGCACACCTACCAGTCCAGGATTTAAGGATTACCCAGTTTTGTCTAAGGTGTTTTTTCTTTTTTTTCTAAAAACACCTTAGACAAAACTTGGTAATCCTTAAATCCTGGACTGGTTGGTGTGCCTTGAGGACTGGGTTGGGAAACACTGCTCTAGTAGATGTAAGTAGGTCTATTTTTTACCTATTCAATATCCATTGGTATATACATATATATATCTGTATCTTTTTCATATGATAAACCTCACCCTTTTGAGAACCACACAGTGTTGAACCATCACAAATAAATCCATAGACGGGGATTATTCTGTCCAGGCTCCTTAAATAGAGCTTATTAAGCTCTAAAAAGCGTGAGTGTTCCTTTGGCACCAAATACTATATTTATCACTATTACCATTGCATACTGCACTATTATTGTATCTTCTTTTTTTTAAGATACACAATTGTGGAAACTACTGTCCTTTTTTGTATGTATGTATTCATATTCCTAGTGCTGTTCACCTATCTATTTGTTTTATTCTATAGCATAGATAAGTATTGTTAGTATAATTAATATATGCTCCACTTTTTTAATTTTATTTTTTTAGCTCAAATAAATGCTTTTTATTGTGATTTTTATATCATGTATATTTTGTGATTCAATTTGTGCAAGTGGAAATTTTTAGATACCAAGGAATGTAATATGAGTAATTTTGATTTTAAGCAAACATTTTGGACAAAATCTCCTACTGAGCTAGTGTTACAGCTTAATTTTGACATTCAGATTTTAATTCATGGCAATTCAGAATTTAGTGATTAAACCACCTATTGCTAAAAATTCTCTGCATTTCACATTACAAGTATATTTAAGATGTTTATGTTTTACAAAAAGAATACATTGAAACACCTCTTGTTTTCAAGTATGTCCCAGATAACATGTTATGACTCAACTGTTCACAAAGATGGGTAAAGGATAGACATATGGCACATTATGCAGTGCTGTTTCCTTTAATTAGTAACAAAGAATTACATTTAAGAAACACTGAATTCTGGATTTTTTGGGGATCGTTATGTATATAGCTATATTGGTGAAATTCCATGATTTGGTTTGGTAGACACCCTTCAAACTGACTTACTTGATTTCAGATATGTATATCTATATACAGAGAGAGAGAAAGAGAGAGAGCAATTATTAACCAGTTTAGATGTTTAAAGACACATCTTTGTAAAGGAAATCTGTTAAATCATCTGTTTCTGTGAAAGTTATTGTAACCTTGCATCGTTATCTGTCTTGAATTGTATCAGTCCTACACTATTCTATTTCAGTTCTCTGGAATCATTTCTGACATAGAGATCTCAATCATCATCTTCAACATCACAAACATCTTTAGTCTCTCAACATACTTGTTTGCAAACAGCTGGAGAAATCCCTGTGACGTCTTCCAACTCACTATATCTTTGATGCTGCAATATGCTACAATCTCCCATTATGGTATTGTCGTTTAAGCTTTGAGGCTTTGATGGTTTTGATGTTGCCCATTAATTCCAAATGTTCTAAATGAGGGAGTATACCCTCGTCCTTATACTTTTGATGAGGTAGTGGAGCAAATTATAAATTTACATTAGCTTCCTTTCTTTCCAAGTTCTATGAAGTCTAAGTTCGCAAAGCAGCTATAGTACTTACTTTCTTCCTAGTCCAGATATCAACCAAAACTTTATTTTATGGTAAGACGGGGTAGAGCCATGCTTAGAATCATTAGCACTCTGCCTATCTATCTCTGGATTATATAGAACATGCAAGGTTTTTACATGTACTAGATGATGTAAGGCTAACAGAATCCACCTCGTCAAGTCACAATTAAATGAATTTTACACTGTAATTGTGTGGTTCTGGGTTCATAAGTTACCAAAGTGTAAGCGCAAAAAAGATGCCCAAATGTTTGAGACTCAGTTTCATTGCTCGGTTCTAACCACAAGGCACACACTCAAACATATGCATTAACCAGTAGATGTTCTGCCATAGACGGCAACAGGACCAGAAAAATAACAACCATTTAAAGTGCTACATGATGTTTAGTGAGGGGAAAATACATAAAAACCCTGTATGAATTTAATCTTGAAGGCCATCAAAAGTGTCTGCATTCCACATGCATACTAGTGCACCTAAAAATGCTTCAAATAGTTCAACTTAAACAGCTTAATTCTCTCACTATATCTGTCTTTGAATTATTATGTGAATACTACAAACTCCTTACACCAAGCATGTCAAACTCGCGGGCCGCATGCAGCCCAGAAGGACCGTCTTTGCGGCCTGGCGAGCCGCGAGTGCATGCTGGTGTTATAGCAGAGTATGCACCTGCTTTCCCCATATTGCAGGTGCCTACTCTGCTAGCACTTATGCGACCAGCGAGGGAGCTCAGTGTTGCTGCTCCTCACTGCTCCCTCGTGCGCACCGTCTGAAGTGAAGCCGGGCGCCAGAATATGACGTCATGTTCCCGCACCCGGAATCACTAAACCGCGCGAGGGAGCAGTGAGGAGCAGGAAGGAACCAGGGAGATGCCCCACATATGCATAAGGTAAGGAGCAATAAAGAAAATAATGTGTGTGCAAGAATGTGTAAGTGTGTGTGTGTGTTGGTCTGTGAGTATGTGTGTGTGTGTGTGTCAGTGTGTCTGTATGTGTGTGTCTGTCAGTGAATATGTGTGTGTGTCAGTGGGAGGATCAGATTTGTCACAGGGTGGTAGAGGGGGGTGCTGTGGTTTAGTAGAGGGGTGGCTGGGATTTAGTAGGGGTGCTGTGGTTTAGTAGAGGGGGATGCTGCGGGGGGGGGGGGGGGTTATACTGTACTTTTAAAAATAAACCTAAGTTTCTATGAAAATTTATGGTATTTTTTTTTTTGTGGCCCACATAAACTTAAACCTTGTTTATGTGGCCCGATCCAGACTTTGAGTTTGACATGCTTGCCTTACACTATATCAGTGTGATGACCCACAAGGGCAATGTTGGATTCTGGAACTCAGGGCAGTAGAAACGCTCTCTCTTGCAAGCATGACCCACTGGAGATGATGGCAAGGCACTAAAAGGCTAGTGGTGGCATGGGTTCCACCTCCAGTCACACCATCCGTGCCTTCTAACATTCCGGCTAGTCTCTCAGCATGGCGGTGCTGTCTTGTGGAGATGAAGCGACGTCATGAGTTCCCCAGTCATGCACCAAGCAACAGAGGCGGCTGGTCAGCATGCTGGATCCACGGCCATCGCAGGCCCCCTGGGATAGGTCAGTACTGACGGTGAACATGGCAACCAGATACACAGTGGTACAGTTTTTTTTACCTATTTTCTCCAACTATACATATACATAGCAAACAAACATTAATCAGTGAACCTTCTTCTCTAAGTCAAACTAAATAAAGATAAACTGATTTAAACACTAAAAATGTGCCCTAACTTTTGATGCATTGATCTATTTTATTTACAAATACATATTAACCCTGTGCACATTCGCAGCATCCCGCGAGGATCAGCGGTACGCTCCAGGGAAAAGCTGTTATTGGACAACAAGAGGTAAAATATTTTGTTGGATATATTCTGACATAGGACCGCAAAGGGTTAAAGATAGTACAATTGAAATCACAGTTCAGTTCAGTCCTGGCACAACAATGGTTTAGCATCTGTGAAGATAACCAATACAATGTGAGGGAGGCCTCTTTGCTGAGTGTCAGGTGCAAAGGCTGCTTTTCTAAATTATGTAAATGGGAAGATACAAATCTGTTGACTGTGTCCTACTGTTGCCATTAATGTATTAGCAGGTGAGGTGAATGGATTAAACAGGAAAAAAAAAATATCAGTTAATGGTTAGAAAAAAATACTTTACTGACATTGTATTGTTTTCTAAACAAAAGCAATGATCTATTCTTTTAAGTCCACCATGATTTTGTGCATTTCAAGAGCAGAGCACAGGGGGCACCAAACCCTTTTTGTTTTTTGCTCAGCCCAACTGATAAGACATTGACAGTTGTGTCAATTCTCAGATAATTGTAATGTATGTATTTGTTTAAAGATAGCTTTAAGCCAATGGTATATAATGGTACCATAACACTAACATGATGACATGATGACTAACATGATGACAAGATTAGAGGCAATTTAATTGTATTAGATGTCAAAAAAGACATGTATTTTTTATTTTATAAAAATATATTTGAGGGGCGGTTGTAGTCATTACAGATAAATGTATTTTATAATTCTACTGGAGAGACATACTCAATTAGCAAATGTCTGTTGTTAATTTGAAGCTGTCTCTGTTATGACTGTGTTTCTGTCATTTAGCTACACTGGTACTCTATATCTCTCTACAGATTTATATATCATTATTATTATTTACAAAGTGCCAAACAAATACAGTACATAAACGGAGCCAGCCCTGCTGATAGATATAAAGAGTGTAAGGATTATATTAATAAGTGTTCTTCAGGGATGCTGCCATTTACAGTACACGGCACAATTTGAGGTCCTGTATACTAGCATTATGACATTAAATGAAGCCATGTCAGATTCCGAGTACCAGGATTAGACAGGAGGCACAGATTGCTAAAGGCAACTTTCGCACTGCATGTGAAAGACAAATGCTTCTAAAATATTCTTTACAGTCGTGTTGTGTTGGCAGGCAAACACAGTATATTGCTGATTAGTTCAAGCTGCCTTGATGATTGCACAGTGAATCTGTTATGGGAATGAACCAAGTGTATTTTATTCTTAGAACGTTATCAGCCACATGTGAGTGTGCAGAAAAGTCTGAATGATATAATTCTGGAAATAAAGGTTGTGGCTGTTGCATAGCAGTTTTCATTCATTAGGAGAAAGATATATAGAACAAATTGAAATGATAACAGGATAATAGCAAACCTCACATATATTATTCATACTAATCACTAGAGAAACAATCGGGCACCAAAACAACTTCATCTCTATTTATGGACTGAAATGCTGTGGCTGATATGCAACCTTGTGCACTGCGGTTTAAAAAACATAACTATAGTTTTTTTCCTCCCAATTTAGCCCTCTGGGTGCTCTCCATTTTGTTGTATACATTTCTGGCCACTGACTTTGCACTAAAGCAAGTACCCCAAGAGATGTGAGTGCAATGGCCCTGGCAGCATTCACGATAGGGTTAATGTCCTCCCACCAATCTCTAAATCTCTATTTCCCAGCCATGGACAGAAACAATCAAATTATGATTAATTAAATATTCCATCCCCCAATCCAGAGAGTCCCCAGTTATTTTAATGTCCATATTCCCTATAGATGCCGAGGTTTCTCTTAGGATCTTTTTTCTTTAGTCTGACCTGCAATCCTCTTGGTTCCCTGTCCCAGAGGAGTTCCGCCTTTCTCATCTGAAGGCTGCATGACATGGTGCCTCTCCAAAGATGACCCCTGCAGATCCCTTAGTGACCAGGGGCAGGCGCTGCGGCAATCCTGAGGGTAAAAACGTGGCCATTGCACAAAAGGTTAAATCCGCAATTCATGGCTCCATAAAAGTGCAAGGGCATTGGCCAGTGAGTAATATACAGTGAGAAGCAATAGCTTTATATAGGACGAAACGTTGCTTTGTTTTCCTGATCCAATAAATCTGCCTATGGCTTTAAGTCCGTGAGTGCCTGAAGATTTTTTTCTTCTTTTACTAAAATGAGAATTGTCAAAAATCCAAAGAGAATTCAAAGTGAATTTCAAATTTTAGATCAAATAGCTGAAATGGAAGCATAGCTGACTTACAGAATTGTCCTAATTTGTCTATTTTGACATTAAATTTGAAATTCACTTTGCATTCTGGACAATTCTAATTTTAGAAAATAACCCTGCACGTATATGCTCTCTCTTATGCACTCTGTAATATAATGCTTGCAATAAAGGAAATGAATGATGAGTAGAATTACTTCATTATACCATTATTATAATAAATCTGGCAGCTCTATTAGTCCCCTACCAAGTCCAGTGCTGTATAAATACAATTTATAGTCTGGAGGTCACAGGATTACACTGTCGTTTTACGGCATCTCTCTGCTTGGCAGCGTTTAAGCAGATTTGGTAAATCCAGTTGATAATGGATACTTTGCTTACGCTAATGCTAATTAGCATGATAAAGGTTTTAATAACAGATTAGTTAGAGATAGAAACCTAGTAAACCAATTCAGAGTAATAGAACAAATTATGGGTTTAACAATAGGTTTATTTAGAATGATCCAACAGAATCGTGTACATTTTACATACTCAGTTACATGCACTTTACATACTATACAAAAATGGCAAGCTCCGAACCAACTCCAGACTGATTGCTATATTATAGGAGGGCATTTTAGGGATTTTGCCGGGATGAGATACTGTACTAGAATCCATCTATTACTGTCATCTACAGGAATTTGGTTTGTTGTAGCTACACATTGTTAAATTCTGTGACCATATTCCAATAAAATATGATTCACGTTCAAAAGGTGTTTTGTAGGGGATTAATTAGATTTCATCACATAAAGTTTCAACATACTGAAAAACATTGATATTTACAGTTGCAAGAAAAAGTATGTGAACCCTTTGGAATGATATGGATTTCTGCACAAATTGGTCATAAAATGTGATCTGATCATCATCTAAGTCACAACAATAGACAATCACAGTCTGCTTAAACTAATAACACACAAAGAATGAAATGTTGCCATGTTTTTATTGAACACACCATGTAAACATTCACAGTGCAGGTGGAAAAAGTATGTGAACCCCTAGACTAATGACATCTCCAAGAGCTAATTGGAGTGAGATGTCAGCCAACTGGAGACCAATCAATGAGATGAGATTGGAGGTGTTGGTTACAGCTGCCCTGCCCTATAAAAAAACACACTAGTTCTGGGTTTGCTTTTCACAAGAAGCATTGCCTGATGTGAATGATGCCTCGCACAAAAGAGCTCTCAGAAGACCTACCGTTAAGAATTGTTGACTTGCATAAAGCTGGAAAGGGTTATAAAAGTATCTCCAAAAGCCTTGCTGTTCATCAGTCCACGGTAAGACAAATTGTCTATAAATGAAGAAAGTTCAGCACTGCTGCTACTCTCCCTAGGAGTGGCCGTCCTGTAAAGATGACTACAAGAGCACAGCGCAGCCTTCTCAATGAGGTGAAGAAGAATCCTAGAGTGTCAGCTAAAGACTTACAAAAGTCCTGTTAGCGAATCTACAATACGTAAAACACTAAACAAGAATGGATTTCATGGGAGGATACCACAGAGGAAGCCACTGCTGTCCAAACAAAACATTGCTGCACGTTTACAGTTTGCACAAGAGCACCTGGATGTTCCACAGCAGTACTGGCAAAATATTATGTGGACAGATGAAACCAAAGTTGAGTTGTTTGGAAGAAACACACAACACTATGTGTGGCGAAAAAGAGGCACAGCACACTTACATCAAAACCTCATTCCAACTGTGAAGTATGGTGGTGGGGGCATCATGGTTTGGGGCTGCTTTGCTGCGTCAGGGCCTGGACGGATTGCTATCATCGAAGGAAAAATGAATTCCCAAATTTATCAAGACATTTTACAGGAGAACTTTAGGCCATCTGTCTACTAGCTGAAGCTCAAGCGAAGATGGGTGTTGCAACAGGACAATGACCCAAAGCATAGATGTAAATCAACAAAAGAATGGCTTAAACAGAAGAAAATACGCCTTCTGAAGTGGCCCAGTCAGAGTCCTGATCTCAACCCGATTGAGATGCTGTGGCATGACCTCAAGAAAGCGATTCACACCAGACATTCCAAGAATATTGCTGAACTGAAACAGTTCTGTAAAGAAGAATGGTCAAGAATTACTCCTGACCGTTGTGCACGTCTGATCGGCAACTACAGGAAACGTTTGGTTGAAGTTATTGCTGCCAAAGGAGGTTCAACCAGTTATTAAATCCAAGGGTTCACATACTTTTTCCACCTGCACTGTGAATGTTTACATGGTGTGTTCAATAAAAACATGGCAACATTTCATTTTTTGTGTGTTATTAGTTTAACCCCTTAAGGACCAAACTTCTGGAATAAAAGGGAATCATGACATGTCACACATATCATGTGTCCTTAAGGGGTTAAGCAGACTGTGATTGTCTATTGTTGTTACTTAGATGATGATCAGATCACATTTTATGACCAATTTGTGCAGAAATCCATATCATTCCTAAGGGTTCACATACTTTTTCTTGCAACTGTATATTCCTCGTTTAAGGACTTAAAGGTTAGTCCAAATGCTTGTGTGCGTTGCCATCTTATTCATGACCACGTCACTGTTATGAAGTGGTCATTGTGCTTGGGGTTTGTGCAGAATTTCATTGTGAAAGGTTGCACATACACAGTGTAAGGTTAGGCGGTAGGACACCTGTGACAGTACCAAGGCAAATCCTGAATCAGTGTGTAAGGTCAGACTAAGAGTCAATATACAGGAGGTCCAAAGGTTGGATTAAGTCAGGCCTGTGGTCAGACCCTAGAGAAGCAACGTTTCTCCAAGTAAAGTAGACTTGGGTCCGGGGCAAGCTAGAAAAGACGCATCTTGTATGAACTCCTCCAAAATCTTAATTAAAAAAAGCATATTACAGCTTAACAACTTGATTTGGCACAGGAGAACAGCAGTCCCTGATGCTTGACTCCTAACTCTTAACTACATGACCTAGCCTGACGCATAAATGTTTTACTCTA
Source organism: Pelobates fuscus (assembly GCF_036172605.1). Classification (NCBI taxonomy): domain Eukaryota; kingdom Metazoa; phylum Chordata; class Amphibia; order Anura; family Pelobatidae; genus Pelobates; species Pelobates fuscus. The sequence continues at coordinate 376,629,205 of NC_086317.1, read as the reverse complement.
CTCAATATATCATATAACCGTATTCATGTCTCTCTATTCTTGACTACCAATTTACTCACCTATGTGACATGTAAGTTAAGTAACGCTTGTTCATTTAACAAAAAAATTGCAGTTTCCCATGCCACTGTTTAGCCTTTATGAATCTGTGTACACTGTTGTGGCATTCAAAGATGAGCTGTATTTCCTTGCAAAAAAATAAAAAATAAAGAGTCAGGCCAGGAGTCAGAATTAATAACACAATTACTAGAACAAGGAGAACCAGTGACCCTGGGTGGCGCAAGTGACCACGTGCCCGGATCAGCCAGTGAGTGACGCAATGTTAATTCCTTGCATATTACTGCACACAGAAGGTTATTCATTGGCTGAGAGTGAGCACTCAGCTGATGCTGTCAGCCAATGATATGATCAACAGGATTAGCATACGGTTTCTGTTTGTGGTTCATCTGCAATTGAGGAAGGCTTGGCACCCTCATAAGAGGTAATCTATTGCAAAGTGTTTTTTTCCCATTACTGGGGAATGGCATCAGGGTACTCCTATGACCATGACCACTACAGCGCTGTTGCTAAATTAATTAACCACTGGATACACTTACCAAGATAAAAGAAACAATACAGAACTCAGAATGGGTTAACCTCAGCCTGGACTGCCCCTTTATTGCACTGAACAGTACAGGGTTTTTTGTTGTTGGTTTTATTATTAATTTTGCTTGCCCTAGTAGCGGTATTTTGTATATTGCAAATGCATCTTTTGAAGCGCTGACACTACAGTGATTGGGGATATTTCCCTTGTGCCCACAGGAAGCTATCATCAGGGAATCTGTCACAACAGGGCAGGAGATCAAATTTGGAAAGTCACATCTATAACTACTTTTGGGAGGGATTATTGTAAAGAGCAGTGGGATACTGAGGCATCATATCCAAATCAGTTATATTTTGTATATTATGTTATAGGCTGGTACACGCTGACAGTGCTTCTTATCCATTCTATATTAATCAATCATATATTGCATGAACTTTATGATCCCTGTACATATTACATGTTAAATCCACATTTGATGAGGATTACACTAATCGAGCAGTACAGATTCAGAGTGAGATAAGGAGCATGCTGTTTGTATATGATAATTGTTTTGTTTTATGGCAGGAAAATACTGGTAACATGCCCTTGCAACTTAAATGTAATTTAAGATTTTTGTTCAGTATACAAAAAAAATACTGTTTGCTAATAACAATATTGGAAATGTATTCCAATTGTATTCTGTTTTTGTATCACATTAGTTGTCTAGGTTGAAAAAAGTCCATCAAGTTCAACCCTGGAAGCCATTATTTTATATTGTTAATCCAAAATAAGGCAAAAAACCCAATTGTAGCCATTTCCAATTATGCCACAAAAAAGGAAACATCCTTCTTGACTCCATAATGGCAACCAGATTTCTCCTTGGATCAGCAACCTGTTTACATGCATGTCAATTGTATCACTGAATATTTTGTTTATGCAAAAAATATATTTTTTTAATATCTATAGAATCTGATAAGATAACCTCTTTAGGCAGATAACTCCACATCTTTATTGTTCTTACTGTGAAAAAAAACCTTCCCTCTACTGTAAGTGGAAGCACCTTCCTCCAGTCTCAATGGGTGATCTCTTGTCTGTTGTACATTCCTGCTAATGAACAGGTTAGCACATAGCAGTTTGTATTGACCCTGTATATGTTGATCCAAACCAGTATTGTCCATATCTATTTGGACAGATTCAGTTTGTTTGTTTTTCTTGGCAACTCTACAAATACTGAATTAAAGAAATGGATGAAGAAACTGGCCAACTGCTAGCGTGCTAAAGAAGTAGAGAGACAATATTATCCCCTTCCTTCCCATGGAGTGTAGGTTTCTTTTAAATTGGAATTGTCACATGTGCTATTTTTCCCACAAAAGTCGGTTATGGATTAAGCTACTTGTTCTTTTTTTTTTTAATTATCAACATAATTTATTTATTTATTTTTTATTTGCATTTCGATCAAAATACACACATAGAACAGTAAGTAGTAAAGTGTATAGAAAGTACAGTGTGTAGATAACATTACTTAAGTACAAAGAGTGTTGGAATGCAATGATAGAGTATTTGGAATCTAGGCGAAATACATAACATGATAAAACAACTGTGCCTCTAGGAGGCGTACAATGGAAAATCCACTAATGAGCACTTCACCAACCAAGAAGGTGCAATGGATGAGTAGTCATGGTTAAGAATTGTGTCATTATACCTACATCTCATATGATGAATGTAAACAGATTGCTAGGTGCTGGTAAAGCATGGGATTGCAGACTGCATACATGAACAACATGCAGACACCATAAAAATGTCACTTTACAAAGGTGTTACACCTCAATGACAGTTGTTAGAAATAGTAGGCTAGTAGGGGGCGGAACATGGCATCCAAGATGGCTGGATGTGCTTTTCTGTAGCTCCCAAAGCTACAAATAAGCTTTTCTTGGGACTACATCTGTACACAGTAATTCTGTGCTATAAGCAAAGCTCAGCACACCTCTTGATCCTGATTCGTGGGTGCTCTGACATGAATACTCCATGTCCAGATCACCGGCCTACTGAGACAGCTGTGTCGACAGCTGGGGGAAGCGACCAATCCCCTAGCACTAGGCATACAACTTGATGCTGACTAGTGTTAGCCCCACTTTGGACCGGCAGGGGATATCCTGTTCCTCACTTGGCAGCAACAACTTCTGAACTGCTATATAACTGCAGGAGGGAGCAAAACATCTGGTGGAGTGCTGGACTTTCCATTTTATCCAATATGCAGCATCGGATTGCAGCTGGTAACCCCCAAGCACCACTTGTAAAATTTGGATTCTTCATACATGACACTTATGACTTACGTTATATGATTTCTGTTTTATGTTTTAAGTTTTATTACTCCTATTTGAACTACTAGTTAGATCAGTCTGTCTTATGTCTAATTATGCCTAACTACTCGACTGAAATATGGCCTGACTATCTTATAGTACGTTAAAATAAGGCTCCTAAGCCAAATGAGTTAATTTTCTTTGGCTTTCTAATAATGATCCATGTTCTAGCAAATGTTCATGCTTAGACACTATTGTATGCCTATAATTACTATTTTTCCTGTTGTCTACTTTTCACTTGCCTCAAAAAAAATAAAAAAAATTGACAAAAATAAAATAAAAAAATAGTAGACTAGCACATAAGTAGTATCAATGCCACAAAAAAACCCGGTTACAATATGCCTAACAACACTTTGACATGCCTCACAGCTTCTGGCACACTGTAATTTGGGGTTACGAGAACAAAATAGAGCTTAATGGCCACAACCATAAGCACTATGTTTGGAAGACTTATAGTGAAAAGAATACTGTCCCTACTGATGTTTTGGGGGTGTTTGATCTCTAAAAGCACAGGGAAATCTTGTGAAAATTGATGGCAAGATGAATGCAGCATGTTATCAGATAATAATGACAGACAATTTGCGTTCTTCTGCACAAAGGCTGCGCATGGGACGCTCTTGGACTTTCCAGCATGACAATGACCCAAATGGTCTTGAGAAAGTCCTGTGAACAGGACGAAATGCGTAGATGCAGTGCCTTCCTCCTTTCTGTTATCTATATTGATTGTCTGGCGTGTTGATATCCATCAAGTATATCTACGGTTTACTGCCTGTGTGACTGCCTTCATTGAGATCATATGTGTGTTCTACCATTCATCAACAAGTCAAGCAATTTTTTATTACCACATTTTGATCTTAGAGTTGCTGTTTCTATTTTTGAATCATCTGGATCGTCACCTCGATTTTTTTGGGCCACGTCCCCCCCATCTGTTATATCAGCAGTTACCTTTTGAACTTTTTGATTTTTAATTTTTTTGAACGCTTTTATTATAATTTTTTATACTTTTCAATACAAATATTATTGTTGTTTTTGTACATTTATTTGATATTTTTCTCTTAGATAGGGGTATTTATCCAATATCTTACTTTACCTACAGTTTTTATACAATTTACATGCAATGTTATTAAAAAGGGTTTCTCACTAAGATTTGCAACATTTAGTTTCTCAACCCCCTTTGGGTTCACATCTACTTTCCCTTTGGACCGCAACATGCCGCTTCTGTATTAATTGAAACTGTTGCAGTTTTGGGGAAGTATATGTTATGAACCAATGTTAGAATTGGATACATCGTTTATTTATTGTGTTATATGTCCCACCTAAGAGTTATCAATTACATCTAGGGTAATTGTTTTTCATTGTTTTAGCTGGTATTTTTTTATTAAAGGTAAATATTTTTTTTATAGAAATATTCTTTTGTTTCCTCTAATTATTTGTGGAGTCCACATGCTTTATAGTTTTAGTTATTTTGACCCTAAGCATAAGGCCAAGTTGACCCTCCACTGGTTACAGCAGAAAAAGGTGAAGGTTCTGGAGTGGCCATCACAGTCTCCTGACCTTAATATCATCGAGCCACTCTAGGTAGATCTCAAACTTGCAGTTCATGCAAGACGACCAAAGACTTTGCATGACCTAGAGATATTTTGCCAAGACGGATGGGCAGCTGCACCCCCTGCAAGAATTAGGGGCCTCATAGATAACTATTACAAAACACTGCACTCATGTTTTCTTTGCAAATGGTACATATATTGCCAATTCTCCAAGGCTATGCAAACCTTTGAGCACAGCTGGATATGTCTTGATAATCCTGTCATATAATAAAGGTAGGGATTACTTTTTCTCATTTTGCACAAATACCTTATTTAGAAAATCTATTACCTTTGTAGTGTAGTGGGTTAGTAAGGTGTGGGGATGGAGAGCAGTGGAAGGAAGCTAACAGTTTAATTGACATGCATTTTAGAAGTAATTGGTTTGCTGGGATTTTTAACAGAATTTAGACTTGAGGAAAGTGTGTGGGGAAGAGAATTCCACTGGCACGGGGTAGCCCAAGATATGTATTGAAGGTGAGAGTTGGAATATATGGTGCTTTATAAAAAAGCAACAATAATAATGTGACGAAACCAATCTCGCCACATTGTATTGGAGGAGCCTGGTTGCCCGCCTGCTGCCTTTGGACTATGGCCCTGGGAGATTGGGCCCTTTACAAACAGTATTCGGCCCTAACAGAGTGCATGTCACTCATTCTGGCCCTTTAAATACAGTGGGGCCATTCGGTACTTGCCCTGTGTGAGCAGTGATACCCCCCAGATAGCTATGCCATGGAGCCTATTCATATAATGAAAGACTATGGGAAAGACTTTGGCTCCATGGCAATTAAACTGTATTTGTGTGGTCTGCGTGCCATTCACCTAATAATGTGCACGCAGACCGGAGCTATCTGGGGATATGTTAAATGTCTGTGTTTAATGTATAAAATGTGACTTTATGTATTTTAAAGAGTTTTATGTTGTTTTGCAACCATGTGGTTAATGGAGTCTGCCTCTAGTCCTGGATAATTAGATTTCTTCTCCAATTATCTCCAGGGCAGAAGGGAGGAAGCCAGGATGAATTGTGGGGATGTTTTACTTTTACTGTTTGAGCCAGGGGGAATAAAAGATACTTTTACTAACTTTTTAACCCCTGGTCTGATTCATGCCATTTTTTAATATGTTGTTCCCCTGAATGGATTGATTGTGAATATGTATTTTTATGTGAATGTGATGTATGGTTTTAAAGTTATGAAAGTTGTGTAAAAGTATATTTTGAACTGTACACATAATGGGATTAAGTGTCACACTAAGGGGAGGGGATGTGTGGGAGGTAACATCTATGTTATTGGTTATTTTATGCCTCCCCCTGGGTGTGGCCTGTATGTGTACTCATGTAATAAAAACCAGGCTGGGTGCCCAGCACCTCAGACCACTGCTTGACCTTCAACACGGAGCCTTGTCTCGTTCTTGGGGGGATTCACTGTATGCTGTTGGAGATTTGACTGCTAGGAGTGTAAGCTGATGTCTGCTTTTCCTATTCATCTGCTAGCAGCTATTTGTGAGGTTCCAGCTGGAGTGCTACCTTATTCCCCTATATCCAGTTCGTGAGTTCTGATGTTCTGCAGTAGCTGTGCCTTTCTGAGAAAAGGGGATTATCGCCTAAACGGATTTTAACCCCTCATATGCTGAAACGGTCCGTTACAATTGGTGGCAAGCGGCGGGATCGTTCCTACAGCCAGAAGGACAGCTACAGGAGACACCATTACTCTGGATTGTACAATTTGAGGGCAACGCATGTCCCAGTACAGCGACCCTAAAAGCAACAGCATGGAACCAGCAGTGGAGTACAATAAGGGTGACATGGATGACCGGGATGCAATAAGGAAAGGCATCTGGTACCAGGCCCTGGATAATGTACAATACCAGCGGGGTGAGAGTCTCCCCAGTGAAGAGCAGCGGTTGCAGAAGCAAGTGGCCCTGCGGATGCCCTTCCTGGGAGAGCAGCCCCTGGAGGAATGGGTGAAGGAACTAGAGCACCGGGTATGGCAGGAGCTATGGCTGGAGGATGCCTACCAGGCGCTCTGGTGGTATATGGCACAGTATATACCCTGGACAGCCGAACATGACAAGCCAGAGGGAGAGGAGTTTGATGGTCCTGGCTTGTTATGGGAGTCCTTTGCAGAGCCTGGCTTCGGGAGCCCTGCGCAAACCAGACTGCAGGACATTTTCTATGAGAGGGAGGCTAGGCATGAGTGGGATGACCCCCATGAGGTAGAGCAAGACCTGGCTCACCTAGCAGCCCTGGTGTGGGAACTGGAGCAAAACTACCAAGATCTCTTCCGCTTCATTGGGAAGGCTCAGCAGGACAGTAAGGTGACAGACCCAGATCCAGACCCCTTCCGCTGGGAAGATATTGTAGAGATTTACTGGGAAGAACCCCAGGTGGCCTGTAGAGATGGGACCGAGGTCTCTCCACCGGTCCTGCAGGGAATTGGGAGCCCAGTCTCCATTCCCCAGCAGCAGGCTGAGTTACAGGGGGCAGAGGTAGTTGGTCCTACCCCCCAGCAGCAGAGTGATATGCCGGGAAGGCAATGTGAAGTGCAGGGAGAGGAGAGCAGCGTCCTCCCTCCCCAGCGGCAGGCTGAGTTACAGGGGGCAGAGGTAGTTGGTCCTACCCCCCAACAGCAGCGTGATGTTTTGGGAATAGAGAGCCCAGTCTCCTTTCCCAAAAGGCAGAATGTCCAGCAGGGAATAGAGAGCCCAGTCTCCTTTCCCCAACAGCAGGACACTGTATTGGGAGGAGAGACAGTCGGTCTCCCTCCACAGATGATGGAAGTATGTATGGGAGAGGAGCTTGCTACCACCTCTCCCCAGCGGCGGATCATTGATGTGCAGGGAATAGAGAGCCCAGTCTCCTTTCCCCAGCGGCAGGACACTGTATTGGGAGGAGAGACAGTCGGTCTACCTCCACAAAGGTGGAAAGTATGTATGGGAGAGGAGCTTGCTACCACCTCTCCCCAGCGGCGGATCCGTAATGGGCAGGGAATAGAGAGCCCAGTCTCCTTTCCCCAGCGGCAGAGTGTTCTAGTGGGAGAGGAGCCTGTTACCCCCTCTCCCCAGCGGCAGCTTAATATACCAGGGGGAGACTGTAAACCCCCCACCGGTGCAGATGGGACCGTGGTCTCTGCACTCACCACACAGGGGGTAGGGACAGTCGGTCCTAACCCCCCACAAAAGAGCTGTGTATCCAAGGGGGAGACAACCGGTCTCCCCACTCAGCAGCAGAGCTATGCAACTAAGGGGGAGACAGTCCGTCTCCAGCAACCAGGCTCCAACCAGACTACTCCGGTGGTAGTGCTGGCACCAGGACAGAGTACCGCTGGTCTCTGCCCACTCAGCAACCCACCAAGGCAGCCTACCAGTCCCCTACACAGCCGTGGTGAGGCACCTGGACATGGACAAACTTCTCCTCTACCCAGGTGTAGTAACTATTTATTGTGGGTGGGCTGTACTGTTTTTTTTGCTTTATGGGTGGGTTGCTGGACTAACAAGGGCACTGACCGGCAGGAGGTCAGGTACCCTGTTAGTCTTTTTGGAAAGGGGGAGAGATGTGACGAAACCAATCTCGCCACATTGTATTGGAGGAGCCTGGTTGCCCGCCTGCTGCCTTTGGACTATGGCCCTGGGAGATTGGGCCCTTTACAAACAGTATTCGGCCCTAACAGAGTGCATGTCACTCATTCTGGCCCTTTAAATACAGTGGGGCCATTCGGTACTTGCCCTGTGTGAGCAGTGTGTGGGAGGTAACATCTATGTTATTGGTTATTTTATGCCTCCCCCTGGGTGTGGCCTGTATGTGTACTCATGTAATAAAAACCAGGCTGGGTGCCCAGCACCTCAGACCACTGCTTGACCTTCAACACGGAGCCTTGTCTCGTTCTTGGGGGGATTCACTGTATGCTGTTGGAGATTTGACTGCTAGGAGTGTAAGCTGATGTCTGCTTTTCCTATTCATCTGCTAGCAGCTATTTGTGAGGTTCCAGCTGGAGTGCTACCTTATGTTCTGCAGTAGCTGTGCCTTTCTGAGAAAAGGGGATTATCGCCTAAACGGATTTTAACCCCTCATATGCTGAAACGGTCCGTTACAAATAAGAATAAAAATAAAATGATGGCACTGGCTCCAAAGCCCTTGCTGGAAGTAGTAATTTAAAAAAAAATATATATATTGTTTGAGTAAAAAATTACATCTCCTTTTCTTTACTAAAAACGTGACGAGCTTATACAAATATACAACAGTATAACAGCAAATAGGAGTACAGAATACAATCATTTTTTTAAATATTCGTTTTTTCTTGTGTTATTTCACTAGGTCTTGGTAAGGATGAAAATTATTGTGAAAAACATGTTCCATAGATTTAAGATTTGAAAGCATTTTCGTAAAAAATCTTTCTGAAAACGACTTCTTACGTTTGCATGATGTGTCTGTCAATTAGCAGGATGATTTTCATAGAGAACTTATATGTAAAATCCAGATTTGAATTTGCATGTGATCATCAACTATTCAAATACATATTGTTTTTTTTTAATTATTATTAGAATATGGCAGTGAAATGTCAAAATAGAAAAAGCCCAGATATTAAATAATTATAAACACTTTAGAAACATTTAATTTGTATAAATTAAAGTGAGTACTGGTGGAGTTGGGATGTTATTTGTAGGGAAAATAAGGGTTTTCTATATGCCAACACACCTAGGTTGCATTTTTAGTATAAATGAAGGTTTAATTTTTATGAGACAGCAAGGCTAGCACGCTGGGTTACATTAGGGGCTTGCAGAGAGAGGTGTTCAGATTTCAAGTGGAATAATGGTACAGACAGAATGCAACCAGGTTCTTAGAAATGGAACATGCAGTGGCTGTAACATGGTTGAAATGTATTTTGGGGAAAGACAATACAAAGTTTTGAGGACATAAAAAATTGAACAAAAGATCACATGACTTGAAACCACACCATTACGTGTCTTAATGGTGCCATAAAAAGAATCGCCTGAATAGAAAGCTCAACAGTCTAATCTTAAGCATCTGTTGGCAGATAAACAGGAAATGTGTCTTCCTAAACAGCAGAAGTCTTCTTATGAGTAGAAAGTCAACAGCATGGGTGTAAGAACTGTAGGAATGGAGAAAAGAACCCCCCTCAACCCAAAAATCTGGTGTTCTTTTTAAAATTACATTTTTTCACTTTAACCGAAAGATTAAAAAAAAAAACATTTTAAAGGAGTTTTTTTTAAATCTCATTCTCCAGTCATAACAGTGCAATGACCTCTTTAAACGATATATACACTAGCATTTTTTTAAAATATTAAATAGGATACATTTCCTTATCTATTAAGGAGTACCACTTAATGATACACCCTATGATGTCTGACGTTGCCTTTTGTGCCATATTGACACGAACAAACACAAGTATTGTGTAAATTCTGCATAGTATATTTTGAGATTATTTTAATACACTGTGTCTGGCCAATGCTACCACTTGCACCTCTCAATGGGAGTGTGAAATGAAAACATTTCTCCATATCTATAAGTTCGCATTCACTTCCAAAAACTCCCTGCTCTTACAACTCGTCAATGTCTCTGTGAGTGACTGTTGGGCTGTATACAAAGTCACTCCAAACCACTTTGGATTACATCTGTAAACATTAATAACCGTACTTATGCATCAGAACTTGGGGTTAAGAAAAGTGAAAGAAATCCATTAAAGAATAACCTGGTCTGACCTCCAATGAAGACTCATGAGTGGCTTTGCTGAACTGAAATCGTATGTTTTCAGATTCCCAATCACTGCTGCTTCGATCGCCATATTATCTTTTTAAAAATGCATGATAAAATCTAGTAATCACGGTGCATGTACATGCTATCTTGCACGCCAGCTCTCAGGGTATGTTTTGGCCTGTAGTCTGGGTACCAATTAGTCCGAAGTTTGTTAATTATCAGTTTATTCACAGCATCCAGCACACAGATTAGTTACATATTGATGTTCAGAGTGATTTCCCAGATGTCCAACTATGGATGTGCGCTGCAATGACCTGAACATGCTTCAAAAACTGGAAAGGGGAAGGGTTTGCATGGCATGTACCAATCCAGCATGCGCACGTAGACATAGTACTCATCAATGACAGCAAAGGAGGAAGTAAAATCTCTGATTTCATGTTTGTAACTTAAGGGGCAGTTTTATAGTTGAAGCAGTTTTTTAAAATATTTTATGTTTCTGCATCAATGTGTTATGCATGTCTTTCATCAGAATACCCAAAAATATTTCAGTGTGATCAGACCCAGGTTTCACAAACAGAACATCTATATACCCAAAATAGCAGAAACAGACATGATCTCTCACCTCTCCCAACTCAACTCCATGCCGCCTTTACATAAGGACAGGATTAGTATTACTTTAGTATTACCCCAAGGATCAATATTTTTTTTTTCACTTGGGACACATCTGTAAAACTTTGCTCAAGTTTTGTTTTTGGTTTTTTTTTTCCAATCAGGTTGATCTGGATCAATACAACTAATCATCATATTAAGAGAAACACAGACTGAACCTTTTTATTTTAGTTTTCCATTTACCTTTAAAAAAAAAAAAAGCAAATTTCGAATATTCTATGGTGTCATGGTGCTATTTTATGGTGTTCTTTCATTACAAAACAAACCCTTGATCCATATATAATTTATTGAATTCAGATACTAAGAAACAGACACTAAGTATGGTTATTATTTACTTTACTTGGTGTACATAGTTTGTTTCTACCTCCCACCCTCCCCCAAAGGCACTCAATCAAAAGGGGACAGATAATGTGCAATTTGTGATCAGACTTATTCAAATGTGCAAACAATCAGCATATGTGCCACAGTTTAACATTCAATATTATGAAGTATCAGCATGCTTCCTTATGCTGTTCAGTGACGTTTTACCCCTTGTGTGACATGTCATGATTCTCTTTTATTAGTAATAATAGTAATAATATATTTTCATGCAAATCTTGGAAAAAGGAAAAATCCTCTGACAAGCATATGCAAAAATATATAACATCTATCTATAAAAATATAAATATATAGTCAACATTCCAAATAAAAAAAAAATAAGAAAACTGATTTGAGTAACATAATTTTTCTAATTTTTCATTAAATTTTCTTGGTACATTTTTTTAAATTTAGAAATGGACAATCACATTGAAAAATTGACATTTCAAATGTCTGTACACTAAGGTATTTCTATTTAAATTAGCAAAGGTTTGTCAAATTGAGAAGTCCAGTTCTAGGTTTGACAAACACTGGTAACTAATATGTAATTTCTTATAAAATCAATATGTACAAAAGGAATATTATAATAAGTCCCAAGGAGCATTGCATCTACTCTATATAGATAGAATTGATAACAAATATAAACATTTTTCAAACTGGCATTTTAAATCTAAATTCTCAGATGGATTATTTAAGTAATTTTTAAAAGGAACATTTTATAAATTGAACTTTTCCTTCTAATTTCTCTTATTAATGTAAAGTGATTTAAAAAAAGAAGCAACAACACATTTTTAAAACCAAATCCAATAACTTACTCAGCCGCTGGGGAGGAAGAACAGCACCTTCGGCTCCCTGGAACTCACACTGCTGCTGGGAAGTGAGACCGACCTTCTCCCCTTCCAATAACATCCTCAGCCGCTGGGGAGAGAGACCGACTGTATCTTCTCCCAGTAACCCATACTGCTGCTGGGAAGCGAGACCGACTGTCTCCCCTTCCAATATCGCGCTCTGCCGCTGGGGAGTGAGACCGGTTGTCTCTCCTCCCTGTAATGTACTCTGCCACTGGGGATCTGGGCCGACTGCCCAGCATTCCTGTAGGGCCGGTAGAGAGACCGCAGTCCCATCTCCACCTGTCATTTGTGGATCTTCCCAGGACCGGTCTATGAGGTCCGCTACCTCGGGTACCTCTGGTTGCTGTTGGTGAAGAGGATCGACGTGCCAACCCTCTTGTCCGCTCTGTTTAAAACAGCAAGTACTCTCCCACTATTTTCCTCACAAACTGCACGGTTTTCTCAGGGGGGTTGGGTCCAAAGTAAGCCAGCAGCGCGGTAACCTCTCTGACAAATGCCTCCTGAGTGTAGCTGGGTGCCATGCTTGCTCTGACGAAGTTAGTTCCTTAGTAGATAGGGGCGCTGTACGGATACTAGCGTTACCCTAAATTATAAATCCACGAACGGTGTCTCTGAGCTGCTTTGCCTTGCACTAGGATGCCATCCCACCGCTTGCCACCAATGTAACGGATCGACTGGCACCCCGACTGGGTACCTCCATTGATTGATGCTCCTAGCGCTTCCTGAGGACTCCAAGCACTACAGCAGACACCATAACCACTGTAGACTCCTTCAGAGAGCAAGCTCTTACAAGAGCGTAGTAGTGATTTAGCAAGGGAGTATGACTAGCATAGCAATCCCTTGTAGCAGATTCCCCCAATAAGAGATGGCACTCCAAATTGAGGGTGAAGTAGAACTGATAGAGCTGTGGGTTTATTGTTCTTATATACACATTCTTACACATTAGTACCACCCACAGGGTTTTGTAAAACAACCAATAAACACGTACAATGCACTCAGACACTCCCACACAAAATCCTCCCCTCTGCCTGTGATACAATTACCTTACACAATGGGTCAATATAATTATCACAGGCAGGAAAATACACCGTTTTACACAATATTCATAACTTTAAAAGTATGCATTACGGGGGGCGTGTCCTGCGACCGCATGGAGTAGTCGCACTGTAACGGAGCTCCGCAGCCACCGAGCCTAAAAGCCGTCAAAAACGAGCCAGACATACCGCAAAACTCACCCATCCGGTCGCCCCAACATCCTAATACAGCATGGCACCATCCAGACAGCTGAAATTGACGGACCCGGTCCGGAACGCCAAAAAAGACCGCCCGCGGCAAAAACAAGATGGCGACGGCGGAACTCCAGAAGCCTCTGACTTTGCAGATGCCGCTGCACTAACCATCGAAGATGCAGACCAGACCCCCCACGGGGACTCTCTGGTAACTAACCACAGCCTTCGTTTAATGCTGCAGGACCTAAAAGAGTCTCTTAGGACCGATTTCAAGCAGATTACCAAAGAACTGCGCGATGATATTCAAGAGCTAGGAGACCGCACTGACCGCCTGGAAACCAAAACGGATGATATGTGCACAGCCCACAACGAGTTGGTGGACCACATACACCGCTTGGAGGAAGATCAAGCAACTCTAAAGCTTAAAATGGCCGATATGGAGGACAGGGCCCGTAGAAATAATCTACGCTTCAGGGGCATAGCTGACACAATCCCGAATGAGGCCCTCCCAAAATTTCTACAAACCCTATGCTCAGCAATAGTACCACAGCTCGGGGCTGAGGCCTGGACGCTGGACAGAGCGCACAGGCTGCCGAGACCGGCCAGGCTAACGGCAGACACGCCGAGAGATGTTATAGCACGCTTCCACTACTACAGCTCAAAAGAAGCAGTCTTGTCCGCGACGAGGAAACTGGAAACGTTACCTGAACCGTACCAAGGACTCAGCATTTTTGCCGATCTCTCCGCAGCTACCATGGCAAGACGACGTGAGTTTATTAATATTACAAAAACCCTACGCAACCGACAGATCCCGTACAGATGGGGTTACCCTACTAAACTGCTAATTTGGCACAAAGGCAAAACTGAAGTAGTATTAGACCCGGAGGCCGGAATGGCGAAACTTAAAGACTGGGGCCTACATCATAACATGGGCCACAACTCTCCCTCGCACACGCAACCAAGGAAGCTGACAGCTGACTGGATGATGGCGGGATCGACTTCGAAAGCAGCAGCACCTTAAGAACTTTGAAGCAGAACCAACCAGGGCCTAGGCCTTGCCGGCTCACTCACTTAAGTATCACTATCTGCAATACGCATTTGATTTACTGAATAACTTATATGCATGTACTCAGGGTTTCCGGTTAAGCCACATCAGTTGACATAACGGTTTTGTTTAATGTTCGGTTTTTAATTGCCACTGACCGTAGCCGTTTTGAGTTATGTTTATAATATAGTAGTTTAGCAAATTGCCTACCCAGCACCCTGTAAACGAAACTAATGTAATCCAGCATAATGTTTACATAAACCAACAGGGTGACTTTTGCCTACGGGAAACCACGCACAGTAATAATTGTTGACCTCCCAACCGGCCCACGAGGTGAATCCCCATATTGAAGTAATGTCTCTCAACGCCACAAGTAAAACCCTTAGCCTACCTAACAGGCGTGGTCGGTACATGTTTGGGGAGCCGGTATGGTGTACACCCCAGATTCGATACCATTGGGACATGTATCTCCTAAATTGGGCTACCGACAGTTATGTTTTAGTTTGCTTTAGATTTGGGCCCCCAACGCCATATTCTAGTGTGAACCTATCTCATTCCATCTGGCTCCTCAAGGTAGAATTTTAATAGGCTCGGCTTCGGTGGAGCCGTCTGTCCACACCCCCCACCGCCCACCCTCGAGAGATGCCAAACTCTCACCTGAGGCGATCTACATCCCTGTGCTGGCCACAGGTATCCCCTTGTTCTCCCCCTTACACCCCATCCCAAGGTTTAAATGTGTTTGTACAATATTTGTTAACATGTATAAAAATGTTCCTAGATGCTATGCAATGTATCAGTAATCCACCACTCATAATGTGTGTAACTGGCCTAAACATGCAATGTCTGTGCGTTTGCCTACCCTTGACCGCACGCAACACCCCCCAAGTTGGCCACCAGGCCCTACTGGTCCCAGGCGCTAAAGCTCTGCATCCCCACACACAATCATGACGCTGCCTACGTTTAAAATCTACTCGCTAAATGTCAAAGGCCTGAATAGCCCGCATAAGAGGCGCCTCCTGGTGCAAGAAATGCAGAAATCTAAGGCAGCAGTTATATGCCTCCAGGAGACACATCTCTGTGTCCGCAAACCCCCACGCATTCACTCCCCTCACTACCCCCAGGTATTCCATGCGCTCTCACCTACCAAATCCAAAGGGGTCGCTATTCTTTTCCATTAAGATTGGGTCTTTCAAGAAACAAACAGGTATACTGACAAAGAAGGGCGCTTGCTGGTTCTGGTGGGTAACCTAAATGGCATGATGATGACTATAGCAACACTATACGCCCCAAATGAAGCCCAGAATACGTTTATTCGTAAGTCTTTGCTGCATCTCGCTAAAATCAAACAAGGCCACACGATAATATGTGGTGACCTTAATTGTACCCTGAACCCTGATCTTGATATACAGCGAGAAGGCCATAAACCCCCCACCGCTCAATCGAGAGCGATAAGCGCTGACTTAAGCAAAACAATTTCCCACAATGAGCTTTATGACACATGGCGCTCTATATACCCTACCAAAAGAGATTATACGTTTTTTTCACAGGTACACAGAACGTACTCAAGGATAGACTATTGTCTGGTAGACAAGGTGACCCTAAATAATATAGAGGACATACACATAGGACTGAGGACGTGGTCAGACCACGCCCCGCTGTCAATCACTTTTAGATCTCTACACTCGGCGAGAGGCAGGGGAAAGTGGAGACTCAACGAGAGCTTACTAGATAACCCACACATACTTGACACAGTAGTCAGAGAAGCAACGGAATACTTCCATATCAACTCATCAGATGACATCCCGGCCCCAACCATTTGGGTTGCTCACAAGGCAGTTTTACGGGGAGTACTCATAAGGGAAGGGTCCAAACTTAAAAAGATAACTAAAGACAAACGTGCCCTCCTGCGACTAGAACTGACATCCCTTGAGACAAAAAACAAAGCTAACCCAACAAAAGCCATAACAAAACAAATCTCCGAAATACAAAGGGAACTACACGAACTAGACCTCTTATCCACCGAAAGATGGATGAGATCTCTCAAACTCAACTTTTACACACAAGGGAACAAAGCAGGAAAAATACTGGCCAAAAAACTCAAACACAAACAACTACAAACCAAAATCCCGTACATTGACTCCCTGTCAGGATCGGGTCAGGGATCCAACACGCAGAGTACAAAGAGTAGCAGATACGTATACCGGTCCTTAGAATGGCCGGACTTAACGTATAACTACAATAGAATGGTCAGAGACAAGCCGAGGTCGAGGGAACGAGAGGACAGGTAAGCGAGAGACAAGCCGGGTCAAGGATAACAGAAAGGCAGGAGAGTAAATACCAAAGCCGGGTGAGAACCAAAAGGCAAGAGAATAACAAAGCACTGTGTGACTAGGCGGACTAGAACCACGACAGGGCAATGAGTAAATGAGAGAGCCACTGTTAAGTATCCTGGCTAGGGAGAGAAGACACGCCTCCGGCGAGTCCTGATTCGTCTCCCGAGATTTGAGTGACAGAACGTTCCGGGTTGGCGTCATGGCGTCGACCTCCGGTCCTCCTGTTATAAAAGGAAGTGACTCCCTCGCGGCCGGCGTTAGCAAGACCGAGTGAACCGCGAGGGGCCGAGGAGACATGCCGTCCGGACGGATAAACTTCTAAGTCTCTACCTCTCTCAGAGGTAGAGGCTTCAGGTACCCTGACACTCCCCCACAAGAGGCAGATTATATAACCCCTTAGATATCGTAAACGAACTGGCACATTACTATGACACGCTTTACAACTTGGAAAAAGACCCAACGACACCCCAACCCACACTTGAGACCATTGAGGCCTTTCTAAACAAAACATCGCTACCGCAACTCTCCCCAATAGCCTGTAGGCAATTGGACGAACCATTCACGGAAGAAGAGGTGCTCAACACTATTAAGTCCCTGCCCAAACATAAGGCACCTGGCCCCGACGGGCTCTCTAATTATTATTACCACAAATTAGCACAGACATTGACACCCCACCTCACAGACCTATTCAACACCATTAAACGAACAGGCACTCTCCCGGCGGAGATGCTGGAGGCACACATTGTTACCCTGCCCAAACCAGGCAAGCCGCCCACTCAAAGCGAAAACCTTCGACCTATCTCCTTACTGAACGCAGACATTAAACTGTATGCGAAACTTTGGGCAACAAGATTGAAACGTAACCTCCCCAACCTAGTCTCGGACGAACAAGCGGGATTTGTCCCAAGCAGACAAGCGGGTGATAATACTAGACACTTCATCAATATGATCAACTGGGCCAACAAATATAAGAAATCAGGAGCAGTTCTGGCGCTTGACGCTGAAAAAGCGTTCGACCGTCTGGACTGGCTATACATGGAGGCCACCCTATCCAAAATGGGCTTCACTAGCCAATCCCTGAGAGGTATTAAGGCATTGTACCAAATGCCATCAGCCAAGATCTTCAACTCCGGCTTCCTGTCAAACACATTCCACATAAGCAACGGCACACGCCAAGGCTGCCCGTTGTCCCCGCTACTTTTCATTTTATGTCTAGAACCGCTTATACAACGCATCAAACATGACCCCCTGATAACAGGCTTAGACACTCCAGCAGGGACCCAAAAACTAGCCTTATTCGCAGACGACGTGTTAGTATACGTTTCCGAACCAGAACGATCCATTCCACATTTAATGACTCTTCTCCAAGAGTATGGAAGAGTTTCCTACTATAGGAATAACCTCAAAAAGACACAAGCCCTGCCCATAAACCTCCCCCAGCGCACCGTGCAGTCCCTCATGGGCTCACATCCATTTGACTGGAGGAAGGTATCCATAAAATACTTAGGTATTAATCTGACCAAATCGGCCCAACATCTTCCTAAAGAGAATCACACCAAGGTGGCCCATAAATTGCAATCGCTACTAGATGGCTGGCATGATCTGGAAATCTCATGGTTGGGTAGGGTGAACACCATCAAAATGATGGCACTGCCACATATCCTATATCTATTCCGCACTATTCCCATTCCACTCAATGACAAACTACTACACAAATTCCAAAGTATCTTCAATGCCTACATTTGGAAAAAAAAGCCACCGAGACTAGCTAGGCGCCTAACCTGGCTTTCCCCGAATAAAGGGGGGCTGGGCATCCCCAACATCAGGATGTACTATAGAGCCGCAATCCTGGCACAAGGCCTGGAAATACTCACACGCCAACACACTCCCATTTGGGCTTCCCTAGAAAACGCCTGCATTAAGCCACTCACCGTGCAAGCCGCACTGCGGGCAGGTGTACTCGGGAAGGCGCCCGCGAACAACCCCTTACAAAGCACAAACCATCTACTAAAAAGCTGGAAGAAATGGGCAGGCACACTCACAGGTGCGACTAATCTCCTATACTTCGCACCTATACAAACAATCTCAGAATTAGCTGAAAATATCACTATGACAACATGGACTACGAGTGGCATACACTCGATAGCCCAACTGTACACAGAAGCAGGCCTAAAACCGTTTCCAGTGCTCCAACTGGAGTTCAACCTTCCCCCCAGGGACATATTCAAATACATCAGGATAAAACACATCTTACAAAATTTAAACGCACAATACTGTGAGGAAACACAACTAACACACTTCGGTCGACACTGCATAAAACGACCCATGCAATCAAAATCATTATCCATGTGCTATACAGCTCTCAACGATAGAGATCCGCTCCACAAGCACACCTATATGCGCTTGTGGGAACGCGAGCTCGAAGTAAACATCCCGATGCCACTATGGCTACAAGCCATTCAGACAACTAGAAAAACGTTTAACAGCCTAGCGCACTGGGAGGCTTACTGTAAAATACTTATGAGGTGGTATATGGTACCAGTTAGGCTGGCTCTCATGTATAAGACCACATCACCTAACTGCTGGAGATGTGATGCCCCCAGGGGAGATATGTTACACATTTTTTGGACATGCCCTGCAGTGACCGACTTTTGGAAGCAAATAGGGAAAGCCATCAAACTGATTACACCTCGCAAACTCCCATTCACACCAGAATGCTTCCTCCTCCACCTGTCTCCAGAATTGTTAACTGACAAAACTAAACATGTCCTCCTGCATATTTTAACCGCAGCTAAAACCAGCATAGCATGTCACTGGAAGAAAAGGAGCGCCCCAACACCGCTAGAGGTATGGGGTAGACTAGACAATATCGCTATGTACGAACGCATGGCATACAAACTGCAGGGTCGTGTCGAATCCTACTCCACACACTGGGAAAATTGGCACACGGCACGCAAAGAAATATTGAAATAGTGAAAACTCACACCACTAACATTTAACACACTTCATGACTTTCAAAGCCAACGTCCCACCGGCTAGCACCTGGGAATTTACGAATTTACGCAATTAAGGTATATCGCATAGCTCAGACAAGTAACACAAAAATGTACACTGCATGGAACTAGTACAAGACTCTCGTACCGTAATGTATAAACACTGGTTACTAAATTACCCCCCTGTTTACTTTCTCTAACATCATTTCCCCTCCTACACCCCATCCTATGAATATGCATATAATCTGGCGAACACACACAGTCCACAAGGCGGACATTAGTCAGCACTCTATGTAATAATAGGCACATAGATTACAGAAAGAAAACAACTTGGAGAATGGTACTTAATAGACGATGTGTAATATGTATGCATTCTGTATGTATTTTGCATGTACCACCTGAATGAATCAACACCTGTCGCCTCCTTTGTTTAACTCAGATCAATGTCTAATATGTACTGTGCAATGAGATAATATGACCTTGCATATTCATGTCCCCCTCCCCTTTCTTCATTCTGTACCCCTATACATCTGAATTTCTTTCTGCAACAAAATTTCAATAAAAACGAAACATTGAAAAAAAAAAAAAAAGTATGCATTACATTCACATAAAACTTACATTTTCAGCATTCAGAATCAGCATACTCCAAATACCAACATATGTCAAAATCATACAAATTGGTCCAGTGGGTCAAAAGTTAGATCGTCGTCCTTTGTGACCAAATGAAGCATGGCTTTTCTGCCCAAAACATATCCCCAGATAGCTTAGATCTGAGCACACATTATTACTGAATGGAGCTCAGATCACATACATACAGTTCAATTGCCATGGAGCCAAAGTCTTTCACATAGTCTTTCGTTATACGAATGGGCTCCATGGCATAGCTATCTGGGGTATCAGTGTTCAAATAGGGAAAGTACCGAATGACCCGGCTTTCGGGTTTTTGCAGGGGAAAATCAAGCATTTCAACATGGGGCCAAAGTCACAGGGCAGGAGGCTGGCAATCAGTCTTCTCCAATGCCCAGTGGTGAGGCTGGTTCCGCCACAGAAACACTCAGAAGGCAACTTTCAAGGCTTAATAACTTCTAACTGATTGATGGAGGTCACAATATTATGCACAACCTTCATGGAATTGAATTACGCATCCCAGGTGTATGGTAGGAGAGGAGGGTGATTATGGGAAAGTACATATAGGGCCGAAAAGGCCATAAAAAGCAGAGTTGTACTCTATCAGTTGCAGTGAAAATGAAAGTTCAAAAACTGAAACCGTTACAAAAAAAATAAACAAACACAAAAAAAAAGATATGTGTACTGTAGCTAGTATAGTTTGAAGTTTCTAACCCAATAATGCGGCATAATGTCCCACAGCCTATTACAAGGCCGTCTTGAGTACAGAGCATGTGTATATAGTAGGAAGCCCAACGTTAAAGTGCACATAGTTATACAGACACACAGTTACATCTGCATTCCCAGACATCCTCCAGGAACCCGGCAGGCAGTGGGCTAGGTTAAGATAAAGTAGTGGACCCATAGGATGCTCATAGATGAAGTAGGCAGCGAGATAAAAGGCGCAGAGGGGTGCATCCTTTGTTCAGAAGAATGATTAATTCCCCCCCCCGGCTACTTAGCCCCATTTTATTGTTCAGCACGTGGGAAATTAGGCTTAGAGCCGGAATTGGATAGTAGGTGAGGTGTATAACAAAGTCAGTTTATAAGACATAACCATGCCAGGATCAATAGACTGTATATATATATATTTTTTTCAATTCTTTATTTTTGAGGTGCAAATAGCATCAGATTGTAGCATCGACATGTTATAAACAACTCATCAAAACATTTCAAGTAAAGTTCCAGTAACATGTTATAAGAAGCTGCACCATTTTTTTGGAATCATGAAAAGGATTATGCATGCTGACATTACATGACAGGTAGAGCAGTTGAGGAATATATATGCTACCAACATATGGTTTTTGAGAACATTTGAGGCTTGCATATGCTTAGGGTGTACAACATTTCGAACATGTAAGGTGCACATCACTGATGTTACATAAGTTTAAAAACATGTAAGGAGTATATATGCTGATAAAGCATGACTTTAAAAACATTTAAGGAATGCAGTTGCTAATGATACTTAACTCAGAAGCTTTTAAGGATTATACATGCTAATAATATGCCGCTTTATGAACAGTTAAGGAGTATCTGTGCTGTTAGTACATGCCTATAGAAACATTTACAAAGAAACTAAAGAACATATGCTGATGATATATGAATCTAAAAGCATGCAAGGCGTATATATGTTGATAAAACACGAGTTGAAGCACAGTGAAAGATTATATATGCCAATAATACCTGACTGTAAGATCATGTGTGGGTTCTAGATGGTGATAGCTTATGGTTTGAGGACATTTAAGGGTTAAGTATGTCGACAATGTACGACCTTAAAAAACATGTGAGGAATACCTTTGCTGGTGCTACAGGGCTGTAGTAACATTTAAGGAGTATGTATGCTGCTAATGTTTGATATTGGGAACATTGTAGGAGTACGTATGCGAACATATAACTCAGGGACATTTAAGGACTAGATAGGGTGTTGCTCATTAACCCCTGAGGGGGGGGGGTTCCACCGGCAAAGGTGTTATAGAGGCCGGCATGATGCTATCGGGAGAAAACGATTAAACTGAAGGGTTCAACGCTAAACTAAACATATGGGCAACTAGAGGGTACAACTATGCGGTTCTCTGTCTGCGACTTTCTAGCCACCAAGTGTCCCCTGCGGTTTTAGCCTGTGTCGGTCCCAGCTCGGGGGATAAACGGAACAATCGTGGAAACGTCCCAAGTGTCTGTGTGTCCCAAGCTGGTTGTCTCTGGCCAGGCTATACCCAGCTTTTGCAGGAAAGCTGCAGTTTCGTCCGCCAAGGAGATAGTGTGGTTGTGGCTGTCCTTCGTGGCTATCAGGGTTTGTAAGGGCCCCCACTTGTAAGTGATTCCTGCCGATCTCAGTGCTTGCGTGACACGTTGGAGGGATCTTCTCCAGGTAAGGGTGGAGCGGCATAGGTCCTGCAGGAAATGGAGCTGCATATCTTCGAAGAGGTAAGGTGCGCTGTTTCTAGTCTCTCGTTGGACCGCCAACTTGTCTCGGAGCATAAGGAAACGTACCATCACGTCTCGAGGTACCCAAGCCGGGGCTCTAGCTGATGTGGCTAGTCTGTAGCAGCCATCCAATTGTATGTTTTGGCTACCCGTTGTTGCAATAGGGCTGCAAATAGGCGGCGTAGAAAATGCGTCAGTTCTTGGTCATCGACTGACTCTGCAATGCCTCTAATTTTGAGGTTTGTGCGCCTTCTCGCGTCTTCCATCGCCTCCATTTGGAGTTGGGCGGCATGTGGTGCAGTCTGGAGTTGCAGGATCTGCTCTGCTTCACGTGTTTGGCGTTGGGCTATGGAGGAGACAGACTTCTCTGCATTTTGCACTCTGGCCGTGACCATAGAAATGTCCTCCCTGATGATGTCTAGGTCTGCGTTGCTGCAGCAGGTCGCAAATGCTTCTGGAGCCTTCCCCCGCGAGGGTTCTGAGCTTTTTTGCCTTCTTGCCCATCTCGGGAGTTGTTGGGCCCGGGCCTCAGTGGTGTGAGGGTAAGAAGTCGCCTGTAAGCGTGTATTTGCCGTATGTGTAACGGGAGCTTGTCCGACATGCGTCTGCTCCCTTCAGTGTCCCGGCCACGCCCCCCTAGACTGTATATTTTTGTGTTGCATGTATGTTTTTGTAATGCTATATACTATGGATTTAAGGATAATCCACATACCCAAGTACTAACAATAATATATTTGCTAAACAGTTAACATGAGTCTACCACTCTTGTCTCCCCGGTTTAGTGTATGTCTCTTTTCCCTTCTGAAAAAAAAATATGTTTTTCAACTGTTCTGCAAGGCCAGGTCTATGTCACATAGGGCGTATTACATTTTGGCCAGAGCAACATACTCATCAGAGTACGAATGACAGATATGTGGTGGTGGAAACATCTGATATAATTGATTTGACTGTTAAGATAATGTGCTAGAGGTTGCAACATCCTACCACTACGAGATGTTAGTGAATCGTTCCAATGCCTATTAAATAACTGTATTGATTACAAACACTCCTGTGATCGCTCTAATATAAGTATCTGCCCATGTGCACACGAAAAATGTACGCCTGTATTATGATTAGGATAATTATGTGCATTTTCCTGCAAGGCTATGTTTATTAAATTTTTGTAAACCATTTTTGGAAAACTGAAATACAAATTGAAACATTAAAAAATTAGGACATCACGATGATCACATTTATGAAAGTGTTCTAAAAGTTATCTGCCAAATTTAACGTGGCAGAACAAAAGCGAAGTGAAACAGACAATTTTTCTGTTGGAAAATTTGACTGATAAATAGATAAATGCATTGCGGTACCGCCCATCTCCACCCCCCAAAAAAGAAATTTAGTGCGGCCAAAAAGAAGCAACAGACGAGAAAACCTGATCAATTTAATAATTTGTTCTGAAAAGTAGACATAAAGTATTGACAGGGCCAGCCCAATACATTGTGCTGCCTGGGTCCAAGGTTGAAATGCTTCCTCTCCCCCCCTCCCAGTGGCGTACATACCAGGGTCGCAGGGGTCGCGGCTGCGACCGGGCCCGGCCCACCAGGGGGCCCGGCCGCCCTGCGACCCAGGTATGTACCCACAGGGCCAGCCTCTTCTGCTAGGGGGCCCAGGAGCTGGCCACCTCCGGGCCCCCCGAGGCTGGCCCTGCTGTCACCCGGCTGGCGGGCGCGCGAGGGAGCACTGTCCCCTGGGTGCTCCCTCTTCAGCTCCCTCGCGCACCGCACTGAAACCGGAGACGGAAGATGACGTCATCTTCCGGCTCCGGTATCAGTACGCGGCGCGCGAGGGAGCTGAAGAGGGAGCACTCAGGGGACAGTGCTCCCTCGCGCGCCCGCCAGCCAGCCGGGTGACAGCCTGGCCAGCAACACCACTGGACCCCAGGGAATCCCCTCAGCTCTCCCACAGGTAAGGAGGCTGGGGGGATTACATTTTTTAAAAAAACAAAAAAACGTGTGAGTGTGTTAGTGAGTGTGTGAGTGTTAGTGAGTGTGTTAGTGAGAGTGTTAGTGAGTGTGTGAGTGTTAGTGAGTGTGTTAGTGAGTGTGTTAGTGAGTGTGTTAGTGAGAGTGTTAGTGAGAGTGTTAGTGAGTGTGTTAGTGAGTGTGTTAGTGTGAGTGTGTTAGTGTGAGTGTGTTAGTGAGGGTGTGTTAGTGAGGGTGTGTTAGTGAGGGTGTTTTAGTGAGGGTGTTAGTGTGTGTTAGTGTTAGTTTGTGTTAGTGTTAGTGTGTGTGTTAGTGTGTGTGTGTGTGTTAGTGTTAGTTTGTGTTAGTGTTAGTGTGTGTGTGTTAGTGAGTGTGTGTGTTAGTGAGTGTGTGTGTTAGTGAGTGTGTGTGTTAGTGAGTGTGTTAGTGTTAGTGAGTGTGTTAGTGTTAGTGAGTGTGTTAGTGTTAGTGAGTGTGTTAGTGTGAGTGATTGTGTTAGTGTGTGTGTTAGAGTGTGTGTTAGTGTTAGTGTGTGTGTGTTAGTGTGTGTGTCTGTTACTGAGTATGTTTGTGTGCGTCTGTCACTGAGTGTGTGTCTGTCAGTAAATGTGTGTGTCTGTTCATGAGAGTGTGTGTGTGTGTGTGTCTAAAGCACTTACCTTTCTCCAGCGCCAGGCTCCCTTGGCGCTGGGGATCTCTCCGTCCCGATCCGCCTCTCAGCTCCGAATGCACATGCGTGGCAAGAGCCACGCGCGCATTCAAACCGCCCATAGGAAAGCATTACTCAATGCTTTTCTATGGACGTTCAGCGTCTTCTCACTGTGATTTTCACAGTGAGAATCGCAGAAAATCCTCTAGCGGCTGTCAATGAGACAGCCACTAGAGGCTGGATTAACCCTCAGTGAAACATAGCAGTTTCTCTGAAACTGCTATGTTTTCAGCTGCAGGGTTAAAACTAGAGAAACCCAGACCACTTCATTGAGCTGATTTGATCTGGGTGTCTGTAGTGGTCCTTTAAGTGTATGTGTTTATGCATGCACTTGCGTACATACCGCGGTTGCACGGGTCGCAGCTCTGCGACCAGGTGCCCGCCACCATGTGTTGCGGCCTCAGCCCGCGCAGAGTAAGCGCGGGGGTGGGGGGGCCCACGGATCAGTTTTCGCACCGGAGCACCCTGGGGTGGTGTGTACGCCACTACCCCCTCCCCAACATATATACACCTGCCATTTATGGTAGTGTGCATATGTGTATGTGCTGGGGATAAAATGTGTGTCTGTGTGTGTGTGCTGGGGAGGAAGTGTCTGTATGTGTGTGTCCTAGGGATGTAGTGTCTGTATGTGTGCTGTGGGTGAAGTGTGTGGCTATGTGTGTGCTATGTGTGTGTGATGAAGTGACCACGACAGGGCAAGGAAGTGATGAAAGAGGGAGGTATAAATAGAGCTAGGTGAGAGCTGATAGGCTAGGGAGCCTAATAGAGCAGTAATTAAATAGATATAAATAGAGTGGCAGCTCAAAGGTATGTCTCTATGTGTGTCTATGTGTGTGTGATGAAGTGTGTCTGTGTGTGTGCTGGTGGTGCAGTGTGTGTCTGTGTGTACTGGGGGTGAAATGTGTGTCTGTGTGTGTGCTGGTGGTGCAGTGTGTGTCTGTGTGTACTGGGGGTGAAATGTGTGTCTGTGTGTGTGCTGGGGATGTAGTGTGTATGCTGAGGATGTAGTGTGTGTCTGTGGGTGCACTGCAGTGAATACACTTACCTATACACTGTGTCAGTGTATTTGCATGTGTGTTAGTATGTGTATAAAACACTGACACAGATACAGACACACACTGACACGCATACAGATGTACAGACATACTGATACACATGCAGATACAGACAGACATACAGATATACACACACTGACACATGCAGATACACAGACATACAGATAAAGACATACACACTGACACAGATAAACACACTACACCTACACACAGATATACACTACACACACACACACACACACAAACTACACATGCACTACACACACACACACTACACACAGATACACACACACACACACATTACAGACACATTACACACAAAGATACAAACACACAGATACACAAACACATACACAAACACACTAACACACATTACACAGATACAAAGACACACATATACATACACTCCACACAGAGATACACGCATACATACACACTACACAGTTACTGATACACACAGATACACACACACACACACACACACACAGAGATACACACACATGGAGACACAGATACACACATTAAAAAATGAAGCCATCATCTAGTTTCTTACCTTCTGCTGGCTGTGGCTGGTGGGCAGGACCGCCATCAGGGGATGACAACATGCACCGGGGCCCGCATGCTGATAATGCCCATCGGGTGGCCCAAGTATTTAGGGCCACTCGATGGGACCTCTTTCTTCAGGGGCCCGGTCAGCGCTACGGGCGTGTAATAGCGGGACTGAGCCCCTATAAAAAAATGCCAGCCACACCGCAATTAATGCTGGAAGGAAGTGATGGCCGGTCACTTCTTCCCAGCTTACTCAACGCGGGAAGGAGGAGACAGAATGGAGATCGTGAGGAGGGGAGAGGCAGCCGACTCCCATCAGCCACAGCCATTCTCCTGCACTGAAAAAGTAAGAAATAGGAGGGTGAGTGTGTGTGTATGTGTGTGTGTGCGTATGTCTGTATGTATGTATGTCCATATGTATGAATGTCAGCATGTATGTATGTATGTATGTATGCATGTCAGTATCTATGTATGTCAGTATGTGTGTATGTCAGTATGTATATATGTCAGCATGTATGTATGTCAGTATGTATGTCAGTATGTATGTGTGTATGGCAGTATATATGTGTGCATGTATGTGTGTATGTATATCAGTATGTATGTGTGTCAGTATGTATGTATTGCAGTATGTATGTGTGTGTATGTATGTGTCAGTATGTATGTCAGTATGCATGTATGAGTCTGTATATATGCATGTGTGTGCCGGTATGTATGTTAGTATATGTATGTATATGTGTGTATGTCTGTTTCAGTATGTGTGTCTGTTAGTATGTATGTGTGTCAGTATGTGTGTATCTTTGTCCTTTTGTATCAGTGTATGTGTCTGTGTGTGCATTCTGTGTCAATGTTTGAGTATCTGTGTATTTGTGTTTCTGTGGGTATATATATGTGTGTATGTATCTGTGTGTCATTTGCATGTGTGTCAGTGTATGTGTCTGACATTCAAACACAAATTGTGTGTTAGTGCATGTGTAGTGGAAGCAATGTGTGTGTAGTGGATACACTGTGTGTATATATCTGTGTGTGTGTATATATATATATATATATACACACACAATATATATATATATATATACACACACACACACACATACATATACACACAGTGCATCCACTACATACACATTGCTTCCACTACACATGCACTAACACACACTGCAGCCACAAAACACACACCCTGTATCCACTCTACTGCTTCCTTGTGGGCAGGTTTGGAGGTGGGTCATGTGGGCGGGATTTTGAGGCGGATACTCGGGGGCCCAGACCTTGAGCTGTGTTAGGGGCACCACAATTTCTGATGGCGGCCCTGCTGGTTGGAGTTGGGGGCCTGCTTTCTCAATGCGGCCCCTTTCTCACGGCTCACTCCTCCTCTGTCATACCTCTTCCCGGCCTGCGCTGCTCCTGTCACTCTGTCAGTCCTGTCCCTCCAAGCTGTGCAGAGGCTCGGCTGATGTCGCTTGTGCGCGCTAGTACTGGCTAGGGAGCGTGCGCCTTGTCTCCGGCTTCTTAAAGGGGAAGTATAATTTTTACCTTTGAGCTGGCACTCTATTTATATCTATTTAATTACTGCTCTATTAGGCTCCCTAGCCTATCAGCTCTCACTTAGCTCTATTTATACCTCCCTCTTTCATCACTTCCTTGCCCTGTCGTGGTCTCTTGTAGCCCGAGAGTGCGTTCTGTTGGTTTGTCTTTTCTGGTATCTGACTTCGGCTTGTTTCCTGGTTATCCGTACTTCTGGTATCCTTGATCCTTGGCTTTGTTATTCTTTTTTTCTTCCGTCACCTATCATGACCTTGGCTCGTCTGTCCATTTTGTTGTCACCTCTGTACTTTCACATGTTAAGTCTGGCCATTCGAAGGATCGGTTATACGGCTGGCTTTGTGTAAATTTTGAGCTCCTTGGTTTGCGTGTTGGGGAGGTTAACCTTGACATCCTCCTCCCACACGGCTGGCTCTGTGTGAGCTAGGAGGAAGTGACAGGTTGGACACTCACACAGGTTTTCAACACATTTTAGATGATGACAGGGGTGGGAAAATGCCTGGGGGCATGGACCCACCGTGGTCTATGGACAGGCCGGCTCTGAGTGCTGATGACACATTGATAAATCTCCCTTTCTTACTCTGACTTTCTGTATGCCTGTATGCTGGTGCCTTACCTCTATCATTATCTTATATATTTAGTATGATATTATATTATTACTTTATAGTTTCCCTAATTTTTGTTTAAGAGAGTCAGGGAGGGAGCACTTCATATTTCTGTGCATGCTAAATCTAGCCTAGAGCTCCACACTGGGTGAGTAATTACTATGGTCTGCACTTGCAGGAAGTGCAGACCACACATTTCCTCACTGGACCACTAGGGATATTCTCGTAGCACACCATCCCTGGGACCATATGTTATTATACCTCCCTTAAACCTCCAGGTATATTAGCCCCCTCCATGCAGAATGATAAACACATTTTTGTATTTGATTAAGATTAAGAACACACAACAAAGTTATACTCAGCCACCCCAAACCACAATCATATCTTCCCAATCATCACATTCAAAAACCACCACACACTCAGCCACCACACAGAATCACACTAAAATGTCACATTACTGCACACTGCACATTGGTCACTTTTTGTTTTATCACACACACCTTTATCAAATCACACAGAAAATATATCCAACATCAGAATTATAAAGTCAGACAATGAGTTTTTTTTTACATTTTCTGCACTAATTTTCTATAGATCAGCTAATCACCTGACCAATAGGAGAAGGATTAAGATCCCACGGACCCTTAACTTCTTACCAATTTCCTTCAAGCTTACTACAGAGATGATGAATGGGACCAGGCTTGGCCAAGTATCTTCTTGACTCTGATCCCTGGTCCCTAGGTGGTTGCCTTAAGTCGCTTTATGATTAACCCGGTTATGTGACCCATGTATAATTCAAACAGCACAGACGATGATTAGTTTCTACATCCTAAACAATCCTAACTGAAGACATTCTTTGGTGAAGATTGAGAAATGTGACTTTTAATTGGATAAGAGTTATTACAGCAATGCTATTGTCTCCATTTTGTTTGTGACCTCTGAGCATGGAGTAATTTAATTAAATCTTGAGAATTTTAGGTTACATTTTAGAATGTTTTACACTATGATGAATGTTATCAGAACTGACTGACTGACAACCTGTTTTAATTGCACACACTAATGACAGTAGATAGTGTGTGATGAATAAGTGAAATGCATTCAGGAATCGGCATGATGAGTCAGTGCATACAGTAGCAGCATGTGATATGACTCGGCAAACACCTAGGTTATCCAAACATTGCTCACTGGGAGGAACAAGCACATACAGGATATACAGTAAATAAAAATAAGTTCTAAATATATCTGAAGGTATACTGATTATAATTCATAAATACAACGGTAGAGTTAGATTTAAAATGTATAATTATGTATAACTATATCTAACTCCTTACACAAAAAGTTTATATTCTCACGAAAGGTTGTATTAACTAGTCCTAGTCCATTATAAGTACACATTTATAGTGTAAAACAGAGGATGAGAAATGTTTTATTCATATTTAAAATAGAGTCTTTGTAGCGGAATGGGCTTTGCAACAACACCTCTTTTTGTACTAGGGGCTGTCAATACCCTTTTGTTGCTTTATTTTCCTGAGATTGAAACTGTTCATTACTTGTGGAAACAAGTAACAAACTTTTTACTTTGTATCATTCGTCTGGTTGTTCGGTAGGTACCCCTTTTCAAGCTATTCTCACCATAGGGTTCGACAAACGAACGAAGTACCCAACAACCAGGTGACCCATGAGAGGAGCGTGGCGCCAATTGACCCCCCCTAACCTGGTTCACACTCTCTCAAACACACAAACCAACTAGGTGATCCCCTTGGTGGCCGCCGTTCGTTATGCGAACACGCAGGGCCGCCACCAGAAATTTTGGGGCCCCTGACAAAGCACAAGGTCTGGGCCCCCTCCCCCCCTGGCCCGCCCACGTGTCCGCCCACAGGACTCTTACCTAGTCCGCAGACAATGATGCAGGACTGAATGTGGTGTGTATAGTGGAAGTGAATTAGAATGTGTGTAATGGATGTAGTGTTTGTGTGTATTAGATACTGTTTGTGCAGTGAATGCAGAGTGTGTGTTTGTGTAGCGGATGCAGTGTGTGTAGTGGATGTAGTTTTTGTGTGTACTAGATGCAATGTGTTTAGTGGATGTAGTGGATGTAGTGTGTGTATTAGACGCAGTGTCTCTGTATAGTAAATGCAGAATGTTTAAATGTGTGGTGGATGTAGTGTGTGTACTGTGAATACAGGATGTTTGTGTAGTGGATGCTGTGTGTATAGTTAATGCAGAGTGTGTGTCAGTGTAGTGAATGCAGAGTGTGTGTTAGTGTAATAAATGCAGAGTGTGTGTGTCAGTGTAGGGAATGCAGAGTGTGTGTGTCAGGGTAATGAATGCAGTGTGTGTGTTAGTGTAGTGAATGCAGTGTGTGTGTTAGTGTAGTGGATGCAGAGTGTGTGTCAGTGTAGTGAATACAGTGTGTGTGTGTTAGTGTAGTGAATACAGTGTTTGTGTTAGTGTAGTGAATACAGTGTGAGTGTTAGTGTATATACAGAGTGTGTGTTAGTGAAGTGGGTGCAGAGCGTGTGTCAGTGCAGTGGATGCAGAGTGTGTGTCAGTGTAGTGGATGCAGAGTGTGTGTTAGTGCAGTGAATGCAGTGTGTGTTAGTGTAGTGAATGCAGAGTGTGTGTTAGTGTAGTGGATGCAGTGTGTTAGTGTAGTGGATGCAGTGTGTGTGTTAGTGCAGTGAATGCAGAGTGTGTGTTAGTGTAGTGAATGCAGAGTGTGTGTTAGTGTAGTGGATGCAGTGTGTGTGTTAGTGTAGTGGATGCAGTGTGTGGGTTAGTGCAGTGAATGCAGTGTGTGTTAGTGTAGTGAATGCAGTGTGTGTGTTAGTGCAGTGAATGCAGTGTGTGTGTTAGTGTAGTGAATGCAGTGTGTGTGTTAGTGTAGTGAATGCAGAGTGTGTGTTAGTGTAGTGGATGCAGTGTGTGTTAGTGTAGTGGATGCAGTGTGTGTGTTAGTGTAGTGGATGCAGTGTGTGTGTTAGTGCAGTGAATGCAGTGTGGGTGTTAGTGCAGTGAATGCAGAGTGTGTGTTAGTGTAGTGGATGCAGTGTGTGTGTTAGTGTAGTGGATGCAGTGTGTGTGTTAGTGTAGTGGATGCAGAGTGTGTGTTAGTGTAGTGGATACAGTGTGTGTGTTAGTGTAGTGGATGCAGAGTGTGTGTTAGTGTTGTGGATGCAGAGTGTGTGTTAGTGTAGTGAATGCAGAGTGTGTGTTAGTGTAGTGAATGCAGAGTGTGTGTTAGTGCAGTGAATGCAGTGTGTGTGTTAGTGTAGTGAATGCAGAGTGTGTGTTAGTGTAGTGGATGCAGTGGGTGTGTTAGTGTAGTGAATGCAGTGTGTGTGTTAGTGTAGTGAATGCAGAGTGTGTGTTAGTGCAGTGAATGCAGAGTGTGTGTTAGTGTAGTGAATGCAGAGTGTGTGTTAGTGTAGTGAATGTAGTGTGTGTGTTAGTGTAGTGAATGCAGAGTGTGTGTTAGTGTAGTGAATGCAGAGTGTGTGTTAGTGTAGTGAATGCAGAGTGTGTGTGTCAGGATCGGGACAGGGATCCAACACGCAGAGTACAAAGAGTGGAAAGGTACGTATACCGGGCCTTAGAATGGCCGGACTAACGTACCGAGAGTAATAGAGAATAGTCAGAGACAAGCCGAGGTCGAGGGAACGAGAAGACAGATAAGCGAGGGGCAAGCCGGGTCAAGGGATAACAGAGAAGCAGGTTAGTACAACAAGCCGAGTCAAAACCAAATAGAGCAAACTAGAATACCAGAGCACTGAGTGACTAGACAAGCTAGAACCACGACAGGGCAATGAGCTGAAGAGAGAAGTAAGCTTAAATACCCTGGCTCCGGATGGTAAGCACGCCTCTGACAAGTACCGATTGGATATCGGACACTTGAGTGACAGGTCGCTCGTGATAGCGTCATGACGTCACGTATTGAGCGTCCTGCTAGAAAAGGACGTGGATTCCTCGCGGCCGGTGTTTAAGTGACTGGATGAACCGCGAGGAACGGAGGAAACAGCTCGCCTGGACGGGCAAACCACCAAGTCTCTACCTCCCTTAGAGGTAGAGGCCTCAGGTACCCTGACAGTACCCCCCCTCTCAGATACGCCCACCGGGCGGAAGGAACCGGGGCGAGATGGGAAGCGGAGGTGAAATGCTCTGCGAAGGCGAGAAGCATGAACGTCCTCCTGAGGTACCCAACTCCTCTCCTCAGGACCATATCCCCTCCAGTTGACCAGATATTGCAATTTTCCCCTTGAAATTCTGGAATCAATGATGGAGCTGACCTCGTACTCCTCCCGACCCTCCACCTGAACAGGACGAGGCGAGGAGACCTTAGAGGAGAATTTGTTGCAAATAAGAGGTTTCAACAAGGAGACATGAAAAGAGTTAGGAATGCGTAAGGCAGGTGGCAGAGCAAGGCGATACGCAACCGGATTGATACGAGTGAGAACCCTGTAAGGGCCTATGTAGCGAGGAGCAAATTTCATAGATGGAACTTTTAGGCGAATATTCTTAGTACTCAACCATACCCTATCCCCAGGAACAAAAACAGGAGCCGCTCTTCTATGCTTGTCAGCGTGTTTCTTGAACAACGAGGAACTATGTAACAGAATTTGCCGAGTCTGATCCCATAATTTCTTCAGGTTGGCGACATGATCATCAACCGACGGTATCCCCTGAGAAGAGGAAACCGAAGGAAAAATCGAAGGATGAAAGCCATAGTTCATGAAGAAAGGGCTAGAGCGAGTTGAATCGCAAACAAGGTTATTGTGTGCGAACTCCGCCCAAGGAATCAGACCGACCCAATCGTCCTGGTGTTCGGAAACAAAGCAACGCAGATACTGTTCGATCTTTTGATTGGTACGTTCAGCAGCTCCGTTAGACTGAGGGTGATAGGCAGAGGAAAAGTTCAATTTGATACCCATTTGAGAACAAAAGGATCTCCAGAAACGTGAGACAAATTGAGAACCTCTATCAGAAACAATCTCCGAAGGAATTCCATGTAGGCGAAAAACCTCTCTCGCAAAAATCTCCGCCAATTCAGGGGAAGTCGGAAGTTTAGGTAATGGCACGAAATGGGCCATCTTAGTAAATCTATCCACCACCGTGAGAATAACAGTCTGTCTCTTGGAAGCAGGCAAATCAACGATAAAGTCTATGGACAAACAGGACCAAGGTCTCTCAGGAATGTCCAAGGGGTGTAACAGGCCACATGGAGATGCATGAGGTAGTTTAGTCTTGGCACAAGTCTCACAAGCTGCGACGAACTCCTCAATATCTTTTCGAAGTGAAGGCCACCAGAAATCCTTGGATATCAGAGAGTATGTCTTGCGAATACCAGGATGACCAGCTATTTTACTTTCGTGAAAACATTGTAAGAGCTCCAGTTGAAGTTCAGGAGGAACAAAGTTTCTTCCCTCAGGAGTGTTTCCGGGAGCTAGATGTTGTGACTTCAAGATCTGGTCAAGTAGCGGAGAATGAATTTTGAGACTGGTATTAGCAATAATATTGCATTTGGGTACAATGGAGGACAAAAGTGGTTCAACTGAAGCAGAGGGCTCAAATTGGCGAGATAGCGCATCGGCTTTAGAATTCTTTGACCCAGGTCTGTAAGTCAGAACGTAATTGAAATGGGTAAGAAACAACGACCAACGAGCCTGCCTGGAGGACAAACGCTTGGCCTCTCCGATATAAGACAAATTTTTGTGGTCTGTTAGAATGGTAACAGGATGTAGTGTACCTTCCAATAAATGTCTCCACTCTTTCAAAGCCTTGATAACCGCTAGTAATTCTCTGTCACCAATGTCATATCTGCTTTCAGTACCGGTCAATTTTTTAGAGAAAAATCCACATGGATGTAATGTTTTATCAACACCCAACCTTTGAGATAGGACAGCACCTAAACCAGTCTCTGATGCGTCTACCTCAAGTAGAAAAGGCAGAGAAGTGTCGGGGTGAACTAAAATTGGAGCGGAAGCGAAAAGCTCCTTGAGAGTTTTGAACGCAAGGAGAGCTTCAGTAGTCCAATTCTTAGTATCAGCCCCCTGTTTGGTCATATTAGTGATAGGTGCGATAATGGAAGAATAGCCCTTAATAAAGCGCCTATAATAATTAGAAAAACCAATAAATCTCTGTACGGCTTTAAGACCTTTGGGTAAAGGCCATTCTAGAATGGATTGGAGCTTATCCGGATCCATCTTAAATCCCTCCCCGGAGATCACATAGCCGAGAAAGGTTACCTGGGTTTGATCAAAGCTACATTTCTCCAACTTGCAGTACAAGCCATGCTGGAGAAGCTTGTGCAAAACCCTCCTGACTTGCTTGTGATGAGTCTCAATCTCACTAGAATGAATGAGTATATCATCTAGGTATACAATGACGCAATCTTGCTGAAATTCCCTCAGAACCTCATTTATCAGATCCTGGAATACAGCTGGTGCATTGCATAACCCAAAAGGCATAACAGTATATTCATAGTGACCATATCGAGTATTGAATGCCGTCATCCACTCATGTCCCTGCTGGATTCTCACCAAGTTATATGCCCCTCTGAGGTCTAACTTGGTGAAAATTGTAGAGCCCTTCAAACGATCGAAGAGTTCGGTGATCAAGGGAATCGGGTAGGCATTTTTAATGGTTATCTTATTTAAGCCTCGATAATCAATACAAGGTCTCAAAGAACCATCCTTCTTTTTAACAAAAAAAAATCCAGCCCCGGCAGGAGAGGAGGACCTCCTAATGAATCCCTTGTCTAAATTTTCGTGAATATACTCCTCTAGAACTGAGTTCTCTTTCGTAGATAACGGGTATACATGACCTCTGGGTGGCATGGTACCAGGGAGTAGGTTAATTTTGCAATCAAAGGACCTGTGTGGGGGTAAAGTATCGGCTTTCTTTTTGTCAAATACAGCCTTTAAATCTAGATACTGAGACGGAATTTGTGTCTCTGTAGGATTGTCAGAGTTAGCCGATGTGTTGGTTAAGCCGAGAGGTGAGACCTTCCGCAAGCATTTCTCTTGACAATTCTGTCCCCACGAAACTATCTCCCCTGACTCCCAATTAATAATAGGGTTATGTCTCCTCAACCAGGAGTACCCCAGAACTATGGGAATAGACGGAGAAGAAATGAGCAGTAAGGATATGTCCTCTCTATGTAGGATACCAACAGTTAAGTTAATCGGTATGGTCTCATGGAAAATAACAGGCTCAAGTAACGGTCTACCATCGATGGCCTCAACAGCCAGTGGTGTCTCTTTTAACTGGGATGGAATAGCATGCTTGGCAGCAAAACCCTGATCTATAAAGCTCTCAGCAGCTCCAGAATCGATTAGTGCCATAGTCTTAACTACTCCCTTTTCCCACTTTAAAGAAACGGGTAACAGAAGCCTGAGCTCTTTGTAGTTGTGAATAGAGGACAAAGTAGAAACACCCAAGGCCCGTCCTCTAGAGGAACTTAGGTGCGAGCGTTTCCCGAACGATTGGGACAATTTAGGCGTAAATGACCTCTGACTCCACAATACATACATAAACCCTCCCTTCTCCTGTACTGTCTCTCCCTCTCTGTGAGATGAGTACTGCCTATCTGCATAGGTTCAGGAATACGTAAGTCCTCGAACTCAGAATTTTGAAAGGTAGGCGCTAGTTTAAAGGAGGGTCTACGGGTCCTATCTCGAGTGTTCTGCCTCTCTCTTAAGCGTTCATCAATACGAGATATAAAAGAAATTAAATCCTCCAAATTTTCAGGGAGTTCTCTAGTAGCGACCTCGTCAAGAATTACATCTGATAACCCATTCAGAAACACATCTATATAAGCCTGTTCGTTCCACTTAACTTCTGCCGCCAAGGACCTGAACTCTAGTGCATAATCCACAAGTGTTCGATTGTCCTGTCTAAGGCGCAACAGTAATCTAGCTGCATTGACCTTTCTACCAGGAGGGTCAAAAGTTCTTCTAAACGCAGCTACAAAGGCATTATAATTATAGACTAGTGGATTATCATTCTCCCATAAAGGATTGGCCCATCTCAAAGCTTTTTCAATGAGTAAAGTAATAACAAATCCAATCTTCGCTCTATCTGTAGGATAAGAGCGGGGTTGTAATTCGAAATGGATGCTAATCTGGTTCAGAAAGCCACGACACCTCTCCGGTGACCCGCCATAACGTACTGGTGGGGTAATACGGGAAGAAGCACCTACAGTGGCTACCTCTAGACCTGAGACTGCAGGAGAAATAGAAGGAGTACGTGTCTCCTCAGGTGGATTACTAGCACGAGACAAAAGTGCCTGTAGTGCCAAAGCCATCTGATCCATCCTATGCTCCATGGCGTCAAACCTGGGATCCGACGAACCAAGCTGACTGTTTGTACCTGCAGGATCCATTGGCCCTGTCGTAATGTCAGGATCGGGACAGGGATCCAACACGCAGAGTACAAAGAGTGGAAAGGTACGTATACCGGGCCTTAGAATGGCCGGACTAACGTACCGAGAGTAATAGAGAATAGTCAGAGACAAGCCGAGGTCGAGGGAACGAGAAGACAGATAAGCGAGGGGCAAGCCGGGTCAAGGGATAACAGAGAAGCAGGTTAGTACAACAAGCCGAGTCAAAACCAAATAGAGCAAACTAGAATACCAGAGCACTGAGTGACTAGACAAGCTAGAACCACGACAGGGCAATGAGCTGAAGAGAGAAGTAAGCTTAAATACCCTGGCTCCGGATGGTAAGCACGCCTCTGACAAGTACCGATTGGATATCGGACACTTGAGTGACAGGTCGCTCGTGATAGCGTCATGACGTCACGTATTGAGCGTCCTGCTAGAAAAGGACGTGGATTCCTCGCGGCCGGTGTTTAAGTGACTGGATGAACCGCGAGGAACGGAGGAAACAGCTCGCCTGGACGGGCAAACCACCAAGTCTCTACCTCCCTTAGAGGTAGAGGCCTCAGGTACCCTGACAGTGTGTTAGTGTAGTGGATGCAGTGTGTGTGTTAGTGTAGTGGATGCTGTGTGTGTGTGTGTGTTTACTAGTGTATGCATGTAATGTAATGAAATTTATTCCCCCCTTCCTGTGTTTTACCTGGTTCAGGGAGTGGGGAAGATTCTTTGATCCCTGGTGGTCCGATGGCATTCTGGGCCACTCCCCCCCAGCTCCCTGTATTTGCAGAGGGGGCCCAGCGGACTGCAGGAGCACTTTCCAGCATTTCCCTGTCTCTAACTCCCGCGAGATGTGCGGCCGTTAGAGTGTTGCCATGGGTTACCATGGCAACGCTCCGCGCGACGTGCAAACCAGGTCTCGCGGGAGTTAGAGACAGGGAAATGCTGGAACGTGCTCCTGCAGTACGCTGGGCCCCCTCTGCAAATACAGGGAGCCGGGGGGGCCCGCGGCTGCACATATATAAAGCGATGATCGCTATATATATGTGCAGAGTGTAATTGTGGGGCCCTGGACTGCCAAAGCAGTCCGGGCCCCCCAGGACCGCCGGGCCTGTGACAACCGTCACGGTTGTCACCCCCTGATGGCGGCCCTGCGAACACGTGGCAGTGGCCATCTTAGAATACGAATTACACCAGCGGTGTTTGGTCGTCGAGTGTCTGGAACCCAAATCGGACACTCAACGGCATGAACAGTGCAGAGACTTCCATCCTTGTGTAATTTCGTGTAAACTCAGGGGAACAGAAATTAATCACACGAACAAGAGATGTTGAACGAACCAAGGCACGAACCATGGTTTTATGTACTTTCATGTATTTCAGACGCTCGAACGGAGACCGACCACACAGCCCAAACACATGGAACTCTTTTCGGCTTACACCTCGTGTGCGATCAGTGAAACTAAGACCTCCCTAAAACTGTCGAACCCCTGAACCGATCTGCGATATTTTTAAGTATGTTGCTCCCCCAGATCGGGGCTATCAGGGAATGTCTGAATTGTGGGAGTATGATATGTTCTTGGGGTACTTCTAGAAATTTATAAAAATTGTGATTTTTCTTTTTGAAGATAATTGAGTTGATACAGTAATTAACCCAATTATCTCCTAAGCAGAGGGGAGGGATTGTGTGAACTGTATGGGAGGGACTTATTACTTGACTCTGTGCGTATTGGTTATTTTCTATTTTTACCGGTGCCCAACAAGGTCCACCTGGGTGGTAACCTTTTGGGCTAAACCTGCATAAAAGGCCAGCCTGCCCATTAAAAGTTCAGTTCTGCTCCTAATACTGAGTGTCGTCCAGTTATTGGGAAGGGTGAAGGGATATTTGTGGATTATCTTATGCTTATGCCTGCCTTCTTGAATTATCCTGTTTGTTCCTGAGTAGCTGTTGGAGTAACCAGCGGAGGGGAAGTCCTGCTACCACTAACTCTCCGCTACAGTCTTCTAGCTTACATAAACAAAAATTGTCAGAAAATGTTTGGATGCCAAATAGTAGGACACCAATTGTTGCAGAACTGTAATTCCCATGATGCTTTGCCAGCCTTAAAAATTAGCGGTCACTTACTCGCCGCTTCAAGGTTTGTTTTGCTGCCCTGGGCAAAAACCTGTTTTGCCATCTCTTCATAATTCTATCACCCCTTAGTGATGTAAAAGCTAAACTTCAAATTGTAAAACATGGATCAAGAATTGGCAGTGCCACTTTGCGACTGGCAAAGCACCAAACGATTTGCAGTACTACGACAGATAGGAATCGTATTTTTTGGCCACCCTATTCCATAGCGAATGTAAACACCAACTTCAATAACTGCAGAAGTGTTTGCTGAGTGCTGCTATCTGTTGGGGAGAATTGAGACTGAGAGAGGGTTCCACAGCACATTAGTGGCTAAGATTTGCACATGTCAGGGATTGCATTTGTGCACAAAGGACAATTTTAATTTAAAAAACAAAACAATACTTTTAAAGGAACACTATAGTGTTAGGAATATAAACCTATATTCCAAAAACGATAGTGCTTCTGACACTACATAGATTCAAGCCCCCCACCCATCCCAACCCCCCATAAAAATTGTGTAAAAAGATAAATAACATTTTTTTTTAAAGCTAATGGGGCGGTATAATAATTTTTACCTAGGGCGGCAAAAATCCTTGCACCGGCCTTGTGTATAGATCATACCTCTACAGTCTCACTGCAAAATGCTCTGCCATTTTGGAGTTAATTCACTTTTGTTTCTGTTTATGCAGCCCTAGCCACACCTCCCTTGGTTGTGACTGACACAGCCTGCATGAAAAATAATATGGTTTCATTTTCAATCAGATGTAACCTTTTTTAAGTGTTTATCCCCAGCTCTATCAATTGAACTTTAAATACAAACAGGAGGCTCCTGCATGGTCTATCAAGCTATAACATATCAGGAGATAAAAAATTCTAAGTGAAACATAATTTGCAATAAAGAAAGTGTAAACATTAGATTATACTTTACAGGAAGTGTCTAGGAAGGCTGTGCAAGTCACATGCAGGGAGGTGTGACTAGGGCTGCATAAACAAAGTAATCTAACTCATAAATGGCAGAGAATTTAGCAGTGAGACTGTAGGGGAATGAGCTATACACTAGAACTGCTGCACTGAACTAAAATTGTTTTGGCATATTGTAAGTAAAAATAGCTATACAAGTTTTTATTTATTTTTTTAAAAGCACAACCAAGTGGTCTCTGAAAACAAAACTAAAAACAAATTATATAATTAAGCCTGTGTATTATTCATGAAGTAAATAAATTCTTCACTGGCAATACATCATATCAAAGTTTGTTATTTAGAGACTAGAAATGTAATTATCAATTCCCTTTTGTATTCTATATAATGCTGAACAAATTAATGAAGGGGAACATTCTTTTAGAAAGTAAGGATTAAATTGCTGCTTTACTGAGAATTAACTTAACCAAGGAATCTAGAAAACACACATAGGACTTCTTTAGACAATAACTGCAGCAATTTATTCCATCAATGTTTTATAAAGCTTTTTGTTTGATGGAATAAATTGCTATATTTGTCTTCTTCAAAGAAATGCCTAGAACAGTTCATGTGCCATTGTATAATTTAGGTGTACAATAGTAGTGTTTCTAAAACTTTTGGGCAGAAGTACCCGTGCAAGTCTAAAAATAAATTCCAAAGTACCCCTGCCTCGAGAAAACAATTTATTGATTTAAAATCCAAATGAACCTGGTAGACACTGATATTTAAATTATTCCCATTTTGCAGAACAAACCTGATTAAAGGTAGTAAAGAATATTTTCTAAATAATTATGACATAATGTGAGCATTGTGTATGTAAAGAGCAGTGTATAAACTATTAATCTGAAGTATAAATGTAATAAAATGAAAATTAGTTACACACAGAGGACACTGACACACACAAAGTTACACACAGAGGACACTGATACACACATTTACACACAAAGGATACTGACACAAAAACACCTATTTTTTCTGTATTTGAAAATAAAACAAATCCTTAATTTTTCTGTGTACTTGGTATCCTTGCGCAGTTAATGAGTACCTCGTATAAGACCTACATTGTATCACCACTGCTCTAGCTAACCCTTTATCCCTTCATTAGGGTAAAAACATCAACAACAGGATTTGTCACCAAACACTAGTTTGGTGCTGTGGATACCATCTGCAGTAATCCAACCCTCCTACATCTCTTACAATTTGGAATTTTGGAGGGACTTGAGTATAAACTAGTGTAAATAAATGTAACTGACTCAATTTGCTATACATTTTCCCATTGTTTGCTGATTCCCTAAATTATTTGGTTTGCTTATCACTTACTGTATTTTAGACACCTGGACTCAATTTGTCCCTGTAAATGCAAATACTGGCTGGCATGCAGAAAGCTGAGCCCTTACTGTCTCATCTAAAACCAGTCACGGTCAGTGTGAGGCTGGCCTTGCCCACAAACTCGTCCTTCTTAACCTCACAGGACCAATGCATGGGCGGCCTAAAAAGATGACATCATCTCGCTTGCCACCACCAAGGAGAGCTTGGAATCGGACAATGCACACACTTATCACTCCAGAGCCGAGGAAGCTATTCAGTGAGTTTGGCATCCGTTGGAGACTGTCTAACTTGCTTGATTAGACAACCGCCTCTGTGCACAGCGTGAGTGGTAGCAGGGCCAGTCTGGAACTATTTTGAGCTGGAGTTCCATTTGCTCCTGGCAAACCGCCTGCTTTTGGTCCGTGTACCCCTGGTGGCATGCGTACTATAGGTTGAAAAGCTAGGGACTACAGGTGCAAACCCATTCATTAAAGAGAAACAGCTTGCATACACGACCCTCTATATTTGAATACAATGTAGGAAATGCATTAATACATTAAAAATATGCAGTATAAAAAATACATAAAAACAGCAAAAGTAGAAGAATTGTTAACTTTAAAAGATTCAAAAATGGCAACCTCACAGTGGTCTTGGTTTAAACACGTGGGCTTTATTCACTCGATAAGGAATTGTGGTGAATTAAAAACCTGATTGCAACATGGAGGCAAAATAGATGAGTTGGAAATATTACACAATATGTTTAGTGAATAAACATCACCGGTTTATTCCGCGAGGTAAGAATTGTCGAGAATTCAAAGTAAATTTATAATTTAAGGCAACAATAGCCAAACTGGAAATATCTCAATGTCTGCTATACTTCCAGTTGAGCTACTTTGGCCTTAAAGTGTACCTGTTATGGTACATACAACCTATGCTCTTTTTAAAGTGCATAAAATCCCTTCAGACACCAGCGTACTGGCAGTGAAGTCAACGTGTTGTCATCATCAAAGAAATTTGGTCTGCTTGAGGAAGTGTCCCCAAGAAGGGCAAATCAATGCAAAAGAATGGAGCACAGGTGGTCCAACGTCGGGTATTAGAAAAGTTTTTGCCCTGTTGCTCCCTCTCTGGGTCAAAACCTTCTTCCTCCTAATGTTGAAGATAGGGATTAAGTACAATTTACACAGTAATCTGTACCAACCCGCTTCCAGGAGATTCCGGGAAGCCATCTTCCTGTGGCAAAAAGTAGGAAACACAAGGATCCCTAGAAACATGTATAATATATATTTTGATGTTTGTGTGTCTATGAGTGCGTCTCTCTGTTTTGTGTGTGTATGACTGGCAATGTGTATCTGTGTACCTGTCTGGCAGTATGTACCTGTGAATGTAGCTATCTAGGAGTGTGTATATAAATATATACATGTTTCCTTCTAATCCTCAGTGAAGCTAATTTTATAGAGTTTTAGCTTTGCCTGTACCATGCAATTCTATGTTACTGATAATTCTGGCAGCAATACAAGTGAACTGTTGAACTGCATTGGTACATCTACTACACATCCATTTAGGGTTAGAGGGATTTGGGTTCCAGGAGAATCAAACCATTCAACAGTTGTCAGAAAGCAGGGAGGCAGCACTTAAACACTCATAGCACCATAACAACCACACAAATCTTTACCTACTTCCTAAACTGCGTGAAATGTATGTGCTATGCAAGTCATGCACCTATCTCAATATAATTATATATGGGGTTATTATAGTCATTACTTAATGCATTTTACCAATTATACAATATGTTCCCCTTTTCCTGCTTTACACGGATGTGTTTCTCCATGCCAACAGCCATGTACACTGCAATGATAATGTTTACTAGATGTGACAATAATGCCTGAAGACAGCATAATAAATCACCTGAGACTAGCGTTAGGCTAATATAGTTAGCTTCATAAAGTCGCAGTTCTTCAGGTTATTTTCTGACATCTTGATATGATAAATTATATTTTGCATATGAAATCTACTAGCAGCGTTCCATTTATGGAAATTATAAATTCACTGCAGTTTGCACAAAGCTGCTAAACATTTAGTCATAAAAAAAAAACACAGTTTCTCATTTTATTGAAAAAAACCCAAATCTGATAATCAAATAATGGACAGCAACGGCTTTTTTTAAGGGACTTGTGAAAAAAAAAAGAATCACTAA
Organism: Pelobates fuscus; assembly: GCF_036172605.1. Lineage (NCBI taxonomy): Eukaryota > Metazoa > Chordata > Amphibia > Anura > Pelobatidae > Pelobates > Pelobates fuscus. Next base: position 376,585,059 of record NC_086317.1, on the reverse strand, counting down.
GAACAGCCTAAAATGTAGGGCAATAGTATTTATAGTGATGTAGATATTAGTTTTCATTAAATATTGCTGTAAGCAATAGGAAGCCTGGGTATGAATATACTGAAAAGCTGGGTTTTAATATTTAAGTACAAATATTGACAGTAGCAAACAGCCATATCCAAGTTACAATATAAAATCAGATGGGGCTGTAATTGTAGCAGCAGGGGAGATGAGTCACATGATTAGTAAGCATGCGCTTCCAGCCAAAGGGGGCTAAAAATGGCCCATCAATGGAAAAACCAGGCAATCCACTTAAACTAGTTATAAACTTATACATATTTATAATAATATAGAACAAGGCTATATTACACGTAATGTTTTATTTTCTTTGCTAATAGAAATATTACTTGTTTCCTTTAAAGGACCACTATAGGCACCCAGACCACTTCAGCTCAATGAAGTGGTCTGGGTGTCAGGTCCCTCTAGGGTTAACCCTGCAGCTGTAAACATAGCAGTTTCAGAGAAACTGCTATGTTTACACTAGGGTTAATCCAGCCTCTAGTGGCTGTCTCATTGACAGCCGCTAGAGGCGCTTCCGCGCTTCTCACTGTGATTTTTCACTGAGAAATGCTTTCCTATGGACTGATTGAATGCATGGGCAGCTCTTGCCGCGCATGCGCATTCGGCGGATGACGTCAGAAGAGGGAGGAGAGTCCCCAGCGCCGAGGGAGCCTGGTGCTGGAGAAAGGTAAGAATTGAACCCCTCCCACCCCCTTCAGCCCGGCGGGGGACGGGGAGGGGTAGGAGTGGCCTGAGGGTGGACCCAAAGACCCTATAGAGCCAGGAAAACAAGTTTGTTTTCCTGGCACTATAGTGGTCCTTTAAGTGTGAGGAGTTATCCTTTATGTGAATTTTTTGGTAAGCCAGTCACAGAATAGGAGGTGATACATGAAAGTGAGAAGAAGTCTAGACTATTGTATTATATTTTATTATTATTATTATTATTGTTATTATTGTTGCATATATTATAGTAGTGTCAGTCATTCTTAGATAGCAGTGGGCAGCTTTGAGTGCATGTGAATATTGTACTGGACTAAGCAAAGCAGTACAAAAGATTCCATTTGAAAATAGTAAGGTAAAATGAGAGTAAATAATTATATTTAGAAACCACCAGTCCTATTTTCTTTTTGAATCATATCAGCATATTATCTTAGCCTGTACAATTTAACAAGACCTCAAGGGCCACCAATAGAACAAGTTTTATTGGTGACCCACATTTGTAACCGGCAAATGCGTACGCATCGATGTCTTGGACCTAAAGAATGGTTAATTAGACTTTTAGTCTGATTGAACGTGGTTCCATTTACCTTCTCTGATCCTGTATATTCATTTTCTCTCAAACATCCAATAATTCTTTGTTTCATAACATTTTCAACAGAAACAAGAGATTTGTGAGCTGATTGTATCTCTAAATTATTAAGGGCCTTAAGAAACATTCCACTCATTGTTGGCTCATAGAACCTTCATGACAATGGTGTGCATAATGTGTCCAACTTGTGCTAGATTTTCTTGATAAGTATTACAGGTGTTTTTATAGAGCAAGTAACACCTGGCTTTAAATAATAGAAAATGTTGACAGACACAAGATTTTATGTTGTGGGAGAAGATGTACGATTAGCTAGTTTTGATGTTAAAAACAAAATGCTGAAATATCAAGTCAATGACTTTGTGAAAAAAACAGCTGATTTGCGATTTAAACGCAGGACACTCCTAACTCCAATTTCTACCAAAGAAGATTAAACTCCAGTATGTTACAGTCTACATTAGAATTATATCAGACCAGCTAATGAGTGCAGAAGGTCTAGAGATTTTGAGCAAAAGCAATCACAATTTAAACAGCCTAGCACACATATCAAACATAAAATGGTGGTTGGGTAGATGGTGTGGACTGCAGTTTAATCTTTTTTAAGACTAATTTATTTATGTATTTGTAGGTGACAGATTAGGCTATTTCGTTTTTTATTTCTGCTTTCCCACTATCCCTCTACCTATCTTATGTCACAAATAAAGCAACATCTGTCACAACATCCAATTTTATTTGTGACAGAAAAAAATGTTTTGATTTATTTGGGAGTATTGGAGGGCTGCAACATTTTACTAACATCAGCCCTTACCTATTTTGGATAACACATTCATTTATTTAATCTCGCAACAAATGGGCACCTGCCCAGAGCCCTCATGCAATAACGATCCCCCTGTCAACTCCTACTCTTCAAAATGGATCTAGGCTCTTGTCACATGACAAGCCAATCATTTTTTTTTTCTTTTACTGTGCAACATGTTTGGTATTGGTTTAGATAATTTGGATTGATCCACCTGCTGCTTGTTATTACTCATGGATGGCCAGTTATTCTTGCCGGTCCCTGACCCCTAGCAAACTCTTTGTCATGATCCATCCGCAGAAAATTCATTAAAGTGACAAAGAAACTATGATATGAAGTATAACCACTGTAGAAAGCTTGTTTAAAAAAACACTCTAAGGACAGTTACTGCTACATCCTGCTGATGTGGTTACCATGCCAGAAGTTCACTGACACCATCCCACAGTACGCCAAAAAAGCAAAGCTGGTCCATGCAGAACCACTCTTATTGCCTGAAAGCATCAACTATCAACTGTTGGCCATGTTTTACTCTACAGACTCTTACGCTTTTCTCTAGAGACATCAGACTACTCCTGCTGGAGAATACCAAATGCAGGGGATATGGCCTGGGTGTCCAGCAGTATCCAGGAAAGTTGGCAAACAATTTATAAACAGTTTGAACAATTTATTTCATTCCGATTAAGGCCTCAATTATATAAGCTTTCCAAATGATTTATCTACAGAGGTCATCATTAACGTCTATGGATATTTTTGTACATAAAGCATTTGGAAAACTTTCTAACAGTATTGAATAATTTGGAAAGCTTATTAAATCGAGGGTCAGAGATTCCCTTTAATTTGCTTAATGAAAATATTGGTATATTCCATCTGGTTTTATTCTTTGGTTGTTTGTTTTAAAAATGAGCAGAGCGGAAGCAGGAATCAGTGGAGGAGCATGAAGTTATTTGGTCACAATATATACTTGTTCTTAAATTATGTCAACTTCATGTTATTTTGTTTTGTTGATGAGAGGAAAAACAATCTGAAATCACTTGAGCCTTGTTCCAGAGAATGTTTACCAAGCATTCATAGCAAACTGCTGAGAAAAGACATTTGTCCTCTCTCTACTTAATGTGCATTATCTACTGGTTCATTCCTAATTGAACAATTGGCTGCAAAATAAATTGATGTGATCACTGTAGCAGACTGGGTCCTATACCAGAGTATGCCCCAGTTTCCTGGAGGGGGCTGATGGCTCACCTCCTGCCCAGTGATTATGGTCCCAGAAAGACGGGACCCTTTAAGTACAATGGCTGGGATTAATGGGATTTTGTATGGCACTACTGGCCCTTTAAGACCCAGCCAAGGACATAGTATACTATTACAGAGACTTCGGACCATATACCTTATGCAGCAAAGGACATTGAGCTATCTACCAAAATTTGTGTCTTTTAATATATTTTCATGTATTGTGTATTCACCTTGTATGCAGCATTCGACTGATTGTTCGGTAACATCACTCAGTTTATTATACGAGTGAAACTACCGAACAATCAGACCAAATCAGGAGGAAGTGTGCCTCCAATTACCGTTCGCAACAATGTTGCAAATGGGTAATTGGCAAACCGTGCAGTATGGGCTTTATCCTCTGGGTGGCCGCCATTCGGGAAACGAACACGTGGCGGCGGCCATCTTAAACTTCCGAACAGCGGTGTTTTGCCGTTTGAGTGTCTGGAACTAAAATCGGACACTCGACTAGGCAAACACCGCTAAGACCTCCAGACTTCAATGGATTCGTGCCGAAACTACCGAACGGGGATTCAAATGAAGGCAAGCAACAGCTATTTTATTCTGTATTTTCATCCGGTTATATACACGAACAGAGACCGACCGCAAGGCCAAAACTCATGGAACTATTTTCGGCTACTTTGCCTATGCAGTCGGTCAAATCTTTGCTTCCCCATAACTCCCGAACCCCATGTCTGATCTGGGTGATTTTTGAATATGTTTTTTGAATATGTTTCTCACCCAGATCATTTAAAGGTGTACCTACCATATTTAGGGGACATCCAAGAATTGGGGAAAAGTATGTACATATTGTGCCCCAGCTAAGTGAATATGGTCCGTAAGTTTGATATCTTATCCCATGTCACTGATACTATCAGCGTATTCAGCCACACACTCCCTCTTCTTCACACATTCATAGAAGGCACCAGTTAGCAGAGATAGGGGATTGCATGTGAGTGCATTGCACACATTTATGTACAGCCAGATATAAACATAGCTTCCTCTGTGATGTAATGGTGCGAGGTAGTGAACTTACAATTAGAAGATGCTGTATTCAGGGAGACATGAGACCTAATTTTACTACAGAGCACCACAAGTATGAAATATGAAGTATAATAATAATAAGAAACTATGGCAACATACCTCAATACAGAACGCACCTGTAATTATGGATGTCTATATTTATATATATATATGTGTGTAATATATACATATTGTAATATTTGTTTGTAATATTACAATATTGTTCCCTATTGTAACAAGGCAGTGTTTGTGAACCCAGGACATACTTGAAAACGAGAGAAATATCAATGTATCCTTCCTGGTTAAACATTTTATAAATACAAAATAAATTACACTATAACCTGTGCAAGGTAGTTGTTAAGGGGTTTTCAGTGCCCCTTTGAGCTAGGCAGATATTTTTAGTCTGGTAGATTTTTCATTTGAGGGTTATCAAAGTCTACCTGATGTTATAAACTCGATACTAAGAATCTCTTACAATGTTATATTTGAACACCAAAAATGTGTAAAAAAAATAAGTAATTTAAATAATAGATACAATTACAGAGGTGGACAATATAAAACTAAAAAAAGACTCATATTCTCTTCATACTACTTTATATTCTCACCTTATACAATACTATAGTTGAGGACTTTGATAACTCAGTGGTGCTGAGTGCACTGGGTAGACATTGAGGATTCCAGCAGTAGGTCTGCTCCCACCACACAGAACTTACAAAATATAGAAATTAGAATAGAGCATGCTACTGGTCCTTAGAGTGACCAGACCAACACAAGAATGCAGGAAAAATCATAAACAAAAATGAGCCAAGGTCAAGATTATGGAGAAAGTAGAGAACTAGCCAAGGTCAAGGCAACAGAGATACACAGAGTCAGATGAAACAAGCCAAGGTCAATACCAGAGGACAGAAAACACAGAAAAACATGCTAACCAGGAACCAATATGGAAACCAAAACAGGGCATGGGTATCAGGGCTAAAGCACTACTTAAACTGTTAGCTGCAATTTAATTGGCCCACGTCACACCTGTGACCCCAAAAAGTACGATACTGGAAGAGAACTGGAAGAGACATGGCGCATCTGCCTTTCAAGAAAGAGCATGGGTTGCGAGCGGGCAGTGTTTACAATGCTGCCCAAGAAGAGAGGAAGGACAACAGCCTACCAATCAGCGCAGACAGCCCTTACAGGAAATATGGAGCTCCGCTCGAACTGTTCGGCTCCGTAACCGCAACCCCCTATAGTCAACTAATTATGTTCTAAATATGAATTGCCCTCTTTGTAACTGTTCCTATTTCGGCAGATAAAACATTAGAATATCACCAACTCACATTAGCCACACTTCTCACAAATGACTAACGTTCTAACCACGCTTCCAGCCATTTCCCTATGACGTATATACAAACCTCAAAATCTCCCTACTTTGACCATACTTGTTTTAGACCTGTGGAAAAAGGACCTGGGCTGGAATTTACAAACATGGGATGCTGTGACGGACCACCTGGCACCCCGCTTGGGTACCTCCGTCAATAGCTGCTACCTAGTACTTGCAAGCACCATAAGCACTGCATTGGAACACCATAACTAGAGTAAATCCCACAAACCGCCACAGCTTGGTTGGGGTCTTGCTGTGCTCCACCCACACTGGACCCAAGACCTGGATCCAGCTTCCAGTGTGCTGCTCTTACAAGAGCAATCGTTGTGATCCAAGGGAGTATAGTGATTATAGCAATCCCCAGAGTGTGAATATAGCTCTCCAATCCCCCAAACATGAGCCAAGACTTCATGAAGGGTAAAACACAACTGGCCTTATATGCAGGTCCCCATGCAAGGGGCACTCACCCCTGGACCTGAGAGTAGACTACAGTAAAAACATATACACAATTACATTGCTCTTAGGTCTAGGACACAATCCTATACAAAATAGGTCAATCCCTCCCTATGCCTGGGAGATAATTGAGTCAGCACTGTAAACCCAATTATCTCCAGGCACAGACAGAACACATACATTTTTTCAAAACCCCTAAAAATGCCTTATGCCTGGAAGTCAAAATTTGACTGACCGCCCGCATGCTCAAAACAGTTCCAGAGAGTCAGGGCTTGCGGTCGGTCTAGTTCGGTAGTTTAAAAAGGAACAAACTACAGAACAGAGTCAATAGTCTTACCCTGGAGCTTGATCCCCTTGTTCGTGGGAACGTTTCCACCGAACAGCGCCTTTCTAAGTGTTGTAGAACTGAACGCAGATGATGCTGGAAGTCCAGCAGTGTTCGGGAGTTTCTATGTCCGTTTTCAGTTCCATGGGATGCATGCCCAAACACAGCTGCCTGCGTTCGCGGTAACAAGATGGCCACCACCTTGTCGTCATCCATAGGAATTGCGGCCACCCAGACGAACACTTAGAACACTGTGGTGGGAATTGCTACAAAGTAGCAATTAGGCTTAGCAAGCTCCAGGGTGGTCTCCGGTTCGTGAGGCTGTTCGGTTCACAAACAAAATATAAAATTTCACGAACTAAGTCTGTTCACATAGTGTTTTAAAGGGCCCATAGTCTTTTGGTAAGAGGCTTGCCAGCAGGCCCCTCCAAGAACACGTGATGTTATACATGAAAATTCACCACTAACCACAAGATTAAAAGTACAAGATACTTAAACATTAGGCATGTGCATGGGAAAATTTTTCGGTTCGGTTCGGTTCGGCATTCCGAAATTCGGGACTTCGGCAAGTTCGGCACTTCGACACTTTGTAATGTTGACACTTTGGAAATTCGGTAATTTCGGAACTTCGGGACCTCGGTAATTCGGCACTTCGACACTTCAGAATTTCTCTTGCAGCCGCTTGGTAGATAACTTCCTAATTCCCACGGTATTAGGGAGTTATCTACCAAAAGGCTGAAAGACCTAAATTGGTCTTTCAGCCAAATTTACTAATACTAAGTAAAAATTACTTAGTATTAGTAAATTGTGCCCCTATTGCAACCCCCCGGCCTCCACGCCTGAGCGGTGGGGGCCCTAAAGTAAAATAATGTGGGGGGGACCTATTGTCCTCCCTCCCGGCCCCCACCCCTGAGCGGTGGGTGGGGGGCCTAAATTAGAATGAGGGGGGAATCTAATGTCCTCCCACCTGGCCCCCACCCCTGAGCGGTGGGTGGGGGCCCTAAATTAGATTGAGGGGGGGACCTAATGTCCTTCCCCCTGGCCCCCACCCCTGAGCGGTGGGTGGGGGCCCTAAATACTAATAAGGGGGGACCTAATGTCCTCCCCTTTCACCCACCCCTGAGCGGTGGGTGGGGGCCCTAAATTAGAATGAGGGGGGACACCTAATGTCCTCCCCCCTGGCCCCCATCCCTGAGCGGTGGGTGGTGGCCCAAAATTAGAATGAGGGGGTGGGGACCTAATGTCCTCCCCCCTGGCCCCCACCCCTGAGCGGTGGGTGGGGGCCCTAAATACTAATTAGGGGGGAACCTAATGTCCTCCCCCTGGCCCCCATCCCTGAGCGGTGGGTGGGGGCCCTAAATTAGAATGAGGGGGTGGGGACCTAATGTCCTCCTTCCTGGCCCCCACCCCTGAGCGGCGGGTGGGGGCCCTAAATAAAAATTAACCCTCTCTCTCCCCAGGTGACTAGGGGTCCCCGCTCAGGGGTGGGGGCAGGGGGAGGACAATAGGTCCCCCCCTTATTCTAATTCAGGGCCCCCACCCACCGCTCATGGGTGGGGGCCGGGGGGAGGACAATAGGTCCCCCACTTATTTTACTTTAGGGCCCCCACCTGCCGTTCAGGGGTGGGGGCCGGGGGGGGCAATAGGTCCCCCTTTCAGGTTAGAAGCCCCCACTCGCGCGGCATGGGGGGATGTGTTTTTTTTTTTTTAAACAGTGAGCAGCCGTAGGATCATAATTTACTATTACTAAGTAATCTTTACTGAGTATTAGTAAATTTGGCTGAAAGACCAATTTAGGTCTTTCAGCATTTTAGTAGATAGCTCCCTAATACCGTGGGAATTAGGGAGTTATCTACTTATTCATTCCTGTTATTACATTGACAGGCTAAGTAACTTCCATTTTATATGAATGTATGTTACTTGATTGTTTTAAGTGTTGCAAATGCTTACAGCTGAATCCTGGCTATGTTTGTATACTTTTTATTTAAAATTGTATACAGTGTAACATTCTTCTTCTTCCACTGGGTAAGTATATTAGTACTTAGGCAATACTGTGCTTCGGTACTTCGGCACTTTGACACTTCGGAACTTCAGCAACTTCGGCAACTTCGGAACTTCGGCACTTTGACACTTCGGAAATTCTGTCATTTCGGAACTTCGGGACCTCGGCAATTCGGCACTTCAGCTATTCGGACATTCGGAAGTACCCGAATGTCCGAATTGCCCGAAATTCGTCCGAATTCATATTCGGGCCGAAACGAATTGCACATGTCTATTAAACCTGACATGTCAATACTACTAGCACATTTTAGAAATAAAGAGGAAAACAGAACCGAAAAGAGAAAAGCTGTGTAAGTTTGACATGACGTATGCCAATCTAATGAAATAGATTTTGCATTTTTCATGTTATATGTGTTCAAAGTTCTTTTATCGTATCTCTTTATTTAAAACTTTTTATTAAAAGTTATTTAAAAAATAAACAGCATGAGAATATAATGAAAGAATGCATGCAATCGAAGCAAGTACAAATAGCATATCAGCAGTTAAGGGAGACAGCACATAACTTATAACATCCTCTGGGACATGATCTTCTAGAGTCTGTAGAATAGCCGCACTAATGCCTAACACTAGCAAAGCCAGATATAAAAAAAGAAAAGTAAAAAAAAAAAAAGAAGAAGAAAAGCTTGAAATATATACAGCAATATCCAAGAAAAGAAAACAAAAAAAAATAGTTTTTAAATATGGTGACATTGCTGTTAACGCTGTGTATTAAAACACGTATATCTGACCAGCCTCAATTTGCATATGAATAGCCACCTCACCTAGTGTACGCATTTCATCGATAGAGAATCACATACTCAGGTTTGCAATGTGTAACTAATAAGTTCAGCTATATCTGCATTTTGTACTGCTGCTCATCTGATGTCTCCATCTTGTCCGTATGGATGGAAGTGTGTTGATAAGTGTACACTGGTGGCTGCTAGCCTTATTCACTTTATTGTGTATAGGATTGGTATTATTTAGTTTAGTGTACAGAGAACTGCATGTATAGAATGTACATATTGTATATACATTTGTGTTGTAGTTGATTTAGTATGCTGTGAAATTTCCAAATAAATATTTAGTGTAGTGGGTGAACCTCTCAAACACACATTTTGGCACTAGAAGGATATATAGCTTAAGCAATATCATAGAAGACATGAGAATGGTAGTGTTAGATACTGTAAGGTCAACGGGAAAACCCAGTCATCAAACAGAGATTTATTTACATACATAGAACAATGCTGGAAAATTGGCACAATGGCCAATAATAAATACACTGAACAAAATTATAAATGCAACACTTTTGTTTTTGAGCCCATTTTTCATGAGCTGAATTTAAAGATCTAAGTCTTTTTCTATGTACACAAACGGCCTATTTCTCTCAAATATTGTTCATAAATCTGTCTAAATCTGTGTTAGTGAGCACTTCTCCTTTGCCGAGATAATCCATCCACCTCACAGGTGTGGCATATCAAGATGCTGATTAGACAGCATGATTATTGCACACGTGTGCCTTAGGCTGGCCACAATAAAAGGCCACTCTAAAATATGCAGTTTTATCACACAGCACAATGCCACAGATGTCGCAAGTTTTGAGGGAGCGTGCAATCGGCATGCTGACTGCATAACTCTACACCAGAGCTGTTGCCGTTAATTGAATCCCCCCCCCCCCCCCCCCCAATACAGTAAAACTGCACATTTTAGAGTGGTGTTTTATTGTGGCCAGCCTAAGGCGAACCTTTGCAATAATCATGCTGTCTAATCAGCATCTAGATATGCCACACCTGTGAGGTGGATGGATTATCTCTTCAAAAGAGAAGTGTTTACTAACACTGATTTAGACAGATTTGTGAACAATATTTGAGAGAAATAGGCCTTTTGTGTATATAGAAAAAGTCTTAGATCTGTGAGTTCAGCTCATGAAAAATGGGGACAAAAATAAAAAGTGTTGTGTTTATAATTGTGTTCACTGTAGATACAACTGCACAATGGGGCAGGCTAAAATTATAGTGTTTAATTTTGATGTAACAACATGTCAATTTCCCTCTCTAATGGAGTAACATCCTAATATCGTCATCTTACCAACTGGAGACAAGTACAGTAGAGTACTTTATACTGTCAATTGTAGGTGCATGAATTTCTAGATTGGGCAAATCCTGCTCTCCCAACTCATTGCCTGTATCAGTACCATGGACAGCAATCAGAACACTTAGGGCCACTAGTACTGACTACTTGCAACATTGCATCATTGTGATTTGACATTAGAGATGGGGATAAACAGTAGTTTGAGAATAATTATATACAAATTAATAAAATTCACTGACTGTTAATTTATATAGTTACATAGTAACTAATATATTGCACCCAGGGGCATACATCTTATAAGAACAAACATATATAAGTGCATTCTTGAAATAATAAATAATTTCATTGATATAGGCTGCATGATATGCATTTATGCATAATGTGAAGTGCTACATTTTGGTACTTAGATGTCAGACATTCCTAATTGGTGAGTCACTCCGGTACTTAGGGTCCCCACCCGACGATTTCGTCCTAAAACGTAAACAAAAGTACTACAAACGAAACGAAAGGGCAAATGCCGATTGAATTAACTTTAATTTAGTTTCCTTCGTTTAATAGACTCCGTGCTGCAGGGGAATTAACCCCCACAGGACAGAGAAATAACACTGCGCATGCGCAACAAAAAAAACAAGGAGGAAGCCGACAGTGCTACCAGCTCCCTCCTTATAATAAATAACTATTTCTACATGTGCTTCTGTTAGTGTATGTATGTGTATGTGCTTCTGTTAGTGTATGTTTGTGAGTGTCTGTCAAATTAGTGAGAATCTGTTTGTCATTTAGTGTGTGTGTGTGACCATTAGTGTTTGTCTGTCAGTGTGTTTGTGTGTCTCTCTGTCAATGAATGAGTGTGTGTCAGTGAATTTGTGTGTGTCAAATCAGTGATCTCTGTGTGTTTGTCAATTTAGATTAGGGGGGTGCTCAGGTATAGTCATGCCTAGGGCAGCACAAAATTAAAATACACCACTGTGTGAGTGTCTGAGTGTGTGTGTGTCTGTGAGTGTATGTGTGTGTCAGGATCGGGACAGGGATCCAACACGCAGAGTACAAACAGTAGCCAGATACGTATACCGGACCTTAGAATGGCCGGACTAACGTAAGTAGTACAGTATAGAATGGTCAAAGACAAGCCGAGGTCGAGGGTAACAGAAGACAGGTAAGCGAGAGACAAGCCGAATCAAGGGTAACAGAGATAAGCAGAGTAAGGTAAACAAGCCGGGTCAAAACCAAAAGGGATAATAGAATACACAAGCACTGAGTGACTAGAACAAGCTAGAACCACGACAGGGCAATGAGCTAATGAAAGAAGCTCTGTTAAATACCCTGTTCAGAGCAGTAACCACGCCTCCGAGGCGTCCTGATTGGTCCTGCAGCAATTGAGTGACAGGTCGTTCCGGAGGAGTGTCCTGATGACAACTTCCTGCCTAGATGCTGTAAAAGGCAGTCACTCCCTCGCGGCCGGCCTTGCATGACCGGATAGACCGTGGGGAAGGGAGCCATCAGGCCGTCTGGATGGAGGAACAGCTAAGTCTCTACCTCTTTCGGAGGTAGAGACCACAGGTACCCTGACAGTACCCCCCCTCTCAGATACGCCCACCGGGCGGAATACACCAGGGCGAGAAGGGAATCGAGAGTGAAACGCCCTGCGGAGACGGGGAGCATGCACCTCCTCCTGAGGTACCCAACTTCTCTCCTCAGGACCATAACCCTTCCAATCGACCAGATATTGCAGTTTCCCCCGGGAGATTCGAGAATCAACGATGGAATTGACCTCATACTCCTCCTGACCCTCCACCTGAACTGAGCGGGGAGGGGCGATCGTGGAGGAGAACCTGTTACATATTAATGGTTTTAGCAAGGAAACATGAAATGAATTAGGAATGCGTAAGGCATTAGGCAACGCTAAACGATACGCAACTGGGTTAATTTGAGACAGTACCCTGTAAGGTCCAATATATCGAGGAGCAAACTTCATGGACGGCACTTTTAACCGAATGTTTCTAGTACTTAACCATACTCTATCGCCTGGAACAAACACCGGTGCTGCCCTTCTACGTTTGTCAGCGTGTCTTTTAACCAGCGTAGAATTGTGCAGAAGGATTTGTCGAGTTTGATCCCACAACTTTCTTAAATTGGCAACATGAACATCCACCGACGGTATCCCTTGAGAAGAAGACTCCGAAGGAAGGATGGAAGGATGAAAGCCATAATTCAAGAAAAAAGGGCTAGAATGCGTAGAATCACAAATGAGATTGTTATGTGCAAACTCCGCCCAAGGAATCAAACCGACCCAATCGTCCTGGTGTTCTGAAACGAAACAACGTAAATATTGTTCAACTTTTTGGTTAGTGCGTTCAGCAGCTCCATTGGACTGAGGATGATAGGCAGAGGAGAAATTCAATTTGATGCCTAGTTGAGAGCAGAATGATCTCCAAAAACGGGAAACAAATTGGGAGCCTCTGTCAGAGACAATTTGGGAAGGTATCCCATGCAAACGGAAAATCTCCCTGGTGAATATCTCCGCTAATTCGGGCGAAGATGGGAGTTTAGGTAAGGGAATGAAGTGAGCCATTTTAGTAAATCTGTCTACCACAGTGAGGATGACAGTCTGCTTTTTAGAAATAGGCAAATCAACAATGAAGTCCATTGCCAGGCAGGACCAAGGCTTTTCAGGAACCTCTAAAGGGTGCAGAAATCCGCATGGAAGCGAATGGGGTAGCTTGGTCTTGGTACAAACTTCACATGCCCCGATGAATTCTTTAATATCCTTGCGTAAGTCAGGCCACCAAAAATCTTTAGAGACCAGCGCATAAGTCTTGCGGATGCCAGGATGCCCAGCCACCTTGCTGTTATGGAGACAGCGTAGCACCTCCAGTTGGAGAGCGGCAGGAACGAAGTGTCGATCCCCAGGAGTCTGTTTGGGTGCCAAATGCTGAAACTTCATGATCTCAGAAAGCAATGGAGAGTGAATCCTGAGATTCGTGTTCGCGATGATATTCCCCTTAGGAACTATGAGGACAGAAGTGGTTCAGTTATAGTGGATGGTTCATATTGACGAGACAAAGCATCGGCTTTAGAGTTCTTAGAACCAGGTCTATACGTAAGTACATAATTAAAGTGAGTGAGGAACAAGGCCCAACGAGCCTGCCTGGCGGACAAGCGCTTAGCCTCCCCGATATAAGACAAGTTCTTATGATCCGTTAGAATAGTAACAGGGTGTAGTGTCCCTTCCAGTAAATGTCTCCACTCCTTTAAAGCCTTAATGACCGCTAACAGTTCCCTCTCCCCGATGTCATATCTGCTCTCAGGCCCAGAAATTTTTTTAGAGAAGAAACCACAAGGGTGTAACGGTTTATCCACCCCTAACCTTTGAGACAGAACAGCCCCAACTCCTGTCTCAGAAGCATCGACCTCGAGCAAGAAAGGCAGAGTCGTATCAGGATGAACTAGAATGGGAGCTGAGGCAAAAAGTTCCTTGAGAGTCTTAAAAGCAACAAGAGCTTCCTCAGACCAGAACTTAGTATCAGCCCCTTGTTTGGTCATATTGGTAATAGGCGCAATGATAGAGGAGTAACCCTTAATGAAGCGCCTATAGTAGTTGGAAAAACCAATAAACCTTTGGATAGCCTTGAGTCCTTTGGGCAAAGGCCAGTCTAAAATAGATTGGAGTTTACCAGGATCCATTTTAAAACCTTCCCCAGAAATCACGTACCCAAGAAAGTCTACCTGAGACTGATCAAAACTGCACTTCTCCAATTTGCAGTATAGACCATGTTGCAGAAGTTTGTGTAACACCTTTCTGACCTGTCTATGGTGAGTCTCAATCTCCTTAGAGTGTATTAGTATGTCGAATAGTGGGGTAATGAAAGTAGAAAAGGTCACAACAAACAAGACCCAGTGGAGCGCTAATGTAATGTATAAACTCACCCTTTTAAAAAAGGGATATGAAATTCAAGGGAATCTGGAGAGAGAATATAATGGAGACAATAGTGTAGTATGTATGGACTTGAGGTACATAAAGAGAGGAATCTATATGTAACACACTCACATGGTACAGAGCCTGAAAACGATAGGCTCAAATCACAAGCGCAGGGGTGTTTTAAGGCAAACACCAAGCCTCTTCAATGGTTTAGTAGCAATCCTCAAAGAAAGGGAGAGATAAGGGGACATGGACCAAAGTCCTAGTGTATTATCCTCAACCCAGAGTGGTATCAAAACAAGTTAAATGCTTGCTCACCTTTTTGAGCAAGCATTTAACTTGTTTTGATACCACTCTGGGTTGAGGATAATACACTAGGACTTTGGTCCATGTCCCCTTATCTCTCCCTTTCTTTGAGGATTGCTACTAAACCATTGAAGAGGCTTGGTGTTTGCCTTAAAACACCCCTGCGCTTGTGATTTGAGCCTATCGTTTTCAGGCTCTGTACCATGTGAGTGTGTTACATATAGATTCCTCTCTTTATGTACCTCAAGTCCATACATACTACACTATTGTCTCCATTATATTCTCTCTCCAGATTCCCTTGAATTTCATATCCCTTTTTTAAAAGGGTGAGTTTATACATTACATTAGCGCTCCACTGGGTCTTGTTTGTTGTGACCTTTTCTACTTTCATTACCCCACTATTCTGCATGTTATTGTGTTAAGGTTGGAGGTACCTTCACGTGTGTCGAGCTGCTTAGCGGAACCAGGTTCTTCACCAAATTACAAATTTGAGCGCCTAGGAAAGCACGGTTTATTTGTTATCACTCTTGTATTAGTATGTCGTCCAGGTAAACAATAACACAATCATGCTGAAACTCCCTAAGTACCTCATTAATCAAATCTTGAAATACTGCAGGAGCATTGCATAGTCCAAATGGCATAACAGTGTATTCGTAATGGCCATACCGGGTATTGAATGCCGTCATCCACTCGTGACCTTGCTGGATTCTCACCAAATTGTAAGCCCCTCTGAGATCTAACTTGGTGAAGATTTTGGAGCCCTTAAGACGATCAAATAACTCGGTAATCAGTGGGATAGGATAGGCATTTCTGACAGTTATTTTATTCAAGCCTCGGTAATCGATACACGGTCTCAGCGTGCCATCCTTCTTCTTAATGAAAAAGAACCCCGCCCCGGCCGGAGAAGAAGACCTCCTGATGAATCCCTTTTCTAAATTCTCCTGAATATACTCCTCTAGAACCGAGTTTTCCTGAACAGACAAAGGATATACATGGCCCCTCGGAGGCATAGTCCCGGGTAGAAGCTTAATTTTACAGTCAAATGACCTGTGTGGCGGCAAAGAATCGGCATTCTTCTTGTCAAACACTGCCCTTAAGTCTAGGTAAAGGTCTGGTATTTGTCTTTCTGTGGCCTGAGTAGGATTCTCCTGTATGTTAATATTAGCTAATGGAGAAACCTTGCACAAACACCGATCCTGGCAGCCCTGGCCCCACGAGAGTATCTCCCCTAACTCCCAATCGATAATAGGGTTATGTTCTTTCAACCATGGGTACCCCAGAACTATGGGAACGGAAGGAGACGAAATGAGCAGAAGAGATAAATTCTCCACGTGTAGGATACCAACATTTAAATCAACTGGTATGGTCTCACGAAAGATAACAGGGTCTAGTAGTGGTCTACCATCTATGGCCTCAACGGCCAAGGGTGTCTCCCTTAGCTGGGATGGGAAATTGTTTTTACTAGCAAAGGCTTGGTCGATAAAATTCTCAGCAGCACCGGAATCTATCAAAGCCATAGCCCTTACTACTTCCCTCCCGCAAGTTAAGGAAACTGGTAGCAGAAGCCTGTGATCTTTATAATTAGGAGTAGAGGACAAAATAGAAACACCCAAGGCCTGTCCTCTAGAGAGACTTAGGTGCGAGCGTTTCCCGGGCGGTTAGAACAGTTCGAGAGTAAATGACCCTTAGCTCCACAATACATGCACAAACCCTCTCTTCTCCTGTACTGTTTTTCCTCCTCAGAGAGGCGGGTATACCCTATCTGCATAGGTTCAGGAAGCAAAGATACCGTGGAGTCAGGACTTGGAAAAGCGGGGGCTAACCTAACAGAAGGTCTCCGGTTCCTCTCTCGAGTGTTCTGTCTCTCTCTTAAACGTTCATCTATACGAGAGATGAACGAAATTAAATCCTCTAAATTCTCAGGGAGTTCTCTGGTAGCAACCTCATCAAGGATTACTTCAGATAAGCCATTCAAAAATACATCCATATACGCCTGCTCATTCCACTTGACTTCTGACGCCAGAGACCTGAACTCTAGTGCATAATCCACCAGTGTTCGGTTCTCCTGTCTCAGACGCAACAGTAATCTGGCTGCATTAACCTTTCTACCTGGAGGGTCAAATGTTCTTCTAAAAGCAGCTACAAAGGTGTTATAGTTATAAACTAATGGGTTATCGTTCTCCCATAATGGGTTGGCCCATCTCAGAGCTTTCTCAATAAGTAGGGTGATAATAAATCCTACCTTTGCCCTATCTGTAGGATAAGAGCGAGGTTGCAATTCAAAGTGGATACTAATTTGGTTTAAGAAACCACGACACTTCTCAGGAGCCCCACCATAGCGTACTGGGGGGGTAATGCGAGAAGAAGCACCCACTGTGGCTACCTCTAGACCTGAACCGACAGGAGAAACAGGGGTATTACGTATCTCCTCTGGTGGGTTATTGGCACGAGATAATAGAGCCTGTAGCGCAAGCGCCATCTGATCCATTCTGTGATCCATGGCTTCAAACCTAGGATCAGGAGAAGCCAGCTGACTGTTTGTACTTGCAGGATCCATTGGCCCTGTCGTAATGTCAGGATCGGGACAGGGATCCAACACGCAGAGTACAAACAGTAGCCAGATACGTATACCGGACCTTAGAATGGCCGGACTAACGTAAGTAGTACAGTATAGAATGGTCAAAGACAAGCCGAGGTCGAGGGTAACAGAAGACAGGTAAGCGAGAGACAAGCCGAATCAAGGGTAACAGAGATAAGCAGAGTAAGGTAAACAAGCCGGGTCAAAACCAAAAGGGATAATAGAATACACAAGCACTGAGTGACTAGAACAAGCTAGAACCACGACAGGGCAATGAGCTAATGAAAGAAGCTCTGTTAAATACCCTGTTCAGAGCAGTAACCACGCCTCCGAGGCGTCCTGATTGGTCCTGCAGCAATTGAGTGACAGGTCGTTCCGGAGGAGTGTCCTGATGACAACTTCCTGCCTAGATGCTGTAAAAGGCAGTCACTCCCTCGCGGCCGGCCTTGCATGACCGGATAGACCGTGGGGAAGGGAGCCATCAGGCCGTCTGGATGGAGGAACAGCTAAGTCTCTACCTCTTTCGGAGGTAGAGACCACAGGTACCCTGACAGTGTGTGTCTGAGTGTGTGTGTGCACATGTTTATATATGCATATGAGTGTTTTTTGTTTGTTTGTTTTTTTGGTGGGGGTATCTTGGGTGAGTTCCCACACTTTCTTTTCCCCAGGACTTGACCCCTGGTTTAATCCACCATTAAGGTGGCTTGCCCTCCCTTAGCCCCCTTAGAAATTGTTCAAACTCACCTTATTTCCAGCACCGTGCGGGCCTTGCCCACGATTCGCCTTCTTGGTGACGCTGGCCTTGCCCACGATTCGCCTTCTTGGTGACATTATCAGATTTTCCGATTTTTATGCAATCCATTGCTTTTTTTATAGGCGAGATGGAGGCGGGGCCAAACACAGTTTTGGACAATTAGCACTTCCTTATAGAGATGCATTGAATCAATGCATTTCTATGAGGAAAATTCAGCTTTTCCATGCAGAGCATGGAGACGCTGAACGATAGTGCTGCCTTCTGTACAGCACTGCCCCTGGAAGCACCTCCAGTGGCCATATGAGGAGTGGCTACTTGGAGGTGTCCCTACGGGGCAATGCAAACACTGTCTTTTCTCTGAACAGGCAATGTTTGCATGAATATGCCTGAAGGCAATGATTATACTCACTAGAACAACTACATTAAGCTGTAGTTGCTCTGGTGACTATATTGTTCCTTTAAGCCTGGCCACTCTAAGGTCAAGTAATGTGTTTTCCCTTGTTCTTCTGTCTGCTCATGTGAGTTCAGCTTGGTAGGGTACTTATTCTTCACACTAGATGGTTCTTGTACCAACATATTTTCTATTAATGTATATACATAATTTTTTTAAACTTTATTCTGTATCCCCACCCTTTTTATCTTCCTGAAAAATAAAAATCTTAAATTTCAAAAATATTATTGGGAATTAGACCAAGTGCTTGGATTTTGTACCTCCTAAGCGATTTATGTATTGAACTGCTGAAATGTTGTCCATCTTGAGAAGAATACAACAATGGGATATTTGTTTCGCAAAGCTGCGTAGGGCAAAAAAATCCTGCCATAAGTTCCAGGCAGTTTATATGCATTCTCATCTCTTCTAGAGAACATTTGCCTTCCGTGGAATTGCCTCCACAACGGGCTCCACAGCCTACTCTATGTCAGATTCTATAATCTGATCTGGGAATGAAGTTAAAATTCTCGTTCCAAATCTGAATGTGATCTAACCACCAGAATGGTTCTGTTCTTGTCTCTGGAGTCAAAGTGATCTTGTCTGAATAAAGGAGACTTTTGCGTAGATGTTCTCGTTTTAATCTTTGAAGAGCCCGATAATGTAGGGGGCCCAGAAAAATCACTTGAAGTGAGGCTGATAAAAGGCCTACAATCCGTGCCAAAGATCTGATGGAAATTAATTCTTTGTAAGTACTGACCTGTTCTCTTTCCGAATCTTTTTCGATTTCCGTGATGGAAGACTGAGAGTGGCTAAATTGGAATTCACTAGAAATCCCCAAAATTCTATCTCTTGAGATGGAGTTAAAATGGATTTTTTTTAACTTATTACAAAGCCAAGGCTTGTTAACAGATTTAATATCCATTGAGAATGTAGTTGAAGAGTTTGCACACTATGTGACATAATCAATTTGTCATCTAAATAGATTATCATTCTCACTCCCTTGCTTCAAAGCAGGGATACTACAGGTTTGAGCAATTTGGGGAAAGACCAAGGTGCAGAGGATAAACCAAATGACAATGATTTGAATTGCCATTTCTTCCCTTCCCATATGAATTCTAAATAATTGAATGGTGAATAGGTACAAATCTATTGTGATCAACAAGTCGTTGAGTATCAATAGGTCTTTGAGATAATAAATTCCCTCCATTTTGAAATGGTGGTATCTGACAAAATTGTTTAAATATTTTACATTTACGATTGGTCTGTCTTTCTTTTTCACCAAGAATAAATTGCTTATGAAGTCTGAACCACTCATTGGCACCTGCATGATGGCATTTTTTGAGCATAAATGTTATATTTCTTGATGGACCAGAGCAGAAAATGATATCTGGAAAGGTACTTTTCTTTGAACGGGATACAATATAAAATCAATTTTGTATCCCAGTGTCTAACAGTGTCTAATATCCAAGAATAGTTTGTAATCTGACTCCAAACATGGAAATAACGAGCGAGTCTGCCCCCTAACCCTTCTAGGGAAGAAAGGGGAATTTTTGTACATACCAGATGAAGATCTGAAGCAAGACATTCCCCGATGGCCTCTTGATCTCCAAGGTCTGCCATGTACTGGGAAGAATGGAGTTGTTTGTTGGGTGTCATATGAGGGCCCGGTGGGCTGGAAGGTGTTCCTTGGAACCTGTTGAAAGGAGTAGATGGAAGAGCGGTTCCTTCCTCTTCCAGCCAAAAACCTTAGGATTGAATACTTTCCTCAGAGATGACTGAGCCTTATCAAGGGAGCTAAATAAATGGACATATTTATTAATGTCTTTAATAAAGGATTCTCCGAATAGGAGACCTTCAGAAGTTGGTCCAGGTTCACAAGTGGCTAGATTCGACAACTCAGGGTAAATTTCCATTAAAATAGACCTGTGGTGTTTGTTGGTCAGAGCTGTGTTAGCATTCTCCAAAAAACATACAATGCATTGGGTCCAACCTCTCAAAATATCAATGCTGGGAGGAATTCCAGAAGCTGCAGCTTGTTCTAAAGTCTCACACATTTTGCCACAGGACCAGATATGTCCATTTATTTATATTGACAAGATTTTAGTGAGCTGTCAAGTCCTTTACTTGGGTTCTTCCCTGATTTTGTTAAAAATTGCACATTAGTGGGATCTAGATGAGGGGTCTGTGCAACTTTCTTAGACAAAGTCGGTCTAGGGCATTCAGCTCTTAGCTAATTTCTAGCCGCTTGGTCAAGGGGTTTTCTCAAACGGCATTCAAGATATTTGTCTACATGAGCCATAGGGACCCAATCGAGTGATCTAGGGTGCTTAATATGGTCTGGGTCAAATAATGGTTTCCCATTAACATTCATTATAATATTCTCTTCATCAGAATTAGAGAGAAGCTCAGGTGCCTCTGAAACAGATGAATGGGCTTGAAGACGTGTCATTATTCGAGGAGGTTTTATAGGAGTCAGGTTTGCTCCTGTGAGTAGCCTTCCGAGCTTGTCTGTATTTTGATTGATTGATTTGATTGATCCTCTTCAGTTTTGCGTGAGACACGCATTTTTTGTTTTGATCTTGGTCCTTCCCCACCTTATGTTTTGGTCTTGGTACTTCCCCACCTGGGTCTTGGTCCTTCCCACCTTAAGCAGTGTTTGCGTTTCTGGGTGGCCTTCCCAGACCTCCTAAATCCCTGAGCTAAATTCCGTTCTGACTCCACAGATGTCCAGGGGTATTAATTAAGTGAGTCTTATAACTAGGTTTTGAATTGCTTATGGCCTGAGCCACAGACTTTGCAATTGCTTCTTGCTTGGAAGACATTGCAGTATAAATTGCAGATGGAACTGATTTGTGAACGGGTAAGTCTACAATATTTTGTAAAGAATCCTCAGTGAGAATTTCACAGTCATGAGTAGCACCAGGTTTTGGTGACTGAAAAGGAGTTTGCCTAATTTCTTTAGAATTCATAGTTCAATATTGCAACAAATTGTAATTTGTAATTACTATTTGTAAATGGTAAACTAATGTTGCAAAAGATTAGGTAAAATCCTGATAGGAAAGTCAAATAATTTCAAAGTTATAATATATACCAACAAAGAGCAACAAAGACATGCTGTGTAAAGTGGGCGGGAAAGTTAGCTGAGAACCAACTAACTGGAATTCCCGCCTAAATAACATCATCAATCTATGAGTGACTAACGGAAATCCGCGTGGACTGATTCGCATCAAAAAAATGCTGAATTAAACTAAACAGTGAAATACACGTTGGTACAAAAAAAACTGCGAATGCGAGTACAATAAATGAATACAAAAAACGAATGGCTGCGATTCGTGAGAAATCTACCAAAAGCGAGTTATTTGAAATAACTGAATAGTCACAATTAGTATGAAAACTACCGAACGCGGACAAACCGCGCACTCAGGTCAGATGAAAAGGCACGAATGCCAGTGTATATAAACCAAATAAATATATTTAAACAAAAAAAATAAGAAATATATAAAATTTCTTCAGAAAACATACAACATAAAGTAATAAAATATATATATATATATATATATATATATATTTAATCAAACCAGAAGGTATTTATATAGAAAACAGTATTATCTCTACTGGAGCAGCAAAGAAAGAGGAAGAATATTGGGGATTATTCACTATAAAGACTATGCCGGATGCTGATTGGCTACCTCAGTTACTCTTTTTTTTTTTATTCACTAAACTTTATTGAAAAAATTTATTTGTTGCTGGAGTTAAGTAAAGAAAGTTAATGCATAATACAAGCTTCCTGTCTTGCTATAAAATCATAATATATCACAATTGCGCTTTCAAATAATAGACCATATACCACCACTAAGGAGAGGGGGCAATCGCCAGGGCTTACTCAAAAAGAAAGAGGCCTTCTGGATTCACATGTTAGACACCCAAGGCATTCAATAGGGAATTTTCTCTCACCTCCATAACATTTGTAATGTTATATGTATATATTTTTCGTAGGCATATTCAAATTGATTATATTTCCTTTTCGTTTTTTAGTGTGTTTGACTGAGAAGTCTCACCCCTTTTTGTATCCACCTGGATCGTGACTGCTTCACATAGGGAGAATTTGACTCATCATAAAACACTACATTTGTTCTCACGTATTGTCCATATATTGTATACGATAATTTTTTGGATGACAAATGTATTGAGTCTGTATATTTATTGTGATAATGTTTTGCTGAGGTTGTAGAAGTATGCATGTGCAGTGTTTTAGTTTGAAATTTCTGCACATACTGAGTTATTGGCACTTGCGTGCCGGGGGCTAGTTGCAACCCCAGTACATGTGACATTGGAGTTCTGGGCTGCCTAATGTTAATTTTGTGCATATTTTACATCTGTCATCAGATCGCACTGCACGCTGCTGACAACCATAGGCAGAGTATCTACATGGGGAAATAACTGGCCCCTCCCTCCCGGTGGGCACTGCCTCACGTGGTTCCAAAAGTGGGAGAACTCCTTCCCACTCCCCCTCTCCCTCACCTCCTTGGCCTGGAGTGCCAAGAATTGAGCCAGAGCCAGAGAATTGGTCCAATGACAGGCTTCTCTATGACAAGCCTGTGATTGGACCGCGGGAGTGCCAACTAGTGTCATGGCTGGCGTGGGTGATCAGTGCCAGGAGTTCCGACTTGCGCTGGATTTAGCTGATTTAAAACCTTTTTGTGCAAATTGCAGAGATTACAGAGAACAAGAACAGTCAGACAATTTTAGAAAAGCCAAAACAGTAAATGCACTTTTAGGTATACAGAAACTACAACAGGGCAAAGAGTAGTAACCAGAATTGTCTTAGAAAGCTCCAGGAGAATTGTAATTGGTGTGCGTTAATAATTAAGCCAAAACGAGTAGGACTTGTGTTGTTTCATTTATGCAGATTGGCTTGGCATTCAATTAAAATTGAGGTCTTAAGACTTGGGAAAGAAACGTATGGGTAAATGTTCCGCATCACTATTGACGTATGAGTTATGCACAGCATCAATATGTACAGGAGATCAATGCCTATCAGATCCAGATAACATGACACAAGAAATACAAGTGATAAGTGAAGCTATTACTGGGTAGGCTACTGATGTCTTGTAGACTGTAATGGTTGAACAAATTCAAATGTTTTAAATGCTAATACAATAAAGGAATGTAAAAACATTACTATGTACTCTTCAACCAAGTGTGCCATGATTAATAAGACTAACTTCCAAAATATTATTATTGCATTTAAAGTATGTGCTACTCCTAATTACTGAAGTGTGAGCCCTAATAAGCAATAATAATAGACTCTACATCTAGTAGTTTGTTAAGGTTGCTAAACTAAAATCCAAAGTATCTCGGAAATGCTTAGATTAGCAGCCCAATGTACGCTATATGGACTTCCAACATGAGATAAATCTGAAAACCCTTCAACAATCTGGGGAAAAGTGACTAGATGAAGGTTATTCCCTATATAGTTCTTAATAATATTGATGCCTGACAGCACTAAGGTCCCTACTCATTTAACAATCTACTCTAGTCACAAGTAATAAGTAAAGCAGAATGCACCTGATGTTTATTTTACTCAGAAATATTGATGTTTCAGGCATGTTGAGGACAAAGGCATGTTCAAGCATGTTGAGGACAACCTATGCTGCTGTTAAGAAAACAGGCAACAGGAAAGGTACAGGGTAGACTGTAACACCAGAAAGGGCAATATCAGAACAGGCAGTCAGTAACAAACTAGGATAAAGAAAAAGATTAAGATAGAGTTAATGACTTTGTCAGAATTGAGCGACAGTCACAAACTAGCGAGGTCCATCGTGGTTTAACAAGAGACAAACTGGGAACAAACAGATGGTGAAAACAGGAGTCTGACAGATTGCAGTTGATGAGATTCCATAGGAAGTGTCCTCCTTTTTTAATAGGGTATAAAAGGCAGTATTTATTATTACACATATGGCCTTTCTAGTCTCTGTGGTCAACATTCATGATTCAACAATAAGAAAGTAACTAGGACAAAAATGAAATCCATGGGGAAACCTGCAAGACGCAAACCACTGCTAACTAACGGAAACATTACAGCTAGTTTAAAAGATAATAATACAAAGATGTATGTGAGGTGTGCTTGGCGCTAGACCTAGTATTATTGAAGCTCTTCCCAGTGTCCACAATCACCCAAATAGGCACCAAATTAAATGTGACGTAATACAGGGGGACGTGTAACATATGCGCTGGAAGCGGTCACTGTTGAACACATGTATGCTGAGAAGCGCAGTGGAAGTGATGTCGAAAACCAAGGGATGCCAGGAGAACGCCAGAAAAAGTCTTGCTATTCAATTTCCGGATTCAACATCTAAAACTGGAGGAATTAATTGGACCATTATGACTTGAAAATGACTGCTGAGTTGAAATACCTTGTGCCTTACTGGTTTTATGTACATACATGTTATTTTTATTTATTTTTTAAAAATTGGTTTTATTGGGAATTACTTTGCCTCTCCATACTTATTTGTGAAGTTACTGCATTTATACTGATTATGGAAGCAGAGAGATCGGGATGAGACATAGATAACCAAACATCATATGATTCCAGCCAGAGCTTGCTATATGAGGCTCTGGGAAATGTGAGTGCTTCTGTGCAATTTCTAGTTCACAATAGAAGGCCAGACAATATTACACTATGAGAGTGCTGTGTTTTATGTCTTTTCTACAGATTTATTGCTGCCTTTACTGATGATAATCAGCCTTCAATTTAATTACTGCTAGCTTGACAAGTGCAAAAACACATTGATGGCCCCCAAGTATTTTAAGATAATATAATGTGCACAGACAAGTCAAAGCCTTTTGGGATATTATGTGGATAGACAAGTGAAAACCTTTTGAGATAATATTATGTGGACAGACTTGTTCCATTATGTCTGCAGTAATGGAAACACATTTTATTATAAGATCATACTGTTACAAATCGCTATTTGTAACTGGCCCTTTAAATGAGAAATTGCCCTGCTTCCCTGGATTGTGGAGAAGCATGTTTGCCAGCCTCCTGCCTCATGACTATGGCCCCTGGAAGATTGTGCCCCTGAAAACTTATTAACATTTATTGGGTGTGTATGGCCCTTTAAGAACCGTCTGGGGACATATTGTGACTTTGCTGAACAATGTCCCTTTAAGACTATGTCCCCAGACCTGTAAAATAACTTGCCCCTGGCTCTCTCCCACTTGGTTCAGTAAATAGGGCTTACTGAACCAAGTACCACACAGGCGGACCACCCAGAAGCTAAAGTGTGCAGGCAATTTACCTCCCAGGCTGTGAGGTTACTGCAGGTTAATTGCCGAGCGCTGGGTGGCCGCCATTCGGCAGCCGAACACGTGGCGGCGGCCATTTTAGTCATTCGAATGCGGTCAGCGGGGTATGCTAAAGATTCTGTGGAACTAAAATCGGCTACACATTTTGCCGAACACCGCTGACCCTTACCTTCTCCCATACTGAACTTGCAGCTCCAGAGACTAAGTCCCGTTCGAAATTGGACTTAGTCGTTTTTCGGCATGAAATTGACCGGCCGCACAGCCCAAATCTATGGAACTGTTTTGGGCAGGAAATTGTGCTTGCGGTCGGTCATAAAGGGACTTCCAGCTAACTTTTGATCCACTGGAGGGATTTGGCTGATGTTTGGAAGTGTTTATGTTTGATGTATGCTGAGTCTGAATATGTAACTTTTATTGAAATTGAATGTATGGTTTTAAAGTTACAGTGTGTATGTGAAAACTGTATTTTTATTGTATGTAATAATTGGTTTAACTGTTTATCTGAGGGAACCTGAGGGAACCTGTGGGCTGTACTATGCTGTTATTGGTTAATTTCATCTCCCCCCTGGGAGTGTCCTGTGTGTACCTTATCCTAATAAAAAGCAGGCTGGGTGTTCCAGTCCTCAGACCTCTTCTGACCCTCAATACGTAGCCTTGTCTCGTTATTGGAGGGAACTGCTATATCACACTGGGGATTGCTATGCGCTGCATATTCCCCTGAGCTCTTAATCACTTAGCTCTTTTAAGAGCTTGTTCCGGATACGCTCTCCTGGAGGAGAGGTCTTCCCCACACGGTCCTGGAGGACAGAAGCCGATCCAGAGTGGAAGGAAGACGGCGCGGCTCCAGTTAAGATACGGCGGTTGTGGAGCCTGCGGTGGTTGTGGTGTCGTCTGCAGTGCTTGGAGTCCTCTGAGAGCGCTAGGAGCATCCATCAACGGAGGGTACTCGGTCGGAGTACACGGAGCTCCGTTACACATACTAACAATTGAATAAAATGGTAGCGTTGTGATGGTGTGAGCTTTGCTGCCTCAAGGCCAGGAAGACTTGCTCTTTATCAGAAAATTCTGAGGGAGAATATCCAGTCACCAATGATCTAAAAACAGGGGTAGTCAACCTTTTTCTACCTACCGTATTTATTCGAGTATAACACGCACACGTGTATAACGCGCACCCCTAATTTTCGATTAAAAATCGGTATAAAATTTTGTACCGATTTTTAATTGAAAATTAGGGGTGCTCGTTATACTCGAATAAATATTAGCCCAGCAGAAGAGGGAGGGAGTGGGTGCTCCGATAATACCTCCAAGGACCGCCGGGCAGCAAGCGTTTACTCACCTCCCTGCAGCTCCTCCAGCTCCCCAGTGTAAATCTCGCGAGACCCGCGGGCGTCAGAGCTGGCCGCGGGTCTCGCGAGATTTACACTGGGGAGCTGGAGGAGCTGCAGGGAGGTGAGTAAACGCTTGCTGCCCACCACCCCAGGACCGCCGGGCTTGTAATGAGCCTGGCGGTCCTGGGAGGTATTATCGGAGCACCCACTCCCTCCCTCTTCTGCTGGGCTAATATTTATTCGAGTATAACGCGCACCCCTAATTTTGGATTAAAAATCGGTACAAAATTTTGCGCATTATACTCGAATAAATACGGTACCTCCCACTAATGCATCTTTCTTGATGGTAAAAAAATATTTTTTAGAAAGGAGGGTTTTTCAAAAATATGTACTTAAATTTATTTTTATTTCTACTTTATGCATGTTTATAATGTTTTTAATGTTATGAAGTTCAATGTGAAAACCATAAAGTAAATTGAAATTACTTTTAACCCCTTAAGGACCAAACTTCTGGAATAAAAAGGAATCGTGACATGTCACACATGTCATGTGTCCTTAAGGGGTTAACTGGCGATTAATGAGATCCTGGAGGCTGACGCTGCGAGACTAAATATTTGATATCCGGTTTGATTTTAGTAAGTAACAAACGAAGGTCTCTTCTTTTGGTGATATTCAGATGTTTTCTCTGTTTGCTCATAATATGACTAAGAGCACTAAAGCCTGATTCGACAAGATATGTGCCATTGAAAGGTATCAATAAATTGAATATAATTTTCCACATATTTTGATATAACACAGGCATTTTTTTTATTTTGCCAGAGTTTTTGGTATCCACCACTGCCGAAATTACATTTTCTCTCTTCGTCATATTTGAGTTCTAATAGTTCTTCTTGGCAAGTCATATCAACCTCAGCAACATTTGCTGTGAAAGGATTTATCATCCAGTCACACACCTTTAAGTTCAAAATATCTTAAAATCGTTTTTCCATATCCAATTTGAGTTTGTTGAGGTGGCTACTGAACCTTTCAATATCCCCCGGAGTTACATCATTGTTTATAGAGGACAATTCAGGAAACTGATGAAATTCTTTCTTGAAAATATTATGACGGAGAAGATCAAGCTTTTTGATAAATAATTAAACAATATTTTTGTAACTTATAAGAGTTTTATTGGTTCCTTGAAGCTGCAAATTAAATCTCTTGAAAATGTCTGCCAAATAAAAGGCACCATTCTTTACTGTTTTTAACTGTTCATAGAGACCAGCCTCATTATTACTTTAAAAAACCTGTATGACACTATCATATAATGCAACAAAAAGAGACAAGCATGTACCCTTTGAGAGCCATCGAACTTCTGTGTGTAAAAGTAACCTAATAAACTGCTCGTTATTATCCTGGCCCAGCTGTCAAGACCTATTTTCACCTTTGGCATTATATTTGAACTTATTTGCAGCTTTAACCCCTTAAGACCGGAGGGCATACAATTACGTCCTTTTTAAAGCGGCTCTAAACGCCGCCGGGCGTAATTGTACGCCCTCCGTTTTCTTTTTACTAACCCGGTCGCCGGCGATCCCACGCCGGCGATCCCACGCCGGCGATCGCGGTTGGGGGGACTCCCAGGGAGCCCCCCGAGGCACGTCCGCCCTCTTCAGCCCCCCCGGGCCATGTGAGAGTGAGGTCCTTGCGAGGACCTCACAATCACATGGCCGGGATAGCTGGCTGCAGCAATGCCAGCAGGGGGACTGCCTGTAATGACAGTTAGTCCCCCTGCTGGCTGGAAATCAAAAGTAAAATAAGTGTAAAAAAATATATATATATATACTTAGATCATATATATATATACACATATACATACACACACACACACATACACTGTCTAGGTGTATTTTACTATTAATATATATATAATTATATATATATATTAATATCAAATTACACGTAGACTGATACTGATTAAATATATATATAATTATTGTTATATATATATTTATATATAATATAAAAAAATATGTAAATACGTAAAAAAATTAAATTAAAAAAATTATTAAAAATAAATAATTACAAAATATATAGATGTGTGTTATTTCATTCTAACTGTATTGTGATATTAATATATATATATTTATATCAAAATACACGTAGAACGAAATAATATATATATCTATATACATAAATATATACGTATATATCACTATATATATACCTATACATAAATAAAAATATTTTAAAAAATGATATATATATATATATATATATATATATATATACAAGTGAAAGCTTGGCACTCTCCTCAAAGACAATAAACGTGTCTTAATATGCCTGGGTGCAAATTGCTGGCGTCAAATATATACAGAAAAATGAAAAATCAAAATGCACTCACAGGTCTTCTTAAGTGGAACAGGTGATCTTGAAAAAGACCCGGCAGGGTCGAAACGTCGATTGATTTTTGTACACCAGTTATGAAATAATAAAGCACCAAGTGTTCCACTTAAGAAGACCTGTGAGTGCATTTTGATTTTTCATTTTTCTATATATATATATATATATATATATACACGTATATATACACATATGTATATGTATATATATATATATACATATATTAATTCTACACATATATTTATGTAATATGTTTACATAATTAGGTATCCTAATTAATTACAATTAGCGGGACCTGCCTGACAACCCATGCCGAAAGTATAGGGAATTTAATTTGCTAGCACTATATTTAACCCTATAACTTTCCAAGACACCATAAAACCTGTACATGGGGGGTATTTTTTACTCGGGAAACTTCGCTGAACACAAATATTAGTGTTTCAAAACAGTAAAATGTATTACAACGATGATATCGCCAGTAAAAGTGATGTTTTTTGCATTTTTCATGCACAAACAGCACTTACACGGACGATATTATTGCTGCAATACTTTTTACTGTTTTGAAACACAAATATTTGTGTTCAGCGAAGTCTCCCGAGTACAACAGTACCCCTCATGTACAGGTTTTATGGTGTTTTCAAAAGTTACAGCGTCAAATATAAGGCTTGTGTTTCATTTTTTTCACATTAAAATTCGCCAGATTGGCTACGTTGCCTTTGAGACCCTTTGATAGCCCAAGAATGAAAATGACCCCTATGATGGCATACCATTTGCAATAGGACAACCCAAGGTATTGCAAATGGGGTATGTCCAGTCTTTTTTAATAGCCACTTAGTCACAAACACTGGCCAAAATTGGCGATTTTTGCATTTTTCACACACAAACAAATACTAACGCTAACTTTGGCCAGTGTTTGTGACCAAATGGCTACTAAAAAAGACTGGACATACCGCATTTGCAATACATTGGGTTGTCTACTATTGCACATGGCATGCCATTATGGGTGTACATTTTATTCCTGGGCTACTATACAGTCTCAAAGGCAACGTAACCAATCTGGCGAATTTCAATTTCAAATGTAACGTGCTATATTTGACCCTGTAACTTCCCAAAACACCACAAAACCTGTACATAGTGGGTACTGTTTTACACGTGAGACTTTGCTGAATACAAATATGTGTATTTTATTGCAGTAAAAGCAAACAGTATTATGACATTGACAGTTAAAATGTCATGTAGAACTAAAAAAATAACATTTCTTATTTTCTCCCATATTTTTCATATTAAATTATGTTTCATATTTGATATTAAATGAAAGCTCTGTTTCCCCTGAATAAAATGATAGATAATAAGGGGGGGTGCATTTAATATGAAAGAGGTGAATTACGGTTGGACAGACATATAGCGCAAATGCCAGGTTTTGTTTACGTTTTGTTTTGTTCACAACTTGTACATTTGGCTCAGTCCTTAAGGGGTTAATTATTATACTTAAGGATGAATGGAGACTTGTACGTAAATGTTTTCCTAAAATATGTTGTCTGTGCACAACACAATAAATACACAAAATGTTTGGCACTTCTTCCTTCAAGTAAGCAACAAATCCACGATAGCGGCCTACCATTGATGATGCTCCATCAGTAGCACATGCAACAATATTGTTCAAAGGTATATTATTTTTTGCAAAGTATGATTTCACAGCATTAAATATCGATAATCCTTTTGTATCTGTAATCAGATTGACGGTGAATAGCATTTCTTCTTGCAATGTATTGTTTTCATCGAGGTACCGTACATATGTCATCAGTAGAGCATTATTATCTGCAATGACAGACTCGTCCAATTGTATGGAAAATTAAGAATTTTGGAGAATACCTATAAGTTTATTTTCAACATTAGACGCCATTTCGTCAATGCGTCTCTTTACTGTGTTATCGCTAAGGGGCAATGTTTTTTAAAACTTCAGGTATATCCTGATGCATTCTTTGATAGAGGGTATTATCAAAGTTTCTCCAATATTATGGCTTTTACCACTTTTTGCAATTAAGTGTGATATACGATAAGCTGCAGTTAATCCATCCTCATTCTTTGCATGTTGTTTTTGAAAGGATGTAGCTATTGTTAAACGATTTTGAAATCTTTTATAGATTTCTTGAAAATATTCAATGGGCTTATCTTTATCTTGTGAATGCTTTGTAGCAAGATGTTCTCGCAATCGACTTGGCTTCATTGCTTCATTAGATAATGTCTTGTGGCACAGTAAATATATTGGAAGCTGTTTATTTGTAACAGATTCAATGAAACCCATCAGATACACAAGCATATGCCTTTTTTTCAGACATGGGTTCTAAATTTGTTGCACAATTTAACAACTACTTTTACTCTTTTACCACTTTTGATCCTTTTATTACAAATACCAAAAACAACGCTGTATAAGGTGCCAATTTTTATTAAGTGTCACCATAAAAATAAATTCCCCTTTTTTATTTCTACTTTTCCTGCCCTGTTCTTCTTTACCTTCCTTAAATTATATAAATATATTAACAGTCTCTTTTTCCCTTTCTCTTTATTCTCTCCTTCTTCCTCCTTTACTTATTTTCCTTTTTTCTTTTATTTTATAAGATAACAAAACTTAACTTGCCAAAACATGAGCCACTCTAAACACTGCTTTCTCTACTCCTTTATTGTATCCCTTTTTTCTTCCTTTTTTCTATTTTAATTTTTTTGATCTTTTCCTTTTTATCTCCTTTTTTTTAATTTTTATTATTTTTTTTTATTCTTTTCTTTAACCTTCCTTATGGCAATGTCCAAAAGTAGGGCTGAGCTATTGAACGCACTTATTATTATTATTAGCCAACAAAAATTCTCTCCTTCTACTGCCTATACATTTTCTTTCTCCTATTTTACAAGTGCTCTGCTCCGCTTCTGCCTGTCCCTGCTATCGTGCATCAGCTCCCACTCCTCCCCTTCCTCTTCCCACGTGCTACACATGTTCATGTTGGCACGTTCTCACATTCGCACACGCATGCACGCATTCTCTTGTTCGCGTGCACACATTCTTGTGTTCGCATGAGTTTGCGTACAATTGTACGCATTCGTGCTTTCATGTGAGTTTGTGCTCTCTCGATGGAAGGAGGATTCTGCTTGTTGTGCCGCAGAACCCCCTACCGCCCACCTGGAATCCTGAAAAGCCCACTAGTGGGCGGTAGACCCCTGATCTAAAGTGTATTTGGGTTATGCAGCAGGACAATGACGTAAAACACAAGAATAAATCCACCTCAGAATGGCTACAAAGAACAAAATTGCCCCATTGATGTGGCAGAACCTTAAATAGGCAGGTCATACTCAAAAGCACTCTAATGTCACTGAATTTCAGCAATTCTGCAAAGGAGAGTGGTTAAAATTGCTAAAGAAATATCATATACAATGTAATGGTTGTGATAAAGTATTTGAGTGGTGATTTTCCATAACCAGTAGAGTTAACAATGTATGGAAATGGAAGTTTGGTTAGCAGCTAAAAGAGAGCATATCTGATAACATAAAGTCATTCTTGGTAGCTACCCATAACTTCTGTAGTGGAGAGGTATTCCAGTCGATGATTTTGGTGAGTTGTGCCACAGCATTATAGTCTTAGAGGTGTGGATGGATGAGTTCTTAATTGTGGGTAGAGGTGCACCATATGACAGTGCATCCCAAAATGGATGCCTTGAATAAAACGTTACAACATGGAGTCTAGATTGTTTTTTTTTTCAAGTTTCTCAGCTTACGTAAATGCTTTTTCAAGCTTAATAGAATATTTTTCAATGTATTGATATGCCTTGGAGCCTTGTGGGAAAGAAGGAGGGTAAAAAGCAGAGTGCCAAGAGTTTGTGAATGGTATATGTGAATGTGTTTGTTATGCGTATCTGTCATGGAACAGTCATGTATTTCTACCATTCTAATTAAAGGTCTATAATAGAAACTGAAGAAGGAATATATGGAGTGTTATTATTATTATTATTATTATTGCAATTTATATAGCGCCAACAGATTCCGTAGCGCTTTACAATATTATGAGAAGGGATTTAACTATAAATAGGACAATTACAAATAAACTTACAGGAACAATAGGTTGAAGAGGACCCTGCTCGATCGAGCTTACATTCTATAGGAGGTGGGTGTAAAACACATTAGGACAGGAATTTGCAATCAAATAAGGTGGACTGCCCTTTAGGAGAGGGCAAGAGACAGGTATGTGAGGTAAGGGTTAGTCTTGGAGGCCATATGCTTTCCTAAAGAGATGGGTTTTAAGGCACTTCTTAAAAGATGCAAGACTAGGGGAGAGTCTGATGGCGGTAGGCAGGCTATTCCATAGGAAGGGAGCCGCCCGCGAGAAGTCCTGCAAGCGCGAGTTGGCCGTACGAGTGCGGACAACGGACAGGAGGTGGTCACGGGCAGAGCGGAGAGACCGAGAAGGGACATACCTATGGATCTGTGAGGAGATATAAGAGGGGCTAGAGTTGTTCAGTGCTTTATAGGTGTGAGTTAGTACCTTGAATTGACTCCTATAGCATACAGGAAGCCAATGTAAGGACTGGCAGAGGGGAGAGGTGTGAGAGAAACGACTAGAGAGGAAAATCAGTCTAGCAGCAGCGTTCATTACGGACTGTAGGGGTGCAGTACGGCTTTTGGGAAGACCAATCAGGAGAGGGTTACAGTAATCCATGCGGGAGATTACCAGAGCATGGACAAGCTCCTTGGTAGTATCTGGTGCAAGAAAGGGGCGGATGCGGGCTATGTTTTTAAGATGGAATCTACAGGATTTGGCAACATGCTGGATGTGAGGCTCAAAGGTGAGACCAGAGTCAAGTATGACGCCAAGACAGCGCGCTTGCAAGGATGGACTGATGTTAGTACCACAAACTTGAAGGGAGAGTGAAAGAGGAGGATCAGTATTAGGAGGAGGAAAGACAAGGAGCTCAGTTTTTGAGAGATTGAGTTTCAGAAAGCGGGAGGACACCCAGTCAGAGATGGAAGAAAGGCAAGCAGTGACACGTTGCAGGATGGCAGGGGAGAGGTCCGGGGAGGGGAGATATAGCTGGGTGTCATCAGCATACAGGTGGTAGTGGAATCCAAAAGAGGTAATAAGTTTGCCAAGAGAGGCAGTATAAAGAGAAAATAGAAGGGGACCAAGGACGGAGCCTTGGGGGACTCCAACCGAGACAGGGCGAGGGGAGGAGGTATCATTAGAAAAGGAGACACTGAATGAGCGTTGGGAGAGATAAGAGGAAAACCACGAGAGGACAGAGTCACAGAGACCAAGCGATTGAAGAGTTTGAAGAAGGAGAGCATGATCAACGGTGTCAAAGGCCGCTGAGAGATCAAGAAGAATTAGTATGGAGTAGTGGCCTTTGGATTTAGCTGCGATTAGGTCGTTAGTGACTTTCATAAGGGCAGTCTCTGTAGAGTGGAGAGGGCGGAAGCCAGATTGAAGGGGGTCAAGGAGAGAGTTGGAATTGAGGAAATGAGACACACGGGTAAAGACAAGCCTTTCCAGAAGCTTTGAGGAAAAAGGGAGCAGGGATATGGGACGTTAGTTAGAGAGGGTGGATGAGTCGAGGGATGGTTTTTTTAGTATAGGTACTACAGTGGCATGTTTAAGGTCAGCAGGGACGATGCCAGAAGAGAGCGAGCAGTTGAAGATGTGTGTTAGAGAAGGCACGAGACAAGTGGAGAGAGATCTGATAAGGTGAGATGGGACAGGATCGAGCGGGCAAGTGGTGGGGCGAGAGGAGCAAAGAAGAGCAGCCACCTCTTGGTCAGTAGCTGGGGAGAATGTCTGAAGGGTAGGAAAGGCATGATCTATGTGTGATTGAGAAACAGAAAGGCAAGGAGGGGAGAATTCTTTCCTTAGCTGTTCAATCTTGTCAGTGAAGTAACATGCAAAGTTATCAGAAGTAAGGTTAGTTTTGGGGGTGGCCACAGCAGGGCGAAGAAGAGAATTAAAGGTGTCAAAGAGACGCCTGGGGTTGCGGGAACATGAACTAATGAGAGAGGAAAAATAGGACTGTTTGGCAAGGGCAAGGGCTGCACTGTATGAACACAATATGAATCTATAATGGAGAAAGTCTGATTGGGTACGAGACTTCCTCCAGGAGCGTTCAGCACAACGGGAGCATCTTTGCAGGTAGCGCGTTGATTTAGTATGCCATGGTTGGGGGCGGGTCCTCCTTGAGGTGCTTGTTTGGAGTGGCGCTGCAGTGTTCAAGGCAGATGTAAGAGTAGAGTTATATATGGAGATGGCCAGTGAAGGACAGGAGAGGGAAGGGATGGACAGCAGTTGTGAATCAATGTCAGCTGACAACTGTTGGAGATCCAGAGAATTAAGGTCCCTCCTGAGTTGAGGGGGGTTAGGCTGAGGTTGTTGGATGAGGGGGTACGCAAGAGCAAATGATAAGAGGTGGTGATCAGAGAGTGGATATGGAGTGTTGCAGATATTAGTTACTGTACATGTTATCTCTTCAAGACTTGTTGCTTAAAATGGCCAAACCAAGCACCATGACCACTTCAGTCATTTTAAGTGGTCTTGGTGTCTGGAGTCTGTGTATGCAGTGATGTGCTATAAAATGCTGCACGTACTGAGTTTAACCCCTCTGCAGCCATAGGGGAAACTTCACCTCCGATAGCATAATTGGGGCATCATTAGCCAGTCCAGAACAAGAGTTACAGTTGGATAAGGTGAATTCTATGCCTACTGGATATCTGACATGAGCACACATTGCATACTGGAGACTGGCCCCTCAACACCTCCTACACGGTATCAGAGGTGAAGGAGAACTTGGGCTCAGCGCTGGAGCAGCAGGGGGTAGGATCTGTAGTGGGGGGGGCAGAGGCTATAATGGGGTAATAGGAGGCTTAGTGTTGGAATAGGGGATGTAATGGGGGAATAGAGGCTATAGTGGTGGTGTAGGGACTGTGGGAGGGCGGTTGAGGGCTGTAATGGGGGAATAGAGGCTGTAGTGGTACAGTAGGGGGTGTAGTGGGGGGATGAGGGCTGTACTGTTGGGATGGGGATTGTAGTCAGGGTACAGTGGCTGTAGTGGAGATATAGGGGCTGTATTTGTGGGGTAGTGGCTGTAGTGGGTGGTAGAGGACTGTAATGGGGAAAGAAGGGCTATAGTGGTTGGGTTGGGGGCATAGGGGATTAGGGGAAATTATAAAAAAATAGTTTCTAATAATTTAATAAAAAACAACTAAATCAAGTAATGTTTTCCTTGGGCAGGGAGGTGGGAATCATTGGTGGTCCGGTGATTGCTGGTGATGGGGGGAACAGTTCCTAGCTTCCTGTGTGGTCTATTATATCTGATCGTGCAAGGTCTGATATTTGGAGCATTGCTCTTGTAACTCATGGCAACACTCTAAATGCATGAGCTCATGGGAGCCATACTTATTCAGGCATGGGTGCCACAAGGGTAGACCAATCTTCAGATGTATATATGGCAGCTGAGCATTTGTAGCAGCCATCATTCTAAATAGAGTACCGGCCTCTCACTGACATTGACCGAATGCATGTATTG
The DNA here is from genome assembly GCF_036172605.1 of Pelobates fuscus. NCBI lineage: Eukaryota > Metazoa > Chordata > Amphibia > Anura > Pelobatidae > Pelobates > Pelobates fuscus. The sequence continues at coordinate 376,547,802 of NC_086317.1, read as the reverse complement.
TCAGTCCGTCCCTGGTGTGAAGGACTGCTGCTTATTCTCTAAATTCTCTATTTATTTATTTTTTTGTACATCCAAAATATAATGTTCTTATTCCGAGCTTGCCATTGGTGGCTTCATTGAGATCCTCCCTAAACAAAGCTATCATTGTGCCTCTGCAAAGTTTTAACTTTGTACTCCCATTTTTGGATAAATCAATTAAATGCTTTGATATAAATATCACTAGAGAGTACCAACTATATTGCCTAAACCACACCCTCCTGCTTTGCTAAATCAAGGAAGACTCTGCTAAGTTAAACTAGTTAGCCCTATTTATTTTACTTGTTTTCATGCACATTGTATTCCAGTGAGCACATTTAATATCCCTGTTTAGTACATTCCAGTGCATGGGCTATATGACTAATCAATCTGAATTAAGATCTTACACACTGAAAGCAGTTTGCGTGGGAGAAACACTGTGGGGTATTTTTCATGTCCAAGTGAATCTTGAGACAGCATATGGCACCTTTCCTTTGTATAGTGATTTAGAATGGCTATAATTCTATGTTCTACCAATGAGTGAGCTTCCCACAGGGGTCTAAAACAGCCTATTGGTTGAGTGCAAAGTTCATGGTTTTATTGTGCACTATAGCACACCTCTGGTTTACATTTCATAGTAAAACTAACAGCAATTTTGCCAAAGGAAGTAAATTCGCCCTCTTCATTATTATTATTATTTATATAGCGCCAGCGCCAGCTTATTCCGCAGCGCTTTACAATAAGAGGGGAATTTACCAAATGAGACAATAACAAAACGTAACAGGAACAATAGGTAGTTGAGGACCCTGCTCAAACGAGCTTACAGTCTATAGGAGGTGGGGTATAAAAACACAATAGAAAGTGTTTTGAGGGAGACAGCAAATAGACATGGTGGGAAAGTTTCAGAGTTGGAGGTGAGAGTGGAGCTTGGTCGTTTAGGAGAGAGCAAGAGAAATGTTTGAGAGATAGAAGTTACTCTTGGAGGCCATAATCAATCCTTAAAAGATTGGTGTTGAGGGACTTCTTAAATGATTGAAGACTAGGGGAGAGTCTAACAAGGCTATCCAGGCTGTTCCAAAGGAAAAGAGCTGCCCCAGTAGAGCAGAGAGACCGAGAGGGGGCATATCTATGAATCAGTGAAGAAATGTAAGAGGGGCGAGAGTTGGTTAGGGCTTCATAGGTAAGGGTTGGTATTTTAAATTGACACCTGTAGGGTACAGGAAGATACATTTTTTACTTTGTACAATGTGCTTTATTTTTCTTTTACTAAACTTGAGTTCTGTTGTTTACTGAATGTAAATGGCCATTTGATCTACTCACAATATCTACCAATCTATCATATATAGCTCATCTACTCTTATATTACTCTATTATTACCTACGCTAGCTTGAGACATTCACTTTTCCTTGAACCTAAATTATAATAGTAATTTAAAGGGGCACTATAGTAACCAGAAACTTTTTCAGGGAAAAGGCAGTGTATACATTGGTGCATAGGAACATATCTAGTGACAGTTACTCAGATGGCCACTAGAGGTGCTTCCTAGTCCAGTGCTGCACACTGTGGATGGAGGCGCTGAACATTCCCCATAGTGCTGCACGGATTCACTGCATCTCTATGAGGAGATGCTGAATAGTGCAGCGCTGTGTTTTGTTGCACGTGCACAATAGCCTTTCAATGCTTTCCTAAGGGAAAGCATTGGATTGGCTGAGATTTGTAAGTTTCATGATCTCAGCCACGGAGGCAGGACTTACCGCGGCAAGACCAGATCAGCGTGGGAGAAAAGTTCAGCTTTAAAGCTTTTCAACTTTTCAAAGCAATCTGAGAGGGGCCGGTGAGTTAAATAGTAAGTTTAACACTAGTGTTAGGAATACGTTTGTAATTCAGACACTATAATGTTCCTTTAAACAATTCTGAATTGTAGCTATCGTTCAGCTTTAGATTATAAATCTCTGCTTTGTGTACCTTAGTACCCACAAAGGGGATGTTCTTAAATTACATAATTGTACAAGAATTTGGCAACACAGACAAACGCTTTTTTTATATTAATATCATATTGCAGACACATAAATTTCGCAGATATGTTTCACTTCATATCTTGTACATTATTAATGCCACTGATATCATATCTGGACTTGTATAGCTCCTTCTATCAAACTGCTAAATATGTATTGCTTTATACCTAAGTACATGTAATTTCAGCATAATTTCCCCCTACCCTTCTCTCATAAATCTACAGAAAATCCTACGGTGTTTTGTTAGAGAAAACTTTTTTTGTCTTGTTTTGCATTTTGTTCAGATATTGCTGCATATGTTGGTGCCATACAAATAATACCTATAATAGATTTAATTGTCCCGAATCCTGAACATCTCCAGTTTGTGTATGTCCTAAAAGCCACATACACAATAGTAAGAGCTAAATTAAAGGGACACACCACAGCCCAAATAAAAATAATAATAATAAAAAATCCCATTTTAGTAGATACACCCAAATTAAAACACACATGCATTTAAAAAAGAGTGGGCCCTATATAAATATAAGATAGAGAATTTATAGGAACAGATAAGGGGATAACCCTAGGTTAATAAATGCAAGAAAAAGAGAGAGAAGGTCTGTCCCTGTGTAATGTAGAAGAAAATCGGTAAAATCCTTTATTAAATAAATCTAAAAACACACACTTTTAGTTACTAGATCAGTAGTCACTGCTGCCACAATAATGGATAACTGAGGCAGAAAAAATGACTAAAACTAAAAATTCTAAGTGAGGAATATGTACAAACGGCAAGTGAGTGAACAAAAAATAAATTGAATGGACAAAAACAGGGCAAAAACCACAGTAGGAGGTGAAGTAGATACGTCCCCAAAATGGTAGCTGCACAATGCACACGATACAATTGCAATAAGATAGCAGGAACGTAATGTATCAGTGCAGTGTAACAAAATCTATTAAAGTGCAAAAAATAGATACAATATATACAGCACACCAAATAATGCCCTAATATATGTAGGGCTAGTATAACCTACTGTATGCAGTGGTGTATCCTGGTTTTGTGCTGCCCTAGGCAGAACAAAACTCAGGCGCCCCCCCCCCCCCCCGCGCGCGCGCCACCCCCACCCAACCTTTACCCTGCCCCGCATTCTAAATACACACACACACATTCACTGACAGATACGCATACACTAGCTAACAGAAACACACACTCGCTAACAGAAACACACACACTAATAGACAAACTCACACTCAGTAACAGACAAACTCACACTCAGTAACAGACACTCAGTAACAGACACTCACTAACAGACACTCACTAACAGACACACACTCACTCACTAGCAGACACAAACTAGCAGACACACACACTCACAGGCAAACACACACACACGGTCAGACACACACACACACACACACTCACAGGCAAACACACTAACAGACACACACACACTAACAGACACACACACACACACACACTCACTAACAGACACACACACACACTCACTAACAGACACACACACACTCACTCACTAACAGACACACACACTCACACTCACTAACAGACACACACACTCACACTCACTAACAGACACACACACTTTTTTTTTTTTTACTTTAACCCCCCAGCCTCCTTACCTTTGGGAATGCTGGGGGGGGGGGGGGGGCTTCTTTTTTCCCTGGCAGTCCAGTGGCTTTTTTTTTTTAACTTTACCCCCCCCCAGCCTACTTACCTTTGGGAATGCTGGGGGGGGGGGGGCTTCTTTTTTCCCTGGTGGTCCAGTGGCTTTTTTTTTTTAACATTAACCCCCCCCAGCCTCCTTACCTTTGGGAATGCTGGGGGGGGGGGCTTCTTTTTTCCCTGGTGGTCCAGTGGCTGCTGGGCGGTCGGGCGGCGCTGCTGGGCGGGCGGCGAGGGAGCACTTCCTCTGAGCTGTCTGCTCAGCTCCCTCGCGCGCCGCACATTGAGGCTGGGAGGCGGAGCCGGAATATGATGTCATATTCCGGCTCCCAGCCTCACTGGGCGGCGCGCGAGGGAGCTGAGCAGACAGCTCAAAGGAAGTGCTCCCTCGCCGCCCGCCCAGCAGCGCCGCCCGACCGCCAAGCAGCAGCCCAGCATGTCTGTTAGCCGCAAGGCTAACAAGACATTTGCCTTGGGCATTTGGGGGGCGGCTTTTTTTGCCGCCCCCTGGAAAATGCCGCCCAGGGCAAATGCCTTGTTTGCCTCGCGGCTAATACGCCCCTGACTGTATGATAGCAGAGAGATATAAATATAAATGAGAACAACTGTCTTAGTTAATGCCCCTAAAAACAGAGACCAGATCTAGTACCCTCCTTTGGAAATCCTACTCAAAAGATAGAGTACATAGGGGTCCCAGGCCACTACCGGCCAATATCCCTATTAAACGTTGACGTTAAAATATTCACGAAAATACTCTCCAACAGGCTACTGCCATACATCACATCATTAATCCACCCGGATCAGGTGGGCTTCATCCCCACTCGCCAAGCTAGTGATAATACAAGGAGGATGCTAGACCTGATATGGGTGGCCAAACAACGCTCCATCCCGACACTACTCCTATCCCTAGACGCCGAGAAGGCATTTGATAGGTTACTCTGGCCATTTCTCTTTGCAACTCTGGAGAAACTCAGATTCCCCAAACCATTCCAAGACGCCTTGCGAACGATCTACTCCAATCCCACTGCTAACCTACTCATACCAAACACGAACCCCCCCTCGTTCTCTATCTACAACGGCACGAGGCAGGGCTGCCCCCTATCCCCTATCCTGTTTGCCCTCTCCCTTGAACCACTACTGCATCTCATCCGCACCACACCCCAGATCACAGGCATCAAAATCCGCACACAAACGTACAAAGCGGCAGCATACGCCGACGATCTGATGCTGTCACTCACAGACCCGCAGAACGTGCTCCCACCACTTCTCCAACTCATAGACGACAAACTAAATCTAGACAAAACAGAAGCACTCATACTAACCATAGAAGAAAACCACAGACAAACAATATGGAACACATAGGCTTTCAAATATAACACCTCACATATCTCGTACCTAGGGATTGCACTACCAGCGGAATTACACCGCACATACGCATTAAACTACACACCGATGATACAAAAAGTAATGGAAGACCTGCAGAACTGGAGGGACTCGTCTTTGTCGTGGCTGGGACATTTACTCTACCTCTTTCAGACCCTCCCCATCCCAATACCCAACTCGGACTTCAAATACCTACAAACGCACATAGACAAATTCATCTGGTCGCACAAAAGACCGAGAGTGAAAAGGGCGACCATGTACATCCCCAACAGGACAGGAGGCCTAGGCCTACCCCACTTACACCACTATTACCACGTGACCCAAGTCACAACACCTACACAACCCCCCGGGGACAAAACGCTGGGTGGACCTAGAACATGACATATTTGGCTATGACCTCCCCTCCCTATACCTCTGGGTTCCACAAAACTCCCGGCCCACACCACCGCCCATACCTCCAACACTATCAAACTCGATCAGCACCTGGGACAAACTTACCCAAAAATTCCCTATTATCAACAACCCGTCACCACTGACACCCATACTGCGCAACAAAGCATTCAGCCCAGGCATGAACCCAAAAGATTTCGCACACTATGAATATAACCATCTCTATAGGATCTACCACTTCTTCGAAGGAGGAAAACTACTGCAATACAAAGATCTCCCCCAACAACACACACCATACAACACACACAACTTTTTCAGAAACACACAACTAAAGAGTTTTCTGGAACTCCCCGAAAACAGGACAGCAGCCACCACCAGACGCACACCATATGAACGAGCATGTATACATAACCCAGCCCGCAAGGGCCAGATCACAGATACCTGCAGCTTACTAATTACTGCTCATCCCCCAGGAGCAATGGCCTATGTGGCGGCTTGGGAGAGGGACCTGGGACCACCGGAGGACCCGACTGACTGGCAGGACATATGGGAGGCCACGGCTTCTATCTCTATATGTGTCAATCACAAGGAAAAGGCCTACAAAATATTACTAAGATGGTATCTAACTCCCGTACGACTATACCACATGGGTAAGACTGACACAGACCTCTGCTGGAAACAGTGTGGACAAAGGGGAACATACATTCACCAATGGTGGCAATGCCCAAAACTAGCACCGCTATGGGCAGAGGTCGCCCGTCTGGTCTCCAACTTACTCCACATAGATATCTCCCTAGACCCATGGATATGGCTCCTATCCAAACCCTGGGAACCCTTAACCAGAGCCCAAAACAAACTAACAAATAGAGCAGCCCTGGCAACCAGAAGGGCAATAGCAGAACTCTAGGGCACCCCGGAGGTCCCCACATTGTCCACAATTATCCGTAAGACTAGGGAAGCCATTGAAATGGACAGACTCTCAGCCCAGGTTCATGAAACGTCACACCACTTTTACAAAATATGGGACCCGTGGCTGAACGAACCTGCCCTAACAAAACCGAATCTCACTACACAATAGTCCTCACAAATGGCCAACAGAAGCATAGACCAGCATAGAAACCAGTGGGGGGAACCCAACAGTAAAGCATAAAGGGAAGACCCCACAAAGGCCCGCACCCGCAACCCAATAGGGTAAGCCCACAACAGATCCTAGCTGACACCCAAAATCCCAGAACAGAACCACTAAAGCCTCCCGTGAACACAACACCTAACCCCTGAGACCAAAGGTTGATTTTTTTTATACTTGAATGTATATTTATGTTTATATTTAAGCTTAATTGTTTTCTATGGTTTCACTATTCTGCAATCTATCAACATGCTACCAATGCAACAGTATAGACGGAAACCAGCTACACAAAAACGATTGGTTATAAACTGATGCATGTCATGCGATAAATGTCTATAGCAATGCTGAAAATGAAAATAAAGAATGTTTAAAAAAAAAAAAAAAAAAAAAAAAGAATGTCAGGCAAAACGGTTGGCCCTCATGCATGTCCACTTCATCAAATCTGGCCTTCTTGAAAAAAAGTGGTGTAGGGAGTATTATGTACATAAAAAATGACATAGTACCTAACACTTTTTTTTTTCGGTGCATGTGATAACAATCAGTCTTACACAGCCACAACAGCAGTATGAAGCACTTCACAAAACATGCAGTGCCATGACATAAAGAGAAATTGAACAATTTTTATAGTATTTCAAGCAAGAGTATTAAGCTAAGGTATGTCCCACTGCTAAATAAATATGCTAAATTATGCTTTTTAATGAAACAAAGGCTATACGAAGTTGATTGACTAAAAACCAGATGTATGAAACAGGAGTCCGCCACATAGTGTTTGAGTTGAGATGGCACCTATGCCGGCATGACCAGTGTATACCTGTGGGCAGCCAGGTTTTCCTTGCCCAATCATCCTATGCCCATTTTGTGGGGAGACTGCTGAACTCCCAGCAATAGGTGAGTTACAGGTAGGTATATGCTCTGTGTAAGGAGCTGGTGCCAAGCTGCATCTGAGTGCCACATGGCCTTCCAGCGGGGAGGTTCATCATCTTGAGGGTCTGTAAGGATCAAAGTCATGGGGGGCAGAGCCAAGCCACAGACCTGGATGGCTGCATGCAACCGAAGCTCCGGACCAAACGGCCACACTAAACCCTCTAACACGACACAAAACCCCTACAAAGTGCACCCACCAGCACTGCTAACTGTCAGGATCCCACGGTCGGCTGCGAGGGGAGGCTGCAGTCCACTCGCGGCACTCACCCTCCAGCCGTCCGCGGTCCCCTTCCTGGCGTGCGCTCGGCGGGCGGCATCCTCCCAGCCACGGATGCCGCCCGTGTCTTCCTCTACGTCCCCCAGCGGCAGCATGCATGACGCTGCACGCTGGGAGACCGCCCAATTTAATAAACGCCGGGGTCAGCCACCTGACCCGGCGTTAAAGGCACAGTGCCTCAATCACAGTGGGAGGTCTAGATATCTCCCACGTGTGATTGTTAATTCTGATTGGAAATTATCCAATCAGAATTAACCTATGGATTTAAATAATCACCTTTCCTGTTCCTCTCTGCCCTATTGTGGTCTTTGCTTGCTAGTATTGCTACTGAACTTGTGTTTCCGGTTACGTACTCTCTGGCTTGTTTATCTGACTTTGTGACTTTCTCCTACCCTTTGACCTCGGCTTGTTTCTCGTTTTTCTGTCTTCTGGTTCCCCTTACTCGTCTCCTGACTATTCTTTGTGTGCTTAGCCCGGCCACTCTAAGGTCCGGTACTGCACCTTTTCTGTGTGTGTGTTAGTGTGTTTGGTTCCCGGAATCGTGACATTAACGAGGAGAGAGGAGATGGGCTGGAAAACTAAAAAGGCCAAGCCCAATAAGCCCCGGCTGAGCGGCACTATTGGAGACCTATGGCGGCAGGCCTGCAATAACACAGGCACAAACATCGTTGACTACGCCGACGACTATTCTGAACTGTCAGACAATTTTACAAGCGGGGCTGAAACGCACCGATCACCTGTCTTGACAAATCCTCTCCAGACTCACCCTCAGACAGACACATCTCCAGTGACCACGGCGGTGATGAAGGAACTGCTGGCGGGGCTTCAACTCACCATTCAGGCTATGGCCCAAATCCGTGGAGACCTGCAGGGCCTGACAGGCCGCCTAAACACGCTGGAAGCAGACTCCAGCCGAAACACGCAAGACACAGCGCAGCTACACAAAGCTGTGCAAGACCTGCAACAATTGACTCACGCAACAGACCAGCGGTTCGCAGCACTGGAAGATCAGAGAAGAAGCCTGAACCTCAAGATCAGGGGCATCAGGGAGGAGATACCGGAGGCAGATGCACCGCACTTCATACGGCGCCTGCTGACTGCTCTTTTACCCTCAAAACAGGCCAAGCAGATGGTCCTGGGAGGATGTTCCCCCTCCCATGACCAGCTAAAGCCCCAGCAACAGCACAAAGAGACCTCCTCGTGTGCTTTCTGAGCCACAGAGATAGATCAGCGGGCCTCCAAGCAACAAGAACCCTGATGCCATGTGTGTTTGAATATCGACAGCTCTCATTCTATGCGGATCTATCAGGGCCGACTCTGGCCTGGCGCCGCACAATGAAGCCTTTCACGGCTCTCCTTCCCCTACATAACATCACCTACCAATGGAGGCGCCCCTGGGCACTCATGATCCAACATGGCGACCCCTCACATAAGGTCCACAATATGCAAGGGGCCAGAGAACTCCTACCAAACCTTGGGCTTCAACAAGACACCCTATCCACCGAGGAACTAACCCACCCAGCGGCACGACCAACAACAGGAGACCCACTGACAGCGACACCGTTTGCCCCCCTCTTTTTCCACTACCCATGTTTGCAAATAGTTAGGACGCCCTCCCCGGGGTAATGGGGTATACTCCACAATGGGAGCATACTTTTCAACAGCCCACACAACAGACATCCTGCTCCCTTGCTACCCTAGCTAGGTAACAAAACCATCTTAACACCACGATGTAATCAGCTCATTCAGCCTAAAAGCCCATAGAGAAGCCACCGGCTCTAAGCCCACAACCCCAGGCACACCAGGCATCCGATTTAATGCTGACCCCCAGTACCCAAAATAAAAATTCCCTCAGCACAGGGCCACCATAAGCGAACCCACAAGTCTGTTATACCATATTGTGACAGTTTGATAATATGCATATGTTGCCTTTTTTCTGTATTCTCTCTTCTGTACCATTTGACTTTTCTATACTGAAACCATGACCTGAGTCAAAATAAAGAATTAAAAAAAAAAAAAAGGATCAAAGTCACATAATCTTGGCCCTCAGTCTTGCTCCCCCCTGCTTTTAACTCAGCTGAGCAGTAGACCCAAGATTCCTCGGTAACAACCATGTCGAGACGGTTCTCTGCTGGTCTGACTGGGTGTATGGGAGCTCCGAACACAGAGTGGGTTTAGGCAGATAAGTGTGTTGAGTCGCAGATAAAGTGGTGTGCGTTTCAGGTATCGGTTTACTCCGCTGCCTTGCCGCAGCGGACTCAGGATGAAGAGCAAAGCCAGTGAACCACTCATGGACAGCTGTTTCATTGTTACTGCAACTCATCAGCATGAGGTTGGTTACTGGCTTGCTCAGGAGGCTTGGCATTACTTGTGAAGTACATACCAAAAGGTTGTGGTTGGGAAAAAAGTGTGGATGAAAACATGAGTGGTTCACTGGCTTTGCTCCTCTTCCTGAGTTGTGTTTCTAAGCTGTAGTATACAGCAGACCCATACTCTAAGGAATCCTTGTATAAAGTGGAATTATGAGGCAAAAATGTGGTTCTTTGTTGAACTCATTTGCATACGCCTACCCAGAATCCCTTGCAGTAGGGAGAGCACTGTTAAAGTGAGATTTCTGTGGGAAAAGCAAGTCTTATGGCTTGACTGGTGTGTGCAGTTGTGTTTAGCAAGGTATTAACTATCCACCTACTTCAGGTGGAAGGGGTTTTCATTCACACTTTTTGGTATATACATACATATATATAATATATGTAAATCATACAAATGGGGTTTCACCTTTTCCCAAATAGGGGCATAAATCCACACCATAGTACTGTTACATTGTATACAGGTATTGTGCCATAGTCATAGATTACACAAGTGTGTATACAAAACATCCTTCTCCGTGGTGTCCATATAAAATATTCCCATCCTGGATTTTCAATTGTAGAGGACTATTTATATGGACACTAGGGGAAGTATGTTAAATAGACATGTTTGCTCGTGCTATTTATTGTATGTGTTATGTATTTTAAATATATAGAGAAACACAGCACTGGTTAGGAATGGAACAAGTCCATCCGCCAGGTTGTGATGGTTGAGAGATACAATGGGGCCTAACCCCTAGAAATGCAAAGAAAAAATAGGACTAATGGGTTGCAGATTAAAGACAATCTGCCTCCCAAAAAGACCTTGTATCCTTATGTGAAAAAAGCTACTCTGCAATAATAAATATAAAAGTGGAGCGCAGAGAGCAAAGAACAAAAAACTCTTTATTAATCTCTCTTGGGGGAGAAACACACAGATACTAGACAAACAATTAATAAAATTAGGATCTAATAGGATAGAATCGACTAGTCCAAAAATAATAGTAATATGGTCAGAAGAAATGCTATAAGTATGTGTGTGGCAGAATTGCCATAAATAGTAGCAAATAACTATGACCAAAAGGGGGGAGATACACTAAATGTAGCAAACTGAAGATCTCTAAGTACAAAAGTAAATACACTCTATAATTAGAACAAAGAGTATATCAAGTGCATAACAAATATATATGTGCAAACATCTACCAGAATGTGTTTGCAACATTGCAGGAACACCGCTGGTATAGTCTATCTCCTTACATGCACCTGTAAGCTACAATATGTAGGAAAAACTTTTAGACCGTTTAAGGAGCGCATTAAGGAGCATGTTAGATCTCCAAAACTACCTGTTGATACTCCCATAGGTCGTCACCTGATAGACTTCCATGCGGGCAATCCGCAGGGACTCCGGTTCTGTGGATTGGAATTGGTGCGCAAGGATAAACGTAGGGGCAACTATGACAGATTTCTGAGACAACGGGAAAGCCTCTGGATTTATCAACTTCGAACACTTCACCCAAAAGGTCTCAATCAAGGTTTTTCTTTTGCCCTTTTATTTAAAAACACTGCAATGTCTTGATAAATTGTCCATTATCATTAATATCATCTATTTCCACCATTACTTACTACTTTTCAGTTTTGCGATTTATTAGTTATTTGCACCAATATTACATGATATGTGAATATGGATATATTATATTACTTCACTTTTCATTCATTCATTCATTTATTTATTCATTCATTTTTCCATCTCTCCTTTCATTTTACCATTAATGGAGTACTTTTCAATTTGCTATCTAAGTCAATACAGGATTTCTACTCTAACGAATTCTCTTTGAATCAATATGTATTCTCCCTCTTTATATTTGGAGTTCACTCTATTCTCTATTTTAACCACACTGTGGGGCTCATGTTTCTATGCCCTAATTTATTATTCTAGTTATATAATTTTGAATACCCCTCTAATGTTGTTTTCTCTGGGCTCATTATATACTCACTACATGATAGAGTTTATTAAGACATACAAAGTCACACATTGTGCTTAATTATTACATCTTTACTTTAAGTGATTAGTTTTACATTGTGTGTCATACTCATACATGTAGTGCCACTGTTATGATATTTATCATGATTACTAGGGAATTGCTCCCTACATTGGCTTCAATTGTTTAACCTGTAGCGTTATGTCCATTTATACACTACCTTTGCCAGCTCTTCTGCTCAGCTACATTTACATTTTACATTTTGTGCCTTCACTCTATGAAGACAGAAGATATGTGCTAGCTTCCACTCATATTCTGGCTACGTGAGGGTTAAATTTCTAATTAGCTTCACTCCTGTTGAGCTTGGTACTTTTCTCCGCCCTCTATTTCCTGATTGGACAATAATGATGACGTCATACTTATGGGCGGAGCTCTAAACACATTTAAAAAGAGGCTCCCTTCAGTCCGCAAATTGCTCTTGATAAAGGCGACTTGTTTTGCCGAAACGCGCGTTGAGTATTTTACTGAAGCGGATGATGATTTTAATTTAGGATTCTACTTTGTTTTCAGACTGTCCTATTATTTATTTATGGTGGGATTAGATACTAGTCTATTACCAGCATGATATTAGGGACTCCTTCCCCCAAATCTCCTACAGCTGTTTAGGCAGTTCGTTTAACATTTATATTGCTGGCTATTTAGACTGCAGGCTTTTTTCCTGCAATGTTACAAACGTATTCTGGTAGATGTTTGCACATATATATTTTTGTGCACTTGATATACTCTTTGTTCTAATTATAGAGTTTATTTACTTTTGTATCTAGATATCTTCAGTTTGCTACATTTAATGTACCTCCCCCCTTTTCGGTCCTAGTTATTTGCTACTACTTATGGCAATTTTGCCACACACATGGTGGGATCAGATACTAGTCTAATACCAGCATGATACCAGGGACTCCTTCCCCCAAATCTCCTACAGCTGCTTAGACAGTTCGTTTAACATTTATATTGCTGGCTATTTAGACTGCAGGCCTCTTTCCTGCAATGTTGCAAACGCATTCTGGTAGATGTTTGCACATATATATTTGTTATGCACTTGATATACTCTTTGTTCTAATTATAGAGTGTATTTACTTTTGTACTTAGAGATCTTCAGTTTGCTACATTTAGTGTATCTCCCCCCTTTTGGTCATAGTTATTTGCTACTATTTATGGCAATTCTGCCACACACATACTTATAGCATTTCTTCTGACCATATTACTATTATTTTTGGACTAGTCGATTCTATCCTATTAGATCCTAATTGTATTACTTGTTTGTCTAGTATCTGTGTGTTTCTCCCCCAAGAGGGATTAATAAAGAGTTTTTTGTTCTTTGCTCTCTGCGCTCCACTTTTATATTTATTATTGCAGAGTAGCTTTTTTCACATAAGGATACAAGGTCTTTTTGGGAGGCAGATTGTCTTTAATCTGCAACCCATTAGTCCTATTTTTTTCTTTTTATTTTAAATATATGCCGTCCCTGAGGAAGTCCAAGGCAAATGGACGAAATGCGTAGGTACTTTTTATTGCTTTTATATATCTTTGGAATATATACTTGTAGTGATGTCGCGAACATAAAATTTTCCGTTCGCGAACGGCGAACGCGAACTTCCGCAAATGTTCGCGAACGGGCAAACCCGGCAAACAGCGATAGACTTCAATAGGCAGGCGAATTTTAAAACCCAGAGGGACTCTTTCTTGCCACAATAGTGATGGAAAAAGTTGTTTCAAGGGGAATAACACCTGGACTGTGGCATGCCGGAGGGGGATCCATGGCAAAACTCCCATGGAAAATTACATAGTTGATGCAGAGTCTGGTTTTAATCCATAAAGGGCATAAATCACCTAACATTCCTAAATTGTTTGGAATAACATGCTTTAAAACATCAGGTATGATGTTGTATCGATCAGGTAGTGTATGGGTTACGCCCGCTTCACAGTGACAGACCAAACTCCCCGTTTAACGCACCGCAAACAACCGCAAACAGTCCAATTGCACAACCGCAAACTCCCCATTTGCACAACCGCAAACTCTCCATTTGCACAAGGTTGGATACCAAGCTAGCCATGTCCCGTTCCTTGTCCTCATTGATGTCATTGAAGGTCTCTTCCTCCACCCAGCCACGTACAACACCAAGGGTCCCCGAAAGGTGACAACAAGCCCCCTGTATTTTTTTTTGTACACTACTGTTACACCAGATATGATTTCCACTGGTGTGACACTGTGCCCTGGCAGGCCCTGAAACGTACACGTGTGAAGGAAACTGACTGCTATTATTTCACAGTCAAATTTCTAGTTTTATTTTTTAATGTACACTACTGTTACACCAGATATGAGTTGCACTGGTGTGACACTGTGCCCTGGCAGGCCCTGAAATGCACACGTGTGAAGGAAACTGACTGCTATTATATTACAGTCAAAAAAGGTTTTTTTTTTTTAAATGCAAGCTATTGTGACACCAGATATGAGTGGTGGCACTGCGACCACCTTAAAAATATTGGATATCGCTAAAAATCATGATCACTATAAACTTTCTCTACAAACCTCTAAAACGAACCAAACTACTCATCCATCCGCTATACCACTTTATCCCACCTAGAACTAGTGCCCAGTTAAAATACTTGACTCTTACGTACCCAAACTCAGTCATGCCACACACATTTCACCACTACTCTCACTGAATCCCTCTGACTACGGCTAAATTCATCTTCTACATCAGAACACTACTCCTAAGATTGGGTTGTATCCATGTCTCGGGTCTTTCATTTAGAATAGGGGCAGCTTCGGTCTCCTTCAACACTGACACTCCAGTGCATATTATTAAAAGATTGGGCAGATGGAAATCCTCAGTCTACAACCGATATATTCCTCATCCCGAGAAAGAAATGAGGAAAGCTTTTAAAAGTTTGGCTTTGTAAATTTGATGCAATAAGTGTGTTTTTCTTTAATACCTTTTCACCTTCTTTGCATGAACCCGATTTACATATATTACTAATATGTTTCTGAACATATATATTATATTATTCACTCACTCACTCTCTGGGCCGGCCTAAGACATCATGCTGCCTAGGTCCAACGATAAATGACTATGGGGGATAATGTATAATAAACACAGGTTACTGGCTATGGGGGGGGGGGGGGGATAATGTATAATAAACACAGGTTACTGGCTATGGGAGGGATAATGTATAATAAACACAGGTTACTGGCTATGGGAGGATAATGTATAATAAACACAGGTTACTGGCTATGGGAGGATAATGTATAATAAACACAGGTTACTGGCTATGGGGGGATAATGTATAATAAACACAGGTTACTGGCTATGGGGGGATAATAAGAAACATTTACCAGTATATACACCTCCCCAATGTGATCACAGCAAATTTTTTTTGTAATATTACCAATATAGGACCAATATGGGACTGGACTGTAATGCAAACAGCGTGGAACTGGACTTGGGTATAAACTACAATAGAAAAACAATAAAAAACAACAACATAGTGTAAACTGTATAATAAAAAATGTGTAGTAGGTAAGTATGTGACTCTCACTCACATTCTCCAGAGCCGTACCAGGCTCTGTAAAACAGGCTCAGGGGTGCCAGTACTGGCTAACGATCCAGGTGATCCAGATAGATGCGACTCCAGAATTTGGATGCAAAATATATTTATTGTATAAAATTATTTTAAAAAGGTATAGGCACTAATAGGCACTATGGGGGTGGAACCCAAAACAGACAATAGTGTATATAGCAAAATTGGAGTTCCACTTACCCCTATCTTTTAGCAGCCCAGAGTGTCAAAAATACACATAAAATAACAAATATAAATATGCAGAAGATTGAAGCAGACGCGTTTCGGCTAACAGCCTTCCTCCAGTGCTTGTCTTCATGTTCTGTTGGGTCTTCTTTTATAAGTCCTATCTGTCCCATTCACCTGGATTCAATTTCGTACCGGCGTCGCGTCACTTCCGGTTTCGCGGGTGACGTCACGCACTATTTTCTGTTTGTTATGGAGGGATAATGTATAATAAACACAGGTTACTGGCTATGGGGGATAATGTATAATAAGCACAGGTTACTGGCTATGGGACAATAATGTATAATAAACACAGGTCACTGTCTATGGGGGGATAATGTATAATAAGCACAGGTTACTGGCTATGGGGGATAATGTATAATAAACACAGGTTACTGGCTATGGGGGATAATGTATAATAAACACAGGTTACTGTCTATGGGGGGATAATGTATAATAAGCACAGGTTACTGGCTATGGGGGATAATGTATAATAAACACAGGTTACTGGCTATGGAGGATAATGTATAATAAACACAAACACACAAAAAAAATAATACAAAATGTTTTTTTTTAAAAAATGAATGCAGCTTCAGAATTAATCTAAATTGTATGCTGTCTAGGAGGTGGGAGGGTCTGGGAGGGAGGGTCTGCTGCTGATTGGCTGGAATGTGTCTGCTGACTGTGAGGTACAGGGTCAATGTTTACTCAATGATGACGAATAGGGGGCGGACGGAACATCGCATATGTTCGCCGTCCGTGGCGAACGCGAACACGCTATGTTCGCCAGGAACTATTCGCCAGCGAACCGTTCGGGACATCACTATATACTTGACCTGCACCAGTGTTCCTGGTGAAAATTCGAACAAAGGAGGAATGCTGGAAGTCCACTGAGAAAACCCTGAATGGTTTGAAGGCATTTAATTTCCGAAATCTTGCGAGTGCAATTTATAACTATGGCACAAAGTACAATGTAACAGTACCTTACTGTGGTGTGCCTTTATGTCCCTATATATGAAAAGCTGAAACCCCATTTGTATATTTGTACATGTCGGATAAAGAAAAGGAGGAGCTTTAAAAGGGAAACTGCCACCATCTACATAACTGTTCTTATCAAGTTATACTACCTCTATGTTCTTTTTGGTTAAATTATTATATCTTCTTTTGCTATTCATTTTTGTGGACCAGCACAGGGCATCATTACTTGGACTCAGGAGTGAAGGTTTCTGGCACGGTTATATCTATGCTTGTAGGTGTAGGTTCGAGTTTCATTTCTCTTAAATATATGTTTAATTTCTTTAAGCACATGCATTACTAGGTTGCAGTTGCTAGTTTTTTTTTTTTTTTGGTGACGTTTAATCTCTAATTGCTATTTAATGTTTAGTGGCTCCTGTGGATTTCAGTAGGACTCAATATGGCAGATGGTGAATGATATGTTGTTTAGCATAGCACCTGCCAGTAAACTTTAAGATAGTGACTGTTATTACAGAATTGTCAATAAATGATAGTGGCAGGAATTGAAATAAGCTCGGCGTTGGAGCTTATAAAATAAGTACAAAAAAAACAAAACAAAATGATTTCACTTCATCCAAGTGAAAACTGCAACGTGTTTATTTTTAAGTAATAATTAGCCTACAAGACATTACACCATATAAATATGGCTAGGACTACAGCCATGACTACAGGATGCTTAAAATGAATATGTGGACTGGGAACATTAACAGTAGAGTGAAACTACAATGGGGGCTGGAAATTTGAATGTGGGTAGATCATGACTGTAGGAGACCAACACAGTCATAATGATGTGTGGCTTGTGGAATAGATAAATGAAAGAAGAGGCTGTAATCTACACTATACTGATTTATAATCTAACAGTTTATAGATCCCTACACCAATGGTAGTCAACCTTTTTCTACCTACCGCCCACTAATGCATCTTTCTTGATGGAAAAATTTCCTTACCGCCCACCAGTTTTCGCGCAAGTGCAGAATATTTTTTAGAAAGGAGGGTGTTTTTTTTTTTTAAAAATAAAAATTTACATTTATCTTTTTATTGCTACTTTATGCACTTTATAAAGTTGAATTACTTTTACTCTTACGTCTGCACTCCACACAGTGCTTTTTTCCCTCCTCTTTTCCCTTTTATTACAAACACCAAAAACAATGCTGTATTAGGTGCCAATTTTTATTGTCACCATCAAAAGAAATCCCTTTTCCTGCCTTCTTTTTCTTTACCTTGCTTATAGTATATCACTATATCAAGGATCTATTTTTCATTTTTTTTTTTATTTTCTCGTTCCCTTACTTATTTTTTTCTTTTATTTTATTAGATAACAAAACTTAATTTATGAGCCAGACTAAACACTGCTTACTCTCCTCCTTTATTTTATCCCCTTTTCTCTATTTTTCTTCCCTTTTTTTTGTTAATTTTCTTTTTATCTCCTTTCTTTTACCTTCCTGAGGTACAAAAGTAAGGCTGAGCTAGTTAGCCCACTTATTATTATTAGCCAACAACAATTCTCTTTCTCCTGCCTATAACTTTTCTTTCTCCTATTTTGCAACTGCTCTGCTCCGTTTCTGCCTGCTTCTACCTGTCCCTGCTATCAGTTTCCACTCCTCCCCTTCCTCTTTCCACGTGCATGCGCGCGTTAGTTCATTGATGTGTGCGCTCGCTGGCGCCCGCCCGCCCCCTTCTCGCACAAAAGGAGGTTGATTGATGTGTGCGCTCGTGCCCGCATGCGCCCGCCCACTCGCTCAAAAGGAGGTTTTAACCACCGAAATCCCTACCGCACACATTGTCGCGCACGTTGGTTTCTTCATGCGTGCGCTCGCGCGCCCATCCGCTCGCTGAAAAGGAGGTTTTAACCTCCAAAGTCCCTACCGCCCACCTGGAATCCCAAAACGCCCACTAGTGGGCGGTAGGAACCAGGTTGACGACCCATGCTCTACACTAATGAAATATCCTGAACACATTTGCAGAGTTATTAACCAGACTCTGAATTTTATTAAAGACCCGGAGGCTCCTATTATGCTGCACTCTTTCTTTATTTCCCTCAGCAGCAAAGAAACATTATTGAAAAAAAAAACATTAAAACAGATCTGCCTTCCAACAGGCAATGTCCGCCTAGCAACATGATCATCCAATCAGCGCCATCCTTTCCCTATAGCTGGCTGAGTGTTGATGACCATTTCCTCTTTCTTTGCTGCTTTCCCTCAGATAAGTACAACTCTCTCAGCTCCTGGCTGTGGGAATTTTGTATTTGTTTTATGATTACATACTACTTGTGTATATTGAATGCTTCTCATATTGATCGATAGTATACATGAAAAAAGTTTTATTTTTACATATTTATTCATGTTCCTTTAATTGTGGTGCTTTATTGAAATATGCTGTGATAGGCACATACTACTTTAACTTGACAGTCCTTTTCGCTATTCACCAGTTTTTTCTTGGTCATTTGTTACTCCCTAGGATTCAAAATCCTAGGGAGGTTTTTTCTGTGAACCGCGGATCCCGGCATTGTCTGAGTCAGCCGCGCGTGCGCATCCCGTCAGGGACGCCTCCGGCGGCCATCTTGTGACTCGGCTGCTGTGTCCGCGCTCGGAATTTCGTTAACCGAGCGCGGTAAACAACCGCAACCGCCGGGCACTAACTGAGCACATATTCTTCTGCCGCCTCGCGGCTAACGTTTAGCACTATTTAACCCTCAATTCAGCCGGATTTTTCACCGGCGGCCATTTTAAACGGCGCTTTCGCGCTCTTTTCGTCTGTGACACGCCCACTCCGTCCCCTGAATCGGAGTTGGTGTCCAGAGTTGTGGCGGACGGTCCCCCCTTTCTACCTGCTCCCAAAAAATTTCATTATTAATCTCAGTGAGTACTATTCATCTACCTATTGCTAGATATATTGTTCTAAGTCCTTTGCTGGGTTACTTAACCTGCCAATACCACTTCTAATACTCTGCTATATCTATTTGCCTGTTCTTGCTAGCAATATGCAGTCCTCTAATGACTTGCCTGGCCCCTCAGGGGCACAAACTAACCCTCACACTGTCTTGGGTATTCCCCCTGTAACTCCTGGGGATGAGGTGGATTTCCCAGCATCTGAGGAAATCCAGGCCATCATGGATACTACTGTGTCCAATTCTGTATCCAAAGCCTTGGCATCTGCCATGGACATTATGTCCTCTTCTATCTCCAAATCCTTTACCCAGGCATTACTACAGGCCCAACTCATGGTCCCTCCGCCTGCTATGTCAGTTGCGATACCACCTGTTTCTCAACCCCCACGCCTCGGCCGCAAAGCCCTGGCAAAAGTTAAGCACTCCTCCAAACTAATGATGGACAGTATAACACCTGTCATGGATGGCGCGAATATTGAACCACCGCGCAAGAGAGCCTCTAGCCGGGCAAAAACGGCTAGACACTGGAAGTGGGCTAAAACCCAGCCTGATAATACTGAGTCAGAGCTCAGTTCAGATGAGGAGAGTGCACCCACCCTAGACTCAGATCAGTCTAATGACTTATCCGACTTAGAGTCGGAGTACGATATGGATAAGGAGCATGATCCCTCCACTAAAATGGCTACCACTGGCATGCCCAGTTCTGAGATACACAAAGAGGGTAGAATACTTGACCCACAGGGTGAACCGTTATTCGAACCCGACGATTTACGGCACCCCCGCTCTGCGGAATGGTCACCGGCTGAGCATGTGGCGCAATACATCGCATCTCGAGCCCGTAAGCCTTTAGACAAGGCAACACGTAACAAACTAAGGGCCGAATGCCCACGTCCCACCGTACCAGACGAAGTCTGTAAGACACCCCAGGTGGACCCTAAAATCATACAATTTCTAAGTAAAACCAATTGGAAACCTAAGAAAGGTCTAGACTTCTCCCTCTATAATTGTCAAGATAAAGTCTTGGATATTTTGGGTCCGGCAACCAAAATTTTCGAAGCCGTAGAGGAATCCTTGGCGCACGACGAAGCCTTAGATCGCCTCACTATTAGAGGTTGGATTCAAAGAGTGATATGCCTTATAGGCAATGCCAATACGGCCCTGGCTACTGAGCGCAGGAAATCTATCCTAATTAAAATAGAACCCAAACTGGTAAATATGGCCATTACTGAGCCAGGAGCCCAAGCAAAAGGGTATCTTTTTGGAGAATCTTTTGTAAAAGACCTGGGCTCTTATGTCCAGACATTCACAGCCTTGGACAAGGCACAAACTAATCTAAAAAGGGTGTTCCACCCAAAGGTTTTTGGTGGGGCCGGCAGAACAAGGGGCCGTCTGTCCGGCAGACTCAGTAGAGGTTCGCGCCCGAACCGAGGCTCCTATATGGGGAGAACCCCCTTCCATGACCAGAGGCCCGCTCCAACCTTCTTCCCCCAACGAGGTAGACCTTGGTTGTCGAGAGGTGCACGAGGCGCTCCTTCCGGAAGACGTCCTTACGGTAAGCTACCCTTCTCAATTTTCTTCACATCTATTGATAGGGGGCAGACTCACACATTTTTCCCATGTATGGGCCCTAATTACATCAGATGCTTGGATTCTCAGGGCAGTCCAAGGATATCTCATAGATTTTGTATCCCTGCCCACTCAGCTCTCCCCACCCAGGGAGATTGCTTTTTCCCAAATAGACACGACCCTCGTTTCCGAGGAAATTCAAGATTTGGCACTCAAGGGTGCTATCCAAGAAATCCCCATGCATACCCGGGATTTGTGAGCAATTTATTCATTGTCCCCAAAAAAGGGGGCGGATCCCGCCCAGTTATCAACCTCAAACATTTAAACACCTACGTAGCCTACCATCACTTCAAGATGGAAGGCATCCATTGCCTACGGGATTTGCTCCAACCAGCGGACTGGATGGTCAAACTCGACCTAAGAGACGCTTATCTTACAGTACCCATTGCGCAAGCACACCAAAACTTCCTGCAATTCATATGGCAGGGAAGAAAATGGCGGTTCCGCTGCCTTCCCTTCGGTCTCTCTTCCGCACCTTGGTGTTTCACCAAGCTCATGAAGCCCGTTATCGCGCTTCTACGCAGTCGGGGGATTCGTCTAATCATATACTTAGACGACATCCTGCTGCTATCCCAGTCAATACCATTACTCCATTCTCACCTCGGTTGGACCACAACCTTGCTACAGAATTTGGGCTTCATAATCAATTGGGAAAAGTCCATCCTGGCCCCCACTCAACAAATAGAGTTCCTAGGACTCTTGGTGGACTCAGAAACGCAAACATTGCTTTTACCAACCTCCAAGATGAGAAATATCAAGAAAGAGATAAGACGTGTGCTTACCTTTCCTCAAATATCGCTCAAACACCTGGCCAGAGTGATTGGGCTTCTAGCGGCCTCCATACAGGCCATATTTCCGGGCCCCCTTCATTACAGAGCCCTACAACGCTTACAAGCGTCACACCTCAGAGGCGGTGCCTCATACGAGGATACTCTGACTCTAGACGCGGAAGCGAAGAAAGAACTCCAATGGTGGCTCCTACACATGGAGGCGTGGAACGGCAGAGCCATCTTCGGCTCAGCCCCAGATATAGTCATCGAATCGGACGCGAGTTCTTACGGTTGGGGCGCACGCTGCGGAGATACCTCCACAGGCGGACGCTGGTCAGAAGCGGAATCCAGGCTCCACATAAATTGCTTGGAACTCCTAGCAGGATCCTTTGCGATTCGCAGCCTCTCCCCGACACTGTCCCAGTGTTCAATCCTACTGAAGATGGACAACATATCGGCTGTCCGTTATATCAACCACCTCGGTGGCACAAGATCCAAAGTTCTAGCGAATTTGGCTCGAGATTTTTGGCAGTTCTGTCTGCAACACAACATGACGGTCAAGGCGGAATATTTGCCAGGGTCATACAACACTACGGCAGATTGGTACTCCCGTCACCTGCGGGACTCCAGCGACTGGCACCTCGATCCCCAAATCTTCCAACGCATTGGGGATCTGTGGGGTCCTCTGGCAATAGACTTATTTGCCTCTCGCTTGAACGCCCAACTTCCGACCTTCTTCAGTTGGAGACCAGACCCCACGGCAGCGGCTACGAATGCATTCTCACAAGACTGGTCAACAACCAGGAACTATGCATTCCCTCCATTTGCCCTTATCCCTCGTTGCCTCCTCCACCTACGGCGCCACTTGGGCGACATGGTTCTAATAACCCCCCTATGGCCGGCACAACCTTGGTTTCCTCCTCTGCTGGAGATGGCCATAGACCCTCCACGTCTCCTCCCGGACACCCAATCTCTCCTCCGGGACCCCGAAAGGAAACCCCACCCCCTGATACTTCAGGGCCTCCTCCGCCTCATGGCATGGCTGATTTCCGGGGACCCTGGTCAATCGAGGGAGTTTCGCAATCGACTCTACGACTTCTCGAGGGCGCATGGGCACCCGGCACGAGACAGTCTTACAAGTTTGCTTGGCGCACATGGGATGGTTGGTGCGTGGCACGGGGTGTGGATCCCCTATCAACTCCTGTGACAACTGTCCTGCAATTCTTGACCTCCCTCTATGATAGCGGGAAAGCATACAGAACGGTAAACCTCTACCGATCAGCTATCTCAGCCGGCCATACCGGCACTGACGGGGTTCCAATAGGACGACATCCCTTAGTATGTCGCCTCCTAAGAGGCATCCGCTTCGCAAGGCCACCCTTACCTCGCTATTCCTCCCTATGGGACGTCTCCCTGGTACTAACTTTCCTGACTAGGTGGCCAGACAACGAGTCTCTATCTTTAAAACAAATCTCAGCTAAACTAGTTATGCTGTTATGTCTAGTCTCATGCAAAGAGTGTCAGACGTTCGAGCTCTCGATGTCAATGCCCGGTCCTTCACCCCAGAAGGAGTCGTCTTTGACATCTCACGAAGGACGAAATCGTCCTCCAGATCGGTCCTGTATCCAGCGTTCCCCGCGACACCACTCCTCTGCCCAGTAGCATGTCTTAGGGCGTACGAAGCTCGTACTGCATCCCTCCGGATTGAGTCGAACCCCCAACTCTTCATCTCCTTCCGTAAACCGCACGCTCCGGTATCCTCTCCTACCTTGGCCCGCTGGGTCAAATGGCTCATGTCCTTGGCAGGTATTGATACCTCCATATTCTCTCCTCATTCAGTTCGCGGTGCCATGGCCTCCAAAGCCTCCATGGCGGGTTGTCGCTTGGAAGATATACTAAAGGCGGCTGATTGGTCCGCAGAATCTACTTTCCGTAATTTCTATTTCAAACCAATCCAGCATTTCGCAGAAGCCGTGATATCACAGCTTTGAAATAGCATAATAGGAGCCTCCGGGTCTTTAATAAAATTCAAGGATTTTACAATTATCATGACGGAAAGTCATGATTTTATTAAAGACACGGAGGCGAGTATTATCCCACCCACCCACCCTCGGACGGCTCAGTGGTGGGTCGAGGTAAGTTTTCAGAGAAAAGATTTCCAAGGTAAGTTCAACTTGACGGTAGGGATGATATCACATATCTACATCGCTCTAGAGCACTATATAATGATGGGACTTTATTGCCATTGTTGTCCTCAGGTTGGTAGTTGCCTCTTACTACTGTTATGAAAAGTTATCACTGTTCTTGCAGACATTTAGACCTATATATATGCGGACAACCCATAATTCTCAAGAAATTACCATATTTCTCTTGTTTCTTTAGCGTGACCTGGCTAAAAGACCTCTTGGAATCACGTGCTTTGTTACGAATCGTTTGGTTTACTCTGGTTTCCTGTTCCGAGTTTGAGTTTCTTCGGGAGTCGCAAGAAAGAAAGAGGAAATGGTCATCAACACTCAGCCAGCTATAGGGAAAGGATGGCGCTGATTGGATGATCATGTTGCTAGGCGGACATTGCCTGTTGGAAGGCAGATCTGTTTTAATGTTTTTTTTTTCAATAATGTTTCTTTGCTGCTGAGGGAAATAAAGAAAGAGTGCAGCATAATACTCGCCTCCGTGTCTTTAATAAAATCATGACTTTCCGTCATGATAATTGTAAAATCCTTGAATTATGGCGTAAGACGTAGGGTAAAATAGCCAAATGGTGACTTCGCTGAGCTGAAGAACTACATAGTTCTATGTGGATTTCAATTTGCTACCATTTGGAGTTTAATAAATAAACCTGTACATCAATTTTGGTTATTTACATAAGAACAACTCTACTACTACTTGAATTTGGTTTGATATTTTTCAAAAGCAACCTGTATAACTACTTGGGTACAATTTACAAACTACTAGTGTGATTAACAGTCCGGTAAAAGAGGAAAAATATGAAAGAACAAACTCTCGAAAATATCAAAAGGCCATAAAACGACATTTTAATTGTAAGGTTTATGGCTGATCTGTGACAAGAGAGCAGATCTAATTCAGTACATATTAGATGACTAAGATAACCTATTGATATGCAACTTAAAATGTCACTCAGATAATATTTATACGCGCATTACCATTATTGTGAGATACATGTAAATGTGCTATTGTTATATCCACCAGAAGTGGAGCTAAGAAAATAGGAACATTGTGACAGAAATAATTGATAAACTGGATTTGGCCATCACATAGGGACTGTTTTCCCATAACAGGGACAATTGGGAGGTACAATGAGTCAATGAACTAAAACATCATATTGATGCAGCTCTTCCAATATAACATGATTAGGTCTTGGTGTGAGTCACTGCTCCTATGACTAACACACTCCATAAGTACTGCTTACAAAATCCCAGACAACAGGTGCAGGTACCAGAACCACCATTAGCAAATCGCCCTCTGTATAACATGTGGTCACTGCTAGCTCCATCTATATACTGTTTAATGTCATGTCTTATTCTCCCCATGGTTACACTATATAGAAGTATGTGAGGACAATGCAGCCACGTGGCCCTTGCAGAGCACAATGGACTCTCCTTCTCCCAGCGTTGAGCTGGTCCCACACTCTCACACAGGCTGGACACGTCTGCCTGACTTCTGCACTGACGTCACCGCACATAGAACCCGAGTCCTCGCCCTTGCCTTTTCGGCACTTTCCGTCAGCTCTCGGGAGAACCCCCTCCCATGTGCGTCACGCCCAGCCCCGCCCATCCCTTTCCCCCCTCTGCAGCCAGGTTTGTCTCTGCATCCTCTGGAAAGGGCCCCGGGCCGCACTGCGCATGTCCGGCCGCCATCTTGGGTTTTTGCCCACTCCCACCATTGGCTTCTCCCCTCCCCCCTGGAGAGCTGCTTCCCCGGCTCACGGCCTCTCTCCTCCAATACCGTGTGAGATTAAAGAGCCGGAGGGAGGGACCGGCCGTGTAACAGGGAGCCGGAGCCCAGACTCACAGCGGAGAGAGAAGAAAGGCAGAGTCACGGGGGAAGACCGAGCGAGGCCAGCCCGTGTGTACCGAGCCCCCCCGCCCGCCATACCGGGCCCTCACTGCCGCTGGCCGCCGGGGAGGATGGGGCCGCCGCCGGGCCCCGGGCACCATGCCTGTTAATGAGAGTCCCCGGTATCCTCGCTGCTTCCTGTCCGCTGAGGATCGCCACCGAGCGGCTCATTGTGTGAGAGCTGGGACCCTGCGCACAGGGGGGCCTGCCCGGACAGCCCCATAGCGGCCTCTGTCTATCCATAGAGCCAAGCGGGAGACCCCCTCCCACCCAGGCCGAGGGAAGGGCATCACCCCGCACGTTTGGAGGAGAGGAGGTGGGTGGGTGGGCTGAGGGCTTCAGAGGAGGAGAGTTAAAAAAATGCACCAGCCGGACCCAGCCGCAGAGCTGGCTGCCAGGAAGATGGCGCACCCGGCAGATATCCCCAGGAGGGGCAGCGGTGCCGGGGGCAACCCGGCTACAGGGAGTCTGAGTGCAGCCAATCCTGGCATGGGGGGGCATCTTCTCACCGGGGAGGACTTCCAGCCTTCACTTCAGATGCAGCCTCAATCTGCATCATCATCATCCTCCTCCTCCACCTCAACCCCTGGAGCTCAGCATCCTCCTCAAACCTTGAACTTAATGTCTCAGCCCCTTCTACAGAGTGGGGCCCAGATTAAGAAGAAAAGCGGATTTCAAATCACCAGTGTCACCCCTGCTCAGATTTCTGCCAATATGAGCTCCAACAACAGCATAGCTGAAGATACTGAGAGCTATGACGACCTGGATGAGTCTCACACAGAGGACCTGTCCTCTTCTGAGATATTGGATGTTTCTTTGTCAAGAGCCACAGACCTTGGTGGCCCAGAGAGAAGTTCATCTGAAGAGACTTTAAATAACTTCCAGGAAGCTGATACACCTGGTGCAGTGTCGCCAAACCAGCCACACCTCCCCCATCAGCATCATTTACCTCCAAATGTTCAGCAAAGTATCATGATCAATGGGAATGTACACCATCACCACCACCCTCTTCATCATCATGGACATCATCAGCCTCCACACACTGGACTACCTGCTGCTCCCATTCCTGGAGGGAATCTTCAAAATATTGGATCTGTGAAACAAGCTGCCACAGGTACCTCTGATAGCCCTGTTACAGCAGCACCTGCCTCTACTGTACCTACAGTTGCTATTCCAACAGTGGCATCAGCTCTGCCAGTAGCACGTAAATCAAGTGGTCCTGTGAGTACAGGTATCAGCCCTGCCACAATGGGAAGTACCACAAGCAGTGCTAATGTAGCAGGTGTGGGTGGTGTGACTGCCACAATGCCCAGTGTCATAAATGTAAATCCAAGCAATGTCACTAGTAATGTAAGTGCAGTGCCAGGTAACCTTAATTCAAACATAGTGAGTACATCTGGCAATGGAAGCAGTGCTTCATCTAGTATAAATGTTTCTGGTGCAGCTGCAGCAGCTGGACCGGCTGCAGGACAGCAGCCTGCTGCGCCTTTCACAGCAACATCTAGGTTTAGAGTTGTAAAATTAGATTCAAGTACTGAACCCTTTAAGAAAGGCCGATGGACGTGCATGGAATTCTATGACAAAGAAAATGCAGTTCCCTCTGAAGCAGCTGCTGCAATCAACAAAGCAGTAGAAAGCATTAAACAAAACCCAATAGAGGTGACTTCTGAGAGAGAGAGCACCAGTGGTAGCTCTGTCAGTAGTAATATCAGCACTCTAAGTCACTATACAGAAAGTGTTGGAAGTGGAGAAATGGGAGCATCTACAATGCAACAGCCAGGATTTCAAGGACTGGGCCTTCAACAAATGGAATTTAGTAGCACACTAACTCAGAATGTCCCAGCACCTAATATACCACAGAGTATTTCACAGTCTCAGCTTGCACAATTGCAGATACATTCACAAGATGCAAGTTATTCTCCCCAGAAACAAGTAGGACAACCTGCTCAAGCTACTTTGAATGCTGCTACTGGTGTGCAACCAGCATCTGTTAATATCATTGGAGTACAATCCTCTTTAGGACATCAACAGCCACCCGTTTCTGCTATGATCCCACAACAGTTGCCATATCCTCAACAGGCGCAGCCCATTCAAAGTATGCCAACTGTTCAGCAGCAACAGTTACAATATGCACATCAACAAACTGCTACTACTCAAATGACCTCTGGGCATGTCATGCCAGTGAATCAAAGTTCAGTTCCAGGGAATTTACCAGAATACCTTCAACATCCACAAATGCTGCAAACAGCGGTGAACCCAGTGCAGTCAAGTTCTACTGTAGTTGGTAACACTGCAGCTGTCCCTGTTGTCCAAGCACAAGTGATGCAGGCTCCGATACAGTCTTCAACAACACAAGCCCCACCAACTGCAGCCCCAACACAGTCTGTTGCTCATGCCCAGGCTACCATGCCTGCAACAGGTGGCCAAATTTTAGGAGTTGGCCAGCAAGCAAGTCTGTCTACTGCAGTGCCTCAAGTTGCGACTAGCCAACCATCAAATTCTGTTTTGCAGCAGGGTGCACCTATTCCTTCACAACAGGTGTTGCCACCATCACAGGGAATACAGCTGGGTGCTCCAGGCCTTCCACAGCAAGTAATTCTAGCACCTCAAAATACTTTACTCCCTGCAAAGCCTCAGACACAACTCATTGAACCTACTGTTCAAGGAATGACAAGCCAACAGGTTCCAGTAGTAAGTCCTTTGCATGCAGTCACTAGTGTTCCTCCGGTTCAACAACTAAGTACAAATATATCATCTGTTATATCTCCAGCTGGGACAACATTGGGTTCCCTACCAACTGTTGCTCAACCATCACCAGCTCAAAATGGAAATTTGCTTCAAAATATTAACCAGACACCTGCGATTCCAAGTGTACCAGCAGCACAAAGTATGCCGCTGCAAGTGGCTCAAAGCACCGGGCAATACTTGGCACCATCACTCCTACAGTCAGTGGCAAGTCAGATTGAAGAGGCCCAACGTTTGGGGATTTCAGTGGCTGGTTTACCCCATATTAGTGAAGGAATTGCATTGGATAGCAGTGGTGCTGGGACCCTACTTCCTCTGAAGTCCTTGCCCCTGTCAACTGCTTTGGTTGATGGTGAAGATGAAAGGTAAGGAAGTAGGCAGTCTTTTGACATTGAAGTGCTGACTGTGTAACATGAAATAGTCTCACAATTTCGGGCAGGATTTTCAGACCTCTCCTTTCAATTATAAAGCATTGGTGTGTTTTGATGCCATGATCTTCCTCACTAGTTTTTATTGGGTAGCTGGATGTAAGAAGTATGGTTCTTAAGACATAACCAGTATCTCTCTAATCCAGTAGATGTAAAGCAAT
Source organism: Pelobates fuscus (assembly GCF_036172605.1). Taxonomy (NCBI): domain Eukaryota; kingdom Metazoa; phylum Chordata; class Amphibia; order Anura; family Pelobatidae; genus Pelobates; species Pelobates fuscus. Next base: position 376,518,140 of record NC_086317.1, on the reverse strand, counting down.
TATTTGCTTTAATGTAGTGTTAAACAGTACGCCGTAGAACATACAACAAAATTACCTCTTGAAAGTGTTGCTTAAGCTAAAAATGTTTTATTGCATTATTTTGCTATGGTGTTTAAAACGTCCCTGTTCGTAAATTCCACAGTAATACTTCTGTTAAGTGTTTAGGTTATAAACCAGTACATACTTTATTTTTATTTTTTTGGTTCCTGTCAAGATATTAGGTTAACACAGTATAAAATGTGAACAATTGCTGAGTACGTTAAATGCCATCCCATGTTCTTTTACATAAACTATTACACAATCTGCATCCAAATGTGACCATTTTTAAATCTCTGGCAGCATGCAGAGGTTAAAAGTTCAATAAGCTGTCATTTTTGTTCCTATGTTATATTCATTTTTATATTTAATGTGGCAATGTTTTAAATTACATGTGCATAATTTTAAAAATATTTTTACACATGCTATGAACATATTTCTAGCTGGTAACGTGATGTACAGCGTTGTAGAACATATTAGCACTTAATAAATCAGACTACAGAAGACTGCAGCTCTTCTCTGGACTTAAAATTGTCATGATTTAAAAAAAAAAAAATTACACGAATACTCACACGTATGTTAGAATATCTTGTATTCTTAAAACATCAAGTACTGCAATAAGGATCCACTAACACGTAATGTCTATAGAGCTGTGGCGTGTCATTGTCTTTTCATGAGCAAATTGTCCCCAAATTGATTTGAAATAACCTACATTTGTGTGTGTGTGTGGTTGATATATTGTGACTTTTTTATTTTTTTATTTTACCCACATAGGAGTACCAAAGGAAAATTGCTTTAATTATAACCAAAATTCTAGAATTGCACTATTCAGGCCAACATAACTGAGCTGGTTGCAAGGCTAATTTGGAGATATCTTCAGTTCATCTATTCTGGTCTTAAATTTGCAGTTCTCTGGTGAATTCTGAATAGATTATTTATTGATTAGCCTTGCATCTGTTATTTTAACCCTGTGTAGCGTGTACTTTTCTACATTGCATACATATTCATATCTTGGCTAGTGGTAAAAAAAAAAAAGTCTGTGTTATCACAATTAGTTGGGTTCCTAAGCAGTGAATTGAAAACGACTTTGCCAAATTACCAAAATAGGTGACTTGGAAAAACTTACCTAGCTATAGTAACTCCTGGGCTATATTTAACCTGAATTTTGCAGCCTGGTTGCCAATGCACCACAGTTAACTGTTTAGTAAGTAAACACTTATTCTGTTTAAACTTAAAAATAAAGTTTACTAATGGGCATCATAGACTTGAGGCAATCTGTATTGAAGATCACGTGTGCACAATTTTTTCATTTTAAGTATAAAGTGTTATTTATTTACCTTTTTGTGATGTCACCTTTCCGACATTACACAGAAACCAGAAAAGTTACTTGCTAATTCTGATCTAGATATAAGCCAGTGAATTTCCACTGCCACATTGTATAAAGAGAATGTTGATGATGCTGTTGCCAAACAAGGATGAGAACAAAAGGCCTTGTGTTAACGCCTTCATTGCTGCAGTTTGTTGCTTGCCTTGGCAACCCAGACTGAACATGTTTAATAGAACATTACATTATATACCTAATTCCCAAATAACGTGTACCACACTCCTTGTATGTAAATCTACAATGTGCTAGCATGTTAACAGCAGTTGCTAAGAAAGACGAATGGCAATAATGTATTCATGAGACTATTTTTTTTTTTCCTCATCTTCTGTGTTCATGGTTGTCAAGCCAGTCTATATGGTCCAAAAATCTAAACTTCAAGGATTCTTTAGTTTTCTCTTAATGTTTTTAAATCATTTTTTTTTCCTTCAGTGGTTTTTGACGAGAGTCATTTCTGTACACTTATCAAAGGGACTCTCCAGACATGACCAGAATACATGATGGAGCGTCACACATAAATCCTTCTGATTTTTATGATACCAAAAATGCCACTGTTAAATGGAAAATTACCCAAAGGAAAACATTTAGCGATATGTGATACAGGGGGGGATTATGATGTACATACAACTCAATATTTTTTTGGGAGCCTTGCAGCCTACATAGCATGCCTAAATGTAGCCTCATTCATTAAACATAGGTGAATGCATTAATTGGTGGTATATTTCAAAACCGCCGCCTTTCCCCGGAAGAGACTTTCCGTCTTCTCATTGAAAAGTCTCCCTCGTTACGCCTCCCTCAGGCCTGTAAGTGGCAATGCGTGGGCTGGCAGGGGCACCCTAGTAGTGTGCCTGCCACTTCCGTTAGCTCAGGGGAGCTAATTTAAGCAGTAAACAGCCAGTGGGATGTTTAAATAGTTCATGAAGTGCCTACTTCTCATTAAAATGCCCTTTAAATTGGATACTTCTCACTGTACAGCACTCAGCAAGCTGTAGTGCTTTATAGGTGTGGACTGGTCCTTTAAAGTGGGTAAAATTCAACTTTTTCTCAGAGCAGCCCGTTAAATGAAATATCACTCCATTGCTATCTTCTTTGAAACACCAGCTTGGGCAGCGAGGGTAGGGCTCACACATTCAAGGTCTTCATTAAAAAGTGCCACCAAAACGGAAACACACACAGATAACATGCACTTTAATAGAATAAAGTTGGACCAGCAAAAAGGGGTGGGTATCAGCATAGCCTAGGAGAATGGGGTGCATTTAAAATAAATAAATTCAATATTGTGCAAAATCTATGCATTTGCAATTTATGAGGACATTTTTACAGTAAGTTAAAAAACCCAAAAAAAACCCAAAAGGACCGGTATCCTTTAAGGGACTCTTTATAGAATCATTTTAAATGTGCATTTGAAGTTTTATCGGTTTTCCCCCATCTGTGTGAATGTAAGTTTCAATGGAAAATATGCCTGAAATGCAAATTTATATAAGAACTTTTCTAGAGCTTCAAAGTACTTAGATAAGTAAAATTGAATATAGTTTGAAATACTAACAAATTAGAAACCTGTTCTTATTTCCTGTTGTCATGTACTATAAGCTGCCACCTACTCTGTGCTAGTGGCACAATGTACAGCTTTACTTTGGAAAGTACCTATTATGCAGCAAAGGCCCAGGTTTAGATCCTTCTCTGTGAAGTCTTTTTCAGCTAGGGATGAGCATATGTGCCTTGCGTAATCCTTTTGTTCACTTGAGGATAAAATGCATTACAGCACTGCTGTAATGCATCTAACATTTGAGTGCACATTTATTTTTTTTTAAAACATTTTTTATTTTTAAGAAACCATTACTTGCTCTATTGACGGAAATACATTTTGGTAGGAGTCTCCTTCCTCTTGGAAGTGGTAGATAAGTGAGCAGAGCTTCGGTGAAAGGATTTTGCATGGTTTGTGAAATATTCTTTTGGCATCAGTCTTTATTTCTCCAGATGCTATAATTTTGATTATTAAAATAGTGTAGTTTTGATACACACTTTTTCTTCTCATTTTGATTAATCTCACTGAGTGGTATCTTGGTGATTGCACAATAAAAGACTCGGATGTTCTCGGAAAACTATTTTGTGACTTTAGGTACCATGGATGGGGCAAAATATTTGTCAAAATACTTAAACAACAAAAAAAAATTTTTTTTTTTAGCACTTTCTATGGCTGAGCCAGGATAACAATTCTCATGAACTCAAATTTAACAGAAATTTTATTTTGCGGTTTAAAAAGCAATTGTTTCAGCCAGTCTACGGTGTATTGGTGTTCTGGCTGTATGACAATGTTTGCTCAAATATGTATTAAATGAACTAGTTTAACACTTTGAAAACTAAACATTTATGAAAGCCAAGCACTTTTTTTTTTTTTTTTTTCTGCACGTAGGTTTCTGTGTTCCAGGTATCTGTGTTTCTAGCAATACATTGTAAATACTGTAATACTAGGTCTGGATGTCATGTTGCTGGAGTGTTAACAGAGATAGTGCTTCACAAAAACTCATCCTTGTGGGTGCAAATTTGCTTCCTCTAACTGTAATGTGTTTCACTGGAGATAAGAGCTGGAATGGGAGAGGCCAGTGCAGGATTATTGTGATGAATGTTGGCTAGCAATCCAGTGAACTAATATAGGAAATACAATGAACACATGTCCATCAAAGACTTGTGGAAACAAATGGCTGGTTCTGAGCAGTATTTTCACACTTTGTTGCATTCACCTTTTTAATGTTGGTCAGATTTAATATACATTGGTGCATGCACAGGATATAGCATAGCATTTTCTCTGGTGGCAAAGTTAAATATTGAACTACAGTTGTATGGCATACCTTCCTGGCCAGCTACATTTATACTCCAAATTATCCAACCCCCACTGAAAATAAGGTTTATCAAAATTTACGGACATTCAGCTGTTTGCAATGAACAAATCAAACAAAAGCATTTGAAATGGCTCAACACAACAAATGCTTCAAGTGGTTTCCATAATTCAACTGAGAATGCAATTTATGACTTCTCCAGTCTCAATTATTCACCCCTCTGAACAGAATCCCTCACAACAGCACAAATATGCACACCTGGTGTAATTAATCAAGGGCTTTATTAGTTGCACCAGGTGTGCTTGAGCTTGAACATTTGAAATACCTAAACTGGCTAGGGGTTTAACCCCTTAAGGACGGCGGGCATGCTATGCCGTCCTTGGGGACCCGGCTCTAAACGCCAGCGGGCGGTTTAGCACGTCCCTGCTGTCCTATGTACTTACCCCTTCATGGGGGTAATAATCATTCCTGGGCTTCCATACAGTCTCAAAGGCAACGTAACCAAGCTGGTGAATTTCAATGTGAAAAAACTGAAAAATTTAACATGCTAGATTTGACCCTGTAACTTCCCAAAACACCATAAAATCTGTACATAGTGGGGTACTGTTTTACACGTGAGACATCGCTGAATACAAAGGTGTATTTTATTACAGTAAAAGCAAACCGTATTATGACATTCACAGTTAAAATGTCATGTAGAACTAAAAAAATAACGCTTATTTTCTCCCATTTTTTTAATATTCATATTAAATTGTTTCATAGCTAAATATTTGATGTTAATTGGAAAGCCCTGTTTCCCCTGAACAAAATTATATATAATTTGCGTTGGTGTACTGAAAGGACCACTATAGTGCCAGGAAAACATACTCTAGGTCCCCCCCACCCTCTGGGCCCCCCTCCCGCCGGGCTCTATGGGGTGGAAGGGGTTAAATTTTACCTGTTTTCCCCCGCCGTGCTCCCTCTGCGCGGGGAACTCTCCTCCTTTTCGCCGTCATCGACTGAATGCACATGCGCTGCAAGAGCCGCTTGCGCATTCAGCCAGTCCATAGGAAAGCATTCTCAATGCTTTCTTATGGACGCTGGCGTCTTCTCACTGTGAAAATCACAGTGAGAAGCGTGGAAGCGCCTCTAGCGGCTGTCAGTATGAGAGCCACTAGAGGCTGGATTAACCCATAGGTAAACATAGCAGTTAAGCTGAAGTATTAAGTATTGAGCATTAAGCTGAAGTGGTCTGGGTGCCTATAGTGGTCCTTTAATATGAAAGAGGTGAATTACTGTACATTTGGGTCTGTCCTAATGGGTTAAGTGTCACGTTTTGACTGGATGTTAGTAGTATGGCAAAAAAATGGTCCACAAAGTTAAAGGAGCACTATAGAGTCAGGAACACAAACATGTATTCCTGACCTTATAGTGTTAAAACCACCATTTCGGTAGTTTGCTCCCTCACCCCCACACACCTCCCCCCCAAAAAAGGTTATCCACATTTATCAGAAAAGAGGTGGATCGGGGTTGGGGCCGGTGCTGGTCCCACCACATAGGCCTCCTTGCTGACATCAGAATTTATTATTTCAGCCAATGTAATCATGATAGATGCATTGAATCAATGCTTCTCTATGAGAAAAGTTTAGTGTCTCCATGCAGAGCGTGGAGACACTTAACGACTGTAAGCACATCCAGTGGTCACTGGAGGTGTTCCGATTACATGAAAATGCCTGAAGAGAATGATTATCCTTACAAAAACAACTACTTTAAGCTGTAGTTGTTCTAGTGACTATCGTGTCTCTGAGAGACAAGATCATTGCCCTTCTTAAACAAGGAACAGGATACAAAAAAAAGTGAAGGCACTGAATGTTCCTACAGACACCTTTGGAAACATAGTTTGTGATTTCAAAGTTGAAGGAACAGTGGGTACACTACTTGTGTAGTGGCTCCAAAATGCTCAAAATCATAAATAAGCCACAGAAGTTTTGGGATTCTGTTCTGTGGAGAGATGAAACAAAATGGAACTTTTTGGTCCCAATGGATCAGCAGTATTTTTGGAGGAACAAGAATGAGGCATATGCTAAAAAGAACTCTGCCTACAATTGAAAATGGTGGGTAAGTTCTGATGATCTCATCCATGGAGGTGTAGCCGGGGTGCGGAACCAATAAATCTGTCTCCTCAGAGATGCCTTGACTCAATGTATCTGTATGAGGGAAAATTCAGAGTCTTCATGCAGAGCTTGGAGACTCTGAACGTCGGTGACCCAGGAAGCACCTCTAGTTGCCAACTGAGTGCCACTGGAGGTGTCACTAGGCAGCAAGGTAAACATCTCTGAAAAAGACAGTGCTTCAATTTCTTAAAAAAAATGCAGGGGCAGGATATAGATGCCAGAAAACCTATATCAAGATGTAGTTGTTCTTGTGCCTAAAGTGTCGCTTTAAGAGTACTCTTTAAGCACTAGAACTACTCTATTAAATGTGTTGTATACTCTTTAAAGTTGCATCAGACACTACATGTGACAGGTGCATCTTAAAACACACACAAGTTTGTTGATTCCCTCTTCATGTTGTGCTGATAGGATTAGGCAACTGGGCAGGCTCTCATCGAAGCCTAGAATCACTCACTCCCCTCCCCGTTCTCGCTTTCCAAGAACAAGTGTTGATCCTGACTGGAATCTGTGACTTGCAGTTTTCCTTGTAAGGTGGTTTTCTTGTGTAATATTACCACTTTCTGCGTAATCTAGATATGGGTCTTTTTGTGAATTAAACCTATAGTTTTAGGAACACAAACGTATAGAACTCCCTGCCTCTGACATTAAGACTTGAGAATGATCTACTGAAGTTTCGCCGGAGCTTAAAAACAGTTTTATTTGCTCAGGCGTATGGGATGACATGAAACTTTTAACCTGGTTCAAATGCATGTGATTATAATGCTGTTGTTTGCTGGATATTGTTTTGTCTGTTTTATTGCTGGTATGCGCATCGAGACCCTATGGGTAATAAGACTGCGTTTCTTAAGAATTTTTAATAAATAAATAAATAAATAAATATACTGTTTTATGCTCTTATTTAGATTAGCGGCTCCCCTAAATTTAATAAAAGGGATTTTACTTCCCTTTTTCAACGCTGCCTTACAGTCCTTGCAACAGACAGCTCGTCCTCCCACACTGTCATGCTTGACTTTTCTTGCACATCTCAATCAAAAGCTCATGGGAAATCCCTGGATCCAATGATTCTCTATCGGCAGCCTTTGATGACAATGAGCATGCCAAACTTTGTCATCGTAGTGGAAGCACCTCTAGTGGCTTTTAGAAATTCATCCACTTGAGGTGTGTTTAGCTCTTCCATGAAAATATTGCCTTTCTATTCTAAAGAGCATAGTTTTCATTTTCAGGTATAAAAGGACAGGGCTACTTCACCCAGAAAACTTCGAGATGAAGTCGTCCGGGCGCCTTTAGTGGTCCTTTAAGTGTAGATAGCTGGTTTGTTTCATGTTAAACACTTTTTTGACTCTAGTTTGGGATTCCTAGCAGTAGTTTTTTTTTTATTTTCCTTTAGCATGAGTTTCAAGTGGTTTGAATTTCAGGAAAGCTGTGATTCTAAATGTAATACAATTTACTATAAACACTGGACAAACCAGTTTCTCCACCTGTATTGTAATTTAATTCTTCAAAATTAGGCCCCTCCCCCCTTCTAGCAGACATTTGTTTGGAAAATGGTACTTACATGATGTAACATAGCGGTTGTTTTAAGTGATTGCTATATTTGGATGTCTGTGTATGAATGACAGATTTATAAATACACTTTTCTTCTACTTGATGCTTACTAATGTCAAATTGAAAACCAAACACTGGCATGAAGAAGGAAACATTACTATTTACATCCATGACCAGATACAAATCAATTTTTTTTTACCTTTTTTTTTTTTTTTAATACATTTTTTTTTTAGAATTGGTTTTCTTTTAATAAAATGCTTTTAGATGAAAAATCTTATTTAAAGATAGCTTTATATTTAACATATATTCTAGTCCAAAGTTTATGCAGCATGAAATATTGATTAGTTGCATACTACGAAGCAAGATTTACATTTTAGGTAAATTACATTACTCCAAGTTAATTGAATTTGTATCAGCAGAGATAACGGGCATGTTTTTCACATCAAAAATCTTATAGAATAAACATACAAAATTCTGAAAAAGATCTTAATCCCATTGCTTTTTTGCAGACCCCTTGGCCCACACCAAATGTTACTTATCAACTTGCATGTTGGAACTAGGGGCATAGGGCTTCCAGCTCCTGGTTAATACTGCTGTCACATGTGATTATTATAATTTTTTTTTAAATAGATTTATTTTTATTATAAACTAGGTGAATGTTAAGCTAGTGTTTACTATTAAAGTATAGTCTGCGCACTGTAACAACAACAAATGTATTCTTGACATATTATGATACACCTGGGAGATCTTATACCAAGGTTGATGCTCCCAACAAAATGACCTATTTATAGGTTTTATCTGTTAAAAATTAGTTTTCTGAGAGACGTGGGCTGGCAGCACGAGACACTACACTTGTCTCAGAAATAGTTGCCATATTTCAGGAGATTGTATCTTTAAGTGACATAAATGGCATATAACAGAAGCCTATTACTGCATTCCATAATCCAGTGCCTGCTTTATCCCTTTAACGCCGTTACGGCGTTCTATGCCGTCCCCATTCTAATGGGCTTTAAAGCCATTGCGGCGGCATAGAACTGCTTAAGCCCCCAGAAGCTCCAGTGGACTTAACTCCGCTTCGATCCTCTTCGGAAGGACTGCCTGACAACCCAGACAGCCCTCCCCCTGGAAATATGGCCCCCTATCGCTGGCTGTCGATATGCCAGCAGGGAGACTGTCTGGGCTGTCACAGTCACCCTGCTGGTGGGAAGTATAAAAAATAAACATGTTTAAATAAATTATGTGTGTGTGTAAATATATATATATATATATATATATATATATATATATATATGTATGTATATGTGTGTGTATATAATATTATTAATATAAGTACATATATTACTTATTACACTTAAAAGGAAGTTATATATATTATATATTTTCTATATATGTATAAATAAAATTATTTTTTTAAAAATGAAAAATTATATATACATATATGTAACTTCATTCTAACTGTATTTTGTTATTGACATATTGGTAAAGAACACTATGGGACAGGGGAGGGGGGGGGAGAAAAGAACACTATGGGACAGGGGGGGGGGGGGGCGAGAAAAGAACACTATGGGACAGGGGAGGGGGGGGGGGCGAGAAAAGAACACTATGGGACAGGGGAAGGGGGGGGGCGAGAAAAGAACACTATGGGATGGGGGGGGGCGAGAAAAGAACACTATGGGACAGGGGAAGGGGGGCGAGAAAAGAACACTATGGGATAGGGGGGGCGAGAAAAGAACACTATGGGACAGGGGAAGGGGGGGGCGAGAAAAGAACACTATGGGACAGGGGAAGGGGGGGGCGAGAAAAGAACACTATGGGACAGGGGAAGGGGGGGGCGAGAAAAGAACACTATGTCCAGTCTTTTTTAGTAGCCACTTAGTCACAAACCGTGACAAATATTAGTTTTTTTTGCTTTTTTCCATACAAAAACAAATATGAACGCTAACTTTGAGGCTGTGTCTGTACTCGCGAGTGTACTTAAAGTGAGTGTATGTAAAGCGGGGTATGCCTGTATGTAAGAATGGAAGTCTATTGTAGCGCCTTCCAGTCATTTTAAGGGACGCCCTCTAAAACCTGTGCCTCAAGAATAAATAATTGTAGCCTGTATAACACTGGCTGTGCAAAGGGGGAAGCATGCATGTTTAAGGGATACTGTAGGCACTATAACAATTTCATTTACCGTATATACTAGAGTATAAGCCGACCCGAATATAAGCCGAGGCCCCTAATTTTACCCCAAAAAACTGGGAAAACTTATTGACTCGAGTATAAGACTAGGGTGGGAAATGCAGCAGCTACTGGTAAATTTCTAAATAAAATTAGATCCTAAAAAAATTATATTAACTGAATATTTATTTACAGTGTGTGTATATAATGAATGCAGTGTGTATATGAATGCAGTGTGTGTGTATGCAGTGTGTGTATATGAGTGCAGTGCAGTGTGTGTGAGTGCAGAGCATTGGTGGGGGGTGGGCATTTTATTAATTATTATTTAATTATTATTTTAATATTTTTTTTAATGTTATTATATTTTTTTAGGTAATATTTTATTAATTGTATTTTTTTATGTTATTATTATTTTAATATTTTTTTTTCTTATTATTTGTTTTCTTATTAATATTATTTTTTCGTCCCCCCTCCCTGCCTGTTAGCTGGCCAGGGAGGGGGGCTCTCACTCCCTGGTGGTCCAGTGGATGGGCTGTAGGAGGGGGCTGTCAGGAAGCTATAACTTACCTTCACAGCAGCTCCTGTCAGCTCCCTTCTCTCTTCTCCGGTGCGTGCAGCTCCCAGGTCAGCTCCCTCTGCAACTCTCGCGGCCGCACGGAGCGTTGCCACGGTAACTCTTGCGAGAGTTGCAGAGGGAGCTGACCTGGGAGCTGCACGCACCGGAGAAGGGAGCTGACAGGAGCTGCTGTGAAGGTAAGTTATAGCTTCCTGACAGCCCCCGGTCCATGTCTGTATTATGGCAATGTAAATTGCCATAATACAGACAACTGACTCGAGTATAAGACGAGTGGGGGTTTTTCAGCACAAAAAATGTGCTGAAAAACTCGTCTTATACTCGAGTATATACGGTAATTAATTTGGTTGTAGTACCTGGAGTCCCCTGGCAATTTAACAATAAATGCTCCCTGGTGCTGCACACAGCCTGGCCTATACTGAAGGCAAAGATGGTTAAGGCAGCGATGGCAAACTTAATTCAAGCCATGCTGAAGGGACACTCCAGGCACCCAGGCCACTTCTGCCCATTGGAGTGGTCTGGGTACCAACTCTCATCACCCATAACCCTGCAAGTGTAATTATTGCAGTTTTTATAGACTGCAATAATTACCTTGCAGGGTTTGGTCCTCCTCTAGTGGCTGTCTTTCAGGCTTCTTAAAACACGAAAAGTGTTTTAAATGATGCTGGACGTCCTCATGCTATGCATGAAGACCTCCAGCATCGCCTGAATCCCCATAGGAAAGCATTAAATTATGCTTTCCTATGATGAGGTCTAATGTGCCATTGCTGCGCAAGCACATTAGGTCTTGGCGGGGGCAGAGCCTGATCCAGCGCCGAGGGACATCACTGAAGGGGTTTTACAAACGGAGTTGTTTTCCTGGCACTGGAGAGTCCCTTTAATACCAGCAATGGGAGCTGTGAAAGTGGTAAGAGACTCTCAGCCAATTGCAGCCACCCATTGTTAAGGCAAATGCTTCCTCCTTGGCCAAACTGCACAGAGGTAATGGGCTGCTGGGGACTTTTGTCCAGCATTAAAACATGAATACAGTTTATCGCTGATTGGACGGACTAAGTCCAAGGGACTAAAGGCATTCAATAAGATGAAACTGTTATAATGCCTACAGTTTCCCTTAAATGGTTTCTATCATAAAGGTTGTTTTAGTAATAAATTTGTATGAAGTTCTTTGTTTCAACGAATCAATACTATTTAAAGAGGAACTATAAATAGTCCTACTCAGAAATAATGACCTTAAGGGACAACCATCACCTCTAAATCGATTTTCTAGTGTAATAACCCTTTGATCAAGTTTGGAAAATATATATATATATATATATATATATATATATATATATATATATATATATATATATAATTATTTTTTTTTTTAATAAAGTATATGCACAAAAAAAATGAGAAACCCATTGCTACGTTTAGTATATGACCGGTTTCTTCAGCCATATACATACACCTTGGGTCAGACAGTGTTTGAAAACACTGTATATGGTCTTCCCTGCTTCTTTGCAGGGATAAAAGCAGGGTAGATCAGATCCTGTAAGTTTTCAAACACGGTTTGACCAAAATTTGCCACCTAAGAATGAGGGTTTAGAACTGTGTTGCACCATTGTGAAATAAAAGTACACAACACCTTCACAAAAGTGAAAACCAAGTTTTAGTCAGTGTACAGCCCAATAAACCTAATTCAACATGGTAAAAAAAATATGTAAAAAAAACCTGTGGCCGGTACCCTTAAATGTCAGAAAGGAGCAAAAGAGAAAATACTGGTATGGTAAGAAAAGCAAAAAACTACATGGGGACTGTAGTAAGCACTATGAAGACTTTGGAATAATTACAACAGAGACATGTGAACAATGTGCAATGTCAGCCAGCAACTGCCAAGGGCATTAAGTTTATATTATTTCTGTGCTATATTGTTAGTGAAGTCACTCTCCAATAACAACTATAATGCACAGTGCAACTGACCCCAATCAGTGTCGCGTCTTATGATTTGTGACGTGTCCTGGCCTGTCTAAAATTTGTGGGAGTTACATTCCTAGGAAGCAGCTGCTCTTTAATGAGTATCATACTGTCTCCTCAGCTCCGGTCCTGGCATATCGGTAATGGGGACAAGACCGATTTAAGGACAGTGGCCATTAATGGCAACAGCTGCCTAACACTGTAACTTTCACGAATTGCAGAGAGCTTGGTGAATGATTTGTCCCAATGCTGCTGTCCTAAAATATAATCCCTAGCCCTAATGTAATGTATAGCATACATAATGCTGAAGCTTGTATTATGGACTTTGGTCTCACATGCATCTATTAAATGACTGCTCTCTAATAGAAACCTGTATTTCCAACTTTTACTAACTATTTTGATGTTGCACTAGAACACTTCCATTAAGCTATAGTGTTTCTGGTATTGTGTCTTACTGTCCTTATTAACTTCTTGACCTTTGGTCTTGGTTTTTTTTTTTTTTTTTTTTTCCCCCCCCATAATCATTTGATGGCAGTGTAGAAGCAGACAGAAGCCTCTGTGTGTGTATCTATCTATCTATCTATCCTCCTGGGTTATTACTTCTTTTAATGATCATCTGGATGTAGTTGCAATATACTGTTTCAATGCTGACATTACTGTAATAGTTGGAAACATTTTACATTTGAGAGGATCCTAATCTGTAGAATATGGACACCCGATTAAAAGCCATCAAGTTGACTGACCACTTCACGCCGTGCAGCTATCAATAACTGGGCAATGGTTGCCTGAGGCTGATGTAAGGGATTTCAGTAAACTAAAGAACAGCCATTGGTTGCCTAGTTTGGCGGTAATTACATTTCTTACTATTGTTTTTCATTGGTTCAAAGGATGTCCTATTTATATAGAATATGCAATGCAGTCTTAAAGTACATTTTAAATGGTGAGCATTCCTTTAGTATTATTGGATCATAAAGTGGGGCAGTTCACTATGGAGACTTTGACTTAGAGTAACTATTCCGCATATTAAAACATTGAAAATCACATACTTGTGAATAGGGCATACAGTAGTGGTTATGGTACTTGGAAAGGTCATTTAAGTTGATAATTATAGATTAAGTGTTTTATAGGCGCCTGAGTGAAGTTTTACTAGTGAAGAAGAGAAACATCTGAAGCAAATGATTGATTGCAAGGCAAGATGTTAGAAACCTAAAATACAATAGTCCAGTACATGATTTGTAATAACTGAACATTTTATGTTTCTGTTCTGATGCAAGAGTAACAATGTTTTGCCATAAAATAATATATAGGCTAGTCATCAAATTGCTAATATCATCCATGTTTAAGATGGAAAATAGTGCAGCTTTCAACATAAAGGGACAATCTGTATGTAGACATTGTTGCGATTGCCATGAGTCCCTTAGTCATAGAAAAGGGATTTTTCTGAACTTGTAAGACAACCAATTTAAATAGAAGAAAAAAAAAATCCTCTTTCTGAATGAAACGTCCCTTCATTTTGACTATTTTCAGGAAGCCATTCATCTCGTGCTTGAAGAATTTAATTGTCAGCACAGCCTTTGCTTAAAATAGCTTTGTAGACCTTGCTGAACTGACACTGGATCCACTGGCAATTTGCCACGAAACACTCTTCCATATGAGGTATTCTAAACCAATCCTGTAAATATATTTGCAGTCAAGGATTGTTGATCCACTTGGAAAAGCACACTTCAATTTTTATTTAAATTTTCCTTTATGCTTTCTTAGAAGTAAGTAAAGTGCGTGCCATTATCACCAGAGCAATTCAGTGTGCATCGCCCTAGGTTGCTCTTTGTACACTTGGGCCTCAGCAGAGATGTACTGGAAGACTGTATGCACTTTTGGCTTTCCTTCTATTGCAGATGTTTACACAAATGAAAATGGTATGGAATAGTCCAGGGGTAGGCAACCTTCGGCTCTACAGATGTTGTGGACTACATCTCCCTTGATGCTTTGCCAGCAATATGGCTGTAAAAGCATTATGGGAGATGTAGTCCAAAACATCTGTAGAGCCGAAGGTTGCCTACCCCTGGAATAGTCATACAAAAAAACAAACCAAACCAAGAATGGGGCAAAAAAAAAAACCTTATGCCATTTCCCCATTTGTTCCCCCTTTTTTTATGGGCACTCACAAATTTAATTTACTGGGTTGTTAAGTAGAGTGTGAATATTCAAAGTGAATTTCAAATTCTGGATTGCATACAAATGATCAAATGTATCTGGTGTTATCTGTTTTTTTTCTTTTTATGACTGATTTATATGCAACCTTGTTGTGCGTAGTCACTGCTATAGTTATTGCAGTGGATACACACTATTTCACTACTCACTATAATGTTTAAATCTCCAAATGATATCAATGTCGAAGTGCCATTTAACTTGATAAACTGGTCAGTGCATTTTATGGAATAAGAAAGTAACATTTCTTGTGCACTTTATTTTGTGTGGTTGAGTGATTCACACTAGGTGATAGTAGCACCAAATTTTACTGTTTTTCCCCATACCTTTAACTTGCATTTTATGGAATGCTTAGTGCTCAATACTGCGAACTAGTGCTCTCTAGTAACCTGTAAATCTGGTACCAGATGTTAACCATCTGTATTTATCAGTACATTTAGGGCAGGTAAGTCAATATTTCTATCTACATGCAAGTTGTGAATTGTATGTTTCACTGTTTATTTTTATTTTTTTAATTATAATCTCCAAAGCAGACAAACGTTGCCAGATATAAAAATAAAGATACTTACAAAAACCGTGAATGCCAGCCTTTTTGCATGTGTGTGAACATATATGTATATTTTACTAAAAGTGAAAATTTTAACTTTAAAAACAAAAAAGAGCCCATAGCCAACAGCTAAGTTTGACCATTTTTTATACTTAACATGTAAAGCTTGAAGCGGAACTAATGGTTCGAAAGGTATAAACAAATGACCTTGAACTATAGTTTTCTCCTCTAAAGCTTAGTTTACCATGGAATGTATAATGTATTATTAATGTGTACCATGCAGTTTCTTTTCTCCTGTTTTGCATTAGCTTGATATTTTTCTGAAGTATTGCATGTGTTAACATTTTTCACTTTTTGTGAACTTTGTTTTTATTATAGGTTCATTGTAAAGAAATTGATGTTCTGATTGATACTTCAGTAGCATTTCACTTTTCTTTATTAGGATAGGACAAAAAAACTGGTTGTCAAAACAACCAGAGTTTGTGTTCTAGTTTTTGGATATTCACAGGGTTAGCTGAATGTATGAATTATCATGAATTCAAAAATAATTTCAAATTTTGGGCCAAAATGGTCCAGCTGAAAACAGTCGACTTGCAGAATTTTTCCAAATATCTGTCTTGGCCTAAAACCCATATAGTGCCACAGAGATGGGGTCATGTGGGACCATGCTCATTGGCTTAGATTGCTCAGCTAATCAGGATGTTCTTGATTTGGCCATGCTTTATTTTACAGAGACTTCAGAACACAGACTTTAAGTTTATTCTTTAGAAAGGAAATAAAATAAAAATAATTACATTATTTTCTAAATCATTTTAAATTTTTTTTTCATTTTCGCAAAATAATTAAGAGATTGCATGTATTTTTATTTTGTTTTCTTACGAAGAAATAATTTTAATGTCTGTGTTAATTAAGTGGAATAAAGCCATTTATATGCAAAAGACCTAGTGGGTTTAGTAAATTGCAGGTTGCCGTAAGTGACTCTGTGACTAGAACACGGAGATACCCTAAACAGGATAAATAGTAATCTCTAAAAACTTTTAATGTTACTCAAGGCACCATTGCCACTTCCTTGACTTAGAGTGATCATGGTGCCTAGAGTACTTATGTGCATCGTTTTGTGATTCCTAAATTAGCTGCTGCAACTCTAGGCAGTCTGTTGGTTAAGTGCCAAATGTGTGTCGCAAGTGCACCAGACAGGTAATGGAAACACCCTCTCCCCTTCCAAACACACATCTGTGCCACACCTGTCCTCCCCTCAATCTTTCTGCCTTTATTTCCCTCCGTGCCTGGTCAGGGGGAATGACATTGGGGTAGGAGGATCAGTCTGAGGGGGGAAAACTTGGACCAGGCTATAGAATGAAGATGAGTTTTGGCTTTTTAATTGGTTTTTATTTTTAATTTTTTTTAAGGTGGGAGGGGTGGAATGGGTTAGGTTAAAGCAGTTGCTTTAACCTAAACCATTGTTTTATGATAACACTTTTTTTTTTTTTGGTAACCCTTTAAGATTTTTTGCTTTGGTTGGGTACTTGGCATGTAGCAACATTTAGTACCTTATTGGAGTCCTTTCAAAACTGTTCTTATTAACTAAACGCCCTGCAGTCCATGTTTAATTTAAAATAACTGTGCAATCCGTTACTTGGAGAATGTGCGGTTATTTTTGTGTAATATTCTTTAAATGGCCTACTTTATGGTGTAAATAAATTGCAAAACATCATTACATTTGTATGCAGAAAGACTGCTTCTTCCAGATTCCAACAAATGTTTTAAACTTGCCTGTAGCAGTAACAAAGTATAGACAAAATAACACGTTTTGGTGTACTATAAAGCTGAAATGTGAAGGTTGGAAATAAGGTATATAAAAAGAAGAACCTACAGTTAAGGTGGTGCAAAATATAGCTTGAAAATGTGCAATTCAAATGTAGCATTGTTCATCCTAAGTGTGTGACTAACACCCAAGTAAAAACCTACACTGCACTTTTTACAAAAATACTTGCAGTGTTCTGATAAGTGCATGTTAAGAGGCACAATTTAAACTATTACGAAGATACGCTTCATCTCAAGAAAGTGGTCTGGTTGCAGTGGCCATATCCTTTTAAACCCTGCAGTGTAAAACATTGCAGGTTTTATTTACCGTATTTATTGAGTGCAATGTTTACATTGCAGGGTTAAATCCACTTGCTTCCACTACAGTGACAAAGTAAAACTTGTGTAACGCTGGAGCCCGTAGGTAAGCATTGAATCCAGTGTTTTCCTATGGGAAAGTTTGCATCAGTTTCCAATGATCCTCTGAGGAGTATTGGATTGGCCATTGGCTCGAAAGCCAGATGACGTTGTGGTTGGTGAAGCAGCTGATAGTGCAAGGAAGTCTCCGTGCAGAAGTAAGGGTAAGTAAACCTCACGGCGTGTCAATTCTGACATGGAATACATAAACTGTATTGCTTGACTTTGAATGGAGTTATGAAGTTTGTCCGCAATAGGCATCCTGAAAATTTGAAACATTAGTGACACTGTTTAATTTGTAATTTTTAAAAAAACATTTTTTGTTGCTAAGCCAATTTACCCACAATCCAGCAGTCAAAAGAACTGTACAGAAAAGTAAATGGCAGACCTATAATTTAGCCCTCTGGATATTGAGATCTGGTGCTATGAAGATAACGGTTGGGAGTGCAAACCTTAAAGGGAAAGTATAGTGCCAGGGAAACTTTTCCAAGTGGATCAACAATCTCCTGGCATTGTCCCTCTATTCAGTGTTAAGTTGTGAAAAAATGTTGTAACACTGAATCGAGGTCTCTGGCTTGCATAGTCATACCAATTTCATACCAGCAATAGCACTGTAATGGGCTGAATGCAGTGTGCTCACACTCTGTCAATCAGTGTCTCAGACTAATCCTTCCTCACTAGCCCAAGCAGCACAGAGAGGATAGGTTGCTGGGGATCTCTTGTTTAGTATATTAAACTGTTAAAAGTGGTTTAATGCTGAACAGAAGGACAGCGCCCGGGGCCTATCTGTATATTTAATGTGTGGTTTTGTTTAAATTTTGTACACAAAAACATTATTTATGGAAATGTATTCCTCCTGTTTCCTACCTTTTAGGTTCAGTAGGGCGACTTTTCCTGGGGTCCAGTGGTGGCTCAGCCTGATGGGAGTCAGAGTTCCCACTCTGACTCCCTCCTCCTGCGTCGCTCCTGGTGGTTGATGGGGGTAAGTGACCTGGGGCTATCTGTTCCTCCCAGCGTCTGTCATCACAGGGGGCCCAGTCGTGCTGTTAAAGAGCCACAGCGCTGACTGGGCCCCCTGGAAATTCATTCCTATCGGGTGGCCTTAACAGCATGGGCCCCTTAACTTGCGGCCCCGGCGTTTCCACCGCAACACATGGCCATGGGCACCTCGGTCACAGGGGTCCGCAGGGTCGCCGTGCCCCCTGGAGTGATGGGCCTAGTCGCAGCTGCGACTGCGCTAGTTCCGTCACTGCTTGTGAGGCCTCATCCGTCAAAGTGTTGCCGCAGGTTACTTTCACGATTCAATTTGCCTCTGCAAAGTAAATTAATCAAAATAATTTGGCAAATGAGAAAAGTAAGTTTCTGTTTGAGAGATTGCAGATTTTGCAGTCTGTTCTTTTTAACGCAACATCCTATTTTCCATTTGTACTCCGTTTTCTGCTGAAGATCTGATGCTCTGAAAAGTGTTGCTAATAGAAAGGTTGTCGATGCTTACCATGCATGCATTACAAGATCACAAACAGAAGGCAGTGATCAATGCATTTGTTTGAGTCATGTCATTTTTAAACTCAAACTAATTTTGAAATTTAAAAATAAAAAGAGGGGGGAAGTATGGAGTGTCATTACTTCCTCTTAAATCAAGCACAGTTTCACACTGACTTCAACTTACATGCCACTTCCTTTCCCCTTGTTTCACACGAACCTGCTGAACAAACTGGGGAAGATGCCACACATCACACTACCCAAAGTTTAAAAAAATAAACTAAAGATGTATAGTTAACCCCTTAAGGACCAAACTTCTGGTATAAAAGGGAATCATGACATGTCACACATGTCATGTGTCCTTAAGGGGTTAAAGGACCACTCTAGGCACCCAGACAACTTCAGCTTAATGAAGTGGTCTGGGTGCCAGGTCCAGCTAGGGTTAACCCATTTTTTTTATAAACATAGCAGTTTCAGTGAAACTGCTATGTTTATAAATGGGTTAAGCCTTCCCCCAAATACTCTAGTAGCTGTCTCACTGACAGCCGCTAGAGGCGCTTGCGTGATTCTCACTGTGAAAATCACAGTGAGAGCACGCAAGCGTCCATAGGAAAGCATTGATAATGCTTTCCTATGCGACCGGCTGAATGTGCGCGCAGCTCTTGCCGCGCGTGCGCGTTCAGCCGACGGGGTGGAACGGAGGAGGATCGGAGGCAGAGAGCTCCCCGCCCAGCGCTGGAAAAAGGTAAGTTTTACCCATTTTCCCCTTTCCAGAGCCGGGCGAGAGAGGGACCCTGAGGGTGGGGGCACCCTCAGGGCACTATAGTGCCAGGAAAACGATTGTTTTCCTGGCACTATAGTGGTCCTTTAAAGCATAGCACACTGCAGCCAGCACATTTGTCAGAAATAGATGATTTTAACCAAGTCACCGATCAAAATATATATAATATAAAATCCTAGCGCCCCGCACTCAATTTAACCGGTCTTGTTCGGTGCCTCGGTGCAACAACTCCAGCCACTCCATATATTCCCGAAAGAGTGCACTCAAAGGACTTGAATGAATTTCAAATAGATACTTTAATGAAGTATTATGATGCAAGAAAATGCGGATCGACGTTTCAGTCCAAACGGACGTCTTGATAAAAGTCCGTTTGGACTGAAACGTCGATCTGTTCTTTCAATTCTTCCCTCCAAGGTGGTTGGAGGCAGTTTGCAGTAGGTTGCTCAGTACAGTTTTGGAACGGTTTGACCACTTTCCTGGTTTTGCGTTGAGGGTACTCTGTGGTTGGTGATTTGCATCCGGCTGCTGCAGATGCAAGATGCTGGTCCTGCTGGCCATTCCTTGGCTGAGTTTCAGCTGACCTTTCTTAGCCTATTAATGCAACTCTGCAGATAAAATATGCCCAGAATTGTTAGCCAGCCTGGAACTCTTGTCTACTGGAGCTGGAATTAAACGCTGGAAGCATAGAGGATAAATCCGCATGTGCAGCATCTTATTATAAATGGTGCACTTACAGACTTCAGGCACCATGACCACTTAAAATCATTAAAATGGTCCTGGTGCTTGGAGTAACTTTTTAAATGGTGTTAAGAGCCAAATGACACTGTTGGCACCACAACTGTGGTGATCTTACTTTAGTGTCTTTGTAAAGGTACACTTCAAGCCCTAAAGTATTTAGGGATTAAGGACATGTTCCCTCTGTTCTTATGTAAAAGTGCCAATTACAAGAGAAATCTGAACTTTTATAAACCCTTTTGGCAATACCTCCTGACTGTCATCCTCACTTTCTCTGCTGGATTGATTGCTGTGACTTGTGGGTGCATCTAGTACTGGGATGGACTGGGGAGCTGTGGCAAGAAGGTTGTCTTGCTGCTCGATCAGAGTTAAATATATATGGGAACCCCAAGTATAAAATAGAAAGGTAACAAGTCAACAACAACAAAATTATTCATTTCAAATGCTGGAGTGTTCATTTAAGGAACACAAAAGCCTGTGTGTCTTTTATGGGTTATATTTAAAGGAGGTCTCCTGTACATGTCCCATGTACTGGTGTCTGTTTTGTCTCTGGTGTATGAATACAACAGTTTGTAGAAATACCCAGGTAAAGATGCACACAGTAAGTGCATAGGCCTTCCAATAGTGATCTAAATGGACCCAGATAAGTCCATTGGGTACTTGTACAGTGTGTACGCCCTGTACAAGAACAGCTAGGGAGTGGCAGAACTAGTATCTAAAACTACATGGAATTCCACGTGAATATTTAGAGGCATGAAGACAGTTGGAGGCTTGATTTTTATATATATATATATATATATATATATATATATTTATATTTATTTTATATTTTATTTAATGTATATATGAAATGTTTTATTTACTTATTTTTATTTTTTCCGGAAAGCTCTAAAAATATCTACAAATTAAAATTATGCATAATTATACTATGAGACTATTTGCTTGTAAAAAACTGTAAATTGTCTGGAGAATTATTTCAACCAATTATGAAACTTATTGTTTTCTATATTCATTCATATTGTGAAAAAAAGGTTAAAACAGATGCTGGTTTTGTTTTTATGTTTTTAATTAATCTATTTTCTTTATGCCACTAAGGTTAAGGCAATTTCCATTTAAATCTCCATAAACATCTTGATTTGTTTAACGCTACTGATAACAGTATAAAGAACAGCTGATGTAGTTTATATACATGTTTTTGCACATGTGCTTTCACATACAATGATTCATGCAGGCTTTTGTTAGTCTTTTGTGTATTTGAGAGCTGAAACTAATGCATTAGTTATTCTTGCAGGGAATAGGAGTGTCTGAATATTTAATATATTGTATTATATTATATACTTGTTATTTACATTATTTTCGCTCTGAATAACAGAATGTGTTCATTCACGTTCATACAGGACAGGCTGCTACGTTTTAATGGTGTAATGTTGCAACTAATATTTTGTTAGGCCCCTTTTAACGTATATCCTTCACGGTGCACACAAACATAGGTAAAGATTGCGGAGGTCATCAGTATTGGCACATTTATGGCAGTCAGGGAGGAGCTACGGTGAGCGATTATCTGGCTGCTGGATCATGGATAAGGGAACCCTTTATTTAAAGACAACTGGCTATAAGGGTTTAAGAAAGTCCCTTCACTCCAATATTTACATTATGAACATATTTATAATGCTGTAGTGGTTTTGGTTCTTGGCATGTATTCAGGATTGACAAATCTAATATTTCAAAATGATGCTGATGTAGAATATTGGTTGCCTTCAGGCCAATTGGCGATAACCGATGCCAATATTATGTACATGTAAAGTTTGAAAAAATTAATTTCTGTGCAAATTACTCCTATCTCAGGCAGCCAGATTCACTGACCGCAGCATGTACAGTGCTGTTACTGATCGTAGTGTGCTTCCCGACAGAAGTCACTCCTACCACTCTCAGGCAGGCAGCCCAGTACGTTACATTAGATTATACACTCTCACCTCCCTGCCTTCAGCTGAGCTCTGAATCCAGGGACTCTTTAGAAGGGGTAACGTGAGGCCACGATGTGGTTGTAGAATTGATGTAGAAGACTGCATGTGGTGACTGTGAATAAGTGATCTCTGAATTGCGAGAGCAATACTGATTATAAGAACTATGCTGATTGTCAGCTCTAATCATCAGTGGAACTGATAATCTGCCTATCCTGAACATGTATGCATTTTGTGTTACCTCATGAAAGGCTGTTATGCCTATATCCTCCGTAGTGTCTCAGTCATACGCTGCAACCGTTTCGTCTTGTCTTGAAAGATACCATGGAACAGGTCAATTTGCCTACTTGTTTTGTCATGTCAGCTAACTGTGAGATGGTATCAAGCTGTTTATCAATAATCAGAAGCTATAGGAGAAACCTTAAAGAATAAACCTTTGTTGAGGCATTTTGCGGTGCATTTTATCTGGTCACACATTCAATACCCTGCGTAAGTCTTGGATCAGCCTTAAAGGGTATCTGCCTTTACTTACTTAACACTCTGCTCCCCCACCGTGATCTCCTTAACAGAATTATTCTTTAATAATTTTTCTAACATCCACCTATGGTTTGCCGTGGCTCCTCCCACAATTTTCAGTGATTTGTCCTGTTTGGGGACGCTTCCCGAACCAGGGCAAAATTCCTCCATGACAGTGACACACTTGCTTAATTGCCAGAATGCAGGCATCTGAATGCAGTTGCGTCAGGCTCTGTTCATATGCTCCCAAGTCAGCGCCAGCAGCTCTGTCAATCAATCCTGTGCTGAAGTATGATTGACAGGTGTTTGAAAAACAAATTTTCTTCCAATTTTTTACGTGTTTGCAAAACTTCTAGCACAATGTACAGTACAGATAAAATGTAATGCTCTTTCCAAAGAGCATGAATGGTTTAGGAGTTACAGGTCCCTTTTAATGTATTTAACTGAATCTGCCAAAATGGACACTTTTTAGTAATCTCCCGCCATTCATTTTTTAAAGGGATTTATGTATGAAATTTTCAACATGTTTCTTTTTTATGCATTCTTTACATAAATGGTTTGGTCCTAATATCTAATCTAGCTCTGTTGTGTAATGTGCACGTATTTTTGTCCTGGAGACACAGTGAATTACTGTGCAACTTTTTTCAAGCTATTTGAGAAACCATTAATGCTTTAATTGATGTGAAAGAGAAATTATCTTGACTAATAATTAAACTGAAAACATGTTTATCAAGAGGATATTCATGCCCCTCAAGTCTAATGGTTCACTTATCTTCAGAATAGATCTTGCAAGTAGCATGTATGGGTGAGGGACCTTAGAATACTAAAAATGTAATTTTTAATTAGAACAGCTGCTGCTGTTTTAGGTAACCATGAACTCAGTAGTAAAACCATACAGAGACAGATTACACGTTAGTCATTGGTCAGTTTTATTCTTTTAGAGCATTGATTGTTCAATCTGTGTTGAGGCAGGCAAGACAGTGTGGGCGCTATGTAAATAGATGTAATTTGCCAGCAGTACTCCATGGGTGCAATGTAACATGCCGTGTTGCAAATGTAATGGTTCAACACAGCACTGCAGGTGAGAAGCATTCCAATTGTATTGTTTATAGAAGCTACTTACACGTTGAGAAACCTCAATAATACGGTTGTGTTTGATCTATAGTGGTGTGCTGGACTACTATAGGCCAGTTAGGGAGGCAGACTCTCCCTGCTAAAGGATTGAAGGCAGACCTGAACAGATCTCAGCCCAGTAATGGTTAATTCTAGGGTAATAAGGGTTAATTCTGAGAGTGGGGAGGTAGGAATGTTTTACCATGAGGTACAGAGCTTCATTGGAAGCGGAGTTATCCTTCGATGGACTGATCCCAGCAGGTCTCCACTGGACACTAGCAATGAGCTACTACTCCAGCTCTCCCTTTTAAAAGTAAAGAACAGGGAGCTTTGGTGGGCCTAATTGTTAAAAATAAATGTGTATAGGAATGCCAATATGTGCATGTCTTTTCCTTAATAAAAAGGGGTTTATTATGCATAGTGCAAAGGCAGACCACCAAAAATGTTTCACATGTCAAGTTCCTGGGCCCCAACCCCCTAATCCAGGCTTCCCCAAACTCCGGCCCTCCAGATGTTGCTGAACTAGAACTTCCATGATTCTATGAATGAAATAGGCGGAGAATCATGGGAGTTCTAGTTCAGCAACATCTGGACGTCTGGAGTTTGGGGAAGCCTGCGCCTAATCCCTGTCCCATCACTCCCAGCCATGCCTTTACTACCAACAATACCATCCTTCCATTTGCTCCAATTGCATCAACCTCTGCCTTCCTACCTGTTAGGAATAAGTAGGAGAAATTGTGTAAGAGGAGGAGAGACTAGGGAACACTGGGGTGTAAAGTGCAATAAAATCAGGAGACCGGAGGTGAAAGAAGATGATTAAGTGCACAGAAGATAAAGGGCTTGGAATGTTTAGGAACAGCAGAATAAATATAAAAAAAAAATCAAAGCATAAGAGAGGATGAAACTGAAACAAGTGGGGAAGGGGCACTAGAGGACTAATGGTTGGTGTACAAAGTGTTGTAGACTGAGCCAGAATATGGAAAAGGAAATAGTCTGACAAGGATAATTTACTAAAGAATTGTGGCCAGTTTAAAGGGACACTATAGTCACCTGAACAACTTCAGCTTAATGAGGTTGTTCAGGTGAGTGCTACAGCTACCCGGAGCCTTTTTCTTGTAAGCACTGTATTTTCTGAGAAAATGCAGTGTTTACATTGGAAGCTTGGAACACCTCTTGTTGCAGTCAATCAGACGGCCACCAGAGGGACTTCCGAGTTCAGAGGCCCTAAAAAGGCCTCCCGTCCGATGCATTCTGGGTGAATGCATCAGACGGGCTATCAGCACACAAAGCACTGTGAACGCGCTTTGTGTGCTGACAGCCTGTCAGCACTGCTGTGGGCGTGGCTTCAGCTGTCAGCTTCAGCTGACAGCTGAAGCCCGAACCCACAGGGACGATTACTGTCCACAATAGTGGTTGAAGGGGGGGGGGGGGGGGGGAGAGACCTACTCTCCTTCCCCCCCCGGCCCCCACCGCTGTGCGGCGGGTGGGGGCCCTAAAATTATCAATAAGGGGGGGGGCCTACTGTCCCCCCCCCCGGCCCCCACCCCTGTGCGGCGGGTGGGGGCCCTAAAATTATCATTAAGGGGGGGACCTATTGTCCCCCCCGGCCCCCACCCCTGAGCGGTGGGTGGGGGCCCTAAAATTATCAATAAGGGGGTGGACCTACTGTCCCCCCCCCCGGCCCCCACCCCTGTGCGGCGGGTGGGGGCCCTAAAATTATCCCCGGCCCCCACCCCTGAGCGGTGGGTGGGGGCCCTAAAATTATCAATAAGGGGGTGGACCTACTGTCCCCCCCCGGCCCCCACCCCTGTGCGGCGGGTGGGGGCCCTAAAATTATCAATAAGGGGGGGACCTACTGTCCCCCCCCGGCCCCCACCCCTGTGTGGCGGGTGGGGGCCCTAAAATGATCAATAAGGGGGGGACCTACTGTCCCCCCCCCGGCCCCCACCCCTGTGCGGCGGGTGGGGGCCCTTAAATGATCAATAAGGGGGGGACCTACTGTCCCCCCCCGGCCCCCACCCCTGAGCGGTGGGTGGGGGCCCTAAATACAAAGGGGGGGGGGGACCCTAGTTAACCCTCCCCCCCCCCCAAAAAAAAATTATCTCCCTACCTACCCCCCTCACCCTAAAAATAATGAGGGGGGGAACATTAACTAAAAACCTGTAAAAAAAAAAATAAATAAAAAGAGATAAAAAAAACTTACCATTCGATGTTTTCTTTCTTCTAAAATCTTCTTTCTTCAGCCCAAAAAAGGCCAAATAAAAATCCATAATAACCGACGCAATTAAAAAAAAAAACCGAGCGAAAAAAAAATAATCCATCTTCACCCATGGAGGGCTCCGCGCAGACTGAGCTCCGCAGGGTGGGGAAGGCTTATAAAGCCTTGCCCCGCCCTGCAATTAGGCTAAGAACACTCTGATTGGTGGGTTTAAACCAATCAGAGTGCTCTTTGTCATTTTACAAGCGTGGGAAAGTTCTTTGGAATTTTCCCACGCTTGTAAAATGACACAGAGCACTGTGATTGGATGGATTTCAAGCCATCCAATCACAGTGCTCTGTGTCATTTTACAAGCGTGGGAAAGTTCTTTGGAATTTTCCCACGCTTGTAAAATGACACAGAGCACTGTGATTGGATGGCTTGAAACCCATCCAATCACAGTGCTCTGTGTCATTTTACAAGCGTGGGGAAATTCCAAAGAACTTTCCCACGCTTGTAAAATGACCAAGAGCACTGTGATTGGATGGCTTGAAATCCATCCAATCACAGTGCTCTGTGTCATTTTACAAGCGTGGGAAAATTCCAAAGAACTTTCCCACGCTTGTAAAATGACACAGAGCACTCTGATTGGCTCAAACCCACCAATCAGAGTGTTCTTGGCCTAATTGCAGGGCGGGGCAAGGCTTTATAAGCCTTCCCCACCCTGCGGAGCTCAGTCTGCGCGGAGCCCTCCATGGGTGAAGATGGATTATTTTTTTTTGCGCTCGTTTTTTTTTTTTCTTTTTTTTTTTTTTTTTTTTAATTGCGTCGGTTATTATGGATTTTTATTTGGCCTTTTTTGGGGCTGAAGAAAGAAGATTTTATAAGAAAGAAAACATCGAATGGTAAGTTGATTTTATCTCATTTTTTCTTTTTTACAGGTTTTTAGTTAATGGTCCCCCCTCATTATTTTTATGGTGAGGGGGGTAGGTAGGGAGATATTTTTTTTTGGGGGGGGGGAGGGTTAACTAGGGTCCCCCCCCCTTTGTATTTAGGGCCCCCACCCACCGCTCAGGGGTGGGGGCCGGGGGGGGACAATAGGTCCCCCCCCTTATTGATCATTTTAGGGCCCCCACCCGCCGCTCAGGGGTGGGGGCCGGGGGGGGGGGACAGTAGGTCCCCCCCCCTCATTGATAATTTTAGGGCCCCCACCCGCCGCACAGGGGTGGGGGCCGGGGGGGGGACAGTAGGTCCCCCCCTTATTGATAATTGTAGGGCCCCCACCCGCCGCTCAGGGGTGGGGGCCGGGGGGGGGGGACAGTAGGTCCCCCCCCCATTGATAATTTTAGGGCCTCCACCCGCCGCACAGGGGTGGGGGCCGGGGGGGGACAGTAGGTCCCCCCCTTATTGATAATTGTAGGGCCCCCACCCGCCGCACAGGGGTGGGGGCCGGGGGGGGGACAGTAGGTCCCCCCCTTATTGATAATTTTAGGGCCCCCACCCGCCGCACAGGGTTGGGGGCCGGGGGGGGACAGTAGGTCCCCCCCTTATTGATAATTGTAGGGCCCCCACCCGCCGCTCAGGGGTGGGGGCCGGGGGGGACAGTAGGTCCCCCCCCTCATTGATAATTTTAGGGCCCCCACCCGCCGCACAGGGGTGGGGGCCGGGGGGGGGACAGTAGGTCCCCCCCTTATTGATAATTTTAGGGCCCCCACCCGCCGCTCAGGGGTGGGGGCCGGGGGGGGGGCAGTAGGTCCCCCCCCTCATTGATAATTTTAGGGCCCCCACCCACCGCACAGGGGTGGGGGCCGGGGGGGGACAGTAGGTCCCCCCCCTTATTGATAATTTTAGAAAGCGAGCTGAGCTGTCAGTCAGACAGCTCAGCTCGCGAACGCGCATTCCGCGCACATGCGCGGTAAAGCGCTCAGGTTCTTCATAGGGCGGCATTCAATGCCGCTCTATGAACGCGATTGGTCCAGCGTGAAGCCGTCCCATTGGGCCCCGCGATTTCGTCATTTTGACGAAAAAGGGGGCGCGGCCTAGCGGGGAGCTCGGCGCTGGAACGGAGGTAAGTTTTTAATATAAAACCACCGAATTTTTTTTTTTAATTAATGAAAGTTCATATAAAAGCAAGAAGGAAGGCTGGGGGACCTGTCTTTCTTGCTTTTATATGGTGACTATAGAGTCCCTTTAAAGTAAATTTCAAACTTAACATGGCTATTAGACAGTTTTCAGTTCAGCTTTTATGTTTGTCTCTTGTGCTTCAATGTGGCTGCTTTGGCCATATAATTCACTCTGAATTCCCAAAAATACTCACTTTGGTGAATAACTGTGTCGGTATGAAGAACCGTAAGTTGTAAACCAAGACTAATCGAGAGGAACATGTGAAAAGGTAAAGTATGGAGGAAGTACAGATAGAAAACTAATTAAAGACAGAGGGTGAACCAGAAGAACTAGAGAGGAGACTGCTGCGGAACATGGAACAATGTCATAAACATTATTTTTTTTTTTATTCTTTATTTTTGTTTGTGCATGTGAAAACGGATTACATGAATTCTTGCAGTGCCACGACAGCTACTGCAGGCATATTGGGAACATCAAGTTGCCATGGTATGCAGTTAAAACAGCACAATTTTTGTTATTTTTCATGCCAAATTAACCCGCTACATAAGACAACTATGTTAGTGCATAGATTACATTGCTAGACAAAGAATTGCCAAAAAATCATCAACATGAACAATTGCAAAGTATGCGTCTGAAACT
Source organism: Pelobates fuscus (assembly GCF_036172605.1). Lineage (NCBI taxonomy): Eukaryota > Metazoa > Chordata > Amphibia > Anura > Pelobatidae > Pelobates > Pelobates fuscus. The sequence continues at coordinate 376,488,972 of NC_086317.1, read as the reverse complement.
AAAAACTGGCTCATCAATCAAGTCATGGGGTAGTTATAGCTTAGTCGCTTTACGTTACATGCTATGTGCACTCCTCCAGAAACTAACATTGGTAACCTGCATTACGCCAAGTTAAACGCAAGCTTAGTTATCATATCTAATGCAATGGGTCCCGATGGGATCTACAAGCTTATGGCATAAATTATATACGTTTAACTTAAATAAGTAAATGTGGGCTTTCAAGAGTATTACACAGTTGAACTTCGATATTACCACTGCCAAACTGGTAGGCGGGTGGCCACCGGGGCTGAGTGCATTCCTGTATTATTAAGTATTAACTTTAGACATAGTAATATAATAGTATGGCTACGGTGAATGTTAGAGCGCCGTTTAGGTGGCAAGAGGTAAATAGGTAGCTGCTCTTAGGTAGCTGATGTAAAACTACAGCTTCTCTTGTTTAGTCAGTGTCCTGTGGTGTTGTGAGAGTCTCTATGTTGGCATGTATGACTCCTTCCCCTCGGACACTGATCCCTCACCACGGCAGTTCAGCTTCGCAGGTGCTCATCTGTGTGTGGTAAGTCTCCCATGTCAGGCTTGGTGGTCCTGGGGGTGCAGCGCTTGAAGTCGTGTAGGTCTGTTTGGCTGTTACACGCTGCAGCACAATTTCATTCCGCGCCTTCTGCACTCGGCCCCACCTAGGAACAATCATTGCGGGCTGGGGGTCTCTCACTCTCCCAGACTGCGGTGAGTATTTCCACGGTTTTCTTGTGCGTGAAGTCCTCTGGCAGGGCAGATGATGTACCCGCGGTTCAAGGGGGCTCCGTGGTGCAGGAGCAGATAATGGTGAGCTGTCTTCCGGCCGCCATTTTGTGAGGCAGTTCAATGGTTTTGTGCGCCTCAGCCCCCGTCTGTCTCAAGCTCTCCTCAGTGGGGACTGGGATGACCCCCCCCCCGGTCCAAAAGGGGGGGGGGGGGGGGGGGGAACAGGGCCGGCAAGCAACTCTGGCGGTCTGTGGCAGCCGGGGAGGAAGACGCAGCAGCGGCCGTCCACCGCGCTCCCATCTCTGGTAGGCCGCAGCCCTCGGAGCTCCGTGCCCCCTTCAGTGGACCAGAGCTCCCGATCTCTGGGTCTGCCACTGCTCCCACATCTATGGGTGTCTGGTAGGCTTGTTTTGTGTGCGAAATTCCGCTGTAAGTAGCTTAAAAGGCCCGGTTTCTCCGGAGCCTCTCCTGCATGTGACCGGTTAGCATGGCAGTCCGGCCCCGCCCCCGCCCCGTCATAAACATTTTAGGGAAGAAAATATAGTTTTTAATTTTAACCCTGCTCCTACGTGTAATTTCATAGCACGTGTGACACATATCTAACGTGTGGGTCGGTGTCTACTTCTGTGAGGTGCGCTCAATGTGCCTTATTTCTAATGTCCCCTTAATGTTGTGCTGTTTACTACGTTTACCTGTGTGGCAAATAGTTCTGTGGTCTCTAGTCACATAAAGGAGAACTTTGCTCTTTATTGATATTAAAATATATGTCCCTAATTGGAGAAACTCTTAAGGCACTATTGCCCTTTATACCGTGCCCTTTGATCCTGAATTAAAGATACTCATTCACATTTGAAAGTAGTGATTGTTTAATGTATTGCTGCAATGACTAGTTAATCTAGGCATGTGTTGTGTTTTACATATGCATGAAGTGTTGGATTTAGTGGATATTGCATGCATGATTAAATAATTGCTTTACATATGTGTGTGTCTGTTACACTGGACTACATTTTCTTGTGGAATCGTGTAGAATAAATTGTTCCATCAAAATCATCGGGCCCTTAATCCATCACTGCGTGGCTGATGACCACTGATCACAGGGGTCTTTGTCTGTTCTCTCCGTGCTGTAAATTTGACCAAGGAAGAGTTTAAAAATAAAGATATTAAAGTTCCTTTCTGTCACTATTTAAAAAAAATATGTTTTTGTTATTAAAGGACATTCCAAACCTATATCCTTAAAGTGACTGTCATCTCATCCTCCAAAATGAGTTTCATAAAATACTCAAATTGACAGTGTTTTTATTTCACTAAAACTCCAACCCAGTCAAAAGTAGGGACTAGTAGAGAAAAGCAGAGCTACCTTATTTTGTGCTTGTCATTTATTCCAGCCGTTACCAGTGATGGTAGGGGGGTGGGGGGTGAGGAGGGAGATAAATCTTTTATATGGACAATATAGCAGGATCCTCCATAGAACTCAATACTGTACTATCAGGCACGCGTGAGAATACAACACTGACGTCTGCCCCCTGGAATACTACCTTCCTGTGCCGCCCATGGCCACTGCATGGGCAGTGGATATCTCGCTGTGGGAGGGTCTAGGCATATTTTAATACCCACAACTGTGACAGCGCTGCTTTAAAGGGACACACGAAGCATCAAAATGGCTTCTCATGTTTCTCATTTCTGAGAAATGGCAGTGTTTTATATTTAGCCGAAAACTTCTAGTGGCCGTCGTACAGCACAACCATAACTTTAACAAACCATATACTGTATATTTTTTTGCCTAACACAGGTGGATGTTAAACTTCTGTAACACCAACCTCTGATCCACCAACTCTCCTCCTGTGGTCTTCACTGATTTGCCCTCCTTGGGGACGCTTGCATCTCCAAAGGATCTTCTCAAATGGTCGTAAAAATACTACATAGAACATTAGAGGATATTGTTTATATAGAATTATAGATGTATACATTTCTCCTGATATCTTGGGCACTGGATTTTCCCCCTTCCCAAAGTTGCGGTCACCTCTTGACCAATAGCTCCAAAATTATTTTAGCAGTATCATAAGACCACCCACTAAAATGCATTTCATTCATAAAGATCAGATGAATTGCCTTTTCTGTGAAAAGTTAGTGTTTTTTCCCCCCCCTAAGGACACCTCTAGTGGTTGTCACTCAGCCACTAGAGGCGCTTCCAACCACAGTTGTTCAATATTTACATGAGTGAGGTTGGAAATCCTCAAAGGGACACTATAGTCACCTGAACAACTTTAGCTTAATGAAGCAGTTTTGGTGTATAGAACATGCCCCTGCAGCCTCACTGCTCAATCCTCTGCCATTTAGGAGTTAAATCCCTTTGTTTATGAACCCTAGTCACACCTCCCCGCATGTGACTTGCACAGCCTTCCATAAACACTTCCTGTAAAGAGAGCCCTATTTAGGCTTTCTTTATTGCAAGTTCTGTTTAATCAAGATTTTCGTATCCCCTGCTGTGTTAATAGCTTGCTAGACCCTACAAGAGCCTCCTGTATGTGATTAAAGTTCAATTTAGAGATTGAGATACAATTATTTAAGGTAAATTACATCAGTTTGAAAGTGAAACCAGTTTTTTTTTTCATGCAGGTTCTGTCAATCATAGCCAGGGGAGGTGTGGCTAGGGCTGCATAAACAGAAACAAAGTGATTTAACTTCTAAATGACAGTGAATTGAGCAGGGAAATTGCAGGGGAATGATCTATACACTAAAACTGCTTTATTTAGCTAAAGTCATTTAGGTGACTATAGTGTTCCTTCAAGTTTAACATGAAGCTGTCAAGGCTCCCTTTTTGAGATTTTAAAGGATATGCTGACTGGCACAGCAAATGCTGTTCATGCAAACTAGGTTTCCTAAGTGCTTCTCTATGGAGAAGTTGATTGGCTGAGATTATTAGTAATGGTGATCTTGGCAATTTATTTTATTCTAGCAAGGGGACCCAAAATCTAAACCTCTCGGAAGAAACGCTTCACATTGGAAATAAGTTTTTGTTTATAATGTTAGTTTCCCCCTTAACAGCAAACAGTATATTTGAACCCAGTATGAGTTTTAGGAGATATACTCCAAATCAAAATGTGCATTTAATTGTGCATGTTTCATTGGGGGTTTAACTCAAAACAACTTGCAAAACCTGCAGTTCTCTTGTCTGTAGGCTTTGCAATCCCTCCCCTTCAAACCCTGCCCAGACTTTCTTTGGCCGTCCAATGAGACTTCCCAATGTAGCTCAATGCGAAATCTTTGCAGGGCAGGTGCTCTGGGCAATTGCTGTCTCTTGAGTCTAGCACTACGGAGTTAAACCATCAGGAAGTAATAAAACATGTTCTCTGTTTGAAAGCCAGTGGGTTGTAATCTGGTTAAAGGACTACTCTAGTGCCAGGAAAACATACTCGTTTTCCTGCCACTAGAGTGCCCTGAGGGTGCCCCCACCCTCAGGGACCCCCTCCCGCCCGGCTCTGGAAAGGGGAAAGGAGTTAAATCTTACCTTTTTCCAGCGCTGGGCGGAGAGATCTCCTCCTGCTCTCCTCCTCCGATCCTCCTCTTCTCCTCCCCGTCGGCTGAATGCGCACGCGCGGCAAGAGCTGCGCGCGCATTCAGCCGGTCACATAGGAAAGCATTCATAATGCTTTCCTATGGACGCTTGCGTGCTCTCACTGTGATTTTCACAGTGAGAATCACGCAAGCGCCTCTAGCGGCTGTCAATGAGACAGCCACTAGAGGAAATAGGGGGAAGGCTTAACCCATTCATAAACATAGCAGTTTCTCTGAAACTGCTATGTTTATGAAAAAATGGGTTAACCCTAGAAGGACCTGGCACCCAGACCACCTCATTAAGCTGAAGTGGTCTGGGTGCCTAGAGTGGTCCTTTAACTGGCAAGTGTCAATTTCAATTAAAATCTACACTTCTTGCAAAATTAAAAATATTGGGAACTCTCTTTACACATTTCAACAACCTAAAGTGTTTTAGGGGTCTGGAGTCTCTAAACTCTGCCCAAGCAAAACAAAGTCGCTACATTATGTTAAGTATGACAAAAAATACTAAGGTGAATGTAAAAAAAAATAGAGGGTACAAATTTATTAATTTAAACAGAATCTGCAAAGTGCCACAGATACTCCTCCTAATGTGTGAACAGCAGTTTGTTTCTGCTTCTTGGCGTACATTTTAAGCCTGGCAAGCACAGTATTTCTCCACCCCCACCCCTGTGTTATTTTAAACATGTTGAGAACCACTTAATCACAGAATGAATACTAGCAAATTGGTAATGATAAACATATCTAGTGATGTGTGCTGTATATAAGTAATTCCTGAAACCTGAAGGGTATTTTAGTTCTAAAGCGCTTAATGCTATTTAAACATTGTACAGATTGATAATTTAGCATTTCTTCTAGAACTGTACATGAGGGCATCAAAATCAATTATCCGAAGGCATCTCAGTGTGGTGTAATACGTACAAGGTTTTATATTCGGGTCAGAAGAACAAAATCATATACATATACAGCATGTTGGCCTCAAGCTTTAATCATGTACATAGATTGCATATTGCACCACACTGTGATTCCTTTGAATTGGTGGTTTTTTTTCTACGGTGCTCCGGAGTGGCAGCAGTCACTAGTGTGCAGCTTTGGAATTGAAAGTCTATATATGAGGGATGTGAATTAAAAAATTGTCAACATATACTTGATATTCTTGTTTAGAATGTTTCTAGAGCACCAACAAATTATGCAGAGCTGTACAATGGACATTGGCCAGAGATTTCAAAGCTGACCCAACAGATGCTAATAGAGTAGATTTTAAATGGATATTGGCAATTTTTGTATGTTTCTCAGTTTGTTTGTTTTTCACCATCATATTTGGAAATCAGATGAGAGGCAGTACATCTTTAAAGGAAAATGGCCCTCCTTTTTTTTTTATTGAAAAGGATACATATGCAACAACTGTTTATTTTGTAATGTTTCCCATGGGGGTAACCTTTGACCAAAAGCCTTGTGAATTTGTGATCTGTCTTGTGTTTGTAGATTGGTAGTATTAATGCATATACACGGGTCCTATTGGTCTTTGTTGAGATGAGCATTGCTTCTCAACTGAGGCTTAAAAGGAAACACTATAGTCAACAACTTTAGCTTAATGGAGCAGTTTTGGTGTATAGAACATGCCCCTGCAGCCTCACTGCTCAATCCTCTGCCATTTAGGAGTTAAATCCCTTTGTTTATGAACCCTAGTCACACCTCCCCGCATGTGACTTGCACAGCCTTCCATAAACACTTCCTGTAAAGAGAGCCCTATTTAGGCTTTCTTTATTGCAAGTTCTGTTTAATCAAGATTTTCTTATCCCCTGCTATGTTAATAGCTTGCTAGACCCTACAAGAGCCTCCTGTATGTGAGTAAGGTTCAATTTAGAGATTGAGATACAATTATTTAAGGTAAATTAAATCTCTTTGAAAGTGAAACCAGTTTTTTTTTTTCATGCAGGCTCTGTCAATCATAGACGGGGGGGTGTGGCTAGGGCTGCATAAACAGAAACAAAGTGATTTAACTCCTAAATGACAGTGAATTGAGCAGTGAAATTGCAGAGGAATGATCTATACACTAAAACTGCTTTATTTAGCTAAAGTAATTTAGGTGACTATAGTGTTCCTTTAAATACTGCACCTCACGTGTGAAGAAAGTATAACTAGATATTTACTTACATACATGCATTAGAACATGCACTTACCTAGGTTATAATATGTATAGTGTTATTTTAAATAAGTGAAACCTTTTTTTTTTTTAAAATGTTTTCTCATTATTATGTTTATTATTTATACAGCAAAAAATTAAACAAGGTAGGCACAACCAATATGAAATATAAGCAAGATCCCAAGTGGAGTTCTATGAAAATACGATATGGGGTGCTCACTCACATGAGGCTCTATCCCAAAAGCCCAAATACATGTAAATAACAATAGAGTAAGGAGCACAACCATCAATAATAATAAAATCTTTATTAAGTGGGTACACTCTATAAGAATATCACATAATATAAGGATCCAAAATATAGGATCATATCACGCTATACAGCAATGGTCAGAAAAAATCGGAATATATATGTATAAACGCCAAATGCGTCTTCTATGAATAGCAGAATCTCAGAATACAAAATGGAGAAATGAGATACCAATCTAATCAACCCCACAAATACAAATATATGAACAAAAAAATATAGAACAATAAGCATACTAGACCTAGTGAGAAGCAGGGACAGTCAGTCACCAAAACATTTTTCTGACCATTGCTGTATAGCGTGATATGATCCTATATTTTGGATCCTTATGTTATGTGATATTCTTATAGAGTGTACCCACTTAATAAAGATTTTTTTTATTATTGATGGTTGTGCTCCTTACTCTATTGTTATTATTTATATAGTGCCAACAAATTCCGAAGCGCTTTACAGTGGGTGGACGAACAAACTTGTAGTTGTAGCCAGACAAGTTGTACACACAGGAACAGAGGGGTTGAGGGCCCTGCTCAATGAGCTTACATGTTAGAGGGAGTGGGGTAAAGTGACACAAAAGGAAAGGATAGTATTAGACTAATGACTGTTGCAAGAGAGGAATCAGTCGGGAGCTTTCAACAGTTTAATTGATACGCTTTTATGAAGTGTTTTTAAAGTACCGTGGTCTGGGTGCCAGGTCCCCAGGTTTTAATAATGCAGCTGTAAACATAGCAGTTTCAGACAGCCACTAGAGGTGCTTCCGCGACGCTCAATTGAGTAATGCTTTCCTATGGGCAGTTTGAATGCGCAAGCGGCTCTGGCCTCGCAAGCGCATTCGACTCAACTCGGGAGGAGACGCCTGAGGGGGAGGAAAGGTCACCAGCGCAGAGGGAGCCCGGCGCTGAATTAAGGTAAGTGGCTGAAAGGGTTTTACCCCCTTCAGCCCAGAGGGAGGGGGCCCTGAGGGTGGAGGGGACCTAAGGACAATTCCTGGCACTATAGTGATCCTTTAATGATTTTTTTTTGAAGGAGTGGAGACTGGGTGAGCATCTAATGGAGGAGGGAAGTGAGTTCCACAGGAACGGTGCAGCCCTCGAAGTCTTGAAGGCAAGCATCAGAGGTGGGAGTACGGAAAGAAGATAGACGTAAGTCTTCAGCAGAGCGTAAGGGCCTAGACGGGACCTACTTGTGTATTAGGGAGGCTAGATAGGTTGGAGCAGCATACTGTAGAGATTTGAAAGCAAGAACCAGAATTTTAAATTTAGCCCTATATCTTACAGAAGGCCAATGTAGGGACTAACAGAAGGGTGAGGCGTGTTAATTTTGTCAAGATTAATTTTAATAGATAACAAATCATGATTTGTCCTGTTGTGAAAGTATCTATCCGACCTCGTTGATTTGGAAGCTGTCAGCAGCATGGTTTCGCTGACCTTGCATAATACTTTTAATACTATCATTAAAGATTAAAAGTGTATTACATCATTTTGTCTAAGTATAGATCACTAAACTTATTTTACATTTAAATTGCTTGCCAATCTAAATCCATAACCTGTTTCATATTTAGCTCACCTACTTGGTGTTTATTATATAATTACATTGTAAATAGTGGGTGTATCTAAATCTCTCAAAAACAAAACAATGTCAGTGGCTTTAGAATGTTGACGTTTCCAAGGATCCTTGGAAATGTTTCGCTCTGAGCATACAGCAATAACATTTCAAATATTTTTACTTTTAAATGAATTTGTAGGGAGTCACACATAGTGTATGGATTTGCTGTCTTGATAAGTTTATCTGAATAAATACTACAAATAACGGAGTTTTTGAATTCTGTTTTGATATTATGTGCAGTGAGCGTTTTTGTAGGCATTCTGCTTGTCCTCGTCGAACAATAACAAAAAGATTTAAGTTGACACTATAGCCAATTTTCCACTGTAATAATCGCCCCACCTAATGATTCTTTTGGGGTTTCCTCTTGGCCTTGCTCTGCTTGGTAAAAGCTATTTATGGTACATTATCAACAGCATAATGTTTTTTACATAAACAACTTTGATCTTTGTCTCACAATTAGTATAATACAGCTGGATTACAGAAGACTTTATTGGTTATTGCAAATGTAAATTACAGTTAATGTTAAGTAAATTACTCCTTCCCTACACCTGCCCATATTCTTTCAAATGTCATTTTTTTTTTTTTTTTTTTAGTTTTTATGACCTAATCCAGGCGATGTTAGTGTAATATATTGTCTAAGTTTGAAGTTTTGGTCTCTCTCTTGGCTCTCAAATAGGTGAGCAGTGGTACAAATGCTTGCAGAACCTGCTATTAACAAGTATTGTAAAGGTTTAGGGTACATAATCAATTAGCAGGACGTAAAATACAAGAAATGCATAAAGTGCTACTGGTATTTATCAATTATTAATGCTTTCTGCCGCTAGCTGCCTCTAATGTATGTGAGCTGCTTGCAAGAAAATGCATGTGGTTCAAATCTGGTTTACATAGCCTATCTTGGTATATGCTTGCTGAAAATCCTCACCATTGTAATCTTGTATGTGTACACTTATTTTTATACATTTCAAGACCATATTTTAAATTTTAACTGTGACCGTAATATTACAGTGGTACTTGTACAAACAAGTAACATTTATTCCTATGTTCTTCTCATGTACTATTCTAGGCATATTTGTAAACCCTTGCTTAGCAGATGTTAGAGATATATCAAGGTTAGCACTTGGTAGTTTCATTCATTAAAATTGAAACCACGGTTTGAACTAACTTCTATTTGCATTTTCACATGCAACTGTGGTGCATGCTATATCAAGATATTGTGTAGAGTATTGAGTGGAGTGTTCACTCCCTTGCATCATGGAGATGAGGGGAAGCATACAGCTACAATTATTAGTTCCCCCATGCACTTTTAAAGGATCACTATAGGGTCAGGAACACAAACATGTATTCCTGACCCTATAGTGAAAACCCACCGTTTAGGCCCCGTCCCCTTGGTGACATCATAAAAAGTGCCACTTTTTGGCCAATGGGAAAGCATTGGATTGGCTAACATCAGCAAGGGGGCGCCCAATTAGGATCTCTTCATAAAGATGCATTGAATCAATGCATCTCTATGAGGAAAATTCAGTGTCTCCATGCAGAACGTGGAGACGCTAAACAGCAGGGCTGCTTACTGTGCAGCCCTGAGCCAGGAAGCCCCTCCAGTGGCTATCTAAAGAGTAGCCACTTGGGGGTGTCCCTAGGGGCAATGTAAACACGTCTTTTTCTCTGAAAAATTTCTGATTTTCCAGAATGAAACTGTCCGTTCCCCAATAATCTCAAACTACAGCACCTGCCCATGCATGCACTCTAATTGTCGTTAAGGCAAGCTGTCAAATCACCAGCAGGAGGGTTCTCTTGCTCCTTGCCTAGTAATCCATAATCTGCATCACAATGTATAAATTGTGTGTACTGTGACACACCATATTTTAAAATCTAACTGCCTTTATTTGTTTTGTTTATAGCTGGATAGAGATGGCTGTTTTTTTTTTTGTTTTGTTTTTTATTTAATGATTCCAGTTTATAATTTTTTGTGAGCTACTTCTAGCTCTCTATGCATGTTGCTTGTGGTTTCTAGTCATAGGGCTGTGAATATTTTATGATAAGATCTTTTCAACTTAACTTGCCCTGCAGAGATCTGGCCTGGTATCTGTATTCATCTGTCATTACAAAGGTTTATAAAAATGAGATTCCAGGCTCCAAGCTTAATCCTTCACAATAAGCAAATATGCTAATGTGTGTCCGTCCCAGAGCAGAAAGAAATCTGCCAGATCGAGCTTGTCATCAGATAGGATAGGACTTTTTGTGTCCAGCTTCCTTTGAATGGCCCTAGACTAAAGGTTACATCATTCTGCATATTATGTAGTTCCTTATTGGCTTTGTTTTGATGCCAGTCATAGTAACATCCCCTTTAATTCAGTTATTTCCTGAAAAAAATATTCTACAGGAAGCTACTTCCACAGGCTGAGGAATGAATGTATGTGTCCTATATGTTTTAGGATTTGTAGATTTATAAAGCCATTACAATCTCTCCATCCACTAACACCCACACTTCATGGAAGAATGGATCGATCTGGGGTGCAAGTTATCTCTGAAATGCGGACAAATTGTGTCCTATTTAAAGTGGAAGAATAAAGGTTAAGTTCTATTCTACCTTCATAAAACCTCTGACATGATAAATATAGGGGTGTTCCAGTGTGGTTGTGTGTGAGGTTTTTATTTTTAATTTGCTGAAAATTTCTTTGAAATAACTACTTAAAATGCAATTGCAGTTTGGTCAATCTAGGTAATAAGCACACTAGTTGAAAACCATGTGGCCATTCAAAGATACTTTCTCCAAAATAAGTCTTTAGTCTTTAGTATATTATAAATAATGTCCCCCAAATTAAATCACATCTACAATCCATTCAAAAATGTGCAGTGGATGACCATTCATTGACCTTACAATATACATTGCAAGTGTTGTGTTTCTGTACTCTCTTCAACGGCTTATCTGATAAGGCGGTAATAAAGTTCACTGGACCTCAGAACCAGAGACTATTCAGAAATATCTCTAATTTATAAACTATTTACACACAGATTTATTATCTGGGAACCAGAATATGCTTAATTGCTGTGCTTTTTTTTAGGGTATTTCCCAGACACCAACAAGTGTTAACCCATTGGTTCCCAGACACAGTTGGCCTATCATTGCACATCTATTCCATGCATCCACTGCACATATCAGTGATTGACAATATTTTCACATTGGCCAATGAATCCTGCCCACTGAGCATGACACCTGTCGTTGTCTTTTTGTCTAAAATGTTATCTTTTGCTGTGTGTGAACATTATCAGAAGACAAATACAGTTTAGAAGCCACCTCACCTAATGTATAGGAACTACTGTACAACTGGTACCTGTTCTGAATGATTTGCTATTGCAACTTACCGTATTTTTCGCTCCATAAGACGCACCTCACCATAAGACGCACCTAGTTTTTAGAGGAAGAAACCCAGAAAACAATATATTCTGAACAAACTGTCCCATAGTGTTTCTTACTATGGGACAGTTTGTTCAGAATATTTTTTTTCTCCCCTGTCCCATAGTGTCCCCCCTCCCATAGTCTTCATCCCCCTCCCCTCCCCATAGTCTTCATCCCCCTCCCCATAGTCTTCATCCCCCTCCCCATAGTCTTCATCCCCCTCCCCATAGTCTTCATCCCCCTCCCCATAGTCTTCATCCCCTCCCCATAGTCTTCATCCCCCTCCCCTCCCCATAGTCTTCATCCCCCTCCCCTCCCCATCCCATAGTCTTCATCCCCCTCCCCTCCCCCCCTCCCCATAGTCTTCATCCCCCTCCCCTCCCCATAGTCTTCATCCCCCTCCCCTCCCCTCCCCATAGTCTTCATCCCCCCTCCCCTCCCCTCCCCATAGTCTTCATCCCCCCTCCCCTCCCCTCCCCATAGTCTTCATCTCCCCTCCCCTCCCCATAGTCTTCATCCCCCCTCCCCTCCCCATAGTCTTCATCCCCCCTCCCCTCCCCATAGTCTTCATCCCCCCTCCCCTCCCCATAGTCTTCATCCTCCCTCCCCATAGTCTTCATCCTCCCTCCCCTCCCCATAGTTTTCATCCCCCCTCCCCTCCCCATAGTCTTCAACCCCCCCCTCCCCTCCCCTCCCCATAGTCTTCATCCCCCCTCCCCTCCCCATAGTCTTCATCCCCCCTCCCCTCCCCTCCCCATAGTCTTCATCCCCCCTCCCCTCCCCATAGTCTTCTCTTCTCTCCCATACTGTCCCCCTCCCCTTGTCCCATAATTACTTACCTGTCTTGTAGCGTTTCTCGGCAGCACAGGGCGCACTGCGGTACTGGAACTTGAATTTCATGTTCCGGTTTCCGGCGGGACTGAAAGGAAGTGCGCACACTGAGCTGAGTGCGCACTTCCTTTCAGTCCCGCCGGAAACCGGAACATGAAATTCAAGTTCCAGTACCGCGGTGCGCCCTGTGCTGCCGAGAAACGCTACAAGACAGGTAAGTAAAACTTCATATTCGCTCCATAAGACGCACAGACATTTCCCCTCACTTTTGAGGGGATAAAAAGTGCGTCTTATGGAGCGAAAAATACGGTAATTGTATACAAATGGCAACTCATGTCAAGGGTCTTAAGTACTATTCACGCTTAGATGCTTGCATGCATGCTGCACATCTGTTATGGTTTTAGAAAGTGTCCTGATTTAATGGCAAACTATTCTTGAAATGATGCTGAAGTTGAAGTTTCAACTTTAGTAGCAAATCCCGTGATTTGCAGCTTACTGCAATGCCCGTTGCTTAGGCTCGCCATTTCATGTGGATTAGGAGTTCTGAACATATGCCATAAATCCATACACATAGCAGGGGTTTAAAGGGCTATGTATTTCAGTAGTCTTCGGTAGTTTCAGTATGAAGACACAATTTAAAACTACCACACAAGACGATAGCAGTCAGTGTGCCCTGAATTATTTGTATTTTCTTTGAGGGGGAAAAAAGCTCTTTATAGTTATTACTGTGCAAATACTGAGAGGAAAGTAATATGTTTGCCAAAGGTGGATCTGGTACCAGCAGACTGACCGCTTTGTCCCAAACCTAATTATTTTTCTATAAGTTATTTTATTTGCATATTTATAATTTCTAATAGTGTATATTTAAAGGGACACTACAGACACCCTGAATTGAAGTGGTCTGGATTCAGTATCCCTGTCCCCCTGTAAACTTTACAGTTTTACAGAAATTGAAGTGTTAAGGCTGTCTATCAGACAGTCACTAGAGGTGCTTCCTGCAGTTTCACAGGACATACTCACACAGTGTAAGAGGCTGTCCAGCGTCTTGCAAATCCCTATTGGAAAGCATTGCTTTATGTTTCCTGTGTAGAAGGCCTAGTGAGTTTATGGTGCTTGCGAATTAGGTTGAAACTGCGCTCCATTCGGAAGAGGCAGACTGACCCAGCACCATGGGCCCTCTGTGTGTTTTTAATTTTTTTTTTAGCTGTTTCATTGCTGTGGTTAGAGGCAAATGGGCATTATAGTGTTGGAAATAGCTTTTTATTCCCAACACAGTGTTCCATTAAGCAAAAGTTAATTAAGCAATTAAATCTCTTGTGCATGTTACACATATATATATATAGTGTGTAACATGCACAAGAGATACATATATATATGTGTGTATGTATAGAATTTATTTTAAGTAATACGGCATATAGTTTGCAGAAAACTCGAACATCTAAATCTGTAAAATAGATAAAAGCAGCACTAGAAATTGTGTACGCTAGTAAAGGTAGTCTGTTTTTAAACTATCCCAGCCTCTTTCACTAGATGTCACAATAGAGCAAAGTCCTTTTTAGATGATCGTTTGGTTCCACCAAGTGGTCAACCTAAATATTGCAGCACACATTTTTACAGAATTTTGTGCCAATTACATTTTAGCTTCTTAATGTTTAATATCCGTTTTTTTTGTTTTTTTTTAAACTGTGAAAACTCATAATGAAAATTCATATTTTATGTTACAAACAAGGATAGATTGGAGGGTTGGGTGGGGGTTACTATTGTAAAGCAATCTGCAGTCGGGATACAGCAGCATCTCTTCTGGGCTATTGCTCCATCACAGGTTAGTATGCGATATGCATCCCACTAAAGGTTCTTTCCTCAAACATATACTTGGTGCAGTTGAATTGTCAGACCAGTCATATTTAACTTATGACTGCGTATCTGAGAATTAACATTGTGTTCTGTGTACATTAGTTTCATTTTAGCTATGGATATGCATGTCAACAAATAAAATCCTCAGCACCTTGTACTTCCTGTACAGTAATTCTCTTTAGCCTATCTCACATACCTCTCACTGTGACTTTGCATTTGTCCATCTTCTAAACTGCTAGTGACATGAGATGGTACTTAAACATAGCAAGGGTTTATTTGGAGAAGGTAGAGTAGTGAGACCCTTTAAACTAAAACTGCTCCCTATATCTGTACTGTACACAAAGCATCCATATTGGAGCTCTCTTCAGAAATATTCTGTTAATTAGATGGTGCTGCTGCACTATAGCCTTTACTTTTCCCAACACTTTATATATAACCACTAAATTCCTTAATTATAAGGAATTCAAAGTAAATTTCAAGGGCAAAGTAGCTGAACTCAAAGCATAGCTGATTTGGAAAGTTTTGTTTCTAGTCCAGGTACTTTGGCCTTAAATTTGAATTCCTGTCAATTCACACTTCAGTGAATAACCCTACCAGTGCAACAAATTAGTTTGCCAACCCAATGCACTGACTGGATGACCTTGTTTGAAGTATTGTTTACTTTGCATTAAAGGGACACTATAGTCACCTGAACAACTACAGCTTAATGTAGTTGTTCAGGTATGATCTATAGCTCCCTGCAGGCAATCTAATGTAAACACTGTATTTTCAGAGAAAATACAGTGTTTACATTGATTGATAGGAATACCTCCAGTGGCCGTCACTCAGACTGCCACCAGAGGGACTTCCTATCATGCAGGGCCCTAAAAAGGCCCTGTACACGTCAGACGTATTAAAATACGTCTGACGTGTGCAGGAGAGAGAAGGCACTGTGTGCGCGCCTTCTCTCTCCAGCCTGTCAGCAGAGGAGGGGGGCAGGCAAAGACCTAGAGCTGAGCTGTCAGTCATGCATGGTAGTGCGCTCAGGACTTCAGAGGGCGGCATGAATGCCGCCCTCTGAAGTATGTGCGCATGTGCGGCAAAGCCGCGCATGCGCACAAGGGAGCAATGACTCTTCCAAATGGAAGCGTCTGATTGCTCCCTGCTCGCGCCCGCCTATTTCGTCATTTTGATGAAATAGGGGGCGCGGCTTCACGAGGCTCCCGGCGCTGGAACCAGGTGAGTAAATTCGGCTGCCTGGAGAGTCCCTTTAAATTGTAATGTGTAATATAATAACCAAAAAGTGGATAGCGCTTAAAAAAAAAAAAGTGTTTGTGAAAATAAGCTGCAATCACCTAAAGTGACAAAATAATCTAAAAACCATAAACATAAGTGTTGCGCTCAAAATATACTTAACATCCATTGGTCAGAGAAAATCTGTTAAAAATTAAACACAATCTAGTGCAGATTATTCTTATTATAGTAATAATACTTTCATATACAAATGAGGGTTAAACTCACATTTACCAGAGCCCTATCAACACTGGCTCTGGGTGAGAAAGGCTCCACTTGAGGGAATAACTCCCACAATGCTCAGGCTTGAAGACTTTAATTCTCAAAAGATGGCACTTTAAGTATGAAATAGCTGCAGGGATGACAGAACCAGGAAACCCCAATGGCATAGTATAACACATTGTGTTATGCATAAAACAATTAAAACTGCTTACTCAAAGCATTGGTGGGTTATACCATATAGTAATCCCACAAAGCTCAACAAGTTAGCGTTTGAACATAAGAATACAAAGTCAGTTGTGGTGCAAATATAAGTGTGTGGATGGATGGATAGATATACTCTATGCCTCATCAATGTACAGGGCTTTGCCTTGCATGACCTGGAATGTAATACCATTTGTTGAATTTTTAATATAAATTTAAAACAAGTGGCAGGGCTGGCCTTAGGTGTGGGAGTTTTGCACGTGGCTCACCACACCATCAATAGAGACTGGTGGTGAGTTGCAGGAGGCAGAGCTGGCACACAGTGATGGTAGACATGTCCCCTCTTGTGGACCAGACACCCTTACAAAACTAAAAATATCACATCTTGCATTTTGCTGACTGGTATGCTAACCTGGTCACTTGGCATAGGCATTGCACATCTGTGTGGGACTTTCGTTGAGGCAAAAGGGGTGTGCATGTAGCTGTGCACACCTTTCACTTCACTGACTATTACACAGCATGGGTTAAGTCCTCACATTTGAGTCCTGAAGTCTGAACTGTGCATTGTAGTAATCAGGTAAGCACTGAAACTAAACAGAATAGTGAGAGCAGCTTCCTGCTGCAATCTCCAACCACCAGGTAAACTGCCTCTAGGATCATTGTGAAGGTGTGAGTGCCATTAAAATTTAAATGGAAGGGGAAGTGTGGGAGTGCGACTGGAAACTAGTGAGGGATTGCTGAGATTTGCATGCATGAAAGTCTAAGGCCAACCCTATTAAATGGAAGTGTTTATGGCAGAAAAGTGGGATAAAGTTTTCAAGATTGAGTTATTGCTATGGAAACAAATAACATGTGCTTGTTTATTGCTGCACATTTTAACCCCTTCTGTTTTAAGCATGTGACTATTTCTAGCAATAGTGTAATTCTATTATCATGAGTGTGTTTCTTGAAGGTAATGCAGTTGCCTGTGCTACATACACCTTGTTTAGCTGAGCATATTTATTTGTTCACCGATTTTAGACTAAAACTATTTCATGATCAGTCCTATATTGGGTTCAGATCAAGTAATAGTGTAATATGAATACTGATGCAAACAATAATCCTAGCAGTTTAACTTGACAGTGACTTTCAAACTGTACAAATGTTTTGTATGACTTTTGTTACAATACTGATTGCATAAGTCACTAATTCTTTTCTTTCTCTTTTTTTCTTTTTCTTTCCCCAATCAACTGGATTTGCCCCTTTGAAATATTCCTTTCCTGCAACTCATCCATTAGGTAAGATTTTAATTTCTTTTGATAAATGCTTACACATTGCCTTTACTAGAAATTTAAAAGACCAGTCTAATTTCCATAGCCAGTATATGATATAGTGCAGAATTTGGACTCTAGAAGCCAGGTTTTTCTTATTTCTTTTTTTTTGTGTGTAAATAAAGTTACATTTTTTTTTCTTTATTCATTCTATAGAATGTAGCTAGCTATGTTGAGAAAACTGCACTTTTTAGTAAATAATGTAAAGTAAACTGCAAGCAAATAATCCTGGCAGATGATATCAGGGGCATTAGAAGTCGCAATAACAATGGCATTAATAAAAGATTACACAAGTTAGGCTATAGGTCTAATTATGTACACACGCAGTTATGTTACAATTAACGTCAGGTTGCTAAAGCGAAATTAAAATAAAGAAAAGAAGTAAGAAAGACCCAACATGTTTGTCAAGGGAGAATCACTGGCATACTATAACAGACAGCACTAGCATGGAGAAAATTATCATAGTCAAGATATTGCTCAAAATATATGAGTGGGCTATTAGAACAATGAGAACATTGTTGGCAAGAGACTGCATATAGTAGACAGTGGGCCCATTTAAGTGCATCTGTCTCTGTATAAGTGATGTGTGGTATCATGTTATTATAGTAAGGTGATAGCCAGGTCACAAAGATACAAGAAACTAAAACAATAAAAGTAAAAACGGATGAACACAATATAGCTAGACTCTTATGGGAACATGTCTGAAGTAGAGTGAAAACCATCTAGCTACGATTAAGCTGACCTGCATATGGCACATATGGAAAATAGTTGTAAAAGATAAAGCGTGCAGATAATATGAAGTGAATAGAAGTCCAATCAAGGCATATTGGTTGTCGGACACTCTAGCCAGAGAATGATGAGCTCTCATCCAACACCACACCTCGAGATCTGCGTCCGTGTAGTAGAGACCAGTTCAGATATAAGGAGCAGCCAGCCACCCAGGGAAATGTCTAATAAAGTTTCATTTTAAACAAAAATGCAATTCTTAAAGCGCTAGAACCACTACAGCTTAATGTAGTATTTCTGGTGTCTATATCCTGTCCCTGTAGGCTTTTCATTATAAGCACTACCTTTTCATAGAAAATGCAGTGTTTACATTGCTGCTTAGGAATACCTCTAGTGACCGTCACTCTGATGGCCACTAGAGGTGCTTCCTAGTTAAGTGCAGCACCTGCGTTCAGTGTCTACATGTTCACTGACTTGACGCTGGCAGACACACATTTTCTCATACACTCACAATTTTATTTTGGGAGAGCTGGATTGGATCCTTTCCCTAGGGTCCAGTGGGGATGTTGTAACCTTTAACCTCTTCTTGTTCTGCTCCTTTGTGAGCTGTTTAGTGATGCCACATCACTAAACAGTGCATGAGGTATCACTGCAAGAACTGCAAGAAGAGTACTGCTCCACTAGTCGGATGAACGGGCTATCCAACTCCAGGACAAAATTTCCCATGGCGACCTCTCACTTGGGATATGTCAAGCCCCTTGTTATAGTGGCTATAGTATGCTTTTAGACTGTGATGACCATCCACAAGTTCTTGATCAAATCGTTTTTGAATGGTTTGACCCCAACAGGTGTTCCCTAAGATACCTGTGACCTGTCCACTTCATGTTCACATTGCTAGTACACAACTTCTCTTTTCTGATCTCTTTTGATCAGTAGTGTCAATAGAATCTCTGTTAAAAGGAGGGAATTTGAGACACTGAAACAGTTATGTTGTGAGGCATTGAAGCAAAGCATGGTTTGATTTATCTTAAGAGTCATTATAAAGACCAAAGCCACTTCACCTATCTGGAGTTGTATCGGTGTATATAGATCTGCTATCTTAATTGCTCAGTTCTCTACCATTTAGGTGCTAAATAATTTTTTTCTGTTTTATACAGAAACAAGTGATTTAACTCCTAAAGGGTATGGTGGTAATGGTATATTTCTACATTCCTTGACTGACTCATACTGCCAACATGGAAAAAAAAATGTCATTATTCATCAGATGTGACAGCATAGTGTGTCTACCTTAGAAGTTTTTATCTCCTGCCCTGTTAATGGAAGGCTCTTGCAGGCTATTTACAGAGCAGAGAGAATGTCCTGTGGTACCATACTTTTTGTTGCTATCACTGCTTGCGTTAATAAATTATTTTAATCGTATAAAATTGTTAAAATAAAAAAACAATACAAATTGCAACATGTACAGGCTCCCAGTGACCTAAAAGCTTCATGTTACATGTTTCATGATTAACTAGCATTTTTTTAAGACCACTTTGAGGAAGTGCTAGTAAGCAAGAAGGATGCATAACTTGAATATTTAACATGTTGGGAGCCTGTATAAGTTGCAATCTTCTGTACTTGTTTAAAGGGACACTATAGTCACCTGAACAACTTTAGCTTAATGAAGCAGTTTTGGTGTATAGAACATGCCCCTGCAGCCTCACTGCTCAATCCTCTGCCTTTTAGGAGTTAAATCCATTTGTTTATGAACCCTAGTCACACCTCCCTGCATGTGACTTGCACAGCCTTCCATAAACACTTCCTGTAAAGATAGCCCTATTTAGGCTTTCTTTATTGCAAGTTCTGTTTAATTAAGATTTTCTTATCCCCTGCTATGTTAATAGCTTGCTAGACCCTGCAAGAGCCTCCTGTATGTGATTAAAGTTCAATTTAGAGATTGAGATACAATTATTTAAGGTAAATTACATCTGTTTGAAAGTGAAACCTGTTTTTTTTTCATGCAGGCTCTGTCAATCATAGCCAGGGGAGGTGTGGCTAGGGCTGCATAAACAGAAACGAAGTGATTTAACTCCTAAATGACAGTGAATTGAGCAGTGAAATTGCAGGGGAATGATCTATACACTAAAACTGCTTTATTTAGCAAAAGTAATTTAGGTGACTATAGTGTTCCTTTAACAATTTGGGATAAAATAATTCATTTTATAAAGCAACCAAAATACAAAAAGTGTGCAGCGCTTGTGTGAAATACCCCTAGATATATATCAATGGTGCATACACCGTATGTGGGTGTGTAAATCAATAAAAATAAGGATAAATACCCCAATATCGATAACTTTCAGTAGGTATTGACCCTGTATACAAAAGACAGGAAACCCATAGCATAATACAGTTATGGTAAATAAATTAATGTGATGGTCTATATAGTCTAACTCACAAAAGAACTGGCTCAGGTAGTGTCACTTGGCAAGATGTTTCTTGAAAGGATTCCAAAAGGAATGGAGCTTGGTCCTCGACAAATAAGAGGAACAGGATAGGCAAACATAGATTAGAAATATAAAAAAAGTAACATTTATTCAAATAAAATCTTACATCAGTGATGCCTTTCAATAGCACAACGCGTTTCAACTATAGGATTCTTCTTCCTCAGTGCAGGAGAAGAAATGTATTTTTATTTGTTTTGGTTTGATTGACTATTTTGTTTTTATTAACAGAGCAGGACATATTAAACTCTAAATTAAATTAAGCAGATTGTGCAAAAAATGTAGTTTAAACAATAGATCTCTTTACGGGAAAAGGATAGGGAGGCGTGACTAGAGCTGCATAAACAGTGATCTAATTCCTAAATGGCAGAGAATTGAGCAGTGAGTCTGCAGGGTATAATCTAGAGACCAAAACAGCTTTATTAAGCTAAAGCTGTTTTGGTGTGTAGTGTACCTTTAAATTTAATAAACTGAAAAAAGTTGCTGTTGCTGCATTTCAAATGGATCTTGTGAAAGGTGATTGAAGTGTGATATATAGTCTGTGTGACATCTGTTCCCACATGTTTGTAATTTCGAGTATGTTGACCACCTGTTGGAATACGGATATATCTCTTAATTTTCACCAAAGATTTTTTAGTTGCCAGAAATAAATGCCATATTGAGTGAGTGATTTTGGCATAAATGTATGGTGTATATTTAATAGAGCCATACATGCATCCAGATTTATAGAGAAACATGCCAGGTAAGATATGCAAGCCCAAAATTCCCAGTTTTCAGTAAATTACATCAAAATTGAAAACCAAACACTGGAAGCCCATACGTGTGGGACGATACTGTGCTGGGGGGTGTTCAAGACCGAAATGGAAAGTATCCGGGTTAGAATTAAAGGTGAATTTCAAATTTAAAGGATCACTATAGGTTCTGTAACACAAACATGTATTCACCCCATAGTGAAAACCCACCATTTAGGAATGTCTTAAAACTTGCCTTATTTCCAGCTCTCCACTGGTCTGCTGGCGCTGGCCCCATCCCTTTGGTGACCTCATCAAAATGTCAGATTTTTAGCCTATCCAATGCTTTCATAGGGGAAAGCATTGGAATGGCTAAAATCGGCAAGGGGGCGAGGCCAAACACAGTTTGGCCCTTCAGCACCTCCTCCTAGACATGCATTGAATCAATGCATCTCTATGAGGAAAATTCAGCGTCTGCATTCTGAGCATGGGGACGCTGAACGGCAGGGCTGCTTACTATGCAGCCCTGAGCCAGGAAACTCCTCCAGTGGCCATCTAAGGAGTGGCCACTTGGATGTGTCCATAGGGGCAATGTAAACCGTGCCTTTTCTCTGAAAGACAGTGTTTGCATGAAAATGCCTGAAGGGAGCCATAATACTCACCAGAACAACTACATTAAGCTTTAGTTGTTCTGGTGACTATAGTGTTCCTTTAAAGGAACACTACAGGGTCAGGAACACAAACATGTATTCCTGACCCTATAGTGTTAACACCACCATCTAGCCCCACTGGGCCCCTCATGCCTCCATAAATATAGCAAAATCTTACTGTATTCAAGCCAGAAGCTGTAACTCTGCATGCTGTTTGCCTAAAAAAAAAAAAAAAACTGTCTGGTGTAATCATCAGAAGTGGTAGCCTGATCCAATCACAATGCTTCCCCATAGGATTGGCTGAGACTGACAAAGAGGCAGATCTGGGGCAGAGCCAGCACAGTTCAAACACAGCCCTGGCCAATCAGGATCTCCTCATAGAGATTAATTTAATCAATTAATCTCTGAGGAAAGTTCAGTGTCTGCATGACAGCAGATCTGAGTGGATTGAGGAGTTTTATGCCTCAATCAACTCTGAAGTCCCTCTGGTGGCATTCTGAGTGACTGCAACTGGAGGTGTTCCTAGCTTTCAATGTAAACACTGTATTTTCTCAGAAAATACCTGTACAGTGTTTACATGAGAGAGGCTGCAGGGAGCTATAGTTCTCACCTGAACAACCTCATTAAGCTGAAGTTGTTCAGGTGACTGTAGTGTCCCTTTAAGGTCAAATAGCTGAACTGGAAAAATTCTCTAAGTCATCTATGCTTTCAGTTCAGCTACTCTGATCTTACATTTGAAATCCCCTTTGTATTGTCAATTTAGTAAATAATATGTATATGTTTAGCCACATAAGTTGTGTACATATTACCATATGGAATACAGTGGGGAAAATTAATAGTCCTCTTTATTAGAGATGAATTTATGTTTTTTCTTAGAGTAAAAAGAAATTTATATCCATATTTGAACAGTATTTTTACGATTTGGGATTGCTAAGGAAATGAGGTAATTTGATTAAGAGACCGCAAAAATACAGAAATTACTCTTGTATTCAAGATACAGAGCAGGCTGAATCCTTAATGCATTCTAAGCTTGCATTTTACATATTGTGCAGAAATCATGTAAAAATATACATTTGTTAAACTTTTTTTTCTTTTATTTCTTGCACCTGCAAAGTGTTGTGTATTTTTAACTTCCACCAGGGGGAGCAAAAAACTATTTTGTTGCAGTGAATGTAGATATATTTTTTTCTTCTATGCTCTGACTTGAATTCAACATTCATTGAAATGGATGTGCCAGTGTTTCTTTGAGGTCCAGAATCATGCCGATTGATTAGCATTTTGCCAATTAACATTCTACATTTGTGTGGTTAACTAATCTGAAAACTAAGTTGCATGGAATTTGGATGTTCTTGCTTTAGACAGATATGTGAAAAACAGAAATAAAAATAGGCATAGGCAAAAAAATATACTCCTTGCATAGGCTGACATGCCCACTTGCCCATAATCTCTGGCTCTTCCTTGAAATGTCCAGCCCTGGAGTGTAGATCAACCAATTCTTGCGTTCTAATTCAATAGTCCCTTTAAGATGTACTTCTAATTCAACCTATATACATTTTTGTGAATATATGTGAAAAATCCCCCAAATTATTCATTTTTTTTTCTTTTTTTTTCTTCTTATTCTTCAGTACACAAACAAAATCTCTGAATCTGCTGCTATGGCAACAATGTTTTTCAACAGCCTTGTTTAACCAGGGGCAAACATTGTTTTGGCTAAAACAAATTTTGGTCCATGTTGACATTCAAAATAGAAAGGTTGTGTCCTCATGCTTTTACAAATATCAAATGGATTCTCATTCTAACGTTTTGTGATTATTAAAATGTATTCCCTGGAATGGTGCTCCTCCTGTACTGTTTCAGAAACTCTCCACAAACGCCACAATTGCATTTATTTATTGGCAAATGTTTTGTGACATTTGCAAAAATGTCTTGAATTTTGGGTGGATTTAGTCTGACAACGGTCAGATTTATTTACGGAATCTGTTGGCACTACATAAATGGCAATAAAAATTTAAATATAACTTTAATTCCTACCACTCCCCCAACTCCCTTAAAAAATTTCAATTATGCAATTGTGCAGCAGTATTGCATCAAATTTGAAGGGAGAGTGAAATTCACAGCTTTTGGCAGTATGAGTCCTCCCATACTGTGGTGGGAAGGGGGCTGTTGCTTGGCTAGTATATCTCGTTAAAGTGCTATGGGTGTAGTGCCCCTCTCTGTTAAACCCTGCAAGGTGAAACATTACAGTTTCTGGTAAACTGCAATGATTACATTGCAGTGTTACCTTCATCACTAGAGGCTGTCTTCCAAGGTTCCTAATAGACATTGGACATACTCGTGCTTTGCTGTAGGACATCTGAAAATCTTCCCCATAGAAAAGTATTGATTCATTGCTTTTCTATGGAGAAATTTTAGTGAGCTGTGCTATTCGCACATTAGGTCCCACAATCACAGTGATGTTGTGGGAGGAGGACACCTAGCCAGCGTCATTTGAGCTTTGGTGCTGTAAAAAAAAAGAGAAGAAATATATATATATTTTTTATTTTTTTTATTTACCCTTTTATGTTGGACAGGGGTAGGTGCCCCATAAAGTTAGGAACAGGGAAACTAGAGCATTAGGAATAAAGCCTTGTATTCCTAACTGTATAGTGTTCCTTAACCCCTTAAGGACCAAACTTCAGGAATAAAAGGGAATCATGACATGTCACACATGTCATGTGTCCTTAAGGGGTTAAGGTGTAGGTATAATAAATTATAGTAAAAACAAATAAAGGATTCCTAGTGCCAATGAGAGTATTAGTAGGCAGCTAAAACAACCCAAACCAGAGTCTCTTCCTTCTGGAAAAAAGTAAAGTACGGTATAAAAATAAGGGAGCAGCGCCTTGTAGATAATCTCGAATAAGGAGATGGTCACTGGATATGTGAAGAGAAAAGAACCAAGAGAAAACAATATAGTGTAGTATCTTCTGACAGTTGGCGAAAGGAGTATAAAAACACTTAAAATTTTCAGAAGCTATAGACCCGCTCCAGGTGATAGCATCTTGGTGGTACAATGCCCACCTATGTGGTGGCCCTGTAAGGCCTTGGCAGATTTTGTATCTGGATCTGATCACAGTAAAAATTGTGTGCATCTCCAAACTTGAAAGCAGTGGGTCACCGTTGTTGATTTGTATGTAAAAAAATAAAACCGCAAGTGGTGCTCACTGGTATAAAATCAAACTTAAAAATAAAATCAGAGGTCCTCACAAAAGGGAGCAAAACAATATTTTTGGCTCAATCTTAATCGTATAGGTGGTATCCCCACCAATGATATAGCTGGAGTTTTCTACTTGATAAAATCTTCCTAAACTTCCAGGAGGGTCCAGAATGGTGTTAAAAGGGCTTCAATCTTTTATTATAAATAAATATATATTAGAATACACTAACGCGTTTCACAAAGTTATAGGCTTTTTTTCCCCCAAAGTGTTTGCAGACCTCTGGACCACATGTATTTTATATAGCCGTAAAATAAAAAAAATAAACTGTTGCATGAGGTCACTGTCATGTGTGCAATAAAATGGTGTCTCGGACCATCCAAGATGGAGGACAGACATAAAGATAAACAGAGAAGGGGGTATTTGGATATTGTCAAAAGAGTGAGGGTGGGGAGAGGATAATAAATAAGATTGGTGTCCTCTCTCTCCTGTTTAGGTCACCCTCTGACCTTGATATAATACTGCTAATTGCTACACCTTCCATTCTACATAGCTCAAAAGAACTTTCCAGAAACATGTGGACAATCCTGCTCGATAGTTTATGGTTCTCTGAAGATGTGACTACATTGTGTAAATAAGGTTCTAGTTAAGGACCCAGGTTACTGAAAGGGATGATCATCACTTTGAGACTGTCTGTCTTGAATTCCAAAGCTTAAAGGAACACTATAGGCACTTATACATTGCAGGTCTAAGTGGGATAGGAACCTATATCATTGCAGTTTTAGAGAAACTGCAATGATAATTTTACAGCACTAAGGCTGCCTCCAGTGACTCTCTATCAGACAGCCATTAGAGGTGCTTCCGCGATTCTAAGGGACTCTGAGTCCCTTCAACGACATTGGATTTCCTCAAGCTTTGCATAAGGACATCAAGCATCAGTAAAAACCCAGTAGGAACAATGCTTTCTTATGGGAAAGACCTGCTGCGCATGTGCGTTGGGTCCCCACGACAGAGAGGAGGCTGAGCACTGTCAGAGCACTTGGGCATATAGGTGCTGGAATCTGGTAAGAAATGTAAACTGACCACATTTTTAAATGTTTATTCCATACTTAAAGGGACTCTCCATGCACTGCAGGTCCCCTCTCCCTCCCATCCCCGATGCTGAAGGGGTGAAAACCCCTTAAGTGACTTACCGGAGACCCCCGCCGATGTCCCTCGGCGGTGGTTTCGGGTCGCTGCAGCTCCTCCCCTTCATTACGTCAGCCGGGAGGGGGGGGGGGGGGGAGAGACTGATCCCGTCCGCCTGCTGAGGAGACCTAATGCGCATGCGCATTAGAGCTCTCCATAGGAAAGCATTGAAAAAGCTTTTCAATGTTTTCCTATAGGGAATTGAGTGACGCTGGAGGTCCTCACACAGCATGAGGATGTGCAGCGACGCTCTAGCACAGAAAACCTGTGCTATGAAGCAGGAAGTGCCCTCTAGTGGCTGTCTAGTAGACAGCCACTAGAGGAGGAGTTAACCCTGCAAAGTAATTATTGCAGTTTATGAAAACTGCAATAATTACAGTTGCAGGGTTAAGGATAGTGGGAGTTGGCACCCAGACCACTCCAATGGGCAGAAGTGGTCTGGGTGCCTGGAGTGTCCCTTTAAGTATGTTTGTTTTTGTTTTTTTAACGCCGTTACGTCGTTCTATGCCGTCGCGCTTTAAATGGGCTTTAAAGCCGTTGCGGCGGCATAGTACGCCGTAACGGCTTGCAGCCCCTGGAGGAGAGATCTACTCACCTCCGCCGCAATCCTCTTCTGGAGGGCTGCCTTACAGCCCAGGCAGCCCTCCCCCAGCAAATCAGGCCCCCGGGGGCCATGTGATCGCTCTCAAAGAGCGATCACATGGCCCCCTATAGCTGGCTGTGGATCTGCCAGCAGGGGGACTGTCTAAAATATTAGACAGTCCCCCTGCTGGTAGGTGGTGTAAAAAAAATATATTAGACAAGTGTAAATTTAAATTAAAAGTATTTTTATATATATAATATATGTGTGTGTATATGTGTGTAACGTCATACGTAATGTATTTTAATAATATTATATATTAGTATTAAAATACACTTAGAATGACGTTACATATATATATATATATATATTATATATATAATAGATATATACACATATTTTATATATATATATATAATATATATGTAACGTCATACGTAATGTATTTTAATATTAATATTATATATTAGTATTAAAATACACTTAGAATGACGTTACATATATACCGGTATGTATATATATTATATATATAATAGATATATACACATATAATATATATATATATATATATATATATATATATATATATGTATATATATATACATACGTATAATTACAATAATAAATAAATAAAATAATTAAATAAATAAATAAAATATTGAAACAAAATGTAAAATAAATTATATATTCATATGTAATTTCATTCTAACTGTATTTTGTTATTAATATATATATATATATATATATATATATATAACAAAATACACTTAGAATGACATTCTATATATATCTATCTATATATAAAATACAAATAACCACATATATATATATATATATATATATATATATATATATATACACATGTAATTACATAAAAGATTACATTAGTATACACGTAGAATTTAAATACCTATAAATGCATATATATTAAAATTCTACGTGTACATTTAAGTAATTTTTTTTAACATAATTATGTCATTGGATTAATTAAAATTTGATTGACATGCCTGACAACACAGGGAGAAAGTGCAGAGAATTTAATTTGCAAGCACTATATTTGACCCTGTAACTCTCCAAGACACCATAAAACCTGTACATAGGGGGTACTGTTTTACTCGGGAGACTTCGCTGAACTCAAATATTAGTGTTTAAAACTGGTAAATTGTATTAAAACGATGATATTTTAAGTAAAAGTGACGTTTTTTGTATTATTTTTTTTACTTACAAAAAACACTTTTATGGACTATATTACTGTTGTAATATGTTTTACTGTTTTAAAACACTAATCTTTGTGTTTAGTGAAGTCTCCCGAGAATAACAGTACCCCCCATGTGCAGGTTTTATGGTGTTTTGGAAAGTTAGAGAGTCACATATAAGGCTTGCATTTCATTTTTTTGACATTGAAATTTGCCAGATTAGTTATGTTGCCTTTGAGACTGTATGGTAACCCAGGAATAAGAATTACCCCCATAATGGCATACCATTTGCAAAAGTAGACAACCCAAGGTATTGCAAATGGGGTATGTCCAGTCATTTTTAGTAGCCACTTAGTCACAAACACTGGCAAAATATTTGTTTTTTGCTTTTTTCACACAAAAACAAATATGAACGCTAACTTTGGCCAGTGTTTGCGACTAAGTGGCTACTAAAAAAGACTAAACCTATCCCACGTGCAATACCTTGGGTTGTCTACTTTTTCAAATGGTATGCCATTATGGGGGTATTTCTCATTCCTGGGCTACCACACCGTCTCAAAGGTAACATTACTAATCTGGCAAATTTCAATTTGAAAATGGAACGTTCTATATTTGACCCTGTAACTTTCCAAAACACCATAAAACCTGTTAATGGGGGGTACTGTTGTACTCGTGAGACATCGCTGATTACAAATATGTGATTTTTTTTTGCAGTAAAACCTAACAGTGTTATGACATTCACAGCTAAAATGTGAGGCGGAACTACAAATTTTAAATAAATAAAAAAAAAATATTATTTTATTCATAATAAATTATGTTTCATATATAAATATTTGATATGAAATGAAAGCCCTGTTTCTCCTGAACAAAATGATATATAATAAGTGTGGGTGCGTTTAATATGAAAGAGGTGAATTACGGTTGAACAGACATATAGCGCAAATTCCAGTTTTTGTTTTGTTTTGATCAGAACGTGTACTATTGACTCCGTCCTGAAGGGGTTAATTTTGTGTGCATATTTGTTTAAAAGTGTTTTCTTGCTAGTTTAAAAAAAAATAGTTTTATTCTGTAGAGCAGTTAGGTGAGTAAGATTGTGGACAAGAAAAACTAAATAAATTTATTAGACCTTGCTTGCTTCAAAAATATTTGAATAAACCAGAGCGAATGTTTATGAATCTCCGTTTTTAATATTGCCAGAGGCTGAAATGTGCTATGGTGAACACCTTCATCTATAGTCAGATTCTTACATAAAGTGACACATTGCACAGTTCAGGACAATTGGAGAGTAGCTTAGCCTGGCGCTTCAATTCTTGAATCTGACAACTGTAGAAAACAATCTTTCTCTGCACTTCAGGCATTTTCAGTTGTAGCCAGAGGCTGTTTTTCAAAGCAGTTAAAATGTTTTGTTCCTTTGTTAATCTAGTTGTTTCAAGTACTGTGTTTTCTGTTCTATTCTTTTGGTGTGATTTCACACATAACTGAGCAATTAATTTAGTTCAGCTGCCTAAGATCGTGATAGTGGAATTATATTTAAAGGGACACTATAGTCACCAAAATAATTTTTAACTTAATTAAGTTTTGGTGTCTAGAGCATGCCCCTGCAGTCTCACTGCTCAATTATCTGCCATTTCAGAGTTAAATTATTATTGGTATTTATATAGCACCAACTTATTTTGCAGCGCTTTGCAATATTATAAAAGGTGGTAATTTAATGATAAGTTACACAATTACACAATGTTACAGGAACTATAGGTAGATGAGGACCCTGCTCAAACGAGCTTACAATTGAGCAGTGAAATTGCAGGGGCATGATCTATACAATAAAACTGCTTTATTTAGCTAAAGTAATTTAGGTGACTATAGTGTTCCTTTAATGAATAGACCAATGCAGAATACACATTTAGGGTTCTTTGCCACTGGAGTTTCATGAATGCATGATGAATGGAATGTAAAAGTGTTTCTTTATTAAGACTTCTTAAAGTATACTACAGCTGGTGTGATGGTTGTTGAAGCAATTGGGAACTTTCTTCTTTTTGGGGGGGTGTGGGGGTGAGCGTTCATGATATAGATGATGTTGGTAAATGTAGGCTATGTAGGGATGAGAACCATTTGGTTTAGGCTTCTGCACAGCAAAACATTATCGTAGCCAATTGCATAAATTAGGTTTCTAGGATTCCTATTATGAAGCCAGTTTATCCAGACACCAAAGGCTTGGATGGACTATATGAATTTCACGTTCTTGTAAAAACTATGGTTGCAGGATTTCTTTTGACCTGCTTCACAGCAGCACCCCCTCCAATATGGTCTTGACTGTAATGCTTCAAGGCAGCGGCTTTCTGCCTTAATACCAATTACTTGCTAGCTTAATGAGCGGATTGTTTAACCCAAAACTAGCTGTGGTTCATTTCTACCACTTCTTGTAAGAACCACCTTGCATTATTGTTAGATGGGATTCATATGAAGTAGTAAAATGTAACAAAGGGCACTTGGGTGTGTATTTTTTTTTCCCCCTTTTGTTTTCTTTCTTTCTATAATATTAATCGTGTATAAAGAGTAGTGTGCCAATTAGTGGCCAGACTCCACTGGGAAGTAATGGCTATTTTATAAATGGATTAGCTCGCACTACTGAAATTGAGCGCCTGTGTTTGCTGAGATGTGTAATCTCCCAGTCATAAAGATTTTAATCTATCTTGATGCTTTATGTAACACCTGGTCATGTGACCTGCAGCTTGTGATGTCATCTGCATGCCCTTGTTTCCTCCTCTTGATCCCAGTGCAAGGCAGCCACTAACAGCCGCAGCAAATATACAGGAGCCAGTGTGCCCTACGCTGCAGGATATTTTGTCCCCCGCCACCCTTTTTCCACAGATCTCACAAAGAGCCCTGAATGCAGAAATAAGAATGAGCTGCACTGAAAGATTTATGAAATGATACAACATGAGCGTTTCACTTACAAGCTAGTCAGCAGATTTATACTGGAATTTTCAATGCAATGGAGAATTTACCATAGCAGGGGCTGGTACACAATAGCAAGCATGAAGGTTCTTGTGTTAGAGCTGGAGCAACATCTAAAAAGGTACTTTATTTTATGTTAGAGGTTTTAACAGCACAACGAATGGGTGGCTGTTTTTGTCCTTCCAAAACAGTGTGGCTTTAAAGGACCTTTTTGTGTTTTCATACACAAAACCTAAACCGAAATCTTCAAACCCAACTGGTTTGCTGAGGACTAACTGCACGTAGTCATCGGTAACAAACTGTTGGCTTTTGTAGTGTCTGTTATGTTTACAGCATTGTAGACCTTGTAATTCTTGTTATGAATGACAACTCCCTTCAAGTCCACAGTACTATCTCACTCTGAAATAGCCCACAGTTAACTGCTTGTTAAATTAAATGTTGGATGAGTGTTCGAGCTTTTTGTTTGACATTTACTTTTATTGTGAACAAAACAGAATTATTAGTGTGAATTATTCACCGGAATACAGAAAGTTTATGGTCATGTTTGTCAGGCCATAGAGATATTCTTGTTTACATATTTGCAATTGATCATAGTTGCACAGGAAAAATACCTCTTACTTGATTTTATTCTGTTACACTACAAATTGCCTTTTTAACTTTTATCGCAGTCAAATTGAGAGCTTTAGGGAGGGCAAAAACCTCAAGAAATTAGTGCAGGGGAATTATTAACTTTCTAGGTGTTGTTTTTTCAAACTTCATTTGATGCATACATTTGCTTGGACCATCTCTGAAATTAACACCTGTTTTCAATAATGTTATGCCATGGGTTGTAATAATGTAGAATAGTTAATCACATTTGTATGCATTCTTTTGGAACAACCGCAAAAACAGATGTGAGAGAGGCTGAACTTGGACACATGTCACTGTTAGCCTATGTAACTGTGTAAGCCTTTACATAACAAAGCATATTTTATCAGGATGATTCTGTCCAGTTTATTTTGGAATTTACAAGGCTTATTTGCCATGGCCTTTAGAAATATCATGCTAGTTGGGATGAAAAGTATGACACAATCTCAGAGTTTTGGTTGATTACAGAATTGCTTTTACATTGTTGTTGAGGGGTTTGCAATTGTATTGCCACTAAATTATTTGAGTTGGTAATTGAACAATTTTGTTTCCCAACTGAAAATTACATCGCTCGTCATCATGTCATTGCACCACAATTGTATTTTTACATGATCTACCCACTATTTCCTAGACTTATAGATGTCCTGTAGTTGTGCGACAATCTGTTGTATATATCAGTCAGTGAAGAACTGGCAAACCTAGATTGCTGGATGAAAGTTTTGATAAGATATACGTAGTATGATAAAAGAGCTTACTATATAATGTTATGTTCAGATGATGTTTACGGGTGTAGAATGGATTTCTTTTTTTTATAACAGGTTTTTCCTTTTTTATTGTTGCTATTCAACAAGCTCAGTAAGAGACATTGATCTAATAGGGGTGTAGGAAAGTCACATTGGTTATACTTTGTTTTGGTTTTAGTTTGTTACAAATTGTTAGATTTGACGAGGTGTGCGATGCAATTGAAATTGAGGTGTTTTTGTCCACCTCGATGCATTATTTGTTAGCGCACTGTGCTACATTTTGTTAATCTTGTATAAGTTACTAACAAGACTTTTCACGTAAATATACAAATGCAAACTGAACATATTAAGTGTGCTAACAAATTCCGTTTGTAAAATTTAGTTTTACAAAGGGGATCTATAGCAGCAAGCAATTAACAGTCAAAATGAAGTTGAGACAGAAGGTTAATGATACCTGGCTTCTTACTGCTAGTCACATGAACTGATCAACTCTGTTAGTATTCTTCGTTGATGTGTGTATTGTCCTTAAGGTAAAGAGAATTCAAAATTTTAGGCCAAAATGGTGAACAAACCTAGCTTCTAAATCTGCCATTTTTGGCCTAAAATGTTAAATCAGAGTTCCTGACTATTAACAATTTAGTAAATAAGACCATATAGTTATCAGCATGAGAAAACATTGAATGTATGTAGGTATTTAGAGACACTATAGGCACTAAAACCACTTTAGCTTAATGAAGCCGTGTTGGTGCATAGATCATGCCCCTGCAGTCTCTGCTCAATTCTGTCATTCTGCCCTAGCTACACCTCTATACATGTAACATACACTGCTTTCTACACACTTCCTGTGAAGAGAGAACTAATGTTTATATTTCCTTTATTACAGTCGGTCTAATACAGAGGTTTTTGGGTTTTTTTGCTCTGTTTATAGCCTGCTCCTGTAGGAGCCTCGTGTGTAAAGTTCAAATAACGGAACAGGATAAAAACATTTCCAAAGCAACTAAGATCTGAAACCATTTTTATTCATGCCGGCTGTGTTACAGCCAGTGAATGTGTGGATAGGGCAGCATAAATAGAAAAAACTAAATAAAAAAATGTTTGACTCATAAATGCCAGAGAATCGAGTAGTGAGACTGCAGGCGCATGATCTATACACCAAACTGCTTAATTAAAGAACTCTATAGTTACCCAGACCACTTCATCTCAATGAAGTGGTCTGGATGAAGTGTCCCTATCCCCTTAACCATGCAATGTAAAACATTGCAGAGTTATGTCCTCCTACAGTGGCTGTCAGTATGACCGCCACTAGAAGTTCTTTCGCTGCATTTACAGATTAAAACTGTCACTTGACATGGAAGCCACATAGGAAATCTTTGATTCAATACTTTCACTTGGTAATGTTTGCGTGTGGCGGACGCGGTGCATGTGCATTAGGTCCTCAGTGGTCATCTATAAGGAGCATTGGAGTGAACCACCACAGAGGAGGCCATACCTCCTCTTATGCTGCTGGGGTAGGAGGACTAGGCAGGGGTGGGCGGTACGCAAGTAGGGCACAGAATACTTGCGTTAGAAATAGACTTGTATTGGTAACCTTATAGTGTTCCTTTAAGTTAAATTTCAGTTTCGTGCCTACAGTATCCCATTAGGAATTGTCTTCATATTGTTTCCCCTGCAAAAATAATTCTACTTAGTTATTGGGAGAAAGTTCAAAAAAGTGCATCAATCTGCAGCAGCATTTTAGTAGAAGTCGTGATGTCTGCTCCAAGGTTTAAACCTTGGGGGTTATGTTTAAGTGTTTCTGTGATAACAGTATTGCAATTACCATACGGTGTCTGTGCTTATGTGTAAGGATTTCCAGCACACAAAGTTTTTGAAAGTTTCCCCACCCTGTATATATCATCTTCACTGAATTAATTTTTTTAGACTTGCTGTGTTCTTGGCTATAAAAACCATGTGGACATTTTTTGGACTGAACATGTTTGGAAGTGTTGTCCTACAATTTGCTGATTCATGGTGATGGACAATGCTTTCAAGATGAAGCACAAAAGAGCAGAATGTCTGTTGTTTACCAACTCATACAGTCACTTTGGCTACCATTGTAGTGCCTCTCATTAGTGGATTCTCAGCAGTCTAATGTTTCCTGTTCTGAAAAGATGATATCTGTGCTGTGAAATGTGTTCTGACTGAGCTTGAATTTGGGGTATTTTGCAATTCCAAACTTTGAAGTACTTAACACAGATCTTCACCAATTTCTCAATTATGCTGTTGTCGTCTGTTTTCCCATCTGAGTCCTTTACTACTTGTAATTATGTGTGTAGATATAGCAAACACTCATTTAGCCGTTTAATTTTTTATTCATATACATTTGATGTAAATGCAACTTAATAGTTCATGCACATAGGCATTGTAAAAGTTTAAACTATAGCTATTAGAATGGAAAGGCTATTACTGTGCTTTTTCCCTATTGGCCTGTTCAATTTTTTCTACTGTCTAGTGAATATTTCTGGTTTGCAAAGAGG
This sequence comes from Pelobates fuscus, assembly GCF_036172605.1. Classification (NCBI taxonomy): domain Eukaryota; kingdom Metazoa; phylum Chordata; class Amphibia; order Anura; family Pelobatidae; genus Pelobates; species Pelobates fuscus. The sequence continues at coordinate 376,453,954 of NC_086317.1, read as the reverse complement.
GACAAAAAGTTACTGAGACATTTGTAGCTGCCAAAATCAGTTACCTGGGTAAATCATCTCAAACCATGGATATGGTATATTAACCAGTTATGCTTTTGCTAGTTAAATGTATTTTATACATTTGGAGTTCAGCTAAAAATGTGACTTGTAACAAATACCTACGTGCAAGCATTTTAATATCCTTTTCATAGAACATTGATGCTTTCTTGGGAATAAACCAACTAGGAAACTAAACACAGATCCATCGCTCATGTCAAAAGCATTATTAAAAAACAATTCACTGTTGCAGGCTTTTAAGGATTAATGGGTCCATTTGATGACTTATACTGTAATAGTGCTTATGCTAGGTGGAGGTGGCTTGACGACACAACAGTAGACCTGGAGCCTTGATAAATACAATTGAATATAGGGAGATTAGGTAGAGTTTCCACTTTATTCCACTGTTTCTGTTTGTTATGTAAATGTAACAGATCATTTAAAGAATGCCTGGCTGCCTTGGGCAGCATTTGAAATCTCACCATTTTAGTTTTTTTTATTAAATTGTGTAGTGTAAACGTACCATGCTAGTGTAGTCACTTGAAAAGTAAGAAGGAGAAAAAACACTTATTTTTTATTTATGTGGCAACCAGAAAAACAAAACAAAAAAACAGAGTATAGTCTGCTATCACACTCAAGCCTCTCTCCTGTTTTGTTTTATAAAGTCTCACTTTTTGAAAGCTTAATTTACCAGACCAAGAAGAACTCACATTCACAAATTTACTAGGTGAAATTCTAGGTTTCCTAGAATAGATTGTACTATATGAGTACTAAGGGAAGCTTGTCTAGGTTTTTATATTTATTTCTGACTTTTGCTTGCCAACTGCCCATTGAAACAGAAAAAAAATTATGGCAAATATTTTTTTCATTTAAACATTTGTGCGTCTTTTAGAAACATGTTTATCATCTGAAATGTATTTGTTACATTTTTCTTTTGCCTGTGCCTCCCTTTCATAGTCTCATGTTTAGCCTAGGCACCATCTTATGTTTTGCCTGAAGCAGTCATCCTTTTTTTTCCCTACCTAGAATGCCCGGATTTAGCTTTTTTAATTGTAACTTAAAAACAAGCCTTTCTGCTTTCTTCCTTCTATTTGACCTTGTGTGAGCGAACACGGATGAAATCTGTCTGAGCTCTTACTAAATGACACCTTTATTCCCTTTACATCTTATCAGTAGCTTCAATACTCTGTTAATTTCTTCAGGCCATCACTTCCAAATACCCTGCTATCTCTTGTATATTATCATTACACATACATATCTCATTATATACTTTAGATTGTAAGCTCACGGCTGTCTGTCTAAGCACTTTGTATAAGAGAGCTTCAGTGGCTAGATCTTGGCTTACGGGCAGGGCCTTCTTTACCTTTTGTATTGGTCTGTGCACATTGTATGTTGTACCCTAATTGTACAGTGCTACATAAAATGTTGGAGTTTTTATAAATGCCAAAAATAATAATAATAAAAACCTATTTTAATTGATTTAGTGTACCTTACCAGATGTTTTGTTGCTTCCCGAGTTGCCATTAGGGGCAGTAGGTACTGTACTATACATACTGCACCGGCTGTGTGTGTCCACTAGATGGCAGTGCAGTACCGCAGGCTGTGCCTGGAGCATTGTTTGTTTGTTTCAGTCGGTTGGCAGGTGTTGGCAGCAGTCTATGGCCGCTCCTGGCAGTGTAATCCCCATCAGGACGGCTGGATGGAGAGTGAGCTTTAATTTCCTGGCTGTCGGTAAGGTGCAGCCCTCATGTTAGCGCTTAGTGCAGTGTCAGGGCTACACAAGGTACCATGATGGGGCGCTGAGCTTTCTGAGCGCCCAGCCGCCTGCACATACACTTTGCTCAGGCAAAATGCAGGGAGTGCCATGTTCCCCCGTACCCACTAATGCTGCCAGTGTGCCCCCTGCACTCCTAGAGCTGCCATGTGCCCTCTGTACCCCCTAGAGCTGCCATTTGCCATCTGTACCCCCTAGAGCTGCCGTGTGCACCCTGTACCCCCTAGAGGTGCCAGTGTGCCCCCCTGGACCCCTAGAGGTGTCAGTGTGCCCCCCTGGACCCCTAGAGGTGCCAGTGTGCCCCCCTGGACCCCTAGAGGTGCCAGTGTGCCCCCCTGGACCCCTAGAGGTGCCAGTGTGCCCCCCTGGACCCCTAGAGGTGCCAGTGTGCCCCCCTGGACCCCTAGAGGTGCCAGTGTGCCCCCCTGGACCCCTAGAGGTGCCAGTGTGCCCCCCTGGACCCCTAGAGGTGCCAGTGTGCCCCCCTGGACCCCTAGAGGTGCCAGTGTGCCCCCCTGGACCCCTAGAGGTGCCAGTGTGCCCCCCTGGACCCCTAGAGGTGCCAGTGTGCCCCCCTGGACCCCTAGAGGTGCCAGTGTGCCCCCCTGGACCCCTAGAGGTGCCAGTGTGCCCCCCTTGACCCCTAGAGGTGCCAGTGTGCCCCCCTTGACCCCTAGAGGTGCCAGTGTGCCCCCCTGGACCCTTAGAGGTGCCAGTGTGCCCCCCTGGACCCTTAGAGGTGCCAGTGTGCCCCCCCCGGACCCTTAGAGGTGCCAGTGTGCCCCCCCCGGACCCTTAGAGGTGCCAGTGTGCCCCCCCCGGACCCTTAGAGGTGCCAGTGTGCCCCCCCCGGACCCTTAGAGGTGCCAGTGTGCCCCCCCGGACCCTTAGAGGTGCCAGTGTGCCCCCCCGGACCCTTAGAGGTGCCAGTGTGCCCCCCCCCGGACCCTTAGAGGTGCCAGTGTGCCCCCCCCGGACCCTTAGAGGTGCCAGTGTGCCCCCCCCCCCGACCCTTAGAGGTGCCAGTGTGCCCCCCCCCCCGACCCCTAGAGGTGCCAGTGTGCCCCCCCTCCCCATGTGGGAGGTCACTATACGCTGTCCGGCACACACAGGGTGTTTGTGGGCGTGTCTCCGGGCTCGGTGGGCGGGGCTGTGTGGGAGCATTATGCAAGGAGCCTGGGAAGCGCTGAGCTGGGACATTTCTTCCCGCAGCGGCTGCAGCATCCGACCGCCATCCATCCATCCATCCCGCCCTGCATGGCTGCCCCCCGGCCGGAGCCCTGAGCCTGCCCGCCAGCCCGGTGATACACTGCGGCCCTGGCTGCAGCAATGGATCTCGGGGTCTGCCAGCTAAGACATTTCTCCATCTCATTCCTGTCCGCCCTGCTCGGCACAGACAGCGCTGCGCTCACCCTCGACAATAGGTAACAGGGGCCACGGCGCTCTCATAGGGGGGAGGGGGTCTGTCCTACGGCTAGGATGCCGTGTGGGCTAGGTAGGGTCACTGAGGGCTATTAGGATGCCGTGTGGGCTAGGTAGGGTCACTGAGGGCTAGTAGGATGCAATGTCGGCTAGGTAGGGTCACTGAGGGCTAGTAGGATGCAGTGTCGGCTAGGTAGGGTCACTGAGGGCTACTAGGATGCAGTGTCGGCTAGGTAGGGTCACTGAGGGCTACTAGGATGCAGTGTCGGCTAGGTAGGGTCACTGGGGGCTAGTAGGATGCAGTGTCTGCTAGGTACGGTCACTGAGGGCTAGTGGGCTAGGTAGGGTCACTGAGGACTAGTAGGATGCAGTGTGGGCTAGGCTGGGTCACTGAGGGCTGCTAGAATGCAGTTTCTCCTAGGTAGGGTCACTGAGGGCTAGTAGGATGCTGTCGGCTAGGTCGGGCCGCTAGGATGCAGTTTCTGCTAGGTAGGGTCACTGAGGGCTACTAGGATGCAGTGTCGGCTAGGTAGGGTCACTGAGGGCTACTAGGATGCAGTTTCTGCTAGGTAGGGTCACTGGGGGCTACTAGGATGCTGTATCAGCTAGGTAGGGTCACTGAGGGCTACTAGGATGCAGTGTCGGCTAGGTAGGGTCACTGAGGGCTAGTAGGATGCTGTGTGGTCTAGGTAGGATGCAGTGTGGACATGCTGTAATGTGTAATTCTGCCTCTCTGCGTTGTCTTTCAGCTCCTCCGGTGCCAGCGTTGTAGCCATAGACAACAAGATCGAACAAGCCATGGTGAGTACTGTGTGATCTCATTACTGATATATAGTGTGGGCAGGCTCTCGTCACTGATGCACTGCTCTCATTACTATGTACATCCTCTATAATGGCATATATACTGTTTGCCGACCCCCTGTATGGGGATATATGCTGTATGCCCACCCTCTGTATAGGGATATATGCTGTATGCCCACCCTCTGTATAGGGATATATGCTGTATGCCCACCCTCTGTATAGGGATATATGCTGTATGCCCACCCTCTGTATAGGGATATATGCTGTATGCCCACCCTCTGTATAGGGATATATGCTGTATGCCCACCCTCTGTATAGGGATATATGCTGTGTGCCCACCCTCTGTATAGGGATATATGCTGTGTGCCCACCCTCTGTATAGGGATATATGCTGTGTGCCCACCCTCTGCATAGGGATATATGCTGTGTGCCCACCCTCTGCATAGGGATATATGCTGTGTGCCCACCCTCTGCATAGGGATATATGCTGTGTGCCCACCCTCTGCATAGGGATATATGCTGTGTGCCCACCCTCTGCATAGGGATATATGCTGTGTGCCCACCCTCTGCATAGGGATATATGCTGTGTGCCCACCCTCTGCATAGGGATATATGCTGTGTGCCCACCCTCTGCATAGGGATATATGCTGTGTGCCCACCCTCTGCATAGGGATATATGCTGTGTGCCCACCCTCTGCATAGGGATATATGCTGTGTGCCCACCCTCTGCATAGGGATATATGCTGTGTGCCCACCCTCTGCATAGGGATATATGCTGTGTGCCCACCCTCTGCATAGGGATATATGCTGTGTGCCCACCCTCTGCATAGGGATATATGCTGTGTGCCCACCCTCTGCATAGGGATATATGCTGTGTGCCCACCCTCTGCATAGGGATATATGCTGTGTGCCCACCCTCTGCATAGGGATATATGCTGTGTGCCCACCCTCTGCATAGGGATATATGCTGTGTGCCCACCCTCTGCATAGGGATATATGCTGTGTGCCCACCCTCTGCATAGGGATATATGCTGTGTGCCCACCCTCTGCATAGGGATATATGCTGTGTGCCCACCCTCTGCATAGGGATATATGCTGTGTGCCCACCCTCTGCATAGGGATATATGCTGTGTGCCCACCCTCTGCATAGGGATATATGCTGTGTGCCCACCCTCTGCATAGGGATATATGCTGTGTGCCCACCCTCTGCATAGGGATATATGCTGTGTGCCCACCCTCTGCATAGGGATATATGCTGTGTGCCCACCCTCTGCATAGGGATATATGCTGTGTGCCCACCCTCTGTATAGGGATATATACACTGTAAACAGGATTCCAGTACTAATATATATACTCTCTCAGTATTGCTGTAGACATCCTCTCAATACTGTTGATATACACAGCATGCAGGCTCTAAATACTGCTATACAAAGCACACAGGATCACACGCTATATGGTTTATACACTGCATGCAGGTTGTCTATATATGGTTTATATACTGCATGCAGGCTGTCTCTATATGGTGTATACCCTGCATGCAGGCTGTCTCTATATGGTGTATACCCTGCATGCAGGCTGTCTCTATATGGTGTATACCCTGCATGCAGGCTGTCTCTATATGGTGTATACACTGCATGCAGGCTGTCTCTATATGGTTTATACCCTGCATGCAGGCTGTCTCTATATGGTTTATACCCTGCATGCAGGCTGTCTCTATATGGTTTATACACTGCATGCAGGCTGTCTCTATATGGTTTATACACTGCATGCAGGCTGTCTCTATATGGTTTATACACTGCATGCAGGCTGTCTCTATATGGTTTATACACTGCATGCAGGCTGTCTCTATATGGTTTATACACTGCATGCAGGCTGTCTCTATATGGTTTATACACTGCATGCAGGCTGTCTCTATATGGTTTATACACTGCATGCAGGCTGTCTCTATATGGTTTATACACTGCATGCAGGCTGTCTCTATATGGTTTATACACTGCATGCAGGCTGTCTCTATATGGTTTATACACTGCATGCAGGCTGTGTATACACCGTGTCCGGCCCGGGTAGTCAGGCCGTACAGGAGCCGCTCGGTGTGATGATGGAGCGCCGCTCTGGGTGCTGTTGCGCTCTCACGCGATGCCCAGCTCGCTGTTACTAGGCAGGAGGAGAACCTTTAACCTCGGCTATAAATATCTCCGCTGCCGATTGGCTACCAGGACGGAGAGGGCGTGCCTTGTGCGGTGACGTCACGGAGGAGGAAAGCACTATGCGGCAACCTGCTCGGCTCAGACTAGTTGCAGCCGGTGTGCGCCGGGCTGGCAGGCTCGGAGATGCTGCTATTGTTATGGGAAGCCATGCTGTATCCATTGCATGCTGGGGGATGTCCTGCATGGAGACTATCTCAGTGCAGGGCCTCTCCTGCACTCATAATATGATATACCAGTGAAAAGCCAGTCATAAAAATATACTTATATTAGTAAATGTCTAAATGTAAAATATATTCATGTTAGCATAATTTTAAATAATTTAATGGGATCTAAAATGGTGTCTTTAATTATTCACAGTAATCTCTAATTATAAGCATTGACATTGCTTACATTATAAACTGATAGAATCAGACATATGTAGTATCCACAGAACCTAGCAACCAGTGTCTGAATGTACATATGATAAACATGTTTGCATCCACTTATTGCTCCATTTTGGTGGAAGTTGACAACCATGAGATATTTGTATATTTTTGGAGGTTTGTAGAAATTGCCTGCTTTAAATCAGTGCCGTCCATCCCTTTCATTTGCTCAGCTATCAGAGTGACAACCTTCCTTATTTGACATTACTGTTTTTCTAATACAAAGCAAAACTTTTTTACAACACTTTCAATATTTAGCTTTACTTTAATATCCCCCTACCCGCCCCCTTTTTGCGTTTTCATTGTGTTTTTACTTTTTTTTTGCCCATTTATGCTTAAATCCTTTATTTAGGTCTATAAAATAAAAATCTAAATTGGTTATAGAAGCAAATATTGACACTTATGGCAATATTATCCAGTGTCTTATTTAATTTTAGTGATGTCAAAATGGACATCCAATATGGGTCAAAACCAGGTTCCCCCCCCTGTTTATCAGATACCTTGTGTCATAATTACTGTAGCCATGGTGACCAAATGGACCAAATTATTTTGACTTCAAGAACCAGAATGGCATGCATTTAAAATGGCTTAACATTATAAATATAATTTGGGAAACACTGAAGACCCTGGGTTCACAAGACAACAATGCTCCTGAAATTGAGATGCTGTTGGATGTAGGCATCCAAAGAATATTTTGTGTTTGAGGCTAAAAGGTATTCCTTTCTGTGATGAAGAGTCCTCATCATGATGCTTACCTCTTTTAAATGCCACATCAGTGTGCATCATTGTAATGATCACTATTAAAATGAACATTTAAATATGTTTATAAAGAGTAGAAGCAAAGTAAACAAATTCCTGAGGGAGCAGATCCCTGAGATATGTTGTAAACACTACTGAGATGCCCACAGTATAAGAACACTAAGGTGTTTTCTAGGGTTGTCATGCAGATTCAACCACCAAATCTGTACTCGGGACCTATGCTGCCAACAGGAGCTATTGACAGACACTTAATTTGTAATTTAAAGGAACAAGGCAATAGTTAATATTTCATACATTTCAAATTTGTATACTTGTAATATTACTATTACCACTTGTGTCTGCAAGTTTGAATATATTTTAGCTGTGTGATCTCCATCTTAAATCCACATAAAGCTTAAGGGAAGAGACTTTAAAATAAACTGTACAGGAAACTGCACAGAACTCATGCTTCAGTGCTAATCACTGTAGAGTCCAGGGCAATAGGTTCCCTGCAGCTCTGGCCAGTCAGCATTGACAGATATAAAGATGCTTTGTATCGGTAGGGTCAGCAGTAGTTTCCCTAATCCACTGTAACCACAGACCTCAGACGCACCAGACAGATCAAAGTTAAACTTATTTGTGCTACTGCGAGGCTGTCTAAATGGCCAGGTCTAGCCTATAAGCATGTTCATTAATCGTACTGTTATTTTTTGCTTGTGCTTGCTATATGGTCTAATATCTTGTGTTCAAAATTTGATAATTTTTTTCCTCCCTTTTTTAGGACTTGGTAAAGAGCCATCTGATGTATGCTGTCCGTGAAGAAGTTGAGGTTCTGAAGGAACAGATCAAGGAGCTTATTGAGAAAAACTCTCAACTGGAGCAGGAGAACAGTTTGTTGAAGACTCTGGCAAGTCCAGAGCAGCTTGCCCAGTTCCAGGCCCAGCTCCAGAGTGGGTCTCCTCCCTCATCCTCATCTGGTTCACAGCCTACGGGAAATACCCCAGCATCCACTCAGCCCGCATCACAAAGTTCAGGACCATCTGCATAACAGCTTTAAATATGGTCACAAAGCCTGTCCTAGCGTATGTGGTCACAAACATGACAACAAATACTAAAGGGTTTTGTTACCGTTTGACACTATTCTTCAGAAGGCTGGAATGTATAATATCTGATGGCAACTTTACTTCTGGATGCATTAAAATATTGACTTCAAACTTTACTGGAAAGGCTATTAAAATGTTAGCCTTTCATATAAAAATGAAGTGTCCTGATAATTTCATCAAAATCCCTACGTTTATGCTAACAATGGATGTGCCTCTGATCTACGCATATTTAATACACCGATATCAATTGTGCATCCAAGTCTTTGACACTGTTTCCAAACTTGCTGCAAGTATGCCTTTTCCTTTCAGTATTAAAGAGCTGTTTCAAACACCCAACTCATCTTGACTCAACAGAATATTTATATTTTAAAGTGCGTTGGATTGGGAATATACCATCTTCCTACATGGACAACAGCAGACTGTAAATACCAGGAACTGTATAATGTAGGAGCTGAGATTCGTCACCTTCCCAGTTATTTTTTTGTTCATTTTTTTTTTATTATTTGATTTTATTCTGCTCATCCTGTTCTGCGCTGTAAATGATGCACAACCTACTTATGCGTAAGGGTGATTGAACTGGATGGGAGATTACATGTAGATTTTCTTCATTTTGCAAATGGGCTAGAACCTTCTTGAAAAAAAAATCACATACTGATGTTCCTAGTAGTTAAAGGTATTGAAGTATAGTACCTGATTATCTTTTATCAGTCAGCTGAGTCCTTAGTTTGCTATTCTTCTCTCAATCTTATGCTGTTCATAAATTGAACAGTTTGAGAAGAAAATGCTGTTGGAAACTAGGATAATTTCAATGAAGTTAATTTGCCTATTGTATATTTGTGTATGTAGTGTAAGTACTCTGTAATATAGAACCCTTGTAAGTACTACTTAGGTTGTACAGATTGAAATTTAGTGGTTTCATTGGCTGATGAATTGTTTGAATAGTCCTTTTATTATTATTATTATAATTATTATTGTTTTTTTTTTTTAAAGCTGCTATATCCTTATGTGCCAGAATAGCCCTAGGTTTGCATTCATCAGGCACTAAAAAGGTGTTAGCCAGGAATTCATCTGCACAGCTCTTTAGAACTTGGTAGATTTGTGCACTTTTTTTGTGTGTGTATTTTTCCAAATTTGCCTTGACTGGTAAGAATCTTTTTGAAGAGCCACTTCACATGATTTTTTTTTATTATTATTATTTTTGGTTTAAACACTCCCAGATGCTGACCACTTTCTGCTAACACAATGGGATATACAATACAAACTGTACGATAGTATGCATACGTTGTGCATGGTCTCTAAACAGTTGTAACACGTCAATGTATTTAACTGTTGCACTTGTCAACTTTCAATAAAGCATACATTGTTGGTTAAGAGATGCCTTTTTGTAACTGCTTGATCAAGCTTAATATACAGAATACCTAAAACATATGATGGATAGTGTTTGGTGCACTCGGCAGTCAAAGGAATAATTGATGTGCTTGATTAGGTGTCTGTATTTCTTTTTATGGATATCCTGTTTCTCTTGGTTATTATACATTTGCACAAGAACAGTGGTAAAGGACACTGTTTGGTTTGGCTTTGCTACAAGCTTTTTATATCAACCCTTCTAGACTCCATATCATAAGACTCTTTTCTTTGTAATGTCATCTTTGCCGAACACTGGAAAAAATTCTTGAGTCGGTTGTATGTGTGTGATTGTGCTGGAGCCCGTATCATGTCATTCATGTGAAAATGTTCACATCTACCACTTTTCTGTGTCAAGGCAATTTAAATTACAGAAATGTGGTAGTTTTCCAATAAAAAAAACAAAAAAAAAAACTGCTGTGGAAATAAGCAGTGATGCTGAGCTTAGTAAATCTATTCTAAAACACATATTCACTTGGCAAAAATCTAAATCCATACCTCTCCCACTAAGCTGCAAAGGGTTTTCCATGCAAACAACCTAAAGTGTATGAGCATTACATGGAAAATGAGGTGTGATTTAAAAAAAAAAAAAAAAAAAAAAAAAGTTGGCATTAGATTTCAAACTTAGAACATCCATATTATTTATGTACTCCTATTTACAGAGTTACGGTATTCACAAAAGTGAGATTTTAAAGTGAAAGTCAAATTTAAGGTAAAAATATCCAAAGCGGAAACCTTTTCAGCTATGCTTCCAGTTTTGCTACTTTAGCCTTAAAATTTAAATTCACTTTGAATTTTCACTTGTGAGTAACCCTTGTTGGTGTTTTAGGTATCGTCATTACTGGCTCCCAAAATCTATTTTATTTTCTAAAATGCATCTGTTCTGTAGTTAATCCCCTCTAACTTAAGGAAAATGTGATTTGACAATCTTTCCATTGAACAGAGAACCAAATATCTCTACATATGTAGTTTCCAGATGAATCATCCTTTTCATAGTTAATTTGAAAGGAGAATGCTTTAGGATACGACGCTAAAGAACATGTTGGCACTACATACATAATTGTAATTTAAATAAGTATAGTTTCGTAATTATCACTGATGCCCAAACAGCCCAGCCATTTTCATGATAATTTCCCTTTGTTCTTTATTAATTGAAATCTGTTCTTTTCAATCAACTGCATTCTCTACTGAAATGAAGAATTTAAGAACATTGACGTGCACAAGAAAGCTATACCTTATCAGTCACATATTGCAACAAGTATTTTTTAGCAATATTTTCATCAAAAGATATCACAAGACAAAATAAGGACTACGTTGTCATATGCATTTTTCTGATAAAAAGTGACAAGAAGTGGAGCTTCCCCTCCGTCGACATTTGTCATTTCTCCCAGTCGTCTGGTGACAGCTATGAGGAAAAAGGCAATGTCTATAGAGGCTCCCGTGATCTTGCTGGATACTCCATAGGCATCAGTGTTGAACTCTTGCAGGCTCCTGGTAGATGAAGTGCCAGTTGCTAAAAAGGACCCACTGGATAGACATGGCGGTGGCAGCACAAGTTAAGTAAAACTTACCTTTCCCTGCTCCCTCTGGATCCCCCATCGAATGTCTTGCCGAAGGTGACCGCTACTTTAAGTGCTTAAATAATGTTTACTTTGATGAGAAACTTTAGAAATACTGAGAAAGTTCTGCATCAAAGACTTTAAAAAGAACCTCTCTGTTGTCAATATCTTTAACAAGTTTCTATGAAATCCTTGTACTAGAAAAAAATTTGTAAGGCAGTTTGCTTCATATATAGAGCTGTGCCATGAGGTCTTGAAGTAGAAGTACTCACTATGGCATAGCTTCTGATGGACATTGTGTTTTTATATAAATTTACTTAAAACTAATGTTTGTACATTTAAAAGAATTGGGCAGGATTCCAAACATAAAATAAATTGAGGCCGGGGAATTGTAATAAACACTTGAACAGGGTAATTCACTTAAGTGAATTGAAAGAGGCAAACTATAACTTTACACTCTTATTCCTTCTCTATATTTTGTGACCCCAGTGTCTACGTTTAGTGAGAATAATGGAATATATAAATACAATGTGACCTAAAACAGAAATAGTCCTTTTGAGAGCTACATAATGGGCAAAAGTAATCATTACTTTTAAATATAGAAATGTACATGCCCTTTGAAGCCCCTATCATTAATTTAGTTCTACAGGATAGGGTCCCATATTCTCTCATGGTTTCATGACCAGCACAGAATGTTGTGGTGGGTGCCAACATGTGAACACTTGAATCCGCTTATAGAGCACTACACACGGTCAATGATATTTTAATAACCCCAAGCTCATTGGAGGATGAGACTGCTGGTTAGAGGCAGCCTACCCTTGGTAAAGTGTCAATGTGTTAAAATGTCTGCCTCATGTGAATCCAGAAGTATAGGATTACATAAGGAGCACGTGAGATTTAAAAGCTGTGTAAATGGGGGGCGTGGGTGGAGGGTTTGGAAGAGCAGATTTTTCTTTTTTGCTTTTCTGCAATCTTAACTCTCGTTCGCGCTCTGTATGAATGTGCCTGTACTGCAAGCAGTGCTCCTCTATCCACCGTAAGAACTGCGGAGACTATGTTCCCAATGCAAATATATTAAAGGAACACTATAGTATTAGGAATGCATATCTGTATTCCTAACACTATAGATTCTCTGTCCCTACTCTTATTCAGGTCCTCCCACTGGGTGCATTACAATTAAAAACAAATGAGGAGTTATTGTTTCTTTGGCAATGGCCTTTCCAATACTCTTCGAAGAGGAGTATAGGAGACCTAATCTGCATTTGTGGCAAGTGTGTACAAACTTCCCCATAGGAAATCAATACTTTCCTATAGGAGCTTCCAGTTCATCTGACAGTATTACGCTAAGGATGGACTTAAACCTGCAATATAAACATTGTAGTTTCTTAAAAACAACCATATATATATATTTTACAGTGGGAAACTGCACCCCGACCACTTAATTGAAATGAAGTGGTCTGAGTTACTAGTGTCGCTTTAAAGGAATAGCGAGACTTTCCTGTTAAGTGAAGTGAGCTATGCACCCATCTACTCATTCCCACAATGTACTTGGCCTAGTCCCAGAAAGTAATGTGTGGAGCAAAGTGCATTGAAATCTGAAAACTTGTTAGGGAATGTACAACGTAGCATTATTATTTCTAATGATTATTTATATATCTAATAGTGGGATAACGGGAGAGGCTGGAAGCAAATTCCTAACATAATTTATCTCTGCATTTTCTAATACATAGGCTATCCTAAAAAGGTTACCTATTTGATAACTATTTGCTCCCCCTCATGTATCAGATGACACATAATGCAACTTTGTGTTTTTTGCTATGCAAATATAACTTTTGTCGTGCACAGTATAGAGACAAAGAACAATGTAAAACTGAGCTTGTTAACACTATTAATTTAGAAAGTGTACTAAATACCAAAAAAAAAAAAAAAACACTAAAACAGCTGCATCGTTTTGGTGCATAGATTCTATCCTTTTAGTCTGAGAAATGGCAATGTTTAGATTTGTCTGAGAATACTGAAAATATCGGACTAATAGTTCAATAAAAATATTTAAAAAAAAAAATAAAAATCCAGAGTGCATGGACTATTTGGAATTCTTATATATACAAGATCCAGCACACTCACTCGTTCACTAAACGGCAACCTCAACACTCACACCATTTAAGGTTTTTTTTTTTTTTTAATATATATATATATATATATATATATATATATATATATATTTATTTTTGGTAGTGCTATTTTACCCCAATTCCCTGTTTAAATATACTTTTCTGTGTTCTTTGAAGCCATCTGAAATCTTTTTGTATTGGGTATGGAAAATAAATGAATATAGTACCAGTATAAAGACACACATGTGGTTGTTGTTAACCTGTGCTTTTTCACTTGTGACTCGTTTATTTTGATTCTTTGCCTATTGTTCTCGTACTACAACTTTTAATCTGTTTGGTGTCATGGATGAATAAATAAGGTGATGTCGAGCAATGCAAATTAATGTTGTGGTTCCTGCTGAATACTAGCTACTTCGTATTTACAACCCTTTGTATGCAACTTATCATGTTCATATCTTCAGTTGGTTTTGTTTTCATTCTGACAGGAAATAAATGTAACTAATCTCTCACTATCATTGAAAGGGAGGGAGGAGGTCTAATTGTCTGCCAGCAGTCCATGTAGCTTAGTCGTCAAAAGGGTTTTAAAGGAAGCTTGTAAGACCCAGACATTGAGTTGTTTAACATGTAAATGCCAGCCATTTGTATTTAAACACTTGGCAGAATGTGCATTTTTATGTTTTTGGTCTATTAACATTCAGGACAGGGTTATTCATTAAAATGTTAATTTTTGGGAATTCAAAGTGATTTTCAAATTGTAGGCCAAAGTTGCCAAAATCAAAACATACCTAGCCTAGAGATTTTTGGTATGGTTATTGGGCCTGAATCTGGAATTCCTTTTGAATTCCAACACTTTAGTAAGTAACCCTGCTAGTATACACTACAGGACGGATTTTGTGGTTAAAAAGTATGTACGCCTTTTGTTTAGAGGGCTTGTAATGGAGTATCCCCAACCCCAATTTGTTAGTAAACTGAAGGGGGTCAGTGATTGGTCAACCCCACGGCTGGGGTGTGGTATGTTGCAAGGTTGTGTGAAGGATGGTCATCACAGCTTATGCAGTAAGACTTGAAGATTCCCTGTTTGGTTTATGGATGCTTTATTGTCATGTACCTGTCTGTTATTTTAGTGCAGACTTTGTTCTGTGCCTCTGATTAAACTAGAATGTTGGAGACGCACAGTTTTCATTCTAAGTTGAATCCACATTTGATGATGCCTTCCTTGCCTCTGAGTCCGACCACTGGGTGCCTCACCGCCCGGAAATGGATCCTTCCGCTGAAGGTGGACTGACTGCGCTGCGCACGTTGTCACACCCTCCTCCTCATAGAAGAAGGAAGTCCCGCCGGCCCGCAAAGGTGCTGTGGCTGTGCGCAGCGTAATGATGGGGGGTGACACATGACACTGGAAGTCATGGCACCCCCCTAGTTAGTGGCATAGAGGGGCATTAGCTACTAGGGATGTGCATGGGCAAAAAATTTGGTTCGGCACTTCCGAAATTCGGGACTTCGGCGGTTCAGGACTTTGGCAATTCCCTACCACTAACCTTACCCCTACTAGGGTTAGGGGTAGGGTTGGGGTTAGGGGATAAGTTAGGGGTAGGGTTAGATTCCTGTCATCATTCCCTTAATTTTCCCTCACCTGTTTTGGCATTTTTTAGAAATCCAAAGCACTTCGGCACTTCCAAAATTTGGCAGTTCGGTTTGGCACTTCTGTCCGAATTTAAATTCGGAACGAAACGAATTGCACATGTCTATTAGCTACATCTAACTGACAAGGCCCCCAAAAAGCTGAAAAGATCGTCCATTTTTCAGCATTTTGGATCTGAACTGATCTCGTGGACGGAATTAGTCTGATATGCAAATGAAATAGGTTCTATCTGTAATGGAACTTTACCCGTTCCTAGATTCTTTTTTTTTTTTGCAATGTTTCTCATAGTTTGTCATTACTTGGTTTCAAAGATTTTTCCATCTTTTACAAAGCTCCTCATAAGCCCCAGTTTGAATGAATGGTGGTCTGAGGTTCAGTAACGTTATATATTTCATCCATCCACAGCTATTAACGTATCTAATATTCTCCATTTGCCTGGAGGTGTTGGTGTAAGAGGATCTTAATAGGAGTCAAATTGACCAATTATATAAAACTGTGATGTCCTAGCCATTTATTAAGGCCAGGTCTGAAATCGTCACCTGACAAATCATTAATATCAGCTAAAACTGTTCATGTTCTAAAAACCTTGTAAACCAGAGTAATCGAAAGCATCCACAATTGGCTGGTCAAGGCAATTGGCACGTATGTTATTGGCCAGTTGGTGCCCAATGCTTTAGTCATATCCATCCACTAAGCATTAGGAAACACAGTGGATGCAAATAGACTCAAGGCAAGAAATGATCAGATGTTAAAGAGAATTTTGTAATAGTTTTAAAGTATACTCAAATAAATATGATTGCCATACCATGTGATTAATGGTCTCCAAATGGCTGAGCTCAACTGAGGTTTCCAGTGCCATATTAATACACAAGATCCAGTGCACTCACTCATCCACTAAACAGCAACTTCAAAGTGAACAGCTTTTTAGTGTTTTTTTTTTTTTAAAACCTAATTTAGACAAAAATAATGGGGGTTTAGTTATATATATTTAGTATATATTTAGATCATACATTGCATATAACCTACCACAACATACCATATTAAAGCAGGGGCTATAGCAATGGGTGCCTAGTTGTCAAACTGTTCTAACATGGATCGACAAATTACTCTGGGAGGGCTCCAGGGCATTCTTGCCACCATAAGTACTACAGAGGACTGTAGTGGTATTGTTGCGTGTAGTGTTCTTTTAATAGCTGTCCCATGATATTAATCTGATTTTTACCAACATGAACTGTCAATGGTATAGGGCCAGCATATTCTGCAGCCCTATACCTTTGACAATGTAGATTTAACATTGCAATTAAATAAGACATTATTACGTATAGAAAGAAATGCTAAAGTCAAGCTTGTAATGTGTGTGTATATATACTTTTTCTCATTACTAATATTTAGCTGATGTTTTCCTTTTCCATAACATCATTAATGGTAAGAATTTCTGAACTATAGTTCTTTAATCTCACGATTATTATTATAACACCAGTACAGGCATTCCTCACTTAACGACAGAGTTCCGTTCCTACAACTCAGCCGTAAAGCGAACTGGTCGGTAAGCGAGGATACTTCACACCAGAGAGACAACCAAGTCGCGCATGCATTAGAGAGCAGATCTATGTTCGGGGGATTTCCCGCGCTAGAGAGCTGGTTATATATCCGAGCAGTTAGTAAACTGGTAAGTCACTAAGTGAGGACTACCTGTATATCCTGCAGTGCTGTGTAATAGGTGGGGAAGACGTGTTGAATTGCAACAAGACAGGGTTGACCTACAGAAACATGAATTGGTAAGAGCCCGGGTCAAACAAGCTTACAGTCCAAAGGAAATGGGGTAAAATTACTCCTTATGTAATGTGACCTGCAATTGTTGATGATGTGATCTCCCATGGGCCAGTCATATGATTAGCATACAAAACTCTGCTACCCAACAGAGCGCTAATGTTTGCTCTCACCTATCTTCCTTTGTCCTGCCTAGCTTATCAAGTATTTATGTAAATTATTATTCGCAGCAGAACAATGCCTTAAATATATTGCTCTTGAAACCTCTGCTTAGCTGTCATAGAATTGTCCTGTATTTTGACCTTCACCATTTGCACACTCAGATATTCCAGCCGTGCACAGAATGTCTGATACAAACTGTACTGGATCAGTTGTTTGACTTTTGACCCTTTCCAATAAATGTTCTTTAAAGCTGAAATTGCAATGTAGATGGAGACTTGTAAATGCATGGGACATGACATCCTGAGCTTTCTCAGCAGTAAAATATGACTTCTTTACAACTTGCAGCCATCTCTTAGAATGTCTGTGTTCAGCAACATCTATTTTAGTTTTGTCTCTGTGCCATTTATTAATAGTTATGGTATAGTAATGGTGTGCAATGCTGTTATTGGTATACGATGAATGCATCATTTACTTTTTTTTCCCCCCAGTTACTTTAATGATGGCAGGGGTCATAAGCACACTAGGTCCAATAGCAACATTAGACCGTACTAATCTAGCAGAGGAAGCCATTAGGTGAAAATTTTCTCTCACTCTGTCTGGCAACTACACTTGACAAACAATCACTTCCCACAATGGAAGTAACGGTGCTATCAAAAGTAAAGGGAGCATCAATCACTTCCTGGTTCGATGAGTGCTCACTTCAGATGCGGCAAAGCCTGTGGATTTGCAATGAACACAAACTTTAAAAGTATCTTATTTCTGCAGGCTGAAGTGTCCCTGTATTGTGATTGTTTGGATATACCCCTGGTAAGCTCCAAGTGAGGGTAGCCAAAAAGTAGAGCTGTAGCTCACAATGCTTTGCTGATTAAAAGGGACACTCCACTGCCCAAATATAAAAAATAAATCACTGTTTAGTAGATATACCCTAATAAAAAAAATATGCATGCAGGGGGCAGCGCCTAGCTGTGAAGGCGGCTAGACGTGTTTTCATTGTGCTCCATGTATATTACACATTTATAGCCACTTACCTGTGTTCCTAGCTCTCTTTCTGGGTCAATCTGTTAAGCTTGGATGCTCTGACTTGGGGATACTTCCAGCGGTCAATAGCAGCTGCCCAGACGGAGTCCTCTGCGAGCAGGAGTGAGGCCTGACCTCCCGGGCTGGCTCAAACTGATCTTGTACCACATCTTGATGGCATCCTTTGGACTGGTGGGGCGATCCCGGTCTCCACCCTGGAAGCTCCTTAACATCACCAGGGCTGTGCGGCTCTGCAACAAACAGCTACACCACACCACACGGCATACTTAATGTGGCGGATGCAGCATGCCCCATACCTGACTATGGAGGTGTCTAAAACGCTGTACAAGCTGGACAAACTCTTTTCTGACCTGCATCAGAAATTGGCACCAATGGTGCAAGTAGAGGAGGTCTTAAGCAAGATACCACAGGGAGAAGTGAGCAGGAGATGCCGAAGCTGCTACCATCTAACATGAATGCTTCACCGATCTGGTCTATCTCACTGAGCACACCAACTCACCCCATTTCCTGGGACTGCACTCTACCTTTGGCAGACATAGGCTGACTGTCAGGACAGTCATGTTGCTTATACTCCCACCACACACAGCCGGGAGAAACCATGGCATACCCTTGCTCCTTAGTCCACTCCTACAATATTGTTTGTCCCTGTCTTCCATGTTTAATGTTTAAAGTTTGTTATGCTGACACCACTTTGAAATATTTGGGATAGATAAACACTCGCACTTGTCACTAGAGCCACCTGGGGTAGTACACTATTGTGTGTTAACTTTGAATATTCTCCTTCATTCCCTTACAACACTTGGGGTCTGTCTTTTAACAATCACTGCTTGAGAGAGCTCATGGACCGTGTCTTAAAGCTGAAGCAAAGACCTGCTACATTCAAATATCGTCCACTGTCATTGTCTTAAATGTTTTGTCATAAATACCGTGAATGCCTTTAGTATCTGAATTTATTGAAATAAACATAATCAGACATATTTCAGGTTATATCTTTGAGGGTCTGTAGCAGAAGAAACCTATTTTACAAGCCTGTATTGTAAACCAGTCTAAACGGACGAGATAATAGGAAAATTTTAATTACAAATACATGGCATTTCAAATTACACAAACCTTTTCCATACTAAGCTGATGGTGTCCCTTTAATCTTTAATTATGTAAAATCAATTTTGCTACGGTAAACCACAGTAGTCAACAAATAACTCACTTCAAAGCCTTCTGAGTTTTACACACCTGCCGAACTGATGTAACCGTGAACTAGCTATTTAAAAACTTTCAACACGGGGGCGGGGCCTGACCGCCGGCGGGATCAGACGTGCTCTGTCTGAGCTCCCACTTCAGGGCCTGAAGAATCGGAGCCACTTGGGAGCCAAAGGCCACTACGAGTCCATACTGGTGCCCACCGGGACCCCCAACTGATGGGGCACACGGGGATACCCCTCACGACCTTGACTGGCACCTAAAGTGGCCTGACGAGGCCCGGAGCTTGGGGGCTTGAGCCGGGCAGAGACGGCCGCTCTCCCGGGTCTCCGGCCGGCGTCTCGCCTCCCCCCCCCCTCTGGACCGGGGGGGTTATCCCGGTCTTCATGGGCCGTTACAGATAAGCTAACCTGGGCCCAAACAACTGCCCTACCACAGAGGGCTTACAGGCTGGGCCCCTTAAGATGGCCGCCGCACGTTAACCATGTGCGCGCCCAGCAAGCATGAACAAGCTGAACGCAGGAGAGATCACCCAACATTAACCGACCATCCTGATAACCTGCCCCAGAGCATGACCGGCTGACAATAACGTGCAGACCCAAGTACATATAATTAAAGTTCAGCAGAGAATAAACGGAGAGCAAGAAGTGCGGGAATCCACCACATTAGCTTGTTAACGCAGACTCACTGCTGCACTTGGAGGCCCTGCTTAAGCTGCATTTCACCTGAAAGAGGTACCTGGCACAACAGTTCACTTACGCCTTATTACAGCCTCCCACCTTTACAAAGCGATAATTTACTCACCTGCCTGCAAGCAAACCAGCGCCCGCGCAGCCGCCCAACACTCACATCCACTGGGCATGGCGCCAACGCAGACCCACTCACCAGCCTCATTGCGGCTCTACCACACGCTGGTCAAGAATAGACCGACCAAACGCTTTTAAGTCATCCTGGCAGAAGAATAGACCCAGGGGAAATGGTCTGGGACAAAAACCTTGCTGCCTGCGGCAGCCATGATGCAGCGGTGTAAAGGACTTTGGGACTGGCAGCACATGGGCAACACGCTAAACTTAAGACCGTCTGACCAGTGCAGCATGAAACACCAGCTCCAGGATCACGCTGCACACCAAGAGGCCGCACATGAGACACCCTCGCTGACAACTGTAAGAGCTGAAATCGGGCCTAGGATTTTGTCCGACGGGGCCAGCCGTGCTGGTAATCAAGACATCCTCAAAAGGGGCATCGGCTGATATGCTTTCCATCCTTCTCCACCGCGGCCGGTATGCCCTCACACCCTGTCGGGTTGGTAACCCATACATCACTGAACTTTTTTGTATCTGGCAGGGGGAGACTTTTGCCATAGTTTTTGTAATAGTGTATTAGTTGGTACATGATCACTGTGACTAACGTTTAGTTTACTTTTTATAGCTTGTTTTATGCCCTGTTCGGATGACTTACATATGGGCGTGATCACTGATAGAAACGGCACGACAGGGATATACATAAGAGCCTGCTAAAACTATAGTGAGCCTACTCTGAGTACTTTTACTTATCATATTTTATGGGTTACCTCGGTCACCCCAAACAGGTCTCCTTAATTAGCTTAAAACCGTAAATGTATGGGACCGCGGTGGTCTGCCTCTTTAGCGACCCTTATTAAGAGCCCAACGACATCCTTTATGTAATGTAACCACCTCACCTGCATTAGCACAGCCTCAAACGTACCATATCTGTGTCTCACCGTGTACCTCACTATAATCGTTCAGCGCCGCAGGAAACATTTTTGGGGCAAGCGACATTAAGTTAAATAGAGGTAAACGTTTAGACTTACCTTACATATGCTTATGTTTGAATTATCAGAAACTTTAGCATAAAATCATATCTTTTCTTCTGATATAACTTTTAGTTTTTGCCTGTCTTTCATATAAAAATGTGCTGTTTAATCGTATGCCATATTAATTTCATTGTCATTACCCTGCTTGCTATTGCTGTTGTGGCATTGCAAGAAAATGTTCACTGTTTTTTCATGCACAAGAAAAATAAAGAATTATAAAAAAAAAAAAAAACAACTTTCAACACACAGGACTTGCTAGCAATCAGTGTGATGTAAGACTTCATACACAAGTCATGTGCTCTACCTTGTTTTTGAAATGCCATGTATTTGTAATTAAAATGTTCCTATTATGTATCATGCCATGTAAAATCTTAGTTTTTTGGTTTTTTTTTTATGGTTTCTTGCAAAATCTGTTATTATTTTCTGTTGGCTTTTGTTGCAAATCAAGTAATAAAAACCAAAACATGCCCTTAACAGGACTAAATTGACCTGTCAGTAAATGTATAGCAGTAGTGCAGGTCCTATTAACGTAGGCAGATGTATTATCCATCTTATGTAGCTACATATCCAATAAACTCATTGTTGTGCTTATCCTGGTTTTGTCATGACAGAAGCTGTAAATCCTCAGACTTGCTGCAAACTAGGGAACTATTTCTGGGGAATTATTTTTGATGGAGTTCAACTTCAGTTTTGAGTATCCCTTTAAAAAGAGTGTGAGCCAAGACAGCCAGAGGAGACATAGAAAGAAACCAATTGTTGAACAACAATTCAGTATGTTAAAATTATTCTAGGAAGAGGTTATAAAGAAACCTACTGGAAGAAAAATGAGAGGAAATTAAACATTATATTAGACAGGATGCTCAAGTACAAAACAAATAATGGCTCTCATTATTTTAGATTACAATAAGAATAGCGTACCAGTCACAAAAGTACCAAACATTGGCCTTAACTACAAAAAGACATAAAAGCTGCTTTTTTTTTCCATGAGAAACAAAACAAACCTGTGTTTAGGGAGAGGTCAGACGTTTTAAAGAAATCATTTGGTTATGTGAAAATCAATCCGCCCCCCCCCTTTGTGTACAAAGGCAGTCAGGCAGGTTATGGTCTGTCTGTATAGAGATTAAAAATACCTCTTCACCTACAATTAACACACTATTTTTAATGCATTTTATGCTACTGTGTTCGTTGAACTGTTGCCATTTAGTGCACTCCTTGCAATGTACCA
This sequence comes from Pelobates fuscus, assembly GCF_036172605.1. Lineage (NCBI taxonomy): Eukaryota > Metazoa > Chordata > Amphibia > Anura > Pelobatidae > Pelobates > Pelobates fuscus. The sequence continues at coordinate 376,431,509 of NC_086317.1, read as the reverse complement.
GTGGAAGACATGTTACAGTTTGTATCCTGCAGGGAGCACTAAATAGTGCCCCAACATGTCCTGCCCTCAGTGGGCGGCCTTCTTGATCCTTCTTGATTTGCAGGCAGTGTTCTCCCGCCCCATCTCCTTTTGGCTTCCTGATTCCATGGACACTGGAGTTGGGAGGGATATATTGATGGAGGTTATAAAGATAATATCCCTGCAAATCTATCAGCCTCTGTCAAACTCTTATATTACATACAGAGCATGAATAGTACTGTGAACACAGAGTTTTTAGAGTTGCATGTGCCAAAAAAGGACACTTTTGTACTTGCCCTCACCTGCCTCAATGAGGGTAAGAGCTCAGTAAACTGAAGAATATGGGGAAAAAGAGAGATGAGTCTAAGTTGTGCAAAACTGATACCAGGCAACCAAAACTGAGCATTCCATGTGCTCTAAATGGCTTTCAAAGTTACATTAAAGGATCACTATAGGCTCAGGAACACAAACATGTATTACTGACCCTATAGTGTTAACACCACCATCTAGCCCCCCTGGGCCCCTCATGCCTCCATAAATATAGTAAAAATCTTACTGTATTCAAGCCTGAGGCTGTAAATCTGCATGCTGTTAGACTCAGAAAAACAAGCAGTCTGCTGACATGTGGTAGCCTGATCCAATCACAGTGCTTCCCCATAGGATTGGCTGAGACTGACAAAGAGGCAGATCAGGGGCAGAGCCAGCATGATTCAAACACAGCCCTGGCCAATCAGCATCTCCTCATAGAGATGAAATGAATCTCCATGAGGAAAGTTCAGTGTCTGCATGCAGAGGGCGGAGATACTGAATCACAGGATGCTGACAGCAGATCTGAGTGGATGGAGGCATATTATGCCTCCATCAACTCTGAAGTCCCTCTGGTTCACTCTGAGTGACTGCAACTGGAGGTGTTCCTAGCTTCTCAATGTAAACACTGTATTTTCTCAGAAAATACAGGGTTTACATGAGAAAGGCTGCAGGGAGCTATAGTTCTCACCTGAACAACCTCATTAAGCTGAAGTTGTTCAGGTGACTATAGTGTCCCTTTAATGTCTTTCCAAATATGAATCTATAAATCAGGTCAGTGACTGCTATTGCATGCTCTATAACGTTAAATTTAATTCCAAAAAAAGAAACAAAATCTGTGTTATACGTTTGTTTTTAACAACATTTTTGTGACTGTGCTGCGTTAATCTATATCTGTGATTGTAGCTAAACCATTTTAGAAGACTAGTCAGTTATCAGAAATAAAACAGATGGAGAGATTTTCTGGTTGCTTTGTTAAATTCTTTTTATTTTCTTTATTATAAATTGGAAATTCTTACTAGACAAACCAGACCTGAGCGTGGATAACAAAGTTTACAGTAGAGACTTTCATACAAAACACTTTCAGATTCCATAATTTGCATGTGCAAATATGTGCATTTTGTACTCCGTACCCAAATCAACACTACTTTATATTGCAGATCTAAGCAGCTATTACCGTGTTATAGTACGGGTCAGATTAGATTAGACACAAACCAATCAATGTTTAAACGTGATAATTTGATTCATGTATCAAGTTCTATTCAATGCTCCAATCTTAGCCTCCATTACAAATCTTAACTTTGTCTAATTTAAAGACTCAATGTAATTTGAATGGTTAAAAAAAAATTAATAATTAATAACATGACACAAGTGTTTCATTTTCTAAGTAGCAACATGTGATCTTTTATATGTGTTCTGTTGTTTCTATAATATTTATTTTCTGAGGTCTTTATAATGTTTTCTGAGCAAAACCCTGCTAGTTCAATTTCTGCAAGTTATGCTTGCTTGCTAGCTGCCCTAGATACAATGTCTGTCTCGTTACCAACTAATCAGAAGGAAGGAATGACAGATATACAGTACATAAAGATACGTGTGCTTATCGATATTCCCCCCCTCCCCCCTTTTTTTTTTATAAATTTGGCAATTATCCAGATTCTAGAACATTTTGGCATATCTGTAGACCCCACTATATGCTCCGTGTGTTTATTTTTACTTTTATTTAAGTTTTTATTTTAGTGTTTGCTATATTTGTTGCTTTATTCTATATTGATAATTTATTAGTATCTTGCTTGAGTTGACTGTAAAAGAAACACGTGGTGATCATTACAGCTTTAGAATAATATCAAATGGAATTTGTAAATACACATATGTATCATGAGTGATGGATTAACAATAATGAATTTGAACATTTTTATTTATGTCATATAAAATTGTTCCATGTATATATTTTGCTCTACATGATCATCATTATTCAAAATTGTCCAGTCATTTCCATATGACTCCATTTAGGGCTCCTGTAAGACCGTGTTGGATTCTGGGAAAACATTTTCATAGAATGCCTCTTGCTGCCTAAGCTATCACCTATATGCCTGGGAAAAAAAATGAACAATGCCCATGTCCCAAGACAGAATACCAACAGGGAAGCATGTTAGTGGGAGCATCATGGTGTAAGAATGGTTCTCATCCTTAGAAGCTGGCAACTTGTAAGAAGCTTTGAGATGCACTCTAAATATTTTAAATGATAGTGATCAATGCCTTTAGATTATTGCTCCTCCCTTTGTTAAAAAAACAAAAACAAACCAAAACTGTTGTGTCTACTCACCATTTATCCAGAACCTGTCAGTCCCTATAAGGCCGCCTGTCCTCCTCTTATGAGATTATCCATTGGTATTGCAAGCTAATGCTTCATATAGCATATATACAGACCTACTGGGCATGTGTGGCTATCACTGCATGCGCTCAGTCAGATGCGTCCAATCATTGCCATTTACAGCATTCAGCGTGACTACTTTAAATGATCTTAAAAGGGACACTCCACAGTTTTTTAGTTTTTTTCTGCCTAATGTAGCCAAACTGAAAACATTGCTGACTTGGAACATTTTTTTCCTAATTTGAAATTGACTTTGATTTCCCTACAATTCAAACTTAAAGGGACACTGTAGGGACCCATACCACTTCAGCTAATTGAAGTTGTCTGGGTGCTGTGTCCCTATTGCACTTAGTGCTGCAATTGCGGTTTACATTGCAGCTCTAAGTCTGCCCTCGGTGGCGGTCTACCAGACAGCCACTGGGGGCGCTTCCAGAATCCAAACTAACTTTTTGGTCCATTATCTGACACTGGTCGTCCTCGCGCTCTGCATGAGGACCTCCAGCGTCAGATTTTCCCCACAGATAAGCATTTAATAATGCTTTCCTATGGGGAGGTCAAATGCGCGTGCGGAGTCAGGAGTGTAGGCTGAGCCTGACCCAGCGCCAAGGGACATCGGTGCTGGATTCAGGTAAGTGGCTGAAGGGGTTTTAACCCCTTTAGCCCCACGGGAGGGGGGATGCAAGGAAGGGGGGGGGGGGGACCTATTAAACATATAGTGCCAGGAAAACAGCTTTGTTTTCCTAGCACTATAGGGTCCTTTTAAGTGAATAAACTTGTGTGTACACATGACACTATATAGTCATAATCTATAATCTATTATTTTAAATAGAAGATTGCATGTATTAAAGCTTTTATTGTGTTATATCTCTTTTCAATGTATTTCCTGGCTTTCCTCTATAGGAGCAGCTATCTTTATATCCTCTTTATCCTCAAGTACAGCTTGCTTAACAACACAATGTACAGGAAATTAAAAGCAAATCTTTAACCATGAATCCTGACATGCACAATCACAGGGCATGTAAAAACTGTTATTTTGGCTGGCTGGGGAAATCCAGTCATCTTCCCTGCTAGCTCATAGCTGCCCCTGGGCTTTTGGTTTATGACTAATGTGCCGCGCTCCCTGCCCCATCCAACAAAGATAAACCAGGAGAGTCAGTGAAACATATCTATACAATACAAGGCTATATTCACTTTCTACTAAATATGAGTGGGTAGTGAATACATACAGTTGTGCTCAAAAGTTTGCATACCCTTGTAGAATTGGTAATATATGTACCATTTTAAAGAAAACAGTGAGCAGGCAAAAAACAGTCCTTTTATTTCTTATGGTATTCATATTCAACTATTAGTTATAACAGAATGGCACAATCATAAAACAAAACATGGCAACAAAGAAAAGAAAATGTGCTGACCCCTGTTCAAAAGTCTGCATACCCTTAAATCGCCCCATTTAGCATCAATGACAGCCTGCAGTCTTTTGTAATAGTTTTCTATGAGGCTCTAATTCTTGCAGGTTGTATAGCTGCCCATTCATCTTGGCAAAATGCCTCCAGGTCATGCAAAGTCTTTGGTCATCTTGCATGAAATGCACATTTGAGATCTCCCCAGAGTAGTTCGATGATTTTAAGGTTAGGAGACTGTGATGGCCACTCGAACCTTCACCTTTTTCTGCTGTAGCCACTGGTGGGTCAATTTGGCCTTGTGCTTAGAGTCACTGTCATTCTCGAAAGTCCAAGAGCGTCCCACGCGCAGCCTTCATCACTCCAAATTACAGCATGCCAGAAGCTGTAAGGCATGTCAAGGTGTTGTTGGGCATATTGTGACCGGGCTTTTTTGTGGCAGTAAAGGCTTCTTTCTGGCAACTTGACCATGCAGCTAATTTTTGTTCAAGTATCGTCGTATTGTGCTCCTTGAAACAACCACACCACCTTTTTCCAGAGCAGCCTGTATTTCTCCTGAGGTTACCTGTGGGATTTTCTTTGTATCCAGAACAATTCTTCTGGCAGTTGTGGCTGAAATCTTTCCTGGTCTACCTGACCTTGGCTTGGTATCAAGAGATCCCAGAATTTTCCACTTCTTAATAAATGACTGAACAGTACTGACTGTCATTTTCAAGGCTTTGGATCTTTGTATATCCTTTTCCATTACTATAAAGTTCCATTACCTTGTTATGCAGGTATTTTGACAGTTCTTTTCTGCTCCCCATGGTTCAGTATCTAGCCTGCTCAGTGCATTCACACGAGAGCTAACAAACTTATTGACTATTTCTACACAGACACAATTTAAAAGCCACAGGTGTGGGAAATTAACCTTTAATTGCCATTTTAACCTGTGTGTGTCACCTTGCATGTCTGTAAGAAGGCCAAACATTCAAGGGTATGTAAACATCAGTGCCAAAGGAGCCAAACAATTATGTGATGATACATGGGTTCACAATCACTATCTTTCAATAAAACATTGTTTTTGATCATATTTTTTTTTTTTAAATTAATGCCAAAATTTCACAATTTCTGCCAGGTATGCAAACTATTGAGAACAACTGTATAGAGGCAACAGATTCATATTTCTTTCCTTAACCCCTTAAAGGGACACTCCAGGCACCCAGACCACTTCTGCTCATTGGAGTGGTCTGGGTGCCAACTCCCACTACCCTTAACCCTGCAAGTGTAATTATTGCAGTTTTTCATAAACTGCAATATTTACATTGCAGGGTTAACTCCACCTCTAGTGGCTGTCTATTAGACAGCCACTAGAGGTCACTTCCTGGGTTCTAGCACAGGTTTCCTGTGCTAGAGCGTCGCTGGACGTCCTCACGCTGTGTGAGGACCTCCAGCGTCGCTCAAAACCCCATAGGAAAGCATTGAAATGATTTTTCAATGCTTTCCTATGGGGAGACGGAATTTCCGCGCATGCGCATTAGGTCTCCTCGGCCAGTGAGCGAGATTAGTCTCGCCCACCGGCCGACGTAATCATTAGGAGGAGCGTCGCGGAGGCGGAGACAGCGGCGAGGGACATCGCCGCTGTCCCAGGTAAGTGACTGAAGGGGTTTTCAGGGGATTGGGGGGTGGGAGGGAGAGGGACCCTCCAGTGCCAGAAAAACGGATCGTTTTTCTGGCACTGGAGTTTCCCTTTAAGGACCAAAGTTCTGGAATAAAAGGGAATCATGACATGTCACACATGTCATGTGCCCTTAAGGGGTTAATAAATATTTCATTATAAATCAAATGGTATTCTTCAAAATATGATTGTGTTTTAAGTAAATACACAGAGCTACATTTCAAAGTAAAATTTGGCTTGGGGCTGTGAATACCCCTGCAAGGCACTGTAAAGACTAGCTACTTTATACTGGTTTATTTCATCAGTATCCTTCCTCATTGATCTGAGACAAAGCTCTCCTACACCTGGCAGTATACGTTGATAAGCTCCCCCAAAGCATTGGCATACTGTGTTTACTGAGACATCAGTTGTAAAGTAAAGCAAGTACAAGAAAAATCTGGTAATTTATTTTATATGTATTTAAAAGCAAATTAGTAACATAGCACAAATGTATACATTAAAAAATAAATGTAAACTTTTAACGGTATCATCGGATCTATCAAGAAAAAAAAAATTACAAATAAAGCTGTCACAGCTGACCCTATTTATTAAGTCAACAATTTTATATAAAAGCACTGGGCGCTCCCAGGTGTTTATGCACCTAGATGAACAATGAGAAGTCTCTCTCCCTTCTTCGTAGTAAACTCAGTAGGCACATAGAAATTAATAATTGCTATGGACTCATAGCTGTGACTCTCAGGTATCAATGCTAATGTAAGGCAAATGTCCATCTTCTTTAACGTCTCAAATGCCCATTCTGATGCTTTGGATTATCTGAAAAATTGCTAGAAAAGAGATAGGAAAACTATTTCAGTTACCATGATAACAATGCAGTGGTTTATATACTAATGCCTTGTTTGTCTGAATATATAAATATGTGTAACAATGGTTACAATACTTCTCAACTGATCAAATATAGTTCAGCCAGCCTAGCTGACCATAACAGTAGTTTGCACATATCTTGGATGATAAGGTTAGATGATGACATTTGGGAGGTCTAGGCTAGTTGAGCATCAAGGGTGCCAAGCCAGAGCATAAATCAGGGCTCGACAAATCCCAGGCTTCAGGTCGCCATGGCACCTAGGAAGTTTGCCTTTGCATCTGGGATATGTGAGCCTGTTACATCCGAGGCAGGCGGGATGCTGGCTGGGGAATTTGGGAGGCAGACGGCTAGCTCCACGAATAGTAGGCGGCTGGCGAGGAGCTGTGATGACCATGCTCTGCTCCCTCGCTTGACATCATATTCCGGCCCCAGCCTCACTAAGCACCGCACGGGGGAGCAGAGTAGGGACATCACAGCTCCCTCGCTGCCTGCCTCCTTGTCCTCCCAGCATGCCGCATACCTCCATAATCCACCAATTTGCCACTTGCCTGCACGATCCCCCAGCCAGTCGCCTACTGGATCCCACAGGTATCAATGCAAGCAATAATGTGTGAGTCTGTGTCAGTGTGTGTCTGTCTGTCAATGTGAGTGTATGGGTCTGTCTGTGTCATGGTGTGTGAGTATGTCTGTCTGTGTCATAGTGTGTGCGTGTGTCTGCCATTGTATATATATATATATATGTGTGTGTGTGTGTCTGTCTGTCATGGTGTGTGTCATTGTGTGTGTGTGTCTGTGTGTCTGTGTGTCATGGTATGTGTGTGTGTGTCTGTCTGTCTGTCTGTCTGTCTGAATCATTCAGCACCTCCATGCAGATAATTTTTACACTATGTGTGGAAGATTTATAATTTTTCCTTTTTCCTTGTTAAGTTCTAAAGTTGGGAAATCACCATGGAAACCAGTGGAACCAGTAGGCACATTTCATTGATAGCATTTTTGCATCACTTTTTACAACAAAACACTTTGATAAATCTACCTCTAAATTTAAACCGATATTAATATTCTGGGTATAGATCCTGTAGACATGCTTTGCTGCTCTAACAGTATTTCTGGTGTTACCCATTGTCTTTTCATTGGGACATTAGATCTTAAACGCACTAAAAGACAGGCCTGCGTATTGCCCTGTCTTCTATGGCTGCCATTGGGAACCTCTTTAAAGTGGTTGTTGTTTCTCAAATGCATGTATCTACAGGTTTTTATGGTGTTGAACAGGACATCACTGTTTGAAAATCTAATGACATTTATCAAACCTGTATTCTCTCTTTTGGAATGCATGGGGCCCTTTTCAGCTAATAATCTGATTTTGTGTCTTTCCACCAGGCAGAGGCAGTTTTACATTTAAGGGGTAGTGGCAGTCAGTATACTTTAGTGAGACTGAGAAACTTGAACAAATGAGAGATCTCTCAATGTATCCTTCTTGGTAAAATATTTTATACATAGTCAGAAACCAGTCACTAAGAAGCTGTCACTATAATCTATGGGAGCCGTGAACAGTAATGCTGGCTAGTAATTCCCTGTTGCTAGTGGTGAAATTTTGCAGTTGAGAAACCGCTTGCTAAGGCTAATGATGGTAACTTTAGAGATTAGCAGTTGGTCACTTACACTTGGAGACAAGTTTGGAAACAAGCTCATCAATCAAGTACTCGAGTACTCGGCTCCAAAACATACATACCTAAATATTTTTCTTTTTGCTAATATGTCTCCTTAAAAAAACACCATAGCTGTTGACTAATATGGTTATTTACTACAGGGAGGATTCGTGGTGAATTTTAATTTAAAGGGACACTCTGGTCACCATAACAACTTCATCTAAATCACATAGGACCCCAGGCAGCATCTAGCTTCTGAATTTCAGTTTGAGGTAATGCGGAGGGCTGCCAGGCAGGTGCACCGCTGATTGGCTTAAAGCAATTAGCTGACGCTCTAAACCATCAGTAGCTCCCCATTGCTTAAAAAAAAAAAAAGAAACCTACCTAAGCCAATTAGCGGCACCTCTGACTGTCGGCACTCCGCGTTTCCACAAACTGAGAATCACAAGCCGTATGCCACCTGGTGGACCTATTGATCGGCGTTTGAGGCTCACTTTGCGGTTAAACCGTTCGAGAATGGTATAACCCCCTAAGGTAACAGTGCACCCGGGGCCCTCTGGCACAATAAAAACTTCATTTAGATTACCGGAGTGTCCCTTTAAGGCCAGAGTAGTTTAGCTGACTAAGAGAATTTTTCCAATCCAGCTATTTTAAACGTAAAGGGGTATTAAAGTCACCAAAACAACTTAATGATGCAGTTTTGGTATATAGATCATGCCCGTGCAGTCTCATTGCTAAATTCACTGCCATTTAGTTAGCCATTTTTAGAGTTACTTGTTTCAGTTTAAGCAGCCCTAGCCACACCTCCCCTGGTTGTGACTGACACAGCCTGCATGGAAACAAAATGGTTTAATTTTCAATTAGATGTAACTTACTTTAAAAGTTTTTATCTCTTGCTCTGTAAATTGAATTTTAATCACACACAGGAGGCTTCTGCAGGGTATAGACTTCTATTAACTGAGCAGGAGATAAGAAATTCTAAACTAATTAGAATGACTTTTTACAGGAAGTGTTTAGGAAAGCTGGGTAAGTCACATGCAGGGGGGGGTGACTAGGGCTGCATAAACAAAACGTTGTAACTCCTAAATGGCAGAGAATTGAGGAGTGAGACTACAGGGGCATGATCTATACATTAAAACTGCTTTATTAAGCTAAAGTTGTTTTGGTGCCTATTGTGTCCCTTTAAACTTCACTGTGTGAAACTTCACTGAAGTTCACTGTGAATTCTCACTTTAGCGAATAAACCGGTTACTTTCCCATCTTTCTCCACGTTTTAGAAAACGATAATTTCATAACCTCCAGTTATTTAAATGTGCATAGGGATTTGGCATAGTGCGTAAGTAACTCTTTTATTTAGTTTTTATTTCTATTTTAATAAAGTCTGGTTTAAATATGTTAAATATGTTATTTTACCATCTGTGGTGTCCTTTTATTGTCTGTTTTTCCTTTCTATTTGGCCAATGTCAGCAGAAAAATAAAAGTAGCTTTAAAAGCAATCCATGACTCATAGGAGTGAACTGCTGTATCTAAGCCATGCAGGCAACTAGTCATATGCTGTTCTCTGTAAATGATAGAGACCAACATATGACTAGTTGCCTGCATGGCTTAGTTCCCTATAGGTTGTAATTGGCTAGTTATATGCCTGTTATTTCCAGGCATTATACATTGACTCCCCTCTTTAACTAGTTCAGTACGGTATCTATTGCTATTTCTGTGATGTGTTCCTATTCTTTGTTACATAGTTACATAGTTACATAGCTGAAAAGAGACTTGCATCCATCAAGTTCAGCCTTCCTCAAATTTTTTTTTTTGCTGTTGATCCAAAAGAAGTAAAAAAAAAAAACCCAGTTTGAAGCACAATTTTGCAACAAGCTAGGAAAAAAAATCCTTCTTGACCCCAGAATGGCAGTCAGATTTATCCTTGGATCAAGCAGTTATTACCCTACATTGAAAGATTATATCCTTAAATATTCTGTTTTTGCAAGTACGCATCTAGTAGCTGTTTGAACATCTGTATGGACTCTGATAAAACCACTTCTTCAGACAGAGACTTCCACATCCTGATTGTTCTTACAGTAAAAAAAACCTTTCCTTTGCCTTAGACAAAATCTTCTTTCTTCCAGTCTAAACGCATGGCCTCGTGTCCTATGTAAAGTCCAGTTTGTGAATAGATTTCCACACAATGGTTTGTATTGGCTCCGAATATATTTGTATAATGTTATCATATCCCCTCTCAGGCGACGTTTTTCTAAACTAAATAGGTTTAAATTTGTTAACCTTTCTTCATAGCTGATATGTTCCATTCCTTTTATTAATTTTGTAGCCCGCCTCTGCACTTTTTCTAGTGCCATAATATCCTTCTTTAGAACAGGTGCCCAAAATTGCACAGCATATTCAATATGTGGTCTTACCAGTGATTTATAAAGAGGCAAAATGATATTCTCGTCCCGAGAATGAATGCCCTTTTTCATGCATGACAATACCCTACTGGCCTTGGCCACTGCTGATTGACATCGCACATTGTTGCATAGTTTGTTGTCTATAACAATTCCCAAGTCCTTTTCGTGTGTTGTTATCCCTAATTCGCTTCCATTAAGGGTATACGTTGCGTGTGTATTCTTTACGCCGAAGTGCATAACTTTGCATTTTTCAACATTAAATTTCATCTGCCATTTGAGTGTCCAGTCCTCCAGTCTATCTAAATCCCTCTGCAGCAAAGTAATATCTTGCTCACATTGTATTATTTTACAACGTTTTGTGTCATCTGCAAACACTGAAACATGACTTTCAATGCTGTCTTCAAGATCATTTATAAACATGTTAAATAAAAGGGGTCCCAGAACAGACCCCTGAGGGACACCACTTGCCACCTCTGTCCAGCTTGAAAATGTACCATTAACGACAACTCTTTGTACTCTGTTTTTAAGCCAATGTTCTACCCAAGAACAAGCATTTTCATCTAGACCAATTTCCTTGAGTTTGAACACTAATCTTTTGTGTGGAACTGTATCAAATGCCTTGGCAAAATCCAAATAGATCACATCCACTGCAACACCCTTTTTGCATTGTGGTTTCATTATGGACTGTGGTTCCTGTTCGCCTTGGTAATATGTATAAAGCTCAGCCTAAAGTTAATGATTATTGTGTTAATGTAGATACATATTCCGTTCTCCAACGGGGTAATATGTTAGTTTCCCATAATGCAATGTGTACATGCATATATACGGTGTTTGGTCTTTTCTTGTTTTTATTTGTTAACAATATTTAGTATTTCTTTCCATCACGGACGCATGGCCTTCGTCTCGATTCCACAAGCCAGGGCAAGTTTCAAGCCGATCGCTGAGGTATGCAGAGGAGCGCTTGCGTTCCAAGCATCTCCATGACCATTAGGTGAAACTCACGGACCTCCACCTCCTCTGGCTTTTGGCCCTGCACGAGGTTGCGAGTAGCAGTAGACTTGCGCGCTCCGGGCTTGATGTGAACGCCATGCATCTGGAGATGGTAAGTTTGAATTATTTTATACATTTGGGGTGTATATAGTACCTTGTTGATGGGTTTACATTTGTTTGTATATGTTCCGATGAAAGCTCCACTGCGGGAACTGAAATGCTGACTCTGCTCTTTAAACCCCTAAACGACCACGGACGTACTAGGTACGTCCGACAACAAATGGTCGTTAAGGACCGCGGATGTACTAGGTAAATATGCACTTACCCGATTGCTGGTGTTTTTCCCCGGGCGATCGTGATGTGGGGACTTGCCTGGCATCCCAGGTAGTCTCCCTGTGCCTGATCCTGATGAAAGTCCCAAAGGGGACTGAAACATCGATCGTATTTTTAATGGGTATTCAATAAATTTTAATTTTTAACCTTTAAAGACCGAGAGTGCTGATCACTATCTGCAAATGAATTTTTTCCCCTGGATTTCTAGCACCTGGCAAATTCTCAACATAGGCGTGCGTACAAGGATTACCTGTATTTTGTTATATATATATATTTATTCTAGGAGAGAAGCTGAAGAGATATATACTTACCTGAAGCCCATCACAGAGGACTCACAGTATGTGAAACTTCTCCCGCAATGTGTCGGAAGATGCTTCTTCCTCACAGCCGTCGCTAGCTCACAAAACACAACCAGAAGCTCTGCCTTTTGTCAAGTTTTATCAATCTCAGATGCGCCCTTATGACAAAATCTCTACTTTTTCTTGTAATATTGGTAGAATTGCAATGGAATCAATTCAATTACATTCCAGTGCAGCAATATAAGAATTCTTTAACAAAGGGAGCGGTGTAACATCCTATAAAAAATAATGGCCGAACGTCTGCGTTCTGCAATGCCACAGTGACATATTCACTGATTTCACTGGTGCCAGGGATATGTGAAAGACCCATAAGGTCTGAGGATTCCTGTAACCCCTGTGTGCCTGATCAAAAATCGGTCTCAGCAATTAATTCAGTGTCTGATCGCCAAGTGTGATCAGATACACTGAGAACAAACTGCAATACTGTCAAAGGCCTGTTATAGTACACAACACAAGGGAAGACGTTTTTTCCCCCAAATGATGCTGATAGCTTACTCTTAATGATGAACACCGTGCAGGCTCCAAGGATACCCTGTCAATGTCATCATTAGGGATCTCCTACTAAAATACTAATAAGAGATCCATGGAGTGTGGAGAAAAACATACTGGATATTTAAAAAAAAAAAAAAAAAAAAAAAAGTAAAATAGATATATTTGTTTATTATTTCTAACAAATCCAAATTCCTAAAATTTTCTTAGAAAGAAAAATCACGTTTTCATTTTTGTATTTCTATATTTGAGTCATTTTTTTCCTTTAGCTGAACTAGGTTAAAATTAGTACATGACAACTCCCCCCTCGTTTATGTTTTTGTATATATCAGTCATAATGTATGTAATGGGTATCAACAAGCCCTCTCTGTTAAAAAAAAAAAAAAAAAATATATATATATATATATAGATATATGAGTCTTCATGTTTGGAGGTCCATGTGAAAAATGTGTATTACTCACTGTATATACTACGTTTTACATGTCTGTAATTATTCTATACCACTGTGGTGGTGGGGCGTTTGTTCTTTTTGCGCTTAAGTTGCTACATATACTTCTTCCATGATCAAATAACCTGTTCCTGTTTTGGAAAAGCTATTGTTACTTTGAGACAACTGTATATGTTACAATTATGCTACATCTTTAAGAATTCTCATACATTCTATTAAAAGAATTGACACACAATAGCCATTGGTGCTCTCTAGTCTCTGACGACGTTGTGGTCGATAGTCACAGTAAACATTTAGTCCTAGAATCATATAGAATCACAGTCTTTATGCTTTTCGATTTGAAACGCTGCACATACAGAGTTTAACCCCTTTGCTGCCAGAGTTGTAACCCCCCTCCCCCATTCATGAGCGTGATTGGGGCATGATGAACCAGTCCTGAATTGTTTTAGATTTTCAGAATTTGTTTTGCCTGCTTAACACTGCACTATAACTTCTTTTAACATGGAAATTGAGTCTGATATGTTAACTATTTCCATTGATTGTGTACCATCAACCCAGTCACTATGTCTTAAATAGTCTCACTTAGCTCAATTATGTACAGTTGAGGGGAAATATAAAAAAAAGGGGGTCCAAAATTGTTTATGTTCTTGTTTTAAAACAGAAAACAATACAGGGTAATTATAAGCGATTTCTTTATTGTCAACTGTTGCAATTTTCAGCTTCCATGCTCTATGGAATGCTTTATGTAAAACGCACATGTAATGTTTTTTCTAATTAACATTCTAAATAAAATGTATTTTTAAAAAAAATTTTAATTGTTAAAATGTTCACAGCCAGAGCAGACATAAGGTTTCTTCTTTTTTTTTTTTTAAACACCTTTCAATTTCAGATCCGATTTCAATTTGAGGTGCATAAAAGCAAGTGCTCCTAGGCTGGATCACTTTTAAATGTGATTTTGACTCAAAAGGGAAACTACCCTTCTTGATTACAGATTGGTAACATGATATCTCTCTGAATCAACATGCAAATATTAAAGGGACACTATAGTCACAAGAACAACTACAGCTTATTGCATTTGTTCTGATGAGTATACTAATCATTCCCTTCAGACTTTTTGCAGTAAACACTGTCTTTTCAGAGAAAATGCAGTATTTACATTACAGCCTAGGGATACCTCCACTGGCCACTCCTCAGATTGCTACTAGAGGTGCTTTCTGGGGCAGTGCAGCACACCTCTGCATGGAGACACTGAACTTTCCTCATAGAGCATTGATCTAATGCATCACTATGATGAGGAGATGCTGATTGGCCAGGGCTGTGTCTGGCTTGTGCTGGCTCTGCCCATGGGAAAGCATTGTGATTGGCTTTTAATCACCACTTCTGATGATGTCAACCAAGTAGGCAGATCAGGGGCATAGCCAGCAGCAGCAGACTGGAGTAAAGGTAAGATTTTGCTATATTTCAGGAGGGCAGGGGGGCTAGATGGTGGTTTTAATACTATAGGGTCAGGAATAAAGGTTTGTGTTCCTGACCATATAGTGTTCCTTTAATGTCTGTAAAAAAAACCTTTAACCCCTTAAGGACACATGACATGTGTGACATGTCATGATTCCCTTTTATTCCAGAAGTTTGGTCCTTAAGGGGTTAATACACACATATTTTCACTCATTTATAGACATTTTGTTTTTGAGTTTTGCTTTCTCTATATCAAAGCATCAATCTCAATGAGCACTCACTAATGCTATATGTTGTGGGGGATTTAAAAGTCCAGATTTCTTGAATTTTTCATGAAGAAATTTACATAATACAACGTGTGAGTGTTTTTTTCTTAAAGGGTTACTACAATGATTTGAAGTGATGGTGCCTGGAGTCTGTATATTCAGCATTTCGCTATTTCATACTATGTTATTATTAACCCATCTGCTGCCTGAGGTGTAACTCCACTGTATTTTTCGCCTAGTCAAGTATCTGGTTCTTGGTTCTGGGACCGGTCTGGCTGCACCCAGATACACATTATAGGGGATTGAGTGCATTTCCACACCCCTGTTTCTTGGTCATAACTGCTATCACTGGCTGAAAGCAGTCGTCTGACACTCTTAAGCAAATAATGCTGTCATGATCAACATCCAGCTTCTACAGAGCTGTCGTAAATCCTGCTTCAGAGCAGATCAAGAGTTTGGCAAGACCCAAGTAAAAGGGTAAGCTGTTGATAAATGGTTTGCACTATAACTGAGGAAAGGGTGTAGTGGTAATGATCCTTGGCGTATCCCCTTAAAGGGACACTGTAGGCACTATAACCATTTCACCTAATTCAATTATTTATAGTGCCTGGGGTCCTTTGGCAATGTCCCTGCATTCAGAGTTAAACTATTTTTGAGCGGGTTAACACAAAATAAAGCTATCCACAACCGAGCCCCAACTGGAAGTATGGATAAGGCTAAGATTACACACTTTAGGAATGGACTGTTGGGGGACTCTCACTTAGCATTAAAAGAACACAATAGTCACCTAGATCACTTAATCTTTTTTAAAGTGGTCTGGGCACAGGGGTCCTGTCATTCTAATTGTGCAATTTAAAACATTGTATATATTTTTGTAGAAATCGCAATGTTTACATTGCAAGGTTAAATCCACCTCTAGTGGCTGTCCCTCTAGAGGAGCTTTATTCTCCAAACTGAGTAAAATTTTAGTAGCATCTGATAGCAGGAATGTGACGTTTTTCCACACATGCACTCTCCAGTCAAATGCTTCTCTATAACAAGCTCTGGAGTCAAGGAGACATACAGAGAAGAAGGTGTGGGGACAAGGAGAAATACAGAGAGTTCCAAATTGATTAGAAGTCCATGGCATGACATAAGGGAAAATTCCTGACGCAGGAAATCTTCACTTACAGGGTTGGACATGGTCGTGGATGACATCAGCATGCTTGCTGACTTCACCAGAGGCTGAGCTGGAGGCTGCAGAGGAGGAGTTCCAGCAGTGGAAACAAGATGAGAAGTCTTTATTTTGTTAGTTACTATAGGTACCCTTTAATAAATTAAAAACTGTTTAACACTGAATGGAAGGACGGTGCCAGGGGACTATAATGCAAATAATCACTTCAACTATTGACTACAGCATCCATTTCATTGCACAAAATGTAAAAACCCAAGGGCAGAGTATAGAATATTTGATACAGTACTAACCTCAACATCTGAGGAAAGGGATTTATGAGTAATTATTTCAGATTATTATTATTATTTATAAAGTGCCAACAAATTCCATAGTGCTATACAATGGGTGGACAACAGACACGTATTTGTAACCAGACAAGTTGGACACACAGGAACAGAGGGATTGAGGGCCCTGCTCAATGAGTTTAAATGCTAGTGGTAGTGGGTTATAGTGACACAAAAGGTAAGGGTAGGGTAGAAACGTAGGTTGCTAGGATACTGTTCATTGTTTTGTTTTGATGACAGTTTCAGGAGAGGAATCAGGGTGCGGGGAGGGAAAGCTGTTCACAGTTTAATTGATATGCTTTCCTAAAGAAGTAAGGTTTCAAAGATTTTTTTGAATGAATGGAGATTGGGTGAAAGTCTAACAGAGAGGGGAAGGGCGTTCCATGGGAACGGTGCAGCCCTAGAGAAGTCTTTAATGTGAGCATCAGAGGTAGGAGTATGAACAGAGGTTAGACCATGGGTTGTCATCCTGGTCCTTACCGCCCACTAGTGGGCGTTTCAGGATTCCAGGTGGGCGGTAGGGATTTCCTCGACCATTTGCGGCCCCGCCCCACGCGGCAAACCACCGGGGCTGCTGTCCAAGGGGTCCATCGGGTGGCCCATGCTGTCATGGCCACCCAATGGATGTGGATTGTAAGGGGGCCCAGTTAGCGCTGGGCGCTTTAACAGCGCGACCGGGCCCCCTGTGATTACATCACAGAGCTGGGAGGAAGTGACTGCACGTCACTCCTCCCAGCTAACACAGACCGCGTGGGAGAAAGAAGAGGGAGTCAGAGTGGGAACTCTGACTCCCATCCACCTGAGCCACCACTGGACCCCAGGGAATGTCACCCTCCTGCACCTAAAAGGTAGGAAATAGGAGGGTGACTAAAATATTTTGTGTGTGTTTGTTTGTGTGTATGTGTCTTTGTATGTATGTCGAGTGTGTGTCTTTGTATGTCTTGTGTGTGTCTGTCTGTATGTGTCTTTGTATGTATGTCTTGTGTGTGTGTGTGTCTGTCTGTCTGTATATATGTGTGTATGTATGTGTGTCTTGTCTTTGTATGTATTGTGTGTGTATGTCTTTTTATGTATGTGTGTCCTATGTATGTATCTTTGTATGTGTGTCTTGTGTATGTCTGTATGTGTCTATGTATGTCTTATGTGTGTGTCTTTGTATGTGTGTGTCTGTATGTGTGTGTGTGTCTGTATGTATGTGTGCCTGTCTGTTTGTATGTATGTGTCGTGTGTGTGTCTGTATGTGTGCCTGTCTGTGTGTCTGTATGTTTCTTTGTATGTGTGTCTTGTTTGTGTGTGTGTGTGTGTGTGTATGTATGTATGTGTGCCTGTCTGTTATAGTGGGCTACCTAGCTCAGCCTTCCTACTGGGCATTGCTATAAGGAAGGTTAAAAAATAGAAAAAAGAGGAAATAAGGTGGGGAGGGGAATTGAGGAGGGAGAGGGGATGAGCTGATGCACAGATGAGAAATCATATTGTGCGCAAACAGAGAAGTCGTCTGAATATCACCGAAAGAGGAGACCTTTGTTTGTTCCTTACGAAAATCGAACCAGATATCAAATATTTAGTCTCGCAGCATCAACCTCAAAGATCTCATTAATCACTAGTAAAGGTAATTTCAATTTACTTTATTGTATTCTCATTAAACTTTATAAAGTTAAAAACATTATAAACATGCATTAAGTAGAAATAAAAAGATAAATGTACGTTTATTATTTTTTAAAACACCCTCCTTTCTAAAAAATATTCTGCACTTGCGCGAAAACTGGTCGGCGGTAAGGACATTTTTCCATCACGAAAGATGCATTAGTGGGCGGTAGGTAGAAAAAGGTTGACTACCACTGGGTTAGACGTAGGTCTCAGGCAGAGCATAGGGGCCTAGATGGGACATATTTGTGTATTAGTGAGGATAAGTAGGCCAGAGCAGCATTGTGTAGAGATTTGTAAGCAACTATCAGGATCTTAAATTGAGTCCTTTATCTTACGGGAAGCCAATGTAGGGACTGACAAAGGGGGGAAGCGGAGGAAGACAGGAAAATGAGCCTTGCCCCCGCATTCATTATAGACTGTAACGGGGCAAGTTGGGAACACGTAAGACCACAGAGAAGTGGATTACAGTAGTCAAGGTGAGGCAGGACAGTGGCATGGACAAGCACCGTTGCCGTGTCAGGAGTTAAAGATGACTTAAAGCTAGGCAGACAATGTAATAGAGCAGCAGGAAATGCTAGCAGAATGTTTGGTTGTATAGGGAGAGGTATTAGCAGCAGAGGGAAGTGCTCATGCCATTGTACAGAACACTGGTGAGACCTCACTTGGAGTATTGTACGCAATACTGGAGACCATATTCAGAAGAATATTGATACTTTGGAGAGAGTTCAGAGAAGGGCTACTAAACTGGTTCATGGATTGCAGGATAAAACTTACAAGTTAAGGTTAAAGGAACTTAACATGTATAGCTTGGAGGGAAGACGACACGGGGGATATGATAGAAACATTTAAATACATAAAGGGAATCAACACAATAAAGGAGGAGACTATATTTAAAAGAAGAAAACTACCACAACAACCTTTGTCCCTCTTAAATTAGAGGGACAAAGGTTTAAAAATAATATCAGGAAGTATTACTTTACTGAGAGGGTAGTGGATGCATGGAATAGCCATCCAGCTAAAGTGGTAGAGATTAACACAGTAAAGGAGATTAAGCATGCGTGGGATAGGCATAAGGCTATCCTAACTATAAGATAAGGCCAGGGACTAATAAGAGTATTTTTAAAAAAAATGCACACACTAGATAGGCCAAACTGTTCTTATCTGCCGTCTCATACTATATGTTTCGATGTCATAAACTAGTTACTGCAAAGTTTACCTAACAGTTATCTAAGAGACTCCCTTCTTTTCAAATAAATAGCCATATGCCATTCTGTAAAGAATGAAAGTGGAGACAGAATGCCATATATAATGTCTTAACCCTTTACATAATTTCTATTATGGCCAGTGTCATCAAGGTTGATGCAAGGATTTTCATATTCCTAGGCTAAAACTGCCACCTCAGTGGCGTACATACCGGGGTCGCGGCTGCGATCGGGCCCGGCCCACCAGGGGGCCCGGCCGCCCTGCGACCCGGTATGTATGCCAGTGTGACCAGCCTCTTCTCCTGGGGGGCCCAGGAGCCGGCCACCTCCAGGCCCCCCGAGGCTGGCCCTGGTATCACCAGGCGGGCTGTCTGGCGCGTCATCTTCCGGCTCCGGTATCAATACGCGGCGCGCAAGGGAGCTGAACAGCGCCCGCCAGCCAGACAGCCCGCCTGGTGATACCACTGGACCCCAGGGAATCCCCTCAGCACTCCCACAGGTAGGGAGGCTGGGGGGATTAAATAAAAAAACTAAAAACTTTGTGTGTTAAGAGTGTGTGAGTGTTAGAGTGTGTGTGTTAAGAGTGTGTCAGTGAGTGTGTTACTGTGTGTGTCTGTTACTGAGTGTGTTAGTTTGTGTGCGAATGTTAGTGAGTGTGTGTTTTGTAAGTGAGTGAGTGTGTCTGTCTGTCACTGAGTGTGTGTCTGTCAGTAAATGTGTGTGTCTGTTAGCTAGTGTGTATGCGTCTGTTCGTGAGAGTGTGTGTGTGTGTCTTAAGCACTTACCTTTCTCCAGCGGACCTTGGCGCTGGGGAGCTCTCTGACCCGATCCGCCTCTCAGCTCTGAATGCGCATGCGTGGCAAGAGCCGCACGCGCATTCAAACCGCCCATAGGAAAGCATTATTCAATGCTTTCCTATGGATGTTCGGCGTCTTCTCACTGTGTTTTCACAGTGAGAATCGCGGAAGCTCCTCTAGCGGCTGTCAATGAGACAGCCACTAGAGGCTGGATTAACCCTCAGTGAAACATAGCAGTTTCTCTGAAACTGCTATGTTTTCAGCTGCAGGGTTAAAACTAGAGGGACCTGGCACCCAGACCACTTCATTGAGCTGATTTGATCTGGGTGTCTGTAGTGGTCCTTTAAGTGTATGTGTATCTGCATGCACTGGCGTACATAACGCGGTCGCAGGGGTCGCAGCCTTGCGACCCCTGCGACCAGGTGCCCGCCGCCATGTGTTGTGGCCCCAGCCCGCGCAGAGTAAGGGAGGGGGGGGGACCACGGACCAGTTTTCGCCCCATGGGTTGTGTGTCACCTCTTTAAAGATAGAGGGTAACAGGATAAGAAGCATGTATATTATAAAAATATCATTAAAACCAACAAAATAGTATTCACATATAAATACAATTGTTTACAAAGTATTACACCACAGATGTAAACAGTGCTAGGAGTCCTGCAATACATCATAGGGACCTCCTTTATTCTGTTTTAATCCAGCTTTCTTACAATACTACAAAAGTCTTTTCCATGGTGAAAGAGTATTGCAATGTGTATATGATATCATTTTAAAGGAACACTATAGGGTCAGGAACACAAACATGTATTCCTGACCCTAAAGTGAAAACCCACCATTTAGGTGACTTGCCCCCTCAGAATGGGTTAGAACTCACCTTATTTTCAGTTTTCCATGGGTCAGCCGGCGCTGGCCACGCCCCCAAGGTGACATCATCAGAATTGCCGCTTTTAGCCAATCCCATGCTTTCCCATGGGGAAAGCATTGGATTGGCTAAAATCGGCAAGGGGGCGAGGCCAAACACGGTTTTGGCCAATCTGCACCTTCCCATAGAGATGCACTGAATCAGTGCATCTCTATGATGAAAATTCAGCGTCCCCATGCAGAGCGTGGAGACGCTGAACGGCAAAGCTGCCTACTGTGCAGCACTGAGCAGTGTTTGCTTGAAAATGCCTGAAGGGAGCTATTATACTCACCAGAACAACTACATCAAGCTATAGTTGTTCTGGTGACTATAGTGTCCCTTTAACTTGACATTGTCAAAGTACAGTGTACATAAATATCTGTGTTCTATCGCCTCTCTAGTCGTTTGGGTAAAATCTGCGACTCATCAGTCATATAAGTCACTTAATTACTTATCTGAAAGAAGCTTAGAAAAGAAAATATTATAAAACATACATAGGTAAATTTAGATTTGTTTTTATGGATCATTTGTTTTTTTAGAACATTTTTATTTCACATTCTCTGCATGTTGCTATTTTGATTTCAATCATTTTCACTTATTCTTCATGCTCAATTTCCAAGTGTTTAAAACAATTTGTTTGCTGAGATCTGTAAGTTGAAGACACAAAACTGTAAAGAAATATGTATTAAATATATGTAAAACCTGATCATGGTACAGTTGTCCATATTCTGGTGGGCACTAGTAAGACAGCTGGCTTTAACGACCAAACAACACTTTGCTACAAATCGAGACATTTCTATGACACTACATGAATTGGATGAATTAGCTTCACTACTGTTCTATAGCAGCATCTTTAATATCGCATAATTGATGTGTTTATCCCTGAGAGATCGAAACAGAACAAGTCCATTTTAACTATGTTCCTTTAACTATGCTTGGTTTTAATTCATACCTGATCCACAGACAACAAAAACAAACAGTGCGAGAAGCCACGGTCCTACAGGATATTTCTCTTCTTGTGGCCTCTAAAACGTGGGGGAAAAAAGAATTTGCATTGTTATCAGTTTGTCATCTCACGTGTTGAAAATGATTTAATTAAGTGGATCTAAAATGTATATATACATTAAAATGAGATGTTTGTCAGAAAAAAATAGTAAAACAACAAAAAAATGAATGTAAAAAAATGGATAAACTTTATTAATATTACACTGTATCAATTAATCCTTCACCTCTACAAGTAGCGTAACTCTATCGAATGTATCATATAATCTACTCTCTGGAACAATTCTTACCCTTGACATATTCTGCTTTCCCTTTATTAGTGAAAGACATGATGTTTACTTGTCAACACACAAGCAGTCTTCTAACAATGTTCAGCCAACAAATGTGCTCTAGATCATTGTTCCCACAAACATTTTTACTGAATCAAAAAAAAATTCATAGGCAGACTTTGGAAATTGTGTTATCAGACCATAATATAAGGAATAAAATCTAAACTGAATGATTTACTTGTATTACTGAATGAATGTAAACTTGCTATTGTTGTAAGATAGAGATGGAATGAGAATCTATGATATTCACTAACCACCAAAAGACATGTCTGGCAACATTCATACAGTAACAAAGATCTATGTTAAGGTCTGAAGAGTGTCACTAAGGCCTTCTAGTCTAGTGGCTCCTAACCCAGTCATTGAAGGGACACTAATGTTATAAATGTGTATTAATAATGTTAGTGTGTCCCAAGTCACACTTGGATTCAGATCCCCTGTATAAACCAAAAAACAAATAAAAATAAAATGTAACTCACCTTTAATATTGCCGCAGCTCCTCCTCCTGCTGAAACCATTCAGACCGATGATCTCAGCCTATCAAATGCTTATCCACAGAGAAGCACTGATGGCACTGCCGAACATCGCTAATTGGATTCTCCACGCAAAAAAGCATTACAAATGCTTCTCTGTAAGGGAGACTTCCCTACAAACTTGAAGCATGTAACTGTTCTACAGCATTCACAAGTAAATGCCTCTAACAGCTGTCTGATTGACTTACAATTGTAAACTTGGGACCCAAGTGCATTACATTAGGCTAGGATTTTCAAGCGGCCAGTGAAAAATTTAGAGGTTGTAAAAAGTTTTGCAAGGACAAAGCACTTGTTATATCTTTACTTTCAAATAAAGATGCTGTAATGAGTGCTTAATCCATGCACAACTTATGCCTGCCCTCATGTTACTTGGTGCGTGGGGTGCCACTGTGCACTCTCTCCTGTTTGTCACGTGACCCGCAGCAACCAACCATTGTCAGTATGTCATTGAAAACATCAATTTACATGACAACATCAATTTCAAACATGATTCTGGAGCACAATAAACTGATTGCTGACAAGAAGTGTAATACGTCCCATGAACGGTAAGAAAACCGGAAAAATGTATTCAAACTTGTACCACTTAGCAAAGTCATTTTTACAATATGGCTTAGTTGCTAAATAGTTTATTCAATAATTATACATTTACTTAGAACATGAGGCACTAAAACCCTATCTGTGGCCCGAAGAAGTTTAGCCTATTTTAATTTTGGCCCCTACCTACTGCCAAGTTGTGCAAATCTGATTTAATGCACATTAATGGTCCACAAGTTTGGTCAGAACCTCCAGTGGAAAAGCACTGGACAATTCCTAAATCCTGGACTGCTTGTGTGCCCTCAGAAATGGATTGAGAACAACTCATGTAGTCATGGAATCACATCACTAGACCAGATATAAATATTGCTAGTATATTTAATTTTGTAAATACAGGATATCTGTATTATTTTCCTCTTTTGATTTTGGTTTCAATTTAGTTTAAATTTTAATTTAAATTTGCCTGTGCAAAACTGGAACCTTGATGTGGACATCCCTGATTTGGATAAAACCATCAAGATGTAATATATGACCTCTAGCCTGTTTCAAAGGCCGCAATCTCATTATTTTAAAATGTTTGTGACCATCATCACTTCTGAAATATTTACATTAAAAGAAAATGTGCTTCTGGTTTGTTTAATTCAGAATTTTCTCAGGACATCGAAAATCATTTTAAAGCTAGTCAGAATTTTGCTTTTCAGATGGACTTTTTAAGGATGCATTCGGAAGAAGGTTTGCAAATTTCAAAGAATAGTAAATATAATAAATATCTCACAAGATTTTACTTCTGAACTGCCCAATAGTTCAGCAATCAAAATTGAATAATCACTCGATTACTGTAAAAATACTTTTTGTACATCTGTGATGGGAATTTAATGCATGTGCAATGTAATCACAAGAATTAAAGGGACCGGTCTAAGCACCAGAAGAACTTTAGCCTAATAAAGGAGTTTTGGTGTATAGATCATGTATCTGCAGTCTCACTGCTCAATTCTTTACCATTTAGGAGTTAAAGGTTTTAATCCAAACACCAGTGATTTGAAGTGGTCATGTTGCCTGGAGTCTGTATGTGTATTATTTTTGCTTTGTAAGACTGCACATATAGAGATTAACTCTTCTGCTGCTGGAGTTGTAACTCCACGTCCGGCAGCATCACAGAGGTGTCATCAGCCAGTCCAGAAGTAGAGTTCCAGGCTCATGTCAATTCTTTGCTACTTTCATTGCACAGAATGACAAGGAATCGACCAATTATTGGTTTGCCGACAAAATTGGCTGATGTTCTGCATTTTGGCAATTATAGTTATAGGCTTATAATGATACCGATATTGCCAATAGGGCGGGCGGCGGAGGCCCAGCACACATTATTTTCAGCTCTTCTCTCCGATTCTCGCAAGCCCCCTGCCATCAAATCGTTGAATTGGTGAGCAGAGCCAAAGATGGCGTGTGTCTGCTGGGCTCCCTCCTAGTACACGTTTCCCTCTTGCCGTGTTTGTCCCCCTGGGCCCCCTCTTACCACGTGCGTCCTCCTGGGCTTCCACTTACCACGTGTGTCCTGGGTCCCCTCTTCAGTCAATAACAATAACAGCAAGGTACTGCCTGGTCTTATATTACTCTTACACATATCCCTAATATTGTAAATGCAATGCAAAGCAAATATGTGGAATGGATTTAGCCAAGTAAAAATATAAAGGATAGTTTATTGTTTTTAACTGTCAGGTGGAATTACATGGGGTGCCGCTGAGAGACATACAAGTAGAGTGAGCGGTTTTCATCTATGTCATACAGTGCAGAGTAGACACATGTTTAAGTGGAAGCACGGTGACTTGCTTTGCCTCAGTCCCATAGCTGGATTCCAGCTGGCAAATATTGTACAGTTCATCTAAGGTTGTGCTAATATCTCACAGCATACTCTAAGTTAAGTTGATGTCTCATAATCATTTGAATATGTGAGAGAAATAAAAAAAAAATGCCCCCAGATATATAGAAAGTGTTCATAAATTCCTGCTAGCTATCTTACTGTCTGTCTGTCTGTCTACCTGTCTGTCGGTCTATCTTTCTATCCCTCTCTCTATATCTACCTACGTTATATGGCATTTAAACATAAGTATTGAAAAATTATACTTATACAGAGATTCGATTTTTTTTTTTAAAACTGTAAATTATCAGATTATCGGTACCAGTTATCGGCTGTCGGCCCGAAAGGTGACCGATAATCAGTATCGGCTTTTAAAAAATTATATCGGTCAAACTCTAAGAATGACTGTCAGCAGAAGCTGGAAGCACGTTACTGGACTGCCAGGGAGTCTCGAAGTCTGACAGAACCCAGATAACGGGGCAAAACTGTGCTAAATGGTTTGCCCCATTACTGTGGAACCAGGCCAGGGTACTCCTTATATCACAACTACTACAGCGGGCTGTAGTAATTATGATGCTTGTAGTAACCATTTAAATAACTCTTGTTTCTGTTTATTTAGCTCGTCATAACTCATCTGGCTGTGACTAACACAGCCTTCACAATTTTGTTTCACTTTTCAGATCTTACAGCACAGTGTGTTTTCTTCTGGATTTCTGATCTCTTTTACTTGAACGTTAATTACACACACAGGAGTATGTTGCAGGCACTAAAAGGCTATTAACAGACCAGGAGATAAGAAAAGTAGTGTTTACGTTGCAGCCAAGTTACATCTCTAGTGACAGTAACTAAGATGGCTGCTATAAAGAAGTGCTGATCGGTGCAGCGCAGAGTATTGCTGTGCATGTGTAATAGCTTCCTAATGCGTTCTTGCAGAAAGAAATTGGATTGGCTGAGATCATCAAAACTGATCTCAGCCATGGAGGGAAGGGCCAGTTGCGGCGAGACCAGCATTGCGTGGGAAAAAAAGGTGAGTAAAAGCAACTTTCCCAAGCAACAGGAAGGGGCCGGTCACCTAAACAGACAAACTCACTGACTGACAGATACTATTTAGTGATGCCGGTGCCGGAGTGACGTGATATTCCAGCAAGGGAGCAGGGCAAGAAGAACAGGATGATTACAGCTCCATCGCCGCCACCTCCATTCTTCCTCAGCCAACCACTGCTAGGGGGTGCAGAAGGACCGACAAACACCGATGCGCCAGGACAAAACTAAGTGCCAGGGCAAGTTGCACCCCTTGCACTTGTGACTTAGGCAGCTTGGAACTCTGTTCCGGGCTGCCCTAATGTCAATTCTGTGCATTATTTACATCTGTTGTCAGCGCACACTGCCAACAGACATAAGGTTTTCTTCCTTGCCGGCAGAGCCAAAAAGAAAAGGAAAACAAAACAAGAATCCCTCTAGTAGTTACATACAACACAACTCTAGAAGGAGTATGTAAAATGATTAAAGAGCTACCAATAATTTCAGAGGACCCCACACTCAAAAAAATATTTCCTGAACCCCCCATACTAGCATTCAAACAACCTGAGACAGAGATTGGTCCGCAGCAAATTGACCACAGAACGGCACTCTATGATGCAACAAATCGCTCTGCAAACTGTGTCAACATATATGTGGCAATAACACAGCCAGGCACAATAACAAATCATACAACATTAAGAGATAATTTTCGTGCATATCTGCAAATGTGGTGTACATGATACAGTGTACAGTGTATGGCAAAGGTTGGACATTGGAGAAACTGGCCTTAAGCTGCATCTCAGAATGAATCTACACAGACACTCAATCAAGAACCACAAGGAAAACTGATATTGTACCCCTGCTGGTTATCACTTCACCCAGACTGGTCACTCCCTCCAAAACCTCAATATTAAAGATCTTAAAGGGAACTTCAAAGACTCTCATGAGCGAAAGACATTTGAGATGAAAATGATCACACATTTCAACACCAGAAATGAAGGACTTAATGTAAACTCTGGCTTTCTCACACACTAACAAAACTTTTTATAAACACACATTGTAATGTCTTATATAGTTAGTTTTCAATATTCTGGTTTCATCTTTATTGGATTAATTTATATACATACATATATGCAGCTACCGTATATACTCGAGTATATGTCGACCCGAATATAAGTCGAGACCCCTAATTTTACCCCCCAAAAAATGGGTGGTAAAATTATTTCCCAAAAAAATTATATCCCACAAAAATTATATTAATTGAATATTTATTTACAGTGTGTGTATATAATGAATGCAGTGTGTGTGTATATAATGCAGTGTGTTTGTATGAATGCGGTGCGTGTATGAATGCAGTGTGTGTGTGTGTGTGTATGAATAGTGTGTGTGTGTGTGATTGCAGTGTGTGTGTATGAGTGCAGTGTGTGTGTGTGTGATGCAGAGCCTTGGTGGAGGGGTGGGCATTTTTTTTTTATTATTATTATTTTAATATCAATTTATTTTTTATATTATTAATATTTTTATTTTATTATTATTTTTATTTTTATTTATTTATTTTCGTCCTCCCTCCCTGCTTGATACATGGCCAGGGAGGGGGGCTCTCATTCCCTGGTGGTCCGTGTTGGAGTGCAGTCATCTGATTAATACACCAACACACCTCTGTCACGATACCGAACTCCCCAGCCTAATTACTTCTACTTATGTTCGAAACCACCTACCCTAAACCAATAAAATACTTAGTATTCCACATACCTGTGGCGGCCCAACAAAACTGGCTATCGCCAACTAACGCATCGATACAAGAGCTTATTCGACATATCCCCCAAACTGGGAAATACGAATCCAACATATCCCGGGTACCACCTCAAAAGAGTTGGAGACACGAGGTATGGGATAATTGGGTGCTGAAACACCAGACTTGAAAATCAGTCAAGCGGGGAAAACATACACCACACCTAAACATAGGGACGCCACTGGGAAACAACACCACGGTTAGCTAACCAAGCGAGGTATATCTAG
Organism: Pelobates fuscus; assembly: GCF_036172605.1. Taxonomy (NCBI): domain Eukaryota; kingdom Metazoa; phylum Chordata; class Amphibia; order Anura; family Pelobatidae; genus Pelobates; species Pelobates fuscus. The sequence continues at coordinate 376,403,180 of NC_086317.1, read as the reverse complement.
GTATGGGCGTACACCATAGACCCCTGACATAACACTAATGCCAAAGGTCTCAAATCCCCTTTATAACTGGCATGCTGGATGCAACAACCCCCCACCCCCTATACTAACCCTATCTCTCAATGCTGCTCTCCTCCCCCCCCTCCCCCCCGCTACCTACCTCTACATTCCAGCACTTATGCGAGGGCATTCTAAAACACTGAACCAGTCCATAGCCAGCAGGGGCAAATAACTGTGACCATCTCAAAATTCAAATGTGTAATGTGTTGTATAAAGATGTGTGATTACCCCCCCTTTTCCTTTCTGTACCCCCCACATGTTTTTACGACAAAATAAAAATGATCAAATTGAAAAAAATAATTTCCAAGCAACTATCATGAGAGACAAGTCTTAGCTGACAGAGTGCTCTGACTCACAATTTAAAGCTTGGGAAGGCCTTTCCTGTCTGGAATTGTCGATCTTTCTGAAAGCCTCAAAAATTGAACAAGGATTCTTTTTTAATTAGTCGTTTTTTTCATCACAGTTTTTGCAACTGTATTCAGCCATCTTTCAGTATTTGGTCCGGCTGAAATCCATACACAATTCTGGTTCATTCAAAGCCAGTATTGCAAAATCCTGACACTTAAATAATGTGAACAATGTCTGGATTTTGCTGTCTAAATATGCAACCAGATCATTTTGCCAGTAAATAGACCTGCAATTTTTCGACCACTAACCCAACAAGAGGGCATGGACTATATTCAACACAATAAATCTGTAGAAACACCTACTTGGGAAACAATAATCACTTTACAGCACTGACCTCCACCATCAGATACTGTTCGTCAATGATAGCCCTAAATGACGAGGCAATAATACAGACTACAGACCTGTGTTTTAAGGAGTCCATGATCTGACCAACTGCACCCATGGTCTAGCCTCCACTGCTAGTTAGACTATGCTCACAATATTACACTTATTGAGACTGTCCACACCAATAATGCTGTATTCATTGGAGGATCATGTTTAACCAGCATCAATATGTGCTCAGGTTTACAAAGGGACACCATCCCATGTTTACACAGTGATAATGTACCCTCAGGATGAGCAATTACTAATTGCATCATGGTCCTAGGTTTACTTAGTAGTGATTATACATTCCCATAGGGCAAGCTTTGGCTAAATATATTATGCCCACATTTACCCAGATACATGGTACCCAAAGCTTACTGCAGGGATAACACGGGTTAACTGCCTGTAGTATTCTAGACATAGCTTTAAAAAGTGTCATTGGATTTACATCTATACTAAGAGAATCTGCTCCAAGGGTTTTCACATTAACAAGATGTTGCTTAGTGCTAAGTATACAAGGAACAGGATTACAGAATGGCAAGGTACCAATGATTTATCCTTTAGTACTATGCTACTGCACAGGTTTACACAGTGCAAAATATGCTACCAGCACAGGTTTTTCAATGCCATGCTCCCCATAGCTTTACCCAGTGCTAATGATACTATAGTCATGTTAATCAGGGACACTGTACCTATAGGCTTACAAAGTGCTAACGATACTATGCACACAAGGTTAACCAGCACCAATTACTCTATGCCCAATAGGAACCATGATATATTGTGTTTGCAAGGATACTTGTATTATTCTGAACAAATTTATACCCAGTGAGTTACAGTGTTCCTACAGGGTAAACCAAGGCTATTTATCATAGGCTTGATCAGTTCTATCTATATGCCAAACTAGCTACCCAGCTATATTCTTGCCGCAATTTTACCCAGTGACATTGTCAATACATGGCCAACCAAGGTTTACTGTACCAAAACTGCATGTTTAACAACACTATACCCAGAAAAATCATGTACCATGCCCTCAGGGTTAAAGAGTGTTTATGGTAATATGACCTCAGTGTTAAAGGCACACCTGTACCAGTTTTAAATAGCACTGTTGGAACCATGGACCCTGAGTTAAAAAGCCCTCTTGGTACCATGATCCATGGGTTAAAGAGCACTTTTACTACCGTGGACCCAGAGTTAAAGAGCCCTGTTGGTATCAAGGGTTAAAAAGCACTCTTGATATAATGGACTCTGGTTTAAAGAAAATTTTTGGAACCATGGACCCAGGGTTAAATAGCACTGTTTGTACCATACCCCAGAGCTGAAGTGCACACTTGGTACCATGAATCCAGGGCTAAAAAGCCCCCTTGCCCCAGGGGATTAAGAGCACTCTTGATTCCATAACCCAGGGGTTAAAGAGCATTCTTGGTACTCTGCCCCAGGGGTTAAATGGCACTCTTGGTACCATGGACCCAGGGGTTAAATAGCACTCTTGGCACCATGCCCCAGGGTTAATGACAACTCTTGGCCCATGAAACAGGGTTAAAGGGCACTCTTGGCACCATGGACTCAGGGTTAAAGGGCACTATTGGCACCATGGACCCAGGGTTAATGACAACTCTTGGCCCATGAACCAGGGTTAAAGGGCACTCTTGGCACCATGGACTCAGGGATAAAGGGAACTCTTGGCACCATGGACCCAGGGTAAATGACCACTCTTGGCCCATGAACCAGGGTTAAAGGGTACTCTTGGCACCATGGACTCAGGGTTAAAGGGCACTCTTGGACCATGGACCCAGGGTTAAATAGCACTGTTTGCACCATGCCCCAGAGCTGAAGTGCACACTTGGTACTATGAATCCAGGGCTAAAAATCCCCCTTGCCCCAGGGGATTAAGGGCACTCTTGGTTCCATAACCCAGGGGTTAGAGAGCATTCTTGGTACTCTGCCCCAGGGGTTCAAGGGCACTCTTGGTGCCATGTATACCCAGGGTTAAAAGGCATTCTTGGCACTATGAACCCATGGATTAAAGGGTACTCTTGGTACCATGGACCCAGGGGTAAAAGAGCACTCTTGGTACCATGGACCCAGGGTTAAACGGCACTCTTGGCACCATGCCCCAGGGTTAATGACCACTCTTGGCCCATGAACCAGGGTTAAAGGGCACTCTTGGCACCGTGGACTCAGGATTAACCCCTTAAGGACCAAACTTCTGGAATAAAAGGGAATCATGGCATGTCAGACATGTCATGTGTCCTTAAGGGGTTAAAGGGAACTCTTGGCACCATGCCCCAGGGTTAATGACCACTCTTGGCCCATGAACCAGGGTTAAAGGTCACTCTTGGCACCATGGACCAGTGTTAAAAGGCACTCTTGGCACCATGGACCAGGGTAAAAGGGCACCCTTGGCACCATGGACACAGGGGTTAAAGGGCACGCAGCACCATGCACCCATGGTTAAAGGGCACTCGGCACCATGCACCCAGGGTTAAAGGGCACCCTTGACACCATGGACCCACGGGTTAAAGAGCACTCTTGGCACCATGCCCCAGGGTCTATGACAACTCTTGGCCCATGAACCAGGGTTAAAGGGCACTCTTGGCACCATGCCCCAGGGTTAATGACAACTCTTGGCCCATGAACCAGGGTTAAAGGGCACTCTTAGCACCATGGACTAAGGGGTTAAAGGGCACTCTTGGCACCATGGACCCAGGGGTTAAAGGGCACACTTGGCACCATGGACCCAGGGGTTAAAGGGCACTCTTGGCATGATGCACCCAGGATTAAAGGGCACTCTTGACACCATGGACCCAGGGTTAAAGTGCACTCTTGGCACCATGCACCCAGGGTTAAAGGGCACTCTTGGCACCATGGACCCAGGGGTTAAAGGGCACACTTGGTACCATGCACCCAGGATTAAAGGGCACACTTGGCACCATGGACCCAGGGGTTAAAGGGCACTCTTGGCACCATGGACCTAGGGGTTAAAGGGCACACTTGGCACCATGCACCCAGGATTAAAGGGCACACTTGGCACCATGGACCTAGGGGTTAAAGGGCACACTTGGCACCATGCACCCAGGATTAAAGGGCCCACTTGGCACCATGGACCCAGGGGTTAAAGGGCACTCTTGGCACCATGGACCCAGGGGTTAAAGGGCACACTTAGCACCATGCACCCAGGCTTAAAGGGCACTCTTGGCACCATGCACCCAGGGGTTAAAGGTTACAGTTGGTACCATGATCCAGGCCTCCCCTCCCCCCCAGTGATACCCTGTGTACCCTATTGCATGGATAACTGTGATGGCAGGAAGTTTCTCACCAGAGTTTTTGCCACGTTTCCTCTCTGTGTGATGTTCTTGCTGTGCTTCTCGTTGGCCATCCGGATCCTCTGCTTGGCCACCATGGTGTCGTTATAACAGGCACAGCCGGTAAAGTGCAGCTAACGGACTCCGCCACTGCCGCTCACACCCCGGCTGGCAAGGGACGGCGTGACGTCATCGGCACCTGCCTCAACCGCGATATCCGTCCGCCGCCGCTGTCTTTCTCTGAAACATATTCCGTTTCAAACGGCGGTGCACCGACGAACTATTTACATTCCGCGGAATGATCCATCAGATGGCAAATGATGCTGCAAAGATGCAGTGACAACCAGTTGTTGGTTTCCATGGTGATGGTACTCAATGGGAAGCGAGCAATGAGTTAGAGATACCTGGGGCGTTTCAATTGGTCAGCTAGTTGGATGACGGCTGTTACCGATGCGCTGATTGGCTGCTTAGTTTCCCGCTGCTTGTTATGTTGGTACCTTCCTGAGAGTGCCCACTACTTATAGACATTGGGTCTGATTAGAACATCACATCACTTTATAATCTATAATGACACTCTTACACATTAAAACAAATGCTGATAATGTTCAATGTGAGTCTCTTCTACACACGAATTGTTGGTATACAGGATGCAAAGGACATCTCATACAAAGTAATTAGGTTTTTTATACCAAGGAGAACTGAGAAAAAGTGTTTTTCTTGAGATATATGTGTGTGTATATATATATATATATATTGCTGTGTAATTTGTTGGTGCTTTAAAAATAATTATAATAGGTAGATTGGATTAAAATATCAGAGTATTGCAGTATAAAATGATACCTTTTTTATTGGACTTACATAATGTTAGTTGTTTATAAAATATTTTACCAGGAAAGATACATTGAGATTTCTCTTGTTTTCAAGTATGTCCTGGGTCCGCAAAACATTGCATTGATACATTAGGGTACAATAAAATACAAAAACAATATTAATACACAATATATACAAAATTTAACATAGAACAGGTAGGAAATATATAATCAACCATAACACGTGCATTCTGTTTTGAGGTATATAGAGAGGGATCTCTTGAAGGACTTTAGGCTTGGGGAAGATTTTAAAGCATGGTTCCTCAAACTCCGGCACCCCAGATTTAGCTGAACTACAACTCCCATGATTCTTTGAATTGCATAGATAGCCAGAGAATCATGGGAGTTGTAGTTCAGCAACATCTGGTGGGCCGGAGTTTGAGGACCCATGTTTTAAAGTGTGCAGGAGGTCGTTCCATAATTGCGGTGCTCTGTAGGAAAATGAGAATCGGGCCGCTTCCTTTTTGTATTGAGGTAGACTAAATAAAGTGCTGGTACTGGATTGGAGGTTATAGGAGGTGGGAACAGCCGAGGAGAACATTCTGCTCAGGTAGGGTGGGAGCTTCCCAGAAAACTCTTAAACACAAGGCTGGAAAGATGAAGGGTGTGTCTGGATTCCAGCGACAGCCAGTTTAGTTCTTTTAGCATGTCACAATGGTGGGTCCTGTAATTACATTGTAGCGCAAATTGGCAGAACGAGTTATACAATGTATTGAGTTTATTAATGTGGGATTGCGGTGCAGGTGCATATACTACATCCCCACAATCAATGATTGGTATCAGCATTTGCTGTACAATCTTTTCCTTTACTGTAGGGCTTAGGCAGAATTTGTTTCTGTACAGGGCACCTAGCTTTGCATAAAGTTTAGATGCAAGTTTTTCTATGTGGAGGCCAAAAGATAGATTGGGGTCTAACAACATGCCCAAGTATTTGAAAGAGTGGACGGCGGTCAGTGTGCTATTTTAATTAGTTTTGATGGATAGGTGGGAATTGTGTAATTTGTCTAATTTAGGTACTGTTCCAAAGATCAGGTTCCCCACTGGACCCAGGGACAAGTTCCCACTAGACCCAGGGAGAAGTTCCCACTAGATCCCAGGGAGAAGTTCCCCACTGGACCCCTCAGAGACAATTCCCACTGGACCTTAGGGAGAAAATGCCCACTGGACCCCAGGGAGAAGTTCTCCACTGGACCCCATGGAGAAGATAACCACTGGACCTAAAAGAGAAGATCCTCACTGAACCCTAGGGAGAAGATCACCAGTGGACCCCAGGAATTAAATCCCCACTTTACCCCAGGGAGAAGATCTCCTAAAGGCAGGGAGGCTGAATTGGCCTACAAACATAAAACAACAAGAAATAACTTTTATTTGTGAGTGTGTGCAAGAATGTGTAAATGTGTGAGTGTGTATGTCAGTGTATTTCTGTGTGTGAATGTGTCTGTCAGTGTGTGTTTCAGTGAGTGTGTCTGTTAGTGTTTCTGTCATTGACAGTGGCTGTCAGTGTGTGTCTGTCTCCCAGTGTGTGTTCCAATTCAGTGAGATTGTGCGTCTGTCAGGGAGTGTTTCTGTTAGTGCGTGTCTGTCTGTCAGCGTGTGTCTGTGTGTGTCTCAGTATGTGTGTTTCTAATCAGTAATATTGTGTGTTTGTCATTGAGAGTGTGTGTCTGTCACTGAGCGTTTCTGTCAGTGAATGTCTGTCTGTCAGTTTGCGTGTGTCTCAGTGTGTGTGTTTCAGATCAGTGATATTGTGTGTCTGTGTGTTTTAGAAGCATTGATGTATATGTCACCAGTTATTGGGAAAATAGCTCCTTTTGTAAATTCTACGGGTGACATGACATCTCCTCTCCATGTAATGTTTGCTATAATTGTGTCAGCTAAATTTAAATTATCTGTAAGTATTTATTATGCATATATCACCATTTATTGGACTGCTTTCACTCACTGTTTCTGCCCAAGTTGGGAAATTAACATGCTTGCCCCTAATACAGTCAGCAAGATACCAATATTATCTTTTTGCTGAATGAAATTTATTTTTGTTTTATGGATTAAATTGCTATTTATTGTGGTGAAGATGGGGCTAAAGCTTTGTGGTGAAGTATATAGGCAACAAGCGGGAAATATTTTCTTGAAACATTTTATTTGTGTCTAGCCTTGTCTACACAGTTGCCCTCTATTGCTTTCTATGATCTGTCTAACAGACCAAATTGGGCATTAGCAGGGAGGCTTGTCTGTTGTCTATCTGAATGGCTGACATTATCGTAATACTGTAGTGTAACTATTAATACTACATTATGACGTAGTGATACTGTAATGTGCTAAAAACCATGACAGAGAGGCTTTGCTGTATCACAATAATTTCACGTTTACATTCACACATTCAGTGCGCGCAAAATATTGGATTGTAAAAAAGTTTTGCACAAGAGAAAATTTCGGCCCACAGCAACTAAGAAAAATTAGATGGAAAATTGCCTTCATCCCTAATCATCATCCGAGGCTTGAGGCAGGGTACAACTTGAACACTTTATTGAGTGACAGTGGCCTTTTTATACAACAGTCACCAACAGGTGGTCATCAAGAAAACAATACATTGTGCAATGTATTTCACAATTCTGGCAGCTTGGTGTCTGGGACATAACTTAATCAACTGAGATAACCTTATTAACGGTCAGACACCAGGGGGTTATCAAGAAAACAATACATTATGCAATATATTTCACAATCATGGCACCTTAGTGTCTGGGATACAATTTGATTGACTGAGACAACTTTATTAATGGCCAGACACCAGGGTGCCTAACAACAGTGTCCCTTAAAACTTTATCTTCCCCTTCACACATCCAAAACCATTGCCATCCCCAAAAAGCTCTCCCTCCCAGTCCAGAAAGTGCTGTGATCGGAGAGCTCTACCCAAGTTATCCAAACGTAAAGTTTGACTGAGCCACAAGCCCTCTACAATCCGGTGCAGAGTTCCAGGTCGCTGGGTGGAGAGTAAAGATAACAGACAGGAGGTGATCAGCGCTTAAGATTATATATACATACAATACAGATGATATTCTTAGTATAGGAATCTATAAGTACAAAGCAAGAAACAGATTATTGTGCAGTACAGTAGATGTTTGTGAAGGGAGTACAAATGGGCAAAAGTGCACACTCACACTTTTTAGAGCTGTCTCAGCTCTATTATGAAGGCCTGGATGGAATAATCCCCGTCTATGGATATAAGTGGAGGGTCTTTGGAGCTTGTTTTCAGGATGGAGTAGGTATATGTGAAAAAAGACAAAATAGGAAATCCAATGGTATAGTACATACAAACAATAGGTATTAATGGAGAAAAATATCCTACTTACGTCACCCAGTACCAATTGTTTGTATATTATATACCATTGGATTTCCTATTTTGTCTTTTTTCACATATACCTACTCCATCCTGAAAACAAGCTCCAAAGACCCTCCACTTATATCCATAGATGGGATTATTCCGTCCAGGCCTTCATAATAGAGCTGAGACAGCGCTCATAGTGGTGCAACTTTTAAAATCACATGTTTTACTGCTTAGGAAAGATGAAAAAAAACAAAACATGACATTTTAAAGAAGGGAGAGACTTTTATTGAATAATTTAGTTTTTATTGTGAGAAATTGAACATTAATATATATTTAAAATGTGAGGTCCAATAGTATAGACCCATTCTATCAATTGAGTCCCTAGGGATAGTGTATCAAAAACAGCATGGTTTAAGATATGCTCATTAAAGGCACACAACCCCCCCTCGCAATTATGTTTGGTCTCCACTGGTGCATTTGGGCAATCGGGGGAGAATTAGGTACAGGTCTCAGGTTTTCAATGTTACAGGATAATGTTGATGCCACCCTCTGCCTGCACACCACTGAGTGCTACCTGCTATGCCTGGCCTGGGAGACAGAGGAGACAGGTCAGCATTACTATTATGCTATGCTGGAAAAAGGGATATGAATGGCATCAACCAGAAATTGAGATCTTTAATATGGAACTAGCTTACAGGATACCAGCACACCCAGCTAAAGTTAATACCCAAGAGAGATTATATTTTAACTTTGCATGTCACTAGAGGTGCTTCCTGGCTGCTCACGCTTTGCATGAGGATGTCCAGCATCATCAAAATCCCATAGGATGCTCCAATTACCGCACCATATCCTTACTTAATGCAGATGTGAAACTTTTGGCCAAGATACTGGCATCTTAGTTGAAGGCCTATTTGCCAGGCCTGGTCTGCCCAGATCAGAATGGCTTTGTGCCTAGTAGGGACGCTAAAGATAATACGATCCAAGTGTTTTAAATGATTCATGTGGTTCAGGAATACCGGTGTCCGGTGCTCCTCTTCTCTACAGATGTGGAGAAGACCTTTGAGTGGGTCGACTGGCTTTTTATGCTTTCAACTCTTTTTGTTTTGATAACACTTATGCAAGTGGTTACTAGCCTTATATACTTCCCAGATAGCTTGGATTCGGGTGAACAGAGCATTGACCAAACCGTTATCAATTCCAACGGCACCAGAGAGGAGTGTTCCCTCTTTTCCCTTACAGTTTGCCCTTACCTTGGAACTCAATCTGAACTAGATTTGTCCTTCCCACAGTCAAAACTCCCCTGTGTCCTGTTACACGTAATCCAGCCTTTACGTAGGGTGTGAATTGCCTAGTTTTTCTTTTTCTTGGTCAGGGTGGCTGTAGCGGAGAGCCGATCTTGCACAGCTATTCTCCACTAGAGATTCCAGTGAGGCTCAGGAACAAGGTGATGTTAAGTCCATAGGCAAGGTTTCCAGCAGGTAAAGTAATACAGCAGTATCCCCATCGCAATCCCAATAACTGGACGACACACAGTTTCAGGAGTAGACTGACAAGCTTTATTCCACAGTTCCTTATAAAGCCCTCTCCCATGCAAGGGAGGAGGTTCTATCACTTAAGACATTATCCAATCTCTAAGTAGTAACCTCCCACAGATCTCCTCCCCTCCTCTAGCATCATAATCCCCTTATTGTGTACACAGTTTTCCCCGAGTTTTGGATGTACCCTAAATACTTGGGGTACATCCACAAATCCAACATCCCCAGATAGCTCTATTCTGGGGGACCAACATACTTAAAAATTAGCCCATTCGGATGAATGGTTCGTGAGATATGGGGTTCCAAAGATTTGACCGACCGCATGGGTAAAGTATCCGAAAACAGTTCCATGCATTTTGGCCCTGCGGTCGGTCACAAACAAGGGAATGAAAACAGGCGAATTGCCTGTGTTATAGAGCCTGGAGAGGGTTTGAATGAATTCCCTTGTTTATGGGGCTCTTTCTACCGAACGGCGGGTCATTCGGTAGTTTCCATACGAATTTCTGGAAGTATGGAGGTCTCAGCGGTGTTTGCCTAGTCAAGTGTCCGATTTTAGTTCCAGACACTCGACGGCAAAACACCGCTGTTCGGTAGTTTAAGATGGCCGCCGCCACGTGTTTGTTTCCCGAATGGCGGCCACCCAGAGGACAAAGACCACACTGCACTGATTGCCAATTACCTGTTTGCAACATTGTTGCAAACGGTAATTGGAGGCACACTCATTCCTGGGTGGTCTGGTTGTTCGGTAGTTTCATTCCCTTGTTTTATTTGAATGATTCTACCGAACAACTAGAGGAATACAATTCTTTACATACATTTAACTGTCATTATACCCGAATACCATGCTTTCTATACATGTACATACACATTAAACCAGCCATATGACCAAATACACTTATTCTCATACATGTCGTGGGACAGCCCGGTACCAATCCGCTACAGTGGCCATTTGACAATTCATCATCTGTCTAATGGGTGCAACCACGTTTATGGTCTGTTTATGGTCCAGATCGCTTTTATGGTCCAGATTCCTTGTCTGGGTGTAGCGCTATAGCGTTTCTTTAAACTGCTCATGTTTAACTTTCTTGCTTTTGACTCCAGGATTTTTAACCTCCACGTTGCACACTCAAATGGTGAGAAAATGGCTGAAAATTACTCAGGATGTCATGGTATTCCAATACCTTTCATGATAGACTCATGTCTGCGCACCAAGACAGACTCTAATCTAGGACCAAATCTTCCTCTCTTTCCCCTGTTTGTGTGCCATCGTGTCTTTGTGGACACTCTTGTGTGGGTTTGTGTTAACTTGCTATGTTTTTTGAAGAAAATCTCTGTGAACACCTTGTACCCGTTTATCTTTATGCATTTCATACAATCCAGGACAGATAAAAAGCTTATCCTGCTACTTGGGACAAACATGCTTCTTATGAATAACATACTATTTTGTTGTTGGGGTGGGAACATCCACAGCTACATTTTAACAACACAGCAGTTAAATGGTTAAAACCTTTTAAACACTCACATCTTTAGAACACTGAGGTCCGTTGACGCTGGCTCCACCTCCTTTGACGTCAGGCCAAAGGCTTTCATTCACAAGAGAGTAGTCAATCACAGTATTTCCTGTGGGAGATTTGAAGACGCTGGACGTCCTCATGCAAAGTGTGAGGACATACAGCCTTGTTTCATGGAGCTAAACTCCGTGTAAATGCTGGCCGTGCCTAGAGCCACTAGAGGCAGTCTTAAGACTGCAAGGTAAACACTGCAATTTCTCTAAAACTACAATGTTTTACATTACATGGTTAAGGGGACTGGGACACTGCACCCAGACCACTTCTATGACATGAAGTGGTCTGGATGCCTATAGTGTCCCTTTAATCTCTACATTAAACTTCACTAGCCATTGGATTACCCCTAGATTACCCTATCACTAATTCTTCCCCCTACAGTACCCTTACCCTAAACATTACCTCCTACATTACCCTAACACTAATCTTTAACTCCTACACTACATTAACACTTACACCAACACTAACTATACCCTGAATTTTTCATATAATAGAAAATATGCATTACAGGAAGTGTGTATTAGGCAAAATAATGCTATATTTGGGCTCTGGACACAATTAATACCACTTGACCTATAGTCTTTTGGCTTATAATGATGTCTCTACAATCTTACAAAATAATGCAATAGGTGCACAATGTGAATTTGGTGAACTGTGAATTGTCAAGGTTATCCACAATATATATATATATTTGTGGTCAGGACAATAACAGCCGTAAGTATAATTGATACCTTCTCATACTAGTAGGAGTATGACTAATTAGGTAGAGGTGTGCCGAAACCAACGTATTGGTAGACCTGTAAATAAAGTGGGCCCACAAGGAAGGTAGATTAAGTGAAATAATAATAATTTTAAAAAGATGGAGTGGTGGGTGGGACTCGAAATGAAACGAAAGCCTAGGAGGAATATAGGGCAGAGGGTGAGTATTTATATCAGCACTTGGCCCCTCCCACAACTCCAGGCTCCGCCTTTACATTTATCATTCTCTCTTTTATTGAGACAATGAATAATAGGACACAGAAAAAAGGGTTATAGCAAATTAATACCTTATAACAATACAATTGTCATGAGTAATAATCACTTGAGTATGTCAGCCTTGTTTTTTTTTTATTTTTTACAATTCTTTATTTTTGTTGTGCTTGAGAATAATAAACATAGCACATTATACACTTTGAATATTGCAATAAGATGAAATAAAAGACAAAATAAGTGTATATGTACAAGAGCACATTTTGAGGGAAAGAAAAGTGAGTAAAACATTAGTAGTTATTTTAGAGGGGACAGCGCATTAGTTTTTTGTAAATTCGAGATAAAAGCAAATCAGTACAGTGCTAGAGTTGTGAACAGGAGACAAATAGATACTTATGCACTGAAATGAGAGGAGATGCGAAGAGAGAAATAGAGCAATAACAAGATAATAACAGAAGGGTATGTTGCATTTAGGAGACGCTGGGAACAGCATCATTCATATGAAAACCAAACAGGGGGGTTCCGCATCAAAGAGATGCATATCAGGCCAGTTTAATATAAAGGGCAGTCAGCCAATACCCTGACTGGGTGTTAGGGCCGGTGCAAGGATTTCTGCCGCCCTAGGCAAAGATCCATTTTGCCGCCCCTTCATGTCACTCACTCACTGACAGACACACATTGGCAGACACACACACTCACTGACAGACATACACACACACACACACAGAAACTCACTGACAGACATTCTCACTCACTGACAGACACACACACACACAGACACTCACTGACAGACATACACACAGACAGACACTCACTCACTGACAGACACACACACACACAGACAGACCTTCACTGACATACATACAGACACTCACTGACAGACAGACGCACACACATGCAGAAACTCACTGACAGACACACACACACACACACATTCACTGAAAGTCAAACACTCACACACTCAGACTCAGACATCCAGCCTCCCTACCTCCCTGGGGTCCAGTGTGGGGCAGCTCCTCACTCCTCCAGCGCGCTGTTTAGTATGCCGGGGCCGGAATGACGTCATTTCTGGCTCCTGGCATCACAGAGGGTGCCCACACTGCTGCTGCCTGCCTCCTCTCCTCCAGCTTTCATTCGCAGAGCAGGCACCTGCCATCAGGGTAAGCAGGTGCCTGCTCTTCGATACTGAAGGACAGCTTCGGGAGCACCCTGACATGGCCGAATGGCCACCTCCTGGGCCCCCTGTGACAGGCTTTTTCGGTGCCCTCATTTTCGGGAGCCTGGAGGATCGGCCCGGTGCTGAGGGGGAGGGGGATCTTGCGGACCATTGGTAGTGAAGATCTCGAGCTCTTCTGCCCATGTGGCCCAAGTCGACTCTAGGCCTAGGTTGGCTGATAGTTGGTTTGACTAATGGTGGCTTGGATGTTGAGTGCCTGTAAAGGGTCCTTCAAACCTCAGCCCACAACTTTCACTAACCAGCATAATGCTGCCCGGTTCTACCTGCTTCCTCCTTTACTCCAAAGCAGCCCAAAAGCAGTCAAAACCTGCGTCCAAGCGTGTCAGGATGCCATGGCAGTGATCTGTGAGGGTGGCATGGGAAATTGCTATGTCACTTTTCAGCCGAGCAGTTCAGATCGACATCTTGTTTGCCTATTAGTCTATTCACTTTATGGTACATTAGGAGACTGCTTTTGTGGATTTGCAGATTACAAAATGTATGATCAACAAATTAATCCATTAATGACACATAAAGTGTAAGCCCAATACCTGTCCAAAAAGAGTCAGTGGTGCACTCGATTAGTCATTTTTCTGTGTTCCGGTTTCACTTTTTTTTTTGCAGCTGCTGCACAGGTGTCAAGGTCAGTGTTAAAAAGAAGGCAAGACACAGACAGTTCAGTTTGTAATGAGTCATGCTATTGATAGCACAGTGTTTATTATGTTCAAATACCATGGAAACAAAACAACCTGAGAATGATCAACTCAGGTACACAGTGATAAATTTAGTTCTTACAAACTGCTACCTAGGTTTGGCAAAGTGCATGCAAAACCTCTCCTTTCTGCCATTAGAAATGTGGTGATATTATTATATATTTTGTTATATGGGAACATACACCGGTTTCCCCATCTCACATAGTGCCTCCTAAAAAAATGTGCCTGCCTATGCTGTTGCTTGAAATAGCTAATATTATGCACACTCTATCAAGCAAGTACGAACATTGTGTGATCTGTCCATAGCGGTCAGTAGTTACTGGCAGCCCTGTGCCGTAAAGTTGATTTTATTAAAGTACATGTAGGCTCATATTATGCTTTATCTCTTTCTTTATTCCTCAACAGCAAAGAAAAGATATTGAAATATTAAAAAAAAAAAAAATAATAACATGTGCCCAACGGGTTAAATACACTATAAACATATTATCCAATGATAATGCTCCTTGCACCATAATGACCATGTGACCTTAAGCCACTCCTCTTTCTTTGCTGCTGCCTGCTCAGCTACGTATTACTCCATATTTTTCCACAATAACTTGTATATATTTATTGGATTTTCGAACATTTTATAGCATTTTGTATGTTTATGTTTTGTAATTTTCTGTGGCTTCACTGCCTTTCCTCTTCCTTGGCACTCTGTGTCATCTCTTTCCTGTCACCCAGCCTCTCCCCCCTCCACCCTCCTATTACTCGATGTCTTGTTAATTTGCCGACTTTTTTCTTGCTTACCTGACCACATCACACGCTTCCCCCTCGGTCCGCGAGCTTCACCACTGGGTGCCGTCATTCCGGCGGTCCCGTCGGCTCGCGGCTTCATGTGAGGGTGAATTCGCTTGTGCGCATCCCGGCAGCCATTTTTTGGTTGACAATTTTGCCGTGCTTTTGTGCAGCTGTTTTCCAAGTGTTCTGGTGGGGGGGGAGGGGCAACTCTGATTGGTCCACTGTGTTGGGAGTTGCTGGGCAAGCTCCCAGTGTTCCCCAGGGCTCATTCCTGAGGGAACACTCGGTGAGCTTGTTTATTGCCTATATTTGTTGTGCATAGTTTTCCTTGCTGCCTTTTTCTGGGGTAATCATTCCCACATATCACTCTCCTACTGTTAGTGTGGCTCACACTCCTCTGGCCTGAATTTGACCCTGGGTTGAATTGATAAAACTATTTCATTAAATCATACATCTATTGGTTTTATTAAACATGCAGTCCCAGAAGGATTTTTTCACTCCTTCTGCCAGAGCCCCTAAACTCTCCACACCAGGGGTGGTAGCCAAACCATCCCCTCAGGCTTCGCTGGAGAATGTGTCGCAAGAGCAAATGAACTCTGAGGAGTTTCATTCGCTACTGGACACTACGATGGCAAAGTCGGTGTCTCACGCCATCTTTACAGCTATGGGGACTATGACAGATACCCTATCACACTCCATCACTCGGGCCCTACTGTCCGCCCAGAGACCACCTGCCCTAATGGCTCGGAACCCCCCGGAGAGTAAGCCGGTAGCCCCTAGTGGGCGTAAATCCGTTAAGAAATCCTGTCATATAGATGAGGAATCCTCCAAAACTTTTAAAGATGGACAGCCCTCAGTGAATCTTCCGACTCTGATTCGGAACAAGAGGAGGCACTGAGCGAGTCTGATGAGGACTCTTATGATTCCGGCACAGATTTGCCTGACCACGGCCCTTTGTCAGGACCTGGCAATGATGCCAAGGCCGGGGTGGATGACTACACTATTCTGGATCCTCAAGGCGAACCACTCTTTGATCCGGACAGCTTACAGCATCCACGTTCTTTAGAGTGGTACCCTTTGCATCACGTGGCTAAATACATTGCCGCACGTATAAGGAAACCACTTACCAAGGAGACACGGAATAAACTCAGGGTGGAATTCCCATGCCCCAATCTCTCTGATATGGCCTGTACCACACCAGACGTGGATCCCAAAATAGCCCAATTTCTTGGCAAAACAGGATATAAGGCCAAAAAAAGGCCTGGATTTCTCCCTGTGGAGTTGCCAGGACAAAATCTCGGACGCTCTTTCAACATGGTCGAAATGGCATTGGCAGGGGGTGCCCCCGCTGCCTTAATGGCCATTAGGGGCTGGATAAAAAGATCTGTGTGCCTACTGGGTAACGCTAATACAGCAGTGGTCACGGAAGAAAATTCAATCCCTCGCATCCAAAGGTGCAATCCGGGAAATTCCACTCCTGACTCCGGGTTTCTTGAGCATTATCTTCCTGGTCCCCAAAAAAGAGGGTGGCGTTCGACCGGTCATAAACCTTCAACCACTGAACGCATTTGTCACATACCACCACTTCAAGATGGAAGGAATACACTCCCTCTGAGATCTTCTTTTCTCAGGGGACTGGATGGTCAAACTCGACCTACAAGATGCCTATCTCACCATACCAATGGCAGAGGATTGCCAACAATATCTCCAATTCCAATGGGAACGGACCATGTGGTGATTCAGCTGCCTCCCATTCGGTCTTTCTTCAGCCCCATGGTGTTTCACAAAACGTATGAAGCCAGTGGTTGCGCTGCTACGCAGAGGGGTTCGCCTCATAATTTACCTAGACGTTTTACTCCTGATGGCACAGGACCCTCATCAACTTCAGAAACATCTGCATTGGACGATAACCCTCCTGTACAACTTGGGTTTCCTCATCAAGTGGGAAAAATAAATCACCGAACCTTCACAATCTATAGAATTCCTAGGATTCACCATAGACGGAGTGTGGAACACTTCTCCTACCACCCTCCAAGGTCAAGTCCATAAAAAAAGAGATCCTGGGGGGCGGGGCTTGGGCAGCATGGCAGCTGGCTGCACATCGCATAAGCTCCAGACTTAAATCACACAATCTACCCGATATCAGGCACCCAGCCAGCCGCCGACACCCTACAAAGCTACACACAGCTATACACGACCCAGGGAGAAGTTCCTGCCACCTTGCAGACTTACCTACTCAACTCTCCCGCGGAGACCACACTGCGGCCTATCACGGCTGCCGGGCGGGTGAAACGGCCGATCATCTGCCCCACATGAAGCTGCAACACGTGAAGTCTATCACTCACCTCGTTACCCCCCCTCCCCCTGGACCGGGGGGATATCCCGGTCCCCACTGAAGGACTCTCGCTCTCCAGCAACAAGCAAGGGGCCCATTAGGGACCCACACGGCGCACACAACATGGCCGCCGCCTCAGTGACTCAGCAATCATTGTCAGGCCTGACAACACAGGACTGGCTCACTGCATTCAGTCGGAGATTTGACGACATCTGTCAGAAATTCTGGAGCCGTATCCAAGACCGAGCTCAGAGGCAACCCTCCCACACAGAACAACGGTCCAGGAACAACATCGATGAAGCATACGCCTCACCCAAGCAGGAGACTGTGAAGGGAAACGGCACACACGTACATACACCTCCTGCAGTGCAGATGGAGGATGCTGGGGCCTGCCACGCCTGCTCTTCTTCCGAGCCGGGGGCTCATCCGATACCCGGAGAACCCATGGGCCCACGATCCCGTGGAAGGGATCAATGGACACCAGGCACGGGCCCCCAAAAAGGCCTTGGGCCGAGGACATGGAAGATGGAGACCCCACACACCAATATCCAGCCGACAGAAGAAAACACAAGACCCACACAGACCCGGTATGCAGATGGGTGTGGGGAACACAAAAGCACCCTACCAAACATGGCATGGACTACCACAAAGCCTGAGGGGACTGCCACACACAGGGATCGGCTGACAGCCAGGTTTCTCCTAGAGGAGGTTAATTTGAGCAACTGAACTTAAGTGACATTTTCAATCATCACCTGAGTTGCTTATTGTTAATTATGTTTTAGTTAGGCCTGTTGCCCATTTATATTATTTTATGCACCCCTGTGATATTTAGCCTATCTGACATATGCCTGACCGGGCTTTCAGAAGACACTTATAGCATGCTGACGCGGCCACCACACCATTTTCACCAGCTTCAGTGGAGTAATTTTTCCCTCCCTCTGCCGCACTCATTACCGTACTGGTTCACAAACACTTGCACCTAGAGAGGGTATATTATAATATATTATATGCTGTTAGTGAATCTTTTACCTCATCTTACTCTTTTGTTAACTGTTACTTGCTTAGCAAATATTAGCTACACAATACAAGCCTGATTAACATGCGTTAAGAGCTAGTACACTTTATTACTTTTTAACACGTAACTTGCTTACCATAAGCATAAGTGTACTAAACTATGTCATGTGAATATCCAGCCTAGCATGCTTATTACAAATCGTTATTTCTTCCTGGAGAAGTTGTTGAATTAGTTCCTGTTCACGCTTGTTCTGTGTCACCAAAGAAAGAGGAGTTGCTTCCTGTTGAGAGGCTTTCTATAACCTCCTATTCTGTTTCTGATTGGTTGTTGTTTTTCTTTATTAATCTTTTCTGCTATGGAGTTACAGTAAAGGAAGTTTAGCAAAATAATTAAAATTAAGATTATCTCTCCACCTCTTCAAAACTAGGATAATCTACAATTGTGTTTTATACTTACCTTTTTTACAATCCTCACCTCAGTAAAAGTTTCAAAAGCATTTATTGGATTGAGGGAAAGAGGAACTATCCGAAGAGTGACTGTTTACTTTTAACTTTATTTGTAGCATAGGAACCATTTTTCCTTAATGTAGTCTTACAACATATGTTGACATGCAAATACATGATGTATTGTACAATACAGAAACATTATCGCATATTTATCTATCATCCACATATCCTGGCTTATTTGAAATATAAAACAGATCACATTCCAGTTAATTTCTAATGATTAGGTTCTAGCCCAGACTGGCCAGACTAGATTAATACAGGGTAGAAAGCAGTTTTTTTTTCACGCCCAATGCTTAGTGCTAGCTACTAATATTCTCCATGTTAGAAGGTGTGAGTCATTTTCCAAGGAAGAAGGCAACACTAATGATCCTTAGTTAATATACATAATAAACACACTTCACATGCAATAGATCTGACTTCACACAATATGACTAAGTTTTATGATGGGATGTCCGTGGAATAGATCAGGCAATCTCGGTGCACACCTCTTTTTCTGTTTTACAACTTTTCCATAGAAGTTACAATTAAATGCCATTTGGTTACAGACAGTGTCCATATTAAATGTGCACAAATAATCAGAAAATAAATAGCCAAGTTAAAAAAATAAAAATACTATGTTAAAGTGCACTGAGCACGATATAAATCTAATTGTGGCACTGTACAGAGATAGTGTTTGTATCTGTCTACTGAACTAGTCAAACTGTTTCCTAATATTCATTAATATTTTCCTATAATGTGGCCTTTCCTCTGTGCCATTGTCATAGCTATAGTCAATACAAATGCAGCATCTAAGGGAGTCTTTGAATGATGTGAAAACAGCCAAACATGAAGACATTTCTAATTCTTATTTGTATTGTATCAAAAAGGTAGTTTTCCTCCATTCCACCTCTGTACATGTCTTCCATGGTGCACTCACTGCTGTTTTTTTTTGTTTGTGTTTTTTGCCAACTTAAAGACAAAAAGACTGTCTAATCAGCAACATTACTTTGGCACAATAGCTGCTTCATATAATAGAAGTGGTTACAGTGTCTGGAGTCCTCTGGTGCTGCCCTTCCATCCAACATTTAACTGTTTTCAAACTTTTTATTTTAAACACGAGTTTCTACTAACCCATCCTCTCGGTGCTGCTTGGGCTAAGGAGGAAGCATTAACCAGAGCAGCAATAGGGTACTGTGATTGGTTGAAGAATATCAGATGACTGCATTCAGCCTATCATAGTGACATTGCAAATATGAACTGATGTGACAGCAAGGAAGTGTTTAATCTCTGCCTTGGCCATACCTTCAGTGGGGCAGGGTTATTGGAAGCCTGGGATCCTCATTAATTTAGTGTTAAACTGTCCAAAATGGTTTTAATTAAGTGATTTTGGCCTATGGATACCGCTCCTACAGAGTTCTCAGAAATGGCAATGTTTACATTTTGCCATCCCCACAACTCTACTAGCTGTCATTCAGACAGACACTAAGGTCTTCTAACTAAAATAAATTCAATAACTGAATATATTTTATGTCTGTTGTCAGCTTGCAAAGTGAACTGACACTGGATATGCATTCAATGGGTCTCTGTGAGACGTAATGAACTGGAACATTGTGATGAATGTAGGGAATGCGTTGTATCCCCACAATGTTTCTATGTGAGAAGCATTAGATTGGAGATAAAGCATCAGTCAAGTCAGATGATCCCATAGTACAAGGATCTGACTGTTGTGAGGGGCCTGTCCCACCACCGGATTACAATTAAGATTAAAGGTATTTTCAACCCCTTCTCTTCCAGAATCAGATAAAAGTGTTTTTACTTTCATGTATTTTGCAGAACACAATTTAGTCCATAAAGTCTCACTCATCCTCATTTGTACTCTACGAATGATTACCACTCCAGCCTGCAGAGGAACATTTTTTCTGCCAGAGGTCTCTGCCCTTAGTCATTAATGTAATGCCTGCAAGTGTACAGAAAATGCCAGCTCACCTTTTACTTTCAAACAGTAAAAGAAGTTTCAATGGGTGATACGATTCCTGCATTTTGTGAGAAGTGAATTGGCTAAGCCATTTCACTCTATACATTAGCATTCCAGAGGTAAAGACTGCAATAGCACTTTTGAAATTTTGTTATTGTATATGATTTTCCTGTACTGTATGTGGGCATTGTGCTCAAATGCAGACATTCTGTATTCATGATGATGTAATTATCAGTAAGTATTACTGTTGGTTATGTCTTCAGGTTTCTTACAAATACCTATAAGTAGGTTATTTTACAATTTTTACATATTTTTGTCACACCTAATGTATTTAGAAAGTTGCATTTTAGCATCTTTCCTATCATTTCTGTGTGATATATTGCAAGATAAAGGAATCTGTATACTGTCTTAAAGGTACACTAGAGGCACCCAGACCACTTCATCCCATAGACGTGCTCCCTGTCCCATTTGGTTCTGCAGATTTAGAGAAACTGCAATGTTTACATTGCAGTTCTAAGACTGCCTCCAGTGGCTGTCTACCCGACAGCCATTAAGGTGCTTTCTAAAGTTTCACAGAGCTTGACTACATGAAACAACAATGTTAAATGTCCGCATGCTCTGATTTTCCAGCATCAAGGAAAATCTCATAGGAAAGCATTCTATACTGTTCATTAGGCCTCCCCCATTGACTGACGTCTGAGGAGACGGAGCTCGACCCAGCACCAATGAACATGGGCTCTGGAATTGGGCAAGTGAATAAAGGGTTATTTAAACATGATGAGGGGAGATGTTGCTAGGGCAGAGGAATATGTTTGCTGTAGGAATACATATTTAAGCTTTTTACTACATTACTAAAATGGATGAATTAATCACATAATTTTTAAAAATTGACTGAAAAGCAATCAACACACAAAATTGCTGTTTTATTATATGTGTATGTGCCAGCTCTGCAGCCGTTGTGTCCAATAAATGTTACACTAATACTTTTTTCAAACAAAAAACTTTTGGAACTGAAGGAGTTAATGTTTATTTTTTTTTTAAAGGGGATGCATGAATTTGAACTCACAATGGATCATATCGAATTAAAAAAACTGATACCGGAGAAACTGACGGAAGCCAAGCACAGAGAGATGGACACAGGTTTCTTCAGGAAGGAAGAGATTCTTTATTGGATCACCGATCGGGACTCAGAGGGACTAATGTCACCAAAATACAGCAAGTTCTGAGCCCCGGACAATAGTGCAGGCTTCTTATATAGGCACATAACTCCTCCCATATTAAGCTCCACCCGCACATTCTCTTGACCAATCAATACAAATAAGAATTAACTTCCTGCTTGACCGCATGGCCTGTCCAGCACAATGGAGGAGGGGAATACTATATCCTGTATTCTTGCACATGCTCCGTACACTACTGATCGTATCTTGCCTCGTGCAACCAACTGATCGATACGTCAGCATATGCACATACACATGCCACGTGGTAATCTCGGCCTACTAAATTTATTTTTACCGAGATTCCACCACATTCCCCCCTTTGATGCCTCTTGATATTACACAATTACTTGAGGCATCACTTAACCTTGGTTTGCATACACCGCAAGTTACCATGAACCAGACCAGACTTATCTATGATGTGAATCTTCAACACTCATCTTCCTGCATTGGTTCTCCCTGATCTAGAGCCTTATATTTATAAATTGCCATTATCTGTGCAGCAGCCTTCCTCTCTGCTATATTTTCTATCAGGCTTTGCACAGACCTAACTACTAAGGGTATAAAACATGGCAAGAGTAGACACAACATTAAAATCAGTAGGACTCCACCTACCACTGCCTTAAGCCCTCCAAACCACTCATACCAGCTACCAAACCAACTACTTGGATTGTACCCTTTCCATACCTGAGTAGGCACATGCGCTAGTTTAACCATATGGCTAGTAAGCTCAGCTATTGCTTGCCCTTCGTCATCTATTTGAAGACAGCAATTGCTCAGGTTAAACTTCCCACATACACCTCCCTCTACTGCCAAAAGGTAATCCAAGGCTAATCTATTTTGGTATACTGCTGTCCTCATCCTGGTATTATGCTTCGCTAGAAGATTGAGCGCTTGTGATGTCTCGTTAGTAATGATCTCAACCACTGCCTGTAATCTTATAATACGGTTGAGCATATAAATTGGGGTTCTATAACCAAAGGTACCATCTTCTGCCCACGTGGCTGGCCCATAGTAATCTATAATACGCTGGGGAGGCCATTCATCATCTTCCCAGGTGCCTATCTCTATGGGTCCTCTTTTCTTCCTATGATTCACATCATACACTTTAACACCTAAAGTCTCACCTGTTTCGATAGGTAACAAGAAGAAGGATGGTTTGAGCATACCCAACACACATGCCCCTTCCCAGTCCTGTGGCAACTCCGAATAGGCTTTCTTACCACAGATCCAGTACAAATTTGCTGGGGCTCTCCAGTTAGATGTGATGGATAGATCAAACCACACATCCTTTAAATTAGCGTATCTTGCAAACGGGTTAGATGGTTCTGAGACATTTGAAGCCGACCACCAAGTTGTATTCTTTGTATCATCATCATAAGCTTTTTGCCCTAGACAAGTTAATTCTCCTACAGAAGTAGTATACATCATTCCTTTCCTCGCTATGCAAACATAACCTATGATGGAGGTCTTTAATCTCCACTCAGATTTACCTCTAACACTCATATGATAATCGGCTTGTGTAGATATTAATTGGTCAACTGCCTCAGAACCGGACATTACCTCCTTTGCTTCCCAAGGCCATTGGTCTCCCATGTTAGTACCTCCACACACATAGCAGTTGGTAACATTAAGACTACCGGCAATACTTTCGGCTAAATCAATGAACAGGTTTTTAGCATTATGGGGGATCTTGTTATCTATACTCATCTCTTCATAAAAGGAATGGTATACTTGATGAGTTTGGGAGGATACCGTATCAGTCTCTATCCCTATAAACAATACTGTCCCAGGATCTAAACCCGTCCCATATATTTGGAACCCAAATAAATTACCATATTTATCTAAGAACTTGTCGGGGTTATTTATAAGTATATGGACTGGATTGCATTCCATAGACTTACAATATGGACTGGTAGGCAACTTAGTCACAATCATGTCCTTGTCTGCGGTCTGTCCCCAAGTTGCCCACCCCACACAAGACCAATATGGGCAAAAGTTATAATCTCTATTTGGGCACCTAGGGCTCACATACTTATTTTTACTACTGGGACAAATATATTTATCGTTAGACCCATACGTCCTCTCCCATCTAAGATCCCCACATACATTCCACGGCTTTCTACCACTTGATATCGCTTTACACGCATCAAATAGCAGAACACCTGAAGAATATATGGATTCTAACACCGTTTTATTAATTAGGGTCCCCTGAGGATCTCCATTCCTGAGAGTCAACCAAATCGTACGGGGTTGATACTCTGGACTCTCCTACTCCTAAATGGCACACACTATATTCTATATTTAAGTATATACATCTTGATACATCTCCTTTACACTCGTATTGCGAATGCCAAATTAGGGTCTGGGAAATATGGTTACCTGTTCTTGTAGTCTTAATGCATACCTCACAGCTAGGAGTGTCGGTACCTCTACCTTCCTGAATATAAAAATACACATATAAAAACATTATCAGAAACACATCTTTCGTCGTCATCCTCAGTCTTCGTCCGTGCGAAGGCACCTCAGCTTCCAGGATGTAAGGGCTGCAGGGAATGGAGTTCTGCTCGTCTTCACAGGGGTCCCTTCGAGACTTTTCCTGACTTATACACTCGTTGGTGAGCGGACAGGCTTTATTATGGCCTTCTCACTCACTTACCAAATCTCTGAAACAATAAAATTTGTAATCCACAAGGTTCCTCGTCACTCCGACTGAGTCGTGCGCTTTAACCGGATCTTGCAGGGATTCTCTGGATCTGCTGTAGCTTGCCAAGAATTGACTGCTGCTGGTTTAACCCTGGAGTGATGTATCCACGGAGTCACTTCGGCTACTTTTATCGCTGTAGGGGTAGACAAAAGAACAACATAAGGACCTCTCCACTTGGGCCCTAACGGTACATTATTCCACTCTTTAATCCACACTTGGTCTCCTGGGTGGTAACTATGAACTGGGGGATAAATATTCACAGGTAATCTATCTTGTACCCATTTCTGTACCTCCTCCATAGTCTTACCCAACTCTACAACCTGTTGCCGGGTAATTCCTTCTCCCAACTGACTCAAATCCCCCCTTAAGTTACCAAGTACGGGAGGTGGTCGCCCATACATGATTTCAAAAGGAGAGAGGCCCATCCTTCTGGTAGGTGTACTGCGGATTCGCAATAGAGCTATGGGCAAGAGAACGTTCCACTTAAGTTGGGTTTCCTGACACATTTTAGCCAACTGATTCTTAATAGTTCTATTCATTCTCTCTACCTTACCAGAACTCTGGGGTCTATATGCCGTATGAAGCCTCCACTTTATACCAAGCATATGAGTCAGTTGTTGTAGGCACTGATGAACAAAAGCTGGACCATTGTCCGATCCTATAGAGCAGGGTAGTCCATATCGGGGTATTATTTCTCGTAGCAGGAATCTCACAACTTCTCCTGCTTTCTCCATACGAGTAGGACATGCTTCTACCCAGCCTGAATAGGTGCACACAACTACCAGTAGGTAGCGATGTCCACCAGATTTAGGCATTACTGTATAGTCAATTTGTAGATCGGACATGGGGAGTCCCCCCATAAACTGGACTCCTGGTGGCTTTACTGGTCCTTGCCTTGCATTATTTTTAGCACACGTTACACATCTTCGTACAATGGCCTGAGTCAAGTTGGACAATCTTGGTATGTAGAAATGTTTTCTGAGAGATTCTTCTGTATTATCTCTCCCAGAATGTGTCCCGTTGTGATAGTTTTGGACAATTTCTACCGCTAGTGATGCTGGAATGACTATTCTTCCATCTTCTAACTGATACCATCTGTTCTCCAAATACTTTCCAGATTCAGTCTTTAACCACTCCTCTTCTTGAGCTGTATAAACTGGAGTCCATTGAGACAGTGGAGTTGGTATAAGAGCAGCTATATGCTCCACATATTCCTGTCTTCCTGATTCAGCGGCACGCTTAGCTGCACTATCTGCCATCCGATTTCCTTTGGTTACATCACCATCTCCTCTCAGATGCGCTCGACAATGTATAATACCGACTTCTTTCGGCTCCCACACTGCTTCCAATAGTTGTAGGATTTCAGCTGCGTACTTGATTTCTTTGCCTTCTGAATTCAATAGTCCTCTTTCTTTATACAAAGCTCCGTGGGCATGAGTGGTTAAAAACGCATACTTGGAGTCCGTATAGATGTTCACTCTTAAACCTTCAGCCAATTGTAACGCTCGTGTCAGTGCTAGTGCTATCAATTCTGCCTTTTGTGCTGATGTTCCTTTTGCCAGTGGCCGAGCTTCTATCACCTTGTCTATCGTTGTTACTGCATATCCTGCATAGCGGATCCCTTCTTTCACATAACTACTGCCGTCGGTGTAATATTGAACATCGGGGTTCTGGATGGGAAAATCACGAAGATCTGGTCTACTTGAAAATACTTCATCCATCACTTCCAAACAATCATGTTGACTTTCAGTAGGTTGTGGCAAAAGGGTAGCTGGATTTAAGGTATTTACAGTCTCTAAATGCACTCTTGGGTTTTCACACAACATTGCTTGATACTTGGTCATACGGCTGTTACTAAACCAATGATTTCCTTTGTAATCCAACAACGTCTGTACCGCATGTGGGACTCGTACATAAAGTTCTTGACCCAGAGTGAGTTTATCGGCTTCAGCTACTAGCAGGGCGGCTGCAGCTACGGCTCTTAGACAAGGTGGAAGTCCGCTGGCCACTGCATCCAGTTGCTTAGACATGTAGGCAACAGGTCTTTGCCATGATCCCAAGTACTGTGTCAATACTCCCACAGCCATTCTTCTTTGCTCGTGTACAAACAGGTAGAATGGTCGTGTGTGATCAGGCAGACCTAATGCTGGGGCACTCATCAAAGCCTTCTTCACATCTTCAAATGCCGTTTGCTGTTCTTGAGTCCATAAGAAGGGGTCGTGCTCTGTACCCTTGATAGCTGCATACAGAGGTTTTGCCAGTATCGCGTAGCTGGGAATCCATATCCTACAGAAGCCTGCTGCCCCCAAGAATTCTCGCACTTGTCTTCTATTCTTGGGTATCGGTATTTGACATACAGCTTCTTTTCTCTCTGGCCCCATAATTCTTTGACCTTCAGAGATATGGAATCCCAGATATTTGACAGTTGGCAAACACAACTGAGCCTTCTTTCTAGACACCTTGTATCCTGCCTTCCAGAGAATGTGTAGTAGATCGTGCTTTGCTTGCTGACATATTTCCTTTGTAACTGCTGCTATCAACAAGTCATCTACATATTGTAACAATACACACTCTCCTGGGATGGACTCGAAATCCAGTAGGTCTTGACTTAGAGCTGACCCAAATAGGGTAGGTGAATTTTTAAACCCTTGGGGCAGTCTTGTCCAGGTCATTTGGCGTTTTGAGCCCGTCACTGCATTTTCCCATTGGAAAGCGAAGATACATTGGCTTTCTGCGGCAATTCGAAGGCAAAAGAAGGCATCTTTGAGGTCTAAGACTGTAAAGTAAGTAGCCCCGCCCGGAATTAAAGCAAGCAGGTTATATGGATTGGGTACAACTGGATGTATGCTAACAACCGCATCATTGACTGCTCTCAAGTCCTGCACAGGTCGATACTCATCTGTACCGGGCTTTTGAACAGGCAGCAATGGGGTGTTCCAGGGGGAAGTACAGAATTTTAGGATACCATACCGTATGAACTTATCCAGATAAGATTGGATGTTCTTCTTAGCCTTCTGCGGGATGTGATATTGTCTTAGGCTCACTGGATAAACCCCAAGTTTTAGTTCGATTTTAATAGGTGGAATATTGCGGGCCAGTCCTGGTGGGTTGTTCTCTGCCCAAACTCCTGGTATGTTGAATAAGGATTCATCACTCCTAGGGTTTTGGCTAGTCAACGCTGTATAAAGTCGCCACTCTTCTTCCTTTGGTACAGATAATGTCATAATACCTGAAGGTCCATTAAACTTTAAGGATGTTGTTCCATTTGGTAGGAACGTAATCTGCGCTTGTAATTTGGATAGCATATCACGTCCCAGCAATTGGACTGGACATTCAGGCATGTAAAGGAATTGATGTTTTACTATGTGGCCTCCCAATGTACAGAGTCGACTTTTAAGAACCGGTTTTGCAGCACTTCTTCCAGTTGCTCCTATTACAGTAATAGTTCTTCCAGATGGAGGAGCAACTAGGTTAGTCACCACCGAATGTTCAGCACCAGTGTCGATCATGAACGCACTCCTTTTTCCCCCTATTGATACATCGACCATAGGCTCCGCTCGACCAAGGGGGATGGAGCCCGGTCGGTATCAATAGTCCTCCATGACCGTGTCAGCCAATCCTACAAAGTCCCTACCTTCTCTATCGCGGGACCTTTGCGCTGCTGGATAGTACCTATCTTCCCTTACACTTCCTCTGTTCCCATTACTTCCTCTATTACCATTGCTCCCTCCGGGGCCTCCTCTACCTCTCGCTCTGCCTCTAAAGTTTCCGTAACCTGCCCTGGGTAGGTCTCTCTCGTACTGCTCTCTTTGCGGACACTCGTTTCTCCAGTGCCCTTCTTCCTTACAATACGCACACTGATTCCTACTCAAAGGCTCCCTATTCCATCTACTATCTGGGCCCCGTCTATCTACGCCTGCGATCGCTACCGCTAGCATATCAGCCTTTTTACGCATCTTGCGCTCTTCCTCTTTCTTTGTCTCTGTTTCCCTGTTCATGTATACTTTATTTGCTACCTCCATTAGTTGGGTGATAGACATTCCTGCAAACACTTCTAACTTCTGCAGCTTGCGCTTAATGTCTCCGTAAGCTTGGCTGACAAAGGCGGAGTTTACCATTCGGGAATTATCAGCGTCTTCCGGATTAAAGGGGGTATACAAGCGGTATGCCTCCAATAATCGGTCATAAAAGACACTGGGCGCTTCATCACTTTTCTGAATCACCTCAACTGTCTTCGACATATTAATAGCTTTCTTCCCTCCGGCTTTCATGCCAGCAATTATAGCGTCTCTATAGGCTTTGAGTTGAACCATATCTGCGCCATTAACATTCCAATCGGGATCGGTATTAGGGTAATGTGTTGCGGCCCATGCTGCCGGATTGGCTTGATTTAAAGCACGGGCTCTATCCTCTAGCGCTTTAATGGCCGCTTGGTTAATCCTTGTCCTTTCCTCATTATTAAACAATGTCATTAATAACTGCTGGCAATCAGCCCATGTCGGATTATGTGTCTGAACTATCGAGGTGAACAGATCGGTCATAGCTTGTGGTTTCTCAGTGTACGAGGAATTGTGGGTCTTCCAATTCAAGAGATCGGTAGTCGTGAACGGGACATATACGAAGACTGGGTCAGCATGTGCCATTTGACCTGCGGCATCGAGATAGGCTGACCCAGGATTCAGACGAAGAGGCATCTGGTAATGTTTGAGTTGTTGGGTACCGGTCAGTTGTCGGGTTAGTATAGGGCTACGTAAAGAGGCGTTGGTTAGAGGTTCCAGTCGGGGAGTAATAGGGCATGAGGATGTGGGAGCTTGATTTTGGGAAAAGTTGGTAAATAGAATACTCCCAGCCGAGCTAGAAGAAGCTTGACCGGAAGTTTGAAGTGGCGCCAAATCAGGATATTCAGATCTAACGGGGGTTGGTTCTGGTTCCGGAAGGGAAGGTTTAATACGAGGGGGGTGGATTCTGTACTGGAGGAGGAAGCGGAAGTGGATGGGGGCAATGAGGGGAGGGGTATAGAACTTCCTGCACTCGCGTCACCTCTTCCTATAGGGAAGTAAGGGGGTGGCAAGGGGATCTCAGACTCAGGGGTCGTGTCCAAAATGGGCCTAACCATAGCCCTAGTGGACAAACAAGTCCTGGCCACCATGAGGCGACATTGCTCCTCGTGGCATATCTGAATCCATCTTGGCGAGTCGTTTACGGCCTGTCTCCAACAATCAATATATGGAAACTGTCCGTAAAGTTCAGGCCTACCTGATACAGCCACGTGTACACGCTGTACCAGAGTTGGATCCAAACTACCACGTGGCGGCCATGCCGCAACCAAAGTAGGCCACTCCCTAGTGCACAAAGTGACCAAACGTACAGGAGACATTTTAACCCCAAAATCACATGTTTTAAATCCCTTTTTAAAATTCTTTACCATACAACCTAAGGGATCCAAAATCGTTGACTCCGACGCGCCCATACTTATCAATGGAACGTCGTTGACAACGAATACTATGCATGCGTTCTATTCAACAGTCACACCCGTTTCCTTCGGCAACAGCACCACGTGGTACGGTTACCAAGTGAAACGTACACAATAACACAATAAACACTCAGGGAATTCCCGTACACACACAGCTGTTACACCAGTCACTAGAATAATCAATATTATGCCCTTTGGCGAAACTATACAGTCACCAGCGCTATAATTCTCTATATATGAATTACCCGTCTATAACACACCCCAGTAACATCGTCTTTTACAAATAGCGGTTACAGTACGGTTAGCATAGGTCAAAGCACAATTTAATGTCACAATACAATTATTAGTGGTTATGGTGTTAAACATGCAATAGACGACAATGATTAGTACTTATATACAGTGTCAGTAAATATACAGGGTTATGGTACCGTGCACTATGATACAGCAACACACTATTAACACTCTCGCTAGACGGCTGAGCTTGCGCTATCTAACAAGATATACACTTTACTAACAATCTTTAACACATATACAATCCCAACTAAACTATTGGCCAGTACCTTGAATGGACTACCTAAAACTATTTACACCCGTTTTGGTTAGCCACACTGCCCAAGCACCACATATAGCGAACTAGAGGGCGGAATTTACAACAGAACCCTGTTAGTCTATTTACTCTATCAAAAATCTAGTGGGTTCCAAATTTACACGCCTTCCCACTTAGCCAAGATAGGTTGAGATCTAGCGAACCGAATTTACACAGGCGCCGCTTAGTCTCCCGGTCCCTCCGACCTAGCGAACGTAATATACACCCTAGAACGCTAGTCTAGACAAGACACCGGTGTCCGGCTAGGGCTATTTACACAGGACCCCGCCTGACTCCAAACCAAATCAAACGGTCTTACTAAAGAGCGTTCGATTGAGCGGTGCGCCTTCGCTCCTTCCCTCCGACAGAGGGGGCAGATTCCATACACAGATTTAAACCCCTTTTGGGCCTACCGCACAATCGGTATACCCCTAGTGGGTCTGCCGTCTAAAACAGCAGTTGTCTTACCTCCTCGTTCCTGAACCTGAGTTCACACTCATCGACGGGGACACCCCAGCACTTCTTACGTAGAGGCCGATGATCTCCTGGACAACAGACCAGTGGCGCCGAGACGAAGGGAGGTCCACGCAGAAGTTCAGGGGTGCAGCCGTAGAGAACGTGGGCAAAGATAGACCGTCTCACGCCTCTGCCTCTCAGCTACCGTTGAACGATGAGCTTCCCGGCCAATGCACCAAATGATACCGGAGAAACTGACGGAAGCCAAGCACAGAGAGATGGACACAGGTTTCTTCAGGAAGGAAGAGATTCTTTATTGGATCACCGATCGGGACTCAGAGGGACTAATGTCACCAAAATACAGCAAGTTCTGAGCCCCGGACAATAGTGCAGGCTCCTTATATAGGCACATAACTCCTCCCATATTAAGCTCCACCCGCACATTCTCTTGACCAATCAATACAAATAAGAATTAACTTCCTGCTTGACCGCATGGCCTGTCCAGCACAATGGAGGAGGGGAATACTATATCCTGTATTCTTGCACATGCTCCGTACACTACTGATCGTATCTTGCCTCGTGCAACCAACTGATCGATACGTCAGCATATGCACGTACACATGCCACGTGGTAATCTCGGCCTACTAAATTTATTTTTACCGAGATTCCACCACAAAACTATATATGTATTATATGTATTATTTTTATAATTATTGTGTTCCTTTAATTAAAGTATTTACGCAAAACATGGTTGTACAGCATCACATAAAACAATATAATAAAATGCAAGCTGGAAAGCAAAATGTCAGAATGTTCCTCCAAATATGCAAATTCAGTGCTGATGAAAATGTGATCAATTGTGATCTCCTATATCATGCTTGTACTTTGAACATTGTTGAGGGTAATTTGTTTATAACATCAAACTGCTCTGAATCGTAACTGCAATCATAAAATGCAATGTCATACAACTCTGGAGAGAAAATAAAGATTTCTAGTGGCATTCAATCACCTATGCACCAGATTTTGGAAGCGACTAAACAATCGACAGCACTGAATCAACTCATCTACTGTTCAGCTGTTCGCCTTGGTTAGCAACTCCCAACCTAGTCTGGGAGGCATCAAGGTTTCCTTTATGCGTTACGCTACGTGTCTGAAGAGATAGCAGGGAGAAACCAATAGTGCTGTATTATCCGATGTACTTGAGGTACGCGCTCCACCCCCTGCTGATGATGCAAAACATTCTGTTAGTGAAACATTTTGCTTGAGTCACGTGAGCTTTGCTGTCTAATGGTGGGCGTTCTCCCTTACCAGGCAGCCCATTCTCATTCATGACTTTAGGCCACGGCCAACAGGGAGATTTCACTAGCCGGCTTCTGCAGGTCTGGCACTTGAGTAGATAGTGGGCTCTATGACCAGTGGGGAGATCAAAGATCTCCCTCACGGTCCAGGCCACTATGATACTTTACTGGGGGGAAGGAGTTGTCTGCACCCACCTGGGTTGCAGGCAAGCAGCAACTCCCACCGTACCACAAAGGATCCAGATTCCCACCTCCCTGACCCAAGGCAAGCCGCAGGGAAGGGGGAATAAACTTTAATTGTTGTTTTTAATTATTATTTTTTTATTTTATTTTATACAGCCCCTTGTTCAATATCACTCCACTATATCCCCTATCTCCTGACTACAGCCTCTATCCCCCCCATTACTGCTCCTATCCCCCACTTCAGCCACTATCTCTCCACTACAGTTTTAATACCCCCATTACAGCCCTTTACCTCCCCCTATACCTCCACTTTAGTCACTATCCCCCAACTATATCCTCTATCCCACCGCTGCAGCCCCTTTCTCCCCTCAATACACACATTACACATAATCACAGACAGCTTACCCACAAATATACATCATAAGTAGCCTACCCCCACACACGCAACCCCATATGCAGCCACATGCAGCCTCCACACACATACACAGCCCTGTCACATTTATAGCCCAACCACTCACCTAGTCACTATTCAATCATACCCCATACTAGCCACATTAATGCAGCCAATCAAATACCTCATCCTTTGCATATGGATACTGTATATGTATATGGGGGTGGCTGCCTTGAATAAACTGGCCTTGGGGCAGGATAAAGGTAAATCCGACCCTGGATCTGAGGGTGGTTAGAAGATATATATCTAAGACTGCTATAGAGAGACAGAGAGAGAGAGAGAGATTCAAGGATAGCACTCTCAGGACTTCAAGTAAAATTTTGCTTTTATTACCTTGTGTAACACATCATCAATGTTTCAGGTTGATAACCTCAAGCTTTCAGCAGGACAAGTATGTACAAATAAAACCCCAACATATATAACTGAAAAAATATACCTTTTTACTCCCACCTTTGGTGTAACAGACTCCGAGGATGCCTGGACCAGGTCTACTGCGTTAGAAGTAGGGTTAGGAGTAGGGTTAGAGGTAGGGGTAGCTGTAGAGTTAGAAGTATGGGTAGGGTTAGGAGTGTTACGCTACTAGCGGTGATTTGGATTGGAACTCAACTGCAGCTTGTAATATCCCTAATTACAATAGTGAAGAAATGGAGAATCCTTAAGTATCAATACTGTAGCTTTAAGAAAAGAGAGAATCACTGGTAACTTGATTCAACCGAAGTTTTAATAAGTGTTAAACTTAAATGAATTGCATTTAGGCAATAATCCAATAGGGAGAAGTGCAAGTAATCAACAACACAAAGTTCATTATTAAGTATTTCTTCAGAGATGCATTAAGTAACATTCGTTCATGAGAATAATCTTCAATAGGAACAATAATCAAGTAGCTAAGGATATTTGCAAAGCAAGAACAGTTCATAGTGAATAAGCATGATGGGAGTTGTCCTTCATGAGATTAGTAACTTGAAGCACTGAATGTAATTACAAAGCAAGAAACAGTTCATAGTGAATAAGCATGATGGGAGTTGTCCTTCATGAGATTAGTAACTTGAAGCACTGAATGTAATTGCAAAGCAAGAAACAGTTCATAGTGAATAAGCATGATGGGAGTTGTCCTTCATGAGATTAGTAACTTGTAGCAATGAAGATTTGAGTAAGCAAGCATTAGTTCATTAATAAATGATATTGCAGACAAATAGCTGAAAGATATACTTAAGGTTAATATGGGTAGTCCTCCAATAGTTCAGAGATATGGTCCACTTGTAAAGTAGCAAAGTATCCGTTCTCCAGTAATCCTTTATGGCATGCAGCAATCCTAGCATTTGCTCAAAAGCTGGAACAGCTTGTCTGAGCTCGTGGAGAGGTAAGTCTGGTGGAAGAAGCTCCCAGTAGCTGAGCCTGTGGAGCCCGCGTCTCGCGGAGGCAGCTCACACGTTAGCTCACACAATCAATCACCAAGCACCCTCTCTCTGGCCCAGTCTCCCTAAATACCATCAGAGCTGAGTCAGAGGGGGGCGGGGTCCGGCTCCTCACGGCTGAGTGCCGAACCCGGAAGTGTTACTCCATGACAAGGAGCAGGATTAGGGGTAAGGGTAGGGTTAGGGGTAGGGTTAGGGCTATAAGTAGGGTTAGGGAATTGTCAAATTCCCGAAGTCACAAATTTCGGAAGTGCTGAACTGAACCAAAGTGCGGAATTGCCGAAGTCCTGAATTTCGAAGGACCGAACCGAATTGCCAAAGTCCCAAATTGCCGAAGTCCCGAATTTCAGAAGTGCCGAACCGAACCAAATTTTTTGCCCATGCACATCCCTAATTTTTGCGCCATTCTATTCTATTAGTATTTATTTTACCCCTTTCCTGCCCCAAGTTTTTATTCAACAGTTATTTGTAATTTTATATGTATCCTCAGATTCCCCTATTAAAAGTTCTCTGCCAATTGTAGGTTGGTTTACATTAATCTTCTCCATTCTTTGATACTGATACAGGTATATGAAAGCATGTATTTGGAACGAGTGTCGGAACTAATGTAGAGAATTCCCAGGTGCAAATACTTTTTGTGCCCTTCCTCCCCCTCCCTTCTAGTGCAAGCATGGTCAAAAGGTAAATCTCCCTCTGTTGTACAACTCCAAAGATGCTTTGCCAGCTGGGGATCTACCATTTGCCTATCTTTGCAGGTTTGTACCTGTGAGCAGTGTTTGTGGGTTTGAATATAAGCATGTTTTTGTATAGAGTATATGTGGGCATGTAGGGGTGTATTTTTATGTACTGTTGCCATTGGAATGTAGTGGTGTACTTGTGTGTAGTTTTGAGTTTGAGTGCATGGGTGTCTTTGTATGTAGTGTTGCTTTTAAATGTAGGTTTGCTTTGGTGTGTGCTGTTAGTGTTTGATTGAAGGGGTGCTTGTATATAATGTTAGTGTTTTAATATAGGGGGTGTTTATATGCAATGTTTGCATTTGATTGCAGGGGTGTGTTTCCATGTTGTGCTGGTGGTTTGGATGTATGCACATACACACATACATACTTACACAGATACACATACACATTAACACAAAGATACACACGTAAACACACCAACTCACACACAAATTAATATACACACTGACACATGCACACACCTTGACACATGCATACACCCTGACACACAGATACACGCTGACATATACGCACACCATAACATGCAGATATACACACACTGACACACACTTACACACTAGACATGTGCAATTTGTTTCGTTCTGAATGTCAATTCAGCCGAATTTTGGCAATTCGGACATTCGGATGCTTCGACATTGCATCTACACAGATGCATACCCTTACACACTTACACAGATATAC
Organism: Pelobates fuscus; assembly: GCF_036172605.1. NCBI lineage: Eukaryota > Metazoa > Chordata > Amphibia > Anura > Pelobatidae > Pelobates > Pelobates fuscus. The sequence continues at coordinate 376,367,070 of NC_086317.1, read as the reverse complement.
GTACTCATTTACACACAGATACACATATATGCACACTGACACATACGATACACTTACTCCTTGACATACAGATACAACATTCAGACATATACATACTAGTGATTGTGGTGGTTAGGGCTTTGGATTAGGTGTTAGGGTTAGGGGTAGGGTTAGGAGTAGGAGTAGGGTTAGGGGTAGGGGAACGGTTAGGGGTTAGGGAGCCCTACAGATGTGTAAGTGGTTGTGGTGGCAAGAGAGGGATGCTTACGAATGTCCGAATTGCTGAAGTCCCGAATTCCGGAAGTGCCAAACCGAAGTGCCAAATTTCCGATTTTTTTTACTTACCCCAATTTCCAAACCAAATTTTATTCCCATTCACATCGCTATTACACACAAACACATATGCAGATGCATATGTGCACCAAAAATATAGAATATTATCACCCACACCTGAAATTAATAGTGAAACAACACTTTTCTCAATGGATAGTGATAACAGCTTCCTACAGGGATATTCCAGAACATATCCATTTAAACACAATATAGATGCAACCAGAAATATGAATGATATAGCTGTAAATCTACATAAAAGGACACATATAATAGTGTAACACTGTATAAAAATTATAAAATGCACTTATTGGGGACACTCACAGGATGGATGAAGATATAATCGCCTTAGGGTGCCTCCCCCGATATAGATGGGGGGCTAATCCAAAACACCTCTTTCCAATGATAGCACTGTAGCATAAAGGGCCGGACTCAAGGTTAAAGGTTAGATATATTCTGCTTTATTTATAAAAAAAACAACAACATGTTTTTTGTGCATAAGCCATGTTTTTTGAGTCCATTAGGCTTCCATTACATAGATGCATACCCTGATACACACACTAACCTACATACTTATACAGATATACGCACTCGTTTACACACAAAAACACATATATACACACTGACACATACGATACACGTACACCTTGACATACAGACACAACATTCAGACATATACATACACATAGACACATGCAGACCCACACATCTGTGTGTGACACAGATACACACACACACACACAATCTGACATAAATGTCGTGTTTTATATTTGCAGCCACCCTCCTGTTAACATACCTTTCATTTCCAGGAGGGTGACTTGCTCGGGGTCCTGTTTCTGCTGCTGCTGCTGGCTAAGTGGATCGGTGTAGGGATCTAGTGCAGCTCCCTCCTGCCTCTCTCTTCCCTATGCCGCCTGTGCCTCCTCCCTCTTGCGCACTCACTAAGAAGCTGTGAGGAAGTGATTTGCTGTCACTTCCTCCCAGCCGGCAGATCTCACAGGGGCCCAGTCAGGCTCTTAAAGGACCACAGCGTCTGATTGTGCCCCTGATCAGCGATAAAGCAACAATTCCCATCAGGTGGCCCTAAGTGCATGGGTTATCCGATGGGGCCCCATAGCATGCCGGCCCTGGTGTAGGTCCGCCACTGTTTTGTACAATTTTTGCAGATCAGTGTGTCCGCTTTGTGGCATTCTCTCTAAATCTACAGTCTGTGCGCATCAAATACATATTATGTACATATTTTTTTAGTCTTTTATGTATACATTTTTGTCTATAAGGTCAGGGAAGACCTGATCCACTACAAAAATCACAGTAACTTTTTACAGATAACACCCATATTTTCATTTTACATCTGTTGATTACTGGTAATTACTGGTATAACAAAGTCTTCTACGCTGGAATGCATACGTACACATTGTAAAGTCACTTCTAGTGATTTAAATAGGCTTTGTTCACTCTGGTTTTTTTGTGGTTTATAAGAAAGTTGCAAATGGTTACATTATATTGACAGTGGTTTGTGTAGTTGGTTTACAAATGTTCTGCTTTACTGGACCCAGTAAATGAAGAGAAACCCAAAAGGCAGACTCTATCTAGTTACAATGTTACTGGTATAAAACTTGAGTCATGTATTTCCGATAACACGAGTTTCTTAGTAACTGTCTTCATCCAGCAGTGGTAACGACATCAGAATAGTCTGATATTTAGAGCCATTGTTTTGTGCAAACCTTGGCAGTCTTCAATGAATGAATAATTTATATGACCTTATGTGTGCCAGAGCCACTTCTAATTCATAAACTAAGGGGCATTGAACAAATACAAAATGTGCCATGCAAGTTCAATAGCTAAAGGATAGCTCACACTTTATTTATTGTTTCTCCTGACAATACAGTAACATGAGTATTTGTTATCTTTGAAAATGGTTTGTTTGTTTCAAAGTAAGATATTTTAAATGATACAATTTTATTGCATGAAAACCCATGCAAGTGAAAACGATATAAGCAAAGCATGTATTTAAAGGAGCACTAGATGGTCAGGTACACAAACATATATTCCTGACCCTATAGGGGTAAAACCACCATCTAGCCACCCTGGTCCCCACATGCCTCCATAAATATAGTAAATCTTACTTGTATTCAAGCCTGAAGCTGCTTATTTTGTGCCTGTTTCCCTTAGACCTGCTCACTGCCTGCTGACATTAGCAGAAGTGTCAGCAATGCTTCCCAATAGGATTGGCTGAGACTGACAAAAAGGCAGATCAGTGGCAGAGCCAGGATGATTCCGACACAGCCCTGGCCAATCAGCATCTCCTCATAGAGATGAATTGAATCAATGAATCTCTATGAGGAAAGTTCAGTGTCTGCATGCAGAGGGAGGAAATACTGAATGTTTGGATGCATTTTAGGCAGCCATGACCCAGGAATGATCTCTAACAGCCATCTGAGGAGTGGCCAGTGAAGTTATCACTAGGCTGTAATGTAAACACTGCATTTTCTCTGAAGATACCGTGTTTACAGCAAAAACCCTGAAGGTAATGATTCTACTCACCAGAACAAATTCATTAAGCTGAATTGGTCTGGGTGACTATAGTGTCCTTTTAAATGCTAACTACATACTTGTATAGAGTTGTATATAACTTAGCTCATCAAATTTACTATGAACTTTAAAAAAAAATTGAAGGGAAACTGTTGTAAAAAAAACAAAAAAACTGTAAAAACTAATTATAATAAAAAATACACTCCCTTACTAGGAAGAAGCTCCTCCAATCATTATTGTAAATACTGGGCTTAGAGAGATTTTCTCTAAAAAAAAAAAAAAAAATGCCAAAATGATGGGAACTGCAGCTTCCGATCAAAGTTATAAAAACTCTTTATTATAAATAAATCGATGTGTCAAACAGGTACATTAATACTAGACAATCCAACCTTAACTTAAACTTCCCCGAATATAGATTAGTTCACTCACGAATGGAATCTTGCATGTCTATGTTCGGGGAACCTTCCCTTAACATAGATAACCTTACTAGCGAATGGAATCCTACGTATCTATGTTCGGGGAAACTTCCCTTAAAATAGATAAGCTTACTCACGAATGGAATCTTGCATGTCTATGTTCGGGGAACCTTCCCTTAACATAGATAAGCTTATTGGCAAATGGAATCTTGCGTATCTATGTCCGGGGAAACGTCCCTTAACATAGATATTCTTACTAGCGAATGGCTAGGGCTTATTTTCAGGGTAGGGCTTATATTAGGAGCATCCCTTGAAAATAAGCTAGGGCTTATTTCGGGGAACATCTTATTTTCGGTATTACTGCACAAAATGCGTTTGGAAGTTTTGTGTCTTCTGCTAATGACCACCTGTTACTGTAGTAATTTTTTTTGTCTGCTTAAATGTGTCTTAGACAATGACTTCAATTGGTGCCATCTTTTATTTATTTATTTTTAATAGTTATACTTTTTGTAGATATGAGAAGTATTGTCATCATTGGAACTTCCACCAAAGGGGGAATTGCAATAATTAAAAAAAACAATTATGCAAATTAGGTCAAAATGGATACTTCTTGTAAAATAAGGACTTAATAAGGTTACAGGTTCACATGAAATCTTATTTCCAAACCTGTTCATATCGATGCATGCAAGCAATATCACCATGGACAGTTCCTGTAAATCAGGAAGCATTAGAGTAATCCAGGAAATCCTAAGATCTAGTTGACAGGCAATTTTAGCACCATAGTCTATCTCACACTACATGATTACCTACGCAGGAAGGCTCAAAGATTAGTGCATAGCAGACTAAGGCAAAGTGTTTACGTATGTCTGCTTATCTTTTAAATGCCTTGAGCTATTATTTGCCAGCCTCAGTTATATCATAAGACTCAGGAATCAGAAGAGCGAAAACACACATGTTGAATCAATTTTCTAGTGATGAAAGTTCTTCAACTCTTTGTTTAGCTCAATGAAGACTTATTTTCAAGTCAAGAGTAGTTTCCTATATATTATATATTACTACTAAATCTCTCCGTGTGCCATTCGTGTCATCACGAATGGCAGAGGTTTAGCAATGGCCAACAATTTCTGTATTCTTCTAGTCGCAGGCAGTTGTGTAAAAATTATTAAGGTTGCATGATCCCTAAGGAATTTCATCCAACTTCATTGATCAAGCTGAATGCAGTCTCCATGAACTGAAATGTATTTATTGCGTGGAAACTCTGTTTGATCTATGGATCCAGAACTTTCCAGTCTTTAATAAATCTATTTTATACATGCTACATTAAACAGAGTTTTGTACTATTTAAACTGTACATGTTCTCACGTGTGACAGAGTTTTAATCTCCAAAACCCTAATGTTTCTGAACCAAGTTAATGGATTGGATGCTTCTCCAGTGTTCTTTGATCATATTTGGGTCAGATAGCTTCCTAAATGGCCTCTTACCTGAGTCACTTTGCTTCTGAAGTGTTGTTTGCTCTTACTTGGGTCTGGTGGCTTGGATGATGTATTATTTGTAAAGATGTGCCCCTATTTTTCATTATTCTCCTAATTTGAATCCCTTTTGATCTTTTTTTTTTACTTAGGAGTTAACAGGGACCCTATTCTACAGGGTGATCCCACCAAGCATGCATGACAGTTACCTGGAGTGTGATCTCAATTATCTTCACTTGTAAACACGTCTTAAATAATGATGAAATGTTGTGTAAAAACAGCGTTTTTTAAACAAAACTAAAATGTTTTTAAACAAAAAAACTAAAATAATTGTTTGTTTTGCCACCTGCAGGTTGAATTCCGATTTTTATATGTGGATCGGGTAACTCTTTGATTATCCAGGAAAAAAGAGAAAGAAAGACTTAAATAGAACATATAATATATTGCTATTTAAATATATATTTTATATCCAAATTAAGAATATCAATTTACGGAAATTTGCTGTTTTTCCTAAATCTCTACATATGCAGGAGACCTAAAAATAAAACCTAATCTATAATAGACTCACTCTCATCGTGATTTAGGTTACTGTTGACTTGTTGAGTCTTATTGCCGTAATCCTATATGAGATGACAGTTTAGCAGATGAAATTGGAGTAAAGGATTCAAGAAGGATAAGTCAATTTAGAAAGAATTAAAATAAAGAGGATTGTGTTATATATATATATTTCAGAGAAGCAGGACAGTCTGTTATTTATTTATTATCAAGTTCTAATTTTATCTTTCACTTGTCTCTTGATAATCCAAGTTCCGATGAACATATAAAGCATATGGAAAAACAGAGCTAATTCAGTGCAATCATTGTAGAAGCTAAATAAATTGGCTGAACTGTCACATGCTGGGGACACCTCGCCAATTGTGTTCTTTGATTGGGGATTAGGTGCTTTTGCCTAAATGATATCAAATCGGATCCAGTGGGTTAATCTAACCTTATGTTGAAATATGCACAGATCTCTCAATGCAAGCGTTAAAAATGTAAGAAGATGTAACATATGCATTTTTCTTCATGATGACAAGTGGTGTCATATTATTATTATTATTATTATTATAAACCAATGACATTAAGCAGAATTGAGCTGTGTATGGACAGATAATCAATGTGGTTGCAGCAGTAGTTGGATGTGCAGGAATAAACAGGAATGAAGCCTAACCCATGGAGTTATTTACTAAACTGAGATTTCAAATTTAAGGCCAGAGCAGTCAAAAGGAATTCATAGTTGTCTTACAGAATTTCTCCAGCTCGGCTATTTTGGACTTAAATTATTCACCTTGAATTCTCTCTATAGTGAATAAACCCTGTAAAAGTTAGCTATAGGTTATGCTATGTTTCCCCCCTTGTAATAGCTACAGGTTTTCATAAAATGACATTGTGTGCCTGGCTGTCGTGGCACAGCCATAGCATATCATGCATATTACATTAGCCATCACGGTGCCTTAACGTGCATACACTCATTTAAAATGAGGACACTCATGTTGCTCTAGAGGTAGCTGTGTACGCTTACCTCTGCTGGACTATCCACCGATTCTGATTTTTGTTTAATCAGGAATAAACGCTGGAAGAGTGGAAACACAAATTTAAAGTTAAATATGTTTGCTTATTTTTGGCTTATTGAGTGCAACATAATTAATGTTGGGAGGGGAATTATAAAACAGCACTTCACTACATAATTACATTTACTGCATTTAAAGGGATACTTCAGTCCCCCAAAGCACTTCAATTTGCTGCAGGCATATTTTATAAAAGTGCAGATTATATAAATCCCCTTAGTAACATCATACAGCTGCCAAGTAGACTTTAGTTCAAAGCAAAAGCGAATATTCACAGGTGCGACTGGGCCTGTCACTTCAGGGCTTGCGACCCCTGTGACCATGGACCACCATAACTCTTTAGGGCCTGTGCACTGTCACACCAGCTTGCGGGCCGTGGTTGCCAGCTGACCAGAAGGAGGGGAGTGCTGTGCTGCTCCTCTCCTGTCGATATGTGTAGCATCAGTGGTAGAAAGAGGATCCAGGCACTCCAAATATCTTAAATTTTATTTATTTGGATAAGTGAGACAAAGCAATGTTTCGACCCCTGAAAGCTTGACAAAGACCCTTACAGGGGTTGAAAGGTTGCTGTGTCTCACTTATCCAAATAAAAAAAAATTGAAGATACTTGGCGTGCCTGGATCCTCTTTCTACCACTGATATCTACTCCCTCGAGCTGGTGCTGGCCCTTGGTCTAGTTTAGCACCCAGATCTTCACATGATTGGAGTGTGGTTAATTTTATAACATGACAGGAGGCTTCGTATTTGCTTAAGTCTCTCTTTACTAGAACTCCACAGCAGCACAGAAAACAACCAATCAGAAAAAAGTTAGGTACTATAAAGCTCCCCTCCCCATGCATCATTTCCTCTTTCTTTGCTGCTCCGCATCAGTACAGGTCAGAGTACCTCTGCCTCCTGCTAATATTATTTGGGGGCTTTGGGATTTAGTTTGACTTATTTAGAATTATATTTTTTGTTTATGTGTTATTTTATTATTGTATTTTATGTTTCTGGTTTTTAGTTCTGTCTATTATAGTTTACTTCAGACTATTTATTTTACTCCTTGCTTATTATATTATTACACGTTGTATTTTTGTATTTACTTTATTTGATATCATTTTTATATTCCCATCTATATTTTATGTCTATGGTTTTTGTCCATCCATTAGATTTTCCTTCATATCGTTTATTTATTAGTTGTGTATTGTATTTTGGTTTTTTATCTCGGGATTCTACCCGTTTTTTCTCTCCTGCTTCCCCTGTTCTTGGGGATGTTTGCGTCTGGTAGCGCTATTTGAGGGTCCCTGGGGATGCCTAACGGTTTGTCCCCCCCCCCCTCCCACCCCACTCCCTGGCGCCGTTCTATTAGTCCCCCCCTGTGGGGCTGCGGGCGCTCCGCTCGGGGTGTCAGGGGCCTAGCCACCTGGCTGCTCCCTCTGACTCACCGAGCTCTAGTGTGAGCCTGCCGGCGCCCGGGGTTTTCTCGCGGTCTGACGCGAGCACCCCGCGACCGGGTCTGCTCACACACGTGGCCGCCTCGCCGCGGCCGGGTTTCTTTCAGCCACGTGGATCCAACCGGCTGGAGAAAGGGCGCCTGCTTGCGGTCCCTCCTCCTTCCACGGTCGGATCTCGGCGTTTGTTGCCCTGCTGGGATCCCCCGGTGGATCTCAATGTGTTTCTGTAGTTTTATCTACAGATATGACCCTTATCAGTTTTTCTGTAGTTGGTAGGACAGTGCAGATCTTTTAATGACAGGATATATCTCACAGATTCTGTGTGCATTATTGCCCTATGTATCACTGGTTCTGTGTGCTTATGGCACTATATATAAGATTCTGGGTGCATTATTGCCCTATGTATCACTGGTTCTGTGTGCTTATGGCACTATATATAAGATTCTGTGTGCATTATTGCCCTGGGTATCACTGTTTCTGTGTGCTTATGGCACTATATATATGATTCTGTGTGCTTTATGACACTATGTGTCACTGATTCTGTGTGCTTATGGCACTATATATAAGTTTCTGTGTGCTTTATGGCACTATGTGTCACTGATTCTGTGTGCTTTTGGCACTATATATAAGATTCTGTGTGCTTTGTGGCTCTGTGTGTCACTGATTCTGTGTGCTTATGGCACTATATATAAGAGTCTTTGTGCTTTATGGCACTTTTTTTTTCTCTGATTCTGTGTGCTTTATGGCAGTATATATCACGGATTCCTGGGAGTTTACTGGCAGTATATATCTCAATCTGGGTGTTTCTTGTATATACGACTCTCAGTGCGCAGGCTCTGTTCAGAGCCAGACTGCTGGTTGGCGCTAAGGTGTGTGTGTTTCACAGTATAGATTTCGTCCGGCCAGCTATGGAGTCCCAAGTGAGTCTCCTCTGGTATGATTTTACTGTCCATGACAGATATTTTCAGCCAACATGCCTGGCCCTGGTTCAACTGGTATGGGAGACCAGTCAACACTGATATTCTATCAGGTTATGTAGGGAGACTCATTGTATTGGCTATGGTTTAGCCCTACTCCAGAGATAGACCATGGGTACAATACCCCTCAGGTGGTCTGATGATCTTTAATTATGTGGAGAATTCTCACAGATCTGTATGTACATGTGCATACCTTTGCACAGTTAAGGAGGATGTCGGTCAGTATATCGTGATTTTATGGACACTATTACCACTGGATCAACTTCGGCTTATGTCCAATAAACTGGAATACCACTATTTGCCTGCTGGGCATTTGGGGACTGCCAGTCCCGGTGCAGGTTATTCACACGACATTACGCTGTCTAAAAGGGTTGATGTCTGGGGACCCTAGGTCACAGGGTGCTCTGTGGATCTACTATTTTTTGGGGAACTCTGCCCAAGCTCAGAGGTCCCCATTACTCATTCAAGACCCATGGTAAAGCGCTGCGGAATTGGATGGCGCTATATATAAATAACATATATTCATATAATACTGATATGCAACCCAGGATTGGCCTGCTATGCCTGTGCCCCATTGATTAGCCTGCTATGTCTGTGCCCATAAGAACGGCCTGCCATGTCTGTGCCCATAAGATCGGCCTGCTATGTCTGTGCCCATAAGAACGGCCTGCTATGTCTGTGCCCATAAGAACGGCCTGCTATTGTCTGTGCCCATAAGAACGGCCTGCTATTGTCTGTGCCCATAAGAACGGCCTGCTATGTCTGTGCCCATAAGATCGGCCTGCTATGTCTGTGCCCACAAGAACGGCCTGCTGTGTCTGTGCCCATAAGAACGGCCTGCTATGTCTGTGCCCATAAGAACGGCCTCTGTGCCCATAAGTACGGCCTGCTATGTCGGTGCCCCATTTATTGACCTCCTATGTCGCTGCCTATTTGTATGGCCTACTATGTTGGTGCCTATTTCCTTGGCCAACTATTCCGTGTCCATTAGTTTGGCCTGCTGGGCCTGCTCTATCCCTTTTGGCCGCAAGCCTGGGGGAATACCACTGAGGAGAAGCCAGTGCCCACCAGTGACATGGAAATAGGCAGGTGTCCGGACAAGCACCATTGCCATACTATCCAAGAGGACACCAATATACGGCCATCTGGATATGATAGGTAGGGTGAAGGCCCTAAACATCAGACCTGAAGGGCAAGTTTATCCTATGAAGACCCCGGACACACATCCGCGGTTTGCGCCAATCCGGCGATGGCACATCTCCAAGGAGAACTTTGCACAGGCAAGGACCGGTACTCAGACACCTACAGGAGAACGCGGTGTTTTCCTTGTCTTTATCAACTAACTCCGTATCTGCCTCCCGGTATCCAGATAGCTATCGGTAGTTATCCCTGCGTGAGGTTAGCTCCTGGCCCTGTTCAGTGGGGCTTACTTGTCTTGCCTTCTGGCCTGCCTTTTGCCTTCTAGCTGAGATAGAATTTGCGTTTTTTCTCGTATCTACGTTATTGTTGTCTTTTTCGTTTTCGTGACTTCCTTTTCCTTTCGCTCGGGTCGTCGAGAGGCCGGACTTGACCTCCTCCGACCTCCTGGGTACTCGTGGATTGCGGAGAACGTCTCCAGCTTTCCTCAGACTACCAACGGTCCGCCTGGACCCCGCGCGCGCGCACGGGATCTGGACGGTCAGTTGATAGTTTTTTCCATCGTTTTCCCGTAGATTTCCCTCAGCCTTATGCTGATACTCGTATTTGGTGTACCCTATAGTTGGTCACCCTGAGTCTCTTGGATCACAGGAGGGTGCGGCCCTCCATCTCTTCGATCCGAGAATATTTTATCTTCTGGAGCAGAGAGCGAACCCTCTCAGATACGGAACCGGACACTGATTTGTTATTGGAGGGCGCAGCAATCCCTCAACCTCAGCCAGAGACTGAGCTGGATACAGGGGTCATGTTTGGAGGAAACATTTTCATAGAGAGGAACGGTCACGGATGCAGACTCTACTGTTTGGTTATTTACGGGTGCGGCCCGCTCAGGCTATCAGCCGGACGTTGGCACGTTATTTGATCACATTAGTAGAGAGCGCGGCTCTCTCATACACTCGACGCTCTACGGTGCCATCCATTTGTTCAGCACACAGACTTGTACCTGTGCAAGACGTCGATGACTACATGGAGGGGCGCCCCTCCTGCATTCCAGTAGATCTGACGTCCGTGCTCCTGATTTCGATATAGAGGACTGCCTGGTCATGCGAGATATCCATATTTAGACTGGATCCCTCTAGTCTATCTACTGTAATGGAGGGATATTCTCACAGAGGTATAACGAGGGGTGACTCCCTCTTATTTATACACATTCCTGGAGATGGTACGGCTATCGGATGGAACTCAGGTATTATGTGAGTGCAGGTTTTGGGTATATTCTGCACCATAAAAAAACAGAGGATTGCTTTCTGTTTTTGGATATCCAGACCATTGTGAACAACTGCTCAGACAGTTTCTCCCATAATTGAGTGGCAGGAGATACGGGGACCTTCATGGAGCAAACGGGCTCTGCCTTGCTCGGGTAACAGGATTAGGAGGGCACATTAACCGCTCTGAAGGTAAAAATCGTACGTATGTTCACATGGTAAGACCGGAAAACCCGGTTTGTCTTGACCTCCCCGGTCATCAGATCTTGGGATAAGATGGCAGGACTGCCCCGTCTCCTCGAATAGCATACCTGGTGATCAGGGTTCGGAGAAGGAGGACCCTCCGTCTATACTCTAGTTATTCCTCACGGGAGCCGTTTTTGTTGCATTCGCGCTACCCTACTTTTCAACTATCGTCGAGGAGACCTACGAGACCTTATGGTGGTACCTGGTATACCCCGACTCCTACACAGACATCTTTCACTCTTGGACGGGGGCATTTCTGGATGGGAATCTGCGTTCCTGTTTGCACTTCCCATTCCTTTGAAGATTTCCGGGATTCCCTATTCCCAGAATAGTCGACCACCGTTCCTCCACTCAAGTTCAGTTCGGAACCCTGAATGGACGTCCTTTGGAGCCTTTTCTCTACGACGTCCGAAGTTTACACAGTCCATTTGGAATGTTGGAATCACTTAGTATACGGCTGGTTTGGCCACACTCTCGCCTGCATTATGAATTTATGCTCGGATGAGACACCCCACCGGGTAGGACAGGAAGGTACGAAAGATCCTCCTCGGTTACTATTGCGATTTTGGTGGTGGTCTTCGGTGCGTTCCTTGAGATTGGAGATCTCCCTGCAAGGCCGCATCGCCGAATGGCCCTGGCACGATCGGAGGAACCGCCTTACGGATCATGAGTTGTGACTTGGTGTCAGTTTTCTTCTCGCGACCCTAAGTCCTAGATCGGATTTCGAAGTTATACAACTACAGGAATGTAGCTAATAGGTCAGCTTACCAGCTCATGGACCGACTTCTAGGAAACAGGTTGCTACACCACGTACAATGGATTTACCGGCGGAGGGTGCTTTTTTCCGTATTTGAGATACTTCGTCGGTTGGCATCTTCTTTGACCCGTCGGCTGTCATTTATCGTATTTGGAATGTCCGATTAGGATTACTCTGATATTTCCTGGAATAATTACCAGCGACACAAACAGCGTTGGATTGGTGAACTGAGCGTTGAAACAGCAAATACGAAGCCTCCTGTCATGTTATAAAATTGTAGATTATGCTAGCTTTAGTGTACCTATAATCTTAATTTTATTAATGACAGGAGGCGAGTATTTCCCACCCATTCTTGTCCCTCCCTTGTTTAATGTTATAGTTTAGATTATCAGGTAAGTATGCAACTCTGTTTGTTGTCTCTGCTACCTGTCGCTTGTTCCTTATGTCTGTGTTTTTTCATAAGTAGGGTTGGGATATTTACATATTAGGTTAATTTGGTTGCTACATTGGGTACCTACATGTTTATTCAGAGTACATTTCATTGGATAATCAACCTGTTCGATTCTGTTTTTCTCTCGTTTCAGTTTACAGTCCATCTACACTATCTAGTTTGACGGTTACACTTGGATGGTGGACATCGTTATATTCATCGTACCTAGGACTTCGTTTCTTCCCCATGATGTTCTCTGCCTTTTATTCTGTTTTGTCGCAGCTTGAAAGAGGAAATGATGCATGGGGAGGGGAGCTTTATAGTACCTAACTTTTTTCTGATTGGTTGTTTTCTGTGCTGCTGTGGAGTTCTAGTAAAGAGAGACTTAAGCAAATACTCGCCTCCTGTCATTAATAAAATTAAGATTATAGGTACACTAAAGCTAGCATAATCTACAATTTTTTTTATCTTTTTGCTATGTGTAGCATGGTCGACCAGACCATGGCTGAGCACTTCCTGTTGATGGGTACCACAGCTGTGAGCAGGTACCGTAGAGCTGGTGAGCAGCTACAAGAGTAGAAGGAATGGGACACATTGAGGAGCCTGGGGGGAGGGAATGGGACACATGGAGGGTCTCGGTGGAGGAGGGAATAGGAATAGGAATAGGAATGGAATGGTTGGAGAGGAGAGGAGAGGGAATGATATATATGTAGAGGCAGAGATGGGAGGAAATGTGACACATGGAAGCTCTGGGGGGAAGGGAATTAAACACATTGTGGGACTGGGGGGGGCAGGAATGAGACACATGGAGGTGCTGGGCGAGAATGGGACACATGGAGGGATTGGGTGAGGGAATGATACACATGGAGGGCTTGGGGGGGAGTTAATGAGATGTATGGAGGACCTGGAGGAAGAAATTAGATGCATGGAGGGACTGAGGGGGAGGGAAGGAGATGCATGGAGGTGCTGGGGGATAGGCAATGAGACACATGAAGGGACTGTGTGGGTTGGAATGAGACAAATGGATAGGGGGCGCCGGGGCAATTTTCACACTGGGGCTGTGCGTTTCTAGTTACGCCTCTGTATATAGAGAAGCATTGGTTCTAATGGTTTTCTACGAGAGGAATTGTTGATCACAGAACCTGCTACACATGCTCATTGGGTTCCAGTGCTTCTCTGTGAAAAGTATCTAATTGGACACTACTGATGCAGCCGTGAGACCCTCCCAGCACTGGAATAAAGGTTTTAACTCTCAGTGACAAAATGAGAGAAGGAAGTAGTAATCTAAACAGTTCAAGAGACACTCAATCACCAAAACAAATGTAGCCTAATGTAGCAGTTTTGCTGTATAAACGAGAGTGTAGGAACTAGGGGCGATAACACCCCCTTCCACTCTCCCTTCCCCCCAAAAAAGAAATCTTTTGTAGCTTTAAAGATCATATGGTTCAATGTTTAAGAAAGATACAAAAACATGTTAAAAGAGTTGGTTATTTCATTCAACTAATAGATTAAATAGTCATAATATACAATTTTGCCTATAGAAGGGACCAGGAAAGTGGACAAAGTAGAATAATACGAATGTAATGTGAGACCCTGGACTTTAAGGATTTACTAATACTAATGTTTTTTGAAGTGGCCATGGTGGTAGGATTATGGATGTGCAGTGTTTCAGCTTAAAAATACTGCCCATCCAGAGTTATAGGCACTTGTGTGGAACTGGCTAGTTGAACATCCAGCACATGTGACTTAAGCTGGCTGGAACTCTAATGTCAACTCTGTGCATATTTTAAGTCTGTCGTCAACACGCAGAGCCTACAAGGGGAAGGTTGTATCTCCCCTCCCTTCTCTTTATCTGCAGCCCTCCCCACTTCCCTATCCCATACGGTAAAATGATTTTGCTCCCATCCTCCCTCCTCCTTCTCTCCCTCCCCACTCCCTCTCCCCTTCCCATCATCCGCTCAGAGCCCACATATGTGCTTTGAGTCAATAAATGGTCCAAACACAGGCTTTTTTATGAGACATCTGTGATGTCAGGAGGAGCGTGACATGCAGCAAACTTATTTTAAAACATTGGAGAAATGCTTTAAGTGGTTTTTCCCTGCTAAAACCAGGTTTTAAGTGTGCTGGTTGCCCTTACAATTTTTCATGGTAAGCTTACTTGACTGAAAATAAAAATAATTAATTAGTAAATCATGCTGATGATGAAGCGTATGGTAGGATTAGTGGATTAAATGAAGAGTAAAAATGGCTGCTAGACAAAGGGGAACTATGGGGAGATTTATCAAAGTGTTCTGAAAAGTGTCCATTTTTAATCCCTAATCTGTTTGGGTTTATTGAATTCTAAAAATGGTTTAATCATTTAGTTGCCTCCAGTGGCGATGTCCGCTTCTTCCCTGGCAGCATTCGGCTTCTGAATTTTCACTTAAAGGAAGCGCGGAGTGTCGCCAGGCAGGCTCCTCATTCACTAAAATAGCTTGGAAAGACTTCTAGTCTTCTGGAGAGAGCCACTAGAGATTGTCCTAACCCTGCAATGTAAACAATATTTTAACTAGCCAGGTTAAGGGGACAGTGGCACTTCACCCAGACCACTCCATGAGATGAATTGGTCTGGGTGCCAATAGCATTCCTTTAGTAAATTCTTGGAGATGCAAATTGTCATTTTAAAACTAGGTTAAGATGCATGTTTACCCAGGATACAAAATATCCTTACACGTAGGCTCTAATCATAAGCAATCAAAATGCCTTGCCTCAGGTGTGCTTAACATGACTATAATGAACATTACATTTTTATTATTATTATTATTATTATTATTATTGTCATTTGTATAGCGCCAAAAGATTCCGTAGCACTTTACAATATTATAAGAGGGGGGGATTTAACTATAAATAGGACAAATACAAAAAAACTTACAGGAACGATAGGTTGAAGAGGAACCTGCTCAAACGAGCTTACAGTCTATAGGAGGTGGGGTATAAAAAACACATTAGGACAGGAATTAGCAATCAAATAGGGTGGGAGTGAAGCAGAGCTGGAGGAGAGAGTAAAGTGCTGCCCTTTAGGAGAGAGCAAGAGGCAGGTATGTGAGGTAGAGGTTACTCTGGGAGGCCATAAGCTTTCCTAAAGAGATGGGTTTTAAGGCACTTCTTAAATGATTGAAGACTAGGGGAGAGTCTGATGGCGGAAGGCAGGATTTTCCATAGGAAGGGAGCTGCCTGCGAGAAGTCCTGCATGCCTGAGTTGGCCGTACGTGTGTGAGCAGCGGACAGAAATAGGTCACGGGCAGGGCCGGCGCGTCCATAAGGCGGCACAGGCGGCCGCCTTAGGGCGCACCGGCTCTGGGGGCGCAAAATTCCAGTGACTGGCAGGAGGGAAGTGCTCCCTCCTGCCTGGTCACCTCCTGGATCCCCGGAGCTGCTGGGAGGCGTGCGGCTGACTGGATTAGGAGGCGGCGAGGGAGCTCTCTGATCTCTCTGACCGGCTCCCTCGCGCGCCTTTTGCTGATGCCGCGGGAGCCGGAATATGACGTCATATTCCGGCTCCCGCGGCATCAGAAAACCGCCTGCGAGGGAGCCGGTCAGAGAGATCAGAGAGCTCCCTCGCCGCCTCCTAATCCAGTCAGCCGCACGCCTCCCAGCAGCCCCACTGGACCACCAATGAAAGACCCACGCCAGCACTCCAGGTAGGGAGGCTGGGTGGGAAATTTAAATGTAATTTATTGTTAATTACTTTATTAATTACTGTGTGTGTGCATGTGAGTGTGAGTGTGTATGTGGGTGAGTGAGTGTGTGTGTGTCTGTCAGTGTGTGTGTAAGTGTGTCTATGAGTTTGTGTGTGAGTGAGTGTGTCTGTCGGTGTGTGTGAGTGTGTATGTCAGTGTGTATGTGTGTCTGTGAGTTTGTGTGTGTCTGTCAGTGTGTGTGTGTGTGTGTGTGAGTGAGAGTGTGTGTGTCTGTCAGTATGTGTGTGTCAGTGTGTGTGTAAGTGTGTCTATGAGTTTGTGTGTGAGTGAATGTGTCTGTCGGTGTGTGTGAGTATGTCAGTGTGTGTGTGCGCATGTGAGTATGTGTGTCTGTCAGTGTGTGTGTGTTCGAGTATGTGTCTGTGAGTTTGTGTGTGTGTGTGAGTATGTATTTTTCTGCATGCCTGTCTGTATGTATGTATCTGTATGACGGTATGCCTCTGTATGTATGTATGTGTCCGTATGCCTGTATGTCTTGTACGTATGTTTCTGTATGTCTCTGCATGCATGTATGTAACTGGATGTATGTTTGTCTCTGAATGTCTGTATATATGTCTCTGTATGCATGTATGTAACTGTATGCCTTTATGTCTCTGTATGTGTGTGTCTGTGTGTCTCTGTATGCCTGTATGTCTTTGTATGCATGTTTCTGTATGTATGTATGTGTCTGTATGACGGTATGCCTCTGTATGTATGTATGTATGTGTCTGTATGACGGTATGCCTCTGTATGTATGTATGTGTCTGTATGCCTGTCTATATGTATGTGTCTGTATGACGTTATGTCTCTGTATGCATGCATGTATCTGTATGTGTGTATGTCTTTGTATGCCTGTATGTATGTATGTGTCTGCATGCCTGTATGTTTCTGTATGTATGTTTCTTTATGCCTGTATGTCTGTATGTATGTGCCTGAATGTCTTTGTATGTATGTTTCTGTATGCCTGTCTGTATGTATGTGTCTGTATGACGGTATGCCTCTGTATGCATGCATGTCTTTATATGCCTGCATGTCTCTGTATGCATGTATGTCTCTGCTTGTATGTCTCTGACTGTATGTGTCTGTATGTCTCTGTATGATTATTTCTGTCTTTGTATGACAGTGTACCTGTATGACTTTGACTGTGTGACTGAAAAATGATGCATGTGTGCCTGTGGCTTGGGAGGAAAGACACACAGGTGAAGATGCATTTTTTTTTTTTTTAATGAGGGTTGGGGGCGCCAAAATGCATCTTCGCCTGTGTAACTAAAAATCCTAGCACCGGCCCTGGTCACGGGCAGAGCGGAGAGATTGAGAAGGGGCATACCTATAGATCTGTGAAGAAATATAAGAGGGGGTAGAATTGGTCAATGCTTTATAGCAGTGGTTCCCAATCCAGTCCTCAAGTCCCTCTACGAGTCCAGGATTTAGAAATTACCCAGTTGTTTCTAAGGTGTTTTTAGAAGAAAAAAAAAAAAAAAAACCTTTAGACACAAATGGTTAATCCCTAAATCCTGGACTGGTAGGGGGTACTTGAGGACTGGGTTGGGAACCCCTGCTTTATAGGTATGGGTTAGCACTTTGAATTGACTACTATAGGATACAGGAAGCCAATGTAAGGACTGACAGAGGGGTGAGGTGTGAGAGGACCGTCAAGAGAGGAAAATCAGTCTGGCGGCAGCATTCATTACAAACTGTAGCGGCGCAATATGGTTTTTGGGAAGACCAATTAGGAGAGGGCTACAATAATCCATTCAGGAAATTACTAGAGCGTGGACAAGCTCCTTAGTAGCATCTTGTGTAAGAAAGGGGCGGATGCGGGCTATGTTTTTAAGATGGAATCTACTGGACTTGGTAACATGCTGGATGTGAGGCAAAAAGGTGAGGCCAGAATCAAGTATGACACCAAGACAGCGCGCTTGCAAGGATGGACTGATGGGGATAACACTAATTTGAAGGGAGAGCGAAAGAGGAGGATCAGTATTAGGAGGAGGAAAGACAAGGAGCTCAGTGACACATTAGAATTTGTTGTGTTGGAAATTTTCATTATTTTCATGTGGGCTATATAAAGTGTGCTTGTACTGCTAGCACCGTAAGCAGATCCATAGATATTTCAAATTTAACTTATGATTATTGGCATTTATTTACAGCAACAGATTCTGCAGAGCTGTACAATATTATTAATGGGACTTTAGCAATAAATGAGACACACTATTATACATTTTCACAAGGACACTAGGTTAATGAGGACCCAGCTCAAATAAGCTTGCAATCTAGAGGAGGTTGTGTATAAAAACACAATAGAAGGGGCACTGTGAGGGAATGGAACCAAGGGACACGGTGGAGATGTAGGAGAGTTGCAATGTGAAAGTGAAGTGGAGAATGGATCACTAATCAAGTTGAGAGAATGATGACAGTTACCCCCGGAGTCCATAGACCATTCTGGAGAGGTGGGTTTTTAGGAATTTATTAAAGGTTCGAAGAGTAGGGGAGAGTCTGAAGGGGAGAGACAAGCTGTTCAGTAGGAATAGAGCTGTGTGCAAGAAGTCATGTAAGTGTGAGTTATCAGTACGAGCAGAAAACAGGAGAGAGTCACCAGCAGAGTGGAGTACCCGAGAAGGGCATACCTACGAATTAGTGAAGATAAATGGGGAGAGGGGTACAGTTGTTGAGAGCTTTGTAAATAAAAGTTAATACTTTGAGTTGAATGCTATAGGGCAGTGGTTCCCACCAACAATCCTGGATTTATGTATTTCCCTGTTTTTTTCCAATGGAGATACTGACAAAACCTGGACTATTGGTGGGTCTTGATGACTGGTTTACGAAACACTGCTATAGGGTACAAGAGCCAATGTAATGATTGACAGGAAAGACAAAGAAGCCTGGCAGCAGCATCCATTAATTTCTATAGAGAGGACGTACAGTTTTAGGAGAGACAAATTATGAGAGAATAACATTGAAAGACTCAAGACTCTGTCAGGGGAATTGCAAGACTCTTTGAGGGGCATTGAAAGACTCTGTCAGGGGCATTGAAATTATCTGCTAGGGACATTAAAAGGCTCTGTGAGGGACATTGAAAGACTGTCAGGGGCATTAAAAGACTCTTTGAGGGGCATTGAAAGACTCTGTCAGGGGCATTTAAATTCTCTGCTAGGGACATTAAAAGGCTCCGTAAGGGACATTAAAAGGCTCTGTCAGGGGCTTTGAATGACTCTGTGAGGGGCAAAGAACTGTTAACTTTATTTTTCTAAGTGTTCAAATCTTTTTCCTCCAAGTCTAACTCAAAAAGCCTGCTTTAGTTCAGTTCTTTGTAAGAGCGTTATCAAAATCAGCATCCTTTTCAGTCAGGTTGTGAGATCTGTATTTTTCAAAGTGTTTATTTTACTTTTTTACCAATACAAAACCATGAACTTGTAAAGCTGGTTAAAGCAGGGAACTCTTCAGAGACAGTTATTACTACTTCTACCTGTTCTGCACTTATAAAAACTGAGAAAGAAGATACAACTAAAAATCCAGAAAACATGCCCAAAATAGTTGTATCTACTGTTCCTCAAATAGCAGAGACAAGTGACAAGTCAAAAAAAAAAAAAAGAAAAGCACACAATGCTAGTCAATCTTCTTCTCAAACAAAGAAAATAAAGTATGATGATAGCTACTTGTCATTTGGATTCACAAGTGCCAGAAATTAAGATTATCCTGAAGCACAATGCGTACTTTGCAATAAAATATTGCCAAACAGTTCATTAGCAAACGGCTAAATTACGTCGTCATTTTGAGCAAAACCACACAGAGTACCAAGATAAAGACATTGACTTTTTCAAGGGAAAGCTAAAGGAGTATCAGAAGAATAAACAACTGATGAGTGGGTTCGAAATCCATTCATAAAAGACAAGCCAGCCAATTTTTCTGATGTAGAGTTTGAGACTCTGATCAATATAACTTCTGACAGTCAACTAAGCCAAAAAAATGAAAGAAGTTTCTCATATTGCTTTTTGGGGTGATTTACGCAAAGAATACCCAGAATTGTCCAAGCGGGCAATCAAAGTTCTGTTGCCATTAAGGCAATAATTGTGAATACAGTCTGATGGCCTCTCAGCCAAACTGGAGAGGAGCTGGGTGCAATCTTCCAATCTCATTAAGCGGCTAGATATATCATTTACCATTGGGATCAATATGCTTGATGCTTAATTAACTATGATGACTTAAACTGATCCTGTCATGGCAGCTTCACATTGAAATTTTACACTTGATCAACCAATTGATCAACCTTTTATGTCAATCTGTGGATTGGAGCATAAAGTATAACTGCAGGCCTCTTTATACCAGATGAGCTGCACAGGATCAGCCAAATCTCTGCAAGACTCAGCACCAGAAGGCGAATTATCATTTTAAGCCCTGTTAGAATTAAGTCAGAAGAGAATATTAGACACCCAAATAAACCTGAAGCTGCACAAGCAAACAAGTCATGTTGCAGAAGGATCAGGTCCATATTTCACTGGCAGATATGCAAAGCACTATGTTTACAGTAAAACAATAATTGAATTATCCAGATAAGTAACACTCAGTCACAGTAAAAATCAATTTATCATGTAACACAACAACATGTAAACAAGGGGTGCCCAAAAGGTAGATCCCCAAATGTTTTAAAACTACAACTTACATGATGCTTTGCTATTCTAAAAGCATGCAAAGCATCATGGGAGTCGTAGTCTTACAACATCTGGGGATCTACCTTTTTGGGCACCCCTGATGTAAACAATGCAGCTTTGTTTAACCTTAAATAGCATGGATTGCATAGCCATGAGGTATGCACAATATAGAAACACAACGTGTGAATCATGAACTCAGAGTGCAAATACAGCCAGAAATGAGCCAGATATTTAAACAGAGTTAATGATTGAAACTCTGATAACATTACTGATAGTAACAGTGAAAGTTATGGGAATAAGCTTTCTGATTATACAATGTATTCCTGATACAGCATGACCTAACTATTACATTGCCTAACTTTAGAAGCAGGGGTAGACAACCTTCGGCACTCCTGATGTTTTGAACATCATCTGCTATGATGCTTTGCCAGAACAATAGCTGTAAGAGGATTATGGGAGAAGAAGTCAACAACATCTGGAGTTCTGAAGGTTGTCTGCCCCTGGCCGAGGCTTCATCTCTGTTTGCATGTCAAGGCCAAGATTATTACAGCCCACTTCATCCTTCCTCATGCTCTGCCTGGTCTTCTTAGGGTGTACTCAAAGAAAGAATCCTTAAAAGGCCCTTTAAACTGCCACTCACCCAGCTTTAGCGACGATGTTTCCACTCTAGTGTGTTTAATAGGTTCTGCATTAAGATGTCATTTATGAGGGTACCCTATTATTTCCAGTGCCAACCGGTCAAAAACTAGAATGCTCACTGAAGTGGTTTGTAGGCTGTTAATTTTTTTAAAGGATTAAAAGCCACCCTGCCCCACCAGCAGCATGCTAGTTATTTTTCATTCAAAAAGCGACTTTTTATGTAGAGCTTTACGAAAGACCTAGGCAACAAATAACTTGACATGGAGTAAAATATTCCATGAACTATGACAACATTTAAGGAAAAATTTAATAAATACAGTGCACAACACAGGAGTTTGGAGGTGATTGACATAGAATACAAAATTATCCCTTTATTGTTTTTTATACATATATCATGTTATACAATTACTTGGGCCATATGACAGATTCAAACAGGCATGCAACATAATGCTGGGCAGGGCCGGCCTTAGGCCTTTAGGCGCCCTGTGCAAAAAATCACAGCTCCCCCTTCTCCCCCCGTCATCCATGTATTATGTAATGTTTGTGTTGTCTGTGTATATGATATTAGGTGTGATGAATGTGTGTGATATTTGTAATGGGTGTATTAACAGTGTGTGATATGCGTGTATTGGTTGTATGTGATATTTGTGCTGGGTTTATTGGCTGTGTGTGATGGTTATTTAATTCAGATAAAAACGTGCATTTAAGCCTATGTGTGAAAGCAGGTGTATATTTTTGCAGAGTTATGTGCACACAGTCAGATGCACACAGTTATACATATACACTGTCAAATCCACCACATGCACACAGTCGCAGGCAGATAGTCACATACACAGGATCAGGCAGAAACACACAGGTACAGGCAGTAACACACATACACAATTACAGGTAGATAAACACACTCACACACAATTACAGGCAGACAGCCACACACACAGTTTTACACACACACACACACACACACACACACACACACACACACACAGGCAGACAGTCATACACACACACACAGACAGACACACACACACACACAGGCAGAAAGTCATACACACACAGGCAGACAGTCATACACACACACAGGCAGACAGTCATACACACACAGGCAGACAGTCATACAAACAGACACACACACACACACAGGCAGACAGTCATACACGCACACACACACAGGCAGAAAGTCATACACACAGACACACACACACAGGCAGACAGTCATGCACACACACACACAGGCAGTCATACACACACACACACAGGCAGACAGTCACACACACACACAGACACACAGGCAGACAGTCACACTCACACTGACAATCACACAGCTACCTGTGGAGTTCATTGTGGAGGCAGTGCAGCTCCTGGAAACTGTTTGGTGGGGAAGCAGGGACTCCTTCCTGCTTCGCCTACAGCAGTTATCTTTTAGCTCTGCTCCCGTTGCACAGGAAGCTCTGCCCCTGTCGCACGGGAAGCTCCGCCCCGTCGCAATTTCTTCCGGCCGGCCATGTGTGACCGGCCATGTGTGAGCTGTGTCGGCAGCAGGGCGCCCCCTGCTCCATGGCGCCCTGTGCAGCCGCACAGCTCGCATACCCCTAAGGCCGGCCCTGATGCTGGGCATAGCCATTACAGAGTGCTTAAAGAGACACTATAGTCACCAGAACAACTACATGCCCAATAGCCTCCCGATACTTTTCCTATTTGAAAGCATTGTATTGGCTGAGATAGTCAAATTTGATAATCTCAGCCAAGGATGCAGATGCAACCAAACCTACATGGAGCTTGCAAAATGTAAGCTCTTTATCTTTTTAACAGGAGCCAAGAGGGGCCAAGAGGGGCCAGGGGTTTAAAATTGTTTTTAAACCTAAAATGTACAAAACTATTTATAAATTAAACCTTGAGACTAAATGTTGAGTGAATCATAAATGTAAGTGAATCTCTAGAATTCTGACATGGATTGTTTTCCCTCAATATTTGTGTCACTGTTATGGTTCTTTGAACTACATAAATTAGGCCTTGAGTTAGTGCATTCCTTTTAGGGTTAAGGTAAGGGTTAGAGTAATTGTTAGTGTTAGGTTACAATTAATGTGACCATCCCTGTTTAGAGCATACAGGCCGCCAATCCAGCCAATAGGAAAAATATTCTTAAAAGGGACACCCCACTGCCCAAATACAAAATAAATACAATCACTGTATAGTAGAATGAAAACTTGAATGTATTTAATTGTGCATTAAATACATCGCAAAATATGCAGTTCTTTTGTCTGCAGCCTTTACAATTCTAACCCCTCCCATATTAACCCCGCCCAGACTTTCTGTAGCTGTCCAATCATAGACATCTCAGGAAGTAACAGAACCTGTTGTCTGCGTGAAAGCCAAGGGGGTGTAAACAGTATAATTTATAAAAGTGTCAACTTCTGTTAAAATATGCACTTTTTTCTAAACTGAAAAAATAGGACACACTCTTCACACATAAAGCTTTTCAGCAAGCTAAAGTGCTTTCAGGGTCTGGAATGCCTCTGTAATTGTCCCCACTTTCAGCAAACTCTCCGAGGCCTGCCTGCCACCTGTCCCCACTACAGAAAAAAGAAAATTAATTTTCACCATTTCCAGCAAACATTCAAGTATTTACTGCAGCTTGCAGAATACTCCACCTACTCTATTACAGTGTCTCTCAACCTTTTATACAGAAGCACCCATGCAGGTCTAAAACAAAAATCCAATGGATCCCTGACTCAAGAAAGTAATTTCTTTGATTTAAATTCCAAATAAGATGTGTACACACTGATATTTAAGTTAATCCCATATTGAAAACAAGCCTCATAAAGGTAATAAAGAAAATAAATAAGGAGGAGAGTATGAACTATTAATCGGAGGTATAAAAGTCACAAAACAAAAATATACTACACACAGAATAGTTACACACAGAGGACACTAAGACACACACAGAAGAGACTGACACACACACTTAGGACAATGACACACAGAGATACACACACAGAACACTGACACACACCTGACACACAGTTACACTGTCAGGATTGACATGGACTCTGAACATGAAGACTATAACAAAATAAAGAGACAAGCCTTATACCGGTCCTTAGAGTGGCCGGACTAACAGTAGAGGAGTCAGTGAGACTGTTGAAGTCAAGGGCAGGAGAGATAAGGATAAACTTTGTACCAAGTCAAGGTCACGGATACCAGAGATCAGGAGAAAGGAGAAAATAAACAAAATCAGAAACCAGGAACAGAAGATACAAGGAATACACTCCTGGGCTACCTGAACCACAATAGGACAACAGTGAGTGAGGGAGTAAAGTATATACAGGTAGAGCTTCATTTTTATTGGTCCACATCATAAGTGAATTCCTTATGATTCAGGGACGGTAAAAATTTTTATTAGCATACTTGTAAAACGTCATATTTGTGTACCAAATTCAGGTGATTTGGGTGAGAGGTAAGCAATCCCGACACTGACATGCACATATTTACCCACAGAGGACATTGACACATGTACACACACATTTACACACATAGGACACTGAAACATACACATAGTTACCAAAAAAGCGCGCTAAACTGATCTGTAAATAGAGAATGACAAAAAATAGTGCAGACCATCTAAATAGGGTCCAAATATGTAAATGTATTTAGATGGTCTGCACTATTTTTTGTCATTCTCTATTTACAGATCAGTTTAGCGCGCTTTTTTGGTAACTATTTGTTTTTATTCTGTGTATACTTTTGTATCACTGGTTTTGAGTGCTGCCATACTGTATGTCCTATATCCTATAGCGCTGACACACTGTTGGTTTCTTTTTTATGTACACATACACGTTTACACACAGATGACACTGACACACACACATTTATACACAGATGAAACTGACACAGATACACACTCACTAAAAGACACACATTGACAGACACACTCATTGACTTGACACACACTGACAGACACACTCACTGACAAACACTGGTAGACATACTCATTGACTTGACATATACTGATTGGACACACGCTGACAGACACAAACTCACTGACAGACTTACATTCTTTCACACATATTTACATATTAATTTTATTTACAAACACTCAGCCTCTCTACCTTTGGGAATGCCGGAGGGGATCCTTTCCCTGGGGTCCAGTGTGGGGTTTGTGTGACCAAAATTCACTGTACGGCTAGTTAGCAATATTTTGGAACCAGAATTTATTTGGGCACATTTTCAGTTGTAAAATTTACATTTAAGACAGCCAGATAGACATAGGTGCTTCTGGAATTTTACCGGACTTTAGGTCACCTAAGTAACGCTGGATATCCTAACAATCTGCATGAGGATATATTGAGCATCAGTTAGATCCTCAAAGGAGGTTTTAATACGCTCCCCATGCATGTGCATTAACCCCTCCCCCCCGTCGGATGACGCTGGATGAGCGCCGACCCATAGCCAAGGGAATTGGGTAAGTATTACAAGATTAACATGTTAATTTAGGTCCATGCTAAAGCAATACATAACTTGAGCAAATCTATGGAAATCTATGGAAGAGTTACCATGGTAGCCAGTGAAGTGTGTCTTAGTTTTTACACGTGTTATACCTTGCCTTAACTTAGTTTTTTTTTATTTTTTATTTAAGTCTTGCATATTCATCTTTATCTGTCATAGGATAGCCACTCATTGCGCACACTTACCAGTGTTTTGACTAGTGACTAGTGACATGCAGAGGAAGCACTGGGTTTCTTTCCATTTCTAGAAAACTTTGAAGTAATATAATATTCATTTCTCATATTGTCTTTACTTTCAAAATGCCCGGAAGCCGTGAATCTAATATGTGTGAAATAAATGCAGATTTTGTCAGAATACATTTTTTATTTGACATGTGGACAGTAATTGGCATGACGTGTTTATTTGGAAGTTACTGATAATCTAGGCCTGGGTCCAGATAAATGCATAGGTGCACACAAGCATATAGACATGTGCTAGGACTAATGTGGACAAACACCCATCCATGTACACCCCCTAACAAACAAAAAAATTATACCTGTTTCCTCCAACATAGAAAGGAAGGAGGGGGGGTTGGGGGGTAGGGGGGGGCTTTGCATTGCTCCTGGTGTTCGGTGTTTGGTGAGAAGAAGAATTGCACAGGGCATACTACCTGTCGCAGTGTTCCTATGTGGTAGGTGCAGTAACTAACCGCTGGCTTTGGTTGCTAGGCAGCCAAGGATACGCCTCTGCTTGAACTGTTAGAAACTCAACAGTGAAAGATGTTCGTTGCAGCTGTCATACCTGATGGGCCCCCGGGAGCATTTGGCCCAAGGCTAGTTAAAATGCACAACTGACCATTTTTCTAGCTATGTATTAAGTTCAAACGACTGCCTATTGAATTGATTAACAAGCCACATTCATGCATTTTAATTATTTACTATCCACCAAACCGTACGTGTTCAGCAATTTGCCAAAATTAACTAAATTAGAATTTTTTTAGCTACGTTTCCAGCTCAGCTATTTTTCCAGCTCAGCTATTTTTGATTTACATTTGCAATTCTGTGATGAATTCTCAATAATTCAGTTTACTTAATTTGCTTGATAGATTGAAGACACTAGGCATCATCTTGACAGACCACTATCGGAAATAGGCCTCTTCTCAGTCATAATTCATTAAAGGGATACAACAGCTTATTGTATTTGTTCTAGGTGAGTATAGTCAGTCCCTGCAGGCTTTTTAATGTGAACACTGCCTTTTCAGAGAAATTCAGTGTTTACATTGCTGCCTTGTAACACCTTCAGTGACAGTCACTCAGACGGCCACTAAAGTGCTTCCTGGGTCAGTGCTGCACAGTGCTGTTCAGCACTGACGTTCAGCGTCTCCATGCTCTGCATTGAGATGCTGGACACCCCCCATAGAGATTCATGAGGGACAGTTATGGATTGGCTGAGATCATCAAGATTGATGATATCAGCCACAGAGGTGGAACATGGTGGAGGAGTGGGAAAAAATGTGTGTAAAATCTAATTTTCACTGCTTTGACAGTGGGACCTAAATAGCCACACCAGCACTGTCACGTCAGGAATGCAAGTTTGTATTCCTCACACTATAGTGTTCCTTTAAGAACGCTAATCTAAAAACATTGGATTTCAGAAACTGTTAGTCATGTCCATATTAAGTTACCATCTTCATTAATACTGGGCGAAGTGAGGAAATGAACCGCAGAATGTGATTAAGAAGAAGAAACAGTGAACATACTCCTACAGCTGTTTTGAGTAGGTCAGATTAACTGAGAGCGAATACCTCAGGGGAATGTGTGCTAATAAGAGAAACAGGCAGAAGAAAAATTCAATATTCCCTAAGGTCCTCCTTCTATTGAAAACTTACAATTGCAATTTGCAATGCACCCACACACTGACAGTGCAAATCCTTTGGCAGAATGTTGCATTTTATGCCTTGAGTTATCTGTTAGATTTCTGACTGTTACATTTGACATGTTCAGAAATAAATTACCCAGTCACAAATGCACCCATCAATGTTCTCGTCAGCTAACTTGAACTGGTCAATGCAGGTTTTGACGTAGACAATTGCAATTCCATTTTTTTTTTTTACTTTGGGAGTTTGACTTAAATTACATTTTTTTGCGAATACATACTAAATAATCTAAATGAGTGAGAAAAACTATAGGCACCATGTGAAAAATATTGGCAATCTGCAATGACATATTCCAAAAGTGTTTTACATTTAATATATCAGTAATAATAGGAAAAGAGTTGCTCCTTTCACAATACTGTGCTACACGCTGTGCGTAAAACTGATAGCAGCTGTGGTACGACCACTGTCATTTTATAGTGCAGTTTTACTCATTCTTTGCAATGAGTGCAATTGATTTTTGAGATACACAGTTTATTCTTAAACATATGCTTGGTAATGTTACACAATGCTAGCTAATTGAGATGCAATTTAGAGGCTGATCAACTTTTTGAGTAATTCATGCCACTTGTTGGTAGAAGGAAAATTAGATATGGTAAGATATGGTATGCTTTACAGTAAACGGGCATACTTCCCACCTTATTGACTACTGTAATCCGCTTCTCAGTGGCCTTACGTGCTCCCAACTTACCCCAATACAGTCTATAATGAATGCGGTGGTGAGGCTCATCTTCCTGCCTTCCTGCCCCTCCCACACCTCCCCCCTTTGTCAGTCCCTACATTGGCTTCCTGTAAGATATAGGACTTAATTTAAGATTCTGACACTTGCTTACAAATCTCTACACAATGCTGCTCCGACCTACTTATCCTCACTAATACAAAAATATGTCCCGTCTAGGCCCCTCATCCAGTGGTTAGACCTAAGTCTAACCTCTGTTTGTACTCCTACCTCTGATGCTCACTTTAAAGACTTCTCTGAGGCTGCACCGTTCTTATGGAACACCCTTCCCCTCTCTGTTAGACTTTCACCCAATCTCCACTCCTTCAAAAAGAGCTACACAATGCATCGCAAACTGCTGAGTATGGAGCTGCATAACCGCAGAGTAGTCAGAGTGGCCATGATGACCCATGTCCACTGCTGAATGCCTTCAATGGGGACTTGAGCATTAGAATTGGACCATGGAGTATGGTGGGTCACTGGGTTGAGGTGCATGATGACGTGTGTACGCGACACGCACAGGAGGTGGGCGAGCCCGGTTAAGGCGAAGAAGTAAGCAGGAACCTTTGAGCTGCCCATAGGATTTGGCCGACACCCGTGTCATTCAGAGGGTTTGATCGACACCGGTGTTGTAGCTGATTGAGCCACACATGGACGAAGCGTTCTGGTGGTTTTGGCGATTTGAAGTTCTGGAGTTTTGGCAGCATAGAAAGCATATTGGAAGCTTGCACCGAAAGAGTAAGGAAGCAAACCTGAAGCAAGCTGTAAGGAATGAGATTTATTTTAAAACAAAGGTGGTGTAGGCGTATGTTAGAGGAATAAAAATATAAAAAAGGGAAAAAAAAGAAAGGAATAAAGACAAGACTCTTCACAATACAAAAACCTACAATCAAAAGCAAAATACTGATATCGCCTTTTAAAAAAAGGAAAAAGAGGGAGAGAAGAAAGAAGAAGTTGGAAGGAAAGATAAGTAAAAAGCAATTTAAGTAATAACATTGAGAACTAAGATTTTAACAAAGAACAAAGGTACAAAGTAAATAAGTAATCCTTTTTTCCCTCCCTTCCTTTGAAATAGCATAAAAAAGCACAGCAGATAAAAAATAAAATAAAAAAAAAGAATTAGAACCATCACAAAAAACTAAAGAGACTTTCAGGTTTTTTCACTCCTACCCCCTTAAAAGACTCTCAAGAAACAGAAATACAAATTGAAGCAGAAAGCTCATTTTTGGCAGTGAATGCAGAATCGATTGCCGCACAACCCATCGGTTATAGTTGTTTACAAGAACATCTAGAAGTAATATTGGAGACACAATTACAAGGTCTCAGAAATTACATGTTATTAAATTTCAAAGAGATCAAACAGTACACAAAACAAAACAATTACAGAAGCGATCAATACAATGGAACAAAAATTCAAATCTATTGAAGATCAAGATATGTCCCTCAAAGATACAACAGATAATTTAACAACTAAAATCAAGGGACTGGAACAAAAAATATCTGAACTGGAAGACAGATCGAGAAGATCAAATTTACATTTTCGTGGAATATTGGAAGAAATTGAGGCAAAAAAAAAATAGAAGAATATTTAAATGGTTTATTTAAAGCATTACTTCCAGATATGTCAACACTTGATTTCTCGCTAGAAAGAGTTAATTGAATACACAAACCAAGTAATACATCTAAACAATATCCAAGAGATGTCATAGTAAACGTTCGCTCAGCACAATTCAAAGAAAAATTGACGAAAGCACGACAAGAAAATCCTTTGAAAAATACCTGTTATACAAATATTATATTTCTTCAAGAAAAATATTCCTGGTGCTTAAATGACTGCCTACTTAATTCAGACTTTAATAAGAAACTAATTGAGAAGCGAACGGTCGCATGGCCACAGAGCCCCAGGACAAACAACTAAAAAAATAACCAAAAAGCAACATTTACAGCACCCAAACCCGCACAAAAACACGCCCGGGGACCACCCTGAGAACCGGGAGAGTCAGGTGGGACCAAGAAAGCAAAGCCTGACAGACCCCGCCAGGGAATGGACATTGGGGAACTATGGTGGCAGGCACACGAGGCAGGAGGCGCCAAAATGGAGTCCCTGCACGGCGGATGCTCGGACTTCACGGAGGGGTCGTCAGATGAAGATGGGGGAGACTCCACGCTGACCCTCTCACAGCCAAGGGGACCACCACACACAAAGGCCCCCACCCCAGTGACCATGGAGGCAATCGGAGAACTCATGGCAGTTCACCATAAGAAGATCTCAGCCGACGTGGCCCTAATCAGGGAGGACATCAAAGGCATTACAGACAGGCTGAGAAAGGTGGAGGCCTCCTCTGCCAGCCACTCCAACCAGATCACGGATCTGCAGGCAGCGATCAAAGATCTGCAACACAAAACCTTGCAGCAAGAAACCCTAATGGCCGTCCAAGAAGACAGGTACCGCCGAAATAATCTCAAGCTAAGAGGCGTCACAGACTCCATACAGGAGGCTGAACTACCGCATCTTATCAGGCAACTCCTCACGGAGCTACTGACGCCAAAGGCGGCAAAAGCGATCATCCTAGAGGACCTGTTTCGGATACCTCGGTCTGCAAAAGCCCCTCAAACTGCCACAGGGGACTTAATACTAAAATTCCAAACAGCCAGAGAAAAGAAGATGGTCCTAGAGGCTACAAAGGGACAGTCTTCCTACCCCTTTGAGGGTATGACCCTCTCTTTTTATACGGACCTGTCAGCGGGAACACTGGCATGGCGGAGATTATTGAGCACATATACAGCCCTACTACGTCTCCATCAAATACAGTGCCGCTGGGGCCCGAACCACACCCTCACCATCAGCAAAGGAGAAACCAAACACGGGGTCCACAACCCCCAAGAAGCCGCAGAGATAATGAGGCAACTGAACATTCCCATTGATCCACAAAGTCAGGTAACGCACCTCGCAGGCCACACACACCATCTGGGAAGGCATATCGTGGATGCCCCGGGGTTTGTGCCCAGGAAGCCGCCGACTGACCCATACGCCACAGCCACCGCATGAACAGGGCTGCGGACTTACCACTCACCTAACGCCAACGCAGCCATCGATAGAACTCAGCTGCTCACCGTGAGGAGTAGAGCCGGGGCTTTACCGGGTCGGGACTGGGGTATCGGCTGCTGCCATGGCCGTGGACACTGAGCCCAGTTGCTGCTTACACGACCCCGCGGCTGGCTCTCAGGGGGGGTTAGATAAATATTTAGCACACTATGTTCTGCCGTTGATACCAAGGTTATAACACATTTTATCTTTATCACTACCACCACCTCGGAAACGCTAATGTAGTCCGAGCTCCAGCCTAGCATAGCATGCTGCACATCTAGTTAATCTGCAGCCTCACTGCATAGCTCTACATGCACTCTGTAGCGCCAACATAACAATAGCCAGGCTCCTTCACCCTCACACGTTGAACTGATTACCGGACAGGGATACACGACACTTAGGGGAACCTCAGGGGACACAGACACACTCACAGCAGACCCCACACACTCAGAGCACACGTTGAACTCAGGGCTTGAAGGTAATCTTTTGATTTTGGTTTCACCCATTGCCTGCGAATTTAACACGCTTAACCCCTTAAGGACCAAACTTCTAGAATAAAAGGGAATCATGACATGTCACACATGTCATGTGTCCTTAAGGGGTTAAACATGTACCAGAAGTTACAGCCAGAGCGCACGTTCTATTTATTGTTTAAATTTTTTCCTTTGATTTGATGTAACTCAAAGTCAGCTAATTTAGCATGCTTAAGCTCATACCTAAATTTAAAGACAGAGCACTCGTTGAATTTTCTTGATAGACTATACTCTCATGATCCTGTGTAACTCAAGATAGACGGAGCACACTTTGAATTTACTGTTTGAATATACTCTCATAATTCTAAGTAACTCAAAGCCAGCTACATCTGGCAAGCTTACGCTCGCACTTAAAGATAAAGCCAGAGCGCACGTTAACCTTATTGTTTGAATTTACTATTATGAGTTCGTGTAACCCAAAGCCAGCTAATTTAGCACGCTTAAGCTCGTACTTAAAGATAAAAACAGGGCACTCGCTGAATCTTCTGGATAGAATATTATACTCTCCTATTTTATCTCATGATTTTACCTAAATTAAATGCCAGCTAATTTAGCATGCTTAAGATTGTACTCAAAGTTGAAGCCGGAGAACACTTCGAATTTATTATTTGAATGTACTATCATAATTTTATGTACCAGCTAATTTGACAGGCTTAAGCACGCACTTAAAGTTAAAGCCGGAGCACACGTTGAATTAACAGTCTAAAGGTAACCCCACTATTTAGCCTAACTTGGATACTTGCTAATTTTGCCTGTATAAGCCTGTACTCCACGTTAAAATTACGCTACTATAATGCATAGTTCTGTCTTTCATAATAATATCTTAAAATGTGCTGTCAACTCGGAGCCACATATGTAACCTTATGTACTATCCATACACTTATGCATGCTGTTGTGGCATTGTTTGATGTTCTGTTATTCTTTGCACACTCAAAATAAAGAATTACAAAAAGAAACTAATTGAATCCATCATTAATAGATATTTTGCAGAAAATATGACTGAAGACATTTTGCCTACCACCCTATGGTGTGCCTTTAAAGTAGTGATTAGAGGACATCTCATAAAATTACAAATACAACTTAATAAAAATTTCAATTTAGCGACCTCTATGCACAATTGGGAAAACTAGCTCAAATAAATAAACAAAATCTAACTGTGTAAAATGCAAAGAAAATGATTGAAATTAAAGAGAAATTAAATCAACGGCTTATGGAAAGAACTGCTAAAAATTTAGACAGATTGAAACTTAAGTATTATTCCAAAGGTAATCGGGCTGATAAATTTTTATCCCAGAAACTCAGAAAGGCATAAATAAAGTTAATAGATAAAGTTAGAAATTTAGAAACAACTAATGAGATAGGCCAACACTTTAAAGAATTGTATTGCAAGTTATATAGTATTCCATTAACTACTAACATAGAGGGTATCAATCAATATCTTAAAAACTCTAACTTGCCCAAAATCATCGATTCTGATAGATCTATTTTGAATGAATAGATTAACATTGAAGCAGTAAATCAGGCTATATCCAATTTAGATAAATGTAAGACTCCAGGTCCAGACAGGTTTAGTAATCTATATTATTAAATATACAGAGAGCAAATAAGTGTCCATCTAACAAATACTTTTAATCACGCTGCTAAAATAGGTTCATTTCCAGAAGAAATGATGAGAGCAAATATTTTGTGCATTTTAAAACAAAACAAAACACAGACGGACGTACAAAATTATTGACCTATCTCTTTGATAGATGCAGATACTAAACTCTAATCTTCTATATTGGCAGCTAGGTTAAAAAAATATTACCAACCATTATACATCAGGACCAAATAGGTTATGTCCCAGGGAGAACTTCTGCTACTAGTATACAAAAAATAATTAACATTCTGGATGATGCCTCTAGAGCAGGGGTTCTCAACCCAGTCCTCAAGGACCCCCTACCAGTCCAGGATTTAGGGATTACCCAGTTGTGTCTAAAGTGTTTGTCTCCCCCCCCCAAAATAAAACACATTAGACACAGCAGGGTAATCCCTAAATCCTGGACAGTTCGGGGGTCCTTGAGGACTGGCTTGAGAACCCCTGCTCTAGAGGAAAGGTTCCATTATTGACCCTGTTGGTTGATGCTGAGAAAGCATTCGCCAGGGTCAACTAGAACTCCTTGGAGGCAACTTTAATACATTATGGCATCAGGGGTTAGATAAAGAAGTCTAATATGGCTCTATATGTCAACCCAACAGGCGTACAAAGTGTCCGAATATTTGCTCCCCATGGATCTTATTGAAAAATGGAACCCGTCAAAGGGTGTCCCCTTTCCCTGATATTATATTTAATTTCTATTGAATGGCTAGCCACCAACATAAGAAACAATAAAGAAATTAGTGGCTACAAAATTTGCGATAACGATCAAAAAAATCAGTCTGTATGCAGCTTATATGTTAATCACAGAAACAAAAAAGCAAAAATTCACAAACTGAATATAATGCTGACTGGAGATAAAAATAAACTAACTCCAAATAATAATAAATCTATTATTTATTTTTAATTTATTATTTATTATTATTTTGAGTTAGTTTATTTTTGTGTTGCTACTTTCTGGTAAAACAGGTTTATGCAATATATATGGAAAGACAAAAAAACAAGATTGAGTCAAAGCACTCTAGCCCAGAAGATGAATAACGAAGGTATGGGTTACCCCATCATTAAAAATAATTATATAGCATCCATATTACTGCATGTATATTGTAACAAAACCCCTCTGTTATTGCAGTAGTTATGGTGGCTTTTCCCTCCCCTACACTGATTATGGTGTGATTCTCCTTTCTGATATTTTATTGCAACAAAAGACATGTCCCTGGACTTCTCTTTCCCCTTGTCATTGCTTGGATTTTATTAAAAGGCACTGGTTCTGCCCCTTTAAAGTATATTGGAACAGTTCTATACCTTTGCGATGGCACTTCAGATACAGCCAAAGTGCCGAAGTAGTCGAAGTGGCCGCCATTCGACATACAAACACGTGGCGGCGGCCATTTTAATTCAGTTGAACGCGTTCAGCGGTGTTTGGTCATCAAGTTCATGTAACTCAAATCGGACACGCGACGGCACGAACACCACTGAACTTTACCTTCTCCGCGACTTCGACACTTCGACAGGAATCGAAGTGTGCTCGACAATTCGAACGCTGCTTTAACTTTGACTATTTGCATGAACGGCCCCTGTTCGTGCATTCGAACGGAACTTAGTAATGGAAATAGACTGGCCGCACAGCCTAATTCTCTGGAACTGTTTTGGGCATGAAAATGTGCGTGCAGTTGGTCAAATGTGACTTCTGCAAAACTTTTGAACCCCTGCTCTGATCTGGATGATTTTTGGTTATGTTGTTCACCCAGATCAGGGCTATCCAGGGATGTATTTGGGGATATGTGGTGTTTTGGGGTGTTCTCTGCATTTTGGGTAAACATTTATATTTTCTGCCTGTTGGTAATTAAGTTATTCCATTAGCTAGCTTAATTATATCACAGGCAGAGGGGAGGGCTTGCTGTCTGTATGTGGAAGTGTTACTGTGTTAATTATTGCTCCTATTGGTTTCCCTTTTGTCCCTGTGTTCAATCAGGTCCAGGAGGTGTGCCTCTGGCCTGAAAATGTGTATAAAAGAAATGCCTTTGTGCTCATTAAACAGACCTTCTTACCCTCAACTCGCAGCCTCGTCTCGTGTTGTAGGGAGCAGCTATAACTGCTATATCACTGCTAGCTCTTGTAAGAGCTCTCTTCAGCTATACCAGCTCCTCAGGATATCGGGTTGAAACTCCGCAGCGCTCTCCATCTATGGGAAGAAGGATGTCCAGACGGTAGATACCCTCACTCTCAGGGCCGTCTTTAATGTTGACTGGACCCTGGGCAAGCATTAGCTTGGGCCCCCTGGTCCCCTCCCGCCCACCTTCTAGCATGCAAACACGCCTTCCACCCAAAGACACACACACAAAAAAAAACACACACATAGATCGTAGACTTAGCCACACTTATTTTTTACCTAGTGAAAATTCACACACAGACACACATGCAGATGCAAACACTGACACAAATGCAGACTCACACATGCACAGGCTCAGACATACACAGGTACATACATCTAAATACACAGACATACAAAGACAGATACACAGGTGCATACACAGATACACACTGGCACACATACAGATATACAGATACTCACTGACAAACATGCAGACACACACTAAAACACAGATAAACAGACAAACACACCCTGACGTATATGCAGATACACACAATAACACACATACAGATACATACACGGACGCACATGCAGTTTTACACAAACACATACAGACACACATACTGACACATATTCAGATACACAGACAGATACACAGGGGCACACACTGACACACATGCAGATACACAGACACACATACAGACACACTGGCACACATGCAGGTACACATACACAAATACGCATACAGAGACTCATACAGGCACACAGATACACATATAGACCGATACACAGACACATGCATATACACATAAAGACCGCTATAAACACAGAAACACACATACAGATACACAGATATACATACAGACAGATATACGCACAGACACACAGACCCGCATGCATATACACATACCGACTGATACACACACAAACACATCCACATACAGACAGTTATACACACAGAAACACATACAGTCAGATACACACAGACTGATAAACATGCAGACAGATATACACACAGACCCACATGCATATACACATACAGACAGATACACACACAAACACATGCACATACAGACAGATATACACACACAGACTGATACACATGCAGACAGATATACACACACAAACAGACATACATGGAAAATATACAATTTCAGTCACCCTCCTGTTTCCTACCTTTTGGCTGCAGGAGGGTGACTTACCTGTGGTTCAGTGGCTGTCTGAGGCTGTTGGGAGTTGAGCTCTCTCCCAGTCCGCGCTCCTCCTCTCTTCCTCCCTCCCGCGCGGCATTCTCTGTGTTAGCTAGGAGGAAGTGACTGCACTTCCTCCTAGTGCTGACCTCATCACTGGGGGCCCGGTCGCGCTGTTAAAGCGCTGCAGCACTGACCGGGCCCCTGCAGACTCAGTGCCATCG
This sequence comes from Pelobates fuscus, assembly GCF_036172605.1. Taxonomy (NCBI): domain Eukaryota; kingdom Metazoa; phylum Chordata; class Amphibia; order Anura; family Pelobatidae; genus Pelobates; species Pelobates fuscus. Next base: position 376,329,585 of record NC_086317.1, on the reverse strand, counting down.
GGTGGCCCTAAGAGCATGGGCCACCCGATGGGGCCCATCATCGTGCGGCCCGCAGTGGTCTGTCCGCACGTACCACAGCGACCGGCGGGCTCAAGGGGCAGCTGCTTTGGGCCCCCTAGGAATGACAGGGCCCGGGGCAGCTGCCCCTTTTGCCCCGCGTTAAAGACGGCCCTGCTCACTCTATAGGGGTAACCGTCACATATATAGATTGCAATTAATTAATAACAGCAATGAAGGATGGTATAAGATGGAGGTCAAAGCAGGGGAAGTTGTAAGTTTGGAAGGTCTGGTCTGGAGTACAAAGTTGATAGGGAAAATAAATGATTCCAACAGAATTGTAACACATTTGTTGAAGAATTGGGGAAAAAAATCAAAGCAACTTTAACCCCTTAAGGACACATAACATGTCATGATTCCCTTTTATTTCAGAAGTTTGGTCGTTAAGGGGTTAAAGATTAAAAACAAAATCCCAATCCATCTTGATTTTAAGTTTGTTGAGCAACAAGTCTGTGATCTAAACCTTAATAAATTAATACAAGCAGGGATAAATAGGATATCTCAGTTACTAAACAATGGAATACTTAAATCCTTCCCCAATTATGAAGCAAATTTAATTTATCATCTGGAGGACTATTACATTTTTTAAGACTAAAAAGTTTTTTTAAGAACACATTTAATAAAATCGGACTTATCAGTGTTGAATAGAATAAAATATTATTTAATTCAAAACCCCTAAAAAACTGTTTTCAAATGCTTTATTGTTAAGCAGATCTCTTATGAAAGAAAACAAACCTACTGCTATAGACATATGGAAAAACGAATTGAATATCAACATAGAATTGAGAGATTGGGGGGTCTACTCTGACAAATGTTTATAAAATCACTCATTCTTTAAATTTAATAGAATCACATTTTAATAGATTACTTGAACAATATACACAGTAGATAAATTGGCACAGAAATATATACATATAAATTGCAAACTGATATGCAGCACCCGCTATATACCGTGGTAATAAGGTACAAAAATAGTAAAAAAAAAACAGAAGAGTGCTGGAATGCTTCTTGCGCACCAGCACTCTTCTGTTTTTTTTATAGATTACTTAGTCCCAGAATGCACAAAATGTTTCCTACAAAGCATCATTTATGTTGGAGATGTGGGCTATCTTTAGGGCTATCAGTACATATCTTCACATTTGGTGGAACTGCATAAAAAGAAAATAATTATGGGAAGAAATCCAATTTATCTCAAAGAATTTAAATTTCGAACTAATAATTTCTCCGAAAGTAGCTCTACTATATCTAAACTGGCCTCCTATGACCTCGGAGAATAAACTAATTCTAACCCACTTATTTCTAGCTACTAAAATAGTCATATAAAGAAATTGAAAAAATTGGAGCATTATTCCTTAGTCGCAGGTTATAAATTAACTTAAATTTCAGATCAAGATGGAGCAAACTCTCTCTCCATATGGTCTTAATGCAGAATTTGATATTTTAATTTTTTTATAATTACAACTTTTTAGCATTTTTATTAATATTATGTTTTCTCCTTTTATTATTTTTTATTTTTTCAATATTTTTTTACATTTTTTTTAATATTTATTATTTTATTTTTCATTTTATTTTTATTTTTATAAGTATTTTTATTTTTTCAATCTTTAATTTTCCCAATATATATTTTACTTTTTTTTCTATGGCCCTGTTATTATCACTTATGCTATACTTTTTAAGTTTTTATTAAGCTCTCCCATTTTTCTCTTTTTTATCTCTCTTGTGATTTTTTTCATGCCTCCCTCCCTTCCATAACCCTGACCCAAGACGGAATTCCGATCCGCCCATACTGATTCAATACAACAAGAAGAACTATCCATACTGGTTGTAAAAGGTAGGTCTGACATACTAACTTTACATATATCTTTATGTTATATATTTTTCTATATCAGTGTGTCTCCTTTTTTCTCACACAAGATCACTTTAAGCAGAGTTAGCCCTGCCTACTTCATATAAGTTTTAATTTAAATTTTTATGATATATATATATATATATATATATATATTTTTTTTTTCCCTTTGCAAGATAGTGCTTTCCTCTTAATTACATTAGAGGATTTATGATCTTATTCATTTCCAATACTGCACTGCCGTGGGACGTACAAGTTTCTATACCCACCCCACGACTGCCCTAATTCTCTCTTGGCTATGTATTTACCCTCCCCAATTACATGGCTCCCTAAGCAATTTGGGCTTGGTATTATTACAACTATTGCTGCCAGAAGCTGAGGGGCAGGAACAAAACACTAGCATCTTTGTGACCCGCCCCCCATCTTAATTCATAAACTATCCTGCAGCACACTAGTCCCCTGAGGAGTTGGGGCCAATCACATGACATAGCACGTCATTGAAATTGCGCATTGCGTGATCGTTCCATTAGACTCCTTGGCACAAACCCTATTTATCCAATAACCCTCATTTTTATAAAAATAATGTTTTTTCTAGTACTTTATATTATCAATTGTGGGGGCCCTAAACTAAAATAAGGGGGGGAGAACCCAATTGTCCATTCCCTCGGCCCCAACCCCTGCGCAGTGGGTGGGGGCCCTAAATTAATTCAATGGGGGGGACCTTTGATGGACACAAGTCTCTTTTCAGCTATGTAACTATGTAACTATGTAAGTCATCTTCTCTTCTCTCTCTCTCGGCACGATCTAAGCCTTCACAATATGATTTAACTGCTGATAGCTGATCTCTTGCTCATACTGCTGTTAGCACACTGTGCAGAGCACTCTACACAGCGTAAAATATCTTATTCCAAGATTTCCTATTATAATAGAGCATTAGAAGCATGGAAGCATTATCATAAGGGTTACAGTTGGCAAGTGAAAATGAGAAATTCATACCTGGTGGTATTGGAAACTGGTCCATAGGGGCAAATGGGGCAGCACCACAAATGTATATAACATTATTTTTTTTCTCTCTCCCAATTGCTCTAGTGGCTGCCTGAGTCCTGATTAAGCAACGCAATTTGCTTTAAATATATAATTTATATATACAAAGCCAGGGAAGCCCAGGGGTGACAAAGGCAAGGGAACATTTCCGACACTGCCTGTCACTCCTACTGCACATACCCACCATCTTCCTTAAGGTGCTCAGTCACTCTACAGCTGAGACCTGAGACACTCATGCTGTGGCTAGTTGAAAAGTTGAGAAGGGCTGACAATTGTTTTTTTTATGCATAAATCAGATAAATGATTTTTAAAATTGATTTTCTATTTTTATTTGAAGGGCATATCTTATATATAATATGTTTCTGCTACAGTATCATTCTATCCAGAGAGTTATGTAAACTGCCTTATTATGTAACTTTTGAAAAAACAAATACAATTTTATTAAACAAAAAAAAAAGAAAAGTTGAAAAGCTTCAAACTGCAGGACTGGGGCTGTGACTCCGAGGACTGATCTGATTCTGATTCCAATCTGTTTTAATCTGTAATGAGTGTTGATTCTGTTAACCATGTCAGCTACTTCTTGGCTCCATATTACCATTGCAGATTAATTATATTGTTAGCTGCAAAGTGAATAAGTAGTCTATCAGTATCCTGATTGCAGGATAAAACTTACCAGGAAAGGTTAAAGGATCTTAACATGTATAGCTTGGAGGAAAGACGAGACAGGGGGGATATGATAGAAACATTTAAATACATAAAGGGAATCAACACAGTAAAGGAGGAGACTATATTTAAAAGAAGAAAAACAACCACAACAAGAGGACATAGTCTTAAATTAGAGGGACAAAGGTTTAAAAATAATATCAGGAAGTATTACTTTACTGAGAGGGTAGTGGATGCATGGAATAGCCTTCCAGCTGAAGTGGTAGATGTTAACACAGTAAAGGAGTTTAAGCATGCGTGGGATAGGCATAAGGCTATCCTAACTATAAAATAAGGCCAGAGACTAATGAAAGTATTTAGAAAATTGGGCAGACCAGATGGGCCGAATGGTTCTTATCTGCCGTCACATTCTATGTTTCTATGTTTCTATCCTGCTGCTGTAACCCTGTGTACACTGCGTGTAATAAGTAGTATATCAGTATCCTCCTGCTTTAACTATGTGCTCACTGTGTGCTGAAAGTTATTAATGAGTTAGGAGTAGCTGACATGTTTGGAGTTTATCAGGAGTTTAGCCATGTGCACACTATGTGAGGAGAGCTAATGGAATAGCTGACATGTTTCATACCAGCAACAATATTTAATAAAAAGCACTACTGGAGATGATATCATGAGAGGAAGAGCAAATAGAGTGCTAGAAAGATAGAGAGAGAGCTAAAGAAAGATTTTACAGAGACATCTACAGGGCCAGTGCAAGGCTTTTTGACTACACAGACAAAGATGCAATTTGTACCTCCCCCCCCAAAAAAAATATATATATTCCTGTGTGTCCCTTAAATCCCCAATTCAAATTTATTACCCTTTTGTGTTTCTTATTCTCTTTTTTCAATGTCTTACCTCCTTTAGTGTATTTTATCCCCTTTTTGTCTTACAGTCCCCTTTAGTCCCCCCATTTTTTACTTTTGTATCTCTAACACGTTTTATCTCAGTCCTTTGTGTGTTGCTTATTTCCCTTCCGCCCCTTTGTGCTTCTTTCTATCACAACCCCTTGTGTGTGTGTGAGACCCCAACCAAGCTGCGGCGGTTCGTGGAGTCTACAGTGCTTATGGTGTCTAGTGGAGTGCTTGGAGCCCTCAGTAAGCACTAGGAGCATCGATTGATGGAGGTACCCGGTCGGGGTGCCAAGCGGTCCATCACAGTAGGTTTCTATTTTGTTATTTATCTTGTTAACACTTACAGAAACACAGGGAATTAGTAGTACCTGTGACTTCAAAGGTTTTCATTATGATCTTTCTTGTTATTTGTATCATGGTTGTCATAGTTGCAAGGTATTTATTATTCAGAAGGGGAAGACAGGCGTGTGTGTTTCATGTATACCACTATTGTTAAGAAGTTGGCTTGTATCCACATCCTCATAGATCACCCGTGTAATACAATACTTGCTCTATTTAATAATTTACAGTAATACCAAGTCACCAAAGCTTTGTAAAGATTTTCCAAGATACAATAATAACGTAACACCTAAACCATATATTCTACAGATAAACCCCGTGCAGTGCACCTAGGCAATAGCAAAATGTATTTAGTTTTCACAATATGTAACGATAGGAAGAATTTATTATTGTGTCATAATATTTAATCAGAGACTTTTCCTATGTATAGTTAGAGTGCAGTACCTATAAATGGAAAACACAAATCTATAACTAAAATTTCTCCTATATTGCTAAATATACATCAGCAACTGAAACTGAACATCTTCTCATTACGATACTAACATTTATTTATATAGCAGCAACAGTTTCTAACATTACCATTGGGAATGTCTCTAAGTGAGATAAAACGTGTCAGATTTTTCCAGACAACGAATGTGAACTTCTTACTGCTTAATACTGAGACAATCACCGTAGAAACGGAGTGGACCATGTACAGTGGTAATATAAACATGTCTGTTAGATATCAAGTATATTTTATTTTTAATAATGTGTCTAATACCAAGAATTTGCCAAAGGTGTTACAGAAAACTGAAGCTGTCATTATTTTGATTGTATGTGTGTATATATATATATATAGTTTTGTTAATTATCTAAAAATGTATGTTTTTTATTGTAAATTCTTTTTCAAATAGTTTTTATTAATACATTTTTATAAAATATCACAATATAATTTTGAAACAAACAAGCTATGAACATAAAATAATGATTCAAAAAATAAGGAGAAAGGAAAAAATAATTAAGAAAAAAAGGGGTGGGGAGGGGTAAGGGATCCATCATATATGTCAAAGGCAAATATGGTACGGAAGTGTGTACAATATACTGTACAGCAGCATGATTTCTTACAGCAGGTACCTCAAAATTCCATCTCTATGGGGTGTGAGGTAATATCTATCTTCAGTTCCCTTTTTCACCTCAGTTTCCCAGATATCCAATTGAAGTCTCAATGCATCAGATTGTGGAAAGGGTTGTCTTATTGTCTGTTCATATCATTTGTTATCAAGTATTATGTTTATAACTTCGTTAACAGATGGAATAGTCATGGACTTCCAATTGCATGGTATAACTGTTGCAGCGGCAACCAAGACATGGACTATTATGATCCTGTTTACCTTGCCAACAGTATAGTACTGAAAGAGGAGAACAACCAGCTAAAATACAAAGCACTTTATTGTACAGGTACAAACATAACAGGTATTACCAATGTCCAAAATATACATTAAAGTATAAATGTAGTCATACATATACAATCAATATCCAAGCTCTGATCCAAACAGAAAACAGAAATCAGGAATAAACAATCTAGGATATGCAGACTGAGTGGCATTACCCCAGATAGAAAAAAGGAACAGATACCTATATACAAATGTTAACCAAGTAGTACATACCAGAACCAATTTAACCTGTTAAAGCAACTGAGAGGAGGGTGAAAAAGTCACAGAATAGCCCCCAACATTTCGGCGCTATACGCCTTTATCAAGGGAGCGTTTTGTTGTTAATACATACCTTACCAACAGTGTCAGGGAATTTCCTAAATAATCCTAATTTAGGCAGAAATTCGACTAAAGCTGGTCAATCTGTTTGATAAGCCAATGGATTTCCTACCAAAAGCCCCAAGGTTTTGCACATTTCCACCATATATGTGCAAGAGTTATTAGAGCACCACATCTCCTCCAGCATCTATCTGAAAGAAATTGTGTGTTTTTGATGTCGGTGATATAAATACATTTTTTCTAAAGTTGAATTAGTTAATTTATAAATTTTTCGGTCTTAATGTGGAATACCACCTTTTTGTTGTAATATATCAGATTTCATGTGGTACTGGGCTGCCATGTCATCTGTCAAGTCAAATTTCTTTTTTAATTTTTCAAAGAACATGTGATCAAAGAAGTTATCAATATTATTTATGGATTTTGAATTCCAATCTGCCAATTCTATATCTGGTTGTAGAAATCGGCATAGCCCTGGACAAGTCCCTGGACAAGTCTGAAGTGGGTTTTATATCAGAAAATAAAATGTCCCATATTTTGTAGTTTACTGTAAATTCCACTAGTTTAGGCAGGCATTTCCATTGAAGAACACCGCCAAAAAAATGAAGGTTCGGGTGTAAAAGAAGCAACAAGGAGCAACTGTACTATGGGCACCCATGTCCAGTGTCAATTTGAATAAAGAATCAGTTAGTAAATGCACTATTAATACAATCTCTAGCTGTAGCATCTACCCGGTCATATGTGAGTCTAGGTACAGATTAACAGCCTGGAGAAATGGAATACACTGGTTGAAGGCCCTTCTCAACATCCATACGTAGCACGATATGGCCCTTCAATATGTACAGGGCAACGTGCATCAATGTCAATGCACGGATAGTGTTATTGTTGGCCTCCCTTTGTGGTAAAAGCCATTTGATAGGTAATTATTTGGCCATTAGGGCTACTTTTTCAGCTGATTAAACATTCAGCTTCCAGAGGAGATGGGTTGAATATTTTAGCAAATTGCATATATTAGCTTTTTTTATTTTTCGTCAAAATATTTTTCAACATAAAATCTATGTCATCTTACAATAATTGCTTAAAACAAATGTTGAATATATATATATATACTGTTTTTCAGTAAAATGTGAGAATATTTTTGCAAGATGCAGATAACCTGATATTGTCTCCTTGATAAAGATTACTGTATTTCATTTATTAGAACTCACGTGACGTCCAGAGAATTACTTTTCATATTTGTGGTAAAAATAATTATAAAAGTAAAATATTTCCCATATATGTGGGAAAAGGAAAGGTGGGGCAGTTTTTAGCGTAAATAGCCCTGGAATGGTTAACCCCCTTGGTAACAGAAGGGTTTGTATTAAAATACATTTAGAGATTTATAATACAGTCAATAAACAATACACATATACATATATATTTTGTCACTGTAATTCCTGAACTAATCAAAACTGATGTAAGTATGGTAACAGTCATGAATAGTAAATGGATCCACTAGCAATGCTAATATTGATTTTTTTTTTTTTCAGGCAGATCATTTCAGGGACATAATGAGGATGTTCATTGTACTCGGATATCTTTTACAAAAAGCTATATTTAAACTTGAAGATTTCAGTCTCAGAGTTGTAATACCAGTTTTCTGGACAGACCTTCTGCTATAACATCAATGATGGTCCAACTAGCATTATGTGGTCCAGTCTCTATGATGGAGGCAGGATCAGGCTCAGTACTGTGTACTGGAGGTTGGTACACTTGGTTTGATGCTAAGATATTTACCTGAAAATATAATTTGGAACCAAATGGGAGTTTCAAACTCTTGTAGCAACTATTGACCGGTAACATTTAACATAAAATGTGTAGGGCCCTTTCTTCTAAATTAGCTTTTGTATTTATAACATTATGTTAGCTGTTATAACACAGGTTTCCAGGTCAGGTCATACATGCGCAAGCAGTGGGAATGTGTTATGTAACAGTCATTACGTCGCACATGGATGCTTTCTTTACAGACTGCGAGCTGTTTGTATTTCCATCTTAATTTTATCCCTTCTTGTTTTTAATACAAATCTCTCTTTGAATATCTACCACCTCCTACGTGTTTGCTTAGCATCTTTCTAGAATTTCAGCAATGTGCTTGTCTTTCATAATAAGTGCCCAAAAATTGAATGCTTGATTATGTTTCAGTAATCTGTTTGTCATCCTGTCAAGACACATTCATTGTGACAGGGTGGTCAGCCGTTTGCAGCTGGCAAAGTATTCACGGCCTCTTAACCAAAATGAGTTCAGGAGAATTCAGTGTGTAGGGTGAAGGATAAGGAGGTGAAAGGTGTCATGGTTAGTAGTATTGAATAACAATTGTCCAAGTAATTTTGCTATTATTAATATTTCAATTTTTCCATAATATATATATTTTTATTATGCAGTTTTGGTATATTACAAGAATTTATTAATCAGCCATGTGATAGAAAAAGCACATTTTGTACAGAGACATAAAATAGCTTAAACTCTTACTAGTACAGAGAAAAGACTGTAAGAATATATCTTCATAGACTTATTAACTTTAACGTGACAAGTGCACTTCAACAAAAAAACAATATACACAGAGTGCTGAGCAAACATCCATTGAGTGGTGTTTTTATTGAATAGCCGCTATGGGAGTGAGGAGGGAAATAGATGATAACTAGAAGCATGTCTCTGTAAATAATAAGTCTCTTGAAATGAAAAGTAGTTATAAGAAGGGGTTGCTGGTCAGTCGCCTTATAACTCACCCTTGTGCTGCCAAGGGTTTTTTACTATTTGATCCAAAAAGTATAGGGAGTACAAAAAAGAAGGACCTTATACAAAATGTTTAGCAAGTAAACGCATACAAATAAGTGACCAAACAGTATCCTAAAAGAGTGTGCTCCGTTTAGAAAACTGGTGATATAAACTTAACCAGGAACTTGATATAAATCACTTAAGTCCCTTACACTAATAAACAGCTCTAAAAGGTCTCCCCTTTAAATCACTGTGTTATATTATATAACTATATATATATTATATTACTATAAAAAAACGATAACAGTGTATCTAGCTTAATAAAACTGAGTGGAGTATTGGTAACCCCTGGGTGTTGACAGGATATCAAAGTTTGTATACACATCCACAACTCTCTATGACAGGTAGCTAGCGTAATCATTGTGCATTTGGGTTAACCTATTATTAGGACCCTTATCACCCGACCTCAAGGTCACCTATTCGAGTGACCTTACTTCATTTACTGTTTTAACTTTTTGCCCTCTATCTGCTAACACTGCAAATTGGCTAATAGTGCTGTTTTTGTGTCTTAAAAAAAATCTGGGGGGGGCGGGGCCTGACCGCTAAGAGCAACGGACGCACAAAGCAACAGCTCCTGAGCCGAACCGCTATTAATGCGGATTATACCAAAAAGGCACACTAACTGGGCTCTTACAAAGCTGGTACCGGGCGGCGGACACCGAGACCTTTCTAAAGACACCTCGAAAGCAGAGATACTGCCCGGCGCCGACATGCGGCCTACACACGCGGGCGGCGCGGGAGAGACGGCCGCTCTCCCGCCGCTTGCCTATCCGGCACATACCCTGTTGGGCCCACGTTCCCCCCCCTACGGACCGGCGGGGGTCATCCCGGTCCACCCTCCTCAGGGACACAGGACTCTGCGAGCACACACGACCGCACTCACCCCTCATCCGGAACCCAAGATGGCGGCTGCTGCTCGGGCTCCGGGGCCTCCACGCACCCAATCTGTACCGACGCAACTGACAAGCGAGCTCCCCCAGGAGGACCGCATAGCAGCGGCCTTTGACCATTTTTGGAACCGGTGGTGGACCATTATGGCACAGGCCCAAGCAGCCACAAGGATCCCTCGACGGTCCACCGCCATGCCTTCACACGCACCGGCTCTGAACCACACAGTCAGGCCACAGACCGGCAAAAAGCAGCAAGGGGCACAAGGGGCTCTGCCCAAACTCAGAGACCGCAGACCACGCCTCAGACGCCGCCGGCCCAGGCCCCGACGTGTTCGGAGAGCTATTCAACGCGGTCCGCCGCTGTGCAACCCACAGAGGCGCACGCGAGAGGCCTATGTTTGGCCTGCAGCAGGGGAGGCCTCTTTAAACTATCGGCCCATCTCCCACCAGCAGGGATGCTTAACCGCATCCAGCACTCAGAAGAACCCTGGCGGAGCAATATGGCAAGTCACTACGTGGAAACCAAGCGGGATCGTACCTGGCCTCCGCACAAGCCACTCACCTAATTCGGGAACCGATGCTCCCACTCCTACCAACGGGGCAAGCCGACAGGACTTACTGACGGAGCTACGGAGAACCCCAGAGGAAACTCCTACCTGCCGATACACCACAGGATGGGTCAGCCTGCTGTATGCCACATGGCCACGGGACTCTGTGCACCATCAGGCGGGCATTGGCTAAGCAGTCCCCACTGCGATGACCCCAGGGACACCCACTATATCCAAGGGACTTAACATGTAACTATGCAGCAAGGAACTTTATCCTACCTACACCGAATCGTTAATTATTATTGTTTATATGTTGCAGCTACACAATTTTCCTTTTAGACTAGACTACCAGCTAAGACAAGTGATGTAAGCAGCCTATGTCCTGACCGACAGATACTAGGCCTGACTTTTGCAACGCTTGATGCATTACTCATTTTGACTAAATTTGTATACCGATAAAATGTTTAGCATTTAGCTTGTTCCATCTGTTAAGCGACCAACACAGCTTAGTTAATCTCCCTCTATTTGTTCAGCTTGATCGTTGTTTACCTATCTTGAAATAGAATGACATTTCTTCACCACTATTGTGTATCGTATGACATAAATAGCATCAACTTATTAATGCATAGGATAATGTAGCACAGGTGTCGACTTAAGCAAATCTTAATCCTATATATCACACACGAAATGTCTATATAATGCCTGAAACCCTTCAAAATATACTAAGCAAGCCTCTAATCTTGTTGTTATACCTGTTAAAAAAAAAAAAATGTGCAGGATTCTCTCACTACATCACTACGTATAAGCTATGTATTGTGAATCTACTGTTGGCTGATGTGGCACGACAAAATGTGTGATTTTTATTCTGCACTACAAAAATAAAGAATTAAAAAAAAAAAAAAAATCTGGGCTCGGAATTAAAGCCTGTGGTTCCGTATTTGCAGCATACGGTCTGGATCTCAGCCATCCAGCAGCATTTGGTCTGGCTTAAATCCAAACCCTTTGTTGCCTGAATTACAAAATCCAGAAATTGCTAATTGCATAAACAATGTCCAGATTTCACAGTCCAAATAGTCCCATAGGCAGCTAGTTGGTTTTGCCCCATTTGGTACCGGACTACCAAACATTAGTAAATTACTTTAGCAAGATACCCTGTTAGACCCAGGCATTAGCTACTGCAATGTGGAAAGTCTGGACACTGGCTCCCATTCAAAATCCCAGAGTTATGTGATCAGAACAGACTCTCCAGCACCATGCATATTATGGTAGGCTTCAGAAATATATGGAGCTGTGATAGGCCCTTGTATATTGCCTGACATCGCAGACCTGTTCTATAGGGTGGGAGGAAAGAACTGTGCTGAGGGAGGGTTTTTCACTAAACCAGTAATTGTCTGGAATTGACCAGTGGATTTTTAAATGTTAAGCCACAACAGTAGATCTGGAAACATTTTAACTTGACATTTGAAATTCCCTTTCACATGTTATTTAATAAAACTAAAAATCTACTAGAACAACAGTTAATATCCTCTTTTGATTTTTCACAAATATGTTGTCCTATGCTACCAGGGCTCCATCAGGTGGTAAAGCTATTAAGGAAGACGCCAGGAACCATCTTGACGGACCTCTCTGGGAAACAGGCCTCTACTCGGTCATATATAAAGACTCGGTCATATACAGGCCTCTACTCGGCCATATATAAAGACTCGGTCATATACAGGCCTCTACTCGGTCATATATAAAGACTCGGTCATATACAGGCCTCTACTCGGTCATATATAAAGAATCATATTGTGGCTCTTTCCAAGCCGCAATATGACCAGCTTTTATAGGAATGTTAGTAGCATTCATATTAGTGCGAGCGGTCATACCGATTTCTAATCTGTCAAGTCAGCGCAGGTCAGGTAAAATATGAACGGTCAATTCTAACATTGTTCTCCTGACATACTGCAGGCCTGGTTTTCTAGGAATCTTGAAATATCACCCACTCATCTTTAGCATGTACATATAATCAATGCCATTCTGCATAGCACTGCGTGGTTTGTGAAACTTCATTAAGCTAAGTATGCTGGAGGAGGCAATAGTGAAGGTGATACATTTTGTTCTCCATGACATACAGGAGTTTCTAATTGAGGAACTAAATCAATAAACCAAAAAGTACCTGACATTTTTACCATATATCTTCAAAAATCCAATTGCATTCAACTGAATGACATTACATCATTGATCTAATTAGATAATAAAAAAAAAAAACAGACACTTTTTCTACTAAACCATTCGATAAGGGGCAATATTATAAAGACCTGGGCACATAACTGCTTGTGTGAAAATACTTTTTAAGAAGTACATCTTGTTTTTCTTTCAATATATATCTATATTTCAATATATTTCTATATATCTGATGATTGTTTGCGTCTGAATACTTACATGCAAGGCAATAAAAGCGAAGTTAGACTACAATAGCTATATAGATTTTCTAAATTGTTATTGACATGGTGAGAAACTAAATGAAGATTTCATAAAATGTAGAATACTTCCATAATCTTATTAATGTTTTAAATGAGGTACAATAAATTGATGGGAAGGGCTTTTTAAAATGTCAAAGGTAATTTAAAGCACAAACACCCCCGTATATGTATACACAATGGAAATAATAAATTACGATCATCTTCCTTAATCCCTTAACTACGTTACGATGTGTCATTACACCCTACAAAGCCTGGGCTAAAACCATGTTAGAGATTAATGACATGTCTTAATGTTTTGGTGTGAGCAGGGTTAATTCCCTACTGACACCAGGGAGCCCCAGGTATCAATTGATACCTGGGACTCCCGTCGGTCAGCTGACGCCATATTTAGTGGCCCCAGACTGACCAATGAGCTGTATGCAGCGCTCAAATTGAGTTCTGCATACAGCCCTTCGAAAGGGGATTTAAATCCCCCACGTGAAAGTCTAGGAGGCAAAGGGTTAAATCCCTGCTCTTTCTAGGGACACACATGTATCAATACCTGGGGCTCTCTTCTGTCAGCTAGGGTAGGAATAATAAAAGAGTAAGTGAAAAGCAAAGGGGTAGGGTATGGCTGGAATAGCAGTAGGGTTGTTAGTATAAAGTTAGAGTGAAGTACCAAAAATGTATTTAGATCACAGACATTTGAGGCATTTAACAGACAGGACAGTTCTTCTTTATTTGCACTGGATGTGTAAAAAGTATTAGAAGCAAAAATTTGAAAAACTCATTTTTTCTCACATTTTAATATTTTTTTCACAAGTGTATATATAAAGAAAAACCCACAAAATAGCCACACTAATGATGCCATTTAATTAATGAGATTCCCCTGTGGCTTTATCTGTACTATAATAATACTAGAATTTACAGAAATCTTTACACATTATGAACCTTTACGAGCTTAATAAGGATTTTGAGTTATACATTTTCTTGTAACATTTGTTTAGTTTTATATGTAACTAATCCTCTCGTTTCATGTCACTCCTGCCTTAATCATCCTTTTATTGGATTTGTCACATTTCAAGCTGTTATTTTTCTAAATACTTGTAATGTTTCAGTATTTCCTAATGCATATAACATGACAATCCAAGGAATAGGAAAGAAAAGCACACCATGGCATCACTATAGGGGACTCAGAATATAAAACAAGCCTCTTCGCAGATGATGTGTTACTTACACTTACCCAACCCCACATCTCTTTGCCTAACCTATTGAGAGAAATAGGTGAATACAGTAAGCATTCTTACTACAAATTAAATGTCACTAAGACCCAAGCTATGGACATACAGCTCCCAGACAAAACACTAACAGCTTTGCAATCTGCATTTCCCCTAGTTTGGAGAACAGATTACATTGTATCCTTGGGATTCAAGATCACCAAAAACTTGGCCAACCTAGCTAAACAAAACTATGACACACTGCTACTCAGCCTGACATTACAGATACACTTGCCCAATAGAGATGTCCTGAACGGTTCGCTGGCGAATAGTTCCCGGCGAACATAGCTTGTTCGCGTTCGCCACGGACGGCGAACATGTGCAATGTTCGGTCCGCCCCCTATTCGTCATCATTGAGTAAACTTTGACCCTGTACCTCACAGTCAGCAGACACATTCCAGGCAATCAGCAGCAGACTCTCTCTGCCAGACCCTCCCACCTCCTGGACAGCATCCATTTATATATCATGGCTAGTTGCACTGAGGGTATGAGTATATAGCAGTACATTGTTGTGAAAGATGGCTGTCATGTTTAGGGTGTAGCTTGCACGTTATCAACTGTGTATTTATATCAGCAGCTCCACCACTAGTTATAAATCAAGTGTGAGTCGCCCCATGAGATGAGACTAGTGAATAACATAATACATGAACGGTTAAGGTAAATGCATGTAAGAAACTACGACAAACTCTTTAGGAGGTGAAATAATAACATGTTTAACCCCTTAAGGACCAAACTTCTGGAATAAAAGGGAATCATGACATGTCACACATGTCATGTGTCCTTAAGGGGTTAAACGCTTGCTACTTTACAATTAGTTAATGTGCAGAGAGCAGTTCATGTGATCAAAGGCATGGTGTGGAGGATCGGCTATAGTGGGACATGCTTGGCAGGCTGCTGTTTACTGCTTGTGCTCATCCGATCCCTTCTGGGCACCAGGTGCAGACCCTGGGAGTCCCTGATACCTGGAACAACAAAGGCAAGTCTCTGGCTGAGTGCCGGGTTCACGGCTTGAGGTGGTGGAAGCTTGTTTTGTCGGGTGGTCGGATTTGCCCGGTGGTGCTTCACGTCCGGTGCGGGATTGTGGTGGCTTAAGGTGGAGTCGAGTGCTTGACGTGGGTCAGGCTCTGCATTTCTGTTTGTGCCTCCGGTCCCGTCTTCAACGCCTTTTGCGTTGGTGGATTTTAATGGGGACTGCTTCGCTTAGCTGTGGTGGAGCTTGTTGGGGCTGTGGTGGAGCTTGTTGGGGCTTCCTGCTTGTTATTTGCTTCCAATATTGATTAAAGAGCAGATGAGTATGTCAGCCTGGGCGGCTGTGCTCTGTGCGTCCATTAGCTCGAGACAGCCTCTTTAGGGGTGGACCGGGATAACCCCCACTGGTCCGAGGGGGGGGGGGGGTAACGGAGCTCCTGCCGGGAAGTAGCTGCTCCTGGGCATCCCAGGATCGGGAGATCGGCCGCCTCTCCCGCCCGGTGAGCACCAGGCCACACTTGCCACGCGGAGGTAAGTAAGACTCTGTCGAGTTGCTGACCGTTATTAAGCATGTTGGGTCGGTCAGGTAGGAGCAACATAGCTGGGTCATCCCCTTCTGGGGTGAAATTCGCTTGTTGATAGCTGCTTAAAGTGAGATATTGAGGGAGCTCACACGAAGTGCGTCTTTCCTCCATGACAGCTAGGCCCCGCCCCACGGAAGCTGCATTCTTAGTGAGAGGAGGGACAGTGTAGCTGCTACTGATTTAATAGGGAAATCGATAGCTAGGCTAGTGTATTCAGTGTCCACTACAGTCCTGAAGGACTCATCTGATCTCTGCTGTAAGGACAGCACCCCAAAAATCCCTTTTTAGGGCTAGAACATCAGTCTGCTTTTTTTTTTTCTGTGTAATCTAATTGCAGTTGCCTGCCTGCCAGCGTGTGTGTCAGGTTCACAGCGTATACTGTGCCCACTTGCCCAGTGCCACCACTCATATCTGGTGTCACAATAGCTTGCATTTAAAAAAACAAAAACCTTTTTTGACTGTAATATAATAGCAGTCAGTTTCCTTCACACGTTTCAGGTCCTGCCAGGGCACAGTGTCACACCAGTGCAACTCATATCTGGTGTAACAGTGGTGTACATTAAAAAAAAAAAAAAATAGAAATTTGACTGTGAAATAATAGCAGTCAGTTTCCTTCACACGTGTGCGTTTCAGGGCCTGCCAGGGCACAGTGTCACACCAGTGCAACTCATATCTGGTGTAACAGTAGTGTACATTTAAAAAAAAAATACAATTTTGACTGTAATAGATTGAATAGCAGTTAGTTGTCTGCAAGCGTGTGTCAGGCCTACAGCGTCTACTCTGCCAACTTCTGCCAGTGCACAGTGCCAATCATGTCTGTTGTCACAGTAGCTTGCACGCATAGTTCCACTAATCGAAAAAAAAATGACAGGCAGAGGCAGGCCACCCCGCAGGGGCCGTCGTGGTCGTGGTGCTGTGATTCCCTTTGGCCCTAGAATAATGCCCAGTGTTCAGAGGCCACGTACCCTGAACTCGAAAAGTTCTGAGGACATAGTTGACTGGCTAACACAGGACACCCAATCTTCTACAGCTTCCGCTCGGAACCTTGACGCACCATCCTCCTCCAGCTTAGCTTCGGGCACCTCTCAGGTTATCACTCGCCCGCCTGCTTTCACCACCAACACTAGCACCACAGCCGCTTCACTTGATCTGTCAGAGGAGTTATTTACACATCAGTTGGAAGAAATGAGTGATGCACAACCATTATTGCCAGAGGATGTAGATAACAGGGATATGTCTCAGTCAGGCAGCATTACACACATGGACGTACGGTGTGATGATGATGATGATGTTGTACCCGCTGCTGCTTCCTTTGCTGAGTTGTCAGATACAAGTGAAGCGGTTGATGATGACGATGCGTCCGTGGATGTCACGTGGGTGCCCGCTAGAAGAGAAGAAGAACAGGGGGAAAGTTCAGATGGGGAGACAGAGAGGAGGAGGAGAAGAGTTGGAAGCAGGGGGAGGTCGTCGCAAGGAGCTAGTGGCACAGTCAAACAGCATGAATCGGCACCCGGGGTCAGCCAGACAGCACGCCAATCAACGCATGCTGTTGCCACCACCAGAATGCCGTCATTGCAGAGCTCAGCAGTGTGGCATTTTTTTGGTGTGTCTGCCTCTGACAACAGTTTGCGGTGTTTGCGGTGCGTTAAACGGGGAGTTTGGTCTGTCACTGTGAAGCGGGCGTAACCCTTACACTACCTGATCGATACAATATCATACCTGATGTTTTAAAGCACGTTATTTCAAAAATTTAGGAATGTTAGGTGATTTATGCCCTATATGGATTAAAACCAGACTCTGCATCAACTATGTAATTTTCCATGGGAGTTTTGCCATGGATCCCCCTCCGGCATGCCACAGTCCAGGTGTTAGTCCCCTTGAAAGAACTTTTCCATCACTATTGTGGCCAGAAAAAGTCCCTGTGGGTTTTAAAATTCGCCTGCCCATTGAAGTCTATGGCGGTTCGCCCGGTTCCCCCAGTTCGCCCGTTCGCGGAAATTCGCGTTCGCCATTCGCGAACGGAAAATTGTATGTTCGCGACATCTCTATTGCCCAAGCTTTATCTAGAGAAGCTCCAAAAATTGCTCACCAAGTTTATATGGAACAACCATCAGATAAGGGTTGCTACAAAAATCCTTTACAAACCGTTAGACGAGGGAGGATTTAATCTTCCAAATGTCAAACTATATTATCAAACAGCGCTACTGTCCACTATGATCACGGCACCCGCCCCAGTGAAACTTCCGCAGTGGGTCAAAATGGTATATTTTTGGGCAAGTCCCAAGGGCCTAAGGTATTTATTTTGGATACCCACTGCCAAACAACCCACAACATTAAACACATTACATACCATTCAAACTAACATGGGTTATGACAACAATCATGGCATACTTTGAAAAGGCATGTGCTTCCTTGACTACACCATAAAAGATATTCTCCTCGACATACAACCTACTATCCAAAGTGACAACATACACATGTGGCTCGCATAAGGTATCCTGGCAAGCAGACATAGGCAAGACATTTGACAGAGCACAATGACCAGTGCCTTCTTGGCCCACAAACGCAAAACAAGTTGTGCATCTCACCTGGAGCTAGTTCGGAAATTACAATACAGGTGGTACATGGTACCAGATCGACTAGCCCACATGTATCCAAACATGTCAAGCACATGCTGGCTGTGCCTAAGAGAGAGGGGAACAATGCAGCAAATCTCCTAATAGTAAGGGCATGGAAATCCACCAAATACCACTCTTGGTTGACCTGAAATGTCAAATATCACTGAATCTGCTCTATGAATGCATGGCACACACACAGATCAATTCTAGGAAACACATGCTAGAGGCCCGATCGAAGTGGAATGACTATATTTCCAACAACTAGGTCCCAAAACCTGGAAGACGCTTAGGCAGACATGATTAGTAAAGGGTACTACAACAACAAGGAAAGGGACTTTAAATACTAAATTAAATAAAACATTTGTAAAAAAAGGTATTTATACATCTCATACTGTATCTTCTATGGACACAAAACACACACAGGGGGGTTGGGGGAAGAAGGGGACATCGAGGGGGGGCGACCATGAAAAGATTCACGAGCAATAAAAAAAAGGGCAGATACAACAACGACACGTTGAAATACAGTGCTTACAAGGGCACAATGTTACCATAAAATCCAAGCTATCACCCATCAGATAGCCGACTTTCGGACAGTACTACTTGCAACACACCTACACTGTATATAGTTTAAGAGGGATAGTCATCTCGATTATAGCCACTACCACAACATATCAGCAAGATATCTCACCTTTACCTGTTTCTCTTTTGCCACTGTAACTAATTAAGATATCATTTCACATATAACCAGAAAATTAGAGAAGCAAGGGGGTGGGACCTAGGGAAATGTGGTATGCGCAAAACAATGCAATTAATGGGGAGGATAAGCAAAAAATGGGAAATCAGATCATGAGTGACAATATGACTGGTTTGTACCCAGACCAAGACACTTGAGGATGCTATACGTACATCTCAAATGCATGTTCCTGCCATGGAGCCCTGAACAATTGGCATGAGATTAAATCCACTATTGTGTTTGTTGTAATGGGCAATGTTGTATTGTATTGTGACCCCGATACAACCCCTCTTTTATTCTGTACCCCATAACAATTCTTACTGATGTCTCAATAAAAATTGTCAAATTGAAAAAAAAAGAAAGAAAAGCACAAATAACATTTGAAATCGAATCACCTAGCCGATACTGACCTGTCTAAAGGTTCTATCATTATTATCAGTGTTATAATTGGTATTTATATAGTGCCAAATAATTCCTCAGTGCTTTACAATATTATGAATATTATAAAGGAAACAATTACACAATGACAGAGAAACAATAGGTAGATGAGGACTCTGCTAAAAACGAGCTTACAGTCTTTCTATATTGAATTCCTTCATTTGTATTGATTCCTTTGTGTTTCCTGGCATGTATGGTTGAACAAAAATTAAAATAGAGAGAATTATATTGATATATAAAATTCCAGATACGGACTGGTAATCTTTTGGACCCCCATGAAAAATTAGGTCCTGGGTCCTTTCAAGTTCCATATATGTATACAGTTGAAGGCTGACTTACTTATTGCCACACTTCAATGGAGCCTGCCATCATCTTACCATCCTTCCTTTATTCCATCATGCTGTTCTTCAAAGTCTGGACTTAATCCCAAAAATAACAATTGTTATTTCAAATCTTTAGGTTCATTTCTGTCCTCCCCCTTCTGTTAACCCCTGTAAAATGAAGTCAACTAAAGTTTACCCACCTCATTTCCAGTGCTGGGACTCCTCTGCTGCAGCCTGCAGTGCCTCCTTTGGCGATCTAAGCTGACATCACCCGCGATCTGCTAGGTATGCATGGTCAAACTCTGTGCTACTCCAATCAAATGCTATCAGCAGCATTTAAATCCCAAAATCCCAAGTTTTACTCTGTCTGAAAGAGGATGTGCCTGTAGTGGCTGCCAGGAAGAAAGCCACTAGACGTGGATAGACATGGATTTAACCCTGATAAAATGCAATGTTTTAAATTGCAGGGTTAACATGACTGGACCACTGTGTCCAAACCAGGTTTAGTGGTCCTTTAAATTTTAGTAATCCACCACATTCATACAAACATGATATCGTGTTTATTATCTAATAGATAAACAAATTTAGACCACCCAAGTTCAGTGTGTGTACAATAAATAAAAAAGATAATTACTTCCTTTTTTGGTACAGTGTAACAAAGGATTCCTCTCAATCCTCAAGATAAATGCAAAAGTAAGATACACCTAAATATATAAGCAGAGAATAGAAAAAACTCATAGGGCAATAGCATACATCAACAAATTGCCCCTTGTATCAATATTGCACTCACAGACTGAATGAATTTTTCGGGCTCATCAAATAAGTTAGATTTTCGCGGATCCACCATCCCTCAGATCTCCATGGATGCATGCAAGAAATATATAAACTGACATAGTACAGCACTGTTTGAAAGCAGAAATCACACGCTTTATTAGGTTTAAAAGTCTTAAATTAAATTCCACTCAGATCATCAGACCTAATACAGCACTTTATCTACACACCACCTAATTTTATTGCTCCTGATGAAGTCTGCCGTAGTAGACGAAACGCGTAGAGTTTACTGATAGATTTTTATCTTTTACTTTTTAATTATTTTTATATAATAAGCCTTTGCCTGATACTCCTGTGAATAATACACCCTACACTATTTGGACCGAGGGAACGCAGAGATGTATTGATGGGCATTTTAACTCCTTGTATACTGTAAGTGTACCTAATAAAGCGTGTGATTTCTACTTTCAAACAGTGCTGTACTATGTCAATATATATATTTCTTGCATGCATCCATGGAGATCTGAGGGCATAGGCGTGCGCAGCCTATTGCATTAGGGTGTGCACCCTAAAGCACAAGCACACGCCGCGTATATATATGTATGTATGTATGTATGTATATATATATGTGTATATATATACATATACACATATATACACACACACACATACACTGCTGTGTGTATGTGTGTGTGCTGTTAGTGTGATGTGTGTGTAAGGGTGCTGGTAGTGTACTATGTGGGTGAGGGTGTTTGTGTGTGCGCGCTTATGAGGGTGCTGTTAATCTACTGTGTGTGAGGGGGCTGTTTGTGTGTGTGTGCACTTGTGAGGGTGCTGTTAATGTACTGTGTGTGAGGGTACTGGTAGTGTGCTGTGTGTGTTTGTTAGGGTCCTGTTTGTGTTTGTGAGGGTACTGTTTGTGTAATGTGTGTAAGGGTGCTGTGTGTTTTTGTGAGGGTGCTGTATGTGTGTAGGTGCTGTGTATGCCTGTGGGTGCTGTATGTCTTTAGGTGCTGTATGTCTGTTGGTGCTGTGTATGTCTGTGGGTGCTGTGTATGTCTGTGGGTGCTGTGTATGTGTGTGGGTGCTGTATGTGTGTGGGTGCTGTATGTGTGTGGGTGCTGTATGTGTGTGGGTGCTTTATGTGTGTGGGTGCTGTATGTGTGTGGGTGCTGTGTATGTGTGTGCTGTATGTGTGTGGGTGCTGTGTATGTCTGTGGGTGCTGTATGTGTGTAGGTGCTGTGTATGTGTGTGATTGCTGTATGTGTGTGGGTGCTGTGTATGTGTGTGCTGTATGTCTGTGGGTGCTGTATGTATGTGGGTGCTGTATGTCTGTGGGTGCTGTATGTCTGTGGGTGCTGTATGTCTGTAGGTGCTGTATGTGTGTGGGTTCTGTGTATGTCTGTGGGTGCTGCATGTGTGTAGGTGCTGTGTATGTCTGTGGGTGCTGTATGTGTGTAGGTGCTGTGTATGTCTGTGGGTGCTGTGTATGTCTGTGTCAGCTGTTTGTCTGTAGGTGCTGCATGTGTGTAGGTGCTGTGTATGTCTGTAGGTGCTGCATGTGTGTAGGTGCTGTGTATGTCTGTGGGTGCTGTATGTGTGTAGGTGCTGTGTATGTCTGTGGGTGCTGTGTATGTCTGTGGGTGCTGTGTATGTCTGTGGGTGCTGTATGTCTGTAGGTGCTGTATGTGTGTAGGTGCTGTATGTGTGTAGGTGCTTTATGTGTGTGGGTGCTTTATGTGTGTGGGTGATTGTGGGGGTGGAGGTGGGGGTACATTACTCAATATCCCCCCTCCCTTCTTACTTTATGTGGGGTCGGGGGATTCTTGTTCCTTGCTACATTCCCTGGTGGTCCAGTGGAGGTGGGGGCAGATCAGTTAATATCCCCCTCCCTTGCTACCTTATGCCTGGGAGGGGGGATCCTTGTTCTGCCATCCTTCCCTGGTGGTCCAGTGGTGAGTGAACTCTAGCCTGCGGGGCTAGAGTTCACTCTCGCGAGATCTGAGCGTTGCCGCGGCAACACTCAGATCTCGCGAGAGGAACCCGGCGGAGGTGCTGGCAAGAGCTCCGCCGGTCCTCTCCTGCCTCCCTCACTGCCTGTGGGTCTGTGGGGAGGGAGGCTGAGAGCAGAGCCGGCGTTTGGATAGCGCCGGCTCTTCATGAGCCGACAGGGAGAATCCTGAGATCTCCCCTGCCGGTCTCAATACATAGGCGTGCCGCGGGGATTAGGGTGTGCCCAGGCACACCCCGTGCGCACGCCTATGTCTGAGGGATGGTGGATCAGTGAAAATCTAACTTATTTGATGAGCCCGAAAAATTCATTCAGTCTGTGAGTGCAATATTGATACAAGGGGCCAGGGGCGGACTGAGCACTCGGGCAAATCGGTCATGGACCGAGGGCCCGAGGCTCTAGGGGGCCCGCCCGCTCTGCACTGAAGTAACAGCTGGGCTGGGGAGTTAAACATCTCCCCAGCCAGCATGTACACAGCAAGGGGCCCGGCACGGCACTCCGCGGGCCCCTGTTACAAAATACAATCTCCCCTTTGCCGGTCCCAGCAGGGCACACCACAGCTAATGGGGTCTTTCCAAAGACCCCAATAGGCTGCCTCTCAGTGTGCCTGAAAGATAAACAGCATGAGAGCTGTCTGTAACAGATCAGGCAGCTCCGTGCTGCTCATTAAGCAGGAAATGACATCATGTGTCATAAGTTCAACAAGCTGTGCGGAGCTGCCTGAGCACTGTTACAGACAGCAAGCTGTATGTGATACAGCATGCCACAGGTAAGGGAAAGATAAACAGATTAATATAATCATCCCCCTTCCCCTTCTAAGACCTACAGCCCACCTACCCCCTGGACCCATTCTAACCCCTGCAGCCCCTATAATCCCTCTATCCCCTGTTGCCCACCTACCCCATGGACCCATTCTAATCCCTGCAGCCCCTATAACCCCTCTATCCCCTGTAGCCCACCTACCCCCTGGACCCATTCTAACCCCTGCAGCCCTATAATCCCTCTATCCCCTGTTGCCCACCTACCCCTTGGACCCATTCTAATCCCTGCAGCCCCTATTATCCCTCTATCCCCTGTAGCCCACCTACCCCCTGGACCCATTCTAATCCCTGCAGCCCCTATAACCCCTCTATCCCATGTAGCCCACCTACCCCCTGGACCCATTCTAACCCCTGCAGCCCCTATAACCCCTCTATCCCCTGTAGCCCACCTACCCCCTGGACCCATTCTATCTCCTGCAGCCCCTATAACCCCTCTATCCCCTGTAGCCCACCTACCCCCTGAACCCATTCTAACCCCTGCAGCCCCTATAATCCCTCTATCCCCTGTATCCCACCTACCCCATGGACCCATTCTAACCCCTGCAGCCCCTATAACCCCTCTATCCCCTGTAGCCCACCTACCCCCTGGACTCATTCTAAACCCTGCAGCCCCTATAACCCCTGTAGCCCACCTACCCCCTGGACCCATTCTAACCCCTGCAGCCCCTATAACTCCTCTATCCTCTGTAGCCCACCTACCCCCTGGACCCATTCTAACCCCTGCAGCCCCTATAACTCCTCTATCCCCTGTAGCCCACCTACCCCCTGGACCCATTCTAGCCCCTGCAGCCCCTATAACCCCTCTATCCCCTGTAGCCCACCTACCCCCTGGACCCATTCTAGCCCCTATAACCCCTCTATCCCCTGCAGCCCACCTACCCCTTGGACCCATTCTAACCCCTGCAGCCCCTATAACCCCTCTATTCCCTGTAGCCCCCCTGAACCCATTCTAAGCACTGCAGCCCCTATAACCCCTCTACCCCCTACAGCCCTTCTACCGCCTGCAGCTCCTCTACACCCTGCAGACCCTACAACTCCCATGCAGTCCCTATAACTCCTCTACCCTCTGCAGCCCTTCTAACCACTGCAGCCCCCCTACAGTCTATAAACCTCATACAGCCTCTCTACTCTCTAGAGCCCTTAAAATACCTGCACCTCTTACAGCCCTTAAAATATCTGCATCCCCTACAGACCCTTACCTCATACAGACCGTCTACCCCCCGCAGCCCCTCTATCCCCTACAGCCCTTCTGACCCCTTCAGCATCCCTACACACTACAGCCCCTAAAATCCCCCTGCACACCCTACAACTGTTATATTCCCTACAGCCCCTATATTCCCTGCATCAACTAAAGCCCAATGAACCCCATGCACAAACTACAGACCATTTCCCATACACCCACTACTGCATCTATTGATCTGCACTTACCACAGTCCCTATCCCTTCCCTACATCCACAATAGCCCCTATTACCCCTACCCCCACTATAGGCTCTATTACTCCCTGTCCCCACTAAAGTCCCTATAAACACTACAGCTTCTATGCCCCTGGCATCCACTGCAGCGTTTATCCCCCATATCCCCTGCACACGCTACAGCCCCTATTACCCCTTGCACTCATTAAAGGACCACTCTAGTGCCAGGAAAACATACTCGTTTTCCTGGCACTAGAGTACCCTGAGGGTGCCCCCACCCTCAGGGACCCCCTCCCGCCGGGCTCTGGGGGGAGGAAGGGGTTAAACTTACCTCTTTTTCCAGCGCCGGGCGGGGAGCTTTCCTCCTCCTCTCCATCTTGATCGCGACGTCATCGGCTGAATGCGCATGCGCGGCAGGAGCCGCGCTCGCATTCAGCCGGTCGCATAGGAAAGCATTTACAATGCTTTCCTATGGACGCTTGCGTGCTCTCACTGTGATTTTCACAGTGAGAAGCACGCAAGCGCCTCTAGCGGCTGTCAATGAGACAGCCACTAGAGGATTTAGAGGCTGGATTAACCCTCATTATAAACATAGCAGTTTCTCTGAAACTGCTATGTTTATTAAAAAAAGGGTTAATCCTAGAGGTACCTGGCACCCAGACCACTTCATTAAGCTGAAGTCGTCTGGGTGCCTAGAGTGGTCCTTTAAAGCCCCTATTAACCTCTGCACCCACTATGGCCTTTATAACCCTGCATCCTATGCTATGACATCTAACCGTCCCCTACACCCACGTGATTACTACTATGATTTAGTTGTAGAAATTACTAGTCCCCCCCTCCCCCCCCTCCCCCATTTTTGATTGTGGGGTCTTTTTATCCATTTAAATATATTTAAATGAACACTATAGACATCCAGACCATTTCAGCTAATTGAAGTGGTCTGAGTGCAGTGTCCCAGGTTCCTTAAACCTGCAATGGCAATTTTTGCAGTTTTTGAGAAACTACAATAATTACCTTTCAGGGTTAACTCCATCTCTAGTGGCTGTCTACCAGACAACCACTAGAGACTTTTGCTTCGCTAGGCAACTTTTGGTCACCTAAGTGATGCTGGACGTCCTTACGCTATGCATGAGGACATCTAGCTTCATACAAAACCCCATAGGAAAGCTTTATACAATGCTTTACTAATGCGAGTGCAGCACCTGAACCAGCACCGAGAGACATCAGCGCTGGATTCAGGTAAGTGACAGAAGGGTTTTTTTATCTGTGGGTAGCACTATAGTTTCCCTTTAAATAAACTCTAATTCCACATATCCTGACACGACACACAAAGACATACATATATAATTACACCAGGGTTCACAGTGCATGTACACACAGAAGCATACATTCACGTTACATTCACATACAATCAAATAAACGGTACATCTACACCAGCACATATATTGATCTGCAGGGGGCCCAGATCCTAATTTTTCCCGGGGGCCCAAACCACTGTCAGTCCGTCCCTGCAAGGGGCCATTTGTGAATATATGCTATTGCCCTATGAGTTTTTTCTTTTCTCTGCTTATATGTTTAGGTGTATCTTACTTTTGCATTTATCTTGAGGATTGAGAGGAATCCTTTGTTATCTTACTTTATTTTATTTTTGTGTTTATTATCTGTCATGTGTCAATGCATCTTTTCACTACCTATCAAAAGGATAGCTGACATGTAGAAAAAATACTCAATGTTATTCTCTTTCTATAAAAACCCAGGCTTTGTTTTGGTGTCACCAATATGGTAATAGGCTTTACTCTTTTACTGGCCATGTGTTTAGCACATATATGTTTATGTTTGCATATCCGACATTTAATTACGTTCTATTGAATTATCAGCTGATGATGAAAGTAGGTCATCTAAGCATCCTCTCCCAGTGACTAAATCCTTAGCGTTGCTTACAATAGCCACTCCCCATTTAACTAAGGGATTGCACTAATCCTTGATTGTTTGTTTTCCTACTGTTAAAATTACTGGAGATTGTGACATTCTTCAGCTGTTGACATTTTAGTTCTATTAACATTTTGATTTATGGGTCAGGCAACACGTCCCTTTGTCATTCATATTATTCAGTGTTTACTGGAATGGGATAATGAGCGCTGGAATAATTGTTATTAAAACAGTGTAATGTATTATTTCCCTTGTCTCCAACAAATAAATATAATGAGTAAGATGCAGTTCTGCTCAAGCAGGTCTCTTAAATCTCTTATGCTTCTCATAGATTCTCACAGAATGCAAAAGTCCCCACATATTTTAGGAGTCATCCAGTACTGGAACAAGGGGCTCAGTACTGGAGAGTCAGAGACAACCTTTGTGGACCCTCACCCTAAATTGTACAAGCTGGTACACTTCTTATCTACACACACATATCCCAAAATATAATTTCTGTTTGGTTCTAATACACAACTGTTCCTATCCCAGGTCACCATGTTTTTCATCCATTCAAAACACTTTTATCCCCCGATCTTAAAAACCCTTTATGTTTCAGGCTTAAAGGACTACTAAAGTCATCCAGGCCTCTTCACCCCAATAAAGTGGCCTTGGTGTAATGGTCCTGTGGTCATATTAAAGAGGCCCAGTAGGATGCATTTGCCATGCTATTTTTGGTGTGAGTAGATAATATAATAGAAATGTAAAACCATATTTTGAAAATGTTACAAATATTCTTCTAAATGTCTTTTGTGGATCATAAATCCTGAGGATGTCTTACCTCTGTGCTAATGTCCTCATCGACTAGAAAATGGATGAGAAATTCACGCCAATGCTGGTCTTCCTATTCCTATTAATAAGATACCGTATATACTCGAGTATAAGTCGACCCAAATATAAGTCGAGACCCCTAATTTTACCCCAAAAAACTGGGAAAACTTATTGACTCGAGTATAAGACTAGGGTGGGAAATGCAGCAGCTACTGGTAAATTTCTAAATAAAATTATATCCCCCCAAAATTACATTAATTGAATATTTATTTACAGTGTGTGTATATAATGAATGCAGTGTGTGTGTGTGTGTGTGTGTGTGTGTGTGTGTATGAATGCAGTGTGTGTATGAGTGCAGTGTGTGTGTGTATGAATGGAGTGTGTGTGTATGAATGCAGTGTGTGTATGAATGCAGTGTGTGTGTATGAATGCAGTGTGTGTATGAATTCAGTGTGTGTATGAATTCAGTGTGTTTGTGTATGTGATGTAGAGCCTTGGTGGGGGGTGGGAATTTTTATTATTATTTTTTTTTAATTATTATTATTTTAATATTATTTTTTTGTTATATTATTAATATTTTTTTTATTTTAATATTATTTAAATTTGTATTTATTTTTTTCGTCCCCCCTCCCTGCTTGTTAGCTGGCCAGGGAGGGGGGCTCTCATTCCCTGGTGGTCCAGTGGATGGGCTTTGCAGGAGGGGGACTGTCAGGAAGCTGTTACCTTCACAGCAGCTCCTGTCAGCTCCCTTCTCTCTCCTCCGGTCAGCTCCCACTGTAAGTCTCGCGGCCGCAAGGAGCATTGCCACGGTAACCCGTGGCAATGCTCTGACCCCGCGGTTCTCGTGAGACTTGCAGAGGGAGCTGACCGGAGGAGAGAGAAGGGAGCTGACAGGAGCTGCAATGAAGGTAAGTAACAGCTTCCTGCCAGCCCCCAACAGGACCGCCGGCGCCGGGCTTGTAATGAGCCCGGCGGTCCTTGTCTGTATTATGGCAATGTAAGTTGCCATAATACAGACATTAACTCGAGTATAAGACGAGTTGGGGTTTTTCAGCACAAAAAATGTGCTGAAAACCTCGACTTATACTCGAGTATATACGCTAGTTAAACTGAGCCAATAAATGTATTTTTCATATTTGTATGACTGAAACTGTTGCTTATTCATCTCTGCATGGACACCTTTAATAGAGGGATGGATTCTTGAATCTTACTGTGCAATTAAAAAGTTCAACTACTCAAACATACGTTCGATCCCTCCAATTAAAATGTTAACATTACGTACAACCACTGTCAAACACATGGTTGAACAAAAATTAAAATAGAGAGAATTATATTGATATATAAAATTCCAGATACGGACTGGTAATCTCTTGGACCCCCATGACTCCCATCAGACTATCAGTTTTATTTAAAATTCCTGTAGCTTCTTTTGTACAATCACTGCCTGTGAAAGCATCAAATGTAGGCTCCTTTCAAAGATCTGTAATGGGTTGTATACAAGTGAATTAGTATAAATTATTTGCAAAACAACTTCAATGCCTTCTTTGAGTGCTGTGCAACTAGCTCTAAGACTAAAATAGTTAAATAGAATCCTAAGGCTATAAAATTTCAATACACTTTTTAAGATCTCTCTTCTTGTAGAGTCTCTCCTAGGGGAATTCAACACTCAATTACAATACTGAGTTAATTAATACTTCTGGCAATTTAAATTCTTCTGAGAAATGTTAATATCGTTGAAGTAAGAATTCCTTTGGGTTGTAAATCCCTTGAATATCAATGGGCTCTCTTATTTTCTTAAATATTTTTCTTCTTTTTGCAAGAGACGAGCGTTTGATCAAAGCAGCACAAAATATAATGACAAAAGGAACATGCACATTCATGCAGTATGGAACTTACCTATAGTCAGATAGTATTGGACAGTATTCTCTTATTTCAAGATTATTTCAAGGTATTAGTTGCTAGAAATATGTATATATATTTATTTATATATAAATGTTATATGGCATTACAAAGTTACAAAGGCTGAAAAAAGACATGTCAGTCAAGTTCAGCCTTTCACACATCTGTCTTTGCTGTTGATACAAAAGAAGGTAAAAAAAAAAAAACAGTTTGAAGTGCTTTACAATTTTGCAACAAACATGAAAATAATTCATTATCGGCTCCAGAATGGCAGTCAAATCTTTCCTTGGAACAAGAAGCTATTAACCCACATAATTAGATCCCTGAATATTATATTTTGCAAGTATTCACCCAGTTGCTGTTTAAACATTAGCACAGACTCTGATAAAACCACCTCTTCAGACAGAGAATTCCACATTCTTATTATTCTTACTGTGAAAAACCCGTTACTTTGCATTAGGCTTAATCTCTTTTCTTCCAGTCTAATTTCGTGACCTTATGTCCCATGTATAGTCCTGTTTATGAACAGATTTCCAGACAATGGTTTGTATTGGTACGGAATATATATTTGTATAATGCTATCATATACTCTCTGAGGTGCTGTTTTTCTAAACTGAACAGATTTAAATTTGCTAACTTTTCTTCATAACTAAAATGTCCCATTTATTTTATTAATTTTGTAGCCTGCTACTGCACTTTTCTGGTGCCATAATATCCTTCTTTAGAACAGGTGCCCAAAATTACACAGCATATTCAAGGTGTGGTCTTACAATTGATTTATAAAGAGGCAAAATATTTTTTAAAGCCCGAGAACGAATGCCCTTTTTTATATACATAATACTTTACTGGCTTTAGCAACTGCTGATTGACATTGCACATTGTTGCATAGTTTGCTATCTATAACATTTACAAATCCTTCTCACCTATTGTTATCCCTAATTCACCACCGTATAGGGTATAAGTTGCCTGTACATTCTTTACCTTGAAGTGCATAACTTTACATTTATCTATATTAAGTTTCATCTTCACATTGAGTGCCCTGTCCCCAATATATCTATTTTTTTTATTTTCTTTTTTTATTTCATTATTTATTCTTTTTCAAAAATTTATCACAATAGACAATAAAAGACTTGCATTTAAAAATATAAACAAAAGACAATAGAACAATAAATACGTTCCGACAGTTCTAGCACTCTAAGATATCACATTTTTAATTTATTACCCTTAATTATCACCTTAATTATAAATTAGACGACATACCAAATTTAGTGTCTTCACTTTGACTTGAAAGAACCTTAAATAGCTATTCACTGTCTATGACAAACCATGTAAACATAAAAACAAACAAACATAAAGTCATACTGTGCCGAGATCTATAAATCCTGATAGATAGTGCCTTACTATAGAGCTTGATATTTTCCCCTTTTCTTTTCCCTTTTCTGCTACTTTCTCTCTTTTCTTCTCCCTTTTTTTTAAAAGAAAATTTACGCTATAAATAGCCAAAAGATGGCTTTATATAGAGATGCAAAATATAGAAACATTACAACCTTATGAACATATCAACAGTGTTAGCTCTCTAAGATGTAAAATTATTAAGACATTTTTCTAATCTGTCTCTATATTCATAAGTTATTTGTCATACTAAGTTCATCATCTTTGATTCTTCTCAATTTTTTTTTATTATTATTCACTACATTGTTTTTAACAGTAATGTCCAATATACATACTGTGCTAAAATCAAATAATAGATACTACTATTTTCCTTATGTAGGGCTTAATTTATTTTACCCATTCCTCCCATTGTTCTATTCTAGAATTAGCATAGTTATCTTGTCTCAGGATTCCAATCTCCATTTTGCAATGGTTCAGGACCTGATATTTTATCATATCCCAAGAGGGGGAATCAGATAATTTCCAGTATCTCGCTAATGTTGCTTTAGTCTCCGTTAAGATGTGAATCACTATATCTTTTTTGCTTCTTGAAATTCCAGACCAACCTAGATGTAGTACAAAAGACCTACAGGTAAAGTCAAGATCTACTTTTATCACCTCTTGACAAAATTTTGCTACTTTATTCCATAGTTGACTTAGGTTTGGGCAAGACCACCAGATGTGGACATAGTCTGCTCTAGATGAGCCACATTTCCAACACTTATATTGAGAGGATGGGTACATTTTTGCCAATTTAGTGGGGACATAATGTCATCTAATTATGATCTTATAATGACTTTCTGATGCATTTAAACAATGAATAGCCTTAGTTACGGCATTATTTTCATTTATCCACTCATTTCTTGTAATAGTAACCTGTAGGTCTTTTTTCCAAGATACAAGGGCTGGAAATATTGGGCTTGATTTATATAATTTATATAATTTAGCACAATGTGATACTAAATTTTTATTACTTTTAGAATTAATTAAATTCATGAATAGATGTAATCCTTCAGATGACTCTATGACCCTATGTTTGTGTAGAAAATGCTTTATCCTTAAATATGTAAAATTCTCTCTATAGGGAAGAGAAAATAGCTGCCTAATGTCCTCAAAGGACATAATTTGATTCTGTTGCATTATTTGATCTATATTATTAATACCATTAGCCGTCCTGTTTTTTATATTTAAATCTTCTATATTGACTGTCAAAATGTTGAAAGGTATATCCGTAATAATTTTATCCAGTATCTTAAGTCTCTTTTTCCACTGCAATAATAAATTATCCATAATTAGGCCTATGTTTGTGTTATTTCTCTTTTGTAGACTCCAAAATATAGCTAATAAGTCTGGAGATCCCAGTCTTGTAGCTTCTATTTTTGCCCAGGCTTCCTCTGCGGAGCTCTCCTTTAACGATATAATTAAATGAGCCAATGCGCATGTCTCATATGTCTCTAGAATATCTGGGACCCCCAACCCATCCTTTTTGGAACTCATATTTAGTATTTTTTTTATTCACCCTCGTTTTTTTTTTCAGCCATATAAACTTCTCAAAAGCTGTCTGTATCATTGTAAGCCATGGTTTTGGAATTTTAAGAGGTATCATGCGGAATATATAGCTCCATTTGGGCATTAAATATGATTTTACAACATTTATTCTCCCAATCCATGATATCTCTGCAGTTCTTAAGTCTTTAAGTTGTTTATTTATTTGTTTCATCATAGGGAGAATATTGTTCTCTAT
This sequence comes from Pelobates fuscus, assembly GCF_036172605.1. Classification (NCBI taxonomy): domain Eukaryota; kingdom Metazoa; phylum Chordata; class Amphibia; order Anura; family Pelobatidae; genus Pelobates; species Pelobates fuscus. The sequence goes on along the minus strand of NC_086317.1, from coordinate 376,296,530 downwards.
GATTTTATTTGGGTTACTTGTTATTTTAATACCTAGATATTGCAAATGTTTCTTAGCCCAAGCAAAGTCATATTTATTCCCAATCTTCCCTCTATCTTCCTTACTTAGATTTTTTGCTAATATAGTTGTTTTATCTACATTCAACTTGAGATTGGAGTACTTTCCAAATTCAGTTATAACTTTCATCAATTCATCCAATGATGGTACAGGATCTGTAATGGAGATTAGGACATAGTCCGCATATAGTGATAATTTGTAGTTTTTCTTGACCTATTCTGACACCTTTAATCTTTTGGTTTTCCCTAATTTCACAGGCTTGAGGTTCGATATATAACAAATAAAGCAGCGGCGAGAGAGGGCATCCCTGTCTCATCCCATTGCTTATTTTAAACCAGTCAGATATTATACCTCTCCCTATAGTTCTAGCCCTTGGGAAAGAATATAAGGCCATTACAGCGTCCATTAGCCATCCACAAAAACCAAAAGCCTTCATAGATGCTATCAGGAAGTCCCACCTGACCCTATCAAAGGCCTTCTCTGCGTCCAATGACAGGGCCAGAAATGGGACTCCTGAATCGTTAGTGCTGTCTAGAAAATCGATTATTTTTCGCACACTATTGCTGGAGAGTCTACCTTTTATGAAACCGACCTGATCTTTATGAATTATAAAAGGTAAGACAGTTTGCATCCTGTTAGCTAGGATGCTAGCATATATCTTTATATCCGAATTTAGCAGAGAAATAGGTCTATAACTTCTTGATCTGGTGGTTTATCTGGCTTATGTATAGGGATAATATTTGCATATAGCATTTCCTCCAGGATGACCTTTTCCTCCACAATTTTATTAAATACATTTTTCAAATGGACCACCAATTCTTCCTTAAATTTCTTATATAATATATTAGGATAGCCATCCGGGCCTGGAGTTTTATTCTTTTTTGACGTGTCTATTAATCTGTAATTCAGTGAAAGGTTTGTTGATACTATTAACCTGTTCTGCTGACAGCTGTTTCATCTTTTTATTTTAAAAATATGTTTCTGGATTGTTAAGTTGGTTAGGCAAGTTATATAGCTCTTGATAAAAAGAGTTAAATGCTTTACCAACTTTTTCAGGGGTTAGTTGTGGCCCTTCCTCAGTTATAATTTTCTGTATCATCGTGGCCATTCTATAAGCATTTTATTTGCCCGGTTACCTATATAATACCATTTTATTCTTAAGCGTTCCAATTTTTTGGAGGTTTGCTGCCATAGAATTTCATTAATATTTTCTTTAATTTTATCTATTTTGTTACTCATTTGTTTGGAGGGATTATCTTTATTAAGCCTTGTTAAAGCATTTAAAGAAATATATAGGTCTGTCAAGGAGGAACTTCTACTCTTATTTCTTATTGAACCCATTTTGATAAAGTGCCATCTCAGAACTGCCTTATAGGTGCACCATACTATTACATCTAATGTACCTTTATTTTGGTTATCTTCAAAGAAACATTTTGTTAATTCTTTTACTTTTTCTATTTCTTGAGAATGTTTTAATAAAAGATCATTTAGCCTCCAACTGTTCCTTATTTTATTATCTGGGCTTATAGTAAGGTCTAATATAACTGGTGTTATGGTCTGACCAAGTGACTTCCTGAATTAGAACCTTTATCTTAAGTGATATCTCTACTGTACCCAAGAATAGATCTAACCTTGAATATGTATAATGAACTTTTGAAAAGCAAGTGAAGTCCCTTTCTTGGGGGTGGTAGATTCTCCATATATCTAACAAACCATGTCTACCTACTAAAAGTTTAAGCTGGTTTGATGTTTTTTTACTTTTTGTATTTTGGATAACCCCTCCAAGTGAATTTCTATCTAGCATTTCATCCATAATGCAATTAAAGTCTCCCCCTATAAGGACCTTTCCCTTTTTAATATTATCTATTTTGTTTAGTACCATTTGTATAAAACCAGTAGGTTTAACATTAGCTGCATATTACTATAGTGTATCTTCTGTTTTTATCTATTTCCTGATACATAATCTGTGTGTCTATATCACTGGTTACAAGAAAGGCAACCCCACATTTTCTTTTATCCTCTAGTGAAGAACATATTTTGATATTAAAAGTATTAGGAATACATCTATTTGTATCTTTCCTTAACCAATGAGTTTCTTGCAACAATACTATTTTTGCACCCTCTTTTTTAATATATTCAAATACCATGGATCTTTTATATGGATTATTTAAACCCTGTACGTTAAGTGTCAGAATTTTAACCATTGGGAGAGAGTAGGAGAATAAGACAAAGTCTCGGCACAGTCAACACAAAAAAAAAAAAAAAAAAGAACAACATATAAAACATGATAAAAACCATAATCCCTCATGTAGAAAATACATGAAACATCCCGTCTCCAACCCCCTTTGTTGGGGACAGGAATCCACAACCTATTCCCTATGGTGTGGCATCCAAACTCCATCTAATGTTGGAGTAATATGGGGATTAAGCCTCACCTCAGACTAGCGAAATGCAGTATATCATAGTTCAGAAGAGGATATCACAATGTAACGAGTAGAGAAATAAAAGGGGATAGAGAGAGGGTAGGGGGAAAAATAAGTTCTTTCTACGTTATATATTGTACAGCTTTATTAACTTATCTGTTTATATGATATGATTCTTTTCTTAACTTTAGAATGAAGCGCTAAATAATTCTATCTGACCTTTGTAGGGGTGCTTTAAACTTACCCCGCAAATACAATGTTTTAATATACTCAAAAATACATAAAATGACAAGAAAAAACAAGACAAAAAAATAATAGTGTAGATGGAATAAAATAGTTCTAGTCTAGTATTAGACAAAAAGCTAGAACCACTCACATGTTCAGGAGCCTATATAATATTGGTTTTGTAGGATGAACCGTTTTCCTTTTTGAGCAGCAACACACCACTCTCACTGTATCGTCTGTTCCAGAGGGGATATAAGAAGAGAAACAACCAATGTGCAGTATCTTTCAATTGTGAACTTAAATCTAATGGTAAATATTAAGCTCACCTTATTTAGAGTCTTCAAATCCAAACAAGGGTAACAAGCAGAGTGCCAATTATCTGGGGATGGCACCACCCCAATGAAGATTTTCTAAGGCTTCAGAGGACTTTGTTGGAAAAAAATTACAATGTATTACAAATTAAAACATATATAGTAAATACTATGGAAAATAAAAAGTCCAATAAAAAGTCAAAATCTGCTGAAACGCATTTCAACCATCCATGAGATTCCTCAGTCAGCTGTAATGTAGCCTCAGGAATCTTATGTCATTTAAATGTCCTGTGGATCTCCAAGACCTTCCTCCTTTGGTCACATGTGGTGGAATAGTCCAATCCCAAGTCCATATTGCACACCTTCCCTTCAGATAATCATTTTCACCTTAGTGAAAAACCTTGTATAGGATAATTGTTGTTGCCGGCTTTTATTCCAGTATTATCATTGGTAGTCAGTGGTGCCAGTCTGGATGCATCACGTCCTGTGTGTGGTTGGCGGAAATGACATTGCGGACTATGCCGCTCGTCAAATCGCTCGCCATCACCGGACATTTCCTGTTACCCAGACCTAGCTTTTACCCACTTATCCTCCTTGGTGGACAAAGGTGCTGATCATGAGTTGATCAAACTTTATTTAGGCTGGCGCAAGTGACGTGGCAGACTCAGCCGCTCGTCAAATCCGCCATCCTTTCAATAGATATTGCACCTCCCATCGATCAGTACAGCCTCCGGCTCACTTGGGGGGGTTGGTTCAAATTGGAGGATACCTTAAAATATTCTTTTATCAGTAGTAGCTGGAGGGAAGCCGTAAACGTCACAATAGTGTGCGTCAGCCTAAACCCTACCAGCACTGGCCGAAACGATTTCCACCATATTGAAAGTGAGCACCCCGTGTGTAATATGGACTTGGGATTGGACTATTCCACCACATGTGACCAAACGAGGAGGGTCTAGGAGATCCACAGGACATTTAAAAGACAAAAGATTCCTGAGGCTACATTACAGCTGACTGAGGAAGCTCATGGATGAGTGAAACGCGTTTCAGCAGATTTGGACTTTTTATTGGACTTTTTTATTTTCCATAGAATTTACTATATATGTTTTAATTTGTAATACATTTTTATTTTTTTTCCTAACAAAGTCCTCTGAAGCCTTACAGAATCTTCATTGGGGTGGTGCCATCCCCAGATAATTGGCGCTCTGCTTGTTACCCTTAGAGCCAGGATTTGAAGGCTCTAAATAAGGTGAGCTTAATATTTACCATTAGATTTAAGTTCACAACTGAAAGATACTGCACATTGGTTGTTTCTCTTCTTATATCCCCTCTGGAGGAGATGATGCCGTGAGAGTGGTGTGTTGCTGCCCTAAAAGCAAAAAGGTTCATCCTACAGAGCCAATATTATATAGGCTCCAGAACATGTGAGTGGTTCTAGCTTTTTGTCTAATACTAGACTAGATCTATTTTATACCATTTGCACTATTAATTTTTTTGTCTTGTTTTTTTCTTGTCATTTTATGTATCTTCGAGTATATAACAACATTGTGTTTGTGGGGTAAGTTTAAAGCACCCCTACTCAGGTCAGATAGAATTATTTAGCGCTCCACCAATAGGTATTTTATACCACATTCTTGATGCTATTTTATGTATTGTGGATAAAAGGGTATTCCACATTAAGTGTTGAGCTGTTGATCACCAGACATGTTATTGTATCACATATTACCTTCCATCAGAGGTAATTCTTCAGTTTTATATGATGGTACAATAGCTTAGGGAGATCTGCGACACAGTTTAAGAGCACAAATGTGTGACCAAGGGGGAAGTGCATGGTCTGGCTTTCTTCTAAGTATACTCCTAGCCAACGGTGCTAGGGGCGTGGGGGGGTGGGGTGGAGTTGGGGTTATTGGTGATGGAGTGCCCCCCATAGAGTATGGGTGAGTAACCTGTCATCTGAGAGCCAGAGCATCTATCTACGGGCAAATAGGCTCATTTTAGTAGCTGAACAAGGCTGAACACAAGTACTGTATCTGGCGAAACAGTAGTCACACTTGTAGATAATAAAACTGCATAGGGAAAATAGTTCAACTAAGCATAAAAGGATTGAACTCCAGCTGAGCAACAGACATCCTCTGTGTGTACAAGTCACTGATGAGGAGGTCGGGAGTACCACAGAAGTGGAGGGGACAGCTCTCTTTGGGTCTCGTGCAGGGTCATTCTTCGGGCCAGTCAAGCCCATATTGCGTAAAAAATTTGGTGCTTTGGCAGGCGTAGATATTTTGTGTACAGTCCCTTCGTGTGACACCACCAGGAACCTGGGTGATCTCCAATGATATTCCACTCCTGCTGATCTAAGCTGGCAGGTAACAGGATTCAGGGATCTTCTCCACTGCAGAGTGGACCTTGTAAGATCTTGGTAGAAGGAGAGTGTAGAGCCTTCAAATGTTAATGGCGTCTTGCCCCGTAGTGCTGTCAGCAAGGATCATTTGTCCTGCGAGGTGGAACAACGAACTATGACGTGTCTTGTCACTGTCGCCTGAGCTCTGCCTAAAATCGTCAGTCGATAGATTCCATCCAGGGAGAACTTATTTGCCTGGCTTGGTGGAAGCACTGAAGCCACTAGCCTCCGCAGATAGTGAGGGAGCTAATCAGGCGTAATTGGGTCAGGTCTATCCCTTTTTTCAGGTGGTTGCGCCGTGACCTGTCATCAATAGCTGTGTAATGAAGTGAAAGGGCTTGTTGATTAGCTTGTAGGGTTAAAACAGTTTCAGTTAGGGATGAGAGGCCCATCTTGAGGTCTGTGAGGTCGCCCTCTGATGCTATTACTCTGTCCGTTACAGATTGTAAATCAGCTTTTATTACTGCCACATCGGCTGCTAATAAATAACTAATAAAATGGAGAGTGGACAAACAGGTTTGTTTTTTTTGTTATTCAGAGTTTCGTCCATAGTGCCAAAAAAAAAATGGATGATTGATAGGGTACAGCCACTAAATGTTGATTTCATTCACAGATCAAGTGAGAATTTACCAGTAGAGAGAAAAAGGAAGAGCAGGAAAAAAAAAATGTTTTTATATATATTATTTTAATGTTTTTTTATTTAACCCCTTAAGGACGGCTGGCGTTCTATGCCGTCCTTAAGGAACCGGCTCTAAACGCCGGAGGGCGCATAGAACGCCCAAACCGTCCTTTCTACTTACTCGGTCACCAGCGATCCCATGCCGGCGATCACGGTATGGGGACTCACCTGGGAGCCCAGGGACTCCCCCTCCGTCCTCTTCGGCCCCCCGGGGCCATGTGATCGCGAGGTCCTTGCGAGGACCTCGCGATCACATGGACGGCATAGCCGTCCAAAGCATTGTCAGCAGGGGGAGTGCCTCTAATGACACGTACTCCCCCTGCTGTCTGAAAAAAATAAATAAAGTTTAAAACAGTTTAAAATTACATTATATATACTTAGATCATATATATGTATATTATACATATGATCTAAGTATATATATACACATATATACACACGTACACATATATACACATACACTGTCTACGTGTATTTTAATATTAATATATATATAATTATAAATATATATTAATATCAAAATACACGTACAATGATATTGATTAAATATAAATATGATTTTCATTATATATAATATAAAATAAATAAATCTGTAAATACGTTAAAAATTAAATTAAAAAAAACAAAATAAATAAATAAAATATATGTATATATGTGTAAATTCGTTCTAACTGTATTTTAAAATTAATATATATATATATATATATATATATATATACAGGGAGTGCAGAATTATTAAGCAAGTTGTATTTTTGAGGATTAATTTTATTATTGAACAACAACCATGTTCTCAATGAACCCCAAAAACTCATTAATATCAAAGCTGAATATTTTTGGAAGTAGTTTTTAGTTTGTTTTTAGTTTTAGCTATTTTAGGGGGATATCTGTGTGTGCGCAGGTGACTATTACTGTGCATAATTATTAGGCAACTTAACAAAAAACAAATATATACCCATTTCAATTATTTATTTTTACCAGTGAAACCAATATAACATCTCAACATTCACAAATATACATTTCTGACATTCAAAAACAAAACAAAAACAAATCAGTGACCAATATAGCCACATTTCTTTGCAAGGACACTCAAAAGCCTGCCATCCATGGATTCTGTCAGTGTTTTGATCTGTTCACCATCAACATTGCGTGCAGAAGCAACCACAGCCTCCCAGACACTGTTCAGAGAGGTGTACTGTTTTCCCTCCTTGTAAATCTCACATTTGATGATGGACCACAGGTTCTCAATGGGGTTCAGATCAGGTGAACAAGGAGGCCATGTCATTAGATTTTCTTCTTTTATACCCTTTCTTGCCAGCCACGCTGTGGAGTACTTGGACGCGTGTGATGGAGCATTGTCCTGCATGAAAATCATGTTTTTCTTGAAGGATGCAGACTTCTTCCTGTACCACTGCTTGAAGAAGGTGTCTTCCAGAAACTGGCAGTAGGACTGGGAGTTGAGCTTGACTCCATCCTCAACCCGAAAAGGCCCCACAAGCTCATCTTTGATGATAGCAGCCCAAACCAGTACTCCACCTCCACCTTGCTGGCGTCTGAGTCGGACTGGAGCTCTCTGCCCTTTACCAATCCAGCCACGGGCCCATCCATCTGGCCCATCAAGACTCACTCTCATTTCATCAGTCCATAAAACCTTAGAAAAATCAGTCTTGAGATGTTTCTTGGCCCAGTCTTGACATTTCAGCTTGTGTGTCTTGTTCAGTGGTGGTCGTCTTTCAGCCTTTCTTACCTTGCCATGTCTCTGAGTATTGCACACCTTGTGCTTTTGGGCACTCCAGTGATGTTGCAGCTCTGAAATATGGCCAAACTGGTGGCAAGTGGCATCTTGGCAGCTGCACGCTTGACTTTTCTCAGTTCATGGGCAGTTATTTTGCGCCTTGGTTTCTCCACACGCTTCTTGCGACCCTGTTGACTATTTTGAATGAAACGCTTGATTGTTCGATGATCACGCTTCAGAAGCTTTGCAATTTTAAGAGTGCTGCATCCCTCTGCAAGATATCTCACTATTTTTGACTTTTCTGAGCCTGTCAAGTCCTTCTTTTGACCCATTTTGCCAAAGGAAAGGAAGTTGCCTAATAATTATGCACACCTGATATAGGGTGTTGATGTCATTAGACCACACCCCTTCTCATTACAGAGATGCACATCACCTAATATGCTTAATTGGTAGTAGGCTTTCAAGCCTATACAGCTTGGAGTAAGACAACATGCATAAAGAGGATGATGTGGTCAAAATACTCATCTGCCTAATAATTCTGCACTCCCTGTATATATATATATATATATATATATATATATATATATATTGATATCAAAATACATGTAGAACAAAATAATATATATATATATCTATAAACATAAGTATATACATATATATCACTATATATACCTATATATAAATAAAATAAAACATTTTCAAATTATATATATATGTATATATATATATATATATATATATATACAAATATTTATATACACATATATATATATATATATAATTCTACGTATATATTTATGTAATAATTTTACATAATTAGGTAATTGTATTCATTACAATTAGCAGGACCAGCCTGACAACCTAGGCCAAAAGTCCAGGGAATTTAATTTGCTAGCACTATATTAAAGCCTGTAACTTTCCAAGACACCATAAAACCTGTACATGGGGGGTACTGTTTTACTTGTAAGACTTCGCTAAACACAAATATTAGTGTTTTAAAACAGTAACATGTATAACAACAACGATATTGTCAGTGAAAGTGACTTTTTTGCATTTTTCACACCCAAATGGCACTTAGACGGACAATATAATTGTTGTGATATGTTTTACGGTTTTGAAACACTAATATTTGTGTTCAGCGAAGTCTCCTGAAGATAACAGTACCCCTCAGGTACAGGTTTTAGGGTGTTTTCAAAAGGTAGAGAGTCAAATATGAGGCTTGCGTTTCAGTTTTTTCACATTGAAATTCGACAGATTGGTTACGTTGCCTTTGAGACCGTACTGTAGCCCAGGAATGAGAATTACCCCCATAATGGCATACCATTTGCAAAAGTAGACAACCCAAGGTATTGCAAATGGGGTATGTCCAATCTTTTTTAGTAGCCACTTAGTCACAAACACTGGCCAAAATTAACGTTCAAATTAGTTTTTTGCATTTTCAAATATTAACACTAACTTTGGCCAATGTTTGTGACCAAGTGGCTACTAAAAAAGACTGGTCATACCCCATTTGCAATACCTTGGGTTGTCTACTTTTGCAAATGGTATGCCATCATGGGGGTAATTCTCATTCCTGGGCTACCATACGGTCTCAAAGGCAACGTAACCAATCTGGAGAATTTCAATGTGAAAAAACTGAAAAATTTAACATGCTATATTTGGCCCTGTAACTTCCCAAAACACCATAAAACCTGTACATAGGGGGTACTGTTTTACACGTTAGACATCACTGAATACAAATATGTGTATTGTATTGCAGTAAAATCAAACAGTATTTTGACATTCACAGTTAAACATTATATTTAAAATTCTTATTTTCTCACTTTATTCATATTAAATTATGTTTTATACCTAAATATTTGATGTTAAATGAAAGCCATGTTTCCCCTGAATAAAATGATATATAATAAGTGTGGGTACACATAATATGAAAGATGTGAATTACGCCTGAACAGACATATAGCGCAAATTCCGTTTTTTGTTTACGTTTTGTTTTGATCAGAACTTGTACATTTGGCTAAGTCCTTAAGGGGTTAATATAAAATATATAAATACAGCATTTTTACATATTTTGCAGTACACTAATTGGTCTATTTCTGTACCTTTTTGGTTTATCTGCATTGCTTTTGATTATGATTGCATGGATGAAATTCGTTCACACCGAAACTCCATATGTTCAAATCCTGAATTGACCAAAACTATTTCTTTTTTACAGTCGAAACGATTTGCTGTAGATCTAATTAATAATAGTGAGTTAAACACTTTGTAGTACAGGGAGCTTAGTGTAATTATAGTACTCTGAAGCTATACCATCTGACATTAATATTGTATGCAACATGCTGGACGTCCTCTGTTTCATATAAGCAAGTATTACAGAGGTAAGGGGATTCTACCTTCCTGTAATCACTATAATACAATACATCTTAATTAGTTCTAGCAGTGCATGTACAGGAGGAAACTGTCACTGTTTGACAGCTGCTGTGCTGTCCACTAATGACGTTTGCCACAAATACCACTGTTCTTCGTTTCGGCAGCATTTTTATTTAAACTTTGCTTTCATTAAAACAGAAAAAGTCCAAGTAAATCATTCATGTTATTTAAAATGAAAAATTAGTTCTCACGACAGAGAGAAAACAGAATTAGAGAGAAGCCTGGAAAAGTAACTTGCAGCTCTGCATTTCTTAAATTATATAGGAAAAATAAAGACTTTAAATTTCTTCTTCGACACAAAAACTCTTACCGGCATAGGCGTGCGCAGCCTGTTGCATTAGGGTGTGCACCCTAAAGCACAAACACACGCCGCGAGTATATGTATTTTTATATACACATACATACACATACATATATATATACATACATGCATACACACAAATACAAATATACATAGGTGCAGTGTGTGTGATTGTGAGCAGTGCAGCGTGTAAGGGGTGCAGTGTGTGTGATTGCGAGGGGGTACTGTGTGTGTGTAATTGTGAAAGGTACAGTGTGCTGTAATTGTGAAGGGTGCAGTGTGTATGATTGTAAGGGGTACATTGTGTGTAATTGTGAGGGGTACAGTGTGTGTGATTGTGAGGGATGCAATGTGTGTGGGGTACAGTGTGTATGATTGTGAGGGGTGCACTGTGTGGGCGACAGGGGTTAGGTGGTTGGAGGGGCAGTGACAGGGGGTAGGGGGTGGAGGGGCAATGGTAGGGGGGTGGAGGGGCAGCGACAGAGGGACAGGTGGTAGGGGGGGTCGAGGGGCAGTGACAGGAGGTAGCAGGGGTAGATGGTTAGTGACAGGGGTTGGGGTAGAGGGGCAGTGTAAGGGGTTAGGGGTAGTGACAGGGGTTAGGGGGTAGAGTGGCAGTAACAGGGGGTGTGGGTGAGTGGAGGGGCAGTGACAGGGGGTAAGGGGGTAGTAACAGGGGTTGGGAGTAGAGGGGCAGTGACAGGGGTTGGGCGGTACTGACAGGGGTAAGGGGGGTAGAGGGGCAGAAACAGGGGGTGTGGGGGAGTGGAAGGGCAGTGACAGGGGGTAGGGGGTTAGTGACATGGGTTAGGGGGGGTTGAGGGGCAGTGGCAGGGGGTAGGGGGTAGTGACAGGGGTAAGGGGGGTAGAGGGGCAGTGACAGGGGTTAGGGGGGTAGAGGGGCAGTAACAGGAGGTGTGGGGGAGTGGAGGGGTAGTGACAGTGGTTGGGGGGTAGAGGGGCAGTGGCAGGGGTTAGGGGGGTAGAGGGGCAGTAACAGGGGGTGTGGGGGAGTGGAGGGGTAGTGACAGTGGTTGGGTGGTAGAGGGGCAGTGGCAGGGGGTAGGGGGTGGAGGGGAAGGGGGTAGGGGCAGTGACAGGGGGTTGGATGGGGGAAGTGAGTGACAGGGGGTAGAAGGGGGTGGGGTGGGGGCAGTGGGTAGAAGGGGGTGAGTGAATGGGGTGGGGGGTCAGTGAGTAGATAGGGGTGGGGGAGCAGTGAGTGACAGGGGGTAGAAGGGGAGTTTATAAATACCTGCTGCCCTGGTGGTCCAGTGGGCGCCCTCTCTCTTCAGTCTGCAGCTCCGCCGGGAGTGAGCTGCAGACCACATGGTGAGTCTCGCGATCTCCAGTCAGAGCGTTGCCGCGGCAACGCTCTGACAGGCTGGAGATCGCGAGACACCTCAGTCTGCAGCTCACTCCCGGCGGAGCTGCAGACTGAGGCCGGATCTCTGTCAGGGTAGACTGACAGGAGGGGCCTCGCACCCGGCGGCATTGTGGGCAAGCCGCCGGGCCCCCTCCTGTGTCGGTTCGAGGACCCGACATGTCAGTCTGCCCAGAGGCAGTGCAGCACGGAGGTGTGATTAGGGTGTGCCCAGGCACACCCGGCACACCCCGTGCGCACGCCTATGCTTACCGGGTTATTTACCAGCTAGAATGCAAGGTGAATAAACAGTGATTTTCAAATTTAAGGTCCAAAAAGCCAAACTGGAAATTAATATGTGTCACCCATGCTTTCAGATCAGATACTCTAGCCTTTAACTTGAAATTCACTTTGAGTTAACTTTCTCACATTAGTGAATATCCTGACTTGAGTTTCTACAACATTATCCTCTCTTCCCAACTTTTCACCCCTTCCTTTCTTTACTCCTTTGTTTCCTCTTCTCCAGAAATTGGTTTTCTTTCTGTGCTCAGAAACTGTCTTTCTTTCTCCCACTCTCTATTTGGGGTGGGTCATCCTATTTTTCTTGATATTAAGCCATGTCAGGAGCATTGTACAGATGCCATTTCAGAATACATTTTAGAATTGTGAAAAGCTTTGAAAAGACGATAATGTTACCTTAATCATACTTTTTTTTTTTTTTTTTTTACAATGGTCAGGATAAAGGAATCTACAAATATAACAACACATACTGAGAACTGCCAACTGATATTAGTAATAGTGATGTAAAATGTAGTGTGAGCGCATGTTTAATTGTTTAATTGTGCTTGCACTGTCTATGTTATGAATTAGCGCATTTAAAAACTTTAACAACACAAAATTATAGTCAGCCCTCACTGTCTGACCTGCCGGTTGCACAAGCACCCCAGGATGACATTCCTCCTTTATGGATGAGCATATTGCCAGTGATGCTACAAATGTCATGGACATGCTCACCTGTGAGCCCGAAAACCACTTCTTCTTCTTAAGATATCAGGCTTGCTGAAGCTGCAAGGTCTGCAAATTAAATAAAACATATTTACCTGTTAATTCACTAAACTGTGTAATATTAGGACTTGAACAGGTCATTTTACATATTAGGACAAAATAACGCATAAACAATTGACAAACTCTGTTCATTTTCCAGCTTGCCTCAACATTTGCAATTCCATTTAGTGTTAAGGGTTATGTATTTTAAATATGTAACTGTCTGACTGGTACAGGAGATATCAGCCAGACCCAAACCTTCAATATCATCCACAATGGATCTACAATGAAAACCCCAAACCTGTTTCCACATTGTGTAATCCACCTCTACTTTATTTAATTAGGTACATTAGGTGGCATAATCCCTGTAAATGTTCTAACATACTTAACATATTGCATTTTATCTGCTGTATAACAATACTTGAATATATATTGATTCTGATAAGGCAAAAAAGTACCCAACCACTCAACAACACAGCAACAAATGGCAAACCTACTAAACAGTGTGCCCTCTACAAACACCAATACAATAGTATGAATACAAAGAAGAAGTAGGGATGCAAAATGAAAGATAAGCACTTCTAAGGTGTGGATATAAAATATATACAACCTTGTATCAATGAAGTGAGCGATATCTATATAGAAATAAATCGCATATAGTGTATTACAGAACCAAAATGTTATAACACGCAAAGTGATTGTAGTAACTCACAAGATTGTAATGTAAAACAGGCCCATCATCCTCAGTCAGGCAGGATCTTCAGTATATGAAGTAAAACGATTCTTCTATAAACTTGGAAAAAGAGACCAAATGATAGTGCAGACAGAAATTATATAGAATAGATTTAATATACAAATGCACTTACAAAAGGATCCAAGTTAAACAGCATAAAAACCACACTCAGGTGGTATCAACAGCATCAAAAGTAAGTCCCCAAGTGGTGTAATCCGACGCGTTTCGTCTAGTCGACTTCCTCAGGGATTATGGGGAATCATAATCCCTGAGGAAGTCGACTAGACGAAACGCGTCGGATTACACCACTTGGGGACTTACTTTTGATGCTGTTGATACCACCTGAGTGTGGTTTTTATGCTGTTTAACTTGGATCCTTTTGTAAGTGCATTTGTATATTAAATCTATTCTATATAATTTCTGTCTGCACTATCATTTGGTCTCTTTTTCCAAGTTTATAGAAGAATCGTTTTACTTCATATACTGAAGATCCTGCCTGACTGAGGATGATGGGCCTGTTTTACATTACAATCTTGTGAGTTACTACAATCACTTTGCGTGTTATAACATTTTGGTTCTGTAATACACTATATGCGATTTATTTCTATATAGATATCGCTCACTTCATTGATACAAGGTTGTATATATTTTATATCCACACCTTAGAAGTGCTTATCTTTCATTTTGCATCCCTACTTCTTCTTTGTATTCATATATTGATTCTGGCCTTAATTTAGGCCCTGGACTAGCAGTTCAATTAGAATTCTAATTTTATATTCTGTGCTGTCATCAAATTGTCTGTAGCTACCTTAACATGTATTTATCAGTTAAGTAACTAAATGCTGCTGCACTGGTATGCTGCTGTCATCCCAAATTTCAGCTCTGCACGGCACGCTTGGTGAATTTGGCAAGCTTTGAAGTACAGCTTTATCATGGCTTTTTTGATCTACTTACAGTATCTGTTTTTATCAGTTAATCTCCACTCAGATGGTTTTGTCCTGAGGCTAAAGCTTTATACGTTATCTTGATATGATCAGATGTTGATTCCTTTCTGTGTATGGATAATTGAGCTTGGACCCCAGTGGCATTGTTCTGGCACTGTTCTCAGAGGAACATGTTCACTAAGTAAATACAGTTTTGTTCTGTTTTGCATAACAATATTAAAGCATCATATTCACATGAGTTTACATCCATATTTCAGAATACTAAGAAACAAAAAACAAAAAGTTTAAGCAGTTAGATGAGTACATGTGTTCTGGTTTCACAGGTTTATAATTATTCTGCCTTTTCATATACCACCTGTCCTATTGGTATACTACCTCAATAGTATGGCCTGTCATTGCTACAGACCATGGTGTATGTCAATGGGAGACTATCAATACGCAGTGGGTTATCTCTATGGTGTGAAGGTATATTAAGAATGACCCCAAATTCCATAGTGATAGGGGATGTTTAATAGGCTACACAGAAGGACCACAAATTCATTATTTTACTTTTTTATTATTTTGTTTTCACCTTGTGTCCACGGGTAACTTTTTCAGAGTACATACCAGTTATGTTGCAGTCTGAACACAGACATAAAAATATATAATAGTTTTCTTAATCTATCACAGTCCTGTACTGCCTGGCTAACATGTAGTTAATAGTACACAAGTGCCGCATGCACTTATAAGAGTTCACTGAGCAAGAATAGGTAGAGCACTCTGGGAGCACAAAATTTGCAAGTGCACTTAGTGTGAGTGATATTCATCTAATCAAATTGTGATTGCTCACTACAGTATCTTTGCTGCTGTATAGAGATATGCTGGCAAGATTGTTCTATACTCAAGAATATTCATTGACTTTTCTACCAGTGATCAATACAATGGCTAATATTTGCTTTTGGGTATATACAGCCATGGGAAAAAGAAAGTACACCTCTCTTTCTATGCTTTTATATATCAGGACATAATGATCTGTTCCTTAGTAGGTCATAAACTTAGGTAAATACAACCTCAGATGAACAACAACAAATTACATATTACACCGTGTCATGATTGATATATTTATGACTGCATGTATAGATACTTTGTTATTATTGATACTAAGGCTCTATTGACTTCTGTTTGGTATATTTTTGCAATAAAAATGGAAATAGAAGAGACTAGCTTCTCCAATTGCATGTGACAATGTAAAAAAAAAAAAAAAAAAACAAATAGCCCAGCACAAGCTTTGAGAATGATTGGTCCTTCATTAAGGTGCCAAGTACATTGGTAATATTTTGGCCCTACAAGGTTTTCATCAAACCTATTAACAAGACCTGGTAAATGCCCTTAGGATCCAAAACATCACCCATGGCATGATCCATACACCAAAATCACCTTATTAAGCGAATGGTTTTTTGTTGTTGTTGCTCAGGGTGTACCTTGAATTCCCGTCCCTAATATCTGAGGGGAGCAGATGAATGATACACGGCAATACACAGATTATCTCCTGCTCCCACCATCTGAAGTTAACAGGCCAGAAATCGCTTGGATATCAGTTTCATTACCAGCATTCTCTGCCTGCAATGTTTGTCATTAAAACAAAAAGACATGGGTTACATTACAGTTAACCTGTGCATTTCTGTTCTGTGACATAAAATAACCTCATGCTGCCCAGTCCCTTCTATAAATGTTAGGAAATGACCAGGTACCCAATGCAGGAGAGAAAATAAAGAATGCTATGTGGTGTGAAGGAGGCAGCTGCCTTGAAAAGCAGTCACCCAGTCAGTATCTTCCCACCCCCTATAATGTGCCACATCAGGCCAAGGTCTAGTTGCACTATGGGCAAATACATCCCTGGTAGCAAAAGGTAATGCCAGTCCTTAGAATCTTCAAGGGGACTTTGCACCCCTCACACCACTCAAGCTCATTAGAAATGCTACCAATTTTAAAAGCAATATATAGATTTGTAGAAAAACCTTTTTAAATATAGTCCTTTCTTCCACTTCTTTGTCATATCTTAATCATAGACTCTATGCTGATGATTCGACTGACCAGAGAGAGCAGGCGGTGCTTATTCTTTCTCAAGTGTATCAACCACAGAGCATACATTGTGGTTGCTATGTAAACTCCCTTGCTGGTTCCGCTAGTGTTGGCTAGGGAATAAAGCATTGGAGGGATGCTGGCATGCTGTCAATAAAGACAAGGTATCCGTATCACGTAGGGGAAAGCGTTCCCAAGCAGAAAAATGAAAGCACACCACAAGAGGAGCCACAGAGGGACCAGATGTGAATGCTACATGAAGAGTAATAACCACAAAGCTCTGAAAATGGCGGTGCTGGAATGGAGAGGAGGAAAGTATATCTAAAAAATGTACGTTAGTTGAATACATTATGTATCTTTGTGAAATTATGTATTCAAAGTATATGGGGGCGATCAAGGTAAGTTACAGTTTCCATTTCCATTCCAAGTTCACTCACACCAAAGGAAGATGCATGAAATACCTGAAAATATAATAGCATTAGTAAGAGACCAAGTGAACTATATCAGTACAAGAGGTGTTTGGAATGCCTGGTTAATAAAGGCCGCAAGGGGTTTGGTATGACATATGGCCCACAATGGCTACATCTGACAGGTATCAGTCTCAGTAACGATAAAACTGTTTTAAAAAAAAATACACCCGCAGTTGACGTTGAAATTTACTTTCTCGGATCCTATCACAGCAGGGGCTTGAGAAATAGTCCAGGAGACTACTCACCCATTACAGGAGAGCGTTGTGCGTACCCCCACTCATTCTTTCCACCATCTGCTCAAGAGAACAATTCTGGCTCTGGTCCATTGACTCTCCATTACCACATTTGGATTGATGCTCATATGAATATTTCGACAGTAAAAAGTTTGCTTTCAAATTTTAAATACATACTTTAACCCCTTAAGGACCGGACAGTTTTTGCGATGTTGTACATTTGCGACCAGGCATCTTTTTACACTTTTGTGGTGTTTGTGTTTAGCTGTAATTTTCCGCTCTCTCATTTACTGTTCCCATACAAATTATATATTGTTTTTTTTCAGGACAAAAGGGGCTTTCTTTACATACCATTATTTATATAATCTCATGTAATTAAATTTTTAAAAAATGAAAAAATATGATGAAAAATTTAAAAAAATACATGTTTTTTGAATTTTATGTGAAAAATATTTTACTCATCTAGAAAAGCGAATGAAAAAAACTGCTAAATAGATTCAAAATGTTGTCCTGAGTTTAAAAATACCCAGTGTTTACATGCTTTTTGCTTTTTTTGTTGCATGTTATAGGGCTATAAGTACAAGTAGGATATTGCGGTTTCAAAACATACATTTTTAAAATGTATCAATAGTGACATTGTAACACTATTATCTGTCATAAATCGCTGAATAACACCCCACATGTACATATTTTTTTTAAAGTAGACAATCCAGGGTATTCAATATGGGGTATGTCCAGACTTTTTTAGTAGCCACTTAGTCGCAAACACTGGCCAAAGTTAGCGTTCATATTTGTTTGTGTGTGAAAAAAGTAAAAAACTAAATTGAACGCTAATTTTGGCCAGTGTTTGGCCATCATGGGGGTAATTCTCATTCCTGGGCTACCATACGCTCTCAAAGGCAACGTAACCAACCTGGCCTTTTTCAATGTAAAAATATTTGACCCATATATTTGACCCTGTAACTTTAAAAAACGCTATAAAACCTGTACATGGGGGGTACTGTTATACTCAGGAGACTTTGCTGAACACAAATATTAGTGTTTCAAAACTGGAAAATGTATCACAACAATTATATCATCAGTAAAAGTGCTGTTTGTGTGTGAAAAATGCAAAAAAAGTCACTTTCACTGACAATATCATCGCTGTGATATGTTTTACTGTTTTGAATCACTAATATTTGTGTTCAGCGAAGTCTCCCGAGTAAAACAGTACCCCCCATGTACAGGCTTTAGGGTGTCGTAGAGCGTTACAGGGTAAAATACAGTGATAGCAAATTAAATTCTCTGGACTTTCGGCCTGGGTTGGCAGGCAGGTCCCTTAAATTGCAATCAATAAAATAACTTAATTATGTAAAAATATTACATAAATACGCACGTAGAATTTAAATATATATGCATATTTATATATTTGAAGTCTATGTGTATATTTATATAATTATTTATGTAATTTTGTATATGGACATATGAATAGTTCGTATTCTTTTTATTTATTTATACATACATAGATATATATACAATTTCATTCTAAGTGTATTTTGATATAAATATATATATATATATATATTAATATCAAAATACAGTTAGAATAAAATTTTTAATTTTTATTATTATTTTTAATGTTTAATTTAATTTAAATTACTTATTATTTGTATTTTATAATAATATATATATACAATATATATAGTTATTATATATATTATATATATACGTGTGTAATTTAATTATAAGTGTATTTTTATATTAATATATGTACATATTAATATAAAAATACACTTAGTATGACATTATATATATATGATATATAGACATATATTATATAGGTATAATATATGTCTATATATCATATATATATACACATATATAATTATTATTTTTTTTTATTAACTTTAACTTTACATTTTTTTGTGATTTTACACTGGCAGGGAGACTGCCTGTCAGCACAGACAGTCCCCCTGCAGGCAGACACATGGACACCTATTGTGACCATGTGGTCACCCTTTTGCGCGATCACATGGCCACATGGGGAGACTGTCTGGGCTGCAGGCAGTCTCCCCACAACGGGAGCACCGCCGATCGCCGCCGGGGGAACGACGGCGATCGGGTAAGTAAATCTTAAAGTTAGGATGGTTCAGGACCGTCAGCGGTCGGCAATGGAAAAATGCAGATGACGGTCCTGAACCGTCCTGCGTCCTTAAGGGGTTAATTGAAAAAACAATCATCGAACGATATAAACAAGCCCTCAAGTTTCCATCTTTGGAAAACGAAAGTTAAAGTTCTAACACTACCATCATAAATTCCAGGTTATACAAGCAAAAAAATTAAAATCCGGTCTCTCTAAATCAGTTGAACCAGTGGGACGAGATGAAATACTTTAAATGCGGATTAGTTAGACAATTCAAAGATAATTTTAGGCAGGCAAATAAGATAATTAATCAAATGGACATATAATAGTTTCCCCTTTGGGGAAATGTCAACGATTTTTGATTCGAAAATTAGTTTTCATTGCTAAAATGCCCAAAGGTGTTTTTGGGTAAATTTGAACTTTAATTTCAATAGTTTTTTTTTTTTTTGTGCAGAAGTTATTTAAGGCTCTATGGTAATGTAACTGAAAAGATCCACTCCAGAAAGTATGTGAAGCAATTTTTACATACTTCACTGACATCTCAATAGGCACTTTAATGATGATGGACAGAAAGCAGCTTTGAGAATGCAATGTAATTTATAATATAGTCTGTAATATTTGAAATATATAAAAACAATCACCGTGGAAAAATTCTTACATTCCTTTAGAAACCGCTTCTGTGTATTCAGCAAGTTGCAGTACCATGAGAGTTATTTTCACTAATTTATAACGATTACGAAGCTAATATTTTAAGAGAGATAGTAATTGTGTTGCCAGATGTAACTCTAGGTTGATGCTTTGGGAGATAATAGAAGATACATTGCCTATTTTGCCTTTAATATCTGCCAGGGTATGAGTGGCCTAGTGGCTCATTTCTGCATGCTTTGTGTGCTCTATATTTAATTAACTTTGTAATAATTAGTGCAGGTGTAATAATCTATTTTGGGGGTTTTAAATTATGATACCACCAACTCTTAGTGAAAAAATATCCACAGATTCATGTTATTGTGAGCAGAAAAAAAGCATCACATCCAACAATTCAAACTCTCACACACTCTTGAATGTATCTACTGTTCTAAAAGAAGGTACACTAAGGAACCTATTTTCAGTTTCACCTTGAATATAGTAAAATCTAAATAATAGCTAACTGTGCAATTGCAATTTAATTATTAAATGGAAATATTTAGAGTTTTTATATGTTTGTTAATTTATTCAATCTATTTCATTCTATACTGCCTGTTTTTTAAAGGGGCGAGGGAAGGGGGCAGCAAAATGCATCTTTACCTCTTTAGCCAAAAATCGTTTCACCGGCCATGCCTGGGCTGCCATACGCTCTCAAAGGCAACATAGGCCCAGCAAACCAATCTGGCAAATTTCAACGTGTATAAATTGAAAATGTGAAGGGACATTGGTGTTGGGATAGGGTAAGTAAATTAAAGGTTTTAACCCTTTATTGGCAGGGGGACCGCGAATGATTGGGGAGGCAGAGAGAGCTATAGTATACAGGTTTGTATCCCTAGCACTATTATATCCCTTTAAGGGATCTAATTATTTACAATATAACTAAAGATTTTGGCTCTGTAAACTAAAGCAAAAAAAATACCTGTGCTCTGAATCAGAGTAAGTAACTATATTGAAAGCACATTGTCGAATATCTAATCATAAATAAATATTGGTTACACATTGTTTCTCACAAAGAATCTATAAAAGTTAATAGGCAATTGAGTCACACAGCTATCTGTTCTATATCAAAATTGTTCTTGTAACAAAGATGGACCTTGTTGAGGGTGAAATATTTGAAATGAAACTTTAAAAAAAAAAATATGTTAAGCAAACTTTTACCTTTTGACAGATTTCTGCTGCCTGTTTAGAAATAGCGACATATACATTTTAAAGGCTGAATGAAAAAAAGAACATAGTATTAATGGTACAGTATGATGGTGTGATATAATAGTAATGGTATGATTGTATGGTTTACAAAAAAAATAAAATAAAAGACATGCTGTCCTTTGTTTTCTCTTTAGTCCCCGTTATCAAATGGTTGTTTTGAAAGAAGACCAAAAAAGATGTTTATGACTGACATGGATCCAGAGTTATTTTTCCTTTTGGATTGCTGTGTTGGTGGTGGAACTACTGGAGGTTCAATTGCACTGACACCTAATAGAGTTTAGGGACCGACATTTGGCCACTCACCAGGAGAGAGCCAGGAGAGAACAGTAAGGGCCCCAGAAAAGGTGAGCTGAGATGAAAGCACACCCAAATTTCTTACTATCAGGCAAGGTCCCATGAGGGGCAGGCAGCAATGGATTCGGAGTCAGTTTCTGTCTCCATTTAGGCTCACCCATTCTTACTTCAGAATGCATGCTGCTCTCCGTGTGAATGATTCTGCTCTGGGTTTAGCCTCAGGTCTCCAGCAAAGGAAGAAGTTCTCCCTTGTGATGGTTGAGTGCGTCAACCTGTCTGCTTTATGCATGGTTGGGAAAGATAGTAAGGGCTGTTTGCTACCTTGGCAATTGCATCAATTCTGTGAAATGGTTGGTGGGGTGTGTACTACCTGAAGGGTGTCTATGCACTGCATGGAGTGTGTTTGACTTGAGTGGAGTTTGTCTGTGAATTGCATTGAGGATGTCTGTGAACTCCATTGTAGGTATCTTTGTATGACATGGAAGGTGTGTCTGTGAACTCCATGGAAATTGTCCAAGAGCTACATGGAGTGTGTCTGTGAGCTGCATGGAGAGTGAATGTGTGTTTAAACTACATTTTGTGTCTGTCTGTATCACTAGTAGGTCCCCTACTGTGCCACCAGCTTGACTTGTTCAGTCAGAATCAGGAGATATGTATCAAGCAGTGGGAGCAGCAATATGACAGGGCCCAGCATTTTAGGGGCCAGGGTGGGACTCTTCTGCCGGCAGTGTGTGGATACCTAGGAGAATGAGAAAAATCTATTTAAACGGGAAGGAAGGGGTTAATTAGAAACAAAATACTGTTGCGTATTTGGGGAGGGGGGTAGGTCATTGGCAGGGAAATATGCCAATCTTAATCTAGAAGGGAGGTGAATAGTTGGCATGCAAATATGCATATTTAATTTGGGGAAAAGAGGGTTTATAGGCAGGTAAATGTGGCAAAATTTAATTTGGGCAGGGAGAGAGTTAATTGTCAAGAAAATGGGCAGTCTAATCTAAAGGGAAGGACAGGGGGAACTGGATTGGGTTGTAGGGTTATGTGACTGTAGAGTTGGTTATTTGGCATTTGCAAGTGCAGACATTTTGGGTGAATTGTCCTGAATGGCGGGGGACAAAAACCTTGCCTTTTGTTCTTTAGTTCCACTACTTTTTTTTTTTATTATCAATGGGGAGCTACTGATTGGCTTAGAGTGTCATCTGACTGCTCTAGCAGAGTAGCCAATCAGCATTTCCCCTGCCCGGCGGCACTCTGCACTTCCTGACACTCAGATTCAGAAGCTGGATGCTGCCTGGGGGACCTGAAGATCTGAGCTGGTGGCTTTTTTGAATGATTTAACCTCTATAGGTAAGAGTATGCCTGTGGACCTCCTAGGACCATAATAACTTTATTATTATTATTATGTTAATATTTATATAGCGCCAACAAATTCCGCAGAGCTTTACAGATGTAGCATTTATGGTGATCAGAGTGTCCCTTTAAGCTAATCAAGAAAGCGGTCTTTATCATTTTGTCTTTCAGAAAATAAATTTGAATACAAGACACATACTTCTGTTAGAATTGTATTGTTACTTCTACAGTATTGCAGAATAACAGTATTATTTAAGTTTTTCCACTACTTTCTGAAAGAAATCTTGTCAAACTTTTAGCACTTAAAATTTTGTTCTATATCTCTATTATTTTTAAATTTATATTTTATTGGTTTTGTACACATGGTATACATTTCTCATTATATGTGTTATAGTAAGAACAAGTATCAATGCATTGTGGTTACAAGCACAGTCATATACAATCATGAGCCTTACACATCCTCAGTTATAGTAACGGTGTCATCTAGACGCATACAATGGGCGACATCAGGCTGTATACTGCTATTTGTGTGCTGAGATTGTCGCTTAGTGGGGCTGCTTGGCTTTGGCGTTCTCGCAGCCCTGATCTATGTGTGTAAGGGCGGTTAGGTGAGTAGGGCGCTGGATGTAGTGCAGCTTACCCTGTGTTTGGGAATTTCTGACAGCAGTGTAATCTATAAGACAATGAACATAGATAAAACATTTAAAACAATTATAACAATTAAAACATCAGTGGGTGAAAGCCGTCTAGTGGTGATGGCTCGGGAGGTCGAAAGAGTAGGCAATATCCAGCCTCTGTGGATCACGGTCAGTGAGTTCCCTTAAGTGTTGCATTTCGCATTGTTCTGGCCGTGCTTGGAGACAGTCGTGCCAAGGCTTTTGAGGAGAGTCTCTGGATCATCATTGGGGGTCAGAGTGATTGCCTCGGTGCCCTGATGTACCACCAGTGAACCCGCTGTGTCCCATCTATAGTGGACAGAGTGTTCTCTTAACTTCTTAGCGACCGGTGCTAGTGGCCTCCTTGCGGCAAGGACCGAGAAAGGGAGGTCACTGTATAAGGCCACCTCGCAGCCCTCTAGTTTCACTGTCCCCAGGGTTCTAGAGCTGGCCATAATGGCGGCTCTCGCTGCAATGTCTCTGGTTGTGGCTATGGTGTCTCTGGGGGCCCCTGTTGGTGCCGCTGGCGATTTGCGCACCCGGAAGGCGGTTAAGATTATTGGGGTGTCTGTGTTACACCTGAGGCCCATTGACGAAACAAGCCTCCGGGTGAAGGGTAGCAGGTCTTCTTCGCTCACCGTTTCAGGGATGCCCCACATACGTATATTGCGGCAGCGGTGTCTGGACTCCAGAGAGACCACCGTGTTGTGTAGGCGTTGGACCTGGTCGGTGAGCTTGTCCAGCCGTTCTGTGTTATCTTGGAGGTGGTTGTCCCTGCGTTTCTCTCTGGTCTCCACCTCTTGTACCCTCTGCTGTAGGATCCCAATTTCAGCCTGGGTCTCCTTTAGGTCAGCCTTCCAGACTTGTCTGAGGTCTGTTAGCAGCCTCTTGATGTCCCCCTTTGTGGACGGGGAGTCATCATCGTCCGAGTCGGACATGTGAGGGGTGTCCTCGGGTTGGAGTGAGGTCTGCGAGTCTTTCTCGTCCTGGGACTCCTCAGAGGTCTCCAGCGCCATGTGCGGTTCCGGCGCCATCTTAGCAGGGCGCGCTTGAGTAGGCCTCTGGAAGGCGATCCGAATGTCGGGTGCCGCGGGTCGCTCCACATGGATTTGTTTTTTATGTTTGCGCCCCATATTGTCGGCTATCGGATGGCGGGTAAGTTGGGAGATTCTATAGCTGATTTTTCTGTGTTTAGCCTCTTTATCCGTGGGGCCGAGACGGAGCTCCACAGATATGCGACCGTTCAGCTCCGTTGTCTGCCACGCCCTATATCTCAATTATTAAAGATTACCTATTTACTTTTGCTTCTACAGTATTTATAATTTTTTTTTCTATTTACTATGTATTTACCTATGATAATGCTCAACATTTTAATTTAATGTTCTATGTAATTGCGATTTTCAATAAAATATAAATCTTATCCCAAACTTTTCTTTTTCAATATTATTGCTCACCTTATGCTTTGATCAGACTATGAATTTTCATATCCTTTTGCCAATCATTATATTAAATGTGCTTATTGTTGCAATCACATTTGAAAACAATGACATATTCCTAAATATGAAAATAAAGACATGTGCTTTTTTTACTGGTGCTTTATCTCATATTAACATACCTCCCAACTCTGGCATTTCTAGAAATGGGAACACCGGTGTGATCAGGGTAATGTGGGTGGGCAAGTGAAACGATAGCATTGTTGGCTCTGCCCAAAGGAGGCAGACCTGTCTTTAATGAGAGTGATTCCATCTGAATTACTAGCAGGTCAGCCTGGCGGGAATGCATGCCAATCATGTAAGGCCAGCCCACTGAAGGTAGATCGTGTAAGGAGCACAGTTTCAATTCACTCTGCAGGGTTGTCCTGAACATAGCATATGCACATTTAATGATGCAGGACTGTGGTGCCGAAATCAGGACATTTGGGAGGCCTGCCCTCTCTCGGTCTTTCCGCTCAACTGGTGACCTTCTCCTGTCTGCTGCTCGCACCCTTACTGCACTTTTCCCTTGGAACAGCCTGCCTACCCCTGTCAGACTCTCCCCTAGTTTTCAATCCTTTAAGAAGTCCCTCAAAGCCCATCTTTTCAGGATTGCTTATGGCCTCCAAGAGTAACTTCTATTTCTCAAACCTTCCTCTTGCTCTCTCCTATAGGACCACACTCCACTCTCACCTCCAGTTCTGCTACATTCCTACCACTTCTATTTGCTGTCTCTCTCAATACTCTTACTATTGTGTTTTTATACTCCACCTCCTCTAGACTGTAAGCTTGTTTGAGCAGGGTTCTCAACTACCTATTGTTCCTGTTACATTTTGTTATTGTCTCATTTGGTAAATTCCCCTCTTATTGTAAAGTGTAATAAGCTGGCACTATATAAATACCAATAATACTATGAATAAGATAAGAAATCTCCTATGAGGTAGTATATTTTCCTTAGCACAATTTCATCACTTTGACAAAATTAAATGTTTACTTTATCTAGATGAAGCCCTCCTCTATAAGTTTGTTGAACATAATTAGGCCCAGTACCCCAAAAGAAGTTGGACAACACTACCGTGTTTAGTAGATTTATTTGAATATCACCATTCTTTGTTTTATTTACCATTCTCCTAAAATTGTTAGAATTTGTATGTCCATATACCTATAGTACAGCAGCGTGGAACATGTGAATTTTGAATTGTAATGTAATTCCCTTTATAATCAGGATTTTGACATTAAAAACATTCATTAAATATATTATATTAATACAGCTGAACTAACACAAGAATGTAAAAGAGAACACAAACTATGTTTTTGTATTTCCCTTGTTAGTCATTTTATAAGCATCTCATTTATTGGTCTATAAATACATCTGCCTGTATGAGAAAGTCAGGCTCCCTGTCTGTGTCTGAAGGAAATTGAAGACTTGTTTTATGGTTAGTTTGGGGAGTTTTCTGTATTTGTATATAATGTTTCCATATTTGGAACCAGTCCTTTTAAAGAGTGTTTATTTCCGATTAAGTCTGCGTTCTTTCTGTAGTGCTCCATATACAGTAAAGATTTCAGTAACTCCACGGTTATAACTATTATGTTTTACTTATAACATATTTTGAAGAGCAGATATGCCCTTTATTTAGAGGTCAAATATATACCGAAAAAATTAAATAAAAAATAACAACCACAAAAAGTAATAATTAACCCAAAACGAATGCGTCATTGGAACTATCGTGCCACTGAAAACATAAATTAAGTATTTTTTTGATTGAGTCCATAGGATACAATACATGAAAGTTTACACAATACAGTTACTGTATAATAAAGGGATGCGTACACACTCACACACACAAAACAACATTACATTTATGAAATAGATCAAAGCCAACATTGAGCAGAGACCAAGAAAGTTTTAGATCTGCTGAGATTATAAAACAAAAATACTGGAACACGAACAAAGTACCATTCACAATGCGGATTCCGTCTGTTAATGCCAAAGGGCTGAGCAATGTGCTGTTTAACCTTTTTTGAAAGCTTAAGCTTTAATTTTATACTTTAGGAAGAGGGAATAAGGACATGTGTAATTCCAAATGTTATGCCATGAACTCGTCAAAGCAAGTTATTAACTTATCCAGACAGAAAGTCTTCTACTGCGCTCATTAAATGTCCTTTACCTGTTAATTTAAAGCAGCACTGTCATGCCACACTTACCTTTGTTAAATAGATTCTTCTTCTTCTCTCTCCGAATCAGGTTTTTTTATTTTTTTTATTTTCAATATTCTATACCCCTCATACAGAAGGCATTGTAAGGACTACTTTGTATTATTAAGTAGGGACTACGTAGTATTCTTCCTACATTTGACAATGCTTCACAAAGGGTGGAGCTTAAACTAGCGCCCCTTCCTTTGTCAAGCTCAATAGTCCTATAATTCTCAGTTGACCCTCGTTTTTAGAGCAGAGTATGGACAAATGAAGGAAAACGTAGTTTGTCACTGCCGATTAATTCTTGTATATTACATTTTGAGGTTAAGTATCAAAGGCGTGAAATATGTTCCATCACAAACCTAGTCACTAAATGTAAGAAGGTGCCCTGGACACCAGGGGCCGGGGTAGACAGCCCTGATCATCAGGCTAATGTCTTTTAAGTATTTTCCCCTTGGACTGTGCCAGGCTGTGTCAGTCCGTGGGGAGTAAAGAGGGAGGAGCTGGGGGCTGGTGCGACCACAACTAGGCTGCAGACGGCCGGAGGGAGACCTGTCAGTCTCCCTTCAAAATTTACATTAATTCCATCTGCATGCCCTGCCTCTGCAAGTAAGCTCGGCTCCTGAACATAGCTTCACCTCCCTACACAAGCCCCACCCCCGCACACAGGCTGCTGACCTCTCTGGAAAGAAAAGGACACAAAATGTCAACTTCACCTACCAGTACCAGGTAAGCTTTAGCCAATACAGTGATTGCGTCTGTGTGCCTGCTAGTGAATGAGCTTGTGTTTGTGTGTGTGTCAGTGAGCTTGTCTGTAGTGAGCATGTGTGTGTGAGCTTGTCTGTAGTGAGCATGTGTGTTTGTTAGCGAGCTTTTCTTTAGTGAGCATGTGTGTGTCAGTGAGTTTGTCTGTGGTGAGCATTTGTGTGTCAGTAAGCTTTCCTGTAGGGAACATCTGTGTGTCAGTGGGCTTGTCTGTAGTGATCATGTGTGCGTCAGTGAGCTTTTCTATAGTGAGCATGTGTGTGTGAGCTTGTCTGTAGTGAGCATATGTGTGTTAACAGATGTCATTTACTGCATTTTTCACAGAAATACTGGGGGAGAAGTTGTAATCCTGCCATTTTCTGCAATACTGAGTTTAGTGAAAGGACCAGTGGCATACTATGGAGGGGGCGGACTGCCGCGGGTGCCACTCACTTAGGGGGTGCCTGGTGTGCACATTGACAGGGACCGGGCTGCTTGCAGGAGTCTCAACATTCAGCAGCAGCATGTCCTCTGTTCTCGCTATCCACGAAAGCGTTGCTGTGGATCGCGAGAACAGAGGACATGCTGGTGCTAAATGTGAAGCGAATGTGTAGACTCCTGGGCCCCTTTTCACTAGACCACCAGGGAATGTAGTGGTCTAGTGAACAAACAATACACACACACTGCATACACAATAGACACACACTACGTACACACACTGCATATACACTGCATACACTCTATACACACAGACACTGCATTTTCTCACACACTGCATACACACTATATACACTGCATACAAAACTATACACACTATACACACACACACTGCATACACACTATACATACTGCATACACACTAAACACACACACACTGCATACATATACACACACTGCAAACACACTATACACACACACTGCATACACACTATTTACACACACTGCATACACATTATTTACACACACTGCATACACACTATGCAGACACACTGCATTCACTATATATACATACTGCATACACTACACACACACACACACACACTGCATACACTACACACATACACACTGCATAAAATACACAAACACATACACTACACAAACACACACTGCATACAATAAACACACACACTTATAATTGTGTGTCTGTGTATCTGTATGTGTGTCTTTGTATCTGTTTGTGTGTCTGTGTGTGTATATGTGTGTCAGTGTTTGTATCTGTGTGTCAGTGTATCTGTATGTGTGTCTGTGCCTATGTGTGTCTGTAAGTGTGTGTATTTGTAGCTATATGTGTGTTTGTATCTGTGTGTCTCCATCTGTATGTGTGTATGTGTGTCAGTGTTTGTCTGCATGACCGTGTTTCTATGTATCTGGACGTGTATACCTATGTATCTGTGTATCTGTATGTGCCAGTGTGTGCATCTGTGTGTCTATGTATCTGCAAGTTGCCAGTGTGTGTATATTTGAGTATATGTGCATACATCTAAACATTTCGCCAACACTACACACAAATACATCCCTGCATCCAAATATCAACACTACATAAAAACACTCCACCATATTAAAAAAAACACACTTCACAAAAATGCACGCCTGTATTCAAATGCCAACACTACATACAAACACACCCATACATTCACTCACACATACTTCATACAAAAACATGCTTACATTCAAACACACAAACACTGCTCAGTGCTAAATACATAAAAAATACAAACACTGCTCAATGCTAAATAAAAATTTTTAAATATACAGGTGATACTCGAAAAATTAGAATATCGTGCAAAAGTTCATTTATTTCAGTAATGCAACGTAAAAGGGGAAACTAGTATATGAGATAGACGCATTACATGCAAAGCAAGATAGTTCAAGCCATGATTTGTCATAAGTGTAATGATTATGGCTTACAGTTTATGAAAACCCCAAATCCACAATCTCAGTAAATTAGAATATTACATGCAATCAATTAAACAAGGAGTGTACATAGAACAATATCGGACCGCTGAAAAGTATAAGCATGCATATGGACTCAATAGTTGGTTTGGGCCCCTTTTGCAGCAATTACTGCCGAAATGCGCTGTGGCATGGAAGCTATCAGCCTGTGGCACTGCTGAGGTGTTATGGAATACCAGGATGCTTCAATAGCGGCCTTCAGCTCTTCTGCATTGTTCGGTCTCATGTCTCTCATCTTTCTCTTTGCAATGCCCCATAGATTCTCTGTGGGGTTATGGTCAGGCGAGTTTGCTGGCCAATCAAGCACAGTAATCCCACGGTCATTGAACCAGGCTTTGGTGCTTTTGGCAGTGTGGGCAGGTGCCAGATCCTGCTGGAAAATGAAGTCAGCATCCCCATAAAGCTCATCTGCGGAAGGAAGCACCAAAAGTGCTCCAAAATCTCCTGGTAGACGGCTGCATTGACCCTGGACTTAATGAAGCACAATGGACCAACACCAGCAGATGACATGGCTCCCCAAATCACTACAGACTGTGGAAACATCACACTGGACTTCAAGCATCATGCAGTGTGGGCCTCTCCATTATTCCTCCAGACTCTGGTTTTGTAGCGTTACTTACCTTATCCGGGGGCCGGCCGCGGTCCTCTCTTCAAGCCGCGCGCGGTCCTGCGGCTGCACGAGCCGCACGCGGCTCATCCGACTCTCCTAACAGGAAGACAGGCAGTGACCGCGAGATGCGGTCACGTGTCCCGCCTGAAGCTAAGAGCGCGCCGCGAGTCTCGGGCGCGCTCTTAAAGAGACAGTGGGAGCCTAAATTGCAAAAAGGCTCCCATTGGCTCCTGTCATGCCAATCACCCCATACACTTACCTTTTGGGGGTGTGGAAGTGACAGGAGCCAATCACATTAGTTTGGAGGCTACTTATACTTACCCTTTTCCCTTAGTTCCTTGCCCTATCGTGGTTTCTGCTACAGTTCCCTTTAGCGCTTGTTGTATTCAGTTGTGTTCCTCCGTATTTGACCTTGGCTTTGTATTCTGACTTCGTTTTTGCTTTATCCTTGTCTGTTCTGTTTGCCGGCTTGCTGATTCCTGTGTACCAGACCCTGGCTAGTTCTCGTTTACGCTGTCTCTTTGTGCCCTTGACCTCGGATCGTTCCTGACTCTGTACTTCTCCTATATACGTCGAGTCCGGCCACTCTAAGGTCCGGTAGACGTATCTCTCCTCTGTGCTGTCTTCTGTTTAGCTGGATCCTGCGTGTAAGGGTATATTCTCGTTACAGGTTTCCAAATGAGATGCAAAAGTTGCTCTCATCAGAAAAGAGGACTTTGGACCACTGCGCAACAGACCAGGGCTGTTTTTCTTTAGCCCAGGTAAGATGCTTCTGACGTTGTTTGTTGTTCAGGAGTGGCTTGACAAGAGGAATACGACATCTGAAGCCCATGTCCAGGATCCGTCTGTGTGTGGTGGCTCTTGATGCACTGACTCCAGCCTCAGTCCACTCCTTGTGAAAGTCCCCAACACTTTTGAAAGGCTTTTTCCTGACAATCCTCTCCAGGCTGCGGTCATCCCTGCTGCTTGTGCACCTTTTTCTTCCACACTTTTCCCTTCTACATAACTTTCTATTAATGTGCTTTGATGCAGCACTTTGGGAACATCCAACATCCTTCGTAAATTACCTTTTGGGGCTTTCCCTCCTTATGGAGGGTGTCAATGATGGTTTTCTGCACAATTGTCAGGTCAGTAGTCTTCCCCATGATTGGGATTCCTACTGAACAAGACTGAGAGGCCATTTAAAGGCGCATAAACCCTCTGCAGGTGTTATGGCTTACTTAGCTGATTAGAGTGGGACACCGTGAGCCTAGAATATTGTACCTTTTCACAATATTCTAATTTACTGAGATTGTGGATTTGGGGTTTTCATGACCTGTAAGCCATAATCATCGCACTTATGACAAATCACGGCTTGAACTATCATGCTTTGCATGTAATGCGTCTATCTCATATTAGTTTCCCTTTTATGTTGCATTAATGAAATAAATGAACTTTTGAACGATATTCTAATTTTTCGAGTATCACCTGTATAAAATCTGCCCTGGGTGCCAAATGCTCCAGGTACGCCCCTGGAAAGGATTAATCTTTAAAAAGATAGATGTCGAATTGAAAATTTGAAATTAAACAGATTTATTTCACATAATCCATAATTTGTCCATTCTTTTTAAGTCTTAAAGGGGTATTCCAAAGACCAAAACAACTTTTCCTCCTTGCATGTGTTGTACTCTGGGCCCTGTGATTTGAAATCCCGCTATGATGCTTTTAAAGAAACAATATAGCGTTAGGAATACAAAACTGTATTAAAAATAATTTAATTCCCTCTTACCACCATAACTCCCAGTTGGAAAAGGAGATACATATCGTTAGCAGGTAATTCCGCACATGTCAGACATCATAGTGTGCTGAATCTCTGAGATTCCTAGTAAATCGGGGGCGCCCAAATTTCCCAGACACCGGGCCAACCTCCTAAATGCAAGTACTGCTTGTTCTTGTCCAGATTGTCAGATTCTTGGACCATCATGAACCTGGATACCTGTATGTAAGGGAGGAAAAGAGGCCCCAAACATTTCTTAAACAGAGAGGAAAACTTATTTTTAGACACGTATACACATATTTATCCATATCAGAGTGAGTTCTTGTATCTCTTTATAGTCTGCTATTAGAAACGCACACCTGTCACAGCCATTGTATTCCGTACTCTCATGACCTCCCAGAACTGGCAGGCATACCATCTGAGGTCTATTACACAGTCCGGCTATCAAAGCAATCCCAGCGTTTCCCAGCGTCTGGAGCTGTTAACTGAAAACACATGACTTCTTGAACTACTTCCCAATACTGAAAACAATATAGTGTTACACATTGCATTATTCTGTGGAACTGAAATACCCATTGTTCTTCATCATCTGTTGTTCTCGCTTCCTCTTTATCTTTCACTCTCCATAGAAAATGAGAAACCATTGTTCTGACATCCAGTCACTTAAAAAAAACAGTATTTATGACTTTCTGTGTTTTATTGCACTGATACATTCAAAAACATCACATGCAGATTCACACAGGAAACAGAAAAAAAATGAAAAAGAAAAAAATAATAAAAAATATATATGTTTATTTATACCTAAAAAAACACAATTAAATGTATGTGCATATATATATATATATATACACATACCCTATATTTGGCTGGTCCTACTCTAACAGCCTAATGTCTGCTCTTATGAGATTAACCCACTTACTTGGGAAAAAATCAATCTGGGGCTCTTTGCAGTACAATGCTAAATAGGGCCCTGGGATGAGGCACCTGTAACCGGGAGGGGTGCAAAACCAAGGAGTTGGCTAGACTCACTGAAATATACACTGAACAAAATTATAAACGCAAAAATTTTGATTCTGCCCCCATTTCTCATGAGCTGAACTCAAAGATTTAAGACTTTTTCTATGGATACAAAAGGAAATACTGCTCTCAAATACTGTTCACACATCTGTCTAAATCTGTGTTAGTGAGCACTTCTCTTTTAACAAAATAATCCATCCACCTCCCAGGAGTGGCATATCAAGATGCTGATTAGACATCAGGATTTTTGCACAGGTGTGCCTTAAGCTGTCCACAATAGAAGATTTCTACAATCAGGGAAGAGATCTCTAGCCTCTCTCCCTCCCCTTCCAATACATCACCCAACCCCACTCCCTCTGCTGTTCTATGCTCATTCGCACCTACTACAACGGAAGAGTTTTCTGCTCTGCTCCGGTCCTACTGCCCCACCACCTGTTCCCTCGATCCTATTATCCTCATACTTCATCCACACTCTGTCTCCCTCTCTTTCACTTCCTCTCACTAAAATTTAAATCTCTTCCTTTCCTCCGGCACATTTCCTTCCCCCTTCTAGCATGCAACCATAACGCTGATTCTGAAAAAGCCAAACCATGACCCCAACTCCCCAGCCCTATATCGCTATTGCCATTTGCCTCCAAGGTCCTTGAGAGAGTTGTGTATGCGAGATTGACAGACTTCCTCGAATCCAACTCTCTGCTTGAACGCTTCAGTCTGGATTCCGCGCTCGTCACTCTTTGAAACAGCTGTGACCAAAGTATCCAACAATTTAATCGCCGCTAAATCTCGTGGCCATTACTCTATCCTAATTCTCCTTGATCCTTCTGCTGCCTTTGACACTGTTGATCATGAACAGCTTCTTCTTATTCTCCGTAATCTCGGTCTACCTGTCTTCTCCTGATCTCTCTCCGCCCATCTTGACTCATGTCTCTGACTGCCTCTCCGCGATTTCCAACTGGATGGCTGCTTACTTCCTTAAACTCAACCTGTCCAAAACAGAACTTCTGGTCTTTACTCCCTCAAGTGTTTATACTCCCGTGCCTGTCTCCCTCCAAGTCAACGGCGACACCATCACCTCTACCTCGCAGGCTCGCTACCTAGGTGTTCTCTTTGACTCCGATCCCTCCTTCACCCCTCATGTCCAGTCGATCGCCAAATCCTGCTGCTTCCATCTCAAAAACATAGCTCGCATCCGCCCTTATTTAACACCAGACGCAGCTAAGGTGCTGGTCCATGCCATTGTCCTTTCTCGCCTTGACTACTGCAATCCCCTTCTCAGTGGTCTTATGTGTTCCCAGATTGCACAGCTGCAATCTATAATGGATGCGGAGGCGAGGCTTATTTTCCTGTCCACCCACACCTCCCACGCCTCTCCTCTCTGTTAGTCCCTACATTGGCTTTCACTTAGATATAGGGCTCAATTTAAGATTCTGGTGCTAGCTTACAAGTCCCTACATAATGCTGCTCCAACCTACCTATCCTCCCTAATACACAAATTTGTCCCGTCGAGGCCCCTGTGCTCTGCCGAAGACCTACACCTATCCTCTGTCCGTACTCCCACATCTGATGCTCACCTCCAAGACTTCTCCAGCTGTCAAAAATAACCTACTAAGTTATCTGTGATTACATTTCTAGAAGCCTATTTCATTACCCCTACTTATACCCTTTGTGTCACTATACCTTACTCCCTCTAGCATGTAAGCTCATTGAGCAGGGCCATCAACCCCTCTGTTACTGTGCTTCCATTTGTCTGGTTACAATTATGTGTCTGTTAGTCCACCCATTGTACAGCACCAGGGCCTCCATCAGGGGGTGACAACCATAACGGTTGTCACGGGCCCAGCGGCCCTGGGGGGCCCGGCCACCCGGGCCCCACGTGTAGCGCACGCTGATGGGGCCCATCGGGTGGCCCACTCACTTAGGGCCACCCGATGGGCCGTGTATCTTCAGGGGCCCGGTCAGCGCTGCGGCCGTGCAATAGTGCGACCGGGCCCCTTTAAAAAAATCTCAGCCGCAAAGTACTGCTGGGAGGAAGTAGCCGTCACTTCCTCCCAGCTCCCTCCCCTCCCCTCAGCGCCGCGCGGGAGAGAAGAAAGACCAGCCGCTGGAGCCACGCCGACTACCATCAGCCACAGCCTTCCACCTGCAAAAAAAGGTAAGAAAAATTAGCTGTATTTGTGTATGTCAGTATGTCTGTATGTATGTTAGTGTGTCTGTATGTATGTCAGAATGTCTGTATGTATGTCAGTATGTCTGTGTGTATGTTAGTATGTCTGTATGTCTGTCAGTATGTCTGTATGTCTGTCAGTATGTCTGTATGTATGTCAGAATGTCTGTGTGTATGTCAGTATGTCTGTATGTCTATCAGTATGTCTGTGTGTATGTCAGAATGTCTGCGTGTATGTCAGTATGTCTGTATGTCTATCATTATGTCTGTATGTATGTCAGAATGTCTGTGTGTATGTCAGAATGTCTGCGTGTATGTCAGTATGTCTGTATGTCTATCAGTATGTCTGTATGTATGTCAGAATGTCTGTGTGTATGTCAGAATGTCTGTGTGTATGTCAGTATGTCTGTGTGTATGTTAGTATGTCAGTATGTCTGTCAATATGTCTGTGTGTATGTCAGTATGTCTGTGTGTATGTCATTATGTCTGTATGTATGTCAGTATGTCTGTGTGTATGTCAGAATGTCTGTATGTATGTCAGTATGTCTGTATGTATGTCAGTATGTCTGTATGTATGTCAGTATGTCTGTGTGTATGTCAGAATGTCAGTATGTCAGTATGTATGTCAGAATGTCTGTGTGTTTGTCAGTATGTCTTTATGTATGTATGTATGTGTGTATGTATGTGTGTGTCTGTATATGTGTATGTGTGTATGGATATCAGTATATATGAATGTATGTATGTATGTCTGTCAGTATGTCTGTATATATGCGTGTATGCCAGTATGCCATTATGAATGTATGTCTGTGTATGTATGTGTGTATGGATGTCAGTGTCTGTATGAATGTGTGTATGGATGTCAGTGTCTGTATGAATGTATGTTTGTCAGTATGTCTGTATGTATGTCTGTGTGTAGGTATGTAATGTCGGTGTATGTATGTGTAAGTCCTCATGCATGTGTGTCTGTATGTATGTTAGTATGTGTCACTATGTATGCCTGTGTGTCTGTATATGTGTATATGTCTCAGTATGTGTGTGTCAGTACGTATGCCTATATGCGTGTATGTCTGTTTCAGTATGTGTGTCTGTTAGTATGCATCTTTGTGTGTGTATGTGTGTCTGTGTCCTTTTGTATCAGTGTGTGTTTTTGTGTCTGTGTGTGTATTCCTGTGGGCGGGATTTGGAGGCAGACCCTGTGGGCGGGATTGGAGGCGGGCCCCAGACCCTGAGCTGAGTTAGGGGCCCCAAAATGTCTGGCGGCGGCCCTGTACAGCACTATGGAATTTTGCTGGTGCTATATAAATAATAAAATAATAATAATTATATGATCATACATTGATGTTGTGGCAGACTTATGCAATGTATTATCATATAATGTAACTAACCCCCCATTATTTTTGCCTAGATTAGGTGTTTTGTTTTTTTAAACTAATAAAATCTGTCAACATTGAAGTTGCTGTTTAGTGGATAGGTGAGTGCACTGGATCTTGTGTATTGCATAAATTGGCCCCCAGCAGCACCCCCTTTACAGGGAGTGCAGAATTATTAGGCAAATTAGTATTTTGACCACATCATCCTCTTTATGCATGTTGTCTTACTCCAAGCTGTATAGGCTCGAAAGCCTACTACCAATTAAGCATATTAGGTGATGTGCATCTCTGTAATGAGAAGGGGTGTGGTCTAATGACATCAACACCCTATATCAGGTGTGCATAATTATTAGGCAACTTCCTTTCCTTTGGCAAAATGGGTCAAAAGAAGGACTTGACAGGCTCAGAAAAGTCAAAAATAGTGAGATATCTTGCAGAGGGATGCAGCACTCTTAAAATTGCAAAGCTTCTGAAGCGTGATCATCGAACAATCAAGCGTTTCATTCAAAATAGTCAACAGGGTCGCAAGAAGCGTGTGGAGAAACCAAGGCGCAAAATAACTGCCCATGAACTGAGAAAAGTCAAGCGTGCAGCTGCCAAGATGCCACTTGCCACCAGTTTGGCCATATTTCAGAGCTGCAACATCACTGGAGTGCCCAAAAGCACAAGGTGTGCAATACTCAGAGACATGGCCAAGGTAAGAGGCTGAAAGACGACCACCACTGAACAAGACACACAAGCTGAAACGTCAAGACTGGGCCAAGAAATATCTCAAGACTGATTTTTCGAAGGTTTTATGGACTGATGAAATGAGAGTGAATCTTGATGGGCCAGATGGATGGGCCCGTGGCTGGATTGGTAAAGGGCAGAGAGCTCCAGTCCGACTCAGACGCCAGCAAGGTGGAGGTGGAGTACTGGTTTGGGCTGGTATCATCAAATATGAGCTTTTGGGGCCTGTTCGGGTTGAGGATGGAGTCAAGCTCAACTCCCAGTCCTACTGCCAGTTTCTGGAAGACACCTTCTTCAAGCAGTGGTACAGGAAGAAGTCTGCATCCTTCAAGAAAAACATGATTTTCATGCAGGACAATGCTCCATCACACGCGTCCAAGTACTCCACAGCGTGGCTGGCAAGAAAGGGTATAAAAGAAGAAAATCTAATGACATGGCCTCCTTGTTCACCTGATCTGAACCCCATTGAGAACCTGTGGTCCATCATCAAATGTGAGATTTACAAGGAGGGAAAACAGTACACCTCTCTGAACAGTGTCTGGGAGGCTGTGGTTGCTGCTGCACGCAATGTTGATGGTGAACAGATCAAAACACTGACAGAATCCATGGATGGCAGGCTTTTGAGTGTCCTTGCAAAGAAAGGTGGCTATATTGGTCACTGATTTGTTTTTGTTATGTTTTTGAATGTAAGAAATTTATATTTGTGAATGTTGAGATGTTATATTGGTTTCACTGGTAAAAATAAATAATTGAAATGGGTATATATTTGTTTTTTGTTAAGTTGCCTAATAATTATGCACAGTAATAGTCACATGCACACACAGATATCCCCCTAAAATAGCTATAACTAAAAACAAACTAAAAACTACTTCCAAAAATATTCAGCTTTGATATTAATGAGTTTTTTGGGTTCATTGAGAACATGGTTGTTGTTCAATAAGAAAATTAATCCTCAAAAATACAACTTGCCTAATAATTCTGCACTCCCTGTATACATGTTCAAGTGAGTGCAGCCCCCTGGTTTCATATATATATATATATATATATATATATATATATATATATATATATATATATATATATATATATACATACACCTTTAAAATAAATAAATACATTTACTGGTAACCCAAAACCAGGACAGATTCCTCAGTGCAGCCCTACCCTCCTTCTGTGAGGTCATCAAGCTTGATGATCTATATCCAAGCAAGTGCTTCAAATCCAATGCTTCTCTATTGAATCCAATACTTCTAGAGCATAGTTTGTACTCTACCAGTTGTATTATTGATTCAATACTTGATTTTAATTGTTTTGTAAGCCCCTAATCTTTTTCTGACAGCCACTAGAGGTGCAAAGTGTAACATTGAAACATAGAATGTTACTGTGGCAGACTGCCTGGTACCCTGACTGAGAACCTCTGCCAAGTATGCTCGTCTGCTATCACCGGGA
This sequence comes from Pelobates fuscus, assembly GCF_036172605.1. Classification (NCBI taxonomy): domain Eukaryota; kingdom Metazoa; phylum Chordata; class Amphibia; order Anura; family Pelobatidae; genus Pelobates; species Pelobates fuscus. The sequence continues at coordinate 376,257,360 of NC_086317.1, read as the reverse complement.
CACCAGCAGCTCTCCAGCCCATAGACACCGCAGCGTTGCCAGGGTCTTGCCATCGTTTCCCACCCTTGAACACGGTCCTGGATAGAGCTTTAAGTGATTAAGTTCTTCTGCAAAGAATAAAGCAGTATAGCTGGTCCACCTAAACACTAGTCGAGGCTGAGTGAAGGGTGAAAAGGAACTGATTTATTCAGTCCAAGTTGCCTGCTCATATACACAACCCCCAGCAGAATGTCTCCATTCATACTTACAGTAACCCTGCCCAGGAGTCTGAATCTGGGAGATAAGTAAGTTTGCCTATGCTTAAACTAATTATCTCCCAGACACACGGGGTACTAACATAAAAACACCCCAAAACATATAAAAAAAAAGATAGGAACAACACAAGTCCTACATCCCCAAATAGCCCTGATCTGAGCGCCCAAGTTGTCCAAATAGTGCTCAGATCCATGCAGTGTAGGGGAATCGCCACCGAGGCAAAGTTCTGACACATGTGGTCCTATGCCCAAAAATAGATCCACGGCGATTAGTGCTTTTGCCGGTTAACTTTCTGGAGTTCCTGTGGACGAACTTCGGGGTACTCCTCCTGGATCTCAGGGAGCGTTTGTTCCATACAGTCTTGGGCACCTTCCCTCCAAAAAGCACTCTTTTGGCGAGTCAGTAAGGGGGTCAATACACAGGATCAATATGGCCGGGAACTGCAAGGTCACATAGCTGAAAACGCTTCCAGAGTGATCGCTGTTAAGTACCGCTGAAGTGTTTGTGGGTTGGTTTGTGCGAACGACTGCCAAGGAGCGAGCTTTCAGCTGAATTCGGGAGAGGGAAGGTACCAAATCAGAGGAACTGAGGAGAAGTCTCTTGGAGAAGCCGGGCAGGTTAAGTCCCGAACAAGGTCTTTGGATACGGCCCATGTAAGAGGCTAGCTAGCAGGCTCCTCCAGGAACTCATAGCATAGGCACGTTTGCCACAGTGACAGCAGATAAGAACCATTTGGGCCATCTAGTCTGCCCAATTTTCTTAATACTTTCATTAGTCCCTGGCCTTATCTTATATCTAGGGTAGCAGTACTGTTTCTCAGAAATGGCATTGCTTTCGTTTGTAAGGCTGCAGGGACAGCATCTATTATTATTATTATTATTATTATTAGCACTTATCTAGCCCCAACATATTTTGCACTCTGCAGTACTTTACAGCAAGATAACAACCTATTAAATATATGCCCCAAAATCCTTCCACTAAAATTAATATATTTTGGTGCTTAGTTTGCCTCTTATGCAAAGCTCAATACAGCTCCAAAGAAAAATGGTAGATATTTTTTAATGTTGTAAAGGAAAGCCAGTGTTATCACTTTCTTATGCAAGTCATGAAAATGAAGATGTATCGTGCATTTGGTATCATGCAGTACACTTCTCACCCATACTGCTTTTTGTCACGGTTTCCTATTACTGTCTATGGTGCATACTCGACTAGTGCATTTGATTTCAAATAAATTGCAATTTGTTTGAATTTTGGCTGATTGTCAGGTTGACCAAATTCCATAACTCCTAGCCTATCACTGTATCTGTAAACGTATAACCATATAAATATTATATATATATAATTTGTAGTACAGCGACAGGCTTATTTTGACTTTGTTTGGTTCGTCCGTTCCAAATAATTTCCATGGACAGAATTCTGAGGAGCTGAAATGCTGCAGCAATGAAATTCAGTAATCTGAATTAAAAATGATTTTTACACAAGTCGACATTTTCACAAACAAATATTTCCACTGTGCACAAATCAAGTGCAGATTGTCACCATCTAAGACAGTAAGGTGACATACAATGTGTTAGTTAAAATCATTGTATAATTTAAACGTTCATGAATTACTGTCAAAGTTTAGTTTAGACTTAAACAAGGGGGTGGTAACCAAGATAGATAATAAATTTGGGCAGCTACATGCCAGCAAGCGACTTGGCAAATAGGAAAAATAACTAAAAATATATAGCATTTGCACTCCACAAATAATTAGAGGAAACAAACGTTCCTATAAAAGATATATACCTTTAATAAAAAATACCAGCTAAAACAATGAAAAACAATTACCCTAGATGTAATTGATAACTCTTAGGTGGGACATATAACACAATAAATAAACGATGTATTCAATTCTAACATTGGTTCATAACATATACTTCCCAAAAACTGCAACAGTTTCAATTAATACAGAAGCGGTATGTTGCGGTCCAAAGGGAAAGTAGATGTGAACCCAAAGGGGGTTGAGAAACTAAATGTTGCAAATCTTAGTGAGAAACCCTTTTAATAACATTGCATGTAAATTGTATAAAAACTGTAGGTAATGTAAGATATTGGATAAATACCATTATCTAAGAGAAAAATATCAAATAAATGTACAAAAACAACAATAATATTTGTATTGAAAAGTATAAAAAAATATAATAAAAACGTTCAAAAAAATATGGATAAAAAAAAAATACAAAAGGTAACGGGTGATATAACAGATGTAAAAGTACCTGACCTCACGGGTGCCCCCCAAAAAACGAGGTGACAATCCAAATGATTCAAAAATAGAAACAGCAGTTCTAAGATCAAAATGTGGTGATAAAAAAACTGTTTCCCAAAGTTTAGTTTACATACATTATTTCCAGGATACTATATATTAATTTAAATAAAAACAAAATAAACATAAAACATATATGTAATCCATGTCTCTGACCCTTTTATTGGCATCTAGCCTATTAAGATTGTAAGCCGCCATAGGTCCCACCTGGGTTCATTACTAGCCGAGTCATTACATGTGCATCATACTATATGTCAAGGTTCAATTATTGAATAATATCAAAAGAAAACTCAAAGCCTAGTGCTGTGACAGAATATCTGTAAGGAAACTCAATGTTAACATTATTTCTACTTAATTTTGCTTCATTAATACCCTCTCATAAATACACAGTTAGACAGATGTTTTCTGCTTACTTATATTTCTCATTTAAGCTCTGGAAAAACTACAAGAGTTGCAATTATACAATATACGCATCTCCCTAAAAATGGCAATTATATGATAATAAAAGTACTAATTAAATAACTTTTTTAAATGTATTTATATCCGAAGGTTTGTGGCTCATATGGGAAAATTGCTAATACGACAATTTAAAGAGTTATATTTGGCAAGGGCTTACCAGTTGTACAGCTGTCAAAACATTGCAGGTGACCTCACTGTTACATTTTGCTGAAAAGTCAAAAAATCTGTTGAGTTGCTGAAACAGGGATCAGTTTTATAAGTATATGTGTCTCAATAAAGGTTAATCTCAGTTATTTTTTCCTTAGTTTTTAAATATGTAGAATAGAAATCAACCACTAAACCATAAATGCCTAGCCGATGGGCTCTACATGAGTCTATATTTTCTGTATGAAGCTGTGAATTTTATGGCAAGACAGGAGGCTTCAAATTTGCTTTACCTTCTTTATTGAAAACCTCTAGCAGCAAATAAATAGTTAACAGAACTTTTTCAAACAACCAATCAGAACAAAATAACAGCAGTATGAAATCCCTCAGTGAGACCCTCCCACTTCCTCTGTGTTGGCTGCTTCCTCCAGGTGAGCACTGTCCAACTCAGAGAGTGTGTCTGCTCTGGGTTCTTTTGTGTATTTATTTGCATTGTTACTGCTTATTTTGTGTTTATTATTGGGGCTGCTTTTTTGTGTGTGCCCTTTTGATTTATGTGCGGATCTGGGCTCCTTGGGTGCTACCTGGCCTTTGGGTTTCCCAGGGGACCCCTCCTGCCATCCCTCGCGCTGCCCGCACCTGTGCCACCCCCCTCTCCCCTGTTTTTTCGGCCTTCCCGGCTCCTATCGCCACTCCCGGCCGCTTTTCTGAGCCCCACTCGCTGTACACAGACTGCTTGCGGCTTTAGTTTGGACACCCGCGACTCCACGTAGCGGCTCACGTTCGCGGCCGCGATGGTCATTTTGTTGGAGCCGAGGTGGACACCTTTTTGGTGTCGTGTGCTTCACGAAGGAGTTGAACCAACACATTTCTGTTTATACGTCTCTCAACTATACACAGATGTCTCTCAAACCGTGTCCGGAGGCAGGATCAATTTTGTCGAACCTCCGAGACAGGTCACCATGCCGATACGCATGGCCAAAGAGGCGTTAGATCTGGCTCATTTAGACAATTTATCCCTGCTGGAAAAAGGCTCAGTGGAGTGGGCGTCTAGCCCACCTCCCTTTTTGAGCAATATCTCCCTTGAATGGAAGAAGACAAGGGACTTCCATCCTGTTATCAATCTGCATGCCCTCAACGCGTATGTCGTCTATCAACTTTTCAAGATGGAGGGCATCCATCTCCTCAGAGACCTGCTCTGTGAGGGTGATTGGTTCTCTCAACTGAATCTGAGGAAAGCCTACCTCACGGTCCCGATCCATCTCATTCAGGACCTGGGATACGCCCTCATTGTGGAAAAATTGGAATTGGTTCCCTCTCGGTGGGTCCAGTTTCTGGGTTTCGTGTTGGATTTGTTTCAGGCGGTGCTCCAACTTCGATGTCCAAGGTGACCACCTTCGGGAAGGATATCCGACGCCTGCTCAGCGACACGACAGGGTTCCTGGGAGGTGTCAGGCCTATCATGGTTAGAAAGTTACTGTGTGACTTTTGGGCGTCTGGCACCAGAAGTTCATACCTGCACGCCTGGCGATCCTGGCATGGCTGGTGTCTGGAGAGATGTTTGGATCCCTTTACGGCCCCTATCATGGCAGACCCCTACCTCTCGCTATTCCTCATTTTGGGTTGTATCGATTGTTTTGCGATTCCTTGAGGAGTGTTCTAATAACAGGGATTTTCCTTTGAGCCAGCTTTCCGCTTAGCTGGATCTCCTGTTCAGTCTTGTACCTTTTCGTCACATTTCTGATGTTTGTGCTTCTGATGTAGAATCTTTCTCCTTCTCACCAGATGGTGTGTCTGTTTCTATTTCACACAGGACGAGATCTTATTTGTCTTCTGGGTTCCCTACTCTCCAGATAGGCCACGTCTCTGTGTGGCATGTTACCTACGGACGTATATATGCAGGACCTCGTCCTTTCGCCCCCTTCTGCTTATGGGCAGCTGGATTTAAATTAATTTTTGTAGGTATTCCTGAGCCACAACCAATACGTGTTGCCATAATTAATGTGTTAGTTATGTGTCAAATACATCTTGTACTGAAACTTTTTCTAAGAAATAACTTGTTAGCGTAGGGGATACGACATAGGACTGTAATAATGACAATAGATTGGGAAGCATGACAAGATAATGATATAACAGGATAATAGACAATAAGTACAGAAAACAATTAAGATTATTGTGAGAAAGAAGTCAATATAAATGGCAGCATCAAAAGGAAAATGTAGTAGATAATCACACCGAAAGTATACAGCACTAAAAAGAATATATTAACATCAATTCTGGGTGCAACGTGATAAATGGTGAGATACATCCTGTTGGTTTCCATGGTGATATCTCTTAATTTAAATGAGCACTTTCCCCCAGAATATTACCTGATTTTGTCTTGTTAAATCTCCCCCCAAATCCTACTGTAACACCACATTTCACACATTGCACCTCACAAGAACACTGTGTCTGTCAGTGAATGTGTGTCAGTGTGTGTCTGTCAGTGAATGTGTGTGTCTGTCTATCAGTGTGTGTCTGTCAGTGAATGTGTGTGTCTGTGAATAAATGAGTGTATGTCTGTCAGTAAATGTGTGTGTCTGTAAGTGAATGTGTGTGTGTCTGTCAGTGAATGTGTCTGTCAGCAACTGTGTGTGTGTGTCAGTGTAAGCCAGTCAGTGATTGTGTGTGTCTGTGAGTGAGTGTGTATCTGTTAATGAGTGTATGTGTCTGTCTGTTGGTATATGTTTGTGAGTGTGTGTCTGTTAGTGGGTGTATGTGTCTGTCAGTGAATGTGTGTGTCTGCCAGTGTATCTGTCAGTGAGTGAGTGTGTATGTCATTGCGTGTTTGTCAGTGAATGTATATGCCTAATAACCAATGTGTGAGCGCTAAAATCCCATGCAGATAGTATGGCAGCGTTCAAAAATACAATGCACAAAAATTGTGAAAAGCAAAACAATAATTACCAAAAAGAACGCGCTACATTAATCTGCAAACATAAAGAAACAAATAATAGTGCAGACCATCTGGTAATAGAAATATGGAGAAAAGGAGTTGTATGAAAAAAACTCACACGTCCCAGAGCCCTATCACCCCTGGCTCTGGGTTTGAAATGCTCCTTGGGAGAGGGGATGTTCCCACACTGCAGGATAATCCAAAGGATATGTCCACTGATGATTCTGTAGTGCTGTGTATAAAAGGAAGAAGGGCAGGACCCCCAATTGAATAATATCACAATGAGGTTTATTGTACAAAAAGGTTAAAAACCCTTACTTTGGATGTGGTGGGTATAGGCTCGCAGAGTCACCCACATAAAAGCATAAAACAAATATACTTGAAAACGCTTCCTGGTTGTAGTCCAGTCACGTGATCGCTTCCGGGTCCGCCCTCCAATGACGTCCGTGTGGCGCGTTTCGCCCGCCTCCACACGCTTCTTCCGACGACGTCAGGGGGTTCCAGTCTTCTTTTTAAGTTCATAGTGCCGCCCTTCTCTCACCCCATTGGCCGGGGGGCGTGGTTTCGCACGATCTTTTTTCCAATCATTCAATTACACAATTGTAAACTTCGTTCTACTAAAATAGACTTAACCCCTTCCAGCAACCACACTAAATTGATTATATTCAGTGCAACATATTAAAAACAGAATCATCAAAGTGCTATTGATCACAGTTATTTCAAATATATACATAGACCATATCCAAGTTATTCAACATAGTAATTCTAGAAAAAATTATCAAAGAGACATCTTCTTACTTCGTTAAGTTATGTCTTTACATTCCATAAGTATACGTAATAAATATTACACAAGGGTAATCAATTCTAAATAAAAATTACGTAAAAATAGTCAGTTCTAGATAAAAGGGAGAACATTTGCTTTTCCAGTATCATCTAAAACAGACAATACAAATCTATACTTATACTTATTTCGAAAATACTCAATTCTTATGCTCAATATAAACTGGCAGTTTTATAAGATGCCTGCTGAGTGAAAAAAGAGGAGTTAGAAAAGAGCAAAAGAAGCATAATAATTTGTTCACAGAAAATGACAGACTTCAAATTCTCCGTTTAAACCCCTAGGGAACAACGATTTCAATTTAAACACCCACCTCATTTCATGTTTTGACAATTTATTGTCCAGATTTTCACCCCTCCAATAGAATAGACTCTTTCTATCCCAATAAATTGTAATTTGGTAACATCTCCCTGATGTTTATGAATGAAGTGGGAGGATAGGGGGTGCTCCTTAAAACCTCTTTTTATGTTACGCACATGCTCTTCAATACGGATATGCACTTGCCGAGTAGTTTTACCGACATAGTGCATATTGCACGGGCATGTAAGAACATAAATACAGTTAGTGGTGTGACAAGTTATCAATTGTTTCACACTATATACTTGTTGTGTATTCCCCCCTACCAGTTCTTTTTTGACACACTTAGGGGCTCCCGTGGTTCTACACGCCAAGCAGTACCCACAATATTTGGAGAATCTGACTGGTATCCCTTAAATAGGCTTTCGTTTCTTTAACTAGAGGCTGCAGACATAAGTCAATATACTCCGACAAGGGGGCTGACACCGAACCTATCCCAGAGATAATGGGCCTCCCTGGTGGATCATTTACAGGGGGATACCAAGTATTAAGAGCCACCTGGTAAAGAGTAGCCTTAAACAAGAAAATCCAAATAAGAACTTCCTAAATAAGGATGTGTGTTTTTTCCAATGTGGGTACTGCTTGGCGTGTAGAACCACGGGAGCCCCTAAGTGTGTCAAAAAAGAACTGGTAGGGGGGAATACACAACAAGTATATAGTGTGAAACAATTGATAACTTGTCACACCACTAACTGTATTTATGTTCTTTCATGCCCGTGCAATATGCACTATGTCGGTAAAACTACTCGGCAAGTGCATATCCGTATTGAAGAGCATGTGCGTAAAATAAAAAGAGGTTTTAAGGAGCACCCCCTATCCTCCCACTTCATTCATAAACATCAGGGAGATGTTACCAAATTACAATTTATTGGGATAGAAAGAGTCAGTAGAAATTGGAGGGGTGAAAATCTGGACAATAAATTGTCAAAACAAGAAATGAGGTGGGTGTTTAAATTGAAATCGTTGTTCCCTAGGGGTTTAAACAGAGAATTTGAAGTCTGTCATTTTCTGTGAACAAATTATTATGCTTCTTTTGCTCTTTTCTAACTCCTCTTTTTTCACTCAGCAGGCATCTTATAAAACTGCCAGTTTATATTGAGCATAAGAATTGAGTATTTTCGAAATAAGTATAAGTGTAGATTTGTATTGTCTGTTTTAGATGATACTGGAAAAGCAAATGTTCTCCCTTTTATCTAGAACTGACTATTTTTACGTAATTTTTATTTAGAATTGATTACCCTTGTGTAATATTTATTACGTATATTTATGGAATGTAAAGACATAACTTAACAAAGTAAGAAGATGTCTCTTTGATAATTTTTTCTAGAATTACTATGTTGAATAACTTGGATATGGTCTATGTATATATTTGAAATAACTGTGATCAATAGCACTTTGATGATTCTGTTTTTAATATGTGGCACTGAATATAATCAATTTAGTGTGGTTGCTGGAAGGGGTTAAGTCTATTTTAGTAGAACGAAGTTTACAATTGTGTAATTGAATGATTGGAAAAAAGATCGTGCGAAACCACGCCCCCGGCCAATGGGGTGAGAGAAGGGCGGCACTATGAACTTAAAAAGAAGACTGGAACCCCCTGATGTCGTCGGAAGAAGCCTGTGGAGGCGGGCGAAACGCGTCACACGGACGTCATTGGAGGGCGGACCCGGAAGCGATCACGTGACCGGACTACAACCAGGAAGCGTTTTCGAGTATATTTGTTTTATGCTTTTATGTGGGTGACTCTGCGAGCCTATACCCACCACATCCAAAGTAAGGGTTTTTAACCTTTTTGTACAATAAACCTAAGTGTGATATTATTCAATTGGGGGTCCTGCCCTTCTTCCTTTTATACACAGCACTACAGAATCATCAGTGGACATATCCTTTGGATTATCCTGCAGTGTGGGAACATCCCCTCTCCCAAGGAGCATTTCAAACCCAGAGCCAGGGGTGATAGGGCTCTGGGACATGTGAGTTTTTTTCATACAACTCCTTTTCTCCATATTTCTATTACCAGATGGTCTGCACTATTATTTGTTTCTTTATGTTTGCAGATTAATGTAGCGCGTTCTTTTTGGTAATGAATGTATATGCCTCTCCATGTAGTGATGCAGAACATCACTACAGATCAAATATAAAACATGTCAGCAGCACATTCACTGTCACCCTGGAAGATAATGTATCTGGGTGCTGTGCATCCTATGCAGCTGCCGTAGCTCACTAATGAAATAGATCACAGAGTGAGTCTAAATAAATATCAAGAGGATGGATTGTGTTTTTTTCAAAATAATTTTGTCTTTGGATGGACTATGGATAGATTTATCAGAAAGGTCATTTGTGGGGTTGAGTGAATCTAGTTTTGCTTCACACTCACACTTACTATTTTTGTAACCTAGCAAGACACCTGTAGGAATAATTTAATTCTTTTTTCTTTACACATATTTACATAGGACCGGAGAGCCCTGATAACTTTAAACAAGCTTTAATGAGTTCATTTGTAAAGTAATACAAAGTGAGCAAGATATTACTTTGCTGCAGAGGGATTTAGATAGGGTATTGTCATGCATGAAAAAGGGCATTCATTCTCGGGATGAGAATATCATTTTGCCTCTTTATAAATCACTGGTAAGACCACATATTGAATATGCTGTGCAATTTTGGGCACCTTTTCTAAAGAAGGATATTATGGCACTAGAAAATGTGCAGAGGCGGGCTACAAAATTAATTTAAGGAATGGAACATATCAGCTATGAAGAAAGGTTAACAAATGTAAACCTCTTTAGTTTAGAAAAACGTCTCCTGAGAGGGGATATGATAACATTATACAAATATATTCGGGGCCAATACAAACCATTGTGTGGAAATCTATTCACAAACCGGACTTTACATAGGACACGAGGTCATGCGTTTAGACTGAAAGAAAGACGATTTCGACTAAGGCAAAGGAAAGGTTTTTTTTACTGTAAGAACAATAAGGATGTGGAATTCTCCGCCTGAAGAAGTGGTTTTATCAGAGTCCATGCAGATGTTCAAATAGCAACTGGATGCACACTTGAAAAAACAGAATATTCAAGGATATAATCTTTCAATGTAGGGTAATAACTGCTTGATCCAAGGATAACTCTGACTGCCATTCTGGGGTCAAGAAGGAATTTTTTTCCTAGTTTGTTGCAAAGTTGGAAGTGCTTCAAACTGGCTTTTTTTGCCTTCTTTTGGATCAACCGCAAAAAAACTAATGTGAGGAAGGCTGAACTTGATGGACGCAAGTCTCTTATCAGCTATGTAAAATTTTTAAATTTCATGTATCAATAATTTTTGTAGAGCTCTTGAGGCTCATTTTCAAAAAAGGGTGAAGCATATCTAGATTATAGTATATGGGATGAAAGACTGTGATGCTTAATCTCAACTTTTCTTGTGAAAAGCTGGAAATATAAACTATATGAAATAGATTACCTTAGAGTCTCTGAAAATGAAAGCGTTTTATGTGGCAAATCATGAAGATATATTACAAAATAGGTTGAGGCTTATTCACTGAGCAGATACTTATTATTATTATTATTTTAAATAACTTGGATATTGTAAATTTTAGGCCACAATAGCCAACTCCAAAAATGTGTTTGGTTATTTTGATCTAAAATTTTGATTAACCTGATTAATTTCTGACCGTTCCTGGTTTAGTAAATACTCCTGTTTGTCTTTCGAGTATTCCGTGATAAATGTACCCGAAATGACAAATGCACATATCTGTATATCACTTTATACTGTAACCGCTAGTACCCCTATTTACCACTATAACGTCTTAAAACATGTAATTTAGCAGGGCTAACCATACAGATATCTTGGCTAAAATATTATATAGTTGGTATAGAGTTTCTCTATTTAAAATATATAATTAATTGAGAATACAATAAAAATAGGAGTTGGAAGCAATAACTTTTGTCTTAATAAAAAAGTGTATTGAATATAAATGAATACAGATATATAAACTTAATAATTAATATAGCATAGGCAGAGTATATAGAATTGAATGAATAAATGCTTGCAATACATATAACGTATTAGTGTAGAATACCCTTCCTGATTACAGGTAATCTCTCAGAATATGTCACCTTCAAAGCAGTGGTGTATCCTGGTTTTGTGCTGCCCTAGGCAGGACAAAACTCAGGCGCCCCCCCCCCCGCGCCACCCCCACCCAACCTTTCCCCCCACCCCGCATTCTAAATACACACACACATTCACTGACAGATACGCATACACTAGCTAACAGAAACACACACTCGCTAACAGAAACACACACACACTAACAGACAAACACACACACTAACAGACACAAACTAGCAGACACACACACTCACAGGCAAACACACACACACTAACAGTCAGACACACACAGTCAGACACACACACTAACAGAAACACACTAACAGACACAGACACACACTAACAGACACACACAGTCAGACACACACACACACACACACTCACTAACAGACAAACACACTAACAGACAAACACACACTAACAGACACACACACTAACACGCACTAACACACACTCACCCACTAACAGACACACCCACTAACAGACACACACTAAGACACAGACACACACTAACAGACACAGACACACACTAACAGACACACACACTAACAGACAAACACACTATCAGACACACACACACACTAACAGAAACACACTAACAGACACACACACTAACAGACACACACTAACAGACAAACACACTAAGAGACACACACTAACAGACACACACACTAACACACACTAACACACACACCCACATTAACACTTTTTAAAAATGTATTTAAACACCCCCCCCCAGCCTCCTTACCTTTGGGAATGCTGGGGGGGGTCTCTTTCTCCCTGGTGGTCCAGTGGCTGCTGGGCGGGCGGCATTGGCGGGCGGCACTGGCGGGCGGCTGGCGAGGGAGCACTTCCTCTGAGCTGCCTGCTCAGCTCCCTCGCGCGCCGCAGAGTGAGGCTGGGAGGCGGAGCCGGAATATGACGTCATATTCCGGCTCCCAGTCTCACTCTGCGGCGCGCGAGGGAGCTGAGCAGACAGCTCAGAGGAAGTGCTCCCTCGCCAGCCGCCAGCCAGCGCCGCCCGACCGCCCAGCAGCAGCCCAGCATGTCTGTTAGCCGCAAGGCTAACAAGACATTTGCCTTGGGCATTTGGGGGCGGCTTTTTTTGCCGCCCCCTGGAAAATGCCGCCCAAGGCAAATGCCTTGTTTGCCTCGCGGCTAATACGCCCCTGCTTCAAAGTCTGTCAGTAAGTGTCTATCCAGCATTGGTCATCACGTATATATATATAGTATAATATTCCTAATTACTACTGGTAATGTATAGGTTAATTAATTTTCAGGTTAATGCAGTTCATAAACGAAAAAGGAAAAAAGTTTATTAGAAGTCAGCCTTGAAGATGTTTATGCATTCTTGTTATTGTATGAAGTTAAAAGAAAATGGCGTAAGTTAGACCTACGCAGCATGCTAAGCACTGAAAGTAGGTGAGAGGTGTGACGAGAGCAATCTCGCCACATTGCATTGGAGAAGCCTGGCTGCCCGCCTGCTGCCTTTGGACTATGGCCCTGGGAGATTGGGCCCTTTAAAAACAGTATGCGGCCATACCAGAGTGTATGTCACTCATTCTGTCCCTTTAAATACAGTGGGGTCATTTGGTACTTGCCCTGTGTGAGCTGTGGTAACCCAGATAGCTATGCCATGGAGCCTATTCGTGTGATTAAAGACTTTGGCTCTATGGCGATTAAACTGTATTCGGTTGGTCTGAGTGCCATTCACCTAATAATGTGCACTCAGACCTGAGCTATCTGGGGATATGTGAAATGTCTGTGTGTTATGTGTAAAATGTGACTTTATGTATTTTAAAGTGTTTTATGTCGTTTTGCAACCATGTGGTTAATGGAGTCTGCCTCTAGTCCTGGATAATTGGATTACTTCTCCAATTATCTCCAGGGCAGAAGGGAGGAAACCGGGATGCATTGTGGGGATGTTTTTCTTCTGTTTGAGCCAGATTTTGCCATGCTGCAAGCCAGGGCCCAAAAGATACTTTTACTAACTTTTGAACCCCTGGTCTGATTCATGCAATTTTTGAGTATGTTGTTCCCCCGAATGGATTGATTGTGAATATGTATTTTTATGTGAATGTGATGTATGGTTTTAAAGTTATGAAAGTTGTGTAAAAGTATATTTTGAACTGTATGCATAATGGGATTATGTGTCACACTAAGGGGAGGGGATGTGTGGGATGTAACATCTATGTCATTGGTTATTTTATGCCTCCCCCTGGGTGTGGCCTGTATGTGTACTCATGTAATAAAAACCAGGCTGGGTGCCCCAGCATGTCAGACCACTGCTTGACCTTCAACACGGAGCCTTGTCTCGTTCTTGGGGGGATTCACTGTATGCTGTTGGAGATTGATTGCTAGGAGTGTAAGCTGATGTCTGCTTTTCCTATTCAGTGGCTAGCAGCTATTCGTGAGGTTCCAGTTTGAAGTGCTATTTTGTATCCAGTTCTGGAGTTTGGTGTTCTGCAGTAGCTGTGCCTGTCTCTCAGAAAGGGGCATATCGCCTAAACGGATTTTAACCCCTTGTCTGCTGAAACGGTCCGTTACAATTGGTGGCAAGCGGCGGGATCGTTCCTACAGCCAGAAGGACAGCTACAGGAAACACAATTTCTTTGGATTTAGAAGTGGGGGCAACGCATGTCCCAGTACAGCGACTCTAAAAGCAACAGAATGGAACCAGCAGTGTTATACGAGGAGGAGGACCTGGATCGCCGGGATGCATTAAGGAAAAGCATCTGGTACCAGGCCCTGGATGTACAATACCAGCGGGGTGAGAGTCTCCCCAGTGAAGAGCAGCGGTTGCAGAAGCAAGTGGCCCTGCGGATGCCCTTCCTGGGAGAGCAGCCCCTGGAGGAATGGGTGAAGGAATTGGAGCTCCGAGTATGGCAGGAGATTTGGCTGGAAGATGCCTACCAGGCACTCTGGTGGTATATGGCACAGTATATACCCTGGACAGCCGAGCATGACAAGCCAGAGGGAGAGGAGTTTGATGGTCCTGGCTTGTTATGGGAGTCCTTTGCAGAGACGGACTTCGGGAGCCCTGCGCAGACCAGACTTCAGGATATTTTCTACACAAGGGAGGCTAGGCATGACTGGGATGACCCCCATGAGGTAGGGCAAGACCTGCTTCACCTAGCAACCATGGAGTGGGAACTGGAGCAGGACTACCGAGATCTCTTCCACTCCATTGGGAAGGCTCAGCAGGACAGTAAAGTGACAGACCCAGATCCAGACCCCTTCCGCTGGGAAGATATTGTGGAGATTTACTGGGAAGAACCCCAGGTGGCCGGTAGAGATGGGACCGAGGTCTCTCCACCGGTCCTGCAGGGAATTGGGAGCCCAGTCTCCATTCCCCAGCGGCAGGCTGAGTTACAGGGGGCAGAGGTAGTTGGTCCTACCCCCCAACAGCAGAGTGATATGCCGGGAAGGCAGTGTGAAGTGCAGGGAGAGGAGAGCAGCGTCCTCCCTCCCCAGCGGCAGGCTGAGTTACAGGGGGCAGAGGTAGTTGGTCCTACCCCCCAGCAGCAGCGTGATTTTTTGGGAATAGAGAGCCCAGTCTCCTTTCCCCAGCGGCAGAGTGTCCAGCAGGGAATAGAGAGCCCAGTCTCCTTTCCCCAGCAGCAGGACACTGTATTGGGAGAAGAGACAGTCGGTCTCCCTCCACAGAGGATGGAAGTATGTATGGGAGAGGAGCTTGCTACCACCTCTCCCCAGCGGCGGATCATTGATGAGCAGGGAATAGAGAGCCCAGTCTCCTTTCCCCAGCAGCCGGACACTGTATTGGGAGGAGAGACAGTCGGTCTCCCTCCACAAAGGCGGAAAGTATGTATGGGAGAGGAGCTTGCTACCACCTCTCCCCAGCGGCGGATCATTGATGTGCAGGGAATAGAGAGCCCAGTCTCCTTTCCCCAGCGGCAGAGTGTCCAGCAGGGAATAGAGAGCCCAGTCTCCTTTCCCCAGCAGCAGGACACTGTATTGGGAGGAGAGACAGTCGGTCTCCCTCCACAAAGGCGGAAAGTATGTATGGGAGAGGAGCTTGCTACCACCTCTCCCCAGCGGCGGATCCGTAATGTGCAGGGAATAGAGAGCCCAGTCTCCTTTCCCCAGCGGCAGAGTGTTCTATTGGGAGAGGAGCCTGTTACCCCCTCTCCCCAGCGGCAGCTTAAGGTACCAGGGGGAGACTGTAAGCCCCCCACCGGTGCAGATGGGACCGTGGTCTCTGCACTTACCACACAGGGGGTAGGGATGGTCGGTCCTGCCCCCCCACGACAGGGCTGTTTAGCCAAAGGGGAGACAGTCGGTCTCCAGCAGCAGAGCTGTGTAACTAAAGGGGAGACAGTCGGTCTCCAGCAGCAGAGCAGTGCAGCTAAAGGGGAGACAGTCGGTCTCCAGCAACCAGGCTTCAACCAGACTACTCCCGTGGTAGTGCTGGCATCAGGGCAGAGTACCGCTGGTCTCTGCCCACTCAGCAACCCACCAAGGCAGCCTACCAGTCCCCCACACAGCCATGGTGAGGCACCTGGACATGGACAAATTTCTCCTCTACCCAGGTGTAGTAACCAGTTATTGTGGGTGGGCTGTACTGCTGTTTCTGTTTTGTGGGTGGGCTGCTGGACTAACAAGGGCACTGACCGGCAGGAGGTCAGATACCCTGTTAGTCTGTTTGGAAAAGGGGAGAGATGTGACGAGAGCAATCTCGCCACATTGCATTGGAGAAGCCTGGCTGCCCGCCTGCTGCCTTTGGACTATGGCCCTGGGAGATTGGGCCCTTTAAAAACAGTATGCGGCCATACCAGAGTGTATGTCACTCATTCTGGCCCTTTAAATACAGTGGGGTCATTTGGTACTTGCCCTGTGTGAGCTGTGGTAACCCAGATAGCTATGCCATGGAGCCTATTCGTGTGATTAAAGACTTTGGCTCTATGGCGATTAAACTGTATTCGGTTGGTCTGAGTGCCATTCACCTAATAATGTGCACTCAGACCTGAGCTATCTGGGGATATGTGAAATGTCTGTGTGTTATGTGTAAAATGTGACTTTATGTATTTTAAAGTGTTTTATGTCGTTTTGCAACCATGTGGTTAATGGAGTCTGCCTCTAGTCCTGGATAATTGGATTACTTCTCCAATTATCTCCAGGGCAGAAGGGAGGAAACCGGGATGCATTGTGGGGATGTTTTTCTTCTGTTTGAGCCAGATTTTGCCATGCTGCAAGCCAGGGCCCAAAAGATACTTTTACTAACTTTTGAACCCCTGGTCTGATTCATGCAATTTTTGAGTATGTTGTTCCCCCGAATGGATTGATTGTGAATATGTATTTTTATGTGAATGTGATGTATGGTTTTAAAGTTATGAAAGTTGTGTAAAAGTATATTTTGAACTGTATGCATAATGGGATTATGTGTCACACTAAGGGGAGGGGATGTGTGGGATGTAACATCTATGTCATTGGTTATTTTATGCCTCCCCCTGGGTGTGGCCTGTATGTGTACTCATGTAATAAAAACCAGGCTGGGTGCCCCAGCACGTCAGACCACTGCTTGACCTTCAACACGGAGCCTTGTCTCGTTCTTGGGGGGATTCACTGTATGCTGTTGGAGATTGATTGCTAGGAGTGTAAGCTGATGTCTGCTTTTCCTATTCAGTGGCTAGCAGCTATTTGTGAGGTTCCAGTTTGAAGTGCTATTTTGTATCCAGTTCTGGAGTTTGGTGTTCTGCAGTAGCTGTGCCTGTCTCTCAGAAAGGGGCATATCGCCTAAACGGATTTTAACCCCTTGTCTGCTGAAACGGTCCGTTACAAGAGGTTATTAATTAAAGATACATGGTACAGTTTAAGAATTACAATTTAGCAATGTATATTATCGTACAATTGCCCATCACAATACATTTCAACCAGTCTACAGGTTAATATGTTCATATGTAGACTCTGGTCGTCCTCAGTTACATTATAGTATAACCTATATTCTCTTCTTCTTTGATCTTCAACTGATAAGGTGCTATCCCTTAATATGTGTTACATATTACAATTAAAGGGTTTAAAATAAATTTTACCTTTTTTTTTTTAAAGAACACACAGGCCCATCAGTGTAATTAGAATATCTCTACAGGCCACAAACAGATTTGAATTTTAAAACCAAAAGTCAATTGCAGAAAAGCAGCAATTAGCTAATAAAGGAGGAAATCCAGCGTTTGATGTCGATCCCCTTGGGTAGCGAGATAATGAAACAAACTGTGATGCTCTTTATTTGATGTGATACGCTTGCTATAACTATTAACATATCCTCGCTGAGTTCCCTTAATCCCTTTAGAAAGAACTCCAGATAGAAAATTAGTCAAATCAATGGCTTTAAAACTTAACAGAGCTTTCATTCTTATTCCTAATATCTGGTAGACCTGCTCTCGCATGTTATGCCCCGAAGATACGTCTTGTAGAGTTTGATGGGACTGCTTTTCCTGTTGCTATAGAAACAGAAATCTGTTGGATGTTGAGAGGTCAGTGCAGAGTAGTTAATCAACTCTATTGTAGTTTTCAGTAACCACACTGGTCCTGTAATTTTTTTTTCTTTATTTGCATTTCCAAGGGATATACAAAGTGTATTGATGAAAGTGTCTGCTCCACTAACATATTATCCCGTTATCCTGGTGAATACGTAAAGAATGAACCACTGTTAAAATGACAGATCTGTTCAATATTCATCTATATTTTCTATTAAAAAATATATGCTCCATTCAAAATATGATCATTTATCTATACATGCTAAGGCTTGTAATAATATACTGATGGAATATTACAGCTTACTGTATGCATGCTAATTTTAATTAGAGACACTATAAATATGCATTTGTGGCTTATACTGTAAATAGAGTGTAGATTACAGGCATCAGAGAAAACAATGTGCCATGTTTAAGCCCAAAGAACACATTTTCCAAAATGTCCCCCTTTGGCCACCATCATGTGGCTTCAATGACATTTTCTATTGTATATCCATATTGAACATTTTAATTGGTTGTTGTTGCTGATTATTGATGAGCGTATTAATCTGCAGTAACTTCTGTTTTCCTCCACCAAATGCACTTTTCATTCAGCTTCACACTAGTAACTACATTTACCAAACACTCCAATCCCATATTTCTATCCAATATTGCAAAATTCTATGTTCAGAGAGCTAAAAGTATGATTTTGTAAAACATTGTTTTTTTAAACAAATTATTTATTTTAATTTTACAAGAGGGTGGCATAATCTAAACGTAAGGAACACTAACATTAAAAATATAAGGATCTACAGCTTATTCCAACATTCATAACCTCTCCATGACCGCCTCAACACTCCTGAACTGGCTCATCTTTTATCATCTCCTCATTGTCACTCTCCAAATATATATCCATCTTCTGTATGTCTGGATCTGTTTGTCAATGCTTTTTTTTTTCTTCTATATTTATAAAGAACATAATGGTAAAAATAAATAGATAAATAAATATGTTTCTTTTTAATGTTAGTGTCTCTTGAGAATATTTTCCACTTTTCAATCACCAGTTTAATAAATTTCCCCAGAGGGTCCATTTTAAGTAGTTTGGGCAGCTGAGGGCTTGATAATCAGTTAAACTATTTACCCTAAATGTGATCTAACAGTGTAATTTGTATACTTTCTTGGTCAGTAAAAATCTATAACAGGAATCAATAAAGTAGACAAATGGAAAGAATGGAAAGTTTCTTAATTTTGGGGATTTCATAAAAAAAAAACATTCCATATCATTATTCATGTTAAAGTCATACAAGAGTCTCATCTTTTTCATTGTTACTTCAAACCCAAAACAATATATATATAATGTAGTTTAATTTTGTATTTTTGTATTTTTATTTTTTTTATTAAGTTTGCACACAACGTATACATCTGTACCAATATATGTGAGGAATAAACATTGAAGAATACATCAGGCTAGGCATAATTCCTCTAATACACTCATATAAAGGAAGTTTGAAAAGGAAACATTAAAGATGGAGACACTGTAAGGTTAGTGCCACTTCGCAAGTTGTGACTCTGTGTATGCTGCAGGCGGTCAGCTGACCAGGCTGGGCATAAGATCAAATGCTCATAGCCATGCTAGTGATAGGTAAGCGAGCAAGAGAAATAGAGAAAAGGGTAAAGGAAATCAAAGATAAGAAAAATTAACTAATGCAACAATGACTGTCCAGGGTGTTTGTATACATGCAAGGTTTGGGTGCAGGCAGGGTCAGTCCGTAGCTGGCCTTGCCTGTGAGACTGTATGCGGAGATGTGCGTTTGCATAGGTAGGCAGGGTGCCAGGTGCTGTGTCTTTGTATCATGGTTGCCGCTTTCGGGCAGTGCATCCAGTGAAAGTGGTTGATGTTGTAGGGGCCCCAGCTGATATGGGGCGCCCTTGAGCCGTATGGTCCCCAGTACCCTAGACCGATTAATTATTCCGGCTCTTACTGTGACATCCCTGGTTGTTGCAATCGTGTCCCTGGGGGCTCCGCTACGTGCTGCAGCCGATTTCCGCACCCAGAATGCGGAGGTTATCTGTGGGGGGTTTGCACAGCCCTTAACTCCCAGACTCTGGGTATATTGCAGCAGCGTGTCATTCCCCACTGACTCTGGGATGCCCCTTATATGAACATTGCGGCGTCTGTGCCGTGTCTCGAGTGAGATCACCGTGCAGCTCAGTTGCTGGACCTGAGAGGTGAGTCCTTCAGTTAGGTTCTTGGCTTTCTGGATTTGGCTGTCTCTGGCCGTCTCTCTCTCCTCCACTGCTGTCACCTTCTGGTGGATCACTCCAATTTCGTTTTGGGCTAGTTGTAGGTCTGCCCTCCAGACCTTCCTCAAGTCTATTAGGAGCTGCTTTATTTCCCCCATTGTCGATGGGGATGAGTCTTCGTCGGATTCAGAGGATTGGTATTCTGCTCACAATATTGGTGAGGTGTGAGGTTCCTCTTCTCCTGGGAGTCCTCTGAGGCTTCAGGATCGTGAGCATGGTTTCAAGTTAATTCCACTTTTCACTGTATCTCATGGCTTACCCTTTTGCCATCAGGGCAGATGCTTTAAGCTCTCTTTGGGCAGAGGTACCTCTGGCAAGTCTATGCATAGTCCTGAAACATCTGAAATGATTTTAAGATGTCAAGTGCTCGTGATGATATCAGGATTTGCAAATACACGCCAGCTCTGCATGGTTTTTGGTCAGATAAATGGTGCTTCTGATCAAAGAGGGCCACCACAGATAACAAGATTGAACCAGGAGTTGCACTGTTCATTTATACTCTAGTTATTATTATCAGCCTGTACAGGAATTAATTTATCTGTCAGAAGCCACTATTCACTAAAATAATGTCTGTAAATGTACTGAAAATTCAGCTCATCCTGCTTTCAAACAGTACAGGAAGTTTCAATGGATCATATTAATTCTACAGTCCGGTAGGGGCTAGCAGCCCAGAGATAGATAAATATTGCTACATTTGTTAACTGTATTTGCAGTATGTGGGCACTATACTCATATGCAAACCTTTTTACATTATCTTGCTATTTTTAATAAGCTATACTGCTAGTAATGCCTTTCTGGTCCTTTCAAATACCTATAAGTAAAGTATTTGGCTATTTGTATTCACCTATTTTTGTTACTTCTATTTAGGTGAGATAAAGTTCATTTTTGCTTTTATACTTGCATTCCCAAACCTTTGTGAAATATTGCAAGATAAACGACGCTGTGTACTGTCTAAAGCTTTTACTCTCCCAAGAATGTTTTTGTAAATGCTGAAGGAATAAGTTTAAAATAAAAATGGTGTAAATTTACATAATTGCAATTTTTGCATTTACATAATTCCAATTTTTGCATTTGTCTACAGAAATTGAGATGTTAAGATATGTTTATATTTCAGTTATGCATCCATTGCTTCAAACATATGTTATGCTATTATTTTTCCAATTAAAAAATGCTAAGTAGTGAAGGGGTTAAAGGTTAGAGCACATGATAAAATTCCATAGATTTGTATAAGAAAACCAACACATGCATGAACATGCACATATAACATTTAAGATGTCAAGAACTTATTCACCATACTATAAGCTTAGCAAATGTATTGTATTTATTATTATGCAATCTATTTTTATGAGCTATTTTCATTATTAGGGCTATTTTCAAACAGTTTTTAATCATTTGTTTTTAGTAATAAATACCACAATTCAAGACATTTTTGTTATAGACAACAAGCATATATCACAAGCTGCAGCTACAAATTCACACACTGAAATGATTTATATTATTCCTACACAATGGTTTCTCCTTCACTGTATTCAATGTGCCATTAGCAGATGGTCTGAAAAATGAAGAAACAAAATCAAAAAGAAATGATTTCTACAACCACTGTTGTATTTGCGTGCATGTCTGAGGTATTAATTCTGTCCTGCTGAACAATGAGCTATGACCTACTTGTCAAACCTTGTACGAGGAACATAATAACATATTTGCTAGGGGACTCTAAAATTCTTTTTGACAGCATGTTCCAACGGTCACCAGTGCAAGACACTCTTTGGGAATAAATCTGAATTTAATATTTAAAACTACTTAAAAAATACCCTAAATAATCACAGACACACAAACCTTTATATGACATGTACAGAGACCTAGAATGATAATATAAAGAGTAACATGATGTTAACAAAATATACATGTATGTGGATGCCACCCCAATAATTTCTCATACTTCAAAGCTCAAAGCACTGCACAAAACACTTCAACAAAGCAAAAAAGGACGTCATCCAGCTTTCTAAAATGGGCAATAAGCACAGTGACCTGTAAACTTACACTCCAAGACACAGATATTAGAGAACCTTAAAACAAACCCCCCATTCCTAACGGCTTCAATGTGTTAGAATCCCAAATGGAAAGGGAAAACCATTAGATAATAAAGAGTAAAGCAAACAGTGCAGGACATAAATATAGTAAAGCTTAACAATGCATTTATTTATTAGTAAAAACAGGTAAAAAAAAAAAAAAAAGTATGAAGTCAACTTCACCAATCATCACCAACATGTTTTGTTACTTTAAATGACTTCTTCAGGGAATCTGTATCTTATAGTAAAGTCCTCATTCAACAATATGATATCCATATACAGTGGACACGATAGCCATCGTATTGTTGAATAAGGACTTCATTACATGAAATACAGCCCCCTGAAGAAGTCACTTAAAGTAACGAAACGTGTTGGGCAGCGAATATTGGTGGCCTAGTGATTGGTGAAGTTAACTATATGCTTTTTTAAACCTGTTCTTAAGTTACGTATAAATGTGTTGTTACGTTTTACTATATTGGCGTCCTGCACTATTTTCTATCCTCTTTATTATCCAGAAGTATTCCCTTTTATTTTTTCCATTCTTATACATTGAAGCTGTTAATAACAGTGGATATGATTGAATGATCTATAATATTTGTGTCTGTGAGTGCAAATCTCATGTGCTCTGGTGGTGGTGGTGTTTAGGGGGCACCACACTATTATTATGATTTATTTTTTTTCAATTCTTTATTTTTGCGGGCATGGGTAATTACAAAACAGCCCGCCTGGCCACAACAGCCTTGCGGGTGGTGATTGTTACATGACATCACAACTTAGTCAAGGCATACTTTTGTCTGTCAATTCCAATTGGTAATGTCAGCTAGGTCTGCACTTTTTTTTTTATTTACATGTCATAAACGTAAGGAACATATTTGAAGATTCTAAACATGCTGGTCTTTTGCATGAGCCTATATAGGGTTGATGTATTCAAGCTTTAGAAGCTGAGGTTATTCTAACATGGTCTATTATAGTCTATACAGTCATACCACAACATCTATAACATTTTGACTCTGGGTCTGCGCTTTTGTTTATACAGTTGAGTATTGTGATATTAACAGTCGAGTAGACAGGTGAATTAGTGTGTGTCGTGTTAGATAATGAGAGGACAGGCCATTGTACCAAAGCTAGTGTAAGGCATTACAAGTAACTATCTCAGCAGAAAAGGTGAGGGTCCGTCTAAATGACCTGCATTAGTAGTCGCTGGGTGGCCTGCAGTTATGTGACTGTCGACCTGTCGGGTGTGGAAGTAAGGTGGGCAGGAGAGACAACGGGGTTCACGTTATGGTCGGCTGAGGTCTTGCTGAGGGCATGCTAATAATGGTGTAGTAGTCAACAAACAGATATAGCAAGCAGAAGGTAAATTGCAAAGGTCAAACATAAAATAACGTGTGTGAATAATTTCTGAAGTTGTCCCTGGATGCTTGGAGGACTTCATGTGATGCAGGTACTGCAAGTGTCCTTTGCACGTTGTATGTGCCTCCGAGGGCTGTTTAGCCGATGCCCCGTGGTATGAGGCTGCAGGGGCGGAGTGGCCAGAGCGTTGTGCGAGGGACCATCCGATCCGGGGTTCTCGACGTTGCGCCCGCAGCTCCAGAGCAGCAAGGGTCGGTGAGTGAGGCTCGGGGTAGTGCCCTTCTGGGGGATGCTTGGTAAAGTGTCCATGGAAGGGTTTGGGCCCCGCTCAAAGGGGGGCGTCGTGCTGTTCGCAGCTGCTTGGGTCGGACCCGTTGGTTGCTGGGTGTGTGAGGAGCTTGTAGTTCGGGTCGTGGAGTGGGTCGTTTTCTGCCCTGTTTGTTAGTGGGGGTCTCCTGCACTCTTTCTGCTCATTCTTCCAATTCGGTTGGTCGCTTGGGTGCCCGTGTTGGTTGCTGTGTCCAGCTGTGCGCGGGCTTATGCCATCTGTGTGCCGCTTGTCCTCGGCCTGAGGCCTTGAAGGGGACCCACGCCTTCTTGCCATAGATCCCTTTTGGGGGGCCCCGGGCCCAAGGATCTCTCGGTACCCTGTTGTCTCCCTGGGTGTGTGGCTGGCGTAGGAGAAGTATCTCCAGGTGAGTGCCCGGCTCAGAAGAGGCCAGTGCAGTTGAGGCGGCAACGTTGTCCACGTGCGTGGCTGGGTCTGTTGGTTTGATATAGCTGTTTATTTGTCAGGCTTCTGTCTGGAGCTTTGAGGCCTGGGTTGTGGGTGGCTGCGCCTGCTGAGCGCAGGCTTCCATCCGGCGCCAGAACGCTGCGCACACCCTGTCGAATTTAGCATTGAAGTTGGCTTTCCAGTCTCTCTCAGTGCTTATCTCCGCCGTGGCGGGCATTTTAGTTGCGGCCAGGGTGCGAGGGTAGACGTGGTGCACTGCTGGGGTGTATTTAACTGCCTGTCCTTCAGTTGGTACCGACCGGGATATCCCCTGCCGGTCCGGGGGGGGGGGGGGGGCGGGTCTGCTGTAGTAATCTGGCAGCCCCAAGGTGGAGGATCGGCTGCTTCCTCCCCTCGTGGGATCCGCCAGATGAGTAGGCCGCAAAATCAGTTTCTGGCTTCAGGCTACTGGATGAGTCTCCTGGTTCGCTTGGGAGGGTTCCCCGACGGTTATTTGTGATTTAGGTTCTCATTAGTTTCGATTTTTAGGGGTGATATCTCCGTTTAAACCGTTTGTGTCTCTTTTTGTGTGAGGAGCTCTTCTCACACACGTCCGTCGGCCATGCTGTTTAGGCCCCGCCCCCTCTATCTTTATTTTTTATACCCTCTAATATCTTCTGTATTCCTGTATATTTTTGTAATCATTGTGCAAGTTCTAGAACCTGGGGAAGTCCTTGGGGGAAGTATCATATCACTTATATCACTTAGTGTGATCCACTATTATATTTCTATTTCTTGGTAGAGAACACGTTTAACATACATGGATTGTAATTAAAACTAGCAACAAATTAATTCCACAAATGTGTCTAACAGAGAGATTGTATACAGCCCGGTTATAAAAGATGAGGGTTTCCAATTATATCTATTAAATGAGCTTTATGATTGCCAGAATCCAGGACATAAACCATAAATTCCACCAGACATTGTCCTTGGATTCTGTGGTCTATCCAGAATGGACTGTCAACTCTGATTTGCTTTGTCTTTAGGGATACCTTAATTTCTCAATTGTGAGGAACGCTGAGCGGAACAGACACTGGATAGACACTTGGAGGAATTGCTGGCCAATTTACCTATAACTGGATCGTTTAGACATAGATGCAAACACCATTTATCCATTCTCACCCCTAGTTAGTTCCAACCCTAAATAGTTTAGACGTACTGTATTGGACTGTAACATTTTTTTTAAACCTATATCCATGCAATACATAAAATAACGATATTGTTTACTGTTATTTTCTCTATCATCTATATCATGTATTCTAATCATTTGCAGGATTTTCTATTAATATAAATGCCACAAAAAAACTCCACAAATAACCACACTTACAAGAACTATGTGCACACAAAAGACAATTCAAGGTTATTTACTAAAGTAAATTCAAAGTGAATTTAAAACGTAAAGGACCACTCCACACTTCCAAACCCCCCACCAAAAAAACACAGTTTAGTAGATATACCCCAATGAATACATACATGCACATTTTAATGTATGTATTCATTGGGAATATAGTTTAAAACAGCTTACAGAAGCTTCAGTTCTAATGACTTTCAGTCTCTTCAAAAGGAAATAACCAATCAGAGGCTTCTCATGAAGAAGCCTCTGACTTGGTCCCCACATGCACGCGCGTCCCGGCTCGTGCAAGCATGTGCACAATGTTGAGTGCACGCATATAGAACTGTGCACGCGCAAACTGGGTTGTATGTGCAGGGATGAAGCGTTTTTCTGGGGAGCTAACGGAAGTAGGAAGGAATCCTCCCTGGCTGTTGATTGAGTTCCCTGGTTAATTTATAAAAGTGCTGATTTCTCATAGAAATAGAAATCAGTACTTTTATAAACTGGGGTTAAATGAGGATACTCCTCACCCATAAAGCACTTCAGAAAAATAAAGTGATTTTGGGGTGTGGAGTGGTCCTTTAAGGTCAGATTAGCCAAAATGAAAACATAGCTGACTTGGAGAGTTTTTCCATTTTGACTATTTTGACTTTAAATTTGGGATTGACATTGAATTCTCACTTTAGTAAATAAAACTGAATTTTGTGCAGGGAACACAAGGACAATCTGTTGCTCGGATTGTCTGCTCTCGCCTTTTTGTGTACCATTTCTCCATTTTCTCAACAATTTGGATTATCAGCGTCTTTAGTATAAACCTAAATCGTGAGCATCACAACTAACAATAAAAACCAAGCTAAAGTTTGGAGGCTATTCTCAAAAGCCAATGACATTGCAATATGATATGCAGTCATATTTTAATTTTGCCCACTCACAAAGCTACCAGAAAACAAACTCTCAGCTGTATTAAAAGAACCAGATAAGAATAAACTGTAAATGTCTTACTTTCACTACTAGCGACTCAGCATTTCTTTCTTCATTACTAAGTGTACCCTTATTCATTCCTTCTGTCCTTCCTGTGACCTGAGATCGCCCCTCTTTTATACAATCCACCCTGTGATCCTCTTCTCTGATTTGAACAGTCCCCTCTGTCGGGTAACACTTGATCTCCAGCTTTTAAGCTTCATTGCCATCTTCAAACACTGTTAAATCATCCCAATGTTCATAACACTTTCCTCAACCAACTCATTTTTTCTGTGTTAGTCAGTTAAAAAGCCATTCATAGATCAACCTCATATGTTGTATCTACTTTCCCATATTACACCAGTTGCTTTAACTGTGTTTGTTCATTTTTGTCTGTCATCTTTCCTGGACAATTCACTCATATATACAGGGAGTGCAGAATTATTAGGCAAGTTGTATTTTTGAGGATTAATTTTATTATTGAACAACAACCATGTTCTCAATGAACCCAAAAAACTAATTAATATCAAAGCTGAATATTTTTGGAAGTAGTTTTTAGTTTGTTTTTAGTTTTAGCTATTTTAGGGGGATATCTGTGTGTGCAGGTGACTATTACTGTGCATAATTATTAGGCAACTTAGCAAAAAACAAATATATACCCATTTCAATTATTTATTTTTACCAGTGAAACCAATATAACATCTCAACATTCACAAATATACATTTCTGACATTCAAAAACATAACAAAAACAAATCAGTGACCAATATAGCCACCTTTCTTTGCAAGGACACTCAAAAGCCTGCCATCCATGGATTCTGTCAGTGTTTTGATCTGTTCACCATCAACATTGCGTGCAGCAGCAACCACAGCCTCCCAGACACTGTTCAGAGAGGTGTACTGTTTTCCCTCCTTGTAAATCTCACATTTGATGATGGACCACAGGTTCTCAATGGGGTTCAGATCAGGTGAACAAGGAGGCCATGTCATAAGATTTTCTTCTTTTATACCCTTTCTTGCCAGCCACGCTGTGGAGTACTTGGACGCGTGTGATGGAGCATTGTCCTGCATGAAAATCATGTTTTTCTTGAAGGATGCAGACTTCTTCCTGTACCACTGCTTACAGAAGGTGTCTTCCAGAAACTGGCAGTAGGACTGGGAGTTGAGCTTGACTCCATCCTCAACCCGAAAAGGCCCCACAAGCTCATCTTTGATGATACCAGCCCAAACCAGTACTCCACCTCCACCTTGCTGGCGTCTGAGTCGGACTGGAGCTCTCTGCCCTTTACCAATCCAGCCACGGGCCCATCCATCTGGCCCATCAAGACTCACTCTCATTTCATCAGTCCATAAAACCTTAGAAAAATCAGTCTTGAGATATTTCTTGGCCCAGTCTTGACGTTTCAGCTTGTGTGTCTTGTTCAGTGGTGGTCGTCTTTCAGCCTTTCTTACCTTGGCCATGTCTCTGAGTATTGCACACCTTGTGCTTTTGGGCACTCCAGTGATGTTGCAGCTCTGAAATATGGCCAAACTGGTGGCAAGTGGCATCTTGGCAGCTGCACGCTTGACTTTTCTCAGTTCATGGGCAGTTATTTTGCGCCTTGGTTTTTCCACACGCTTCTTGCGACCCTGATGACTATTTTGAATGAAACGCTTGATTGTTCGATGATCACGCTTCAGAAGCTTTGCAATTTTAAGAGTGCTGCATCCCTCTGCAAGATATCTCACTATTTTTGACTTTTCTGAGCCTGTCAAGTCCTTCTTTTGACCCATTTTGCCAAAGGAAAGGAAGTTGCCTAATAATTATGCACACCTGATATAGGGTGTTGATGTCATTAGACCACACCCCTTCTCATTACAGAGATGCACATCACCTAATATGCTTAATTGGTAGTAGGCTTTCGAGCCTATACAGCTTGGAGTAAGACAACATGCATAAAGAGGATGATGTGGTCAAAATACTCATTTGCCTAATAATTCTGCACTCCCTGTAGATATGTATTAGGTACATCTACTATACTACTGCAACTCTTTACTTACTTATTCCATTTAATAACTGTGATATCATTTTTCCAAAGGATTACATTATATACTGACATTGTGATATAGAAACACAGGATGTGACGGCAAATAAGAACCATTCGGCCCATCTAGTCTGCCCAATTTTCTAAATACTTTCATTAGTCCCTGGCCTTATCTTATAGTTAGGATAGCCTTATGCCTATCCCACGCATGCTTAAACTCCTTTACTGTGTTAACCTCTACCACTTCAGCTGGAAGGCTATTCTATGCATCCACTACCCTCTCAGTAAAGTAATACTTCCTGATATTATTTTGAAACTTTTGCCCCTCTAATTTAAGACTATGTCCTCTTGTGGTAGTTTTTCTTCTTTTAAATATAGTCTCCTCCTTTACTGTGTTGATTCCCTTTATTATTATTATTATTATTATTGCCATTTATATAGCGCCAACAGATTTCGTTGCGCTTTACAATATTATGAGAGGGGGGATGTAACTGTAAATAGGACAATTACAAGAAAATTACAAGAAAACATGAACAATAGGTTGAAGAGGATCTTGCTCAAACGAGCTTACAGTCTATATGTATTTTAATGTTTCTATCATATCCCCCCGTCTCATCTTTCCTCCAAGCTATACATGCTAAGATCCTTTAACCTTTCCTGGTAAGTTTTATCATGCAATCTTTTAACCAGTTTAGTAGCCCTTCTCTGAACTCTCTCTAAGGTATCAATATCCTTCTGAAGATACGGTCTCCAGTACTGAGTACAATACTCCAGGTGAGGTCTCACCAGTGTTCTGTACAATGGCATGAGCACTTACCTCTTTCTACTGCTAATGCCTCTCCCTATACAACCAAGCATTCTGCTAGCATTTCCTGCTGCTCTATTACATTGCCTGCCTACCTTTAAGTCATCAGAAATAATCACCCCTAAATCCCTTTCCTCAGATGTTGAGGTTAGGACTCTATCAAATATTCTGTACTCTGCCCTTGGGTTTTTACGTCCAAGATGCATTATCTTGCACTTATTTATTTATAAAATATTTTACCAAGATGGATACATTTCTCTTGTTTTTCTCTAGTTTTCAAGTATATCCTGGGTCCACAAAACATTGCATTGTTACAATAGTATACAATATTACAAAAAATATACAATATACAAACAATATATATATATATATATATATATATATTGCACATGTAATATATATATGTATATGCAATATATATATATATATGCATATACATATATATAAATGTAACATATAACAGGTGATAAATATATTCACCTGTTAACCACATTAAATGTCAGTTGCCACAGCTCTGACCATTTTTCAAGTTTACCTAAATCATTAGCCATTTGGTTTATCCCTCCTGGAACATCAACCCTGTTACATATCTTAGTATCATCAGCAAAAAGACATACCTTACCATCAAGACCTTCTGCAATATCACTAATAAAAATATTAAAATGAATGGGTCCAAGTACAGATCCCTGAGTTACCCCTATGGTGACGCCATTGACTACAACCCTCTGTTGCCTGTCACTCAGCCACTGCCTTACCCATTCAACACTATTGGAATCCAAACTTAAAGATGGCAGTTTATTGATAAGCCTTCTATGTGCAACAGTGTCAAAAACCTTACTGAAATCTAGGTAAGCAATGTCTACTGCACCACCCTGATCTATTATTTTAGTTACCCAATCAAAACAATCAATAAGATTAGTTTGGCATGATCTCCCTGAAGTAAACCCATGTTGTCTCTGATCTTGAGATCCATGAATGTCATGATCACCAGGGGAACCTAAGCACGCAGACGGGACACAATACATAGAATTGCAATAACGGTCCTTAGAATTGTCAGGCTATGCAAAAATGGATAGTCAAAGTACAAGCCAAGGTCAAAGGAAAACAGAGAGACAGAGTAAAAGTAAGACAGGTCAAAATTCGGTAACCAAATAAGCAGACACAGTGTAACACACTATTGGTCTAAACACAGACCACAACATGGCACCCAGGCAAGAGGGAGGTTAGCTTATACACACACAGGGTGTGTCTGATTGGCTAACCTCCAATTGGTGTTAATCATAACACGTGGGAGGTGTGTCTTCCTTCCCTTGTAGTCTCTGAGGTCATCACTGTGTGCCGGGTCACATGACCGGGTCTGGCTGGAGCATGCAGCATCAGAAACACTGTCAGTCTGGAGCACGTCGGCGAGGACAGCTGCACGCCACGGATAGGGACCAGATGGCGTCGCTCGCGGTGACGGGGTAAGCAAGGTCGCCGCATGCAGCATGGAGGCAGGGGACCTGACAATGTGATTTTAGATGTTCAACAATCCTATCCTTTTACATGGTTTCCATTACTTTCCCCACTACTGAAGTAAGGCTTACTGGCCTATAGTTGCCAGTGACATTTTGCTATGCGTCACTCAACACCTCACTTCAATCCATTGCTTGTTCTATTCTTACCTATTGATGTTTTCTGCTCATTGGTTTTTAGTATGCTCTGTATCCTAGAAATCAGCTTTATGTTGAGATTTGGGCTTCATAGGTTCATACAGTTTTTCTCGCTCTACCATTGGTAAATACGCCCAATATACCATCTTCATTCATTGAGTTTTAACACTATAGATGTATTGTACGATTATTTGTATTGAGTGTTGTGTGTTGTACAATTATTTGTATTGAATGTTTCAGTAGTTATTTCTCATCTTTGTTTACTTGCTGCAACATTTCTTCGGCACTTCCTTTTCAGGATATACTTTTCGTTCTTATGGATTACATGTGTCAATCTTTGCTGTTTTTCTAGTCAAACATGCACCTATAACTCGTCTATTTTTAACAAACATATTTGCATGGCCATCATCAGGTTTGTATGCAGTCATAATAAGAACCATGGAGACAGATCTTTTTCTCACTTCAGGGCATACTTAAAATGCTAAGGTTCCGACAGCTGACTTTTAATCTTGTTAAAGCATTCTTACATTTCTCTTAAATTTTCATTTGTAATGTCTACCTTTTTTCCTTCTCTTTTAACATTAGATATGCTAAATTGGCATTATGTGCATACCATAAGATGAATTCACAGACACGTACCCCATTTTCTCCGTTAAGTATTAAGTGCATATCTTACTAGGGAGTTGCACATTTTTGCTTCTTGTTTATTGTCAAGTCATGATTAAACCTTGCTTTTTCAGTAATATCAATGACCAAAATAAATTCTGCTTAACTAAGTACATGCCATGATACGTACAATATTACATAACATGGATTATATGAAAGAAGATTTGATTTTAATCTTATAGTTTGGTTGATTACCATTTCATAAAATGGATCCCTTTGTGCAGCTGTGGGATGCTGATTTTATGAGATTAGCCTGGTTACATGGTGCATCAATCCTTTTTGGGGCTCTCTGCAGTGCACGGTTAAATAAGGGTTTTTCTGATGAAGAAGAGTGGTGCAAACTGGCAGTTGGTCAATAATGAGCAATAATGAACAGACATGTAATTGTAACCAGACAACTGGACGTACAGGAACAGAGGGGTTGAGGGCCCTGCTCAACGAGCTTACATTCTAGAGGCAGTGGGGTATAGTGACACAAAGGGTAAAGGTAGGGGTACGAAGTAGGTAGTTAGAAAAGTATTCACTGAGGACTTAGTATGTAATTTTTGAAGGTTGAAGGAGAGGAGTCATGGGGGATGGGGATAAAAACCTGCTAACAGTTTAATTGATATGCATTCTTGAAGAAGTGAGTTTTCAATTATTTTTTGAATGAGTGGAGATTGGGTGAAAGCCTTACGGAGAAGGGAAGGGAGTTCCACAGAAGAGGTGCAGCCTTGGAGAAATCTTGGAGGCGAGCATTAGAGGTGGGAGTACGGACAGAGGATAGACGTATGTTGTATGTATTTACCTAAATCAGATATCGTCAAACACTTTATAGGTTTTATGTCCTGTAATTGTGGCTACATATGTGAAAACAAGATAAATCTCGATGTACCCTTCCTGGTAAAATATTTATAACTAAATAAATATATGGATATTATAGCTTATACTGGAAATTAAGTCATACTTTAATAAAAAGAAAAAAAAACACAAAAAAACAAACAACTGAACATATCAAGTTATATAAAGGAAATACGAGTTTTCTTGGGTAGGAAGATGTATCTGTGAGAGCCTGTAGGTTGAGACTGTGTGTGTCTGGCAGTCTATTTGCTTGTCTGAGAGCCTGTATGTTGTGTGTTTGGCATTCTGTATATGTATATACATGTCTGGCAGTCTGTATTTGTGTTTGTCTGAGAGACTATGTGTGTGTGGTTGACATTCTGTATCATAATTATATATTTAATTTACTACATGGCGTTCACTTTTAACATTTCTTATTTTCAATGATGCCCTAAATAGCAGCACATATGGATGAAATCAACAAATAGTGCCTTATTTTTTGGATGGGATGGACATCACTCAATGGTAATCATAGCTCAGTTTGCTTTGTAAATTCAAATATTTGTAATCTATTTATGTAAAAGACTATGTAAAGAACCAAAATGGCAAGGCAGATTTTGCAGTTTTCCAAAGGAATACAAAAAATTCCATAGAATGATGATCTTTGCAACCAAGTTTAAATAATAATTATAAAAATCCCCAAGACCCCTTGCAACTCGTTAAAATTGTTGGCTTTGAATATTGGCATCAAGTGAGAACCTCATATATAATTATGTTTATTATGTTGCCATGGTAACCATGTGGGTTAATATACATTCCTTTTTTACTACTTTACTGCTAAGGATTAGAGTTTTCTTTGTACCAGTAAGTTGAAAATATTTCATTTCAGCAAAAGCTTTTGAGCTCATTAGATGACCATTTCAAATTACTTGGATATTGAACTCTTTAAAATATCAGCAAAGTACTAATGGGATGTACATGAACTCTGGTTAAACATGAAATCTGTTTAAACATTTAAACTACATTATAAGACGTTGGGCACACTAATTCAATAACATCAGTCCAAACAAACAAAATACCAGATTCCGATTTTAAGTTTGAAACCACTATGGTTAAAGAATAGGCAAGTTGAGGCAATTATGTTTTTGTATACCTGACGATATATAAATTTTACTAGGTATGTGCATGGGCAAAAAATGGCATGAAATTCGTACGAATGTACATTCGGAACGAAACGAATTGCACATGTCTACTGGTCACATAAATGCAAGCCAACGCCCTGACAGCCTGATTTATATACTCTCCCACCTCAATAACTCTGTGTGCCTTCATTGGCCAAGTGTCAGTGACAAAATCACTATTAATTGACTGTCCTCTAACATCAATCACAAAAATTTGCTCATTTAATTGGACAGGAAATAGTGAAATTAGATTGGGCAAGCAAGCATTACATTGCACAAAAGGAATTAGCTTATTGGTCAAAATTCCTGTCATTATTCATGTAATTTTCCCTCCCTCTCTCTTGTTTTGCCACTTTTCAGAAATCCAAATCACTCCAAATCACAGCATTTCGGAGCTTCAGCACTTCGGAGCTTTGACACTTCCAAACTACCGAACTTCTGAACTTCTGCGCTTCAGTACTTCGGACATTCGTAAGCATGCGAATGTCCGAATGGCATGAAATTCGTACAAATGTACGAAAGGATTTTTGTAGCACTGTATTGTAACATAGTAGCTGGGGGTTAGTAGGACTGCATTGTTACATAATAGCTGAGGGTTAGTGGGCTGTATTGTTAAATAGTAGCTGGGGTTAGTAGGACTGTATAATTACGTAGTAGCTGGGGGTTAGTAGGACTGCATTGTTACATAATAGCTGAGGGTTAGTAGGACTGTATTGTTACATAGTAGCTGGGGGTTAATAGGACTGTATTGGTACATAGTAGCTGCGGTTAGTAGGACTGCATTGTTACATAATAGCTGAGGGTTAGTAGGACTGTATTGTTACATAGTAGCTGGGGGTTAATAGGACTGTATTGTTACATAATAACATGGGGTTAGTAGGACTGCATTCTTACATAGTAATTGGGGGTTAGTAAAACTGGATTGTTGTAAAGTATCCAGATTTTGGTAGCACTGTACTGTTACATAATAGCTGGGGGTTAGTAGGACTGCATTGTTGCATAGTAGCTCGGGTTTAGTAGGACTGTATTGTTACATAGTAGCTGGGGGTTAATAGGACTGTATTGGTACATAGTAGCTGCGGTTAGTAGGACTGTATTGTTATATAGTATCAGGATTTGTGTAGCACTGTAGTGTTACATAGTAGATGGGGTTAGTAGAACTGTATTGTTACATAATAACATGGGGTTAGTAGGACTGCATTCTTACATAGTAATTAGGGGTTAGTAAAACTGGATTGTTGTATAGTATCCAGATTTTTGTAGCACTGTACTGTTACATAATAGCTGGGGGTTAATAGGACTGCATTGTTGCATAGTAGCTGGGGGTTAGTAGGACTGTATTGTTACATAATAGCTGGGGTTTAGTAGGACTGTATTGTTACATAGTAGCTGGGGGTTAATAGGACTATATTGTTAAAGAGTAGCTGGGGTTAGTAGAACTATATTGTTACAAAGTAGCTGTGGGTTAGTAGGACTGTATTGTTACATGGTAGCTGAGGTTAGTAGGACTGTATTGTTACATATTAGCTTGGGGCTTGGGGGTTAGTAGGGTTGTATTGTTACATATTAGCTGGGGTTAAGTAGGACTGTATTGTTACATAGTAGCTGGGGTTAGAAGGACTATATTGTTACATAATAACTGGGGGTTAGCATGACTGCATTGGTATATAGTGGTATATAGTATCAGGATTTTTGTAGCACTGTATTGTTACATAGTAGCTGCGGTTAATAGGACTGTATTGTTACATAGTAGCTGGGGGTTAGTAGGACTGTATTGTTAAAGAGTAGCTGGGGTTAGTAGAACTATATTGTTACAAAGTAGCTGTGGGTTAGTAGGACTGTATTGTTACATGGTAGCTGAGGTTAGTAGGACTGTATTGTTACATATTAGCTTGGGGCTTGGGGGTTAGTAGGGTTATATTGTTACATATTAGCTGGAGTTAAGTAGGACTGTATTGTTACATAGTAGCTGGGGTTAGAAGGACTATATTGTTACATAATAACTGGGGGTTAGCATGACTGCATTGGTATATAGTATCAGGATTTTTGTAGCACTGTATTGTTACATAGTAGCTGTGGTTAATAGGACTGTATTGTTACATAGTAGCTGGGGGTTAGTAGGACTGTATTGTTAAAGAGTAGCTGGGGTTAGTAGAACTATATTGTTACAAAGTAGCTGTGGGTTAGTAGGACTGTCCTGTTACATATTAGCTTGGGGCTTGGGGGTTAGTAGGGTTGTATTTTTACATATTAGCTGGAGTTAAGTAGGACTGTATTGTTACATAGTAGCTGGGGTTAGAAGGACTATATTGTTACATAATAACTGGGGTTAGCATGACTGCATTGGTATATAGTGTCAGGATTTTTGTAACACTGTATTGTTACATAGTAGCTGGGGTTAGTAGGACTGTATTGTTACATAATAACTGGGGGTTAGTAGGACTGCATTGTTAGATAGTAGCTGGGGGTTAGTAGGGCTGTATTGTTACATAGCTGGGGGTTAGTAGGACTGTATTGTTACATAGTTGCTGGGGGTTAGTAGGGCTTTATTGTTACATAGTATCTGGGGGTTAATAGGACTTTATTGTTACATAGTAGCTGGGGTTAGTAGGACTGTATTGTTACATAGTATCTGGGGTTAGTAGGACTGTATTGTTACATAGTAGCTGGGGTTAGTAGGACTGTATTGTTACATAGTAGCTGGGGTTAGTAGGACTGTATTGTTACATAATAACTGGGGGTTAGTAGGACTGCATTGTTAGATAGTAGCTGGGGGTTAGTAGGACTGTATTGTTACATAGTTGCTGGGGGTTAGTAGGGCTGCATTGTAACATAGTATCTGGGGGTTAATAGGACTTTATTGTTACATAGTAGCTGGGGGTTAGTAGGACTGTATTGTTACATAGTATCTGGGGTTAGTAGGACTGTATTGTTACATAGTAGCAGTGGGTTAGTAGGACTGTATTGTTTCATAGTAGCTTGGGGTTAGGAAGACTGTATTGTTACATAGTAGCTGCAGCTTAGTAGGACTCTATTGTTACATAGTAGCTGGGGGTTAGTAGCACTGTACTGTTATATAGTAGCTGGGGGTTAGTAGAACTGTATTGTTACAGGACTGTGAGATTAGTAGGACTGTATTGTTACATAGTTGCTGGGGGTTAGTAGCACTGTAATTTTACATAGTAGCTGGGGGTTAGTACAACTGTATTATTACATAGTAGCTGGGGGTTAGTAGGACTGTATTGTTACATAGTAGCTGGGGGGTTAGTAGGGCTGCATTGTTACATAGTAGCTGCAGGTTAGTAGGGCTGCATTGTTACATAGTAGCTTGAGTTTGTAGGGTTGCATTGTTACATAGTAGCTAAGGGCTAGTAGCATTGCATTGTTACATAGTAGCGGGTTAGTAGACTAGTAGAGCAGGCTGTATAATGTTATGGCTCAATTTGAAGCTTACTAGAACAAAAAGACAACACTGATGTAGTTGTGTAGAAAGACACATAGAATAAACAACTAATGACCTTGTAAAATTATATGCTCAATAATATTTGTTTGCAGTAAACGTGACTTATCAGTCATAATCCTGTTTGTGTGTATGTATATATTACTAACAGGGAGTTATATTTCACAAAATTTTACATAAATAATCAGCCAGCAAATCATCCATATAATTTGTATGTGGAGCTCGTTGATTTAAAGGGGTTTTAACAGTGCATCCATGCTAACTGGCACATTTAGTGTGCTCAATGCCAGTATAAAAGCACAGCTGTTGAATGGGTTTTGTTTCTTGCTCTGTAACCTCATCTACTGGTTGTTTATTCCATGCATCTACAACTATCTATAAACAGATATTTATTTTGTTTTTTTTTAACCATAGAATTCCCACCATGTTAGTTATTGATTCTAGCTATTCTTGTTCGAAAGAAAATGTCAACCAGTTGTAGATTCCAGAACTAAATAAATATAATCTTTGTTAGGGAAAACATCTGTCCAGTAAATTACATATAATTCACAGTCAAACAAACAGACTAACAAACAAAATACTGAACTAACAGAATATAATAACAATTATATTACTAACAAGCACAAAGTTCTGAAATCAATAGAACATGACGACAGTTGGACGTAATATGAGACTGAGGGCATGTTAGTGGAATTTGTTATTCAAAATCACTTTGACAGTTTGCAGAATTCAAATATGACTGATGGCGACACCATTGTGTGTTGTGTAGTTAGTGCTGCTTTAATGACCATTTAACATTTACTCATCTGTTGTGTATGATGCTGTGTGGCCGGGCTTAGAAACACAGACACCCACCTAGAAGGTGGTAATTGATACCTGCAATAGGTAACAGTCTAACAAAGGCAGGACAAGGTTAGAATTACAGGAAACAGGGATAGAATACAAGCCTGGAACAGAGTAAAATATGGACCCAGGAATTATTAGGACTTTGGGCACATTAGGGGGCATCCAGCAGAGTAACAGAAAGTATCTCAGTGCTCTGTCACAATGGAGAGAGACTTGGCACTGTGTATTTATAAGAGAGCTCAAGGATAATGCAAATCACCAAAGATATCTGACTCAAATATCACTGAGTGCCAATGCAGTCATTTATGCAAGGTCAGAGTAGGCATTGCATAGCCAGAGCTGGTACTGCAGACACTGCAAGCACAGGCCCAGATCTATCCAAAACATGACAAATATTGAACTACTATACTTAATACTATTTTATCCTTGTCTGAAAATGTTGGTATATTTATGTATGAAGGCCATTTATCACCCAAAACATATCACAGAATGCCTAGTTAGTATAGGCCTTTACATGTGCCTATGTGTCAGTGTAGGCATCAAAACAAAGTGCTGTCCTCGGGAAATTACCCTCTCCCCTGGCAAGATGGGCACAGCGTTTGTAGGGGCAGATGTTAGCAGCATCAGGCCAAAAAATATGGGTCTGGAGGTAGCCATGGAGATATTATTCAAATAATATCCACCATCTGTTAATAATAACACTAGCTTCTGGCTGAGATTTAGCAACCACTTTGGGAACAAGGCCTTAATTGTGAAGAACTAAACTGTTATATTTCACACATGATGTAACTTTTCTTTTTGCCCAACCTGGATGAGATTAAAAATGGAAATGGAGGACAAGCAGCCAGGGCCGGACTGGGAATTAAAAGCAGCCCTGGGAAAAAAATATTTACCAGCCCCATAATGCGTTGCGCCAGCATAGCGTGCAGATACAGAGTTAGAAAATATAACAAAATTAAAAATTATTACTCCAACGTGGAAAAAAAGCACATATAAGCTTTAAAAAAGTGCAGATTTATTTTAAGCAGACGTGCCTTTGCATGTAATCAATGTTTCATTCCAACTACCATGACATATTATGGAAAGCTTGGTAATGGGACTGAAATGGTGAATGTATGTAGGGCACAACTGTAAAAAATTACGTTATCTTGTTTATTTTGAAGTCCTGTGTGTGCGCTCTTCACTTTAAATATGTTATTGTGCTGGAGTATGCACCTAGCAACAAGACTGGGCCAAAATCTGCTTATTACATATAGTACATATCAATGACATGTCTCTGTGTATTATGCATATATAAATGTACATGAATATTTGTGTAAATATTAAAGGCATAATTATTTATATATATCTCTCTCTCTTGTGTCTCTTTCTCTCTCTCGTGTCTCTCTCTTTCTCTTGTGTCTCTCTCTTTCTCTCTCTCTTGTGTCTCTTTCTCTCTCTTTCTCTTGTGTCTCTTTCTCTCTCTCTTTCTCTTGTGTCTCTCTCTCTCTCTTGTGTCTCTCTCTTGTGTCTCTCTCTTTCTCTCTCTTTCTTTCTCTCTTGTGTCTCTTTCTCTCTCTCTCTTGTGTCTCTCTCTTCTGTCTCTCTCTTTATCTTGTGTCTTTCTCTCTTGTGTCTCTCTTCTGTCTCTCTCTCTCTTGTGTCTTTCTCTCTTGTATCTCTCTTCTGTCTCTCTCTCTCTCTTCTGTCTCTCTTTCTCTCTTCTGTCTCTGTCTCTCTCTCTCTCTCTCTCTTCTGTCTCTCTCTCTCTCTTCTGTCTCTCTCTCTCTTCTGTCTCTCTCTCTCTTCTGTCTCTCTCTCTCTCTTCTGTCTCTCTCTCTCTCTTCTGTCTCTCTCTCTTCTGTCTCTCTCTCTCTTCTGCCTCTCTCTCTCTTCTGTCTCTCTTTCTCTTGTCTTTCTCTCTCGTGTCTCTTTCTCTCTCTCTTTCTCTCTTGTGTCTCTCTCTTTCTCTCTTGTGTCTCTCTCTTTCTCTCTTGTGTCTCTCTCTTCTGTCTCTCTCTTTCTCTCTTGTGTCTCTCTTCTGTCTCTCTCTTTCTCTCTTGTGTCTCTCTCTTGTGTCTCTCTTTCTCTCTTGTGTCTCTCTCTTTCTCTCTTGTGTCTCTCTCTTGTGTCTCTCTCTTTCTCTCTTGTGTCTCTCTCTTTCTCTCGTGTCTCTCTCTTGTGTATCTCTCTTTCTCTCTTATGTCTCTCTCTTTCTCTCTTGTGTCTCTCTCTTGTGTCTCTCTCTCTCTCTCGTGTCTCTCTCTTGTGTATCTCTCTTTCTCTCTTATGTCTCTCTCTTTCTCTCTTGTGTCTCTCTCTTGTGTCTCTCTCTCTTGTGTCTCTCTCTTGTGTCTCTCTCTTTCTCTCTTGTGTCTCTCTCTTTCTCTCTTGTGTCTCTCTCTTGTGTCTCTCTCTTGTGTCTCTCTATTTCTCTCTTGTGTCTCTCTCTTTCTCTCTTGTGTCTCTCTCTCCCCTCCCTCCCCCCATTTACCTGAGAGGATTCAGGGGGCCGGCCGCTTTCCACGCTGGAGCTGCCGCAGCCTCGCCGGTCCGGCGGCACTTCTAATGCTGGGGATGGAAGGAGGAGGAGGGAGGAGCATGTCTCTGTACCATGCTCCCTCGCTGTTCCTGTGCTGTGAATTGTGGGAACCGCGAGGGAGCATGGTACAGAGACATGCTCCTCCCTCCTCCTCCTTCCGTCCCCAGCATTAGAAGTGCCGCCGGACCGGCGAGGCTGCGGCAGCTCCAGCGTGGAAAGCGGCCGGCCCCCTCAGTGTGCCACCGGACCGGCCATCCGGTGGCACATACCTCTGCAGCCCCCAGGTGCCGCGGCCCACCGGGAAATTTCCCGGTATCCCGGTGGGCCAGTCCGGCCCTGCAAGCAGCCAAGGGTAAGTGAAAGAAAAGGTATATATGAAAAAAACTGTTATTGCATTTGCAAAATATTAAATTATTATATTGGGGGCGTGGCTTGGCGCCGGACGAGAATGGCTGCCTAATTCTCTCGCTCCGCTCCCGGCTGCATTAAAGCACAGCTAAACAGCGCAAACCGACACCCATGGGACGCACCAAGCGAGCCCAAATGACCCCCTCCACACCGAGAACGCAAGGGAACAACCCGCACCCCTCGATCAGGAGTTACCTGCACACTTCGGGCGACTTCCTCACGCAGGATGAGGCCTCCAATATGGCGCCTGCCTCACCGAGCGCCACACTGTCGGAAGAAAGCCCCGCCACTGGCAACAGCATGCCTAACCCGCCGGCACCGGACTGGTACGCCCTTTTTGCATCCCTGCCAAAAAAAGAAGACTTTCGCTCTCTGCTGGAAGAGATAAAAAACACGCTGCAAACAGAGATCTCAGCCCTGGGCACATCCCTCACAGCGCTGGAGACCAGGGTGCAAGCCCTGGAATCACAAGGCCCTGACTTGCACTGCTCCGCGGTCACAACCACAAAAGAACGCGCCAAACAGATCCAAGATCTGCGCCTCCATGTAGAGGACCTGGACAACCGCAGCCGCAGACACAACATAAGGGTAAGGGGCTGCAGGGAAACAGACACCCCAGAAGACACGAGGGCCATCCTGGTACCACTATTTATTCATATCCTGGGCCGGCCTAGGGAAGCACGCATCCCCATAGACAGAGCACACAGAGCACTAAGGCCTAGACCACCCCCAGGCGCCCCTCCCAGGGACATAATCTGTCACATCCCAGACTTCCAAATTAAAGAGGATATTATGCGGAAAGCCCGGATGGAAAGGTCCTGGAGACACGAAGGGCAGACGGTTGAACTGTACAATGACCTCTCCCACCTAACCCTGCAGGCCCGAAGAGTGCTGCGACCCATAACCGCCGCCATGCAGGAGGCCCAAATTCGCTAACGCTGGCAATTCCCATTTGCCCTTACGGCCCGCCGAGGCAACACTGAAGACACAATCCGGACACCTCAGGATGTCCAGACGTTCCAGGAGGCCCTGGACCTCCCACAAACCCCCATCTTAGACTGGACCAACTGCCGGTAAACGAACGCGCCACAGGCAGACCAAACCACCACGACATCCAGCAGGGACCGAACACCGACTTTGCTCCTCTCCAGCAAGCGGAACCGGAGGAATAGAGAGGGTACTGCCCATCTACCTCCCCAAGTCGACCAGCACCTACCTTGAACCTGTGACCCGAAGGACCCAACCCGCCTGAGACACAACCGTAGAAACTCCTCATCCAGAGACTTTACTCCACTCTACTGGTGCCAAAGATGGCACACACAACCCCTGCAAACCATCAACCCTAATTACTACTGCACATACACCTGTACAGTGGGGGCATAAGGAACGGGTACCCTAACTGGCACTCTCCTCTTCTCTTTTACCACTGGGGGAGAAAGGTAATAACAAAGACAGAGAAGCAGCCCCAGTTGGACTGTTTTATGTGGGTTTTTTTTGTTTTTGTTTTTCTCTCTTTACTCTTCTTCCTCCTCTCCTGCTGACCTCCTGGTCACCACTTGCTCACCAAGGGACTGAGCGCAACGGCAATACGTCTGGAAGACAACCTATGACCGTCCCCGGGGATCATCCAGCTCCCTACGGGCAAACATGCTTCACCAACATGAAGGCCAACTAGACAACCGAACGTCTAAGTCATACTCACCACCTCACACATGAACCGCCCGACACGAGTCTGAATTCGACTCCCCACGATGGGCTGGAAAATTGCCCCTTACCGAACATGCTCCACCATCCCCCTTTTTTGGAGCCCCCCCATCCGCAAACCATAAAGACTGAACACCATGATACTGTACCTGAACGAAAACAATGGGGAAGAGGACCAGAAGCGCAAGTAACCCCCAGGGGACCACAACACCCTCAGATATAACACCACATAACAGCACACACAGTGACAACACTCACACACCATCTTCAGAGACACACTCACCCTCGCACCTACACGACAAATTGCTACACACCACACACTGGTGACAAACTAGAAATACAGGGAACAGGGACACCTGCACTGGGCTCCGACATGATTGCAATGTTAAATCTGGGTTAAAACTGGACTGAAGCTATTTGTCTATACTCCTATAAACGGACTGTAAATGCTAAACTAAATTCGAATAGGCGATATGTGATATGTGATATGTGATATGTGATATGTGATATGTGATATGTGATATGTGATAAGTACTCGCCCCAAGACACTGAGACTGCCAGCCACTGGAGAGCACTAAACACAACCCACAGGGACACTCAGATGACAAAGACTAAACATGACAGGATGAACAGTCAGACTGTCGCCAGGACTTAGGAATCTGAACCCAAGACGAGCACCCTAGTTGAACTGGATCACTCAGTTACACACTCTAACGAACTCACCGACTGACCGTACGAAACTGCCGCCCCACAAGGACACCAACCACCACTGGTCACTCACTGACTTACGCATAACCGAGCAAGATACGAGACTCCCCACACGGAGGGCATTTCGGCTTCAATGAGACAACCCCAGCTAAACCCGGGATGTACTCCAGATAGCATTAAGACACCACCCCCCCTTTTTTTTTATTATTATTATTTATTTATTAGTTTTCTCTCCCCGGGATGAGTACCTCTAGGCCTCGGGTGACCCACATAAGGCAACCTGACATACACCACAGGATGACCCCAACGTCATACGGGCATGGTCACATTGTTTTAAAAATGTTTTGAATGTTACAAATGTTCTCTTTGATGATGTTATATACAGAGTGTTTATACCTTGCATGATGTTCTCCCTTAAACCCCCTAGAATACTCTCACCACGCATACCTCATGATACGACCCACGAGGGGGCAGACACGGAAGCCCGCTCACACGAATCATAGACCGCTCCCACGGCCCCACCCTACATGGGTGCCACAATCCTCTAAGCACCAAAACTAGGAAGCAGCTAGGTTCGGAAGTGGACCAACTGTGACACACCGTCCAACAAGAAGTCACTAGAGGGCGACCCACCCTCCCCCTGGCGCCACCAACCCCACAGGTTTACTGCCAGGAACCTGTGAGGTGGACACAGGGGACAACGTCCCTAGACTCCCACCTACCAGCGGCACATTACCCCTAACTACCGTCGCCCCGGCGACCCGACAACACCCATAGGAGTTACTCCACACCATTCACTTCTTTGACATCTGCTCCCCCTCTCCCTCCCTCCATAACCCCGCAGACCTCTCTTCCCTTCCTACCTTCCTAGAACCCAGATACTTCCACCTGCCTATACCTCCCCCTGCCCTCCCTAC
Source organism: Pelobates fuscus (assembly GCF_036172605.1). Taxonomy (NCBI): domain Eukaryota; kingdom Metazoa; phylum Chordata; class Amphibia; order Anura; family Pelobatidae; genus Pelobates; species Pelobates fuscus. Next base: position 376,212,992 of record NC_086317.1, on the reverse strand, counting down.
CCCGCCAACGGCTTCGGCCCGGACGTAGCTCCACCAATGCTCCAATGAGCTCGCCCCCTCCCGCTCTCCGCGCCCCTGGCGCGGGCAGATACAACAAGACTGGCCTCAACCTCTACACGATCAACGCGAGGGGCCTCAACTCCCCACATAAACGGGCCAGAGCGCTACGAGAGATCAAGGCGCTGGGAGTGTCAATCGCCTTCTTCCAGGAAACCCACTTCCATACACCCCAGGCCCCAAAGTTCTCCAACAAACATTACCCCATCGGCTACTTCGCACACAACCCCTTGACTAAATCCAAGGGTGTGGCCATACTATTTTCAGCAGATATCTAGTTCCACTTGGAAGCGGAAGAAAAGGACACGGAAGGCAGATACCTCTTCCTCAAAGGGGTAATAGGCGACTCCAAAATCACACTTGCGAACCTGTACCTCCCAAATAAGGGCCAAAGAACGTTCCTGGCCGCTGCCCTTAGAACTCTGGAAACATTCGGAGAAGGCACCGTTATACTCGGAGGGAACTTCAATGCCCCCCTGGACCCCAGAATGGACACATCGAAAGGCACGTCTACGATGGGGCATAAAGACTCTCCTCTTGACCCACCAGTTTGCAGACTCCTGGCGCATCCTCCACCATGCAGATAAGGACTATACCTATTATTCGGCACCACACAGATCCTACTCGAGACTGGATTACTTTTTCACCCAACACAGGGACCTAGACACATGCCCATGACTTGGTCAGGCCCGCATAATGCCCATGACTTGGTCAGACCACGCACCGGTGATCCTTACCATCGAAAATCCCAAATCCCCCAGATCGCAATGGACGTGGAAGCTAAATGAATCCCTCCTAGAGGACCCACTAATTCAGACAGAAATACGTAACGCCCTAGAGCACTTCTTCCTCACCAATAAGCCACCTGAATCAACACAACCCACCATCTGGGAAGCACATAAGTGGGTCATTAGAGGGATCCTTATCAAACATGGCACCCGCCTGAAAAAATCATGCGCACAAGAAATCACACACTTTGTCACCCGGATAGCCCAACTGGAAGCAACACACAAACACACCCTTCATGACGCCACCCACAAACAACTCCTGGAGGCCAGAGCGAAACTCAACTCATGCCTCCAATCAAAGATTCAATTCCAGTTCCAACTTACAAAGAAAACATTCTACGAATTTGGAAACAAAAGCGGCAAACTGCTTGCTAGGGCACTGAGGACGCAGAGGCTCAAGAGTCACGTACATGGATACCGGCCCTATACACCAACCCAGCTGCCCGAGTACAAGTAAACGGAATCCTCTCTGACCCATTTGAGATTAGAAACGGCACAAGACAGGGATGCCCACTATTGCCTCTGCTCTTCGTCATCAGCCTGGAACCGTTCCTTAACGCCATTCGAACCCAACCCGACATCACTGGGATCAGAGGCAGCTGGGGAGACAGCAAAGTATCTGCATATGCGGACGATCTCCTATTCACTATCACCAACCCAGCATCTTCCCTCAGAGAGCTACTGCATCAATTCGACATTTACGGCACGCTGTCGAACCTAAAAATAAACTTCACGAAATCGGAAATCCTTAATGTAGGATGCCCCCAAGCATTGGTAACCACACTGCAAAAAGACTTCCCCCTCCACTGGTGCTCTGAGGCAATCAAATACCTGTGTACTTGGCTATCGGCGGACCTCTCAGACACCTTCCTCATTAACTTCCCGCCCCTCCTCGACCGGATAAAAAAGGATCTAAACTCCTGGCAACTCCCTCACATCACATGGTTAGGGAGGATCAGCGTACTTAAAATGAACATACTCCCACGTCTTCTATATCTCCTACAAACCCTACCAATACACATCCCCAAAACCTTTTTCACGCAAACCAGACAGATAATGACAGACTGGTAATGACAGACTATGTCTGGTATCGCAAAAGAGCAAGACTGAACTTCGCCACCCTCACAAAACCCAAGCAGCACGGGGGACTAGGACTACCAGACCTGGCTAAATATCGACGGGCCGTCCACCTCCAGCGCCTGATAGAATGGACGCACAACCCAAAAGACAAACTCTGGATTCCGATAGAAGCAAGTTTCTCACAAATACCTCTATCTCTTCTCCCTTGGCTACCGAAGGCCATGACCGGCGAACTACCGAAACGACACTCAACCCTATGTGCCACCATGAAAGTCTGGAGACACATAGCGCCGCAGCTCTCGCCTCTGTGCCCCATATCACACAACCCAAGATTCCCTCCGGCGGAGGATCCTCGCTATACCACGACACTGGGACTGCCGTACCCTTGTAGGATAAATTACATATACAAACAAGGCACGATCACGCCTCTGGGAGACCTGGTTCCGAACAACCCACATAACTGGGCACTTCGCTTCAGACACCACCAATTGATCAGATTCCTGAAGAACATACCTGGGCTGGACTCAGCATCACGGACACTCTCTACCTTTGAGGCAATTTGCTCAAACCACCGTCCCACCGCACTCAATCTCCTTCCTCTACCGCCTACAAATCACACCCCCCAACGATGCACCTCTCCCATACTTCACTAGATACTGGGAAAAAGACCTAGAACACGTACTCACCGGGGAACAATGGACCACTGTGTTCACACTTATACATAAGGCCTCCATAGCCACGAAATTCCAGGAAGCAGGATATAAAATGCTCTCACACTGGTACAACACACCAGAGAAACTATCGGTTATGAAAGCCACCCGCGAACCGGAATGCTGGAGATGCGGGAGAGAATTGGGAACACTCTTCCATATTTGGTGGACCTGCCCACTCATCAAACCCTTCTGGAAAGAAATCCACACAACCCTGGAGACCGTAACGGAAGCGAACCTACAACTCACACCTGAAACCTACCTCCTCCAACTGACCCCAATCCCCATGAACAAATTCAAAAACTCAGTGATACCGCACCTACTAAACGCGGCCCGAAGCCTCATTCCGAGACACTGGAAACGTACTACGGCCCCGACGATGAGAGAGTGGATGACCAGAGTGGAGGACATCAGATGTATTGAGGAGCTCATCCTCTCGGCGGCGGGACGTATACAGAGATATCACGACACCTGGTACCACTGGCTAAGGTGGCTGGCCTCCGCCCTGACCGCCGACCCCGGGCCGGGGGCAGGGAGAGCTGGAGTGGGACCGGGACCCGGACCCCCCCCTAACCCACCCCCACCCCGCCACTCCTTACCCTGCTCACCTTAAACCCATCCACCCCTCCTTACCCTTTTCCCCCTTACTTTTCCCCTGCCCTCCTCAGGCTGGCTCTGACCACACACAGCTCGCCATGGACGAAGCAACGGCGAGACAAGTAATTGCACAAGACAACCGACGCACCAAGATACACACACTTCCCCCCCCCCACCTTATCCCCCGGGACATATGAAGGACACACACAACTCCACTAACTCCACTAACTACGCCACCCAACACACACACACACACGTGACAACACCCCAGAGACGCCCCCCCACCACACGCTTACGAACAGACTGCCAATCCCCTACCTCCCCCCACGTACCGGACGCAGCAAGGTCCCCGACAACCGCCCCCCCCCCTGCTGCCACAAGCCCCCCCCCCTTGCCCCTGAACGCTAAGCCCCAGACGGGCTTACCGGAACCTCATTAAAAAGACCAACCGCGCTGCTCACGAGGGCTGCGAACCACAACTTGACCCCACTGAGTAACATAATCTCATAAATATCTTAGCAACTGAAAAAACCTCTCTTAACAACCGATGTTAGACATGTAATTTACAATGTATGCACAGTACGCTCTCAACCTGTTATTGCATTGTATACCATACAGAACTTCATGTCACTGTACTCGGACATCTGTGTGATCACACCCACCTGTAACTATTGCATGACCTTAATAAAACCTCTGAATGAAAATAAATAAATAAATAAATTATTATATTGGTAGAGGAAAAGATGTGTATAAACCCTGGACACCACTTATAAAGGGCCATGTGATGGACCGCCTGGCACCCTAACCGGGTGCCTCCATCAGTCGATGCTCCTAGTGCTCACCGAGGTCTCCAAGCACTCCACCAGTCACCATCAGCAATGTAGTCCCCACGTCCAGCTTGACTGGGAACTCGCCGTCCTCTACCCACCCTGGACCTAAGAGCGGGATCCAGCTTCCAGTGAGTGAACCTCTCCTACTCCAGAGAGCATAGCAGGAACAACTCTTTAAAGAGATAGTGATTATAATCCCAGGGGAGTATAGTGATATAGCAATCCTCAGGGTAGATACAGCCATTTCCCCCACACATGAGATGAGACTCTATGTTGAGGGTAAGCAAGAACTCAATTTTAATGGAGGCACACTGGCCTTTTCTGCAAGTTTTTCAACAAGGGTGACACCCACGAGGACCTTGTTGGGCACAGGGACACAAAGTTAACAAACCAATAAAAACAGAGTTATACAGTGTGACACTCCCATACAATATACAAAATCCCTCCCCTCTGCCTGGGAGATAATTAAGGCAGATAATGCATTACCTTAATTATCTCCAGGCAGAAAAAACACATTTTTTATAAAGTTGCATAAGTACCCCAAAACACAACATATCCCCATAAATATCACATCCTCTGATAGCCCTGATCTGGGTGAACAACATATCCAAACATCACCCAGATCAGATCACGGGTTCAGAAATGTTATGGAAGTCAGAGTTTTGGAAACAGTTCCATAGAATCGCGGCTAAGTGCCGCTGGAGGACCGACCATAAACCACGAGGTTTTCTGCCCGAAAATAGTTTCAGGGCATTCGCGGCTAAGACCCCCTGAAGTCTATTCGTGGTTTTGGTCCATGCGAACAAGATGGCCGCCACCACGTGTTCGAATGTCGAATGGCGGCAACTTCGACTGTTCGGGAGTTTGAAGTGCCACTTCAAAAGTTCGAACTGTGGCCATAAAAATCCAAAAAGGCACGAACAGTGATTTAAAAGTTTTATCACAGGGGCCATAGTCACAGGGTAGCAGGCTGGCAAACAGGCCCCTCCAAGAACCAGTGGCGAGGTCACTTTCACCACAGGCCATATAAACAAAGTCATTACCAGCCCTGATATAAAAAGAAAGAAGTAAAATACTTATATTTGGCAACTGGGATACCCTTTGCACTCATCTATACCATTTGGATTATTTGGACCTGCACTCAGGGCCGGATTAACATAGGGGCTGATGGAGCTGCAGCTCCAGGCCCAGGCCCATGGAATAGGCCCATCTAAAAAAATAAAAAAAAGTTTTTTTTTTTGTTTTTTTTTTTATTAGACACTACTCTTAGGTTTGCCACCTGACTGGTATTTTAAGGCACAGTCTGTTTTTGAGGCTGCCTGGCTGTGATGGTATTGCAGTAATACGGGCAATACAAATGCAAATATTTTTCTCAGTATAAATGGAGATTACTCTGCAATACCAGCACCGGCCAGTAGGGGTCACTGTGTATGGAGAGAGGCAGGGATAGGAAGTTACAGCATATCCCTCCCTGCCTCTCTCTACTCACTGATACGCAGGGGAGCAGCTACACAGCACAGAGAGTCCAGACAGCAGCTCCCAGTCTGCAGAGACAGCCTACAGCTTAGGGAAGTGAGGGATGGGGGGAAAGGCATCAGGGAGACATGGGGACACTGAGACTCTAGGGGACACATGGTGACACTGAGACACTAGGGGACGCAGAGACGTGGGGACACTGACACATGGGGACACTGTGAGACATGGGGACACTGAGACACATGGGGATGCTGTGAGACATAGGTAGACACATTGGGACACAGAAACACTAGGGACACTGTCTCCATGTCTCCCAGTGTCCCCATGCCTCCCAGCCAGTGTCCCTAGGGTCTCAGTGTCCCCATGCCTCCAAGCCAGTGTCCCCATGGCTCCCAGTGTCCCCAAATGTCTGTGTTCCCATGTCTCCTATTGTCCGCATATGTCTGTGTCCCCATGTCTCCCAGCCAGTGTCTGTGTCCCCATGTCTCCCAGTGTCTGTGTCCCTATGTATCTGTGTCCCTAGTGTCTGTATCCACAAGTGCCCTCATGTCTCCCAGTCTCCCCAAGTGTCTCAGTGCCCCCATTTCTCCCAGTGTCCCCAAATGTCTGTGTCCCCATGTCTCCATGTCTCTCAGTGTCCCTATGTCTGTATCCACAAGTGCCCTCATGTCTCCCAGTCTCCCCAAGTGTCTCAGTGCCTCCATGTCTCTCAGTGTCCCCTTGTCTCTGTGTCCCCATGTCTCTGTGTCCCCTAGTATCCTAGTGACATGGGACACACAGATACATGGGGACACTGGGAGAAATGGGGACACAGACACTGGGAGACTAGGGGACTGGGCGACATGGGGACACTGACACTGTGATGCATAAAGACACTGATGCCAGGCTGGCCTTCCAATTCTTTGGACAGATATACCCCCTTTTTGGGCATGTTCGCCCCTTTTGGCAGTTCTGGTCATGTGATTCGCATTGGCTTTTACCCCGCCAATTGGCATCCTGATTCACTGGACACTGCTGTTGGTATGGATTTACTTGAAAGATGAAAGCATAAATTAGATAAAGAGATTAGCATAGAGTATGTGTTTTCTTATAGCTGCATCCTTTGAGTTTCCCTCCAACACCAACTCTATCAGATACATGACACTTGAGAGGTATGACTGTTTTAGTGTTTTTGGTCGATAAGATACTGTAATTAGGCCCCATCATAATTGTCAGCACCAGGCCCACTGGGCTCTTAATCCGGCCCTGCCTGCACTTGTGCATAGGAATTGATTCTCTAAGATGTAATCTGAACATTTGCTCTTCCCATTTCCTCTACAGGGAAATGACATGATTTGAAACCCATTCCAGTCGCTTTGTAGTTTTATCCAATAAGATGTCATGTTATGGATAAAGATACTTTTAGATGTCAATGGGTTTCAAGTGATTTTGAGGTCATGTTAAACTGTACATCTGCATTCTAAATTTTAAATTACTTGCTGTGAACTGCTTCCAATGCGTTCACATTACATGCATGTGGTTATATATATGCTTTATCAAAGTATTAATCTAATTCTAATGAAATCCAAAGGATACCAACATTTTAAACAAATTCATTCTTACACGCACACAATGAAAAGTATACATGATTCTATAATTCCTCTAGGACAGGGGTGTCCAAAAAGGTAGATACCCAGATGTTTTAAAACTACAGCTTCCATGATGCTTTGTCATTCTAAAGGCACACAAAGCATCATGGGAGTTGTAGTTCCACAAAATCTGCGGATCTACCTTTTGGGCACCCGTGCTCTAGGAGGTGCCTCTTTAAACCGATAACCTAAAACAAGGGATATATTTGCCATACTTAGTAAACTGATGTGCTGTGGGTTTGTAGTGTTGGTCTTTGCAATCTTGCATAAAGCACACGTCTCAGAATATTTTTTTTTTCCTAATGCTTTATTTTGGACGAGTCAGCATGTAATATATTAACCCCTTAAGTACACAACTTCTGGAATAAAAGAGAATAATGTCGGAATAGTTTTGTCATGTGTCCTTAAGGGGTTAAAGAAACAGAAGATCATTGCACACGAATCAACTCTTTCAAAATAACAAAATAAAAAAAAATCACTTTTTTAGTTAAATCAATGCTTTGCAAAGTTCGTGACCATTAGTAAACAATTTCTTACTAATCATTAATATTCTTCTGCTGAGTCTATATCATCTAAATCTACAGCTGCATTTTTCTGGCACAGGCAAAAATAAACTGTAATCAGTTCTTTTATACGTACGATTTTATACTCGCTGGGGAAATTGAAACCATCTGTCATTTTTCTCTATTTGCTAAAGTACCAAACAATAGGTTCTAATTCAGAAAAATATACATATTTAATCCAACTTGCCTATAAATGAAAAACAGAATAAGAAAAGAGGCACCTCCAGTGGTGAAACACTAGCAAAGGATTTACAATAGACATTACTAAAATGTTCTTATAGAATTGAATACATACATGCGATTCTTAAACATCTCTCGAAATGAGTGTTAATAGAGTTTTACAGTTCTCTTCCAAAAGCATATTGAGAAACATGAATTGTCTCAGGATCAAGAGTTGGTTTGAGACGTTCAGAACTGACCAAGAAGTCAGCAAATGAAAATTCAATATCAGCTAGTGTTCAGGATAAGAGAGAGAGTAAAGTAAAATTCTGATAAATATTTTAATGTTAATGTCATTGTCAATATAAAAATATTGTGATTTTACTAATCACACCAATTTTGGATCAAGTTGAAATATACTACACTTATTTTAGCAATAAGAGAGAATGAAAAAAAATCCCCATTTTTAATTAACGCATTCTTTCGTTTAAAGGGACACTATAGGCACCCAGACCACTTCAGCTCATTGTGCAGTGAGCCGCAGTTTGCCCAGATCCCTTAACCCTGAGCAAGTAATTATTGCAGTTTTTAGGAAACTGCAATAATTACCTTTCAGGGTTAACTCCACCTTTAGTGGCTGCCAGCCACACAGCCACTAAAGGAACTTCCGGGCTGTTACGCGACTTTTGGTGTCTATGCATGGGGGTGTCCAGCGTCACACAAAACCCCAGAAGAAAGCATTGAATAATGCTTTCCAATGGGGAAATCCTAATGCGAGCGCGTCCATGGTCGCACATGCCCATTAGGTCTTCCCTGCCAGTTGATGGGTAAAGAGAAAAGGACATCAGTGCTGGACACAGGTAAGTGACTAATGGGTTTTTTAACACCTTCTGTACCCTGGGGGGGAGGGAGGGAATCCACGAGGGACGAGGAAGCTATAGTGGAAGGAAACCGTGTTTGTTTTCCTGACACTATAGTTTCCCTTTAATTAACTTTCATGGTAGCTGGGAGTGCTTTACAGGAGATTCTCGTTCAGAAGTTGGTAGTTGAACATAGCCCAATATTGTTTAATAAATGTGCATAGTACCATCATACTGAAATCCAGATAGCCCAACAGTTAAAAAAAAAAAAAAAAACAGTTAGTGAGATGAAAATTCATAAAAATCATGAGGATCTGACAAGTGCTAAGAAATAGGAGGGAACTAGTCATTGGGCTAACTGGCAAATATAATCATTCATTATCAATATCAGCAGAAGCTTGTGATTATCGCAACATGTTATTTCACTAATCACACTGACATTCAAAAGAAATGCATCCCCAGCACTCACACACACTAGCACCCAAAATGTTTAAACACATTGACACTCAAAAGAAATACAACTCCCAACATTTACACACACACTGCCACACTACAAAAATATACACCCACATTTGCACATTACTACACTACACAAATACACAGCTGCACACAGACACATGCTGCCATGCAACACAAGCACCCCCTGCATTCACAGACTACCATCATACACAAACACAGCCTAAAAGCAAACTTTGGTAAACGTTATTTGGCAAACATTGAGGTTTTGGCATTGTGAGGTTTAATATGATAAAATCTTAACAGGTAGGTACGTGCTGAAGCAAATTATGAATGAAATCAGACTTTAAGCCGATGGGCAAAACATCCAGGCATCTGTGACTTAAAAAAAGCAAAAATGCATTTTCTTTTGCCTGTAGACCAGTGGTAGTCAACCTTTTTCTAACTATCGCCCACTAATGCATCTTTTTGGTTGAAAAAATTTCCTTACCGCCCACCAGTTTTCGCGCAAGTGCAGAATATTTTTTTTCGAAAGGAGGGTGTTTTTAAAAAAAATAAATGTACGTACATTTATCTTTTTATTTCCAATTAATGCATGTTTATAATGTTTTTAACTTTATAAAGTTTAATGAGAAAACAATAAAGTAAATTGAAATTACCTTTACTAGTGATTAATGAGATCCTTGAGGTTGATGCTGCAAGGCTAAATATTTGATAACTGGTTCGATTTTCTTAAGGAACAAACGAAGGTCTCCTCTTTCGGTGATAGTCAGACGACTTCTCTGTTTGCGCATAATATGATTCTCATCTGTGCGTCAGCTCCCCTCTTCTCCCTCCTCAATTCCCCTCCCCACCTTTTTTTCCCCCTTTTTTAACCTTCCTTATAGCAATGCCCAGTAGGAAGGCTGAGCTAGGTATCCCACTATAACAGACTGGCACACATACATACATACATACAGACACACAAGACACACATACACACATACAGACAGGCACACACACACAAGACATACATACAAAGCCACACACAAGACATGCATACAAAGACACACACACGACATACATACAAAGTCAAGACACACATATATACAGACATACACATACAGACACACACAAGACATACATACAAAGACAAGACACACATATATACAAACATACACACACACAAGACACATACATAAGACACACATACAGACACACACAAGACATACATACAAAGACAAGACACACATGTATACAGACATACACACACAAGACACATACAGACACACACAAGACATACATACAAAGACAAGACACACATATATACAGGCATACACACACAAGACACATACATAAGACACACACAAGACATACATACAAAGACAGGACACACATGTATACAGACATACACACACACACAAGACACATACATAAGACACACATACAGACACACACAAGACATACATACAAAGACACATACACAAACAAACACATTATATTTAAGTCACCCTCCTGTTTCCTAACTTTAAAGTGCAGGAGAGTGACTTTCCCTGGGGTCCAGTGGTGGCTCAGCTGGATGGGAGTCAGAGTTCCCACTCTGACTCCCTCCTCCTCCTGTTTCTTCCCGCGCGGCTCTCAGTATGCTGGGAGGAGTGACCGGGGAATCACTTCCTCCCAGCAGAGATGATGTCATCACAGGGGGCCCGGTCGCGCTGTTAAAGCACCCAGCGTTGACCAGGCCCCCTCACAATCCACATCCATCGGGTGGCCCTGACAGCATGGGCCACCCGATGGACCCCTCCATATGCGGCCCCGGCGGTTTGCCGCCAGGGCCGCAAGTGGTGATGGCGGTACCCAGTCACAGTCACCGCGCCCGCCTGCCCAATCAATCAATCACCCAATCTGTAAAAAAAAATTGAAAATCCCTACCGCCCACCTGGAATCCTGAAACGCCCACTAGTGGGCGGTAGGGACCAGGTTGACGACCCATGCTGTAGACTGTGTGACACCTGGTGTAGATGGGCTCATTGTATATGATAATAGTGTCTGAGTGTCAAGCTGGACCACATTAAAAATAGAAATAGACAAATTATTAGAAAAGGCCAGGTGACCCCTAGGTAGTATGCAGAAAATGATTCTTGCTGAGATTTCTTTTTTTGTGGTATTGAAGGGTAAAGTAAGAAAGGTCACTTAACAATCACTTGCATGTTGCTTGGTAGACAAGGCTTGCTAACTAATAGAGTTAGTCTCTATTGTGTATTTTATATGGTTGGGTTTACGGTATATTGCAAACACTCTAGTCAATCCCCAGTCATCTGTAGCATTCTAGATATCCTTTTTTTACAATGGACGCCAATAAATAAAATCCCCTTCACATGTATCAGCAGGGTCTGCATACACTGTCCTGATATTTGATGGGGGTGTTAAAATTAATCATTCTTATTTTTTGTCCTCTTAAATTAATGATAATATTAACAATACATAAAACCATATTTATTTACACAATATATATTAGCAGACAAGCAAGATAGAAGAACATAATCGAAGATAACATTTAGAAGAAAGTAAAACATTAAGAGCACAGAAGACAGTGATCATCACACACTCAGAAGAAACCACAAGCAGTCTGTATTTAAACCAGACTCTAGCAAAAGACTACTTCTCCAAAATCTATTTCACAGCTGGAAAGCATAAAGCTTCATTCGAATCTGAAGATATATTTATTTTATCATTTGTGATTGATTTTTTAAAAGTCCACTTGCCTAATGCAGACTCTTACACTCTCACCTCCTATTGCATGCGGGCTCAGATAAGATACTTGTGCTCTGAGCTGGCCTGTGTGATCATGGAATGTATAAATGTTTCACACATGCTTATAGTAATTCAGATAAGTAAGGATCAAACTTACAACTTTGTCAAGGTCACTCCTTGCCCCCCCCCCCCCCCCTTCAAATCCCCCATCCCCACACACACAGTTGGTACCATGGGATTCTTGGTTGGTGCCCAATTAAAGAAACCAAGATAATGTATTACCTTGTAATATTGTAGAACCATAATATGGAACGACACATCAATATATCTACTGTCCTCATATTTAAAAAAGAGGTCAATCAAGTTGGTTTCAATAACTGCTTCTCAAGCAAGAAAAAAACGAGACATCTAATTGCTACAAAGTGAATTTCTGTATTCACAACCAGTCTTTGAGTAGGCACCTGAATTGACCTATGTAAAATTTGATTTCAGTCCAATTTGGAATTTATTTCAACATATTACTCTGCTTAAACACATTCTCTATTTACTAAATATTCCCATAAAATTTCAAAAGAAAATATAATCAAATCAGATTTAACAGTGATATACATTTGCATGGTATGAGAAAACATTTCATCATACATGTGCTTCCGATAATTTGGAATCTACAAGGGACAACTGGCATTTTATTGGCAGACGGCAGTCTGTGTACTTTACATTTGAAGATCCTCCTTAAAAATGTTATTCACGCTTGATGATATAATTATAAATTGTTACAATCCAGTATTTAATCAGGTTATGATATTTAAACAAGTGGAAATACTTGCAATTACACAAAATCCAAATCTATCAAAGCTACTGCGTAACAATTTAAATTTTTCTTGTTACTCATTTAAATTCTGAAAGCGTGGTTTATCCAAGAAATGTTCCTTATTTCTCTGGAACTCAGAGCTTAAAAAAAGGAAAGCAAAAATTCCAGCTGTTCTGCGTTGCTTTTATAAGCATAAAAAGGTAAAATCGAATATATTTATTTGCAAAGTTAAAAAGTTCGCTCCAAACGCAATCTGCTCACTACATCTGTTCTGGTTTCGAGCTGTGCAGCATCCAGTATAAATGGCGCTGTAGCTACAAATTTAATGGAATGTTATGACTACAATATGTGGCAGACATTCATTTTCCATAAACCAAAAGAAAAAGAAAGTTATATATCTCTATAAATAGCAATTACTTTCAATATTTCCTTTAGTGCAAAATCACTAAACTGAAGCTGAACTTTTCAGCGGCGCAGTGAAAATGAAATTGTGTGTGACGTCTAAGCAAACAATATAAATGAACAATAAAGGATTTTCAAAGTGTGTGCACCCTTGCAAAAGCTCAGAACATTTTTTTCCCCCAAGTATAATTTTTCTTGTAAATGCATGATAGAATCAATATGACATACACGGTAGAATTAAGCAGGAAACGCAGGTAAATTACAACAATAATGTTAATAGTGTGCATGATATCTTGGACATTCACTTTTGTTCATGAGTAATAGAACATATAAAACTAAACAAAGAAAAATAAAAAGGCCAATTAAACATGCAGTCCTACGATTTTGTTCGTAATGCGCAGTCTATGTGGTTACCACTGTGCCCCAAGAGGACTCACCACCAGACACCACAAAGGAGAGGCAAATCCCACCAAAATTAATAAGATGAGAACATTTTAAGCAAACCATTGGGAGAAATTAAAGTGTTCATATTATTTTAACCCCATAAGAACCAAATCAGTTGAAGTGGTTATGGTGCCTATAGTAGATTTCCACTGTGACATATATTGTCATTGGGCGTTACGGATTTAAGTCCTGTTTGCACATCTTTATGCTCGGTTTACTATGGGAAATTCCCAATATGGTAACAGGTGGCCTCCGCCTAGGTTATTTGTAGAATTCTTTATTGGGCTGTCAATACAGCAGGTGGATGTAGTGGTGTCATGGAGAGGCTAAAACATCTAAAGATGAAATTGACCATTTCTGGTATTCAACATCATCTGTGATGTTTTTCATACAAGAATGCCAATAACGTAAAAAAAAAAAAAAAATCAATGTGGTGTGTTGAGAGACAATGTGTCATTAAAGAAACAGATATTTCTGGTGCAAGGCTCGTTCTGTAGAAATTCCTGGAATATGACCAATATATATCATACACATAGAAAAAATATTTATGGGATCACTTCAGCTTCATTCCTCAGGTTTCAATTATTGCATTTATGGAACATGGAACCAATGCAGAGCCTTTATTAGATCAATATTTTACGCCTAGTGACAGACTGACAATAGATTATTCAGACAAACAAAAAGCCATGATAGAACTGGCAGAAAAATGATAAATATAGCAATATAGATCATTTAAGAGGGGAAAAGAAATACATGAACACAAGTAATGAATACAATCTAATTTGTTTCATCTTTTGTGCCATCAGTGGTGACTCTAGGAACAATATATAATGGGGGGCATATAAGATACCATGGGGGGGGGGGGAGGTGTAAATAATTTCAAGCATTAAATTATATCACTAAAAAAAACGATATATTTGGAAATATTTGGACACTAACGCAATTTTCATGATTTTGCTCTGTACACCACAATGGATTTGAAATAAAACAGCTGAGATGCAATTGAGGACTTATAGCTTTAATTCAAGCGTTTGAAGAAAAATAGTGTATAAAACATTTAGTAATTGCAACCATTTTCATACACAGTTCCATTATTTCAGGAGCTAAAATGTAATTGGACAAATTAACACAATCATAAATGAAATATACATTTTTAATACTTAGTCGAGAATCCTTTGCAGGCAATGACTGTTTGAAGCCTGGAAGGCATGGACATCACCAAACGCTGGGTTTCCTCCTTTATGATTCTGAAGAACTGACTCTGTTGGGTTTCAAACCCTTGTTTCTATGCTGCTAAACCTCTTCCTTACTGATCTTCCGATAATCTTGACTCTACAAGCAATTATATTGGTGCCAACTCTTTTCAGCTGTGTCTGGTCAGGTGTCTGGTCAGGTGTCTGGTTCTTGGCCTATGTAAGCCACCTCCTGTCTCGGTACCTTTGCCAGATTTTTGTGGTTCCTGTATTCTATAATCAAGTCTGCTGCTGAATTTGGACCGTTTGACTTTGCTGCTTATCCTTCCCACTGACCTCGGCTTGCCTTACTACGATTACCATCTTTCTGTTCCAGTCTTTCATCTCTGTTTAAGACCAGACAGCCACTCAAGGCTCAGGGGCTCAACCACCTGGGTAACGAGTGGCTACTTCAGGTAGAAAACATTGCTAATCTGGCTGCTGGACACCAAACCTTTGTAACATCAATATCATTACGTGATGCTTTGCCAAGCCTTTACTTCAGCTGTCTTCAGTTGTTTGTTCATGGGTCTTTCTGCCTGGAGTTTTGTCTTCAGCAAGTTAAATGCATGCTCGATCGGGATTGAGATCAGGTGATTGACTCTGTTATTGAAGAATATTCCACTTCTTTGCCTTAAAAAACTCCTGGGTTGCTTTCACAGTATGTTTTTGGCTATTGTCCAACTGTAAATAGAAGCACCGTCCAATCAACGTCACAACATTTGGTTGAATATGAGCCCTATACAATTCATAATTCTTCCGGCTGCTTCTGTCACATTATCAATAAACACTAGTGACACAGTACCATTGGAGGTCATGTATGCCCATGCTATCACACGGCCTCCACCATGTTTTATAGATTATGTGGTGTGCTTCGGATCATGAGCTGTTCCAAGCCTTCGCCATACTTTTTTTCTTCCCATCACTCTGGTACAGGTTGATCTTATTTTTATTGCTGTTCCAGAACTGGGTTGACTTTTTTTGATGTGTTTTGTCAAAATCTAATCTGGCCTTTCTATTCTCAATGCTTATGAATGGTTTGCACCTTGTTGTGAACCCTCTGTATTTGCAATTGTGAAGTCTTCTCTTTATGGTAGACTTGGATAATGATATGCCTACCTCCTGGAGATTGTTCTTTACTTGGCTGCATGTTGTGAATTTTTTTTTCTTTACCATGAAAAGGATCCTACAATCATCCACCATTGTTGTTTTCCGTGGACGTCCGTGAGAGCTCATTTAACAGCATATTGTGAGTTTACAGCAACAGATTCCAATTGTTAGTGCCACACCTGGTATCAACTCCAGACCATTTACCAGCTTAACTGATGAAAAATAATGAAGGAATAGCCCACACCTGTTCATGAAACAGCTTTTGCGTCAATTGTCCTATTACTTTTGGTCCCTTGAAAAAGACGGGCCTACATTTCAAAGAGCTATAATTCCTAAACTCTTCCTCCAGCTTGAATGTGGATGCCCTCAAATTAAAGCTGAGAGACTGCACTTTAAGCCCATATTCATTATTTAACTGTAACTTAAATTAATTTTGGTAAACAGGTGAAATAACAAAACTTGTGTCAGTGCCTAATACATATACACACCCAAACCTTTTAATACATACACCCAGGGCCGGATTAACATAGGGGCTGATGGAGCTTCAGCTCCAGGCCCAGGCCCATGGAATAGGCCAATTTTAAAAAAAAGATTTTTTTTTTTTTATTTTTTTTTTTTACACACTACTCTTAGGTTTGCCACCTGGCTGGTATTTTACTGGCACAGACGGTATTGAGGCTGCCTGGCCGTGCCGGTATTGCAGTAATACCGGCAATATAAATGCAGGTAATTTTATCAGTATAAACGGACATTACTCTGCAATACCAGCACCGGCCAGTAGGGGTCACTGTGTGTGGAGAGAGGCAGGGGTAGGAAGTTACAGCATATCCCTGCCTGCCTCTCTCTACTACTCACTGATCCGTGTGGGAGCAGCTACACAGCACAGTGAGTCCAGACAGCAGCTCTACAGCTCAGGTAAGTGAGGGATGGTGTGAAAGGCTGCAGGGAGAAACTAGGGGACACTGGGAGACCTGGGGACACTGAGATACTTGGGGACACTGGAAAACATGGGGACACTGAGACACTAGGGGGCACTGTGAGACATGGGCACGCTGTGAGACATAGGAACATTGTGAGAAACTGAGACATTGGGACATGGAGACACTAGGGACACAGTGTCCCCATGTCCCCCAGCCAGTGTCCCTAGTGGCTCAGTGTCCCCATGGCTCTGTTTCCCCTAGTCTCCCAGTGTCTGTGTCCCCATTTCTCTGTGTCCCTATTGACTCAGAGTCCCTATGTCTCCCAGTGTCCCCATGTCTCCCAGTGTCCCCATGTCTCCCAGCCAGTGTCCTCAGTGTCCCCATGTCTCCCAGTGTCCACAAGTCTCCCAGTGTCTGTGTCCCCATGTCTTCCAGTGTCCCCATGTCTCCAATGTCTATGTCCACAAGTGTCCCCATGTCCCCTAGTGTCCCCAAGTGTGTGTCTCCCAGCCAGTGTCCATAGTGTCTCAGTATCCCCTAGTCTCCCAGTGTCCCCTAGTCTCCCACTGTCTGTGTTCCCATGTCTGTGTCCCTAGTGTCTTAGTTTCCCCAAATGTTTCAATGTCCCCATGTCTCCCAGTGTCTGTGTCCCTTGTGTATCAGTGTCCACATGTCTCCCAGTGTCCCCATGTCTGTATTCACATGTGCCCCCATGTCTCCCTGTGGCCCCAAGTGTACCGAGGTCTCTGTGTCCCCATGTCTCACTGTGTCCCCTAGTATCCTAGTGACACACTGAGACATGGGGACACTGGCAGAAATGGGGACACTGAGACACTGGGAGACTAGGGTACTGGGCGACATGGGGACATTGACACTGTGATACATAGGGACACTGAGACACTGGGTGACTTGCGAGACTGGGAGACAGGGAGACACTGGGAGCAATTCCTCTATACACCAGAATCAAACTGTGAGTAGTTTGTTGGTGATTTTACAGAATTTTCTCTTATGTCACTCCTTGTGTTTTACATCCTGTGATGTCACGCATAACTAATTAATTATACAAATGATTAAGGCTAGTTTTTTTCCAAGAAAGGTGGCAACCCTAACTACTCTTCACATACTCTTGCTTAAAGGAACACTATAGGGTCAGGAACACAATCATGTATTTCTGACCCTATAATGTAAAAAACACCATCTAGCCCCCCTGGCCCCTTCTTGCCTCCCTAAATATAGTAAAATCTTACTTGTATTCTGTAGTCTGCAGCTGCTGGCTCTGCCTCTGAACTGACTCTGTCTGCTGACATCATCAGAAGTGGTGGTCTGAGCAAATTGCAATGCTTCCCCGCAGGGCCGGTGCTAGGATTTTTAGTTACACAGGCGAAGATGCATTTTGGCGCCCCCAACCCTCATTAAAAAATAAAAAAATGCATCTTCACCTGTGTGTCTTTCCTCCCAAGCCACAGGCACACAGGCATCATTTTTCAGTCACACAGTCAGTCATACAGGTACACTGGCATACAAAGACAGAAATAATCATACAGAGACATACAGTCAGAGACATACAAGCTGAGACATACATGCATACAGAGACATGCAGGCATATAAAGACATACATGCATACAGAGGCATACCGTCATACAGACACATACATACATACAGAAAAATGCATACAAAGACATACAGGCATACAGAGACACACAGACACACACATACAGAGACATAAAGGCATACAGTTACATGCATGCATACAGAGACATATATACAGACATTCAGAGACAAACATACATCCAGTTACATACATGCATACAGAGACATACAGAAACACACGTACAAGACATACAGGCATGCAGACACATACATACATACAGAGGCATACCGTCATACAGATACATACAGACAGACAGACATACAGAAACATACATACAGACACATACATACATACATACATACAGAAACATAAAGGCATACAGTTACATACATGAATACAGAGACATATATATAGACATTCAGAGACAAACATACAATCAAAATAGATGTGGTTTAGGACTGGAATATTATGATTTTTTAAGCAACAAAAAATCTTAATAATTTTTTTCCACATTATACTATACTTCTAAACCTAACTTGAAGCACTTTCCTATGTGTTTCAATGGTATATATTGTGTTTATTATAAAGGTAATAGTTTAGCTTTATTCACAAATGTATATTGTACAGTAATGTACTTTTTTTTTTTACTTTCCTTCAGCAGTATTCAACACATGTTTAAAATGTATCCATAATTTCTCATTCCGAAAATGTAAACCTCTTTTATTTCAACACCATGTTTACACAGTCTTCATTTCCTTTTTTTATTACAAAGCAATGTAAAAATACATTTAGCCATTTAAGCCCTAGTTTTCTTCCCCATTACTCTGTATTAGTTACATACAAACAAACATACATACATGCATACATACAAAATTACATACTTACATCTGTTAAAGCGTGTCCCTGGGGTGCATGCTGTCCGGCTCCTTGGAGTCCTGTCCTGCAGCGCAGCCTCATCACTGTGCGCCAGCCACGCTGTGTGATCCACAGGGAGCAGGGATATGATGTCATATCCCCGCCCCTTCCACACAGCCTGCGGCAGACAGCAGGGTAGGAGGTGGGCGGGCGGAGGCTGGGATCTGCAGGCGGAACGGTAAGGGCTGCGCTCGGCCACGCTACAAGTAGTAGCAGGATAAAGGGGAGCGCAGTGCGCTTCCCTCCTTCCGGTCCGCCTGGTTTTGCGCCCCCAGGGCCGGTGCGCCCTAAGGCGGCCGCCTTATGGTAGCGCCGGCCCTGCTTCCCTGTAGGATTGGCTGAGACTGTCAACTAGGCAGATCAGGGGCAGAGCCAGCACAAGTCAAACATAGCCCTGGCCAATCAGCATCTCCTCATAAAGATAAATTGAATCAATGCATATCTATGAGGAAAGTTCAGTGTCTGCATGCAGAGGGTGGAGACACTGAATGGCAGTGCTGCACACTAGGCAGTACTGCCCCAGGAAGCACCTCTAGCAGCCATCCAAGGAGTGGCCAGTGGAGTTATTTTCTCTGAAAAGACAGTGTTTACTGCAAAAAGCCTAAAGGGAATGATTCTACTTACCAGAACAAATACAATAATCTGTAGTTGTTCTGGTGACTACAGTGTCCCTTTAAGTTTGGAAGTTTAAGAGGGATGTATGGCAATAAAACTTGTGTGGACTGGCTGACAATAAAATTAGGTAATTAGGTAATGCAGACTTTGGTTTCTCTAAGACTGTGGCATATACCCTTTCTTCTACACTCACTACATACACCTTTACTCTGTCCCAGACTATATACCAGGAACTTCTGCCTGCTAGTAAGAAGGTAAGGAGACAAGTGAACATGTGAGTGCTAGGGGTCAGTCCTTAGAAAGTGTGGAGTAGGCGCATAATTTGATGCATTTATGTCAAGCTCTGGGTGCTGCCTGCATAGTATGCCCTTAGTTGGACAGCATTCATGCCAGGCTGGCCTTCCAATTCTTTGGACAGACATGCCCCCTTTTTGGGCATGTTCACCCCCTTTTAGCAGGTCTGGTCATGTGATTTGCGTCAGTGGCACACCCTTTTACCCTTCCCTTTGACTTCCTGCTTCACTGGACACTGCTGTTAGGGGTTATGGATTTACTTGAAAGATGAAAGCATAAATTAGAGAGAGATTAGCATAGAGTATGTGTTTTCGTATAGCTGCATCCTTTGAGTTTCCCTCCAGCACCATCTCCATCAGATACATGACGCTTGGGAGGTATGACTGTTTTAGTGTTTTTGGTCAATAAGATTCTGTAATTAGGCCCATCATAATTGCCAGCTCCAGGCCCTCTGGGCTCTTAATCTGGCCCTGCATACACCCATAGACCCTAATACATGCACACATTCACACATGGACTGCTTAATGCATATACATACACACACTGCTGAATACATCGATACACAAATATATATACACAGCAAGCAGCTCTCTCGTCCCTTGCAAACTCAGGTAGGGGTTGGGGGAATTAAAAGCAGCCAATTTCAAACAGATTGGTAGCTCTTTCTAGATGTTCCCCAGACACAAGACTGGGGGCGGCAGCATATGGATGCTGTGCCCTTGCTCTGCCCTACTCTTCTGAAGCCTTGTTGGTCATATTCTGGAGTGTACTGACTTGGATAGCAGGTGGGAGATTAGCAGTGCAACTGATGCACCCACTTGGGCCCGACAGTGTAATATAAGTGTAGCATGCATATTCTTGGGGATGTCCAGACAGGCAGTATATCAGCTGAGGGCACCCCCAAGCTACCACCTAATTGGTATAACACTGGCAAGTTCAGCGAGGTTGCACACGGGGAAAAAAAATTATCAGGGGGTAGAAATTGAACCCCTATTTACAATGCCTATGCGTTCCATTAACATAATTATATTTAAATGGACCAAACTGACTTTTCTAACAAGATTCTCATTTTTGATCTGGAATCTGTAAAGACCTCAACTAATGCTCTCTAAGCACAGCTAAGACTACCATCAGCCTGATGCACAGTTTGTTGAGAAATTCACCTACGTTGTTTATTGGGTTCTTTCTGCCTGTTAAATGCTTTGCATTGGAGTGTGTTGCTGTTCTCTAATACAGTCACAAAGCAGATTCTAAATATCATTTCTTATTTAACAATTATAATTTCTTATTTTTTGTTGTTCATTGGAGTGTATGGAGCTAGAAATGGAATTCTCTGGTTGGCACCAAATCTGGATGTGTTCTAAGTTAAATAATATCTCTGCACATCTTCCAGTTAATATCTATGATGCTCAAGAGAATTATATCATGGGCCTATTCCAATATTTGTTTTATTGTTTTTTGTAGTTGTTGGAGGGATTAGACTGCAGATGTATGGCCATTATTGTATTAGCTTAGTTTTTAGGGGAACATGTGAAATTGAACATGATTTTGAAAGATCACATGTTATCAACAATCAAACTTCTTTATGCTGATGAGCTGTTGTGCCCTGAAAATCCACACCACCACCAACAGCAATAACCGGCTTATTCACTAAAGTGCTATTTGTCAGTAGTGTTGTCGCGAACCCGAAATTTTCACGAACCGGCGAACCGCCATTGACTTCAATGGGCAGGCGAATTTTAAAACCAACAGGGACTCTTTCTGGCCACAAAAGTGATGGAAAAGTTGTTTCAAGGGGACTAACACCTGGACTGTGGCATGCCGGAGGGGGATCCATGGCAAAACTCCCATGGAAAATTGCACAGTTGATGCAGAGTCTGCTTTTAATCCATAAAAGGCCGAAATCACCTAACATTGACACCTGTCCTCAAAGCCCTGCCCTGATACACACTGACACAGAGCAGAATAGGGACTGTTACCCCTACATAGGGTCACTTGGCAGGTATGGATTGACACCTGTCCTCAAAGCCCATGATACACACTGAGGGGAGCTACTGTCCTCCCCAACCCCTGCGCGGTGGATGGGGGCCATAAATCACAATGGGGGGGACCTACTGTCCTCCCCCCCTCCCCCCCTCGGCCCCCACCCCTGCGCGGTGGGTGGGGGCCATAAATCACAATGGGGGGGCCTACTTTCCTCCCCCCCGGCCCCCATCCCTGTGCGGTGGGTGGGGGGCATAAATCACAATGGGGGGGCCTACTTTCCTCCCCCCCGGCCCCCATCCCTGTGCGGTGGGTGGGGGGCATAAATCACAATGGGACGGACCTACTGATAGGAGTGGAGTATTGTTCATATCAGTTTAATACCTTCCACGTCTCCTAATAGTGGACGTGTATATGGCAGCCATTTTAGGAACCGCACACCTGGGACCCGAGCAAGGTCACCTCTTTCAACAGGCGACATGATTTGGCCCTGTAAAACTATCCTGGATATTCTCTACAATTTCTATGGATATGGCATTGATTTATGTAACAGGGAGATGGAAGAAGATGCTTGGTCGGTCCTCTTACTTGAAATTTTGGGCACTGCGCGGGCAAGCTAATGTGCCACCAGATAGGAGTGGTGAGTTTAGTATTGTTCATATCAGTTTAATACCTTCCGCGTCTCCTATCAGTGGACGTGTAAATGGCAGAGATTTTTAATTGTTGAATCACCTCCCCTTTTTAGGCCAAGGTGGGAAGATGCTTAGACCACTGGTATATTGGTGCCATCTTGGAGGATTTTTTTTTGGTTTGGTTTTTGAAGCCACAGTGCTGCACCAGTGGGCCTAAAAATTAGGCATGTACACATGCCTGAAAAATTTGGTATTGTTGCAGCCGCTGCTGTAGCAGCGTCCAGAAAAATTGATGTTTGTTTCACAGGCAGAAAGTGCCCTAAAACATGGCGGCTTGAACCCTAGTTGGTGGCGGATAAGTCACGCAAGTCAAACGTCATTCAGAGCTAAAATACAGCAGCGTGTGGACCATTTTTAGCCCAAGGCAGCTCATCTCATCAGGCCTTTTTTAATCGAATGTATCGCCCAGTGTCAGTCCCTTCGGGATCTATCCCTCATTCATCTTAATAAAGGTGAGGTAATCTAGACTTTTTTGACCTAGGCGACTTCTCTTCTCAGTGACAATACCTCCTGCTGCACTGAAGGTCCTTTCTGACAGGACACTTGAAGCGGGGTAGGCCAGAAGTTCTATCGCAAATTGGGATAGCTCAGGCCACAGGTCAAGCCTGCACACCCAGTAGTCAAGGGGTTCATCGCTCCTCAGAGTGTCGATATCTGCAGTTAAGGCGAGGTAGTCTGCTACCTGTCGGTCGAGTCGCTCTCTGAGGGTGGATCCCGAAGGGCTGTGGCGATGCATAGGACTTAAAAAGGTCCGCATGTCCTCCATCAACAACACGTCTTTAAAGCGTCCTGTCCTTGCCGGCGTGGTCGTGGGAGGAGGAGGAGGAGGATGACTTCCACCTCCCCCCCTGTTAGATTCCCGTTGTGCTGTGACATCACCCTTATACGCTGTGTAAAGCATACTTTTTAATTTATTTTGCAAATGCTGCATCCTTTCCGACTTGTTGTAATTCGGTAACATTTCCGCCACTTTCTGCTTATACCGGGGGTCTAGTAGCGTGGACACCCAGTACAGGTCGTTCTCCTTCAGCCTTTTTATACGAGGGTCCCTCAACAGGCAGGACAGCATGAAAGACCCCATTTGCACAAGGTTGGATGCCGAGCTACTCATTTCCCGTTCCTCCTCCTCACTGATGTCATTGAAGGTATGTTCTTCCCCCCAGCCACGTACAACACCACGGGTACCAGATAGGTGACAACGAGCACCCTGGGATGCCTGTTGTGGTTGGTCTTCCTCCTCCTCCTCAAAGCCACATTCCTCCTCTGAATCCTCTTCCTCACAATCCTCTTCCAGCGTTGCCGCAGGTCCAGCAAGCGATGCTGATAAGGCGGTTTCTGGTGGTGATGGTGACCACAACTCTTCCTCTTCACGCTCATCTACAGCCTGATCCAGCACTCTTCGCAGGGCACGCTCCAGGAAGAAAACAAATGGTATGATGTCGCTGATGGTGCCTTCGTTGCGACTGACTAGGTTTGTCACCTCCTCAAAAGGACGCATGAGCCTACAGGCATTGCGCATGAGCGTCCAGTAACGTGGCAAAAAAAATCCCAGCTCCCCAGAGGCTGTCCTAGCACCCCGGTCATACAAATATTCATTAACAGCCTTTTCTTGTTGGAGCAGGCAGTCGAACATTAGGAGTGTTGAATTCCAACGTGTAGGGCTGTCGCAAATCAAGCGCCTCACTGGCATGTTGTTTCGCCGCTGGATATCGGCAAAGTGAGCCATGGCAGTGTAGGAACGCCTGAAATGGCCACACACCTTCCTGGCCTGCTTCAGGACGTCCTGTAAGCCTGTGTACTTATGCACAAAGCGTTGTACGATCAGATTACACACATGTGCCATGCACGGCACATGTGTCAACTTGCCCAACTTCAATGCCGCTATCAAATTTTTTCCGTTGTCACACACCACTTTGCCGATATCCAGTTGCTGCGGAGTCAGCCACTTTTCCACTTGTGCGTTCAGGGCGGACAGGAGTGCTTGTCCGGTGTGACTCTCTGCTTTCAAGCAAGTCAAACCCAAGACGGCGTGACACTGCCGTATCCGGGATGTGGAATAGTACCTGGGGAGCTGGGGGGGTGCCGTTGATGTGGAGCAAGACGCAGCAGCACAAGAGGACTCAGCCGAGGAGGTTATGGAAGAGGATGGAGTAGGAGGAGTAGAGGAGGTGGCAGCAGGACTGCCTGCAATTCGTGGCGGTGTCACCAACTCCTCTGCAATGCCACGCATTCCTTGCTTGTCAGCCGTCAGCAGGTTTACCCAATGCGCAGTGTAGGTGATATACCTGCCCTGACCATGCTTTGCAGACTAGGTATCAGTGGTCAGATGGACCCTTGCCCCAACACTGTGTGCCAGACATGCCATGACTTCCTTTTGCACAATCGAGTACAGGTTGGGGATTGCCTTTTGTGCAAAGAAATTCCGGCCGGGTACCTTCCACTGCGGTGTCCCAATAGCTACAAATTTTTTGAACGCCTCAGACTCAACCAGATTGTATGGTAAAAGCTGGCGGGCTAATAGTTCGGACAAGCCAGCTGTCAGACGCTGGGCAAGGGGGTGACTTGGTGACATTGGCTTCTTACGCTCAAACATGTCCTTGACAGACACATGACTGTGGGCAGATGAGCGGGAACTGCTCAAGGCGGGAGACGGAGTGGCGGATGGTTGAGAGGGGGCAAGAAAGACAGCAGTGGTTGACGTGGCTGAAGATGCTAGACCAGGAGGAGGATGGCGACTTAGAGTAGGCGTGCTGCTTGTACTCATGTGTTGATCCCATAGGCGTTTGTGATGTGAGATCATGTGCCTACACAAAGCAGTTGTACCTAGGTGGGTGTTGGACCTCCCACGACTCAGTTTCCTTTGGCACAATTTGCAAATGGCATCACTGTTGTCCGAGGCAGACACACAAAAAAAATGCCACACTGCTGAGCTCTGCAATGACGGCATTCTGGCGGTGGACACAGCATGCGTTGATTGGCGTGCTGTCGGGCTGACCCCGGGTGCCAATGCATGCTGTCTGACTGTGCCACTAGCTCCTTGCGACGACCCCCCCCCTGCT
This sequence comes from Pelobates fuscus, assembly GCF_036172605.1. NCBI lineage: Eukaryota > Metazoa > Chordata > Amphibia > Anura > Pelobatidae > Pelobates > Pelobates fuscus. The sequence goes on along the minus strand of NC_086317.1, from coordinate 376,186,987 downwards.
TCCAACTGGCCTCCTCCTCCTCCTCTCTGTCTCCCCATCTGAACTTTCGCCCTGTTCTTCTTCTCTTCTAGCGGGCACCCACGTGACATCCATGGACGCATCGTCATCATCAACCGCTTCGCTTGTATCTGACAACTCAGAAAAGGAAGCAGCAGCGGGTACAACATCATCATCATCACACCGTACCTCCATGTGTTTAATGCTGCCTGCCTGAGACATATCCCTGTTATCTACATCCTCTAGCAATAATGGTTGCGCATCACTCATTTCTTCAAACGGGTGTGTGAATAACTCCTCTGACATACCAAGTAAAGCGGCTGTGGTGCTAGTTTTGGTGGTGGCGGCAGGCGGGTGAGTGGTATCTTGAGAGGTGCCTGAAGCTAAGCTGGAGGAGGATGGTGCGTCAAGGTTCCGAGCGGAGGCTGTACAAGATTGGGTGTCCTGTGTTAGCCAGTCAACTATGTCCTCAGAACTTTTCAAGTTCAGGGTACGTGGCTTCTGAAAACTGGGCATTATTCTAGGGCAAAAGGGAATCACAGCACCACGACCACGACGGCACCTGCGGGGTGGCCTGCCTCTGCCTGTCATTTTTTTGGGGATTAGTGGTACTATGCGTGCAAGCTACTGTGAGACCAGATATGATTGGCAATGTGAACTGTAACAGTTCTGCAGAGCACACACTGTAGGCCTGACACACCCGCTTGAAGACAAGTAACTGCTATTCAATCTATAACAGTGAAAAAAAAATTTTGGTTTTAAAAGCACGCTATAGAGACACCAGATATGATTGGCAATGTGCACTGGAACAGTTCTGGAGAGCAAACGCTGAAGGAAGGACTGAGAGCCGCTTGAAGGACACTGACTGGCTGCTATTAGCTTACACTAGAAACCTTTTTTCTTTGTAAAAGCACGCTATAGAGACACCAGATATGAGTGGCAACTGTCAAAGTACGCTGGCAGGGTTGTGCAGGGCACACGCTGAAGGAAGGCCTGACAGAGCCGCTTGAAGGACACTGACTGGCTGCTATTAGCTTACACTGGAAACCTTTTTTCTTTGTAAAAGCACGCTAAAGAGACACCAGATATGATTGGCAACTGTCAAAGCACGCTGGCACAGGTCTGCAGAGCACACGCTGAAGTAGGCCTGACGCTTGCAGACAACTAACTGCTCTTCTATTACAGGGAAAAAAAAATATTTCTTTTAAATCTAAAGCTTAACCTATTGTAAAAACAGATATGAGTGGTGGCACTGACTGTGCAAATGGGCAAGGCATCCAACCTGACACAGAAGCTGGCAGGCAGGCAACTGCTCTTCTATTACAGTGAAAAAAAATTATTTCTTTTAAATGTAAAGCTTAACCTATTGTTAAAACAGATATGAGTGGTGGCACTGACTGTGCAAATGGGCAAGGCATCCAACCTGACACAGAAGCTGGCAAGCAGGCAACTGCTCTTCTATTACAGTGAAAAAAAATTATTTCTTTTAAATGTAAAGCTTAACCTATTGTTAAAAACAGATATGAGTGGTGGCACTGGGCAAGTAGGCACAGTAACCAATGTGAACCTCACACAGAAGCTGGCAGGCAGGCACCTGCAATTACATTACACAGGAAAAAATAAATAAAAAAAAGCAGCCTGATGTTCTAGCCCTAGAAAGGGCTTTTTGGGGTGCTGTCCTTACAGCAGGATTGTAGTGGACACTGAATACCCTAGCCTAGCTATCAATTTCCCTATCTAATCAGCAGCAGCTAAACTTTCCCTCCTCTCACTAAGCATGCAGCTTCAGAATGAATCGAAAATGGATGCTGGGAGGGAGGTTGGAGGGTGTGGAAGGGAGGGAGTGCTGCTGATTGGCTGGAATGTGTCTGCTGACCGAGAGGCACAGGGTCAAAGTTTGCCCAATGATGACGAATAGGGGGCGGATCGAACTGCGCATGTGTCCGCCCGCCGCGGCGAACGCGAACACGCTAAGTTCGCCGGGAACTGTTCGCCGGCGGACAGTTCGGTACATCACTATTTGTCAGACATGTCAGAGTAAATGTCTCACAGTCAAATAGTCCAAAAGAGCCAAATCTCAGTTTTTTGGGGCTTGGATGAAAAAATATGTTGAATTCATGGCTTTACCCACTTTACTGAATAACCTTGTTATTGATGTTGGGGAGACGGGGCGGAGGGGGGTGGGGGGGCAGGGAGGCAGATCTAAGGCACAACATCCCATCAGCGTGAAAATGTTGTGAAAATGTTTAATTGCTGATAGCCATGTGCTATGTCAAGATCATGTTAAATTTCATGTTCCCCTTGTGGTTATTCGCTAAATTGAGAATTGAATTTCAGATTGAAGTGAGAAATTCATTTTAAAATAAGGCCACAATAAGTTTAACTACTTTGGCCTTAAATTTGAACTTCACGTGAACCCACACTTTAGTTAATAGCCCTGTCTGTGTGCGAGCCTAGAGGTTTACGTCTGCAATGATTACTTAATGCCTGTGTACACAATGTACATATCAGAAATGGAAGCAATTAACCAAACGATCATTTGAAATAAACTATCACACTTTGAAAAATATTTCCTGTCAGCAGATTATTAGAATAGTAGTTATTAGTGCTTCAGCCTTGAGAGTCCTGTTGGTCCAAAGTAGGAAAGTAAATGGAAATCTGAGTCTCCTATGGTTAATGCCTTCTTTAGCCAAATACATCTAAACGCCAAAGAGACACAGAGTGGTCTCTGTAACTCTGTGTGCGACTACAAGGGGCATATTAGGTAAACCAGAGGAACAGACTGTGCTCTCTCACTGTATGTTCTGTTTCCCGGCTTCACCCAAATAATTTCAATATGCAAACATAATATATGAGTGAACACACTTTGAGAGTAAACACGGAAATAACACGATGAGTAAGATTTAAAAGTCATGGAGTGTTTAGGTGGCGTGTTTCTCAAAGTTACAAATGATGCGTTTATTCTGAAATCTAAGCAAAACAATTTACCATGTTAAAATGTAATTGAGCTGCAATCAAAGTGTACTTAACGAGATTTAAATTAAAAAGTGACTTGTAACTACATCTGCATGCAAATAAATCCAAAGAACAGAACAGCATTCAGTGTATTACATATAGATCTACCACATTCAGCATTTATCTTGTAATCTTTAAAGGATCACTAAAGTCACCTAGACCACTTCTCTTCAATGATATGATCTGGGTGCACAATCCTTTAGTTTTAACCCTGCAATGTAAAAAAAAAAATGCATTTTTTTTTAAAGAAAGTGCAATATGTGCACTGCAGAGTTAAATCCACCCTAATGGATGTTCTACTGACAGACACTAGAGGTGATACAACTGCACTGACGGAATAAAACTCGGTTACGTGACGTGGAAGCTCATATGAAAAGAATTGAATTTGTTGCACATGCGCATCAGATCCCCAATGCTCCCCAATTGTTCCTCCCATGCATCCCCTCTCAACAAACACAGCACATACTAACCCAAGGACCCACACTAATCTCATACCCATCTCATGTTCCTCTAGATCCTCCTTCAATACTGCCCTCTGGAATGCACGCTCTGTTTGCAATATAACTAAATCCACTGCTGTCCATGACTTCTTTATCTCTCGTTCAATAGATTTACTAGCCTTAACAGAAACCTGGCTCTCCCCCTCTGACACTGCCACCCCTGCATCTTTGTCCTTCGGTGGTCTCCAACTTACCCACAACCCAAGAAACTCTGAATGTAAAGGTGGTGGTGTTGGGTTTCTCCTCTCCCCTCACTGCTCTTTTAAACCTCTTCCCACCCCCCCTTCCCTCTCTTTCCCATCATTTGAAATACACTCAATTCGCCTTTTCAAACCCTTCTCTGCTAACATTGCTGTTATTTACCGTCCCCCTGGTTCCCCTCTTCTCTTCCTTGACCACTTTGCTGCCTGGCTACCCTATTTCCTCTCTTCTAACATTCCATCCCTAATTCTCGGGGACTTCAATATTCCTGTAAACCCACCTTTGACCTCTGCAGCCACTAAACTACTTTCAATGACTTCCTCCCTCGGGCTATCGCAGTGGGCAAATTCTCCCACCCATGTAGCTGGCAATACCCTTGACCTAATCTTCACTTATGCATGTACAGTAACTAATATCTGCAACACTCCATATCCACTCTCTGATCACCACCTCTTATCATTTGCTCTTGCGTACCCCCTCACCCAACAACCTCAGCCTAACCCCCCTCAACTCAGGAGGGACCTTAATTCTCTTGATCTCCAACAGTTGTCAGCTGACATTGATTCACAACTGCTGTCCATCCCTTCCCTCTCCTGTCCTTCACTGGCCATCTCCATATATAACTCTACTCTTACATCTGCCTTGAACACTGCAGCGCCACTCCAAACCAGCACCTCGAGGAGGACCCGCCCCCAACCATGGCATACTAAATCAACGCGCTACCTGCAAAGATGCTCCCGTTGTGCTGAACGCTCCTGGAGGAAGTCTCGTACCCAATCAGACTTTCTCCATTATAGATTCATATTGTGTTCATACAGTGCAGCCCTTGCCCTTGCCAAACAGTCCTATTTTTCCTCTCTCATTAGTTCATGTTCCCGCAACCCCAGGCGTCTCTTTGACACCTTTAATTCTCTTCTTCGCCCTTGTAACGGACCGTTTCAGCATACAAGAGGATAAAACCCAGTTTAGGCGATAATCCCCTTTCCTCAGAAAGGCACAGCTACTGCAGAACATCAGAACTCACGAACTGGATATAGGTGAATAAGGTAGCACTCCAGCTGGAACCTGGTTTTTATTACATGAGTACACATACAGGCCACACCCAGGGGGAGGCATAAAATAACCAATAACATAGATGTTACCTCCCACACATCCCCTCCCCTTAGTGTGACACTTAATCCCATTATGTGTACAGTTCAAAATATACTTTTACACAACTTTCATAACTTTAAAACCATACATCACATTCACATAAAAATACATATCCACAATCAATCCATTCAGGGGAACAACATATTAAAAAATGGCATGAATCCGACCAGGGGTTAAAAAGTTACTAAAAGTATCTTTTGTTCCTTCTGGCTCAAACAGTAAAAGTAAAACATCCCCACAATGCATCCTGGCTTCCTCCCTTCTGCCCTGGAGATAATTGGAGAGGAAATCTAATTATCCAGGACTAGAGGCAGACTCCATTAACCACATGGTTGCAAAACAACATAAAACTCTTTAAAATACATAAAGTCACTTTTTATACATTAAACACAGACATTTAACATATCCCCAGATAGCTCAGGTCTGCGTGCACATTATTAGGTGAATGGCACGCAGACCACACAAATACAGTTTAATTGCCATGGAGCCAAAGTCTTTCCCATAGTCTTTCATTATATGAATAGGCTCCATGGCATAGCTATCTGGGGGGTATCACTGCTCACACAGGGCAAGTACCGAATGGCCCCACTGTATTTAAAGGGCCAGAATGAGTGACATGCACTCTGTTAGGGCCGAATACTGTTTGTAAAGGGCCCAATCTCCCAGGGCCATAGTCCAAAGGCAGCAGGCGGGCAACCAGGCTTCTCCAGTTCTCAGTGGCGAGGTTGGTTTCGTCACATCTCTCCCCCTTTCCAAAAAGACTAACAGGGTACCTGACCTCCTGCCGGTCAGTGCCCTTGTTAGTCCAGCAACCCACCCACAAAGCAGAAACATCAGTACAGCCCACCCACAATAAATGGTTACTACACCTGGGTAGAGGAGAAAGTTGTCCATGTCCAGGTGCCTCACCCCGGCTGTGCAGGGGACTGGTAGGCTGCCTTGGTGGGTTGCTGAGTGGGCAGAGACCAGCGGTACTCTGTCCTGATGCCAGCACTACCACCGGAGTAGTCTGGTTGGAGCCTGGTTGCTGGAGACGGATTGTCTCCCCCTTCGTTGCATAGCTCTGCTGCTGAATGGGGAGACCGGTTGTCTCCCCCTTGGATACATAGTTCTGTCGTGGGGGGGTAGGACCGACCATCCCTACCCCCTGTGTGGTAAGTGCAGAGACCACGGTCCCATCTGCACCGGTGGGGGGCTTACAGTCTCCCCCTGGTACATTAAACTGCCGCTGGGGAGAGGGGGTAACAAGCTCCTCTCCCGATAGAACACTCTGCCCATTAATAATCCGCCGCTGGGGAGAGGTGGTAATAAGCTCCTCTCCCATGCATACTTCCATCATCTGCGGAGGGAGACCGACTGTCTCTTCTCCTAATACAGTGTCCTGCTGTTGGGGAAAGGAGACTGGGCTCCCAATTCCCAAAAAGTCACGCTGCTGCTGGGGGGTAGGACCAACTACCTCTGCCCCCTGTAACTCAGCCTGCCGCTGGGGAGGGAGGACGCTGCTCTCCTCTCCCTCTACTTCACACTGCCGCTGGGGAATGGAGACTGGGCTCCCAATTCCCAAAAAATCATGCTGCTGCTGGGGGGTAGGACCAACTACCTCTGCCCCCTGTAACCCAGCCTGCCGCTGGGGAGGGAGGACGCTGCTCTCCTCTCCCTGCATTTCACACTGCCTTCCCGGCATATCACTCTGCTGCTGGGGGGTAGGACCAACTACCTCTGCCCCCTGTAACTCAGCCTGCCGCTGGGGAGGGAGGACGCTGCTCTCCTCTCCCTGCACTTCACACTGCCTTCCCGGCATATCACTCTGCTGCTGGGGGGTAGGACCAACTACCTCTGCCCCCTGTAACTCAGCCTGCCGCTGGGGAGGGAGGACGCTGCTCTCCTCTCCCTGCACTTCACACTGCCTTCCCGGCATATCACTCTGCTGCTGGGGGGTGGGACCAACTACCTCTGCCCCCTGTAACTCAGCCTGCCGCTGGGGAATGGAGACTGGGCTCCCAATTCCCTGCAGGGCCGGTGGAGAGACCTCGGTCCCATCTCTACAGGCCACCTGGGGTTCTTCCCAGTAAATCTCTACAATATCTTCCCAGCGGAAGGGGTCTGGATCTGGGTCTGTCACCTTACTGTCCTGCTGAGCCTTCCCAATGAAGCGGAAGAGATCTTGGTAGTTTTGCTCCAGTTCCCACTCCAGGGCTGCTAGGTGAGCCAGGTCTTGCTCTACCTCATGGGGGTCATCCCACTCATGCCTAGCCTCCCTCTCATAGAAAATGTCCTGCAGTCTGGTTTGCGCAGGGCTCCCGAAGCCAGGCTCTGCAAAGGACTCCCATAACAAGCCAGGACCATCAAACTCCTCTCCCTCTGGCTTGTCATGTTCGGCTGTCCAGGGTATATACTGTGCCATATACCACCAGAGCGCCTGGTAGGCATCCTCCAGCCATAGCTCCTGCCATACCCGGTGCTCTAGTTCCTTCACCCATTCCTCCAGGGGCTGCTCTCCCAGGAAGGGCATCCGCAGGGCCACTTGCTTCTGCAACCGCTGCTCTTCACTGGGGAGACTCTCACCCCGCTGATATTGTACATTATCCAGGGCCTGGTACCAGATGCCTTTCCTTATTGCATCCCGGTCATCCATGTCACCCTTATTGTACTCCACTGCTGGTTCCATCCTGGTGCTGTCAGGGTCGCTGTACTCAGACATGCGTTGCCCTCAAATTGTAAATCCAAAGAAATGGTGTTCTGTAGCTGTCCTTCTGGCTGTAGGAACGATCCCGCCGCTTGCCACCAATTGTAACGGACCGTTTCAGCATACAAGAGGATAAAACCCAGTTTAGGCGATAATCCCCTTTCCTCAGAAAGGCACAGCTACTGCAGAACATCAGAACTCACGAACTGGATATAGGTGAATAAGGTAGCACTCCAGCTGGAACCTCACAAATAGCTGCTAGCAGATGAATAGGAAAAGCAGACATCAGCTTACACTCCTAGCAGTCAAATCTCCAACAGCATACAGTGAATCCCCCCCAAGAACGAGACAAGGCTCCGTGTTGAAGGTCAAGCAGTGGTCTGAGGTGCTGGGCACCCAGCCTGGTTTTTATTACATGAGTACACATACAGGCCACACCCAGGGGGAGGCATAAAATAACCAATAACATAGATGTTACCTCCCACACATCCCCTCCCCTTAGTGTGACACTTAATCCCATTATGTGTACAGTTCAAAATATACTTTTACACAACTTTCATAACTTTAAAACCATACATCACATTCACATAAAAATACATATCCACAATCAATCCATTCAGGGGAACAACATATTAAAAAATGGCATGAATCCGACCAGGGGTTAAAAAGTTACTAAAAGTATCTTTTGTTCCTTCTGGCTCAAACAGTAAAAGTAAAACATCCCCACAATGCATCCTGGCTTCCTCCCTTCTGCCCTGGAGATAATTGGAGAGGAAATCTAATTATCCAGGACTAGAGGCAGACTCCATTAACCACATGGTTGCAAAACAACATAAAACTCTTTAAAATACATAAAGTCACTTTTTATACATTAAACACAGACATTTAACATATCCCCAGATAGCTCAGGTCTGCGTGCACATTATTAGGTGAATGGCACGCAGACCACACAAATACAGTTTAATTGCCATGGAGCCAAAGTCTTTCCCATAGTCTTTCATTATATGAATAGGCTCCATGGCATAGCTATCTGGGGGGTATCACTGCTCACACAGGGCAAGTACCGAATGGCCCCACTGTATTTAAAGGGCCAGAATGAGTGACATGCACTCTGTTAGGGCCGAATACTGTTTGTAAAGGGCCCAATCTCCCAGGGCCATAGTCCAAAGGCAGCAGGCGGGCAACCAGGCTTCTCCAGTTCTCAGTGGCGAGGTTGGTTTCGTCACAGCCCTGCTGTGGCCACCCCCAAAACTAACCTTACTTCTGATAACTTTGCATGTTACTTCACTGACAAGATTGAACAGCTAAGGAAAGAATTCTCCCCTCCTTGCCTTTCTGTTTCTCAATCACACATAAATCATGCCTTTCCTACCCTTCAGACATTCTCCCCAGCTACTGACCAAGAGGTGGCTGCTCTTCTTTGCTCCACTCGCCCCACCACTTGCCCGCTCGATCCTGTCCCATCTCACCTTATCAGATCTCTCTCCACTTGTCTCGTGCCTTCTCTAACACACATCTTCAACTGCTCGCTCTCTTCTGGCATCGTCCCTGCTGACCTTAAACATGCCACTGTAGTACCTATACTAAAAAAAACATCCCTCGACCCATCCACCCTTTCTAACTACCGTCCCATATCCCTGCTCCCTTTTTCCTCAAAGCTTCTGGAAAGACTTGTCTTTACCCGTGTGTCTCATTTCCTCAATTCCAACTCTCTCCTTGACCCCCTTCAATCTGGCTTCCGCCCTCTCCACTCTACAGAGACTGCCCTTATCAAAGTCACTAACGACCTAATCACAGCTAAATCCAAAGGCCACTACTCCATACTAATTCTTCTTGACCTCTCAGCAGCCTTTGACACCGTTGATCATGCTCTCCTTCTTCAAACTCTTCAATCGCTTGGTCTCTGTGGCTCTGTCCTCTCATCTCTCCCAACGCTCATTCAGTGTCTCCTTTTCTAATGATACCTCCTCCCCTCGCCCTGTCTCGGTTGGAGTCCCCCAAGGCTCCGTCCTTGGTCCCCTTCTATTTTCTCTTTATACTGCCTCTCTTGGCAAACTTATTACCTCTTTTGGATTCCACTACCACCTGTACGCTGATGACACCCAGCTATATCTCTCCTCCCCGGACCTCTCCCCTGCTGTCCTGCAACGTGTCACTGCTTGCCTTTCTTCCATCTCTGACTGGATGTCCTCCCGCTTTCTGAAACTCAATCTCTCAAAAACTGAGCTCCTTGTCTTTCCTCCTCCTAATACTGATCCTCCTCTTTCGCTCTCCCTTCAAGTTTGTGGTACCAACATCAGTCCATCCTTGCAAGCGCGCTGTCTTGGCGTCATACTTGATTCTGGCCTCACCTTTGAGCCTCACATCCATCATGTTGCCAAATCCTGTAGATTCCCTCTTAAAAACATAGCCCGCATCCGCCCCTTTCTTGCACCAGATACTACCAAGGAGCTTGTCCATGCTCTAGTAATTTCCCGCATGGATTACTGTAACCCTCTCCTGATTGGTCTTCCCAAAAGCCGTACTGCACCCCTACAGTCCGTAATGAATGCTGCTACTAGACTGATTTTCCTCTCTAGTCGTTTCTCCCACACCTCACCCCTCTGCCAGTCCTTACATTGGCTTCCTGTATGCTATAGGAGTCAATTCAAGGTACTAACTCACACCTATAAAGCACTGAACAACTCTAGCCCCTCTTATATCTCCTCACAGATCCATAGGTATGTCCCTTCTCGGTCTCTCCGCTCTGCCCGTGACCACCTCCTGTACGTTGTCCGCACTCGTACGGCCAACTCGCGCTTGCAGGACTTCTCGCGGGCAGCTCCCTTCCTATGGAATAGCCTGCCTACCGCCATCAGACTCTCCCCTAGTCTTGCATCTTTTAAGAAGTGCCTTAAAACCCATCTCTTTAGGAAAGCTTATGGCCTCCAAGACTAACCAATACCTCACATACCTGTCTCTTGCCCTCTCCTAAAGGGCAGTCCACCTTATTTGATTGCAAATTCCTGTCCTAATGTGTTTTACACCCCACCTCCTATAGAATGTAAGCTTGATCGAGCAGGGTCCTGTTCAACCTATTGTTTCCTGTAAGTTTATTTGTAATTGTCCTATTTATAGTTAAATCCCCTCTCATAATATTGTAAAGCGCTACGGAATCTGTTGGCGCTATATAAATTGCAATAATAATAATAATAATAATCCTTGATGATGTCGCAGGAGGCGCGGCGGTAAACTGTGCCGAGGGGCTCTCATCACCAGAAAAAGATGAGAAAAGATGAGAAAAAAAGATTAGAAATACAGGTTTGTATTCTTAACACTATAGTGTTCCTTTAATCAGGACAGCCCGAGACAATGCAAAGGTATGCAGTGCAATTAGTGCACAACATGTGTTTGTTTCTTTAAAAAAATATATCTTTATTTACATTCAAAAATTTTGTAGAATTTAATTTCTCATTGGGAAAAACTTTCTAGCATTCAATAACATTCTTGTGCGGTTAATATATATATATATAGAGTAGGACCTGCCAAGAATGGGGTACTTTGATGCAGTTGGCAGGCTTATGCAATGTATGATCATATAATGTAACCAAACCCCCATTATTTGTTACCTAGGTGAGGTGTTTTTAAATAGTACTATGTAGGATTTGAAATCACTGTTTAGTTAATAAGCGAGTGCACTGGTTTGTGTATTTTATATATATATATATATATAATCATACAGTAACATTTTTGTAAATATTTTATTATATCTTTAACGTGACAACACTGAAGAAACGACACTCTGCTACAATGTAAAGTAGTAAGTGAACAGCCTTCGGAGAGTGGGCCGCAGGGCAGTATTCCAACATGATAGTGAACCCAAACACACCTCCAAGATGACCACTGCCTTGCTAAAGAAGCTGAAGGTAAAGGTGATGGACTGACCAAGCATGTCTCCAGACCTAAACCCTATTGAGCACCTGTGAGACATCCTCAAACAGAAGGTGGGGGAGCGCAAGGTCTCTAACATCCACCAGCTCCGTAATGTCGGCATGGAGGAGTGGAAGAGGACTCCAATGGCAACCTATGAAGCTCTGGTGAGCTCCATGCCCATGAGGGTTAAGGCAGTGCTGGAAAATAATGGCGGACAACACAAAATATTGACACTTTGTGCCCAATTTGGACATTTCCACTTAGGGGTGTACTCACTTTGGTTGCCAACGGTTTAGACATTAATGGATGTGTGTTGAGTTATTTTGAGGGGACAGCAAATTTACACTGTTATACAGGTTGTACACTTACTACTTTACATTATAGCAGAGTGTCATTTCTTCAGTGTTGTCACATGAAAAGAGATAATAAAATATTTACAAAAATGTGAGGCGTGTACTCTCTTTTCTGAGAGAGAGAGAGTGTGTGTGTGTGTGTGTGTATAATTATCCTTAAAATAAAAAAACAATAGATACATTAATTATTTTCAATATTATTTTAAATTCCCTTATTTTTTTAAAGAAGATCTTCACAATTTAGAATCTGGACTAGTGGTTCCCAAACCAGTACCAGCACACTGCAAAATGGTCAGTTTGTGTGCTATTTGGAACAAAGATCAAATGAGAATAAGTAACCAACATGGGTAAAATAAGGAGGAGCAGTAAAAAAAACTATATTTATATATTCTATGTTTATTAAAAATAGAATGTATATTTTATCCTTGATATTAACCCCTTAAGGACACATGACATGTGTGACACGTCATGATTCCCTTTTATTCCAGAAGTTTGGTCCTTAAGGGGTTAAGCAATCCATAGGACTGATAAAACGTCTCATTGTACACATATTTATAGCAGCCTGGACCAATGTAGCAAAACACTTGAAATAATAACGCCCCCAATGCAGCCCATCTTCATGTCACTTTGACGCACCAGACAGTTTAAAGAAATGGGGCATAAAGTGCCGGATACTCACGCCAGCTTTGTATGGGTACCATGGGACGACTTTTATAGGAACGAGTAACTCTGATGTGCCAACCCATCCTCATGGATCAACCTGTGTCACTCTAGTTCTCTTTTTTCTCTTCTTTCTCTTTCTCATTCTGTCACTTTTTTCTCTGCCTCCCAGCCCCCGGCAATCATATTTTTCCTATTGCTTTATCCGGCTTGATGCCTATGGCTCCGCTCCCTTCTCCTTATGAACAAATGTTTGCTACTACAGCTTAAATCGTACCAATCAAACAGTAAAGTGACCTCTACAAGTCGTAGTAACCCTCTATCCCTTTTGCATGACATTAAGTTGTATAGTAACTCGTGAAGTACTACGCTCCTTATGTGACGTTTATTATGTGGAGAATGTTTACCTGTCCTTGCAATGCAAAACAAAACTTCAATAAATATAAAAACATTTTTTTTCACAATAGAATGTATAACTATATCGCCTTTTTTTATTACTGTTTTTTTCCATCTATTGGCAAACATTAATGAATTAGTTTCTCAGTTTATAGTGTCAGTATACACCTTGTATATGGTGTTTAAACAATTAATGCACATTAACACTTCAAAAACTAAATTATTGTGTTATTTCAGTTTCAAATACTATATTCTTTGATTGTATCTATTATAAAGTATGATGTCACAAGTATCTGTCTATATCATTAGAATTCTTTCCACACAGAAACTTCTCAAGAGAGTGTCCAATTCTCCAGGTAAGATACTTTGAAATCAGTTTCTATTGATTGCTTACAGAGCCGTAAACTGAAACTGTCACTAAGGAAGCAGGTGAGATATTTTGCATAACACTCCTCCGTGACATCATCACCTTTTTTTTTTAACTTTTCTTGTGGCAAAACACCCACACAAAGCACAGATGCATATTGCAGTTATAGACGCAATCCTGGGAAAATAATCAAAGCTTCTGATCTAAATTACACAAATTATAACTGTACAAAAGAAAATCCTTTATGGGAATAAAAGTTACCTATGCTAAATGCATCTAAATAATTAGCTTCAAACGATTTGGTTGGCATCGAACAGTCTTGTTCAGTCATCACTGAAGTCACGGTTCCAAATCCAATTCCAGAGGAAAAGAAAATAAGCAGTTACTAGTCTGTGATGATCACAGTTCTTTCACATACTGCTTTCTAATTTAAATAAATCCCCTAGTGGTTTTGGTAACGCTAGGCTGCTACTCTATACTTTCATGCTTTATCTTCTGTTTATCATTTTAAATGTTTTTGAGAAATGTGGTGGATATTTATTGAAGGGTGGGTTTGCTACTGCAAAAGTATGTGGGTCACTTTGGATTATTTTATTTACCTGAAATATGCTGCTCTAATTAACAGGTAAATTGTACGAATTAAATGAAAAAAATTGCAATTAAAGTGAATTTCCTTGAATTTAACAAACAAAACAAGTGTGTAAATTTAGGCGCTTAATTATGAAAACAGAATATTTGGTGTTCAGTTGCTGAAAACACTCTGTGGATATCCCAATTTCCCTGTATGCAAAGTGTAACAAACAAACTAATTGTTTAGGTGATATGTCCCACCACCTAAAGCACAAGAAGTAGGAGTGCAGCGCTGTATAAATTGTTACTTACCCCCTTAACTTGTATGGTTTATATTTACATGTAATAAAAAAGAAGAAATTATACAAAATTGTGCAATATATTTTAAAAGTTATCCAGGAAGTAGAGGATATGTATATAGTCACACTCACATGTTATAGAGCCTTTTGGATATAGACTCTAAAATCTAGACATTTGGGGCCCTTTAAGGTGGCTTCCAAACCTTCTTCTATATTGATTTTTCTTTTCAGGATAGTATGTAAAATAAAAGCAGTACAAACATCTAGGTGCAAGCAGTTTAACCTAAAATATACAGATGAATATAAGATTTAGCAAAAAAATTGGCTTTTTGGGAGCCTGTTTAAAATAACTGGCTCCCAACTTTGCGCGTGGTGTTCGTTTTTAGGGTGACACTCCCCTGTAGGAAACCGGGATCTCAGTGTAGATGAATGAGGATGAAAAAATAAAACAAAACAAAAAAATTATCAAGGTATTTATTTGCAAACTAATATAGTTAAAACAGAGTATAAAAGACTCATCAAATAAAACAAAGATGCAAGTAATAAAAAGTCCTTGTAGAGAAGTCAACCAAGACGCGTTTCGCTGTGCGGGCTTTTTCTATCTTTATCCTTTCCTCTTTCCCGGTTCAGTTTTTAAATGTCTGCTAACTCCTCCTTCTTCATTACTCCTAGGAAGTGATCCTTGGCAGATGTACCCAACTGGGGTACAGGAAGCTCCACTACACCATACAAACATACATGTATAATGCATGTGAATTATTAGTATTTATAAAGCACCAACATATTATGCAGCAACTTACAACTACAAAACAAGTAGTTATAACAAGTTAAGATAGATGTATGTGAACAGGAGGTGTTTCTCCCTAAACCAGCCTAGATTATAATATGTACCATTCTCAAGTAGGCTATCAGATGCATACTAATCCTTTCAGTGGTACTCTAATGAAAAGAGTGAGTTGTCTCAGCTTCTTTAGTAAAATTAATGCCCTCATTTCCCATTAGGTATTCTTCCATGATGATGTCCATTGCACTGGAAGGCAAATTTTAAAAAAAAAGTTTTGGAATCATCCTTTGTCCCCACTACATCATCAGTTCGATGTCATACTTGCAATGCCAGTTTTACCACGTTTCCCTGTACCCATTACTCCCATATTGATGGGTAGTATATGAAAAAAATCTGCTTATTAATCAAAGAGCTTTGTTGGCAACTATGGGGTTTTCTAGAAAAGTAAACAGACAAGAGTAAGACTGCGTAGTGTAGGGCAGTGCGAATGAACGCCTGGACATGACTGGGAACCGTGGGTTCTCTGGTAAACATTCCTTTTCAATACAATACAACATTTTCCATTATAGTGAATAACAGGTCAATTTTCAGTTCACAACAAATCACTGTTTGGTGAATATGCCATTATTATTATTATTATTATTTTGTCTATTATAAAGTTTTTCCAGTTTTCTCCAAAGAAAATAGCACAATTGGACATTTTTACCATATGTCTACCCAGCTTGTTTTAATTTTTACTAGTATGACCTTGACGCACTAACTTCAAACTTTTCAAAAGAAAAAAAAATCGGGAAGCCTATGGGAAACACATGACTCAGATTTTCCCCAAGAGATGCAAAACATTGCGTAAAAACTCTAGTCATTATTGACCTCTCCTACAATACTTTGTTTATATATTGCCACTCCCAATATAAGTCTGTGTCTTTATTACATACAAATTGTTTATTGCAGAAACCTGCAAAAGCTTTTGAAGGGAAATCCTGTTGGTGATGTATTATGGTTTTACTCCAGTGATTCATACGACAAACAAAAATTGTCAAGAGTAAAGTAGACAGAAAAAGACAGGAGACAGGACATTGTGTCTCTTCTTTCTATATTTAGATTATCCTTTGAGATTCTGTTTTTTGGGGGGGAGATGGGTGGGGTGAGAATTAGTAATTTAATAAACTTGTTTTTTCATTTTTAAAAAAGCAACAGTTATTCCCCCCTCCCTCTTGATTTTCTTGGGCTTGGGAGGAGGACATTATGATTCATCCTTGCTGGTCCAGTAGCTGGAGGATTTGGTCTGCACCTCCCCAGGTGCAGACAGTATATAGTGGTCGCACAATACTAGCACTACTGAAAGCATTAGATTGTTGTTAGTTGGTAACCCACAGCAATACTCGATACATTTAGATATGCTTGTCACCGCTTGTTAGCCATAACTTGCACCTAGTAGAGGAGCAGACCAGATGATCCCTAGGTTCCTAAGCATCAGATTAAGCTGATAAGAAAGAACTCTGGCCTCCACTGTCTGCCTCAAACTACTGCTCTGGCAGCCCACCAGGTATTTGCCCAGTTTGCCCAATGACCAGCCTGGGTTCCATTGATGTTTCACCAAACTGTGTTGAATTGCAGTTGTCACAAATGCATCCTGTAGAGGACCAAGCATTCCCAGTAACAAGGTCATTTCAGAAGAACCTGTGATACAGTAATCCTACTTATTAAAGTGCACAATAAAAAAAAAAAAATATATATATATATATTTATATATATATAAAAATATATATCAATACTTAATACCTTTAGGTCAGAGCTAGAGCAGCAAGATATGTGATCATGTTCCTTGATGAGTCCGCAGTACGGGAGTTCTTCACCTTCAAATAAATATGGGGGTTTCCCACATACTGCAAATCAGATAACTCCACATTGAAAGCAAACAATCACATCAGCAGTAATAGATAGTGGGGAATTTTATGGCCAGGTAAATGTTTATAGTAAAAACCAAAGAAAAGAAAATGTTACTTGCGCTTTTTCCAAAATCCCTATGTATATTTAGACAAATGGAGGTCATTTAGTTGCTCCAATGGCCATTGGAGGGATGCCCGCCTGCCAACGTCAAGGCAGACCCCCCCTAAGCGGGTCCTAACACTGACCCTTCAGCCTGCTTCCTTGAGCTTCTGGCAAAGATATCTCTAATGAGACAGAAAGGGGTATTTTTTATACACACCCTTTTACTTATTAACCCTTAATAGGGAACACATGGGATGGGTAGCAGCATTGTAACCAGGCTGTGTGATACAAAGTAAATACAAATACAAAAAGAGAAGTCCTGCGCTTAAGCAGCAAGGACTACAACACACATCAGCCCCAATATATAGTAAAAACCAAAGAAAAGAAAATGTTACTTGCGCTTTTTCCAAAATCCCTATGTATATTTAGACAAATGGAGGTCATTTAGTTGCTCCAATGGCCATTGGAGGGATGCCCGCCTGCCAACGTCAAGGCAGACCCCCCCTAAGCGGGTCCTAACACTGACCCTTCAGCCTGCTTCCTTGAGCTTCTGGCAAAGATATCTCTAATGAGACAGAAAGGGGTATTTTTTATACACACCCTTTTACTTATTAACCCTTAATAGGGAACACATGGGATGGGTAGCAGCATTGTAACCAGGCTGTGTGATACAAAGTAAATACAAATACAAAAATAGAAGTCCTGCGCTTAAGCAGCAAGGACTACAACACACATCAGCCCCAATATATAGTAAAAACCAAAGAAAAGAAAATGTTACTTGCGCTTTTTCCAAAATCCCTATGTATATTTAGACAAATGGAGGTCATTTAGTTGCTCCAATGGCCATTGGAGGGATGCCCGCCTGCCAACGTCAAGGCAGACCCCCCCTAAGCGGGTCCTAACACTGACCCTTCAGCCTGCTTCCTTGAGCTTCTGGCAAAGATATCTCTAATGAGACAGAAAGGGGTATTTTTTATACACACCCTTTTACTTATTAACCCTTAATAGGGAACACATGGGATGGGTAGCAGCATTGTAACCAGGCTGTGTGATACAAAGTAAATACAAATACAAAAATAGAAGTCCTGCGCTTAAGCAGCAAGGACTACAACACACATCAGCCCCAATATATAGTAAAAACCAAAGTAAAGAAAATGTTACTTGCGCTTTTTCCAAAATCCCTATGTATATTTAGACAAATGGAGGTCATTTAGTTGCTCCAATGGCCATTGGAGGGATGCCCGCCTGCCAACGTCAAGGCAGACCCCCCCTAAGCGGGTCCTAACACTGACCCTTCAGCCTGCTTCCTTGAGCTTCTGGCAAAGATATCTCTAATGAGACAGAAAGGGGTATTTTTTATACACACCCTTTTACTTATTAACCCTTAATAGGGAACACATGGGATGGGTAGCAGCATTGTAACCAGGCTGTGTGATACAAAGTAAATACAAATACAAAAAGAGAAGTCCTGCGCTTAAGCAGCAAGGACTACAACACACATCAGCCCCAATATATAGTAAAAAGGTAAATGTTTATAGGCTTACGATTTGATACGGTGGTAGTAGAAGGCGGTTTTTTAACATTGCTCCACCTTCTCTGGTCCTCAAGGAGGTACATTTTAGAACTGGAGGTGCAAAGGCCTTTTGGACTTCACATGTATTCTGCTCATGTGGTGTTATTCAAACCCCATGGAGGAGCTTACACAGTATTGTGAAATGTATGTATGTATGTATGTATGTATAAGCTGACAATGAACATTTGTTCTGTTTAATGATGGTTATCTATACACTGATAACAAACATGCTCCTCTGTATAATGATGCTGAGTATCTATTCACTGACAAGGAACATGCTGTTTTGTATAATGATAATGATTATCAATGCACTGATAATGAATGTCTATAATTACACTGAGTATTTACAGATAAAAAAAATTAAACTCCTTTTCTATTAAAGGCGATAACTTTTAAAGCAATCGAGTGCTATGTACAATAAAACTAAATTTATAATAATGAGCTAAAAATATATGACAATAAACTTTGTAACTTTATGTCAAGCATAGGCGTGCGCACGGGGTGTGCCGGGTGTGCCTGGGCACACCCTAATCACACCTCCGTGCTGCACTGCCTCTGGGCAGACTGACATGTCGGGTCCTCGGTCTATGACCGAGGACCCGACACAGGAGGGGGCCGGCGGCGTGCACACAATGCCGCTGGGTGAGAGGCCCCTCCTGTTTGTCTGCCCTGATGGAGATCCAGTTTCAGTCTGCAGCTCCGCCGGGAGTGAGCTGCAGACTGAAGTGTCTCGCGATCTCCAGCCTGTCAGAGCGTTGCCACGGCAACGCTCTGCCTGGAGATCGCGAGACTCACCATGTGGTCTGCAGCTCACTCCCGGCGGAGCTGCAGACTGAAGAGAGAGGGCGCCCACTGGACCACCAGGGCAAGTATTTAAACCCCCCTCTGCCCCCTGTCACTCACTCCCCCCCACCCTGCCTCTGCCCCCCTACCCCCCCTAACCCCTGTCACTCACTGCCCCCCACCCCCCTAACCCCTGTTACTCACTGCCCCCCACCTCCCTAACCCCTGTCACTCACTGCCCCCCCACCCCCCTAACCCCTGTCACTCACTACCCCCACCCCCTCTAACCCCTGTCACTACCCCTCTAACCCCTGTCACTACCCCCAACCCCTGTCACTACCCCTCTAACCCCCTTACCCCTGTCACTACCCCCTTAAACCCTGTCACTACCCCTCTAACCCCCTAACCCCTGTCACTCACTGCCCCCCACCCCCCTAACCCCTGTCACTCACTGCCCCCACCCCCTCTAACCCCTGTCACTACCCCTCTAACCCCTGTCACTACCCCCCAACCCCTGTCACTACCCCTCTAACCCCCTTACCCCTGTCACTACCCCCTTAAACCCTGTCACTACCCCTCTAACCCCCTAACCCCTGTCACTACCCCTCTAACCCCTTTCACTACCCCTAACCCCTTTCACTACCCCTCTAACCCCTGTCACTACCCCTCTACCCCCCCTAACCCAGGTCACTACCCCCCTAACCCCTGTCACTACCCCTCTAACCCCCTAACCCCTGTCACTACCCCCTAACCCCTGTCACTGCCCCCCTAACCCCTGTCACTACCCCCCTAACCCCTGTCACTACCCCCTAACCCCCGTCACTACCCCTCTAACCCCGTCACTACCCCCTAACCCCCGTCACTACCCCCCCTAACCCCCGTCACTACCCCACCTAACCCCCGTCACTACCCCCCCTAACCCCTGTCACTACCCCCCTAACCCCTGTCACTGCTCCTCTACCCCCCTAACCCCTGTCACTACCCCTCTAGCCCCCAACCCCTGTCACTACCCCCAACCCCTGTCACTACCCCCTAACCCCTGTCACTAACCCCTGTCACTACCCCCTAACTCCTGTCACTACCCCTCTAACCCCTGTCACTACCCCTAACCCCTTTCACTACCCCTCTAACCCCTGTCACTACCCCTCTACCCCCCCTAACCCAGGTCACTACCCCCCTAACCCCTGTCACTACCCCTCTAACCCCCTAACCCCTGTCACTACCCCCTAACCCCTGTCACTACCCCCCTAACCACTGTCACTACCCCCCTAACCCCTGTCACTACCCCCCTAACCCCTGCCACTACCCCCTAACCCCCGTCACTACCCCTCTAACCCTCTAGCCCCCAACCCCTGTCACTACCCCCCAACCCCTGTCACTACCCCCTAACCCCTGTCACTAACCCCTGTCACTACCCCTAACTCCTGTCACTACCCCCTAACTCCTGTCACTACCCCTCTAACCCCTGTCACTACCCCCTAACCCCTGTCACTTTCCCTCTACCCCAACCCCTGTCACTGCCTCTCCACCCCCCCAACCCCTGTCACTGCCCCTCTACCCCCCTAACCCCTGTCACTACCCCCCAACCCCTGTCACTACCCCTCTACCCCAACCCCTGTCACACCACTCTACCCCCCTAACCCCTGTCACTAACCGTCTACCCCCGCTACCTCCTGTCACTGCCCCTCCACCCCCCCACCTCCTGTCCCTCTACCCCTCCAACCCCTGTTGCTGCCCCTCCACCCTCCTAACCCCTGTCGCCCACACAGTGCACCCCTCACAATCATACACACTGTACCCCACACACACTGAATCCCTCACAATTACACAAACTGTACCCCTTACAATTACATACACTGTACCCCTCACAATCACACACACTGCACCCTTCACAATTACACCACACTGTACCCCTCGCAATCACACACACTGCACCCCTTACACACTGCACAGCTCACAATCACACATACACTGCACCTACGTATACTTGTATTTGTGTGTGTGTGTGTATACATATATATATGTGTATATAAAAATACATATACACGCGGCGTGTGTGTTTGTGCTTTAGGGTGCACACCCTAATGCAACAGGCTGCGCACGCCTATGATGTCAAGTATTAATTATTATTATACATATTAAGAGGACAAAAAGAAGCCAAGCAAGAACACTCTGGAATGGTCATACAGCACTACTTGGAGTTGCCATGACTATTGGATATAGTCATACACCTAATGTGTTTTTAGCTGGGTAAAGTATTCCTAGGATTTTTTTTTTCATTGGCCAACATGTTTTGCGAATCCAGTGAACATAGTTGAATAGATCCCTGGACTTTTTTGGCTGCCCACATCATTTGCCCCAACTGACAACAAGAGGTCCTCCGCTGTCACCCTGGAGGAAGAAAAAAAACCAAGAAAAGAGAGAGAGAAGGAGAATTTTTTGAGACAGATTGAGAATCAGCATCTGTGATGGGAGGTGAAATGGAGTGAGAATGTTGACACAGAGAAATGTCAAAAAGTTTGACAGTTAGGAAACAGGAACATATGAGAAGGTCCAAGGCAAAGAAATAAAATAAATAAACAATGTGTTGGCGGGGGAGGGATGGATGGGTGTGGAATTATCCATTTGTTATATACTACTATGGGATAGAGCAAGGGATAATGGATGAATCAATTATAATAATATAAATATAACAAGGCAAAGGATTAGTCAATATTTAGATTATCAATCTATATACAATAGAAGAAAGGATGAGGAATTAATCAAACTATATATTGTATGATAAGGTTATGGAATTTAATCAATCATTACATGCTATCGTTAAAAGGCAAGGTACGATGGATAATTATGAAATGTATAATATTAAAAGTAATCATTGCTTTATGACTTATTTCATACTTATATAATAA
The DNA here is from genome assembly GCF_036172605.1 of Pelobates fuscus. Classification (NCBI taxonomy): domain Eukaryota; kingdom Metazoa; phylum Chordata; class Amphibia; order Anura; family Pelobatidae; genus Pelobates; species Pelobates fuscus. The sequence goes on along the minus strand of NC_086317.1, from coordinate 376,164,838 downwards.
TAATAATAATAATATAATAACAGTGTTCATGCTGTGACAGCGTATGGTAACAGGGTTTTTCCCCTAAATTGGGATTTGCTTAGAATTCAAAGAGCATTTAAAATTTAAGGGCAAAAATAGCAAAACTGAAAACAGAATTGATGTGGCTTTTTTTCTCTCTCAAATTTTGCAGTTTTTTCTTTTTCTTTTCTTTATCTTTGTAGTGCATATGGTTTTAACATACATACTTGTGGTACCGCAATGGCAGTCCACTCGCTAATTTCAACGACAATAGATACCGTGGGGGATGAGTAAACATTGCACATTTTTTGAATAAGGTATAGATTGATAATGCAGGAATTCAACGTTAATGAACAGGCTAAGTAGGTGCAGTTTTGACCTAAATTTTACAATTATTTACCGGTATATAGCACCAGCATATTCCACAGCCCTTAAAGAGTCATTACTTGACAATTATTTTTTTAATTTCAAACTTTATTTTATATATATATATATATATTGGTCTTTATTTAGATTTTCTACAGGATTATAAAAACATACACCGACATTTACATGATGTACAGCTTAATATACAAAACATATAACAATAAGTAATTATAATAGTATTCAATAATAAATATTAGTACGAAAGGCAGTTATCACCCAGAAAGATGATTAAATTAGTAAGCAGTAAGTCAGGAATAGACAGAAAAATCACAACTAATCATTTAACTTGAGGATATATCAGTATCTATATTATAAGTACATCTAGGAATGTATCGAGACAAAAATAAATAAATATATATATATATATATATGTATAAAACAAAGTTTAAAAAAAACAGCGCTTAAAGCTAATAGGTGCTATTGGGGGCCAGTGGGCAGAGGAGAAATGTTTTTCTGCATCACATTGGAAATTTATTTTAGTTTGTATTTCAGCCCATGTTGGAATAGTTGGGTTTCTCCAATATCTGGCTAAGCAGATTTTTGCTGCTGCAAAGATATTAATATAGAGATATTTCTTGTACTAATCAGATAACGGGAGATCAATGTAGAATAGGAAAGCCTGAGGAGTTCGCCTATATTGTATAACGAAAAGATCTCTAATCTGTTGCTCTAAATCTCTTTGGAGAGATATAAATCTAGGGCATTCCCACCAGATATGTATGTGAGAACCAATAGCTTTTTGACATCTCCAGCATTGTTTCCTTTGAGTGGATTACATTTTCGAGAGCCGGGCAGGGACCATACACCATCTTTGGACTATTCAAAAATATTGCTCATGTAAATTAATGCAATGCATTTTTTGTTTCTTTTGCTATTTAACATAAATAAGTGTGAAAGCATACATGCTTCATGGATTTTATGTAAGTCGGGATATCCCAACCGATCTGCATCTGTCTTTCTTTTGAGGGTAGCTTCAGGGATTCTTGGTTTCTTGGATCCCCATACATAAGTAGAAAAAAGGATCGCAATCTCTCTTATTATGGCCAGGTGAACTGGAATCGGGATGGCTCTGAAGAGGTAGGTAACTTTAAGGACTAGTTAGGCCTTGATAACATTTATCTGTTCTAACCACACTATTTCTAGGATCTATAATCAGGTCTGAATAATTTCTAGAGATCAAATTTCCATGTTTAGCGCAGAGTTTGATTCCCAAATATTGTATCTCTTTATTATTCCAATCTAGTGTTTCAAACTCTTTCATGTTATGGATTTCTGACTCAGATAAGTAAAATTGAATAAGTTGAGTTTTAGAAAGCTTTATTTTATAATTAGAATATAAACTATATAGTTGTAGTGATTCTAAAACTGCATAGAATGAAAAACTGGGGGAAGACAGTGTTAGCAGAACACCGTCTGCATTTAGGGATATTAAATGATCTTGGTTTCCTACCCCTATACCTGTAATATTCAATGTTTTTCTCAACAGAGCAGCCAATATTTCAATTGTGAAGGTTATGAGTCAATTTACACAGCATGAGAAAATACAAAAGAACTTACAGGGGTGAAGAAGGATTATTTTTTCCATATTTTTTTTTTTTAATTTGGCGGGTTTTTTTTTTGGCGCTCCGGTTCTTTTTTTTTTTTATTTTAACAGTTGCGACAGGTATTATGACTTTTTATTTGGCCTTTTTTGGGGCTGAAGAAAGAAAAGAAGAAAGAAGACATCTAATAGTAAGTAGGAAATTTTATTTTACAGGGTCAGTTTATTACCCCCCCCCCCCCCCCCCACACACACACACACAATTATTAGGTGTAGGTAGGGTACTCTAAAATGTGCAGTTTTACTGTATTGGGGAGTACCGAAGGGGGGGGGGGGGGGGTGTACAAAAACCAGCCAATATCTGGTGTGACTACCATTTGCCTCACGCAGTGCAACACATCTCCTTCACATAGAGTTGATCAGGTTGTTGATTGTGGCCTGTGGGATGTTGGTCCACTCCTCTTCAATGGCTGTGCGAAGTAGCTGGATATTGGCAGGACCTGGAACATGCTGTCGTATACGCCAATCCAAAGCATCCCAAACATGCTCAATGGGTGACATGTCTGGTGAGTATGCTAGCCATGCAAGAATTGGGATGTTTTCAGCTTCCAGGAATTGTGTACATATCCTTGCAACAGGGGGTTGTGCATTATCATGCTGCAACATGAGGTGATGGTCGTGGATAAATGGCATAACAATGGTCCTCAGGATCTCATCACGGTATCTCTGTGCATTCAAAATGCCATCAATAAAATGCACCTGTGTTCGTTGTCCATAACTTACGCCTGCCCATACCATAACCCCACCGCCACCATGGGTCACTTGATCCACAACGTTAACATCAGCAAAATGCTCACCCACACAACGCCATACACGCTGTCTGCCATCTGCCCTGTACAGTGAAAACCGGGATTCATCCGTGAAGAGAACACCTCTCCAAAGTGCCAAACGCCATTGAATGTAAGCATTTACCCACTCAAGTCAGTTACCACGACGAACTGCAGTCAGGTCGAAACCCCGATGAGGGCTACAAGCATGCAGATCTTTGAGTTCAGTTGCATTTATAATTTTGTTCAGTGTAGTTTCATTATATAAAAATATATTTTGCTAATATGAAGATCTGCATGCAATCTGTCATCCTAATACGCACACAATATGTCTTCCTACTTTGCATCACCCACCATTCAGGATATAGTGTGACACATACCATCCAGTCTACAACTGGATATACCAATTTGCAACAATATTGAAAGAAACACTCTAACATTAGAAATACAAATATAGATTTCTACGGTTGGAGGGTTTCTAAGGTTTGAGTGATATTTGGATTCTTCACCCACTCCCCGAAAAAAGTTGAGGAAATTGGACTTACTTTATATTTCACACCATGGTGGTCTTACTGCAACAGTCCGATCCGTCATGGCTGAGATCGTCAGGGATTATAATCTCAATCATTTCAATACTTCTCCATAGGGAAGCATTGAAGGGTTACAGTGCATGCTTGGCACACTGCGCAAGTCAGATTTCATTAGATCGATGCATACTTTTGGGAGCTATCAGTGTCTTTATGAGCCACTAGTGGTTGTCTGAGTGGAATCGTCTAGAGTTGTTCCAAGGGAACACTGTAAACACTGCCTTTTCCTTACATTGCTGATGCTGCACCAGAACCACTACATTAAGCTGTCTCTTTGCACCAGAACCACTACATTAAGCTGTAGTGATCCTAGTGCTTTGTGTGCCCTTTTAATTAAATTGTCCAAAACTCAAGATTTGTGCACAATATGAAGGTCTGGATGCAATATATTTTCCTAATATGTATGTTCCACAATTTGACTTCTTAGTATAAGATTTTGGACACATTGGTTGGGGCTGGGTTAATTAACATATCTATAGTACAGTTAGTAAGGCTGATGGATCACCTGGCATGCATCTCCTCAAATCCAGCACACAACATGTTTTTAGTCGGGGGTCCCATCCACTTCTGACATTGCTCTTTGCTGAACAGAATCAATTCCGTTTTCTTTAGGACAGTCGGGACATGGACACGACCTACATTCAAATCACAGAATTAGCTGAAACAATCTGCCCTTGATCTGAATGGCTCAACTTTCACTATTTTCAGGTACTGTTAGAGATTGAAAATTACTTCATGAAAGTTTCAGGATTCACCAGGGCCGAACTGGGCAAAAAATTCAGCCCAGGCATTTTTTAATCACAGCGGCCCACTGAGAGTGTTTTGACATCAGCAATGACAAACACGCCCATCTCAAAGTGAGCATGTTGGTTCAATGCTCTTCTAGGGCCGACCATGCGCAGAGCTCTGCTGAAGAGCTTTAGCATGAGAAAAAGGCCCTGTATTTGTTCAGCGCAGTACAAGCAAATTTAATAACACGCTTGCGCTGTGTTTGCTTGAAACGTGTCTCTGGTGTCTCCATAAATGGGATACCAGGAGACAAAAATACCAGGTAAGAGTATTGTGCATGTGTTTGGAGCCTGCTTGTAGGGTTGCGTGTCTATAGAGTGAGCTGATTGTGGTGTGGTATTGTGTAAATAGGTTGGTTTCTGTTGTGTTGTTTTTCTGGTGTAATGTAATGGATGTGTGTCTAGGTGCTGTAGAGAGTGTGTGTGTGTAGGGGGCATAGTGTATATCGGGGATGTAGCGAGTGTGTGCATACAGGCTGTAGTTTGTGTATAGGTGATGTAGAGTGTGTAGGGGTTGTAGAAAGTGTGTTTAGGGAATGTAGTATGTGTTTGCTTACAAGGAATCTAGTATGTGCATAGGGAATCCAGAGTGTGTATGTCAGGAATGTAGTGTGTGTGTAGGTGGTGCAGTGTGTGTGTGTAGAGGATCCAGTGTGTGTTTAAAAGACCCAGAGAGAACTGGAAGGGATTGAGTGGCAGGAGATATGGGAGGCAACCAAGAGCGCTTCCATATGCGTCACACAACAGGAACAGGCGTGGAAAACCTTACTCAGGTGGTATACTACTCCAGTAACCTTATATCACATGCGTAAGATAGATTCAGACGATTGCTGGAGGGGCTGTGGATCGCGAGCCACTTACCTCCATATGTGGTGGGAATGCCCGAAAATCCGAGGATTTTGGAAATCTGTTGAAGGCCTTCTGACACAGACGTTCGGGAGGTCCCTGGCGTTAGACCCATGGATCTACCTGTTTAACAGAACTATTGAGGGATGGACGAGGAGGGAGCAGAGGCTAGTGCGGGTGATTACCTTAAGCGCGCGCAGGACGGTAGCAGCGGCGTGGCTCTCTCCTGAGGGCCCGGAGTTCGGGGGTGTGCTCTCTAGAGTGAGAGAAGGAAGAATCATGGAAGACCTGACAGCAAGAATAAGGGGAACAGTAGCTAATTTCCAGAAGGTCTGGGAACCATGGGATTTGAGCGTAGTGGGTTCCGGTAGAGGCTGAGGAGCCGGGTATATGGCCTGGTCGGTGTATTGGCACTGAGCGGGGTGGTTTCCGGGTGGATTCCGTTCGCCTCGCCCGCCCCTACCCCCCCCACCTTCCCCCTCTCGCCCGCTTGTCTTGCCTATCTTCTTGCATCCCGTCTATCTTTCCCCTCCTCCCTCTTTTCCCTGCTTTCTCTATCTTCTTTGCCGTCCTACTTGCTATGCCCTCGGTTTCCAGGGGTCTTATAAACTGACATTCAGGTATCTTGGATGTCTCCGGTTCTTTTTCTTATTTTTACTTTGGTTTTCTTTATTCTCTCTCTTATTCTTTCAATCAGGCCTGATCATATTGGAGGAGAATTGGGGGAGCCTAAATTACAAGCTTATAGGGTCAGCGTTTGGGCCCCCTCTTAGGTCACACGGCCTGGTCTTAAAAAACAAAATCCTCGGTAGGAGGCATGTGATCCAGATTCTAGAAAGTGGCTTGTCATGGGGGCTGAGGTCATTTATTATGTATACACAATAGTTTTTTGGTATTTAGGCTTATGCGCAAGCCTCACAGTTGTATTTTTCTTGCCTTACCTATCGTGCGCAACTATACAGAATAAAAATTCTAGGTGGGAGGCAAGTGATGTAGAATTTATAGCGAGGCTTGGCAAGTAGGCCGATGTCAAATTTTGGGTTTACGAAACTGGTCTTTTGCATTTTGGCTTCTGCGTAAGCCTCACAGTTGTATTGCTCTCGCTATGCCCATCGTGTGTTCAGCTTAGAATTTTAAAGGAACACATAATCCTCGATGGGGGCGAGTTATGTAGAATTCATACAGAGGCTTGTGATGTCGGCTACTGTCAATTATTGTGTTTACAAGACGGATTTATTGTATATCGGCTTCTGCGCAAGCTTACAAGTTGTACTGTTATTGCCTTACCTATCGTGTGCAAAAATAAAGAATTAAAAAAACAAAAAACCCAGAGAGTGTATAGGAGATCTAGTGAGTGTGTATGTACAGGATTCAGAGTGTATATAGGGGGTAAGTGTGTGTATGTGTGTAGATGATGAGCTGGGTAAGGGATCTAGCATGTGTCTGGAATGTAATGTGTTTAAGGTTGCAGTGTGTGTATTTAAGGGTACAGTGAGCGTGTGAGGGGTCTGTAGTATATATACATATATGTTTAAAATTATTGTGTGTGTATGTGTGGTGCAATGTGTTGGGGTGTGCTGTATGTATGTGGGAGGGGTGCAGTGTGTAAGTGAGGGGTGCAGTGTGTGAGTGAGGGGTGCAGTGTGTGTGTGAGGTGTGCGTTGTGTGTGTGAGGGTGCTATGTGTGAGTGAGGGTGCAGTGTGTGTGTGAGGGTGCTATGTGTGTGTGAGGGTGCAGTGTGTGTGTGAGGGTGCTGTGTGTGAATGAGAGCTTTGTCTGGTTCTTGATTTTGGTGTACTGCACAATGGAGGAGGAAGCACCTAATTAATAGTGCCCAGGGTATTTTATAGAGGAAACTCCCCCTAATTATTTCACATCAGTAATTTCACAGCTACATATGCAGACAATCTTATGGTTGAGTTTATTATGAGCACTTTAAAATGGAAACAGAAACAGTCAGTAATATACTTGGCCATTGCTCATAATAAACTCAACCATAAGATCTTCTGCATATCTAGCTGTGAAATGACTGATGTGAAATAATTACCTGAATGGACAACTTCTTCACTTTGTTCACACATTCTGATAATGGATATAATTATGGAACCTTTCCTTATCATAGGACAGGGTAATACAACCTATGGCACTCCAGATGTTGTGAACTACATCTCCCATCAGGGCCGGTGCAAGGATTTTTGCCGCCCTAAGCAAAAGAAAAATTTGCCGTCCCCCCTCCATGTGACATCACAATGCCCCACCCACATGCGCTGCCTACCATGTGACATCACAATGCCCCACCCATATGATCTGCCACCATGTGACATCACAATGCCCGACCCATATGCGCTACCCACCATGTGAGATCACGATGCCCCACCCATATGATCTGCCATTTGACCTAACGCCAGTGCTGCACACAGTGTGTGTTTACATTAAAAAGCCTGCAGGGACAGGCTATAGACACAGGAACCACTTCATTAAGCTGCAGTAGTTCTGGGGACTATAGTGTCCCTTTAATGTGAGGTAAATTAGAGATTAGTGTCACTGATAATATACTAGATTGTCTACTTACAACCAGATGAGGATGGTGATGGGCTCTGGCGCAGTCTGGCTTCACTGGTCTGGTGTAGAACAGGATCTCTGGAGGCTGTTTGTAACTGTGGTCACAAAATTCAAAGTTCTGGGAGAATGGGAAGCAGCACCATTTTAGGAGCCCCTTAAACAGCAACAAGGTCTGGGCCCCAGGGCCTGACGGTGAGTATGCCCATAAGGGGAGTGGAGTGTGTAGGGGATGTGTTATGTGTTATTGTAGAGGATCTAATGTGTGTGCTTATGGAATGCAGTGTATAGGGATACCAGTTTGTGTAGGTGATGCAGTGTGTTTGTGTGTAGTGGAAGCAGTGTGTGTTTGCGTATAAGGGATGTATTGTGTGTTTCTGGTTGTGTGTTATGGATGCATTGTGTGAATCTGTGTTTGTATGCATAAGGGATGCAAGGTGTGTGTCTGTAAGTGTGTGCATTGAGTGTGTGTAAGAAATGCATTGTCTTTCTGTGTGTATGTAATAGAAGCAGTGTGTGTGTTTGCATGTGTGTGTAAGGGATGCATTGTGTGTTTCTGTGTATGTGTGCAAAGGATGCATTGTCTTTGTGTGTAATGGATGCATTGTGTGTTTCTGTGTATGTATAGGGATGCATTGTGTGTGTGTGCGCGTAGTGTGAAAGAGCTCCATGTCCTGCCTCCTGTCCTATAGCACTCCCCTGCCCCTTAGTGGTCTCTCCTCTCCCCCACCCTCCCCTAGCGGTCTCTTCTCACACCCACCCACCCTCCCTGTGTTCTTCTCACATCCACGCTCCCTCCCTGTGTTCTTCTCACTCCCCCACACTCCCTGTGTTCTCCTCACCTCCCCTTCTTCTCACCCCCTCTCCCGTGTTTTTCTCACCCACGTGTTCCATCTCACCCCCCCCCTCCCTGTGTCTTTCTCACCTCCCCCTCACTGTGTTCTCTTCACCTCCCCTTCTCCTCACCCCCTCTCCCTGTGTTCTTCTCACTCCCCCTCACTCCTATCAGTCCGGCCAGGTCGTGGACCGGAGTGGAGCTCGGCCACGCTACAGGGAAGGGGAGGTGAGAGATAGTGCTGCAGCCGCCTGAGGCTCTTTACAGGGCGCTCAGGCGGCTGCAGCATTTAAATGGCCGGCAATGGGGGCGCAGGGCGCCCCCTCCTATATGGCGCCCTAGGCGGCTGCCTAGTTCACCTTATAGGAAGCGCCGGCCCTGTCTCCAATGCTCTTACATCCATGATGCTGGCAAAGCATCAAGGTAGATGTATACTCAACATCTGGAGTGCTGAAGGTTGCCTACCCCTGTTATAGGAGCTAGGAATAGGGGCTTGGAACAGAAACACGGTTATATATTTTTTTAAAGAGGAAAGATTTGAAATATGTTTTGTGGATGGGTATTATAAGGATGATCAAATATATATATATGAAATAATATTTAAAGGGTTAATCCAAGCACTATGACCATTTGAAGTGGTCATGGTGCTTAGAGTCTGTAAGTGTAGTGTTTCAGTTTGATACGCTGTACATTCAGAGATTTAGCCCACTGCTGCCAGAGGTCTAACTTCATCTCTGTTACTATCCTTCTCAAGTCTAGAATGAAAGTTCTGGACAGCCTAATGTCATTTCTGTGCTGGCATCTGTCATCAGCATGCATAGCATGCTGAAGACTGATGATTGATAGTGACACAGCCTCCACTCCATGCTGCTAAGGTCCTGGATGTCTCTAAGATCCTGGATGTCTCTTACCTAACACAGAGGGATAGTCTAATTATCGGAGGAGGTTTGGGCTTCAGTGTGGGCTAGAAGGAAATTTTTCCTTTTTTACATTTTTTTCATGTCTTTGGATGGGTGGGGGGGACCTTATCAGTAATGGTTATTCAATCCAAAATCTGTGTTTTATGATAATACTGTTTTTTTTTGTGTGTGAATAACACATTAAGCCACATATTATTGTTTCCCTATTATTTGTATATTTTGTAGCTATTATTCCTTACCTTCAAACACTTCTGCTGTTATGGGTCCTTTGTCATACAGCAGACAGAGAAGCAGCAGAAACACAGATGACAGGAGATTTTGGTGAGACTTTGAATCGTCTCTCATGCTGGAGTTTTTGTTAGGATCAGCCTTCTAGGTGCTGCTCCAATTATATTGTCAATCCTTTATATAACTAAGAATGTGTGAGTCTAGCCTCAAAGGCTAGGCTCCGATAGACGTCACTCCTTAAACAATTTTGACTTTACTTGCTTTTACCTACAAGAAAGAAAGTGGATGAAAGAATCAACCCCACATTCTGATTTCCAAGCAAAGAAAGGGTTCCTATCAGGGATGTCAAACTATGGCCCTAGGATCTTAATGGACTATAAGTCCCAGAATTATTTGAATGCAGTAAAAGTTCAGAGAGTCATGGGTATAGATATATGGGTTATATTGATCTGCAACTAAAAGAATTAACCTGTGGCTGTGTCAGTTGACTGTATAACTGTGAGGGAAAAAAGACACAAAGGGATTGTTAACAACATAATTTAGTCAATTATTTTGCGGGGTGTTAACTGTGAGTAGCTGTGTCCATTAAATTTAGTTATATCTTATCAAATATCTTTATCTAATGCTAATAAATTTGCTTGTGGTAAATACACAAATAATTAAATAGAAGCTGCTGGGCAGGGATGCCATCAGAAATTTTGGGGTCCCCTACACAGCTCGAGGCCTGGGCCGCATCCTTTTTTTTACCCCCCTCCCAACTCCACTACATTTGATGCTGTACATTCAGAGATATAGCCCACTGCTGCCAGAGGTCTAACTTCATCTCTGGTACTATCCTTCTCAAGTCTAGAATGAAAGTTCTGGACTTGTGGTAAATACACAAATAATTAAATAGAAGCTGCTGGGCAGGGATGCCATCAGAAATTTTGGGGTCCCCTACACAGCTACTATCCTTCTCAAGTCTAGAATGAAAGTTCTGGACTTGTGGTAAATACACAAATAATTAAATAGAAGCTGCTGGGCAGAAATTTTGGGGTCCCCTACACAGCTCGAGGCCTGGGCCGCATCCTTTTGTTTTACCCCCCTCCCAACTCCACTACATTTGATTGTCTCCCTAAACCCCCCCGAATTTAGGGCCTAGGCACTGCCATCTTAGTGGCAGTTGAAAGCCCTGTGGGACACTAGATGGCACTGTGAAATTTCCACGCATGCACAGCTGAAAACTTGGCCATTCACTATTATGTGGGAATTTCAGCTATTCGTTCATTCGTTAGCATGAAATTCAGACGATTGAATTTCAAAAATTACAAAGAACAAACAAAGACCGAATTTCAATGCAGTCTTCGTTCATTTAATTTATTACAAGATGGGTGCTACCGGCTCACAGCTCCGTCCTTGTAAACCCACCATGCCCCCTCACACTCTGGGGTCAATAAGACCCCCATATTAGTATAAGAAAGATTAAAATCTCCATCCTGTCCCTACTCGCTGTGCTGCAAGTAGGGGCATGTCTACTAAAAAGTGAGCAGACCTTAACAAGAGCCCCACTCGCAGGACACTGGTGGGGACATTATGTCTTTCCTGTTAATTATTCCAATAGGTTCCCCACCATTGGGGGAACCTTATTAGATTTGGGGAAGGCTTGTTTTTTCATGGGTTAAATTTATTTTATTACTTAATTTCAATATTTTAAAATTATATATTTAGTTAGCTGGGGTCGGTGGACGTTAGTGGGGAATTTGGTGTTAGGCTAGCTAGTTAATGTTAAAAAAGTTTACAAAAGGGGGCGGGGCTGGACCGCCGACGGGATCAGACACGTTTTGTCTGAGCTCCCGCTTTGAGGCCCGAAAACGGAGCAAACTGGGGGCACAAATCTTAATAGCCACCCGCACCAACTACCACCCTGATCCCCAGAACCTGGGGTTCGAGGGGATACCCCACATGCTGCCCTTCGTAACACGATGAAGGCCCGAGGCATGAGGAGCTTGAGCCGGGACGAGACGGCCGCTCTCCCGGGTCTCCAGCCGGTGTCCGGCGTCCCCCCCCCCCTCTGGACCGGGGGGGTCATCCCGGTCTACCCGCACAAGCAGCAGCTCCTGTCATGTATTCGACACACGGGGACGAAACAACCACCCTGCTGCAGACAACTCACCAGCGGTATTTCCCAAAATGGCCGACACCCGCCGGCAACAGGTACGAGCTGGAGAGGTCAAAGCTGACTGACGGGAGGCCCCCACTGAGGAGACTGATCAGGCGATGCGGTTCAACGACAGGCAAGCTGGCGCAGAGGCATTAGCTGTCACTGACCACAAATGGATCCCTTTTGACCACTCGGCATTTCTGGCCTCCACATGCGCCCAAAGTCCTAACCCCACAAGATGGCGGATCATCGTGCAGGTGCACCACAAGACACCCAGACGCAGTGCAGCCTCCTACTCTTAAGAAAGGTGCATATCTGCATAAAACATGCCCATTGCAGAGCGATCGACAGGATCAGTGTGAGGGCCTCACACATGCCCAGCTCCCACCAGCAACCGTCTGACACTACCTGACAAGCCACACCACAACATCTTTACTCTGACAGAGCTGAAAAACACAGAACTGTGGCCTGCCAGTGATGGGAGTTAGCTGCTCTCTGCATGAGGACTGGGGCTGCCTACTCTCTGCCTCCTGAACGGCTTCAGTCAGGATCTGGGAGAGGAGTCTCTGTTCAGAACCCAGGGCTATTTGTTACTCACGGTGGCATAATTTTTCTTTTTATATTTTAAGCAAACGCCAACCGTGCCATATTGCCTAGCATATTTGTTTTCCTCACCTAATCTACTATAACTATGCTTTAAGTTTTTGCCTTTGTTCCATCTCTCAAGCCTGTTATCAGGCAGCGAAACGCAGATTTAATATAAGTAACCTAACAGCTAAGCAAGACTAGCCTGCAAAAGATTGTGTTATTCACAGATTACAATCTTTCTTTCTGTACAATGCAAATATGATTATACTGCATGTATACATTCTGATAGCTTGTGACACAGCATGCCAATTATGAGTTTAGATAGAGCAGCGAGGTTACCATATGTACCAAGCAAGCCTCGGATATTTTCAGCTAGCATGTTATTCCCTAGGCTGTAAGATTAATCAGTATACTGCATTACTAAACTCTGAGACAGGCAGATTTTTTGTGAAACTATTATCCATTGTTTAACCTTTAACTTGTTTCTTATCTTGAATATAAAAAAAAAACTGTGCTATGTATTTCAATGCCATACCTATGTTAATGTATGTTTTCAAACCTGCTTGCACCTGCTATTGTGGCGGTGCAAACATGATTGTTCAAGCCATGCACAAATAAAATAAAGAATTGAAAAAAAAAAAAAAAAAAAGTTTACAAAAAAGCTTTAAAAAATGTTTTAATAACGTTTTTAAAAAGGTTTTTAAAATACCACCCCCCCTCCCCCTTTACCCAGTCCTAATAAAAAGGAACCCCTTCCCTGCTTACAGTGATCAATTGGCAGGGACTACATTTTACTGTGATCTGATTTGCCCACCATGCCTCTCTTCCCAGCTACCACACGCAGACTTCTTTGTGGCTTGCCGGTCCTGTTCCACCCCCCGTGGGCCAAGGGAGTCATCCTGGTCCCCACTGGAAGGGGCTTGAGCTACGAGGAGCCTAAGGCACATGGAACACCCAAGGCCTACCTTGCAAAATGGCAGCGGCTCAGGGCCAACTGCTCCTGCACCAGAGAGCCCCTATGAGCTCCAGTCCCGTCACCGACCCCAGTGGAGAACCTCACAGTGTGTCCAACAACAAATCAACCAACTACCCCTACCAGGGAGAGAGGGACCATGAGAGTCACCAGACCATCTGCCCGCAACAGACGCCCCCTGGTGGGGTTGGGTGCTGGATGGGAGTTATGAACCAGTGCCGCAACACAGATCCACCAAGTGGACTTATAATACTACCTACCAGCCTGCTAAGCGCTGAATATTAAGCCTGATAAGGGACTGTCAACTACCCACAGATGAGTACCTGTGACCCTTGAAAGCACCTGATAGTCCCCATTACTCTTGTTGTGCTGAACTGCTGTGGTACCTGTTTCCTGACAATGTGGATTGTCCACTCTATGTAAGCAAAGCGTTGATCGCAGCCCAACCTGACAAGAAACTCACGAGGGACAGCAGCTTCACATTTAACATTCACCACCTGAGACCTGATGTGCTCCAACATGCACCGCAGCCATTGTGTTCTCCGTAAACATATCTCTCCGCCTGATCTCCCACAGAGACATATAATATCACAGTGGTCTGCTCAGCTCCAGTGGTCTTTAAGCTACTATTTATATCTTGCTAGAACCTCTGTATACCAATTCTTGTGTACGGGTTTACTCAATTTGCATTTACCTACAGATCTATGCTATATCTACCTACACCTAAGAGTTTCTATCCTCATCAGTATGCTATTAATATTAACTCAAGTTACTCCATCTTGTCTTACCTTATCTTAACAAACATTGTGCAAAGTCTCCACATGCCTTACCTATGTACAGCTATCTATGCTTATCTCTGTCTGTTGATGCTGTTGTGGCACCACAAACTTGCTTGTAACTGCCCGCACTGCAAAAATAAAACATTTAAAATAAAAATTAAAGGATCACTAAAGTCACTGAGCACGCTTTATCTAGACATAGGGGTCTGGGTGCAGTGGTCCAATCATTTTAAACCTGCAATTTAAATAATTGCAGTATAGTAAAAACTACAATGTTTACATTGCAGGGTTAAATACATTTGCAATGTCTGTCTTCCTGACAGCCACTGAAGGGGTTCCCTCCTTCAGAACCACATGGCGTTTGGCTACACATGTCTAGTTCTATTCCCTTGCTTCTCATAGAGATCACAGGTGTTGACAGCTACAGTGACATCACCGGATTCGGAGCTTGAGGCTGTAGTAGAGGAATCCCACATTGGAAACAAGGTGAGTAAGGTTTAATTAACACAATTTTACCAGGCAAAGGGAGGTATTATTCACATAGCTATGATTGAGCCTATAGTCCCAAAGTAACAATTGCTATTTATATTGGTTCCCTTTAAAAACAAAATTTTCTCCATAAGCCCTACTTATTTAGTAAGCCCTTAACTCCAGTACTGATTTTAACTCTACAAAGATAAAATGTTTTCTACTCGGGCAACATTCTGTCTTTTACATTTCTGCAGAGGGAATATAAATAAGTCACCTCAATTCTACCATACGCTACAGAATATGGTGAAGGTGAAGCATTATGGCTTCATTCTCAGTGAGTGGAGGCAAAGGTGGAACATTGGGCTCTGAGAACAATAAGTACACTATGGTGATTCTTTTCAGGCTGCATTATAATCAGTTATTCACTAAAAATTCTAAGATTGGTTTAATCATCAATTGTAGCAGGCATTTGAAATGCTGTTTCGCTGGTACTTAAGCCTCATAGACTAGCAAAAATAAGCTAATTATAATTAAATAAGCATTGACACACTGCTGGTGGTCTTTGTCGGTATATGGAACCCTTTTGGCTTAGGAATTTTTTTTTTCCTAAGTCTATTGATTCTTTCACAAGAGTGGAAAATAAACTAGCTGCCCTTGTTGCCCTATTTGATTGGAGAGCTATTGAAAAACTATGGGCGAAAAATTTAATTCCAACCCCTGGATTAGGTTGTCCATGAAACCAAGGAGGTTGTGGACATGGATAGGCTAAAGCTCAAATACATGACACACCTAAGTCATTCCACAAGATTTGGGCCCCTGGGTTGAATAAAGGCACAGTACCCTCTTAATTTTGCACTTTTTTATTCTGTTTTTATTTTTTCAGCACATGGACATCCCACTCACCCCTTCCTTCTTTTTCCTCTGATTCCTTTTCTCGTATAGACTCAGGCTCTTTTCTTTCATCTTTGTCTTTCTTCGTCTTGACGTTTGCAACTTTCTTGCACCTCTCTACTTATTTTGGCACTTCTGTACATAAATCATTTTACATTTGCCTGCTTCTCCTAGTACATCCCTTATTCCTCCGTCAATGATGACATGAAAGCCACATCATGAATACTTATCACTACCATTTTGAGCAATACAGCTCTCTTCATCTTTATTCTACTCTTACTGGAGTTGCTGTGGCCTTGCCAAATTCCCCTTTTCTTTTTACTCTACTCCACAGTCATCTCCATATCACTTTTATTTCATTTCTTGGTCTTGGGTTTAAGCTTAACTCATGCTCATTTGTACTCACATGATTTGGTACTCAGTGCATCTCCTCTGAGATCCTTTAAGTCATGGCATTTTATCCTATATTCATTGTACCTTCTCTGCATTGACCCTTCATCAAGAATAATTTCTTTTCTCACTCTCTGCCTGCTGATTCATTTTCGTTTTTTTTTTGTTATTGACTTGTCAATTATTGATGAAAATCTAAATAAAGAATTATTAAGAAATTGGATCCATGTCTACATACAAACACTGTAACACGGAACCTCTTCAGATAGAAAAGCCTGAATATGATATGACTAGTGTCTATGCTTGTTCAAATGATGATTATCACCAGAAGACAATGTGCCAATGCAGAAGCAAAAATCCACACATTTTATATCGATTTATTGCACTACATTTCCTTGTCATCTAATATATAACATTAATTGGAGTAAAAAAAAAACAAAAGTTGAAATGTGAGCATAAGATTACTAACAAACTATTGTGTCCATTTTTTGTTCTATTTTGTAAATCCTATTTAGATATTCATGTACCTACCGTACAGACAAAAGGCAAAAATATGACCAGATGGATCATGCTTTGAGTTAAAGAAAGCGTCATTACTTTTACACTTCCCAATTGTGTTTATTGAGTGCTTGGCACTGGATCTTACTGTGTTAATGCAGTGTAGATTCTCTGCACAGCATATAGAAATACAATGATCCGGAACTTGAGTGACTGTCAATCAAATCCAGCCTACGCTCTTGTTCTCGATTTTCCAAATGCTAGCTATATAATTTAGTAACATGTGTGGGCACGTAAATGGCCATATATAGCATTTAAGTGGGCATATATAACATTTATAGATGTCACAAACTGAGTTTGGCACACAAATTCAGTACATACAGGCATATCAACGAACTTGGTGACTGCTCATATTTTGTTTAAATTAACTATTAACTCAGATAATGAAGTTGTCTCGTAAAGTGTATTCCTACAGTTTTCAGTAAAAATAGATTTTATTTATAATGAAAACATATTGACTGACAATTGTTGGTATGAAACCCATTTATTTGGATCATCATGTCAATTTGTAATAGATAAAGAACAGGGACTTTGCACAGGTCATGGACAAAACTAGACATTAGAATCATCTGTAGGAAAACACAGAGCTTAGTGATTGAAACTCTTGATGTCTGGATTTGGCCCTCTGCCTAAGGAACGGAGAAAGACTCTCATTCATTGAAATCGCTTTGAAGTTGTAAATACTTTTGTATGTTGCTACAGCCTGGTTTCTGAGTTTAAATGACAGTTGTCTATAAACGTATAAGTCTGAACACACTGGCATATACTGGAAAAACTGAGAGGAATGAGGATTTCTTTTTCAGCTTGGCTATCTAGGCTTTAAATGTGCAATTCTGGTTAATAATCATTTTAGTAAATAGCCCCAAACAATATAAATGGACACACCGGCCATTACTGGAAATTAAACAAGCTTATATATCTCACGGGTGCAAGGAAGGTGGTTATTATATTCATTTTTGTTTGGTCGGTTAGGAGATATTAGTGAAGAAAAGGTAAATATTAAACTATTACCAGTACTCGTGTGGCGTGATAGAAATAACTTTAACACATTTTCCATACAGTAGGCAGATGCTTAAAAATGCATTCTGCTTTGGAGTGACTGAAAGAGCTAACTGCTGGACATGCAACAATCAGATCTGGTGTTCCACAGGATAATAGACAGTTACACTCAACCAAACCACTTACCTTCATGTTACCTACCTGATGTACCAAAGAGCATAGAGTGTCCCCTGTACTCTTATCTCTAAATGTGTCTTGTCTCTCCTCGTTGGATCACAATCCAAGATGGTGGCAGATGGACCTACACCACTCTACTCTCAAAGAGATGGTAATCCCAGCAGTTTAACTGCCTTTTTACAGTCCAAATCTCTCATTCAACTGGAGGAGGTAAACATCTTTATTATTGTGTTAAATGGGGCATATTACAGAGGAGGACAGTAAACCCATAATATCTGATCTCCACAAGGGCCTTCTTGAATTAGATGATTGCACAGTGAAGGAGCAGCACAGGATACCATTATACACATTCATTCCTTTACTTCTAATGAGAAGATACTCAGGGCTACAAGAAATACTCCTTAGTTCCTTACATGACTGGTGAATAGGCAGATATCAAGATTTACCCTGAACTTTCCACCCTTACTTTGCAACAACAATGGATATTCTCAGTGATGCACTTTTTACAGACTTATATAAATCTACTTTGAGACGAGTCATCTGGAAAACAACTGTTTCAATAACCCTAATTAACCTACTATACCATTTCATTGTTTCTGGTCTAAGTTCCATTACCATATTAAATATTTCGTAATTCGTTTTTCAAACTGAATTTTTGTATTACTTTCTAGCAGATAGTTTTTGAGTGTGACTGTTCATCACTCTTTTTATTACGCTAATTGACAAAATGAACAGACTCTCAGCCAGTACAGTGACAGCAATCGTCATGTTTACCACTGAATGGTGTATGCATTTAAAGAAAAAGAAAAACTTTTTTTTGCAAAGTTAGACAATACAATGCAAGAGATAACACCTATTCAAATAGGAGGAACTTTATTAAAAAACAAACAACGACAAAACATCAATATAGTGGAGTGCAGAAAGGATAGAATCCCACTGGATCTCTATGTGAATTATTGATCCTGCAAAGAGACATGTTGCTTCCCGTACAGGCCAGTGATAATTCACATCCTACACGCAATCGGAAGCCTTATTAAAACGTGTAAATTTGCTCCTGCACTATCACAAGGCTTCTGATTGGGCACCAGAAGTGACTTATCGAGGCATGTGCAGGAAACGCCATTCCATTGCCAGATTCTGTACTTACATGATATCACTGTGTCGTTAGGGAGATCTCCTGAATTTCCAGACCCTAACCTGTGACCACTGCAGCTCACTGGGCATTTGCCCAGTTTTGGGCCTTGTTGTAACTGTAGAATGAACGACAATAGCAAAATGACATGAATAAAACATATTTATTAATGTGAAAAACAAATCTGAGACATATTAACTTGGGTTAAAAGAGGACAATATCACATTCTAAATTGTAGACTGACCTCTAGAAACCCCTAAAGCAAAAAAAAAAAAAAAATATATATATATATATATATATATATATATATATATTATATGTATATAAAAATAAAACTGCTCGTAACATAAACTGAGTTTATTTCCACTATGTGAGTCAACAAGTATTTCAATCTGTCAGCAGCAAGAGAGTCCATTGAATACAAACACAATTAGTCATGCTATAAACAAATTCAAGCTTTTCCGTCGGGCAGACAGGGCACACAGAGACAGAAAAAGCAGAAAAATGCAGAATCTCCCTTGGATGTTTCAAATGAAGTAAATAACATGTTTGTGCTTTCCTGCTGTTTGTACCGTGTGGGGAAGTTCACAAGAAACCAAACTACAAATAGTCACTTATTTTCACTGATAGCAAAACTAGACATTTAAAGGGACACTCCAAACAAAGCAAATGCCCAATGGACCATAACAGTCATGGGCCAAAGGCCTGTTAGTGAATTTATGGGAGCTCCCAAACTGGCATGGAAAAATCCTGCATTTATATAAACTAGTCTCCTGTACAGACTTCTAAAAACTCACTTTGTGTGTCCGTTTTGAGGACATGTGATAGAGTAGGGGCATTGACCATGCTATAACAAGGTTTCCTGCTGTAAAGTAAATTATCACGGGCCAATTCAGAAAGCAGTATGGGTATTTAGTCTTATCTACAGCTGCTGCCATTAAAAAAACTGGATACACTTGGTTTTATCTATTCATCACTCGAGTCTCAACATTTCAACTCTGTTCCAAATGCTGTCCATGAACCTTTTGGCCCTTCTTGCTGAATCAGCAGCCTCCCCCAATGTGTTTATGGTCTGATCCGCTGTAACTCCTCCACAGTTTTAAATGTTAATTTAAAATTTTATGGCATATATTCACATAGCTTCATAGCTGAAAATAGACATGTGTCCTTCAAGTACAGCCTTTCTCACATATGTTTTTGCTGTTGATCAAAAAAAAAAAGGCAAAACACAAAACAAAACAGTTTGAAGTGCTCCCAATTTTGCAACAAACTGAGACAAAATTCCGTCTTGACCCCAGAATGGCAGTCACATTTATCCTTGGGTGAAGCAGCTATTACCCTACAAATTAAAATGTACACCCCTCAATATTATGTTTTTGCAACCATGTATCCACATGCTGTTTAAACTCTCTGATAAAAATACCTCTTCAGGCAGAAAATTCCACATCTTTATTGTTTTCTCTGTAAAAACCTCTAGACTGATAGCTTAGGCTAAATATCCTTTATAAATATATACGGAAGAAAAGATTATAAATATTATCTCTTCTTCTCCATGCTCTATATTTTCTCCTTCTGTTGCCCTACTTCTTTTAATTCATTTTGATTCTAGTCTCCTCTGTCCTACTCTCTCCCAATTCTTGGTAGTAGTTGTGACAATTGTTTTCGTTTACCTTAACCCCTTAATGACACAACTTTTAGGTATAAAAGGGAATCATGACGGACTATATCCGTCATGTGTCCTTAAGTGTTAAACACCTAATCCTCTTTTATTTATTCATTTCTTATCTAGGGCAGGTTTGCAGCTTTATCTTCATGCAGGTCTGGATATTAAATTGCCTGTAGCATACCTGTAGGCTAGAGGAACTAACTGTGCAGAAATATAATGCATGAAAAATAAGGCAGCAGTTCAAAGTCAGATCCCTATAACACATAGAATACATGTATCTAAAACTGTCACTAAATTCTAATTTATGTCTGTTATTTTTTAATATCATATCCTTTAAATGAAAAAAAAACAAAAACAAAACTCAAGCACAGTTAGTATAAGAATCTATACAGCTGTAAAAGGATTTAGATCAGCATTCTTAACCTTTCACACATTCACACCACAAACCAAAAGTCACTCATTTTGATTCAAAGGGAAATACAGACTTTATTTCTAAATAGAGAATTAAATTTGTCAGTGAATCAAGTGGCTCCTTTCTAATAATTATTAGAACAGTTACAGAGTTATACGCCAAAGGAATATATCTTCTGTTACAGTTTTTACAGAAGATAACTTCACTCCTAAAACGCCCATCCATAGAAACATATAAACATAGAATGTGACGGCAGATAAGAACCATTCGGCCCATCTAGTCTGCCCAATTTTCTAAATACTTTCATTATTCCCTGGCCTTATCTTTGGATAGCCTTATGCCTATCCCACGCATGCTTAAACTCCTTTACTGTGTTAACCTCTACCACTTCAACTGGAAGGCTATTCCACGCATCCACTACCCTCTCAGTAAAGTAATACTTCCTGATATTATTTTTAAACCTTTGCCCCTCTAATTTAAGACTATGTCCTCTTGTTGTGCACCTTTCATATAAAGTGCAAAACCATGTGTCTATGTAAGGGATTTCTGGGTATTTCCTGGCTTGGGAACAGGATTCCAAGATTTGTCATTTATTCAGGATTGACATTCACACTGCAATTTCTTCTTCTGCACCAGAGGTAGGCATTCCAGATGTTTTACTACATTTCTCTGATGCTTTGCAAGGATTATGGCTGTCAGAGTATTATAGGAGATGCACTCCAGAACATATGATGTGCCAAAGATTTCCTAGCCTGGTCTATACAGACTGCCAAGCGCAATGCTTAGAGCAATAAATGACTGGGAGTGGGAGGCGGAGCTTGCCCCGAGAGGGACCAGACGCCATTCCTGGAAGCTCCTTGTGGACCCGGCGCAAATTGCTAACCCATACTTGCCACGGGAGACAAACAAGTTCTTCTCCACCCGCACGAGACAGGGAGCCATGCCGCATTCTTTCACACAGCAGAGGCGCACAAACAGCAGCCCAGATCCGGGGCCTACTACACTCCGGCCCTAGCTAGCTGGGAGTCCTCAGGGACTGCACCAAGCAGACTAGCCTACCCTGCCTCAAACCGAGCACAAACCGGCATTGGGGCGCCGTTCCTAAAAGCCTGGAGCTGGGATCCCGGCTGACAACAGGGATATCGGGACCATGCTGCACGTAACCCCCCCCCCCCCCCCAAGATGGCGCCTGCGGATGGCCTTCAAGGTACAGCTTCCCAAACTGACCAACCCTCCCACATGGCCACTACAGATGGCTCTGCACCAACCACTAAACACGACCTGCAGATCCTGCTTCAAGATATCCACAAGATGTCTGCTGCTGATACTGCTGCCATCAGAGCAGATATACAAAACATCACAACTAGAGTCCGGGCTTCTGGAGAAAGACATAACATGTGACATGCCAACCATGCAAGGTTCTATACAACAGCTTCAATCAAACCAACAAGCGCTGTCAGTGCAGATGTCTGCAATTGAAGACAAAAGCAATCACATTAAAATCAGAGGTGTAACGGCCACCATCACAAATGAGACAACTACTAGTATCTGTCTTACCCCCGGCTGTAGCTAGGAAGATTGTCCTGGATGGAGTATATTGTCTACCATCCTCACCCAACTAATCCTGCACGTGACGTCATCCTGCGATGCACCTCATCCCAAGACAAGGGACACATCATAACCGAACTGAGAGGCAAAAACCACTCACTTTCTAGGCCTCTCAACTGTCCTTTTATCATTACCTCACCAGAGCCACACTACAATGGCGCAAGTCTCTCAGTGAGACCACACAACGTCTGCAAGTTGCCGGAGACCCATACAGGTGGGGAGCTGCCTGATCCCTGATGGTGGTCCACAATGGACTACCCACACAATCACCTCAGTGACGGAGACCCCAACTCTGCTCTCCACACTGGGACTTGCAGAGCCGCTGCCAAGCATGGCTCAGCAAGCATCAACCAGCACCTGGGATCCAGCTACGGTGATCTCCTTCACTCCAAGGACTTTGGCAGGGAACATGCTTGACACTTGACTGGGACTTGAGCTGAAACAGACCATGCGGGTCTCGCAGAGGGCTTTAAAACCACCTTACCACACCTTTTTTTTTATTGTTTAATTCATTTTACTTTTTTTTTATCTTGTTACAACTGTTATAGAAACTCGATCACCTTGGCAGGTGCCCTAACTCGCCTCCCATTAATTGTGGGCAATGGCCAAGTACTGGGCAGAGCAAGTCTCTAGATGGCATGTTAAGTGGCGCCCTTGTAGTTGGCAGGGAATACTTCCCCCCACACCCCCACCCACAGGTCCCTCGGCTAGGGGCACCACTCACCGCAAAGGCATAAACCAGCGCAATGCACAGGGTTAATATCTTGGATGCTCTTCCCCTAGTTTAACCTGCCCGTAGCCTGAAGGAATCCCTCCGATGGTACTTACTGCCCTGCATATACAAAAGTCTAGATAACGACATATACCTCTTTATCGCCCTATGCAACTCACTCTACTTTTTGCACTTACAAACCTAGCCCATAGGAATTCATGTCTACACACTCCTACTAACTCTTCAAAGAACGTTACATCCTAGTTCTAGGCCACAGTACATGCTTGGTGAGAAAAAAAAATAAGTGCATGAAACAGATGTTTAAGTGAAAGTTTGAACATTGTATTGCCTGATTTGCTAACACATTTGATTTTTTCTACTTGTTCGTGTGCATAATTCCCGCACTGCAAAAATAAAGAATTATAAACAAATAAATGACTGGGAGTTAAGATGCAGGATTAAGAGGTGTGGATTTCTGAATGTAATTTTGTTTTCGGACATCAAAAATAAATATAAGTTAAAAATAGAGATAAGTAAATATAATATTAAACCTCCTGGGAAATCATAGTTCCCCTTTAATATTTCATATAAGCTACCAGAAAATTAAATCATAGAAAGTAAATACTAAAGCTAATGTCCAATAAAAGTCAGTTTAATGTACTATAATCACAAGACAATTTGTTAATATTAGATAAGTTCACATGTTTGAAGGTTAATGGGACATCCTGCTGATTTATGTAAAATCAATATGTAAGTTACACAGTAAATACAGTAGGACATTGATAAGCATATCTAGATAATCTTTTGAACTGACTGGAGAAAACTCAGACTCTATTATCACTAAAGAAATTGAGATGACAAAACTGCAAAAAAACAAACTAATACACCATTATTAGTAGTTACATTATTAATCTCCGGTATATTGTGTAACTATCGGGTACAGCATCAACTCACAGAATTCTAGTTCTTTAGTGGTGATACATGGCGATGCAGGTTTTACACTGGTTGCCTGAAATATCTAAACATAAACTGCAGACCACAGATTATGCTATCAATTGCACCAGCTGCCTCATTTCATGATCTTTCATTATGGACACATAGGAACCCTGAAAGTGTAGATCATTAGTTATCTTGCTGTGGCTGTGGGTGTTCATAAAGATGACTGTACTGGCCATGCTCGATCAGGTAGCTACTTTACAAAACATGATACCAGCCCATTAACACGACTAAGACAGAATGATGATGATGCAAATGATACAGTTACATCAGAACTTCACGGTCCATTTTCTGGCTAAGCATAATATACAATGCCGTTTGTTGTTGTGTTTACAAGTGACATGATCCTAATGTACCTTTGGATGGTTGTCTACCCAAGGCTACATGACTGAAACCCCAGGGTCCTCTGCCCATGCTGTTCCTTTTCACATATCTAGTTAGAAGTAGCCCCCTTAAGAACGCAGCCTAGCAATTGTCCAATCAGTGCAATGTTTCATTTGATTGATTTGTCAGATGGCTTTCCTGGCACCTTTACATTCTAGTAAAGGTTTTATAGGGGCAAACCAATTATAATTTTCTTGTTCTTAAAGTGGCTCTGTCACCTCAAACTTGCCTTTCAGAATATTTTCTTCTTTTATACATTTTTGATCTAATTCTCTTTAAAACATAAGAAAAATTAGGGACTACTTTGTCTTATGTATTCTTCCTACATTTTACATATTTTGACCAAGGGGGAACTTAGTATGCGTACTTAGTACTAAAAGGGTTTTTAGAATAGGTTCTGAGCGAATGGCTAATATCATTGCTTAGCTAGGATTTTTACTTCAATATTATTGAGTGCTATTGGTCTGTTAGTTATCCTTATTGGATCCTTCACTTCTTTCAGCAGAAGCACCATATTAGCTGTAGTCATCTCTGGTGGGAGAGTATCCACTACCCAAAAGTCAATGTTGGCTTAATATGTCTTTAAAAGTTTTATCATAACTTCTATTAAAGCCATCAGGGTCTGGGGCCTTTGATCCCTTGAGTTATTTCGGCACCAAACATTTCCCTTATTTGGTTGGATAGTCAAGCAGGGGTTTCAAAAAAATTCTCAACTTTTCTCTGATTACATCCTTATGGGTCATCCTAATTGTAGCAGGGGTGACTTCAACAGTAAAATTTTCAGCAAAGTAGGATACGAGGGTCTGAGAAAGCTCTTCAACCACTTGTTGATCTTAAACGGTGATGAGTTAAGTTGCCATGTCCAGTGCAGAGCCGTCAAGAGGTCTTTTAGATATATGGTAATATCAGAGTGGTCCAACTATGTAATATTGTTCATCTTTTTTTTTTTTTTTTTTTAAGTGGTATTTTATTAATTTTTTTCATTTTATACTGCAAATTTGTTTTGATTTCTTTTGTGTACAATTATTTGTAGTAGTGGTGATAACCCCCAAAACCAAGAACTTGATGTCATGTGATCAGACAATAGGGAGTACCTTACACCTCTATGACCCTATACTGACATGTGTGCATTGGAGTGAAGGGTGGGAAAATCTATATTTTATACACAATATTTGAGTCTCTCTGTACAACACCCTGCCATCTTGTTGTTGTAGTTTTTCTTCTTTTAAATATAGTCTACTCCTTTACTGTGTTGATTCCCTTTATGTATTTAAATGTTTCTATCATATCCCGCCTGTCTCGTCTTTCCTCCAAGCTATACATTTTAAGATCATTTTACATTTCCTTGTAAGTTTTATCCTGCAATCCATAAACCAGTTTAGTAGCCCTTCTCTGAACTCTCTCTAAAGTATCAATATCCTCCTGGAGATACGGTCTCCAGTACTGCGTACAATACTCCAAGTAAGGTCTCACCAGTGTTCTGTACAATGGCATGAGCACTTCCCTCTTTCTACTGCTAATACCTCTCCCTATACAACCAAGCATTCTGTTAGCATTTCCTGCTGCTCTATTACATTGTCTGCCTACCTTTAAGTCATCAGAAATAATCACCCCTAAATTCCTTTCCTCAAATGTTGAAGTTAGGACTCTATTATCTTGCACTTATCCACATTAAATGTCAGTTGTCACAACTCTGACCATTTTTCTAGTTTACCTAAATCGTTTGTCATTTGGCTTATCCCTCCTGGAACATCAACCCTGTTACATATCTTAGTATCATCAGCAAAAAGACATACCTTAACATCAAGACCTTCTGCAATATCACTAATAAAAATATTAAAGAGAATGGGTCCAAGTACAGATCCCTAAGGTACCCCACTGGTGACCATGCTTCGAATATGCTCCATTGACTACAACCCTCTGTTGTCTGTCACTCAGCCACTGCCTTACCTATTCAACAATATTGGAATCCAAACTTAAAGATTGCAGTTTATTGATAAGCCTTTTATGTGGAACAGTGTCAAAAGGCTTACTGAAACCTAGGTAAGCAATGTCTACTGCACCACCCTGATCTATAATTTTAGTTACCCAATCAAAAAAATCAATAAGATTAGTTTGGCATGATCTCCCTGAAGTAAACCCATGTTATATCTGATCTTGAAATCCATGTGATTTTAGATGTTCAACAATCCTATCCTTTAACATGGTTTCCATTACTTTCCCCACTACTGAAGTAAGGCTTACTGGCCTATAGTTGCCCGACTACTCCCTACTACCTTTCTTGTGAATGGGCACAACATTCGCTAACTTCCAATCTTCTGGGACTACTCCTGTTAACAATGATTGGTGAAATAAATCTGTTAATGGTTTTGCTAGTATACCACCAAGCTCTTTTAATAACTTTGGGTGTATTCCATCAGGTCCCATTGACTTATTTGTTTTCAATATTTGTATTGTTTTCACAATATAACTTCATGCATCAAACTGATTTGTAATAAAGCAAGTGATTGCCCACGGAGGGGCTTAAGTATTGGTTTAACACAGTATATACATTTGGTTGCCTGCAGAGAGGCGTATTTGTCTTGAGAGCCTGTTTAGCTTAACTTTTTTGTTCACGGTTGGTTGCTTTGTGCTTTATACTCTTATGTACTGTGTTGCCCTTTTAGTTCGGTTAGAGCGTTAAGTACGTGTTTTGTGTTAACTGGTGTGTGCAAGTGCTGTGTGTTTGCTGGTTAGTAAATGCAAATTGTCGTCTGTGCAGAGGCGAATTAATCAGCTTGCTGAATAGATGCAGACATTAGGCAATAATCAAAAATACAAAATTTTTTCCAACTTTTAACATAAGGAGCATATTTGTTTTTAGGCTGCTGTGCATTAATATATAATGAAGCTATCTGGCTATCAGGTATGCAGTAATAAGCGACTTTAAAGTCTATCATGCAACAGTCAGCTATTATGTATGCAACGGTAGACCGCATGAATCCTTGGCCCCTATGGGTGTTATAGCATGACCTGTATATCCCTTTGGCATTTTAAGCTGACATAATAATTTTAAGCTGCTGTGCAATAATACTTTATGAAGCTATTTGGATATCAGTTTTACAGTAATAAGCGACTGTACAGTCTGTCATGCAGCAGTCAGCTATTAAGTATGCATCCGGGGACACTATCAACCTTTGCCCCCCCTGGGCATTATGGCATAAACTGTACATTCCTTTGGCATTTTAAACTGACATGGTAGAGAAGAGCCAGCATCATATAATCGAAATAGGTAAAAACTTAAAAAATAAATGCAACTTGTAAAATACAAATGCGAGATATCAATCGACAGGGTGGCTCTGTCAGTCCCCATGTCCATCTGTGGGAGTCTCTCATGGTGCTGCTTCCACACTGTCCCTGGGGTGCCAGGCCTCCTTCTCTCACCCCCATGCCGATCTCCGCTCACCGGTCGTTCCGTGGGCACTCGGGAGCTCAAACTGTCCGTTGGGCCCCACCACAAAAGTCCTCCGGCCGTCCGCTCCCTGCAACTCCCCAGCTCCGCGTGGGTCCCTTGAGGAGTGTGTTCCTGCGTCTCAACCGACGCCGGACACATGCTTGGAGCCGGTGCCCACCCACCATGACCACCGGTCCGTCGGGGGGGACGGCACAGTCCCGCCCCACCGGGCTTGCGGCGCCAGGGACTGGGCTTTCCGGGGAACCCAGACCCAGATGTCTGGGCACCCACCTCTCCCGCGGTCGAGGCCACGGCCTGGTTGATCCGTCCGGTGCCCGGCCCTGCCTGGGCCCGTGTGAGCCGCCCATGTTAGTCCCTCTTGGTGCTTCTCCTTCTGGGGCAAGTCTTCAGGCAGGCTGGATTTGTTGTCTTTGCCCGTTTAGGCGGCCAGCTTGGACCCCGCACTGTGTCTTCCGCCCCGGAGTGTGCCGCCACCATGCGGCCTGGGTTAACCCCCCCGGCCAGGTGGGGGGAAGGTGGGGGGGGAGTGGAGCCAGGCCGCCCCTTGCCTCGGAGCATTCTTTCAGGCAGCTGTTGTGGCTGGTGTATCATTGCCTCCCATCCGCCTGTCAGTTCGTGTTGGCGGGGGTCGCCATCTTTCATGCGCATAATGATGCAGAGGCCTGCTTGTTTGTTTGCAGTGTTCCTGGATTGAAATCTGCCTCTGTTTGGGATCCCCAGGAAGCTTGGGCGCTGCTTGTTAAATGTAGATCAGTTAAATCCTTTTCAGGGTATTGTGGGCGCTTATTTTTGTGTTTTTTTCCGGGCTCAGGCCAGGAGGCATAGTGTTTTGCTGCCTCTCAGTTCGGCGGCCCGGCCCCGCCCCTCCCCATTGACTTATTTGTCTTTACTTTTGACAGTTGAAATACAACCTCTTTCTCTGTAAACTCACATGTAACAAATTACTAATTTGTCCTTTTTCCTTCATTTTCATCTAAAAATACTTAAAGGAAAACTCCAGTGCCAGGAAAACAATCTGTTTTCCTGGCGCTGGAGGTTACCTCTCCCTCCCACACCCCAATCCCCAGTTGCTGAAGGGGTGAAAACCCCTTCAGTCACTTACCTGAGGCAGCGACGATGTCCCTCGTCGCTGTCTCCTCCTCCGCGCCTCTCCTCCTACTGTCTCCGTTAGACTGTGGGCGAGACTGATTCCGCCCTCCGCCCTCCGGCCGAAGAGACCTAATGTGCATGTGCAACAATGCCGCGCATGCGCATTAGCGCTCCCCATAGGAAAGCATTGAAAAAGATTTTCAATGCTTTCCTATGAGGAAATGAGCGACGCTGGAGGTCCTCACACAGCGTTTTTTATCTATATCCTATGCTGAAATGGTGACTACACCTTTTTATAGAATAATTATTTTTATTATTGAACCTTCACCTGTGAATGTCTTTTGGTGGAATAAGGATGATAAGAGGTGATAAGAATTATCAGCTAGCCCCCCATTAATCAGGGGAGGCACCCTAAGAGCGCTTATACCGTCTACATCTCGTGAGTGCAAAAAATTGCTGCGCACAGAATATTGTGTTTTATAACAATATCACACTATGTTTTGTTTTATGTTTCTTCTGTAGATTTACACAGCCATATCCCGAATCTTCTTTGTCTTGGTTTACCTTATATTAAACCACACTGACTGATGATCACCGGATCCTAAACTTTCACCTATAGTAATATCTGATACCAAATCTCCATTTGTTAACACTAAATCTAGTATGGCCTCCTTACGAGTTTGCTCCTCAATGACTTGCTTTAGAGACATTTCCAGTAGGGAGTTTAGAATATGTGTGCTCCTTGTATAGGCAGCTATTTTGGTTTTCCAATTCACATCAGGAATACTAAAGTCACCCATGATAACTTTCCCCTTCATTGTCAATTTAATTATTTCCTCAACTAGTAGATTCTCTTCTATTTATCCTGGGGGCCTATAAATCACACCTACATCAGTTACTGTGTGATTACCAAATTCTAACGTAACCCAAACGAACTCTATGTTCACCTCACTTTTTATTGGCTAGATTTTATGCTATCCTTCACATATAGGGCCACCCCTCCCCCTTTCTTGCCTTCCCTGTCTTTTCTATATAAAGAGTACCCTGGTATTGCTATGTCCCAGTCATTTTTCTCATTATACCATGTCTCAGTAACGGTGACTAAATCTACTATCAGTTGCCATTATTGCCACAAGTTCATGGATCTTATTTCCTAAACTGCGAGCATTTGTAGACATGACTAAGCTTATCATTTTTTTTTGTAAATATCTTTATTTGTGTTTTTTGTAACGTATTAGGTGGTATTGAGACTCGCAGGTCTCCGTATGAATCCAGTACGTGGTATTGTTTGGTTTCGTTAGTCGTATGCATTATTGGGCTCGCAGGCCCACAGTGATTCGTTCTTCAGCGTGTTGGATGGCATTGAGACTCGCAGGTCTCCATATATATTCATTTTGCATATTTGTTGGGTTCAGTTAGTCATATGTGTGGTTGGGCTCGCAGGCCCGCAATGTTGTCGGACACGCAGGTCCCTTACATTTCATAAGCTGTTATTAGGGGATATGTCCCATGTGTTGTGCTTAGGTTGGTTTGGTGTCTCGTTATCGTGTCAGTGTTCTACTCTATATCTACTACCGTATGTGTTGTGGTGGATTGCTAGTCTGCGTGCCGAGTTCCAGCTTGTGTGTGTTCAACTTTTCATGTCTTATTAAGTTGCAATGCATGTCCACTTTAATAGGTGGTGTAAGGTGTATCTAGGTATCTACCGCATTTTGGTTTATTCAAGAGGTTTAGGTGGTGCATATTGTTTTGCTGGTTTGCGGTGCCTGTCTCTTGATTCGCATTGGAGTGTCGAGGTGGTTCGATAGTGGGCCGCTAGACCCATGTCGGTCTCGGTCTCAGGAAGGGGTGGGAGGGGGGGTCGGGGTTCTGTGGTGTTATTGCCCTTAATCCTCAGTGTAAAAGCATCTTTAGCAGTCTTAAGTAGCCACTGTGTCCAAGTCTCCGCGTAAGTCTGGGGCGTGGCTGTGGCTGTCATGGTCAGGTCTTCTATTGCCCTGAGTTCTTCCATTTGAGTGAACAATGCCCCTAGCGGGGGTGCTATTTTTTGCCTCCAGTATTGGGGGAGTACCTGTTTGGCTATGTTCAGTATTCTAATTGTCATGGATTTCTTGTATTTAGATCTAGGTACTGTCGTGTGGTAGAGAAGCATTGCTGCTGGTTCCAGGAGGGGCGGCGCGTCCGAGAATATCTCCAGTATTCCGTGTATGCCCTCCCAGTATGGTCTAATTACCTCACATCCCACCAGATGTGTATCGCAGTTCCCACCTCCCTTTCGCACCTCCAGCATAGGTTGGTGTGCTCTGGATCGATGTTGTGAAGGAGGTGTGGAGTGCGGTACCAGTTCATCAGGATTTTAAAAGCTGTCTCTTGGGTCCTACTGTATACCGAGCAATGGTGGGTGAGGTAGCATATTTGCTCCCACTCCGCGTCAGTGAACGTCCTATTCAGTGCTGTTTCCCATTTTCCCATAAAGAGGGGTTTGTCAGTGAGGGTCTCTGTCTGTAACATCGTGTATAAGAAAGAGATTTCATGTGGTAGTGGGTCTGGGTTGTTGCATAGTGTTTCAAATGTCGTGCGATCTCTGTAGAAGGGTGTGCACGAAGGTGGAGAGTTGTGCGTGTTTAAATCTGTGTAGCAATGTAGGTGTAGTGTCTCCGAGCATGTCCATCAGTGGTTTACACTTGCCGTTGGTGATTATGTGGTGCAGTCTCGGGGTCGGGGCCGGGAGGATTCCCTGAAATGCCTTTGGATCCAGGCCTGGCGTGAAGTTGGTGTTGTGTGTCAGTGATGTTAGGGGGAGGGGTAGGGTGCTAAACCGTTCGTCTCCGAGGCCCTACGCCACACGTTCATGTTGTGTTTGGGGACATATCTCCGTTTCCTGGGTCTCTCCGGCCCCAGGGTATGACTGATAGTGGCACGTCTGCCTCTGTCTCCTCTGCCACTTTCCAGAGTTTATGGACCCCGCTCTTCATCCACTCCATCACACTTTGGAGATGTGTGGCAGTGTACAAGCGAAAGTCTGGCAGTGCCAGGCCTCCTCTGTCTTTGGGTAGCATGAGTGTGTTGGCTTTCATCCTGGGACGCCTTCCGTCCCAGATGTATTTGATCGTGGCTGCTCTAAGAGAGTTGAAGAACGCCCCAGGGATTTTGATAGCGATGGCTTGAAATAAATATAATAGTCACGGGAGGAAATTCATCTTTATGACCTGTATCCTCCCTAGCCACGATATGTGTGGGTGTGCCCAATCCCTCATGTCCTTTTGGAATGTGGTGAGTGTGGTGGCGAAGTTTGCTTGGAAGAGGTCTTTGCTTTCTCTGGTTAGCCAGGTTCCTAGGTATCTGATCTTTTGATCAGCCCATTGGAACGAGAAACTCTGGCGTAGGGGGCCAGCGCGTCTGTTCGGCACACTGATGCTCAGGATATGGGATTTGGTGTAGTTTATTTTTAGGTTGGAGATCTCTCCAAACTCTTTAAAGGCGTGTAGGATGTTGGGGAGGGATATTTACGGTTTGGTGACGAAGAATAGGAGATCGTCTGCGAAAGCGGCTACTTTATGGTGAACCTCATCGGTTATGATCCCTGTGATGTCTCTGTTTTGTCTGATGTGTGTCAGGAATGGCTCCAGAGCAAGGACGAACAATAGGGGGGATAGAGGGCATCCTTGTCTGGTGCCGTTGTGTATCGTAAATTCGGTGGTCAGTGCCCCATTGACAAGGACGTGGGCTGTCGGTGCTTGGTATAGGGCTTCTATCAATCTATGTATGGTCCCAGTCCCGCGTGTGTCAGGGTGTCAAAGAGGTACGTCCAGCCCACTCTGTCGAAGGCCTTCTCCGCGTTCGTGGATAGCAGAAGAAGCCCCCCGGCTCCTCCCCCCTTGCCATGCATAAGGGTGAGTGCTCTGGTAGTGTTGTCTCTAGCCTCGCGGCCCATTACGAACCCCACCTGGTCCGGGTGAACCAGCATGGGGATGTACACCCGGAGCCGCGTTGCCAGAATCTTTGCGAGGAGTTTAACATCACAGTGGATGAGGGAGATTGGCCTATAGTTCCCGCAGTGTTCTCAATCTCTGCCCTCTTTGGGGAGTATGGTGATGTGTGCTGTCAGGGCCTGCTTAGGGATGCATTGGCCTTCCCTCACCGCGTTGATGGAGTCCACCAGCGGCAGGTATAGACTGTCTGCAAAGGTTTTATAGTATATCAGTGGGAGGCCGTCTGGGACGGGGCTCTTGCCTGGTTTTGTTTGTTTTATTGCTAGTGTCAGTTCTTCTAGTGTTATCTGTTCGTCTAGAAGTGTTGATGTGTCTCTGTCTATAGTCGGAGATGGGTGTGCTGTGAGGTATGCCTGTATTTGGTCTTGGAGTCGTGTTTTTGCTGTCTCTGTATGCGGTTGCGGCAGGGAATATAGGTCAGAGTAGTATGTTCGTATTGCGGTCAGGATGTCGGTCGGGAGGCGGTGTAGGGTACCTCATTTATCTCTAATTTTGTCTATGTAGGTTAGCTGCCTTTTTTTTAGCTAGCATCTTGGCTAGTAGTTTGCCGCTCTTGTTTCCGAGTAGGGAGAAGAATGCTTTGTGTCTGGTTACGTCTCTGTGAAACTTTGAATGAAGTAACGAGGTTTAGTCTCGCCTTAACTGTAAGAGTTGCGTCTAGTGGTGCGGTGCGTGTTTGTTAAGGTCTTCCTCGTGTTGGATGTCTGTCAGGATCTCGGTCAGACGGGCTTCGGATTGTTTCTTAAGCGTAGCCCCTTATTGTATAAAGTGTCCCCCTATCACACTTTTGTGGGCTTCCCATCTGATCGTCGGA
The DNA here is from genome assembly GCF_036172605.1 of Pelobates fuscus. Classification (NCBI taxonomy): domain Eukaryota; kingdom Metazoa; phylum Chordata; class Amphibia; order Anura; family Pelobatidae; genus Pelobates; species Pelobates fuscus. The sequence goes on along the minus strand of NC_086317.1, from coordinate 376,131,056 downwards.
GTTGTCTGTCCTAGGGGGTTGTCCATGAAATAGTCCCTACGTTTCTCCCCTATGTGGTTTGATAGGTCAGTTCTGGCTAGAAGGTATTCGTTAAGTCTCCATTTAGTTATTGTGGGTCGGTATAGTGGGGATTTGAGGTGGAGGGTAACGGGAGCGTGGTCCGACCACGTTGCCACTCCTATGGTCGCGTCCACCACTAGGGGGAGATTAAGTTGTGTGGTGTAGAAGTGGTCTATTCTGGTATAGGTTTGGTGTGGGTGGGAAAAGAATGTGAAGTCCTTTTCGTCCGGGTGGTGGGCTCTCCAGCAGTCGACTAGTCGGTGCTTGCGTATGAGTGTCTTGAGGGAGTGCAGCTGTTGTGTTGGGGTATGGGATGTGCCGGTGGAGCAGTCCCATGTTGGGTCTAGTGCTACGTTAAAGTCACCCCCGACTATCAGGACCCCTTCAGCAAAAGCATGCAGTTTGATTAGTGTTCGGAGGAGGAAGTGGTGTTGTTGTCTATTGGGGGCATATATGGTTGCAAATGTGTAGGATTGTCCAGCTATTTTGCCCTTGAGGAATAGAAATCTACCCTCCTCGTCTGTTAAGCACCTCCCCTCCTGGAACGGCACTCGCTTGTTCACTAGTATGGCAGTCCCCCTAGATTTCCTCCCATGGTAGTCGCTAAAGTACCCTTGTGGGTAGTGTTGGTTTGATAGTTTAGGTCTGTCGCCCTTCTTAAAGTGTGTCTCTTGGATCATGACTATCGAGGCTTTATGTGCGTGGAATTCCTTGAGGGCCCCAGATCGTTTCTCTGGCTTGTTCAGTCCCCTGGCGTTAATAGTCATGACAGTGAGTTGGGCAGGTGTCAGTGCCATAACGGGTTAGTTTGGGCGGGGTGTTGTCCGCCACAGTTCTCTCTGTCGGATGGAGGGAGGCAAGGGGGGGGGGAGTTAGGTGGGAAGGGCGGGTGTGTGCGGGGGGGCGTGGTGTGGGTAGGGGAAGTTAGGGTCTCGTCACCGTGGGGTGGCAGCTGGATGTAGGCGTCAGGGAACTACAGCGCACGGGACCACCAGTGGTCCGTGTGGCTTGCTCACCTTTTTATTGACGCCCTGTCCTGTGGGGTAGTGGAAGGAGGCCCAGGTTCTCCTTGCGGCCCACGTCCGTGTCCGATCCGTAACTGTCGGAGCTCACCTTAGTCACCGGTGACCGTCACAGACCCATGTAGTTTCCCTGCGGCTCCAATGCGATTCCTGTATAGGCATGGTTAACATAATCTTCGCCTCTGGTTAGTGATATATGAGTTATAACATCAAGAACATCAATAAAACCGTATCGCTTTGTGCGTTAGACAACATGTCTATTTAACCAATAACTGTAGCCAGGCAAAACCCGGCACTAAAGCTGTGTTAGCCAAAAGGTTGCTTGTATAGATTTGCTGTCTAGGATGTAGTCCCGGCTCCCCCAGATGCATCCCGTTACCCCGTCTTGATGTTCCCCCCCACCCTATGTGTGCTGCTGTCCCCGTCTTGTTTGTGTCGGTGGGGAGTGCGTGGTGTGTGGCTACAGTTTTTATGTGTTGGCGGGTGTGGGCTACCCGGTCATACCTGTGTTGTCCAGGTGGGTGGTGTGTTTGGCCCCGCGGTCCCCCCCGTTGTTACCACTTCCACCTCGACGTGGTCTGGTGCGGGGTCACCTCCTTATCCCTTCCTGAATAGAGCCTGTGCTCTAGTGTTTCTGATCTCCCACTTTCCCCCCTCTCATGCGTTCCTCCCTGAGTCCTGCTCCCCGGGTGTGCCCCGCCCCTCGCCTGCTCGCCGGCGGTAATCGCAGGACGGGTGGGTGTCGGCGGCGGGACCCTGCCAGAGAGCCGAGCCTCCCCACCCTCCACCCCCCTACCCATGTTGTACTTGCAATTAAACAGTGCTTTTAGTTCTGATTACAGGTATAAGCATCTCTAGGCTCTCAACGTCCCATTGCTGGGGGGGGTCCACCGGGCCTCGGAGTCGGCGTGCAGGTACGGCTTGTCTGGGGGGATTATGGTGTGTCCTTGGTTTGGGCTGTGCCTTGTGGCTTTGTGTGCGGGTTATAGCAGTCAGTGTCTCTGAAAGTCTCGTTGGCAGGAAGGCACAAGAGGTGTACCACTTCGGGTAGGGTCCTCTGGGGTGTCGGAGTCCGGGCAGCGTCCACTTGAACCTATCACCGGGTCGTTCCTGACGGCCTTATGGCTTGTTGTCGGGTTCTCCTTGTTCGTTGTTGAATGAGGGCTTGAAGGTTCGGCCCCTGTAGGAAAGTGTAGAAAGTCATCGGTCAGGCCAGGTCATCTTTATTGGCGCGAGGTGCAGCTCTCTTAAGAGGTCCTCCATGTCCCCTTGGCTTTTCACTGTAAATGGTCCAGTGTGCGTGGTGGCTTGCAATCCCGTGGGAAAGTTCCATCTGTACCGGACTTTATTGGCCTGCAAAGCCCGCGTAAGAGGGCGCATTGCTCTTCAGTGAGCTAGTGTTGCCGGTGACAAGTCCGAGTACAGCTGTACCTCGACTCCGTTAATGAGTACCTGTTTGGTGTCCCTAGCTCTGCGTAGGATGTCTTCCTTGGTTTGAAAGTGGGCTAGGCAACAATTGACATCTCTTGGAGGGGCATCTGGTGGGCCTTTCGGCCTGAGGGCCCTCTGTGCTCTAATGAATTCTATGTGTGTGGTTGTCGGCCTGCCGAGGAGGTTGTTAAACAATTCAGCGAGAGTATCCCTTGACGGGGTGGCTTGGTCAAGCTCCTCCGGCATACCTTTTATCCTTATGTTTTGCCTACATCTGCGGTTATCGAGATCTTAGAAGTGTAGCGCCATCTGGCGAATTTGGGCCCTGTGTTACTGGAGCATGTTCGTGCCTGCGGCCTGCGCCGGCGCCATATGGTCGCAGTCGGCTTCTAATTGGGCTACTTTTTGCTAGGTGCGTAATTCCTCAGAGAGGGATTTATGGAGGGCGGCATTAGCCTCCTTCAAGTAAGCTTTGGTCGGTAGGTTCCGAATCAGCTCGACCCATTCCGGCTGAGGTTGCTGGGGGGTGCTCCGGCCATGTTGGTCGTCGTGCGGTGAGGGCGGACGGGAGAGGCCCGAGGCCTCTGAGTCGTTTGAGGCCTGCGAGATCTGTTCGGCCGGCGGTACGAGGAATTGTCGCATTAAATTATGTTTAATATACAAATATTTGATGTGACATGAAAGCCCTGTTTCTCCTGAACAGAATGATATATGATAAGTGTGGGTACACACATTGTGAAAGATGTGAATTATGCCTGAATAGACATAACGCGCAAATTCAAGGTTTTGTTTACGTTTTGTTTTGATCACAACTTGTACAACTGCCTTAGTCCTTAACATTATTCTTAAAAAAAAAAAAGACTTTTTAATATCTCATCGTTATGCCTCTGCATCTGAGGGAGGCAACAATTCTTATGATTCACATTCAACTGTAGCTTGAGCAATAGGACTCTTACATCATGGGGCCGATAGCGGTATAAAGAAGTTCTAAAAGTGGAACATTTTAAAGTAACTTAGTTACTTACACTAGTTCTGAAAAAAAGTGCACCCTACATGACATCAATGGTTTTATTGCCCAGCTTTATTATATTTTCTGTAACCGCTACAGGAAAATGGTAATTTGTTGAAGTGAAAGGGTTAACGTGGAGGTCAGGTCAGACTTTTTCCTCACAGCAATTATTAAAACCAAACCTGTATATTTTTCAAGAAACATAGCTTTCTTTTTCTAAAAACACAGCTCATAAACTTAAATTGGTCAAGTGTGTCTGCAATAACAGAGAGCCAAGCTGATTTAATATTTATACAGGAACCGTGCTAGTAACACTATAACAGTTTGGTTAAATTTTAATTTAATTTCCTGTACAAGCAAGCAAACAAAACTGTTTAAAATGTTGTCTTCAACGCCATTGCTGCAACTCGGGGAAAGAACGTGATTTTAGAAAATAACATTTTTGTTTGTTTTATTTTTATTTTCACACAAAAAAAACTTTAATGTAACAATGTTTCGTAAGGACTTAACTGCACTCATAATAGACTCACAGCATACACTGAATTCCTTCTCAATGCGTCTGGTCCTATTCCATATAAAGTAACACAATCTGGGTCCTATTGGCTGCAGTGGATCATTTTAAACCAATTTGCTTAAAAAGGAGCCGCTTACACCACTGAATAAATATATATATTAATATTAAATTATTATTTTATTCTATAATATATTATATATATATATATATATATATATATATATAGCATTTCATTCTAAGTGTATTTTGATATTATAATTTTAAACCTTATCTGTAATCAGGATATAACATAAAAACAAATTGTTAATTACAATATTAGAAAAGTAAACATTCTAACTTATTTATTTTTACCCTGCTCACAAGCATGAGTGGGTTGGTATAATCAAGAACAATATAGACATGTATTTGTATACAAATATCGTAGCATACGTGTTATAGTGCACTCTGTCATGAGTGGACGTTGCTTGAGAGGAGGGGGTTTTATTTTTGAGTAGCTTGGTCTGTGTCGAGTGGTTTTAGTTGGTGTCTGGTCAAAGGAGGTCTGTCGTATGTGACCTTCGAGTTACATTAAGCCGTAGGCGAAAATAGAGACAGCTGATTAGAGATTAGCAATAGCTTGGGCCCCTTTTATTGAGGTCGTGTGTGCGTCTTACGTGAGATATTAACCCTATGCCAATTTCGTGCATAGGTAGCCTGGTGTAGTCTTGTCACTATGTCTGATGTTATGTTTTGGTGCACCTCCAGGATCTCTAATTGTCTGGAGGTTTGTCAAGCCTAGTCTAGGAGGTGGGGGAGGGGGAGTAATCTTGTTGGTACAAAGCAGAAAAACATAAAAAAAGGTTTGTCAAAATAAAAAAAACATATTTAACGTTGAACTGCAGGTTTAAGCTCAATGAATGAGGCAATTGGTGTTAGGCTGAGAGTCTTGAAGTATGAGGCATTGCATGCCCTCAGGTGTGTCTCAGATATTCCGAGGAAAATAAAAGCAGGTGAGAGTCCAGTGTATGACTTAAAGTAAGGATTCTGAAATTAAATTGAAAACAACTTCAAACCGTTGATGGTTTAACGTCCTTCTTGGGAGAAAGATTAGTGATACGGAAGTCTGTCGGTTCAAGTGGTGGCAGCCGCGTACATAGTAGGTCCTGTTCCCTGTGGGACGAAAGGAACGATTCTCGCTGGGTTCCACTGTGGCATTGCTGTGGACAGTTCCGTTGGCAGTCCGAGCAGCAGAGCAGCAACTTCTTGAAGATTCGAGATTGATAGGACCTTGTTGTCATGTATTATCTGAAGTGCTCGTGGTGAGTGTGAGTATTTAATGTGATGGTTCTCAATATAGTGGTAATGGGTTGCAGGGACCTTCTCCATTGCAGGGTGTCGCCCGATAGGTCCACGTAAAAGGACAAGGCCATATTTTCAAAGACATATTTGGCGGTCCCTTTGAGAGCTGTGAGAACCGCCATTTTGTCTGCCGAGTTCTTGAACCTTACCACAAGGTCTCTGGGGGCAGCCTCCGGCGCTCTCCGGGGCTTGGGGATCGGAAAACTGCATTGAAGACGATGTTTCTGGCTTGCTTGGGTGCCAGCAAGTAGGCTTGCTGTAGCTTAAGCACCTGTACCTCTTGTCGGAGCTCTGCGATAGCTTGGGTCTGTTGTGTGGAGGATGCTTCCTCCTCTCCAATTCAGCCCACCAGGTCTGAGAGGTCTGTGTGCAGCTGAGCTACGTCCGCTTGGATGACTTCTGTAAGTTTCCCAGCATAGTATATAGCATTGCAGCGGTTACCGGTTTTGCTTCCCCTGGACCAGGTGTTGTCTGTTGAGGTCTCACAGGGGGTAGGCTGCCTGTGGTCTCATCAGGGAAAAAATCATCAGAGGCGTTTGAGTATTCCTTAAGGGGCTGTATGTGCCTTGCACCTGGCGGAATAAATCTCCCTTGCTGACCACCGTTTTGGGTCTGTCCAACTTTTGTTTTTTCTTCCCATGATGATTGGGAGTCGTGGGGTCTCATTTGCCGGTGTCTGGGAACCCCGATTTTAGCAGTATAGGCACGGAGCCCATCTTATATAAGTCTGCTCGGGTCTGCCGTCAAGCTCCGCCCCCAGAAAAGTAAAAATTTTAAGCAAATATTTCCACAAAGAAATAGTCTGGTACAATGCTTACTGGGATAGGTCTCTGGATCCACCCCTGCAGTACAGGCTTAAAGTGTCCTGCTCCAGTCTGGCTAAAAGCTGCTAACACAAAACAATAGGAAGGGCCAGCACTCCACTACATAATTGGGTGCTAATCTCCAATGTCAATACCTCAGATGCAATAGAAAAACTAAAAGGAACTGCAACACCAAAATAAATGTCAAAGAGTTTTATTCCACCAGTTTGAACTGGCCGTCCCAACTTCACGGTCTTGACAAAGATCCTGTTTTTGGGATGACCAATTCCACACTGGTTGAAAAAACCTCTCTGACATTTATTTTGGTGTTACGGCTACCTATTGTTTTTCTAATATTCCACCTTACTTCACTACTAAGGAGATAAGGTGTTGGCTTCAATCAAAGATGGAAGCTTGATTTCCCCACCTGTCAATTATTAGAGTTTCTCCACTCTTCTAAGGCAATTGCTCTAAATAATGTGTCTCTATTTAGATAAACCTTGCACAGTATATGTTAATACAACTGCTGCAACCTAGCCGGTATTTTACCAGCACAGCCAGTATTTGAAGCTGTGTGGCTGGTGCCAATATTGTAACAAAAAAAGACAATACAACTCCGTTATTTTTCTTTGAAGAGAATGTGCTGCAATATCGGCATTGGCCACCAGGGTGTGCAGTGCTCTAAGGCCATGCTAGAAAAACTCGTTGGTGCTAGAACTGTGTGGAGATGGCTGAGATGGGATGTGGCTGCATGTCCCTGCCCTCTCCACTGAAAGAGTCCGCATGGGAGGAGTGGGAGAAACAGGAACTACAGCACAAGCAGATGGAAGATGGGCAGCAGGACCTGAGTCCTGAGAGTAAGTACGTGTGTATTCAGCAGTCTGTGTGCGTGTATTTATTCAGCAGTCTGTATGTGTATTCAGCCTTCTGGGTGTATGTATTCAGAAGTCTGGGTGTATGTATTCAGCAGTCTGTGTGTGGATTCAGCAGTCTGTGTGAGTGTATTCAGCAGTCTGTGTGTGTGTGTGTGTGCGTGTGTGTGTATTCAGTAGTCTGTGTGTGTGTGTATGTATTCAGCAGTCTATGTGTGTGTGTATTCAGCATTTTGTGTTTATTTAGCAGTCTGTGTGTGTATTTAGCAGTCTGTGTGTGTATTCAGCAGTCTGTGTGTGTGTGTGTGTGTGTGTGTGTATACTCAGCAGTCTGTGTGTATGTATTCAGCAGTCTGTGTGTGTGTACTCAGCAATCTGTGTGTGAATGTATTCAGCAGTCTGTGTGTGTATATTCAGCAGTCTGCATATGTGTGTGTATTTAGCAGTCTGCATGTGTATTTATATATACAAATTTAGACAATGACACACTGCTATACGCACACATACACTCATCCAGAGAGTATGCAGATTGCTGAATATACACACACAGACTGCTGAATACATTCACACACAGATTGCTGAGTACACACACACAGACTGCTGAATACATACACACACACTGCCTCACATACACACAGTCAAAGTACAAACATTGTAAGTATTTAGGGAATTTTCTGCTTCCAAATGTTCTCATTCTTTTATGTATGTTGTGTGATGTGATGTCAAGCATATATAATTAATTATGCAAATTAGCACGACCTGTATTTTTTTCCAGAAAAGGTGGCAACCCTAAATGCATACTATGTTTTACATTTGCAGTGCGTTGCAGTGCGCTGCAGTGCTGAAATTTGATGTGTTTGAGGTTGATACAATGACATCATAGATCCATCTAGATGCAAAATAGCAGCACAATGCATACATTAGAAACCCAAATATACCTAATGCAGCAATTATTAACAAATTCATATTTATACTTCCCACTTGAAGCCAGACATCCTCTAACATGCATTATTAATTATTTATAGGTATACAGAGGCCAAGTTTCCTTTTTGTATGAATAATTACCAGACAGAAGTTAACATAGTTTAACCTACATTTCTAGCCAGAGACCAGTGAGAAGCTGCCTGCAGGAGAACAAACAGCAGGGCAAAAGGCCCCCTTTAAAAAAAGAAGAATAGACAAGTTTAAAGGTCACGAGAGCCGGATTACCTTTTAGGCGACCAAGGAGGCCGTCCAGGGGCCAGGCTAATGCAGGGATCTGATGGGCTTACCCTTATACAGAAGGAGCACTGAAACAGCTTGGGACCTAAAAGGGACATCAATATAATAATAGTGCAATATTGCTTTAAGGTGTCCAATTGTCAATTGTAAAAACTCACAATATTAAACACGTTTTGACAAAGGCTTCCTCAATTGGATTAGAAAGCCTTTGGAGAAACACATTTTGGATGAAGAGTATTCATGTGTGATTAATGTTTTGCTTGATATTGTGAGTATTTAATAAAGAGTTTCTGCAGAATCGTCTATTGCTGCCACTTCAAGTTTCTGAGGTATTATAGTGGTTTGTACCTGATATTTGTACAGGAGATGGAGCTCCCCAACCAAATCACCAGGAATCCAGGTCACCCTCCACTGGACTACCAGGGGTTCTACTCACACTATACTGAACCACCAGGGAAGGTAAGCAAGAGTGGGGGTACAAAACATACACACAACACTTTCAGACACATTCAGACTCCCCCCCCCACACACACACACACACACACACACAGAATTCAGTCACCACACACACAACACTTAACCAGCGCATACAGACACACTTGTCCCCCACCCTATCCTACAGCCTCTTAGCATCTTGCTTAGGGCCCTGGCAGTAACGCACCCACAATCCATGGGGCCCCGGTGCGAAACTGCTCTGTGGGCCCCCCATTCCCTCCTCTCCCCTCCCCTCCTCTCTCCTACCCTCCTCTCCCCTCCCCTCCTCCCCCCTCGCCTCTCTCCCCTTTCCTCCCCTCTCTCCCCTGACACATACATAGACACAAACACATACACACAGACACCCCCCGACAGACACATACATACACACATACATACAGACACACAGACAAACACACACACAGACACATACATACACACACACACATACAGAGACATACACATACAGAGACACACATACACATACAGAGACACAGACACACACATACAGAGACACACACACACAAACATACAGGGACACAGACACACACACATACAGAGACACACACACACACACACATACAGAGACACAGACACACACACATACAGAGACACAGATACATACAGAGACACATACAGAGACACAGACACACACAAGACAGAGACACACACATACATACAGAGACACACACACATACACAAAATTGTTCCTACCTTTTGTTACTTTCCCTTTTGTCCAGTGGGGGCTCAGCCTGATGGGAGTTACTCTGACTCCCTCCTCCTTCCTGCTTCCTCCCGCGCGGTCTCTGATAGCTGGGAGGAGTGACGAGTCACTTAATCCTAGCGTGTGATGACCGGGCCCCCTCACAATCCATATCCATCGGGTGGCCCTGACAGCATGGGCCACCCGATGGACCCCTTAACATGCGGCCCCGGGGGTTTGCCGCGCGGGCCGGGGCCGCAACATGTGGCAGCTGGTACCCGGTCGCGGGGGTCCGCAGGGTGGCCGGGCCCCCTGGAATGACGGACCAGGTAGCAGCTGCGACCCCTGCGACCCACGGTATGTATGCCGCTGGGCCCTGGGCAATCTTAATCTGACTATGAAGGTCGCACGATCCCATGTAATACTAAAATCAGTAGAAAAGACAATGGACTGGTGAAAGGAGATGAGGAAATTTAAATTAGGAACTTGGAAGGCACGAACAAGAACACAAGGTGACACACTAGATAATACTTATTTGTAGGTATTAGAGACTACGCACATGATCAGAGGGAATAAAGTAGTAATAATGGAAGAATCATGAATTTCAGGAGAGATAGAGCAGGTATTGCACTGGCCTTCCTATATGGTCAACACCAGTGGCGTAGCTAGAGATTTTGCCTCCCAGGGGCGGACTCTGATTTTGCCATCTCCCTCTCAATACACAACGAAAATATTACAAAACGTCTAAGTGTATTCTGATATTAATATATGTATTAATGTCAAAATACATTAACAATGAAATTATATATGTATTATATATGTATAATATATTAATTACATGGTTTAATAAATGTATAATATATTATACATATATATTACATGCATAATATATTTTTTTTTAAACGTTATTCTTAAATCTTAAAAAGTTTTTTCACTTTTGGTCATTGCCTGACATCTCAGGCAGTCCCCCCTGAAGGCAGAGCTGCAGACAGCCATGTGATTGCAAGGCCCTCGTGATCACATTGCCCGCGAGGGCCGGACTGGCAGCAGGGGAACTGCCTGACTTATCAGGCATTCCCCCCAGAACGGGAACAACGTGGATCACCCAGCAGGGTACGTTTCTCTGGCCAGTGGAACTAATGGTCATTAGGGTGAACCATGCCGTCCTAACAGTGTTTAAGCCCATAGTGTGCAGAGCGGCATATTACGCCTTTATGGCGTTAAGGGGGGCAAGAGGTGGCCAGGGACCCTACATGTATTTTTAACACTGTAAGGCCAGGAGTACGTTTGTGTTCCTGCCCTATACTGTTCTTTTAATATATACACACACATGCACTCACTAGCTCATACACACACTGACACATACACAAACACACTCACTGACTCTTACATACACACACACATTCACTGAGAGAAACACACACATTCACTGACAGACAACCACACATATTAACTGACATACACACTCACTGACAAACACACACACACACACACTCACTGACAGACAAACAAACACAAACTCACTAAGACAAACATTCACTGACAGACAAAGAGGCCATACTAGATTTAGTGTTAACAAATGGAGATTTGGTATCAGATATTACTGTGGGTGAAAGTTTAGGATCCAGCAATCATCAGTCAGTGTGGTTTAATATAAGAACAGTGATTGAGTCACAACACACAAAAACAAAAGTTTTATACTTTAGAAAAACAGACTTTTCTAAAATTAGAATATGTGTAAAGGAGTCATTATAAGACTGGAGCAATTTAAATGGAGTCCAAGAGAAATGGGATTATTAAAAAGTTGCACTGCTGAAGGCAACAGAAAATTGAATTAGGCTTGTCAGTAAAAGCAAAAAATTCAAGAAACCACTGTGGTACTCCGCAAATGTGGCCAAAATAGTAAAAAACAAAAAGTTAGCATTTAGTAATTATAAAAAAAACAGTGAGGAAGATAGACAGATCTATAAGATTAGGCAGAAAGAGGCTAAGCAAGTTATAAGAGCTTCCAAATCACACACAGAAGAGAAAATAGCAAAGTCAGTAAAAAAAAAGGGGGACAAAACATTTTTTAGATACATAAATGAGAAAAGGAAATAAAACAAGGTTTAGTTAGATTAAAAACAAAAGAAGGAAGGTATGTAGAAGAGGATAAAGGTCTAGCTGACTGCCTCAATGAATATTTTTGTTAAATGTTTACAGTTGAAAATGAAGGAAAGGGGCCTCAGTTAGGAAAAAGGACAAATGAGTAATTTGTTACATGTGAGTTTACAGAGGAAGAGGTTCTATTTCAACTGTCAAAAGTAAAGCAAATAAGTCAATGGGACCTGATGGAATACACCCAAAGTTATTAAAAGAGCTTAGTGGAATACTAGCAAAACCATTAACAGATTTATTTCACCAATCATTATTAATAGGAGTAGTCCCAGAAGATTGGAAGTTAGCGAATGTTGTACCCATTCACAAGAAAGGTAGTAGGGAGGAGTCGGGCAACTATAGGCCAGTAAGCCTTACTTCAGTAGTGGGGAAAGTAATGGAAACCATGTTAAGGGATAGGATTGTTGAACATCTAAAATCACATGGATTTCAAGATCAGAGACAACATGGGTTTACTTCAGGGAGATCATGCCAAACTAATCTTATTGATTTTTTTGATTGGGAAACTAAAATAATAGATCAGGGTGGTGCAGTAGACATTGCTTACCTAGAATTTAGTAAGGCTTTTGACACTGTTGCACATAAAAGGCTTATCAATAAACTGCAATCTTTAAGTTTGGATTCCAATATTGTTGAATGGGTAAGGCAGTGGCTGAGTGACGGGCAACAGAGGGTTGTAGTCAATGGAGTATATTCGAAGCATGGGCTTGTCACCAGTGGGGTACCTTAGGGATCTGTACTTGGACCCATTCTCTTTAATATTTTTATTAGTGATATTGCAGAAGGTCTTGATGGTAAGGTATGTATTTTTGCTGATGATACTAAGATATGTAACAGGGTTGATGTTCCAGGAGGGATAAGCCAAATTACAAATGATTTAGGTAAACTAGAAAAATGGTCAGAGTTGTGGCAACTGACATTTAATGTGGATAAGTGCAAGATAATAGAGTCCTAACTTCAACATCTGAGGAAAGGGATTTAGGGGTGATTATTTCTGATGACTTAAAGGTAGGCAGACAATGTAATAGAGTAGCAGGAAATGCTAACAGAATGTGTGGTTGTATAGGGAGAAGTAATAGAAGTAGAAAGAGGGGTGTGTGCTCATGCCATTGTACAGAACACTGGTGAGACCTCACTTGGAGTATTGTACGCAGTACTGGAGACCGTATGTCCAGGAGGATATTGATATTTTAGAGAGAGTTCAGAGAAGGGCAACTAAACTGGTTCATGGATTGCAGTATAAAAAATACAAGGAAATGTTAAAGGATCTTAACATGTATAGCTTGGAGCAAAGACGAGACAGGCGGGATATGATAGAAACATTTAAATACATAAAGGGAATCAACACAGTAAAGGAGGAGACTATATTTAAAAGAAGAAAACCTACCACAACAAGAGGACATAGTCTTAAATTAGAGCGGCAAAGGTTTAAAAATAATATCAGGAAGTATTACTTTACTGAAAGGGTAGTGGATGCATGGAATAGCCTTCCAGCTGAAGTGGTAGAGGTTAACACAGTAAAGGAGTTTAAGCATGCGTGGGATAGGCCTAAGGCTATCCTAACTATAAGGTAAGGCCAGGGACTAATGAAAGTATTTAGAAAATTGGGCAGACTAGATGGGCCGAATGGTTCTTATCTGCCGTCACATTCTATGTTTCTAAACACTGAAACAAACGCACACTTATTGAAACAAACATACACACACGCACTGACACTAACACACTGGGGCTCTTACACAAATTTACTAGCTTATATACACTTTAATTAAATTAAACAAGTTCCTACCAGTGGCCAGGTGTTGCTGTCCAGTGAAACTAACCGGCCTTCTCTCTTCACAACCCTTGGCCGCTGGGATATGAGGTCATCTATCCCAGAAGCCCTGAACAGAAAGTGATTGGCCGTGAGCCGCTACCGCTCCTTGCAGCTCATATCCCCTCTGAGGCTTTCACTTCGCCTCATTTGGCCGGCACATCTGGAGGGGAAAGAGAGTGACCGGCGGGAGAGCGGTTTTATGTGCTTCCTCCAGTCACAAGGACATCATTGCTCCATTAGGTGCTCCATTAGGACGGTAGCGCTGGCCCTGTGTCTGATGCCCCCCCCCCCCCCTCCCTTGCTACGCCACTGGTCAACACAATACATGCACTAGAATCATACAGAAAATGAAAGACCCAGAGTGAACTTAAATAATATGTGAACTCTTAAAATTAGAGAAATGTATCAAAGTGTCATATTCTGGACAGTAGGGCAAAGATGTAAAAGCGGAGGAGTCACCAGTGCAATGGCAGATTCTGTGGTGATAGCCCCCCTTTAGAACTCTGTATCATTTTAAAAAATACAGTAGTAAATCTCCCTCAACATGTATGTTAATTATGATATATGCTTGTGAATGTGAATAATGGGTGGCAGATGCTTTTGATGCCTCTGAAACCCAGCCAAGACAATGTGCTATACCGATAGCCAACTGTCCAGGTAAAAACGATGACCTACGGCCTTGACTCTAGAAGTACTAGGAGCTGTCATTGAGGGCAGGTTAATACAATGATTTTATCTATTGCCGAATCTAAAAGTTTCCATGAGTCATCAGACCACTCCCAGACACAGAGAGCATGGAATCCCATTAACATTTTTGGTTAATCAAGAAGGTTGGAGGAAGTAAGTGATAAGCTTCCACAGAAATGTATCACACAAAACACATTTGCATCTAAAATTTGTCTGGAACAATAAAACATCTAAAATTAACTGGCACTCCGCTAGCTGATATTCTTATATAATTTACAGGGATGGGTGTTTCACTCTCCCTAACACACACAAGTGTTCATTTAATGTGTTGGGGTTTTATGTTAAGAAATATGTCTCATGGCAGATATTGCCTCTGAATAGAAGTCATGGTGAGTGTGTGACATGCAAGGTGAAACAATTTGGTTCAGCCAAATCATTTTGTCTGAAGATGACATTTAGTTTGGGTAGTCCGATAATCGTCAATGTGGTGGTTGACTCATCTAAATATTGATATTAAATCAAGTGAACCATAGAGGCATGAAAATGGGTCAATTAGTGTACTGCAAAATATATCCATGATGTATTAGTACAGTTATATATGTATATTTCAGTACAGTAATAGGTGCACTTCGGTGTGAATTCAGATGACACACCTATTGGCTTATATTCAGACAAATTGCAATAAGACCAAAAATAAATACACGCATCTAGTTATGACTTGTTATTGACAGATCTTTTTTATGACCATGCAATGATACTAATAGGAAAACCATCTGTTATTTCACAGCACTAGGATTTATAATAGTGCACAGGTAACTTTTTGGGTTAGATTGTTGAGTACAGCATGGCTGCACAGTAGACTCAAGAACCATTAACATGTTCTTTACATATTATTAATCTGGCATCTTAGTATTTACTTTGACCTCTTCAACAATGAGACAGTCGTCTTTCCAAACTCAGAATGAATTATTAAAATGTTGTTTATGGACTTAATGCATAACGTTGTTTGACTGTGTTCATGAGATGTAAAATCAATGTAAAAAAATTAAGTCGATCATGAGTTTTCATAATATCTGTAGATGTGCACGTGCCATTAAATAGTTCATGTGCTCACATATTCTTGTACCATACTTGTACTTCTTGATCATAACATTGCAGGTATACATAGGGTTGATCAAGTTCTTAGTAGCACTTGTTTCATCTGTGCATCAAATGACCACCATGACAGTCTGTGCCATATGCTAATAGAAGACAAACAGAAAACATGGACATATAATTGTGTAGAAAACAAAACAATATAATATAGTGTGAAAGGTGCTTTGTGACAAAATGAAAAAAAACCTTTATACAAAATGATTTTAAGCTGCTACAACAACCAATGTGCTTCTTGAAATCACACAAAAATATTCCCCAAAAAATCTAATACCAATTGGAGCAGTGAATAATTTGTATATTGAGACGAGAAGAGTGCAATGTATGAATTATTTATCGCTCCACCTGGTATTAGATTTATTTGAGGCATAGAATTCTACCTTGTTTTGGAATATTTTGCCCCTGTGTCTCTTTTGTCTTGCAAATCACTTATTGAACAGTTATACAGCTGAAATCACTTTTCACTATATCATGATCTTAAGTTAGATAGTCGCAGGTTCAGATGCAATGTGTGCAGCGCGGAATTGGGTGTGTCCATGACCATAGGCAGGATGCCAAGCTGGGGGCCCTCGGCTCTCCTCTGTTAGTGTTGTGTGTGGTGGCTGAGTGTTGTATGTGTTGAGGAGGAGGCTGAGTGTGCCTGTGTGTGCTGGTTGAATGTTGTGTTAACAAAGAATATTGCAAGGACAAACTTGAGAACAAGAGAAATCTCAGTGAATCCTTCCTGGTAAAATAATTTATAAAGAAAGAAAAACATATTCTGCCCTGCTTTCTACATAGAAATAAAACAGAATGCCACAATAGAGAATACTTTTTTTGACGCAAAAAAGTATAAATAGAAAAAGAATGAATTTAAACCACAAAAAGAACAAATGCAAAACGTTGGAAAAGTTAACAAATAGTAGAAAAGTCTGTCAGAATCGGAACCAGTTTTACATTGATCAGACACTCCTTCACTCTCAAAAAAAGCCAGTCCTCAGTTGCTTGCTCCAAGATTTATAGGATGCAAAGGGATTAAGGGAGTACATTGCTCTCTCCTTCACTAACTACAAAACAAGCACAGATGCCACATAGCCAGAGGATGCTGGTTCATACCCCTCCCTACCCCCACTTGTTGCAAAATAAAAAATAAATCACAGTTACTAGTATTGTAAAGACTACTGATAAGTGTGGGTTGGAAAAAATCCTGTGTCTGTCATGATAATATCTGCAGTTTCCATTCTCCCCTTTTTGATGACTGGGGATGCATCTGGTTTTGAACAGGGCATGGCATCTGATGGGTTTAAGATGGCAGAGACCAACAAGTCATGACGCAGGGCCCCACCATCTTTTAACTGCACAAGCCGCCACTGCCCAGTGCAAAATTAAAAAGTCTATCAAAACATTTAAAAGGTGGAATTTGCCAACAACAACAAAAATCCCTAAAATACTAAGATTATTCCGCAATGAACTCCCCCCCAGTGCTTCTTTTGACTTTACAAATTAGAGAACCTTAACGGTCTGGTTTATATTACAATAGATTCTGGAAATCCTGCAACGCCACCTACTGGTTTAAGGATGTAGCACATATCATCCAAGTAAACTAATAAGCAACAGAGAGCCTTAATACCAGCTCTGGGATGAATCGCCGTAGGACACTTTTCAGATGATGCTTCTCCTTTAATTGACAAATGCTGTTACCTTGTTGTAGCTTTCCTGAAGAATCATAGATCCAGGCAAAGGAAGATTAAAGCAGAAGAACAATAGTGCAAATATAGTGCTGCGGAATTTGTTGGCGCTATGTAAATAATAACATAATAATAATATAAAATAGCAGCTTCCAAACCCACGTGGACCAGTACCTTTTGTTCTGGCTCTAGTTTCTCTTCTTTTTGAGATACTAAACCTCTTCATAAAGTGAACACTGAGTCCAAAATCCATGTTAAAAGTAAACTTTAGCTAAAATAAAAACTAAAAACTATGATAACACTTTGTAACACTAATACAAATGCTTTGTATAATGTTAAAATGCACTCATAGAATCCATGATACTTTTTCAATATTGTTATTTTTTAGTTTCAACACAAAAGTGTATTCTGGTCTAAACATGTAAAAATTCTAAACAAATCATTTTAAATAACTTTAACCCATTAAGACAGGATAGAGCAATGTTCTTCTATATTAAAATTTCAGGGAATGTAATGGTTAAATCCTTCCTAAAAAATATAAGAGAAGAATGCGGTATCCCTAGACCTTCATTAAACCCATGCGGAGTTCTTTGTATATTTTGCATCCAGAATTCGAGAGATATTGATGGATTGCTTCATTATAATATAGTTATTAGTGAATAAATCCTGTAATGTTATGCAAATTCAGCTATGCTAATGTACAACTTATCACATCATTTAACCTATTAAACAAATTCATATTTAATATACTTTATACTAATGAGGAAAAAAAAAAGGAAATTAGCAAAATTTAAATAAATCAATCAATCATCTCCTTCGACCCTTACCAGAAGAAACTTCCCACAACCTTATAGATAGTGAATTTGTGCCCCCTGCTTTTATTCATGTCCTAATCTGCATCAATATCAATGGATTTTCTCATTACCCATTTGCCGCTAAATAGCATGAAATCCACTGTATCTTTATAGGTATCTGATTATGACTTTTTTTTTAATTAGGAGCTAAGAAGTGTACATACATCATCACATTAAAGGGACAATAAAGGCACCTAGACCACTTTAGCTCATTTAAGAGGTCTGGGTACAGTGCCCCTGTCACACTTAGTCCTGCAATGTAAATCATGGCAGGTTTTGAGAAACTGCAATAATTACATTGCAGGACTAAGACTGCCTCTAGTGGCTGTCAATCAGATGGAGATTGTTGCTGGAATTGGGTGAGTAAACAACAGGTTTTTAACTCTTTCTGTGCTGGAGGAACTGGGGACCAAAGGGCTCTATAGTGTAAGGAATGCAACTTTGTAAAATAGCAACATAGTGTAATACAGTCAAAAGCAAATAGAATGCTGCGCAGTTGGAAGTGCACTCACAGAATGAATGGTTAATTAATCGCCTCTGGTTGTCTCTCCTTGGATATCTGGGGAGCTATCAAATATCTGCTCCTGTTCCTGACCAAGAAAAATATGCAGGACTCAGTGTGGTTATACAAAACTCCACTTTATTTTTATCAACCCACTTTGCTATAAAATACAATTAAAACATGAAAAGTTTTCCTGTTCAGAAACCATACACCAGGGGAGGGCTGGCTACTTTTGACCTGGGGAGGGTGGGGGGCAGGTACAAACAAATGGTCTTTATTTTCATATGAACCTCACTGGAGTGTGTGTATGTGTGTTTATAGTCCTCCTCATACAAAGCCAGTGTTAGACTATATGTGCCCTAGGCAAGACCAGCTACTTGCACCCCCCAAAAACAATTGCCAAATTTGTGTGTCTTTCTCCCACAACCCCTTTGTGAGTCTTTTTTCCCAGCACCTGTGTGGGTCTCTCCCCGCTCCTCCCCACCAACCCTCTGTTTCTCTCTCACCCACAGTATCTTTGTGTGTCTCTTTTTTTACTAGTCCCTTTGTGTATCTCTTTCTCCTCCCACCACATTTGTGTGTCTTTCTCCCCTGCAGCCACATTCTGTGTTCCCCCAGCCCATTTGTGTCTCTTTCTCCACCCCTGTCCCTTTGTGTGTCTTTTTCTCCCTCAAGCATCTTTGTGTTTCTTCCCTCCCAGCCCCATTGTGTTTCTTTCCCCCCAACCCATTTGACTTTCTCACCACCACTCCCTTTTGGTGTCTCTCCCTCCAGCCTCTTTGCATGTCTCTCCCTTAGCCTCTTTGCATCTCCAGCCCCTCTGTGTGCCATTGTCTCCTTCCCCAGCCAGTCTGAGTGTTTCTGTGTCCCATTCCCAGCCCCTCTGGCAAAATAATAAAGCTCCTGGAGTTGTGCGGTATGACTGCAAACATTGTCAATATGACATGTACAGCATGAGAGAGCATAGAGCAGGCATAGGCAACTTTCGGCACTCCAGATGTTTTGGACTACACCTCCCATGATGCTTTGCCAGCACCATGGGTGTAAGAGCATTATGGGAGATGTAGTCCAAAACATCTGGAGTGCCGAAGGTTGCCTATCCCTGGCATAGAGCATTAGCAGAGCTATGTGCATGTCTAAGCGATGCAAGCTTTGTTTCTGTGACTTTGTTGCCACCTATGGATACGGATGCGTGCAATGAATATCTTGAGCAATGTCTCATCTTACACGGCATTCTCTTACAAAAACCTCCATGAACACATGCACACTGCTCACTGTCTTCCAACTCAGTTTGCCTAACTACTGCAGGTTTCTTTGGAATATCCCAATGAACCTGTCCTGCCCTTTAGAGCTGTAAGAGCACAGACCACTAGCTTAAATACAAACCTATACTTACAGGAATAGCACAGGACCTGTGTATTTTGCCTGTTTCTTCCTGCAGTACTTAATGAATCTCCCATAGCTATTAATCAGCAGAAGAATGGTACAGTGGGGCAGCAGCCCCCAACCCCAGTATGCTAGTGGGCTGGAGGAACAATTCCCAACCCCCATAATAGCCTTCCCTTACCATGCACACATGGATCGGTGCATGTACCTATATAGTACAAGAAATAGAATGGGGATTCCCTTTTACTATTCTACTATTCTATACAACCTGGGCATATACCTCCTCATCAGGTGTTTTGCCTTAGCAGCAGTTCTTGCAAGGCCCGCGAGAACTTCAAAAGGAATAGGACACATGCTTTAACATAATAAAAATTCAGATCTATTTAATTGATCGTAATTTGTGCAGATAATATTTCCACTAGCCAGATAAAGGATCCCAGAGCTGGTTCAAAATTCCTTGAAATCTGGTGAATGGTGCACTGGGGATTCTTTTTCATAGCCTCTACACCATGTGAAAAAAAGGATATGAGAGATAAAATGGGATTGTTGTATTTTAGTTTGCATTGCAATGCTAATCTATTTGAACCAATAATGTGTATGCTTGTTATAGTGAAGGAAGTTTTAATGTTTTTTTATTTCTATTTCATATTTGAAGTAACTAGGCTAACGAGACGCTAGAAATCAGCAGTGGTACAAATTGTTCCCACACCCTCATCATTTCCAGTAATTGCAGACTTAAGGGCTCCATTCCGCTGGCGTGATTATTATCGAATTGATATGAAGCCAATTTGCGTCCCAAAGTTAGGGCCATCTCGAACATGGGAAAAAAACTTGTCAGGATGGCAGGAGGTGCATAGAGTGAGATTCTGGCTATTGTCAGCAACTGAGTCATCCTGGATATTACTTGGCAGAATGCCCCCACGTTCTAGAAGAATCCTGAAACAAAGAGAAAATGTCACTTTTGAAAATACTGTTCCTGCCTCAATGGTGCAATATTTTTTTATTCTACAGATTTTTTTAAATAAGGATGCCAGAAAATGCTGGATAGGACTGAACACTGCTTGGATCCACTGCATTTAGCACGTTGGTCAGTTAAAGGAACACTATAGGTGCAGGAATACAAATGAGCATGCCCCCTCCCCCCCAAATAAGTAGAAAATGTACCGTTATTCCAGTGCTGTGCAAGTCTTATAGGAAAGCATTGGAAGGTTATTGTGAGTTCGCGCCAAAATGCCATGCTGGCCAATCAGCACCTCCTTATAGAGACGCATTGACTCAATACATCTATATCGGGAAAGCTCAGAGACGCTGGAGCACCCCTAGTGACTGTCTGAGTGACTAACACTGTAGGTTTCCCTAGGCAGCAATGTAAACACTACCTTTTCTATCAAAAGGCAGTGTTTACATTAAAAAAGCCTGCAGGGGCTGACTATACTCACTAGAAGAACTACATTAAGCTGTAGTTGTTCATGTAACTGGAGGGTCCCTTTAAGCACAGGTGACCTAACTCTGCTATGCACTCTGCTATGGTTGCACTGATGGTCCATGTGTAACTTTTCTGTGATGTATTAGAACTATCTCTATGCATTAACATAGTTTGGGTTGGAGCATTGAATCATTGTAACCTTAAAGGGACACTCCAGGCACCCAGACCACTTCGGCTCATTGGAGTGGTCTGGGTGCCAACTCCCACTACCCTTAACCCTGCAAGTGTAATTATTGCAGTTTTTTTTAAACTGCAATAATTACCTTGCAGGGTTAAGTCCTCCCCTAGTGGCTGTCTATTAGACAGCCACTAGAGGACACTTCCTGCTTCATAGCACAGGTTTTCTGTGCTAGAGCGTCGCTGGACGTCCTCACGCTGTGTGAGGACCTCCAGCGTCGCTCTATTCCCCATAGGGAAGCATTGAAATTCATTTTCAATGCTTTCCTATGGGGTGCGCTAATGCGCATGCGCGGCATTGCCGCGCATGCGCATTAGGTCTCCTCGGCCGGCGGGCGAGATCAGTCTCGCCCACCGGCCGACGTAAGCAGAAGGAGGAGCGGCGGGGGAGGAGGAAGCAGCGACGTGGGACCTGTCGCTGCCCCTGGTAAGTCACTGAAGGGGTTTTCACCCCTTCAGCAACTGGGGATTGGGGGGTGGGAGGGAGAGGGACCCTCCAGTGCCAGGAAAACGGATCGTTTTCCTGGCACTGGAGTTTCCCTTTAAATGTTATCATAAACTGTTCAGTTCAGCGTTTGGAATAATCTGCAGCAAACTAAGGACTAGTTGCCAACTTTGTCCTATTAGCCATTGCTATACTATTAGCCGACACTACTAACCACTACCAGTAGCTATTAGTGGCTTCTAATTACCACTAGGTCTCCAAACTTGTCTTTGTATTTTTTTACCGACTGACTGCCAATAACATCTGCTTGCAAAGATACCAACCTCTGGCAGATTAGCCACTCACTGATAAAGCACAGAAACACACACTGTGTCAGTTGTAACCATAGCAACACAACTTTGCCGGTAAAAAAGCATACCCTGAGCATGCATATGTCACTCTGTGATTGGCCTTACCAGGAGATGACAGTGTATAGCGTGAATTAAACTGCGGTTTTGTGCTATGCCAGATACATATTTATGTACCTTCTTGTTGTTCTTTTTCGCTACGTCTATTTTTCCTTTAAATTAAACATGCACTTTCTATAAATAATAATTTTTAATTTTTATATCATGTGTTTGGCCTTTTCTTTCATTTTATGCTATTTGATATGGTTTTATATGCTTTATTATGGGGTACAGAGTTTAGTAATGCATGTTAGTCTAAAGAAAAGGAATGATAAACTTACACAGGAAAAAAAAACACAACACAAACATGTTGAAACGATTACAAACAGCTACAAATGTTTTACATTTTACTTAAACTCACCTTGTTGCTCTTCGTATATCAACACAAGGGCCGGGTGAGTCAATCTGCCTAACACACTGTGGGTGGATATCGTGAAATGCTTTGGCATCTTGCTGGGGTAGAGTAAAGCAGCACGGTCCCACCGAAGGCCCGAGAACCACCTGTATGTCTTTCATACTGCATCCGTATTCAGACACCATAGCGTTTACTGTGGCCATTGCGACACCCATCAAAGTGCCTTTCCAACCTAAAAAAAAACAAGTGCTATGAATTCACATACAAACTGTATTTCGACAATTTAAAGACACACAGATCATAAACCAATTTAAAAAAAAGTCAAATATGTACTTATGTTAGTTTTTATAATGTTGTTGATGTAGTTGCTGTAGTTGTAGTTGATGTAAAAGATGGCCGCCTTTTCAATAGTTCGTTAATGCAGCAGAAACGTGACTGAATTGCTGCATTAAATATCAATTTCCTGTCATTCTACAGATACCACAAATATTAAAGACGTTCAGCAGAGCAAAATAAAAAATATTTTACCTTAAAGGGACACTCTAAGCACCAAAACTACTAACATTGTTATTTGCTAAAGGGAGAATTGTTGGCATATCAAAGTGAATTTTAAAGTCTGCCGATGTGAATCAGACTGCTACTCCCGCAGACAGACAGTCACTAGAGCTGTTTCCGTAGAAAGACTGTCAATTTTTTACTAAATCCTGTAGTGACATCTACTGGATTTGATGATGCATAACATAATTTACTGCATATATTTTCCTTTCCTGAAATGTATGCTACTAAAAACATAAAATCAATACATCCAATACCTTACCCATCCAGGAATAAAGGTGTCTGATATTGCAACATCTAATTAGCCAGTATTCAATACTGACAAATGGGAATTAGTTCAAAGTTTAAAACATATGATAGTTATGTGAATAGTAGAAGACCTAATATGATCAATCATTGTCTGATTGAAGTGTCGCAACGTCTGATTTCAAAGCGATCTTTCTTCTCTATAAGCACTTTTTTTGTTAGCGTTCCAGTAATGAAACAGTGAATAAATGTTTAAAGTCCATAGTCTGTATTTAGAAACAAATTCGGGCTGTGAATAAATCATAGATTTCAGGATATGGTTCTATTAAACTGTGGTTTCTTAACTAGTTTAGCACTCGCAGGGTAATAAGGAGAGAACACTCGAGTCCTATAGTCCATTCATGGAAGCAATCATCCCATACCCCAAATCATACATACCATGTGTCAGAGGATAGCTTCCTAAACATGTTTTATTCCCCGGTTCCTGTTTCACAGAATCTGAATATTTGATCATACTGGATCTTATTTCTCAAAAACCCTAATTTAAAACATTATTTAACCCAATTTTCCATATACTCCAAGGCTACATTTCCTGGCAAAGATATTTGCTGGAATACATGCAGACCTCAGCTTTTACAACTCTGATCCAAGGGCAGATTCAGAGCGCCATCTGGGGGCAGGACGGGGGATTACAATCAATTCATAGCAGTTGGACCAATGTACTAATAACTGATACAATCTCTGCCACAGAGCAATTTAGTGTATTGATCTGGAGCTCTGTGACATACTCTATCACACAGCAGAATGCTGTAAACTATATTGCTATGGAACTCTATGAGACAGTCTCCTACACTGAGAATAGTTGTGAACTTTACTGCTGTGGAGTTCTGTAAAATGCAATTAAACAATAGAGTTTCGGGTATATTCTCCAATTTATGAACTGAAGCTGAACAAAAAAAATGTCATGTTGGAGAATTTCTCCAGATCAGCTAGTTTAGCCTACATTTTCCCATTTGGATTTCGATGTGACAGTTCAGATTAAACACCGCAATGGTTTTATTGGTATGGTGCCATGTTATGCACACATTCAGATCATTACCGAGCATGATGGGTGTTACACTCCAATAAGAACAAACACATTTTGGCACTGGATATAAAACCATTATGCTGTGTGGCTTAAAGAACCTGAATGAAGTGGTCTGGGTGCAGTGATCCTCTCGTTTTAACTCTGCTATGCAAAACATTGTGGTTTTGGAGATTTTTTTTACATTTTAGGGTTAAACAGACTTCTCTAGTGGTTATCTGCCAGACAGCCACTAGAGGTGCTTCCGCTTCACTGACCGAGTCACATGGCACAGCAGCTCACAGGAAAGCATTGAATTCAAAGCGCTAGCAGCGCTCTATGAGAAGCATTGGCTTACCCATCACCTCAAGAGTTGGGTCATGTCTTGGGAGGAGGCGTTGGTGTCCAGAGGGTGTCTTGGCACTGGAGAAAAGTTAAATAAAAAGTTTTCTTTCTGCTTTTTACACCAAATGGGTTTCTGCTTTTTACTCCTAACACTAAACTGCAACTAGGACACTATAGTGTTAGGGAAACAGGTTTGTGTTCCTAATGCTGTATAGTAAGAGTTCATTTGAGCATTTTCTCGTCTGACACCTGCTCTCAGGAGGGAGTGGTAGCAATCGGAAAGCCGAATACAGAAAGATTTGTGTTTTGCAGCATCTAATCTCTGCTGCTGTTCTGTTTTTGTTTTATTTTATAGTTTTTGTCATTCGGGGGGAAATGAAATCCGAGATCACAAGGTGAGTATAACTTAGTAAGTCACCCATCAGACAGTTGGAATGTCAGAATCTGCCATACACCTAAGCGACCACAGTTCATACTGAGGTGCTGTTTCTTTTAGCTGTGTGACGCCAAAAGCAGCAGGCAGGCAGTCTAAGCCTCAGCCAGCAATATTAAGGGAACACTTCCCTCTTGCCTGGTACTCCCCCCTTGGATCCGCAAATGCTCTGAGCAGGAGGACTGTGTCAAGAAGAGTTTGGCTACATACACTGGGGGAACCCTAACCACTACACGCTGTTCAACAAGCTGTAGTGGTTATGGCTCTTGTTTTGTTCCTTTAACATATATGACTATAACCACAAAGACTGTACCTGAATGAGCTGCTCCACACACTTTCATTACCGGATCACAGAAGAGAATAGGTATACAGTCTGCACCAGGAGCTGCTATTGTGACACCTTTCTGATTGGTTACTATCCCATCATAGCTTTTAGGTTCTTTCTTTCCCATGATCCAAACATCATTGGCATGATCAACCTGCAATGTTAAAGAAAAACAGCCATTTAAGACATTCCCCATGTTTCAAAACATGTCATCTTTTATACATTTTTGCATCCATTTCCCATTTTTTTTCTAACATTGTTAGAACTGTTTTATAACAATTCAAGAATATAAAAATAAAATAAAGAAAGAATTACCAATACCTACTGTTTGATTATATAATGACAATATTGCTTTAGACTTCTTGTAATGAGTCATTGAAAAGACATTCTGTGCCTTATTCGAATCTCTTGCTTTAAAAAAATGCTACCAAAATAAATATTCATCGATATAAATCATATGAACAGGAATGAAATAAATTACGATAAAAAATTAAAAACATTTTTGGGATTCTAGCACCCTTAGATAATCAAAGTATACCCATTTTAGATCTTTATTTAAAAAAAGAAAAAGTTGAATCCATAACCACATAGCATTTAGTGCCCTCTCATTGTGGTCTTCCCATTCACAAAATTCTGGAACTCATAAATAAGTAACAACGTTCATCTTCTAACAAATTATAACTCACTTCTGTCAAAGATGGTATTGGAGTCCATAATGTATTAAACTACTATACTGCTGCAAATGTGGCTCTGGCTTTTAACTTACATGTTACATCTTACTGAATATCTTGTTAAGACTAGGGAGATATAGAAATAAACATAAACCTCCTTTCCTAGTACAGTGTTGACAATATCTGAGACATTTTCATTACTAAATTGGAGACTCCCAAAATATGCGCACCCTATGCTCCATTGTCAAATCTGAACTTTATAGCTCCCTTGCTTTCTGTGACCCCCAGTTACATAAACGGATAAAACATATCGCATCTGATTGTTCTAGATTTGAGAATGATTTAAATTACAAAAAATAGGCAAGATAATTACACGATTTGGGGATATTTGCAGACACCATACTGATTGATGTATCTGGCCCTTGAACCCACAAGAGAAAGTTTTTATTTATCGCCTGAAGAAAATGTATTTTGTTTCAATTCCCAAAATATAAACTAGGTAAAAGTCATTGGTGAAAATTATTCTTGACTGGTGAAAATAGGATACAGCGTTAATGGCAACTCCTGTCACTCTCTGCCAGGTTTGGCCTCAGAATAATGGAGGTCAGTAGCATGTAAACTGAATAATGGAGTGCAGGTGTCTAAGCCTAGGTGTAGGGAAAATGATGTTGTAGATATCCTGTGCTCTCCAGCAGGCAGTCCAATACAGTGGTTTTTTAAATGGCATTTAATGTTTCATTGCTCACTGAACACTCACAGACAATGGGTATCTCCTGGCAAGATTAATCACTAAACTGGAATTGCCAGCTTTTGCACAATGCTCTCAGTGCTATTTTGTTTTAAATATGTTTATTGGTATCATGTCAGGTATTCATACATCAAACTGAGTTTCAGGATAGCGAACAGTCGCCTGCGCAGAGGCTTAAGCATCAGTATAGAAGAATAGATGTAAATTATCACCTGCGCAGAGGCGAATTAATCAGGTCATTTTATCGTACATAAACTTTGCATGGGTGCTTATGTCTAAGCAAAAATCTAACACATAACCTCAGTATTTTGAATTAACATTTCGACATACATGTCTAGTAACAGAACAATAATTGTGTATTGCGAACAACTGTGTATGGTGGTTCTGAATTGGCCCTTGTGGAATTACAATGGTACCTTGAGGAGCATGTAAAGGCTTGCGTCGTTTTGTTGCTTTACCTAGGTGGATAATGAAAATGCTATGCTTTTGATTGGTGGAGGCACAAATACATACAAAATATTACCATCTGCACGGTGCGTATTTCAATAACACAAGGGTAGCTTAGTAGATGTGTGATGACTGATGAGTATACCATTATCAAACCACTCTGGTCAAAAATGAATATTCTAATTCAAACAAATTTATACCAAGAACATCGCCAGTGACCCTAAACTGTTCACTAATGTTTCCACAAAGATGCCACTAATGCTTCCATTCTTGTAACATTTAAAGCATTAGCTGTGCATATCTCTATGACAAGCAAAAACCTAATGCTCTACTCTTAAGAAGTCAGATGTTTCTTACCTTAAATAGATGAATACACAAGAAAGTAACCCATATTACAAATCCAAGTAAGCACTTACTCTAATCAAGGCTGCTTATTTCATATCACCAATATATTTATTAATAAGTAGACCCAATTATACGTTAATCACATTAATTGTATACCTTATTTCCAAAAAAACTAGTATTAGATTAAAAAAAAAAAAAAAAAGCAATTTACCTTTATAGAAAAATAAGACTTTGGATCAAATCCGGCAGCCTTGCCTAAACGACGGAAGTTTTCAGCAACAACCACTTGTGGATCTCGTCTCCTGCAACTGCTGAAGAGATTCAAAGAACTAAGAGTAGGAATATATGATATTCCTCCAGATCTTGTAGTAAATCCGTGCAGAAAGATATTCTCTGTCAATTGTAACATAGTAAGGATTTAGTGATAAGGTAATTAATACAGTATATTTTTTAACAATTCTAATATGTTCCATTGTAGCATGTAGAGGAGGACCGACAGAATGAAGTATGTTGGTCTTAATTCTGTTACCGATAGGAGCTCTTAAATAGGAAGACATTAAAGTAATACTATAGTCACCAAAACAACTTTAGCTTAATAAAGCAGTGTATAGATCATGTCTGTTTTATTGCTCAATTCTCTGCCATTTAGGAGTTAAATCACTTTTATTTCTGTTTATGCAGCTCGTGTCACATCTCCCCTGGCTGTGACTGACACAGCCTGCATGAAAACAAAATGTTTCAGAAGTTTTTGTCACCTACTCTGTAAATTGATCTTTAATCACACATAGAAGGCACCTGCAGGGTCTAGCAAGGTATTAACAGAGCAGGAAATAAGAAATTCTAAATTAAACAGAATTGCAAAAAAGGAAGTATAAATTCTAGACAATTTTTTACAGGAAGTGTTTGGGAAGGCTGTGTAAGTCACATGCAGGGAGGTGTGACTAGGGTTCATAAACAAAGTGATTTAACTCCTAAATGGCAGAGAATTGAGCAGTGAGACTGCAGGGGCATGTTCTATACACCAAAACTGCTTCATTAAACTAAAGTTAGTTTGGTGAATATAGTATTATGATACTCCATTTGTAGTACTTTAAAAAACACATTGACCTATTCCAGTCTATTAGGTGTTTTTAAGCAACGCTCATCTCTGATTAGCCAACAAAGCCAAGGGAAAGGTCATATGAAGTGTTATTTTATCTTTGATGGAAGCTGTTTACATTGTCATGAATTCTCCTATTGAAAATTGTATTGCTTTTGGTTGGTTTGAGATAGTAACAGATTAGGAATATCTTTTGATTGCCTTCAGTTCTAGATTTGAGAATGATTTAAATTACAAAAAATAGGCAAGATAATTACACGATTTGGGGATATTTGCAGACTCTAACACCATACTGATTGATGTATCTGGCCCTTGAACCCACAAGAGAATGTTTTTATTTATCGCCTGAAGAAAATTTATTTTGTTTTAATTCCCAAAATATAAACTAGGTAAAAGTCATTGGTGAAAATTATTCTTGACTGGTGAAAATAGGATACAGCGTTAATGGCAACTCCTGTCACTCTCTGCCAGGTTTGGCCTCAGAATAATGGAGGTCAGTAGCATGTAAACTGAATAATGGAGTGCAGGTGTCTAAGCCTACGTGTAGGGAAAATTATGTTGTAGATATCCTGTGCTCTCCAGAAGGCAGTCCAATACAGTGTTTTTTTTAAATGGCATTTAATGTTTCATTGCTCACTGAACACTCACAGACAATGGGTATCTCCTGGCAAGATTAATCACTAAACTGGAATTGCCAGCTTTTGCACAATGCTCTCGGTGCTATTTTGGGCTCAGTAGATTTGGACTAAAATATATTATTCCCTGGCCAATTCCCAACAATTCCAGGTTAAGTCAATAATCCTGTTGAGAATTTTACTACTTACATTGTTGAAACATAAAAGCATTAATTACTGATTCGGTCTGCTTTAACCCCTTAAGGACGGAGTCAGTTGTACAAGTTGTGATCAAAATAAAACGTAAACAAAACCTGGAATTTGCACCTCTTTCATAGTAAATGAACCCCCACAAAAGGGCTTTCCTTTTATATCAAATATTTATATATGAAACATATATATGAAAGGCTACCCTAATAAATGCCTCAAAAGGTCCTATAAAAGAGCATTATTAATAAATAGAACTGACCTCCTCAAAGAAGCGCTCCCTAAGAAGACTACACAAGAACAGATTAGGTGTATTGGGAGCTTTGACGCAGGTTGGTATACAGTTAAAAACATCCTCGAAATATTCTGTCTCCTTCTTCATCAGGACTTCATCTCAATACAGTATTAACACCACATGTCACAGTTACAGCAAGACGTGGGCGCAATCTTAGAGATATCCTGATTCCAAGCCACCTGACCACAATCCCTAACAGATCTTGCTGGCTCAAATCTCCTCACACTGGTAAATACCAGTGTGGGGATGTAAAGTCTTTAAGTTTACACATAGAAAATCCAAGAATTTCTCCAATTCAAATAATATTGAAACATTCACCACTGACACATTTTTCAATTGCCAGACCACAGGAATTATATATCTCCTGACATGCAGCTACCAGAAACTCTACGTGGGTAAGACCTGCCGCGCTTTTAAAAAACGTATTCTCGAACATGTTAACTCGGTCAATCCCTCGAAGCACATAAATACACCTATTTCAAAACACCTCAAACTGCATCATGGAGGCTCTTCAGAAGGCATACGTTTTAGCGGCATTGAAAAAGTCACCCGGGATCCTAGAAAGGGTGACATTGACAAAAGACTACTCCAAAGGGAGAGTTTTTGGATATACAAACTAAAAACCTTATCCCCTTTCAGTTTAAATGAGGGATTCTCGTACATGTCGTTCATTTCAGAATACACTGTGTGCAGAATTATTAGGCAAATGAGTATTTTGACCACATCATCCTCTTTATGCATGTTGTCTTACTCCAAGCTGTATAGGCTTGAAAGCCTACTACCAATTAAGCATATTAGGTGATGTGCATCTCTGTAATGAGAAGGGGTGTGGTCTAATGACATCAACACCCTATATCAGGTGTGCATAATTATTAGGCAACTTCCTTTCCTTTGGCAAAATGGGTCAAAAGAAGGACTTGACAGGCTCAGAAAAGTCAAAAATAGTGAGATATCTTGCAGAGGGATGCAGCACTCTTAAAATTGCAAAGCTTCTGAAGCGTGATCATCGAACAATCAAGCATTTCATTCAAAATAGTCAGGCGCAAAATAACTGCCCATGAACTGAGAAAAGTCAAGCGTGCAGCTGCCAAGATGCCACTTGCCACCAGTTTGGCCATATTTCAGAGCTGCAACATCACTGGAGTGCCCGAAAGCACATGGTGTGCAATACTCAGAGACATGGCCAAGGTAAGAAAGGCTGAAAGACGACCACCACTGAACAAGACACACAAGCTGAACCGTCAAGACTGGGCCAAGAAATATCTCAAGACTGATTTTTCTAAGGTTTTATGGACTGATGAAATGAGAGTGAGTCTTGATGGGCCAGATGGATAGATTGGTAATAGGCAGAGAGCTCCAGTCCGACTCAGACGCCAGCAAGGTGGAGGTGGAGTACTGGTTTGGGCTGGTATCATCAAAGATGAGCTTGTGGGGCCTTTTCGGGTTGAGGATGGAGTCAAGCTCAACTCCCAGTTTCTGGAAGACACCTTCTTCAAGCAGTGGTACAGGAAGAAGTCTGCATCCTTCAAGAAAAACATGATTTTCATGCAGGACAATGCTCCATCACACGCGTCCAAGTACTCCACAGCGTGGCTGGCAAGAAAGGGTATAAAAGAAGAAAATCTAATGACATGGCCTCCTTGTTCACCTGATCTGAACCCCATTGAGAACCTGTGGTCCATCATTAAATGTGAGATTTACAAGGAGGGAAAACAGTACACCTCTCTGAACAGTGTCTGGGAGGCTGTGGTTGCTGCTGCACGCAATATTGATGGTTAACAGATCAAAACACTGACAGAATCCATGGATGGCAGGCTTTTGAGTGTCCTTGCAAAGAAAGGTGGCTATATTGGTCACTGATTTGTTTTTGTTATGTTTTTGAATGTCAGAAATGTATATTTGTGAATGTTGAGATGTTATATTGGTTTCACTGGTAAAAATAAATAATTGAAATGGGTATATATTTGTTTTTTGTTAAGTTGCCTAATAATTATGCACAGTAATAGTCACCTGCACACACAGATATCCCCCTAAAATAGCTATAACTAAAAACAAACTAAAAACTACTTCCAAAAATATTCAGCTTTGATATTAATGAGTTTTTTGGGTTCATTGAGAACATGGTTTTTGTTCAATAATAAAATTAATCCTCAAAAATACAACTTGCCTAATAATTCTGCACTCCCTGTAGTCTATAGATTCACGCCATATGTATATAGCACTGTAAATAACATTCACTTCAGTATCTTGTTTAGAGTAGTTTGATATATTTAGCTATTTGTTTGTAACACACTTTATGTAATTATATTTATTTATATGGGAATTCTGTTTGACTCCCCCTTCTTCTTTAGTATGTATCCCTTTGATGCAGCGTTTGATAACCCCTCAATCCAAACATGGAGCCTTCTCTCTACTAAACCGTAGATTTTGGTAGCAAAGTTTTCTCTACCTTTAATGGTGATATCTGTATGTACATCCTGTCAATAGCATTACTAGTAACATCTATCCACTGCGAGAAATATCTCATGAATATATTCTTTTATGCAATTCTACACTAGCAGGGACTGCACCTATAATATTTATCTATAAGACTCCGCATGAAGTGAGGCAGTCTACACTGTGAATATAACCATTTTTATAAAAACAGTACAGGAATTAAGGGTTGGATCAACATATATATCACATAACTTGGGGAAACTTTAGGATTACTGAGTCACTTAACACCAGTACACTTAACATATACTTGATAACTCATTAGGATTATACATCAGAAAAATGTATTTGATCAATTGATCTTGCCTGTCGTAGATTCGATACTTTGATAAGTTAGATCATAAATATAAAGATAACTTTGCTCACCTAATGATAAGTATACTTTGAAAAACTTGTTATATGTGGTCTATATGCATAATATTATTGGATCTCCAGAGACTAATGACACCTTAGGAGATCGATTGGTTATGTCTGAGTATTGACTACTAAATCAATACTCTAAATGTGGGATCTGTGTGTTAGAATAGCATATAGATTGCAAATCTCGGGCAGACCACATGATCATTTAAACTGCTAATCTGTTAATCCATTCGGACGGTATATAAAAAAAAATGGAGCAGATTGATTGATCTTGCCTGTGGCAGAATTGATACATTGACAGATCAGATTGTAACCATATATGAGAACTTTGCTCATTAAGTGACAAATACTGCTTTGAAAATGTGATACTATAGTATTGATCTCCCATTAACAGAGGATAATCCAGTAGATAGATTGGCTATGTCTTTTTCTTAGCACATATTTACCTTCTAACATAGCTGATTTGATAATTGGTTGCTGTTATTTTATAATTTAATGATTTTACACACATAATACGGACCACAACATACCTCAGGAGATAGGGGGTTGGTCCAGCTTCATTTGGAGTTGGAACCTCAGTTTAGTGGATAACTAGCTAGCAATTGAGAATTAATGATGACTTATACATTTCTCATTGGCTCCTTTCATTAGACACTACTAGGGGCACAGCCTTTAAACAGGGATCACCGTTCATTTAATCTTTTTCTCCTGACGAAGGTGAGTCGGGTTGTTTGCCGGTTTTTAATCTTTATTTTTGGGCACATTGATTTATTTTTTTGTTTGTTTCACATGGCTGGTTATCTCCAACATGTCTAACGACCTGATGCCTTAATTATCTTTCTTATAACTTTTTCCTTTCTTCTACCTGTCTAGCAAGTTTACCAGGGAGAGAGCGTGTTCTATTTCCTTACTAATTTTTATACTACACTGATTAACGGGACTGATTGCTCTGTGCATATTAGGTGTAGATATCCATTCAGCAGTTATTTAGTGGATATATCATTAGTTCTATGAGCTCCTTTTGTGTACCATCTAAGAGATGTGTATATATCCTCTACTGGTCACTATATCCATAGAGGATCATAATTAGGTTCAGCCCCCCATCCATATACCTGCTAATACTTAATATATCCAAATCCAAATTTTTTCAGCCTAGGTTGGCCACCTATAATAAAGCCAGATATATGCTGATTGTTGCATCAGCATCTATATGTATTTTTATTTTTTGTACTAAATTAGAGGTTAGCCTTATAAGGCTGGTTATATATATTATATACTGGTTATATACTTTTACTAAACGACTAGATATTAGTCATTTTCGTTTTGGTGTTGTTACTTCCTAATATCACTACGTCTTATCTCTATCCATTCAGGATACTGCTTGTATATCCAAGGAGGCTCCGTTTCCACTCACAGGAGATGCCCTTGTTCCATTTTCTCTTTCTGGTTATATATGAAACATAACTTAATATAAATAAAATTTTAAAAAACTTTCAGAAAATAAGTATTTGTATTATTTTTCAAGTTCTGCATGGCATTTTAATTGTTACTATCATAATACTGTTAGTTTTTACTGCAATAAATTACACATATTTGTATTCAGTGATGTCTCACAAGTACAAATGTACCCACTATGTACAGGTTTTATGGTGTTTTGGAGAGTTACAGGGTCAAATATAGGGCTTTTTACACATTAAAATTTGCAAGGTTGGTTTGCTGGGCCTATGTTGCCTTTGGGACTGTATGGCCATGGGCGTAGGAACCCCACAAATCTGGGGGGGATAGCATTCTTACTCACTGGGTACAGGGCCGCCACCAGAAATTTTGGGGCCCCTAACTGAGCTCAGGGTCTGGGCCCCTGGGGGCCCACCTCCAAAACCGCCCACAGGAATACACACACAGACACAAACACATTCACTGATACAAAAGGACACAGATACACACACACACACACACACTGATACATACTAACAGACACACATACTGATATGCATATAGGCATACATACTGACACACAAATACTGAGACATACACACATATACAGACACACAGGCGTACATAGTCACAGACACATACTAACATAGATACAGACACACATGCATAAGGACATACAGACACAGACACATTCATAATGACATACAGACAGACATTCATACTGACATACACACATTCATACTGACATGCAGACATACATACACTGACATTCATACACACATAATGACATGCATACAGATAGACATACATGCATACATACATACATACATACAGACATACATTCATACTGGCATCCATACAGACACTGACATCCATACATACACACATTCATAATGACATACATTCATACTGGCATACATGCATTCATACAGACACACATTCATAATGACATGCAGACATACATACACTGACATGCATACACATAGACATACATGCATACAGACAGACATACACACATGCATAATGACATGCATACATACATACACTGACATTCATACACATAATGACATGCATACAGATAGACATACATTCACAGACAGACATACACAGACATAGACAGACATACACACAGACAGACATACATACACACAGACAGACAGACATACAGACATACAGACATACATACACAGACAGACATACACAGACAGACAGACAGACATACACACACAGACATACACATACAGACAGACAGACATACACACAAACAGACAGATAGACATACATACACACAGACAGACATACACACAGACAGACATACACACAGACATACATACACACAAACAGACAGACAGACATACACACAGACATACATTCACACAAACATACATACACACAAACATACATACACACATACATACACACATACATACATACACACACACAGACATACATACACACAAACAGACAGACATACACACAAACAGACAGACATACATACACACATACATACATACACACAGACAGACATACACACAGACAGACATACACACAGACAGACATACACACAGACAGACATACACACAGACAGACATACACACAGACATACATACACACAGACATACATACACACAGACAGACAGACATACACACAGACAGACAGACATACACACAGACATACATACACACACACAGACATACATACACACAAACAGACAGACATACACACAAACAGACAGACATACATACACACAAACATACATACACACATACATACATACACTCAGACAGACATACAGACAGACATACACACAGACAGACAGACATACACACAGACATACATACATACATACAGACAGACATACATACACACAGACAGACACACAGACAGACAGACGTACACACAGACAGACATACACACAGACAGACATACACACAGACAGACAGACATACACACAAACAGACAGACAGACATACACACAGACATACATTCACACACACACACAGAGCTCATTTTCCAGCCACCCTCCTGTTTCTTACCTTGTCTTTGCAGGAGGGTGGCTGGCTGGGGCTGATGGGACTGTCAGTCGGCTGGCTCTCCCTCTTCATTGTCGGTCGGGCGGGGCTCTCCCTCTTCATTGTCGGGCAGGCGGGGCTCTCCCTGTTCATTGTCGGGCGGGCAGGCTGTCGGGCGGGCGCTCCCACCTCCCGCGCGGAGTGAGCTGGGAGGAAGTGACTACTTCCTCCCAGCAGCACTTGCGCTGCGGCGGCAATTTATTTTTTAAAGGGGCCCGGTCGCGCTATACCACGGCCACAGCGCTGACCGGGCCCTTGAAGATATGGGGCCCATCGGGTGGCCCTAAGGCCACCCGATGGGCCCCATCAGCGTGCGGGCGCCGCAGTTCCGCTGCTACACGTGGGGCCCGGGCGGCCGGGCCCCCCAGGGCCGCCGGGCCTGTGACAACCGTTATGGTTGTCACCCCCTGATGGCGGCCCTGACCGGGTATATTCTTATTCAGTAAACTGTGAGTTGTGTGCACTTCCTGTCAGTCCGGCCGGGTACAGGAGACAGATGCTCCCTGTACCCGCGGACCATACAGGGCTCGGCCACGCTACAGTGAGTGAGTGACAGGAGGGAGCGCTGAGCGCTTCCCTCCAGTCAGCCCCTCTCCTCATGCTGCTCCCGGGCGGTGCGCCCTCATGGATGCACCAGCTCGGTGGACCTGCGGGGGATTTTTGCATTATCTGTCCCCCCGGATGATTTCCTGGGGGGGATGCGCCCCCCTATCCCCCTGGTTCCTACGCCCGTGTGTATGGCAGTCCAGGAATAAAAATTATTCCCAGCATGGCATACCATTTGTAAAAGTAGACAATCCAGGGTATTCAAAATGGGGTTTGTCTAGTCTTTTGCAGTAGCCACAAACCCTGGCCAAAGGGCATATTAGTTTTTTGCATTTTTCACACAAAGACTGCACATTCCTTAATTATATTATCGTCGTTGTACATTTTACTGCTATAAAACACTCATATTTGTGTTCAGTGATGTTTCATGAGTAAAACAGTACCCTGCATGAACAGATTTTATGGAGCTTTGCAAAGTTACAGGTCAAATATAGGGCTTGCCCACTTCAGTTTTTACATATTCAAATTTGCCAGATAGGTTATGATGCATTTGAGACTGTATGACAGCCCAGGAATGAGATTTACCCCCATCATGGCATACCATTTGCCAATGTAGACAACCCAGGGTATTCAAAATGGGATATGTCCAGTCTTTTTTAGTAGCCACTTAGTCACAAACCCTGGCCAAAATTAGCAGTCATATTTGTTTTTTGCATTTTTCACAAACAAAACTGCCCTTTCACTGATGATATAATTGTCATTTTCAGTTTTACTGCTCTAAACACTCATATTTGTGTTCAGCGATGTCTCACGAGTAACCCGAATGTACGGGTTTTATGGGGTTTTGGAAGGTTACAGGGACAAATATAGGGCTTTCCCATTTCAGTTTGCCAGCTTGGTTTGCTGAGCCTATGTTGCCTTTGAAACCATATTGCAGCCAAGGAATGAGAATTACCCCCCATCATGGCATACCATTCACAAAGGTAGACAACCCAGGGTATTCAGAATTGGGTAAGTCCAGTCTTTTGTAGTAGCCACTTAGTCACAAACACTAGCCAAAGCTAATTTTCATAATTTTGTTTTCCATTATTCACACAAAAACTGCACTTTTACTGATGATCTGATCATCATTACAAATTTTAGTGTTTTAAAACACTGCTATTTGTGTTCAGCAAAGTTTTACAAGTACAACAGTACCCCACATGTACAGGTTTTATGGTGTTATGGGACGTTAGAGTTAAATATAGGGCTTGCAAATTAAATTCAATGGACATTCTGCCTGGGTTGTCAGGCAGGTCTCTTGAATTATAATTAATTATAATTAATTAAGAAAATATAGTAGATGAATATATATATATATATATATATATATATATATACACACACACACACACACACATATTATATTTATAATTCTAAGTGTATTTTGAGATATATATGTATAATATATTAATAATAATAATAATATTATTATTATTTATGTAGCGCTGTACAATGGGTGGACTAACAGACATGTAATTGAAACCAGACAACTGGACGTACAGGAACAGAGGGGTTGAGGGCCCTGCTCAATGAGCTTACATTCTAGAGGGGTTGGGTATAGTTTCACAAAGGGTAAAAGTATGGGTACAAAGTAGGTTGTTAGAAAAGTATTCACTGAGGGCTTAGTAGGTAATTTTTGACAGTTGCAGGAGAGGAGTAATGGAGGGTGGGGGATAAAAACTTGCTAGCGGTTTAATTGATATGCTTTCTTGAAGAAGTGAGTTTTCAATGATTTTTAAATGAGTGGAGACTAGGTGAAATTCTTAAGGAGAAGGGAAGGGAGTTCTACAGAAGAGGTGCAGCCCTGGAAAAGTCTTGGAGGCGAGCATTAGAGGTGGGCGTACGGACAGAGGATTTACGTAGGTCTTTGGCAGAGCGTAGTGGCCTTGATGGGACATACTTGTGTATTAGGGAGGATGGGTAGGTTGGAGCAGCATTATGTAGGGACATGTAAGCAAGCACCAGAATTTTAAATTGAGCCCTATATCTAACTGGGAGCCAATGCAGGGACTGAGAGCGGGGAGGCATGGGAGATGCAAGCGGACAGGAAAATGAGCCATATATATCAAGATATGCTTATGACATTACATTTTTTTTAATGTATATTTTGTAACATATGTATAATATAAGTTAATTAAAACATCTGATTAGCATAATTTGGTACCCTTATATGGGATTACTAGTTTAAAGGATACCAAACGAGGTGGCCATTTACTAAACAGCGCCCTAATTTGGTATGAACTGCATTAAAAAAATTAAAGAGATCGAAAAGATACACATCTCTAGGTATAACCGTGCATTTTACATCAGTGATAAAAGACAAATTACCTGGAATAAGATATGATTTAAGGATAACAAGGTCCCCTTTAAGAGCTGGTAAATTTTCCAAATGTGTCTTGATGAGTTTTCTTATAAATTCTTTAGAATGCTCCTGAACAATACCCTCCTCTACTTGAGTTTTAGCCAACACATTTGTATGATGGCCTTCTTCTTCATAAGGAACCGAAAACAACTCAACTCTGAATTTGTAGACGTCGGTAAAGAGAAGATTTAGAAATAGTCTCATTTGCAGTTGTCTATGCTCTGGTATAATAATGACAATTTTACTTTTATTCAAGGCATCGATATCTTGTTTGATGGAATAAAGAATGGAAGCTATATTTGAATTTCTTACTATTTTAAATCCACTTTTCAGAACCTCCAAACTCTGGGTTGGTATGTCTGGTGTCCTTTTCATACATGTTGAATCTTGGTAGAACATTAAATATGTAAAAGGAATATCCGTTTTGAAACATTGTTCAGCAATGTTCAATGCATGAGTTAGAGCTTCATGGTTTTTTTGGTTGCACGATTCACGTCCTGAATCATATAGATCAATCAGCACTGCTTCTTCGTCACTCATCTCTCACTTAAGCAGAATTCTGGTGGATACCTAAAACACAAAGCCAGCCTCATGAAATGTTGGCAGTGGACATAATGGAAGAGATTTATCAAAGTGCTTTGCTATAAAAAGAGGTACAAACAAGTTTATTGTGCAGTTACCAATATAACATGCCTCTTGGCTCCACTGGTTTCCATGGTGATCACTCCACTTTTAGTATTTTAAATCACTTTATAAAACAGAACACTTTGGTAAATCCCATCAGTGTGTTTCAAATTACACTGAGCTCTGTGTGTTCTCTACTATGAAAGGTTCAGAATAATACACTTCACATAACTTTTGCTATATAATAAAATATCAGTTTGATTTTAAAAAATAAAACACATATTCCTAATATACCTTTAAAACTTGTATTAAAGGGACACTCCAATCACCTAAAGCACTTCAGTTTCCTGCAAGTCCCAGACAGGGGGACCACCTAGATATTAATGTATATGTATTTAGAATACAATTTCATTAAATTCCCTGTTGGTGTAATGGTCAGGTGTCCCAATACTTGTGTCCATATAATGTATCTGTCAGGTGTCTTTTATTAATTTAGGTGTCTCAGTCTAAAGGTTAATATTGGTACATCACCAATCTTTTCTATCATAAATCACTTTCTGCTTTTGATTTTGTAGACATTTGGTAGACATTGCTACCTTACAGAATTGACTTTTGTTTCCTTGTTTGATTTTTATAGATGGATACTGATCATGATAATAATATTAATAATAATAATAATAATTTCTATATCCTTGGGAGAGTCTTGCCAATTATAATGTATTTTTATGAATTCTATAGATTGACCTTAATATTTTAAAATATATTATTAATAAAAGTTAGGTTTTTCTATATCTCCACACCAGTTTTACAATTATTTGTACTCGTTAGATACTTAAAATGAACACAACTTGTATACGTATTATCTACAAAATTGTTATAAAGAAAAGGAGCATTCTTTGAAAGTTACCTTTAATTAACTATTAAAATGCTTTAAAGCAAACAGAACTATGGAGGTGCTTTAAATTAAGATACAAAGTTAATCCTTAATGTACTAGGCTGGCAAAAGTTGTAGATATAGTAGTAGGGTTGTATACTGAAGACATGGCTATGGACCTATTTTTATCTCATAATTTGTAAGTCTCTTGAAGCTACCTTATAGTACAATTAAATTATAGATTTATTTTTTTTTTAGCAATTTTTTATGTAAATTTCTGCATAGTCAAAATATCTATGCTCTATACTGGTAATATAACATAAATGCATCAGCTGACAGTAAGTAGGAATGTAAATATTAATGTTTAACCCCTTAAGGACACATGACATGTGTGACATGTCATGATTTCCTTTTATTCCAGAAGTTTGGTCCTTAAGGGGTTAAAGAACTCTCACCTGATACAAAAGAAAACAACTTGGTCATTATTATCGAGATTTATATAGCGCCAACAGATTCCGTAGCGCTTTACAATATTATTTAACTATAAATAGGACAATTACAAGAAAACTTACAGGAACGATAGGTTGCTCAAACGAGCTTACAGTCTATAGGAGGTTGTTATTATTATTATTATTATTATTATTATTATTTATATAGCACCAACAGATTCCGTAGCGCTTTACAATATTATGAGAGGGGGGATTTAACTATAAATGGGACAATTACAAGAAAAGTTACAGGAACAATAGGTTTAAGAGGACCTGCTCAAACGAGCTTGCAGTCTATAGGAGGTGGGGATTTATGTTGAGCTTATTTTATTATTTTAAACAAGACACAACCTTAACTTGTTTTTATAGCAAATGCAAAGACACACAAAGGCATCCAATCTAATTAAACCCTGTACTATAATTTTTGTATTCTTCCCCCATTGGGCCAGTATTATAAGTGTTTCATGTCTCAGACGAACTAAATAATATTAAACTTAGTTAACGTTTAGCACTAACCTCAGGACTGTACCTGTTTTTCTCTGGATATTCAACATTTTATAAAAGATTCCTAAAGCTACCTTTTGTTCTATCTTTTACAGAATACTAAGCATTGGAAGGAAACATGTTATTGTTACAGAAAGCATGCACCTTGTACTATTCAAGCATTATACAGTCATTAAACTTACAATTTTTCTGTCGTCCACGCAGTGAGCTGAATGTAATAGTCGCTTGTACTTCCTTAAAACCCAGGGGTTTTAAATTACACCGTGGCTATGTAGAAACAATCTCCTCCCTCTTATATAGCATTCAACAGTTCCTGTCTTGCACTGAGACGTCAGGTTTACAATGACAAATTATCAAACAGTTTCTTCTAATTTCACCTCCTATATTATTAGATAGCAATTTGTAATACAGAGGAAATACATTAAAGATAATAAAAGTCCAATGACGTCTGATAAGAAGGTATGTTGTTCTATGTGCTAGGGCAAACAGGCATATCACGTAAAATAAAATAATTTTTTTTTAAAAAATCCTAGATGATATTAGAATTAAAACAATTGGCATTGCTATTAGGTTGTGCAAAAAATCTCACGTGTGGCAGTTCTCTAGACTGGAAATATACAGGTATATATGTTTACTTATTGCATACAGCACTCAAAATTAAATCATATATTCTGCTGTAATAAACAAACAGTTAAAGGGAAAGAATAAAGTTTGTGATGTCTTTTTCTTTATTCATTAAATACAAAATAAATTATAATATAGTAAAAATAATATATAACAAGACATTCACATTTGTGGTACCTGCATTTAGTATAAATCCTAACGCTTTACACCTGATGCAGTGAACTTTGCCACAAGCCATTACTGCTGGCTGCCCACCACCATTACTGCAGGCTGCATAGACCTCAACACCCCTCCCCCCACACACTTGTCCCCTGTACCTGCTACATATATATATATATTGATATTCTGGTAGTCTGCCTTTGCCTTTTGACATGCCCATCAATGAGATATTTGTTTTTTACACGTTTGCACGAAGGATTCCAGCACTTCCCCAGTATATTTTCAATCCATGATCAATGTGGCGGTGGCCACATCTGTGGAGAAGACACTCTGTCATGTGCTAGGTTAGACCCTGGGAAAACTGCTTCTACTATGAGGCACACCCCGTGAGAGGCGGATTCAGATGTTTCGGATTCATCTGCTAAAGAGCATTCCCGCCCTGCTAAGCGTAACTGGAAAGGCGAGGATGTTTGGCCAAAATTTTCTAAGGGCAAAGCACCCGCTTAGCAAATCAAGTCTATGGGACCCCTGACTCCGGTCCAGCTCTTTCATCATTCCTCGGACGAGGAAGGGGAGTTGCCCCAGTCTCTGTCGGTGCTAGATGAATGGCATGCTGACAAATCCGGACACAGCCTTTATATGGGAGACCTTTCTGGGTGAATCCCAGAAGTTGGAAGGCAGTGATGGAATGGCAGCCACCCCACAGATGCATACGG
Source organism: Pelobates fuscus (assembly GCF_036172605.1). Classification (NCBI taxonomy): domain Eukaryota; kingdom Metazoa; phylum Chordata; class Amphibia; order Anura; family Pelobatidae; genus Pelobates; species Pelobates fuscus. The sequence continues at coordinate 376,087,790 of NC_086317.1, read as the reverse complement.
AGGCCATTTTGGTCATACTAGCCAAAGTATGTTTAATCCTTGCAACAGCCGTCACCCCCCGCTCTAGGGATTGGACGCCTCTGGAACACCTGGCCAGATTTATGCACTGGTGGCTATGTAGGCCATTGGAAAAGGAGGTCCTCAAAATGCCCTCATCCTTCTTTGTCAGACAAGGTTACTCAAAGTCCAGAGTATGATCTGCTTATGATAACTTTCATGGCAAGTAGGGGCTGGGATCTGTGCAAAGGAGTCGCTAAAGAATTCAAATTACTCAAGACAAACTCTTGGCACCTTTCCAGGATCATGTACTTGGGGGATGATGTCTTTGCTAGGACAGAGTCTTTTGATGTGGATACTGTCCGTAAATAGGCCCATGATATCAGAGAATTTTAGTAATCACAAACGAGTATTTTTCCTCTCTTTCTTCTCCCTTCTTTTTTCTGCTCTATGTTATTGACATGTTTTCTGATTGTCTCCATATTTATGTACGTTTTTTTTTTTGTTTGTTATTTTAGTTCGTTTTTATTGTTTTCCGTGCTGTTTGAGTTATGGATGGTTTTCTGTTATTTTGTTGTACATGTCTATATATTTAGATTTGATAATTAGATCAGTTTCTGGTTGCCTAAGATTCATTGTGTGGCTTCACTTTTGTTTTGTTGTACATTTTATTATCTAATTACTAAGCCTGTTTCAGGTTCTTTTTTCAGTTTGATTCACTTCAGGGGATGCATTTGATGTTTGACTACTAGTGTCTCTTTGTTCCCATGGTCAATGATTCCGGGATTTGTTATCTTGTTCTTCATTTATTTGTTGCATCAAGAAAGCGGGGATGCTCAGGTTTACTGTACCTCATATACACCCTACTTGCTTTTGATTGGATTTTTGTGTTATGTGTTTATCTTTGCTGCTATGGAGTTATGTAAAGGATATTACTAAAATTGAGATTACAAGCACACTAAAACTAGCATATTCTTCAATTTTTGTAGTTAGAAGACACAGGAGCAGGAGAAAAACATGCACCATAATAATGGTATGGGTCGTGGGCCACGTTAATAGTGCTAATAAGGAGGTGGGTGCTGGACAATAGCCACAAGCTCTTTCTTCCTATGTGTCAGAGAGTGGAGTGGCAGCTCCAGAACCATGTTTTGCAATTTACTGAAAACCAGGCACTATATAAATGTTCAGGTTTTATTTTGCATTTGTATAGTATGAAATAGGTTTATGTTGGTACAGTACTGTTACCATTCCTATGTATTGGATCTGACTTTATTTTTTAAGTGACTTCCCAGTTACTGTGTAATATTCAGCCTATACTATATACTAGCTGAGCTGTGTGTCTAGAGAGGAAAGCTAGTGCATTATCTACAGTACATGTGGCCTATTATTTTTTATTTACCGGTATATCTCTCTCCATTTCAGAATATATCAGACAGAAAGCTCGAAACTGCAGTACAATAATTTAAGATAGACAGGTCAGAGGTATACAGTGGCAATATAGCCATAAACAAAGACAAACTGGAACGAGGGCTTTTGAAATGTAGGTATAACAAAAATAAGGCACACCAAAGTAAAATGACAAACATATGTGCACTGATTGCAGTACCAGACTATATACATAGGCCACAGGAAAGCATCTCATCAGATATGTTCGCAACAACCTAGTAAGAAAGCAGTATGTGGGGGGCGGGGCCTGACAGCCAAGATGGCCGGACGTGCTCTCTGAGAGCTCCTGCACCAGCGGACACAATAACGATGATTCTGTATAATCACATACTGCCAGCAGCACACGGAGCCCATAGAGAGATGCAGCACAACACACGGAACGGAATGATGCCGGTCAAACACCGACAAGCAACGCACGAGCCTGAACCGGCCACGCGGCCTGCACAGAAATGGAGCCTGAGGCATGGGGGAGGCGGCCGATCTTCCGGCACGGGCCCCACTCGTAAGCAAGAAGCGGAGACTGCCCCGCTGCCCCCCCCTCTGGACCGGCGGGGGATATCCCGGTCCTCGCTGGGGACGATTACCCCCACCACTCGGCTTCATCAAGCGACAAAACCAGCGGTCAACCAAGCCTGTCAGAGCCCAAGCAAGATGGCAGCTCGAGCGAGACCCGCAACAAAATGCACCCTTACTAAACCACCTGCACTAACCCTTGAATTTTTTCATCGGCTTTGCACCAACTTATGTACAAAATATCGCCTCAAGGGTCGGTCTTTCCAGCTAATAGTGAAGGGGATGGCGGCATGGATTCGCTGCTCAAACCGGGCCCCCAAAGCAGGCTTCAGACGGAGACTAGGCTGGAGACCAAGATGGTGGGAAGCGAAGACAAACCCTGCAAGCACCCACACATCGCTGAGCGGGACCGCCAGGCAAACCCAACCCACTCACCACTCAGCGGCACCAGCAACCTCCAAACCCCGCAGATTGCAAGCCACAGCCGGTTCGGGGCTGTCCACTGCTCGCAACCACGCCAGCTGCCAGAACAGCAAGATCCCAGCCCTCACCCAAGCCTGGAACAAACCGCATGGCGAGAAACTGAGGGGTTGGTGCCTGACGCAAACCATCACGCGGGGTCGTAGTGTGGACTACCCCCTGAAGCACACCAGCGGCATCAGTGCAGTTTTCACCCCACGCACTGGTATCGGCTGAAGCTGGACTTAATCGCAGGTCTGGTCCCTATCCTCTTTTGGGCTATTACCTAGTTGGACTACACCGCCACCCTACGCTAATGTGCTAGTTTTAACCTAACAAAGCACTAACTTGGACTTGAGTTCTTATCTTTCATTCAGTTTAGCAGTTAAAGGTGGCAAATTATCAAGCAAATGACTGCACCAAACTCAAATGTCAGCTTATATAACCTGTTAATGTTCATACTGTATGTTGTTAATCTCCTGACATAATGCAATAAGCCTGTTTATATTGCCTACACCGTAGACAAAAGAGTGCTCCTACTCTAATGCCATGCTTGCGAATTACAGTTAAGATGCCGAACTTACCTAAGCTGTCGTGGCATCAACCGATATCCTTAGCTAGTTAAGCAATGTCTAATCGTATCTAACCACCACTGTACGTTTACTGACTCAAGCTTGACGACCCCACCATGACCCACCACAACAGACATACAAAGCTAACCTGAATTTAGCATGTTTATAAACTCTTAATAGTCTCTCTGCCCACTGACCCTCATAGCAGTAGTAACAAGCCTGTCATACCTCCCAGAGTTTTCTGCCCTGGTATTGCTACACATGTTGTTTGCATTATTGTTTGTATAGTTTATATTCTCATTAAGTGTTGCCTTATTTATTATTATGTGAAGCATTAACCTGGAGGCAGGCTTTGAGGGAACACCTCTGGCCCAGAATTACAACAACTGCTTAGCTAATTATCACCAGAGCAGTTAGCTAGACCCCAGGACACTGCCCCGCTGCCCCCCACCCCCCCTCTGGACCGGCGGGGGATATCCCGGTCCTCGCTGGGGTCGATTACCCCCACCACTCGGCTTCATCAAGCGAACTTACCAGGGGCTTCATAATAACTCTTGTCTGCTCAGCACGTAACCGAACAACTAATATTTAAATTTAAACACACCCCCCATAACTACCTGGTTGGTTGGAATGATGTACCATTTAGCATGATACTACTCCTGACAACTCAATTCATAGTCTCTGATTGTCATACTGATTTCGACAATATTGTCGCTAGGAGTCCTGTGTTAACGCGTATAATGCAGCTATGTTTAAGGGTGTAAAGCCTTGGGGGTCAACTGTACTAGCCATTCAGGGCGGCCAGATTTCACATCTGCCTACCTAATATATTTCACAAGAAATTCTCATGTCTGCTATATCCTACGATTGAATCATCAGCCTTGTTTTCCATGCAGACTTGTATGTCCCAGCATTCATTATACTGCAATAGTGTACAGCTAAGCAACCTTAACTCTTTCACATGCTACACTACATGGCAGTAAATATTCATCAATATTAAGCCTGTTATAGTGTTTGTATTTAAAAAATGTGCACGCACTCATGCCACTGCTCAATCTATATGAATATATATGTACGCTGTTGTGGCGTTTAAAATGTCATGTACCTACCTGCACAACAAAAATAAAGAATAAAAAAATAAAAAAAAGCAGTATGTAAAAATATAAGCACCAAAGTCAAAGCGGTAGAGGGGTAGTACCTCTAGGTAGGCAACTCAATACAGGACACCACACCAGCCCATGCCTGGAACGGAGCAGTCATTTTAACTCCACTGTCCCAGCTACTGACAGTGCTTGACTCCTTCTGCTCATTTGGACTGTAGAATAGATTGCACGTAGATTACGACTGTGCCTCCAAATAGCCCACCACAGATGTAATGGGGACATCCCCAAATAGCTCTCTGCACAGGTAGACACCATTGTATAAATACACCGCTTGATGTGGTAGATACGCCTGGTACAAGCATCCAAGACTTTCCTTCGCGATGGCTCCTATTCCCCTAAATAAGGAGAGTAATAGGCTTTATCAGGATTGAGCATTGTTATAACCAAGCCCAGAATTCTGCACAAATATGATCAAATCCTGCCAGAACATCTCCTTGCTCAAGGCAGGGTGTTGGGGTACTCAGTCCCTCGGCCATCTTGCTAAAAGACCACACACTCAACTACTTCAATTAGAGGATCGATAGAACAGTGGATTTCAATTTTAAGGTCAAAGTAGCTGAACTGGAAGCATAGCTGACTTAGAGTATGTTTTCATTCTGGATATTTTGGCTTGAAATTTGAATTTCACCTTAGTGACTCTGTCAGTATTCCTTGTGGATTGTTATTATGGGTTATTATTATTATTATTATATTATTTATAGAGCGCCGTCAAATTCCGCAGCGCATTACAATGGGTGGACGAACAGACATGTAGTTGTAACCAGACAAGTTGGACACACAGGAACAGAGGGGTTGAGGGCCCTGCTCAATGAGCTTACATGCTAGAGGGAGTGGGGTAAAATGACACAAAAGGTAAGGATAGTATTAGACTGGTGACAGTTGCAGAAGAGGAATCAGTTGTGAGCTATTAAGAGTTTAATTGATACGCTTTTATGAAGAAGTGGGTTTTTAATGATTTTTTGAAGGAGTGGAGACTGGGTGAGCATCTAACGGAGGAGGGAAGCGAGTTCCACAGGAACGGTGCAGCCCTCGAGAAGTCTTGAAGGCGAGCATCAGAGGTGGGAGTACGGACAGAAGATAGACGTAAGTCTTCAGCAGATCGTAAGGGCCTAGACGGGACATACTTGTGTATAAGGGAGGATAGATAGGTGGGAGCAGCATTATGTAGACATTTGAAAGCAAGAACCAGAATTTTAAATTGAGCTCTATATTTTATAGGAAGCCAATGTAGGGACTGACAGAAGGGTGAGGCATGGGAGGAGCGGGCGAATATGAAGATGAGCCTCGCCGCCGCATTCATTATGGACTGTAACGGCGCAAGTTGGGAGCACGTAAGACCACTGAGAAGCGGATTACAGTAGTCAAGGCGAGAAAGGACAGTGGAATGGACCAACACCTTAGTCGCATCTGCCGTTAAGTCGGGGCGGATGCGCGCAAAGTTTTTGAGATGGAAATGACAGGATTTGGCGATAGAGTGAACATGAGGCTTGAAGGAGAGGTCGGAGTCAAAGAGAACACCTAGGCAGCGAGCCTGCGTGGTGGAGCTGATGGTAGCACCATTGACTTGGACGGAGACAGACACAGGAGTAACAACACTTGAGGGAGGAAAGACCAGAATTTCAGTTTTGGTCAAGTTTAGTTTAAGGAAGTGGGTTGACTTGAAACACTGCACATACTGAGATATGTGTAATTGTGTGCCCGTGGCGAGCTGCACTCCCAACACACATGACATTGGCAGCGCAGAACCATGTTCCAAACAACTTAATGTCAATTTTGTGCATAAAATAAGTCTGTTGTCATTGTGCACCACCTGTTGGCGCTCCCTCCATGTAACATTATTGTTTTGCTTTTATTTTGTTGACAATGAAAACGAATTAGCAGGTTAAGTATTTGAATGTACAAATTCATTTTATTGGACAAGTATAATTTTTTATTTATTTTGCTTTTTTCATGTTTTTGTTCATGTATATTACATAGAGGAGGGATATTCTAAGGAATTATATTAGACATTGTTACAAAAGGATAGATGGTGTTTTTATTATGGAATCTTCTGGCTAGTTCTTTGATTTGCTGAACTCTTTATATTCTGTTATTCAGTTTCTGACCCTTTAATGTGGACACAATGCATTTGTTCTACACTTTTTCACTCTTCCTCCTTTCTGTAAAATACAAATATATGGTTAATAAAGAAAATTATGTATATTAAAAAAAATATTGGGTGAAAAAAACTAAACAAAATAAAATAACACATGGTTTAATTTGTCTTGCAAAAATAATGGTTCTGAAATGTTAGGGTGCTATCACATATTCCATTTGACATGACAATAAAATATACAATATACAAATAAAATGCCAAATATACCAACAGAACCCAAAAATTATGTCAGTTGCCTCTGTTAATGTAGCCCCCAGTAACTAGACGGAACATATTTCTGGGAGTAAACTGATTTTATTCAGGCCACACACAGCTTTTATGCAGAGACCACTAACATGGGGTCTCCAACACAACATTACAAGGCTTTCCTTCCCAGGGTCCTCAGTGCCTGAGAGATAATTGCGTGAGAAAACTATAACTCAATTATCTCTCAGGTACAGGGAAACCTACACCAAATATACAATACCCCAAAAGTACCCCCATCATAACCAGGAACTACTCAAAGGTTAAATCCCCGGATAGCTCTGATTTGAGTTTAAAACTTGGCCAAGTATTACTCAGATCTGTTCAGCAGAATTAGATCGCCACCGGGGTAAAGTTTTGACCAGCCGGACACGAGGTGATGGCCCTAAAACAGTTCCAGGGAAATAGGTGCCCCGGCCGGTCTCTGTTCGGGGGTTTCTGTGCAAAAACCATGCAAGGGATTCTCTTGATTTCAGGGAATGAATGATTCCCCTAGTCGGTAGTTCCCATCTTCCGAATGACGTTCGCATAGTTGGTCGGGAAGTAGGACGGGCTGCGGTATAACCTTTACTGGGGTTCGTGTGAGTGCCTGGCAGAAAAGAGTTCCAGGCACTCGACGACCAAGTACTGCTGCCCACGTTCAGAAGACAAAATGGCCGCCTCTCTTTTACTGACCAAGTGTATTCGGTTACATTAAATGACGGCCACTCAGGGGAAGCATTAATTAATTACTTCTCTTGCAGTTTCGCACTTAAGTTGCAAGATGAGAACGTTCTAATGGGGTACCGGGGTTGTCCTCGTTTGGGAGTCGAATGTAGAGTGTTCGGATACCATAACTACCGAATGGATAAAAAGTAAATTACACAAAATTAGCGGTAGGTCCGCCACATAACTTATCAAGGGTTTGGGGACTTGGCAGTTGAGGGGTGGGAAGATCAATAATAATAAACAATAATAAAACATGGGTGGACATGCCAATGGTGGATGGGGGCTAGACTACATAAAGGGGGAACATGCATGTGGCAGCAGGTGGAGGTCTTGTCCAACCATCCCTCACCCATGGGTGGCAGGTGGGTCTTTAACCCCTTAAGGACCAAACTTCTGGAATAAAAGGGAATCATGACATGTCACACATGTCATGTGTCCTTAAGGGGTTAAACAAAATCAGGGGAGAAATTGCATTGTCTCTCTTCACCATGATCGGTGGGAGGTCTAATGGGTGGTGGACAGGCCAGTATTTCAGGTTGCCTTTTCCCCCTCAGTGACTAGTGGCCCCTGGTCACCCTCCCTTAAAAATAACATTGTTTTTGGCCTAAATTTAACATTAATTAATTAACATTAATTCAATATTTGGTTAACAAACAAGCACGTTTATCATATTTGTGTAACTTTCTTTAGTAACAGTTAAGAATTAGCTCAATAAGACATAAATAATGCATCTTATTATCACCACTGATATGTTGGATATTATTAACACTATATGAAAAGATGATACAGATTGTGCCCAAAGCCACCTAAAATAACATTAACTTTCAAATATTACTTTCCTTTAAAAGTATACTCTAAGCACCATACATATAGGTTATCATAGTGGTTATGGTGAAAGGAAGTCTTTAGGTGCAGTTTGCCCGGTTTTGGTCAAACTGTTTTTCAGTGGTTTGACAAAACCTGGAGCCAGCAGCATACATACCGCGGTGGCAGGGGTCGCAGCTGCAACCGGGCCAGCCACTCCAGGGGGCCCGGCCGCCCTGCGGACCCCTGATACCGGGTATCTGCCGCCATCATCTTCTGCAGTTCCCCTTGCCATCCAAGGGGTCCATCGGGTGGCCCATGCTGTCAGGGCCACCTGATGGATGCGGATTGTCAGGGGGCCCGGTCAGCGCTGGGTGCTTTAACAGCGCGACCGGGTCCCCTGTGATGACATCACAAGCTGGGAGGAAGTGACTGCATGTCACTCCTCCCAGCTAAAACTGAGAGCCACGTGGGAGGAAGCAGAGGGAGTCAGAGTGGGAACTCTGACTCCCATCCACCTGAGCCACCACTGGACCCCAGGGAAAGTCACCCTCCTGCACCTTAAAGGTAGGAAACAGGAGGGTGACGTAAACATTTTGTGTGTCTGTCTGTATGTGTGTCTGTATGTATGTATGTGTGTCTGTTTGTGTGTGTGTCTGCCTGTTTGTATGTATGTGTGTGTGTGTGCCTGTCTGTGTATGTATGTATGTGTGTGTGTCTGCCTGTCTGCGTGTGTGCTTGTCTGTTTGTATGTACGTGTGTTTGTGTCTGTCTGTATGTGTGTGTCTGTCTGTATGTGTCTGCCTGTGTGTATGTGTGCCTGTCTGTTTTTTATGTATGTATCTTTGTATGTATGTGTGTCTTGTGTGTGTGTGTCTGTCTGTATATGTGTGTGTCTGTATGTGTGCCTGTCTGTTTGTATGTATGTGTGCCTGTCTGTGTGTCGGTCTGTATGTATGTCTGTGTGTGTCTGTCTGTATGTATATATGTGTGTGTGTGTCTTATGTATGTGTGTGTGTGTGTGTCTGTCAGGGGAGAATAGGAAGGGGGGGCCCACAGATCATTTTTGCACCGGGGCCCCATGGTTTGTGTGTACGCCACTGCATGGAGCTCTCGTAGATAAGTAAAACCACTAGTTTATGACAACCAGGTGGCTAATAGTAACCTGCATATTTCAGAATAGCACAAAAATGTTGAGTAAATAAGTAAAAAATACACATTTCCCGTAAAGCAAACAGACACCCAATTCCTATTCTTTTCCTCTTAATAGGTAGAATGTTACATTCTTCTTGTGAAGAACATAAACATGTTCCTGTAACACAGTCCTGGTTGGAGAACCAAAATGGGTTCCCATGACATTTTAGTGTGTTCCCCTTGACAGAAACAGGCTAATAATATTCATCAGGGCCCAAGTAATTGCCACAGTAAATTGTTTACTAAAGCAGAACTGCTTTCTCAAGCACTGTGAGAACTCATTTGATAGTCTAAGCTGAATAACATGCAAACTTCAGTGAGGTAGCAACTGCAATTCAACTTGTGAGTAATATTTATATTTAGCATGGAAGCATGGAAACCTTGTGCTGCTTAGCATATCTCATCTCCTATTATGCTCTGTTGAAAGTAAACAGCACCTGATAATTCGAAAATGCTCAGAATGGAAATCTGTAGCATTGAAACTGCTTCAATTCACTAACGTTGCAGGCAGTCATTCTTTCAAGTACCAGCTTGTTTATAACTGATTGCAACAAGCATAGAAATCAGCCCATAGTGCTTTAGACTGAAAAGGGCAAACTAATGTGTGAGATTAGACCCAAATGAGGTGATTTAAGCACAAATTGGTAAACAAGTCTCACAATGTAAAGCCACAGGTAAAACCTGTAAGATATAAAATATACACACACTTCATAGTGTAAGATATCAAATATACAGGTAAAACCTGTGGGAGATTGAATGGCCTTTTGGGTTACTTAAAGCAGATTTCCTTTAAGTAATCCAAAGGCGACATAGCTGCTTAGGGTGCAGTCAAAGGAAGTTATACTTACATAAAGCTGTCCTTCATGGCTGCCGTCATCTTCTTCCTAGGAACCATCTTCTCGTGATTCATCTGCCAGGAGCCGTGTCAGTGCTATAGTCTCACGAATGCGTGAGGGAATAACAGTGTGGTCTCTGGAGAATTCCACAAGATTTCAGAAGCCTCCATAGATCACACCTCATGATGAGCTAGATGAGCTAGATGAGCTCCGATAAGGAATTCAACAAAAGTTAAAGGAAACCATAAAGTGTTAGGAATACAAACCTGTATTCCAAATGCTTTAGTGTCACTGTCCCTAGTTATATAGGTCCCCTTCCCCACTGTATGTCTCATTTTTTGAATTAACTTTTTTCACAGTAAAGGAGTTTAAGCATGCGTGGGATAGGCATAAGGCTATCCTAACTATAAGGTAAGGCCAGGGACTAATGAAAGTATTTAGAAAATTGGGCAGACTAGATGGGCCGAATGGTTCTTATCTGCAGTCACATTCTATGTATCTATGTTTCAGTGCTGAGGCTCCCTCCTGCAACATCATGGAGGATGCCTGGCCCCCTCGGGAGTGTTCCAAACCAGTGTTCTTCATAGAATAGCAATAGGGAGCTGATGTGCATGCACATGGAGTGCTGTGCATGCATCCAAGCATCCACATTGAATCAGTGAATTTATATGGAGGCTTCTGTTTCACATGACCGAGTTTTTCTGTCATTGCACCGGAAGTGTCTCCACTGGCTGTCAGAGTATCAGCTACTGGAGGTGATTTTAATCATTCAAAGTAAACATAACCATTTCCGCAACACAGCAATGTTTTTACCTTCAATTATTAAATTGACAGGGCCACTGCACCCAGGACACTTCTTTGAGTGGTCCTTTAATGGCGAAGCTTCCCCATTGTAAACATCAGACTTGTCTATAAAACAAAGTTGTCTCTACTTTGCCTAATGATATAATCAGATTCCTTTGGAATTTCAATTAAATAAAAATGCAATAAGTATTAGTATTCTGTGTATTATACAGTATATGAAATACTCAGAAGTGACAGGGCTGCTTTAAGTTCCGAATTCGAGTAAGATAGATACATACATACATATTTAAAGGTCAGTCAATTCCCTGTCTGTTTTTCAGACATACTGTAAAGTCCACTGATTGGGAAATCCCCAAGTGTTGACAAAGTTTTTTGAGATCACATTACAGTTCCTTCAGCCTTTCTGCATTCATGTTTGTATTAGATAATACTTCCCATAACATGTAAAGCTCACAAGCAACTTCCTCAATTTACACACAAAAAATTCTGCTTTGAAGAAAAACAGGTCAGAGTGTCTTCCCAAGCACATTAGTGAGTTTTGCAAACACACTATATAGATATATATTCTCTAGTAGTACTTTTAAAAACAAAATATGTTAACGTGCAGGAAAATTCTGATAAAAAAACTTGCATGTATGGGGCATGCAGTCCAAGAGTCTGCTAGTGAAAAAGTGCAGTCACACATAGTAACAAGCAAAGAGTTCAGTGTCCGATAGTGTGGCCAAGAAAAAATATCACTTGCTAGGTAAAAAAAAAATTGAGAATATTTTTGTCCTAACCCCCTACCTGTCTCAAAAATAAATAAGCACACTTGGTCAAAGCATTACAAATCTACCACCTAAAAAAAAAAAAAAATAGAGAGTGTACAGTGCCCAGATACTTCTTACTCATCACAGCCATGGTATACTCATACTTCCCATCCTCCCCAGTTTGCGCAGGACAGTCCTGAACACAAGGTTTTGAATACATATCTCAGTTTTGGACAGTGGTGCTCCACGTCTGGAGATACCATAGACCAAGTCCCCAGAAAAGGCATTGCGAGAACATTACTGGTAGCCATGAGTAGGGATGGCAGAGCGACAGTGTTCTCTGGTATAAGCAGGAATTTAAACCCATTCACACAAAGTTCCAGCTACAGGGATTTACATCACATTTAAAGGGCTACATGCATTGCATACAGCTCATCTGTCAGTCTGGAGCCACTAAATATTGCCCCAGTTGACGTATTTATACTTGTGCCTCCCTAGTGTGAGCAGGGATTTACTGCACACCAGCTCATTAGAATGTGAATGTGCCAGCAACATATAATTACTTCCAAAGGCATTAAAGTTAAGGTTTTGTAGGATGTAATGGTGCTCCCTAACGTTGTTAAGGGATTAACCCCTTAAGGACACATGACATGTGTGACATGTCATGATTCCCTTTTATTCCAGAAGTTTGGTCCTTAAGGGGTTAATTATACTATTTGAATATGAAATATTATCATCATTCAGCGAGCTGGGCTGAATAGAACTACTGATACTACATTTGCAGCACTTTCCATAATATCAGAGAGAACAGACTTCAAGGAATGTCATCTCCAGTAATAGGCATTAGTAAATCCTGTGTTATTTTGCTAATCCACAAAGCCTGGCACGTGTGTGGTCCTGAAAGAAATATTCTTTTTTGTTTTGATTCTTTTGTTAACAAAATAAACAGCAGCAGTGAATATTTCCAAAGTTGCATGGGTTACATATTGTTTCCATTAAAGTACAGTTGGGGTGTTTGAGATTTTATTTAACTAAATATTTTTAAATGCGATATCTCTCACATACTGTCATAACCTACTGTGACTCCGCTCCCCCGAGGTTACTTCCACGTTTAGAAGTAAGCTCCTCCCATTCAGATGATGCTCCACTCACCTGCCTTATAGGGAAGCCGTGCCAAACTCATAATTGCCGAGTGATTTCGTCCCAACCTCAGACTCCACGCTGAGCTACCTCTTACTTCGTTAGGCTTCCAATACCTCGTTGTCCTCGCTGAGTTTTACTCTCGCTTGTTAGAATACAATCCCACGCTGTCATCATCTTCTAATATACAGGAACGAACTCCTGAATACATAAACCCTCAAACAAACTGGATTGTACTGCTAAAATACCTGTATATACTAATCCCTTCAATATCTACTAATAACTTAATCTTCAGGAAATTCAAGAGAAACCATAAGTATCACGAAATATCTTCTATCAATTTACTTATTGCTGCAACTCTGCATATAAGGCTTAATTAAATTCTAAGTGCCAATTATCAATTCTAATTATTGCTGCAACTCTGCACATACAGCTAAATCTAATTCTATGTGCCACTTATCAAATGTAATTATTGCTGCAACTCTGTATATAAGGCTAATCAAATTATATGTGCCAATTATCAATTACTAATCAAGTTATTAATAACTTCTGCTACTACAGAAATGTTATATTTATACAATCTATTCAACATGAATTCCTATGCTGCATTCTAATTCCTAATTCGCATTATTGAGGAGATTGTTATTTTTTATACAATTGTTGCAACCAGAATATTTGGGCAAAAGTCTTTTTTTTTTACTACATGCCAAACTGCAATTAAGTGATAATTGTTTCTTAAAGGTATAGTACTACCTATTAATTCTGCAGTTGTGTTGTTCCATTTTGTCTAACATTCCTGAAACATAACACATACATCAATTTCCGAACCGGAGTAAGGTTTGATTTAGATTTCCTCTTCTAAGAAGGGAATTTAAACCCTAGGCGTTAATAGATAAGATCTTAAAGGGACACTCCAGGCACCCAGACCACTTCTGCCCATTGGAGTGGTCTGGGTGCCAACTCCCACTACCCTTAACCCTGCAAGTGTAATTATTGCAGTTTTGTATAAACTGCAATAATTACCTTGCAGGGTTAAGTCCTCCCCTAGTGGCTGTCTATTAGACAGCCACTAGAGGACACTTCCTGGATTATAGCAAGGATTTTCCTTGCTAGAGCGTCGCTGGACGTCCTCACGCTGTGTGAGGACCTCCAGCGTCGCTCTATTCCCCATAGGGAAGCATTGAAATTCATTTTCAATGCTTTCCTATGGGGTGCGCTAATGCGCATGCGCGGCATTGCCGCGCATGCGCATTAGGTCTCCTCGGCCGGCGGGCGAGATCAGTCTCGCCCACCGGCCGACGTAAGCAGAAGGAGGAGCGGCGGGGGAGGAGGAAGCAGCGACGTGGGACATGTCGCTGCCTCTGGTAAGTCACTGAAGGGGTTTTCACCCCTTCAGCAACTGGGGATTGGGGGGTGGGAGGGAGAGGGACCCTCCAGTGCCAGGAAAACGGATCGTTTTCCTGGCACTGGAGTTTCCCTTTAAGTGACATGTTCTTCGCTCCAAACTCTTTGCATCTCAGTTAGACAGATCGAACGTTCCCAACTCTGTATGGCTTTCATAATATAAAAATTACACAAAACAGACATTACATTTATATTACAGAAATACCACAAGTATCTCTTGTGGAAGCAGAATTAAAATTTCTGCTATGACCTAGTGCCATCCCAGGTCGCATTCAAAGCATTACTTGATCTGCTGTTAAATATTTTAATATTATGATAACAATACCTCCCTTTTGCCTACCCTCAAAACATTAAAGCTTTCCATATTGTCTTCAAAAAAATAATTTTTCCTTCCTTCCTTCCTTCCTTTTTTCCTTTCCCCATTATTTCCCTATTTTTTCTTTCTCCTCTTCCTTACCCAAAATTTGTCTTCAAGTTTTAACGCTATTAGATATTATGAAAGTTCTTAGTTTCTATTTAGATTCATTAATACTGAATTTAAATTAGTAGTTCATATATTGTATAAACCATCACTGAGCATAGATTAGCTATTAGGGATTATCATTATATTAGGGGATTTATCCACTTAGATCCATCACCAAATATTAGATGGTACTCTTAACAACCTACAAATCGACCCCTATATTCAGTACCTTCTCTTCTCAAATTGTCCTTGATTAAAAAATATTGGTGATTTGTGTAGAATATTTATATTAAAATAGCTTGTTTTAATGTAAAAATATTTTTATAGTTGCTATCATCCAGGGATTTATTCCTTATTTCATTTGTAATCTTGCTTTTAAGATAATAATTTGGAAAAACTAACAATCACGTCTCTGGGTGCTGATATTTCTTTTGGTTTCCTCAATCTTTGGAATCTTTCAAGAGGGTGTGAACCAAATTCTGAGATGTCCGTAATTGCCGTAAACATTTTCATATATAATTTTCAAGTTGTTGATTGGTAATGTCTTCTGAAATGCCTCTTATGCAGAGATTTTTTCTTCTTGATCTGTCTTCTAAGTAGAAGACTTTTGCTTCCAGATTTTGAATTTGAGATTTAAGTTTAGAATTTTCAGTTTGGATGTTTGCAAAATCTTGTTGGAAATTAAGAATCATATCTGCTTGTTGTGATAATGCTTTACTAAGCGTGTAACTTCGTTTTCAGCTCTAATGTATTAATTTCCAGATCATTTCTTATTTTTTTTATACAATTCATCCATCATATTGGATATTAATTCTTGTGAGACAGATACGTTCTGTGATTCTTCCTCTGGTACTGTTTTTCTTTGGAGTCTTTAGAATGTATGATTGAGCATAAAGAGTTTCTTTGAGGTGATTTTGAACTTGCTTAGGAATTAGGAGAACCAAAAATATCTATGGATTTGTTCTTATCTGGGCATTTTTTCTTTTTTGGAACCATTTTGGAAAATAAAGAATGTTTTGCTTTTTGTTTGACTTTGTTTTTGCAATCTTATTTCTATGTTGTAATACTGAATAATCTTACTATTAACCATCGTTTTTTAAATTAATTGTTTTTTCTCTCGGCTCCCCTCCTCCCCCCATTTTTTAATTACAACTTATTTCTTCTCTTTCTTTCCACTGTTATTCCTTAGTTCTCCTTTTCCTACCTAGATTTCTTTCTGAGTTTCTTTCCTTTATATCTCTCTTTACAGACTATGCCTTAAGCACTTCCTCTATCAATTCCCCCTTTAAAAAAATCAGGAATCAAAAATGTATCACTACGGCATTGGAAAAAGTCAGTGAATAGTCATTCATGAAACAGACTTTATCGGCCTTTTATCTTCTCTTATAGCTGGCAATTATGCATGCATAGCATGTTTAAACAATCTTAAGAAGTGGTTGAATTCGAATTTATCGTCCATGAGGTAATCACAATTGTAATGCTACAATTTGTGGATATATGACAGAGTTGGTTTACTTCTGTGAGGAGGAACAGGGCTCTTGTGCTGGAGGCCTTTCCCTCTCCCTTTCTCAATCAGCTCTCTGCCGTTCACTTTCGGCTTTTCCCTCCTAAGATTTTTGGCGCGTTTGCAGATGGCGGTTATTATGAAGATAACGATATTTCCCGACCTCTGCGTGTTTTGTGGTCCACTCTTCCGTTCACCTCTGCTCTCCGTCTCTCTGCTCATCTACGGTTTCTCTGTTTCCACTTGCCCCAAAATAACTGCTAATTTTAGCTGGCTTGTAGCTCCCGCAGGAGTCAGTAGAAGGGAACCAGCACCTTGACATTGCATTAGGGTTCGGGAAGCTTCCTTTAAGCAGGTCCGGAACGCCCTCAGAGGGTGTACGTACGCACTATCACGTCATCATGCCGGATGAGACATCCAAGTGAGTGCCTTTTCTAAATTTACTATGAATCGTATTTGACAATTGACCTCATTTTGCAGTTGTTTTGATTTATGCTGTATATTTACATCTTGCCTTGCACCTAGTACCTATTTAGTATAGTTTGGGAAATGCAGTTGAAAAAGTATGGTTGATGATATTTGTAAATCAGACGATTTAGCTTAGCAAACCATTTATCTATTCTGTAAGATTTATTCAAAATCCCAAAAATATCTTGACATCTACATAAACCAATATTTTGTTGTAATGAAATTTCCGTGTGTGTTCTCAATGCAATTTTCTCATACCAAGCCACAAAAATGTCATTACCTAGGTTCTCTCTAAGATCAGTTACAGTTTTCTGCATTTGTTCTATGTTCCACTGATACTGTCTTCTGCTGAGCTGTGCTTTTTGCAACTGGCAATGCAAACGTTTCAAGATAGCATTATATCTCTTCCTCTGCACCTGTTTAAATTCAGCAAAATAGAGTCATTTTTATTAAAAAGGAGAGTGACAGTAGTAAACACACAACAATTAATAACTTATGAGTAAAAACCTTCATAGGAGTGAGTTCTATGAATTTGTCAATACTACACGTTAGTAGAAAAGCACTCCTTTGTTATTTTACAAATAGAAAATATACTACTCGAAAAAATAAAGGGAACACTTAAACAATACAATGTAACTCCAAGTCAATCACACTTCTGTGAAATCAAACTGTCCACTTAGGAAGCAACACTGAGTGACAATCAATTTCACATGTTGTTGTGCAAATGGGATAGACAACAGGTGGAAATTATAGGCAATTAGCAAGACAACCCCAATAAAGGAGTGGTTCTGCAGGTGGTGACCACAGACCACTTCTCAGTTCCTATGCTTCCTGGCTGATGTTTTGGTCACTTTTGAATTCTGGCGGTGCTTTCACTCCAGTGGTAGCATGAGACGGAGTCTACAACCCATACAAGTGGCTCAGGTAGTGCAGCTCATCCAGGATGTCACATCAATGCGAGCTGTGGCAAGAAGGTTTGCTGTGTCTGTCAGCGTAGTGTCCAGAGCATGGAGGCCGTAGGAGGGCGACAACCCAACAGCAGGACCGCTCACTCCGGAGGAACAGGAGAAGCACTGCCAGAGCCCTGCAAAATTACCTCCAGCAGGCAACAAATGTTCATGTGTCTGCTCAAATGGTCAGAAACAGACTCCATGAGGGTGGTATGAGGGTCCGACATCCACAGGTGGGGTGTGTGCTTACAGCCCAACACCGTGCAGGACGTTTGGCATTTGTCAGAGAACACCAAGATTGGCAAATTCGCCACTGGCGCCCTGTGCTCTTCACAGATGAAAGCAGGTTCACACTGAGCACATGTGACAGATGTGACAGAGTCTGGAGATGCCGTGGAGAACGTTCTGCTGCCTGCAACATTCTCCAGCATGACCGTTTGGCAGTGGGTCAGTAATGGTGTGGGGTGGCATTTCTTTGGGGGGCCGCACAGCCCTCCATGTGCTTGCCAGAGGTAACCTGACTGCCAATAGGTACAGAGATAAGATCCTCAGACCCCTTGTGAGACCATATGCTGGTGCGGTTAGCCCTGGGTTCCTCCTAATGCAAGACAATGCTATACCTCATGTGGCTGGAGTGTGTCAGCAGTTCCTGTAAGACAAAGGCATTGATGCTATGGACTGGCCCGCCTGTTCCCCAGACCTGAATCCAATTGAGCATATCTGGGACATAATGTCTCACTCCATCCACCAACGTCACGTTGCACCACAGACTGTCCAGGAGTTGGCAGATGCTTTAGTCCAGGTCTGGGAGGAGATCCCTCAGGAGACCATCCGCCACCTCACCAGGAGCATGCACAGGCATTGTAGGGAGGTCATACAGGCACATGGAGGCCACACACTACTGAGCCTCATTTTGACTTGTTTTAAGGACATTACATCAATGTTGGATGAGCCTGTAGTGTGTTTTTCCACTTTAATTTTGAGTGTGACTCCAAATCCAGACCTCCATGGGTTGAAAAATTTGATTTCCATTTTTTTATTTTTGTGTGATTTTGTTGGCAGCACATTCAACTATGTAAAGAACAAAGTATTTCATAAGAATATTTAATTCATTCAGATCTAGGATGTGTTATTTTAGTGTTCCCTTTATTTTTTTGAGCAGTGTATATATTTCATATATCTTAAAGAACTACTGCAGGATAAAATCACTGTTCACAGCAGTACTTTCAAGAAGAGCACAATAATTGTCTAGTGTACCTGTGCACCATCACATTTCATGATGTCACTAGCACAAGGCATATGCAAAACCACCTCTCGGTATAAGAACAAATTTGAATATCCTATCTAGGTGCCTATTCCCTACATTCCAAAATGGTTTAGAATGGAAACAGTGTCAGTGTGGTGCCTGGCACCAACCTATACATTGCTCCCAGGGTAATCCTCATGTGGCACATTAAACAGAGCACCACAATATGCATATGACATGGCTCTGCATGCTATATACCTTCAACCTGATCTCTTCATTTAAAAATATTAACATAACATTTATTTGAAGCACAGGATGCATAGCTAGAACAAAAACATATAATATTATGAATCTAGATTTATAGTGTTCTTCTTATTCCTATTTAGATTCGGGACCCACTAAATTACATTTAAAAAAGAAGGGGGGGGGGGATTTACTTACCTTTTATCCAGCGCAGGGTCTCATTTAGCCGGCTCCTCCTTCCGCAATGTTACTTCCTGTCCTCTCCTCCAATCCAATGCTTCTCATAGAGGATGAGAAGGGCATGGATGGCAAGTGTTCTGCTTCTCCAACTGAATGTTCTCTATGAGAAGTATCGATAGGCGGTGACATGTGAGAGCTCAGCCTGACTCATTTCTCACAATGGAAATGCCTCTAAATGCTGTCAGGAAGATAGCCACTAGAGATGTGTTTAACTAAACAAATGTTTTACTTTGCAGCGTTCAAATGACAACTTGATTGAGATTAAGTAGTTAGGGTACATATAGTGTTCCTTTAAAGTAAGTATTCCTTTGAATGCAGCGTCCTTAAAATGCCACCAGTAACTAAGTAAAAGTCATTTGAGTGTTGGGATAATGTCCATAGATTTACACACAGCATCTGTACTAAATATGGCAGAATACAAAACTTCACTGCAGTGTAAAGTGTAGTATGCTGACAGGCCTCCCTCCCTGTTACCCCATTCCTGCATTTTACAATGCAGCTATTAAACTGAACCTAAAAAGCTTCTGCACAGCGAATGGAAAATACACTGCTATTTATAGTCCCTCTGCAGAGATGTCAAGCTTTGGAAAATAAATTTGTTTATTTGCACTGATGCAAATCTGTAGAAAACAGAAAGGTAGGTAGGGCTTTGTTGGTTAAATTTAGTTTTATGTTGTTTTCGAAGAGAAAATTAAATATTTATGGTTTCTCTTTTTTTTTTTTTTCATTTTATTGAATCTGTATGCCAACTGTGCAAGGTGCCTGACTTCACAACCACTCGACAAGTCCTACCTTCAGGAACCCCACTACTGAATACCAGGATTTCAAGGCTCCCACTAGTCATGCCTTCTCCAGCCAAGTAAAACCAGACAAGACAGTCAGTCATGATGTGTTCAGCTTTCTGGGCATAGTTTTCTTCGTGTACCCAAAAGCAGGACTGTATAGAACAAAGATAGGATAACGCAACGGGACTCAAAGAAATGGACTTTACCAGGAGAGTTGCTCCAGCTGTGCCTCAACATGACCCCACTTCCAGAGAAGGAGGGGCTCTGAAGATCTTCAGAAAGAGGTGATGGCAAAAAAAGCACAAATATCACCATAAGTGCCATCTGCTTGAGGGAATCCTTAGGACTTGATACCACTGTGCTATTTTCAGCGTCATACAAATAAAACCAAAACAAAAAGGTGCATAAAAAACCCAGCCATGACATACAAAATAAATGAACACACTTGAATGTACACTGTAGATAAACATGCACATAAATTGAAATGAGAGAGTGGATGTTCAGTAGGAGTAGGAGTATATCATCTTGTACTGTCCAAAGTAGAGACATTAGGGAAAACTAAGCAAGCGGAAGGGAGTTTGACATATCTGCCCCCTAAACCCAGAAAAAAATAATTGGAAACACAAAAGGATATACAACACTTGCTAGCATGATTTACTGCTTGTTTTCCTTTTGTTTTAGTTTTTTATAATTCTTTATCAATGTAGAAAGCCATCAGCAAGGTTTCAAAAATGGTTTGCTACCATTACAAAAAGAACCCATACCATTTGCATATCAGTCTCATCCCACCCGAAAGTGCAGTCCAGATCCCTCTGCACAAGAGAGACAGCAATCCCAGACTATTGTTTCAGCCTCCTTTGGACGTTGTCAGCAAACTATAGCTGATACCCCATCTAGGCTAAGTGAGTATAGGGTCCTTTTAACTTAGGGAGAAGTAAATAAAGGAAGTGAATTAGAGTATTACAGTTCCCAAGTTGTTCTACGCTGAGATGATGGGCAGGCTGCTGGGCTAAGTCAGTAAGAAAGCAGAACAGAGTAGCTCTGTAATTACTTACACCAGGTATGCAAAATACGGATACAAAATCCACTGTTGTATGTACACTAGTCAGCCACAATATGGAAATCACCTGCCTAATATCATGTAGATCTCCCTCGTGCTGCCAAAACAGCTCTGATGAATTGAAGCATGGACTCCACAAAACCGTTGAAAGTATTCTGTGGTGTCTGGCACCAATACATGAACAGTATATCTTTTAAGTCCTGAAAGCTGTGAGTTAAAGGACCACTATAGTGCCAGGTAAACATACTCGTTATCCTGGCACTATAGGGTCTCTAGGTTCCCCCCACCCTTAGGGTCCCCCTCCCGCCGGGCTCTAGGGTGAGGAAGGGGGTTAAACACTCACCTTTTCTCCACCGCAGGGCTCCTTTGGCGGTGGGGACTCTCCGCCTCCTTTCCCCGTCATCGGCTGAATGCGCATGCACGGCAAGAGCCGCGCGCCTTCAGCCAGTCCATAGGAAAGCATTCTCATCGCTTTCCTATGGACGCTGGCATCTTCTCACTGTGAAAATCAAGGTGAGAAGCGCGAAGCGCCTCTAATGGCTGTCAATGAGACAGCCACTAGAGGCTGGATTAACCCATAGGCAAACATAGCAGTTTCTCTGAAACTGCTATGTTTACAGCAGAAAGGGTTAATCCTAGATGGACCTGGCACCCAGACCACTTCATTAAGCTGAAGTGGTCTGGGTGCCTATAGTGGTCCTTTACAGACTCCATGAATTAGATTTTTTGTACCAGCATGTTGTCGAAAAATGTTAAAATAATTTTACTCAGCACATCCGACAGACGCTCAAACAGATTGAGATCTGAGGAATTTGGAGGCGAGGGTAACACCTTGAACCCTTTGTCATGTTCCTAAAACCATTCCTGAACATTTTTTGCAGTATGCCTGAAACTTGAGTGTTTTTATTGTAAGATATCAGGCCTGTTTCACCAATACTAATGGTAAAAGTGGTATTGGGATGATGACAAAATTGAGACTACAGAGACATCTTTGACAGTTCACCCATTAACATGTCAGAAAATAGACATGTTCGTACGAATTTCATGCCATTTGGACATTCGGATGCTCACGAATTTCCAAAGTGACGAAATTCGGAAGTGCTGAGGCTCTGAAGTGATTTTGATTTCTGAAAACTGGCAAAATAAGAGAGAGGGAGGGACAATTATGTGAATGATAACAAGAATCTTGACCAATAAGCTAATTCCTTTTGTGCAATGTAATGCTTGCTTGCCCAATCCGGTTTCACTATTCCCTTCCCAATGCTTGATGTTAGAGGACAGCCAATTACTGGTGATTTTGTCACTAACACTTGGCCGATAAAGGAACACAGAGTCATAGAGGTGGGATAGTATATAAATCAGCCTGTCAGGGTGTTGGCTTGCATTCATATGACCAGACTAGTTGTGAAAGCACAAGAGACTGAGAGAGATAAATTACATTACATTTATTGTACTTTACTTGTTGCAATCTTGGGAAGCCACATTGATTTTTAGTGTGTGTTCCAGGGAGAAAGAGAGAGAACGTTTTGTCTTTTTTTTCTTCTGCATTTTGTTTCTTTTTTTTTTAAGAAGGGGGGTGAGAGAGTGTGTGGCTATGCAGGCAAGGTAGTCTGATTGCCAGGGTGTGTCTCTGCTGCACTGTGACTTTGCTACAGTAAATAATGTTGTGTTTTTCAGTTTTATGTGATTTAATTTAAATAAAACTTTAATAAAATAAAAGAAACCATAACGGATCATCCACGTCCTCCTAACATTCTCCCCTCTCTCACGCAATCTCACTTGCTTGTTCACACACAAATTGCTTTCTCTCTGCTCTCACACTCTGTTCACTCTCTGCTCGTAAACTCTCCACAACGATGGTGTCACAGGGGTAGGATTATATAGTGTGCAGAAGTGTTGCATGCTGGTAGTGCTCCCTGATTGGCTGCACTATCTGTGCAGTGAAAATATAATTTTGTAAATTGTATATATACACTAAACTAACACTACTAATTATTAACTAAATCCAGATCACTTCTTTAAGATTAAGTGGTCTGGGTGCTGCTGTGGTCCACTTTGCAATGTAAAAACATTGCTGTTTAACCCCTTAAGGACACATGACATGTGTGACATGTCATGATTCCCTTTTATTCCAGAAGTTTGGTCCTTAAGGGGTAAGGAAAAAAAAACATAAATGTTTATTTTTCAAAACAACAGAGATTCTGAACTGCCGAACGCCTGAAATGAATGACATGTCGAATGCCCAAATGCCGCGTGCCCAAATGCCGCGTGCCCGAATGCCGAATGTCCAAACAGAATGCCATTCGGCAGTTCTAAAGTGCCGAACCGAACGACATTAGTCCGAATTGCCAAAGCAGACAATTATTTTTACTAACCCGAATTTCAGAACAGAACCGAACCAAATTATTTGCCCAAGCACAACCCTATCAGTAAATATTTGATGTGAGATTGTAATTTCACTAACAGATTGGGTTTTTAATGCTTACTACTTTAACAGGAAATACATTGATACATAATTAACTATAATGTCCATACTTGCCTCGATTTCTTTCTTAAGTGCAGCATGTGTTGCAGTTTCTTTCTCATATAACTCACGTTTTGCAGTAATCAACTGTTTTATTTCTTTTAGTTTCTCATTTAATTCTTCCGTTTCTTCCTGTTAAAAACGATGCCAGATTATTTTCTTAATATGGTGAAAATTTTAAACTAAATCTCCATAACATGCTAAATGAATGTTATCTGTCCATGCAATATACCAGGTATCAGAGACATCTTGAGTCTTTAAGCAAAATTATGCCCCGTGCCACTTGACAGACATAAAGACAGATACACACATACACAATACATATACGAGTGTGTATTAGCCCTCTGAGTAACAGTGTGCAAAGCCATCCATTGTACTTAACCCTGTCTTTCAATTAGTTAATCCAATGTTACATACATTGTTTATAAACTGTAACTGTATATACAGTATTCGTAAAAGATTGCATATGTATTTGAAAAGTAATGTGTACATACAGTGCCAACTCGTGCATATTTGCATATATAGAGCCAACATGTATGCATTTGTGTGAAAAGCCAGTATGTGTAAATGCAAAGCTGCATTTGAGAGAAGTCCAAATATGTATACAAAGTGGTCTACTTATGTGTAGTTTCAGAATGCATTTGTGTATACTATTATAATTGATGTGTGTAGTGTTTGAGTGTGTGAATGCAAAAACATATTGGAGTATGTCAATGTGTGTGAATGCAAGTGTTTATTCATTAGTATTGTCACTGTGTTTGAATACAACATTCTGTTACTAATAAGAACAGGTGTGAGCAAATGAAAAGATGAATCTGTGCAGAAGGTTAGTGAGGTAAATGCAAAGGTATATTTGCGTATAATGCTCATGTGTAAGCACAGCTGAATGTTTGAGTGTGATAATGCAAGTGTGCATTTGCGTGGACTGTGTGTGGGAATGCAGGAGTATCAGTAATTAATCAGGGAATTCAACATTAACAGGCCATGACAGATGCATTGTAAACATTTGTTAACTGGTTTTCCACCTAGGCTACTGAGGTGTCCACAATTTGAAATTTCCAGGTGTGGAATGGTGTGTGGTGTTTGACTGTCATTAGGACTTTGCATTGATAAAGGGCTAGAGCCCAAATGTTTCTTTGTTGTGTCCTTCAATAAATGTTGGAAACACACTGATGTGCACAAAGCATCTGTTGGCGCAGACCTCAAATGGGTACTCCAAGCAACATAACCACAACGAGCTGTTGTAATGATTACGGTGCTAGGAAACTATAGATGCAAGTCTTCCATTTTCATCAAACCATATGGATTCCCTAGCATCTAAACCTTACCTCCACAACGTCCCACAATGATGCATGATTTTCAGTTGCTTGTTATTTGCCCTAGTGTTTGTACATCGTGAGTATTTCAACTACTATGAATTGCTATTGCAGGCGGATCAACACAGGAAAACTTCAAACATGTACAAACAATTGATCAGTTAATGAGGAAGTGAAATTTCCCTGAAGTGATTTTGCAATCAGAGGGAGACATCGTTGCGTGCTATGGAAACCATTTTCTTTTTTTTACATTTAAATTTAAAAAAAATAAAAAAATTTAAACAACCTCTTTGAATCTGCTTTCACAAATACTCGAGGGGACTGTATCCACAGTTCTTAGTAAGATAACCTTTGTAGTGGATATGGCGCTCGGAGTTTACTTCTATGTATTTATCACAAGAACACTATTAAGAAGTTTCAAAAACAAAACTAGTATCAGCCAAATGTTTAGGAAAATATAATGTTAGAATAATGACAGCATGCTGAATTCTTCCTCAGTGCTAATCCTGACCACAGACATGACAGTAGTACAAAGTGGTTACAAAAAAAAGGAAGTCTCACTGTAGGAGATTCCAGAAGACACCAAAAATGAATGAATACTCGAGGCAAGAAAAGAACTTACAAAATCGAAACAGATAATCTGTGTTATGCAAAGCAGAAAAGTATAACCTGGCAATCCACTGTAAAATGACAGAAACTAGTCAAATATAAACCAAAATAAAAAATACAGAAAATGCAAAATCACAAGATTGCGATTAGTTGGAAAATTTAATTTGTTTGTTGGTGGACAAAGAAGTAAGCAAAAGTAAAAGGGTTTTCTATATCTAAAGAAGAAAAAAAGGCTGAAAGGAGTATTTCCAAGGAAAAAATTATTGATCAATATAAAGACTCCACAGACACTCATAGGCTAAAAATACAACAAAAATTACCCAAAATGGCAAACAAGTCTGCATCTGTTTGGTTGACAATGGGAAAACTCTATTAAAATTATAGTTGTGTGGAAAGATATTGATGCAGTTTGAGAAGTTGTGAATGCATAAAGTTCTATAAATAATGTAGAGATTTAGCACCATAATGAGCAGATATGTTGTGTTCCTTATAATAAAACATAGAAAGAGATCTTATTGTTATCTTTAGATTTTAAATTCCTTGCTCCTTACAAAGGAAAAGTAAAGACAAAGTCAATTCTACTAAAAGGCTGCAGAGCCGACTGCCATAGCAACCATTGGGGCTGGGAGAGCCATGTCTGGGTGACGGGTGTAATGGGGTTGAACAAATCTCCCATCTCTTGTAGGTCACTCTTTGTAGCAATGACTTTGCGGAGAATCTTCTTTATACTCTAACCGGACTATTCACTGTGACTGGAGGGGGCAGGTAATGAGCAGCAAGCAGCATCCTTTTAGCCCCGGTAAGGAAGATGCTTTCTCTACAATAGAGGGGTAGGTGGCACAAAGAGAACTAAGTGACACATGGGGGGAGGTAAGAGAAACAAGAGTGAGGAATACAAGCCATGGGGGGGAGGGAGAGAGACACAGGGAGTGAGGCTGAAGGGAGATAAGAGACTCAGTGGAGTGTAGCGGTACTTACCCTTTCCAGGGGCCGGCCGGGGTCCTCTGTTTAAGCCGCGCGCGGTCCTGCTGCTGCACGAGCCGCGCGCGGCTCATCCAACGGCTGTAACAGGAAGGCGGGCAATGACCGCGAGAAGCGGTCACGTGTCCCGTCTGACTCTAAGAGCACGCCGTGGGTCTCGGGCGCACTCTTAAAGGGACCGTGGGAGCCTAAATTGGCAAAGGCCTCCCATTGGTCCCTGTCATGCCACACTCCCCAAACACTTACCTTTTGGGGACGTGGATATGACAGGGGCCAATCAAAATAGATGTTAAGGTATATATGCTCACCTTTTTCCCTTAGTTCCTTGCCCTATTGTGGTTTCTGTTACAGTTCCCTTTAGCGCTTGTTGTGTTCAGTTGTGTTCCTTCATACTTGACCTTGGCTTTGTTTCTGACAACGTTATCTCTTTATCCTTATCTGTTCTGTTTGCCGGCTTGCTGTTTACTGTGTACCAGACCCCGGCTAGTCCTAGTTTATGCTGTCTCTTTGTGCCCTTGACCTCGGATCGCTCCTGACTCTGTACTCCTCTCATATACGTCAAGTCCGGCCATTCTAAGTTCCGGTAGACGTATCTCCCCTCTGTGTTGTCTTCTATTGAGTTGAATCCTGCGTGTTGGGGTATATTTTCGTTACATTACGATAGGGCCATGGACCCCGCAGATTTAGCTCAGCAGATGGCTTCTCATGAGGCTAGATTTGTAGAGCAGGCCCTCCAGACGCTCTTATCTAGAACTATTCCAGCAACCACACCTAACCCCTTCCTACACCTCTTCTTCCTGAAGTATCTACTTTGCCTAATACTTCAGCCCATTTAACACCTCCTAGGTATGGAGGGGACTCTAAGACATGCAGAGGTTTCATTAATCAAATAGAATTCCACGTTGAGATGTATCCACGTTCCTTTCCCACAGATAGGTCTAAAGTGGGGTTCCTTATGCACCAACTTACCGATAAAGCACTTGAGTGGGCAAATCCTATTTGGGAGGCTATGGTGCATAATTTCAATAGTTTCCTTACAGCTTTTCGTAGAACTTTTGACACAACTAAAAGGTCAAAGAACGCCGCCAGAACATTAATGAGAATTAAACAAGGTTCTAGGTTTGTTGCAGACTATGCCATTGTCAGGATCGGGACAGGGATCCAACACGCAGAGTACAAACAGTAGCCAGATACGTATACCGGACCTTAGAATGGCCGGACTAACGTAAGTAGTACAGTATAGAATGGTCAAAGACAAGCCGAGGTCGAGGGTAACAGAAGACAGGTAAGCGAGAGACAAGCCGAATCAAGGGTAACAGAGATAAGCAGAGTAAGGTAAACAAGCCGGGTCAAAACCAAAAGGGATAATAGAATACACAAGCACTGAGTGACTAGAACAAGCTAGAACCACGACAGGGCAATGAGCTAATGAAAGAAGCTCTGTTAAATACCCTGTTCAGAGCAGTAACCACGCCTCCAAGGCGTCCTGATTGGTCCTGCAGCCATTGACTGACAGGTTGTTCTGGGGGAGTGTCCTGATGACTACTTCCTGCCTAGATGCTGTAAAAGGCAGTCACTCCCTCGCGGCCGGCCTAGCATGACCGGATAGACCGCGGGGAAGGGAGCCATCAGACCGTCTGGATGGAGGAACAGCTAAGTCTCTACCTCTTTCGGAGGTAGAGACCACAGGTACCCTGACAGTACCCCCCCTCTCAGATACGCCCACCGGGCGGAATGAACCGGGACGAGATGGGAAGCGAGAGTGATACGCCCTGCGGAGACGGGGAGCATGAACATCCTCCTGAGGTACCCAACTCCTCTCCTCAGGACCATATCCCTTCCAATCAACCAGATATTGTACTCTCCCCCGGGAGATTTGAGAATCAATAATCGAGTTAACCTCATACTCCTCCTGACCCTCCACCTGAACGGGGCGAGGAGGGGCTATTGTGGAGGAAAATCTGTTACATATGAGTGGTTTCAGCAATGAAACGTGAAACGAGTTCGGGATGCGTAAGGTATTAGGAAGAGCTAAACGATACGCAACTGGATTGATACGGGTCAGCATCCTGTAGGGTCCAATATAACGAGGAGCGAACTTCATGGAGGGCACTTTTAAACGGATGTTCCTCGTGCTCAGCCATACCCTATCACCTGGAACAAAGACCGGAGCCGCCCTTCTACGTTTATCAGCGTGTTTCTTGACCAACATAGAGTTGTGCACAAGGATTTGTCGAGTTTGATCCCACAACTTCCTCAAATTGGCAACATGAACATCAACCGACGGCACCCCCTGGGAAGGGGAATCCGAAGGAAGAATAGACGGATGAAAACCATAATTCATGAAGAAGGGGCTTGAATGAGTAGAATCGCAAACGAGATTGTTGTGTGCAAACTCCGCCCAAGGAATCAAACCGACCCAATCATCCTGGTGTTCAGAAACAAAGCATCGTAAATATTGTTCGATTTTCTGGTTGGTACGTTCAGCAGCTCCGTTAGACTGAGGATGATAGGCAGAAGAAAAGTTTAATTTAATACCAAGTTGAGAGCAGAAGGACCTCCAAAAGCGGGAAACAAATTGGGAGCCTCTGTCCGATACAATTTGAGAGGGTATCCCATGTAGGCGAAAAATCTCCTTAGCGAATATCTCTGCCAATTCGGGAGAAGACGGGAGTTTAGGCAGGGGAATGAAGTGTGCCATCTTAGTAAACCTGTCAACCACAGTGAGGATAACAGTCTGTCTTTTAGAGATAGGTAGATCGACAATAAAGTCCATGGCCAAACAGGACCATGGTTTTTCTGGAACCTCCAAGGGGTGCAGGAATCCACATGGAAGCGTATGGGGTTGTTTGGTTTTAGTACAAACTTCACATGCAGTGATGAACTCCTCAATATCCCTCCGTAAAGCAGGCCACCAGAAGTCCTTAGAGATCAACGCGTAAGTTTTGCGAATACCAGGATGTCCCGCCATCTTGCTATTATGTAAACACTGTAAAAGTTCCAGTTGAAGAGCAGGAGGAACGAAATGACGGCCCGCAGGAGTCTGTTTAGGTGCTAGATGTTGCAACTTAATGATCTCGGCCAGTAATGGAGAATGAATCCTGAGATTCGTATTAGCAATGATATTGCATTTCGGAACTATAGAAGAAAGAACTGGTTCAGGTACAGTAGAAGGTTCATATTGGCGAGATAATGCATCGGCTTTAGAGTTTTTAGAACCAGGTCTGTAAGTCAGTACATAATTGAAGTGAGTCAGGAATAAGGACCAACGAGCTTGTCTAGAGGATAAGCGCTTAGCCTCCCCAATATAGGACAAGTTTTTGTGGTCCGTCAAAATCGTAATAGGGTGTAGGGTCCCCTCCAACAAATGTCTCCACTCCTTTAAGGCTTTAATGACTGCTAACAGTTCCCTTTCCCCGATGTCATATCTGCTCTCAGGCCCAGAAAATTTCTTAGAGAAAAAACCACAAGGGTGTAACGGATTATCCACCCCTAACCTTTGAGACAGAACAGCCCCAACTGCTGTCTCAGAGGCATCGACCTCGAGCAAGAAAGGCAGAGTCGTATCAGGATGGACTAGAATGGGAGCCGAGGCAAAAAGTTCCTTGAGAGTCTTGAAAGCACCAAGAGCTTCCTTAGACCAGAACTTAGTATCAGCCCCTTGTTTGGTCATATTGGTAATAGGCGCAATGATAGAGGAGTATCCTTTAATGAAGCGCCTATAGTAGTTGGAAAAACCAATAAACCTTTGGATAGCCTTGAGTCCTTTGGGCAAGGGCCAGTCTAAAATAGATTGGAGTTTTACAGGATCCATTTTAAAACCCTCCCCAGAAATCACGTATCCAAGAAAGTCTACTTGAGACTGATCAAAACTGCACTTTTCCAATTTGCAATATAGACCATGTTGCAGCAGCTTGTGTAATACCTTTCTGACCTGTCTATGGTGAGTCTCAATCTCCTTAGAGTGTATTAGTATGTCGTCCAGGTAAACAATAACACAATCATGCTGAAACTCCCTAAGTACCTCATTAATCAAATCTTGAAATACTGCAGGAGCATTGCATAGTCCAAATGGCATAACAGTGTATTCGTAATGGCCATACCGGGTATTGAATGCCGTCATCCACTCGTGACCTTGCTGGATTCTCACCAAATTGTAAGCCCCTCTGAGATCTAACTTGGTGAAGATTTTGGAGCCCTTAAGATGATCAAATAACTCGGTAATCAGTGGGATAGGATAGGCATTTCTGACAGTTATTTTATTCAAGCCTCGGTAATCGATACAAGGTCTCAGCGTGCCATCCTTCTTCTTAATGAAAAAGAACCCAGCCCCGGCCGGAGAAGAAGACCTCCTGATGAATCCCTTTTCTAAATTCTCCCGAATATACTCCTCTAGAACCGAGTTTTCCTGAACAGACAAAGGATATACATGGCCCCTCGGAGGCATAGTGCCGGGTAGCAGCTTAATCTTACAGTCAAATGACCTGTGTGGAGGCAAAGAATCGGCATTCTTCTTGTCAAACACTGCCCTTAAGTCTAGGTAAAGGTCTGGTATTTGTCTTTCTGTGGACTGAGTAGGATTCTCCGGTATGTTAATATTAGCTAATGGAGAAACCTTGCACAAACACCGATCCTGGCAGCCCTGGCCCCACGAGAGTATCTCTCCTAACTCCCAATCGATAATAGGGTTATGTTTTTTCAACCATGGGTACCCCAGAACTATGGGAACGGAAAGAGACGAAATGAGCAGAAGAGATAAATTCTCCACGTGTAGGATACCAACATTTAAATCAATGGGTACGGTCTCACGAAAGATAACAGGGTCTAGTAGTGGTCTACCATCTATGGCCTCAACGGCCAAAGGTGTCTCCCTTAGCTGGGATGGAAAATTGTTCTTACTAGCAAAGGCTTGGTCGATAAAATTCTCAGCAGCACCGGAATCTATCAATGCCATAGCCCTTACTACTTCCTTCCCCCAAGTTAAGGAAACTGGTAGCAGAAGCCTGTGATCCTTATAATTAGGAGTAGAGGACAAAATAGAAACACCCAAGGCCTGTCCTCTAGAGGGACTTAGGTGCGAGCGTTTCCCGGGCGGTTAGAACAGTTCGAGAGTAAATGACCCTTGGCTCCACAATACATACACAAACCCTCTCTTCTCCTGTGCTGTCTTTCCTCCTCAGAGAGGCGGGTATACCCTATCTGCATAGGTTCAGTAAGCAAAGATAGACTTGGAAAAGCAGGAGCTAACCTAAAAGAAGGTCTCTGGTTCCTCTCTCGAGTGTTCTGTCTCTCTCTTAGACGTTCATCTATACGAGAGATGAATGAAATTAAATCCTCTAAATTCTCAGGGAGTTCTCTGGTAGCAACCTCATCAAGGATTACATCAGATAGGCCATTCAAAAATACATCCATATACGCCTGCTCATTCCACTTGATTTCTGCCGCCAGAGACCTGAACTCTAGTGCATAATCCACCAGTGTTCGGTTCTCCTGTCTCAGGCGCAACAGTAATCTGGCTGCATTAACCTTTCTACCTGGAGGGTCAAATGTTCTTCTAAAAGCAGCTACAAATGCGTTATAGTTATAAACTAATGGGTTATCGTTCTCCCATAGTGGGTTGGCCCATCTCAGAGCTTTCTCAATGAGTAGGGTGATAATAAATCCTACTTTTGCCCTATCTGTAGGATAAGAGCGAGGTTGCAATTCAAAGTGGATACTAATTTGGTTTAAAAAACCACGACACTTCTCAGGAGCCCCACCATAGCGTACTGGGGGGGTAATGCGAGAAGAAGCACCCACTGTGGTTACCTCTAGACCTGAACAGACAGGAGAAACAGGGGTATTACGTATCTCCTCTGGTGGGTTATTGGCACAAGCTAATAGAGCCTGTAGCGCAAGCGCCATCTGATCCATTCTGTGATCCATGGCTTCAAACCTAGGATCAGGAGCAGCCAGCTGACTGTTTGTACTTGCAGGATCCATTGGCCCTGTCGTAATGTCAGGATCGGGACAGGGATCCAACACGCAGAGTACAAACAGTAGCCAGATACGTATACCGGACCTTAGAATGGCCAGACTAACGTAAGTAGTACAGTATAGAATGGTCAAAGACAAGCCGAGGTCGAGGGTAACAGAAGACAGGTAAGCGAGAGACAAGCCGAATCAAGGGTAACAGAGATAAGCAGAGTAAGGTAAACAAGCCGGGTCAAAACCAAAAGGGATAATAGAATACACAAGCACTGAGTGACTAGAACAAGCTAGAACCACGACAGGGCAATGAGCTAATGAAAGAAGCTCTGTTAAATACCCTGTTCAGAGCAGTAACCACGCCTCCAAGGCGTCCTGATTGGTCCTGCAGCCATTGACTGACAGGTTGTTCTGGGGGAGTGTCCTGATGACTACTTCCTGCCTAGATGCTGTAAAAGGCAGTCACTCCCTCGCGGCCGGCCTAGCATGACCGGATAGACCGCGGGGAAGGGAGCCATCAGACCGTCTGGATGGAGGAACAGCTAAGTCTCTACCTCTTTCGGAGGTAGAGACCACAGGTACCCTGACAGCAATTCAGTTTCGCACCCTTGCTTCACAGGTAGATTGGACCACTAATGGGTTAAATACTGCATTCATGGAAGGTTTATCTGACACTATATTGGATGAGGTATCATCTAGGGAGCTTCCTATTGCATTAGAGGACCTTATTGACTACCTCATTGATATAGATAATAGGATTCGTGACAGGCTCTATACTAAAAACAGGAATAGACGTTTGGTTAAACCTATTAACCCCAGAGTTGATAAACCTGAGAGTGTTAAAGTATCTGAGGAGGAACCCATGCAATTAGGGGTTGCCAAACTCTCTGATACTGAAAAATTGCATAGGAGAAGGGACGGACTCTGCCTATACTGTGGTAGGAGAGACCATATGATAAAAGAATGTCCCGTGCTTCCGGAAAACTCTCGCACCTTAGACCTTATAGGGGACTGGCCTTGGGTGTGATATCTAAGTCTCCTAAATTGCCTCCTAACCGCTTGCTTCTCCCTGTTTCTTTGCATATGGGAGAGAGTTGCATAGCTGAGCACATACAAGCCCTGGTTGACTCCGGGGCAGCTGATAATTTCATAGACTCTGGTTTTGTTAAGAAAAACAACATTCCCATCAGAGAGAAGGAGATACCCTTGGTCGTTGAGGCCATAGATGGTAGACCATTAAGTTCTCCAGTTGTTACTCATGAAACTGTACCGTTACACATGTATACAGGGGTTTTACACTTTTAAACCATTCGGTTCCAGGTCATCACCTCTCCCTCTTCTCACGTCGTGTTAGGGTACCCATGGTTACGTACTCACAATCCCATTTTCGACTGGGAGTCAGGGCAAATAAAATCATGGAGCAAAGCCTGCCACGAGTCTTGTACTATTGAAGTCACTCCTTTGAATTCTATTATGTTCCTACTACTCCTCCTTTGTCTACTGTTATACCCCCCTTAGTACTTATTTCTCAAGACTGTCTTCGATAAAAGGGAGGCTGACAAATTACCGCCTCACAGACCCTACGATTGTGCTATCGATTTATTGCCTGGCACTATACCTCCAAAGGGCAGGGTGTACCCTTTATCTGTTCAAGAAAACGGTGTCATGGAAGAGTATATTAAGGAATCACTAGAAAATGGGTTTATTAGGAGATCCTCTTCTCCGGCTGGAGCGGGGTTCTTCTTTGAACCGAAGAAAGAAGGTGATTTAAGACCGTGTATCGATTATAGAGGTCTAAATAAAATCACCATCAAAACTGCATACCCTATACCTTTAATCACAGAATTATTTGACAGGCTCAAACATGCTACTGTATTCACTAAATTGGATCTTAGAGGTGCATACAATTTAATACGTATTAAGAAAGACCACGAATGGAAGACGGCATTCAACACTAGATCTGGCCATTACGAGTATACTGTTATGCCATTTGGTCTATGTAATGCCCCAGCAGTGTTTCTTGCTAATGGTCTTTATTGTAAACTGGAAAAATGTCTATTTGACCAATCTGAAGTCCAGTTTTTGGGGTATTTGATTTCCGCTAAAGGTTTTTCGTATGGATCCCCAGAAGCTTTCTGCTGTCATAGAATGGCCTCTACCACCAGGTTTGAAAGCCATTCAGGGTTTTCTTGGTTTCTCTAACTATTATAGACGCTTTATTAAAGGTTTTTCCTCTATTGTAGCGCCTATCACCCGTATGACAAAAAAGGATGGCAATACTCGTGTCTGGTCTCCCGAGGAACTTCAGGCTTTTGAATTTCTTAAAACTTTGTTCGCCTCTGCAACTATTTTACAGCATCCTGTCCCCTCACTGCCCTATATTCTTGAAGTTGATGCTTCCGATATCGGGGTAGGTGCTGTCTTATCCCAAAGAGAATTGCCTGAAAAGCCATTGCATCCTTGTGGCTTCTTTTCCAAACAAATGTCCAAAGCAGAAACGAATTATGATGTAGGTAATCGCGAACTCCTTGCTATTATTTTAGCACTTAAAGAATGGAGACATTTGTTAGAAGGAACTAAGGATCCCATCCTCATATTTACGGATCACAAGAACCAATCCTACCTTAGTGAGGCTAAAAGATTGTCTTCTAGGCAGGCTAGGTGGTCTCTGATTTTGTCTCATTTCAATTATATTATCACCTATAGGCCAGGTGATCGCAACACTAAAGCAGACGCTCTGTCCAGACAGTTCGAAACTGCTGACAAACAGGAGATTGATGTTACTCCTGTCATTCCCCGAGACAGGATAATAGCTACTACTATTTTGTCTATTTCCTCGTCCCTCTTGCAGGCCATACAAGCGAAACAAAGCATGGCACCTAGCGAGAGGCCTACTGATAAACTGTTCGTTGATGTTCCCGAGAGACAGGATATTCTCTCGTTGTATCATGACACTAAGACTGCTGGTCATCCTGGTATTTCCAAAACGGTGTCAGCTGTTTCTCTGTATTTTTGGTGGGATTCCTTACGCAAGGATGTCACCGACTATATAGGTGCTTGTACTACTTGTGCCTGTATGAAATCTTCTTGTAGAGTTCCTTGTGGGCTGTTGCATCCATTACCCGTTCCCGAGAGACCTTGGTCTAACCTGTCCATGGATTTTATTGTTGAATTACCCCCTTCAAATGGTAACACAGTTATCCTAATGATAGTAGATCGGTTTTCCAACATGGCTCACTTTGTGTCTCTTCGCAAGCTGCCCACGTCTAGGGAACTGGCACTTATCTTCACTAGAGAGGTGTTTCGGTTGCATGGCATTCCCGTATCTAATGTGTCCGATAGGGGTAGCCAATTTATTTCCAGGTTCTGGTAAGCCTTTTGTTCGGAAATGGGTATTTCTCTCTCATTTTCTTCCGCCTACCACCCCCAGTCTAATGGAGCTGCTGAACGTGCCAATCAATCTCTGGAGCAGTACCTTCGTTGTTTCGTATCCCACCATCAGAACAATTGGGCTGACCTTCTTCCTTGGGCTGAGTTTGCTCGGAATAACGCTACTCATGATTCTTCCGGCAAAAGTCCTTTTTACGTTGTCTATGGCCAGCATCCCATTGTTCTTCCGGCTGCTTTCTCCTCACAGGGCATGCCAGTTCTGGATGAGCATTTGGCTGGTTTGCGTAATACTTGGGAGCAGGTTCAGCGTTCTTTGGTGGATTCCGCCAGAAGGTGCAGGCTGACAAACATCGCAGGGCGGCTCCTTCTTATGTCGTGGGGGACAGGGTTTTGCTTTTACATTATTCAGTTTCCATTTGCTCTGTCAAGAGAAAGGAATATAGATTAAATATGTAAGTTAATACAATCAAAATGGCAAGATTACAGCTAAAAAATTGATTTGGAAAAATTATCCATTTCAACTCGTCACAGCTGAATTCTGAATTTAGGGAATAAGCTTAAGTATGTGTTTGTATAGTAGTGATAGTCTTAGAGGCCTGGAGTTTGTAAAGCCTTTTATAAAAAGTGACAAATGAAAAACTGGTTAATAAAATCATGCAAGGCAATATTCATAGATACAGCCATGTGCATGTATAAATGGGAAATAGCTATATATTAAGTGCAAGTCACTATTCTAGAGAATATACTGGTATTTCCATTAATATAGGAATGTAATAACAACGCACTGTAGTAGTTATGTTGGCAGGAGGAACTTGGCCCGTTTCCCTAGGAATAATGCAAACGGCTTGCACCCTTAAAGGACCACTCTAGGCACCCAGACCACTTCAGCTTAATGAAGTGGTCTGGGTGCCAGGTCCAGCTAGGGTTAACCCATTTTTTTTATAAACATAGCAGTTTCAGAGAAAAGGTAAGTTTTAACCCTTTTCCCCTTTCCAGAGCCGGGCGCGGGAGGGGGTCCCTGAGGGTGGGGGCACCCTCAGGGCACTCTAGTGCCAGGAAAACGAGTATGTTTTCCTGGCACTAGAGTGGTCCTTTAACTAGATTCCCTGGTGGTTCAGTGACATGCTTCAGCTTTTGCAGATCCTCAGACGCTAGGGCCATCGCCATTCATTGGCTGAGAGCTTCAGCTCACTGCTATCAGCCAATACCGCACATTCTGTACAGTGAAAGCTGCACAGAATAGATATTAACCAGCCTGAAACTCTTGCCACTATGGATATAGGAAACCTCTGAGTGTAGTATTTGAACTACTGAAATTAATTTTTCCAGTATAGGTAAAATAGGTGCTCACCTTTCTTACAGCCTCTTGATAACTGGCTCTAAGTATGCAGGTACTGTGTCAAGTTATAGGCTGACACCACCTCTCTGGGATCAGGATGCAGTATGGAGGTAAGGATAAATTAGGTTTTTAAAAGGATTTATTTCCAAATAGATTAAAATTACAAAACTATAAAATACAATAAAAACAAACAAACAAACAAGCCGTCGTTTCGGCTTTCTCAATCGGTAATGCTCCATATTCTGCTGTCCGTCCTGAAATACGTTTAAATCTGTGACGTGTGCTGCGTCCAGTCGCTATGCACTTTCCCAGGTGTCTCGCATTATAGTATAAGCCTCTCAGGTGGTTTCCTATTTGGAGAGGGAACGAGCGTCTTGATATCAGATATTCCTTCATTTCCGGTCACCTCCAAACTACTGTACCCTGGATGCACTTTGTATTTAGCAGATCCCACGTCACTTCTGCCCACCGCTCTCGTGGCGAACTGCCATTCCCATAGTGCACCTGGTGTGTTTGGATGTATTCTGGATTCGTTCAAGTCCCATATAATTATGCTCATAAATAAAAACAGGAAATAAAGATCTTTGTGTATCATATGTTCATTGGTATAGTGAATTTCAATGATGTACATTTATGTTATATTATTATAAATTTGTTTTTGTTGAATTAAATATATTAAGATATGAAAGAATATACTTCATTACAGTGATCATACATGTTTTATATACATTATACTTACAAATCCATATATATTAATATATACACATAAAATACATTTGTAATAAACTTTATTAAAACTCATCATGTTAAAATCATATAGCTAAAAAGAAGATAAAAAGAATATCCTCCCCTCTCCAGTACATGTACAACTTGTAGGTAACCAGTCTGTCACTTTACTGAGAGGGTAGTGGATGCATGGAATAGCCTTCCAGCTGAAGTGGTAAAGGTTAACACAGTAAAGGAGTTTAAGCATGCGTGGGATAGGCATAAGGCTATCCTAACTATAAGATAAGGCAAGGGACTAATGAAAGTATTTAGAAAATTGGGCAGACTAGATGGGCCGAATGGTTCTTATCTGCCGTCACATTCTATGTTTCTATGTTAAAAGGGACAATCCAGGCACCCAGACCACTTCTGCCCATTGGAGTGGTCTGGGTGCCAACTCCCACCACCCTTAACCCTGCAAGTATAATTATTGCAGTTTTTATAAACTGCAATAATTACCTTGCAGGGCTTAGTCCTCCTCTAGTGGCTGTCTATCTACTGTCTGTCTATACATGAGGACCTCCAGCATCGCCGGAATCCCCACAGGAAAGCATTATATAATGCTTTCCTATGGGGAGGTCTATTGCGCACGCGGCCATGCACATTAGGTGACTGACATCGGCGGGGAAGGAGCGTGGGCGAAGCCCGAGTGTGTCGTGGATTTTGGATGTAAGCCTATCCATGTCTATTGAGTCTTGTATTTTTTTTTTGCTGATAAATGTCTGTGTAGGTAGGCGTGTCATTGACCTTACCTCTCCTATTGCCCTACGTGTGGCCAGAGCCACTCTGGCTATAAGTTTGTTTTCAGGGGAGTCAGGAACCACCAGAATAACATTTTATATCCTTGCTCCTTATGTGTGATGCAGATTGTGAGAGACGATAGGGCTTCTTCTGGGGGCCTAGATCTGCTTCCCATGCTGCAATATATGGCAGTACCATGTGCGAGGTGTGTGTTGCAATTGTCATGTAAAGATCCGATATCTGGCCTTTTTTGGTTGGTGAGGTTATGCATTCTTTTTCGAAGGTAGTGAGTGGCGCTACTCCTGCTTGGTGTACGATCGGCATGGTTGCAAAGTTGCGAAGCTGTACATATCGGACGTAGTCGAAGGTGGTTAATGATGTGCTGTCCGGGATGTCTTTGTATTCGATGATGCAATCGTTGAGGTAGAGGTTTCCAAGTCGCGATATATCCCTTTTCTCAAATTGGGAAAAGTGTTTGGCTATAAGTCCGGATGGGAATAGCTTGTTTCTGAGAATGGGAGTCATGAGGGACAAGTATGAAGAGAGATCTTACCTGTCTCTTAGTTTGTCCCAGAGGTCCAGGGAGTGTGCAATCGTGGGAGCCATTGGAGGGGGTTGGGGGCGATGTTGTCGGGGAAGCCACATATAGAGTGATGGGTGGTCCCAACCGAAGATGGAATGTCCAATATATTTGTCTTAATACCGATTATTGGGGCATTACCCTTACGACAGAATGTAGTAGGGTTAGTGTTAATTTTTTAGATCTGAATATATATATATATATAGAAGAAAATAACAAAGACCAAGACGTAATTTAAAGCTGTAAATATAAAAAATTACCGTATATACTCGAGTATAAGCCGAGTTTTTCAGCACATTTTTTGTGCTGAAAAACCCCAACTCGGCTTATACTCGAGTCAGAGTCTGTATTATGGCAATTTGCATTGCCATAATACAGACTGGGGGGAGAGGGGTGCTGGCAGAGCTGTACTTACCTTTCCTGCAGCTCCTGTCAGCTCTCTCCTCCTCCGCGCCGTCCGTTCAGCACCTCGGTCAGTTCCCAGTGTAAGTCTCGCGAGATAATAATTAATAATATATCAAATGCCCACCCCCACCAACATATACACACATACACAAACACACACTGCATCACACACTCACACTTCATTCATATACACACACTGCACTCACACACACACTGCACTCACACTGCACTCACACACACACTGCACTCACACACACACTGCACTCACACACACTGCACTCACACACACACACTGCACTCACACACACTGCACTCACACACACTGCACTCACACACACACTGCACATACACACACACTGCACTCATACACACACACACTGCACTCATACACACACACACTGCACTCATACACACACACACTGCACTCATACACACACACACTGCACTCATACACACACACACTGCACATACACACACACTGCACTCATACACACACACACTGCACTCATACACACACACACTGCACTCATACACACACACACTGCACTCATACACACACACACACACACTGCACTCATTATATACACACACTGCACTCATTATATACACACACTGGAAATAAATATTCAATTAATATATACGCACACACACTGCACTCATACACACACACACACTGCACTCATACACGCACTGCACTCATACACGCACTGCATTCATACGCACACACTGCATTCATACGCACACACTGCATTCATACGCACACACTGCATTCATTATATACACACACTGTAAATAAATATTCAATTAATATATTTTTTTTAGGATCTAATTTTATTTAGAAATTTACCAGTAGCTGCTGCATTTCCCACCCTAGTCTTATACTCGAGTCAATAAGTTTTCCCAGTTTTTTGGGGTAAAATTAGGGGCCTCGGCTTATATTCGGGTCGGCTTATACTCGAGTATATACGGTATATCCAATTCAATTATTTACCAAAATCACAATTTCTCAGGGTACATCGGAATTGTACTGACTATAATGTGTTTCAAGCACAAGCAACCCGAATAAAAGAACAATTTGTAACAAAATGTTATGATGACTACACATTATCAAACACCCTTAAAGAGGTAGAGGGGATGGATAGAACTCACCTTTGGCTTATAAACCAAACATAAAAAAAAATTATTATAAAGAAATTCCATTTATTTGTGATTTTAGTCAAGACAGCAAGAAAGTAAAAAGAATCATAAATAAGAATTGGCCAATTTTAAGAAAAGACCCTGTTACATATTTTTTTTTACCTGAGAGCCCTAAATTAGTATATAGATTAGCCCTAAGTTTAAAAAGTAAATTGGTCCATAACCACATCAAAGAAAAGAAGTCTAAAACCTTTTTTCAAAAAGAAGGTTTCTTTGGATGTGGACAGTACAAATCGCAATAGGAGACACATAAAAACTTTTTTGGACCCTCAAAAAAAGGAAGAATATAAAATCAAAAAACAGAACGCCCTCTTCACATTAGATTTAATGAACATGTAAGGAACATCAAAACAGGTTATGAGGAACATAGTGTTTGTCATGGCCCCCGGCTTTCCGCGAGGTGCACAAGTCGGGTGCGACCGTGCAGACAAACTGAGCTTACCTGCTCAGCGGCAAGTCGGAACCGCTCCGCCAGATCCTACTGGCCGCCTATATGGCGCCGACCACGGCCATATATAGCCCCACCCCTCAGGCTAGTGCGACCCTGCATGTGACATCACAACATCGACGCACACTCACGCTTGGGGTCAGAGCCAAAGGAGGGATATTTAAATCCCTGAAGTTTCCTGGTTCACTGCCCTATCGTCGTTTCTGGTTCCCGAGAGTGCGTTTTCTTGTCCTGTTTTTTATATTCCCGGTATTTTGACCTTGGTTATTCCTAACTATTCTGATTTCTGGTTTCCCTGACTTGGCTTGTTAAACAATATTGTGTATTTCTGGCTTCCTTGACCTCGGCTATTTCTTGACCATGTCTTTAACGTATTAGTCCAGCCATTTTAAGGACCTGTTTACGTTCTATCCTTTTCTGTTTTGTCTATGTAGACGTTACATAGTTCTGCGTGCTGGACCACACTAGCAGTCGTGACAGTGTTTCCCAACATTTTAAATTAAAACATTATAATGACCCACAATTTCTTCAATTCCTTGCTATTCGAAAAGTAGACATGAACTGGAGAGGGAGGATATTATTAAAAATTTAGGCAAAATGGAAATGCAATGGAATTTCAATCTTAATACTCTTGCCCCCTTTGGGCTTAATGCGGATTTTGAATTGTGCCATTTTTTGTAAAAATATCCAGTTTTAGAGAGATTTGATTTTTATTTTCTCCTCATCTTCTTTTATTATCTATATTTGGAAATAAATAATTTTAAAAGCCTCATTTATCCTCATCTCTATACTGCATCCTGATTCTAGAGAGGTGGTGTCAGCCGATAACTTGACACAGTACCTGCATACTTAGAGCCAGTTATCAAAAGGCTCTAAGAAAGGTGAGCACTTATTTTAACTATACTGGAAAAATACATTTCAGTAGTTTTAAATACTACACCCATAGGTTTCCTGTATCTGTTTTTCTCTTTTCTATATGGTATATAGATCTACATGACTTAAAAAGGGCACACAAATAGAAGTTACGGTTTGCCACCTTAAAGGCACAGAAGCGAAAGTGTTTAGAGCCTATATAAGTTTGTTTTACTCACTGTACTAACTGCACTTTAAATGTGTATATACAATATCACACTATGTTGTGTTCCCTCTTATTTATTTACATGTGCAACCCCCAATAATACCAAGGGGTAAGTGTATTCTTTATACAATATTTACGAGAGTGCTGCACTTCAACTAAGTGTTTGGGAAGTGGAAACACCAACCAAACACTGAGTTATTGTTTCTGTTTGTTTAACATTCACCTGCAAGGCAAGCATGGCCAAGAGTATTTAGAGATATAAAATGAGTGAAAATTTCAAACCTGAATTTGTTTTATGCCAGAGTTTTTAGGATCGTGCAGGTCACGAACCAGCTTCTCTTTCTGCATCTTCAGAATTCTGGTTGCGTCTCTCTGTTTAATAAGCTCAATCATAACTGGTAAACTATTTTCCACTTCTGAAAAACCTTTTATATGATCTGCAATTCTTTCACGGTATTTATTATTTCTAGATACAATAGCTTGAAAATCTTCTTTCTGGGTTTCCAAGGCCATCTTAAGCCGCACATTTTCAGCACAAACTGCGTAATTTAGATTTTC
This sequence comes from Pelobates fuscus, assembly GCF_036172605.1. NCBI lineage: Eukaryota > Metazoa > Chordata > Amphibia > Anura > Pelobatidae > Pelobates > Pelobates fuscus. Next base: position 376,044,746 of record NC_086317.1, on the reverse strand, counting down.
AAGGCTTCCACAGAGATGCATTGTATTTTCTATTGTGTTTTCTTCTTGACAAATTTGCTTTTCAACTGCCTTTGTTTCCAGTAAAACAGACTTCAATTCTATTTCAAGTGCATTAAGTTTTGTCTGAAAGATTAAAACATTTATTACATTTTTCAGATTATTTATGATATGCATATTAAATATGAGGATACATTATATCAAGATTTTGAATGCTGGCTCATTCAACAGCACTTTAATGTTCTTATTGTCTAGGAAATAATTAGCAATGAAAGGAAAACTATGTACAGTTTACAAGTGGATTCCAAACATTTTAATAAGGCTTCAGGTTTACAACATTCGCACATTACTAATTAAAATCGCTATATCAGGTTTGGTTATACAGATTGCATAGAAATAAAAATAAATAAATAAAAAAATGGCAATTTTTAACGTTCCTTGGATAGAATCCACTCCCTTGTGGAGGCATTTGGGGCAATGCATCACCAGTTTTTGATGCACTAAAAATGTTTTTATTAAAAATGTATATTTTTAAACTAATACATTTTACCTTTTACATTTTTCATTAAAACAAGGATAATTTGAGATTAGTATGAATTTTAGAGAACTGTGTTATATCTGCCCCTTAAAGGGAAACTCCAAGCACTATAACCACTTTCATAGGTGCTGCTTGATTCCAGAAACAACTGGGGCCAGAGCCGGACTGGGAAAATAATTCGGCCTGGACATTTTTTTATCACAGCGGCCCACTAAGAAGGGGGGCGGGGCAGAGAGGGTGTGTTTTGTCATCACCAATAACAAACACGCCCACTCTCAAAGTGAGCATGTCGGCTCAATGCTCTTCCAGGGCACACCATGCGCACAGCTGAAGAGCTCTAGCATGAGAAAAAGGCCCTGTATTTGTTCTGCATATTTAATAACATGCTTGTGCAGTGTTTCCTTGCAACTTGTCTCTGGTGTCTATATAAATGGGATACCAGGAGACAAAAGGGCCAGGAAAAAGTATTGTGCATGTGTGTGGAGCCTGCTTGTGGGATTGCGTGTGTGTAGAATGAGCTGATTGTGGTGTGGTATTGTGTAATACGATCGGTTTTAGTCGTGTTGTGTTTGTGGTGTAATGCATATGTGGCTAGGGGCTGTAGAAAGTGTGTGTATAGGGGATGTACAAGTGTGTGCATATGGGCTATAGTGTGTGTGTGTTTTGTATATAGGTGATGTACTGTTTGTACGGGTTGTAGAGAGTGTGTGTTTAGGGAATGTAGTATGTGTTTGCTTACAAGGAATCTACTGTGTATGTTAGGAATGTAGTGTGTGTGTGTAGGTGGTGCAGTGTGTGTGTGTGTATGGGTCTAGTGTGTATTTGAAGGACACAGAATGTGTATAGGAGATCTAGTCAGTGTGTGTATATAGCGGATTCAGAGTGTATATGGAGATCTAGTGTGTGTATGTGTGTAGATGATCCAGAGTTGGGTAAGAGATCTAGTGTGTGTCTGGAACGTAATGTGTTTAGGGGTGCAGTATGTGTGTGAGGGGTGAGGGGTGCTGTAGTATATATAATATAAATATGTTTAGAAGTATTTTGTGTGTGTGTGTGTGTGTGTGTGGTGCAGTATGTTGGGGGGATTCTGTGTGTATTGTGAAGGGTGCAGTGAGTGTATGTGAAGGGTGCAGTATGTGTGTGAGAGGGGTGCAGTATGTGTGAGTGTGAAGGGTTGTGTGAGTGTGAAGGGTTGTGTGAGTGTGAGGGGTTGTGTGAGTGTGAGGGGTTGTGTGAGTGTGAGGGGTAAAGTGTGTGTGTAAGGGGTGAATTGTGTGCGTGAGGGTGATGTGCGTGAGGGTGATGTCCGTGTGTATATGTTAAGAGGGATTGTGTGTTGGTGGGGTAAAAAAACAACAACAAAAACAGGCATTATATCCCTCCCCTCCCGTCTTATCTTTAGCCTGGGAGGGGGGACCGTGCTGCCATCCCTGGTGGTGCTAGTTGTGAGTGAACTGTAGCCTACAACACTAGAGTTCACTCTTCCGAGATCAGGAGAGTTGCCATGGCAATGCTCCGGATCTCGCAAGAGAAACCCGACGGAGCTGCAAGATAGAGCTCCGCCGGGTCCTCTCCTGTCTCCCTCCCCAGCAGGCAGCAGCATGTCTGTGGAAGTTGGCCTGTGAGAGAAATCTTTGATCTCCCCACCGGCCTGTTGTGGAATGCAGCAGGGCAGGCGCTCGGAAAGCGCGGGTGTTGCAAGAACTGGCTGGGATGATCCTGTGACCTCCCCTGCCGGCCTCGGCCCATGGACATTGTGTGCCCGATGGCCAGTCCGGGCCTGACTGGGGCATAAACCCAAAAGCAAACACAATTACCTCTACACTAATAGTAAGGTGGGCATATGATATGACATTTCCACAGTATTTTATGTCATGTTCTCTCTACCCTTGAACAATGAACTGCTGATCTCAATGAAAGCACAGCTAGAAACAGGCAGAGGCTGCATAGCCAGGTATTATGAGTACCTGCCATGCTATGTAACCAATAGAGAGGTGTGCAACAAAGTTCTGTCCCGAACATCACTTCCTGACAGTCACCTATCAAATGTTAAATTAAAGATAAAAAATTGAATATCCACTGACTGTAGAGTTCCTAAACGTCAGCGCCCAAATCTCCCCCTCTTTTCCCCAGCAACACCTATGACATTATTAATTTGAAGTAATTACAGTGCTTGGAGTATGCATGTATTGAGATATAACTGAGATGTAACTCCTCCTCCAGGAGCATCATTAGCCAGAAAAGTTTGTGTCCATCGGCAGTATGCATAGCATGATAGCGACAGAAAACCAAGGGCGGCTGGGTTATCCCCCACCTCATGCCATTTTAAGTTCTCACTCAGCCCTGCCTCCAGGACAGCTTTCCACCTACAGTGAGGGAGAATGACATCATCAGAGGAAAGTCAGGCTGCAGGCCTTTGCCGCTTGATGACAGGTACATATATATATATATATATATATATATATTTCTTCTTTTGTTACGGGGGAGGTGAGGCGAACTTGCCAACAAGGGTTGGTACAGCCAAAAGAGTGTTTTATTAAAATAGTGTTTTTCGCTGGAGTAACCATTTAACCATTCTGAGTTCCGAAAGAAGTCAATCAGAGTGAAGCACATCACTGTGACATAGACACACTTGGAGATATCTGTGAAGATAATGGCGATTTGTTTGGGCTGCCAAAGCAAGAGAGATGGAGAATCCCAGGAACTTGAATCAATGTGCTGTTGTATACGCCGATCCAGAGCATCCCAAACATGCTCAATGGGTAACATGTCCGGTGAGTATGCTGGCCATGCAAGAACTGGGATGTTTTCAGCTTCCAGGAATTGTGTACAGATCCTTGCAATATGCGGCAGTGCATTATCATGCTGCAACATGAGGTGATGGTCCTGGATGAATGGCACAACAATGGGCCTCAGGATCTCGTAACGGTATCTCTGTGCATTCAAAAGGCCATCAATAAAATGCACCTGTGTTCGTTGTCCATAACATAAGCCTGCCCATACCATAACCCCACCACCCCCATGGGCCACTCGATCCACAACGCTGACATCAGAAAACCGCTCACCCACACAACGCCATACACGCTGTCTGCCATCTGCCCTGTACAGTAAAACCGGTATTCATCCGGTAAGAGAACACCTCTCCAAAGTGCCAGATGCCTTCGAATGTGAGCATTTGCCCACTCAAGTCGGTTACGACAACGAACTGCAGTCAAGTCGAGACGGTTACTGACAGTTTGTGCAGAAATTCTTTGGTTATGCAAACTGATTGTTGCAGCAGCTGTCCAGGTGGCTGCTCTCAGATTTTGGAGGTGAAGATGCTGGATGTGGAAGTTCTGGGCTGGTGTGGTTACACGTGTTTTGCGGTTGTGAGGCCGGTTGGATGCACTGCCAAATTCTCTCAAAACGCCTTTTGAGACAGCTTATGGTAGAGAAACGAACATTCAGTTTACGGGTAACAGCTCTGGTGGACATTCCTGCAGTCAGCATGCCGATTGCACACTCCCTCAAAACTTGCGACATCTGTGGCATTTTGCTGTGTGATAAAACTGCACATTTTAGAGTGACCTTTTATTGTGGCCAGCCTAAGACGCACCTGTGCAATAATCATGCTGTCCAATCAGCATCTTGGTATGCCACACCTGTGAGTTGGATGGATTATCTTGGCAAAGGAGAAGTGCTCACTAACACAGATTTGTGAACAATATTTGAGAGAAATAGACCTTTTGTGTACATAGAAAAAGTCTTAGATCTTTGAGCTCAGCTCATTTAAAATGGAGGCAAAAACAAAATGGTTACGTTTTTTAAAATTTTGCTCAGTGTATAAACAAATGTCTGGAGATGGAGTGTTTACACCTGTTTTATTTCCCTCATTGTCATCTTCCCATTTTCCCTTGTTGTGCAACTATAAAATATTAATATCAAAAAATATTAAAAAATAATGCATGGGGTAGTTGTGGTAATTTACCTGAAACTGGTTTAGTAACTCTCTATTATTCTCTATTTCTGCAGCCTGTGACTGTTGATGCTGTGCCACTTGTTTTACCACTTCAGTAAGTGAAGGTTCATTATCAGCCATTTCTTAGAAGAAGAAAAGAAAAAAATATATACTGTGTTAGCAGTTTTAACAAAAGACATAAGGAACACTTATTATTATTATAATATGTGGACAAGTAATGATGGCATCTAAGTCGTGAAAGTGCAAAGTACTTTAAAATAAAGTAATCCTGTGTTGGAGAAGAGGAATAAGCACCTGAAATAAAGAGGTCAGTAGACATGTGCACCAGTGAAATTTTCGTTTCGTACAAATTAATTCGTACTAAATAAAAATTTAATTCGTTCTTTCATTCGTTTTTCGGATAAAATTAATTTGTTTTTGCCAATTAAGACAAACACAGGTCCCCCCTTCTCCCATGGTGGGGAACCCAAATAACTAAAATGGGGTGGACAAAGTGCCCCCACCCGCACTCTGTCTTAGGCTGCAGGGAGAACCATCAGTTTTTGTTTCTCCTCCGTTAATTCTTCCGCAGCACAGACATGATAGAACACCATGTCACTGGAATACTGTGTTCCCTTACTATTCCTTGTTTTGTTCAGTAAATACAGTGTTCACATACTTTTCCCCCTGTTTTGTTCGGTAACCGAACAAAACCACAGAATACCCAAACCACCCGTATGCTTATTAACCTCGTTCACCCCTGTTAACACCTCAATAACGATTCACACCTCAGTGTTCTAAGTGGTCGGCCGGGTGGCCGTTGTTTGTATGCATGAACACGTTGTGGCGGCCATCTTGTTCGCACGAATGTAGGCAGTGGTGTTTGGTCATTGAGTGCATAGAACTAAAATCGCACACTTCACCTCGTGAACACTGCTGAACTTCCATCCCCGCTTGCGTTTGTTTCTTTACATGCTGGAAGAGCACTGGTGGAATCTTTTGCATGGATTAGGTGAACACCATCTGGCTATCCTGCAACACGGAGTTTATTAAACGAAAGAACTGAAACGAAAAGGTAATGCATTCGGCATTTGCCCTATCATTTCGTATATATGTTTAGGAAGGCTGTTTGTGTAACATGCAGGGAGATGTGACAAGAGCTGCATAAAAGTGATTTAACTCCTAAATGGCGGAGAATTGAGCAGTGACAATGCAGGGGCATAATCTATACTCAAAACTGCTTCATTAAGATAAAGTTGTTTTGGTGACTATAGTGTCCCTTTAATGTACTTTACATGCCATGTCTATGCAGACAAATGTCATGTAAACTTAAAAAGAAAAAAAGAATGGAATTTCGGAAAAATATGAGAACATTCCAGAGTTATTTTATTTGTGAAAAAATGTCCATATAATTTCACAGTATTATATCAAGCTCTCTGTAGATTGTCAGCACTATGTAAATGGTAATATTAAAGGAACACTATAGTGTCAGGAACACAAACATGTATTCATAACCCTATAGTGTTAAAACCACCATTTAGGTGGATTGACCCCCCCCCCTCCCCCCCCCCCTCCTTAGAAAGAGTTAAAACTTGCCTTACTTCCAGCACCACTTGGGTCCCCCGGTGCTGACCCCTGCCCCCGATCCACATCTTTGACTCACATAATCAGAATTGATGATCTCAGACAATCCAATGCTTTCCCATTGGCTGCGATAGCCAAGGAGGCAGGGCCAAACATTGGCCTGGCCAATCAGCATCTCTTCATAGAGATGCATTGAATGAGGAAGGTTCAGCGTCTCCCACACGGGGTGGAGACACTGAATGGCAGTACTGCATAGTGTGCAGCACTGCCCCAGGAAGAACCTTCAGTAGTCATATGAGGAGTGGCCACTGGAGGTGTCCCTAGGCTTTAATGTAAAAACTGAATTAAATGCCTGCAGGTACAGTCTATACAATGAGCTGTAGTTGTTCTGGTGACTACAGTATCCCTTTAAACAGGGCTGCATCTCACATTAGGCAGAGTAATGACTGTGTTGTGGACACTATATATGTGTGCATCAAATAGTCACACATATAGTGTCCACAACACAGTCATTACAGAAAGTGACAACTGCAGGATGTTTTCGCTGTTTGAACTGTCTGGCGTGCAATTCTATGATACCAGGTAAAACCTTCTGTCAACCAAAATCTGGAAAGGTGTACACAATTAAACACTGGATTATGTGCAGGACCACACATGTTGTATATAGAATTATATGTCCCTGTGGTCTCATTTACGTGGGCAAGACGTCTAATGACCTAAGGGAACGCATGCGGGGTCACAGATCTACTATACGTTCAGCACAACTGAGCGGCACTGCAAGTACTCCAGTTGCCCGGCATTTCCTTGAGATGGGACATAGCCTGTCCTCACTTCGCTTTATGGGAATAGATCACATACCCATCTCACCCAGAGGAGGAGATCGTGATAACCTGTTACTCAGACGTGAGGCTTTCTGGATATACACGTTGGAAACATTATCACCATCTGGTTTAAATGAGAAGAACTCATTATATTGTTTTTTACCTAGAAGATAATATATGATTGAGTTTTTTTTTTACAGAATGCATTAATATAGTACAGTTATTTGCCGTAACTCCATGATGGAAGTAGTCCATATTGTAGAATGCTTCAAAATTACACTGACAATATTTTGCTATATAATTGCTATATAATCTTTAGCTAATGACGATATGTACTATGTATCTATGTTCCCTTGGTTAGGGTTGAAACATTTGTATGTACTTTATTTTTATAGTTATTTATCCTTTATTACTTTCTGACTTATCTACACAAGAGTATGTTTCACATACTGGTTACACATAGGGTTAATTTCAATTTATTATGTAATTTAAACATGTTTACGCCATTAATGACATCACTCTGATCCGTTGTTACATTTCACCTGTTCACCTCAAAATAGGATCACTGCATTTTTTGTATATAAGGTATCCATCTCACATACACAATTGTCTTGAAAAAAGTATTTTACAGACTGAAACGTTGACTGGAACGTTGTGTGAATTTGTAATTGCTCAATAAAGCAACAGATGAAATTTACCTTGAAAGACTCTTGAGTGCTCTCTACTGGTATTGTATACAATTTGGTTGGAGACAGCACCGGAGCATTAAAAGACCGAGAGCATTGAGTGCTGGGACCTGGGACGTATATATATATACACACATACATACAGGTGATACTCGAAAAATTTGAATATTGTGCAAAACTTCATTTATTTCAGTAATGCAAGGTAAAAGGGAAAACTAATATATGAGATTAGTTACATGAGACACATTACATGCAAAGCAAGATAGTTCAAGCCGTGATTTGTCATAAGTGCGATAATTATGGCTTACCGCTCATGAAACCCCAAATCCATGGCAACGCTCCGCACAGCACGTAGGCCGGTCTCGCGAGAGTTAGACAGAGAGGAGCTGTAAAGGAAAGACTGAGTGTTCTGCAGGCCTCCATTTGAAGTGTTTAGCGGCTTGCTGCCTCCACCATGCCACCGGACCACTAAGGAATGCGATCTACCACCTCCCTGGTCATTAAATATATACAAATAAATGTAAATAAATCCTCCCCCCCCTATTTTACACACACACACACACACACTACATCCTTACACAAGCACACGCTTTGCACTCACAACAAACACACTACATTCACTATACACACTCTGCACTTACTACAAACACACTACATTCACTATACACACTCTGCACTCACTACAAACACACTACACTCACTATACACACTCTGCACTCACTACATTCATGATACACAGTCTGCAGCCATTATACACTCACAACATTCACTATACACACACTACACCCACTGCACACACACTATGCATTCACTATACACTCACTACATCCACACTATACAAACCCACACTCTGTATTCACTATACACACCTACCTCCACTACATAAACACACACTCGTCATCTAATACATACAAACATTAGATACATTACACAAAATGTACAATCTGAATCCACTATACACACTGCATCCATGACACACACACAGCATCCACTACACACATTCTACATCCACTATTCACACATCACACTAAGTACACACACACACACACACACTTCATCCTTGTGGGCTGACTTAGGTTAAGGCCTATGGGAGGACGCTGGGGGCAGGCCTTGTGGGTGGACTCAAGGGCAGGCCCTGTGGGTGAACTCAGGGGTGGGCCCCCGGAACTGCTCAATGTCTACACACACACACACACACACACAAACTGTTACTCTGACTACACACTAATACACATTCTGTTATCCACTGTTACACACACAGACACACACACACACACACTTACTTGTACCCACACTGTACACTCACTGTTACACAAGCTACTGCACAGTTAATTATAAGGCGCCAACAAGTTCCGTAGCACTGTACAATGGGAGGTCTAACAGACATGTATTTTTAACCAGACAAGCTTGACGCACAGGAACCAAGGGATTGAGGGCCCTGCTCAATGAGCTTACATGCAGGAGGGAGTGGGGTATAATGACACAAAAGGTAAGGGTAGGGTAGAAAAGTAGGTTGCTAGGATAGTATTCATTGAGGACTTAGTGTTTTGTTTTGATGACAATTTCAGGAGAGGAATCAGAATGCGGGGAGGGAAAGCTGTTCACAGTTTAAATGGTATGCTTTCATGAAGAAGTAAGTTTTCAAAGATTTTTTGAAGGAGTGAAAGTCTAACAGAGAGGGGAGGAACATTCCATAGGAACGGTGCAGCCCTAGAGAAGTCTTGATCAGTACGATCAGAGGATAGACCTAGGTCTCCGGCAGAGCGTAGGGGCCTAGATGGGAAATATTTGTTTATTAGTGAGGATAAGTAGGTAGGAGCAGCATTGTGTAGAGATTTGTAAGCAAGTGTCAGGATCTTAAAATGAGCCCTATATCTCACGGGAAGCCAATTGAGGAACTGACAGGAAGATGAGCCTCGCTGACGCATTCATTATAGACTGTAACGGGGCAAATTAGGAACCCGTAAGACCACTGAGAAGCATATTACTGTAGTCAAGGCGAGAGATGACAGCAGCATAGACAAGCACCTTTGCCGTATCAGTTGTTAAATAGGGTCTGATGTAGATTTAGAACAATAGGGGACCGAGGAATACCCTTGGGAAACACCAACAGAGAGGGATTGGGGAGAAGAGGCCGAGTCAGAGAAAGAAACACTGAATGGGCACTCAGAGAGGTAGGAAGAGCACCAGGAGAGAGATGTATCTTGTACACCGAGATTACGGAGGATGAGAAGAAGCTGTTGATGATCAACAGTGTCAAAAGCAGCAGAATGGTCGAGGAGAATTAGGATAAAGTAGTGGCCATGGGATTTAGCATAAGATAATTGTATACTTTGGTCACAGCTGTTTCAACAGAGTGACGAGTATGGAATCCAGATTGAAACGGGTCAAGCAGAAAGTTGGATTCAAGGAAGTCTGTCAAACTCGCATACACAACTCACTCAAAGAACTTGAGTAGGTAGCGGGATAGGGCGGTAGTTGGACGGGGAATTAGGCAGTAGCGGGATAGGGGGAATTAGGCAGTAGCGGGATAGGGCGGTAGTTGGACGGGGAATTAGGGTACATAAACACATGCGCATACTAAGAAATACATACACCCACTGAGCTATTTACACACACTGCTGATATTTAAAATATAATTTTTTTATTATTAGTTTCGAAGTGCGGGTGAAAGGGTCATGGAGCGCTTGAAAATGATGTGCCTACAGGAGCTCATGTGAGCTCAAATAGTACGAAATAATAGTATTTCTGACTTCCTAACAGAAAAAAAAAATCTGCAGTGAAAATAAGTAATGATCTATGTGACACACTATCTTTCCACTAATATATTTTATGAATACTTTTGCAGTCTTATATAGTGAAGTAATACAAAATGCTGCTGGGAGCAGTCAAATGAACACAGAAAGTGAAGGCTTTAGCTTTGGATCTTTAAAGGTGTCATTCTAATGTGACCTGTCAAACTGATACCAAAACTTATGGAAAAGAAATTGCTTTGAACTGGCACAACCTTTGCTCAGACTGCAGTCTGACAGGACTAGTAGGTTATGTGTGACCCGTAGACTTGATTAATTATCAGTCCAACAAAAACATGCACAGATTTGTATTCCGCAAATTTTTTTTATTTTTTTTTTAAACAAATGTGTTCGATTTCTTATTTTCCTCTATCCTTCAAGATCAGGCATATCCATAAAAGAATGCCATTCCCTTTCCTTGAAAATATATATGAAATAATTGAAATTGTAATCCATATTTTACAGGAAATAATAAATTATTTATATTTGTACTAAGCTTGGGACTACATTTCTATGCACATATATATGTCAAGAAAAATGTTGAAGCACAACTTTAGCCTATGCAAAAAAATATATATATGATTAAAATAATAATAATAATTACATTAAAAATTAAATGTGTACTAATTCAGGCAAAAGAATACAAACGGCATAATTATTATTTTATGAGAAAATGTAACCAGGAAGTCAGATAACGCAAATGAGGCACAACTATTTTTAAAGAGCTTTGTTGTATATCTTTTAAAAAAAAATAGTAGTTTTTTTTTGGCTATGGCAAAGGTTATGTCGAATTTGTCTAAAGGCTGCAACTAGATCATGCTGGAACATCTGGTGACATTTCAAGATAGTGGGATGCTAGACTCTACCCCCCTGCCATGTATTTCTGTATAACCAAACTCTTGACCTTGGCACCAGTGGCGAAACTCCCACCGGTGCAGTCGATGGCTTAAGTGGCACATGCACTTAGGGCCATCTGATGGGTATTACTACCAAACATGGCTCAGTCGGTTGCCGCAGCCCTTTAAGAGAGCAACCGGGCCTGGAGGTTGTCTTAACCCTGCATTGTTTTACACTGCAGGGTTAAGAGGAACAGGGCACTTCACCCAGACCACTTCAATGAGACGAAGTGGTCTGGGTGCCTATAGTGTCCTTTTAATTCCTTGCAGTCACTAGCAGGGATGATGAGTCTCTTTGTGGGAGGTACATTCTGACACCGACTGTGTGGTGAAATTTCCACCCACCCGATATCAGACCTAATAAATGGGGCAGGTCTGGAAAGTGAATGGTTTCTAGGAAAACACGGTGGATATAGAAACTCTACTTAGACTTTCTTAGCTATATTTATCCGGCAGTATGGCAAGAGTACACAGCGGTCTGTAAATTAATAGGAACCTTACAAATTAACCTCACAAACCTTCTAAAAAGATTTTTTTTCCAGCTGTGTTATTTTGGCATAACACTGTCAGTTCTCCACAAATCCTGGATTAATGAATATCCCCAAAAAGGTTTTAGTCACTAAACAGTGAATTGCAGTAACATTAAACCAAAATGCATAATTTAAGCTAATTGGGAATCATGATCTCTCTCAAATAAGGTTTACTCACTTGGGGGTTTATACATAAAACATGAACACCAAATAGCAAATTTTAGACTACATCTGATTTGGAAAATTCTTTCATATCAGCAATGTTAGTCTAAAGTTTTCATAATTGGTTTTGATTCCCTACAATTGTTTGTTGGGTGAATAAACCCCTTTAACCCCTTAAGGACACATGACGTGTGTGACACGTCATGATTCCCTTTAATTCAAGAAGTTTGGTCCTTAAGGGGTTAAAGTGATTTTAAAATGTTAGGGTAAAATAGCCGAACTGTGAACATTAGTGGGATGCTAGACTCTACCCCCCTGCCATGTATTTCTGTATAACCAAACTCTTGACCTTGGCACCAGTGGCGAAACTCCCACCGGTGCAGTCGATGGCTTAAGTGGCACATGCACTTAGGGCCATCTGATGGGTATTACTACCAAACATGGCTCAGTCGGTTGCCGCAGCCCTTTAAGAGAGCAACCGGGCCTGGAGGTTGTCTTAACCCTGCATTGTTTTACACTGCAGGGTTAAGAGGAACAGGGCACTTCACCCAGACCACTTCAATGAGACGAAGTGGTCTGGGTGCCTATAGTGTCCTTTTAATTCCTTGCAGTCACTAGCAGGGATGATGAGTCTCTTTGTGGGAGGTACATTCTGACACCGACTGTGTGGTGAAATTTCCACCCACCCGATATCAGACCTAATAAATGGGGCAGGTCTGGAAAGTGAATGGTTTCTAGGAAAACACGGTGGATATAGAAACTCTACTTAGACTTTCTTAGCTATATTTATCCGGCAGTATGGCAAGAGTACACAGCGGTCTGTAAATTAATAGGAACCTTACAAATTAACCTCACAAACCTTCTAAAAAGATTTTTTTTCCAGCTGTGTTATTTTGGCATAACACTGTCAGTTCTCCACAAATCCTGGATTAATGAATATCCCCAAAAAGGTTTTAGTCACTAAACAGTGAATTGCAGTAACATTAAACCAAAATGCATAATTTAAGCTAATTGGGAATCATGATCTCTCTCAAATAAGGTTTACTCACTTGGGGGTTTATACATAAAACATGAACACCGAATAGCAAATTTTAGACTACATCTGATTTGGAAAATTCTTTCATATCAGCAATGTTAGTCTAAAGTTTTCATAATTGGTTTTGATTCCCTACAATTGTTTGTTGGGTGAATAAACCCCTTTAACCCCTTAAGGACACATGACGTGTGTGACACGTCATGATTCCCTTTAATTCAAGAAGTTTGGTCCTTAAGGGGTTAAAGTGATTTTAAAATGTTAGGGTAAAATAGCCGAACTGTGAACATTATCTAAATCAACTATGTTTTCAGTTAAATTATTATTTATTTATTTTTTTTAATTCTTTATTTTTGTTGTGCATGGTATAACAACAGGCTTGTTTAGCCACAATAGCAGTCACAAGCAGTAATGAATGAACAGGTAAGACATAACGTGGCATATGAGTGTACAGCACAATTTTAGTTTTGTAAGAGAAAAAACATAAGAAACAAGCTATTCCGGTACCTATGCCTATCTGAGTAGGCTGTTATATGAAAAGTGTTAAACAATGCATTAGCTTAGGTACGCATTATGTAGTTACATTGCGAGGTCGTAGCAGAAGGATGCCTAAGGTGGACGGTATTATGCGTGTTAACAAGATTAGGCTCAGGCTTAAAAGAGAAAACAAATAAAATAAAAATAAATAACTGTTGAACTAAGTTTGCGAACTAAACAGTTAATGGAAAGCAGGATACAAGTCAAGTGTTACGATTCACACGTGAGTAAGGCAGGCAATATACTTTGATCTAAACATAAATATCCCTGCATGCGAGATTCACTAAACTGGTTTACAAGCGGTACACGTTTGTTACATAAGGGGAGCAAATTAAGAGAAACAATTAGGCCTACATGACTGACTAAACACACTTAACAGTAAATTTGTTTAGGCTATCTTGACACAATTTACTGTGCTTAGTTCTAGTGCTATATATGTTAAGTGAAAGAGTGATAATCTGCTTTGTCCCTTTGGTATCATTCTAACAGGTTAATACAAGACGGGTGCTCAGTTAGGGTTAAACAGGCTGAACGGTGAATTGTAAGATTATAAAGTTACAGGCTTTTGTACACAGGTGAGACATTCTACTCTAGACTTGCTTATATAATAGGGTTAGCTTGCAGGCAAACCTGCAGTTTATCAAATGTGTAGTTCTCCTGGCATATGTGTTGTCAAAGAATGTAAGGAGCCTGGTAGGACAGTCCGCTGGTGCCTAGCCGACGCCCAATCTAGAGGCCTTAACTTGGGCCTCGGGATGGACGCCTGTGGTCATGGATGCTGCAGGTACTCCTCCATTGCCTCCCAGTCCTGTGTGAATGCCTTGGGTGGGGGGGACATATGCCTTGTGGTGTGACAGTGTCTCCGCTCCCCTTGCTGATTGGCGAGTGTGAGGTTCAGTGTGTCCCTTTGTTGTATAGGTGTAGCTCTTCAGAGTGCTGGTTGCAGCTGTGGATCGCTGCAATGGGGTGGAGTGCTGACAGGCCTTCTGGCCTTCGCCTGGTGTAGGCCGGGTGCAGGTACCTCGAGTGCGCCAGTTTAGCTTGTGGGGCGGCAGGCAGAGTTTGGTGGCTCTCTGAGCTTGTCTGGAATCAGGCTTGCAGTAACGGGTGCTCGGTCTGCTGCCTTTAAGTCTGGGTAGAGCTCTCACGACCTTCTGCTGCTTTGTGTCAATCGGTGGCGTTGCCTTGCGTTTCAACGGAGGTGCCTTTGTGTGAGTAGTGGCGGACCGTCGAGGGACCGCTGCGGCTGCATGATTTTGTGCCAGCATAGCCTCCCACCGTGTCCAGAAGAGGTCAAATGCCGCTGCTATACGATCCTCCTGATGGCTCACGTTAGGTATCCGCGCTGAGAGAGGTTGGGCGGGTGGGGGCATTGAGGCTCGGTCGGCGTCCGCCATCTTGGCCTCTGGGTAAGTGCTGTTTGCAATCCCGATAGCTTGTGGGGTTCCGTAGCCCTGTGGAGTCTGGACCGGGATAACCCCCGCCGGTCCATGGGGGGGGGGACAGGGGCGCTTAGTCGTCGAGGTGGCTAGCCGCGGCGGTGGGAGGGCGGCCGTCCCTCCCGCGCTCGCCATGTGGGTAGGCCTCAATTGCTTGTTCGGCGAAAGTAGGTCATAGCATCGTGTGAGGGGTAACATTCTGTTCCGCTTGTAGTCCCTTCACGGTTGGTGACTGTTGTGGCCCGATTAGTGGCTTTTTGAGCTGAATATTTGCGATAGAGTGCAGCTTATTGCAGGAGCTTGTGAGGTTCACGTCCTCCCTGCTCAGCAGTCAGGCCCCGCCCCCTCAGTTAAATTATTTTGGCATAGAATTTGTCATGCACTTTGCACTTCTGGCAGTTTAAGGAACACTATAGCATTACAAATACAAACCTGTATATGCTATAGCAGTGGTGTCCCAACTTTTTTCAAAGAGGGACAGATTTGATGAAGTGAACATGTGTCAGGGCCAACCATTTTGCCTGACATTCTTTGAACCATTAAAATTGAATGCAAATTAACTATTTGATGCATAGTTTATTGCAAACGGCATACTTTTCATTTCATCATCTCTTTATTCTGTTTCTTTATTCCGTCCATTCTCTCTTTATTCTGTTCATTCTCTCTTTCTGTCCCAGCAGAGAGAAGGAACCAAACCCCGCGATCGCGGGCACCAAATCCAGCGAATCCCGAGCACCAAATCCAGCGAATCCCTTGACATCCAAGAGATTGCGAGAAAGCAGACTGAGGTCACTGCATGTCCGTCTGTGTTCTCGCGATCTCATGGCCCCCAGTGAATCCCCGAGCGCCGCTCAGGACCGCGGCGTTCAAAGATCCAGATATCCCGGGGATTCACTGGGGGCCACAACAGATAGATTTACCAAATTAATTGTGGAGCCGTATTAAACCGGAACGCGGCCACAAATGGCCCACTGGCCGAACTTTAGACATGACTGCGCTATAGTGTCTCCTCACCGTTAACATTTTTGGGCTCCTCTAACTGAAATAAATGAAGAAAAAATTTTTTAGGCAAAAAATGTTTTCAGAACTTTTTTCCAGAGGCGATACTAACTGCCTCCTGCTCCTCCACCCAAGACATCATCCTGGAGGTGTCCCTTCCTGGCTTATCGGTCCAATCCAATGCTTCATAGAGAAGCATGAGACAAGAAGCACATCCACTATGACTGCTGTGTGCACCCATTAAAATGCTTCCACTGTCCCATAACCAAATAAAACTCTCTAGTGCGTAAGCACCCTAAAGTATCTGTCAGGAAATTAACCACTAAAGGTGTGTTTATTTTACAATGATGTGTACTAGAATATTATAAATTCCTGTAGAACTAGTACATATGGGATGATTTGGGCTTACACATAAAACATTATCATCAGTTATATCTGAAACCCACATATGCAGGACTGTCTATGGCAAAATGCAATTGGCAAACACAAAATAGGCAGCTTTACCAATTCATCAGTAATAATATAAAGGGTACACCATTTAATTTCAATTTGGCCAAAAGGTGGAACACCATTTTTTAAGAACTACAACTCCTATGGTGATTAGACAGCTTGGGAATTGTAGTCCTTAAGAAGCCAGAGAATGGTGACCACCCCGCACTTGAATATTATTGTTAAACCAGCAACACATTAAAACAGCATGTTATGATTTTAGAAATACGTAAACAAGCAAAATAAAATTTGAATTAACTATATTATTTTGCTCCTGGTTTTAGAACTTTGCAAAACTACACGTTGCACTTTATTCTGGGTCATTGTTAACTTATTTCTTAACATTATGACATATTTATTTATTTTTAATTTTTTTTATAAACCTTGATTTTACTTTGTTACCCCACTGTGAGTCTTTCCTGCTCTTTGTTTCCGTTTGCTAATATAATCGCGACGCATTCAGGTGTCTGTGTCTCCTATTTGTAACCTTTGCCCACACAGTGTCACAGTGTCTCCTGACTGTCAGTGCTAATACTGGTACACCAAGGTAGCGACACCATGATCAGAGCTCTAAGCAGTAGAGAAGTAATGACGACTTGCATACGGAGATTCTCTCTAGGAGACATTTTGGAGGAGCCTAATCCATTCACTGCTATATAATGTGGTCTCCGGCCGAATGGCTGTTGCTGGAGACGCAAGGTAACAAGGCGGAGTGGTACGTTAAAGTGCCTCCTCTAGTGCTTAGAATTCAGTGACATATGATAATAACATGCACTAAACACATACCACGTGACTGTTAATGCGCCCAGCGTTACAGGAGAGTGAGTTCTGGCTTTGTAGTTACATGCTGCATGAAGGAAGCAATAGTTTGGAAGTGAAGTAGGTAGAAATGCCAAGTGGTGCATCTGAAATAACAGAGTGTAATTTGTGCTAATGTTTATTGTTTCCATTTCTACATTGCTCAGGCACCTGTCTGTTTATTACTACCTTCCAATGAATGTTCCCAGGCTGTAACTGACTAACTGGGGGACCATATAATATGTTAATTGGCAGAGCTCTATGGATGTCTGCCTTAGCACAGTTCACCTCTGAATCCTGAGGGAGCAAGCCACCTACTTACTCAGCAAGCCTCATTGGGTAATTGTTGTGTACCCTTCCATTACTGGCAAATAATATTCTGGGGAGACCTATTGCAGGCTTTCCGAATGTTTGCAATTAAACGGGATAGGCCCGCCTAATGGGATTCTGTAGGCACCAAGACCACTTCATCTCCATTCTCGTCTTAACCCTGTAATCAAAGCATTGCCATTTTGCAGGGACGGCTATATTTTAAATGCAGGGTTAAAGGGACACTATAGTCCCCAAAACAACTTTAGCTTAATGAAGCAGTTTTGGTGTATACATCACGCCTCCGCAGTATCACTACTCAATTCTTTGCAATTTAGGTGTTAAATCATTTTTTTTTACGCACCCTAGTCACAACCCCCCTGCATGTGACTTGAACAGCCTCCCAAAACACTTCCTGTAATGAGTCATCGCATATTTATCCTTCCTTCACCGTTTAATTTAGATGTTCTTATATCCTGCTCTGTTAATAGCTGCTAGACCTTACAGGGGCCTCCTGTATGCAATTAAAGTTTAATTTACAGAGCAGGAGATGACATCTTTTAAGCTAAGTAATATCTGATTGAAAGTTAACCCCTTCAGGACGGAGTCAATAGTGCACGTTCTGATCAAAACAAAACGTAAACAAAAACTGGAATTTGCGCTATATGTCTGTTCACCCGTAGTTCCCCTCTTTCATATTATATGCACCCACACTTATTATATATCATTTTTGTTCAGGAGAAACAGGGCTTTAATTTATCATTAACTATTCATATATGGAACATAATTCATTATGAATAAAATAAAAAAAAAAATGTGAGAAAATAAGATTTTCTTTTTAAATTTGTATTTCCGTCTGACATTTTAGCTGTGAATGTCATAACACTGTTAGGTTTTACTGCACAAAAATGCACATATTTGTAACCAGCGATGTCTCACGAGTACAACAGTACCCCCCATTAACAGGTTTTATGGTGTTTTGGAAAGTTACAGGGTCAAATATAGAACGTTCCATTTTCAAATAGAAATTTGCCAGATTGTTAATGTTACCTTTGAGACGGTGTGGTAGCCCAGGAATGAAAATTACCCCCATAATGGCATACCATTTGAAAAAGTAGATAACCAAAGGTATTGAAAGTGGGATATGTTTAGTCTTTTTTAGTAGCCACTTAGTCACAAACACTGGCCAAATTTAGCGTTCATATTTGTTTTTGTGTTAAAAAAGCAAAAAAACTAATATTTGGCCAGTGTTTGTGACTAAGTGGCTACTAAGAAAGACTGGACATAGGTATGCCATCATGGGGGTAATTCTCATTCCTGGGCTACCATACGCTATCAAAGGCAACATAACCAATCTGGCAAATTTCAATGTCAAAAAAATGAAATGCAAGCCTTATATGTGACTCTCTAACTTTCCAAAACACCATGAAACCTGTACATGGGGGGTACTGTTATTCTCGGGAGACTTCACTAAACACAAATATTAGTGTTTTAAAACAGTAAAACATATTACAACAATAATATAGTCCATAAAAGTGCAGTTCGTTTGTAAAAAATGCAAAAAACGTCACTATTACTTAAAATATCATCGTTGTAATACAATTTACCAGTTTGAAACACTAATATTTGAGTTCAGCGAAGTCTCCCGAGTAAAACAGTACCCCCCATGTACAGGTTTTATGGTGTCTTGGAGAGTTACAGGGTCAAATATAGTGCTTGCAAATTAAATTCTCTGCACTTTCTCCCTGTGTTGTCAGGCATGTCAATCAAATTTTAATTAATTAAATCACCTAATTATGTTAAAAGATTACTTCAATATACACGTAGAATTTTAATATATATGCATTTATAGGTATTTAAATACTAATGTAATCTTTTATGTAATTATATGTATTTATCTATATATATATATTTGCGGTTATTTGCATTTTATATATATATTTTATATATATATATACAAACGAAAAAATCAGAGCACTCCAAAAGGACTTCTTATTCAGTGTTTACTGTGACAAAAGTTACATCAAATCATCAAATCAAATCGACGTTTCGACCCCTTAGGGTCTTTTTCAAGATCAAATAATGTGTGTGAAAACAAAGTTTAAATAGCAAAACATTAATGAGCAACTCACCAATCTCGTGTGTGCGGCTACTCGAACCCGGAAGTGTTACACCCCTTCACGTGACTCATACGACGTGCGTACGTGTGTATGTCATGGTTGCTAAGAGATGGAGTATCAACTCCGTGAGAATGACCGTACGGTTGCTAAGTGATAGAGTGTAAACTCAGTGGGTAAACAGTGAGTGAACCGGAAAACCCGTGCATCGAAACATGTAGTGTGGGACAAATTACGAGATCCCACAAGGAGATCATAACGTGTGATATAAAAACAAATGAATATGAGCGCATATTCAAACGGAGGTTTGTCCTACGTTGGAAAAACGGATTTGACCCTCCGTGAAAGGATCCGAGGCCATAGATCCACCATCACCACTGCCTTTAGAGATCAAAAATCCGACAAACCTGTCGCCAAACACTTCCTTCTACTGAATCATAGACTTCCTACCCTCAAATTTATGGCCATTGACCATGTACCATCCAGTCCCAGAGGAGGAGACAGATCAAAATTACTACTACAACGAGAACCTTACTGGATACATCGTTTAGACACTGTCACCCCAAAGGGACTAAATGAATACATTTCATTCACTATGTTTTTATGAGTTTAATCTGGTAGCCATACTCCGTCCTTTAGATATTGATATAGATATTTAACCTTGGTCTCTGTCACTTATTACCTTTGACCTGATTGGTTCATATTGTATGACCTATATCTTTATATCTTAATGTTTACATTTTTTTTTTTTTTTTTTTAAATTTAATTCTTTATTTTCGTTGTGCATAGGAGATTACAACATTGCTTGTATAGCCACAACAGCTCAAACAAGCGCGGTGTTCATAGAGTGATAGACATAGTTGTGGCATAAAAATAACTTGCACATTTTTTAGTTAATTAGACGTTTCATAGTATTGCTAACAAGTTTAGCGTGAGAGTAAAAAAAAGTAAAGAAACATAAGCTTAATATCGAGTAGAAGTTTAGCAGGTATGTGCCATGAGGAACAGTGCACTTTTTGCGTAATTTTTACATACATCAGGGAAGGCAAATATGTGCATCAAGGATAATATGTAGCTTTACAGTTTCATGGTATAGCGTATTATTTAAATACATAGCAGAAAATAACTAAGCCTACAGCACACAGTTTAGTCAAATTATGCCACCATGTATGTCCGTCTCAAAACGTTATATTTAAAATGATCAAAAACAGGTTAAACACGACTAACGCATATATTAATTTCAGTGATCCATAACAGTCGTCTACAATTGGTTATGTCAATTAATGAATGCTTATGAAAGAAAAAATAATAATAAAACTTTAAATAAGACAGGAGCAGTGTTGTCCTCAGCATCTGAGCTTTCAGCAGGATGAGTCCTTTATGTTGTCCAGTTAAGATGGGCCATTCACACCCGCGGGCATCTCCGCAATGGGTCACCCTCTTGTGCCCCCACCCTGGGCAGACTCCAGTCCGTCGGTGGGTAGATCCTTGGTGCCGTGGGCACTCGGTTACTTGGGCAGTCCAGCTGATCCCCCCCCCACGTAGAATCCTCAGGTCACCCGTCCCCTGCACCTCCCCGGCTCTCCCAGGTCCACCCCTAGGCCCCAGCCATTCCATGCCTCGCCTGGTTCCGGTCACATACTTGGTACCAGTGCGCGCCCCCCGGCCACCGGTCCGCCGGAGGGTCATGCGCCTTCCGGTCCCACAGGGCTCACTGAATCAGGGGCAAAGTCCTCTGGATCCCCACCAAGTCCAAAGGGCCTGGCCGGCTCCGTGCCGACACACCGGTCACCTGAGGGCGGGCATCCGTGGGTCTGCCACCGCGGGGGGCCCGCGGTATCCCGGCCTGGTATGTGCTGTTGTAGGTGCATATGTCTCTTACCCGGGCTCCAGGAGGGAATGGGTAGTGTATTGGGTAGGATTCTCATCCGCAGTTGTTATAGTTGGGACTCAACGTGGGCTGTGGTGCCACCTCAGATGGTTGCATGCGTCCCTGTATTCCTCATTAGAGTTGTCCATATCTGCTAGCAGGCTGTTTTTCTTGCAGCTAGTGTAGGCGAGCGGCATGGGCCGAGCGCGGGATTTCCCGCCACCCTGCGGGCCGCCGCCATGATGCCGGGGTAACCCCCACCGGCCGGGGGGGGGGGAGCGGGGCCGTGCCCCGAGCCGGGGTATCACCCCATGCCTGGAGGCTTTGTTTATGCGGCCCCTCCTGTCCCAGTGGAGCGTGTCACACCGTGGCCGTACAAGGCTGTGTGCGGGCCGAGAACGGCTGTGTGGCTGTGTGCGGGCCGAGAACGGCCGTTTCTGTGAACCCGGTGCCCGGTGTGTCACTCACGGGCATCGGGCTGATGCTGGCGTCACCCTCCATACAGCGGCAGTGAGGGCTCCGATAATGCGGCTAGTTTCATCTTCATTTTGAGCCCTTTCCACGAGCTCAGAGCTGGAGCCCAAGCGGATGGCGTCCAGTCGGCTCGGCGGCCCGGCCCCGCCCCCTAATGTTTACATTTTTGTCATCGATCACGATCAGCTTTACTGGTATGTTATTGAGGCTCTTTGCCGGATATCGTTGTTTTATGTTCACGTACCTTCACACATATATTTAGATCACTTGGTCACAGGTGGATTGGTTCTTTTCGGCATATGGCCTGACTTGATATCCTTTGACATACCAGAAATCCTCCGTTTGAATATGCGCTCATATTCATTTGTTTTTATATCACACGTTATGATCTCCTTGTGGGATCTCGTAATTTGTCCCACACTACATGTTTCGATGCACGGGTTTTCCGGTTCACTCACTGTTTACCCACTGAGTTTACACTCTATCACTTAGCAACCGTACGGTCATTCTCACGGAGTTGATACTCCATCTCTTAGCAACCATGACATACACACGTACGCACGTCGGATGAGTCACGTGAAGGGGTGTAACACTTCCGGGTTCGAGTAGCCGCACACACGAGATTGGTGAGTTGCTCATTAATGTTTTGCTATTTAAACTTTGTTTTCACACACATTATTTGATCTTGAAAAAGACCCTAAGGGGTCGAAACGTCGATTTGATTTGATGATTTGATGTAACTTTTGTCACAGTAAACACTGAATAAGAAGTCCTTTTGGAGTGCTCTGATTTTTTCGTTTGTATATATACCTTGGACGCCGGTAGCACCAAAGGCAGGAATTTTTTCACAGCCATTTAAGGGTGAGTGCCCAATTTATATTTTATATATATATATATATATATATATATATATATATATATATAATATATGTATATTATATATGTAACGTCATTCTAAGTGTATTTTAATACTAATATATGTACTTATATTAGTATTAAAATACACTATGTATGACGTTCAATATATATAATATATAATATATAAATATAAATATATATATATTTTTTACAGATCCCACCAGCAGGTGGACTGTCTGACATTTTAGACAGTCCCCCTGCTGGCAGATCCACAGCCAGCTATAGGGGGCCATGTGATCGCTCTTTGAGAGCGATCACATGGCCCCCGGGGGCTTCTTTTGCCGTGGGGGGGCTGCCTGGGCTGTGAGGCAGTCCTCCCGAAGCGGAGCGCCGGTAAGGTAAGTATACCGGGCGCTCCAGGGCTCAAAGCCGTTACGGCGTTCTATGCTGCCGCAACGACTTTAAAGCCCACTTAAAGCGGGATGGCATAGAATGCCGTAACGGCGTGAAGGGGTTAAACCATTTTTTCCCCATGCTGGCTGTGTTAGTCAGAGCCAGGGGAGGTGTGGCAAGGGCTGCATAAACAGAAAAAAAGTGATTTAACCCATAAATGGCAGTGAAAATTCAGAGGCATGATCCGTACACGAAAATTGCTTCATTAAGCTAAAGTTGTTTTGGTGACTATAGTGTTATGACGTTAGTGGCTAACTGACAGGCACTAGCAGGGCTTCCACAGCTATAACTGAATTAAACTTGGTAGTCTCACAGAGAACATTTCTTTGGCACAGCACATTGTTTTACATGTGTATGCACACTAGCCTACCAATACTTCTCTATGGGGAAAGCATTGGATTGGCTGAGATCACTAACCTTGATGATCTGAGCCAGGAAGGCAGAGTGGGAATACAGTGACCAGTGTGCCACGGAATGTAAGGTAAGTATGTAGGAGGGGACACCTACATAGGTCGGAGGACACTATAGTGTTAGAAAGACATATTTGTTCCTTGTTCCTAATGTCCTGCTTTTCAGGGAACTGTCCACAGAATGTGGAGTGTGAGCACTTTATTACTTTATTAAACCCACTCATGCTAAGCTAACAACACTCTGTTTAGGGCAGGGGTTGGCAACCTTTGGTACTCCAGATGTTTTGACTACACCTCCCTTAATGCTTTGACAGCATTATGGGAGATATAGTCCACAACATTTGAAGTGCCGAATGTTTCCTACCCCTGCTTATCAGGTATGCCATTAATGATGCTAGTAAATCTGATTGCTAGTGACCCTAATTCAGGTAGCCTCTTTTTCAAGTGCATTTGCCCCTTTGGGTGGCATTAGTGACAGGTTGCATCACAGGCACAGGCTTGTCCACCCATGTCCCACTTTACAGGACTTCCTATGTTGGGAGGTATTATAATATGTCTCAACATTTGGCAGTTTGCACTCAACGTAGCACCAGTTTTACTTTGATAAATCTTGCACTTTGTTTTGTAATAATTAAAATTATGCCCTGTTGTCAGATTAACTAGGCATTTTTCTAAAATGTATATATTAAAGCACAGCTCTTGCTTCACTGTAGTGTTTAGGATGCTATGACTCCACTGGTGCTGTTCAAGGGGCCCCCTAAGCACCAAAACCACTAGATCTTAATCCTTTAGTCTGACCTGTAAAACATTGGTGTTTCTGAGAAATAGCAATGTTTGTATTTTGCTGGGAAACCAACCTTTAGACAGCCACTTTAGCCATTTCTTCCTTTGCATGCTTTGATTTTTGAAGGACTTCCATTTTTTTGTGTATTACTGCAAATTGTGATCTCAAATATATAAATAACGTTCATTTAAAGGCCACTCTAATAACACTGGAGCTCATTGGTGCTATGAGCAGGGTTTGACAAATTTGCTTGAAATCTAGGAGCCAACTAAAAAAGTTAGGAGACAGAGTTTTCAAAGTCAAAAATACAATTCTTAAAGGAAAACTCCAGTGCCAGGAAAAAAAAAAACAGTTTTCCTGGCACTGCAGGTTCCCTCTCCCTCCCACCCCCCAATCCCCAGTTGCTGAAGGGGTGAAAACCCCTTCAGTCACTTAGCTGAGGCAGCGATGATGTCCCTCGTCGCTGCCTCCTCCTCCGCGCCGCTCCTCCTACTGACTCCGTCGGCCGGTGGGCGAGACTGAATCTGCCCCCACCGGCCGCTGTGTGAGGACCTCCAGCGACGCTCTAGCACAGATAATCTGTGCTATGAGTCAGGAAGTTCCCTCTAGTTGCTGTCTAGCGATGCTCTAGCACAGGTTTTCTGTGCTATGAAGCAGGAAGTGCCCTCTAGTGGCTGTCTGATAGACAGCCACTAGAGGTGGAGTTAACCCTGCAAGGTAATTATTGCAGTTTACACTTGCAGGGTTAAGAGTAGTGGGAGTTGGCACCCAGACCACTCCAATGGGCAGAAGTGGTCTGGGTGCCTGGAGTGTCCCTTTAAAGGGACGCTATAGTCACCAGAAACACCACAGGTTAAAGGCCCATTGGAGTGGTCTGGGTGCCAACTCCCACTACTCTTAACCCTGCAAGTGTAATTATTGCAGTTTTTTTTTTTATAAACTGCAATAATTACCTTGCAGGGTTAACTCCACCTCTAGTGGCTGTCTACTAGACAGCCACTAGAGGGCACTTCCTACTTCATAGCACAGAAAACCTGTGCTAGAGCGTCGCTGGACGTCTTCACGCTGTGTGAGGACCTCCAGCGTCGCTCAATTCCTCATAGGAAAGCATTGAAAAGCATTTTCAATGCTTTCCTATGGGGAGCTCTAATGCGCATGTGCCGCACATGCGCATTAGGTCTCCCTGGCCGGTGGGCAGGATCAGTCTCGCCCACCGGCCGACGTAATGCAGAGGAGGAGCGGTGGCAGAGGAAGAAGCAGTGACATGGGACATGTTGCTGCCTCTGGTAAGTCACTGAAGGGGTTTTCACCCCTTCAGCAACCGGAGATTGGGGGGTGGGAGGGAGGGGGACCTGCAGTGCCAGGAAAACTGATTGTTTTCCTGGCACTGGAGTTTCCCTTTAATGTAGTTGTTCTTAAGTCTGTAGCCTGTACCTGCACGCTTTTCAATTTAAACACGGCCTTTTCAGACAAAAGGCAGTGTTTACATTGCTTTCTAGTAACACCTCTAGTCACAGTCACTGAGAAGTCTACTAGAGGTGCTTTGTGGGTTGTGCAGTATATACGTTCAGGATCTTCATGCTCTGCATGGAGGTGCTGAATGTTCCTCCATTAGAGGCACATTGATTCAGTGCGTCTCTACAAGGAGATGTTGATTGGCCACCCACACTGAGAAACACAGAGACTGTTACTGCAACACTCACATACATTTTCTCATTCACTCACAAATTATTATTCTGTTTTATTTAAATTTGTCCACCCAGTCTCCCTGCCTTTGGGAAAGCTGGAGTGGATTGGATTTCCCTGGAGTCCAGTGGGGCTGCTCTAACAATCTTCTTGCTCTGCTCCCTAGAGTGCTGGTTAATGATCTCGTGGCTGGAGTGACCTCATATTTTAGCTCCTGGTATCACTGGAGGGCTCGCGTGGGAGCAGAGCAGGGACATAACAGCTCCCTCTCCACCTCCTCTCTCCCTGAGCTGGCTGCCTGCTCGCCTGCCTCCGCTAGTCGCCTGCCTGCCCGCCTCCGCTCTGCATGAGCCGCCTCTACTCCTCCGATCACAGGCAGTCGGTCACTTCTGAATGGGATTTGTCGAGCCCTGGGATATGGGGTAACATGGGGCTCAGCCAGAAAACCCACAGTCCTCATGGATAATGAGGTTATTACACTTATACAGAGGCTGTATGAACCTGTGCAGCCGTGAATTACAATGATAGGCTGAGAGTACTTGTGTAGGGGTGACTTAGAATACGTATTTCAGACTAACATTACTGCACATTTTGGGTGCATTTGTATGTATTATTTTATTTATTATTGCCATTTATATAGCGCCAACAGATTCCGTAGCGCTTTACAATATTATGAGAGGGGGATTTAACTATAAATAGGACAATTACAAATAAACTTACAGGAACAATAGGTTGAAGAGGACCCTGCTCAAACGAGCTTACATTCTATAGGAGGTGGGGTGTAAAACACATTAGGACAGGAATTTACAATCAAATAAGGTGGGCTGCCCTTTAGGAGAGGGCAAGAGACAGGTATGTGAGGTAAGGGTTAGTCTTGGAGGCCATAAGCTTTCCTAAAGAGATGGGTTTTAAGGCACTTCTTAAAAGATGCAAGACTAGGGGAGAGTCTGATGGCGGTAGGCAGGCTATTCCATAGGAAGGGAGCCGCCCGTGAGAAGTCCTGCAAGCGCGAGTTGGCCGTACGAGTGCGGACAATGGACAGGAGGTGGTCACGGGCAGAGCGGAGAGACCGAGAAGGGACATACCTATGGATCTGTGAGGAGATATAAGAGGGGCTAGAGTTGTTCAGTGCTTTATAGGTGTGAGTTAGTACCTTGAATTGACTCCTATAGCATACAGGAAGCCAATGTAAGGACTGGCAGAGGCGTGAGGTGTGAGAGAAACGACTAGAGAGGAAAATCAATCTAGCAGCAGTATTCATTACAGACTGTAAGGGTGCAGTACGGCTATTGGGAAGACCAATCAGGAGAGGGTTACAATAATCCATGCGGGAAATTACTAGAGCATGGACAAGCTCCTTGGTAGTATCTGGTGCAAGAAAGGGGCGGATGCGGGCTATGTTTTTAAGATGGAATCTACAGGATTTGGCAACATGCTGGATGTGAGGCTCAAAGGTGAGACCAGAGTCAAGTATGACGCCAAGACAGCGCGCTTGCAAGGATGGACTGATGTTGGTACCACAAACTTGGAGGGAGAGGGAAAGAGGAGGATCAGTATTAGGAGGAGGAAAGACAAGGAACTCAGTTTTAGAGAGATTGAGTTTCAGAAAGCGGGAGGACATCCAGTCAGAGATGGAAGAAAGGCAAGCAGTGACACGTTGCAGGATGGCAGGGGAGAGGTCCGGGGAGGAGAGATATAGCTGGGTGTCATCAGCGTACAGGTGGTAGTGAAATCCAAAAGAGGTGATAAGTTTGCCAAGAGAGGCAGTATAAAGAGAAAATAGAAGGGGACCAAGGACGGAGCCTTGGGGAACTCCAACCGAGACAGGGCAAGGGGAGGAGGTATCATTAGAAAAAGAGACACTGAATGAGCGTTGGGAGAGATAAGAGATAAGACATGTACAATACAGAAGTATAGTTTCTACAGTATCTTTGTGCCTACAGAGACATCAGGCTATACTGGATAAAGCCACTGGATTTGTCAAACTACTACAAAATTGTTTGATAAAGAAAACTAGGAGACTGACGTGGTTATGGCGCTTGGAGTGTTCCTTTAAACGCAATCAAAATTGGAATAAGCAATTATCATGTAAATGCTTGCTTTCCAACAATGGGAACATATGAATTTAAGATGGGGAATAGTAGTGATATGATGTCCATACACAGTGTGCTGAAGAAGCCCTCTTGCATAGGTTCCATGCCCTGAGTTTAAGTTGCACGATAGGGGTACAACTAGTGATTCTTTTATACTGCACTAACTGTATACTTTTCTCTGTGGTTCCAAATAGGACATCAATGAACAAACCTGTTGGTACATGTGTACTGTATATGTACACATATACAATTATGATTTTTGTATACACGTATACAAAATCTATCCTATGCCCCATGTTATCTCTGCACTGTAACATCACTGTCACATACTGTCCAACACAGTGCAGAATGAAATCGAGACAAGAAAGATGGGACCAGAATGGGGTGAATGTCAATGAAACAGTGGTGTGCAGCTGAAAAAAGAGCACATCAGACTTAAATGCCTACCAGCCAGAGCTGCCCATGCACACAATACTGCTGAAGCATCTGATAAGGCCACAAATCCTATGCACAACATGCGCACACTGAATGTGTTGGGAACATTTCTCTGATTTCCCGGGAAAAGGACACCAGAGAGAGAAAAGAAAGGTTGTGGGCACCAAACTATTACTGAAAATCTTGGAATATTTGGAAGTGTCTATGTACTTACCTTGATCCTGTAATGTATACAACTCTGCCAACCTTATTCCATAAAATGACTTATCAGGAATTCAAACTGAAAAAACAGCTGACTTGGATTTTTTGGGCCAAACTTTGAATTCCCAATAGGTCGCACATTTTAGTATATAACTTTTGTGATTTGTAGGGCTGTGGTGGTGGTAAATTTGAGTTTCCACAGTAAACAATGCTGTTGTGTTTCTTCCCTTCCATGTTTTTCCACCCCAAAAGCTTCTCTCTCATTTGGCTGGTATGTTCATGCAGTGTTCAGCTATTTCCCCCCCATCTGCTCTCTGCTTTACACAGACTGGTGTGCTCAATAACTGTGCTGACAGACGAAATAAATTAGTCTGGAGTGAATTTTATTGCTGAATCTCCAAAACCATTGCAGTTTGTCAAGTACCTGGCTTGAGGCGGACACCAGGTAATACAAGTTGTTTTGTTTTTTCTTGTAGATTAAAGGGATAGAGTTTTAAATCAATATTTGCTCTTTGTAAGGCTATGTTAACGGATAAAGGAACTTTTCTCAAAGCCCCTGATTCCAAGACTTTGGGGAAAACTATGGAAACTATAGCACTGTATACTGGTTCTTTAATTATTTTCAAGCAATTGGGGACAAACTGAGGGTGCTCGGGTCCAGTTCCCTGCTTGGGCTCATGCAGACGTTGTGCAACAGCAATATCAACTCCCGTCCATATTTAGATTGCATCCACTGGCTGATGCACCCCGCCAATGCATGTCATCCAAACTTTGACAAAACTTATATGGCAAAGGTGGAAGTATAACTTTTGCCTTAGCAGTATGCCAGAGCGAATGTACACAGGTTCCAAGGATAACCTCGGTTTAAACACTCAATTTAAGAGAGAGCCAGTGGGACACTACCATGCTGACACTATATCCACTGCAGTGATCTGTACAGTAGTGAGTATGGTGCTTATGCTAAAACTACACTGGTCAAATGGAAGTCATTATTCAGCAGATGTACCCTAAATTAAAACATGCATGCATTTATTTATGTATTTCTTTATTGTGGGTATATCTAAAAACAGCTTGCAAAAGCTGTAAATCTTTTGTCTGCACCCGCCTTGCCCAGATTGTCTGTGGCTGTCAAATCACTGACTTCCAATGCAGCTCAATGAGAAGTCTTTGCAAGGCAGGTGCTCAGGCATTTGCCTGCCATTAGACAACTTGGAGGTGTAGCAAGGTTAATTTATAAAAGTGCCACATTTTTTAAATTGGAATCTGTAATTTTTGTGTTTAAAAAATAATTAAAATGCGCACGCTTTAGGTGCTTGGAGTGTTTTTCTCACCCAAGACAATGCATTTAGCATCTGGTTTGTTTGAAGAATTATTCAGTTAAAGGCGCCAAGTCCACTACATCTCAATTAAGTGGTCTGGGTGCAGTAGCCCTTGAATATTAACCCTGCAATGTAAAACATTGCAGTTTTGTAGAAACTGCATTGTTTCCATTGCAAGGTTAAACACATCTTTAATGGCTGACTTCCTGACAGCCACTAGAGGTGCTTCCCCTGTCTGAACCAAGTCGAACCTGACTTTCAGCCAAATGCTGCTCCTAGAGCAGCATTTAATTGGTGCAGTGCATTGTTTTGCTTCACAGGTGACTAACCTTTTAATGAATACCGAGTTAATTAGTATTGATGATCTCATCCATGGAAGTGCAGTGTCTGTGAAGAGTGCACCACAGCAGAAAAAAAATATTAGTAAAACTGCCATTATACTCCACAATCTGAGTAATCTGAACAGCTAGCACATTACTATAGTGTTCGTAATACATGTTTGTATTCCTAGGGTTATAGTGATTTTTCTTTTCTTTTTATGCAGTTATAGAATCCTTCAATATGTAAATTCTGAGGGCTACCTGGTTAGGGTTGGAGACCGTAATGTCCTGTATGGGTTAAACAATATCTGGCATTTTTTTTTAGAGTAATAGCAATCAGAGGTCTCGTTTTGGAAAAATAATGGAATTTTTTATTTTTTTTTTAAATGAAGACAATCCACTTGGAAAGAGATTTATATAAGACCAAATAAAATTCCTTAAATTTTGGTCCTAAATAACTGAAAATTTCTGTTTCACCAAGATGGCTGTTTTGGGCCTAAGACATGCCATTTCCTCAAATTCTCTGCAGTTCCCAGTTTAGTCTAGAAACCTTTATGTTCCCACAGGCTTATTAAATCATCCAGTGATGGATGCAGTGCTTTGACCAAACCTCATATTAGGTCTCTGTCAAGATGTCTTTGTGTATAACAATAGGTGCTTTTGGATATGGTAAAGCAGAGATCCCAACTCTTTCAAGAACATTGCTGTAATAATCTTGAATGTATGCAGTTTACACCAAGGCATATTTACAGTTTCTATGCTTCAAGACTATAGTCCTTGGCAACTCATCAGTAAACAAAAACATAATGGAGTACTTCGATTCAACAATTTAATGTGGATGTATGAAAATCCTCAGAGTGTGAGAAATTGAATGAAATATTGATATATTTTTTTCAGTTTTAGGTCTGTATACAAAGACGTGCCTTTAACCTAAATCCTTCCAGACATATTCCTACATTGTCTTATGAAAAATCCGTTTCAACCGCTAATGTGAAACAGATGTAAAGCTGTGTTTGCAAGTAAGTCAAATCACAAAACTGTATGTATTTTATTTTCAATGTATGTTTGAAACTTGAAACGCTGAGCAAATCATCTATTACATTGCATCTAGCTGTTTCTTATTAACTTTAATGAATTTGGCTCTTGTGCGTGACATTTTGTGCTAGATAAATGAACCTGAAAATGCATTTTAGACATTTTGTTCCTGTGATTTTCAATTTGTATTTTTTTGTGGTTTGATAGGCTAAGAATGTACGGCAAACAATTGTTCTCTCATGGTAGCTTGTTAGTTTTAATGTTTATTGTACATTTTTAGAGGAAATGGGGAACCAGAATTTTTTTATTTTCTACCATTAGATTGTGTTGGTTATGCTAAATGATAGGATGCTCTTGTTTATGCTTTGAGTAAAAAGTAGAGATTGTGAATTAATGAGTATGGGACCCTATAGAGTCTAAAAAGCATCTGCTGTCTTCTGGCTTGTCCCCTTATGTAAGCTATGGGGGTAATTTATGAAAAGAGTGTTGTGATTTCCGTTTGCACCAAATGTGTCCTTTTTGCTCCCTTCTTGATAGTTTTGTTTGAAAACTTTCTCTTGTTTTCTTTTTTTTTTTCTATAGTAGCACCTTTTGATGTATGCAAAAAAAGTGCAAGAGTGCATCTTATTATTTTATTTTTTTCCTTGAAAAATTTACACCACAAATGGTGGTGGAATTAATCGATCTTCCATTTTGTTTAAAGGGACATGTATCACTTTTAAACAACGGTCTCATTCAAAATCTTTAACTTTGAATGAGACAGTTGCCTCACTCTGCAGGCGGAAAAAAGCAGGTATATATTATCTTCCTCCCCCCCCCCCCCCATATTTACCTTGCTGTAAAAGTGCATTGGGCATGCCTGACAGATTTACACATGCAGTTGTAAGATCTCTCTACCTTGCAACATCCTGACAGAGGGAGAAGAGATGGAGTCTTATGAGTGTGACCAAGCAGAGCAGGCTCCAGTGGCATGTTACTCTCTCCTCTTGCTGCATAATGATGCCCTGTTTTTGTCATTATTAGACTGAAAGTGAGTGTATTAGGGGTGGGTGCTGAAGATACCCTAGCTAAGAGGCAAGACCAACAATGCAATCTGATCACGTTTATAGTAAGTTATAAATAATTTTTAAAATACTCTTACATACATTTTCTTTCTTGCTTTATTTTAGTTTATATATTTGTTTAAAAGTGTTTTCTTGCTGGTTTACAAAATATAAATAGTTGTAAAGGGATGCATATCATACAAAAAAAGTCACTTTTGCGCCAAAATGGAGTAGCAGTGAAAGCAAATGTTTTAGACATAACATTCTATATGTTGTTGGGATAATGGATTAAACTATATACCTTTTTTTCTGGATGTTTGTGTGTGTATGTGTGTGTGTGTATAAATTTATACATAGTGTGTTGTTGTTTTTTTTCCATTCTCTTGTCCTCTATCAGACGCCTGGGAGTCAGAGGGTTCTGCGCAGCGTCTTGGCTTTTCCTAGAACTGCACTCTTCTGGACAGCGATCTCAAATGTTCCACCTGGAATATATATGAGAAATTAAGAAATGTTTATATTTTCTTAGTTCTGCATGGCATTTATTTATTTTTAATTCATAATTTTTGTTTTGTGCTTAGGGTAACACACGTGCTTGCTCTGCCACAACAGCAGGAGCAAGAATATGTAAACAGTGCAAATAACTCAACATTATGGCATATGATACTACTGCACAATTTTTTGATATAGGACACTGGTTAAGATAGTATATGTCAGCAAATGAGGCATATAATAATAGCAAGTTAGGCACATTAGTCTAACTGACAATATTGTGAGTCAAGATTATGAAATATAGCATAACAGGAATATATACGCTGTGGCCATTTTTGTTTTGAAATTACGCTGCGGGGGGGGGGATGTGGAGGGGGGGGGAGGAGAATGTCGCTCTGTGACCTGTCCCTTTTCTGGTTGTCTCAGCTAGTGGCGACTGTGCTTTGTGTCCACCTAGTGTCAGCCTCGTGGCTATAGGAAGGGCAGGACATGTGGAATATTGGGGGTATATGGACAGTGTTC
The DNA here is from genome assembly GCF_036172605.1 of Pelobates fuscus. Lineage (NCBI taxonomy): Eukaryota > Metazoa > Chordata > Amphibia > Anura > Pelobatidae > Pelobates > Pelobates fuscus. The sequence goes on along the minus strand of NC_086317.1, from coordinate 376,011,090 downwards.
TGTAGCCTGCATGTGGAGGGGGTAAGTTCCTCGTCTAAAGAGGGATGGCGCCTCTCTCCATCTTACGCTGCTCATGGAGTGTGTGTGCATGATCAGTTAGGTGAGACGGGACATTGACTAAGGGTGTCGTGCGCATGTGGATCTAACTGGACCACAGTGTGAAAGTAGGTTAAACTTAAGTAGGCAAGAGTCAAAGAAACACAAAATCAAAGAGAAACTAAACCAAATAAAAATAAACTCGGCTGTAAATTGGATGAACAGTACTTTCAGCCAGCTCCTATGCGTTCCCTTCTGGGTCTTAGGTGCCCCTTGAGTGCCGGTTAGCCCTTTGCATTTTGAATGCGGTAGAGGGTGGGGTGGTGGGTCCGGCTGGCAGGAACTGTTTTACTGTGGACATGTCCCAGGTGTGTGTGGGCTTTTGTCTCGGTGCGTAAGTGGTCAGATCCGAATTTGGTGACAGTCCTAGTGCTGTCAGCATTGAGTCCATTTCCAATGCGTCGGTTATGCGGTATGTTGCACCACCATGCATGATGACCATCCTCCATACCAAGGTAGGCTACTTGAGTAGAATTTCCTTGCACTGCTGCCATGAAGTTCAGTGGGGCTGACCTTGTCTGGAGCTGTAACATGACATTTCTTGGGGAGTCTGCTGGGGCTCTGGTAGCTCTCGGGATGCAATAAACCCGGTTGATCATGGCTTGTTTCACCTGCTGTTGTGTAAGTAGTGAGATGAGGAGTCTCCTGGTATATTGTGTTAGTTCTTCCAGGGTCACCATCTCCGGAATATCCCATATTTTGACATGCCGGCTCCTGTGCCAATCCTCCATTGCGTCCAAGTGGTTGGTAAGCAAGGACTGGGTTCGATGTAACTCTGCATTTTGTGCTCCTATCTGTATGCAACGTGTAGTGAGGCCCTGCACATCCTCCTCTACTGTGTAGACTCGCCCTTCCATAGCGTGTATCTCCTCACCCATTGTTGCTAGGTCTGCTGCAAACATTGTGCGGATATGGCGGAGAAGGGCTTTTAGATCTCCTTTAGTGGAGGGCAACTCCTTTTCCTCACCTGAGAAGGGGTGGTGTAATCCCCCAGCGTTTGGAAACTCGTCCAGCTCATCCAACGCTTGTTCTTCGGAGTAGGCCGAGGTTGTGTTGCCATTTTCTTTTGGCGCAGGAGTTCCTGAGGCCTTAGCGGGACGGAGGAAAAGGTCCCCGATATCGTGGGTGCTTAGATTTCTTCCCCATCTTGTAATCGTTTGATTTGGGTCGAATATAGTATAATTTGGATGGCTTATTTTAGCGGAGCTCGTCTGTCGCATGTCTGCTCTGGTTAACTGCTGGCTCCGCGCTCCCCGGCATTTATTTTAACTATGAATATCATACCTTGGCTTTTACTGCAATAAATTACAGATATTTGTGTTGAGCGATGTCTCGTGAATATAACCGTACCCCCATGTACAGGTTTCATGTGGGTTTAGTAAGTTACAGGGTCAGATATAGAGCTTTCTTACTTTTCAGTTTGTACACATTGAAATTTGCTATATTGGTTTGCTTGGGCATATGTTGCCTTTGAGACCATATGGCAGCATAGGAATAAAAATTACACCTATCATGGTATACCATTTGCAAAAGTAGACAACCCTGGGTATTCAAATTTGGGTATGTCCAGCCTTTTTTTATTAGGCACTTAGGGTCACAAACCCTGACAAAAATTAGCCTTCCTATTTGTTTTTTGCATTTTTCAGAAATAAACTGTCCTTTCACCAATGATATCATCAGCATTATGTGATTATCAAATCGATCAAATGCACAGAAAAGCACCTCCTTTAAAATACAATTGGGATGAGTGGGAAGAAAAAATCAAAGCAGCATATGGTCTTTGACATATTTATTATTAAAGTGCATTGATGTAAAACATATTATTATTATTTTCTATTTATTTTTTTGCCATATACACTGTTATGCCTATTGCAATACTGGATGGTTATTCTTTTCCATTTCCAAGTTCCCCTTCCCTTCCTACCCCCAATACAATGTTCATATTCTTGTTGTTATACAAATATGTAAAACTTTAATAAAAATTATTTGAAAAAGAAAAGCACCTCCTCTGCTTCAAGTATGTCAGCAGGTCACAGACGTGTGCAGCATAGCCTATGCCTACAGGAACCTGGCAGTAGTGAACCCAACAGTCAGCTGAGTGTTTTGTCAGTGAGTAGCCATGTATTTGGCTTAATAATTCGTTTTTTTTGACGGAGCTCCAGCCACATGCGACTAGCTTGGTTGGCTGTCAGGCCCTGCGCTCAAGAGTTTTTTTTGTTGTTGTTTATTTTAACCCCAGCAGTGAAATTTCATGTAAAAGACGACCCCCAATTTTAGACTAAAAAAGTCTGATGCACGGAAAAATACGGTATATAGGGATACAAAATTCAAACATAACTGTTGCATGACATCACAGTCATGTGACAAAACAAAGTAATTAACATGTAATTCAAAACAATAGATAAAGAAAGGGTTAGTAAAAAAAAATAAAAAAGTTTTTAAGTATTCTGGTATCAAGAAGCGATTGTGTCACTTAGTACACTTCTGCCTATACGATCTGAGCTGGTCCTGGAAGGCTCATTCCCATGTGAGTTGGACTATTGGACACCTATAGTCCACTTATATATCTGACGTTATAACACTTAGTCACTTTTTTCCATTTTTGTAGCCCAATCCCTACATCCCAACATAAGGGTAGGTATATTTCATAGTACACCATACACACTCCACTACTTTGGTTGGTGTACTGTACACCTTACTGTTTTTGATTGTTTTTCTGTAATGTAAACACTGCCTTTTTGTCTGAAAAGGCAGTGTCTACTGCAAAAAGCCTGCAGAAACTGACTATACTATACCAGAACAACGACATTAAAGAAACACTATAGGGTCAGGAACACAAACATGTATAGTGTCAAAAACACCACCTACCAAAATAAAATGACACACACATATATATATATATATATATATATATATATATATATATATATATAATCTGTGTAATTTCATTCTAAGTGTATTTTGGGGTGTATATATATATACATATATACACATACACACACACACACACACACACACACAGGTGATTAGAATATCGTGCAAAAGTTCATTTATTTCAGTAATGCATCGAAAAAGGGGAAACTAATATATGAGATAGATGCATTACATGCAAAGCAAGATAGTTCGAGCCGTGATTTGTCATAAGTGCGATGATTATGGCTTACAGCTCATGAAAACCCCAAATCCACAATCTCAGTAAATTAGAATATTGTGAAAAGGTGCAATATTCTAGGCTCACAGTGTCCCACTCTAATCAGCTAAGTAAGCCATAACACCTGCAAAGGGTTTCTGAGCCTTTACATGGTCTCTCAGTTGGTTCAGTAGGAATCCCAATCATGGGGAAGACTGCTGACCTGACAATTGTGTGAAAACCATTATCGACACCCTCCATAAGGAGGGAAAGCCCCAAAAGGTAATTGAGAAGGAAGTTGGATGTTCCCAAAGTGCTGTATCAAAGCACATTAATAGAAAGTTATGTGGAAGGGAAAAGTGTGGAAGAAAAGCAGCAGGGATGACCGCAGCCTGGAGAGGATTATCAGGAAAAGGCCATTCAAAAGTGTTGGGGACTTTCACAAGGAGTGGACTGAGGCTGGAGTCAGTGCATCAAGAGCCACCACACACAGACAGATCCTGGACATGGGCTTCAGATGTCATATTCCTCTTGTCAAGCCGCTCCTGAACAACAAACCATGTCAGAAGAGTCTTACCTGGGCACGTCTGATGAGAGCAACGTTTGCATCTCATTTGGAAACCAAGGACCCAGAGTCTGGAGGAAGAATTGAGAGGCACACACTGCAAGATGCTTGAAGTCCAGTGTGAAGTTTCCACAGTCTGTGTTGATTTGGGGAGCCATGCCATCTGCTGGTGTTGGTCCACTGTGCTTCATTAAGTCCAGGGTCAACACAGCCGTCTACCAGGAAGATTTTGGAGCACTTCATGCTTTCTTTCGCAGACTGACTTTATGGGGATGCTGACTTAATTTTCCAGCAGGACTTGGCACCTGCCCACACTGCCAAAAAGCACCAAAGTCTGGTTCAATGACCATGGAATTACTGTGCTTGATTGACCAGCAAACTTGCCTGACCTGAACCCCATAGAGAATCTATGGGGCATTGCCAAGAGAAAGATGAGACATGAGACCGAACAATGCAGAACAGCTGAAGGCCGCTATTGAAGCATCCTGGTCTTCCATAACACCTCAGCAGTGCCACAGGCTGATAGCTTCCATGCCACGCCGCATTGAGGCAGTAATTGCAGCAAAAGGGGCCCAAACCAAGTGCTAAGTCCATATGCATGTTTATACTTTTCAGAGGGGGCCAGGGGAGAAGACAATAGGTCCCTGTAGCGGAGCTGCAATCAATATCTCCGTTGGCAGACATTTTGTAATATCCAAGAGAAGCGTAGCTCGGCAATCCTATTCAAATTCCTCAATAACCAGACGATACACAGCTTTGGGAGTCAACTGTTTTTTTATTGAGCCACAGCTGGCTTTTATACAATTCCCCATGCAAGGGGTTTCTTTAATTACATTCCAGGGGTTTTCCCCTGGTGCACCTGGCTGGGAACAGGGAACAGTCACTTCCCAGACTCCTACTCTGTACTTGGAGATAATTGAGTAAGGACAATTCTTTAATTATATTATCTCCCAAGTACAGAAAAAATAAGCAATATTTCAAACCATCATAACTCATATTAATATTGGTTAGAACTCCACGAAAGATACTTCACCGTATAGCAGGGATATGAGCGCCCACTCTGTCGAAATACCGCACACATCCGTTCGGTAGAATAGGAACGCCATTCGAGTGAAGTTTAGACCGGTCAACCACGAGGTGAAGCCCCCAAATAATTCCAGGTGGTTGTGTCCTTTGACCCTTTTTATTATCGGGAGTTTTTACCATTAAAATAACGAATGCAACTGTTTGTGTTATAGGTGGTCGTGTGCCTTTTTTTTGTTCGTTTAGTTCATTCGACTGCCGCTCTGTATATGTGAAGGGGAACGAGCATACGAAAGGATGGAAGTTCAGCAGTGTTCAGCGGTATTCGTGTCCGATTATAGTTCCATGCGCTCGACTACCAAACACTGCTGTCTGTTTGGGAACAAAGATGACCGCTGCCACGTGTTCGGTCATACGAACGACTGCCACCCATCTGACCATTTAGAATCTTGCGGTTTCTTGGTGTGAATCAGTCAGTTGGAGGCACATGACTCCCCTGGGTGGTCTCACTGTTCGGTAGTTGGTTCGACAGACTAACCAACTCTGTCTTGCATATAAATAAGTGGCTAATTTTGCCACAGTCCCCCACCCCCCCATTCTCATTTAGGGCCCGACCGACTGCTCAGGGCTGGGGGCCGGGGGGAGGACAATAGGCCCCCCATTACTATTTAGGACTCCCACCCGCCGTTTAGGGGGGGGGGAAGGACAATAGGTCCCCCCCCTCATTCTCATTTAGGGCCCCTACCCACCGTTCACGGGTGGGGGCCGGGGGTGAGGAAAATGGGTCCAACCCCCACATTCTCATTTACGGCCCCCACCCGCCGCTCAGGGTGGAGGTAGGGGGAGGACAATAGTTCCCACCCCCACATTCTCATTTAGGGCCCCCACCTGCTGCTCAGGGGTGGGGGCCAGGGTGGGAGGACAATAGGTGTCATCGTCGTCCCCATTCTTCTTTAGGGCCAGCACCCACCGCTCAGGGTTTCAGGAGGGAGGATACTATGGTTTTTTTTTGTTTTGTTTTTTACTTGATATAGCGAGTAGGGGCAGAATTTACTAATACTAAGTAATCTTTACTTAGGATGAGTAAATTTTTGTCTGAAAGACTAATTTAGGTATTTCAGCCTTCTGGTAGATGGCTCCCAGCCGCGGCACGAATAGGATCGGAGTTTAATTCATTCGAATGAAATTCAGATCCGAACAAAGTCCCGAATTGCGTTCTAACACAAAGGGAGAAACTGTTCTCATTCTTTTAGGACACAATTCGCTAGTTTCGTCTGCGTTATGTCTAAATGACAGGACATTCGGGAAAAGTGAAAGGAGGCTTCGCAGGAACACGGAGGAAAGGTAAGAATTGTGGGGAAATTGCTCTGACCTCCGGAAATGAAGCACACTTTGCTCCTCCACTGGTCAGAGATGGTCAGGAATAGGAAACCTCCATGAGACAAATAGTCCCTACTTTGTCTTCTATTTTAAAGAAAACTAGAGCAGACAGGAAGAAATGAAGAACAGATCCTGAGAGAGGGAGAGAAGAGGAATCGATTTAAAGAAAGGTAATGACAGTGCTGCTTTAAAGGACCACTCTAGTGCCAGGAAAACATACTCGTTTTCCTGGCACTAGAGTGCCCTGAGGGTGCTCCCACCCTCAGGGACCCCTTCCCGCCCGGCTCTGGAAAGGGGAAAGAGGTAAAAACTTACCTTTTTCCAGCGGTGGGCGGAGAGCTCTCCTCCTCCGATCCTCCTCTTCTCCTCCCCGTCGACTGAATGCGCACGCGCGGCACGAGTTGCGCGCGCATTCAGCCGGACACATAGGAAAGCATTCATAATGCTTTCCTATGGACGCTTGCGTGCTCTCACTGTGAAAATCACAGTGAGAATCACGCAAGCGGCTCTAGCGGCTGTCAGTGAGACAGCCACTAGAGGAAATAGGGGAAGGCTTAACCCATTCACAAACATAGCAGTTTATCTGAAACTGCTATGTTTATGAAAAAATGGGTTAACCCTAGAAGGACCTGGCACCCAGACCACTTCATTAAGCTGAAGTGGTCTGGGTGCCTAGAGTGGTCCTTTAAGTCCTCAATGCTTCTCTGTGAAAAGCATTTGACAGTATTGGACCGGGCTGCAGAGAAGAAACTGTACCTGTGCTGCATTGCAGATAAGTAATATGGGTTAATGTAATTATTTTTGTGAAAAACTGAAGGCCTTGAAATCTAAATAGCCTAAATAAACACTAGGGGCTAAAAGATTAAAAATAATGTATCTTCCCTTCGAGTGTTCATTTAATCTTATGCTGCTCTGTCACCTTCTGGGGCCTTTTACATATCTTGCAAATATCCCCTGCACTATTGTGTGCAGGTAAAGTCTGTGCAGGTAAAGTGAGCTTTACTTACCTTACTTACCTGATGTAGACCTTACTTTGTCTTGGTCTGTACACAGTCAGGTTGAATATTTCATAAAGTTTTTTTTATATATTAATTGTTATTCTATTGTGGTGGATGGGGTAGATCGAGCTGATTTAAAGGATCACTACAGGGCCAGGAACACAAACACAGCCCTGGCCAATCAGCATCTCCTCATAGAGATGAATTGAATCAATGAATCTCTATGAGGAAAGTTCAGTGTCTGCATGCAGAGGGAGGAGACACTGAATGTTTGGATGTATTTTAGGCAGCCATGACCCAGGAAGCATCTCTAACAGCCATCTGAGGAGTGGCCAGTGAAGCTATCACTAGGCTGTAATGTAAACAGTGTTTACAGCAAAAAGCTTGAAGGTAATGATTCTACACGCCAGAACAAATTCAATAAGCTGTAGTTGTTCTGGTGACTATAGTGTCCCTTTAATGATCTGCCGTTATTCAATTACTCCTTGTAATAATGATTGGTCACTTTTTTTTTCTTTTTTTTTTTAATATATTTGTGACTCCCAAAGTCTGTTAAAACAGGCCCATTTAATTTACCTAGGAAATACATTACTATTTATCTTGTACACTGCTATTCAGGGTTAATGCTCCCGATAAAAGAGGCTTTAGAAAATTGATTGATCTAATAAGCAGCTGCACAGACACTAATACATGGACAGTAGTTCACTTTGCCATAGACACTAGCATTGCATCTATTTACTGAAATTCACAACAGATTTTCTTGTATTATGCTGTTGGCAATATGTAAACTTTTATTTATTTATTTTTATATATATATTTGAACTATGTTAAATTGTCCATGGTGAATACTTGCTGGTGGCTATTGACCCACCCTTGCCCAATAACATGTGATTGATGTGCATGCAGAAGTCTGCTGTACTGCATCAGGTTACTTAATTTACCCCGAAATGTCATAACGTTGCAAATTGTATATAAATGGCCACAGGGATTTGCTTGCTACAGGTAGGCCAGGTGCTGAATTTAATGCTTCACTGCAGCAGACACGCTCTGCACTAAAATTGCAACACCACCACTGACCAGTAGATGGCACTGCTCCATTGCATAATTGTCAAAAGAACAAGACAGAATAATGAATCCATTTTTGGTTTAGATGTTGTGTATACAAACATTACTGATTGCTGGTTTTAAATAAACCTTCCAGTGATATGTTTTGTTTTAACACAACCCAAACTTCATATTAAAAAAATAAAAATTGTGTGAGTGTTATTTTAGCTCTAATAATACATTTCTTCTGCTATTAAATGACCACTATAGGCACCCAGACCACTTCAGCTTAATGAAGTGGTCCGGGTGCCAGATCCATCTAGAATTAACCCCTTTTGCAGTAAACATAGCAGTTTCAGAGAAACTGCTATGTTTACCTATGGGTTAATCCAGCCTCTAGTGGCTGTCTCATTGACAACCGCTAGAGGCGCTTCTCACTGTCATTTTTGATAATACTTTCTTATGGACTGGCTGAATGCGCGCGCAGCTCTTGCCACGCATGCGCATTCAGCCGGTGATGGAAGAAGAGGGATTAACACCTTCCTCCCCCTTCAGCGCCACGGGAGTGGGACCCTGAGCTTGGGGGCACCCTCAGGGCACTATAGTGCCAGGAAAACGAGTTTGTTTTCCTGACACTATAGTGGTACTTTAACATGATGGAATAGTGTCATGATTTTGTAGAACGGACTCTGCCAGCGATTAAGTTATTAAGCCACGGTTCCTTTAAATATTTATATGTATTGCAGTTTAACGGCACTGCAATTGTACAAATAACATTATTTACTTACTTTAAATACTATTGGCACTCTAGACACCTGAGGTTTAAGACTATATCTTATAGAAAGGCTCGATAAATACCAGGTCGCCATGGCGACTAGGAATTTTGTCCTGGGTATTTGTCCGTCTGTTCCCTCTGAGGGAGAGTGGAGGCAGGTGTGCGGCCGGCTGTAAGGAATGGAGTTGACAAGGGAGCTGTAATATTTCTGCTCTGCCCCTTTGCGTGCCCTACAGTGATGCCAGGAGCTGGAATATGACGTCACTCATGCAAGCAAGAAGAGCAGGAAGATGACATCACTCCCACTGGACCCCAGGGAAAGCCAATCCACTCTAAGTATCCCAAAGGTAGGGAGGCTGGGTGGATTTTCAGCTTATTAAAACAAAAAATGATTTGTGTTTGTGTGAGAGAATGTGTGTGTCTGTCAATGAGTGTATGTGGATCTGTCCGTGGGTGTGTATGATTAGGTGACCAGGCCTATGATCTCATAGGAATTGTGATTTTATTCGCCTTTCCTTCCAAACACTCGTCGGTCTCGTTGTGGGTGGTTTTGCCTTCTTGGCTGAGTTAATAAAGCTTGATGATCTCAGCCAATCCAATGCTTTCCAATAGGAAAGCATTGGGATGCGGTTGTGGATTCACTGCAAAACCCTGCGCCAATCAGCATCTCCTCATAGGTGTGTGTCTTTGCACCACCCATCCCCCACACCTACCCTGTCAAGTGTGGATGCTGTCATTTTCAAGCTCTTCTTGCTCTGCTGCCTCACGGATGGTTTAGTGATGTTGGGGCCGGAGTGATGTCCTATCCCAGCTCCTGGAATCACTACAAGGCAAGCAGAAAGCTTACAGCTCCCGCGCCACCTCCATTCCTCACAGCTCTCAGCCCAATTGCCTCCACTCTCTCTGCCAAATGCCTGCCTCCACTCTCCCTCCTCGGAGAACTGCAAATACCCTGGTGTCTGTGCTTTGTCGAGCCCTGTTAGAGGGATAGTTTAGAACTGAATATAGAGGCTTCCTTTCATTTTTTCTTTCCTTTTGTAGCGTAGACTTCCTATTGCAGCCAAGGTTGATGTTATAAATAGAATGTGATGGCAGATAAGAACCATTCGGCCCATCTAGTCTGCCCAATTTTCTAAATACTTTCATTAGTCTCTGGCCTTATCTTATAGTTAGGATAGCCTTATGCCTATCCCACGCATGCTTAAACTCCTTTACTGTGTTAACCTCTACCACTTCAGCTGGAAAGCTATTCCATGCATCCATTACCCTCTCAGTAAAGTAATACTTCCTGGTATTATTTTTCAACCTTTGTCCCTCTAATTTAAGACTATGTCCTCTTGTTGTGGTATTTTTTCTTCTTTTAAATATAGTATCCTCCTTTACTGTGTTGATTCCCTTTATGTATTTAAATGTTTCTATCATATCCCCCCTGTCTCGTCTTTCCTCCAAGCTATACATGTTAAGATCCTTTAACCTTTCCTGGTAAGTTTTATCCTGCAATCCATGAACCAGTTTAGTAGCCCTTCTCTGAACGCTCTCTAAGGTATCAATATCCTTCTGAAGATACGGTCTCCAGTACTGTGTACAATACTCCAAGTGAGGTCTCACCAGTGTTCTGTACAATGGCATGAGCACTTCCCTCTTTCTACTGCTAATACCTCTCCCTATACAACCAAGCATTCTGCTAGAATTTCCTGCTGCTCTGTTACATTGTCTGCCTACCTTTAAGTCATCAGAAATAATCACCCCTAAATCCCTTTCCTCAGATGTTGAGGTTAGGACTGTATCAAATATTCTGTACTCTGCCCTTGGGTTTTTACGTCCAAGATGCATTATCTTGCACTTATCCACATTAAATATCAGTTGCCACAACTCTGACCATTTTTCTAGTTTACCTAAATCATTAGCCATTTGGCTTATCCCTCCTGGAACATCAACCCTGCTACATATCTTAGTATCATCAGCCAAGAGACATACCTTACCATCAAGACCTTCTGCAATATCACTAATAAAAATATTAAAGAGAATGGGTCCAATTACAGATCCCTGAGGTACCCCACTGGTGACAAGCCCAAGCTTCGAATATACTCCATTGACTACAACCCTCTGTTGCCTGTCACTCAGCCACTGCCTCACCCATTCAACAATATTGGAATCCAAACTTAAAGATTGCAGTTTATTGATAAGCCTTCTATGTGCAACAGTGTCAAAAGCCTTACTGAAATCTAGGTAAGCAATGTCTACTGCACCACCCCGATCTATAATTTTAGTTACCCATATTTAGGTATTTTACTGGTTGTTGGCAAAAGTGTGTGTGTGTGTGTGTGTGTATATATATATATATATATATATATATATATATATATATATATATATATATATATATATATATATATATATATATATGTATGAGAGAGAGAGAGATTGCTCTGTTGATTTTTTCCTACACTGTTAATTTTAAAAGGGCATTCTTTCAGAATTATAACAATTTTGTACTGCACAGCTTATAATGTCACAAACTATTGTAATGTCACAAACTATTATCAATATCACTGTCTTTTGGGGGATCAGTCATGTGTCATTGAGTTGTCCTTGAGACTGCACTCATACTCTTATACTCTTGTTTCACTTACTTTTAAAGTGCACTATTCTGAAGTTTCTCTTTAAGCAACTTGAACACGGAAACTAGTTTTGTAAACCACTTGTAATCAAATTAGAACCGACCATTATCTATGCAGAAACATTCGAGGTGCTGTACAGCACATTCCATTTTATTTATGTACTTCTGTCGTTGCACACTAAGAATGCTTGTGCTTTCTTTACTTCGCTGACAAAGTTGCAGATGTTCGCTAGTCATGTTTTATTACCATTCCCAGCTCTAATGAAAGCAAAGAGCTGAGTCAAGGCACAAACTATGTAATTTCAAGAGGCACAATCTGTCAGGTGTCTGAAGGTGTCACTGGCGCATCAATGAAGATTTATTCAGTTTAACCTATCAGCAGATTCCAGCAGTAACATATAGGATTTAAAGTTTGAGGTAGGGATATCTTAAGGCTCATTAAGGGAGATTTAGCAAATGTATCTTTTTGGGGGGTTCAATATGTTACAATTAGAGTGTTTTAAAAGTAGTCAGAAAAATTGCTCTTTTTTGATTTGCATGTTCTGACAAATTTTTACGCTTCCACAGTTATGTTGCATTAATGTTTTGGAATATCTAGGCTGGCTTTCTACACCAAGATACGGTAAGTGCCATATGAGAACACCACAAAATAGAGTACTTTTTCCAGTGCAGCAAAAAATGAATATACCGTATATACTCGAGTATAAGCCGAGTTTTTCAGCCCATTTTTTGGGCTGAAAAACCCCAACTCGGCTTATACTCGAGTCAAGGTCTGTATTATGGCAATTTGCATTGCCATAATACAGACTGGGGGAGAGGGGGGCTGGCAGAGCTGTAACTTACCTGTCCTGCAGCTCCTGTCAGCTCTCTCCTCCTCCGCGCCGTCCGTTCAGCACCTCGGTCAGCTCCCAGTGTAAATCTCGCGAGAGCCGCGGCTCTCGCGAGACTTACAGTGTGAGCTGATAGAAGGAGCTGCACGGACGGCGCAGAGGAGGAGAGAGCTGACAGGAGCTGCAGAACAGGTAAGTTACAGCTCTGCCAGCCCCCCTCTCCCCCCCACTGAACTGCCACTGGACCACCAGGGAAGGAGAGCCCCCCTCCCTGCCATGTATCAAGCAGGGAGGGGGGACGAAAAATAAATAAAAATATAAGTAAAATAAGAAATAATAATAAAAAATAATAATAATAATAATAAAAAAAGGGGGTATAAGGACCACTGTGTGTGTGGGGGGGGGGTATAAGGACCACTATGGGAGGGAGGGGGGGATAAGGAACACAATGGGAGGGAGGGGGGGATAAGGAACACTATGGGAGGGAGGGGGGGGGATAAGGAACACTATGGGAGGGAGGGGGGGGGATAAGGAACACTATGGGAGGGAGGGGGGGGGATAAGGACCACTATGGAAGGGAGGGGGGGATAAGGACCACTATCGGAGGGAGGGGGTGGGATAAGGACCACTATGGGAGGGAGGGGGGGAGAAAAGGAACACTATGGGAGGGAGGGGGGATAAGGACCACTATGGGAGGGAGGGGGGGGGATAAGGACCACTAGGGGAGGGGAGGGGGAAGTAAGGACCACTAGGGGAGGGGAGGGGGAAGTAAGGACCACTAGGGGAGGGGAGGGTAAGGACCACTAGGGGAGGGGTGAGTCAGGACCACTGGGGGAGGAGGAGGGGAGGTCAGGACATATGGGGGGGGGGGGGCAAATATCCTTGCACCGGCCCTGCACACACTGCATTCATACACTGCATTCATACACACACTGCACTCACACACACTGCATTCATACACACACACACTGCACTCATACACACACACGCTGCACTCATACACACACTGCACTCATACACACACGCTGCACTCATACGCACACACTGCATTCATTATACACACACTGTAAATAAATATTCAATTAATATATTTTTTTTAGGATCTAATTTTATTTAGAAATTTACCAGTAGCTGCTGCATTTCCCACCCTAGTCTTATACTCGAGTCAATAAGTTTTCCCAGTTTTTTTGGGAAAAATTAGGGGCCTCGGCTTATATTCGGGTCGGCTTATACTCGAGTATATACGGTATTACTAAATGGCATGTGCTACACCAAATGTAATGCAAAAGAAAAAAAATAACAAGAAAGTCTTCAGAAAAGTCATAACTAGTGCAAAGAACCATCTGTTAGAATTGATAAGTCATGCCCACAAAAAATAAATAATGTCACAAATATAAAAGTGTGCAAACAAAAAGCTTTAAATACCACCTATTGTGCAAAAAAATAACATTTTAAATCTAAGAATTAATCTGTACACTGAGTGAGGCATGCTGTTGGCAAATGCAAACGTTAATGGACTCCAGCCCCTCTGGCTAATTTCATAAAAGTGCTTATTTCAAAAGAAATTGGCATTTTTTATAAACCTCCTTAGTAATACATCCTGGCTGTCAAGCAGATATCAAGGAATGTTTGCTAACTTGCTTAGAAATGAGTGTGTTTCATAAGGAACCATTGGTTTCATTGCCTCTCTATAAGAAGCATTGTTGGCAAATGGTGCTGATTGGAATAAAGGTGCATGTATTGGATTAAAACCCTTTCAATAGTGAAATATACGGCAACTTTAATTATTTTATTTATCTTCCTTCAGATATTTCTTTAATTGTAATTTATTAAAAATAAAGACTAAAGTTAAGACTTCAGCATTAGCAATATTAATTTTGTCCATATTTGGACCGCAAACAGCATCCGCTGACCTGCTTAGACCATTATCTTGCATCAATACTGAGATTTCTCCCTGCTTCTTCAGTATGCCTAAAGCTATAGCTGCAGCGACCTCACAATGACATCCCAGTGAATGAGAAATCATGAGATCTGGTATACTATGCCTCTGTAATATTACCGCTAAAGTAGGATTGGCTTCATTTTCCTAAATAATTCATGTACCCTTTTAACCCCTTAAGGACACATGACATGTACGACATGTCATGATTCCCTTTTATTCCAGAAGTTTGGTCCTTAAGGGGTTAAAATAAGATTTACATTTTAGGGATGCTGTCTCTTTAACTAAGTGTAAATATTGATGATAAGGGTAATCCCATTAACAACAATGGAGATTTGAGTCTTGAGGAAACTTAGAATTAATTTCCGCACTAAATATTGATTCATTCATTTGTTACAGTGCAGCACAATAGGCAGTAATAGCTATAGCATTGTCCTGCAATGAAGTGTGTATGTACCTCCGCAGGCAGGGCACCGACTAATTTATTTGGTTGGTTCTTTAATGGACGATGCACTTTGAAAATATTAGTTGTTCTATTTAAATTTAGCAGCGTTTTAATTGTATTTTAGACTATTTCTACAACAATGGTCATCAATAAAGGTCTTGAAATCTCAAATGTGTAGGAAAAAATTGGTACCACTGCATTTGTGAAATCATATAGGAACACAAGCATCCCAAACATCTGTAAATAAATGCACTACCTAGGGAAAAACACACTTGCTGTCTTGTAATATCTGCACTCTGTGTCCATGCTCCAATTGCTTGTCAATTTTAATCAGACAACCAAATTCTACAGCTCCATCCTTATCAGTTCTGCTCAGTGTTCCACTTATCACCTTCCTTCTATTGTGTTAATATTTATTGAAGCCGTTACTCTTGAGCAAGCAATAATGCCGACAATTATGCATGGTTTGACTTCTAAATATATTTGAATATTTGCATGGTTTGAACATCTAAAATAAATCAAAATTAAAGAATACAATTTCTGCATGTGTCTAGGAATTAATTATATATTTACACTAACTACGCATTTAAATTCTTGTTTGTGTTATAATTTAAGGGAAAAACTTACATTGAGTACTCCAGAATACTTTTACTCTTGATATTTCTACATAGAAATGTATTAAAACCGGGGTGGATTTAAAAAAAAAAAAAAAATGTAAATCTGATTTTATTAATTTTTTTAATGTCAACTTTTTTTTTTTATCAAATTTATTTTATTAAAATGTCACTGACAGAATGAAATTACAAGCGTTTAAAAAAATAAATAAAAGGATGGGACAAGCACTGTCTCCAGCTATTTTGTTCACAAACATTGTCAATATCTGCTCCGGTCACCATAATAACTTTATTTTAATTAAGGTGTTATGCAGCTAGGAGGCCTCCGTGCACACTTTTACTTTAAGGGTTTTACCATTTTCTAACTGATGCACTAAGCCAATCCATAGCTCCCCATTTATAAAAACAAAACTACTGATTGGCTAGTACGGTCAGCTGATGTTTTAAGCTAATCAGTAGATCCCCATTGATAAAACAGAAATGTATTTTTTTTTTAATCAATGTGGAGCTGCTGATTAGCTTAGAGCGTCAGCTAAAAACTCAGGCCAACCAGCGGCACCCCTGCCCGGCTGCATTTTGCCTCCCTGTAATGGAAATTCAGATGCTGGATACCACAAGGGGTCCTGGAGATTGGCGCTGGAGGCAACTTTTGGGGTTAAACTGTTCAAGAACAGTTTAACCCCTTAAGGTAAGTGTGCGCCTGTGGGACTTGTGACACCATAACAACATCATTAAAAAAAGTTATGATGACCGGAGTGTCCCTTTAAGTGCTGAAGATAATGAGTTACCCATGCTATGGGGAAACCATTCAAGAGATGTTTGCTAATGAGGATTTAAACGGACACTATAGTCACCAGAACAATTACAGCTTAATGTCCTCTGACTGTTTCTGCAGGCATTTTAATGTAAACATTGACTTTTCATAGAAAAGGATGTGTTTACATTACTGCCTAAGAACACCTCTAGTAGCAATGTACAGCACTGATGTTCAGCATCTCCTTGCTCTTCATGGAGGCGCTGAATGTTCCTCAGAGATGCAGTGATTCAATGCATCGCTATGAGAAGATGATTGGCGCAGCGTTTTGCAGCACATGGGCGACGGCCTCCCAAGGCTTGCTATGGCAAAGCACTAAATTGGCTGACCTCATCTTTTGATGATATTGGTCAAAGGGGCGGAGCCAGCGCAGTGCTGTAAAAAGATGAATAAAATCCTAAATGGCGCATATAGACCTCTAGTATGAGGAATACAGGGTTGTATTCCTGGCATTATAGTGTTCCTAGTAAACTGGTGAAAGACACCTAAGCATTTAAAAAAAAAAAAAAAAAAGTTCACTGTTGACTAAAGTAGCCAATTTTGCTGGCATCAAAAGAATATTCACTTCCTTTTGGACTTGTTTGTTTTAAATTGAGAAATCGGTTGGGAACTGATATTGCAAGAAAGCTTGTTTTTCTTTTCCAGGTTATGAACAATCGAGAATGAAGAGAGTATGCCATAATGGGGATAATTTTTATTCCAGGGCTGCCATACGCTCTCAAAGGCAACATAGGCCCAGCAAACCAATCTGGCAAATTTCAATGTGTAAAAACTAAAATAGGCAAATTCTATATTTGAACCTGTAACATTCCAAAACACCATGAAACCTGTACATGGGGGCATCATTGTACTCATGGGACATCACAGCAAACAAATGTGTATGTTTTATTGCAGTAAAGGCTGACCGTATTATGACATTCACGGTTAAAATACCATGCATTTTTTAATTTCTTAGTTTCTAGGTTTTGTTTTGTTCAGAACTTAGACAATTGCCTCTGTCCTTAAGAAGGGACACACATTACTTTGAGACCACTGTCTCATTCAAAAGCTTTTGTTTTGAATGAGACAGTTGCTTCACTATGCAGGCTGGAAAAAGCACGTATATAAGAATATTTTTTTCTTATGCAGATCAGGTTCTAGAGTCCGGTTACTCTCTTCTGGTGCTGCATAATGATGTCCTTTTTGGTCATTAGTGGACTGGTCTGAAACTGAGATGGGTGGGTACAATTTTTCTTTTGGTTTGTATATTTGTTTACAATTGTATGCCTCCTGGTTTAAAAAAAAATAAAAAAAAAATCATTGTGAAGTAAGGCATGCCCCCCTAACATTTAAACACACACACAAGAAAGATGTACATCTAATTAGGCTAGGTACACTGGAAGTTTCTTAAATCCCTTCAGTAAAGAGTACATTTTGTAGAAGAAATGCGACATTTGTGCAGTGCAAAGCCTTTAATGATTTTTTTTTTGTCCCTATAGCAACCCTTTATTTCATTTTTTTGTTTTTTATTTTCAAACCTCTTTCTATTTCCACCGACTGTCCTCTTCATCCTGGCATGATGCTTAAACAGGAGGTCGTTCCATACTGTGGACATTTTGCACTTGTCTGCAAAGAATAATCTCAAAGATCTTTGTAGTGAAGATTTACCCAAATACTATAATTTAATATACTACATGTACATAGTGTGTGTATGTACATGTATAGAGTACTGATTAAATGGTAGTAAATGGCAATGTGAGGGGATCTTTGTATTGTCTGTTTTTTTAATGCATGGTGCTTAAATTATCTACTTTTTTTAAATTGTATTTTTTTTAAACTGAATTTCAAAAGCAATTTTCTAATTGATGGGCTGAGGTGATTAGCTGACATGCTCAGGAAATCCATGCCAGGTTTGGGTGAAATTCACATTTCTAGTCTGGAAATGGAAATTCTAGTGTGGTACAAGGCTGCAAGAGCCTGGTGCATGCTCAGTTTGCTTCAGACTGCTCAAAAATTGGAAACAACATAACCACTTCAGCAAGCTATAATGGTGATGGTACTTAGTGCCCCTTGAAATAGCAGTACTCTTGTCTCTGGCTCAAGAATATCATATGTTTGATGGTCTTTTTGGATATAGTATAGAAAATAGGAACTATGGCATTTGATGACATATTATTAAAGGAACATTTTTTAGGCACCATAAGACCTTTTATAATAATTAAATTGTCATGGTGCAAGGAGGCCTAAAATTAGCTTACTATCAGGGATGAACCACAGAACGAACAGTTTAACCCCAAAGTTTTCAGTACTGTGCCTGTTAGCTTTGGCCCTCCACTTCTGTTTAAGCCCAAGACTTTGGTGAGGAAGCCTCCGACTGGGCAACGCTAGTAGGCTGAGATGTCAACAGCTCCCCATTTTGACAATGGTGAGCTCTTGATAGGCTGAGAGCATCAGCATCGCCCAATTGATTGAATGTCTCTGATTTAAACAGAAGTGGAGGTGCGGGACTGATATACACTGGACTGAAGACTTTGGGGAAAACAATTTGTTAATGTACCCTGCAGGCAAGTTGGCACCCAGGACCTTCTCCCACCCTAGCCTCTTCATTCCTATGAAGTTGTTATGGGGCCCGAAGTTAAACACACAACATAATCCCTACAGCTCGGACTAGTGGTTATGTTGGCAGCAGTCTATTGGTAGGAGAAATTTGACAAAAAACTGGGCCTCTTCCTTGCACCCAAAGGCCAACCCACCTCAGTCACATTAACATAGAATTTGTTCTTCTGCATTGTCGGTTTTAGTTCCATACAAATTTGAGAATGTTGTGCTCTCAGTGAGAGAGCAGCTTTGATGGCATTTATTGACATTGATGCTAATGTAAATTCCGCCTTACCACTGTGGCCAAGGATAGGGCTGTCTCTGGGTGCTGGGGACAGCCATAGTTTGACTATAATCTGGGGGAATGCACCCAGAGACTATTGGCAAGAGCCACTACCCTGAGCTGTACAGGTTATGTTACTAGGACACATTTTTCAATATAGATATATACAAATTTTCTCTCCCTTTTACTTGTATTACTTGTACATATACATACATTGTCTCTCTATTACAAATGCGTGTTTGTTCTCCATCAAACACACTGCGTTACATAGTTATTCTTCTACTGATGTGCATTCTCCCAAACACACTTTCTCTGTAATGTATTTATAAAGAATATGTCTGCAAAGTAGACTCTTTCCTTACACATAAATACATACACAAACCTATGTATATACTAGCTCTTTCCCTTTCAGATAAATGCAGAACACACATACCCCCGTGTAGGGGCGGGTTAAACTCTGTGTGTGCAGCATTTCAAAGTGAAGAACTGCACATACAGACAACACAATGGTTATGGTGCTTATAGTAACTGTTTAGATTTTTAATTGCTGCACATTTGTGAGTGCAACTAGTTGCCATTAAAAAGTACCTCCTACAACATTATTCAAATAAGATACAGTCAGAGACTGTCCCCATGCATCTGTAAAATATAATGCCACCGCAGAGTCACTCTCTCAATGTAACAAGTGAATTCTTGATGGATTTGCGAGTAGGCAGCAATTAAAAGCTTTTAAAAAATAAACAGATTTTTTCATGCTGCAAGTAGCCGCTGCCTGGGAGTACTACATAATCACATAAACCCACTGAAGTTAATATGTATGTGGCATTTAAATTTCCAGTAAGGTTTGTGGTATTTAGAAATAGGGCATAACTATATAATTTGGAATTAATCGCTTTGACAAGACTACTGTACTACAATAAATGGTTCAAGGAGAGGAGGAAGGACTTTGTCCTCAAATTTTAATTTTATTATCTGTTACTCAGGCTATGATGATAAGTTACCCAGAGCTTCTTAAAGCAATCTAGAAACGGTGAATACCGCACTTTTTTTTTTTTTTTTTAGACACTAGGTGTTCTTTAGCTCCCTTTCCTATGCATTTTATAGGGGTTTTTTTGTTTTGCGTCTGTACAGTGAATTCCAGTCAAAACATATTAACAAGATATATACGTCATTTGACAGCATTTTGCTCTTACTCATCTCATGCTTCACTAGCAATAAGGCTTCTTTAATATACCTGTCCGATTTCTTCCAATTCTTCATCAAAGTGGTTTTAATATATATTTAAGACAAGGTGGAGCTCAATTCTTTATAGCCTGTTCATTTTTGTTCTGAATGCTTACGTTTTATTTTTATTTTTTTCTTTCTTCAAATGGATTACTGCCAGATCTCCGGTTTCCATGCATGTTGTTGTTTGCGGAACCAGAATAGTAGTATAAAAATGAAAATACTTTCAAGTAAATGAAGAAAAAAATTCCTGAAATGTTGACTCGCTCTTCACCTCTTGTTTCTGTCAACTAGAGCGGTCATTAGGCGGGTGCAGCCTGTAGCTAGGTAAGGGGCCTAAACAAGCACTGGGCCTCGGATAAGTCCTGTAACACATTTTATATGTCTGGATCTCTCCTTAACCAGACCACATCTTGAACCTTAAAATAACAAATATATTTTAATTTGTGTTCGTAACACTGCAAAATGTGTAAATTTCAAAGCAAGGTTTTGTAAATATTTATTTTAATTAAGTGCCTTTTCTGTAACCAGAAGAATGTGTTGAAACTCTGTCCTGCGAACTAGATTTTTGGCATTTCACAAGCTTTGGCATCTGAAAATAAATTGTCATTTTCATAGACAAAATTGTTTTGAAAAGACAGATTCGGATGGAATGTAACAAGTCATGCACATTTATGTCACAGTTGATTTGCCTTTTTTGTCCTATAATGTTGTTAGAAAAGTGCTTGTGAATGTCTTTTGCGAAACACTATAGCGGTAGGAATTCAGTGCTTTACTGTTAGCTTCTTTGTCACATGAAGATATCCACTAGTGGATTTACACTGCAATGAAAACATTGCAGTTTTCAAATTGGCTCACGTAAAGAGATTTTTAAAGCGGCACTTTCACCGTCTGGGGACTTTGCAGAATTTGCAAAGACCCCCGACGGAGACATAGTCACTGGGGTCAGGGAAAGGGGAGTTCTACTTATCTGAACTTGTCCCTTGTGGGCGCCGCCATCTTCTTACGGCAGTCCTCTTCAGCAGATACAGCAATACGATCTATGGAGGATTGTGCAAGGCTGCAGGATCCTCTAAAGACAGCGCCAATTTCCTGCAGCTGCCACTGGTCCCTACTTTGTCTTATGTTTTTGGTAGAAATAGAAGAGAAAAAAAAAGAGATAAAGAAAGACAGAGTAGGAAAGAGGAAGTGATTGGAAATAAAGAAAAAGGCAGACAAAAAAAAAGACAGTAAAGCTTTAATTTGCATATGTGTAAGATGATTAAAGGGACACTATAGTCACCTGAACAACTTTAGCTTAATGAAGCCGTTTTGATGTATAGAACATGCCCCTGCAGCCTCACTGCTCAATCCTCTGCCATTTAGGAGTTAAATCCCTTTGTTTATGAACCCTACTCACACCTCCCTGCATGTGACTTGCACAGCCTTCCATAAACACTTCCTGTAAAGAGAGCCCTATTTAGGCTTTCTTTATTGCAAGTTCTGGTTAATTAAGATTTTCTTATCCCCTGCTATGTTAATAGCTTGCTAGACCCTGCAAGAGCCTCCTGTATGTGATTAAAGTTCAATTTAGAGATTGAGATACAATTATTTAAGGTAAATTACATGTGTTTGAAAGTGAAACCAGTTTTTTGTTTCATGCAGGCTCTATCACTCATAGCCAGGGGAGGTGTGGCTAGGGCTGCATAATCAGGAACAAAGTGATTTAACTTCTAAATGACAGTGAATTGAGCAGTGAAATTGCAGGGGAATGATCTATACAGACTATCGCTTACAAGCAAACAGCTTAGATTATAGGCTTAAGATTACCTCTATATTAAGAGGAATGTGCATCGTTACTCATATATGACTTCAGGGTTGCTCCTACCATTAGTAGCACCTGCTTATATCCTGCTTATATCAGATGTACACTCTTCATAGGTAGACGTTGCTTACTGTCCCTATTATCTCCTATACCTATCGTGATAACTAACTGACACCAGGCATTGACCCTAAGTTTCCCCATATATATTTGCAATATTTAGACTCCATCTACGACCTAGACCCTTAGAGGGTAGCACTGTCTGTCCCTGCTTTCTGTTGGTTTTACGTATTTCTTTAATAAAGTTTTTTTATTTTCTTTTCAACGCGGTATAAATCATGACAATTGAGCTATATACCTCTCTATATGGGCACACCTCTAGTTAATGTGTGTTGGAAGTTGAATTCATTCTTCTGTCCAGCTACCTTTGACATCTGGGGATCCTTTTTTGATTCATTACTCTGGGTTATGCCCATTCTGTTGCCCATTTAGTCCTATTTTGACTATTAGGGCTGGACTCCGTCTAACCCTTTAGCCATTTTTTTCTATATCTCGAATGATCTATACACTAAAACTGCTTTATTTAGCTAAAGTAATTTAGGTGACTATAGTGTTCCTTTAATACCAGTATTTTCAAATTTGTTTCTTACATTTGGAATCTTGTCCCTTTTTTATCCTCTGCAACAATTACAGTGATATATATATATATATATATATATATATATATATATATATATATCCATATTTGTGTTCTTTCTCCTATTATCCACCCCGTATATTAATTTAAGGAAATATTAAATAAAATCTTGTTTACAGCAGTGTGAAAATATCACTACATTTGGCAGTGGCGTAGATTATATATAGATGTGTAACTCCAGACTGAGCACTTTTTAAAATGCACTGTGCATGTGTTAAAATATAAATAAACCAGGAAGGGTTGATTTCCTTAAAGGGACACTATAGTCACCTGAACAACTTTAGCTTAATGAAACCGTTTTGGTGTATAGATCATGCCTCAGCAGTCTCACTGCTCAATTATCTGCCATTTAGGAGTTAAATCACTTTGTTTATGAACACTAGTCACACCTCCCTGCATGTGACTTGCACAGCCTTCATAAACACTACCTGTAAAGAGTCATCTAATGTTTATCCTTCCTTTATTGTAAGTTATGTTTAATTTAGATTTTCTTATCCCCTGCTATGTTAATAGCTTGCTAGACCCTGCAAGAGCCTCTTGTATGTGATTTAAAGTGCAATTTCCAGAGCAAGAGATACAATTGTTTAAGGTAAATTACATCTTATTGAAAGTAAAACCATTTTTTTTTTTATGCAGGCTGTGTCAGTCAGAGCAAGGGGAGGTGTTGCAATGGCTGCATAAACCAAAACAAAGTGATTTAACTCCTAAATAGCAGTGAATTGAGCAGTGAAACCTGAGAAGCATGATCTATACACTAAAACTGCTTCATTAAGCGGAAGTTGTTTAGGTGACTACAGTGTCCCTTTAATTGTTTGCTGCATTTTTATGTATTTTAAATATGAATGTCTCTGTATACTCTATATGTAAATAGTTGAGATCAAGTCGTTTAGATCACTTTTGCATTACCCAAGCTACACCTCAGTCTCCATCATATTTCCAACTGGAGTTATGAACCCTGACTTTAGCTGAAAAAAAGAAAAGCTAGTGGTTCTCAGGATCATAAACAAAGCAAAAAGCAAAACGTACGTCAGGGAGCAGGGGCTCTGCCGCTTCCACCATATTTTCTTAAGTTTGTTACCTGGCACCTGAGAATTCATACTCCAACAACATAGCAGCATGGCACTTTTACCTGAATCTCAGCTAATTAAGTTACCGAGGACTTAACCATTTTATCCATTTTATTAGACTAGTAGTGGTTGGGGGATAGACATTGCTTATACAGGACAGGTTTTTTGGGTTGTTTTTTTTTTTACGGGTAAGGGATGCCCATGAAGGCACAATAGGTAAGGTTATCTTGCTTCTTCTGTTTCCCTTTACTCTCCTTTTACTCTATTCCTGAAGCTGTAGATACAAGCTTAGGCAAGCTCCAAATCCCCTATTACAACAAACATTTTGCTTTCTACCCCTCTTCACCCCCCTATGTTGTCACTTCCTAATTAAATCTGATATCACTAAGCACCATACTTGTCTCCTCATTCAATAGCAGGTAATCATACCATAGCCTCTGTATAATATTTATAAGTTACAAAAAGGAAGACTCACTAACTGTCCTTGTTATTGATACAATTGTATCAATCACGGCAAGTAGTGTGTTCACTTGCCACTTTATATTTAGTTCTCTGTTACATTTACTAGACAACATTTGAGACAGATCAAGCTAACTGTACTAAGGGTAATGTGATTTCATATCAGATATCACTATCATCACAGGGAATGTGCTGAAGTAGTTTTGGTACAATGCTATACTGCAGGGAAGTCTATAGCAAGAAAGGAATGTTTATCTATTAATCAACTACTTGTAGATGTGTTACCCTGCTTAACCATTATTACAGGCCAACAACTCAAGTATATCAGTCACCAGATTTTTTTCTTTGGAACCTATCTTATAGATATTGGTGGAACAGGCTTAGCTGTTTTTAACGATTGATGTTTTGTATTTTTTTATATTTTTTTGTTAGTTCTGGTACTTTTTCGTTATTAATATTGTTTACATAGTACTAGGTGTTGAGTTTTGTAGTATATTCTTGACACAGTCCTATTTTGGACTTGTTATTCTTATTACTTATTAAAAGTTGTCTTATTACAGATATTGTTTCATTCATACAGTATTCCATCTTATTTATTTGTTGCTGCATCCTCCTCTTTTGCTTTTTTTTTTTTATTGTCTACAACAGGGGTTACCCTCCACTCTGGAGGTATGCAAAGGCTTTAAATTTTTTTTTTTTTTCTGCTCTTTCCCTTTTCTTTTCTGTACAAGTCTCACACGTTCTCTGGATCATGTTCTATGGTTTATTATGACTGTCTGGATGATTTTACATCTTGTCCATTGAGAGTTTTAGCAGGGTTGCCATTATTATACAAAACGTATTATTATACAAAACTTCCTTGAACATTATAGAGTCAGTAGGTCCCCAGCACGTTACAAATCGCTCTGCCTTCGTCTCTGGTGATTTTCATGAACAGTCTGGTGATTTCCCTTGACCTTTGTAGGTGAGATTACATTTTAAAGGACCACTATAGTGCCAGGAAAAAAACTCGTTTTCCTGGCACTATAGTGCCCTGAGGGTGCCCCCACCCTCAGGGACCCCCTCCCGCTGGGCTGGATGGTGAGGAAGGGGTTAAAACTTACCTTTATTCCAGCGCCGGGTGGGGAGCTCTCCTCCTGCTTTCCGCCTCCGATCCTCCCTTTCGGCTGAAAGCATGCGCGGCAAGAGCTGCGCGCGCATTCAGCCGGTCTCATCGGAAAGCATTTACAATGCTTTCCTATGGACGCTTGCGTGCTCTCACTGTGATTTTCACAGTGAGAATCACGCAAGCGCCTCTAGCGGCTGTCAATGAGACAGCCACTAGAGGATTTGGAGGCTGGATTAACCCTATTATAAACATAGCAGTTTCTCTGAAACTGCTATGTTTATAAACAAAAAAAGGGTTAATCCTAGAGGGACCTGGCACCCAGACCACTTCATTAAGCTGAAGTGGTCTGGGTGCCTAGAGTGGTCCTTTAAGGTTATTGTGGTGTTGGCAAATTGTTTACATGTATACTGCACGAGTAACTATTTTGCTTTTGTTTGGTCTGTTTATTTGGACTGATAAATACTATAATCACTGCTTCTGCAACAGACTAGTGGTAGTTTGAGTGCAGAGCTAATTTCTGTTTTTAGATTCTAGTGTAGATACACATCTGGCACCCCATTGACTATGTCTGTGGACCTTTTTCTAAAAGACCTCCTTGCACAATGGACATGATAATTATGTAGTAATGTATATTTTCACTGAAAATGTTGCAACAAACCATAAATATGAAACTTAATTCGCAATATCTAGAACAGGGGTAGGCAACCCCAGGTCTCAAGATGTTGTGGACTACATCTTCCATAATGCTCATATTATTATTATTATAATAATATAATCATACAGCCATAACGCTGGCAAAGCATCAAGGAGACGCAGTCCACAACGTCTGGAGTGCCGAAGGCTGCCAACCCGTGACCTAGAAGCTAGCTATTGTTTGACTTTAATTGAAGATGTCCAGTAGAATGAAAAGTTCAGAATTATAAACATAAATGTATTTATTGCTTTGCACAGGGATATGAAATCCAGTTAACGGACAATCTAAGCACAAAACTCACTTCGTTTTATCAAGTGATTTTGGGTCATGGATGCTACCCATGTAGGCTTAAAGAGGCTCTCTCACAGGCCAACCCTTTTTTGTTTTACTGTCATCCATTAATGAATTCAATTCTAAATGCTCCCCTCCCCCCCATGTAGTTGTATAACTTGAATGCAGCGCCAGATCTTTGCCTTCATGTGCCCTTTCTCCTTCTCTGCATCAACAGAATGACAGAGACAATTTAAAATGAAAACCATACGATTTCTGGTTTTAAAGGGAAACTTCAAGCATTACACAGCCCACTTACTCTTTTCCGGTGGGTTCACTGAGCTATGCCCATCCGATCAAGGCTGGCACAACGGAGTTCAGTCAAACTGTTTTTAAAAAGTGCATTCCACTACATCGGGTTAAAGGTGATTTTTAACCCCTCAGTGACAGGCCGTTTTTTAGTTTTCTTACCGTTTGGGACCATGGCTGTTTTTAAATTTCTGCGGTGTTTGTGTTTAGCTGTAATTTTCCTCTTACTCATTTACTTTACCCACACATATTATATACCATTAAATGGTCTTTCTAAAGATGCCATTATTTTCATCATATCATATGACCAAACAAATTTAAAAAAAAAAAACTTTTTCTAACACTGACCCCCCAGAATCTGTTGTGCATCTATAACTGCCAAAACACACCCATGATAAATAGTTTCTAAATTTTATCCTGAGTTTAGAAATACCCAATGTTAACATGTTCTTAGCATTTTTTTGGAAAGTTATAGGGCAATAAGAACAAGTAGCACTTTGCTATTTTCAAACCATTTTTTTTTTTTTTTCCCAAAATTACCGCAAGTTACACTGATATCTGTCCGGAATTCCTGAATAACCCTTTACATGTATATATTTTCTAAAAGTAAACAACCTAAGGTATTAAACTTGGGGTATTTGTATTCTTTTCATGCAACCATTTTACCACCAATTTATGCTAAATTTAATTTGGTGATTTTTTTTTTTTAAGAATACATGTACTGAGTACTTTAAGGGTTACTGCCAAAGAACACCCCAATATGTGTTCAGCAATATGTCCCAAGTACAGTGATACCACCCGTGTATAGGTGTGTCGGGTTCACTGGGGGCTAAAAGACTTTATTTGGAGGGAGCGCATTCCAGTTTTCCAACTTGGAATTTTCACATCTGATCATGCACCCATGTCCTATTTGGGAAATTTTTGAAGCCGGCCAATGTCATTTACTCCCATCAAACCTTATATTTTTGAAAAGTAGACACCCTAGGGTATTTCAAATGGTGGTATTTAACACTTTCCATGCACTAATTCTACCACCAGTCTTTGTCAAACTATTAGGTAGTATTTTTTTCCCCTCTCACATTGTACTATAGGCATGGACTCTCAGTTACGGTTATGTGTTACTGACAAAGAAAACCCCAATATTGTGTTCAGCAACATAGAGTACAACAGTGCCCCCAATGTACAGGTTTTATGTTTTTTTTTGCAAAATTACAGGGGTCAAATGTAGAGCTTTCCCCTTTTCCATGTTTGTACATTGAAATTTGCCAGATTGGTTTGCTGGGCCTATGTTGCCTTTGAGACTGTATGGTAGCCCAGGAATGAAAATTAACCCCACCATGACATAACATTTGAAAAAGTAGACAACCCAGAGTATTCAAAATGGGTTATGTCCAGTCTTTTGTAGTAGCCACTTGGCCACAAACTCTTGCCAAAGTTAGCGTTCATATTTGTTTTTCGCATTTTTTTTTAACACAAAAACTGCACTTTTACTGGTAATCGTCGTGATAAGTTTTACTGTTTTTTTTTTGTTTGTTTTTAAATTCTTTATTTTTGTAGTGCTACAAAATATAAGCATGTAGACAGTTGTTATAGATATGGGTAATGTCAATAAAGACTGCGCTTTTTTGTTTCTTTTTTAAAACATAAGACATAATAAAACATAGGAAAACAAGCTAGACAGAGAAGTCTAAGCGTTAAACAATCTGCTTGATACCAAACATGCTTGCATCACCATGGCACCATTGGCAAGCAGAGTATAAACAGTGGCATGGTATGAACTTTTGCACAATTTTGCAATGGTGTAGCGTGATAATAAATGTGTTTGAGAACAAGAAGGGGTTGATATGAGAGTTTGCCTATACCAGGAGCCTAGTGTAATGCGTTAAACTGCACTCTTAGCGACAAAGCGAGATATTATGTGGACGCGTCTACTAAAGTGTAGTATGCCTGGACAGGTGTGCTGAAGACAGGTCTTGAGCATAATTGAGGCAACGAGGTTTGGCTCGACAGGTAATGTTATGAGTGCTATAGAACCGGTCTAAAGTGTGTGGATCATACAGGTAAAAACAAGCTTGAACACGTATCATACTACACTGGAGATTGCTTTGCCCCTTAGTCCGGGACTCTGGGGAAGGGTCGCTTTAAGTATAGTCCTGGGTAGGGGAGTCCACATGTCTAAGGTGTATGGTGGTACGGTGTGAAGGGCACTGGAGACATGGGTTTGCATATGTGTGGCCGTCTCCGTCTCTTTCATACGACTCCAAGTGCTGAGAAAACATCCCCGACCGTGATCGCCGCGGATCGCCGGTCCAGGTAAGTCCAGGACTCTTATTTGCCGCGGACATACCTAATTGTCAACGGTTTAGGGGACCACAAATTTACACTGTTAAACAGGCTGTACACTTACTACTTTACATTGTAGCAGAGTGTCATTTCTTCAGTGTTGTCACATGAAAAGAGATAATAAAATATTTACAAAAAGGTGAGGGTTTTTTTTTTTTGTGCATCTGCTGCCTATTTTCACAAACTTGTCCCCAGTACCAGGGACACAAATAGTATAGAGCAAATACCTAAGTAAATTAAGAATAAAATTCCTCAACTTTTAGATCAGTGTTGCCATCACATGCCCCTCCTCCCTCTTTAAGAACTGAAATTGTTTTAGATTGGTTTGACTTTTAACTGTGGTTCGCTGGGTGCCTCTCTGGTCCTCCAGTACGTCTTCAAGGGAGACAGAAGTTCCTGCTTAGGTGCTTCAGTTAGCTGTCCTGTGCTAAGCCTTCAGGTGCATTGGTTTAAAGTATCAGCTGATCCTTCTCAGTCAATGAGCCAGGGCCTGCATTGCCGGGTTTATCTCAGAGAGATTCTGACTCTCTGGCTGATGTAAAACATTCTAAAATGTTTTGACTACTTACAATGCGGAGTTGCCAGTGTACGCCTAACACTATAACCACTACTGCATGTCATAGTGGTTATGGTGCATGTAGTGTTCCTTCAAAGCTATTGAATAGTATATACAGTTATGTTGTT
The DNA here is from genome assembly GCF_036172605.1 of Pelobates fuscus. Taxonomy (NCBI): domain Eukaryota; kingdom Metazoa; phylum Chordata; class Amphibia; order Anura; family Pelobatidae; genus Pelobates; species Pelobates fuscus. The sequence continues at coordinate 375,981,301 of NC_086317.1, read as the reverse complement.
TACAGACAGAAGCTCCTTACAGTATAGTATACCATTTCCTTTATTATAGTTACTACTTTATTAAGGGGTTATAAACACTATAAACACTTTAAACGGAGTCCATCAGGTGTTAGGATTCCAATGTAGTATCAAAATCTATACAGTATAAATTAATATCATTGAGTTGCCTGTAATGCGATTACAATAATATAGTCACATGCAGTCCCTTTTAGACCTTGTGCCAGAGTCTTAGCATTTCTCTTAAGTGTAGCAATTGATTTTACTGGGCTTATCACTAAGCAGTATGCTCAAGGTTGTATTACTGTGAAAATTTGGACTATCTTTGGGGTTGCATTAAGTAGGCCAGGCTTGATATAGTACAGTGGTTACTTAGGAGATCATTAGCTCAGGTGCTAATTTGGTTCCTAGTAAGTGGTGTGGGAAGAGTTGGCAGCTGCAGGCAATTGCGATATACCTTAGTTCCATACATTAGGCACTGTTTCTCTGACAATAATAAGTAAAGCTCACCAGCGACAAACTTTTACAGCTGAGAAAAAAAAAAAAATTTGTGTATGTGTGTATGTGTATGTGTGTGTGTATATATATATATATATATATATATATATATATATATATATTTATTACTGTTACTTATTTTGGATTTTCCCAAATATTCTGGCCTCCAGAGCAGTATTGTATCTTGGAGAATTGCAAGCTCTTTCAGCTGTCCACCCAGCTCCATGTCCTGTTCTGTTTTGTGATATCAATTATTATTATTATTATTTTATTATTTATATAGCGCCAACAAATTCCGTAGCGCTGTACAATGGGTGGACTAACAGACACATAATTGAGATCAGACCACTGGACGTACAGGAACAGAGGGGGTTGAGGGCCCTGCTCGATGAGCTTACATGCTAGAGGGAGTGGGGTATAGTGACACAAAGGGTTAAAGTAAGGGAATTAAATAGTTTTGTTAGAGAAGGGTTTATTGAGTGCTTGGTAGGTAATTTTTGACCGTTGCAGGAAAGGAGTCATGGGGTGGGGGATGAGAAACCTGCTGACAGTTTAATTGATACGCTTTAATGAAGAAGTGAGTTTTCAAAGATTTTTTGAAGGAGTGGAGGCTGGGTGAAAGTCCGATTGAGGAGGGAAGGGAGTTCCACAGAATAGGTGCAGCCCTGGAGAAGTCTTGAAGGCGAGCATTAGAGGTGGGGATCCGGGCAGAGGATAGGCGTAGGTCTTGGGATGAGCGCAGGGGTCTCGACTGGACATACTTGTGTATGAGGAAGGATAGGTATGTTGGAGCAGCATTATGTAGGGATTTGTAAGCAAGCGCCAGAATTTTGAATTGGGCCCTATATCTAACTGGAAGCCAATGCAGGGACTGAGAGCGTGGAGGCGTGGGAGGTGCGACCGGACAGGAAAATAAGCCTCGCAGCCGCATTCATTATAGATTGCAGCGGTGCAAGCTGGGAACATGTAAGACCAGTGAGAAGGGGATTGCAGTAGTCGAGGCGAGAGAGAACAACAGCATGAACCAGTATCTTAGCCGCGTCTGGCGTTTAGATATGGGCGGTTGCACGCTATGTTCTTGAGTTGGAAGCGACAGGATTTGATCCATCACATCATTTTTTTTCCCCCTTGAACCAGAAACTAACTTTCTTTTGTGGAAGAAAAAGGACAAGAGCATTAGGGCCACTAATGGTCTGATTAACCTGTATGTTCTTTACATCTTTACATAGCACATAGCTATAATTCCTTTGACTTATTCATCAGTATAGTGTAGAGGGCATTAATTGGTTGATCGTGTCAGCTGAAGAGCTCAGGCATACAATGCCTTCCAAAAACAGTTTTGATATTGCTAATTAGTGATGGGGACAGCGAAAAAGTGAGCTGCAGTTGCCCAAGTAACCCTTGGTGTGTGTCAAACAGTTTGCAAATGATTTGACACCTAACTGATGGCAACTGGAACATCCTTGCACTATAACAACTACAGCAATCTGTAGTGACAGGGTGGATTTGATGTAAAGGGTTACTTTAGGTACCAAAACAACTTAAAGGAACACTATAGTCACCTAAACAACTTTAGCTTAATGAAGCTGTTTTAGTGTATAGATCATGCTTCTCAGGTTTCACTGCTAAATTCACTGCCATTTAGGAGTTACATCACTTTTTCTGTTTATGGCGCCCTTGCCACACCTCCTCTGGCTCTGATTTTAGCAACTGTATAAAAATGCAGTGCCACCCAGTTACAATAACGAATATATATTAAAATAAAAAATGATGAAATTAAAATAGTTTACCAACTGAAAAGTCCTGAGTCTTCAAATATGTTCCTTTCATCACAGCATTTCTCATGATGTTTCATTTGGGCCAGCAGGCTTTGCATTTGCCTATTGCATTGCTTGTATTTTGCACGCATAACTGCATTACCCATAGGTAGAATAACTTCATTAAAATACTGCCTCTTTTATAGCCTGCTGCCATTTTGCTCCTCAAGGGAGGGAATAAAGCACTTCAAGGTATGCGCACAAACATCCCATGGTGTGTAAGCTGCTCAGGTTTCACTTTTACTGCTTGCCTATCCTGCCTCACACATAGAGCCAGGTACTCCAAACAATCTTAAAAACCTAGCACATGTACATAGATTTGCAGAACAACAATGGTATAAAGGTATTTTCCTGAACTTTGTTTACTTTATACCATTTTTACTGTGAAAAAGTTACCTCATCTTGGATTAATTGAATTAGTTTATCAAAAATGTAAATATTGCATGAATATACAGCCAAATACTACATAACTAATATCTTATTCATGCTGAATAACCTTTGAACTGTAATGGATCTTAAATAGAAAACGATCTTTAGATAGATTTTTCCTTCAAAAGCATTTCATTAAAATAAATTTGATTAAAATGACAAAAAAAAAATATTACATTCAAATCCGATATTTTATTTAATCGGTTATTATTCCACCATGTGTAGTGGTTATAGTGCTTAGAGTGCCCCTTTAACAGACAGAAGCCCCCTACAGCCCATTGACATCACAAGTTTTTCGAACATCTCAGGAGTTTGCTGCATAGCTACATATAAGTATAAATCAATACAATAAACCTATTCTGCATGTTTTCAATTGGTTGCAGGCATCATTTGTGTGTTTTTACAAATACGTAATATGTTGGCTCACTTACATAAGTTATTCAACTAACACTAGCATGTAAGGCACACTCAATGAGAACTGATTAAAGCTGACACTAAAGTGCATCCATTTAGGTGCCCCCACCCCCCAAGTCCCTTTAAAAGGTAATAAAACATACCCTATTTCCAGCGCTGCACAGGTCTCCTAGCCCTGCCCCTGATCCGCCTCCTTGGTGACATCATCAGAATTAAAGATTTCAGCTGAAATCGGCAAGGGGGTGGGGCAGCTTGGCCAATCAGCACCTTCTCTTAGAGATGCATTGAAACAGTGCATCTCTGTGGAAAGTTTAGCATCTCCATGCAGAGCGTGGAGACGGTGAACCCAGTGCACTGCCCCAGCAAGCACATCCAATGGCCATCTGAGGAGTGGCCACTGCAAGTATCCCTAGGGGGCAAAGTAAACACTGCCTTTTCTCTGAAAAGGCAGTGTTTACATGAAAATGCCAGCAGGGAATGAGTTTACTCCCCAGAACATTTACATTAAGCTGTAGTTGTTCTGGTGACTATAGTGTCCCTTTAAATGAACTCTATAACATTAGGTATACAAACATTCCTAATGCTATAGTCTTCTACTCCCTATTTAGATTCAGGGCTCTCCCCAATTTAATTTCAAAAAGGAAAAAAGGTTTATTTGCCCTTTTCAAGTTGCGAGTGTAGTCTTCTTGGAGGCTGTCGCCTCTTTTCCTTCTCTCTGAGAAACATTGAGGAATAAAAGTGCATGTGGGGCAAGCACCAAGTTTCTTCAATCAAATGTTTTTTTACAGCGATGTATTGGATCCAAGGCTTCCTTATGTTTAATGTCCTTGTGCAATGCGTAAGGACATTGAACATCACAGAATGTTTTCTGACTCCGTTGTAGGAGTGAAAGCACCCACTAGTGGCCGTCAGGAAGGCCTCCACTTGAGGTGTGTTTAGCCCTGTAATGTAAACTTTGTCATATCTAGAAAACATTTAGTAATGTTTTACATTGCGCGATGAAACCACAGGGCCACTGTGCTAATTCAAATTTAAAGTGTGCTAATTCATAATTTAAAGTTTTTTCGAAGTGCCTTTTAAGTAAATTTTCTCTTCATAACTGCCTATTTGTCTGCTGCCTGCTTCAGTTCCACTAAAGTGCTTGATGAGTACCAATTTCAGCACTAGTTTCTTCTTCATATGAAATGAAATTACCGTATATACTCGAGTATAAGCCGGCCCGAATATAAGCCGAGGCACCTAATTTTACCCCCAAAAACTGGGAAAACTTATTGACTCGAGTATAAGACTAGGGTGGGAAATGCAGCAGCTACTGGTAAATTTCTAAAAAAATTATATTAATTGAATATTTATTTACAGTGTGTGTATATAATGAATGCTGTGTGTGTGTGTGTGTATATGAGTGCTGTGTGTGTGTATGAGTGCAGTGTGTGTGTGTGTGTGTGTGTGATGCAGTGTGTGTGTGTGTGTGTGTATGTGTGCAATGTGTGTGATGCAGAGCCTTGGTGGGGGGTGGGCATTTTTATTATTATTATTTTTATTATTATTATAATTTTATTTTGTTAAATTATTTTTTTTAATTATTTTTATTTTTTAATATATTTTTTTTTTTCGTCCCCCCTCCCTGCTTGATACATGGCAGGGAGGGGGGCTCTCCTTCCCTGGTGGTCCAGTGGCATTGGTAGTTCAGTGGGGGGAAGAGAGGGGCTGGCAGGGAGCACTTACCTCTCCTGCAGCTCCTGTCAGCTCCCTCCTCCTCCGCGCCGGTCCGTGCAGCTCCTCTGTCAGTTCACAGTGTAAGTCTCGCTGCCAGCCCCATTGTCTGTATTATGGCAATGTAAATTGCCATAATACAGACACTGACTCGAGTATAAGCCGAGTTGGGGGTTTTCAGCACAAAAAATGTGCTGAAAAACTCGGCTTATACTCGAGTATATACGGTAAGCATTAAGAACGCACTCCATAATATAGTTTTGCATCTTGAAGCAAAGGGAAACCGTGGAGGGGTGGGATTAGAGTGTGGTGTTTAGGTACTGAGTTTAGATAGGATCTTTCCCGGTAGAAGTCCTACAGGACCTGCCTTTTGAGCGGCTCTTGCCGAGGAAGTCTGTGGATTTCTCCATCATGCACGGCATGGCGGCTGGCTCGGCTGGTCCACGCTCGTGGTGGGTGTGAGGTCGGAGGGACTCGTTGATCCGAGGTTGCCAGCGGCGCACTCACACGCAGCCTCAACACCTCCCCCTGATGCAGCTCCCGCCGCTTGACTGCCTGCCAGCCGGAGGAGATACCTGTGCCGACCCTGGGCTGGGAAAGCGGGGAGTGGGGTTACTGGGTGCTGGGAGAGTGGCTGGGGCCCCACAGGGAGGCAGGAATCTGCGATCGGGGTTGTCAGTCCGTGTCCCCCACTGGACTCTTTGACCTGGTGGAAGCGGCCGCCATGAGCCATGTGTCCTGCTGCCAGTGACGGCTGCTAACAACCTGGTATGTTACCCAGGCTTGTAAGCCAGGATGGCCTTTGGCACATAAGCGCTTGTGGACTAGGGTTTGCATGGTTCTCTGGCTAAGTACACTAGGGAAATTGATTATATATGGTACAACACCATGAGTGCCAAGTCCTCAATGATATGCTATAAATGTCACCTTATTTCATATTTTTACTGGTCACCTGTATATTAGATCTAATTAGCCATGAATGAAAGGCATTCTTTTCATGCCTTCATTTTATTTATTTCACTTATTTTCAAAGATTGTATTTGGCGGTTCACAACAGTTTGAGTGTCCAGAAGCTATCAATTTAGGGCACACCTCCAGTGTTGTCAGTAAGTATGCTACGGAAACAGTTAACAATTGGTTGATATTTGAGACCGCAAAATATAAATACGTTTCCAAAGATCACAGATACGTGTATCATATACATAATTGTAAAGCGTAACACAGCTGCTACTGATCACTACATAGAATGTACATTCTTGAAAGTTTGAACAAAGGTGCATTAAGCCATTATAATGCAACTGCAACATGACAAAGTTATGAATAATCATCCCCAACAGCCCTTCTCCTCTGCGCTGCTTGGGCTCAGCATTAGCCTGGCAGACTTACAGTACCCATTGCTGGTATGAATTCATACAGATCAGTGATGGCGGACCTTTTTGAGCCCGAGTGCCCAAACCGCAATACATGCCAACTTTTTTTTCCTTAAAGTGCCAACACGGCAATTGCGCGTGTGTGTGTGGGGGGTGCTGTGTGTGTGTGTGCGGGGTGCTGTGTGTGTGTGTGTGGGGGGTGCAGTGTGGGGGGGTGTTGTGTGTGTGTGGGGGGGGGGGTGCTGTGGGTGTGTGGGGGTGCTCTGTTCGTGTGTGTGGGGGGAAGGGGCTGTGTGTGTGTGAGAGGGGTGCTGTATGTGTGTGTGTAAGAGGGTTAATGTGTGTGTGGGGGGTAGGGGTGCTGTGTGGGGGTAGGGGTGCTGTGGGGGGGTAGGGGTACTGTGTGGGGGGGTAGGGGTACTGTGTGGGGGGGTAGGGGTACTGTGTGGGGGGGTAGGGGTACTGGGGGTAGGGGTACTGTTGTGGGGGTGGTAGGGGTACTGCTGGGGGTGGTAGGGGTACTGCTGGGGGGGTGTCAGTATCCCCCCTCCCTCCTAACCCCCTCCTTCTTACCTTTAATGGGGGTGGTAGGGGCACTGCTGGGGGGATAGGGGTACTGTTGTGGGGGTGGTAGGGGTACTGTTGTGGGGGGATAGAGGCACTGCTGGGGGGATAGGGGCACTGCTGGGGGATAGGGGTACTGTTGTGGGGGGAAGGGGTACTGTTGTGGGGGGAAGGGGTACTGCTGGGGGTGGTAGGGGTACTGCTGGGGGTGGTAGGGGTACTGCTGGGGGTGGTAGGGGTACTGTTGTGGGGGTGGTAGGGGTACTGTTGTGGGGGGAAGGGGTACTGCTGTGGGGGGAAGGGGTACTGCTGTGGGGGGAAGGGGTACTGCTGTGGGGGGAAGGGGTACTGCTGTGGGGGGAAGGGGTACTGCTGTGGGGGGAAGGGGTACTGCTGTGGGGGGAAGGGGTACTGCTGTGGGGGGAAGGGGTACTGCTGTGGGGGGAAGGGGTACTGCTGTGGGGGAAGGGGTACTGCTGTGGGGGAAGGGGTACTGCTGTGGGGGGAAGGGGTACTGCTGGGGGGTAGGGGTACTTCTGGGGGGTAGGGGTACTTCTGGGGGGTAGGGGTACTTCTGGGGGGTAGGGGTACTTCTGGGGGGTAGGGGTACTTCTGGGGGGTAGGGGTACTGCTGGGGGGTAGGGGTACTGCTGGGGGGTAGGGGTACTGCTGGGGGGGGTAGGGATACTGCTGGGGGGAAGGGGTGGTAGGGATACTGCTGGGGGGAAGGGGTGGACCTATGGCCGCGTGCCAACAGAAAGGGCCCGGCGTGCCACAGGTTCGCCATCACTGATATAGATATAAGTAAGTGTGTAATCTTGGCCTAAATGTTGCACTGTATTTTCTGAGATATTGTATATCCCATATCTACATACAAGCGTATAATTATTGTATTTTTTCTGACGGGGCAGAGGGGGAGGGAGGGGGTGGATCTTAGGTGAGTTCCCACACTTTTTTCCCCAGGACTTGACCCCTGGGTAGGTTAATGGTTTAGAAAACAGGTTAGATTAGGGTAGGATTAGAGGTTGGATTAGGTTTAGTATTAAAGATTGGACTGGGGGTTGGATTAAAGGGACACTAGTCACCAGAACCACTCCATCTTAATGTAGTGGTTCTGAATGCAGCAACTACATTCAGCGTCTCCACACTCTGCATGGAGGTGCTGAACATTCCACATAGAGATGCACTGTTCAATGTATTTATGAAGAGATGCTGATTGGCGCAGAACAGTGTTCTGCAGCGCATGTGCAATAGCCTCCCAATTCTTTCCTATGGCAAGATTGATCTCAGCCATGCGAGGGGAAAAAAGGTGAGTAAAAATACTTTTCCTGTGTAAATAAGGGAGGGGGCGGGGAGTTGGTTTTCAAAATAGTTAAATATTATAGTGTCAGGAATACCTTTAGTGTTTCTTTAAGGGTTGGATTAGGGACAGGATTAGGTATACATGTAGGGTATCATTATACTCAAGAACAGTTGCAGTATGGGGTGTTTGCATGTAGTTGGACATGTGTGGTCTGAATTTCCCCAAAATACATGTGGAAAAATAAACTAACACTTAGCTAATTTTTACCTTGGTTTGTGATAAAATTGTTTAATGAAAAATGTCAAAATGCTCTTAATTACATAACCTGGGGGGGGGGGGGGGGGGGGGAGTACTTTCTACAAATATATACTTTTGTATGGCAGGTTCTGATTGTATGAGTACAATTAAAGCTGTAATCTCAAAACGGTGTAATTTACTCCTTGAAGTACAGTGGGACCTCGGTTTACGAATTTAATGCGTTCTCCGGTACATTTCTTATTGTGAAAAATTTGTAAACCAAAACGCGCTTTCACATAGGAATGCATTAAAACCAATTAATCCGTTCTGGAGGTCAGAACACACAATAAAAGGCATGCAAACGAAGAAAGCTCAGCTCCCTACCTTTCCACCGCTTGAGAAATGCACCAAAAAGTCCCGAAACAAGTGCAAACAATTTCCAGAATGGCTCCAAAACTCTATGTTAAAGCCGCTCCAACACCTCCACACTCGACACCACGTGCTACCCACAGGCTCCAGCATGCAGGGGGCGGTGCTATAAACCTCCCAGGTGCAATGCATCCTGGGGAAACTTGCTTTGTATTGCGAAACAAATTGTAAACCGAGGCATTATTATCAATGAATTGGCGTTTGTAAACCGAGGTCCCACTGTATTAGTTAATTGAAATGTTGGCCATATTGGGCATTTTAACAATCTGTACTAATTAGTGAATCTATTTTGAGTTAGTTTTCTTTATTTGCACTTGGTGTGTAAAAATTATTGACTGTAAAACTGAGAAAAAAATTCCCCTCCCCCTCCCCCAATTTTTTAAAAATATTTTATTCCTATTTAATATTGCATGGTGTATACATATAGAGTATCAAAAGAAAACCCTAATTCTCCGTTCAAAAAGTATATATATTATGTGTGCACTTAAACAGAAAGGGGAGATTGTGGTAGAATGAACGCATAGAAAAATGCCAAAAAGGCCTTGGTCACAATCTCGTTGCAGCTCAAACCGGTCTTGGTTCTTAAAGAGTTAAACATTGGTACTTTATTTTCAAATAATTCGAGCACACAATTAGGGTAGAGGTACCTAGCAACAATAATAAAGTTGCTTACATCTGGCATCAACCTGCATCTTCCAATAGTAAGGGTGATATACACTGACAGAAAAAAAACTCCCACTGGCATGATGATTTTACTACCATCAAGTGTGCATTTATGAACACATTATCTACAGAGATCATACCTTAAATGTGCATTGATGCCCAGATCCCCTTTGTGTGGCAGTGTGCTGCTGACCTTGACAAGCAGTGATGCTTGTGTGTACAGTATCCCTTGTGCCTCTGAGTGTTCTGTCTGAGAACACGCTTGATACAGTAACACCCTGCAGCCTCTCTGATAGGCGCTCGCCTTGGAAGTCCAGCCCAGACATTCTGCATGTCATTTTCCGTTTCCCAGCTGGTGAAGGATTTTGTCCTCCTCCCCTTGCAGCTGCTATTGTTTATGACTGGCTCTTGTTCGTGTCTCCCTCAGCCGGCACATCTCCTCTGTCTCTCAGTGTGTGTGCCAGGCTTCTCCCAGGCTCCCCGCCACGGGGCGTCAGTCTGCAGCCTTTGCAGCTCTCCGAGGCCGGGCACGCTGCTTTCTCCGGGCACCGAGGAGGGCACGGGACTGGCACCAAGGTAGGACTGATCGGAGTTACATCCCCCTGCCGTCTTGTAGGCTGTGATCTAGCTGGGTGACAAGGTGCCCGCTCCTGCTCCCATTCTACCTCCGGCATCATAGATGCTGCTTCTCCAAAAGCCACCCCTTCCCCTGCCTCTCAGCCAGGGCTCTGCTTCTTCCCAGGGTGGGGATGAGAAAGTTTTATTTTCTCATGGCTTGATGTGTGCCGCAATGGAGCCGGAGCTGCTGCCTTTTTTCTTATTCCCTGTCACTGGCAGAGTTTATTCTAGTTGCCAAGTGCCAGGGATGTGGCTGCCCAGCTGTCACCTACCTCCACGGTCCCACACGTGCTGGGTAGTGCATGATGGCATCCTGGAATGTGGACATCCTGTCACTGGCAATCTGTGGCTCACACCCACTTTTATTCAGCTCACTTCTTTGTGTGTAGTATATTTGTGTGCACATGGGATCTGGATCACAGCAACCTCGTTTATACGGAGTGCATGTATCTTGATGTAAAATGTGTGTTTCTATAGTGCTTTATTGTATTACATACGTGCTTGATTATGTTGGGATAAATGTAAATATGTATAGAAGTGTTTGTGTATTACTGATCACAGGTTTAAAATGTATATGTTGTAAAACATGTATCTGAATGAGGACATTTTGAAAAATTCAACAAGTTTCCTAAAATATTGGTTTCCTGGTTGCTATAGATTGTCAGCTGGGAATCTGTGAAATGATGTGAGACTGAGATGTACTGACATATATGGTGTTGCTATTGTCCTGAGCTTTGAGTTACGGCTCTATTATGTGTTGACAGTCTTACAGTGTCCAGTTAGTTTTGTGTAATGCCAGATTGCATTCTTCAAGCTATCAGTGCTTAAAGGAGTGATGTAAGTTTGGGAAGGATGCCACTGCCACTTCTATATTGATTGATCCTGTGGGGAACTAGATTTAATTCTCATACCTTGTTCTTTTTTTTTTTTTTTAATGTGCAAGCTACAACCCTTTGTCTTAACATTTCCTTAAACCCCTTGCTATGTTGCTGTGATGGTTTACATTACTACCAAAATTCTTTTGAAACTATTTTACATGATTCTCAGCATGCCCTGCTGACTGATCACAATGGGAAAGGTTGTTGGTAAACATGTGGGTGTAGACCTACATTTCTTATCATGCCATCATTGGAAATACAGTTTGGTGTACAGCATCTGGTGTACTGTTGTTGGCCATTTCTGCTATAGTGTTTAGGAACCCTTGTAAAACAGATGAGACTCTTGCTAGAACAGCACTGTTTTAATAAAACATTTTAGAAACACCAGGACTCTGATTAGACAAAGTAGTAAAAACTTACTTGAACTATAAAGCTCTAGGCAGTAAGAAAGCAAAATATAGATATTCACTGATGTGAGGAAAGCCTTATGTTGTTTTAATGACTGCTTATAGCAAATAATACAATTATAGGCAAATCATTACTGATCGGATTAAAGAGATGCAGAAATAAATAGCCGTCTGTTGCCTGCCCTGTTAACCACAATATATGTATAACATTTTCATTATCTAATAAGTACCAGCAGTGCCCTGCTAAATATATTGTCGCTACTTCTTTCAGATGAGCATTACTTAAATAAACGGGTCATCTGAGTACATCTCTTTATGTGTTTCAATCTCGATTCCCATGTCTTACAAACATGGACTACTTTGTTCTTATTCTGAAGAAAGATAAATTTTTTTGCTCAATACTGTATATTAATATCTGTCATCATCAGTTAGATACACGAATGGCCAGGCTGAGACATGTTTTCATACACTTTAATCACAAAGTGTTAAGTCCAATCCCAGACATTTTGGTAATGAAATTTGTAATCGCTACTTTTATGGTTCTTGAAGACTTATGTATTGCCTAATGGAATTTCAATTGACGGAGAGTAAAGCACAAAGAGATAAATTAAGCTGTTGCAAGATGATCACCTAAACTGAAGGACGTTTCTGGAGTAGTCTTTACTGCGCTTGTGGTCTTAAGTCCTGGAAATAAATTCAGAAAGTGAAATATGAAAGTATATGAGATTTTGTGATTTAATATGGGGGATGGGACTTGGCATAGAGTAGTTAAAACCTTAAAATCCCTTTTGAGTTTATGCATTACAAGGGATTTCTGTTAACCATTTCTTTAAACCTTGATGATGGATGATGATGATGACTTATTTCAGTATTTGGAATCCCAAGCTACTCCTAATTGGCTATTTTAACAATAAAGCCGGTCGTGATGATTAATACACTGTTGTCTCCCACTATATGTTACATACTGACAAATACTTTTTTTTTTTTTTTTTTAAGTAAGTAATTGTTCTTGTATCTTTTTCAAACATGTTACATGATTTTTAAAAGAAGTGCCAGTACTCTGTCTTGTTAGTTATGCTCAGGGAAAAATATCATTGATATTAACCATATCTAAATTTTAACGCCATGCTTTTGTGTAATTGTTTTTTTTATTTATTTTCACAATTGAGTGGTATCGAGAACACCTCCTTTATTTGGAATTTAAGTGTCTCTATGGTTTCCACTACTAAGCATTATGAAAGCACTTTCTCTGCACTGTATGCGGCTGTTGAACCCAGTGTGTGTGATATCGAGAACATCTAAAGAAGTGTTTTGGTGTATTGTCATTTCACACTGTTTATATTCAATCCAATCTTATTATGCTGAGGGTTTTGGGAGTTAGGGTGTTTTTCATTACAGATGCTGTACGCTGCTGCTACCTCCTTTCTGAGTCATATTGGCAACTGTTTAAAATAGGTTTGGTACAATCGATGGCATCAGAAATGCTGCCCTAGTGGTATGTTGGTACTCGACTGAGCGCGAATGCCCAACATGCTCTTCATGTTTTTATCAACATATTGGAAACCAGTTCAAACCTTTGCTTGTGATTCAAACAGAAATGGTTTCATTTTCTTAATGCATTTATTTTGCTGTGAATTAAAAAAAAAAAAAGCTATAGTTCATATGGATCTTTTCTCAAATTGTTTCTACCTTATATTTGCACTTTAGCATCCCCATAATACTAAATGTGCCTCAGTGTCCGTCTACTCTATCCAATGTGATGCACCGTATGACATATTTAGCATCTAGGGGATCATTCTATATGGAGAGTAAAAATAATCCTTGATCTCCGTCCAGAGACCATGAAAATGAACAGGTGAAACATTGAAGTCTTAATTAATCCTCCAGTTCTTGGACTTGGTTACCATCAATGGGCAACAGGAGAACTGCAATCTGTGTCATCTGGAAACCAAATCACAGAACTTCCTCCATGACTGTGAAGAGAAGTGCGTGCTCCGTAGTTATTTTTAAGACTAGGTCCTCTGTGAGTGAAACACTTTTTTTTAAACATATTTTAAAGTGTTTTCAGGCACAGTATAAATTGAAAAGCATCCAAGTACTGTGGGCCAGAGCAGCATATGTACAAAACACATCTCTTCACATTCTTTTTGTATTATTTGGTTTATCACATTCACTTTCTGCAGAGGATCTCTCTGCTCTGTAGTCGTACTCTTAGGGAGGTCTTCAATGCTCCTATAGATAAGGTAAAGAGGTGGATTGTCATATGGTGTGTGTGTGTGTAATGTGCAATTATGCATATTAAAGGGAAAAAAAATGTCTTGGTAAAAAAAATAATAATATATATATATATTACATAAACTACAATGGACACCCTCTTAAAGGATCACTGACATTTTTTAATATCTAATATACTAATTTTTTTATTTTATTTTTTTTATGCAATCCTTTGCTTACCTTCCACTCATTTTTGCCTTTTCAAATTGGATGACAGAGAATGCTTTAGCAGAATACAAACCGATTTTAAAAGAAATGGACAGTTGCAAAAGAGTGAGCATTGGGTCAGCTTTTTTCTATTGTGGTTGTGTATTTCATCACATCATGAACACCTTTGTTGGGTGTCAGATCTTGACCCACAACACTTTACTAAAAGTTTTGTCCACCATTGCCTAAAACTGTTGCACTTTAAAAATATATGCTACCGTTTTTTCACCTGAAGGATACATGTCTTAGAAGTGCCTGTACTTGGATACAATCTGTTAACGAAATATTAGGGGATATTTTTGGTTAGCTGCTTACATTCATATTTATTTGTTTACTTCCACCTACTTGATTACCTACTTCATTCTTAACGACCTTGTGATTCATATTGCACCCTGAAATGTGGAGTGCATTATCAGGTGGCTCATCTTGAAACACTACTGTAAATTGCTAGATTATATGAGTACAGGGGGTAAACCGTGACTCTGTAAAAATCTCACACCCTTCTTCAAATTGAAGTGTAGTGCTATGTAGTATCGAGTTTAAACACTCTGGCTTACTGTTTTGAGCAAGGGCACTACCCAATGTATGGGAACCAGGTATACATCTTTATGTAGGTCCCATTCCCCAGATGGTAATGGTGCTGTTTCCCATTACATATCTCACAGGAAAACAGAAAGAGGGTACGGTGTCTTATTTGGGGGGTCAGGGCACTCTTGGATGTGTTAAGTATTGAGCATGTGAGGGTATGTATTATTTTAGTTCATGCTGTACTTTTTGTACTGATCTCTTTGAATCCACAAATCTGCAGTGTTACATAGACAGAGACATAAACTGTCTGGTATAAAGTAAACTCCTACCTTTATAGGGATTCTATAGTGCCAGGAAAACAAATCAATTTTCCTGGCACTATAGGCTTCTTCGTTGCCCCCCTCCTCTACTAGGGATCGACCGATATTGATTTTTTTTTTAGAGCCGATACTGATAACCTGTGAACTTTCAAACCGATAGCCGATAACTTACCGATATTCTGTACATTTACCATTTAAAAAAAAAATAAACTATTTCTACACAAATTTACTGTTAACTGAACATGTTTATTATTTATATTTTTTGCAAATCTTTTTATTTTTATTTTATTAAGGTAAATGCACAAAATATACATGCCAGTCAGAATTTGTTTTCAAGAATATATGTGTGTGTAAAGGATGCAGTGAGAGTATTTGATTAGTGAATGCAGTGTTTGTGTAGTGGGTGCAGTGTGTGTGTTTGTGTAGTGTGTGTGTATATAATGAATGCAGTGTGTGTTTGTGTAGTGTGTGTATATAATGCAGTGTGTGTAAAGGGGGGGGGGGACAATAGTTTCTTTTTTTTTTTTTGTCCCCCTCTCTGCTTGTTACCTGGCCAGGGGGGATATAGCATTCCCTGGTGGTCCGGTGGCATGGACTGTGCAGTGGGGGCCCGCAGCAAGCTCTTACCTTCCCAGCAGCTCCCTTCAGCTCCCCTGTCTAACTCTTGCAGCCTTCGTGCTGCGCTGAGTGTTGCCATGGTAATCCGTGGCATCGCTCTGCCGGCCGCGGGACTCACAAGATTTAGACAGGGGAGCTGCTGAGAAGATAAATAAAAACTTGCTGTGGGCCCTTCTGGACCGCCAGCGCGGAGGTCCTGATCGGCAATATCGGTATCTTTATTGGCCGATACCGATATTGCAGAAAATACAGAATATCGGCCGATAATATTGGACAGACCGATAATCAGTCGATCCCTACTCTCTACCATGGAGCTCCTCGGCGGGGGTGACCTAATGCGCATGCACTCTCCAATTAGGATTTCCCTATGGGAAAACATTTATCAGTGCTTTTCTTTTGGGAAAAATCTGACACTGGAGGTCCTTACTGCAGAGTGTAGAGATGCTGAATGTAGGTCCTGCAAATATTCAGTGATAACGAGTGACGGCCACTAGAGTGGTTACTAGGCAGCAATATAAAAACTGCCTTTTCCTAGAATAGGCAGCATTTAAAATGCTAAGCCATCAGAAGCATGCTATAGACACCAGAACCATTGCATTAAACTGTAGTGATTCTGGCGACTATATTATCCCCTTAAATAGATCTTAGCATTTCACGGGTATATGAAATTCAAGGACTTTGTTCTTTCTGTAAAATTATAACCGCATATATTTACATTTTGGCAAATTGGCTCTGACTACCCATTGGGACATTTTATCTTCCTGTTTATCTGTATATCATACTCATTGCACATATGTAAAATGCTCCTCAAATACGTAAGACAATAATAGGTATAGTTGATGTACCTCCTGGAAATATTGGAATATTTTGTAGATAAATGCCATTATATCAGTCTGTGCCAACCTAAATGCAGAGCTGTCACTTGACAGTTCTCATTTAAGTAACTTTATGTTCAAAATTAGAACTGGAGAATGAGATTGCATCTTTTCCTGCTCAAAGTACTCCCAGAGGATGTAGTAGCCATGCCTAGTTGGCGTTTGATTATTTTTACTGGTGGTAAAAATACACAATATGTGATGTGTAGCCTGAATTGACTTTACACGATTCTGTTGAAATGACTTGTGTCTGGTGTGCATTAAGCAGAGATTGTAACATGTGCTCCAGAAATTGTGAAATTATTTCAAGAATCGCTTGGATACACCTGGTCCTTTTAATCGAATCCATCTATGTAAGCTTATTGTGCAGCCAGAGTATATAAACAAGACTTTCCTGGAAACCATCATGGAGGATCACTCAAAGGGCCTATGAAAAATGCATGCAATGTAGACATTTTTGTTTGAAAACCTGTATGTTTTCAGGTACAATATATTCAAAACGGCAAAAATCTAGTATAACATCTGGCCTCCATGTGTACAAAAAGTTACTAATCAGGTTTGTGCATCCTATAATGCATGTCACAGATGCAAATTACAAACTTTAAGGTTTACCATCGATGTTAATCATCCTCACAGTATGTGAATCGGAGAATAGAAGCACTTTAACCGCTTAAGGACCAAACTTCTGGAATAAAAGGGAATCATGACATGCCACACATGTCATGTGTCCTTAAGGGGTTAAGCATCAGTAATATATTAATGCAAATGCCTTTTCATATGAATCCACACGTGACAAGTTCAAATACTTATTTTGAAGTGGTTATATTGCCAGATATGTAATGAAATCCAGTTTTGATACATAATGTCTCCGAACAGAAAATTCTCAGGCCAAGGTTAACTAATGTGCGTCCCGATATGTATTGGATGCACATTTCTTTGGATAATAAAAGGGAATATAGGAATTCTCCATGACTTTCACATCAATTTTTGAACTTTTCTACATGTTATCTTTCAAATAGGCTAGGTGTAGGTTTAAGTATCCTTGCTCTTTTAAAATTCCTCGTGGGTAGAAAATGACTATGGGACATTGTAGAAGTGCTAGACAGGGTACCTGTCATGATCACTGTACTGGCTGTAGAGCAGTGGAACAGATCACAGTGCCCGGTTATAACACCAGTTACTTAGCAACCATCTATTGTAAAGTAAAAAAAAAAAGAATTCAAACCAAGAAACTGCTTTTTACATCACCATCGGTCTCATGCATGTAATATTGTCTGCCATACATGTCAGTGGTAGAAGTTCAAACAATACCATATAACAGGCTTTTTGTGTGCAGACAAGGAAACTAAACCTAATTGCATGCAGTATGTAATGACATGCACTGCCTAATCACTTCTCTGGGCATTGCTTTCTCTGTACTGCAAATAATTTGCTGCTGAGTGATATACACATGCTGGCCAGCTCTCTGTAGGGAAGCTTTATTTAGTTTAATTGTAACCCTTTCACTGCTAGACTTTTGCACTTTGGCTAAAGGGAACTTTAATCACACAGATAATTAAGGAAAAAAAAGTAAGCTAACTTAACAGTTGTCTTTAGCAAATTGAAAACCACATTTCAGATTTTAGGCATAGTTGGAAAATATTCATCATTTTAACCGTTTCTTTATAGCTATTTTAACCTAAATTTAGCTATGTATTTGCAAGTATTCCACTGTTTCTTACTATACAAATACAACTTTATGTATGTTGGAATGTGCTGGACTCCTCTTGTAAGTTTTTGTTTTTTTATTTTACATGTGCATATTGTGGCAATATCAATGTCTTTATTGTTCGAAGGATATTGTACATTGTTAGACCAATTTTACAATGTATTACATTTTATATTTAAAACAGTATAAAGTTGTGTGGAGCAAACATAGAAAGCTAGAATTGGCTGCATGTGTCATTAATACGGCCCCAGTCCCACAGGACTACAAATTTCTAATGAAAAAGAGGAACACCCCAACACTTGGCAATTAGTGATTTAATGGTGGTTTTACCAGGTCTCAAATGGCAACATTTTACACCATAGGTGTCTTTCTCAAGCCATAAATAAGGTGTGTCATACAAAAGTATTTTATAGGTGTGCACAAAATAAATCATCCAATCCGTGTAACAAAGTGCATGCAATCACGCAATTAGAAGTAAGTGCCAAAAATAATGCGAATAAATGTGTTTTCAAAGTGATGAGTATATCTTGTGTATCTAACATAGGAAAATAACTGAAAATATCTATTTCATATAGATACAGTGTATCATTCATTTCATAGGACTGAATAAAACCACCATTATATCATGAATTTCCGTGATGTTTTATATTTATCATCCAATACAGTACTTACTTTTCCCCCTGAATGAATAAATAAAGCTTTTATATGGGCTATAAATGTAGAAAATACACAAGTGTTGCTACATTTAGTAATCCATTCCATCTGTTCATATTAAAGGGTCACTCCAACCAAAAAAAGTGTTTTAATAAAACTAATTTATTTTTTTAGTTGGAGTAACCCTTGCCAGCATGATTTATAATTCAACAATTAGAGCATAAACTCGCCTTTTATTACAGTGCTGAGGCAAAGTCCTCATTGCAGCCTGATCCCCCTTACCTTGCTTCCCTTAATTGCACGGTGTAGGATATCCTTGAGTGAGGGCTTAGGGTGGTACGGCAGGATAAGACTAAACCACCATTGGATATCGGTCAAAAGCATGCTATGTTTGCTGATGGAGATATTTTATGCACAAATTTACCATAGACAGAAGTCCACTAATGATGCTGCCCGTGGTGGACTTGCACCTCCAGCAGCTTCATCACATACATCTGCATGTGCAAAGCTTTATACAGAAACGCTGCTTCATTCCAAAATGGCTCCAGCTGGGGCCTACTCCACTCCATCGTTGGAAGACAACAGCCTCCTAGCTTTACCTCCTGCTACATCTCATTCCGGCACCAGCATACTAAACAGTGCACTGGAGGAGTGAGGAGCTGCCCCACACTGGATCCCAGGGAGGTAAGGAGGCTGGGTGTCTGTGTGTGTGTGTGTGTGTGTGTGTCAGTGAGTGTGAGTGTGGCCCTGATTCTAATGTTCAGCTTGATATGGTTAAGTTGTTATACCCTATGGTTACCTTACACCGTGGCTTCCTAAGCTTATTACCGATATATTAATTTATCTAATAATCCTCCTCAAGCTGCTCCCAAATGTGTCATGTTACCCCTATAATGAAGTGTACGCTTCACTACACGTTCGGCCTTCTAACCAGACCCTTTTATGCTTAGGTACCCTCTCAGCCGTAGTCAGCCAAACTAAAAGCCACTTGAAGCTTATCTACAGAAGATTACACATACACACCTGTGCCATATGCGCCACCCACAGTCGCCACATTACTATGCATAGTTTGCAGGCACATAATGCAATTATTCCAGTCCCCCCAAGTCACCGCTAGAACTCTTCTTATTTGGGCAAGTGGGGTTTTGCAGTTAACATAAAAAAAAAAAAAAAAAGAGGGTCAACACTGTACTTGTGATATTGGGATCATTATATTGCATTACTCCTCTTTGCATTATTATTCTCACTTTACACATGTAATGTACTGAGATTTTGACTCTGACCACCAAAATAAAGAATTAAACAAAAACAAAAGTTATAAAACCATAGACAGTGTATGGCCAGACAGTTTAGACTTCTGGTTATTGTGTTTGGGAACACAAAGTAAGCTAACCCATACTGAGCCAATGTCTCACCTCCCTCAGTTGCATAAACAATTACTCCTTAAATCTGAATTACCCTAATGTCATCACAGGAGACTAAGATCGTGATGGTGAACCTATGGTACACATGCCACAATGTGCACACAGATGCCTATCTGCTGGCACATGAGCTAGAGGTTTACCACATCATGATACTCTGGGGGAGGGCGCTACTATAAGGCAGCATAAGTGACTGCCTTAGGGCACACTGGCAAAAGGTGCAATGTTAGACAATATTTCTGACCCCTTCAAAATCAGCAATTTATTAAGTTAAAAAAAGAAAATAAATCCCTAGAGTTCAGGTGGTGGAGCATATGGTCTATACTTCCACCTTGTTAATTTATTACAAACTATTGGACTGCTGAGTTTTGTAAGTAACACAGTATTTTTTTTTTAATCTAAGATATATATATATATATATATATATATATATAGGCAAAACCTGGAATGAAAGCCAAAAATATCCTCGGTCAGGATTTTGAAAAGTCAAAGCTTGTGCAATCACAACACGTTTGTGGTTGACATAAGATAGGGAATAAGAGATTTTCTTCTTCATGTTATTAAGAAGAGCAGCTGTTGTAGGCTTGCTGACAAGCATAAGTGTTTGGGGCAAGAAGGCCACCTGTGGCATCTTTACATGCAACCACTTTATTATATCAGGATAGAACATCACTTAAGCTTTTTTATTTTCTTGCTGATAGAGCCGTGAGCTTTGCCATTTTCAGTGAATACCTTTTGTTAAAATCCTGTTTTTAATTTTCCTTTGAAAGTAACAATTTAACAGATTTAAGCTCTCTTTCTGTAGCAATTTATTAAATGTAATGCATTTGAGGTAAACATTTTATGAAAAATTTTGAATGATTTAACAATTTAGTGATCACACTTTTATCCAGGGCACATGGTGGTATGAATCATGGCACAACATTTCCATTGCACCTTGTTTTGATAATGGAAAGGAGCCCTGGGAAACCTGTGAGATTATGGTATGCCTAGCTTCATACGATATGTAACTGCGGCAAAGGACGCAGTGTGTTGCATCTAGCACCAGTCAATGTGGCTTCCACTATAACCCGCCCCTTTATTACAAAAAAGTGCTAGAGAAGTTCACATATTTAGGGGGAAGGGGGGTTTCTCTGTGTCACAGTATGCTTACAGGGATCCATAACCATACTGACACCAGATGTTAATAGTGTTTGGAAATGTCGATCTTGGGCATCTTTGTTGAATGTGAGATTTCTATTAAAGGGTCTTCACTGAAAGATCTGTAATTAATGGTATTGGGTTAGAGAACAGGTAAGGAATATCACTCTACATCTTGGAATCCACAGCATGCGCATACTAAACATGATTGTTACAAATTGTTTTAAGTGTCATAATGCTTCATGTGTTATACCTTAATCCATTGACCTTTAAATGCAGCAAAACAGATTTATCCAAGCATTGTAATTCTCATCTCATCTCTGGCATTGTAACGGATTGTGAAAGTTGGACCCAGCTGGTATTAGGTTAAAATACCAGCAGACTGATATAGCCTCATACGTCAGTCAAGATGAGTAACAGACTGCATTCGGTGGTGTTTGGGTGCAGCCAGAGGGTTGGGGACTCGCTCAGATACTTACTGGAAAAGGTTGTTGTGGGGAAGGTATTGTCCCATTTGCCTGCATCTTCAAATGTACTGTTGGCAATGTAATTGTTTCTTTCCGTAAACATTTAGTTGTCTGGAATTGTTCAATTGTTCACAGCCTGTTTTGCACCAAGTCTCAGTATAGTAATAGTTTTGCCCTTCATCAAAGTCTTATACAATGCTTTAATGCCGCTATTCATGAATGTTATGTAATGTGTGCATAGCAGGGCCGGTGCAAGGATTTTTGCCGCCCTAGGCAAAATAAAAATTTGCCGCCACCCCCCCCCCCCATGTGACATCACAAAGCCCCCCCCCATGTGATCTGCCATATGAACTAACGCCAGTGCTGCACACTGTGTGTACATTAAAAAGCCTGCAGGGACAGGCTATAGACACCGGAACCACCAACTATAGTGTCCCTTTAATGTGAGGTTAATTAGAGATTAGTGTTACTAATAATATACTAGATTGCCTACTTACAACCAGATGAAGATGGTGATGGGCACTGGCTGCAGTTTGGCTCCACTGGTCTGGTGTAGAACCGGATCTCTGGAGGCTGTTTGTAACTGCGGTCACAAAATTCAATGTTCTGGGAGAACAGGAAGCAGCTCCATTTTTTGAGGCCCCTTACACAGCTCAAGGTCTGGGCCCCAGGGCCTGACGGTGAGTATACCCATAAGTCCACCTATATGTTTCACCCATTAAATTCGCTCACAGGGAGTGTAGTGTGTAGGGGATGTGTTGTGTTATTGTAGAGGATCTAATGTGTGTGCTTATGGAATGTAGTGTATAGGCATACCAGTTTGTGTAGGTGATGCAGTGTGTTTGTGTGTAGTGGAAGCAGTGTGTGTTTGTAGTTGTGTGGAAGGGATCCATTGTGTGAATCTGTGTTTGTATGCATAAGGGATGCAAGGTGTGTGTCTGTAAGTGTGTGCATTGTGTGTGTAAGAAATGCATTGTGTTTGTGTGTGTGTGTTTGCATGTGTGTGTAAGGGATGTATTGTGTGTTTCTGTGTATGTATAGGGATGCATTGTGTGTGTGTGTGTGCGCGTAGTGTGAAAGAGCTCTCCCTTCTGTCCCTTAGAGCTCTCCCCTGCCCCTTAGTGGTCTCTCCTCTCCCCTCTTCCCCCACCCTCCCCTAGGGTTCTCTTCTCACACCCACCCACCCTCCCTGTGTTCTCCTCACCTCCCCTTCTACTCATCTCCTCCTCTCCTCACCCCCTCTCCTGTGTTCTTCTCACCTCCCTCCCGTGTCTCCTCACCCCCTCTCCCTGTGTCCTTCTCACTCCCCCCTATCTGTGTTCTTCTCACTCCCACCTCCCTGTGTTCTTCTCACTCCCACCTCCCTGTGTTCTTCTCACTCCCCCCTCCCTGTGTTCTTCTCACTCCCCCCTCCCTGTGTTCTTCTCACTCCCCCCTCCCTGTGTTCTTCTCACCTCCCCCTCTCCGTGTTCTTCTTACTCACCCCCTCCCTGTGTTCTTACTCCCTCTCCCCCCCTTTCTTCTTACCCCCCTTTCTTCTTACTCCCCCCTCCCCTCTTCTTCTTACTCCCCCCGCCCCTCTTCTTCTTACTCCCCCCGCCCCTCTTCTTCTTACTCCCCCCGCCCCTCTTCTTCTTACTCCCCCCACCCCTCTTCTTCTTACTCCCCCCACCCCTTTTCTTCTTACTCCCCCCTCCCCTTGTTTTCTTCTTACAACCCCCACCTTCCCTCTTCTTCTTACCCCCCCTCCCCCAGTTCTTCATACCCCCCCTCCCCCAGTTCTCCTCCTAACCTCACCTCCCCTGTAGCGTGGCCGAGCTCCTCTCCGGTCCGCGGTACAGGAGTTTCTGTTTCCTTTCCCGTCCGGACAGACAGGAAGTGCACACTTAGTGTGCACTTCCTGTCAGGCCGGCCGGGTCGCGGACCGGAGAGGAGCACGCTACAGGGGAGGGGAGGTGAGGCAGTGCGGCAGCCGTCTGAGCGCTCTTTATAGAGCGCTCAGGCGGCTGCAGCATTTAAAAGGCCGGTGATGGGGGCGCAGGTGCATAGTGCAAAACTAAAGTTAAGTTCTCTTACTAGTTATAATTATTTTTTTAATGGAAATGGCAATTTTAGAGAAAACAGTTAGTTTAGCTCCATAAAGCTGCTTGAAGGGTTACTATATCTCACTACTGGCTCTTTTTGCAAAAATTCCGACTTTAAGATACATCAGCATTTTTATAAATCCCCTTCGTTACACCTCCTAGTTGTCAAGCAGACAGCTAAGAGGCGTTCGTGTCTCACTCCCTTTGAACATTTAGAGCGGAAGTGAGTGCTTCTCATAGAGATGCATTGGTTTAATGAGAAACTTTGCTTGAGAATCACAGTAGTTTTTGTACATGCATCATGTGTTGGAATATTTCTCTATGAGAAACATCTGATTAGACACAAGTCATCAGCAATGATGACTTCACAGGAAGTGGATTGGTTTATAGCAAAGTGATACTTCTGGCACTGGAACAAAGGCATGTCTGCCATTTTAAAATGTTTCAGTGCAAAAATATAGAGGTGGAGCATAACCTAAACTGTTTTAATTAGATTATCTGTTAATTTTTAAACTTATTTAATGACTGCATTTAATCTTTTCCAACCCTTAAATTTAATGTTGGTTGCATACTTTGAGGTGATGTAATGAAGGCTGGCTGAAAATTGAAAAGGACAACATGACAGCCTAGGAGAACTCTGAACAATTTTTACTTTATATAAGGCATCACGTCTCTTGCCTGTATGTCACTGTAAGTTTATTTAGTGAAAATCAAATTAGATAATTAACCCAACATATAGGTATATAACATTATGGGAATGTTAGAGAAGTGCAGGCTGTAGAGATCTTTGGACGTGGACAGATGGTAAACATAGAACATTTAAATACTGTATAGCTAATTTACATTGCAAACCCTATGGAGAGCAAAGTACTGTGTGGAGTCAAAGGAGTAACATTAGGAAGACCACTTGGAGCTAAAATGCAAAGCTAGTAGCTCACAACACTTGCAGGAGTAAGGGTGCAGAAAAAAAAAATACAGACTGATCCGCAACTGTGTAAAACACCCACAAAGTATATTGATCTAAAACTGCTAATTAAGTGCACAACAAGCAGTGTAACCGGTCGTTTATATTTAGTAGGCTACGGCACAATATCCCCCATCATCATCCTATTTCTGATAGCAATTTAAATTAGAATGACGCGTCTTTGGGATTAATTTGTTAATTTTGCAATTTATGATGTAGTGTGACTTTTGACACGGATACAGTGCACTCTTTTAATGTACTTCACTCATGCCATTTCTTTATCGCTAATGGATTCAACTGGTTCTGATCCCAATCTGCTTTGCCCTCTTGGCCTTGTGTGGTTTTACGGAGCTTGCTAGAATCTGATTTTTGTTGGATTTTCTGTGATCACTTTGCCTTTATACACATAGTTTTCCTTGCAACCTGATCCCTCTTCTGTAACGTTACTTACCTTCATTGCACAATGTAGGATATCTTTGACTGAGGATTTAGGCTGGTACAGAGGGAGAAGACTGGACCACCACTGGACATCTGTCAAAAGCATGCTATGCTTGCTGATGGACATATTTTATGCACAGATTTAACATAGACAGAAGCTGACTTATGATGCTGCCAGTGGTGGACTTGCATCTCCAGCTGCCTTATCAAATACATCTGCCTATAAAAAACATCATACCATAATGCTGCTTATTCAAGATACCTTTATACACATAATCCATAGTTCTGAGTGCAGCTTGATCCCCTTCTGTAGTGTTATTTACCTTCATTGCACAGGGTAGGATATCATTGAGTAAGAGCATATGGTGGCACGGAGGGAGAAGACTGGACCACCATTGGACAGACTATTGGCAGTAGCCGTACCAGCAGCAGACTATTCTTCATTACTGCACGGCCTCCAATTTGTTTGAAAGTTCACTTGCCACACAAACCTGGCACAGCCTCTAGTATTCTGTGTGTTTCAGAAGATCCTTATAAGGAACATACAATTCTGTTAGGGTCTAGCAAATGTTCTATGCTCTAACCTCCACTCCAAAGTGCTGGGCACAACAGTTCAGGCTAGAGAAGTACACCGGTATAAATAACATACAAAACGTTGCGCTTTATAAAGCTACCATAGGCAATTCTGTTGATTCAAGTTAAACATGCAAAATACATTGACAATCTACAAGTTCCTTGAAGTCCCTCTTGCATTTCTTTGTACATTGGCTCTCCTGAGTCTAAAATAAACTATATTTTCGAATGTTCCTATTTGGGTTCACTTTAGGTAACAATATAACATTATGTCATCAGGAGGGATTCCAGACAACATTGGGCTTCGTACATTTATATAACACACTATAAAGTTGTAAAGCGCTCAACCCCCTCTGTTCCTGTACGTCCAGTTGTCTGAACTCAATTATGTGTCTGTTAGTCCACCCATTGTACAGCGCTACGGAATTTGTTGGCGCTATATAAATAATAATAATAATAAAGCACTGCAAAAAATACTGGCTCTATATAAATGCAATAAAAATAATAAAAGGGTGCCTGGAGGCTTCTGATATATGAGCTAACTAGATATATTGGCCACACTACACTGCAGAATTTCATCTGTTTTATTTATTTATTAATTTATTTATTTTTGCTTGAATTAAAGGAACACGGTATTAAAATTCAATTTACCTATCACTTTGGAGAGTTGAGAATTTTCTGCTCCTTGTTTTTCCCCACCATACCTGTAAATAAAAGCTAATTTACTACTTATCCAGTGCTAATGATCTCCCAGCCAATTGAAAGTTTATCATAGAGAAGCAGTGAGACCATTACGGTATGGTGTTACGCTTCTCAAAGACCGTGCAACCATATAATTTTGTAAAAGTGTAATTTTTTTTCCCCCCCTTTCTTTTCTTGAAATTGGCCCTTTTTTAAAGTGACAAAAAAGGGGCACTATTAACCTCTAAAGAACTTCAGCATGCTTTAACCCCTTAAGGACTCATGACATGTGGGACATGTCATGATTACCTTTTATTCCAAAAGTTTGGTCCTTAAGGGGTTAAAGCCACACGTCAAGCATCACAACCGATTCAACATGCTGTAGTGGTAATGGTGCCAGGAGTGCACCTTCCCAGTGTAACTATTTTTTAAGAACGGTTTGACTTCTTACACAGGATTTGCTTGAAACCCTCTGCCACCTCTTCTGCAGATAAACCGTCATATACTGAGCTATAAAATAGACAAATAACAGCATCTGGATTTCAAAATAAAAAGTTAATCTTCTTTATTCTTCCACGTATGGATATTAAAATTCACTCTGCAACACGCGGCATTAAAAGTACCAGACAAAATGAACACCCTAATACAAAGTAAATGCATAAATCTGAAATACAAACATAGAAAATAAATATACACAACAAGAAATAAGGTTAAATTCAAAATCAGAAACTATCATATACGCGCTCCATAATAATAACAATGCATAGTAGCATGATGTAAAAGTTATAACAAAGATGTGATCATACATCCTTTTAATCCACCCCCCCCCCACCAGAGAGTACAGTATATCTCCGTTATAATAATGTGCTTCCAAAAATGAGAAAATATTGATCCAATGTCCTGATAGATCCATATACAGATCTTAATATTAGCTATTGCTTCCTACTTACAGCTGCCGAATGGCAAACAGAGATTTTAGTGAACATCCCCTCTACAAAGGTGTGATACAACAGAGTGCACTAATAAAATATCAGGTAAAAGATCTCCGAATGAATACATTCACCTTTGTGTTAATACAGTGTCAAAAGCAAAAAATTAAGACCCGTTTAGAGGGGAACGCTGTAGAAGAATCAACAATATTATCTAGTAATTTCTTGAGGGGGAAATATCTCTCTCCCTTTTGTAATTTTTAGAAATGTATATGCTTATCCCCAAATGCAGACATCAACCTACTATATTAGTATACCATCACTGAGTATGAGATTTGAAGTGGGAAATACTGACTTATTCAACAACCAAATCTAATAAATGTGTATGATGAGAAAATCCATATACACAAAGAGACAAACAAATATAATTATCACATAGTTGTTTGACTCCTTTTTTTTTTTTTAATCCTAATGATAACAGAAATCACCCAAATGGCACTGTTTAAAAGTTTACAAACCCTTGAATGTTTGGCCTTGTTACAGACATCAAGGTGACACGCAGGTTAAAATGGCAATTAAAGGTTAATTTCCCACACCTGTGGCTTTTTAAACTGCAAAAGTGTCTGTGTATAAACAGTCAATGAGTTTTAGGTCTCACGTGGATGCACTGAGTATGCTAGATACTGAGCCATGGAGATAAAAAAAGACCTGCGTAACAAGGTAATGGAACTTTCTAAAGATGGAAAAGGATATATAAAGATATCAAATGCCTTGAAAATGCTGTTTAATCACTTATTAAGAAGTGGAAAATTTGGGGATCTATTGACACCAAGCCAAGGTCAGGTAGACTAAGAAAGATTTCAGCCACAACTGCCAGAAGAATTGTTCGGGATACAAAGAAAAGCCCACAGGTAACATCAGGAGCAATACAGGCTGCTCTAGAAAAAGATGGTGTGGTTGTTTCAAGGAGCACAATACGACGATACTTGAACAAAAATTAGCTGCATGGTCAAGTTGCCAGAAAGAAGCCTTACTGCACCAATGCCTTAAAAAAGCCTGGTTACAATTTGCCCGACAACACATTGACACCCCTCACAGCTTCTGAAACACTGTAATTTGGAGTGACAAGATCAAAGTAGAGCTTTATAGTCACAACCATAAGCGCTATGTAGTGAAAGGGGTCAACATGCCTATAGTGAAAAAGAATACCATCCCTACTGTGAAGCATGGTGGTGGCTCGCTGATGTTTTGCGGGTGTGTGAGCTCTAAAGGCATGGGGGAATCTTGTGAAAATGGATGGCAAGATGAATGCGGCAGATTATCAGAAAATGCTGGCAGACAATTTGCATTCTTCTGCAAGAAGCCTGCGAATGGGACGCTCCTTGACTTTCCAGCATGACAATGACCTTAACCCCTTAAGACCGCAGGACGTTCAATGCCGTCCTTATTTTGGTGGCTCTAAACGCCGCAGGACGGCATAGAACGTCCTGCGATCTTTTGCACTTACCCGGTCGCCGGCGAACACACGCCGGCGATCGCGGTATGGGGGACTTACCTGGGAGCCCAGGGAGTCCCCCTCTGTCCTCTTCGGCCCCCCAGGGCCATGTGATCGCGAGGTCCTTGCGAGGACCCCGCGATCACATGGACGGCATAGCCGTCCATGTCAATGCCAGCAGGGGGAGTGCCTGTAATGACCGGTACTCCCCCTGCTGTCTGAAAAAAATAAAAAAAAATGTTAAAACAGTGTAAAAATAAGATTATATATACTTAGATCATAAATAATAAATATATATATATATATGATCTAAGTATATATATATATACACATAAATATACATACACGGTCTACGTGTATTTTAATATTAATATATACATAATTATATATATATATATATATATATATATATATATATCAATATCAAAATACACGTTCAATGATTTTGATTAAATATATATATAATTTTCAATATATATTTATATATAATAAAAAATAAATAAATATATAAATACGTTAAAAAAATAAAATAAAAATATAATAAAAAATAGATAAAAAATATATAAACATGCGTAATTTCGTTTTAACTGTATTTTAAAATTAATATATATATATATTATGATATCAAAATACATGTAGAACGAAATAATATATATATCTATATAAATAAGTATATACGTATATATCACTATATATATATACCTATATATAAATAAAAATAAAAAAATTATATACATATATATATACACACACACACACACATATATATATATATATATATATATATATATATATATATATATATAATAATTCTACGTATATATTTATGTAATAGTTTTACATAATTAGGTCATTTTATTAATTACAATTTACAGGACCTGCCTGACAACCCAGGCCGAAAGTTCAGGGAATTACATTTTCGAGCACTATGTTTAACCCTATAACTTTCCAAGACACCATAAAACCTGTACATGAGGGGTACTGTTTTACTCGGAAGACTTCGCTGAACACAAATATTAGTGTTTCAAAACAGTAAAATATATTACAACGACGATATCGTCAGTGACCGTGACATTTTTTGCATTTTTCACACACAAATGGCACTTATACTGACGATATACCGTATATACTCGAGTATAAGACGAGTTTTTCAGCACATTTTTTGTGCTGAAAAACTCCCACTCGTCTTATACTCGAGTGAGTGTCTGTATTATGGCAATTTTCATTGCCATAATACAGACAAGGACCAGGGGCTGTCAGGAAGCTGTAACTTACCTTCACTGCAGCTCCTGTCAGCTCCCTTCTCTGTCCTCCGTCCGTGCAGCTCCCAGGTCGGCTTCCTCTGCAACTCTCGCGAGAGCCGCGGGGTCAGAGCGTTGCCACGGGTTACCGTGGCAACGCTCCGCGCGGCCGCGAGAGTTGCAGAGGAAGCTGACCTGGGAGCTGCACGGACGGAGGAGAGAGAAGGGAGCTGACAGGAGCTGCGGTGAAGGTAAGTTACAGCTTCCTGCCAGCCCCCCTCCTACAGCCCATCCACTGGACCACCAGGGAGTGAGAGCCCCCCTCCCTGGCCAGCTAACAGGCAGGGAGGGGGGACGAAAAAATAAAAATATTAATAAAACAAATAATAAGAAAAAAAAATATTAAAATAATAATAACAAAAAAAAATAATACAATTAATAATAAAATAAAAAAATAATTACCTAAAAAAATAACAAAAAAAAATATTAAGATAATAATTAAATAATAATTAATAAAATGCCCAACCCCACCAATGCTCTGCACACACACACACACACACACACACACACACTGCACTCACACATACACATACACACACTGCATTCATACACACACTGCACTGCATTCATTATATACACACTGCATTCATACACACTGCACTCATACACACGCACTGCATTCATTATACACACACTACATACACACTGCACTCATACACACACACTGCACTCACACATACACACTGCATTCATCATTCATTATATACACACTGCACTCGTATACACACTGCACTCATATACACACTGCACTCATATACACACACTGCACTCATATACACACACTGCATTCAATATACACACTGCACTCATATACACACACTACACTCATATACACACTGCACTCATACACACACTGCATTCATACACACACACACTGCACTCATATACACACACTGCACTCATACATACACACTGCATTCATACACACACTGCACTCATACACACACTGCACTGCATTCATTATACACACACTGCACTCATATACACACACTGCACTCCATTCATTATATACACACTGCACTCATACACACTGCATACACACACACTGCATTCATATACACACTGCATTCATTATATACACACTCTGTAAATAAATATTCAGTTAATATAATTTTTTTAGGATCTAATTTTATTTAGAAATTTACCAGTAGCTGCTTCATTTCCCACCCTAGTCTTATACTCGAGTCAATACGTTTTCCCAATTTTTGGGGGTAAAATTAGGGGCCTCGGCTTATATTCGGGTCGGCTTATACTCGAGTATATACGGTAATTGTTGTGATATGTTTTACTGTTTTGAAACACTAATATTTGTTAGTCTAATTTGTTAGTAAGTCTCCTGAGTATAACAGTACCCCTCATGTACAGGTTTTATGGTGTTTTCAAAAGTTACAGAGTCAAATATAAGGTTAATAGTGCAATAGTAGACAACCCAGGGTATTGCAAATAGGGTATGTTCAGTTTTTTTTAGTAGCCACTTAGTCACAAACACTGGCCAAAATTTGCGTTCAAATTAGTTTTTTGCATTTTCAAATATTAACACTAACTTTGGCCAGTGTTTGTGACCAAGTGGCTACTAAAAAAGACTGGACATACTCCATTTGCAATACCTTAGGTTGTCTACTTTTGCAAATGGTATGCCATCATGGGGGTAATTCTTATTTCTGGGCTACCATATGGTCTCAAAGGCAACGTAACGAATCTGGCGAATTTCAATGTGAAAAAACTGAAATATGTAACACGCTATGTTTGACCCTCTAACTTCCCAAAACACCATAAAACCTGTACATAGGGGGTACTGTTTTACACGTGAGACATCGCTGAATACAAATATGTGTATTGTATTGCAGTAAAAGCAAACAGTATTTTGACATTCACAGTTAAAATGTCGCGTAGAACTAAAACAATTTAAAAAAAAAAATCTTATTTTCTCCCATTTTTTAATATTTTTTTCACATTACATTATGTTCCATACATAAATATTTGATGTTAAACGAAAGTCCGGTTTACCCTGAATTAATGATATATAATAAGTGTGGGTGCATTTAATATGAAAGAGGTGAATAACGGTTGGACAGACATATAGCGGAAATGCCAGGTTTTGTTTACGTTTTTTTCGGATCACAACTTGTACATTTGGCTGCGGTCTTAAGGGGTTAAGCACAAGGCCAAGTTGACCATCCAGTGGTTACAGCAGAAAAAGGTGAAGTCTCTGGAGGGGCCATGATTCCCTGGAACCAGGGCCATCAGGGGATGTGACTTTTATGGGGTTTTCATGTGTTTTGGGGGTGTTTTGGGGATTTGTTAAATTGTATGTTTTTGTACCTGAGAGATAATTCAATAATATGTTTGTGTGCCCAGGTAATTATCTCTCTGGCACAGGGGAGAAGTGTGTCGAATGTTTGCATGTAACTAGTCTCCTCTCAGGTCTAGTGGGGAATGCCCCTTGAATGTTATTAAGGAAACCCCTTGCATGGGGAGTTGCATAAAAGACCGCATGTGACTCCCATTAAACCAATTCCAGTTCATCCCCAGCATAGAGCCTCGTCTCATGTCTGTGGGAGAAGGCTATACAGGCTGTATCACTAGCTCTTGTAAGAGCTATCCTGCTATTCTCTCTGGAGTAGGAGAGGTCTACACACTGGAAGCTAGATTCCTGACTTGGGTCCAGGGTGGGTGGATGACAGCGAAACCCCAGCCAAGGTGCGGTGGCTAAGGGTGTACAGTGCTGATGGTGTCTGGTGGAGTGCTTTAAGTACTCGGTGAGCACTAGGAAGCAGAGATTGGCGGAGGCACCCAGTCAGGGTGCCAGTCGGGACGCCACAAATGTAGTTTATGTAGAAGAGGGTGTGTCCTTTTAAGAAGAACACTGTCCGATATAATCAAAGTCGTATTAACCCAGGGCATGAATTTCTACTGTGCAGAAACTTGTGCAGTTTTAACCCCTTAAGGACACATGACATGTGTGACATGTCATGATTCCCTTTTATTCCAGAAATTTGGTCCTTAAGGGGTTAAAGACCTTCTTAAAATAGGCTAAGTAAAAAACACTCTGTCCTGCAAGAAAAGTGTTGAATTTTTTTAAAATGTATTCTAGTATTGTATAATTCTGTACCAAGTCAATTTAAATATTGTCTTAAAAGCATTGGGTATTGATACTTGTTTTGTCTATTTTATATAGTAGTATTCCTTCCAAAGTGGCACCCTGTGGATACTACTTGACCATTTTAGTGTAATGGCATATTTCTGTTACTTGAGGTGATATCCATATCATTCATGGAATACTTCATGAGAAAATACTGGTAATTACATTTACTATACACTTCAGACACCATAACCACTACAGCTCATTGCCCTGGTGCTTTCCCCTATTTGTAAGGAATCAAACAGTTTTTGAACAGTTTGATTTCGTATCTGTGGTTTGCCTGGTGTGCACTTCTTCTGTCCACCATTATCGTTGTCTGAGCTAAGCCCTGCAAGGCAAGATCTAACTCATTGGCTGAAAACGATCACCTGAAAATCACGTAATAATATATATGAATTGTACCGAGACCTGGGTGAAAAAATACCTTGGTTCCCAATCACTAACTGAAAGTTGGTATACCTTCCCTCAAAATAGAATATTTTAGAAGCTGTATGGTTAAACCTTTTCCAGGACACAGAACTGACACAGGTACTTGTTCTCCAATTTAAAATCAGTGCTGCATACCAATGCTACTACCTATGCCAAGTACTTCATTGACACCGATACGAGTGATTAACTATCCACTGAATCCCTAATACCACTGTTTTCGCCTGGGTTATTGGTACTGAGTCTCTGTTTGGGGTTCCAATATCGTTTGTACTGCACATTGGTATTCTTTCTATTTATCCTGTGTTTGACCCCACATTGAACATTTCCTGCAAATCCCTGTCTCTTTCACATCCATAACCTTTGCTTCTGCCTCAAATAATATTATTATTGCTGTATGAACTATGCTGACTGTTCTATTTTTGCTCTTTCAGTCATGTCAGTTTCTCCATTAATGGAAGTCTATCTGATTGGTCGTGCATTTCTTTGTGGCCCTTGAATTGTTCGAGTAGGGAGTTTACTGCCAGATGTGTCTATTCTTCAGAGATAATTGCCCCATTCAACAAGGAAAGAAGTAACTAAAAATAAACATAATATAATACTTCACTTAAGCTTCGATTCTTCTAGCTTTGCCCTCTTATTTCTAAACTCTTTCCCAGCATTTAGATGAAACATGAAAAGGTTTGGTCTAGTAACTCTTTGATGTAGTGAACGACTGGCAATGTTTTTTTAATTCTAAAACCACCCCGTGTGTCATAGAAAGCCATCTAATTTAATTGGATTGGTATTTTCATTCTAGCTTGCTTTAGGCAACATCAGATAACACATACTAAAAACATACCTAGTCAAATAGAATTTCTAATGTAAAGCTGATAAGGTGAACGTCTGGAATTGCAGAAGTCTCGGTAGACGTATTTTTCATATAAAAAATTTTTTGGGGGAAGAAATTTCTCTTTTTTTTTTTCCTTCCTCCTACAATGTGTTAATTAAAATTATGACCTGCAAGTGTAGGCATATTTGATTAAAACCATCATATTGTGAAATTAAATGCAAATCCGAATGTATGGTTTAGAAGTGTTTTAATGCTGAGTGACCAACGAAAACATGTTTGATTTGAGGGACAGGTTTCATAGGCTGATTCTAAAATCTTGCAGAACATAAAATGCCATCAGCTTTCTCGTTCTTAAAACAAAACTTTGATTAGTGTGTTCTTTACAGCTTTCTTAATACATTTTGTGGGTTTTTAACTACCCTGGAAATGGTATTGGTATTGGTATTGGTAATGGTATTTTGGAGATACATAGGGTCTGAAATGCGTTGGGGTTGTATTTTGTTTGACTCTGTATTTATGGATTCTGCGTTCAGAGATTATAACTGATGCGGAGGATCGTGAAGCCTATATATTATAAATATCTTCTTTGGTGATAAGCTTCTCTCATTTTTAGATCTTGTAAGTGCACTTTAATTTATTAAATTCTTAATATCTTAAAGTACACACCATGTTGTATTTATGTTTTATTTTCTATCCAAGCTGACAGTCTGTAAAAACAGACACATGGACTGCTGATTTATTACCCTTACCCTTCTATATTTTAATTCCTTGTGAGTGCAACCTAAACAAAAAAAAATAAAATTGGTGGTCATAAAATATTGCCCTGTATAGTTCTATTTTTGTATTGGTAGATTCTATTGTTATGTGGTATTTTATATAAAAAATTTGGAGCAATCTTTTATCTACAGAATGTTATGTATAGGATTGATTCCCACTGGTGTTTAAACAAGTTATTGGATATTTCGTTTGGATTATACTCACTGGTGTACGGCCTGCTAGCCACATTAAATTTCCAAAGAACGTCAAGTTATAGGAGCCTGTTCACTAAATCCTTAATTTACTTTTGTAGTTTCAGCTGAATTCATTCAGCTCGATTCTTGGTTAGTGTTCGGTTGTTAGAATTAATGACTCACTGTATTCACTAACAGAATAATGACCAATTAGAGCCAGATGGATCCCTGCTACTTGCAACTGGATTTCATCTCTGCAGTGAGATTCATTCCAATATAGCTCAACTTAATTTTAGGTATACATTATCCAAATTGTAACTATTTTTCCCTTCTGCAAGAAAAAAACAGATGCTGTCGGTGTTAGTTAGGTAGGCGAAGTGATTCAGAGTTATTGTGTCTTTGGAGTGTTAATATGGATAGGGTTGGATTAGCATGATGGTGATTTAATGTTAAGGAGTTTAGCGGTTAGGTGAAGGTTTACTGGTCTGTTTTGGGAGTATTGGACAATTCAGTTGCAATTCTGCTGTTTTTTGAAAAGCCGAATCACTCACCTGTGAGTCCACCGATTTCAACAGACAACAGAACTGCGGATGAATGGAAGTGTAAATTTTGTTGAAATAATCAAATTTGCCTTTTGTAAATATCCATATGGGTTAAAACAACCAAACTGCGATAATCAAACTATATTCCGTGTTTAGTGAATAGACCCCATAACATATTACATAGTTACATAGCTGAAAGAAGGCTTGTATCCATCCAAGTTCAGCCTTCCTCGCATATGTTTTTGCTGTTGATCCAAAATAAGGCAAAAAGCCCAGTCTGAAGCGCTTCCAATTTTGCAACCAACTAGGAATAAATTCCTTCATGACCCCAAAATGGCAGTCAGATATCTCCTTGGATAAAGCAGCTATTACCCTACTAATTAGAAATTATATCCCTGTATGTTATATTTTTGCAAGTATTTATCCAATTGCAGTTTAAAGATCTGCATGGACTCTGATAAAACCACCTCTTCAGGCAGAGAATTCCATATCCTTATTGCTCATACTGTAAAAAAACCTTTTCTTTGCCTTAGATGAAATCTCCTTTCTTCCAGCCTAAATGTGAGACCTTGTGTCCTATGTATAGTCCTGTTTGTAACGGATCACCTGGCACCCCGACTGGGTACCTCCGTTAAAGGATGCTCCTAGCGTTTCCGGAGGACTCCAAGCACTGCAGCAGACACCACAACCACCGAATCAGAGAAGCATATGAATCCTCTCAAGCCTCTGAATGCTGTAGACAGTTGAATAGGAACCATACGAATAGGTTTGCACTCCTAGCAGTCAACTGGAACAGCATGCAATAAATCCTCCCCCAATAATGAGACGACACTTCACTTTGAGGGTTAAAACAGGAACTCTGGACTGGCTCATCCAGCCTGGCTTTTATTACACTTCTACACTTATAGGCCACACCCAGGGGGAGGCATAACATAACCAATCACATACATGGTTCAGCCCACACATCCCCTCAAAAACCACATATTTAGAATCAGCACACTTTAAACATACACCCTTCCAAAAATCAGACAAATCCCTCCAGTGGATCAAAAGTTAGCTGGAGGTCCCTTTATGACCAACCGCAAGCACATTTTCCTGCCCAAAACAGTTCCATAGATTTGGGCTGTGCGGCCGGTCAATTTCATGCGAAAAAAACGACTAAGTCCCATTTCGAACGGGACTTAGTCTCTGGAGCTGCAAGTTCAGTATGGAAGAAGGTAAGGGTCAGCGGTGTTCGGTAAAATGTGTAGCCGATTTTGGTTCCACAGAATCTTTAGCATACACCGCTGACCGCATTCGAATGACCTAAGATGGCCGCCGCCACGTGTTCGGCTGCCGAATGGCGGCCACCCAGCGCTCGGCAATTAACCTGCAGTAACCTCACAGCCTGGGAGGTAAATTGCCTGCACACTTTAGCTTCTGGGTGGTCCGCCTGTGTGGTACTTGGTTCAGTAAGCCCTATTTACTGAACCAAGTGGGAGAAAGCCAGGGGCAAGTTATTTTACAGGTCTGGGGACATAGTCTTAAAGGGGCATTGTTCACCAAAGTTACAAGATGTCCCCAGACGGTTCTTAAAGGGCCATACACACCCAATAAAAGTCCATTCCTTTTCAGGGGCCATAGTCTTAAAGGGTATTGTTACCCGAAGTCTCAATATGTCCCCAGACAGTTCTTAAAGGGCCAGCAGCAGTACAATAAAATACCATTCACTGTACTTAAAGGGCCAGCAGTCGCACAATAAAATACAATATGCCCCAAATAATCCAGGGGCCATAGTCAGCAGGTAGGAGGCGGGCAAACAGGCTTCTCCAGGGCCCAGTGGCGAGGTTGGTTTCGCCACATTTCTCCCCTTTTCCAAACAGACTAACAGGGTATCTGACCTCCTGCCGGTCAGTGCCCTTGTTAGTCCAGCAGCCCACCCACAAGACAGAAACAGCAGTACAGCCCACCCACAATAAACAGTTACTACACCTGGGTAAGGGAGAATCTTGTCCATGTCCAGGTGCCTTACCACGGCTGTGTGGGGGACTGGTAGGCTGTTTTGGTGGGTTGCTGAGTGGGCAGAGCCCAGCGGTACTCTGCCCTGGTGCCAGCACTACCCCGGGAGTAGTCTGGTTGGAGCCTAGTTGCTGGAGACCGACTGTCTCCCCTTTAGATGCACAGCTCTGCTGCCGGAGGGGGAGACCGACTGTCTCCCCTTTGGATACATAGCTCCGCTGTTGGAGGGGGAGACCGACTGTCTCCCCTTTGGCTAAGCAGCCTTGTTGCTGGGGGACAGGACTGACTGTCCTTACACCCTGTGCTGTAGGTGCAGAGACCACGGTCCCATCTGCACAGTTGTGGGGCTTACAGTCTCCCCCTGGTACATTAAGCTGCCGCTGGGGAGAGGTGGTAACCAGCTCCTCTCCCATTCGAACACTCTGCTGCTGGGGAATGGAGACTGGGCTCTCTATTCCCTGTACATTGATAATCTGCCGCTGGGGAGAGGTGGTAACAATCTCCTCTCCCATACATACTTCCAGTCTCTGCGGAGGGAGACCGACTGTCTCTCCTCCCAACACAGAGTCCTGCTGTTGGGGAAAGGAGGCTGGGCTCTCTATTCCCAACAAATCACACTGCCGCTGGGGAGGGGGGACGGTCCCTTCAGCTCCCTGTAACTTGGGTGCAGAGACCACGGTCCCATCTGCGCTGGTGAGGGGCTTACTGTCTCCCCTTGGTGTGCTAAGCTGCCGCTGGGGAGAGGGGGTAACAAACTCCTCTACCTTACACACCTTCAGCCGCTGGGGAGAGGGGATAACAGGCTCCTCTCCCTGCACCGTAGACTGCCGCTGGGGAGCAAGAACGGCACCTTCAGCTCCCTGTAACGCACACTGCCGCTGGGGATCTGGGCCGACTGCCCAGCATCCCTGTAGGGCCGGTAGAGAGACCGCAGTCCCATCTCCACCTGCCATCTGTGGGTCTTCCCAGGACCAATCCGTGAGGCCCCTCAACATTTGTGAGAAAGGGCTACCTGCTTCCCCACCTGGCAACTCTGGCTGCTGCTGGGGCTCTGGGCCGGCTGCCCAGCATCCCGGTGGGCCCGGTGGAGAGACCTTGGTCCCATCTCTACCTGCCTGTTGTGGTTCCTCACAGGACCAGTCTATGAGGACCCCCACTTCGGGTTCCTCCCGCCGCCTCAGGGAAAGACGGCTAACCTCCTCGGATGCAGCCTCTACCCGGCTGCTGTAACGCTCCTGCTGCTGAGCATACTTCCTCTCTTTTGCCAACCGGAATTCTCGGTCCAGCCTTGTGTTTCGCTCGGCCATGACCTGGTTCCAGATCACCCGGCGTGTCTCCATGGGTATATCATCCCCATACTCGGCCACTCGCTGCCTCACCTCGGCCAGCCAATCATCTCCAGAGCCAGAACCTTCCATACTTGTCTGCTCCCAGGGGCGCTGCACGACTGCTAGCGTTGCCCTCAATTTGTAAATCCAAACGAACTGTGTCTCCGAGCTGCTTTACCTCACACTAGGACGCCATCCCACCGCTGCCACCAATGTAACGGATCACCTGGCACCCCGACTGAGTACCTCCGTTAATGGATGCTCCTAGCGCTTCCTGAGGACTCCAAGCACTCTGGCAGACACCATAATCACCGAATCCGAGAAACCTTTAAATTCTCCCAAGCGTATGAATGCTGTAGACCATTGAATAGGAACCATACGAATAGGCTTGTACTCCTAGCAGTCAACTGGAACAGCATACATTAAATCCTTCCCCCAATAATGAGACGACACATCACTTTGAGGGTAAAACAGGAACTCTGGACTGGCTCATCCAGCCTGGCTTTTATTACACTTGTACACTTACAGGCCACACCCAGGGGGAGGCATAACATAACCAATCACATACATGGTTCAGCCCACACATCCCCTCCCCTCAGATAACCAGTTAACATAATTATTACAGCCAGGAAAACTACAGTTTTTATACATGTGCTATAACTTTAAATCCATACATCCAATCTTCCCAAAAACCACATATTTAGAATCCGCACACTTTAAACATACACCCTTCCAAAAATCAGACAAATCCCTCCAGTGGATCAAAAGTTAGCTGGAGGTCCCTTTATGACCAACCGCAAGCACATTTTCCTGCCCAAAACAGTTCCATAGATTTGGGCTGTGCGGCCGGTCAATTTCATGCGAAAAAACGACTAAGTCCCATTTCGAACGGGACTTAGTCTCTGGAGCTGCAAGTTCAGTATGGAAGAAGGTAAGGGTCAGCGGTGTTCGGTAAAATGTGTAGCCTATTTTGGTTCCACAGAATCTTTAGCATACACCGCTGACCGCATTTGAATGACCTAAGATGGCCACCGCCACGTGTTCGGCTGCCGAATGGCGGCCACCCAGCGCTCAGCAATTAACCTGCAGTAACCTCACAGCCTGGGAGGTAAATTGCCTGCACACTTTAGCTTCTGGGTGGTCCGCCTGTGTGGTACTTGGTTCAGTAAGCCCTATTTACTGAACCAAGTGGGAGAAAGCCAGGGGCAAGTTATTTTACAGGTCTGGGGACATAGTCTTAAAGGGGCATTGTTCACCAAAGTTACAAGATGTCCCCAGACGGTTCTTAAAGGGCCATACACACCCAATAAAAGTCCATTCCTTTTCAGGGGCCATAGTCTTAAAGGGTATTGTTACCCGAAGTCTCAATATGTCCCCAGACAGTTCTTAAAGGGCCAGCAGCAGTACAATAAAATACCATTCACTGTACTTAAAGGGCCAGCAGTCGCACAATAAAATACAATATGCCCCAAATAATCCAGGGGCCATAGTCAGCAGGTAGGAGGCGGGCAAACAGGCTTCTCCAGGGCCCAGTGGCGAGGTTGGTTTCGCCACACTGTTTATGAATAGATTTCCAGATAATGGTTTGTACTGGCCCCTAATATATTTGTAAAACGTTATCCTATCCCCTTTAAGGCGCCGTTTTTCCAAACTAAAGAGATTTAAATTTTTTTAACCTTTCTTCATAATTAAAATGCTCCATTCCTTTTATCAATTTCGCAGCTCGTCTCTGCACTTTTTCTAGTGCCATAATATCCTTCTTTAGAACAGGTGCCCAAAATTGCACAGCATATTCAAGGTGTGGTCTTACCAGCGATTTATAAAGAGGCAAAATAATATTTTCATCCCAAGAAGTTATGCCCTTATTTATACATGACAAAACCTTACTGGCCTTAGCAACTGCAGATTGACGTGTGTTGTTAGCCCTAATAAACTACCATTTAGGGTGTT
Source organism: Pelobates fuscus (assembly GCF_036172605.1). Classification (NCBI taxonomy): domain Eukaryota; kingdom Metazoa; phylum Chordata; class Amphibia; order Anura; family Pelobatidae; genus Pelobates; species Pelobates fuscus. Next base: position 375,940,119 of record NC_086317.1, on the reverse strand, counting down.
AGTTGCTTGTGCATTCTTTTTTTTTATTTTTTTTTTTAATTCTTTATTTTATTCGTGCAAAGGTGAAACACGTGGTTTAGCACTGCCACAACAGCAGGTGCAACTCGGTGATATACATAAGATAACATATGGCAATAGAGATTAACATTGTACATTTTTTTAAAAGGTAAATTAGCAAACAGGTTTATGTCTAAATCGTTAATAAATGAGAGATATGCATATATATTAATACAAGCTAGGCGCAAGCTGGGGGACTATAATTGTCAGTTGTTTAGTTAGGGCGCTTATACAGTCGCTTTTCTAAGCTTAGTAGTTTAGTTAGGGCGCTCATGCAGTCGCTTTTCTGAGATTAGTAGTTTAGTTAGGGCGCTTAGACAGTTGTTTATCTGAGATTAGTAGTTTAGTTAGGGCGCTTATACAGTCGCTTATCTGAAATTAGTAATTTAGTTAGGGCGCTTATACAGTCGCTTGTCTGAGCTTAGTAGTTTAGGTAGGGCGCTTATACAGTCGCTTTTTTTGAGCTTAGTAGTTTAGTTAGATCGCTTATACATTCGCATTATTAGTAGCAAGTTACATTGCAGCATCATAAGTTAGCATAAAGGGGGTCAGCAAAAGTGTGAATCAAAATAGAAAATACAAGTATTGCAGTTTTACAATGCTAGAGACATCTCTTACATGGCTGCGTCTAGCTAGTTGCATGGGAAGATACATGCTTTAACTGTTAACTTAAGTTGGACAAACAGGTATATACAGCGCTCAGCTATATCGATCAAGAGGGCAACTTAAAGAACAAGGGAAAGTTCTGTAGGTGAGTAAGTCCCAACTTGTAGATGGTGGGCCTTCCCTGGTAGGTGAGTGTGTCATCAGCCCACTCCCAGTGCCGGAAAGCACAAGTCCAGTGCGTTTAAGGTCCTAATGTCCATGCCTGTCATAGTGTCATGCGGGGGTTCATTCCCAGCAGCACCGGCTCGATAAGCGCGATCATAGGCGGGCCTTCCCGGCTGGCCTTGTTGGATCCTTGTCGCTGCTTGTGTAAACCCGCGTGGGTAGGGACGGTGTTCTTCAGGGTTCTCTCGTGGAGCTGTGGCTGTATACTGGACCGGGGTGTCGGTAGCTTCGGTCGGGTGACAGCCGCCTTTCTGTATGGACGCATGCGTTTTATGGATGAGTGGTGGCGGCGTCTCCGGCGCCATTTATAGGGCTGCCTCGCCGGGTGTCCCGGCAATGTGGCGACTGGTACCTGGAGAGATCTTGGAGGGCGGGTAAGCCGTGAGATAAGTGGGGTTTCCTTTTGGTCCCGTGTCTTGTGTGGGGTCAGCCTCCTGATGCTAGGATCTTGGGTACCTGTTTTGCGGGTGTCCATTTTGTGAGTGGGGGTTTTCCCCTTCTTCTCCTTGCTCACATGTGTCGGTCTCCAAAGCGTTCCGCCAGGCGAGGTATCCTCTTGCGGAGACCACAGGAGAGCCTCCAGTTTTTCCCAGACTGCCCGGAACATGCGTTCATATCGGAGCTCAGTCTCCCTCCTGATCGAGTACATGGCAGTGGAGCGCGGGTCGACCGCCATTTTGCAGGCCTCCCTCACGATTGCTGGGCTTTCTGGCCCTGTCGCTTGAGCCTTGTGTGGCCGGTTGGTGTTGCTAGGCTGGACCGGGATATCCCCCGCCGGTCCTAGGGGGGGGGGGGGGAACGGTGGCTCCGAGACTTGTTGTCCTCTGGTGTCGGCAGCAGGATAGCAGCCGCCTCTCCTGCGCCCATAAAGTCAGTAGGCCTCACCGGGGTGTGCGGTGTAGATCGGGTTGATTGTCGCTTGGGTTGCATCTTTTTGTTTGTCCCGACTTCCCCCAGCACCCGGTGGCCCTTATCTGGCTTTTAGTCGCCGTTTCAGTAGGGTTTTGATGATTATTCAATCGCTGTGTGCAGGAGCTGATAAGGGTTGCTGCTTGTGCATTCTTGACCCCGAAGTGCATAACATTAAATTTCATCTGCCATTTTAGTGCCATATTGTGCTGGGCGATGCTCTGAGTGAAAGACTGCCTAGAATTAGTTTATATTTTTTGTAAAAAGAGTCACTGCCTAGTTTAAACAGATGCCTTGTTCCATTAATGGGTTTAGATTGCAGAATGTCGGTCAGATGACAGGGGTTTGGAATTTAGATCACCCAACACCCAACATGCACTACATCCATAATAGGGAAGGGTGGAATTTTAGCTGTGGGCTGTGCAAGATACAGAAAGCCCACTGGTTCTGAGTACAGAGGTAAGGCATCAAAGCTCCTACAATTCCCGCTGCTGTGTGCGACCAACATCTAGCAATACATTAACAGGTGTTGCTTTACTGCCCCGTGTAGACTCATGTAATGAATATATCTATTTTTTATTGATTTATTTTTTTACTTAAATAACATCATGTAAAGGAACGCCTGGCACCCCGACTGAAACACCCCAAAACAACATATCCCCACAAATCTGATCTGGGTGAACAACATATCCAAAAATCACCCAGATCAGAGCAGGGGTTCAAAAGTTTTATGGAAGTCACATTTGACCGACCGCAAGCATGGCTTTCATGCCCAAAACAGTTCCACAGATTTAGGCTGTGCGGCCGGTCTATCTTCTCCTCTATCCTGGAGATAATTGGCTTAAGTGACTGTTGGTAACTTTATTATCTCCAGGTACAGGAAATGTTACAAAAACCGCATAAGAATACATAACTCTTAAAATACAATGTTTAACCTATATGTCCAACATATCCCCAGATAGCTTGGATCTGAGTGCTCGATACGTCTCATGTTAAAAGTGCCCTACAGTACACCCAAGGGTGTGGTCAGACAATAGCATGGGCTGATGGGAGATTAAGGAGGGACAAAGCAGCCAGTTTCAACTGGTCTGGCAGTGTCCCTGGGACAACGCCCTGCGGGAGAACAATAGGGCAGGGAAAAGGGGGAGTGGAAGAGGCACATTTTCCCATGGAAGTCACTTTTTAGCATGTCTTTTTGCAGGGCCCATAGTCACAGGGCAAGAGGCTGGCAATCAGGCCTCTCCAAAACCAGTGGCGAGCTCACTTTCGCCACACATCACATAAACACATTACATACAGCTAGCACACACCACAGGCACACATTCCGCACAGCCAGCACTCACTGCACATGACACTCAGTCAGTACACACATATACACTCACTCTATGCCAAAGGAAGAGACTATTGGAGGGCAGAGAGAGAAGCTCTGGGTAATTCACAAAACACAGAATTTTTGCATAATTAATCTGAATGACAAAATTTAGGCAAAAATAGCCCTGTTGTGACTGTAGCGAAGTTAGAGAATTTTACCAAATCAGCTAGTTTTGCTTCCATTTTTCTATTTATATTTAATTTGTGAAAGTTTAGACTTTACCAATATCCAGAGCTTTCAGCAGTGGCCCCAATCTTTGTAAATTAGGTTTTGTGCTTTAGTCCCTTAGACAAGTAAATTAATTTCCGTTATGATTCCCTTTTATTCCAGAAGTTGTGCCCTTAAGGGGTTAAAAAAAAACCAAAAAAAAAAAATTCCACACCCCTGGTGGATGGATGAGAGTGGTATGGTCCTCTTCCCCATATGCCAGGCAGACTGGTTTTAAAACAAGTGGCTTCACAACCGTTTACTTGTCCATATACTATTCCCGCCTGTATTTTTGTGTTTTTCATGGTGACATAGTAGTGGAATGCAGGCACAGTATATATTCTGTTTGTACAGTGTAAGTGTGCAGAGGCGGTGATGGATTGTGTTCTATAGTAGTGATCAATTGTGTGCAGCTAAAACCTAGGTGACCTGAAAGACAAAAGATTGAGCATCAGGTAAAGATTATCAGCCTGTTACGGAAAATCAGCATGCTTTAAAATGAAGCCCCAGCTAAATGTAAAACAAGTTTTAAGTGCATCCCTTCGTGAGTGATGATTCTTTATCTCAAGATCAAGAAAGCAACCCTCTAAAATGAGACACAATAGTACAATAACCCCCCTAGTTTATTTTTTAATAAATGTATTTAATGAAATAATGGGCTTTTTTGCTATTGGAATGTAATAATTTGTGATATCTAGTTACTTTTATTTTATGCTAGCCTTTTCAGACCTAAGATTTCCTAAGGATGCAGGAATGTAGTGTTGACGTACTTGATTTCAGCATCATAAGTTTCTATTGAGACAAGTGGTGCACAACCAGCTGAATCTGTTCTAAAGCTCACCGTCATCCCCCCCCCCCCCCCCCCCATGACTCCTCTCCTGCAACTGTCAAAAATAACCTAAGTTCTCAGTGAATACTTTTCTAGCAACCTATTTCATTACCTCTACTTATACCTTTTGTGTCACTATACTCTGTGCATCCATTTGTCTGGTTACAATTACGTGTCTGTTAGTCCATCCATTGTACAGCGCTACAGAATTTGCTGGCGCTATATGAATAATAAAATAAAAATATATATATTTAGTAGATTCACATTCATCTTGCAAATCTCCCATTCTCATTGCATTCCAAATGTGCTTGATTAAATAAAGATCTTGTGACTTTGGATGACTTTGGAGTCGACTGAATATATTTTCATATTCGCAAAGTCCGCTTGAGATGACTTGTATTTTGGGACATGGTTATCCTGATCGAATTAGCAAATTAAAATGGCTTTGCTGTGATAATAAAGAGATTCACATGTTTAGCAACAATACTCCGTTATGTTGATTCTTAAATGTTAAAACTCCCAGGACATCACAGGATTCTCAAACCACCGTATCTGGCACCAACAATCGCTCCACTTTTCATTCCTCATAGATTAAATTTTTTTTTTTTTTACCCCATTAAGTTCTTTACCTTAGCTGTACAGTTTTATACATTGAGTTACTGTTGCGTGATTGGTGGATTAGATATTTGCATTAATGAGCAGGTATATACCGAATAAAGTGGCCACAGAATGTAGGTTTGCAGTGCAACTATTTTCTCATGTGCATTACTATAAGGCTGTATACACTGTTTTGCAAATGTGTCACAGTTTAAAACATAAGTTGACATTTTTATCAGTTTGTTTTGTATGAATGCCTATTTTTGTAATGTGAAATGATCTGTGAAAATATTTTATATGCTGCTGTTGTTTGGGGTGATCTATCATTGTGAACCCGAGGCAGAACACGTACAGATTTCTGTACTGAGCAAAATGGAGCAATCATTGAGTCCAAATTTTTTTTCTTTTGCTACAATAGGATATCCGTATCTGGGTTAAAAGCATCAAAAAGGATTTAAGACACAAAAGGTAAAATACATGTTTTAGCTTTAAAAACAGTGATTTAAAATCTTGAATAAAACCCTAATACATTTTAACTAATGATGGCTATCTGTTCGAGACAGTTATCTGAGTCTAGGCTGCCATCAAAACATTTGTTTCTGATTTCATTATTTCTTGGACAAGTTATTTCTTAAAATGAGTCCAAGATTATATTCAGTTTGTCTTACAATAAAACATTCTAAGCTAGTCCAACGTGCGTCAGTATATTTATTTATAAGTTCATGTTTTTGATTGTGACCATGTAGTCTGTGATGGAAACCTTTGGTGCCAGGGACGTAGCTGGGGGCCTGACCTAAACTGGACCCTCCAGTGGGGTTTTGAAAATATCTGGGTCTTCGGCACCCTTTTGTTGTTAGCCCCAAGCCCCCTGTTATATTAAGAAAGAAATAGCACATCCAGTTACATAAGTTGTAACAGTACCCTTTAAATCCACCATATTTAAAGTTCATTGTAGTGTATTGCTGTAGGTGCAGGGTTTTAATAAATTGAGCGAAATGTTATTGCTGCAAGATATGTAATGTTTTTTTTTTTTAATGTTATGGTTGCATAGTTTAGAGTGAAAGCAGCAAATGCGGTATTTATAAATATGGGTTTATTTGAACAAATAGATGCATTTTGGGATGTTAAAAACTACAGCCGGGTTATTCATCCCCTTGTTGACTGCTTCAGTAGTGCTTGGCGAATCAGCAGCACTGAATGGCGATGGCCAGCACAGCTGTCAGTCAACCTTTCATGGGTACCCCAGTCCCTTTTTAATGAGTAGCATCGCTGGCTCAAACTTTGGTCCCCTATCCCGAATTCATATGCATTTTTTCATGATATGTATGCTTGCTGTGGCATGGTTAGCTATCACTAGTATAGGTCGACTCTGGGACGTGCCTCTTTGATTTCTGCTTTAGTATTATGTAATGAGTTTTTAGTAGCATTAATTGCATGATTTTGCTATTACATGACGAAAAGTCATGATTTTATTAAAGACACGGAGGCGAGTATTGCATATCCCTTTCTTTACTGTTGACAAATAGCAGCAAAGGAAACAAACAGAATGAAAAAAGAATGAACATGTGATAACATAGGCCCCTCCCCCTCAGGTCCCAGTATAACAGGCAGCACTTCCCTTCCATTTCCCTCTTTCTGCAGATGCGACCAAAGAACAAAGTCCATAACTAGAGTAGTGCGAGAATAAAGTCCCAATGTAATAACAGAAAAAAACGAAGAGGTATAACATCAAAAACTGGGAAGTGTGACCGTAGAATCCATAGGACCGATGGAGGACAGCAGGAGGAGACCAATAAACCGGACTCTTGGTAGACGTCTTGCCAGATTAAGCTGTGGAGATATAAAGGACAGGAGCCAACAGGTTAAAGTCGATACTTGCAACTAGTTACAAGGTTACACCAGTGAGAACAAGGACCCTTGTATTTACAGTCCCACAAAACAATCAATGTTAACATATCCAGCAATATTGAAAACAACAAGTCTAAGGACGGCCCCACTCACCGTCCCAAACCATACTATGTGGTGTATCGTGGTATGAGTAATTTGGGTGGGGAGATACATACTTACCAGCGTATAAAAATAACAAAAAAGGGTGGGGCAATACTCGCCTCCGTGTCTTTAATAAAATCATGACTTTTCGTCATGTAATAGCAAAATCATGCAATTTTATAACAAGACACGGAGGCTCATATTGCAAGTTTAAAGCTGATCCATTATTACAGTGAATGTGTGTGGGGCCGGTCGAAAGTAGAATTCACGGAAGGTAGATTCCCTAGACCAATCAGCTGTTCTCATAATGTCTTCTAAGCGGGCGCCCGCTGACATCATAGAAGAGGCTGATGCCCCTCGTACTGAATGGGCGCCAAACACTGTAGTGTCAATGCCCGCTTGGGTTAGCAGCCATTTCACCCAGCGTGACAAGGTAGTGCTGGAAACTGGGTGAAAAGGAGGACGGAAAGATAAGAACAACTGATGAGAGGCAGTAGAGCGGTGTGGTTCGGTGCGAGATTCATATTCACGAAGGCAGGTCACTGGGCATAGCGAAGGAGAGGCAGGGAAACTAGGGTAGGATACCGCTTTGATGGAAGTCTTAGTGCGCCTGCTGATGTTAAAAGTTACCCCGTCCGGGGTGTATGACTTGGCATCGACGTCCAGTGCACTAACATCCGAGACTCTCTTGCATGAGATGAGACAGAGCAGGCACACCAATTTGGCGGACAGCTGTTTGAGGGAGAGTCCAGCGTTAGCGGGCCAGGATGAGAGGAAAGTCAATACAACGGAAACATCCCAGGTCGTGGAGTAGCGGGGCCTGGGCGGCCTAGAAAATCTAGAACCCTTGACGAGTCGGCACACAAGAGGGTGTTGTCCCGCGGGGCGGCCCTCGAAACCTTGGTGAATAGCCGAGATAGCGGAACGGTAAAGGTTAATAGTCCTGTAAGCCTTACCGGCCTCGAAGAGGGACGTCAGGAACTGCAGGATCGTTGTTACAGGGGCCGAAACGGGATCCTCGTTCCGAGCCATGCACCAGCTAGCCCAAGCTCGCCAAGCTGACCCATATGCCCGTCTAGTGCCGGGAGCCCATGCTGCTGCCAATAAGTGTCTAGTTGCGTCCGAAACTCCTGGGATTTCCCAGGGTCCCCGGAGATTCGCCAAGCTAGAAGTGGGAGAGAGCCCTCTAGCCGGAGGGGATGATAGCGTCCCGTCGGGTCTTGCAGCAGGTCGTGGTGCCCCGGCAGGAGTCGAGGGTAGTCCAACGTCATCTCGAGTATTTGGGGAAACCAGGACTGCGTTTCCCAGAATGGGGTGACCATGACTAGCTCCGCCCAGTGTTTGCGGGCTTGCAGGAGCGAGCGAGGGCTCATGGAAAACGGGGGAAAGGCATAGAGGAGGCCTCCCTGCCAATCTTGCAGGAAGGCATCCACTGCCTCCGCCATTGGATCCGGCCTCCAGCTGAAGAAGCGTGGGAGTTGGGCATTGAGCCGGGAGGCGAAAAGGTCTATGGTAAATGGTCCCCAGAGAGATGAAATATTGGAGAACACCGTCCTGGCTAATCTCCAGTCGCTGGTGTCTGAAAGATAACGTGAACCCCAGTCCGCCTGGACGTTGTGCAGACCAGGTAAGTACTCCGCGTAGACCATCAGGTTCCGTTCCAGGCAGAATTCCCAAAAATCTTTCGCCAACCTGGCCAAGACCGCCGACTGTGTACCACCCAGGTGGTTGACATATCTCACCGCCGAAACATTGTCCATGCGGAGCCGTATGCATGATAGGGCACGGTCCTTGGCGAAGCTGCGGATGGCGAAGGAGCCTGCCAGAAGCTCCAGGGCATTGATATGCAGTCGGGCTTCGGACTCCGACCACCGGCCCCCAGTTGAGATTCCCTCGCAGTGGGCTCCCCAACCGTGTAGACTCGCATCCGAGTCGATCGTGAATTCCGGCATTGAGCCGAAGATGGCTTTGCCATTCCATGCAGACAGGTTGAGAATCCACCATCGCAACTCGTCTTTCGTCTCGTTGTCCAGAGAGACCAGGTCTGCGTAGGATGCCCCGGCTCTTAGGTGAGCGATCTTTAGGCGCTGTAGCGCTCGGTAGTGGAGTGGGCCTGGGAACACGGCCTGGATTGAAGAAGCCAGCAGGCCTATGAGGCGTGCCAATTGGCGTAAGGTGAGTTGGGGTCGGATAAGGGCCCTGCGCAATTCTTTGCGGATGGATCGAATCTTGGATGTCGGGAGACTCAGTGTTGCAGCCCTCGAATCCACTTGGAATCCTAGGAATTCCAAGCGGGTGGCGGGGGTCAGGCATGACTTTTCCCAGTTGATTATGAAACCTAAGCGTGACAGGAGGTTTATGGCTAGTCGGAGATGTGTGAGGAGGGTGGAACGCTCCTGAGCCATGAGGAGAATGTCGTCCAGGTAGACGATTAGTCGAACTCCTCGACTGCGTAGCCAGGCCATAACGGGCCGTAGAAGCTTTGTGAAGCACCACGGGGCTGAGGATAGGCCAAAGGGCAGACAGGTGAACCGCCATGTTTCGTGTCGCCAGTAAAAGCGTAGGAGGTCCCGAGAGGCCTCCGCTATTGGCACTGTCAGGTACGCGTCTTTTAGGTCTAGTTTTGCTAGCCAGTCTCCGTGAAGGAGGAGATCCCTTAGCAGGTGAATACCCTCCATCTTGAAATGGCGGTACCTGACTATGGCATTGAGGGGGCGCAAATTTATGACTGGCCTCAATTGGCCGCCTTTCTTTTCCACTAGGAATATATTGCTTATTACGCCCGCAGGGTTGGGGGGTGCTAGTTCGATAGCCCCTTTGGACCGGAGGGTCGAAAGTTCTTCGTCGATCCGACCGCGATCCTGGAGGGAAAAGCGGATCGGTCGAGGAGGGGGAATGTGTGTAGGGCGGCAGGTGAGTTCTATATTGAAGCCCCGAATAGTGGCCAGTACCCAGGGATCTGAAGTGATTTGTGACCAGGCTGGGAAAAAATGTTGGAGTCTGCCCCCTATGTAACCCGGAGAAGAAACGTGTGGTATAAGGCAACTCACCGTATGGTCGTCTTGAGTTTGGGTTACCCCGAAGGCCTCTGGATCGCCATTGACGTCCGCGGGATGGAAAAAACATGGGGCGGGAGGTCTCCTGGTACTGGTGATAGTGCTGAAAGGAGCCTCTTCCCGTGCCACGGGATTGGGGATAGTTGCGGCCGGACAGACGGCTCCTGATTCTGCCGGCCCTGGTAGAGACCCGCCCCTGGAATACTCGCCTCATGGAGGCCTGGGCCTTGTCTAGAGCCGTGAATGCTCCCACAAAACGCCCTAAATCTTTAATGAAGGAATCTCCGAAGAGGAGTCCTTGGGCGTCTTTGCCCGCCTCCGTAAGGGCGAGGTTGGCCAGTTTGGGCTCAATTTTGAATAATATGGCTTTACGCCTTTCAATCGATAGGGAGGTATTTACGCTCCCAGCAATACAAATTGCTCTCTGGACCCAACCTCTAAGGTCTTCAGGGTCGACCATGCGGTTCTCCGCTCTGGCGTCTTCCGCTAAGTCAAACAGTTTGGCCAAAGGCCCGAATATATCCAGGTGCTTGTCCTGGCAGGACTTCAAAGCGGACTCTAGTCCTTTACGGGGATTCCAGCCCAGTTTAGTGAGGAACTGAGTCATTTTAGGATCAACCTCTGGGGTGTCACACACCTTGTTGGGTACCAGAGGCCTAGGACACTCCGCCCTCAATTTGTTGCGGGCCGCCTTGCTTAAGGGTTTTCTGACCCAATTTTCTAGGTATGTGGCAACGTGGTCGGCCGGGAGCCACTCCGCCGACCTCGGATGATGAAGGTCATCCGGGTCGAAGAGTGGGACCCCCGAAGGATCCACGAGGGATGGCCCCGCAGCCGCGGGGTTCCTGGTCCCTGTGTCGCCTCCGGGCATCTCTGCCTGAGCAGAGGAAAGGAGGTCAAGAGCGCCCTCGGCGGAATCCGCATCAGAGTCGGTATCTGACTCGTTCATAGCCTCCTCATTTGACCCGATTTCTGAGTCGGTGTCGCTCTCAATCTGTGCTCTAGCACATTTCCATAGCCGCGCCCGTTCTGCCTGGCGCGGAAAGGCTCTTTTGCGTGGATGGGACACGCTTTCTGGGGCGACCGAAGGTACGCCAGTCATGGTGTTTCTGGAGGCAGAGGAGTGTTTGGACTTACGGGCAGCCTTTTTGAAGTCCCCTTTAGACACCTCTCCCTGGGGTGTCAAGGTGCCCGAGAGTTGCTCGTCTGAAGGACGGGGCAAGAGGGCTTGTGAAATGGTATGGGAGAGGGTGGAGGACATAGACCCCATAGCAGCCATAATGGCGTCTGTTACCGAGCGCTGTAGCGCTAGAAACTGTGGTCCACCGGGTTGGGTATTCCCATCCGCCATAGAAGGCGAAATATCTGAGGTGACAGGGGCCTCAGTTCTGATTACTGGGGAATCCGACTCCCCAGAGTGAGCGGACCCAGTAGATAGTCTGGGTTTAGGCATGATGGTGATAGGAAATAAAGGACGTATGGGTTAGTCACCCAAACAAGCTAAACAAGGAAAAACGCTCTCACCAGGGCCCAGACCAGCGACACACTAAGAGGTAGGGGACAGGATGTCAGAAAATGGCCGCCGGGAATCTCGCGGGATTCGCGGCACCCGCGAGACACGCGGTAAAACTATGAAACAAGAAGAAGTGCGCAGAAAGGCGCTCGAGCAGAGAAACAGACAAGATTACATAAGCAGGGGAGGTCTGGGCCCTGAGGCTAGTGTATAAAGAGACAAATACTAACCTTAGAAATAAAAGATTAAATCAATACAAGTTAAATAAGAGAAAATTATCAATGAACAAAACAGTATATAAGAGAAATATGAGGAGAAAATATGGCATGTACTTATCTTTGTGTCAAAGCAGCAAAGAAAGAGGGAAATGGAAGGGAAGTGCTGCCTGTTATACTGGGACCTGAGGGGGAGGGGCCTATGTTATCACATGTTCATTCTTTTTTCATTCTGTTTGTTTCCTTTGCTGCTATTTGTCAACAGTAAAGAAAGGGATATGCAATATGAGCCTCCGTGTCTTGTTATAAAATCTGAATTCTTTGAATTGAGAATGTACATTGTAGTCCTTTCAATTTGATTTAAACTGCCCCCCTATTGACCTGTTAGTCAGTTGCTGCCTATTGGTAGCATGTCTCACCTACTAACTGGAATTGATCGCCACAAATCACACCTCCCCAGTGGTACCTTCACAGTAGAAGACAGGCTTCTGGTAGCTGCATAGCTAACGAAGTTAAGTAGGTTCCAAGTATAATTTGAATGTTAGCCAATCTATACATATCGCTGTGGGATTTTAAGTTACTCAAGTCATAATTGTGGTGCTGAGATGGCAAATTCAAGGCCAAGCACATCATTGTTACATGAATGTCCCTGTGTCAGCGAACAGCCATTCTACATCATGTTTACATCCACACAGCCTTTTAAAAAACCCTTTACAGTCATATGAATGTATTCTCGTCCATGCTGCTGCCTCCAGGGGGATTGTCACGGCAGATGATTTTAGTTTAACAGCTTTGAAAGAAGTTGGAATTGGGACAAATGTCTGATCTTCGCAGAAAATGTTAAAATGCCCAGGTCTAAAATTTGTGATAAGGAGAAATATACCTTTTAATGTTTTTAATGTTACTCTTATAGACTGTTAGCCCGGGTCCTCATCAACCTATTTTGCCTGTAACATTTTCTAATTATCTCATTTATTGTTAAATTATTGTAAAGCGCTGCAGAATAAGTTGCCTCTATACAAATGCAAAAAGTAATATTACAATTATTTATCAACCTACTGGAAAACAACTTGGGGTTATAAAGAAAATTAGATTTATAGATCATTCTTTCCTTTAAGATATGTATGACCAAATACAGCAATTTATGTGCCCTGCTTTGTTCTGCAAAATTATAGTATTAATCTTGAATAAAAAGGGAAACATAAATATATGTATATATGTATATATATATACGTATGAGTGTGTGTATGTTTCTTTGTGGAAATACATTTATTTTATTTAAAATCTACAGTTACTTGAGTGAAAATATGCACCTAGACATCAAAGGGATGTAAATGAGCTAAAATAGAATGCAGAAGAACATCTATAATGGCAAAAATTGATCAAATATTTTAAGGCCTCCAAGACCTTAAGCTATTTTTCTGCTCAGTTGTATTTTCTCACACACACTCTTTGCATTTTAGCTTATTTGCATATGCTTACAGTTGGCTCAGAATGGTAATCCAGATGTGAATTCCTTAATGTATCTGAAGTTTGTCGTATGTACTTCATGGGCATTGAGAGGCCTAAACTATTGAGTGATATATATCTTTAAATGGATACTGGACCCAATGGAGGATCTCCAGCCATTTCCAGTTTGGACGTTGCTGCATAACGAAGGCAGGGAGCTAAAATGTGTTAGTGTGAATTATGCATAATACAAACTATTAAGCTTTTTTTGCACATTCTCAGTGTGTGTTTTTTGTTGTTGTTTTTTTAACATAGATCTTTTTTTTTTTTTGAAGGTTTTTGTTTCCGTTTCTATTTAAAGTAATAGTGTAAGCTTTCATCACTGACATTTTTCACAGCATCAGTTTAATTTTACAGTGAGGTTTTATAAATGTTCATGTAAAATAATGTGAAGAAACTCTTTTTTCTTTAGGTATTTATTTTCTGATTAAGATTGAGGATCCCTAGGGAACCTTGACTCTCGAGTTACAAATATAATATAAAATAAAATAAAGAAAAGGGGAAGTTTGGACATTTTAGAACAATAAAATAATTTGCATTTATATTAGATTTACAAGGCTGAAAATTGATGAAGACATTTTACAGACAAGACACTATTTAAGTAAGTCCATTTTCTAGCAAGTAAATAAGTGTACTGTTTAATTATAGTGATCAAAGTATTCTTTCTATCGAGCCATTTGAAGAGTAAAAAGACCAGATTCTTTACAATATCTAACAAAGAGAAGATTGCAACGCCTCCGCAACCCTGTCTATACACTGTAACTGTGTACCCTAACCTTCCAGGTTTAGTGTAGACTCCAGTTTCGTTGTGGCGTAGATCCCACAAAAAAGATAAATTAACTTACAAGCTTAGGATTTTATATGTCCTTAAAGGGGCACTCTGTGTAGTGGTTAAAGTGCCAATACCATGTGAAGTGTTATACCATGTTTTTCTTAATGACACCAGGAGTGGTTTGACAAAATACCGCAGCTGCTTTGATGCAGAATTTGAACTTTCATATTATGGAAAAATTCCATCCAATCTGAATGGAAATCACAGGCTAATAAAGCTGGGAGTGAACTGGCCATGTATTCTCAGTTTTTAACAGCAGACCAGTATGGTGCATTATAAGATCAACTGCCCTTACATCTTCTCTGTTTAGTGGTCTCTGTGTGCCTTAAAGGAACACTGTGGACACTATAACAACTTTATCCTATTTAAGTTATTAAAGTGTATTTAGCCCCACCCCCCAAAATGTAATTTTCTTAATAGTTTGAACATGTCTGTTTTATTGAGGCATCGTGATCACAGTACAGAAAGAAAAAAAAAACGTTTACGAGTACGAGTAACGAGTTACATCGGCAATATCATATCAAAATAATGTAATAAGAATTACCAGTGACATGTACGCCTTAGAAAGGCAGCCCCATTTTAATGCAAATTAAAGAATACAAGATAAAAAGTCAAAGATAACAATAAAAAGTAAAATGAACATGCTGAAGCAATATGGGTTACACAAGCATTAACCATACAAAGTGGGTTAAGCTGAATATTCCAAATATACTTTAATTTCACTGGGTATTATACTCAGAAGATGAAGAGGAAGGGACAGAAATTCCTGCAATGTAAATAGGATTCACAAAGGATATGCAAGAGTCCGTCAGCCCATACTCAGCCTATACCACAATTAAACCATGACACACGAGCCGCTTTTATATCCGGCATGATTCCTTCGCTTGTCCCTTCCATATGGGGGGATAATAGCCTAGCTTCAGGCAAACACTTCAGGCATGGCCTGCATCACCGGAGCATCTCACCACCTCTAGCCCAGGCCTTGATGAGAGCCAGCGCCTTGAGTGCAGGAATCTATGAAACAATATATTAATAAATAAAATATATTCTATGTGCATATTTTTATATTCTTTTTGCATAATTATGTGAGATTGTTAATTACAATTTGAGGGACTTGCCTGACAACCCAGGCAGAAAGTCCAGAGAACTTAATTTGCAAGCCCTGTATTTGACCCTTTAACTTTCCAAAACCCCATAAAACCTGTGCATGGGGAGGTAGTGTAGTACTTGTGAGACATCGCTGAACACAAATATGTGTATTTTATTGCAGTTAAAGCAAACGGTATTATGACAATCACAGTTAAAATGCCATTCAGGACTTGGAAAATAGCATTTCTTGATTTCTAAAACCTTTTTAGTTTTTATTCATATTAAATTGTTTCATATATAAACATGTGAAGTGAAATGAAAGCCCTGTTTCTTCCAAACAAATTGATATATAATAAGTGTGGGTGCACATAATGTGAAAGAGGTAAATTATGGTTGAGCAGAAATACAGGTGATACTCGAAAAATTTGAATATCGTGAAAAAGTTCATTTATTTCAGTAATGCAAAGTAAAAGGGGAAACTAATATATGTGATAGACGCATTACATGCAAAGCAAGATAGTTCAAGCCGTGATTGTCATAAGTGCGATGATTATAGCTTACAGCTCATGAAAACCTCAAATCCACAATCTCGGTAAATTCATATATTACATGAAATCAATAAAACAAGGAGTGTACATAGAACAATATCGGACCTCTGAAAAGTATAAGCATGCATATGGAATCAGTACTTGGTTTGGGCCCCTTTTGCAGCAATTACTGCCTCAGTGCAGCGTGGCATGGAAGCTATCAGCCTGTGGCACTGCTGAGTTGTTATGGAAGACCAGGATGCTCCAATAGTGGCCTTCAGCTCTTTTTTGCATTGTTCGGTCTCATGTCTCTCATCTTTCTCTTGGCAATGCCCCATAGATTCTCTATGGGGTTCAGGTCAGGCGAGTTTGCTGGCCAATCAAGCACAGTAATCCCACGGTCATTGAACCAGGCTTTGGTGCTTTTGGCAGTGTAGGCAGGTGCCAAGTCCTGCTGGAAAATGAAGTCAGCATCCCCATAAAGCTCGTCTGCGGAAGTAAGCATGAAGTACTCCAAAATCTCCTGGTAGACAGCTGCGTTGACCCTGTACTTAATGAAGCGCAGTGGACCAACACCAGCAGATGACATGGCTCCCCAAATCAACACAAACTGTGGAAACTTCACACTGGACTTCAAGCATCTTGCAGTGTGTGCATCTCCATTCTTCCTCTAGACTCTGGGTCCTTGGTTTCCAAATGGGATGCAAAAGTTGCTCTCACCAGAAAAGAGGACCACTAAGCAACAGACCAGGTCTGTTTTTCTTTGATGCTTCTGACGTTGTTTGTTGTTCAGGAGCTGCTTGACAAGAGGAATAAGACATCTGAAGCCCATGTCCAGGATCCGTCTGTGTGTGGTGGCTCTTGATGCACTGACTCCAGCCTCAGTCCACTCCTTGTGAAAGTCCCCAACACAATTGAATGGCCATTTCCTGACAATCCTCTCCAGGCTGCGGTCATTCCTGCTGCTTGTGCACCTTTTTCTTCCACACATTTCCCTTCCACATAACTTTCTATTAATGTGCTTTGATACAGCACTTTGGGAACATACAACTTCCTTCGCAATTACCTTTTTGAGGCTCCATGATGGTTTTCTGCACAACTGTCTTCCCCATGATTGGGATTCCTACTGAACCAGACTGAGAGACCATTTAAAGGCTCAGAAACCCTTTGCAGGCGTTATGGCTTACTTAGCTGATTAGAGTGGGACACCGTGAGCCTAGAATATTGCACCTTTTCACTATATTCTAATTTACAGAGATTGTTGATTTGGGGTTTTCATGAGCTGTAAGCCATAATCATCGCACGTATGACAAATCACGGCTTGAACTATCTTGCTTTGCATGTAATGCATCTATCTCATATATTAGTTTCCCCTTTTACGTTGCATTACTGAAATAAATTAACTTTTTCACGATGTTCTAATTTTTTGAGTATCACTTGTATTATCATATTCTAGGTTTTGTTTTTGTTCAGAACTTATACAATTTTCTCCATCCTTGAGGCGGTTTATGATTTATAATTTCATGTTAATGCAGAACATCATTTGAGTTTCTCAAAGTAGCCCAATCTGCATTAGTGTACTGTGGCCCAGGAGTTTACAAATATATTTGTAGTGTTTAGGAACCAGTTAAACCTCATCTAAAATCCAAAGAACAGAGAAACATTCATAAAGCCCCTCTATGAAATATTCAAAATCGTTTCAAAACCATAACTCCCTGGGGAATCATAAATTAACCTGCTGTCCACATATTGTGCAAATGATCTTTGTGTATGTGTTTATTCTGTATTGTACTTTGGCAAAACAAACAGATAATGTATAGATCATCAGATATACTTGGATGGCATTCTGGAATGTACAGGCTAGCGACGTGCTTGGCCATTTGACCGCCAAATGGCACATTATATATCCCTATATTGTTAGCGTACCTGTTAGGATTTTTTGAATGGAGCTGTGTCACTCAGACATAGCTGCAGGCAGCTGCTCATAATCTCCTTCCTTGTAGTCTCTACCACAGGCACAGGCAACCTTTGGCACTCCAGATGTTTTGGACTACACCTCCCATGATGCTTTGCCAGCATTATGGGTGTAAGAGCATTATGGGGGACGTAGTCCACAACATCTGGAGTGCCAAAGGTTGCCTATCCCTGCTCTACCATCTTGAAAGGAACATTCCACTCACCATAAACACTACACATAGTAGTTACAGTGCTTGGAGTGGTCCTGTAAGCAATATACCAGTAGTTTAGTGATTAGTAAAAAGAGAAAGAATGACAAGTGATTATAAATGAGGAAGAGTCTTGACACCACAACACGACAATGTATTGCGACTAACACTTAGCTTTTATTAGAATCCATTAATATATACACTTACAGAGAAAAGGAAAAATGAGAGTAAAAACATAAATACTTACATGCAGCAGTCAAAGTTCTAAACTGGAGAGCTATAAAATGAATCACTATTAAAGGGCAACAAATACATCTAAGCTAAACATATAAGCAACAAACGAACTTAATGGAGTGGTTTTGGTGTATAGATCATGCCATTGTAGTCTCATTGCTCAATTATCTGCCATTTAGGAGTTTAATCACTATATCTATGCAGCTTTAGCCCCACCGACCCTGTATTTGACCATTTTACCTAAGCAGTTTTCCTACACATATACTGTAAATTGATATATATTGTTTAAACTGCCTTTGTTGCACAGGCTGTTTTATTTAGAATGTATTTCCTGTTTTGATAGCCTGCTAGAACTTGCAGGAGCCTCCTGTGTGATTCAAGTTCAATTAATAGAGCCAGAGCTAAGAACAGCAGTGTATGTCAGGTGCATGTCAAGCTCTGCAAAGCAATAAATGGTCTTCCATTCTGCCATTCCCAACATTGTAAATGTACATATCCATGGTACACTATATATATACACACCCTCAGTGAGATATCCACAGGTGTATAAGTATTTGATATGTGCGCATTGAGATGCTTTATAGTAACTCATCTTTCCCCCTTATCACCTTCAGCCAGTCTCCTACATACATATTTATGGTGAGGCCTAATAGAAAGCAGTTGTTGTTAGGGGATTCCATCATAAGAGGTGTGGAGATGGACAATGGTGGTCTTGTGAGGTGTCTTCCCGGAGCTACTGCTCACAGAGACAGGAGATGTATCTGTAATATTGTTAAGCGAGCAAAGCAGGAAGGCGAATTGGATGTACTTGTCCATCTTGGGACAAATGACTTGGCTTGCAATGAGGTTTCAGAGGTTAAGGACGTTTTTAGTGTTTTTGCCAATGATATACGGCAGGTTGCTTCCACACTGTCATTCTCTGAAGTTCTGCCTGTGCATAACACTCAGAACGACAGGCGGATGCGTATTAGGGACTTTAACTTGTGGCTTGGTGAATGGTGTCGGGAGCAAGGATTTGGCTTTATTTCTCATGGTAGTTCTGTTTGGAATGGAAATAAACTGTATAAAAAAGATGGTTTGCATCTTTCTCAAAAGGGAACAAATGTTCTCAGTGAGCAGTTCAGAGGTTTTGCTAGGATGTATTTAAACTAGGAGGGGGGGGGGCAAAAGGGTGATAAAACATCAATCCAATTGTCCCCCAAAACAAGGACAGAAGGTGCCTGAAGCAAGTGTGTTAAAAAATGATAAGCTTAGAGTCATGTCTACAAATGCTCGCAGTTTAGGGAATAAGATCCATGAACTTGTGGCAATAATGGCAACTGATAGTGTGGATTTAGTCACTGTTACTGAGACATGGTATAATGAGAAAAATGACTGGGACATAGCAATACCAGGGTACTCTTTATATAGAAAAGACAGGGAAGTCAGGAAAGGGGGAGGGGTGGCCCTGTATGTGAGGGATAGCATAAAATCTAGCCTAATAAAAGTTAGTGAGGTGAACATAGAGTCCGTTTGGGTTACGTTAGAATTTGGTAATCACACAGTAACTCGTGTAGGTGTGATTTTAGGCCCCCAGGACAAATTGATAATCTACTAGATGAGGAAATAGCTAAAATGAAGTTATCATCATGGGTGACTTTAATCTTCCTGATGTGAATTGGAAAACAAAAAAGCTGCTTGTGCCAGGAGCACACATATTCTAAACTCCCTACTGGGATTGTCTCTAAAACAAGTCGTTGAGGAGCCAACTCGTAAAGAGGCCATGCTAGATTTAGTGTTAACAAATGGAGATTTGGTATCCGATATTACTGTAGGTGAAAGTTTAGGATCCAGTGATAATCAGTCAGTGTGGTTTAATATAAGAACAGTGACTGAGTCACACCACACAAAAACAAAAGTTTTAGACTTTAGAAAAACAGACTTTTCTAAAATTAGAATATGTGTAAAGGAGTCATTATCAGACTGGAGCAATTTAAATGGAGTCCAAGAGAAATGGGATTATTTAAAAGTTGCACTACTGAAATCAACAGAAAATTGCATTAGGCTTGTCAGTAAAAGCAAAAAATTCAAGAAACCACTGTGGTACTCCGCAGATGTGGCCAAAATAGTAAAAAGTTAGCGTTTAGTAATTATAAAAAAAAAAAACAGAGTGAGGAAGACAGAATGATCTATAAGATTAGGCAGAAAGAGGCTAAACAAGTTATAAGAGCTTCCAAATCACACACAGAAGAGAAAATAGCACAGTCAGTAAAAAAGGGGGACACAACTTTTTTTTAGATACATAAATGAGAAAAGAAAAGTAAAACAAGGATTAGTTAGATTAAAAACAAAAGAAGGAAGGTATGTAGAAGAGGATAAAGGTCTAGCTGACTGCCTCAATGACTATATTTGTTCGGTATTTACAGATGAAAATGAAGGAAAGGGACCTCAGTTAAGAAAAAGGATAAATTAGTCATTTATTATACGTGAGTTTACAGAGGAAGAGTTTCTATTTCAACTCTCAAAAGTAAAGACAAATAAGTCAATGGGACCTGATGGAATACACCCAAAGCTATTAAAAGAGCTTAGTGGTGTACTAGCAAAACCATTAACAGATTTATTTAACCAATCATTGATAACAGGAGTAGTCCCAGAAGATTGGAAGTTGGCGAATGTTGTGCCCATTCACAAGAAAGGTAATAGGGAGGAGTCAGGCAACTATAGGCCAATAAGCCTTACTTCAGTAGTGGGGAAAGTGATGAAAACCATGTTAAAGGATAGGATTGTTGAACATCTAAAAACACATGGATTTCAAGATCAGATACAACATGGATTTACTTCAGGGAGATCATGCCAAACTAATCTTATTGATCTTTTTGATTGGGTAACTAAAATTATAGATCAGGGTGGTGCAGTAGACATTGATTACCTAGATTTCAGTAAGGCTTTTGACACTGTTGCACATAGAAGGCTTATCAATAAACTGCAATATTTAAGTTTGGATTCCAATATTGTTGAATGGGTAAGGCAGTGGCTGAGTGACAGGCAACAGAGGGTTGTAGTCAATGGAGTATATTCGAAGCTTGGGCTTGTCACCAGTGGGGTACCTCAGGGATCTGTACTTGGACCCATTCTCTTTAATATTTTTATTAGTGATATTGCAGAAGGTCTTGATGGTAAGGTATGTCTTTTTGCTGATGATACTAAGATATGTAACAGGGTTGATGTTCCAGGAGGGATAAACCAAATGGCTAATTATTTAGGTAAACTAGAAAAATGGTCAGAGTTGTGGCAACTGACATTTAATGTGGATAAGTGCAAGATAATGCATCTTGGACGTAAAAACCCAAGGGCAGAGTACAGAATATTTGATAGAGTCCTAACCTCAACATCTGAGGAAAGAGATTTAGGGGTGATTATTTCTGATGACTTAAAGGTATGCAGACAATGTAATAGAGCAGCAGGAAATGCCAGCAGAATGCTTGGTTGTATAGGGAGAGGCATTAGCAGTAGAAAGAGGGAAGTGTTCATGCCATTGTACAGAACACTGGTGAGACCTCACTTGGAGTATTGTACGCAGTACTGGAGACCGTATCTTCAGAAGGATATTGATACCTTAGAGAGAGTTCAGAGAAGGGCTACTAAACTGGTTCATGGATTGCAGGATAAAACTTACCAGGAAAGGTTAAAGGATCTTCACATGTATAGCTTGGAGGAAAGACGAGACCGGGGGGATATGATAGAAACATTTAAATACATAAATGGAATCAACACAGTAAAGGAGGAGACTATATTTAAAAGAAGAAAAACTACCACAACAAGAGGACATAGTCTTAAATTAGAGGGACAAAGGTTTAAAAATAATATCAGGAAGTATTACTTTACTGAGAGGGTAGTGGATTCATGGAATAGCCTTCCAGCTGTGGTGGTAAAGGTTAACACAGTAAAGGAGTTTAAGCATGCGTGGGATAGGCATAAGGCTATCCTAACTATAAGATAAGGCCAGGGACTAATGAAAGTATTTAGAAAATTGGGCAGACTAGAT
Organism: Pelobates fuscus; assembly: GCF_036172605.1. Taxonomy (NCBI): domain Eukaryota; kingdom Metazoa; phylum Chordata; class Amphibia; order Anura; family Pelobatidae; genus Pelobates; species Pelobates fuscus. The sequence goes on along the minus strand of NC_086317.1, from coordinate 375,918,164 downwards.
TGGCCGAATGGTTCTTATCTGCCGTCACTTTCTATGTTTCTATAAGTGGCTGGCTGGTGAGTGGATGTATCCGGATGTTGGAAGGTAGCCATGCATGTTTAAAGAACACCAGCTTACTACTGGAAAGCAATATAGATATTGTTTCTTGCACCACAAGCCATAATTATTCAAGCAATCTAGGAAAGTAAGGCTTCATTCGTATCCACACACTTTCAATTGCCGTGTTAACCCCATGCATTAGAAATAAAGCTGATGCATATCTGTATGTAGCTGGAGGTTATCGATGTCAATTTCTGCATCTGCATGAGTAAACTGCCAGGCTGCAGCTGGAGATTACACCACTCTTTGAAACACATGATCTCTTTGTCTATATTGGGAGAGATTTTTTTTTCGTTTCTATAATAGTGGGAGAGCTTCTAGGAACTATTTCCATATCTCACCAGGGATAGGGTAGGAATAGTTTATTTTCATGCCATTATCGTCTCCAGTAAAAAACAGAAAAACACAGGGCGCCACATTCACTATATGGATAATATATAATGGGGGTAAAAAGGAAATATAAGATCAAAGAAAAAAAATAGCAAGAGTTTATTGATAACAAAAATATCCACAATAAATGGCTAACCAACATCCCTAAAGGACAACATATGAGGGTTTTTAGAAATTGCACAGAGAAGAAAGATTTTAAGGAACATAGAAGCAATAGAGATAAGAAAGATGTAAGGAAGTGTTCTGAATTTGCCTTTTTGACGAAGTTTAATAACAAGGCTGATTTAATACAGAAATCGATTAAGAAGAACTGGCCTATCCTGCTGCAAGATAAATATCTAGGAAAGATTTTACCCCGAAATCTCAAGGTAATATACAAAAGGATAATAATCTAAGGAATATCTTAGCCCCTAGTGTTTTACCCAAGAAGGAGACTACAAATGAGAAAGCTATTTTTTTTTTTTATCAGAAAAACCAAAGGTTTTTTTTAAATGCGGCAGGTGCAGTACATGTACATTCCAGAAAAACAAGACTACGGAATTTTCTAGTACTGTGACCAAGGGAATTTTTAAAATTAAACATTTTATCAATTGTCAGAGCAAGTATGTGGTATATCTGTTACAGTGCAAGTGTGGAGTCCAATATATAGGACGTACCATCAGAAAACTTCACGTAAGATTGTTGGAACATTTTAATGGAATTAAAAATAAGAATATGAAACATGGTGTACCTAAACATTGGATTGCCTGTAGGGAATTTGATTTTAAGGATTTTATCTGTATTGGGATTGACGTAATTGTACCACACTGGAGGGGCGGGGATACTGAAAGAATGTTATCCATGAGGGAGACAGAGTGGATATATAAAATGAAGTCCTCTGTCCCCTCAGGGCTTAATACAGATTTGGACATACTGGCTTTTATGGATTGATTATTTCATTACATTTTTGTATATATTTATTGTAATTTTTATCTGATGTTCCATATTTTCTTTTTTATGAAGTAATATCTCAATATATTAACTATTTGCCATTAATATATATTTGGAATTTGGTGTCGAGAGTGCTTGACGTTTTTTACACTTTTGCCTTCAAGTTTATGATGTTATATCTTTTGTTTATTCATTCTTTGGTTATCCTTTCCAAGAAGGTTTATTTATGTGAAGGATTATTTTTGAGAGCCTGAAGATTTCTCTATGGACCTTGACGTCCTTTTATATGATGCTCTCAAAGAGCCTATAGTGCCAGGAAAACGGGTTTGTTTTCCTGGCACTATAGGATCCATTTACGCAAATTGCACTGGTCATAAAGCTTTTCAGTAACCATGGCACACATAGTGAGTTGTGTCATTATAATTATTACCATCATCTGATTTGAATGCTACAAGCACTATTTGTTGCATACATCAGATGAAAGAGTTTCTCAATTTCTGCTGTAGGGAAACACACACCTAAACCTTCAGATTTATACGAAAATGTCTGCTGTGATTTCATTAAGTAATGCCCTTTAATCCATTGATTTCAGCTTCTGTGAGAATAGAATCTTTCATCAGTAGGCTATGTTGTCTTAAGGCGTATAAGGCATTATACGTAAAAGTGAAACTTTTTTTTTCCCCCTTGTTTGGAGGGCAGATTTTAAAGTGTGTGTGTAAACTGTGCATGTTAAAGGGACACTGTAGACAACAAAACAACTTTGGCTTAATGAAGGCGTTTTTGTATTTAGATTATGCACTATGCAGTTTCGCTGCTCAATTTCCTGCCATTTAGGAGTTAAATCGCTTTTGCTTTTGTTTATCCAGCCCTAGCCACACCACCTCTGGCTGTGACTGACACAGCCTGCAAAAAAAATGGTTTCATTTTGAATCCGATATTAAATGGACACTATAGTCACCAGAACTACTACAGTGTATTGTATTTGTTCTGGTGAGTAGAATCATTCCCTTAAGGCTTTTTGCAGTGAACACTATCTTTTCAGAAAAAAAATGCAATGTTTACATTGCAACCTAGTGATAACTCCACTGCTACTTCTCAGTTGGTGATTTCCTGGGGCAGTGCTGCCCACTGTGCAGTACTGCCATATAGTGTCTCCACCCTCTGCATGCAAACACTGAACTTTCCTCAGAGATGCATTGATTCAATGCATCTCTATGAGGAGATGCTGATTGGCCAGGGCTGTGTTTGACTTGTGCTGGCTCTACCCCTGATCTGCCTCATTGACAGTCTCAGCCAATCCTATCGGGAAGCATTGTGAATGGGCCAGGCCACTACTTCTGATGGGGTCAGCAGGCAGATCAGGTGGTTTTAACACTATAGTGTTCCTTTAACTTTCTATAGAAGTTTGAATCTCCTGCTCTGTAAATTGAACTTTTTTCATTCACAGATCACTTCATTTCACTTGAATTGATTCAAAAACAGTTATTCAAGTGTGTATCTCTATTTTTGTATGTAATTTTATACGTTTACTTGGAAAGTGAGGCGCTAAAAACATAGCTGCGGCCCGAAGAAGTTTAGCCTATTTTAATTTTGGTCCCTACCTACTGACAAGTTGTGCATGTCTGCACTATAAGGTATTGGCTTGGCCTCCAACTTCCCCAGATCTCAATCAGATTGAGCATCTGTGTGATGTGCTGGAAAAACAAATCCGGTCCATTGAGGTCCCTCCTTGCAAACTGCAGGACTAATGTCTTGGTGACAGATACAGGACACATTCAGAGGTCTTGAGGAGTCCATGCCTTGACGTATTAGAGCTGTTTTGGCAGCACAAGGGGTACCTTGTTGTGGCTGATCAGTGTGTGTGTCTATATGTGTCTATATATGTGTGTGTGTGTGTATGTATGTATGTATGTATGTATATATATATATATGTATGTGTGTGTATACAAATAAAACTAAGAGGGCTGCACTCACCTGAACATGCATACATTACAGAATTGTAATAGTTTTATTTAAAAACACCTAGGCAAAAAAATTATGGGGCTTTAGTTACATTATATGATCATATATTGCATAAGCCTGTGACAACGTCAATGTACCCCATTCTTGGCAGGTCCTACTCTAGCAGCCTAATGCCTGCTCTTCCACTTACTTGACATTAGATTGGACAGGTTGTTGATCCAAGGAGAAGTCTTATTGCTATTATGCAGTGCCTTCTTTCAGATAAACCGCGTAAAACAAAAAGTTTTAAAGGTTGAACTTGATGGACATTATTTATTTTATTTTTTGCCAAGTTAGATTACTATGTAACTATTCACTGATACCCTTTCTATTTTTTATTTTAAATCAATTTCAACACTCACTACATTATACAGATTGAGCTGTCATTCACTAGCTTTGGGTACTTAAATACCTAAATGCAAAGTCTAGGTAAAATGTAATCTATTTTTATGATAGCAGTTTGCCTTGTTCAGTGTGTGTGTGTAAAATGTAAATTTGTATTAAATGTTACCATCCCACATATGCATAATACACACTTTAAAATTTTGCATAAAAAAAAAACAAAAACAAAAAAAAACTGTTTTTCAATAAGAAACTTGACCATTTTGTGTTGTACATATATATTAGTTTGTCTTCTGTCTGGTCTTTCAGTTGTGCTGTTCTAGAAAAACACATTTGTCAAAGTCAGCGAACATTTGTATTGGCTCTATTGACTTGCAGTTTAATTGATCTAGCTATCTCTATATATGGCTCATTTTGGAATTGTGTTAATCTATGGCACATGGCTTGATCACTGTTATCTGAATACCAAACACATGAAGAAAGAATGTTCATAAATCCATTTTCACTCAAGATTAAGTGCAGAGAGAGGAGGAATAGTGGCAATAGCTTGAACTTGGAAATGTGTATTGCTCACAGAATATTGGCATCAATTAAATGTTGGAGAATAATAGCTGTTATAGGAGAGAATTGGACAGCTTTATTGCCAGAAATGCCTGTAAAGTTAGAAATCAGGGTAGTTTGGCCAACCGTCTTTGAATGCTGGTTTTTCAAACGCGTTGTCATCGCTAGAGATTCTACAGTTCCAAACTATTTAACTCCTCCACCTATAATGAAGGGAGTTTCTGGAATTAAATGCCCAGAGGACAGTTAATCTCTGAATCAGTAAAGATACTGGACCTAATTGAATCTTACATAAAAAAAAAATAGAGTGGGAGTTTCTGGACCCCTTGCTTTTAAGACTACAATAGGAATTTGAAAAATGCAACGGTTTTTATTGCATTTTTATTCAGTGATTTAGTAGATAAAAACAAAACAAAGGGGATGTAACCTGCAAATCGGTCTTAATCAACATGTAGAGAATAAGTATAGGAAAAGCAGAGTGAAAAAGAAAAGGTTAAAAGGCGACAGGGCAGCCAAGCAATGTGCATCGCTTGTTGAACGAAATACTTAAATGCTGCCAAGTCTTTGGTCCCTGCAAACCCCTAGCCACCTGTGCTTTCTCACAGCTTCACAAAAACAGAGGCAGTCAGTGTAATGGAGGTACTGCTTCTATGAATAACTGTATGGTTCAATATATATTGTTACCTTGGTTCTTGCAACCACATGCAGACTTTTTACTTTCCATATATTCTCATCTCTACCTCCTTTATATTCCATGTTTCTCCCTTCTCCCCACCTTATTCTTCTGCCAATAAACCAATGTTATCTATACCCAAGTCAGGTGGTGGTGTGTTTTTTTTTTTTTGTTTGTTTTTTTTACTTTATGAGCTTTGTTTTGTTTTCTGTATTTTTTTTTTTTTTTTTTACACCACTAACAGTTTTGTCAATAACTAATTTGTGCCAATAATGCCTATGTTCTTCTGTTATGGCATTTTCATACATTCACACCCCTTTATACATCATGTGTATTTAAAAGCAGTGTAAACATTATGTCTTAAACTGTGTTTTGTTTTTTTTTGTTATCGTTTCCCAGCTGAATATTCCTAAATAAAGAAGGCTAGTGGAGAGCATTTTTGAAGCTTGATGTAGAAAAATTAGAGTTCTAGAAAGCATCATCACATCATCTTTTTTTTTTTGAGTGGGTATATGGGTTTATATCGAAAGCAATATATTTATTTTTTTAAATATCATTTTTAATTTAATTTTTTCAAATTCTTTTTCAATAATTTGTTTGATTTATTTATTTAAATGTTTGTAGTTATAAGATTCTGTGTACACAGATGGTAGGACAAGACACAGCCTATAGCGTGTGCAAGGATCACATGTCATTTTGGTGCTTGGAACACCTGTTTAATTTGATGCAGATGGGCCGAGGTTATAGGAAGGGTGAAGATTGAGGATTTTGTGGAGATTTGGAGATTCCCATAAGGATGCAAGAAAAGAAGAATGGGAAGTCGTTATTTGAGCATTATCAGTTTTCACATATATTTAAGGTAGCCCCTTAGGAGAATAAAGGTGCATAGTGAATAATAAAATGTTGAATCTAAAGAGATGTATTTCCGTGGGATATGTCCTTGAAAGTACTAAATCCCTAGAATTTATCGCTGGTATAAATGTTTGCCTTTCGAGAGGAAATAGAGGTGCTCTTTTACCTCTCATTAGGAACATTATTCCTCCTGCTGAATGCCTTAACACAATGCAGGGATACTCTTTAGTATCACGCAATGCTTCGTTCATGTTTTAGTTTGGCAAGATTAATATCTGTCTGGTAGTCACATGACCTAAATAGGATATATTTGTTGCTATGGCAAACACTGTGATGTTGCAATCAATGTGGAAAGGATACATTGACAGGTCTTTTTTTTTAATCTTGTTAAAATCTTTTGGCTAACAATTCTTTTTGAAATGGCCCTTTGAAATAAGGTATTTTTTTGTAAAATTATAGTATAAGATGGAGACAAAATGAGAGGATGAGACCAAGCCACATGCCTCACCTTACAAATGGCATTTATAGAATTTGCATGGCATTTACAGAAATTGACAGAGGCCATGTGATAAAATGGGTAGGAATAGAACTGAAAACAGTATGTTATAATTTGTCATCAAAGCATCTCAGCATGAATCTATCAATGATCTTGTATCTTTCAGGATTAAAAATGCAAGTTTTGTTATACTAAATCTATTTGAATGTGAGAATACTATATTTCTCCTACTATGTATTGACTGTAGAAAATTCACTTCATGGATGTTATTGTATGGAATAGTTTAAATTACAAGTTAAGTAATTGGAAACTGTAGGTAGAAACTTTTATAATTTACTTGTGAACATTTTTATATAACTTATTAGTGAAAGGATTTAATACATCTGCCTTAGGCTGTCTTAAGAAACAAAAAAAGAATGATTTGGCTCATGACGTTAGAAATACCCAGAAAACATGCAGTGCTTATCCCTCTTCTAAGTATCATAGTCTCTGGTTTCATTACACACCAGTGTTCTGCATTAACAGCATAAGACCAGCAATGTAATACGTCACACGCATTAAATGCCAAGCATAACAAACAACCTTGAGATGCCTCACTTAGTGAAAGCCCATGGGTGTCAGAGGAAGAGCACATTTGATATTCCAATTCTGTGTGTACAGTTTTTTTCCTGTGCCAGATTAACCTGCAGCATATTGAGGACAAATTTGTTTCCAGATCCTGAGTGAACTGAAAGCGTTGAAGTTAACCAGAAAATATATAGTATATCATGTCTGCCATTAATGTATCTTTACTGTATGACCCCGTATTTTTTATTTATATATATTTTTTATTTAATCCTTCTATGTAACTTCTATAGTTCCATTAGGGCTCTCTCACAAACTGCCTTCAGTTGCAAGTAAGATAGGCTTAGCTACAAGAAAAATAACATAAATATATAGAATGTCAAAATCCTGGAGCTCATCCATACAAAACACTAATCAAGAATTTCCCTGGTGCTCAAACCAGCTCTGTATATAGCAAAAGGAGTAGCAGCAATCAAAGGTCTTCACATAAGTGTTAAACGTATCACAGTAATACAACAAAAGAAACCATGACATTACAAATCTATTTGGGATTGTATCAAGGTCTTGGCCTAAACCAGTTAAATTGCTATAATTCGTGTAAACCATGTGTAAACATCATCTGCTCCAATCTTTATCAAGATTTTAAAATATATATATATATATATATATATATATATATATCATCTTCTCCCATTAGGGAGCAGCTATTGTAGATTTCTATGTCTTATTTAAAATTGTAGGGATGGAATTGAATGGGGCATTGCCTACTGGTAACTTTTTCATCTTGACATGCAGGTATAACTGGCACGGAGAGGGTCAGCCAATGGCTGATTTGGCACTCTAATGGCTGTATGCTTAAAGTAAATCTCTAAATGATGTGTTCAAATCCCTATCCCGCTGCTCTGCTCTATTTCCCCCAAAATTTATATGCTTTGTGCAGATTTCCATCTCAACATTTAACTTCCTATTTCAGTTTTCTCTACCCGTATTCCATTTTTCCTTTTACATTCACCATTGTCATTCAGTTGCTTCTTTGTATTGATTATCCATTCCATCTATCTTTTACTTTGCTTTTATATATATATAATCTCCTACTCCTCTTTCCAGTGCATTACCATCCTTCCCCATTACCTTTTCCTGCTGCTTTTGTTATGATTATCAACAACATAGTTCCTTAACCCCTTAAGGACCAAACTTCTGGAGTAAAATGGAATCATGACGTGTCACACACGTCATGTGTCCTTAAGGGGTTAAAGGACAACCATCATCAAATGTTCACTTTTTTTAAATTATAAAGTTAAGTTGATATAACTGTGCATCCATCTTATCCCTCAGGCCCAATTTTCCATCTATCCCAGCAACTGAGAATCTCCCTTTGTACTCTGCTCTGCCCACCCTGGTTCCTTCTGACTATATAGCATGACTCCTCCAGCTGTTTCCAACTACAGTCAATCACCTCCTCATTCCCTTCACATGTTATTAATCACTGCAGTCACACTATAAATTCTCTCTGCCATGAATTTCAATTTCCTCTGCTACCTCTTGTCTCATTTCCCTATTTTATCTTTAGATTGTAAGCTCACGGGCAGTCTAGCTAAGCGCTCTGTATAAAAGAGCTTCAATGGCTAGATATCAGCTTACGGGCAGAGCCCTCTCTACCTTTTGTATTTGTCTGTGTATATTGTACGTCCTCCACTAATTGTACAGCGCTGCGTAATCTGTTGGCGCTTTATAAATACCAGTGATAAATAAATTACAGTTAATGAAACTTAATTATGTATTTTTGCTTGAATGATAAATATTGAAATTTTTTTTTGGCTGGGCAATCATCTTGGGTCAGACTCAGTTATCTGACAAACTGCTGTTTAACCTAGCATTCCTGCTGTTGTGAATACTCTATGTGAAACTGCAGCAGCAGGCAAGTTAGGCTATTAAAGGAACACTAACTTTTTGGGAATATAAACCTGTTTTCCTAATGCCCCCCCACGCTTGCCATTGTAAAATAAATAAATGAAATTAAAAGATTTGTTTACCATTTTCCAGTGCTAAGACTCCAAGAGTAAAACTTACGAGGAAAGGTTAAAGGATCTTAACATATATTGCTTGGAGTATTTTACATAAATATGAACGTAGAATTTAAATATATATATATATATATATATATATATATATATATACACACATATTTTTTTTAAAGTCTATGTGTATATTTATGAAATTATTTATGTAATTTTGTATATGAATATATATATATATTTTGTATTTTTTTTTTTTATTCTTTATTTTGTCGTGCAATAAGAAAGAATACAACGATGCAGGCAAAGCCACAATAGCTATTGCCAACGTATCAGACAGCATATGAATACATTAGTGTGGCATACGGAAACATTGCACATTTTATATTTGTTATACGATGCAGTTTTGTCTAGTATGATGATATCAACGTGTAAGGTGCTGGTGATTGCCTACAAGTTACAATTGTGAATGTATATCCTGACTGTGCTGAAGGCTTATAAGGTTACAAGATGGTCGTTAAAGCCAAGATGGTTACTGGTGTAACTTTTCTACGGATGGACTGTATCATTAAGGGCCATCCTTGAGGCCTGAAAAGATTAGCTTAAGCTAGCTTAACTGTGGTTTCATCGGAGGAGGTGTATTCCCACCCATTAAAGTGTGTGGAATATGGAGGCTTTTGTCCCAGCTAAGCGTTATGTGTGTGCCGAGTTGTGGGTGAGTTAGAGTGACATTTTCTTTGTAAGTAGGCGAAGCAAGCCTGTGTGCATATTAAGTGAAGGCAGTGGGTGTTAGTTTGCATAGTTAGGAATGAAGCTCAGGTAGTCCAGGAGACAGGCAATTGCCACCGGGATGTCCATAGGGGTTCAGCCGATTCCCATCGGGTATTGGGCGCTGTACAGATATAAGTGGTAGATCAGCCCACTCAGTGAGGTTAGTAAGAAAGTACCTGGATGGTAGGTCAGGTGGAGGGGTGTATCCAGCCCTCCGGTTTGCGTTGCCGACTGGCTGGAGGTTCTCCTGCCTGGTGTGCAGGTTCTTCTCTGCGGTGAGTTCACGCGGGTACGCTGTCGACCGTTCCGCCGGACTCCCGCTGCATGGGGGGCCCATGTGCGGCTCCCACTACCTCGAGCGCTGGAGTTACGGGGTACTGTGGTTGCAGGGTAGCCATAGTTAATCTTTTTCCGTGGCTGTGGGCTAAACGCTGGGATTGTCTCCCTCGAGGTCCCCATCCCAGGATTGCGGGTGCGGGTCTTGGGCTGTTTAGAGTTCAGGCGCGTGGGAGAAGGACTGGCTGTCCCTCCATACTTCTTTTGAAGCGAGGTGATAGGCTTACTGTACTCTGCCTTAGGGGGTGAGTTTTGCGGCAGGCTTACTTTTCGTTGCCTCTCCTCTAGTTTTCTCCAAAAGGCCGCAAAGATGGCATCCAGTCGGTTGAGTGTGGTGTCCATCGGGCCTCGTGGCAGGGTGTGTGGCTTGGCGTCCGCCATCTTGGCTACAGTGAAGGGAGTTTCTTTTAGCGGGTTCGTTAGCTTGGTCGTAGGCTCACCGGTAACAGGTATGTAGAGCCTGTATGCTGGGGCCAGGATAACCCCCACTGGCAGGGGGGGGAACTGGAGCCTGTCCGGCGCTCAGTTGGTTCAGCAGATGGGCCGGCAGGGAGATCGGCCGCCGCGTCTCCCACACCCGCTCCAGTAAGCAGGCCGTAATAGCGTTAAGAAGGCTAAGAAGCGTCTTTGTGCAACCGGGCTGTGTACTGGTCGTTTCCTGGTTCTAGGTTGTTGAGTTTGTTGTGAGAAATACAAGCTTATAGTCTTATTTAGAGGTCTGTTTCACGGAGCTCTCTGTGTGTGCGACCAGTCAGTTCGGCTGCTGGGCCCCGCCCCATATTTCATATTATTTTTATTTATATATACATAGATATATATAAATTATTCTAAGTGTATTTTGCTATTAATATATATTAATATCAATACAGTTAAAATAAAATTACATATATATATAACTTTTTAAATTATTTTTTTAAAATGTTTTTTATATACTTATTATTTATATTTTATAATATACAATATATAGTTATATATATTATACGTGTGTAATTTAATTAGAAGTGTATTTTTATATTAATATATGTATATATTAATATAAAAAATACACTTAATTTGATATATATATATACACATATATATCTTTATTATAACTTTTAAAAAAAAATTTCACCAGCAGGGGGACTGCCTGTCAGGTAGATTCACGGATGCCTATTGCGGCCATGCGGCCGCTCTGTTAGAGCGATCACATGGCCGCGGGGTCCTAATTCGCCGAGGGAGGACTGCCTGACCTGACGGGCAGTCCCCCTGCTGGTGAAAAGTCCCCCAGACCGGGAGCAGACTAGACGGGCCGAATAGTTCTTATCCGCCGTCACATTCTATGCTTCTATGAATCAATGCTGTCCTATGGGGCTTCCCCATCATGTGATCTGTATTTACATGGTCAGTGAGGCTCAAGCACACTTAGTGGCTATCCTACTGAAAGCCACTAGGGGAGGACTTAACCCTCCAATGTAAACATTGCAACTTCTTCATTGAGACAAAGTGGTGTGGGAGGCTTTAGTTTCCTTTTAAATGTAATTAACTTATAAAAAAAAATGAAATTTATAGTTATCTTTTAAAGAGTTGGAATATGTTGTTTGTGGCTGTGTTTTAACATGGTGGCTATGTATCTGCTTGAAGACGGGCCTGTCTGTTTGCTGAAACCAGGAAAAAAAATACCGGTATACAGAAAAAATGAATTTTTATACCCATCTGGTGGCTTTGGGTTGAATATGAATGTTTAATACAATGCCAATTGGACAGCTATGTTCTGAAGAATGAACCATAGTAACAGGGTTTGATTTACCGAAAGTTGAAAAGGTGGAGAGTGAAAACTCCTGTGTTACTCTGTGTAATGGATTGAATTTCTCCAGAATAACACGGGTGTCTTGAATTTCCAGCTTTAACCTCTTGGCATCTCTAGTACATATTGACACTTGCTACACTGCCTCAGTTACATGCTGGCAGAAATACAACCACAAGTTGGTATGTGTTGTTTATCTGAGGACTGCTCCCTACGACAGCTCTCTTGATCCCTGAAATTCTGCTGGTTTTAAGAAGACTGACAACTGTTTTATTTCATCATCTAGGTTAGCAGCTTAATTCTGCAAAAACTTACCAGAATTTTAATCTAGTTTATTATATGGATACCTTAATTACACGAGCTACCGTATTTGCTCTCCTTTTTGTCGACATATCTGTATGTAATAATATATGTGCGTTCATATTATTGATAGCTTGAATTTTTTTTTTTAAAGCCTAAAGCAAACTATTATAGGATATCACCAAAATCCGACCACAAGGTTGGCACCACAAAGCCGGATACCATGCTGTAGGTGTGTCCCCATTGACTAATTATGCTGGCTTATCTCTACAGTTTGAGTCACTCAACATGGCTTCTCAATATTTTTAAACTGAAATTGTTGATATCCAATAAAGTGGTTCTTTCACCAAAAATAATCACCAAAACTGCTTCTACTTGGCTCCCCATGTCTAAATGGTTTCACTATTTTTTTCCTATGCACTCAAATTAATAAAATTTAAAGTAACACTATAGGATCAGTGTAGCGATCCTCGCCACGGGCTCCTGGAGGAGCCTGCTTGCCAGCCTCCTACCTCAGGACTATGGGCCCTGCAATATACCGTGCCCAATGCACTTTAAAAGTCTCATGTGATTTATGTACTTTTGTACTCCAGAAAGAGAGACCGACCATTAGCCCTGATTCCCTGGAACTGTTTTGGGCATAGGACCATGTGCACGGTCGGTAAAAATTATGACTTCCATGGAAATCCCGAACCCCTAAACCGATCTGGGTGATTTTTGGATGTGTTGGTCCCCCAAATCGGGGCTATCAGGGGATGCGACTTTTGTGGGGTTTCCATGTGTTTTGGAGGTACTTTCGGGATGTTGTTAAAATGTATGTTTTCTGTGCCTGGAGATAATTGAGTTTAGTACAGTTCCTGACTCAGTTATCTCTCAGGCACAGGGGAGGGATTACCCTGTTTTGTGTGGGAGTGTCCTGGACCTGAGAACCACTGTAATTATGTGTATGTTTTACTGTAGTCTTCTCTCAGGTCCAGAGGGGAATGCCCCTGGAATATGTATCCGGAAACCCCTTGCATGGGGAGTTGCATATAAGGCTGCATGTGGCTCCCATTAAACCAGTTCTCCTTCACCCTCAACATAGACCCTCGTCTCATGCTTGGAGGGAACAGCTATGTTCGCTACTTTGGGGAATCACTATACCCCTGGATTATAATACTGCTACAGTCTCTTGGAGGAGAGGTAGTCTCACTGGAAGCTGGATCCTTAACTGTCCAGTGTGGGCGGGGGACAACATGACACCAGACAAGCTGTAACAATGGCCACGGGGACTGCAGTGGTTATGGTGTCATGTGGAGTGCTTGGAAGTACTTGGAGTTACTAGGAAGCAGTGATTAGCAGAGGCACCCAGTCGGGGTGCCAGGTGGTCCGCCACAATCAGGATCACAAACATGTATTCCTGACCCTATAGTGTTAAAAACACCATCTCAAACCCCTGCCCCCTAAATATAGTAAAGTGTTACTTTTATTCCAGTCTGCTGCTGCTGCTGGCTGTGCCCCTGATCTGCCTGCTTGGCTGACATCATCAGAAGTGTTGACCATAGCCAATCAACATGCTTTCCCATAGCAAAGAATTGGATTGGCTCAGGTTGTCAAGGAGGCAGATCAAAGGCAGAGCCAGCACAAGCCAAACAGCCCTGGACAATCAGCATCTCCTCATAGAGATGCAATGAATCAATACATCTCTATGCGGAAGGTTCAGTGTCTGCATGCAGAGGGTGGAGACACTGAATGACAGTGCTGCTCACTGTGCAGCACTGCCCCCCGGAAGCACCTCTAGCAGCCGTCTGAGGTGTGGCCAGTGGCGGTATCCCTAGGCTGTAATGTAAACACTGCCTTTTCTTTGAAAAGACCGTGTTTACAGCAAAAAATCCTGAAGGTAATGATTCTGCTCACCAGAACAAATACAGTATAGTGTCCCTTTAATTTGTATAGCAGTCATATTAACAAAACTTGACAGTGGGTGGAGCTTAAATAGAGGTTCTGTTTCAGTTGCCAATCAGATTTGTCAAGATCCCATCAGTAATATTAATCCTACAGAAGTGTAAATGACAGAAAAAAACAAAATGGCTCCAGCTAATGGGATCTGGCACAAAGAGGACATGATATAAATTGTAATGAAAGAAAGTGATAAGGACCGGTACGAGGGCCATTAGGAAGGGAAAACCAAAAGAGAGATGGGGTGAACATGACATGACTGCTTTAAGAGTAAATTGCAAATTTGATCTGCCAGGATGAGCCAAGTTAGCATTTTAATTTAATTAAATATTCTGTGAATTTGCCATTCTTGTATATTTTCAGTGCATGACACGTCTCGGGCTCAAAATAGATAGAGGGATATTGGCTGTATCTCACTGCCAAGCCAGTAAGTGTCTGAAATTATCTAGGTCTGCTTTATTTCCCACTGTTACAGATTTTGGCTGGTCCTGTGGCGGGTGCTAGTGTTATACCATAAAGTTGCTGGTTCTCTCTATTTCTGTGAAAGTTAAGTTTGAAAGAATTCATTAGTGGAGTTTTAGCTCCCTTTCAGAGAAAATCACGTAATCTCATCAAACCGCTAGGATTGTTTTCTCTGGAATCAAACATATTTAATCCGTGGGCTGGCAAAGGGCTCTCTGCATATAAACCACAAGGTCTGAGCACCATATCCAAGTGCTGTTTAGATATCGCTGCAGTAGAAACAGCAGGCTGAGTTTTTCATCCTTACGGTTTCTGCCGGTCTTAATACATGGATATTTTTCTGTAGTGGACTGTCTGTAGTGGAGCTGCCCATGTTTGACATGTTTAAGCATCCTAATTCAAGACGCATACAGGAAAGGGAAAATCTGTGCTTACTATTCATTAGACCGGACGTTTGTTTGTAGAGAGCTCTGGTCACATCTTGTTTCTGTATGCCTGGATTTCTTGGTCCTGCATTACTTGTTTGCTCTGCTACCAATTGTACATTGCTGCTAAATGCCTTGGTGCTTCAGAAATGCTAAGAATAATTTGTGACAAAATAAATGGGTGTTGCACATGTTTAGATAAAAGCAGAGTGATGTGCATTGTTCTGTAAGTAATGGCATACCTCCATACTGCACGCATTATTCGTTATAAGTTCCATTATCGTCTCTGAACTCTTGTTTCAGGGCAAAGTTGTATCCTTAGGCTGTGCATGAAGCGTGGGGCATATCTCTAGCTATAGAAAAATGAGCATTAGTTAACACAATTATTTCCACAGTCTCTCAGCAGCAGCTATGGGAGCACGCATGTCCACAGCAAAACAAATCGCATTCTGCATTACCTCTGCGGCTAGGCCATCTCTCATAATCACACATCTTCAGGAGCGGTGACCAGTTACAAATGAAGTTTACAAATGCAAAGTATGGCTCCTCTATCTTTTCAGAAATTCTTCATCTTCATTCAACCCTTTAATGCCCAACATATGCATTATAAAGATGGCCCAATCAGTATAAAATAATACTTCGTTATATAGTGTAGCATTATTCAATTTTTGAGATTAAACATCATTTATAAGGCATCTATTTTGCAGACATTTTTGCTGGAGAGTATTCACAACTCAGTATAATACTTCACGGGTCTAATTGATATAAAACCATGTAGAGTTGGAAAAGCAACAGCTTAAAATTCTCAATGATTCTGAGGAGCAAATATCTTGTAACCCTTATTTAATTGCTATCCCACAATGGCTCTACCATTTGGGGTAGAAATTCAATTCTTTGCCAGCTGAAATATTTTGATAGAAACT
This sequence comes from Pelobates fuscus, assembly GCF_036172605.1. Classification (NCBI taxonomy): domain Eukaryota; kingdom Metazoa; phylum Chordata; class Amphibia; order Anura; family Pelobatidae; genus Pelobates; species Pelobates fuscus. Next base: position 375,902,303 of record NC_086317.1, on the reverse strand, counting down.
GAACCCCATTTTAGCAGTTTTAGGGCCTAGAATTTCAGTAAGAAAAGCCTTGTAATGGGACTTTGTCTAGTTCTCATTAGCAAATCTATATCCAAAATGTTTTGCATATAAAACAATTATTCGATATCCTCTACGTCTACCCTACGTTCTCTTACCTGTCCCAAAATACTTTGCTTTTGGAATGATTAGAAAGGATGTCAGGTGAGCTGCAGACACAGAGAGAATATCAATGTTACAGCCTGAAAATACATGGTTTCACAGATCCAGTAATTTAAAAAATAACATTTATCACAATATTGATGCCCTAGCATTTTTTTGTATTATAAAATGAAAAAGTACATACAAAATCCAAAAATGCTCTACGTTCTGGAGACAGATACTTTATTTATCATATTTATTTGCAAGTCCTCTTGCAGCTAACACAGTGTTTTACTTTTGGAAAGAGACAAAAAAAAGTAAAATTCAAAACAAATTTATATCCCTAATTGTACACTAGGCCCTTTCTGATTAATGGTGAAAGTTAGGAATGAGTTTGCCATATATTTATTTATTATTTTTTTTTAATTCTTTATTTTTGAACGTGCATGAGATTACAATACATCCTGCATTGCCACAACAGCAGATGCGAGGATTTGCAGTACATTCAATGATGTAGGTTGACATTGAGGACTGTTAGAGACAATACTTTGCATCATTTGAGAGAACAGCACGAAATTTTATATTTAAAGTATGGTAACTAGTTAAACATAACACTTGTTTGTCTGGGCAGAGAGTGTCTTCGTGACGAATCGTGCTAGGTAAATTAGTAATAACGATTAAGCCTAACAACACTTTTGGAGGAAAAACATGAGTTAGCAAGATAATGTAGTTGAATAAAATAGTGGCACATTGTTAAGTTATATATCATGCAGGCTAGACAGTATCAGTCTGGAGTAACTAGTGAAGGGAAGTTGCTAAACTTGGTCGTAGACCTGATGATGGCAATTTAAACAAGGTAGGAGTATGTACATCTCACAGGTGCATGTTACTGTTTGGTTATGGTCTAAGCATTTTAGGAGTTCTGGCAGTGGACTTTTGCATGGCATTCTGAACAACATTAGGAGACGGCCACACTTAGCCTTTAGCCCTTTTTTTTTGTTAGCTTAAGGAACAATGCGTAGAAACTATAGATTTATAAACAGTTGGTGCACTCTGCAATGGCATTTGGAGAGTTAACGCTGCTGAGGTCTGATAGAAAAGCCTAAACTCAGTATGAGACTAAAGATAATACATGAAGTCCCTTTTTGAGCATTAATCTAATAGGTGAAGTAAGACAGTGTTATATATGAGAGGAGTATGGATATTATTTATGCTAGGACCTATCGCCCTGATCTCCAGATGCCATCAGCACGGCATAGGTAGTTTAATGCATAGAAAACATAGTGCCAGCAATGCAGGCAGGGGTTGCTGATCGGTCAAATAAAATAATATGCGTAAAATAAAATAAATGCAAGTCTGTAACTGAAATGTTGAATAACTGAAACGTTCACCCTATCCCCAGTCTCTTCTTCCATCCTCCTTGGCTAGTGAAAGTCCCAGTGATCCATAACCACAGCCTGAGTCTCTGGTTTGCTGGCCCGGAGAGATTCCGCAGGAGTGGTATGGTTGGTCGGCGGTGGTGGAGGGTTCGTCAACAGGTAGGGAGCGCCAGTCCTGGAGAGTTAGAGAGTCATCCGATGCCTCTGGTGGGCCACTTTATGCAGTCTCTGTCCAGGTCCGCTGTGAGATGTGCGCGGTGGATCGAGCCTCTGAGGGCTCCATGTCTCTCTGCTGGGTGGAGAAGAGTCGAGGAATTTCCAGGGCCGCCTCACTGTGCGGAGTGGGGGACCCAGCGTAGCCCACGTTCTGCCTTGCCATGGAATAGGGTCGGGTTGTGATCCTACTTCTCCTTGCAGGTAATTTGCTCCGTTTGCGCGGGCGCTGTCGGGGAGCCGGTTTGTTTATGACTCCCTGCCCAGGTAGGCTGATGCCCTTTGTGGCGGGTGCTGGACGCGATATGGTGCCATTTTTCGGCCTGCGTCCATTTTGTGCCTCCTGCCTCTGGATATTCACTTGGGACTCCCGTTTGGGATTTGCCACTCTTTCTGCTATCTTAGCCCAGAAAGCCCCCAGAATAGCGTCAAGCTTTGCCTCTAGGCTCTCCTGGGCCTCTGGTCTGCAGTGCGTGATTGCTCGCTTTGTTCGGCTGCGACAGGGGAGTGTATCCGCCATCTTGTGTATCGAGGTACATTTCTCGGTGGTCTTTTTGGTGGTCGGCATCCCGGTTTTCCGGACCGGGGTACTCCAGCCGCCGTCTGTGACAACTAAGTCCGTTTGTGGGTTAAGAAGTGAGCGGCAGGAATCTCGGTATGGTGCTTGAGCAAGTATTTAGCTGGGGAGCTCCTGCTAGTTGCGACCGTCCGCCATGCTGGCCAGGCCCTGCCCCCATGCCATATACTTTCTAAGCTTTCTCCCCCCCTCCCTCCCCCTTCCTCCAAGTTACAGTCAGCATTAAATAGAAAGCGGATACAGATCCCATGTTTTTCTTTTAACCTGAAAAGGTCTAGCTTGTGTTCTATGTAGTTATAACAATCTGGTTACATGGACGTGATGTATTTAAAGAGGTTTTTTTAAAGCAGCTGATGCTTAATATGTAGTTTATTCCATGCTAGTCATTGATCCTTAATGGGTTAGTAATCGTGCAGACAAAGCAGAAAGGCACCACTGGATGATGCACAACTTGCCCTTGGATGTTACAGATTTCATATGAAATTTTATACTAAAATATAACTGTTGAATGCTCACAGATAAAGATAGAAGATTTAAACAGGGAAATTGCATTCAGATTTATGGTCTGCATGGCAAAGGGACCTGTCTACTTGCTCTGTCAGCAGCAGGTGCTAATAAAAAAGCCATCTACCATTACCCCAAGCTTATGTTAGGTCCCCCAAATAAAGTCTGAGTCATAGCTGTTCCAGAATAGTAAGACCTGGGAATTCGGGACCTACATCCTTCATTAGACATGTGCAGTGTTTCTCCTAAAATTGTAGTTGAACTCTGACAAGTCAGATTCTATGGCAGCCCCTGCAGCAGGAAAAAGCCAATTACTGAGTTGAGCTTTTTTTAGTTTTGGCTCCCCTTCAAATAAGGAGAATAGTTTGCAATTTTAAACCGAGAGCACTGACATTTTTTGTAGTGGCTTATGACAAAGTATCCATTATGTAGATGTTGCTTCAACTTATGTGAACTTTTATTTACATTATTTAATGCCTTTTAAATATATTTTAATAATGGGCTTGTATTCCACATAGGCTTTAAAAAAAAAAAAAAAATTGTCATGTCGAACTTACCTTTCCCTTATCGATTTCTCTTCTCTCCCTCTCTCAGGATCTTTTTCATATCTGCTCTATTTTCTTTAAAACGTAAGACAAAGTACACTGTATGATAATATGAGGACTATGTGGAATGCTATTCGTAGGATATGACCTAACAAAATATAGCACCAATGTATCGGTAGGGCCCCGGATGATGTTTCCATAGTCGTTGTCAAATAAGCAAGCTATATGAAGCTCCTATAAGTAGAGCATATTATTTGTGTTATATCGATACTCCTGTACTACAAAAAAGAATACATATTACATGCATGTAACCTGTAAGGAACAGCCCACAGGGGCTACCTCACCTACCAAAGTGACGTCTAGGGTCGCATCTTAGAATATCTTATTATACTGAAAAACTTGCTAGGGTTGATACTAAAAGGCCTACAGCGACTCTGCTTATCATAAATACTTAAGATTTTTTTCTTACTTGTAATTAAATAGTGTTGTACAACTCTGACAGTAATGTTATGCCATTGTGCTAGAATTGTTTTGGTAGACCTATGTAAACTGTTATTTGATGTACCACCTTGTCAGTGAAAAATAAAGAATTTAAACTATATATATATATATATATATATATATATATATATATATATATATATATAGATCTATAGATATAGATATTGTCTTATGTATTTTTCCTACGCTTGATCAGCTCAAGTGGGTCAGAGAAATTTTCCCACAATACTCGCCCTTTCCTCCGTGATCTTGCGATGCCTGCTTTCACTATTCCCGAGTCCTGTCATTTAGACCGCCGGCGAAACTACTGAATTTTGTGCTAACAGAAGGAGAACAGTTTGTCCATTCGTGTTAGGACGCAATTTGGAACTTTGTTCGGATTGGAATTTAATTCAAATTAATGTAATGCCGATCCTATTTGTGCCGCGGCTGAATCTTGCAGCCGCTTGTTAACTCCCTAATTCTCACAATATCCGGGAGCTATCTACAAAAAGATAACTTCGTATTAGTCATTAATCTGACAACGAATAAATGACAATAGGTGGGGTGGGGGAAACTACTGTTCCTCCCCACCGATGTGCGGCAGGTGGGGGCCCTAAATGACAATAAGGGGGGACCTATCGTCTCCCTGGCCCCCACCAATGAGCGTCGGGTAGGGACCCTAAAAGAAAATGGGGGGACATCTATTGTCCTCCCCCACCCGGCCCCCACTTATGAGCGGCGGGTGGGGCCCCTAAATTCCTAAAAGAGGGGGACCTATCGTTTCCCCCCTCACCCACACCTATGGGCGACGGGAGGGGGTTTAATGTAAAAATACCAACCCCCCCCAGGTGACTAGGGGTCACCAAACCCCCCACCCCCAAAAAAATAAAGCCTTAAAGGGAAACTCCAGTGCCAGAATACGATCCGTTTTTCTGGCACTGGAGGGTCCCTCTCCCTCCCACCCCCCAATCCCCGGTTACTGAAGGGGTGAAAACCCCTTCAGTGACTTACCTGGGACAGCGGTGATGTCCCTCGCCGCTGTCTCCGCCTCCGCGACGCTCCTCCTTGTGATTACGTCGGCCGGTGGGCGAGACTAATCTCGCCCACCGGCCGAGGAGACCTAATGTGCATGCGCGGAAATGCCGCGCATGCGCATTACGTCTCCCCATAGGAAAGCATTGAAAAATCATTTCAATGCTTTCCTATGGGGTTTTGAGCGACGCTGGAGGTCCTCACACAGCGTGAGGACGTCCAGCGACGCTCTAGCACAGGAAACCTGTGCTAGAAACTAGGAAGTGACCTCTAGTGGCTGTCTAATAGACAGCCACTAGAGGTGGAGTTAACCCTGCAAGGTAATTATTGCAGTTTATGAAAAACTGCAATAATTACACTTGCAGGGTTAAGGGTAGTGGGAGTTGGCACCCAGACCACTCCAATGAGCAGAAGTGGTCTGGGTGCCTGGAGTGTCCCTTTAAAGGGACACTATAGTCACCTGAACAACTTTCGCTTAATAAAGCAGTTTTGGTGTATAGAACATGCCCCTGCAGCCTCACTACTCAATCCTCTGCCATTTAGGAGTTAAATCCTTTTGTTTATGAACCCTAGTCACACCTCCCTGCATGTGACTTGCACAGCCTTCCATAAACACTTCCTGTAAAGAGAGCCCTATTTAGGCTTTCTTTATTGCAAGTTCTGTGTAATTAAGATTTTCTTATCCCCTGTTATGTTAATAGCTTGCTAGACCCTGCAAGAGCCTCCTGTGTGTGATTAAAGTTTCTCAATTTAGAGATTGAGATACAATTATTTAAGGTAAATTACATCTGTTTGAAAGTGAAACCAGTTTTGTTCTCATGCAGGCTCTGTCAATCATAGCCAGGGGAGGTGTGGCTAGGGCTGCATAAACAGAAACAAAGTGATTTAACTCCTAAGGGGGGGGGGGGGGGGGGGGGGGGGGCAGGACAATAAAACAAAATACTTGTAAATACATTTTTTTGATGTCTTCTTTTTTCTAAAACCTTCTATTTTCAGCCCCCAAAAAGGCCAAATTAAAATCCATTAAGCTCGTCGAACTTATAAAATAAAAAAGACCCAAGCACAAAATTTCCCAGACTATATTCCTTTCTATATAGCACCAAAGTAGCGTATGCAATAGAGAATACAGTTGTAGATCTACAAATAAGATGCACAAAGGAACATATGTAGTGTAACACTGTGTAACATAAAATATTGGCGCAAAATAAAATAGCACTCATGATAAAGTAGAATAAATCACTCTAGGGTGCCTCCCCGATATATGTGGGGGGCTAATCTAGACAGACGTCTTCCTGATTTTATTTTTGATTTTATAGATTTTAAGTGAACATGCAGTGATGCATTGTTATACAATCTGATGTTTGCTTGGCTAACTCCTGTTATATTGTTTGTCTGATATGTCTCTGGAAATCACACTATTAAATTAAAGCATTTCTTTCTAATACTGGGAAGAAGCAGAGCTGGCTGAATTCTTCATGGTATGGATTCATCAAGATTCTGGCCGCTGTTAAAAGAATATTCCAAGCACCATAACCAATACGGCTCGCTGTAGCTCTTATTGTCTGCCAATCTGTGTGTTTGTGTGTTTGTGTATAACTATTAGTATGTCTGGTGTGTTTTAAGTAGTGGAATTGTCGAGTGGCCTGGGTTGGGTAAACGGAAAGGGTCACCAAATTATTTTGGGGCTGAAGCCCCATGTGGTTTTTGACCCTAGCAATGCTCTTGGACCCAGGTAAGTTGCCAAGTTGTACCAACATGGTTTGACTACTTGGTGATGACACCAGGGCATTCCTAGGATCAAACCACAACAGTGGGCTATAGTGGTTATGGTGCTTGGAGTATTACTGTATCGAGGCAAAAAGTTGTGTGGGGTTATTTTTCATATGCTTCAAATGCTCTGTTTTCTTAAATAAATTAAAATGTAAACAATGGAAATCACAATCTAGTTCGGTTGTAGCACAGCCAGGACACACATTAATTGGAAGAGAGGAAGAATAGTAAATGGAAGAGAAAAAGCAGGGAATTAATTATATGTTTCTTCCTGTCCATTGATTTTTTTTTTACTGCTTTCATGGATATATTAGATTCAGGTTATGATGATGTTTCCATGCTGATTGCCTGATGCAAAGACTATCGGGTTTTGTTAGTTTGTGTATAAAAAAGATTCTCTCTCTAAATTACGTGTGTGTGTGTGTGTGTGTTTTGTTTGTTTTGTTTGTTTTCTTATTTTTCTTATTTGTGTCACTGTAACTAATGGCAGTAAATGTCCTGCAAGTACTATTTGAAACTCATTTCTTTGCAGTAATGATTGACTCTTGTATTATTGTTATTCTGTTTACATTTTACATTTATGGGGATGTTTTTACACATTCAATAATTGCGATTTTTCCTCTTTTCTCCCTAAAGGTCCACAAGCATCATATTTCCATGATTAAAATCCAGCATCTAAAGCTGCTCAAAGAACCACTACAATAAGACATTCACCAACAGAAGAAAAAAAAAAAAAAAAGGTAACCTCATTTAGAGTCTGGGTTGGGTATTAAAAGTAGTAGTTGTTCTATATGTGTTTTGATAAAAAAGGAAAACACGAGTAGATCTCTTTACATGAACATCTGTGCAGCACCATTATTATCCATGTTATCACATACTGTTTCCAGTTGGTATTAGAGGCTATAACACATGTAATATGTTGCATTAAATCAATATTCAGAAACCCAATTTTACATATGTACGGGAAGTCATTATTGCTCTTCAAGGCATTTAAACCATCTGCAGCCTTTCTAAATTCTAAGTATGCATAAGAAGCACCACCGGCAGGATTGAGGGCATTCCCTATCCCCTTTGAAATGTCTCTTTCTTTGATTTAAGTGGTGCCATAGAATGACAATGCTTAAACATCTAATGGCTTTGCACCCATATTGTTTTTCCAGATACCCCAGGAATGCACTATGAGAACTTGCAGATCCCCTTTTTACTTTTCTTAACTGTTAACGTCAAGCCTGCTGTCTCATTCTTTTTTTTTTTTTTTGCACCTGTCACATTCAATCTGATATAGGTCTGACATCAGAGTTGTATAGCTTCCTTACTTACTCTCTCTCTCTCCAGCTTTTTCTCCCCATTCAGAACTTCAAGTCTTTTCCAAGAACTCAGGCTTTTAAATACTTAGTTGTTGAAAATTGATGCCCTTGGCATAAACCTACCAAATTCTACATAAAAAAAAAACAGATCTTGACATTAAATGGCAAATCTTGCATGCGTGAATCTTCCTATTTCCCAAAGCCTCATAGCCCTTTGTAAAATAAATTCTCTGCCCCTTATTAAATAGCTCATATCAGAAATGTGAACTCTAGCTTTTCTTTTCCTTTTTCTAGTAATGTTAATTCTACAGGTTCAGCATACATGTAGAGAAGCTTAAATGTATAGTTAAAAGTTATTCCTTATTTTATTTACCTTGTTAATTAGGGGCATTCTACGCACCATTGTGATTTTGGTGCAAGTACATTCTTTTGCCCCAGTGCTGGCAACCTATTATTACTGTTGACAGGCTTTGGACAGATAATGTGAAAGTGTAAATAACTTGAAAAGCACTCGAAGACTCCTTGCACCTTAGCGACTATTACGATGGAAACGCTATTTTTCTTATTTTTTTTTTAAGTTATATTCTGAAAACACTATGAAACCGTACACATCAGTGTCTTTCTGTCACTCTTATTACTCACTTTATATAAAATGTGGTGCTTCATGTTGCAGTAGATAAAACCATTTTTTATAAATCCACATATTTAAAGCAATACCGACCCTTTAATACCATATGTGAAAAACGAAAAAAGTTCTATATAAGAATTATTAAATTAACAAAAAATAAATTCCCAGTGATCTTTCTTTATTTATTTTCTTCTAAAGTAGATCTTTTCATACGTGAAAGTCCTAGCTAGGTATTGCTCCTATCACAGTGCACTTGCTACACAATGTCCAAAAATAGCAGGCTTCCTTTGGTCTGCCTATGTGCATGCTTTTATCGTGCTATATTTGAAATTGCATTTCCTCCCTTCCAGCTGTACCACTAATGTGTTTTATAGTTTTTGCAAAAGATTGTGTTACACATAATAGCACTTAGTTTGACTTAGTAGACCATTTTTCCTTGGAGAAATTACCCTTCTAAAATTTGCCTTGGGTCTTTAGGGAGAAATAGACCCAATGTTCGAACCGAAACTCATTCGATCATTTTTTTGTATCCTTTATGCCACAATCCCTGTATATATCCAGTCTGCATAATTAGTCGGACATTTCCTACAGCTGCCACACTTGATGTTTCTTGCTAAATTGCAGCTTGCAGAAATGATTCTATACTTTAATCACTGACACAGGTTTCTGTTCCTGCCAGCCGCGTTCTTGCACAGTGGGTTACAGGGCCTGCTAGAACAGTGGTTGGTAGCATTTGTAATTGCTTTGTGGGCAGTGCAAGGATTAAGGTACTGCGCAAGTTGGCAGTCAGCTTGAAGTGTTGTAAGTGGCGGATTCAGTGTGGGGGCAGCATATCTGGAACTCTTTGTGTATAAATCTGCAATGCTAATTAAATCATAAAATATAAGATCACTCCCTCGGTGATTTATGAAAAGCATGACAGGCTTGAGATTAAATTAGACTCCACTCAAATAAACCACAAGTGCTACTCTAACCAATATTTATTCAAAGATGAATTTGAGTTGCAGCGTGTGACAGTCCTTGTAATTTCTAGCAGTAAACAAGCAAAATAGAAGACATGATTGAGAACTGTAATAATGCTCCTTTGTGTCTGTTGTATGGTTGCTTGTTTGCTGGATTCTTTCTCGGAGTGATTTCTTTTTGTGTCTCTGTGCTGCAATTTCAGTAAAAAACACACATTTCAATAATCGTCAGTGACTGATATCATGAGATAAATATGTGCTTCTGAGACATATAGATAAATATGTTACTTAATATACACATCATGTTTTAGAGTCCCATGCTGCATTAATAGTGACATAATCCGTGAAGTCATTCTCCAAAATAAACTGGGAATGATGCATTTGTCACCTATGTGCAGCATTAAGGCCATAAACCCACACAGGACCAAGACATAGCTGTTTCACTCTGCTCGAGATTGGTGGGAGTTACACTGCCAATAGGCTCCTGCCACAATTTTATTGGCTGCAGCTGAAATAACTATCCTACTAATCTCAGGCAACACTAGAACATATATGCCCCAATGCTGCATTAAAATAAAAGTTTTCCCCTTAACCCCTCAACTACGCGAACACCCTACACAATGCTATCGCTTAAAGGATCACTATAGTGTCAGGAAAACAAACTCGTTTTGCAGACACTATATAATCCTTAGGGTCACCCCACCCTCAGGGCCCCCCTCCCGCTGGTCTGAAGGGGATAAATCCCCTTCAGCCACTTACCTTTATCCAGCGCCAGACTCCCTCGGCACTGGTGACCTCTCTTCCCCCTCCAATGTCGGGTCCCGACGTCAGCGCAATGCTTTCCTATGGACGCTCTGCGTGCTAAATGCGATTTTCAGGAAGATTGCTACTAGAGAACTATGTTTGCATCTGAAAGGTTAAAACCTGGGGGGCCTGGCACCCAGACCACTTCATTGAGCTGAAGTGGTCTGGGTGACTATAGTGGTCCTTTAACTATTAACCCCTTACTACTCTAACACTATCGCTGAACATTAGCATTAATCTTAACTTAAAAATATAATTTCATATAAAAAAAATAACTTACAGTGAAATGTGTTGTAGGGGGGTAGCAAAATGCCATCTTTGGGTTTTGGAGACTTTTATCAACCACTGGACCCAAGTTATAAGATTTTTTTTTTTTTTTTTTTTCATGCCGTGGTATATAGAATGACAGATGACGAGCATGTACGCACTACAAAAGCTGCCTCTGTAAAGTATCTCTGTAATAATATTACAGCATTTTAACTTGCACTTTGAATTTGGCGTAACTAATAATTTGTGATCCCAATTATTATTATATATTTTTTTTTTCTGTTCTTCAATTGTCATGTCCAGACTCCCAGTTAACAACAATGCGAAAGTGGTGTCTTTACTGTAATGCTACAGCAGTAAAGCCTTTCTAAAAACAACATACATTTATAGTATAGAAATCCCCATTGAATGGTTTCTGCTTTTGATATTTCATGCATGTAAACATTACCATTAAATTGCTTGGCAATAACACTGCTTACGTAAGACTCCCTGATGCCCAGTGTCACTTTCCGTGACACGCTCACCTGCTTTGGTTTTCACAGCTCCCTAGTAACCAAGATATAAACATTTGTGAGTCAGCAATATCTCCAATTAACCTGTCAAATGCAAGCCTTTCAATCAAAAAAATATTATCTGCAACATTGTGGTGTGGAACTGATACCTCTATTCAGTCATTGATTCTTGCACAGTTGAAATATTGCAGGGTTGCTCACAATATAAGTTTGAAATATGCATACTACAGAATAGGAGAGGATTTTTTGATTTGTATTACAGGCAATTGCTTCAGTCCTGAAATCTACACCCTGTGTTTATATATTGTGTGATCTATCTCAATTGCTAGCTTGTTACATTCAAACTTTATAAGCATCCCATGTTCTGGACTACTGTACCACCATCCAGATCTGACACACTAAACTCCCAAAACATACAGGTGCACATGCATGCTTGATTCTTCAACACATGATGCTAGGTGACTCGAGGTGTACCAGCCCCACCATGTATATATTCCAGGCTGACATTAAAGGGGCATTCCACTGCCCAAATACAAAATAAATAAACATTTCAGTTTAGTAGCTATACCACCAATGACAACATGCATGCATTTAGTTTTGCATTTTTATCATGGGGGTATAGCTAAAAACTTCTTGCAAAACCTTACTTTCTCTTGTCTGCAGTATTTACAAGCCTTTCCTCCGCCCAGACTTTGTGGCTGTCAATCACAGTCTTCCCAATTCAGCTCAATGAGAAGTCTTTGCAAGACAGGTGCTCTGGGAAATTGCTGCTCTTGAGTTTAGCTCCACTGAGCCAACCAAACCAGGAAGTGGCAGGTCCTGTTGTCTGCTTATATACCAGGGGGGTGTTACCAGGTTAATTTATAAAAGTGTCCATTTCTATTGAAATCAGCACTTTTTGCAAAATGAAAAAAAAGAGGACATGCTCTTCACACATATAGCTTTCAGCAAATTAAAGTGCTTTAAAGGTCTGGAGTGTACCTTCTAGTGGAAGAATACTTTGCAATTTTATTGGGTTTCATGACGATACAGAGATAATTTTAAAAGTAATTTATAGAGGTAGCCATTTTCATAGATTTTCTGGAGGAATTCATATTTTTTGTTTAGTTATTCCACCCTTGTGGGGCTCTCTTGCGTAACCCTCTTCTTATTTGTACATTTTGAGTAAAATGCTTGAAGTGGATGAGGACTTATCGGTAATGTGAGAAGCTGTGAACAGGAGAGTTTCCTTAGTAACCCACAGTACTCATTATCCCACATTATGAAGGAAAGAAATCTTCCTCTACAGACCTCTACGTGGAAAACAAATCCAGAAATTATCACAATTACTACCTAATACAATGCCAAAACCATGTTCCCTTTGCACTCAAACTGTTTTACCACTAAAATTGTTACCCCATTCTACGTGTTGGCTGAACATGAAGTTTTTGAGTCAAACTCAACAGACTTTTTCCCACAGACATCATTAGCAGTTTATTGTTCAGCAGTACTGCTGTGTGAATGACTCTCTGTGCCAGACATGCATGTCTTATCTGTAACTGTCCATGTATTGTCATGCTTATCTCTGTCCTGTCTGAAATTGCCTATAGTTAATTGAGTGCACTTGACATTAGCCCTAAATGGCAGCCTAGCAGCACTGAAGTTACAATGGTTGGCACAATGGAATCATTTGAATTCTCGTTCGTGTTAGTCAACCCTTTTCTTTTCTGCACTTATCCCAAGTTTGCTGTTGTTATACCATGCTCTTTAAATTTGTTTTAAACTTAAAAGATTTATGTGTTGGTGTACTTTAAGTAGCCATGTAATGACTTATTATAGCTATCAAGGACTGGGTGTGCTGCCCTTTTAATTGCAAAACAGCGTTGGCTTTTTGGGACATAGACGTTTATATAATATGCTACTTTGGTAATAGGGTAATTGGTATTGTTCATAGATGTGTAATTTAACAAGGTAATGTTTTTCTGGTGGATTCTCAAGAGCAGGAAAGCCTGACAGGAAGATGATATTGACTAATTTTCTATTTATGGTAATGCCTAACTTGTAACTTGTCTGCAAAGGGTCGATTAATCTTTGATTCACCAGGGGCTTACTCCTGCATTAACTCTTGTTAATGTCATTGTGCCTGAGATAGCACTGCTGCTTTGTGTCCACTAGAACCTTAGAAGTACATTGACACAGGATTCTCTAATAATCATTAGAAGCACAGATCTCAAACCGGTGCTCCAACAGGGAAAAAATATTACTCTGGTACACAAAGAGAAACTTTCCCTTTATTAATGTCCTTTGTGTTTTTCCCATATTCATGTTTAGAAAATCATATTGTACCTTTCTTCAAAGTAACTCACCCATGTTCTTGCAAAGAATTAATATGATCTTGTTTCAAGGGTAACGTTTAAGTCTTCAAGAATTCATACTTCTCGGGCAATCATTCACCGGTTTCCAAATTACAAAGTCCAGAACCTTACCTGTACTGGCATCTTCCAATGCAGCAAACATATCACTTCTGTGTATAATAAATCTATGAGCAAATTGATTCACATCAGCGCCCCATTGACTTGCATTCATTCCAAGTGAGAGATTGCACTTAAAATAGTTCTTTGGGAAGAAGCTTGGAATAACTCAAGTGAAAAATTATAGAACCACCATGACGGATTCATCCTTTTAAGACTGCAGCAAAAAATACAACTCACCATATAGATAGCATCTTCTCACTTCTTCACTAAAATAAACTACCAAAGAAACTGCTGATATGTGCGTTCACCAAGTTTTTCTGCTGTGAAAAATATTTTGGAATATAAAATCTGTCCACAGTAGTGGATGCAGCCATGTGCCAAATGCTGCAAACTATTGGAAATATTCTGGACAAGAGATATTTCCCAATGTCTTCTTACCAGGTGGGACAGGATGGTCCCAACCAGAAATCATTCTTAACCATATATTTCCTTCTAATGTCCATATTATATGGATTAAATATTTGTATGCTAGAGTCCTTGATTAATACTTGCTTTATGTCTGTTGACTTATGAGGGTAATGTAATACCTTTATTATGTGCCAGGGGATTTTTGCACATTTTTTTTAATGTTTATGTTTTGTATATTTTCTATGCCAATTCTGTTTTCTTTCTTATAGTGTTCTTCTACAAAATTGCATGTAGATATGAAGGATTGAAATGCAGGATGGGTTATGCTTGTTGTCTCTGACAATGAGAAGGATAGTCCAAACAAGGGAAGGGGCAAGTCAACCATTCTTTGCAGGTACCCCAGACTGTCTAACCAACCCCCACGGCTGACCATGTGCAGCATGTCAATCACCAGGGACCAGACCCAGAAAGACTGAATATGAACCTAAATTTGATACTGGAAAAGATGGGCGGAATTGTTTTTCTAGTATATATTGCTAATCTTTTCTCCTCTTCCTTCAACTCTAATTCCTCTTCAGCCTTAACACATTTCCTTTTTGACTGGCTTTCTGTCGTTGAAAAATATTTATTATTATTATTATTATTATTATTATGATATTTATAGAGCGCCGTCAAATTCCGCAAAGACCCTCACCGGTGACTTCGCCGCTGGCAGTCCAGTGGCTGGGAGTGCACCACTGTCTTGATCCAGTGTGTCCTCTTTGTAGCTGACGTCACTGTTGTAATCTCAGGCATGCATGAGAGTCCAGCATTGAGGTCTATGGAGGACACCACAAGACCACGGGATCCTCCATAGACACAGCCAATTCCCTGCAAACGTCTGCATTGACTACTGCCAGGACTGACACAAGAAAGTCAAGTAGTACCTATTCTATTCTATCTTTATGAAATACTCATGGGGCAGCATTTTTAAAGCAGGGTTAGTACTGCTTGTAAAAATGCTGCAATTCTTAGTTGTAGTGAATAAACCAGTTTTAGAAACCCGGTTAAGTTGCTCTACTCTAAGAAAATACTATAAATGGTGATTCCTGATTATTGCTTTGTTGTGCTAAAATATGTCACTTTTTCATTTATATAGTCTCAAACATCACTAGAAATTGTCAAATATTTTTCAAAACTGTTCAGCTGTTTGGTGTTATATATGAATAGCATATACCATATGTGTTTTTGGAATGGAATGCTGTGATAGGTGGACAACCCAAAATAAACAGAGCACAGATTGCAAGCGGTATACATTTAAAATATTTTTGTTTTGTTAGGGAAACCAAAATTCTTATCCTGTGATAACTTTAACGCGTTGTCAAGTATATCCCTTACTGGAAGATATACTGGAAAATATCATGTTTCTGGCACAAAGCTATTTATCTGATTTGTTGGCACACTAGATGATGTGAATACTTGGAAAACATAAACAATTTACAGAAAAATTTACTTTCCTAGCTAAAAATAAGTTGTGGTGATACATTTGGAACTTTTTGGCTTTATCGATGATGTAAAAGAAGGATTCAGAATTTGAAACTTAATCATAACCTTGTTAGAAAAGGGACACTTGGGATGTAAGACTTCCGACTACCAATGAATGGCACATCTTTTTATCTTGTGGTAGCTACAACAAACATATTCACATTCCTGCACTTTTGGGTTGTAAGTTATGTTACTCTTTACATAAAACCAGATACCATTCCATATTGTTACAGTATGGGCTTAAAAATATTTTTTAACTTTTACCCTTACATTGTCTGTCTTAGGGATAAAATTCTTATATTGTGCCAATTTAATGGGATGATGTTTGTCTTTTAAGGCTAAATGTCATCCTTGAGCTCAGTGAATTACTGTATTTACTTGATTCTAATGCACACTTATTGACAAAATAAAGTCTACGAAATTTGAATGCTCCTTAGATTATATGACGCAAATTCGCTTGGGCGAAATTTGTCAGAGTGAAATTTGCATCGCTGTGACAGGGATGTGAGGCTTGGTTTCTGTTTACCATAAAGCTGTACCTCATACCTCGCACCAAATACCGGTACATTCGCCATCAAAAAATTTTTCGGCTTCCAGGTTTCAAGATTTGAATGTGCATTATGTTCAATGGGGCATTAGATTCAAATAAATACGGTATCCCCTGTAACTGAATTGCACCCCAAAACTTTATTAATTTTTTTTTGTACAGAAGAATTGATTTTCTTGTCATATAAATGAAATCTAAATTTTACAACACAGGCTAAACAGACTAACTGCACACTGTGAAATCCATAATTACATACCTTCATGTTTCTGTTTCTGGATTAATTTGTGTAGCATGTAAACCTTTTTACCTGTATGCCTACGTTCATTTATATTTCCTGACAACACTGTAACCATCATACAAATCGAGAAAAATATTATGAGGACATTTAAATAAAGCATCTTAATGCCTTTATACTAAGAGATGTCGCTTTCAAAATCTTTCGGAGTGTCCGTTTAATAACCAAAGGCAGTTTCTTTTCTTCATGGAAAACCTTGAACATCTTTGATGTGATTGTGTAAACATATCATTTCTGATCAAGCTTGTTTTTTTCATTAAATAACTAATTTTAAATCTCTATTTTCTGCCATGTCCCTTTAGGCTCATAGACGCTCTTTAAACACAATTTCTACATATTAAACTGGCCCTGTTTTTCATATATTTTGTTTGATAAGCCACTTTTGTATGGTAGTTTTTGGTCAATTAAATCTGTATATTTTCTTGCCTGAAGAGATTACTTTTGTTCTTGTTTTGCTTTTTGTGGTTTTTATTTTCTGGTTATTTCTCCCCCCCCCCCCCCCCCCCACAATGCACATATAATCTACAGATCAGAACAGCAGTAACAAAAACACTATTAAACTAAAAAGGTGCTCTCCAAGTGAGATGTTTGTAATTAGCAATCCTTGCCTGACAGCAATCGGAATGCCAAGCCTGCAATACAGTGTTTACAATTTGAAAAAGCTGACGCAGCGTGAATAAGGATCGATATGTTGTTTGCTACGCAAGGTCAATATTTCTTGCAGTATTTGTGTGCAAGTGTGGCAGCCAGGGAAGAGAACCAATCTATATGCTTACTTAAACCTCTTACAAGACCTCTATACAATTTGCAGTTTACTTGATGAATTAAGATATTGTTAGGCTTTCCAATTGCATAAAGATGTTAAACTCAATCAACATAAAAACCTTTAGTAATATTCCATTTATTAATAGCAATATATAAGTGTGCATCTATGTATGTAAATACATTTCCCCTCATCAAGAATATTGTGATGAATTAGTCTTTAAGAATTTAGGCCTCAATTTAATATTGTTTGAGCTCTCCCAATTATTTCATATTTGGATAAACTTTTAAAATATAATAAATACAACATTTATAAAAAAAAAATAAAAAAAAATAAATAATAATATTAAGTCCTTTTAAAACTTTGTCCAAAATATTAAATCATTTGGAAAGCAAAATTATCCAGCAAAATTTAATTGATGTCTTCGTGAGATGGTTTGTTTGTTGTGAAGTTCCTTAGGAATCAGTCCTTGTTCCAGACCTTTTTAATGTATGCGGAACCCTGTTTTCAGTGACGTGCATGCAGAGCATATTGTTGTGATATCTTTCTGACCTACACAAGAACACATTCCGCATGTGCATTATCGCCCATCATATAGCACCCAGTCAGATTGGAAGGTTGCAATAGCAAGAACTATTGCAGACATTTTTTGCTTTTTTATCAAATGGATAACCCACAGATTCTATCACTTGAACTTAACACACACATACTGTGCTTCCAGTATGTAATGATAAATATGTACAATTACAAAAACAATCAACCAAATGGATTCATCATGAGAGAAAATAGGATTTAATTCTATGAAACATAAGTGTGATGGATGCAAGTGCGCGGTGACAATGTAATTGGATAAGCTTTTTAGAGCTAGTTTGTTTCCTCTTTTCTAAGGCTTAATCAGTTAAAGTATTTATTTTGATCATGCTTTTACTGTCCAATGGTTTCACAATATGATTTAGGATGATGACATTCTCAAATGAACTGTAAGACAAATACAGTGACTTCTTTCTTATGATGAGATATGTGGGAGGTATCTAAGCTTTCACAATTAGCACCTGCATGGGCTTTAGTACTATTGCCCACTATTCCGACCCCATTTCAAAAAAAGTCCAAAACCTCTCATAGTCATTTTTTGTTTTTATTTATTTCAGTTGAAATTACTTTCTTTTCAGACTAGGAAGACAGACAAGCCCCAGTGATAGACAAGAATACAAGAATATGGCACAGCTACATGGAAGGAGATACATCAAAGCTTTTGTTAGTGGCTTTTTTGTGGCCGTACCAGTCACTGTTACCTTTCTTGATCGTGTGGCGTGCGTGGCAAGAGTGGAAGGTGTTTCAATGCAGCCTTCCTTGAACCCAGTTGGAAGAAATCAGTCTGATGTAGTTCTTTTAAATCGGTGGAATGTTCGAAATTATGATGTTCACCGCGGGGACATAGTTTCTTTAGTATCTCCTAGGAACCCTGAGCAGAAGATCATCAAAAGAGTGGTTGCTCTTGAAGGTGACATTATAAAGACACTGGGCCACAAGAACAGATTTGTCAAAGTGCCAAGGGGGCATATGTGGGTGGAAGGTGACCATCATGGACATAGTTTTGATAGCAATGCTTTTGGACCGATTTCGCTTGGACTCTTGCATGCACATGCTACTTACATATTATGGCCTCCTAATCGTTGGCAGAAACTAAAGACTCTGCCATCTCTGGAACGCCATCCACTGCCGAAGGACAATTGACATTAGTTTTAATAATTTACAAAATATGAAGTGGTCTTATATTTCAAAGGTTCTCTCATTTTCATACACAATATAACACACACGGCTACACATATGCCATATTGAAACTTTTTAAAATGAATTTACGGTCTTCTGATTGATATTAATTCTCTATAGGGGGCTCTCTGTAAATGAATTGGTTTAATGTTGCAAAAATATTTTTTGTTTGTTTTTGCTTTTTTTTTTTTTTAACAGACAGTTTACAGAACACATGGCTGTGAAATCAGTGGCCTTGAGGTTTTTAATTCTAATTGGTTATTATTGCTAATTTTTTAGCATATTCTTCCAACATTTAATGTGTGGAAGAGAAATTCCCCAGCATGCTCAGGGCTCTCCTGGTTCGATTCATTAGGCAATGTTCCTTTTTGGTTGTTGATGGGCTTTAAAAAAAATAAAAATAATATATATATTATTACATGATTCATTTTGGGTTCAGAAATGTATGTAAAAAAAAAAAAATCAAATATACCTGTAACAAAATGTAGGTTGACCTGTTTTAGATGAATATCTTAAAAACATCTGAACTGTATTGTAAAATAAATGTTATGTTTCGTTGATGATTAGATGTTAAAGAATGCTTAACCCCTCAACGAGTAATGGCATGTCACTCATGTAATTATCTAAAAGATTTGTTATGGCAGGTAAGGGTTTAAGTACCAGAAAGTTTGTTCATCCCAAGCTGCTGCCCAATTCTGTCTTCCCTTATGGGTTCTGTTGAGGATCATACTTCATCGGCTTTAATTTTTCTATCCATTTTAATTATAAATACATTAATTGTATAAATACATAGTTAAGTCACAATACAAAATACTCAAGGGCTTTCCTGAAACTTAATGTGAAGTTTTAATGAAAACATTATAAACTCTACAAAGAAGCATGGTGTCTACGTCTTTTTCTTCCATATGCTTGTTGACCACAGTTACAGAAATTAGAATGCGTTGTGTTACAGTTGTCACATACTCTGGTTTTCAAATAAACAAAGTTGTGCAGTTGGGGATTTGGGAGAAAATTAAATCAAGAAAAATAAAAGTATAAAAAATAAATTTAACTTAGCTGATGGCATAAGGACAACCCAAGGTACAAAGAAGTGTCCACATTTTCTGATCTGATCTTTTTTGCTTGCTTATCTTCTCTCTGACCTTTACTTCATCTTCTTCAGCTTATGAAACGCCACCTTCCTTAATCCCAGAACATTCATCTCCTCAATATCTTTGTCCTCTTGTTCTTTTCACCTTCCCTTTTCAAGTTTGTGATAACTGTTGTGATGAATAAAACACGTCCCTCAAGCCAATATACAGTATCTCTGCATCTATCATTCTGACTCTAGCCTTCCCTTAACCCTGTAACCATATTGTTCATTGCCATTATGTTTTTAACCTTGTACACACCTGTTTGATTTTCTTTTGTTTATGCTCCCCTTGAACATCACTAACAAATATAGCTTTTTTACTTCTTTTTCCAATAGACCGAATACAATGAACGTAATTTAATATAAAATTCAATTTAATCCTTAAAGGAGCACTCCAAACACCATAACCACTATAGTGCACTGTTTTAGTTTAGGAGGTCTTCCAGGCACCACTCCCTACCTGTACTACTTCAGAGAGAGCCAGAAGCACTTTGACTAGCCCTGCCACAGGAGAGCTAACAGAAGCTCATAAGCAGTGACTTTTTGTCAATGTCGTGGAGGTTAGGAACAGTACCTGGCGGACCTCGGGTAAGAAGATCTGTTCTGGAATGGTTTGACTACATTTTAGTTTTGTTTATGAAACCAGTATAAATGTAATCTAACTCTGCAATTGTCAGCTGGTTCATGTAAGTGTCAGATTATGCCTGCTAGCAGAAATGAAATTAGAATTTTCTTCTTTCTTTGTACTGTTTTTTGAAGATATTCTCATTATAAAGATTCCTGTTTAATGTATTGCTCATGTACCAATAAGGCTAGCAGGTAGTATTGTACATGTTTGACGCATGAATTCATCCCCATCTGCTTCTACCATATGCATAGACAAGCGGAGCATAAGGCTTCAGTCTATGATTGTTTTTATTTTATTATATACTACATTACAAAAAAAAAGCTAAATCTGTGTTCCTGAAGAAGTCATGTTTTGCAAAGTGCATGTTTGTTAAGACTGTTGTTTCGAGTATTAAAAATGCTCTGTGCACCTAGTGCCGGTTTTCCTCCCTATGCCCAGATTTTGTTTGACAGTGTGTAAAAGGGAACAGTCACTTTTTTGAAAATTACACCATTGCATATAATGTTGCCATTAATCTATAACTTGTGTTAACCTATTTTTCATGGGATGTTGCATTCTTTTAAATGACAACTAAAAATATTCACAGGGTTATTTACTGACGTTAGAATTTTTGGGAATTCAAAGTGAATTTTACATTTAAGACCAAAGTAGTCAAAACTGGAAAGATTCTATCAACTAAGTCAAAGATGCTCCCAAAATTAAAATTCGCATTGAATTACTGACAGTTTTCACTTTAGTAAATAGCCCTGTCAGTAACTGACATCACAGTTAAGTTTAATCAAGGCATAGTTTGCATTGGAGGAAGAGAAACAAACATTGTTTCCCCACTGTGTTCCATGAAGATGGCGATGATTTGTTCCATGGTAGAGCTGAATGCAACTTTCTACCTTGAAAGTACATATTTGCTAAATATAAGGGATACATAGATAATAATATAAAAATCCCAGAAGAGGAAAGTTTCCCTTTAAGTTACATGCATTCTTGAGAATTTTAAATTTTTCTAGCACCTTGCAATCTAAAAAGAGGGCATTCTGTCTGAAATAGTAACTACTGAAAAGGGGTGGTGATATCTCTAAAAGGAACAGGACATTAAGGGTGGCACGTGGAGAAATGCACATTTTCCCTTCTGTATGAGAAGATTTCACGTGCAAGAAGTTACCTGCCAAACCTGGAACCTTCCCAGGTAAGGTTATGTTTTGTGTTTTTATAAATTGCAAACCAGACTCCCAGAAATGTAAATCAGATGGCATTTGTAATGGTGAATGTTAGTGTCACGATGTGAATAGTATCGAAGTTCTAAGAACAGTGAAAATCTTTAAAAAAAAAAAAAATGAGAGAAAAAAAAACGAAACTTTTTTTTTTTCTTTTTTAAATACTGTCACGAGCGTGGGCTATTAGCCCAGCCAAGACAGTGGGGAGGTGTGGAAGTGAAAGGGTTAATGACACCAGATCCCTGGCTACCTGTTGCTTGTCCCGGCAACCACTAAATTAACCCCTGTAATACGTTCTACACAAACACCCTAGTACACACTTTACTGCCACCACCTGACTTTAATTCCGGGCCTCTTAGGTTACGACTCACACAGTAGAATTATAGGATCACATCATTACCTTACTGATGACATATATAATTAACCCTTTTAACATATATAACACCCTTTACGTGTTTACCTGAGCTTTCCACAGAAGAGTGAGCTCATAGAGAACAAAAAAGTAAACCTTTAATCTGACAAAAAGATTCACAGTGCTGTGTACAAAAATACGGAAATAAATAACATACAGAAACACAGATAACAAATTGCAAAACAGTCCATAAAATAAAATAGGAAAACACATAAAATCCTTACATATATTTACCGCTTATATGTAATTCTTGTGGGAGATTCGACAGGTCTACAAGTAGTTGTTGATAAATAAATCTCTCTCTGGATAGTCTAACATCCTCAATATACACCTTAAAACTAGTTGTTTCTCAGTGGGCAGACCCCTGGGTGGATTAGAGGGGTTTGGCCTGGCAGTTTATTGTCCACTCCATATTTTATTAAATTACGTTGTCCTTTGAAGACCCCCAAGTCACAGCATACGCACCAATACCTTTTACAATGCCCTATGCCCAGTTCTGGTGATGGTTATCTTAGTAGTTTTATGGCTTAGGCCTGGTGTAAGATCAAAGCCTACAATAAATGTTATATCAAAGCTTACAACAACAACTTATAACATATATCAAATGCCAACTCATGCTTTGGCATGACATATACAAATACAAAACTTTTTGTTTTTTTGTTTTATGTGCCAACTTTTATTATATTGTTTTTGTTTTATATTTTTCAAATGCATTTCTTTATTTCATTTGCATCTGATAAAGCACACCAGAATTACTACCAGATTGCGTATAGCTCCAGGATAAGCTAACATACTGCACTTCTGCCATATGCTATACTGTATATACATACATTTTTGTTTTTTCAAATATAAATTTTAATCAAAGACTCAACTGCAAACAAAGTTATTATTATTTAAAAAAAATTGAGTGTTGCAATGCTATTGTATATTTATGTGATTTTAAAAAAAGTTAGGAAAATTCACTTTGTTTTCTACAAACAATGGCATTTTTTGTCAGTGTACTCATGGGCATGTGAATCCTGTGAAACAATATTTACGAAATCAGGAAAGCTTTCCATCTCTAGCTACTAAACCTGTCAATCCCTAGAGCAAACATTTAGGAAATTGGAAAACTAGATTACCTAATTACCTCTTTAAAGGTAATGTGCAGGGCTTAGAATTTTATGTGTAAGGCCTTGAAAAACTTACTCACCACTGCAATACATAGCATACTCACAAAGAGTAAATATCTACTTGCCAGGTCAGGGCTAAATTTTAACTTGTGAAAGGCTATTATTGTAGTTATTGTAATAATGAGGGTGCTACCTGGCTATGCAGCAGTGTATTTACCGAGAGGCTAACAATGCATTTGCCTTGGGCCGCAGATTCAGGGGGGTAGCAAAAAAAGCCCCCTACACCCCTCCCCCAAACGCCGGAATATGACATTATTCCGGCATCACTAAGAGGCGTGCGTGGGAGCTGATGACTAGGATCAGATCTCCCTTGCCGCCCATCTTAACTGTGCGCCTGCATTTCTGACTGACCGCCAGACCACCTGCATTGCCCTGCCAGACCCACTGGACCCCAGGGAAGAATCCACCAAAATGTAAGCAAATAATAAAAAATGTGAGTGTGTATGTTTGTTAGTGTTTGTTAGTGAGCGTGTTAGTGTGTGTTTGTCTCTGATAGTGTGTTAGTGTGTGTCTCAGTGAGTGAGTGTGCTAGGCGTGTCTGTGTCTATTGGTGAGTGTGTGTGTCTGTTAGTGTTTCTGTCATTGAGTATGTGTGTCTGTCAAAGAGTGTGTGTATGCATGTCTGTCACTGAGAGTGTGTATCTGTCAGCGAATGTGTGTGTCTGACACTGTGTATGTGTGTGCCTGTCAGTGAGTATATGTGTGTCACAGTGTATGTGTTTGACACGGAGTGAGTGTGCTTCTGTCAGTGAGTGTATATGTGTATGTCAGTGAATGTGAGTGTGCATGTTTCAGTGATAGTGTGTGTTGGTTAAACAGTGTGTGTGTGACAATGACTGTGTGAGTGTATGTCAGTGTATGCATCAGTGAAGGCGTGTGTCTGTCAGGCAAAGAGCATGTTGGTTTTTAACAGGAAGTGAGGGGAGCCTGAATTTTGTCATGCCTAGAGCAGCATAAAACCAGAATACCCCACTGACTCCAATGCCATTTTTGGAAGAAAAAAAACGAACATTCTTAAAACCTCCTCTTCACTCTGCTTGGGATGCATTTCACATTCTAATTTGCTTAAATATTTTTAAGGATTAGCAGAATGACACCATGTCATTAACCATAGAAACAACACCAAACTGGTACAGTTCGAAGAAATACTAGATAGTCAGGAATACAAACCTGTATTCCTGACACTAGAGTAGAAAAAAACTGTTAAGGTTGCCAGCCCCCCTGTCAGATTATTAAAAGGTAATTTTACTCACCTTATTATCAGTGCACACTGGCTGCGATCATAACATTTCGCGCATCTCCTGCAAAACGCAACGCTGCACATTTTATCAATGCCTCTCTTTGAGGAGCGTTTAGCATTTCAATACAGAGTGTAGAGTCGCTGAACACACTGACCCAAGAAACACCTCTAGTGACCATCTGAGTGACTTCCACTAGAGGTGTTCCTAGGCAGTAATGTAAACACTACCTTTTCTCTGAATATGCAGTGTTTACATTAAAAAGCATGCAGGGACAAGCTATACACACCAGAACAATTACATTAAGCTGTAGTTGTTCTGCTGACTAGTTTCCCTTTAAGGATCCTGCTTCACTGTAACAAACTAGCGGTTATTGTGCTTGAAAGGTCCGTTTCACTGTACGTTGAAATCTCACAGTCATCACAATGCACACTGCCGTAACTTGTGCTGAGAAAGGTCACATTTATTTTTCCTTAAAAAAATCCCATTATTCAGTCCTCTTTCTTTGGATTGTAAAGCTTTGTGGTTTACTGTTGAATATAGAAGCAGCAGGTGGTCTGGTGTACATTTCTTCAAGCCCAAGAACCTACTGAGAATGATTCAGAATTGGCAGTTCTATATTGCAATTTAGTTTCCATCTCTTTTTACAATTCCGTTGTAAAAAGACACCTTGAACTTGGTGACCATTGGCATATAAAGGGTTTTTTAGTCTGTGGATTCAGACTTTTACAATGCTTCTGCTGCACAGGTTCCATTTATTATTATCTCTATTATATATGTATTAAATAAGGCACTAGCATGTGCATCACCCTTTTCAAATAAAAAGAAAAGCAGGTAATTATTTTTTAAAAGGATTTATTCAATATTTATCCTATAGCTTTGTCAGAAATGTAAGGTTTATGTGATAGCTTTATGCCATCAACCTTACAGAAAGTTCAGTTGGGTTGTATTCACTATGCACAAAGTTGGAAAATAATATATGTAATTCCTTGAACAATGTGTTGTGTTAAACTTGAGAACTCATCAAAACACACTGTTTTGTAAATAGCCCCTTGAGTCATTAGACTGTAGAATTCCATGTGTTGGCTGAGAAGGTTGCTCGGAACAATGACGTGTTGGTGAATGCCTTATGGGAGCTGTTGTCAGAGGGAGTCAAATATTAATTGAGCTTTTAGAATATTCCTTGACTCCTCTAAGAGCATCTGGTCCACGGGGTGAAGAGTGACTTATTTAGTTGAACTATAAATTGCATCAGCAGACTCCAACATACCTTTCCAAAGACATGTAGAAAAATACATTAATATAAAAGCTGGTAGAGACTTGATCTAAGGTGTGTCTGCTGTCATACTAACTGAGCTCCACAGCTATACAAGTGTATATCTGTGTAGACACACTCATTAGGCAATGATATCATATTGCCTCATTGTGCAGGCATTGAAGTGACAGTTCATGGAAATACATGCTTGGTGCCAACCACATGTTTGGTTTTTTCTTCATATGTCTCACGTTTTGTCCTTCTCTTGTTGCACTCCTGAAATATTTTGCTGCTGATTCTTAATTAACATATAGTTTTACATATCAGGACATAAGTCATCTTAAAATTGGGTAAATACAACCTCAGATGAACAACACATGTCATAGAGATATTACACAGTGTCATGATATATTTAGCATAAATAAAGTAGGTATGCCTTTACTGCGGCCATAGGCATTAACAGGCTAAGTAGTGGACAGGTGCTGCTAATCAAATACCCTTGATTCACTCATCATCAGCAAGTGTGACTAACTCTATAAAGCCAATGTTTTTTGTAGTTTACCGATCTGGAGCATTTAGGTGTTTAACACAATGCCAAGGGCGAAAGACATCAGGAAGAATCTTAGAGAAGCAATGCTTGCTGCCTATCAATCTGGAAAGGGTTATAAGATTATTTCCAAACCTTTTAAAGTCCATCATTCTATAGAGAGAAAGATTATTCAAAAGTGGAAAACATTTAAGACAATTGCCAATCTTCCCAGCCAATTCACACAAAGGTTAGACCCCGTGCAGTGCTCAGAGAAATTGCAGAAAACTCAAGTTACATCTCAGACTCTACATGCCTCAGCAGGGACGGACTAAGAGTGGTCTGGGACCCTGGGCAAAATTAGGACCTGGGCCCTCAGCAGACCAGTATATATGCCGGTGTAGATGTACTATACATTTGATTGTATGTACATGTAAAGGGAATGTATGCTTCTGTGTGTATACTCTCTGTGGATACAGAGTATATTTTAATATATGTTTTTGTTTTTTAAACTGGGTAGTATTTTTTGATATGTGTTTGTGTAGGATTGCAGTATGCATACGTGGGTATTTGTGACTTGTGTCAATGTGTTTTATAGGGTATGCAGGCCTCCAAATGTTGTGTCTTAAATTACAAACCAGGTGTTGAACATTAGTGTCAGGAATACAAAGTGTTTATAGACCCCCCTAAAATGGTGATTTACTCACCCTTTTATCAGCGCCAACCAAACTCATGGCTGCCAAGCCCCTGCTCCACCTCCTAGGCGGAGACCATAATTTTAGATGATCTCAGCCAATCCAATGCCTTACCATAGGACTGTAAGCTCGTTTGAGCAAGGCCCTCTTCAACCTTTCGTTCCTGTAAGTTTTCTTGTCCTATTTATAGTTAAATCCTCCCTCTCATAATATTGTAAAGCACTACGTAATCTGTTGGCGCTTTATAAATGGCGATGATAATAATTATTGTAAGGCTATTGTGCATGCACGACAAAACCCTACACTGCGCCAATCAGCATCTCCTCATAGAGATTTATTGAATCAGTGCTTCTTTATGACGTGTTCAGAGTCTCCATACAGAGCGTGGAGATGCTGAATGAAGGTGCTGCACATTTTGCAGTAAGTGCACTATGTAGTAAGTGCAGGAGGTGTAGGGGTTGCAGAGGGTGCCTGGGGTTAAAGGCTGTTGTGGTAGGGACTGTAGTGGGTGCCTGGGGTGCAGGGACTGTAGATGTTGCTGGGGGGACAGGGGCTTTAGAGAGAGCAGGGAGGTAGGTGCTGCAGAGGTAGCAAGGGGTTAGGGGCTGTAGGGTGCAGGGGAGCAGAAGGTACAGAGGGTGCTTGGTGATAATAGCATTTATAGTACGTGTAAGGGTTTGGGTGGTATAAGGGCTGTAGGGGGGTAATAATATAATTTAGCATATTTTCAATAAAAAACAATTTTTTATTAAAAATAATATGTATCTTCTCCCTGAGTCTTACCTCTCTGGTGGTCCACAAATCCTCTCCTGGAAGGTCCCTTACTGCGCCAGAGCACAGGATCTTGACATGCTGCCTGTAACTCTGCTCAGGGCAGCTCCGCGAACAGCTCACTCTGCATTGTGACTGATGATGTCACTTCCTGCAGCACGGAGCTGCCCTGAGCAGTCTTACAGGCTGCCTGCATGCTCAGTGTGACTGTGTTCCTCTTCTATCAGAGGCCCTGCTCCTGGAGCCTCTGCCGAATCACGCTGCAATAGGTACACTGAGGTGCACCATAGTGGGGTCTTTGGGAAGGCTCCTTAGCTGTCCCTCAGCGTTCCCAGCTAGGGGGTTTAAATTTTTAGCAGCTGGGGCCCGTGGAAGGCTGTGCGGGCCCCTTACTGAGTGCAGGCTGGCTGGGGAAATTTTTTAACTCCCTAGCTCAGCCATTACTGCAATGCAGCCGGGACAGGCCCCCCAAAGCCTCGGGCCCTGAGTCCATGACCTATTTACCCGAGTGCTCAGTCCGCCCCTGGGCCTCAGAATGTTATGGTCCATGATAGCACAACTAGACTGAACAAGTATGGTTTGTTTGGAAGGGTTGCTAGGAGAAAGCCTCTTTGCTCTAAAAAGAACAGGGCTGCACGACTTAGCTTTGCAAAGTTGCAACTGAACGGACCACAAGACTTCTTGAACAATGTCCTTTGGACAGACGAGACCAAAGTGGAGGTGTTATAATGGACAGCACCCCTTTGGCAAATACCAAACACAGCATATCAGCACAAACACCTCATACCAACTGTCAAGCAATGATTTGAGTTTGTTTTGCAGCCACAGGACATGAGTCGCCCATGAACACCTCTGTATACCAAGGTATTCTAGAGTCAAATGTGAGACCATCTGTCCCACAGCTAATGCTTGGCCAAAATTGGGTCATGCAACAGGCCAATGATCTTAAACACACTAGCATATCGACAACAGAATAGATGAAAAAGAAAAGAATCAAGGTGTTGTAATGGCCCAGTCAAAGTCCAGACCTCAACCCGATAAAAATGCTGTAGCGAGACCTTAATAGAGATGTGCATAAACAAATGCCAGCAAACATCAATGCACTGAAGCAACGTTGTGAAAAAGAGTGGCCCAAAATTCCTCCATCACGATGTGAGAGACTGATAAAGTCATACAAAAAAATGATTACTTCAAGTTACGTAAAACCATAGAATTCCAAAAAGCATTTGATGGAAGCATTTTATCTCATGCTTTCCTATGAACAGCATTTGATGACATTCCACGTTCTTATGGATGTCTGATGTCACATCATCATGTGAAACTCTCATTGCAGGAGAAGCACACTGGTGGCTGTCGGACCACTATTAGAGGTGTATTTAAGCCTACAATGTAAGCATAGCTGTTTCTACAAACCAGCAATGTTTTATGCTGCTGGGTTAACCCCTTCAGGACGGAGCCAATAGTGCACGTTCTGATCAAAACAAAACGTAAACAAAAACTGGAATTTGCGCTATATGTCTGTTCACCCGTAGTTCCCCTCTTTCAAATTATATGCACCCACACTTATTATATATCATTTTGTTCAGGAGAAACAGGGCTTTAATCTATCATTAACTATTCATATATGGAACATAATTTATTATGAATAAAATAAAAAAAAATGTGATAAAATTAGATTTTTTTTAAAAATTTGCATTTCCGTCTGACATTTTAACTGTGAATGTCATAACACAGATTTGTAATCAGCAATGTCTCACGAGTACAACAGTACCGCCCATTAACAGGTTTTATGTTGTTTTGGAAAGTTACAGGGTCAAATATAGAACATTCCATTTTCAAATTGAAATTTTCCAGATTAGTAATGTTACCTTTGAGACGGTGTGGTAGCCCAGGAATGAGCATTACCCCCATAATGGCATAGCATTTGAAAAAGTAGACAAGCCAAGGTATTGAAAGTGGGGTATGTTTAGTCTTTTTTAGTAGCCACTTAGTCACAAACACTGGCCAAAGTTAGCGTTCATATTTGTTTTTGTGTGAAAAAAGCAAAAAAACTAATATTTGGCCAGTGTTTGTGACTAAGTGGCTACTAAGAAAGACTGGACATACCCCACTTGCAATACCTCGGGTTGTCTACTTTTGCAAATGGTATGCCATCATGGGGGTAATTCTCATTCCTGGGCTACCATACGCTCTCAAAGGCAACATAACCAATCTGGCAAATTTCAATGTGAAAAAAATGAAATGCAAGCCTTATATGTGACTCTCTAACTTTCCAAAACACCATAAAACCTGTACATGGGGGGTACTGTTATTCTCGGGAGACTTCACTAAACACAAATATTAGTGTTTTAAAACAGTAAAACATATTACAACAATAATATAGACCATAAAAGTGCCGTTCGCTTGTAAAAAATGTGAAAAACGTCACTTTTACTTAAAATATCATCGTTGTAATACAATTTACCAGTTTGAAACACTAATATTTGAGTTCAGCGAAGTCTCCCGAGTAAAACGGTACCCCCTATGTACAGGTTTTTTGGTGTCTTGGAGAGTTACAGGGTCAAATATAGTGCTTGTGAATTAAATTCTCTGCACTTTCTCCCTGTGTTGTCAGGCATGTCAATCAAATTTTAATTAATCAAATCACATAATTATGTTAAAAGATTACTTAACCCCTTAAGGACCAAACTTCTGGAATAAAAGGGAATCATGACGTGTCAGGCACGTCATGTGTCCTTAAGGGGTTAAATATACATGTAGAATTTTAATATATATGCATTTATAGGTATTTAAATTCTACGCGTATACTAATGTAATCTTTTATGTAATTATATGTATTTATCTATATATATATATATATATATATATATATATATATATATATATATTTGCGGTTATTTGTATTTTATATATAGATAGATATATATAGAATGTCATTCTAAGTGTATTTTGTTACCGATATATATATATATTAATAACAAAATACAGTTAGAATGAAATTACATATGCATATATAATTTATATTACATTTTGTTTCAATATTTTATTTATTTATTTTATTTTATTTATTATTTTAATTATACATATTTATATATAATATATATATGTACATCTATTATATATATAATATATATACATATACCGTATATGTAACGTCATTCTAAGTGTATTTTAATATTAATATATGTACTTATATTAATATTAAAATACACTTTGTATGACGTTACATATATATAATATGTATATATAATATATATATATATATATATATATATATATATATATATATATATAAATATATTTATTTTATTTTTACACATGTCTAATTTATTTTTTTTACACCTCCTACCAGCAGGGGGACTGTCTGATATTTCAGACAGTCCCCCTGCTGGCAGATCCACAGCCAGCTATAGGGGGCCATGTGATCGCTCTTTGAGAGCGATCACATGGCCCCCGAGGCCTCATTTGCCGGAAGGGGGCTGCCTGGGCTCTCAGGCAGCCCCCCCAGAAGAGGATCGCGGCGGAGGTAAGTACACCTCTCTTCTTGGGGGCTTAAGCCGTTACGGCGTACCATGCCGTCGCAACGGCTTTAAAGCCCATTTAATGCGTGACGGCATGGTACGCCATAACGGCGTTAAGGGGTTAAATCTACAGGGCCTCTGCCATGACCACTTAATTGAGATGAAATGGTCTGGGTGCCTTTAATGGTTCTTTAAGTTCTGGCATAAAAGACGGCCAAGATTACAATTAAGGATTTGCAGTTACCTGGAGATATAAATGAGTTTGCTAGTTTCCATTAGCACGCAGTTTTCTGAGTTTTGATGCAAAACTGGGGAAAAATTACTAATATACTCCAGACCTGTTATTAAATATGTGTCTCATTACTGATGTTTACTGGACATCATACTGCAGCAAGAACAAAAACAAACAAAAGCAAAATGTTGGAAATTTGCCAGGAGATCACAGCTTCACACATTATTGTATTATGTAGCTTTAATTTTTAAAATTACTACTTTGAAACAATACATGCATTCCATTACTTAGCCTGGTAATATTTTTCTTTCCACAAACTATTGAAACTATTTCAAGATGGAACAACCAAGCTTCAAATTGTTGTATGTGGCACGTTGTGACTATGACACTTTTAGAGTATTGCAAATGGCAACCTGACACTCAAAATCACTCCCTTCTGTTTTAGTATGTCCACTATGGCTAAAACAGGGACCCAGTAGTAAACCAGCTTCATTCAACTGCCCACAATAAATACTTTACTGTAGTTGGAGACCATTGGACACTGCAAAATGTTTAATGAAGGTGTCACTTTGAATGTGTTTAAATTGTATTTGATTGAAGTGTGTCACTGAGCTAAAACAATGTTTGTTTTCTAAGAACCACTGAGGTCACATCTCTTTTATGGCAGCATCTCAGCCAGAAACCCAAATGTCATCCCTATTCTTTTATTGCATTTGCTAGCTACAGATAGTGGCCAAGTAATTGAGGCCCTTTGTACTTGGATTCTCTGGGGACTGTTATGGACCTTTCAATAAAACCATAAGTCGCGGTGAACTGCAAACCAAATTTGCTGAATTCAGGCCAAAGTAGTTATAATAATAGTATCAAACTATTCAGCCAAGTAAGTTAGCTTTCATCAGTTCACTTAAGTCATAGAAGGTCCAGAAGTTATTACTCCTATCAACGGTACTCATTTCACAGTGATGAAAGGCTAAGATGACCTAGTCGGTAGCTGAGCCTGTGATTCAGCAGCTGGTGCGAAATATGTAGCTAGAGATGTTTTTCACTTCCACTGTAATCGCTTTAGATTTGATTTTCAGTTCACCCCTGGTATGATTGTCCCCACAGCATTTGTTTTTTCTTTTCGTATTTGCTTTCCTGTACTCCTTAACCCTGGTACACTGATTGAAATCTGGTTTAGTATAGTGTACAGTATGTATAAATCGTAAGATTCATCTTGATTACTTTTATTCAGTAACATAGGAATTGTCAAGAAATTAAAAGGAAAAAGTTATAGGCCAAAAGAGCCAATGTGGAAGAACAGCATTTTCTCTACTTGGCTACTTTTACCTAAAATTTGAATGCATCATGATTACTGTTTTTTTTTTTTTTTTAAATAGTCCTCAATCATTCTGTAATATCAGGAGAGACACATGGATTATGGTCCTGTAAAGCATTTTATGGGCACTGGACACACTGAAGGTGTTTTCTGGCAATATAAATTAGCCGTTAAGTTGATGATTCATACATCCTGTGTGTGGACTGTAACTTGTAATTGTGGACATGACCTTGTTCCCATGAATTACAAAATTGCATTCACAAACATGCTGTCCTCTTATCTTAAGTGTCAGAATAACAGAGATTATGCATTATATACACTTACGTAGTCACATCTCTTAATACGCAACACCTGGGTATTTTAGAAATCAACCGATTTCTGACAAAATAAGCTAATATTTGAGAAAAAAATTCCCCCCCTCCCCCCCGGCGTATAAACGCAATATAAGATATTTTAAAATCTCTGTAGAAGAAAGCACAATAAGCCTTTCAGTCGATTGTATGCAATGTAAAATAATAACAAAATGCAGTAAAATACAATTTCATCCACAGTACATTCTGACAGGAGAGAAATATGCAAGAAACATATGTACAGTGTGATGCATTCCTTATTTCATATTTACCTTCAAAAACAGGAATTTTATATGCTTTGGAACTGTATACAGAGGTGAAGGTGATCACTTTTTGTATAAATAACCTCTGTAGTAAATATGATTATTTTCATACCCTTTCCATTGGGGTAACAGGTTGTTTACTGACCCTGACCTATAGCATTTATAAGCAAGGTCTTCTGTTTTCATTGTCTGTGAATTATATGTGGGAATATGTTCACTTGTAATGTTCTCCATTAGTTCCCTCTTTCTACAACGTGTGTTTAGACTTGAGACAACAATGTAGGCATAAATGTTCCTGTAACATTTTGTATTTGTCTCATTTATTGTTAAACTTCCCTCTTTCATAATACTGTAACGCGCTGTGGAAATAGTTGGCGCTATATAAATACCAATAATAATAATAATATTAATAACTAAAGATTCCGATTGTTAATGCTCTGGCTAGAGCACCAGATTTTGCCCCATTATTTAGCTGACTGTTCCTCATATGTTTTACACCTGGCTGGATAAAGATTGTTGGAATATGATCCCTCTTGCGCTCTGCATTAGAGTGTATGGAGCATCCATCTAGAATTGTGTTAGTTTGGAGACAAAGCATCCTTATGGTATGTTTACAGTGCTTGGGTTGCGAAGAAGCAAGGAACAGTATAACAAATAGATTTACAGTGGGACCTCGGTTTACGAATGTAATGCGTTCTCCAGGACATTTCATATTGAGAAAAATTTATAAACCAAAATGCGGTTTCCCATAGGAATGCATTGGAAACAAATTAATCCGTTCTGGAGGTCAGAAAAAAGTCAAAATGAGCTGGCATGGAAACCAACCCACAATGCGGAACACACAATAAAAGGCATGCAAACGACGAAGCTCAGCTCCCTACCTTTCCACTGCTTGAGAAGTGCACCAAAAAGTCCCCAAACAACTGCAAACAATTTCCAGAATGGCTCCAAAACTCGATGCAAAAGCCGCTCCAACACCTCCACACTCGGCGCCACGTGCTACCCACAGGCTCCAGCATGCAGGGGTCGGTGCTATAAACCTCCCAGGTGCAATGCATCCTGGGGAAACTTGCTTTGTATTGTGAAAACATTTTTGTAAACCGAGGCATTATTTTCAATGGATTTTTATTTGTAATCCAAGGTCCCACTGTATATGTGTTTGGGACCAGGTCTAGTTTGCTGATGACAAAGCAGTATGAGGAATGCTCTATTAGACAGGGGATAAAGTTAATTCCAGGAAGTAATATTTCACACTGGGAGTTGGAAGCACTCAAAACCGCTTAGCAGAATCAATTGTTACGGCAGTGATTGAATTTGAATTACGGCTGAATACATTTTTAAATAAAACCACAGTAAATTAATGTATGTTTCATGGCAAATTGAATTCAGGAAAGAAATCGGAAGCTACATCTTTCTTTGTACATTTATAAGTATGTTTAGGTTTAAAAACAAAAACAAACCATAATGAACATCTCTAAATGAATACAGATAAACTGAAAAATATTGGGTTCTTGGCAGTCATGTTTGCCCTTTTCTGTCCCAAAGGGGTTAATGATCTTCAGGTTTGCTGCCAAACCTAGTGATGGAGTGACTGTGCATGCAAATCATCCAAAATACTGCTGAAGGAGAATAACTGCTGTGTCCATTATTCCACTGCATGCATTTAATTCATTATTGTGCAAATATTAAACCTCTCAATTTAATTTTTTATTTTTTTTTATTTTTTTAGATTTGTTTTTCCAGATCATTAGACTAAGAAAACCGTTGTTGTGTACAAGTGATCCATACCTACCAACTGTACCAATTTAGAAGGGGCTGTTCCTATTTTGTGCCCAAAACCCTCTGTCCCTCACTTCATGTTGTTGGTGTGTCAGACTGTATATAACAGAGCTCCACAGTAGTAATACTCACAGTAATGTGTCTTTAAATTACAATAAATGTGTTTAGAAAGCTGTGTGTGCAGCCTGCAAGTAAAACATTAAAAACTTGGGTAAAATTAATATAACTAGCCTGGAAACCATCTCCAGCTGGCTAATTGACACGAACCAGCAGTCAAGTTATATACACACTATTAAAAAAAAAATTTCTGAACTGGGAGGGTTTTACAATAAAACACTGCAGAAATAGAATTCTGGCACTATAGCTACTTCAGCAAGCAGACATGGTGATAATGCTTAGAGTAACCCCATTGGGTAACTTCTTCTTTATTGATCTGTGCTTTGAATTTACCTTTGTGTATCACATTATGATGCACACGAGGAGAGCATAGGATTTGTTTCAAATGCTTTCTATCATGACTTGAGTCCTGTCTATCATGTGCTTCTACAGGTAGATGGCAGATTATGAATTTTAATTGCTGTTGTATGCTGCCTGTGTTTATATCGAATTTTCATCCTATCCCATGTAATACTTATAAATTAATTCTACTTAGCAATGTAAATGATTAGCTGAATTATTTTTGTGTGGGAGAGAGTTGCTATAGTGTGGGTAGGGATGAGCAGGGACTATACTGTTCTTTTAGTGTCAGTTTTCTCATCGTTAACTTTTTAAATCAGCTTTTTTTTCCTGTATACAAAGTCAAGATTTCACAATCCATCTCAAGTGGTCTAATAATTATTAGTTGGTTGCCTGGGAATTTTTAATGTTCCTATTTTTATTTAAGTTATTACCTCTAGGTATTGACATTTCAAACCCACAATTTTTATTTTTATTTTTACTTGGTTTGACCATCTTTGCGTCATGGCACACAACAAACTTTGATTTATGTAAACCTCAATATCTCTGCTCAGGATGATCATAGTTACTCGGAACAAAAACTGACGCGTTAAAAGGTACATGAACGTTTTTCATATTCTTGCTCCTTAGACTTAGAACATGAAATCGGTGCTAGTTCCACTTTTAAGGTCAATTTATAATGGGAAAGGTGCGAGTCTCCGTAAAATAATAATTAGGAGATACTTGGGTATAGCATGCAAGCCGACCATATTTTGAGTGTTCTTTCATTACTCATTGAGACTTTTAGTTATTACTGATTGTACATATGTCTCTGCCCTTTAATTATCATAACTCAACCTTTCACGAAAAATGTCAAAAATTCCAAGTACTCCTTATCCTTTTACATTTCTTTTTTATCTTACTGTATTGCTTGTCCTGCTTTTTAGGCATACCGCAATTTTTAC
This sequence comes from Pelobates fuscus, assembly GCF_036172605.1. Classification (NCBI taxonomy): domain Eukaryota; kingdom Metazoa; phylum Chordata; class Amphibia; order Anura; family Pelobatidae; genus Pelobates; species Pelobates fuscus. Next base: position 375,865,519 of record NC_086317.1, on the reverse strand, counting down.
TTTTTGGAATTATGTTCTTTTGCCTGGTTTTATACACCTACACGAATGAAAGACCACACTTTGAAAAAGGAATCCATTTTTAAAAACCCTATCCAAAAAGTACCCTTCTGTGTAAACTGTGAAAGCATGTTCTGATAAAGGAAATATTTTCTCTTTACCCTACAGATTAATAATCATATGGAAACTAAACTCACATGGACATTTTCCCCAGGCATTGCACTCATAATGCCCCCGATAGGTTTATTAATACTCACAAGCAACAAACAGAAAAACAATTCACTCACAGACAGTGTTTATATCTGTATCTACTGTACGCAATCCTCATTTCAAGATTACAGGAAACAGAACCAAGAATACCATGATGATTTATCGTGTTCAATAGAATTAGATGCACAAGTCACAGAAAGGGAGTTATAACCAGCTACATTTACTAATCAATGTTCCTATTTATGTGAACCACGTAAAGCTTATTGCCATCTCATCTGTGAGCTTCATTTTACTCTTGGTGTTTTTATATTTTCAGTACTTATATGATAAGTGCACCATATACGCCATATACTTTTATACCACAGGTACTGGTTCTAATGGCAGTGGTCCACCAGCGATGTTTTTTTCCAGTACAGCCTTCTTTTGAGGCCTTGTTAGTATCTGATCTCTAACTGCAATAAGTGCTTGTCCTTGTTCCAGTTGTAGAACTGGTATGTTCCAACAACACCTTTCCTTGTGTGTATGCAAGACGTTTAACCCCTTAAGGACACATGACATGTGTGACATGTCATGATTCCCTTTTATTCCAGAAGTTTGGTCCTTAAGGGGTTAAAGAAACAGTGGTGCCAAGCTTCATGACAAGGTCCGCTGCCAAGCCTTGCTTTCATACATATTGTGTTTACTATATGGCTGGGACTGTATCTTGACCAATCCTCTACTAGGTTCGGAAATGTAATCACATGACCAATATAACATTTGTTGTGACTCTTGCACTGTGTAAGAAAATTAGTTATGTTGGGTGTTTATCCTCTGGTCTGCTTCAATATTTCAGTTATATGGGACATACACGTGTATAGCTACAGAGCACTTTCTACACCTTGGGGATTCTATAAGGGTGATCTTAGCCTTTATAAAAACAAATTAGATTCTATAAAAAAAAACTGTAAATGTACTCTCTTCCTTGGAAGCAAATCAAACATGATAGTAAATAACAGAAGAATTAGGAAATACTGGATTGCAGCTTTATCATAGACAGACTGCATACCAAAATTCTAAAATTCATGGATGCATCTGTAGATAGATAAATATTTTTTTTATCTACAAGTTTAATTTGGGTATATATTTTATCTTCTTAATTAACTCCAGTTAGTTTAGGTGACAGGATTCCTTTTAGACCAGAAACAATATTCACTATCATTGGGATTTATAACAAAATAGCACGTTTTAAACACCATGATGGATTTTCCATATTGCAGTAAGTACAATCCATATGAGAATTATTATTAAGAATAGCAACTCATAAAAAATGGCTTTAATATTCATTATAAGTATTCAGTTTATTATCTCTTCCAGTATGTTTGTCTTTTGAGCCTATGCAATGGTTGCATCTGAATTATTCAGAACTGTCGACATAATCACATTAAAGTGATTTTGTTTTACACAGATCGCTTTATTCCAATATTAGATTGATGGAGACTGTCTTATTTATTTTACTTTCTGCTTGTGATGTGTCACAGTATTAAAGACTATTTTATGTTTCCCAAGTTGTTAATATTAACTATAGAAAACAAAATATTCATATCACATATTAATATTCCCTGAAAAACTCTTCAAAAAACATATGTTTTCTTCCATCCTAGAAGATAGTGTGCTATGTAAGTATTTGCCTTCCTCTCTCCTCCCCCAACTTTTCTACACTTTGTAGTTTTTGTACTTGAAATTAAAATGGGTGTTACAAGGTTGGTTTGTTTTTACCATGTTTTATCCATTCCTAACATTTTGAATTTGCACAATTATTTTATGGTTTAGCCCAGCGGTTCCCAAACTGTGTGGTTACCGAGACGGGCACACAGGGGCGCCGCAAAATGTTTTATTATCATAGCACCGGGAACCGTACCTCGTTCTCCCTTGCCGGCTCTGCAGCTCCGCCGGGTTCTCCATTTGCAAGCTCGAAGCATTACCATGGCAACGCTCCGAATCTCGCAGGGTGAACTCTAGACTCAGGAGCTGCTAGAGTTCACTCTCACCACATGGAACACCAGGGCTTAGTACTGTCCCCCCTCCCAGGCAAAGGTAAGAAGGGAAAAAATGAATATTAGTAATAGTAATAGTAAAAAATTATATTTATCTGCCCTCCTACACCTATAGACCTACAGTAACTTCCCCGTACATACACACACGCACTTACTGCCCCCCCATACAAACAGTGTCTCACACACACTGTCCCCGTCACACAAACTGCCCCACACAGTTTCCCCCCCACACTCACACTACATCCGTCACAAACACTGCACCCCTGTACACCCCCGTACACACACTGTACCCCCCACACACACACACACTGTACCCCACACACACACACTGAACCCTTCACACACACACTTTACCCCACACACTACTGCCCCTTTTCCATACTACAGCCCCTATCCCTGCAGATCTCAGGTAAGTTGTCAGTTGTAAGTTGTAAGTTGTTGACTGTTCTTTGACAGTTTGACTACTTACTTTGGAAGGGCACCACGGCACTTCTGGCACCATGACTACTACAGAGTGCTGTAGTGGTTATTGTGCTTAGATTGTTTATTTAAATAATCTATCAGTGCCCCTCCCGAGATTAGGTTCTGGATCCGCCCCTTACCAGGAAACATTTCTGCTGAACAGGGGCCCAGGCCTTGGAAAAATATTCAAATATTAGCGGCACATTGAACCTAAAAGTTTGGGAACCACTGGTTTAGCCTACAAATGTTTTGTGTCCAAGTCGTAAGTATTCACAGCTAATCAATACTTTAAAATCAAAATTCACCGTCTGTCCCCCTGGCAATCCCATTTCCTATGGGAAAGCAATATGATTGGCTCAGGACCTCACTTCTGATGATGTCAACAAAGGAGACAGATCAGGGGCAGAGGCAACACCAAAGGTAAGATTTTACTATATTTAGGGGTGCAAGGTTGGGCCATGGGGCAAGATAGTGATTTTAACACTTTAGGTTCAGGAATACATATTTTTGTTCCTGACCCTCTAGTGTTCTTTTAGGTTTTCTGTTCCTTGTCTACCACTACGTTGTCAGGTTGGTTGACCTGTACTTGCTTGTCTATTTGCAACTGAAAGTCACACAGGAACTTAGCCCTGTCTTTCACAACATTTTGTAATATCTCCCATCTAAACTTAGGCAGGTCCAGCCTATAGTCTGTGCAGATGTTTTGGTACACAATCCCAGCACCTTGGTTGTGTCTCTCAGTGTATGCTGTTCCTGCTAACTTCTTGCATCCGGCTACAATGTGCTGGTTTGTCTCAGAGGCCTCTTTGCACATTCTGCACCCTGGGTCCTGTCTGTTTTGGTAGATCACAGCCTATATTGATCTGGTGCTGAGTGCCTGTTCCTGAGGATTAGTGCCTCATTGCTGCTTTTCAGCTTGTTACAAAATATTTGAACATTGTCAAGAGGAAGCTAGTGTCAAAACTGGAATTAGATGGACAACTGGAATATGTGTGAGTGAATATATACCATATATACTTCAGTATAAGTCGAGTTTTTCAGCACATTTTTTGTGCTGAAAAACCCCAACTCGACTTATACTCGAGTCACTGTCTGTATTATGGCAATTGACATTGCCATAATACAGACTGGGGGCTGGCAGAGAGCGCTTACCTCTCCTGCAGCTCCTGTCAGCTCCCTTCTCTTCCGTGCCGGTCCGGTCAGCTCCTCTGTCAGCTCCCAGTGTTACACTGGGACTTGCAGAAGGAGCTGACCGGACCGGCACGGAGGAGAAGGGAGCTGACAGTAGCTGCAGGAGAGGTAAGCTCTCTCTGCCAGCCCCCCTCCACTGAACTGCCAATGCCACTGGACCACCAAGTAGTGAGAGCCCCCCTCCCTGCCATGTATCAAGCAGGGAGGGGGACGAAAAAATAAATAAATAAATAAAATGATAATATTAAAAATAATAATATAATATAAAAAATTTTTTTATATTAAAATAATAATTAAAAAAAAAATAATAAAAATGCCCACCCCCCACCAAGGCTCTGCAACACAAACACACACTACATCACACTCACACTGCATCACACACACACTGCATTCATACACACACACTGCATTCATACAAACACTGCATTCATATACTCATACACACACTGCATTCATTATATACACACACTGCATTCATTATATACACACACTGTAAATACATAGTCAATTAATATAATTTTTTTAGGATCTAATTTTATTTAGAAATTTACCAGTAGCTGCTGCATTTCCCACCCTAGTCTTATACGCGAGTCAATAAGTTTTCCCAGTTTTTTGGGGTAAAATTAGGGGCCTCGGCTTATATTCGGGTCGGCTTATACTCAAGTATATACGGTGTGTATGTGTATGTATATAAATATATATATATATATATATATATAGTGACAAACCTACTTTCCTGTGTGTGTTTGTCCAGGATCTTTTGGCAACTGCACAGCCTCTAGGGTAAGAAAACCAGGTCAAGACAAAGTCCAGTTTCACAAAGGCCTTTGGCCTGTTTATTTTCTGTTGTTAAGACGTAACAGGATACAATAAACAGCAAACCTTCTTTCTCCACAAAGCACTTACCTCCCTTCACCCTGCTTTAACTGCAGTTATATAGCTGCTCACAGCCCCTACAGGTGAGGCTAATGACCTCGTTAGGCAGTGAGCCAGAACTCCTTAGAAAACCTGGGCTGGACTCATGCACAACCACTCTGACAGTGGGTGGAGAATCGTCCCACCCTGCTCTTCCGAATACTCCACCCCAGGGACCCAAAAAACAACAGAGAAAAAAAAAACTACATTTAACCCCTTAAGACCGGAGGGCGTACAATTACGTCCTTTTAAAAGCGGCTCTAAACGCCGCAGGGCGTAATTGTACGCCCTCCGTTTTTTTGTTACTTACCCGGTCGCCGGCGATCCCACTCCGGCGATCGCGGTTGGGGGGGACTCCCAGGGAGCCCCCCTGCGGCACCTCCGTCCTCTTCAGCCCCCCCGGACATGTGAGAGTGAGGTCCTTGCGAGGACCTCACAATCACATGGCCGGGATAGCTGGCTTCTGTATTGCCAGCAGGGGGACTAACTGTAATGACAGTTGGTCCCCCTGCTGGCTGGAAATAAAATTAAAATAAATTAAATAAGTGTAAAAAATAAAAATATATATATATATATACTTAGATCATATATATATATTTTTTATATATATATGATCTAAGTATATATATATATATATATATATATATATATACACATATACACACACATACACTGTCTAGGTGTATTTTAATATTAATATATATATATATAATTATATATATATATATGTATTAATATCAAATTACACGTAGACTGATACTGATTAAATATATATATTATTGTTATATATATATTTATATATAAAATAAAAAATAAAATAAAAACATAATTAAAAATAAAATATTAAAAATGTGTTTTATTTCGTTCTAACTGTATTGTGATATTAATATATATATATATATATATATTTATATCAAAATACACGTAGAACGAAATAATATATATCTATATACATAAATATATACGTATATATCATATATATACCTATATATAAATAAAAATATTTAAAAATCATTATATATATATATATATATACATATATTAATTCTACACATATATTTATGTAATATTTTTACATAATAAGGTATCCTAATTAATTACAATTAGCGGGACCTGCCTGACAACCCATGCCAAAAGTATAGGGGATTTAATTTGTTAGCACTATATTTAACCCTATAACTTTCCAAGACACCATAAAACCTGTACATGGGGGGTACTGTTTTACTCGGGAGACTTCGCTGAACACAAATATTAGTGTTTCAAAACAGTAAAATGTTTGAGAACGATGATATCGCCAGTAAAAGTGACGTTGCATTTTTCACGCACAAACAGCACTTACACGGACGATATTATTGCTGCAATACTTTTTACTGTTTTGAAACACAAATATTTGTGTTCAGCGAAGTCTCCCGAGTACAACAGTACCCCTCATGTACAGGTGTTATGGTGTTTTCAAAAATTACAGCGTCAAATATAAGGCTTGTTTCATTTTTTTCACATTAAAATTCTCCAGATTGCTTACGTTGCCTTTATGACCCTATGGTAGCCCAAGAATGAAAATTACCCCTATGATGGCATACTATTTGCAATAGTAGACAACCCAAGGTATTGCAAATGGGGTATGTCCAGTCTTTTTTAGTAGCCACTTAGTCACAAACACTGGCCAAAATTGGCGTTTTTTGCATTTTTCACACACAAACAAATACTAACGCTAACTTTGGCCAGTGTTTGTGACCAAATGGCTACTAAAATAGACTGGACATACCCCATTTGCAATACCTTGGGTTGTCTACTATTGCAAATGGTATGCCATTATGGGTGTAAATTTATTTCCTGGGCTACTATACAGTCTCAAAGGAAACATAACCAATCTGGCGAATTTCAATTTCAACTGTAACACTCTATATTTGCCCCTGTAACTTCCCAAAACACCATAAAACCTGTACATAGGGGGTACTGTTTTACACGTGAGACTTTGCTGAATACAAATATGTGTATTATACAAATATGCAGTAAAAGCAAACAGTATTAGGACATTGACAGTTAAAATGTCATGTAGAACTAAAAAAAATCTTTTCTCCCATTTTTTAAAATATTTTTTTCATATTAAATATTTGATATTAAATGGAGGCCCTGTTTCCCCTGAATAAAATGATATATAATAAGGGGGGGTGCATATAATATGAAAGAGGTGAATTACGGTTGGACAGACATATAGCGCAAATGCCAGGTTTTGTTTACATTTTGTTTCATTCACAACGTGTACATTTGGCTCCATCCTTAAGGGGTTAAACTTAACTTTCCCTGGGGCTGCATGTGCTTACCCACATGTCAGGATAGTGGCTGTGCAAAAGTCTGGGTGCCAGATATACACCACTGACCACCATCCCCAACACTCTGTCACAATATATATATATATATATATATATATATATATATATATAAAATCAATAAACTATGCTGTAGCATTTTGTGCGTTGTGGAACCTCTTGGGTTTTTAAGTACCAAGGAAATATTTAATATTCTGCTGTGTCTGAATGAGTAAAAATAGAATACGTTTTTATCACCAGTAGTGAGGAAAGGAAATGCAGCACATAGGTAGCTGACAGAAACCGGCAGCAGCTTTATTTTGATGCTTTGATAAGATGAAAGTTTATCAAACTCGGGGTCTGGCACTTCAAAAGCTAAGAGCTAATTTAGATCAGAATAGGTTACTCTATAAAATCCTCAGAATGAGCATCCGTCAATGGGAAGCTGTGCAAGCAGAATAGTTTGTAGGATATGGCATAGTTATTAGTATAATATACATACTGAAAGCACTGCATGCAATGTACCATATTTAACGAGTCTTCTTATAATAAAAAAGTAACATTAAAATAAACTTCTAACAGAATGAGGTTTAAATGACATGCACCTTTTTGAAGTAGCATGACGTTTCGTCCCAGACTGCCTTTTTTTAACAAAACACTCTAAGCACTTTAACCTCTACATAGTGGTAGCGGTTATGATAACAGGTTATTCTGGTTCTGTGTGAAAAGTTTGTCGTTTGACACAAACATGGAATCTCCAATGTGACTCCAGCTGGAGAATGCCAAAACAATAATATAGTCTCAACCTTTAAAATAAGAAAAAACATGAACATCGTTATATTTCATAGCAAAAATGGCACATCCAAGTCGCACACCTCCCAACATTTGAAATGGACAAAGAGGGACACTGTAATTTTAGGGCTGTAATTTGGGTGTGGCCAGTGACAGGGCTGTTGTGAGAAATGTTCTAATAACAGTGAGGCTTGTGTATGCATATCATTTATTTTTTGGTGTTCGTCTGGCATCCGATCAACTGGATACATTGGATATTTTTAAGAGGCGGAACCTCAAGCCACTGCCTCCCCTGCACAGTGTGCATGTAATATTTTAAAATCATGTATGAGCCATCCAGCTCCTTTTGGTTTGTATTCACAGACATAGAGTATCCTAGGCTCCAATAGCCTGACCACTCACTCCGGGGGGACTCTCTGGTTTCGGCAAACTGCTAAGATGGTTTGACATGGAACATGGGAACAGCAGGAGTAACCTGCTGGGACCGTAACACTGAGCATACCATACCTTGTTTGTCTGGATAAGAAAAAAATACAAAGTATGTTACTGTATATACTCGTGTATAAGTCGATCTCATGTATAAGTCGAGGGCAGTTTTGTGACCAACAATTGTGAAATATGCTATGCCTCGTGGATAAGTCGAGGGTAAAACTTGGGGCTATGAAATTGTGATTTTTAGAACTATATACACACTCATACAAACACACTCTGCATTATACACACACACACTCATACAAACAATCTACATTCTACACACACACTCTGCATTATATACGCACACACGGTGTGTATATAATGCAGTGTGTGTGTGTTTGTATGAGTGTGTGTAGAATGCAGATTGTTTGTATGAGTGTGTGTGTATATAATGCAGAGTGTGTGTTTGTATGAGTGTGTGTAGAATGCAGATTGTTTGTATGAGTGTGTGTGTAGAATGCAGAGTGTGTGTGTGTACTTGGTGGGAGGAAGGCATTTTTATTATAAATTTTTTATTTTAATATTTTACGTTTTTTATTGTATTTTTTTTAATATTTGATTTAATTTTCGTCCCCCCTCCCTGCTTGTTAACTTGCCAGGGAGGGGGCTCTCACTCCCTGGTGGTCCAGTGTATGGGCTGTGTAGGAGGGGGGGGCTGACAGTGAGCGATTACTTACCTTCCTGCAGCTCCTGTCAGCTCCCTTCTCCTCCGTGCAGCTCCTCTGTCAGCTCCCACTGTAAGTCTCGCGAGAGCCGCGGTGACCCCGCGGCTCTCGCGAGACTTACAGTGGGAGCTGACAGAGGAGCTGCACGGAGGAGAAGGGAGCTGACAGGAGCTGCAGGAAGGTAAGTTAATGCTCTCTGCCAGCCCCCCAACAGGACCGCCGGGCTTGTAATGAGCCCGGCAGTCCTTGTCTGTATTATGGCAATGTAAGTTGCCATAATACAGACATTAACTCGAGTATAAGTCGAGTGAGGATTTTTCAGCACAAAAAATGTGCTGAAAAACTCGACTTATACTCGAGTATACGGTAGTTACTTTTTGCGTGCTCAGCGGTTACATGTTTACAATTTTAAAGGGACACGTATCACTTTGAGACAATTACCTCATTCATAAACATTGCTTTGAATGTTTAATTGACACATGTACTTAACTGTGCTGGTTGAAAAAAAGCTGGTAAATATGATTTTTTATTATTTTTCATACTTACTTCTTATTTCTTATACTTTTCACACCCACTCCAGGGGGAAACTTATCTAACCAATCCGTATACTATCCCTAGGAATGCTGGAAAAATGCATTGGGCATGCCTGACAGATTTATACATGTACAGTTAAAAGATCTCTTTACCTTGCAACATCTGACAGGGGGATGAAGATAGGGAGTCTGATCAGTGTGATAATGCAGAGCAAGCTCCAATGTCGCTTTCCTCTCTCCTGCTGCTGCACAATGATGTCCTGTTTCTGTCATTAGATGCCTGGTCTGAAATGGATTTGGGTGGGTAAAAGGAAGGGGTGAATAAACTCCCAAAGTGCTGTGTTTATCAATGAAATCTGGCCAAGTTTATAATAAGTTTATAAACGTTTATTTTCAAATACTTTTCAAAAGTTATTTCTTTATTTCGGTTTGCATATTTATTATTATTATTTTATTATTAATATAGCTCCATCACATTCCGTAGCGCTGTACATTTGTTTAAAAGTTTTGGCTTACTGCTTTAAATAAATAATTGTCAAGTGATACATGTCCTTTTAAGGATTTGGGGAAATCAAATCTTGTGATTGAAAAGATGGTATTGTTTTTTAGATTACTCATTTGTAATCCTGGCTTTGTGTTATCATTTGATTCATTATTCCATTTTAATACTTTAATTTTTTTGTTGATGTGCAGCCCTAAATGTATATTTTGTGGATATGGTTATATGAGCTCCCACTGGACAAATCTTTGGGCTGTGTTCATGCTAGACTCAAGTTAGAGTCCAAATGTATAAATGTAGTATATTGTAAATTTTATACTTGCAAATGTTACCAAGACATATTTGTCTCTTTGTGAATGCATTTAAAGGGACACTACTAGCACCCAGACAACTTCATCTCATTGAAGTGGTCTGGGTGCCATGTCCCTGAACCCTTAGTCCTGCTTTGTAAAACAACCAGCACTGTTTAACTCCATGAACCTCACGCTTTGCATGAGGATATCCAGCATTTTCAAAATCTCCACATGAAAGGGGGAAGGCCTAATGTGTGTGCAGATGCTTGCTACGAATGCGCATTAGGTTCATCCCATTGCTGCCGTCAGAGGAGGAGGAGACTGTGCCAGCGCCAAGAGAGTTAAAGGGACACTATAGTCACCAGAACAAATATAGCTTGGGGGCGGAGCCAGCACTTGCAGACCCACACAGTACTTGAATAAAGGTGTGTTTATTTTACATTTTTAGAGGGGCTAGCATTTTTTTTTTTATTACACTATAGAGTCAGGAACACAAATATGTATTCCTGACCCTAAAGTGTTAAAAGAACACATTTTTTTTTTTAAGTGTTTAAAGCAAGCATGTCAAGCTCAAAGCCTAACATGGGCCAAATAAACAAGCTTCAAGTGTCGTTATGATGTAATGACGCTCGCAGAGATATTGTGGTTACTAGGAAACCAGCTAAATCATGAGACCAAGCCGATATGGTAACTAGGTGATAAATCAACAAATATGACAAAGTGAAAATGAAATGACGATAAAAACACCAAGTAGGAATTATATATATATATATATATATATATATATATATATATATAATCATATCTTATTTAATAATGTAAGCATATTTATTAGGCCCTTTCAATCTTCATTAAAGACTCTAATTGAGTCTAATAGAGCCTGGATGGGGTCTTATTGGGCTGTTGGGCGTGACTGATAACCTGCCCCCCCCCATCAAATTTCTACAAAACCCCAACCCCCTGTACAAAACCCCAGCCCCTCTGTACAAAACTCCATTCCCTGTTTTAAATGAAAAAAATATATATTGGCATCCAGACTCATACTTTATTCACCTTGTGTATCTGGTGTCCGGCATCTATACCCCCACTGCCGCTGTCCGCAGACTGTGACACAGACGAAACTCCATTTGCTCCTGGACCGTCTTTGCCTGCCTCCATTCGCTCCTGAACTGCCTCTGCCCATCTCCATTCGCTCCTGGACCACCTCTGCCAGCCTCTGAACCGCCTCCGTCTGCTTCAATTCATCTCCGCCCGCCTCCGACTGCTTCATTTCATCTCTGCCCACCTCAGTCTGCTTCATTTCATCTCCGCCCGCTTTCAGGTTACCGGAGCAAGGAATATCTTTGCTGGGCCGCAAAGATATCCATTGTGGGCCGTGACTTTGACATCCATGGTTTAAAGGGTTCAGGGCAGAGGGACACTATAGCGTTAGGAATACAATTTAGTATTTCTGACACTATAGTGTTCTTTTAATGCTATTCTAGTGTACTACTACAGTTATCTTGAGCAGCATTAAGCTAATCCCAATGGAATTAAATAAATTATCAAACTGAAGTGTTTTTGTATCTCATTTCTCAACCAGTAGAAGGTTCTTAAAGCACATAGAACATCTATTTCTCTAGCTCTTTTCATTATATCCTTGTTTTGCTTGCAAACCGCCTAGAATAGCATAAATTTATTTCAGTAAAACACACTGCATAATGATATAGCATGTGTGTAATATAATTCTCTTACAGTCTTGCCGGCAGATCCTTCTGTAAGAGGAAAGATACAGTCTGTGCGAGACACTCTTGTTTATTTTATGAACTTTTCACAGCCTTGTGAATGAGACAGTATGATATGTATTGCTAGGCCCCTAGGTATGGTCATATCAGGTCAGCTGGTTCAGAGCAGGTTGAAATCATCCTATTAGACATGTAACATCCCTTTAGCACCATTATGCCATCTGTATGTAATGAGCTGCAGTAACAGAATGCCAATCTCTTCTACATGACTGCTGACCCGGACCAAAACTCCCACCACCCGTTGCCCAATAAATACACAACACCTTTTGTATGGGTAAGGGCAACGGCCACAGCTTTATTAACAAAATTCACATAAATCACCAGCGTCCACAACCTGTCAGCTGTTGGGGGATTACCAACAGACAGCTCTATCAAATGAATCCCACGAGTCCGATGCAGCCTGCCCCCGCCATCAGCTCTCAGCAGGCTGCGACTCCCCAAGCCGCTTGGGCACTTTCCTCCGAACCTCTTCGCTGGCCAGGACTACCGCGAGCTGTGACAAAACAAAGAAAACAACAGCACACAACCAAAACAACACCATCATAAACACTTTTTGGGTGGGCGGGCGGGAAGCTAGTAGCACTACACCTCTGCCCGGGGAACTGGTGAGTACCCTCCCATTTTTCCCCATTTTTATGCCCCCCATGTGCCACAATGTATCCCCTATAACCCAACCCCTTATCCCTGCCAGCAGTCATGTCCTCCCTTCCTTAAGATTTCCAGGGAGGTACTTGACTGCTGACCCGGACCAAAACTCCCACCACCCGTTGCCCAATAAATACACAACACCTTTTGTATGGGTAAGGGCAACGGCCACAGCTTTATTAACAAAATTCACATAAATCACCAGCGTCCACAACCTGTCAGCTGTTGGGGGATTACCAACAGACAGCTCTATCAAATGAATCCCACGAGTCCGATGCAGCCTGCCCCCGCCATCAGCTCTCAGCAGGCTGCGACTCCCCAAGCCGCTTGGGCACTTTCCTCCGAACCTCTTCGCTGGCCAGGACTACCGCCACCGCGGTTCCTCCCTACCTGCTCCCCTGGAAGGAACCGCGCCCCCCGCAGCCAGCGCCTCCTCAATACCCGCCTGCAGACCCGCATTCAGGATATCTAACCCTATGAGGGAGAGGTGAACCCCATCCTTTCGCATCAGGTTGGAATTGTCCCCTTCCAACTCCCTGTGCCTAATTACAAAACCGCCCAGCCGGCGGACAAACTTACCAATGGCCACGTTCAGCTTCCGCCTACTACGCTCAACACCCTTGGCATGAGGCAGCGAACGCCAACACGGCCTGGACACTATGTCCGACCAAATAAGGGTCAAATCGGGGAACAGAGCCATACACCTAGCCAGATCGTGTCTAATCGCATGCAGGAGGTCCACTGACCTACTGCGCCCTAGGTCATTTCCCCCTGCATGAAGCACCAGAGTCACTGGCCCGGACACGTACCTCTGAAGGGATACGCATTCGGCATACAGCTGCTGCCACAACATACCCCTAATACCCCTCCACCTTACCCTGGCCATCTCATAGGAAACCCCCAAATTTCTCCCGTAGGGCCGCTCCTCAGCTCGCCGCGCTGCCCAATATACGTAGGAATGTCCCAGAATCCAAATGCAGCGGGGCCGAGGACCTACGGAGAAAATGCATTATAGTAAATGAGGTCTGACATAGGACCTATAGCGCCGTGAACCCCATCTACCCAAGCGCTGAATCGCTGCGTCTGAGAAACCCCACAAACTAGCCTGGGTGGCCGCCCCTATACGGAAAGAGTGAGCAGAGTAATGACGAGGATCCACCCCGCATGCCACCAAGGCAGCACGGAACCTGGCTGAGAATTGATAACGAGTGAGGGGGGACCCATCCCTATGCATCAAAAAGGAGAGACACCCCATCGGCCTAATCTGCAAATAGGCTGAGCAAAGACGGACTGGACAGAACCTGCCGCCCGTAGCCCCGATCCGTACCCACGAACCCCTACCTACCTGGTCCGTCTTGGAACGACTTATGAAAACGTCTACGGAGTCCTCGGACCACCGGATATCCGACAACAGCAGAGGCCCAACCGACCTACGGTTGCGAGCAACCAACTCACCCACTCTAAGTGCTCCAAAAAAACAAAAAGAAAACGCAACCCGAAATAAAGCGGCTTCGTAATCTGAGAAACAAACGGCCTCCAGAGCCCCATGAATCCGTCCCAGCAAGTCAGCAGACACCGGGCGGCGGCGGTCTGGGACCCTCCGAAGTCTCCAACCCCGGATAACTCGCTGAATTCCGAACCACCGAGAAACATCTTGCCAACCCATAAACCTGCACAGAAAGGACAGGGCGGTTAATGCCTTCTCGGCCGCCGAGCAAGACTTACCCTGCGCCAACATAGACTCCAACATTATTAAAGTCGCCTCCAATCGCCCGGACTCCGACCCCAACACCAGGCTCTGCGAAAATGAGGAGAGCCATGTCCGCCAGACGGCTTGATATGCCTTCCAGGAAGAGTCAGCTAAGGAGTCCGACACCAAGCCTCTCAATCCTCCAAATCGATCTCCCATAAGGAAACCGGGCATCGGATACCCACTGCCTCCGCGGCTGGAGCCGACTCCCGAAAACGGTCCCACTGAAACCGAGAAAGAGAGTCAGCTACCACGTTATGAACACCCGGAACATGACAAGCTTTTATCCAAACATTAAACTTTAATGAAAGAAGTACCAACCGTCGCAGGAGCGCCAGAACAGGAGGGGAACTGGCGGTTGAACGATTAATCACATGGACAACACTCATGTTGTCCGTGTGAAAAACCACTGTCCGGTTGCCTAGATCCTCCCCCCAGAGCTCCAAAGATACCACGATGGGAAACAGCTCTAAAAACGTCAGGTTGCGCATAACATCCAAGCCCAGCCAGTGCGCCGGCCATGCCTCTGCGCACCACTGACCCTGAAAGTATGCCCCAAACCCCACGGAACTGGACGCATCCGTGAAAAGGTTCAACTCTGCGTTAGACGCCGCCTCCAGCAACCAACAGGAGCGTCCATTGTATCGCTCCAAAAAGGAGCTCCACACCTGGAGGTCCGCGCGCAGCCGCCTCGTGACTCGGATAAAATGAAAAGGCTCCCGAACCCCTACCGTGGACAGAGAAAGGCGCCTGCAGAACGCACGTCCCATGGGAAGAACTCGGCACGCGAAAGCCAAGTGCCCCAGGAGCACCTGCATTTGTCGCAACTGAACCTTCCTCGCCCCACGAACCAGGTCAATCAGCCTCAAGAGGACCGACAACTTTTCATCTGGCAGCCGGAAAACCATACCGACAGAGTCGATCTCAATCCCCAAAAACGACAGGACCTGAACCGGACCCACCGTCTTAGCCTCCGCGACGGGGACCCCGAAGCATCCCATGACTGCCCTAAACGTGTTTAACAGCCGCTCACACTCACCCGAACCCGGAGGGCCAACGAAAAGAAAATCATCCAAGTAATGAGTAACCGATTCCAGACCCGCCTCCTGCCTCGTTACCCAATCCAGAAAACAGGAAAACATTTCAAAATAAAAACAAGAAATAGAACAACCCATGGGTAAACACATGTCGTAGTAAAAAACCCCTTGAAAAAAACATCCTAATAGGTGAAAACAGGAGGGATGAACCGGCAAAAGACGGAAAGCTGACGCTATGTCAGACTTCGCCAACAAAGCACCGGGACCGGCCCGGCGAACCAACTGCAAAGCCCTATCAAACGAGGCATATCGCACTCGACAAATGTCCTTGCCAATGGCATCATTTACCGATTGACCGGACGGATAGGACAGGTGTTGGATCAACCGAAAGGAACCTGGGTCCTTTTTGGGAACCAAGCCCAGAGGGGAAACACGTAAGTTAGGAAAGGGAGGCGCAAGAAATGGGCCAGCCATGCGACCCGCCTGCACCTCAACCTGCAATTTTTCCTGTAAAATATCTTCCTTGCCCTTAACCGAGCGGAGATTGTCCGCAAACAGAGGCGAGGAAGAGGGAACAAAGGGGATCCAGAAACCTACCTGAAACCCGTCAAACAATGTCTGCGCATCGCGACCCCTATGATACCGGGCGAGCCACGGGCGCATCCTTCGGGCGTCCACCGGCGTCCTCTCCCCTAGATATGTCGTCTCGAGATGGACCCTTTCCAGACCCTGGCTTCCCCTTCCTGAAGCAGCGCACAGCTGGGTGAGCTCCCCCGCAGTGTGCACATTCATGGCGGAACCTACAGGAGCTGAACCAGCGGCAGTGGCTCTCGTTAAAGAGCCAACATACGCCTTTTCTTTGCCCCGCAGAGGAGCCGGAGGTCCCTCCGGCAGGCCCGGGAAAGGGGGATGGTCTACTGGGAGTCATAATTAACAGCCAGAGACTGCCATCCTGAACGCCGAAATCCATCCCCGGGCACACCGCCAATTTTTGTCGGAATTGCTGGTCATACCGATACCAGCATTGACCGCCATAGATTTTATACGCTCCCCAAATTAGGTCCAAATACCCAAACAGGGCAGGAGCCTTATCTGGGAAACGGCGCACCAGGATACTGGCAAATATGTTAAACCCTTGCAACCAATTGCCAAAGGTTCTGGGTATCTGCTTACCTTTTTCCGCCTCTGGAACCTCTCCACGGCGCGGTCTGTCCACGGAATCCTTGTCAGGAGAGACCAAGGACAGCAGATCCACATACTCACCTCTACATATTTTGTCTTGCGTGTCCATAGGGACATGCAAACCTAACGGTGCAAGATCACATCCCACCGAACCCGCACGAAAAGCCCCAGAAGGCTGACCCCTAGGGGTTTGTGAACCTCCCTGCACCTGAACCTCAGCCTGCCCTGGGAATCCCTGTACCCCAGTAAGGTGTGAAGGAAAACTGGCCACTAGGGTCCTAAGCAGGCGCAAACACTCACTAGACTGATCTTGGGCCCCAGTCCCTGGCACGCTAGCGCAATGCAACCACTCACCGGACCGCTGGGGAACTGCTGGCACCGAAACCTCCTCTGCTTCCGAATCAGAATCAGACCAAGACCTCCTGGGGACATCTGCAGCAGGACCTGAGCTGTGCTCCAGGTGAAATTCGCCGAAACCGGCTGCCTCAGGGTGATGGGGGTTGCTTCCGGCTGTCTGTGCGGTCCTGATGTCTCCTCTCCTCCCTGCCGACCGTCCTCTGCGTCCGGCGCCCTGTGAACTCCGTGTTCCGGACAGGGCGCCGACGTTACGTGTAATTTCCGGGTCCCGTGCGCCGCCGGGGCGCGTCACTTCCGGTTGCGCCTGGTGATGACGTCCGGCGCCTTGACGCACGCCGACGCGTGCACTCACTTCCGGTGACCTCTCTCTTCCCGCCGTTGGGACCGGAAGAGACGGCGGGCTACGAGATCTTCCCGCCACGCCGCCATCTTGTCCACCAACGATGATGGCCTCCACCGATCTCCGACCAGCTCTCACCGGGGAAGACCTCGCGGTGCCGATCCGCTCACCCCGCTGACGACCTCTTCTTGTGGATACCGGACTGGGGGACAGGCGCGTAGGAGGCTTTGAACGCCTGGCTCTCCTACCGCCATCAGCCTGGAGCGAAGTCCCTGAAGCAGCAGCAGGAGCCGGGCGGTTATCCACCCCGGCTAACACCTCCTGCAACGCACCGGAGCCATGGGATTCAAGGTACGCCTGTAATAAGGCTACCACATCGTCCTTGGAAACAGCTGCAGCCATTCTCCCGATGCCAGATGAGGGAAAGATAAGTAAACAGAAGCAGAGGATAAGTATTCCAAACTCCTGTAAAATGTTTTTTTTTTTTTTTTTTTTTTTTTGGTAAAATTCGTGTAATAATTTTTTTTTTTTTTTTTTTTTTGTAAACAGTTCCAGGGGAAGCTAGTAGCACTACACCTCTGCCCGGGGAACTGGTGAGTACCCTCCCATTTTTCCCCATTTTTATGCCCCCCATGTGCCACAATGTATCCCCTATAACCCAACCCCTTATCCCTGCCAGCAGTCATGTCCTCCCTTCCTTAAGATTTCCAGGGAGGTACTTTCTGGTGATGTGTTTACACAACTAACTTGTTAATTGTAATGTTCCTAAGAACATATCCTAATGACACTAGGTAGCATGTAAAAAATAATTAGGAATAACATATATGTGTTAAACTTTCTTGCATTTTGCACAAAAATAAAACCAAAACAAATATTTGCTTATAAAGAAATGTGTTTGATAGGAGTGTGTTTACAGTGGTTACATTATTATGATTAGTTAAACCAATGGACAGGATTGGACTGACAACTCACAAGGTCCTCAGGGAATTGGGCATTAAGGGCCCCGCTCAAGATCTGTACAAGCACTGTCCACATACAAACACTGCCACCCTGCTGCAATTTGGCCTAGTTTAAAAGATTATTTGTTCATCAGCCCCATCAACAGTGAGTCACATCACCTATATATTTAATTATAATTAATAAACATGGTAAATGCACATTTTTATTTTGTTTCCTTTAATCTTTACTAAGGAGGGATATCATGGAAGGCCAGGCAGAGGGAAGGACTTGGGCGGCATGGGGTAGTTGTCTGTCAACAGTATGCTATGTATGCAGAATTGACAAAATAATAAAACAAAGGATTTCTAGCACTAATGCGAGTATTGGTAGACCGCTAAAACAACCCAAACCAGAGTCTCTTCCTTCTGGTAAAAAGTACAGTCCGGTATGGAAATGAGGGAGCATCGCCTTCTAGATAATCTCGAATCCAGGAAATGGGCAATGGATATGTGGAGAGAAAAGAACCAAGAGAAAACAATATAGTGTAGTATCTTCTGACAGTTGGTGAAAGGAGTATAAAAACACACTTAAAATTTTCAGGTGCTGTAGATCAGCTCCAAATGGTAGCGTCTGGGCGGTACAATCACTACCTATGGATATGGTGGCCCTGTAGGGCCTTGGTATCTTAGGGATGTTGTATCTGGATCTGATCACAGTACCAATTGTGTGCATCTCCAAACTTGAAGGCAGTGGGTCACCGTTGTAGATTTGCAGAATTGACAAAATGACTACTTGAAATCACTAAACTCATGTTGCTTCAAGTAAGCATTTAATGTAACCACAGAATTTGGGATGTGTCCTACTACCCACTGCAGGGGGGAGAAAAATAGGGTAAATATACACATTTTGATGCACAAAAACCTACACATTTACTCTCTTGCATACACATCCTTTTTTTTTTTTTTGACTATTATTTTATTATTTATAAAGCGCCATCAGATTCTGGGTGGACTAACAGACATGTAACTGTAACCAGACAACTGGACATACAGGAACAGAGAAGGGGTGGGCCCTACTCAATGAGCTTACATTCTAGAAATGAGATACAGCTGGGATTATGGTGCTCTTCCTGCAGCTCCCATCTGCATCTGGTAGTGATGCCAGAGCCAGGGTAACGTTACATCGGTTTCCGGCATCATAACCGTGG
Organism: Pelobates fuscus; assembly: GCF_036172605.1. NCBI lineage: Eukaryota > Metazoa > Chordata > Amphibia > Anura > Pelobatidae > Pelobates > Pelobates fuscus. Next base: position 375,845,905 of record NC_086317.1, on the reverse strand, counting down.
ATGCAAGGAAGCTATGCATTAGAGTTTAGTGATAACAGCTCCCTCGGCACTATGCCCCTTCTAAACAGTGGGATAGCCTATGGAGGTGAGGGGGCACACAGGCAAGCCACTAGGCACCCTCCTGATGTCAGATTCTCCGTCATTGATGGAGTTTCTGACAGGTCAGTCCGCCCCTTCCAAAGGACCTGGGTATCAATAATTGCTAAGTTAGAGAATAACCACTTAATTATAATAAGTTATGGTGCCTGAAATACCTTGGCACTGTCCCTCGTTTTATTGTTCAACTATATTCTAGCAGTTTAACAATGAGTGAGAGAGGGAACCTGGATTTCCATGGCCCTGCCCTCCACTGGAAATATGGCTAAGGCAGAGATTACACACTTTCTTCCAGCCATGTTGATGCACACTAGAATGAGACCTGTGATTGGTTGAAAGTGTCAGTTGACAGTTTTCAGCTTATCACAGCCGCTCATTGCAAATGCTTCTGCCTTAGCAGTGTAGGGGGAATTAACTACTGAGATCTCTCGGATAGCATTGACACATTAAAATAGGCTTAACACTAAAAGGAAGGATGATGTTTGTATAGACACTGTTGCCAATTCATTGAGATGAAGCAGTTACCTTGCTTACATTGTCCCTTTAATATTATTGTGTGTACGGCCGGCCTTAGGGGTGTGTGAGTTGTGTGGCCGCACAGGGCGCCACGGAGCAGGGGGCGCCCTGACAGTCGACACAGCTCACACATTGCCGGCTACCCGGGTGGAGGATTTCATTATTCTCCACCCGGGATTAAAAAAAAAAAAATGGGGGCGGGGCTAGAAGTGCCGAGTAATTGCTGCATGGGAAGCAGGAAAGAGTCCTTGATTCCCCAACAACCAAAATCCAGGAGCTGCACTACTTCCCCCTCCATAATGAACAGAGGTAACTATATGTGTCTGCCTCTGTGTCTGTGTGTGTGTGTGTGTGTGACTGCCTGCCTGTGTGTGTGTGTGTGTGTGTGCCTGCCTGCTTATGTGTTTGTGTGTGTGTGTGTTTGTGTGTGTGTGTGTGTGTGGCTGTCTGCCTGCCTTCCTGTGTGTGTGTGGCTGTCTGCATGTAACGGTGTGTGACACTGTATGTATGGCTGTATGTACGTGACTGTCCATCTGTACCTGTGTGTGTTTGTAATTGTGTGTGACTGTCTGCCTCTGTGTGTTTGTGAGTGCCTGTGTGTGTGTGAGTGACTGCCTGCCTGCTTATGTGTGTGTGGCTGTCTGCCTGCCTATGTGTGCGTGGCTGTCTGCCTGCCTGCTTGCTTGTGTGTGTGGCTGTCTGCCTGCTTGCTTGTGTGTGTGTGGTTCTCTGCCTGCCTGTGTGTGTGGCTGTCTGCATGTAACGGTGAATGACACTGTATGTGTGGCTGTATGTACGTGACTGTCCATCTGTACCTGTGTGTGTTTGTAATTGTCTGCCTGTAGCTGTGTGTGTGTGTGACATTGTATGTCTGGCTGTATGTACGTGACTGTCCATCTGTACCTGTGTGTGTTTGAAATTGTCTGCCTGTAACTGTGTGTGTGAGACTGTCTGCCTGTAACTCTGTGTGTGTAATGAATATTTATTTTTAAATCATTATTAAAGGGAAACTCCAGTGCCAGGAAAACAATCCGTTTTCCTGGCACTGGAGGGTCCCTCTCCTTCCCACCCACCAATCCCCGGTTACTGAAGGGGTGAAAACCCCTTCAGTCACCTACCTGAGGCCTCCGCGCCGCTCCTCCCTCTGATTCCGTCGGCCGGTGGGCGAGACTGATCCCGCCCACCGGCCGAGGAGACCTACTGCGCATGCGCATTAGTGCTCCCCATAGGAAAGCATTGAAAACGATTTTCAATGCTTTCCTATGTGGAAATGAGCGACGCTGGAGGTCCTCACACAGCGTGAGGACGTCCAGCGACGCTCTAGCAAAGAAAATATTTGCTAAAAATCAGGAAGTGACCTCTAGTGGCTGTCTAGTAGACAGCCACTAGAGGTGGCGTTAACCCTGCAATGTAATTATTGCAGTTTATAAAAATACTGCAATAATTACACTTGCAGGGTTAGGAGTAGTGAGAGTTGGCACCCAGACCACTCCAATGAGCAGAAGTGGTCTGGGTGCCTGGAGTGTCCCTTTAATTTAATAAATCCCCTATACAATCACTACACTTCTACACATGGATGACAGGGGAGAGGGGGGCCCTGCGAAAATGTTTTGCACGGGGCGCCTAAAGGCCTAAGGCCGGCCCTGATTGTGTGAAGTATGCTGGGTGTTTTGGTCGCTGCCATCACTCACCATAAGCTATAGAGAGTGGCTCATTTTTGTATAAATTTCATAAGTAACATGAAAGAGCTCTCCATCCATTTTGCTATATCCCTGAACGACAGAATTTAAACCTTTGCTTCCATCAAAGAATCAAAACTTAAAATTAAAGTTTATTGTCATTTGAGGTATTGATTTGAAGTGAAGCACTGCAAATTGCACGTTTTCTCACTTTAAATGATGCAGTTGGGAACATTCAAGTAAAATCTTAAAATCGATGGTCAAGAGAACAAATGGATACATTATTAAAAAAAAAAAAAATAATCAGAAAAGGTTCCAACAATATACAGTATTAGCTGGTATTGATTTTCTGCCTGGAAACAATGCCAAACTCACCCAGCAGATTTTATTGACTTTTGAGCAGTAGATATTGCTTAACATGGGTAAAGCTCTAACTAACTTCTATCCCCCATAGAAGACTGATCTACATGTTGTCATGTTTTGGATCATACTGTGACATTGTAATTGGTTTGACAAGACATTGGTTAAAGAATAGCTTTTTGTGCACTAAGGTCTGCAGAGCTGTTTATCAATAATATATAAAGTTATATATAAAAGAGAATTTAAATACTAATAGAATTGAACCCCGTTTGGTTTCAGTTAATCTCATTTTGAGTTTGGTAGTCTATACATAAGACTAGCTGTGGAATGGCATATAAATGCCACAGATGAACCATTTTAGTTTACTTAATGAACACTTAAGGTAGATATGCATAGCAAAAGATTATAGAAATGAGGATTAAAAAGGATGGAAGTAAAGAGATATAAGGGTGCGAAAAAATAAAATAAAAATTGGAAAAGAGACTTAAAAACCAGGAAGAAAAAAAGAAGGCGTAAGTGTTAAGGTAAAGGGATCCTGGTTTCAATTTGCCATGGTTTTGCGAGACGTACATCTGTTTTACATACCAGTACATGAAAGCTACCAACACACCCCAATTGTCGGTTTCTGCACACCACAACCGGCTTGCTACTACTGGTATAACTTAATCCTTAATACAAATATATAGTGCCCCTGCTGTGTAGTATAGTGAAGAGAGGCACAGGAGAAGTTCCACATCCAGCAGTATCCTCTCGCGAGCGGCTAGAACGTTGCCACGGGTTGCCATGGCAATGCTACGATGCAGCACATTTTGTGGGTCTGCAAAAGAGAGAGAAAACATGTTGCCATATAATTTAAGGAGTAAATGCCTCTAGTAGCGGTCTGTTTAGCTGAAGCTTCATATCACTAGCATCTGCTTATTTTACACACACTGAAATAGTAAAAAAAAAGCTCAAGTGACATGCACTGCAAAGCTTTTAAAGACTTTTTATTTTTGCACCACAGCAGTAAAAAAAAATAAACTTAAACAGGTCTGCAACCCCCCAATAAATAATTATGAGATTAACTGTTGGTTTTTCTATAGGCTAATTGTATGATAAATTTTTACATGTGGAGCTTCACTATGGACCCACAAATTGACCTTCTTACATAGGATGAAATCCTAAATCCAGTTTAGACAACCAAAACACAAAATATGCGGGATACGGCTGAGAACAAAATCTAAAAGGAACATAAAATATATAGATAGTGAAGTACAATTGACACAATCAATTATGCGCTATACATAGATGCACTCACGAGATTGCGTAGAATATATCGCTCTTAGGGTGCCTCCCCCGATATAATGGGGGGGCTAGTAATCCCTTACTTCGATATAGAGTAACCAGTGGTATTCAGGACTTCAAACGGGTGATGGTAGAAAAAACTATTATTTATTGATATAAAAGGTGAACAATCACCATCAATATAAAATAGAATATAAAGAAAAAAAGAGTATGGTCCTACGCATTTCGTTCTGCGAGGAACTTTATCAGGGACCATAATAAACCATAAAATCAATATACAAATTCATAACATATCCTATTCCCTCCATCCCCAAGTCCCTTTAAATAGGGCTAATCCCTATGTCCATTGGTGGATCTGTGGGTGGCTCCAATAATCCACAGCTTCATTGGCTCGGTGGGGAATGTTCCCAGCTGTTTTTCATCCTTCTGGCTTTGTTGTAATCAAATTTCGCGCGTTCGAATAGCCGAATAGTTTAATCTGTCATAAACTGCACATTACCCTGTTTTTAAATTGTCTTTGGATGCATGAGTTTTGTCCTCTTAAATGTATCTATAATATGCTAAAATGTAACAAAAATAGCGTACTTTGTTGAAATCATGTTATTATGTTAATCACTCAAAACACATCTAGAACGTCCAGTTATTTTGATCAATCTTATCAAAGGATGAAAAAGGCACCATGCAGACTTATTCACTAAACATTTATGGTCAGGTATTTTTTTCCCCTGTGTAGATGTTTTAACCTTAAATTTGGATACACATGCAAAAAGATAAGTCCTGCACTCACTCCTATCACTACTGGGCGGCAGCAATGACTACAGTACACATCAGCCCCAATATATAGTAAAAACCAATGAAAAACAAGTTACCTTCACTCTCTCCTTAATCCCTATGTATTTTTAAATAAATTGAGGTTTTTAGTTACCTCCAATGGCCATGAGAGGGTAAGCCCACCTGCCAACGTCAAGGCAGACACCACTAGGTGGATCCTTACTCTAACCATTCACCTTGCTTCCTTGAGCCTCCGGCAAAGACATCTCCAATGAGACAGAAGGGGGTATTTTATTTTTATATACACCCCTATACATTTATTAACCCTTAATAGGGAACACATAGGATGGGCGGCAGCATTGTAACAAAGCTGTGTGATACAAAAAGTGGATACAAATGTAAAAAGATAAGTCATGCGCTCACTCCCATCACTACTGGGCGGCAGCAATGACTACAGTATAGGGGTGTATATAAAAAAAAAACCTTCTGTCTCATTGGAGATATCTTTGCCAGAGGCTCAAGGAAGCAAGGTGAATGGTTAGAGTTAGGACCCACCTAGGGGGGTCTGCCTTGACGTTGGCAGGTGGGCTTACCCTCTCATGGCCATTGGAGGTAACTAAAAACCTCCATTTGTTTAAAAATACATAAGGATTAAGGAGAGAGCGAAGGTAACTTGTTTTTCGTTGGTTTTTACTATATATTGGGGCTGATGTGTACTGTAGTCATTGCTGCCGCCCAGTAGTGATGGGAGTGAGCGCAGGACTTATCTTTTTGCATTTGTATCCACCTTTTGTATCACACAGCTTTGTTACAATGTGTTCCCTATTAAGGGTTAATAACTGTATAGGGGTGTATATATAAAAAAAAAAAAAAATACCCCCATCTGTCTCATTGGAGATGTCTTTGCCTCCAATTGTTTAAAAATACACAGGGATTAAGGAGAGAGCGCAGGTAACTTGTTTAACCTTAAATTTGCAGTCCCATTGTGAATCAGAACAGTTAACGTTTTAATGATGAGCCTGATATGTAGTTAAAAGTGAAGCTCTGGTACACTTATCAGAAGGATCATTTACATTATCAGATAACCTATCCTGCTAAAACATTCCTCTGTTATTTAGAGAATGATAATTACTACTATATAGTTGGAGTACAACTGTTTATACCTAAAAATATACATGGGTTGTAAACCTATGCTGTGCTGATTTGTACATGGTTGGATTTATCTGATCAAAAATACATTATCAGAAAGATTCTTATTTAAATATAGTTTTGATTATGCAGATTCTATAGAGCCAGCCATTCTTGTTCTGGTTGTAATTATCAATTACCGACATGAATTAATAAGGTGTAATTATCCAGTACTCCCACTTAGATGAAATAAACAAAGTTACGGGATATTTATGTATTTTCTGATCAAAGGTGTTATTGTTGAATCTGTTCTTTGATATATATATATATATATATATTTTTTATTTTTTATTATTAACCCCTTAAGGACACATGACATGTGTGACATGTCATGATTCCCTTTTATTCCAGAAGTTTGGTCCTCAAGGGGTTAAATAAGGGGCAATATAATAATAATTTTAAAAAAAATTATAATCTGAAAATGTATGGCTTTCCTGTAAGTGAGTAGAAGAAGACTTGTAATCTTGGGAAATTACTTCTATATTTTAAAGATTCTATGCAAGGAATCCAAGATGGCCGTGAGTTACAATAACAATACCAACCAAAAAAAAAAGCTCTCTCTCATACATCCTGTCACAAGATATAACAAGTCTAACATTTTGGAATATAATGTTCACAGAACTCACATCCCTAAGCCTAAGCTAGCAGTGAGTAGGAAATGTGTGTTTAATGGTTAGTTTAACTGTAAACCACTGGGATATCATATATTCATACATGGTAAAACATGTCATTACATAACACATCGACATCACAAGTATTTGCCTGATAAAGTGTAACCATATTATAATTTCAATTTTTCAGGAAATTGTTTTTGATGACTCAACCCAGCATCAATTTTTTTTTTAAAGGAACTATAGTGTTGAAATACCTGATAAAGTCTCCAACCCCCCTCGTAATGGAGTAAAAGGGTATTTTACTTACCTTTTCTCTAGTGGCTGTGTAAGTGACTGTACCAAGAGATGTTACTAGGCTGCAGTGTCTGAAGAGGCAGCATTTACAGTGTTCAGCCTGCAGGGACAGGCTATAGACAGCAGAACAACTACATTAAGCTGTAGTGGTTCTGGTGACTATAGTGTCCCTTTAGTGGGACCCTCCAGGCACTCTAGGTGTATCTTAGGGTATAGATAGCTGTGTTATTACTAGGCTTGTATTGTATTTTTTTGGTTTGTTATTTTTTTGGTTTTTTTCCTCCATAGCCTCACCCTTTCTCACTTCACCTCTCCAAACCTGTAGTGTTTTCTTCTATGTTCCAAAAATACTGCTGTACATGATGTAATGGCACCTGGGAGTTGTAAATCAGCTGCTAGCTTCCTATATTAGAAAGTTCAGAAAAAAACAGCCAGAAAGCCTTGTTCTGACAAATAATCCCATAATTTATGGGATGAAATCAGCCGTGCAAGAGAAAGTTAAGTGAGCGTGATTGACTTAATGGTTGGGTTAGGGCTCCTTGTAGAGGCTGTGAAGACTGGGGTTTCCTTAGCAGATTGAAAAAGAGAATGGTTTACATCTGGCCTGGAGTGTCCCTTCCACATTCCTTCCTAAAGGCAGCATATTCTATGCATTTTATATACATTTTCTCATTTCTCAATGCAATATGAATTGGCTTCTAAATGAGCCAATATATATATATATATATATATATATATATATATATATAATATACATATTTTTTTATTTCACTGACAAACCTTTCCATTGCTTCCAACTTTAGGGAGGTATGGATAGGTGAGATAGGTGGTGGGCAGGCCACAATGGGCATTTATGGGAGGGTCCAGCCTGTAAAATTGTTTGGATTGCCCAGAAATGCACATATGTGGGCATCTAGTAACAGGCTTGCTCTGTGCTCTCTGGGTGCAGATGCTAGACCATCTCCAGATGTGGGACACCAGGGGTCAAACCCTAGGGTGGGACAGCCCCCCTCCCTTCCATACAGGAACTCTGTTGGTGTGTAGTTTTGGCAGAGACAAAATGTTAGTCCTTACTACCAAAGACTATAGTTTATGAAAATGAAGGGACATGCAAAGCAACATAAACACTACGCCTAACTGTAATGGTTATGTTGCATAGAGTGTCGTGATGTTGTCTCCCTATTTTAATGTCAAACTATTAGACAAAATTGGAGCTCTTCGCCTTCTTCAGCTACACTGATTATATGAAATTGAAACTTCCAAAATGATTGTCAAAATTGTTGACACTTGGCATGTCGGTGAGCGATTTCTGGCCTTCACACTGCAGATGTTTGTGAACTTCATTTCCCAGCATGCTTAGTCAGCTGATATGGTATGGTTAGGCTCAAAACAACTGGTTGCTGATGGAAACGAGGTATAACTGACCCCTTGTTATTTTCTGGTATATATTTAGCACTTGCTTTCCTTTCTTAGTTTGTGCAGGATATGTGTTCTGTTTATTTACCGTAAACTTTTTCTAACAAGATCTCCAGGGACTTTGAGAGGATAATTAGGTTGGAAGGGCAGTGACATGGTTTATAGCTGGAATGAAAAGTTAAATGAAAATGGCAGGTGAGGTTATTTTCTAAGGTAAACAATATTTTGAAGAGAAAATGTCAGAATTCATGCATGTCAATTACTACTGGCTGGACTGTTCATCCCTGAAAATGTCAGAATTTGCTCCTTTATCTTGTCATAGAGCGCTATTGGCGCATCTGACAGTGGATGCAACTTAAAAGCATGGCATGTTTACGTAGGTATAAAAATATAGTGCTTTCTTTTAATATTTCCTTTTGTAGATTCTCTAGATCAGAGGAGCCCAAAAGGTAGATCTCCAGATGTTATAGAACTACAGCTTCCAAGATGATTTGTCATTCTAAAAGCATGCAAAGCATCATGGGAGTTGTAGTTTTACAGCATCTGGGGAATCTACCTTTTGGGCACCTCCGCTGTAGATTTTGTTCTCCATGAATTCTCCGATACGCATCTCTGTGTACGTTTTCATGATTATTTCACAAGTAAAAACTGAAATTAAACATTTGTTCTGTTATATTCTTCAAATTACGTTATTATTGGCCTGACTATGCAAGTCTTATATTCTGTCAAAAAAAGTAAACCTTGGCTATTTTTCCTTCCCAGGATTACTTGACTGCTTTGACAGACAATAGCTGGTTTTGATAACCGTAAATTTGCTTCATACAGTTGACAATGCCTTATTTTACTCATCTATAGCTTTCAAACAGACTTAATTTATACTTGACAACTGTCGTATTTCAAGTGATGTTAAGTATTTGTGGCACCCTTTCTTAGAATACTGGTGTGTCTGGAGTTTAAACTTAAAACCTTTACAGTCTGCCCTTTGAAACACTAAGGGGTTGACAATAGTTTAAAAAAAAAAAAAAAAAGTTTGTTTTTTAAAAAGAGAAGTTCTAATAATTTATGTTAGAACAAATAGCTTTTCAAAGTGGGCAAATAAGACAAATTTGTAACATATGAAAATATACAAGCTGACAGGCAGACGTAGCAAAGCGCATGGTCTTTACATTTTCTGTGCTTTTTTTCATGCAGCTGTATTTAAAGATCCAAGTGATTTTCCCACGTAAATTACAAGCAATTCAGATGCTATCACAATGTCTCTGAAAAATAAAAAGGGGCTTTCTGTTTCATGATAAACTATGAGGAATCTTATATTTTGCTTTGAGGGTTTTTTGCTCACATTGTCCATGATTTGTATGTGTATTTTGTGTGAGAAATGCATGGATTTTACTTATTTTGGAATATATAGCAACACAGAACCACTTCAACAGTGAGGATATTGATATGGTTACTAAGCTTTTTCCAAATGTTGTTGGGAATGTAGGTGATGGTTTCTGCTTAGCAGAATTGCGGGAAAGGCTAAAACATCATGAAAACAAAGTTCTACAATTTTGCAACAGCTCCAAGCTGTAGGAGTTTGTGTGAGGTCTTTACAATTTACACATTTTTATGCACTTTTTTTCTGCTGAGAAATATCTGTGGCAGTTTGCGCCTTTTCCCTCCAGGAATCCATGTCTTTTAATGGAAAAGAGGAATAATGTAGAGAAAAAAAAGTGTCTGTATCTGAACACTGTTTATTCTCTCTCTCTCTTTCTCTTTCTCTTTCTCTTTCTCTCTCTTTCTCTTTCTCTTTCTTTCTCTTTCTCTCTCTTTCTCTTTCTCTCTCTTTCTTTCTCTTTCTCTCCCTCTCTCTCCCTCTCTCTCCCTCTCTCTCCCTCTCTCTCCCTCTCTCTCCCTCTCTTTCCCTCTCTTTCCCTCTCTTTCCCTCTCTTTCCCTCTCTCTCTCTCTCTCTCTCTCTCTCTATATCTATATCTATATCTATATCTATATATATATATATATATATATATATATATATATATATATTCCTCCAGCTTTCTAAAGTTTAACCCCTTATGACCGGAGGGCGTACTATTACGTCCTTTTAAAAGCGGCTCTAAACGCCGCAGGGCGTAATAGTACGCCCTCTGTTTTTTTGTAACTTACCCGGTCGCCGGCGATCGCGGTTGGGGGGACTCCCAGGGAGCCCCCCGCGGCACGTCCGCCCTCCAGGAGCCCTCCCGGCCATGTGAGAGTGAGGTCCTTGCGAGGACCTCACAATCACATGGCCGGGTTAGCTGCCTGCTGCATTGCCAGTAGGGGGGCCAACTGTAATGACAGTTGGTCCCCCTGCTGGCTGAAAATCAAATAAATTTTTTTTAAAACAGTGTAAAAAAAAAAAAATTATATACTTACCGTATATACTCGAGTATAAGCCGAGTTTTTCAGCCCATTTTTTGGGCTGAAAAACCCCAACTCGGCTTATACTCGAGTCAGAGTCTGTATTATGGCAATTTGCATTGCCATAATACAGACTGGGGGGAGAGGGGGGCTGGCAGAGCTGTACTTACCTTTCCTGCAGCTCCTGTCGGCTCTCGCGAGATTTACACTGGGAGCTGACAGAAGAGCAGAACGGACGGCGCAGAGGAGGAGAGAGCTGACAGGAGCTGCAGGACAGGTAAGTACAGCTCTGCCAGCCCCCCTCTCCCCCCCACTGAACTGCCACTGGACCACCAGGGAAGGAGAGCCCCCCTCCCTGCCATATATCAAGCAGGGAGGGGGGACGAAAAAAAAATATATAAATAAAATAAGAAATAAAATAATAAAAAAAAAATTAATAATAAAAAAAAGGGGTATAAGGACCACTATGGGAGGGGGGGGGGGTATAAGGACCACTATGGGAGGGGGGGGGGTATAAGGACCACTATGGGAGGGAGGGGGTGGGTTAAGGACCACTATGGGAGGGAGGGGGTGGGTTAAGGACCACTATGGGAGGGAGGGGGGTATAAGGACCGCTATGGGAGGGAGGGGGGGTATAAGGACCACTATGGGAGGGAGGGGGGGGGGTAAGGACCACTATGGGAGGGAGGGGGGGATAAGGACCACTATGGGAGGGAGGGGGGATAAGGACCACTATTGGAGGGAGGGGGGGGTATAAGGACCACTATGGGAGGGAGGGGGGGTATAAGGACCACTATGGGAGGGGGTGGGATAAGGACCACTATGGGAGGGAGGGGGGGTATAAGGACCATTATGGGAGGGAGGGGGGGGTATATGGACCACTATGGGAGGGATGGGGGGGATAAGGAACACTATGGGAGGGAGAAGGGGGATAAGGACCACTATGAGAGGGAGGGGGTGGGATAAGGACCACTATGGGAGGGGAGGGGGAAGTAAGGACCACTAGGGGAGGGGAGGGTAAGGACCACTAGGGGAGGGGTGAGTCAGGACCACTGGGGGGGGGGAGTGAAGGAACACGGGGGTGGGGAGGTAAGGACCACTGAGGGAGGAGGAGGGGAAGTCAGGACATATGGGGGGGGGAGGGGGCGGCAAAAATTTTTTTGCCTACGGCGGCAAATATCCTTGCACCGGCCCTGCACACACTGCATTCACACACTGCATTCATGCACACACATACTGCATTCATGCACACACACACTGCACTCATACACACACTGCATTCATACACACACGCTGCACTCATACACACACACATACGCACACACTGCATTCATTATACACACACTGTAAATAAATATTCAATTAATATATTTTTTTTAGGATCTAATTTTATTTAGAAATTTACCAGTAGCTGCTGCATTTCCCACCCTAGTCTTATACTCGAGTCAATAAGTTTTCCCAGTTTTTTGGGATAAAATTAGGGGCCTCGGCTTATATTCGGGTCGGCTTATACTCGAGTATATACGGTAGATCATATATATATATATTAAATATATATGATCTAAGTATATATATACACGTATACATACACACACATACACCGTCTAGGTGTATTTTAATATTAATATATATATAATTATATATATATATATATTATCAAATTACACGTAGACTGATACTGATTAAATATATGTATAAATATTGTTATATATATATTTATAAATAATATAAAAAAATAAATATGTAAATACGTAAAAAAATTAAATTAAAAAAATAATTAAAAATAAAATATTAAAAAATATATAGATGTGTTTTATTTCGTTCTAACTGTATTGTGATATTAATATATATATATTTATATCAAAATACACTTATAACAAAATTATATATATATCTATATACATAAATATATACGTATATATCACTATATATATACCTATATATAAATAAAAATATTTAAAAAAAAATGATATATATATATACGTATATATACACATATGTATATATATATATACATATATTAATTCTACACATATATTTATGTAATAATTTTACATAATTAGGTATCCTAATTAATTACAATTAGCGGGACCTGCCTGACAACCCATGCCGAAAGTAAAGGGAATTTAATTTGCTAGCACTATATTTAACCCTATAACTTTCCAAGACACCATAAAACCTGTACATGGGGGGTACTGTTTTACTCGGGAGACTTCGCTGAACACAAATATTAGTGTTTCAAAACAGTAAAATGTATTACAACGATATCACCAGTAAAAGTGAAGTTTTTTGCATTTTTCACGCACAAACAGCACTTACACGGACGATATTATTGCTGCAATACTTTTTACTGTTTTGAAACACAAATATTTGTGTTCAGCGAAGTCTCCCGAGTACAACAGTACCCCTCATGTACAGGTTTCATGGTGTTTTCAAAAATTACAGCGTCAAATATAAGGCTTGTGTTTCATTTTTTTCACTTTAAAATTCGCCAGATTGCTTACGTTGCCTTTATGACCCTATGGTAGCCCAAGAATGAAAATTACTCCTATGACGGCATACTATTTGCAATAGTAGACAACCCAAGGTATTGCAAATGGGGTATGTCCAGTCTTTTTTAGTAGCCACTTAGTCACAAACACTGGACAAATTTGGCGTCTTTTGCATTTTTCACACACAAACAAATACTAACGCTAACTTTGGCCAGTGTTTGTGACCAAATGGCTACTAAAAAAGACTGGACATACCCCATTTGCAATACCTTGGGTCGTTTACTATTGCAAATGATATGCCATTATGGATGTAAATTTATTTCCTGGGCTACTATACAGTCTCAAAGGCAACGTAACCAATCTGGCAAATTTCAATTTCAAATGTAACGCGCTATATTTGACCCTGTAACTTCCCAAAACACCATAAAACCTGTACATATGGGGTACTGTTTTACACGTGAGACTTTGCTGAATACAAATATGTGTATTTTATTGCAGTAAAAGCAAACAGTATTATGACATTGACAGTTAAAATGTCATGTAGAACTAAAAAAATGAAAAAAAATCTTATTTTCTCCCATTTTTTCATATTAAATTATGTTTCATAGCTAAATATTTGATATTAAATGAAAGCCCTGTTTCCCCTGAATAAAATGATATATAATAAGGGGGGGTGCATTTAATATGAAAGAGGTGAATTACGGTTGGACAGACATATAGCGCAAATGCCAGGTTTTGTTTACATTTTGTTTCGTTCACAACTTGTACATTTGGCTGCGGTGTTAAGGGGTTAAATGGATGTTGCATATTTACAATTTGATGAGGGACCTACCAAAATAACGTGTGTGTGTGTGTGTGTGTATTTTGTATGTTATATGTAAATATATATAAATTTTTAAAAGTATTTATATTACTTTCAATAGATAAATCGAGATAGATCCCTGTAGTGCGAATAGTGATTTTACTTGTGTATTATGGGAAAATTATGTCATTGTGTGCTTCTAAAGACATTGTAAACCAATCAGCTGTCAGTCACGTAGTTTATTATTACCGTATTTCCCTAAAATCCCTCAATGGTATTATGTTCACTTTATTATACTATTCACTGTCATGCATTTTATGTCTCTCTCTTTGCACATACATATGCTGTAGGAGTCACTGATTGGTTGAAATCCTTCATCATTTAATCCAATATATAATTTAAGCTGTATACATCTAATATTGCAATGGAAAAATGAATGGGAATAAAAATAAATTGTTCCATTTTAAACATGTTGACATGTAGATCTTTGAATTGATTTTTTTTTTCTTTTTTACTTGCCTGGTAAATATGTCTCAAACATTATGTTGTGAAGATTTTATAAATTGCCTCAAACATTATGTTGTGAAGGTTTTATAAATCGCACAATGGCATCCCATGAGATGAAAGAAACAAGAGGCTTGTCTTACAGCAAAGAACTGCTTGAAATTAAAAATAAAATAAAAATCTAGCTTTAACGTACACAAGCATAGTGCTGATGGTTAAGGCTGATCTGATAAGTTAGCAAGTCACGTTTCATCAGTTAGGGAACTCCCCAAATAGTCCTATAATCTGCCTTTTTGTAGTAATTCCTACAAGTTTTATCACACCTATACCCAAAGATCTATTTCACTTTTTGTTTGTTTTTCCCACATGAGAACTTTTCTGGCTTTGAAGAGTAAACTTCTTTATCCGATAATGTCTGCTTAAACAATAAAAATATACTTAATCATAGAGATTGTATCCATGAGCATTACACTAAACTAACACAAACTCCCTCACTTCTTCCTCCACTCTTGCTTTGTCTGCAATGTGATTGGCCATGCTTGAGAAAATGTCCCCAATCAGAGCATAACACTCCTCACACCCAACATTTTGGCTTTTCAACCAGAGTATGAACTCTCCCACTTCATCCCTATTGGCCTAGAATTCTACTACTCTAGTCTGCCACACTGTTCTCAGCAGAGAAGGCTATGTTGTCAGAATTAAAAAAAAATATATATATAAAAAAATCTTTGTTTGCCTGCATAATTTACTATACCATAACACTGCACTTTAATACCAAGAATTCATTGTTGGGAAGTAAACATTTTTACACAGCCTGAGAGAATTAACCAGGTTGATTGTGTATATGCTGCTACTACTACTGTAATGCAAATATTTTATGGTTTGTAGAACAAATAGCAGGACTGCAGCACGCAGGAGAATTAGCAAATTACTGGCAGTTAGGAAATACACTCAATAGCCCATACATTCAATAATGGCCATACTGATGTTATTGTCACTAAGGATCTTTAGCCCCTCGACATCCAAAGGCATTTTGAAGATTTCCCTCCTCAAGGGTTAGTGTCCGTTCACGTTGACATATAAGGGATTCATGAAAGGGGGAAAAAACTAAACAAATACATTTTTAAAAATACAAAATATAAAAGACAAGTGCTATATGCACAACACAATTGTTAAGTGGATTACCACGTAAAAGGACTCCCACTTGCTCACTAGCTAGAGTAGTACCATAGAGTGTGTAAATAGTAAATACATTTTTAAATGAATATAGTGACTAGCATACAATCATGTACATAGTCTACATTGAAATGCCCAGTAAAACAGTTTGTAAAAACATCTGATACCATTTTTACAAAGCAGCACAAAAAACCCCAGTGGCATAGGTACAGACATTATTTAGCAGCAAATGAACAGTATAAGTCCAAATAATGGTTAGCAGGACGTAAATAGTATGGTAAACAGCAGCCAATTACTTCTCAGTGCAACATAAGGATTAGCAGCAGGAATTAGTAAGCAATAGATCCAGAAAGAAAAAAAGTCTTAATACCCACATACAGGGATGCAGTGTCTAAACACTGGGAGTCACTCCTCTAATAGTGTATCCTGTAGGTAGTCTGATCCAAGACAGGATACCTAACTTGTTTCAGCTTCCCCAGGGTATGAGAATTGTTGTGAGACGAGGTCCCTTTTTTTCCGACAACTTCTACCTGCGGCGGTCAGACTTTCTCTTCAGCCAAACGCGCTTCGCCTGTTCTGCGTTTATAGTTTTGATAAAGCTACAACAGGCGAAAAGCATTTACTTGTAATTTTAATTTAGAATATGCTTATGATTTTATGCTAATAAATAAATTCATGTAAAATTTTATTTACTATTTACACTTTCTATGGTACTAATCTAGATAGTGCGCAGGTGAGAGTTATTTTATGTGGTAATCTACTTCACAATTTTGTTGTGCATATTGCTCTATTCTTTTATATATATTTTTTATTATTTATTTATTTCCCTTTCCCCCACCTGCGCAGCCTTCATTTCTTTATTCATATGATTATGTTAAAGGTTTGAGGTTCTCCTACTTAGGCCTGCTACCCAGTAACCCATTTTCATCTTTCTTTTTTATTTTATTTTCCCCAGAGCATTTGCGCTTCCACCCTATTTATGTATCTGGGGCTTGTTTCAATTGCTTTTGATCTTCTGTTGGTCTGTAACAAAAGTCGCTAAACTCCCCCTCTCTATCCATCAGCAGTATAGCATAAGAAGCTTTCAAATGTAATATTGTATAGCATAGCATATAAAAACTATTGTGATCAATGTACCACAGACTATAATTTGCAGGATTAAATGTGAAGGTGTATTTAAAGGGTGCTCAAGCCACCATATTCAAGGCTTTTTGGCACTGTGTGGAACAAATTCTGCTACGGTAGAGGGGTCCATCTGTGATAAGCACGTTCCATCCGTTCTTGGTGGCGTAGTGAAGCCCAGCTGTTGTAGTCTAGAGTCCAGCTCCTGTAGTCTTTACCCGGTGCGAAGTGCCCTGATGCATGAAGATGAGTATTCTTGGAAGCCCTCATTTGTATTGGACATTCTGTCGCTGTAGGATTTGCAGGAGTGGTTGTAGGGCCCTGCGCCATGCAGTGGTGCTTCGGGTTAGGTCTGGGAAGAACGAGAGTGAGGAGCCTTCAAACAGGAGGGGAGTCTGTCCCCATAGTGCTGCGAGAAGGATGGCCTTGTCCTTGGGGGGATGAAGCGGATGATCAGGTCGGTGTGGGCCACTGGTGGTTTTGTACCCGGTTTCGATAACCGGAGCATGCCATCTAGTTTCTTTGCCTTGACCTGCTTTGGTGGTAGCAGTGTGTTGAGCAGGCGGCAGATGAAATGTGACAAGTCGGGTAGGCTTACAGTGTCGGATCTTCAAATTGTAACGCCGTTTCTGATTTTCGGTGGTGTCTATTCTGTCGGTAATGGCCTTTTGTTGTGTCTGAAGTGCACGAGCTTGCTTCTCCAATTAGGTTATTCTAGAGTCCTGGGTGGTCGAGGAGGCCTCCAGCAGGGTTAGTTGTGAGAAGGCGCCTTCAATGGCGTCTTTGATGAAGGCCATGTCAGCCGCGATATTCAGCCGCAGCTCTGCCAGCATTCCTTTCAGTTGTTCTGACGTGACCGGTTCCTCCGTGGGGGGGTGTCTTGGTGTTAGACACCGTTTGGTAGTTGGGCCGCAGCTCCCTCACCCGGGTCAGAAGAAATGCCCTCCGAAAAGCAGGAGGATTCATACTCCCCGTTGCCATTTTGTCCCATGGTGATTTCTGGCTGCCTCTCAGGAATTCTCCGATATATCACTTCATTCCAAGACTGGATGGACAATACACAAATTAAATTGGCACTTTCTCAGACTTGCTGCAGAGGGCTATGGTTTTTAGGTCCGAGAGAACTCCTTAAAACCAGACGGATGTTACCCAAAGACATCTTTGCACTGTAACCAGTGTAGAACACGGTGCCCCTTTAAACTTCATCTTCTGCCCAGCTTTGCATATCATTGAAGTCTAAGAAGTATAATTTGGTGAACTGTGGAAAAATGGAAGGAATTGTAATTTGCTTTTTTTGCCTAAACATTCCATTACCTAGTAAATTCTCCAGTGTCCAGTGTATTGAATATGTCTAAAAGCATTACAATTTTAGTTTTCCGTCCCAATTTTTTTTTTTTTCGGAACAGCAAACTCCTCTTGTATGAATTCATCATCAAGACTCTGTAGGTACCCTCACTGGCAGGCTGATTGCCTCTATTTTAGTGTACAAAAGATCACCACTTAAACAAGGCCAGTCACACACCAATATTGTGACTGAGATCCATGCCTGGTGTTAGAGAATGCACAGTTAGTTTGTTATTAAAAAAAAAATACAAAAGTGCAAAGATTGTTTTAAAATGGTGACAGTGATGTAAAGACATTTCTTTATATAATTCAAATCTGTAACCTATAAATTGCATCGACACTTCATATTCCATATTATTTCAGTTAGCTTGTTGTTTCTTTCTATTAATGTACATTTTCTGTAGTCTAGATGCATTAAGCTCTCTATTTATCAAGATTGGTTTATTGGATTTATACCTACAGTTGTACGCATGAACACCCTCTTGTTTTCTCAGAAATTACAGCCCTTGTAATACCTTTGTTTTATTCTCACATTGATGTAATATCTTCCCACTCTTTCCATTTTTACAGTATATAATTTTGTTTTAAAACTATATACTTAGTAGAAGGAATCTTTAAACTACAACATAATTTAGGATGCTGTCATGAAGACATAAATACATATTCATACATTTTATTTTATTTTCTTGGGATACATTTTCCAGCCCAGCATTCAAATAGGATATATCTTTCTTTGGTCAAATACTTTTCTTTATTTTTTTTCTTTTTAGCATGCCTTCCTATTGTGGCTGTTCTGAAACAAAAGGCTTTTTTTTTTTGAATACAAAGATTATTGTCCTTCTGTCTAGCCTCTTGTCCCCTTTACTCATAGCTTAGAATATTTGCCGTCTATTGGTGTATCTGCATGCCACAGCAGTGTAACTCACTATAATGCTGCTAACTAAACTGCAATAAATTAGATTTAGATATTGGTTTGGGAATGTAAAATGTGTTGTTCTAAATAAAGTGGCTTTGATAAAAGTTTCATAATCCACAACTGTGAAATACCCAGAGATGTTTATTTTTGAAAAATGTACGACTGTATGGCAATAATTCGAATAATTCAGTTAAAATGCTTTGAATGCAATATATCTGTTAACAATATCTAAAGTCAAACCCTTAATTTGATCCAGTCAGAAACTGGGCAACAAACCAACCTAAAGGGATAATCTGAGCACTATAAACTTCTTTGTAATTAAGTTGTTATGGTGCGAGGAGGTTCAGAGCACAGTCTTACCCGTGGGAGTAAAACCATTAATGAACAGTTCAAGTCCAAATACTGGAAGATAGTGACCCATTGCTCTGCCCCTCCACTGCATCTGAAGGTTTGAAGAAGTGTAACCGCTCAATTCCCTGCAGTTTAGGCGTTAAATCATTTTTTATTTTTGTTAATGCAGGCTATCCAGGCTTTGACTCGCACAGCGTATGTGAAAAACGTTTAATTTTCAATCAAATCTTACAGCATAGTGTGTTTACTGTAGAAGTTTTTTCCTGCTAGTTAATTAAACTTTAATCACACAAGGCTGTTAGAGATACGAAATTCTAAATTAAAGAAACATTCTCCCATCCTGTCTTCTTCACTTCCTCTTTTAGAATCTGTTCTTTTCTTTCTGATCTGTTTCTTTTTAAAAACATAAAACAAAGTAGGGGCTATGTTGTCTTATGTATTTTTCCTACGCTTGACAATATTGACAGGGTGGAACCTAAGGCAAGCATGAATTAGATCCCGTCGCATACTCTGGGCAGAGGAAGTCAGTGGTGCTCTGAATGCCAGTAATTAGAAGATGGTGATGCCTGGAATGAGAATCCAGCACAGCGAATAAAAAAGAATGAATAGTACATACGGATGAATTTGGCATTTACAATTATTTAAGGGGACTGTTAAAAATTGGATAGTGGGGTAATAAAAAAAAAATGATTTGGGCCATGACAGACCCGCTTTAACTCCTAAATAGAAGATAACTGAGCAATAAAACTGCATGATCTATACCAGTGTTCCCCAGCCCAGTCCTCAGGGACCACCAACAGTCCAGGATTTATGTATTTCTCTGTTTTATTCCAATGGATATACTGAAAAAAACCTGGACTGTTGGTGATCCATGAGGACTGGGTTGGGGAACACTGATCTATGCAACAAAATCACTCCATAGAGTGTTCCTTTAAGAGATTTGAAAAGCGAGAAAAGCTCAACATGAATACATGTCCAGAGCCTATCAAATGCACAAGTTATGATTGTACCTTTAAGAAGTTAAAGTAGTAGGTAAATATTTTTACATGACTTCTGTTTTCTTATGTAAGTAGTATATTTAAAAAAAAACCAACCTTTTCTTTTGGGGATTGTTTTGTCATTCCATAATTATCAACTATAACAGAACAATTCTGTTATCAAGACTGTATGTTGGATTGTAGAGCAGTTATCTGTATATTTTCTGGAAGTAATTGGGTGACCAGTTTTCTTTCTGAACTAATATTTACAATGAATCTAATTAACACTTCATATAGACTTTACCTTTTATGTTGCTATTATATCTCAGCCCCTTAATTTTGTTTGTAAGTAATTTTTATTTGAGGGGAACAAAAGATTTCATATCTTGTGCATATTAATAAATACTATTCTGGGAAAAAGCTACAGTAAATTGTAGTCTACTCTTCAAAATAATTTTGCAATAAGCACAAAGCATAAATTCACAGTGCAGGGGACGGGGCCTGACCGCAGAGCTATGAGGACGTTCATCTCAGCAGCTCCTGCTAAACTGGGCAATCAAAGCTAAATTTCACTGCCACACCGGCACTCAATCGAGGTTACAAGGCCACCACACGAGAGAGGGCATCGAGGCGAACAGACACCTCTCAAGCGACAGATCGAGCCCTAATCATGGTGCGGCCTACCAGCATGGCGGGCGCTGGGGAGACGGCCGCTCCCCAGAGGCGACACCAAGCTGGGGATCTGGAGGTGAGCCCTCGTTCCCCCCCCTTTGGACCGGTGGGGATCATTCCGGTCTACCCCTACATGACCCCTCTGCAAAGTAATGAGTCATTACAAGCTCCAAGAAGTCCTGAGCCCACTATCTCTGCGGCCTCTAAAAATGTTGGATGCCTGCCACACCGCTGACCCCACTAACTCATGGCGGGAAACGGAGCTAAGATTACATAACATATTCACTGCCTTCTGGGAGAAGCTTGAAGCCCGTATGACACCCTCAGCTGCTGACAAGCCGCCTCACTCACCTCCCCAATGCACCCTGCAGGAGACCTGGCGGAATAACGCAGCAATCCCCCATGAGCTCACAACCACGAGGGTTAAGTACCAGCGGAGGTCTCTCTCAGGGCCAGGCCCAGGAGACCACCAAGAGAGCGCCAGTGCAGGGAAACAGACTCCCGGTTCCCCCGGGGCGTCTGTGCAATGACCACATGACCTTACTTCACCCCCGGGTCACACACGAGCATTGCCTATGTGGGACGCCACAGGCAGGCCTCGAGCAGTAAAGCAGAAGTCATCATAGCATCCATTAAGCCGGGCCCCTGCAGCAACCCCAAGGGTATGCAGGAGCCTAACGCACCTACAAGCTGAGACTCTGCTGAGAATCTCAAGACTGGAAAACGTGCAGAACGATCGGCGCATCAAGAGGTGAAAGAAATGTCTCACCCTACGCAGGTAGAAGACATATGTCCAGCCCCAGCAACGCTCCAGCCTGCCATACCGGCCCAAAATGGGGGTAATAGGCCACACCCCGGCAACTGCTTGACAGACTCTAAGGGGCCCCTCTAGGACCACGTCCACATGGCATATGGTCCCTTAACACCTGTACCCGCCAGCTACCAAGCTGGAGTTCCTTGAAGAGGTTCCCATCTGTGGTACTTGGAAACCCTGCCTCACGAAGGGGCATCGGCTGATTCCCTTACCTCAACCTGTATTTTTAAGAGGTCCCAGGATTCTATTTGGTTTTAAGCTGTTTATTTTGCTCAATGACTTTTCAATATGTTCGTATGTATAGGAAATGGCGTGACTTTCTTCAGCTGTAGGTTCAGTAGTAAAAATACCATTGTATGACTGGCCTGAATATAGAATAACTCACCCCACTTTTCTAAGCCTGGCATAGTCAGTACTACCATGGTCACCTAGCCTGCTTCCTAAATCATAATCAGCACTACTCGCCAGCTCTTATGATTATATCTAGATAGCCAGCCTAAGAACATAAATGTCTGTCACTCATAATTTCCAGCATCTCCCCTCTGACAAGATCTCTCCCCAGCTGGAAACATATAGATATGCCAGCTATACTTGTTGGATTTTCTTTAGCTACCATAAATATAAAAAGTGCAGTATTTCATGACATTTTATACTATGTTACCACTATATGATTGCTGAGTATACCCATGAGGAATTGTCTGTGTACTCTGATTGTTACGCTGTGCACTACAAAAATGAAGAATATAAAAAATAAAAAATTCACAGTGCATTCATTAGTGGGTATGTATGGCACTTCACACCCGGTACAGAATCCCTTGCACAGTGCAGTTGGTCAAACAAAGACAAGTTGTCAATCCTGAACCGGCGGTTGGAACATTTCCAGTCTCTCTTAAGTATCAACCACATGATCCAAGTTTTTGCACTCCATTGCATCCCTCAATAACCAAAAAATAAACAGAGATTGTAAAGGCTGTTAAGCAGCTGAAAACTGGAGTCAATGGAATTCCACCTGAAGTATGATTTCTTTGTCTGGTGCTGGGAACAAGGCAATCTACCACAGGACCTTGGTGACGCTATAAGCATTACCCTGTAAAAGAACAAAGGAAAACAGTCTGAAAGCTTCAACTATATCTGATGCAGGAAAAATACTTGAGAGGGTACTTAAGAGGTACAGACTGGTACCCACCACTTCAGAATAACTCTTCCCAGAGAGCCAATGTGGCTTTAAAGCTAGAAGGAGCACCAATGATATGGTATTTGTTCTCAGACATCTCCAAGAGAAATCTTTGTAACAGAACATGGCATTGTATGTGACGTTTGTTGACCTCACCAAAGTGTTCAACGCTGTGAGCAGAAAAGGTATATGGCAAATCTTGGAACACCTAGAATGTCCTCCTAAGTTTCTTAATACGATTATTCAGATACATGAAAATCAATCCTCTACCAGCCTGCACCTCATTAAGATTATCATCACCACTGGCAAATCAGAGCTGAAGGCAGCCCATCAGTTCAGCTACCTTGGGTGCATCATCTCTTCAGACACCGAGATCAACATAGAGATAGAAAGCAGACTGGAAAAGTCAAACAGAATGTTCTGCAGACTTCATAGGAGTCTGGAACAACAAGCATCTGAAGAGAATCACAAAGATCAGTGTGTACGGCTCTGAGTCATGTGTTACCTATTGCCAGCACCTGCGACTCCTTAAACGCTTTCGCTAATGCTGCATCCACAAAATCCTTAACATTCATTTGAATAACATCATGACCAATATCAAAGTTTTTGAACAAGCAGAGACCACCAGCATCAAGGCTATGCTTTTGAAGTCGCAGTTGCGCTGGGCAGACCATGTCTCCAGGATGGAAGATCATCACCTACCCAAGGTTGTGCTATATAGCGAACTGGGCAGTGCAACAGAGAAGCACCTAAGAAGAAGTTACAAGGACTCTCTGAAGAAATACCTTTGTACCCATCACATTGACTATTGTCAGTGATCTGCTCTAAACTCTGATCACAAGACTTGGAGACTCATCATTCATTGGACAATCTTCTCCTTCAAGTAGCATGCAGGGCAGGTCTTGAGAATAGAAAGAAACAAAGGAAGAACTGTGACAAAGTCAGACCAGATTTTCCCTTACAGATGCTGCCTCCGGATCTGCCTGTCCCGAAGTGGCCTCGTCAGCCACCAGGGAGTCTGCAGCAGACGTGGATATCCCACTTCCTAAATCTTTGTTCATGAAGTCAAGCCAAAAAAAAGATAATCCATTATTTTGTCATTAAAGGAACACTATAGTCACCTAAATTACTTTAGCTAAATAAAGCCATTTTAGTGTATAGATCATTCCCCAGCAGTTTCACTGCTCAATTCACTGTCATTTAGGAGTTAAATCACTTTGTTTCTGTTTATGCAGCCCTAGCCACACCTCCCCTGGCTATGATTGACAGAGCCTGCATAAAAAAAAAAAAACTGTTTTCACTTTCAAATAGATGTAATTTACCTTAAATAATTGTATCTCAATCTCTAAATTGAACTTTAATCACATACAGGAGGATCTTGCAGTGTCTAGCAAGCTATTAACATAGCAGGGGATAAGAAAATCTTAATTAAACAGAACTTGAAATAAAGAAAGCGTAAATAGGGCTCTGTTTACAGGAAGTGTTCATGGAAGGCTGTGCAAGTCACATGCAGGGAGGTGTGACTAGGGTTCAAAAACAAAGGGATTTAACTCCTAAATGGCAGAGGATTTAGCAGTGAGGCTGCAGGGGCATGTTCTATACACCAAAACTGCTTCATTAAGCTAAAGTTGTTCAGGTGACTATAGTGTCCCTTTAAAATTGTAGAATGTTTTCAAATAATAAAATAAAATATTGAAGTATACATTTGTGTATGTTTGTTGTGGTTTGGGCTGACTGCATGTAAAAAAGAAGAAGAGAAAAATAAATAAATAGATTTTCTCACCCCTCCTGGGTGGTATGTTTATTCCTCATTCTCGGATCCTTTACCAGAGGCCTGGGAGTTTGAGGGTTATACGTAGTATCTTAGCTGTTGCTAGAACTGCACTCTTCTGGACAGCAATCTCAGATGTCCCACCTGGAATCTGTTGAAGCCACTCCCCCAGCTTGGGAGTCACAGCCCTGAGTGCTCCTATCACTACTGCCTTCACTTTCCACATCCTTTTTAGTTCTTCTTTCAGTCCTTGGTATTTGTTCACCTTCTCATGTTCCTTCTTCCTGATGTTATAATCACTGGGTATTGCCACATCCACCATGACTGCAGTCTTTCATTCCTTGTCTACCACTACAATGTCTGGTCGGTTGACCAGCACTTGCTTGTCTGTCTGTATCTTGAAGTCCCAAGGATCATAGCCCTGTCATTCTCAATAACCCTTTGTGGTATCTCCCATCTGGACTTAAGCATGTCCAATCCATATTCTGTGCAGATGGTTCGGTATCCAGCTACTAGGTGCTGGACTGTCTGAGACCTCTTTGCACAGTCTGCACCTTGGGTCTTGCTTGGTGTGGTAGACTCCAGCTTCTATTGATCTGGTGCTGAGTGCCTGCTCCTGTGCTGCTAGGATTAGTGCCTCTGTGTCTTTCAGTCCTGCCTTTTCCAACCACTGGTAGGATTTTGTCATGTGAGCCACATCCACTATCTGCCGGTGGTACACCCCATGGAACCTCCTCTTTTTCTCAGGCATTCCCTTAGCAGTTCATCTTTGGGAGCCATCTTTGTGATGTACTTGTGGACGCTCTGTGTTTCATTCAGGACTGTGGCCTTGACACTAATCAGGCCCACGACCTCCTTCCTTCCGGCAGGTATACAGTCTCTGGGTTCTGTATTTCAGGTGGAATCCTCCATTCATAGTGATTAGTTTCCTGGTCTTGTCATCCATGGTGACCAGTTCTTCTCTTGGCCGCGTTATTATTCCAGATGGGTATCTGATGATTGGTAGGGCAAATGTGTTGATGGCTTGGATCTTGTTCTTGTCATTGAGCTGGGACTGCAGGACCTGTCTGACTCTTTGGAGGTACTTGGATGTTGCTATCCTCCTTCCCTCTTCCTCATGGTTGCCAGGTACTTGTAGCTGTTCTCTAAATCTTCTATTTGGCCTTCTGAAACCTTAACTCCTTCTGTCCTGATCACCTTCCCTCTTTTTGCCATCATCCGCTATCATAGAAAAGGTGGCTGATACTAGCTCCACTCTTGAAACTGTATCCGTATCCACTCTTCTTGATGATCTGGCTAAGGGGGTTGAGGCCTATGCAGAACAGCATTGGGGATGGCGCATCCCCTTGGTATATGCCACATTTGATGTTCACTTGAGTTATTGTCCTGAAGTTGGCTTCCAGAGTTGTTTGCCCATCGAGTTCTTGTTGTGCTCTTATTGTCTTGCTGACCTTGAGAGAGCCAAGCATTCCAGTATCAATGTGTGTGGTATTGTGTCATAGGATTTCTTGTAGTCAACCCAGGCCGTACACAGATTGGTCTGTCTGGTCTTAGAATCCCTTGTGACTGCTTGGTCTACCAGTAGTTGATGTTGTGATCCTCTGGTGTTTTTTCCAATCCCCTTCTGAGTATTGCTCATATATTGACTCATATGCCCTTGGATCTTGGAGGCTAATATGCCTCTCAGGAGTTTCCATGTTGTGGGAGGGAGGTTATTGGTCGGTAGTTGGATGGTGCTTTTCCCTTGTGAGGGTTCTTCATGACCAGTATTGTTCTGCCTTGTGTTAGCCAGTCAGGGTGGGAGCCTGTTGCTAGTAGCTGGTTCATTTGTGCTGCTAGGCGTTAATGCAGTGTTGTTAACTTCTTCATCCAGTAGTTGTGGATTATGTCAGGTCCTGGGGCTGACCAGCTCTTCATGTGTGCTGCTCGTTGTTGGATATCTTCGACTGTGATGATGACAGCATGCAGTGGTCTGCTTTCAGGTCTAGTAGCCACGGGGCCTCGGTGTTATGAGATGCTTCTTGCTCCCAGATATTCTTCCAGTACTGTTCAGTCTCAGCTCAGGGTGGGTCTTGCGAGTAGATGTGGTGGTTACCCTGTAGCTATGCATACACCTTGGATGGTTATTTGGTAAAGAGGGCATTGATTATCTTAGCCTCTGCTTCTCTGGTGTATCTGCTCAGTCTGGTTGCCAGTGCTGTCAGTCGTTGCTTAGCTTTTTCCAGCGCTTCCGGTATGGGCATATCCTTGTACTTCCGCAGCAGGCAGGATCTATCTTTGATCTTTCCATCTCTGTTAAGTTGATCTAGCTTACTAACTTCCTTCTGTGCTGCCTTTATCTTGGCTTCCAGTCGTAGTCTCCATGGTGGGCATTGCTTCTCTTTGAGCTTCATCTTGTAGTCAAGTAGCTGGAGGACCAATGCTGTGGCATGTATGAGCATGTTGGTTGCTGTGATTGTGATGTGATTGTGGACAATGCTTCATTACCTGCATCTAGTATGCTGTCTGGTGGTTGCTTTCAAGTGATCTTCGGTAGTCTTGTCTGCAGGTCAATGACTGTTGTTATGCCATCTTGGGGTATGGATTGAGGTTAACAATTCTCTGCAGGTAAGAATGTGGGTATGGGAATGTCTTCCGCCTCATGGTGTATGGTTGATTTTTTCTGTAGTCCATTTATTTCCAGTTGTGACACTAGATTTCACTTGAAGATGATCAAACATTGTGTAACCAGCTGTTTTGGTGTTAGGGTAGATGATGGTTTCTTATTCATCCATAGCTCCTATGTTCTCTCTCTGTGTCCAGGAACGATTTGTTCCAGTAGCTCACTTGTCGTCAGATTGCCTTGGTTCCCTAGCATCTGACGTGGACCTTGTTAATCCAAGCCGGCATGACTCTCTTGGTTCGTGTTTCTCTCATATTATTGAGGTGGTCAGGGTATATATCATTTGGTGTCTCGCCCAGAGACACTTAATGGTACAGTGGTCTGACTGGGATTTGAACCGTCGTTGACATTACCACTGTGCTATCCAGTCGATATATATATATATACACACACACACACAATCTTAGATGGCTGAATTAGTTGGCCTTGATTTGTCTGTCAATGAACTGGTTAAGAAGGAGACTGACCTTGAATGAATCTTGTCTAAGAACGTGTTCTCTACTGTGAAAATAAAATGTCTTTCTGATGGGTGAAAGGTTTTGACATTATTATTGATGTTATACTTTTGGTACATAAAAGAGGAGGTGCACTGAACTCATTGAGACTACCTCTGTAGTTATAAAAGGCAGACTAGGACGTGGTTGTCCATAAGAAAGCAGAACAGGTCACCTTGCAGATATTTTTACCACTTTGTGCTCTATTAAAATGCATTGATTTTTCCATCGAATGCCTGTCTCATAATAATTATGGGTTTTGATATTGCTGCTGTCTTGAAAGTGATTTGTGCCCTTCTGTGCATATCTGCTTTAAATCGCAGTAAATGGTGCAGTTGTTTAATACATTTGAAACTTCAATAAGGAAAAAAAAGGATCAGTATTTGAAAAAAAGATTACAGCTAAAAGATGAAAGGCAACAGCGCTCCCACATAATGCTTTCAAGAGGCTGACTTATTGTGACACAAGCTCACTCATACTGGAGGACAAACTTCCATGTGTGTTACAAGTCTACGGAATACAATCATATGCAAAATTGTAAATCAATTTACCGGAATGGGTTCATAAATCAAATGGCACCCATTCCTTTTTTATTTTTGTACATAGGGAAGTAACACAAAGTTTAAAAGTTAGATCCATAGAGGACAAAAATGGTTGGGAAGGTGATATCAATGGAATTAATCTTTAAGGTATTCAGAAGTATTGATGTGTGTGGAGTAAACATTAAATCAGGCAGATTACCACGACAACAGAAACCGTTTGTGGGGGAAAGTAAAAAAAAATTATAGTTTGAAAAGTCTTATTGTTTTGTTGATGCAGGAACATGACACATACCTGCCTAAGGTTGGTGGAGTAATAATGAGGCACTCTTAGTTCTTTATACTGGTTTTGGTAGTATGAGCCTCGGGTGTCATTGCCTGCACCATTGTAAGCAACACTGATAACACTACTTCCAATTATGCTCACATTGAATCTAGAGTGACAATGATAGCATGGGAGTGCTGGCCATGGGCAAGCACAGTGCTTCTAGCCAATCATAGCTATTCAAGGTGGGCTGCAATGATAGGCTAGGATGGGTGAGGAGTTGCCATCCAAACTGTCTCCTTGGTAGCATACTGACCAACAGTCCCAAATTTGTCTGGGCAGGGGCCACCAGTCGGGACTATCCTGTGTTTGTTGTCTGGTGTCTCACTTCTGGGGATACCAGAGACAAAGTCAGTAGAATACTTGGCTTTAATGCATCATTATATGGACTTGCACTGCTCAAAGTAAATGCAGGGCGTTCAGACCATGCAAGGGTACAGCAGATGCGCTTCACACATGTGCAGGACTGAGAGGAGATAGACATTGTAATTCACAATGTTGGTAATGTTGGGGAATGAGACAACAGCAGGAGTTCTGAAAGTCCTGACCCTATAGTGTTAAAACCACCATCTAGTCCCCCTGGGCCCCTCATGCCTCCATAAATATAGCAAAATCTTACTGTATTCAAGCCTGAAGCTGTAGATCTGCATGCTGTTTGCCTCAGAAAATAATGCTGTCTGCTGACATAATTAGAAGTGGTAGTCTGAGCCAATCACAATGCTTCTCCATAGGATTGGTTGAGACTGACAAAGAGGCAGATCAGGGGCAGAGCCAGCATGATTCAAACACAGCCTTGGCCAATCAGCATCTCCACATAGAGATGACTTGAACCAATGAATCTCCATGAGGAAAGTTCAGTGTCTGCATGCAGAGGGAGGAGACACTGAATGTTTGGATGCATTTTAGGCAGCCATGGCCCAGGAAGGATCTCTTACAGCTATCTGAGGAGTGGCCAGTGAAGTTATCACTAGGCTGTAATGTAAACACTGCATTTTCTCTGAAAAGACAGTGTTTACAGCAAAAAGCCTGAAGGTAATGATTCTACTCACCAGAACAAATCCAATAAGCTGTATTTGTTCTCGTGACAATGGTGTCCCTTTAAGTATTCCACTGGAAATATTAATGTCAGTGCTCTTGTTAGTTTATTTTGACATGCTTTTTCTCTGATTTCATTTTATAAACATGGAAAACATTTGAAATGTCAAGATAAGGGATTATTAAAATAGTACCAAAAGTGTGGAATCCAAGCTGATATATCCTACTGCCATTTTTTTCAGATACAATTATGTACGATTAACATGATTTATAGATTATGCTCTGCTAAATAAATATCCTGTATTATTCAGTTGTACATAGTTCTTACATTTATCTTTTGATCTTTGCAGGTTTCTTGTCCAAATGTGATAACCTTTTCAAAGTAGAGACATCATGGACCATTAAAAAGGTAAATCCTTATTTAATTATGTCATATACGTCGCTATGTTTATCAGCTTGAAAACAAATATTTTACAATCTAGATTTCTCCATAATGCTGCAAATGTTGAATAACAACAAAACTAAAAACTAAAAAACGCCTTAGTTAATACTATCCTAGCAACCAACTTTTCTACCCCTGCCTTTTGTTTCTCCCACTCCCTCTAGCATGTAAGCCGATCGAGTAGGGCCCTTGACCCCTCTGTTCTTGTATGTCCAACTTGTCTGGTTACAATTACTTGTCAGTTAGTCCACCCATTGTACAGCGCTATGAAATCTTTTGCACTTTATTATTAATAATGATAAATAATAATTCAGCACAGACTAAACATTCATTACAAAAAGTACAATATGCAGTTAATTTGTGTGTGTGTGTATACACTCCAAAAAAGGTTCTTCTTATTCTACTTTATACTGAAGCACCAGGTATGGAGTGTATGGCTGCAAATTCTATTTTTTTTTGTGTGTGTGAATGTTTTTACTTTACTTTACGTACCAAATTGCGAAATTTAAGCAAAAAGGGCTTTATTTAAAGGACCACTCTAGGCACCCAGACCACTTCAGCTTAATGAAGTGGTCTGGGTGCCAGGTCCAGCTAGGGTTAACCCATTTTTTTTATAAACATAGCAGTTTCAGAGAAACTGCTATGTTTATAAATGGGTTAAGCCTTCCCCCAAAGCCTCTAGCGGCTGTCTCATTGACAGCCGCTAGAGGCGCTTGCGTGATTCTCACTGTGAAAATCACAGTGAGAGCACGCAAGCGTCCATAGGAAAGCATTGATAATGCTTTCCTATGCGACCGGCTGAATGCGCGCGCAGCTCTTGCCGCGCGTGCGCATTCAGCCGAAGGGGCGGAACGGAGGAGGATCGGAGGCAGAGAGCTCCCCACCCAGCGCTGGAAAATGGTAAGTTTTACTCCTTTTCCCCTTTCCAGAGCCGGGCGGGAGGGGGACCCTGAGGATGGGGGCACCCTCAGGGCACTATAGTGCCAGGAAAACGAGTATGTTTTCCTGGCACTATAGTGGTCCTTTAAATTCAGTCTAACAGTTTGCTGTTTGTTGTTACAGCCTAAATTTTGTATTTCTGCTTTCAATTAGCTAAAATTTGGTATTAAGTAAAGAAAAACCTCTAAAAAAAAACCAAAAAAAAAAAAACACCTCACCTAGGCAGACATAATGGTGGTTTTGTTACAGTATATGATCATAAATTGCATAAGCCTGCTACAATGTATCCTATTCTTGACAGGTCCTATTATAGCATATATATATATATATATATATATATATATATATATATATATATATATATATATATATATATATGTGTGTATTGTTCAGCCACAACATCAAAACTACCTGCCCAATCATGTAGGCCACCTTCTTGTTGACAAAACAGCTATGCTGTGTGTAACCATGGACTCCACTAGACTTCTGAACGTGTTTGTGGTATCTGGAACCAAGGCATTAGAAGCAGATCCTTTAAGTCCTGCAAGTTGAGAGGTGGTGCTTTGGATGGATTAGATTTGTTGTTCAAGTACATACCACAGATGCACAATCAAATTGAGATATGGGGAATTTGGAGACCAAGGCAACACCTTGAACTCTTTGTCATATTCCTCAATTCACTCCTGAACATTTTTTGCAGTGTGGCAGCACTATCCTGCTGAAAGAGGCCACTTCTATCCGTGAACACCACTGCCATGAAGGGAGGGTTGTGTGTGATCTGCAACAATCTCTAAGTAGGTGGTACGAGTAAAAGTAGCATCCACATGAATTCCAGGAGCAAAGGTTTCCTAGCAGAACATTGCAGAAGACATAACACTGCCTCCGCCGGCCTGCCTTCTTCCCGTAGTGCATCCTGCTGCCATCTCTTCCTTAAATAAACGACGCACATGCACTAATCTAATGTAAAAGAAAACTTGCTTCATCATACCAGACAACCCTCTTCCATTGCTTCATGGTTCAGTTCTAACGCTCACGTCCCCATTAAAGGCACTTTCGCCGGTGCGGTCATCATGGGCACTCTGACCGGTATGCAGTTACATAGCCCCCATACACAGCAATCTGTGTTCTGACACCATTCCATCACGGCCAGCATTAAGTGTTTCAGCAATTTGAGCTACAGTAGCTCTTCTGTGTGATTGGAAGATATGGGTTAGTCGTTGCTTCCCATGTGCATCAATGAGACTTGGGCAACCTTGACACTGTTTACTGTTTGTTTTTCCTTGCACCACTTTTGGTAGGCACTGACCACTGCATACTGGGAACACCCCACAAGGCTTGCTATTTTGGAGATGCTCTGACCTAGTTATCTAGCCATCACTGTCTGGCCCTTGTCAAAGTCACTCAGATCTTTTCACTTGCCTATATTTCCTGCTTCTAACACATGAAATTCAAGAATTGACGGTTCACTTGCTGCTTAACATATCCCACCCATTGACAGCTGCCATTGTAACTAATTGTTAATCACATCACCTGTTAGTGGTTTTAATGTTGTGGCTGATCAGTGTCTGTGTATGTATATATATGTGTGTGTGTGTATGTATGTATGTGTATATGTATATGTATATATATATATATGTGTGTGTGTATATATATATATATCTGTTTGTGTGAGTGTGTGTGTGTGTGTATCTATCAGTGCATATGTGTGTCATGTCAGAACATGATTACTTTCAAATGAAAACACACTATTCACAAATGCATGGCCCTCTCTACGATAGCTCTGCCATTTTATGTAGGTATCTCAAAATCAAGATATATTAATTAATATATGTTTTTGAGTACTTTGAATGCGCTAGTTTTATGTAAATGGTAATAGGCAAAACCTGTAAATATAAGTGTCTATATTTTTCTCCTTTGAAAACCAACATGTAATGAGTGAGTTTAAAACAAAAAAAAATATCCAAAATTGCTCTGGTATTTAATACATTAGGGTTAAATTACCCCACAAATACATCTCAAACTGTTCCTGAAAGAAAGAAATTGTAAAATTGCCCTGTGGATGTCAGTGACATAATAACCTAATGCACATGGCACCTGTTCATCATGTTGGTAATTGTTATAAATAAGTAAGAACAGTATGTAAGGCTTGTTTTTTATTTCAACGATTCTCAATGTTCTTTTCCATAACAGCAAAGTCCCCAAACTGAGGGGATAAACTGAACAGACGCAATGCATGTCATGTAAAGAAGGGTTTGAAGAATGATAGCAGGTGGATGCGAAAGGGATTCAATTCCTCTGTATGTAGTGCTGTGTCAGATATAGTACACAGTTATAGCTGCATAATGAATCCTATCCACGCAGTTTGTCCAGATGGGACCTTTATAGTTAACGTTTAGTACCAGGTGCACCAAGCTCATGTGGCCCTACCTGGCTCCAGGAGCACATCGATGCTGATATGTTTTATGGTATTATTTGTGTGTTGCTTTTTTCATTTGGTTGTTTGGTTGAGGATCTAGAATGCAGAAGGAAGACTGGGGTTTGTGGAGCTTGCATACCAGCAAAAGCCATATGGTAGCCCACTCCCATGATCCTTTGTCAGCCTGCAACTCATCTAGGGAGTTATAGTTCTGAAAAAATTGGTGGATCTTCATTTCGGGCCACCCCTGATGTTCAGTGTTATCTGCTTCCTTATCCCATGCCTGTTCTTCATTTCATGTATTCTTATAC
Organism: Pelobates fuscus; assembly: GCF_036172605.1. Taxonomy (NCBI): domain Eukaryota; kingdom Metazoa; phylum Chordata; class Amphibia; order Anura; family Pelobatidae; genus Pelobates; species Pelobates fuscus. The sequence goes on along the minus strand of NC_086317.1, from coordinate 375,812,029 downwards.
ATGGAATAATAGAGAGCTAGTATTTTGCTGTGGTTTGCGTAAGGCCAGGCTGTAGCTTTGTTGATAAAACACCAATATATCATTTCTCACTTTCTGTAGAGTGTATGCACTCAGGAAAAAAAAGTAAATCTTATCTTTTGAGCAGATAACAATGACAGACTACCTGATGTTTCTTCCTTGATTACTATGTTCTGATGGTATTAAATCATAATAAAAAAAGGCAGAAAAATAAATAGATGAAGGCAGTGAAAGTCTAAATATCTCGGTTTTTTTTTCTATAAAGCTCATGGGACCAGTTAAACATGTCAAAGTGAAATATTGTTTTACTTTTTTTTTATATGTTTGTGAAAGCACTGTATGTGTGTTTATTATGCTTCCTTTAAAATAATTCTCAAAGGGGAGAAAAAAAAAACAAGACATTTACATCTTTGCTTCAAGACAGCAATTTCCTCCAAAAGAGCATTATGCTGGGTTATTTAGCATGACAGTACATATTTACTGCTTACTATTGTGAAATATAATGATGTTTGTTCATGAACAGCTTGCTCTATGGAATGTGCAGAAGAGTTAATACACAGTCCCCATAGGTTCAGTAAAGGCAGAAGCATGTCTTAGCATACCACCAATGCATGTATTTAACACTGACAGATGCTCAAAGGATGCTATTGCTAATATACTACTTTTTCCCAGATCTCTGTTTATTTCATATATATATATATATATATACACACACACAGTGGGACCTCGGTTAACATAATTTTCGGTTTACAAATAAAAATCCATTGATAATAATGCCTCGGTTTACAAATTTGTTTCGAAATACAAAGCAAGTTTCCCCAGGATGCATTGCACCTGTGAGGTTTATAGCACCGCCCCCTGCATGCTGGAGCCTGTGGGTAGCACATGGTGTTGAGTGTGGAGGTGTTGGAGCGGCTTTTGCATCGAGTTTTGGAGCCATTCTGGAAATTGTTTGCAGTTGTTTTGGGACTTTTTGGTGCATTTCTCAAGCTGTGGAAAGGTAGGGAGCTGAGCTTCGTCGTTTGCATGCCTTTTATTGTGTGTTCTGCATTGTGGGTTGGTTTCCATGCCAGCTCATTTTGACTTTTTTCTGACCTCCAGAACGGATTAATTGGTTTTCAATGCATATATATATATATATATATATAGAAATTGTAGCCGTATTAGTCCAGTGATGTAGATGTAAAAAACAGATAAAATTTGTATCTTGTAATACCTTTTTTATTGGACTAACAGAATTACTAAAAAATTCACTAAAAAATTCTGTTAGTCCAATAAAAAAGGTATTACATGAAACCACGGAGCAACGCAGGGAGAAGTGGGCCTTGACAGAGCCAGGAGTAGGCAGGTGAAGTTTAGGTCAAGGGGTTGTCCTAAGGTTTGTGCTAGGGGGCGTGGTTTAGAAGGGATGTTAAATAGCGGCCATTTTAGGGTAAGTCCATTCTAATTTGAGCCTTTCTTACCTGTAAATTGTTGCAGGTCGGCTGGGCTCTTCTTTTCTTCTTTTTCAGGTGCAGCATGGCTTCTTTGGAAGAAATCTTGTCGGGTGTGCGGTCTGTGGTGAAGGAGAAGGGTATGGCGTGGCTGCAGGAGCAGTTGGGGGTTCCGAGCACGTCTGCTCCCCCCCATGCGGTTCCGGATCGGAGGCCGGAGAGGAGAGCCAGGCCGCCTCAACGGCTGAGTCCTGGAGCGGGTCCGGCTGCACGACGAAGGAGGAGCTCAGCGGGCAGCAGTTTGAGGCAGGCCGTGGCACCAGCCGGAAAACAAGGACGGGGAGTGAACCGCCGGCCGGGACCGCCAGCCGGGCGCAACGCCGGGGCGGTGAGGTTGCAGGCCAGGAAGAGGCCTCCCTCGTCGAGCGCCCCCTGCCGGAGGGAGGCGGGGGGACAGGCCAGTGCTGGAGTGGACATAGAGGACTCGGTGGAAGGGTCCGATGGCAGCCCAAGACGTCCCGGTGAGTCGCCCCCTGGGGGCAGAGCTGAGGGGCAGGGGAGGGTGCATGGTACTGGCAGTGACAGGGCAGCGGTCTCCCAAGATTTGGGGGGGGACCAGGTCAGCATGAGGCAGCAGGCAGCGACTGGAGCTAAGGACAAGAGGGATGGTGCTGTAGATTTACAGGAGCGGAGGAGCGTGACCAGGAGCATAGGAAGAAGGGGTGACGGACGCAGCAGTGGTGTAGCTGGGGTCTCTAATGCAGCAAGGAGCAGTAGTGTGGAGCGCAGTGGAGACAGGCGTGCAGGTGTACAGAGGGGGACGACGACAAGCGCAGTGGCCACAGGACAGCGGGTGGCTGGCCGGAATGACGGTGGCACCCAGGACAGCAGTGGACGGGAGGCCATTAGGGGTCGCTCCCAGGATCAGCGGGATAGGAGGAGCGCCAGCAGTGGGAGCAACGGTGGACGTCAGCGTGGAGGAGCGGAGTGTAGGGACAGCAGGCGGAGATCTGAAGACAGACGGAGGCTAGGGGACAGGAGCCCAGTGAGGAATCGGAACAGGGGGAGGAGGTCTGTTTCCAGGGACAGGTGGAGGAGGCGCAGGCACAGTGAGTCAGGATCGTCAGAGAGGAGTTATGCTACTCGGAGGAGGAGGAGAAGCGAGCAGGAGGGACGTTACAAGCGTGGGAGTGGGGATGTCACGTCTGCTCACAGGGATGAGGGGCGGGTGGGACTGCAGTCGGACAGTTCACCCAGGCTATATTCTCCTTGCAGGTCGCTGTGTAGGACGCCCACGGGAGCGAAGCACGAACAGGCGGGCAGGAGTCGGCGTCCACTGGTTCCTTCTGGGTCGGCTGATGCTGTGGACAAGATGGCGCCCCCGCGGCCAGCAGCGGCCGGGGGCTCGAGCGGTGAGTCTCCAACTGCACCACACTCGGGGAATTTACTGGGGTGTTTGCGATCATTGTTAGAATCATGGTCGGGGGACGGGGGGTCACCGACGCAGTTTGAGAAGGTGTGGGTCGCGGATGGCGGTCGGGAGGCGGGGTCGAAGGCCGCAGCGGCCGCAGCGCTGAAAGGGGGTGAGGCCAACACGAAACCGGGTCAGGGACTGACTGGGGGGGAAGGAGATCTTGTCGATCTCTGCGGGGAGGTGACGGATGCGGCGCGGCAGAATGTTCATGTGTCTTTTGCAGGGCCGCTGGGGTGCCACTTAAAGGTGGAGATTAAGGATAAGATATGGAGAGGGGAGTTTGTGGAAATATTTTCCCTGCTTCCTCTGGAGGAGTTTTTGGATTTGAAAGAGGAGGATAAGAAGGATGCTAAAAAGGAGGAGGAGGAAAAGAGGCGGAGGTATCGGAAGATACCCAAGTCCTTTGGGAACTGGTTGAGAGCCTTTTGTATTTTGGCGAGCGTGATCGGGGAGAAATACCCTGATCGCTGTTCGCAACTGTTTTGTTATTTAGACGGGATTGGGGACGCGTATCGAACCTACGGGGGTTTGGCGTGGTGGAAGTATGACGAACAATTTCGTCAACGCTTAGCGGCTAATCCGTCCATGCGGTGGGACCAGATGGACCTGCCTTTGTGGATGAGGCTGATGATGGCACAGAAGAGTGCCCCCTTTCTCGGAACAGCCGGCGCGGGCTCGGGTACCGCGTCGGCGGGACAGAAGAAGGGGTTTTGCTGGCTCTACAATGAGAGCCAGTGCAAGTGGGGAGCGTCCTGCAGATTCAAACATGAGTGCTCCGGTTGCGGGGGCAATCATGGAGTTTCCAGGTGCTTTAGGAAGGGTAAGCCGAGCGTTGGAGGGGGAGTCGCCGGTGCATCCGCTGCTGCGTCTGCAGCGGGGGGTGTCACCGGTGAAGGTAGGCGCGATGCTGCCTTGGTTAAGAATGTACGATAACCAGGAGGTGGCGAGGTTTTTGCTGCTCGGTTTTACAGAAGGTTTCAGGATTCCGTTTCAGGATAGGGCTTCGGGAATGTTGTGTAAAAACTTGCGGTCTGTGGGGGAACATCCAGGGGTAGCTCGAGATAAGTTATGTAAGGAAGTACAATTGGGGAGAATGGCGGGGCCATTCCCTTCCCCGCCGTTGGTTGGTTTGCGAGTGTCTCCACTCGGGGTAGTCCCCAAGAAGGAGGTGGGTAAATTCCGTTTGATACATCATTTATCGTACCCACACGGGGCTTCGGTTAATGATGATATCGATGAGGCCCTGTGTTCTGTTTCCTACACGTCATTCGACAGGGCTGTTGAGTTGGTTAGGAAAGCAGGTCAGGGGGCACTGATGGCGAAGTTGGATGTGGAGGCAGCTTTTCGGCTGCTTCCCATACACCCGGATTGTCATCACTTATTGGGGTGCTATTTCGAGGGGGGGTATTTTGTGGATTTGTGTTTGCCTATGGGTTGCGCCATATCGTGCGCTTACTTCGAAAGGTTTAGCACCTTTTTGGAGTGGGTCGTGCGGCGGGAATCGGCTGGGGGTGCAATAGTGCACTACCTCGACGATTTTCTGTGCGTTGGCCCGCCTCACACGGAACGCTGTAGTCAGGTGTTACAGACCTTTCAGTGGGTGGCGCAAACATTTGGGGTGCCGTTGGCTGAGGACAAGACGGTAGGGCCCACCACGTGCCTAAGCTTTCTGGGGTTGGAGATCGACTCGGTGAGGAGAGAGTGTAGGTTGCCAAGGGACAAGCTACACGCCCTTCAGCGGCTGGTGGTCACGGTTGAGAAGGCAAGGAAGGTGACCTTGCGTGAGCTTCAATCGTTGATAGGTAGTTTGAACTTTGCGTGTCGGGTCATTCCGATGGGGAGGGTGTTCTGCAGGCGGTTGGCACGGGCGACGAGTGGTGTTAAAAAGCCGTCGCATTATGTCAGAGTTTCGGTGGACATGAAGGAGGATTTAAGGGTTTGGGCTAGGTTTTTGAGTGAGTTTAATGGGAGAGTGTTCTTTCGGGATCCGGTGGGATCCTCCGCGGATGTGGGTTTATTTACGGACGCATCGGGTAGCGTCGGGTTCGGGGCGTACCTGGCTGGAAAATGGTGCGCGGAGGAGTGGCCGGAGGCGTGGAAGGCGAGCCCTTTAATTAGGAACTTAGCCTTTTTGGAATTTTTCCCAGTTGTGGTGGCGGTGTCGTTATGGGGGGCGGAGTTAGCCAATAAAAGGGTAGTGTTCAATTCGGATAACATGGCGGTGGTTCAGGCTATTAATGGTTTATCTGCTTCCTCCTGGCCAGTGGTACAGCTGTTGCGGCAATTGGTCCTCTTGTGCATGTCGTGTAATATTGTGTTTCGTGCTCGGCATATTCCGGGACTCGACAATGTTGTTGCTGACGCGCTGTCTCGCTTGCAGTGGGAGCGCTTTCGGGAGGCGGCACCGGAGGCGGAGGAGGACGGCCTGGCCTGTCCTGCGGAGATGTGGGAGCTCGGGACGTCCTGCTTGGGGAATACGTAAAGAAGTCTCTGGCGCCTGGGACATGGTTTTCCTATGTTAAGGTTTGGCAGGTTTGGGAGGATACTATGCAGGAGGTTGGGGCAGGGAGCTCTGAGGATGCTCGGCTGGATGTACTGTTATGGATACTGTGCAGGTTGTTCGCTAAGCAGGCGTCGCCGTCAATGGTGGATAGGCACTTGTCGGCTTTGGCGTTTATGTTTAAATTTAATGGATGGGCGGATGTCACGAAACATTTTATAGTGAGGCAGGCAGTTCGGGGTTTTAGGAAAGGTAAAAAGACGAAAGATACGAGACGACCAGTCTCGTTTGCAGTGTTGCAAGGGTTGTTGGGCATACTGCCGGAGATCTGTTTTTCCGGGTTCGAGGTGACGTTGTTTACGGTGGCTTTTTCGTGGGCCTTTTTTGGGGCATTCCGGATTGGTGAGTTGCTTAGTGCCAACAAGAAAGGGGTTGGCGGACTTAGGCTGGAGGATGTGACGGTTGGTGGGGACAGGGTGATGATCCGGCTGGTTTGATCGAAGACGGATGTCTTCGGGAAAGGTTTCACGGTAACGTTATTTGAATTGCCGGGGTCAGGGTTGTGTCCGGTGGCAAGCGGGCGTGGGTTTTTAGTACTCCGCCCAGTAAGGAGAGGATGTTTCTTCATTCATGCCGACGGTACGGCGTTGTCTCGGTTCCAATTTGTGCGGGTTTTCCGTTTGGGATTACAGAGATTGGGTCTAGAGCCCATGCAGTTTGGTACACATTCATTCCGCATTGGTGCAGCGACCGAAGCGGCTCGCTTGGGCTTAGGGGATGAGCGGATAAAAAGGATTGGGAGATGGGAATCGCTTCGTTTTCGCTCTTATGTACGGCCAGATAGGCTGGTTTGAGTTGGGGGTTGAAAGTGGATGTGTTTTGGGGGGTATGTGCTGCTTCATCACTGTTATGTTTCCTTTTAGGTTGGACGGTGTGGATAATCGGCCATTCGTATATTCACTGGGCACGGAGGAGGGCCGCAGTTAGAAGAGACGGAACGCAGCTGGGCTTTCCTGTGGACCGGGTGGCACTATTCTGGTTTGGTTATCGGGGGTTTGATTGGCAGCACATGTGTACGGCACTGTTTCGTAAGGTAGCAGAAGGGGCCTTATCGGATGTGGTGGTAGTTCACGGGGGTGGGAACGATTTAGGCTTGATTCCCCAGCGTGATCTGGTTCAATGGATGAAGCGGGATGTGGATAAATTGAGGGGGCTTATCCCTGGCGTGAAAGTGGTATGGTCGGAGATGGTACCTCGTTTATGCTGGAGATACGCCAGGGATGTGAAGGCTGTTTCTCGATGCCGTGGTAAGGTGAACAAGACCATGTCGACGTTCATTCGTAGGCTAGGAGGAGTGGTGGTACGGCATCGGGAATTGGAAGAACGGTTACCTGGTTATTTTCGGGCAGACGGAGTGCATTTGTCAGATGTGGGCTATGACCTTTTTAATCTAGGTTTGCAAGATGGGATAGCACAAGCCCTGTTTCTGTGTGGTGGGGGTCGCACATGTCCTTAAGGGGTCAAGGCAAGTGCTGTGGCGGAAAAGGTCTTGGTTAAACTGGAAGTTTGGTGGGTTAAGAAATTGGTAGGCCAAGGTCTAGGCGAAAGTAGGCCGGAAGTTAAAAGTTTGGAGGTAGGTTCGAGCCCATCGGTGGCTACGAACCAAGGGGTGTAGGGGTGTCTGGGTACACCCCTGCAGTTGGACAAATGGAGGTGGGGCCTCTTGGTAGGCCGTTGAGTTACATGTAAATATTATTGGTTATGTTAATGTTTATTTTGGTAGGGTCATTGTCGGGGGTATGATACAGGAAAGAGCGTAACGAAAGGAGTACTGTTGACAATGACCCTAAATTGTTAATTATATATATATTCATATTAATTAATAAAGCTGTGGACGTTATACTCCAACAGAAAACTTGGTGTCTGTGTGTTATTAAGGTATGGTTGGCACATGCCGAATAACGACTGTGCAATAATGTCATGAAACCACGGAGCAACGCAGGGAGAAGTGGGCCTTGACAGAGCCAGGAGTAGGCAGGTGAAGTTTAGGTCAAGGGGTTGTCCTAAGGTTTGTGCTAGGGGGCGTGGTTTAGAAGGGATGTTAAATAGCGGCCATTTTAGGGTAAGTCCATTCTAATTTGAGCCTTTCTTACCTGTAAATTGTCCCTCCCACCCACCCTATGTTTTGGAAGTTGTTCCCGTTTGGTCACAGCGGCGGGAAAAGGTCTTGGTTAAACTGGAAGTTTGGTGGGTTAAGAAATTGGTAGGCCAAGGTCTAGGCGAAAGTAGGCCGGAAGTTAAAAGTTTGGAGGTAGGTTCGAGCCCATCGGTGGCTACGAACCAAGGGGTGTAGGGGTGTCTGGGTACACCCCTGCAGTTGGACAAATGGAGGTGGGGCCTCTTGGTAGGCCGTTGAGTTACATGTAAATATTATTGGTTATGTTAATGTTTATTTTGGTAGGGTCATTGTCGGGGGTATGATACAGGAAAGAGCGTAACGAAAGGAGTACTGTTGACAATGACCCTAAATTGTTAATTATATATATATTCATATTAATTAATAAAGCTGTGGACGTTATACTCCAACAGAAAACTTGGTGTCTGTGTGTTATTAAGGTATGGTTGGCACATGCCGAATAACGACTGTGCAATAATGTCAAGATACAAATTGTATCTGTTTTTTACATCTATATATATATATATATATATATACACCGTATATAACGTACATTTAATGGCATATATTTATATTTTGTATTCCTCTATATGCTATGTATAATAATTTATGCTTCTAAAATAATAGCATACATATTCAGCTGCTCCAAAGATTTGTTTATAAACATTGTCTTATTTACAAAATCTGGATGCCTAGAACTGATGCAACATCAGACTTTTGATATGTAGTGAAGCTCTTTGGTCCAATAGCTTGAGATTGCACTACTGCCCAGGTAATGAACGTCTGTTCAATTGAACATGTTCCTAAATGCGCTTTCCGTGCATCATGCAGAATGGCATTGAATGTATGCTAGTAGGTATCTAGGTGAGATTGCAATCGCTGGTGAGAATTACATCATGTGTCCATTTATTTTTCCCTTTTGCATGACAGAGATTTGTCTAAAGTGAAAATCAAAATCCTATATCTTGACTGGATTGTGAATCGCTGGTTTGTGCGAGATGTTCATAGAAGAATTTTTAAGTGTGGTAAATTTATGTGCAGCATTCCAATAATTTAATTGAAATTGTATTCATTAACATTCTTTGATGTTTTTATAGAACAGTAATCTTTCTATGATAGTGATTTCCATAGCATGATAAATAGATCTATATTTGTAATAAACCCTAAAACTGACCTTCTCATTCAATCATTTTTTTTAAAATGAACGGTGTAATTTAAGTGTTCTCCTACAGAAGTAACTAAATGTTTAAAATATTTTAACTCTACTCAAGTTGTATACTCACTTATTTACTGTCCTAATTACTCTGTCCCTCTTTTCTGTCCTAATATTTTGTAGGCACCTACAATATTTAAGCGCAATCACCCTGAAAACCAATAGAATGTATAAATAATTGTTACTTACCTCCTAGAATATCACCTGTTAAGTCTTGACAAATCACCCTCCTAAGGTTTCTGAGTAATATATTTAGAAGTTAATCTGTGTGTTGTTTTACATGATCATTAGTTCATATAAATATTCTAGAATAATTATGCAGCCGATCTTGGCTCCAGTTCAACCACCAAATCACTTAAAATGTATGCACTATATAACCACTAACATGACAAATGCTACTCTTATGGGAAGGCTTTCCTCAATATTTTGAATTGTGTCTGTAGGTATTCTGGCCCATTCAGCCAAAACAGCATATGTGCGGTCAGGTACGGCTGTTGGACGAGAAGGTCTATCTTGTAATCAGCATTCCATTTCACCTCAAACTTGTTCATAGTGGTTGCAGTCTGGGCTCTTCAGTTCCTCCACGCCTAACACGTTGCACCATGTCTCTATTGACCTCTCTTTATGCACAGGAGCATGGTTATGTTGGAACTAACCACAAAGTTGGGAGCACCCAATTGTCTATAATGTCTTTGTTTTTGGTAGCATTAAGATAACCCTTTACTGGCAATCGGGGGTGAAGCTCAAACCCTGAAAAACATCCCCAGATCATTCATTACCCATCCTCCATCTAACTTCACAGTAGGTACAATTTAATTCTGGTATATAGTGTTTTCCCTAGAATCCACCATACTCATGTTCCTCCATTAGACTGCCAGATAATGAAGTGGGATTCATCACTCCAAAAAAACAAGTTTTTCCGGTTACAAAGTACATTTGTGGCGTTTTACACCACTGAAGCGAACACTTTACATTGTGAGTGTTGACGGGAGACTTGTGTACAACTGCTTTGTCATGGAAAAAGATTTAATGAAGCTCTCAATGCACAATTCTCTTGCTTCCAGAGACAGTTTAGGGAGTGATGTAACAGATTCATATGTGCTACATGCATCAGCATTGGCACCCCCACTCTGTGAGTGTCCATGGTCTACCACATTATGGCTGTGCTGATGTTGATCCTAGATGCTTCTACTAGACAGTTGGCCTTGGCAGATCTAGCAGGGAAGAAATTTAATGAACTGACTTATGGCAAATATATGACAGTTCCATGTTTGTCAGGGCCAGTGCAAGGATTTTTGCTGCCCTAGGCCAAAGCAATTTGCTGACCCCTCCCTCCCCCCCCCCCCCATATACTCTGCCCACCATGTGACATCACAATGCTCCATCCATATGATCTGCCATATGGGCCAATGCCAGTGCTGCACACAGTGTCTTTTCTCTGAAAAGGCAGTGTGTTTACATTAAAAGCCTCAGGGACAGGCTATAGACACCAGAACCACTAAATTAAGTTGTAGTGGTTCTGGTGACTACAGTTTCCCTTTAATGGGAGGTAAATTAGAGATTAGTGCCACTAATAATATACTGGGTTGTCTTCTTACCAGCAGATGAGGACAAGAGGATGATGATGGACTCAGGCTACAGTCTGGCTCCACTGGTCTGGTGTAGAACATGCTCTCTGGAGGCTGTTTGTAACAGTGCTCACAGCAATTAACGAACAGGAAGCAGCTAAATTTTTTTGGCCCCTTACACAGCTCAATGTCTGGGCCCCCAGGGCCTGACTGTGAGTATGCCTACAAGACCCGCCCATAAGTCCACCTACATGGGCCACCCATGAGTACGCTCATAGGGTGTGGAGTGTATGTGTGTAGGGGATGTGTTGTGTGTTACTGTAGAGGATGTAATGTGTGTGTGTTCTTATGGAATGTAATTCTGGTATATAGTGTTTTCCCTAGAATCCACCATACTCATGTTCCTCCATTAGACTGCCAGATAATGAAGTGTGATTCATCACTCCAAAGAACACGTTTTTCCGGTTACAAAGTACAATTTGTGTAAGGGATGTAGTGTGTGTTTGTGTGTAAGGAATGCATTGTATGTTTCTGTGCGTGTGTGTGTGTGTGTGTGTGTAGGGACGCATTGTATGTGTGTAAGTAGGGATGCATTGTTTATGTGTGTAGTGTGGTAGGATAGGGGCTGAGAGGGGAGCAGCTCTTTATTTTCATTATATTTATTTTGTTAATATACTTTTTTTGTATATTATTTTCTTTGAGTTTTGTGTCTTACACCCCACTTTAGTTTATCTCTTACAAGCTCCTTGTGTGTCTCTCTCCCCCCAGGCTCCTCTGTGTGTCTCTCTCACAAGTGACTCTGTGTGTTTCTCTCCTGAGCTTCTTTGCGTGTCTGTGCTTCACTTTCACCCCTTCCCTTAATGATCTCTTACACTCCCCCGTCGCCTAATGATCTCTTTCACTCTCCCTGTCTCTTAGTGGTCTCCTCTTCTCCCCCTGTCCCTCGGAGGTCTCCCCTCCCTTAGTGATCTTTCCTTCCCTCCTGATCTCAGTGCTCTCTCTTGCCCCCTGTCCCTTAGTGTTCTCCCAAACTGTCCCTTAGAGCTCTCTCCCCTCCTGTCCATTAGTGATCTCCCCTGTCCCTTAGTGCTCTCTCCTCCCCTCTCTTAGCGTTCCTCTCCCTTCCCTGTCCCTTAGTGGTCCTCTCTCTCTCTCTAACCCTCCCCCCCACCTATCTTAATAGCACGGCCGGGTGGCGGTACAGGAGCTTCTGTTTCCTGTACCCAGCCGGGTACAGGTAACCGATGCTCCTGTGCCTGCCACACTACACTGAGTGACTGGTTGGAGGTAGTGCTGAGCGCTTCCCTCCTGCCGGGCCACTCAAATTTTACGCCCCCGAGCCGGTGCACCCTAGGCGACTGCCCTCATGTTTGTAGTCACTGAGCTCTTCAGTACGATCCATTGTACTGTCAGTGTTTTTTTTTTTTCTTCTTCATTGCTATGTGCTGGACTTTATGTGAGGCTCCAACCCCTGTAAGATATGCATATATTTTCCTGTAGTTGCTTAGTATGCAAAACAAAACCACATTTTAGAATACCAGTAGATTAATTTGTTATGGTAATACTTTGCTAGAATAGTGTGTCTTTAAAATTAGAAGCCCTCTTACGTGCTATGTATAATCAGTGTGGCTATATTTTCCATAGTTTGGGCTGTAGCGGTGCAACACAAAAACACTTGAGACAAAACATTCTCCAAGTAGTCTCCTTGAACTCCTAACCTCCATTCCATTCAGAATTCGCAGATCGCACCACCACACTAAGAAACAGAACAGCTCTTCAATTCATAACTTCAACTAAATTTACTATACCTCGTTTAGATGGAAATATTTATCTTTTTCATTATTATTTTTCTTAAATTGATTTAAAACCTTTTTAGATGGTATGTGTTACTGATTAATCATCTCATTTTCTCTTGCAGTTATCAAGCATAAACCAATTAGCTTCTGAAACATTTCTGTGCAGGAAAACATAGACTACACTTTACCTATATTTGTTTTTCAGCCTTTCTCTGTGTAGCGTGTAATGAGTTTACCTTTGTGATTTAAGCCAATAACATTGCACACTTGGGTGATTTATTAGCATTTAACAATTTACCATGTTGGCACTAAAACTTTTAATACTACTACTAAACAATGATCATCCATAGCAATAATATTGCTCCCAGACAATAATAATAATATGCGGCTTATACCGGCACTGTAAATAAAATAATATACCAAATTGGCCACTAATTATGGCAGGGGTTACTGCTACATTGTTTCCCAATCTAGCACTGATTTTATTTATTTATTTGTTAAATTATATTACATTTGTAAGCATTACCTATGAAAAAGATGTTCGTTTTTTGGTTTGTTTTTTGTCTCGTGTAATTGCTAAAATGTATAGAACTACGTTTAGTTCTCATGGAATAAAACATAATCTGTAATAATCCTTTTTAGAATACTGAAAAGGTCTTTGCCATATTCAGCCATTTTTGCAATCTAATGAATCAAAGAGTAAAATCTGTGCTTTGGAGAATTGCAAGCATTGCTTTGAATGCATGTAATATTTTCTTAAATGTCCTCCACAAAGCAGATCATTTCTTGCATACAATTGATTTTTAACTTTTGGGTCATGAGCCAAAATGGAGTCCCTTTTGTAGTTTGTCTGGGTCTCTATTGATTGGACCAGGCAGTTACCCCTCTGACACTGGGGAGAGGTCCAGTGTTTGAAGGTGTTTTGTAGAAATCATTCACTTAAATATTATCTTAACAGGAGAAGAATTGGCTTTAAAGGGACACTATAGTCACCTGAACAACTTTAGCTTAATTAAGCAGTTTTGGTGTATAGAACATGCCCCTGCAGTCACGCTGCTCAATCCTCTGCCATTTAGGAGTTAAATCCCTTTGTTTATGAACCCTAGTCACACCTCCCTGTATGTGACTTGCACAGCCTTCCATAAACACTTCCTGTAAAGAGAGCCCTATTTAGGCTTTCTTTATTGCAAGTTCTGTTTAATTAAGATTTTCTTATCCCCTGCTATGTTAATAGCTTGCTAGACCCTGCAAGAGCCTTGTGTGTGATTAAAGTTCAATTTAGAGATTGAGATACAATTATTTATGGTAAATTACATCTGTTTGAAAGTGAAACCAGTTTTTTTTTTTTTTTTTTTTAAATGCAGGCTCTGTCAATCATAGCCAGGGGAGGTGTGGGTAGGGCTGCATAAACAGAAACAAAGTGATTTAACTCCTAAATGACAGTGAATTGAGCAGTGAAATTGCAGGGGAATGATCTATACACTAAAACTGCTTTATTTAGCTAAAGTAATTTAGGTGACTGTAGTGTTCCTTTAAGGTATTTATACTATTAAAGACAATGCTTGGAATCTGTGTTAAAGGGATACTATCGCTCCCTCTGCCTCTTCCCTCCCTCGTGCTCCCCTCTCCCCAGTGAATAGAAAGTTAAAACACTTTATTTACTTACATTCCCAGCGCGGGTAGAAGCTCCGCCTCCTCCGACATCCCGCTACGAACAGGCTCTAATGCACTACATTAGTTTCGATCCAGGAAGCCCTCTAGTGGCTCTCTGGTAGACAGCCACTGAGAGCAGACTTAGAGCTGCAATGTTAACGTAGTTTCTCTGGAACTGCAATGTTTTACAATGCAGCACTAAGTATAAAATGGTCACTGCACCCGTACCACTTCAATAAGCTGAAGTGGTCTGGGTGCCTACGGTGTCCCTAAGGACCAAACTTCTGGAATAAAAGGGAATCATGACATGTCACACATGTCATGTGTCCTTAAGGGGTTAAGAACACCACCATAGATGGCTCTGTATGTATAATAGGAATAGTTATTTGCTGTTAATGCTGATTTGCAACACCCAGACAGTCATAAGATGAGCAACAAGTATGCTGCATGCTAGGGGGCACATGTTGCAGACTAACATCTCCATTTCATTCATTTTTTGTGAACTTTATAGACATGATTGCAAAAATCCTAATTTTGATCCATAATTGTCTCATGAATGCAGTTTCCAGGTATTATCAATAACATGTTATGACTAGGTGCTAACAGTAGGCATACATGGTCATGCAGATAAAACTGAAAAACAGAAAAGTAATAATAAATATTAAAATAAATAATGATGATCTTGCACTTGCTAATAAATGTGGAGTGTGTGAGCAATATCCACGTTTGGATCTCATTATTGTGTGTGAGTGCTTATTGGCTGTTAGCGTAATCACTAGAGTAAATATACAAGCTTATTGATATATTGTATTTTTAAGTTTAGCCTTTGTTCTTTTTAAATTGTGTCATTCCATCAGTACAAAATGCCAATGGGGCTTATTATGCCTGGCTAATTAGCTTTTTTTCCCCTTAAAGTATCTTGCAACGGCAGCTTTGCTCACTGCCTCCTTTCTTTGTAGTGGAGCGGATTCATGTTGCTCCCCAAAGACTATTCATCTGAGATGAAACATTTTTGCTAAAATGCTGCCACTTTGTAGAAAGCTGGACTTTGAGTGGTAAAAAGGAGAAATGGATGAATCTGTCAGCAAATATTGCCTGCTGGACTAGTGCCATCTTGTTCTCATTGTGCACAAAAGAACGATTCCTGGAGAAAGTGAATCTATATGTCATAATAATCGGAATTTATACAGCATAACCGTCATAGGATAGTTTCTGTAGCATGGCTTCTCCGATAATGCATCAGCATCAACCACACATATGAAGACATTTTCTCGCTCATTAAATGCGTTTGATTAACAAAGAGTAATGTATGCCCGGAACCAAAATAATATGTATGTGTTACTGATGGTACAGTAGCTTGACCCTTCCACACGAATGCTGCATTTGACCTATTTTAATATTTGCTGATTTCTAACAGAGTACATCATCTACCATATAGTAAGTGAACATAGTGTGAGCATCATGGGAATTGTAGTTCACATGTATCCAATGTGCCAAGGTTAGCCATCATTGTGGAATAGTAAAACATTCGTGGTGAAGTCAGTCGGCAAACATTTTATGGTTAAGCTGGTTTACCCTCTCCTCTACAGCAAGTCTCTGGATGCATATGTGCTGTTCATCTGCAGTAAAGAGTGTGAGCGCATAGGGAAATATACTTAGGGAAGACATGATCCAATAGTGCAATAAAGTCATTGTAATGTCTTTTAAAAAGAAAAATTACGTTTTCAAGAAAATAACAATGACTCACGGGAGCCTGTCTGTCTTCACCGGTGAGGTGAATGGAAGTTAGATTCAGGATACAGTATCTGTCAAAATCTTTGCTGCAAAAGATAATTCACTCTCTGCAACAAGATCTCTGGACACATTTGCATTTTCAACAGAGAAACAAATTACTTTATATGAAATGTAAAAAATATTATCTTTGAGATCTTGGTGCTGCTAGTGTAATCATTATTAACTATTGTATTTTCATGGGTGTTATTTTATTTTAATCTTCGTTAGAGAGATAGTGACATTAGGAAATTGGGAGATGCCTTATTATTTCTAGACTGTATAGTTATTTTACAGAGGACTACCAACACGCCTATAATTTCAAGTCTCCCGCAAAAGGGAAATTGTTAATGCCAGTGGAAAAATTTTTTTGTAAAGAATCAAAACAAAACAATTGTCCCAGATTTAAAATGCTATCAAAAAAGTGTCCAGCACTTATTAAAATGCTTTAAGTGTTTTTACTCATAGTATTAATTTACTCATAATATGTGTAAAACAAAACGCAATGCTAACAATAGTGTACCAAAAGATATATAAAGATGTGTGGGCGTTGTATTGTACCTTCGTATTTGTTCCTTTCTTATCATGCCCATAATGTAGGTAGCACTCAACCTTTCTTCTTTTGTTGTCTCCAAGTATTGTCCTTAAAGGAACACTATAGTAACCATAATAACTTCCGCTTATTGAATTTGTTCTGGTGAGTAGAATCATTACCTTCAGGCTTTTTGCTGTAAACTCTGTCCTTTCAGAGAAAATGCAGTGTTTACATTACAGCCTAGTGATAACTTCACTGGCCACTCCTCAGATGGCTGTTAGAGATCCTTCCTGGGTCATGGCTGCCTAAAATGCATCCAAACATTAAGTGTCTCCTCCCTCTGCATGCAGACACTGAACTTTCCTCATATAGATTCATTGATTTAATTCATCTCTATGAGGAGATGCTGATTGGCCAGGGCTGTGTTTGAATCATGCTGGCTCTGCCCCTGATCTGCCTCCTTGTCATTCTCAGCCAATCCTATGGAGAAGAACTGTGATTGGATCAGGCCACCACTTTTCTGAGAAAAAACTGCATGCAGATCTGCAGCTTCAGACTTGAGTACAGTAAGATTTTACTATATTTATGGAGGCATGAGGGGCCCAGGGGGGCTAGATTATGGTTTTAACACTATAGGGTCAGGAATACATTTTTGTGTTCCTGACCCTATAGTTAACCTTTAAGGCTCACAATCAGGATGTTCAGATATAAATAAATAAATATAATAAAACATATATACTATAATAATGCTTATTATTTTAAAGAAGTAAGCTTGGCTCTAGATGGTAATGGCATCTGTGTACCACAGTAACACAACACTCTTTATCCTGTAAATGTATGCCTCTGCAAGCCAATTCCATGGCATTTATATGTAATATAGGAAGTGCGAGCGGAGACTCTGACTGGTTTTGAGATGGGTGATGCTCATCATTTGGTGATGAATGATAGCCATAGATGGACTTTGTGTGTTTTTGCTTTATACTGTTTGTAAACCGTTGTTTTTGTTTTTTTAAAGAAAAATTATACATTTCAGTACCTGTATTCCGATGGCTCATCAATACATTTTGGAATATGCCTGATGCACATACACTAAATCTTTGTTGTGTTTTTTTTTTAAATTTGTAAAAAAAAAATATTTAAATAAACACATATAAGAGAAACCAGAGGGCCATGGACCCTTTGTTTATTTAGGAATGCTGCACTAAAATCCTGGAATGACACATTCTGCCTATGGACATTTGCATATTCTGCAGTCTCTTACAATCACAGGTGAGCTGCATCCCTGGTAGTCCAGTGGGGGTGCTCAATTGTCTGCACCAATATCCAGTACAGATCACTTTAAGAGCATCCTTGCACTTCCAGCACTTCTCAATGGCTCAGAGCAGTGGCACTCTATGTAATCGAGACGTCCTGAAGGACTGTGGGGGTGATCTTGATATGGATATTGGTACAGAACACAACACTCCCTTAGAAGTGATGGGGCATGGGGCTGAGCAGAGAGATCTTTTGGAGACAATTGTCTCAATCCTCACATCCAGAGCTCCTTGTCTGGGTCTGGCCCTAGGCAGCTTCCATTTTCACATTAGGGGTAATCTGGCTCTGATTATTAGACTTGTTTGACCTTTGATAACTTTTTAATAGCTATAAAGCCTTTGTTACATTGTGATTAAAGGAAAAGTCCAAGCACTACACTATACCACAGTGCGCTGGCACCCCAATTTTGTAAACCGTCCACTAGACTTAATTTTCCTGTCTTTACCACCTCAGCCAGAGAGCCGGAATCTCCTACAATGTGTGAGGCTTGCTCAGTGCTGAGGACTTCTATTGGCTCTCCTGAGTTTAGCACTGAATTACACGACTAGCCCATTTGTTGAGATAGTTAAGGCTGTGAGCAGAGCACGGTGGACCTCAGGTCTATATCTATGGCTTGCCTATTTACAATGGGAGCGCTCCTGCACACTCCTGGCACTATAACTACTATAGAGTGCTGTACTGGTCATGGTGCTTAGCATGTTTTTTGTGTTTTTTAATACCCTATCCTGGTTGTTTTGCCATGGTTTTACTGTCATTTTCATTTGTGTTTTGCATTCTTGGCAGGTCACAAAGTCCTAGAATTAAAGGGCTATTATAGTAACCAGAACAACTACAGCAGTTGTTCTGGTGAGTATACTGTGTCAGAGAAAAGGCGGTGTTTACATTGCTCCCTAGGGACACCTCCCTCTGCATTCAGACACTGAACTTTCCTCATAGAGATGCATTGATTTATTCATCTCTATGAGGAGATGCTGATTGTCCAGGGCTGTGTTTGAATCATGCTGGCTCTGCCCCTGATCTGCCTCTTTGTCAGTCTCAGCCAATCCTGTGGGGAAGCACTGTGATTGGATCAGGCCACCACTTATGATGATGTCAGCAGACAGCTTGTTTTTCTGAGGCAAACAGCATGCAGTTACAGCTTCAGGCTTGAATACAAGTAAGAAATTTACTATATTTATGGAGGCATGAGGGGCCCAGCAGGGCTAGATGGTGGTTTTAACATTATAGGGTCAGGAATACATGTGTCATGATCTGCTCTGCTCTGTTCTGATGTCTGGACTTGGCTTCTGGTATCCAGTACTTTTGTTTCAATTCTTGTTTGTTTTTTCTTGGTTTTTGGTTTTCTATTTTATGTCTGGTTTTCTTTATGCGGGGATTTCTGGGTTCATTCCTATAGTTCGTCCCTGGATTTCCCAGTGCCCAGGTTTCCTTTAAATGTTTGTTTTATTTGCCACACCCGTTTGTTTCCATGTTTCAGTGTTCCTGCAGGCAGCTGCTCACTGCTTCTGTCCTTTCTTGCAGGTAAGTGCTATATATGTGTTCTGAATCTGTGGTTGTTTTAGCATACATTAGGCAGTGTAGGACCTGCCAGATATGGGGTACATTGGCGTTGTTGGCATGCTTATGCAATGTATGATCATATAGTGTGACTAAATCCCCATGATTTTCATATGTAGTACTTATGTAGTTATTTCTCCTCTTGTTTTGCCTATGTTGTCTTGTTTTAGTTTGTATACTCAGCCCATGTACAGTCCTGTCCAGTCATGCCCATGTTATGTTCATGTTTTCCTCATGTTTTGTGTATATGTTCTGGGTTTAGCTTACTATCCTTCTCTGGTTCTGGGTTCTACTAGTTCTGTCTTGTTTTCATGTTTGGTGCCTATCTCTAGTCTAGCCTTGTTTCTAGTTCTGGATACAATCTTGCTGCACAGCCTCCCTATTCAGCTCCTGGGAGGTCTGCTTAATTTCCAAGCTCCTAGTTCCTGTTATCCGCATAAGGTGAATCAGGGTCTTGGTATGTGGCTGCACAAACCCTGGTGCTCAACACCAGGGGCGTGCGGTTACCCTGCTAATCCACCTCCACGCTGAAGACTCCCACTTAACATCAGGCATATTGGGTCCCGGTCCACGCAGTGCAGCCTGGACACTGTGTCTGGGTTCCGGGCACCGGACCGCCACCCTGACATGTTTGTGTTCCTGACCCTATAGTGATCCTTTAACATATCTTCCCCTTGCTTCCTATTACATGGCATCTTGGGGGAAAAACAAAAACTCATTGAACAAACTCTCAAGATGAGTTTGTGTTGAAGTAAATGTAGTTGTCTCACAGAGTTTATACAACTTTAAGGGATGGAAGGAATTGTGGGAAAAGTTGGTTTACATTGAAGGAACACTATGGTCACCTAAACAACTTCCGCTTAATGAACTAGTTTTAGTGTATATATCATGCTTCTCAGGTTTTACTGCTCAATGCACTGACATTTAGGAGTTAAATCACTTTGTTTTGGTTTATGCAGCCATTGCCACACCTCCCCTGACTCTGATTGACAGAGCCTGCATGAAAGAAACTGGTTTCACTTTCGATCAGATGTAATTTACCTTAATTAATTTTATCTCTTGCTCTGGAAATTGAACTTTAATCACACACAGGTGACTCTTGCAGGGTCTAGCAACCCATTAACATTCCAGAGGATAAGAAAATCTAAATTAAACACAACTTGCAATAAAGGAAGAATTAACTTGAAATGAAGGCTATGCAAGTCGCCCTTCACTCTTTCACCTTCTTAGGCAACCTTTCTTGTGTTTAGGCTATGCAAGTCACCTGCAGGGAGGTGTGACTAGGGTTCATAAACAAAGTGATTTAACTCCTAAGTGGCAGAGAATTGAGCAGTGAGGCGGCAGGGGCATGTTCTATACACCAAAACTGCGTCATTAAGCTAAAGTTGTTTTGGTTACTATAGTGTCTCTTTAAAAGCAGCACCTCTAAGACATAAATTATTTTTAAAAATGGCAGCTCACATTTGAGCTGGCAGCTGTATTTTAATTTTATGTTCTGGACGCTTCTCCCTGTGGTTTGCAAACCCATATTTATTAAGAGCGTTCCCTAATATAGATACACTAAAAACCAGGCTTCCCCAAACTCCGGCCCTCCAGATGTTGCTGAACTACAACTCCCATGATTCTATGAATGAAATGGATAGGCTGATAATCATGTGAGTTGTAGTTCAGCAACATCTGGAAGACCAGAGTTTGGGGAAGCCTGCTATAAACCATCAAAAATAGTAACTTGACAGTTGCTCTTTATATCCTACCCCCTTCAGGACCAATAACATGTCTGGTCTGTCAAGAAACAAAAGGTTTCTCTGCTGGTCGTGAAAAGGATGTAGTGGATTTGTTACATGTCTATAGCGTACCCGTTACAGTTACAAACACTGAAACTACTAATCGCCTATGCATGTGATTCTGCAATGTATAGATGAACACTAGCACCATCAAACCGGAATTAAAATACTTTAAAACACTTTCTTTTTACCTGCCTCCCACTGATTTTGTTATTGTTCCAGTACTATAAAGGATGGGTGATGATGATCACTCAGCATATATGTGTTATTTCATCTTAAGTGTTATACTTATTATTATACTTAAAGCAGCACTGTTACACTGTACTTACCTTTTCCCAATCGCTTCCTCATTCCTACTCTAGCCAATCTTTATTTTTTTAAATGTTTATTCTATTTTTAACTAAAAACGCAAGACAAAGTACAAACTACTTTGTCTTATGTATTTTTTCCTACGCCTGACTTTCATAGATACCGAGCGGAGCTACAGTGTCAATCCCAACATCCATCACCAGGATCCTCCACAGACAAGGTGGAGGCACCCATTAAGGGACAGATTCAGGTGAGTATAATTCACCTTTCCCTGCCACCCAGCCACTCCAGCAGTGATGTCACTGTCGGGGCCTTTGCTAATTCTGCAAAGTCTCTAGATGGTGACACTGTCGCTTTAACTAGTATAGCTGCCCATACCTACAAGTGTTAGACATAGCTGCTTTTACAAGGAAAAAAATATTGCTGTATTTTAAAGGAACACTTTAAGCACCTTAACCACTACTGCCCAGGCACCCCGCCTCCCCTCCCCTAATATAAGAATGTGTTGACAGGGTACATAGTTCCACTGAACACCTGCTGGTGCTTCTGTTATTTCTACTAGGCTAAGCCCTAAAGTGCAGGGCAATGCTCATTGGCTGAGAGCATCATCTGAGCACTGTCATCTGATTTAGCTCAGTGACAGAAGGGGAAGCAGTGATCCCTGCCTGGTAGAACCAAGGTAAGTTGTCAAATTCTCATTGAAACGGTTTGAATACTTATGGTTTGGGGGGTGCCACGGCACTACTGACACTATAACCACTACAGCAGACTTTAGTGTTACTGGTGCTTGGGGTGTTCCTTTAACCCCTTAAGGACCAAACTTCTGGAATAAAAGGGAATCATGACATGTCTCACATGTCATGTGTCTTTAAGGGGTTAAGATATCTTAATTTAGTAGTCTAATCCCTTTGTACTTAGTGAGGCCATACGCAGAAAGCAGCTTTCATTCATGCATCTAGTTTTCACAGGGGCTGTTACTTAGATCCTTCTGAATCAGGAATCCATTACTAGAGGCAGTAAATAAGAGACTGTTTTATTAATAAAATACAGGTATGCAAATCTGCTTTAACCAGAATATCAAAGTAGCAGACATGTTGTTGAACACACATTCATGCCATTTACGGCCTTCCCAGAACATAGTTCCAGATGTTTGTGGATGTTTTATGTAGAACATAATGTTACATTCTGTGCAACCACAAAATGGAAGCTCAGATGTGACGCCATGCTTATTAAAGAGTACGTCTGTTACCCATTATGTGCATACAAATATGCTGGCATACTCCATAATATTTATTTAAACATTGTCAAAGGTAGTCATACGTTTACAATAACTAGACTATCACAAGCCATTCACAGATTGACTATTCATTTTTATTTACTTCAATCTCATTTGATCAAAATAATCCAGCTATTGGAATGTTGATGCAAAATTAATCGCTAAGGGGGGCGGGACCTGACCGCAGAGCCAAGAGGACGCAAGTCTCTGAAGCTCCCACTCACGGGGGCAGAAAAAGCGATTTTTATGCGACAATACAGGCACAAAACCGGCAAGCAAAGGCAACCACACGAAAGGGGCAACCGAGACGCACAAGATAATACCCTCCAAGCGACTTGTAGGTATCGGTGTGCACATAAGCCTGCCACACGCAATGTATGATCATATAATGTAACTAAACCCCCATTATTTTTTGCCTAGATTAGGTGTTTTTAATAAAACTAACAAAATTGTTCAGAACCAAAATAGCTGTTTAGTAGCTAAGTGAGTGTTCTGGATTTTCATTTTTACTGTACTTATTGGCCCCCAGCAACACCCCATTTAAACATGTTCAGGTGAGTGCAGCCAATCCCTTGTTTTCTTCTAAACGAACAAGCACTGATACAAAATAACACATACCATTAGGCCTAACTCTAGTGTCGGTCACTGTGGCCGGAGCTCGCTCGGGAGGCAGATACCGACCTGATGACACGTCGACCCATATGTGTTAATCTTTACATTGAGCACCTTCCTACTCATTGTCTTACACAGTGGTATTTGTTTCTCCTGATTTTCTTTTATCTGTTTAAGTTCAAGTTTTTATACAGTGGTTTATTAACATGTTGCTCTCTGCCAACTGACCTTAACGAAGTGTAACCTTAACCACTAGATACACATGATGTGACCTAATAGTATTAATCATTAACAGCATGCACCTCACCGCAAACACTTAAATGTTTCACTGCTCATTCACAATTCCATGCTAACATATTGATCTACTAGACGTTAGTCATAACTTCGAGGCATGCTATTACTAACCTATGTTGACCTCCTAACATGCCAGTCACCATACCCTTACAGTATTACTCCTGCATACTCATCACCTGGCATGCCCTGCATTACCCTATTTGCTATTAAGCTTGTTGCATACTACTTTGCTGCCTAACATTCAGGGACACACCTAGTCCTAGACACTTAATGTTACAGCTTATTCCATGTTCAACTGTTAAGCCTTGTTTTGAAATGTAATAATTAAGCCTGATATTTAATATTCAAACGCTTATATCTTGAATCGTTACTTTTTTATTTTATTTAAAAAACGATATATGCAAACCCAACATGCCATAATACTGTTTTGCTATAACCATAAAATTCGAGCCTGCTGATGATGTGACAATACAGGCACTGTTGTACCTACCTGCATATCAAAAATAAAGAATTATAACATTCATCGCTAATGCCATTTTGCTTATGATTTGGGATTGACTCGCATTCACCCTTATGTGTTAGCCAAAAGCTGAGATGGTACACAGTCTGTGCTGGGAAAAAAGTAATTAGATTTAATTTAATCAAATTACAGTAGCAGCTCTGGACATTAATAATGCTTCAGGCATTGTGTGAAATTTTATGTGAAGTTGGGCATCTAAATTTCCTCAGAGGATTTAATTATGATAGATACCTGTATTAATTATTAATATGGTGTTTCAAATAAGAGAGAGTAATTTTACTATGATATTTAAAATTGATAGCGTGGTTAATGTTGCACAAAATAGGAAATTATAGTTTTTACCTCCAAAAAAATAAAATATAAGGAAGCATACTTATTATTTTCATGACCTCTAGTAATTGTCTTATTGAGATGCACATGGCAAATAGACACTGCTTTGTGTGTTTCTCCGCAGTTATCAGCGCTTTAATGAATCACATTATTTTTTTGGAATTCTCTTATACATAATTTAAATGTACCAGTGTTAAGGTCAACTTCGATGACCCTTATCATACTTTAAAAAGGTACCCAAGTGGACTTGAGAACTTGTCATATCAATATAATTAGGTCGCCAATAACGTTATTGGCCTCACCCACATTAGCATTAATATTTTCTTGGCTAACACAGTGCTACTAACTAAATTTTCAGGGTTATTCATGAAATGAGAATTCAAAAGGAATTTCAAATTTAAGGCCAAAATAGCCGACCTGGAAAAATATTCCTGGCTTACAGCTATTTTAACCTTAAATGTTAAATTACTTTGAAATATGACTTTAATAAATAATACTGAATGTGTGATGTCACTAGTGCATTGCTTATTGAAACAAATACAATAAAGGGACACAACAGGCACCAGAATCACTCCAGCTTAATAGTAGTCATTCTGGGACAAAGAGCCTGTCCCTGTAGGCCGAGCATTGTAATTACTGGCTTTTACACCTCTGCCTACCACCACCTCTAGTGGCTGTCACTTGTCACTAGAAGGACTTCTTTGGTTCGTTCTGCTTTTAATGATTATAGAGGGGACCAATAATCTAACATGTTTGTATTCCTAATGCTAATGTTTAAAGTGAAAACTATTTAAAATTTAACTAGCAAAAGGCAGTGGCGGTGTAAGGTTGGTCCTGCCATAAAAGGGGAATAGCCTGGCTGTCTCTCACCCTAATCAGGGCTGCTTCTGAAACCCTCTGTCCCTGGGTTGAATGCCCTTTGAGCAGTTTGTGCAGGGCTGCCATTTTGAGGACTTGGGACATCAGAGACAAAAAGTGGGATGGCGAAACAAGAGCCTAAATTGAGGAACTTTTGCCCAAATCGGAATGCTTAGGAAGTATGCAAGGGCAATACAAAATAATGTTTGCATGTGGGTGCTGGCAATAAAACAAAAAACTATAAATATGATGACTGTGGAATCATTTCTTTCTAAGAATGGCTGGGTGTTGTGCAGTATGTGATTTCTGCGTATATTGCCTAGACTTTGTACCTTAATGCCTCTAGAGATCTGGTCTATGCACCAAGTCCACTTTATTAAGATAAGGTGGCTGTGGTACTTAGACTCCCTTTTCAAAGTGCATCAAAAAGTTTCCACTTCATATATCTGTTGTATGTATATACGTTATTTTCTTTGGTTGTTAAACACCATCCATAAGTTATGGTAAGGTAAAGGAATACACCAGTGTAAAGAAGGGTTTTAGAATTGCCTGGTTTTAGTGTTAGCAGGTACAGCAGAAGTGCAAGGACTGTTATACTTGTTACACAGCATGGAGAATAGAGGTAGACCGCTAGGAGCAGTGACTTTGAATCATTTTACTGTCTGACATAGAACACGCCACCTTGATTGGGATCAAAGCACAATACCTTTATCAAAGCCAACATATATGATGCTGGCGATTTAAGTTTAGAAAGGTACAGCTTGATCCAGCTGATTGTGCATTGATTAACCCCGACTTTTATCTCTGTGGGCACTCAATTCTGAAAATATGTGCTTTCCAAAATCCCTTAGGATTGGAATAAGGCCATCTTTAATATTTAAGTGTACTCTCTAAACAGTGACAGCCAAATGGCACTTTTTTGCCCAAGTCTTCGACTTTTCTTTCCAGCTAGGCTATTTGTCAAATTAAGTTTTTAATTTTGAATAAATCCCTGTTGAGTGAATATACACGACAGCAATTTTATAATTATGCCTTAACACAGAAAAAAAATAAATAAATAACTGTGCAAGACATAACATTGGATTTTATAGAACATCAGACATTTACATGCATGCAAAACATTGTATCTTCATTATAGATTCCTCTTAAGGGGTCGTCGTCATGATATTTCTAGTGCCTAATTCATTTCCTCGTAAATGTTGTCAGGCAGTTTTCAGGTCTATATAAATGTCAGTTTGCTTGATAGTTGGCTTTGTTACGTGTTTTATACTATTTTTGTGATAAAATAAAAAAAAGATGTAACCACTTTTCTCTGAAGAATGCATAAATTAATTTGGATTTAATCAGAAATCCGAGATGTACTGTATATCGTTATCTCTCTCAATGCATTTAAATTCTTGGTACAACACTGAAGAAGTCCACAAACACTAAGTGTTCTTCCATGCCTAAAAACATATTTAAAGGGTTACTCCACCCTTCATGAACACTTATGCTTTTACAAGTTGTCATAGTGGTAGGAATCCGTATATGCAGCATTTCTGCTTGAAACTCCACACAAATCGAGATACCTGCACTTTTGTGTCCAGAACTCTCTTCCAGGCCACCTACGTTTAATATTGTACAAAAAGTACACTGCGCACACTGCTTGCTGACGACCAATGTAATAGACTTCTACTCTTGCAGGCAGTGCTGGGAAGTCATCTGCACTGTGAAGCTAGTATGTCCCCCTCCCTCCATTTCTCAAGCGCTCTCTCTTATACCCCTTCCTGCTTTCTGATTTGTCTTTTTTTTCTTTTTTTTAACAATACCCTCTACCTGTCCACCACACACTCCCTCCCTCCCTTTTGTGGTTTCATGAAAAACATTTGATTGGATTCCGGTAAGGAAAGCCGTGAGTATGGACAGGGTGTGAGGAGAACTTGTACTGGGGCAGGATTCCAAGTAAATTTGTTTGTTAAAATTAAAAAAAATAATAATAATATAAAAGCTTGTGGTAGGGGTGAAGTTAATAAAGCCCAATAGGACATTTTACATTTAGATTTATAAAGGATTGGAGTAACCTTTTAAAGAAATATGGACATTACACCATTGAATAAAGCATTGCAAATCACCTGTAACTTTTGTTAATGTTTTTTTCATGTGATGCTCAATTTTCTTTTAAAGGGACACTATAGTCACCAAAACAACTGTAACTTAATGAAGCAATTTTTGTGTAAAGATCCTTATCATACAATCTCACTGCTCAATTCTCTGTTATTTAGTAGTCGAATCACCTTTGTTTCTGTTTATGCAGCAAAATAGGGAATGTCCCTCCTAAACATGAACAGTTGGGAGGTATTTAAATGGTAAGAGCTCCAACTGCACTATCTGAATCACAGGTATTACTCCTGGCACGGCAAGACACTGCTATTCATAAGGATAATCATGAATTTGGGTAATAAATTCAAGACCTAAAGGCTGACTGGGAATTCTGTGAAATATAATACACAAACATTTTAGGGTTCTAGTTAGGTGGCACCACGCTATCACCATTTACATGTGTAGAGATATTGATGTAACACTACATCCATGTTTTAATTTCCGTTTGCTCTGTGAAGTTTCCTTTAATGAAATGACAGGTTACACATGCCAGTCGCACTTCTTGTTATGTAGGGTTTTTTTTTTTTTGTTCTAAATGCTATTGTTTGGAAAGGATTTGTGAGAAATGGGTCAGTCAACTGAAAGCAATAAAGTCAGCGGCAAGATGTCTTCTCGATATCCCATCTGGAAAAGGTTTTTCCAATCCTCTCTCTGACATCTGCTTAGTGCCAGAAATTAAATCTCCCTTGTGAGTAATTAGACGATATAGTGTCTGGCTGAATGCTTTCCCCTCCCACTGGTTGTGTTATAAAATCCTTTATGGGAAAAATCCATGGCTGACAAAAGGCTGTATTCCAGAAGCAGATATACAGTTTATTTCTGAAAACGAGAGGCATATCGAGGCTGTTCAACCTATGTCTTATACCGAGTCTCTTATCTCAAGATAGCATGGCAGTAGCGGTCACTCCTGGGTGCATTCTAGAACAGTACACCTCCTAGGACTCTAGAAAATATTAACTATGATGGCTCGATGGTGACTATTGTCTGAAAATGCTTTAGGGAAACATTCACTTTATCCTGATACTTTTCATTAAAGGGACACTGTAGGCACCCAGACCACTTCTGCCCATTGGAGTGGTCTGGGTGCCAACTCCCACTACCCTTAACCCTGCAAGTGTAATTATTGCAGTTTTTTATAAACTGCAATAATTACCTTGTAGGGTTAAGTCCTCCCCTAGTGGCTGTCTATTAAGACAGCCACTAGAGGGAACTTCCTGCTCTATAGCACAGTTTTTCTGTGCTAGAGCGTCGCTGGACGTCCTCACGGTGTGTGAGGACTTCCAGCGTCGCTCAATTCCCCATAGGAAAGCATTGAAAATCGTTTTCAATGCTTTCCTATGAGGTGCGCTAATGCACGGCGTTGCCGCGCATGCACATTAGGTCTCCTCAGCCGGTGGGCGGGATCAGCCTCGCCCACCGGCCGACGTAGGCAGAAGGTGGAGCGGCGGGGGAGGAGCAGGCAGCGACGTGGGACATGTCGCTGCCTCAGGTAAGTCACTGAAGGGGTTTTCACTCCTTCAGCAAATGGGGATTGGGGGGTGGGAGAGAGAGGAATCCTGCAGTGCCAGGAAAACAGATTGTTTTCCTGGCACTGGAGATTCCCTTTAAGCTATTGTTCAACAAAGTATCATAGCTGTGAATTACTGGCTCATTTTTTTATCAATACATTATTGAATATGAAGGGAACTCCAGAATAAGAGAATGTGCACTTTCATAGTCCGCATTCACATTTATAATGTTGTACTTTTCCATCACACCTAGAATGTTAAAAATGTGTAGCTTATTAAATTGCTGCTGTGTTAAGTGCACTTGAAAAAGACCCTGGAGGGTAGAAACGCGTTGTGCCAGCTGCTGTGTCAGCAATTTCTGCTTTTATTATTTTATACCAAATAAATGTTTATTTTAACACTTCACCTTACCTGGTTCCTGAGTTCCTGCTAAGAAAAACTTATTACAAACATCTAACAGGAGGATCAGATCCAGTGTATCTCTTGGTGGATGAAATACCTTTACAGTCCAGAGCCTAACTTGTGTGGCTCTTGTCAGTGTGAGTGAACCTTTTTTATTCTCCACATATTGTAAATAGGTTTCAACAGTATAGACTATGTTGTTTTCTTGTATATATTATATATAGGGTCCACAGTTACTGTCTGTTGCTGAAAATAGGACATATACAAGAATTTAAAGGTAAAATATTCCACTGTTTGTGCGCTTTCACCTTTTTTCTCTATTCTACAAATATTGTCTATGGCGCTGGGTAAAAGGCTATCTAGAACTTACATTAGCATGATGAAGCTTGGCCATAATTTACCATTAAAATATTTTAGTGTGATCTACAAACGTGTCTTCCTTCAACGAATGCTTAATAATTTGTTAATGGGGGAAAAAAAAAAAAAAAAAAACGATTTAGAGGAACATATTAGTAGTTGTTTGCTGTAAAGTCAGCCTCCAAATACGGTGATTTTTTCCATTCACCTACAGCTCAATAAAACATATAAAGAACATTCAAAGCCTCTGAGTTGGACCGCAGGTGTCTGAATACTGCTGGCAAATTCATTCGTGTTTCCAGCAGCCTCTTCCTGTTCCATAAGCAATATTTTAGCTGTTTTCCTCTTTCCAAAGCCTTTATTGTACTGGAGCAGATTCTGCAAACAGCATGCACAGAAAAGTGGATGTAATCATTGCCTTTGGCTACTTTGCTTTTTACGGATGTCATTCTAGGTGAATGACTAGGGACAAATCACAGGGATGGTAAGTTCCATTTTGTTATGTTTTCACCTTTTGGTTTAAAACAAACAAAGGGCTATGTACAGTACTTATAAACTGCATTAGACAACCGCCTTACCTTTATAGCACTGCAAGTAAAAGACAAAATGTGTCACATTACAGGAGCTGTGCCTTCCAGTCAATAATCTCCAAATAAATCACATTCACTGTGGCTATCTCTGCTATGGCAACCAAACCCCAGTGTTTCCAAGCACAGAATAAAAAATCACTAAAAATGTAGAATTTGATCATATAGGACACAGACAATAGCTGTCCATTTCATGTGAAAGCTGTATATTATCCATAATTGGACTTGGGAACAATCTTAACTAGTCCATTCTCCCATGCCTCTCAGAATGGTGAAAATAGTGGATTTTTGACCACATCTAATTAATATGAGGAGTGAGGCACACACAAATGTTTCTTTCTGGTGCTTCCTACTGTGCATAGGTGATTATTAGATCAGGCAGTTCCCATTTTAATCCTTATCTATTCATCATTATATAGAAGGGTAGCACCTGTGTCGTGGCGATGTTATGTGGTGATTACTGGGTTAAATACGTCATTCAGAACAGGGCATTCTCAACAGAAATCGGTGGAGGAAATTCGAAATGGAAACCAAGCAATATTTTTTTTTTTTCTTGTTTCGTAGTATTTCCACAATGTATGGGTTAATTTTATTTACATGTGAGTGAAGAGGGGCTATCGATAACTGGCCTTTTCCCATTTCATTCTGTTCAACATCACTTATTTTACATAGGATGATATTTAACTGAACAAACTGGGTATATGAATTATCAGATGTAATCATTACTTCTCAAGTATATATTCCATTAAAGGTTCATAGGATGTTTTTGTGTAGGCCACTACATATGTGACTTTGGTGAGCTCATACACCATGTGAAGGAACTTTTTTATTTAAAACGTATCTATAAAAATTGGAAATTATGAGTTTATGGTGCTTCTGCAACCATTGCAGATGCTAGCCATATATTCATTATTAATATTGGCATTTATAAAGTGCCAACATATTTCGCAAAACTGAATGGCTGAAGAAAAAGACAACGTAAACAAACCAACACAAAAAAGGAGGACCCTGTCTGTGAGCTGAGATCTACCTTTTTGTTTTTGTTCCAGTAATTCTTTTGTAATCCCAATCCCTCTCGGTAGTTTCTCTCTACAGCTGCTAGGTACTTTTTAAGACTACTGCCCACTTTATTTCAGGAGGGGAGGAGTGTAGACTGGGGGTGCCCTCGAAGGCACAAGCGGCCAGTATAGGTATTTTCCCCTTATCCCTCATATAGGTATAGCACAGTTTACCTAGATCGTTAGTTTGCAGCTCTCAGAGTGTTAGGCCAGACTGTGAGCTCCAGTCTGTACCGTGTATACTACCCTGCTGCTACGCTTGCTAATTAAAGGGACACTATAGTGTCAGGAAAACCGCTTGGTTTTCCTGACACTGTAGTACCCTGAGGGTGCCCCCACCCTCCGGGTCCCCCTCCCGCGGCACTGAAGGAGTTAAAACCCCTTCAGCTACTCACCCTTTTCCCCCACCAGACTCCCTTATCTCTCCTCCCCCGCCGACGTCAGCATCCTTGTCTGACGTCACCGGCGTCGAATGCGCATGCGTGGCACTGCCGCGCGCGCATTCAATGTGTCCGTAGGAAAGCATTTTTCAATGCTCTCCTATGGACGATGTGCGTGGTTGAGGCATTAATATGCCTCAATCATTGCCGATGCGCCTCTAGTGGCTGTCCGGAAGACAGCCACTAGAGGCTGGCTTAACCCCAGATGTAAACATAGCAGTTTCTCAGAAACTGCTATGTTTACATCAGGCAGGGTTAACCCTACAGGGACCTGACACCCAGACCACTTTTTTGAGCTGAAGTGGTCTGGGTGACTATAGTGTCCCCTTAATGAAGTGAAACTTTCATTCACCTTATCACTGCTCTGTTTCTTTTCATTGCTACTTTGTTTTTTTATTCCATTATACAGGCAGTGTATATCACATTGCAGCAACATCAAGGATATTTTGTTTTACATTATGTTATTGGTTCTGTATGTATATATTTTTTATTTTTTGCTTGTGTATATTTCCTTAGTTTTTATCTATACCAATAAAAGTTAGGTTTTATTTACTCTTAGGATGTATTTAGCAAATATTTAGGTCCTAGTAGTCTTTCTGAGGTTGATATCTTTAACCATATACTCCTTTTCCACACCCCTCATTGATCACTATTTAGGGGTTATGCCCCATTTTGAGGGTGTTGGTATACTTGGCTCCAATCCCTATTGAATAAAATGATGCTTTGCCATTCTTTATGGATACAACAACCCTCATTAGCGCTTGTCCAACTTAAAAGAGCCACTATAGATACCCGGACCACTTCAGCTCAATGAAGTGGTCTGGGTGCCAGGTCCCCCTAGTTTTAACCCTGCAGCTGAAACATAGCAGTTTCAGAGAAACTGCTATGTTTACATTGAGGGTTAATCCAGCTTCTCTAGTGGCTGTCTACCTGACAGCCACTAGAGGCGCTTCCGCAAGTAAATCACACTTATTTGATGCTGGACGTCCTCACGGAGTCCAGCATCAAATACGATCCCCATGGGAAAGCATTGAGTAATGCTTTCTTATGAGCGGGTTTGAATGCGTGCATGCCTCTGGCCACGCATTCAGATTCGGCTCCACTCGGGAGCTGACGTCGGCAGGGGAGGAGAAGTCACCAGCACCAAGTGAGCTCACAATCTAAAAGCTTATGGTATGAATATGAAATATTATCAAGTTAAGGATTACATCTCGTGCTGAATAGTATTTTTCTTAGAGAAAACAATGGAAGAATCTCTGGTCTGTTACTAGAGTTAAGTTTAGCTTTGGCTACAGAATTTAGCCCTATGTCTACATCCAGACACACTACTCCATTTACCGCCCCCTAAGCTGCGTGACAGCATTCTTCAAAGACATTTATTCATTAAACCATGAATATGGTGACGTATGGCTGACTTACTAGCCACATGGGAAATGTGTAGGTGAGTTAGAGAATCCATCCAACATTTATAGAAATACTATTTGATTAAAAACCCACTTTGTTTTTACTGAAGCATTCTTTCCAAAACACTAGATTCTATCCCTGCCTGACCACCTATTTGCGGTATATGTACTTTCCCTACTTTATCATTATGCTTAAAATAAATGTATATAAAAGATGTTTATTTGGGGAAAATGAACACTTTAATGAGTAGTAGTTAAAACTGTGCAGTATCATTAGTTGTACGGTTAAAATCTGAGGTTTTTTGTACCTGCTCAGCAGATCTATTTTTATTGTTGATTGAACACATGAGATCATCTTCTTCTCTGTGAATCACAATGACATAAGACAGCTTGTAAGTCTATGTTTAAGAAAGTGCTGCAGTGCTGTTAAGGATTTACTGTAGTAATCAATCTAGGAAGGGAAAGAAGTAGCACTTTGTAATCATCACTTAATATAGGTTTTCAGAAAGAATAGGAGTACTCAGGCGGCAGATCTGTTCTTGTTACTTTGATTATCAATCCACTCATCGACCAACCGAGAGAGGTACATAGCTTTTCTGTCCCTGCAATTCGCTGACAAAGATTTTAGGCTTTGCAATGCTTTTGTTAGTAGTCTTAAATTCCACTAACGCTAATGTCCTAACGTTAATCAGTATTTAGTGTGGGGTAGTGTATTAGAAGTAAATCAAAAATAAAAGCGAAAAGCATTTCTAAATGGTAGTGTTCCTAATATTAAAGTAGCACAGTTGTGAAATATTTCAAATGGTTTTTTTTTTTTCTCCAGAAAAGAACTTGCATCAGAAATGTAAAGGACACAAGCCTGAGCGATTTGATTCAATGTTGACACTTGAGTTGACGTAAATTAAAAACTGAGTTGTGACATTTAGACTGAAATAGTTGTGACTATCGGAATGTTTGAATTGTATTTTTCCAAATCAGCTTATTTACGCTGTCTTGTAATCCAGTTTTTAATTCACTGTTATTCAACATTTAGTGAATAAACCATAAAGAGTCGTCCCCCCCCCCCCCCTCCCCCCTTATTTATAGGAGACTTAAATTGCATACCTGGAATCTCTATGGATTTATGTTAATTATTGTAACACTAGGCTGGAGAGTTCAACCTACTTTCCACTGGCTCCATCTCATAGATTAATCATGCCCTTGGTAAGGTCCACTTATCAATTCTGGCGCATCCCCGTCAGTTTAGCCATGATCCCAGGACACTCTGTCTAATTTTGATGCAACTGTGTCAATCTAGCAATCAAATTTAAATTTGAATACAACCACGTCAGTCCATCAACCTTAAAATTTGACAGTCACCTCAATCCAGCAGCCTAATTAAAACTTTGACGCAGCCACATCAATTAGGTTACAATCATAGCAGTTAAGACCCAAGGTTATTTTTACAAGATAGCAGTTTCATTGTTCTGCCTCCAACTAGCCTTTTATGATTCAAGATGTGATCCTTGTGCGATTTTATAATCTCATATTCATTAGTGTCTGACTCACGCAATTTGCATACACCAATGACGCCACATTGACAGTGTGACGGACGGCCTGGCACCCCCCAATCGGGTACCTCTATCAATCGCTGCTTCCGAACACTTGTGAGCACTGGAACACCATAACAACCGTAAACTCCACAAACCGCCGCAGCTTGGTTGGGGTCTCGCCATCCTCCACCCACCCTGGACCCAAGATCAGGATCCAGCTTCCAGTGGGTAGACCTCTCCTAGTCCAGAGAGCGTAGCAGGAACAGCTCTTATAAGAGATAGTGATTATACTCAGGGCAGTATTGTGATATAGCAATCCCCAGAGTGAATGTAGTTCTCCAATCCCCCAAACATGAGCCAAGACTTCATGAAGGGCTAAACAAATCTCAGTTTAATGGGAGCCACACTTGGCCTTTTATGACAATCCCCATGCAAGGGGTACACCCACATGGACCTTGTGGGGGACTGAGTTGCAATATTCACAGACCAATAGGAACAGTATTCCAATGCACGACACTCCCAAACATAGCATACAATCCCTCCCCTCTGCCTGGGAGATAATTGAGTCAGATACTGTATTAACCCAATTATCTCCAAGCAGAAAAACCTCACATTTCTATAGAGTCCCAAAAGTACCCCAAAATACATATCCCCACAAATATTACATCCCCTGATAGCCTTGATCTGGGTTAGGGGTTCAGAGGTTCAAGAATTCTATGGAAGTTATTTATTCGACCGCAGGCATGGTCCCATGCCCAAAACAATTCCAGAGAATAAGGACTTGCGGTCGGTCCAGTCTAGTCTTACCCTGGAACTTGTTCCCTTCATGCAGACAAATGATCCCACTGAACAGTGCTCTTCTACCTTGTATAGAACCGAACGCAGGCGATGATGGAAGTCCAGCGGTTTCTGTATCTGATTTTAGTTCCATGAGATTCATGCCCAAACACTGCTGCCTGCGTTCATGCGAACAAGATGGCCACCACCTCATGGTTGTCCATAGGAATTGCGGCCACCCAGATGAACAATTATAGAAACATAGAAACATA
Source organism: Pelobates fuscus (assembly GCF_036172605.1). Taxonomy (NCBI): domain Eukaryota; kingdom Metazoa; phylum Chordata; class Amphibia; order Anura; family Pelobatidae; genus Pelobates; species Pelobates fuscus. Next base: position 375,776,564 of record NC_086317.1, on the reverse strand, counting down.
GAATGTGATGGCAGATAAGAACCATTCGGCCCATCTAGTCTGCCCAATTTTCTAAATACTTTCATTAGTCCCTAGCCTTATCTTATAGTTAGGATAGCCTTATGCCTATCCCACGCATGCTTAAACTCCTTTACTGTGTTAACCTCTACCACTTCAGCTGGAAGGCTATTCCATGCATCCACTACCCTCTCAGTAAAGTAATACTTTCTGATATTATTTTTAAACCTTTGCCCCTCTAATTTAAGACTATGTCCTCTTGTTGTGGTAGTTTTTCTTCTTTTAAATATGGTCTCCTCCTTTACTGTGTTGATTCTCTTTATGTATTTAAATGTTTCTATCATATCCCCCCTGTCTCATCTTTCCTCCAAGCTATACATGTTAAGATCCTTTAACCTTTCCTGGTAAGTTTTATCCTGCAATCCATTAGAACACTGCGATGAGAAGCGTTCCAAGTTGTTAATAGGTGTCAACAAGCTCCAGGTTGTTCTCTGGTTCGTGCAGTTGTTCCGTAATTCAAAGTTCCGCTTCGAAAGTTCGAAGTGTGGCCATACAAGTACAAAAAGGCACACACAGTGGTTTTAACCAGGATTTAACACAGGGCCATAATCCCAGGGTAGAAGGCTGGCAAACAGGCCCCTCCAAAAGCCAGTGACGAGGTTACTTTCGTCACAGACACAAGGGCATGGGCCTGTATAAACGTCTGTAAAGTTGTTCCGGTGCCCCCTCGTGGTTTCAGATGGCCAGTAAGCACATTAATTGTTCCTGATTGTCTGATACTGAACCAACTTGCCTGGATTCTGACGTTATCTCCTGTGAACCAGAGCTTACCTGCCCATACGTTATCGTAGTCCTGATTTCCTGTGTACCAAACCTGGCTAGTTCCTGTTTTTGATCCTGTTGTTGCGCTACTTATCTAGCACTCTTATTTTATAGTATTAGTTTCCTGACCTGTAGTTTAGGTTTATTCTGATACAGCCTCGGGACACCTCCACAAGTCAGATGACTACTAGAGATGCTTCCTGGGGCAGTGCTCTGAGGAGGTGCTGTTTTTTTTATCGCTCCCTCTATGAGCCTGTTTTGAGAAAGCTAAAACTTATGGATTCCTGCAAGCTGTAAAACCCACACAAGCAAACCTTCTTTTTTTATTATACGGTATTGCTGATCCTCTAATACTCTCTTTTTATTCTTGTAGTCAGTGCTGTGAGTCATTGTCCTGCTGTATTGTACAATATTTTTTCCCCCAGTTCGAAAGCCTGCTTAGGTGAAACACATTTTTTTCAGGTTTTCTAAATTATATTATAGTGTCTGATAGATGTTGTCACGGCAAGGGTACATAATTCATTCTTGCACTTTAGAATATTGCTATTTAATATAACTTGTGTAGTGCATCAATAATTTGACCCTATGATAGAGGACAAATGGCAGAGAGAAATTGCTCTTTTGATGAAAAGGGGCTTCTGCAAGGTGTGAAAAGGATTGCCCTTTTGATCTAACAAAGGCCCTGCAAGGTGAGACATCTTACATTTGAGCTGCCTGTATGTCTAGTTTCAATGTAAACTAACTGACTTTGACCAGGTTGCCTGAAACTCTCAATTGATAGATCAATCCTTTGATATTGTAATGGTATTAGTTTCATGAAGACCCTTATGTTCCACTATCCTATCCAAGAGAAACATTAATACTTACCCACAGCTTATATTTGGAATGGGACAAGCCCAATCTTTTAATTAAGCTTAAACATGAGTTGCACAACTTAAACTGTATGGCAGGGATTGTGATGTCTGCTATATTAGGTCACAAGAAAGGCATGTGACATGCCTCTGGAATGGGAGAATGTTAATGAATTCATAGAGGCAATTATTATTTCTGTGGCAAGTACAGAAGAGGAGATAAAACCAAAAGTTTCTATTTGGATTGTTGTTTTCCGGTACACAAGGGAGTGGCTACATATTGTTTCTGTAGATACACCTTATCTCTGCCTCTAGGGCCTGGTTTGGAAACTTGAGATGAATCAAGTGGGTATATAACAAATTATATCGGGATGTCTTGGTACATACAGAAAATGGGATACAGCTGGATATCTAAAACAAATAACAAATAATAGTGCAACACTGTTTAAGGAGGCTTGCGGTGCCCCCACTTTATATGGAACTCACAAACTCAAGTTGAAAAAGCACATTGAAGCTGCCGCCCCCACAGGGGAGGTCTGGCTACACTGTCAGAATAACGCCTTTTGGATTCAAACCAAGAATCCGGTAGGTAGGTATAAAATAATTTATTACAAACAGACTTGGATAACATAAGTATATAAAGATTGGTGGTATATCATTGGTCCTGTAGCACTATTAGATAAACTTGAGGCTCACCCCACAATGAATGCAGGGGAATCAAAGAGCGTATGAAGAAAAAAAAAAAAAGAGGTTTGGTTGCCACCTGGGAAGTGCACCAAAGTATTCTGTTTAGAGCCTATACCTCAAAAGGCTCTACAAAATGTGAGTTTGGATTATTCATTATTTATGTCCAGTTATTTCACCAAGGGATTTTCACTATTAGTGTCTTTTTTTTTTTACCCCTCTTTTTCTTTTCCATACGCTCTTTGATTCCCCTGCATTCATTGTGGGGTAAGCCTCAAGTTTATCTAATAGCGCTACACTCCCACTTGGTTAGTTTAGGTGGTGGGCATATCACCTAAACACTGAGTTTTCGTTCTGTGCGTATTTGCTTGTTGCTTTAACTGTCCAAATACATCATTTGTATTCCCTTCTACTCCCAAACGTTTGATTAATCAATTAATAACTCATTTACTCATGTCTCATTGACTGGATTTATTCTTCTTGGCTTACAGTTGTACCTTGTAATTAAATGCCTAGTGATCATAAGCTATGCAATGCTAAAACCGTTGAATATTTTTATTTAATAAATAACAAAAGGTGAACCTGAAGCAGATTAACAGTATAGAATACAATTTTAAGCTAGAACAACAAGTAAAATGAGTGCGATAGGCATTACAAGTGTTATATAATTGAATGAGTCTAGTAGATGTATAGCCGTTAGAACAGAGTGCCTGTATCTGACATTGGAATGTAAGATAGTTACAAGAATTATTAACAATTAATAATTGTTTTATGTATATATTAGTAAGAAATTTAGAATAAAACTAAAGGAAATGAGAACTCTGAGAACGGGCAAAAGCTGAGAGAGACTCAACAGCTTGCCCTCCGTTTAGTCCCTTCTCAGGTCTCAAAGTGTGTGTGTGTGTGTGTGTGTGTGTGTGTTTATTTTTATTTTAAACCTGTAATTTACACTGATGTATAATTTAAATATAATACAAAACATTTTCCATGAAAACTATTTTATGGTAATGTTTTTGTTTTTTATTTTATTTTTTTGGTAAGTTATTATGATGCTTTATCTGGTCCATAATATAATGTACTGATGATATATGAAATGGGTATATTTCCTGTGGAGAATTAATTTTTTTCCCCCCCAATCCTAAATGAATTTGCCGCTGTTAATTAGTGTACCATGTTTCTGTGAGTTCCACCACTTGGTACTAAAATTAATCAGCATCGCTAAGTGCGTGCCTGCAAAACACACTTGCAGTGATTACTTGTGATTTCACATCTGGAAGACAACAGATGTTTGCAGAACACAGGACCTCTTGGTAGTAGGGGGCATTAAAACAGATGTAGTTTGAGTTCTCTTGGAAACAGTAACTGCATCTCTATCCACACCAATTACCAACATGTTTGCTGTGAAATCTGAATCTAGGCAGCACCACTAGCCATCTTTCTGCTACGACTATCACACTATTACTGCAAGCCGCATATGCCCCAATCATTTACAATGCAACCCACTATAAATAAGTAACCTTCAACACACTTCTGTAGCATTGCCTTTTGTTCTGGGAGAAATGTAACCAAGCGGCCTACTTGGTGGCAATGACCCTTAAGCGAAATGCTAATTCAGAGGCGTTTCATCAGTTATGTGAAGAGAGAGGTCACACAGATAAGCCAGCGAGCAGTGTGAAGTGACATTCAATGAGTCCTTGTCACTAAGCCCCATTAACATGCAAAGCCTGACTCCTTGCGTTCTGTGTTTTTCTTGACCAGATAGAGAGCCTTGGAAGCGCAGAAGCAGTTAATGCCATACACGTTATTGTTTCCTGCTTGAATGCTTTATGTTTTAGAGCCACTGAAACACTTCTCCATCCCTGTATGCACCTAAAAACTTAGCTGCGAATCAAGGAATGCATAATTTATACCGGTCCCAGAGGTAATGAAATCATTCCGTAAAGACTCAATAAGATCCTTATAAATCACATTATGCTGTATGCAAAAATAGTTATTTTTGCGAGAAAACTGTTAGAATAGCCTCAGGAATAACTCTCTAATTAGAACTGTTAAAGTGAAATGTTTTATAAGGAATGTTTCTGAAAATGTGTTTAATGTTCCCTAATACTGAAGTGTCGCTAAATTGGCAAGTTGGACTGTAATAATTAAAATGAACTTTGTAAAATTAGAATCCTGTGTATTACTTCATATTGTTCTGCCATGCAGTGATTATTCATTAAGTAAACCCCAAGTTGAAACGTGTATCAAGGCAATGGTATCTGGCCACTTGAGAATAGAAAGTTTCCCCCAACACCATGGTTATGTGCCACTTCCTCTTTGGAAGCCCTGAAGGAGACCGAACATAATGTCACTAATAGGGAATTTACCAAAAAGGACAGACAGACAAGCTGAAGATGTTATAGTGCTCAGAGTAAATGTTTAAGCCTTCCAAGTAAATGGTATATCAAAGGATGCTATTAGGGTTTACTATTTCATTCTAATATTACAAGTGGATGAGGGGGTCATGTCCACCCAAGTCTTAGTTTAATATCCATGAGTTTTTGACCCTCAGTCAGTTCCTAAAATTGTCTATCCTTTATGCACAGACCACAGAAACTTATTTTATTACTTTTTGATGATATTGGTCAGCTATCAGGCTGGATCTAAACTTGATATTACACAGCAGGCCAATAAATAATTTCCTATACATTGTATATAAGCAGGTTCAGAGTGCATTGGATGGTAGTCCTCAATGGCCATTGGGTATACTAGGCAGATATTTGATCAGCAGTTGTTTAAACAGCACACTCCTAGATGTTACCCTCATTCGCAAATACAATACTAGAACCTAGGAGAACCTGGGGCAATTTTGTAATATCCCTGCTAGGCAGTCGTGTACAAAACACACTAGTACTGAGCAAGCCTTTATTGTAGAATGGAGAAGTGAGTTTAGTCTGTAGGTGTTGGACTAAATCTAATCAAGGACAAAATTGTTGGTCTAATTGGCTATCTGGACAAAAAAAAATCTGTTGCAGAAAGGTATTGAACATCTTTTTTTGTCATCAGTCTTGGATAATTGGAGTGGAAGCATCTGAAGTGGGTACAGAAATTTTGTGATTATAATATATTTCAGTAGATGTATTCTTCCTAAGGTTAGAAGTTTCTACCCTGTATTCAAATAAAGTGTGGTAATGTTGCGAGTGTGGTATATACAAAGTATTGAGACAGTGAGCTTGCCAGCTCAGTCTGCCGGCAGTGATGCAGTCTATGGTATAATTTTAACCATAGTCTGTTAATTGTTTAGTGATCCGGGCTCTATGCAACTCTCTTCTAAAGGGGAGAGCACTCATTCCAAGTTGTGCTCGCATTTGGATAACATTGATAAGAGCTATACCCCGACAAGATAATCTAAAGCAATATGACAGACTGGCAAGCTGAAGGGGTGATGGTCCTCAGAGTAACTGTTTACATCTTCCTGGTTGGAAGGAGGACCTTAGGGTGACCACAAATCAGTCATGTTCCCAAACAGGGGAAGTCCTGGGATGAACTAATCCTAAAAAAAAGTTTGGCTAAAAAAGTTCCAATAAAAGAAGAGTAATATGATACACTTTGGAAAGCAAACATAACAACATATGGTTTATTTTTGATGAATGAAGTTTGTAATTCTAAAAAAAAAAGAAAAAAATATCACGGCAAAGCTGGAGAAAGAAGAACAAGCTAGAAAATATTACAGGATTATGTGAGCTTTTATTTTATTTATTTTTTATTCAGAAAGCTGATGTTTCTCTAAATGTCAAAAATAAGGTAAAGGCAGTACCAGAAAACCTATGGTAGTATAACATTTTTGAACAGTGACAACGTACATAACCTTGGGATGTCTGTGAGACATGGTGGATTTATGTCATTGCTCCCCTGGCACTGACGCCATTGTAAGCTTCTGTTAAATACTGTGGACTTACCGTAAGCAATGCGATCAAGGATGTCTGTGACATTTACAGAAATATTAATTTATCCATTTCTGTGGCTGCGAAGAGCCTTGCATTAGCTTGGGTTCATTTTACAGTTTTAACAGATCCCAGTTGTGTTTTAAGACAGACAGATCAGTCAGTTTAGCAGGCTAGTCCATACATTTTAATTAATCCTCCTACTTTTCCTTCAGTTTACAAGACCGCAATGAATCTCTTAAATCTTTTAGTAACTCTATTACGGCACATAATGGAAAATGGACAGTCCTGCAGAGAAAATGTCCTCATTAGGATATTAGTTAAGTGGCTTTTGGCAAGGTAATAGAAACATTTACATGAATTTATAGTAAAACAGCCATCTGAATAATTAGTTCTTTATCTTGACAGTCATTACCTTTGATCAATTTTCTTGATGATTATCTTTCATCAAATTAACAAATAACTTAAAAATATATATTTAACAATGTTAAGGTTATCCAACTACCAATGAAAAATGACATGACTGTGTGTAATTTAAAAAAAAAAAAAAATCCGATTTAGCTTCCCTGCATTTGTGCGTGTGGAATTGGATCCAAGATGTATCTGGTGATTTGGCAATGAGGTTCTGCTTCTCCAATTGCCAGCTTGTGTCCAGCATGCTCAACATAATTCAGATAGAAATTTCAAGGCATCTCTTACCGAAACAAAACCTAGAATTTGAGCTATGTGTTTGTTCAACCATAATTTACCCACACTTAGTATATATCATTTGGTTCAGGAGAATATTTTATTTAACATCATATATTTATATATGAAACATAATTTAATATGAATAAAACTTTTAAAAAAAAGTGTGAGAAAATAATAGTTTTTACTGTCAGAGTTCTGCAAGACATTTTAACTGTGAATGTCATAATACTTAAAAATGCATACATAGGTGGAGCGCTTCGAAGATTCCTGAGGTCCAATTTACACATACAAAATGAAAACATGCAGATGATAGTGAAGTAATGTTAAAAACAAATCTATATATACATCACTGTGTTATGTAATAATGGAGAACTGTTAGTAAACTCAGATAAGTACATCAAAGTTTATTCACGTTGATATAGTAACAGTCTCTAAAGACACATTAAAACATATACAATACAATGAGACAAAAATAGTGCAAACAGCAGTGTAATGTACAGTTAAAATCAGTCTCTTACTGGGTGTCAATGTCAATAGATGAGTATATACAGCTACACGCTGTTACTTATGAGCGCTTGTGTTAATACTGAACAAATCAATATGAACGTTCCACTAGGCAGATGCAGGCTCTTACGTTTTGAAAGTTACAGGATCAAATATAGGGTTTTTTTTCCTTTTCAGCTTATGCACATTGAAATTTCCCAGTTTGGTTTGCGGACCTGTGTTGCCTTTGAGACCGTATGGTAGCCCAGGAATGAAAATTAACCCACATCATGGTATACTATTTATAAACGTAGAGAACCTAGGGTATTCAAAATGGGATATGTCCAGTCTTTTTTTAGTGGCAAACCCTGGCCTCAATTAGTGTTCACCTAAAAAAAACTGCCCTTTTACCGATTATATTATCTTCATTCTACAATGACTGCGATGTCCCACGAGTACAATAGTAACACCCCCCATGTACAGAGTTTCTGGTGTTTTGGAAAGTTACAGGGTCAAATGTACGGCATGCATATTCAATTCAAAATATAGATATATACATTCTAAGTCTGTATTTATTTATTTTAACATAATTATGTGATTTTACTAATTATATTTTGAGGGATTTGCCTGATTGCCTTGCCAGGCAGCCCCCCTGCAGTGAATCTACCAATCATTACGATCCAAGTCATATAATTGCAGTGTTATCGCTAACATATGATGCTGACGGGCAGGGTTGGCTACAAGGGCACTGCCTGGGCTGCCAGGCAGTTCTCGAAATCGCCATGGAGAATAAGTATCCAGGCAAATGGGAGGGCTCGATTGTTAGGGAATGCTATGCTGCCCGATGCCATTAAAGCCCTCCTTTTGTAGGACGGCAGAGCATGCCCTTTGTCGGAAAGGGGTTAACTAATAATAAATTGTATATTTTGGCTACTTATAAACTATATTTCTGTAATGGCGGTATGGTAGCCATCGCATGCCTACCCCTAGTGTTAGGGGATGTATGGAAGGTATAAACCTATAAACGTATCTCTTATCTGTGTAAAATAAATGGCTCTTTCCCACAGCTTCAAATACTAATTGAATGAGGGAATGATGAAATAAAACAGAATTTAAAGTGATACTCAAATCTTAACTTAATGGAGCAGTTTTGGTGTATAGAACATGCTCCTGCAGGCTCACCACTCATTACTGTTGAATCATTTTGTTTATGCAGCCCTTGCCACACTTTCCCTGGCTGTGATTCACAGCCTCCATGAAAATAACTTTAGAAGCTCATATCGCGTGCTCTGTTACATGAATGTTAATCACATAGAGGAGGCTGCCGTAGGCTCTAGCAGGCAATTAATAGAGACAGAGATCACTTTTACCTGGTTGCATTAGACACAGTGGCTGTCTTATGGGTCTGCTGACTCATGGCTCAAACAAATCTTCTTTATAGTTTATAGCATATGTTTTGGTTCTTTTTGATACTGCTGTAATTCACAGGTTTGCCCATTGAGAATAATGCTCCCCCACCCTCTTTTTTTTTAAATTTTTTTTATTTTACTTGTTCTCTCTTGCTCCATTTCTAAAATTTTACTTGATATATCTTTATGATATTTAACAAGTTACATTATCTCTGTTACTCTGTTATCGCAATGACATTTCTATTTATGATATCCACAATGTTATCTTTGTTTGATTATATTTGGCATATCAATGTCTATTCATTCCTCAATACATTTTGAATAAAAAAAAAGAGGAGGAGTTGAGCAATTCTAAAACACACTGTACAATAAATGAAGCTGAATAAAGTGACTTTTTGTCAGACAGTATGTAAGTAAGTTATGGGTTATGTGCGTCTCAACCAGGGGAGTTGCGTCTGGTGCTGCATAAATAAAATTATTTCGCTCCTAAATGACAGATATTTGAGCAGTGAGTCTACAGGGGCATGATCTATTCACCAAAACCACTTATGTAAGCTAAAATTGTTTCGGTGCTTAGAGAATCCCCTCAACCTCGCGAGACAACCATTAAATATATAGAGCTGGGCTTCTCATAATGTAGGCTATACATTTTTGCATAAGCATCATTCATTTGTAAAGTGATGCATAAAATATATAGCTTGAACTATAGTCATGCCAGATTTGTTCACAGGGGTACCAGTTTTTATGTGGGGTTATTTTTCTGGAGGAGAGGGTGGTAAGCTATAAATATGGGGGAAGGGGGGAAGTAGTGTCTCTTTAATTCTGTAATAGGTTTCAGTTCTGCAGGGCCACTCCCTCCTCATTGGTAGCTGTTTGGAGAAGCTTACTTGAGAGTATCTAGCAATGTCAAAAAATGGGGCTGGTTTAAAATATGCCCTTTGACCGCAGAATTTGCACATGCCTTGTATCCTTTAAGAATGTATTTCCATTGAGTTGCCATTTGCACATACCTAGTATCCTTTAAGAAGGTATTTCCATTGGGTTGCTATTTGCACATGCCTTGTATCCTTTAAGAATGTATTTCCATTGAGTTGCCATTTGCGCATACCTAGTATCCTTTAAGAAGGTATTTCCATTGGGTTGCCATTTGCACATACCTAGTATCCTTTAAGAAGGTATTTCCATTGAGTTGCCATTTGGGCAGCAGAGCCTCCTCATTGGTAGCTGTTTGGAGAAATTTACTTGAGAGAATCTACCGATGTCAAAAAAATGGGGCTGGTTTAAAATCTGCCCTTTAACCTAGTATCCTTTAAAAAGGTATTTCCATTGAGTTGCCATTTGGGAAGTAGATCCTATGAGTCTATTGGCCTCTCTATTGAGGGGCCATCATTGGCTCATAGCATCAGGGTGTCCATTCACAGATTTTCAAATACAGATCAATGGTAAGTCTTTGTAAATCAGGTGTTGTGGGCAATTGTTGCCTCTGGAGGTGAGCTGCATTGAGCTAACGAACCCAGGAAGTAATATTACCTGTTGTCTACAAATACAAAGAAACAAGCCCTGCGCTCAAACTCCCATTTTAGCCTGTCTTATTTTATATGCCCAGTAAGTTAATACAAGTTAATATTTCTAAATAAGCTGTGTCACGAATAAATTATATTCTATTGATGAATAATTATAGCCCTGCACTAACAATAACTAGATCTTGTTGACATTAAGATATTATTTTTAAAGGTCAAGCTAATCATGAAAATACATTATGCATACAGTGCAAGCTAGCAACCAGAGAGAGGCCATTACAGAAAACATATTAGGGAGAATGTGGCCCTGCTTCTAAAATTCTGTCAGACAATTCTTACCATCCTATGGGAACGTAGTGAAAACAGATTTCAACGTGAACATAATGCTTCAGTGTAAGCTCTAAATCACACATTCCTTATTTTTGGAGAGGTTCAGATATATAAATAATATAAAAAAGTGTCAGTTAAAAAAAAAATTTGTTAAATGTAACATTTTATTATTATCTGAATGGTCTAACCATTCTGCAACACTTTGCCACTTTAGACATTTCACTTAATAATAATCAAGGCCGGACTGGGGATACAAAGCAACCCTGGACAGAAATATCTATGCCAGCCCCATAAGTGATTGTGCCATGTATTGTTACATGTAATATGTAAGGCTATGTCTTGCCACCGCAGATGATTGAATAATATATAAACACACACACACATATATATTATAAAATTTATTTTTATAATATAAAATATTGGTCCTTTCAGAGTAAAACATTTAAAGGGACACTGTAGGCAGCCAGACCACTTCAGCTCATTGAAGGGGTCTTGGTGTTGTGTCTCTATTGTACTTAGAGCTTCAATGTAAAACATTGCACTTCCAGAGAGGGCAGCTCTAAGTCTGCCTTCAGTGGCTATCTACCAGAGAGCCACTGGGGGCGCTTCCGGAATCGGAACAGACCTTTGTTCTGTTATTTAACGCTTGAGCTTCCTCCTGGTGACTGAATGGTCTGCTTTATATTGTAATCAGCTTAAGGTGTACAGTTTATATCTTGAAAATAAGTATTTGTTATTTTATCCTTTTTTTTCTTTCCTTATTTATTTTTTATTTTTTGCATTATACGTTATGCCTTATATAGACAATGCATTAGATAAAAAATAGGGAATCATTTTTACTTTATTGTTTCCATTTAAACACTAGCACAAATCACCTATGTTTAGGTATAAAATTCTATAGCTGATTAATAATAATACAAAAAAATAAGAATACCTGTTTCAGTGCTCATTCCTCTGAAGATATATGTGTATGCTTGGTAATATACACACATATACAACATTAAACGACTTCTGACCCATATCATCTTTTCTGTTTTTAGCTCCTATAATTGAACTGATTTTGTAATTTCTATGCTCATATCTACATGAATGGCCAAATTTACTGCACCTGCAATGGTGCATGATTGCTGGTAGCTTGTACGGTGATAGGGCTCTCATGACGGATAACCTATTGCATGAGTGCCATTTTTCCACCAATTATTTAAATTTATTTTAGTTTTAATTTGTGTATATGACACTCATCAGGAAAGTCTGCTATTCTTTTGGGTCACCAACTCTGTCTGTTTTAAATTCACTTATTGAATCCACCTTGAATACTTACTTTAGTAAATAACCCTGTATATGTTCCCTAACATTAACCTAAATATTCTGAAATTACCCTAAACTGAGGACAACATTTTAAATCTTGCTCCCAAATGTGCCTTGTACTATATGAATTTCCAGAGTGGAAAGTTGGAAGCTGAACTACAACTCCCAGAATCCTCATGTGTCTGTAAATCTCTACTGCTCAAAGGCATATTATAGTCATAATGAAAATTGGAATATAATTCCTCACATTTTTATTGGACACCCAAAGCTGCATTATATAGAACCAAAAAAAAGACCATGAAAACATTATGCTTCTGTAACTTTAGCACTGATATATAAAGCTACAGAAGCATAATGTTTTCATGGTCTTTTTTTTTGGTTAACACTCACTGCAAAAACAACCAGTACTTCTTCCAGTGTGAGCATTTCTTTTTCATAAAAATCCACTACTCTATATAATGTAGCTTTGGGTGTCCCATAAAAAATTTGAGGAAATGTATTTTTCATTATGACTAATTTGTAAAGCAAATCCAGAATAAATCTGTACCATTCAGTAGGAGGAGTGATTATTACCAGACTGTTAACTGAAGTCTAACAGAATATTTAATTTAAAGGATCACTATATAGTGTAAGGAAAACAAAATTGTTTTCCTGACACTATACAACCCTTAGGTCTCCTCCACCCTCAGGACCCTCCTCCCACTTACCTTAATCCAGCGCTGAGCTCCCTCGGCGCTGTTGACCTCTCCTCCCCCGCCTGAGTGGAGTGGAATGCACATGCGTGGCAAGAGCCGCTCGCGCATTCAAACAGTCCATAGGAAAGCATTTCTCAATGCTTTACTATGGATGTCCTGCACACTGAATGCCATTTTCGCATCCAGTGTTGCAGAAGTGCCTCTAGCGGCTGTCAGGAAGACAGCCACTAGAGGCTGGATTAACCCTGCTATGTAAACACAGCAGTTTCTCTGAAACTACTATGTTTACATCTGAAGAGTTAAAACCTGGGGGACCTGGCACCCAGACTACTTCATTGAGCTGAAGTGGTCTGGGTGACTATATTTTACTATTGATTTGCACAGTACATTTATTCATTCATCATATAAATGTTTTCATAAAGTGATTTGACATGTGTTCCAAAAGCAGTGCAGTTATTTTGGAAATATAAGAATGCAGTAAAATGAGGGGGCGGAGCTAGCAAGCAACCCAAGCAGACGTGCGAGCACTGAGCTGCAGGAGAAATCCACTTACAAACGACGAAATCGGCAGTTCAGAAAAGCCCAATCACTACCAACGCTGGTCAGAACACAATGGGACGCAAGTCCAAACAGCTCCATAACAAGGCGATGCCGTCCTCTCAAAATATCGGCGATTTACTCCGAGCAACGCCGCGGCCTACCAAGATGGCGCCCACGCGGGAAGCCTCTGAACACTCCTCGGAAGACAGTATGGAGGAGGCCGCTGATGCAGCGACAAAGAGAAGGAGCACTAGAAGAGAGAGTACTCCACCTCCTGAACAAATGACATCCTCCATCTGCTCAAGGAGCTTAAAACTCAATCTGCAACAGACGTGGCCCTAATCAGGGAAGATCTGGGCACCATGACAGCCCGCATACAGGCCGTGGAGGTGAATGAAGCTGCTACAACAGCCAAAATTGAAACCCTGCAAAGGGAAATGGCCCAAATGAAGAAGACCAGCACTATTTTGGAAAATAAAGTGGCGGCACTGGAAGACGCTAAGTGCCAGATACCAGAAGCTGTGCAAGACCCTGAGATCACACACTACTTACGCAGATTACTAGCCTCCCTGCTACTACAAGCGAAAGCAAAATCCATCTTACTGGAGTTTCATTTTCGCATACCTAAACCACCAAGAGCCCCAGCTGATGTCCCACGGGACCTACTCATCCGCTTTCAATCTCTCCGGGGCAAGCTACTAGTACAAGAAGCCGCCCGAGAAGCTAACACATATGAGTTTGAAGGATCTGAGCTATCGTTCTATAATGACCTCTCCAGGACAACAGCCACATGGCGACACTCCATGAGAGAAGTCATCCAAGTACTGAGAACCAAGGGGATACAATACAGATGGGGACCAGGGTGCAGGCTCTCTGTCAGCAATGAAGGCAAAAGAATACACATCACCCAAGCAAGTGACTCTGTAGCATTTCTGCAAAACTTGGGGATATCCCTGGAAGCCACTACAAGCACTACCTCCGCAGCAAAGACACCAGCGACCACATCCAAGATATGGGTCGTCAAGAGAATCCAACCCTTCTTCCCTAGAACGAACGGTCCAACAGGCACTCCTCAGCCGACAATCTGAACACCGCAAGTACCTTATAACTTGGACTGCATGTAACGGATGACTACTCCTTAGGCTATCACCCTCAGACATTGCTCTATGTCCGATCCCACCTTTAAAATCTTGCTCCAGCGGGCCCACCGCCCAATAGACCACCCACGAACCGCATTACCATGTACCTCCCAGATTGCTCATACCCCCCAAAAGGAAGCTATCCCTAACAAGCAAATGTTAATTTGTCTTACTAATACCATGCAACCACGAGTTAGAAATATTATGCATAACTATTTGTATATCACTATACCTATGCTTTACCGAGACTGTTATGTTTACCTGTTACCTGTGATTCTGTATGCAAAGGTTGCATTTAAAAAGTAGCAAAACTATGTGAGATGATAACTGTACAAATGCTATGCTACAATAAAAAATTCACATTCTGCAACATATCTCAGCAGTTGTAATGATGCATTTGTAGTAATCAAATAGGAGGTGCCAATTCTCCTATTTTTACTTAAAGGGACACCATAGGCACCCAGATCACTTCAGCTCATTGAAGTGGTCTGGGTGCAGTGTCCAAAGTACCTTAACCCAGACAGCCACTAGAGGGACCTGCAGACTTTTGGTCACCTAACTGACACTGGACGGAAATAGTATTGTCTGATGGCAGTGGCCTCACCCATAATGCACCCTGCCACAATGCAAATATTGTTCATGAATGGTTTTAGGAACACGACAAAGAATTCAAGGTGTTTCCATGACCATCATATTCCCTAGACCTTAATTTGATTGAGCATCTGTGGGATGTGCTGGAACAACATATCCGATCCATGGAGCCCCCACCTTGCAACTTAAAGTTCTGCTGCTAATGTCCCGGTTCCATATATCACTTGGCAGGTTCAGCGGTCTTGTGGAGTACATGCCTCCATTCATCAGAGCTGTTTTGGCAGCACGAGAGGTACCTGAACAATATTAGGCAAGTGGTTTTAATGTTGTGACTGATCAGTGTGTGTGTGTAAATTATATAACTATAATTTGGCATTCGTTTTGCAGAGCATCCCAGTGCGATAATTTGTATACACAAAGGAAAATTATAATGAGTCGTTGCGATTCCATGGCTAGTGGGATTCACTGACAAGTTTTTTTTTTTGTTGTTGTTTGTTTTTGTGATAATTTTACAAACTCAAGTTTCTAGGCCATGGGTCTTCAAACTCCGGCCCCCCAGATGTTGCTGAACTACAACTCCCATGATTCTTTGAATTACATAGCCAGAGAATCATGAGAGTTGTAGTTCAGCAACATCTAGTAGGCCGGAGTTTGAGGACCCCTATTCTAGGCACTAATACATTACTATTATAATTTACCATGCAATGCAAATGCACAGGCCTCCTGCCATAGAAAAATGCCGGAAGCTTTGCAAGAGTCTGCATGCTTCGAGAACCTCTTTACATAGTAAAATGCAGCTGTGGCTCTCCGTACTGGATCTAAACAAGTCACTGGTGTCTGGTACACATTTATTTGTAGCCTGCAACAATTTTGACATAAATTCTGTTTGCATTGAGTTGATTACCCTTCAGGATAGCATTCCGCCATAATATTCTAATGTCAGGCTTAGCAATATGCATGCAAAGCAGCAGCAGCAAATCAATATTCAGTCAAAAAAGTCCACTGTGACCTTTGAGTTTGTATAATATAAAAGCTTCCTGCATCTAAATAACACTGCTTCTGTGTTCTGCCTCGGCTAGCATTCATTGTAGTTAAGCAGGGAACCTTTACAGATGCATATACATGCATCTTGTTAATGTACTTATTGATTTTCGGCCCCTACTTCTTTCCAAGACTGAAAACGGATGCAGTGCTACAGTGTTCTACACATTCGAGCGTGCAACTTGGAAAGAGCATTATGGAGCTGATTACTTCATCTATCTTTTTCTCCTTTTTATTCTGAAATACAGTTCACATGGCCATGTTTCAGTTATAATGTGACAGGCGTACACAGCTGTTTTAACAAATGCCTTTCGCATGGTTCATGCATAGTGTTAGAGGCTTAGGGCAAAATTAATGCATGTTAAGCCGATAGAGCATTGATTTATTGAGTGAATGTTGGAAAAGGGAATATTTATTTCATGTGTATCTCTAACAAACATGCCATTCACACACATTCCGTTCACCATACATTGGCCTACAGCAGCAGTGGATTGGGCACTAATACGGACTGGGCAGCTACATCACTCTAGCTCTTGTCTGAATACGATGATTAACGGCATCTCTACAGCATATGGGTTTCTTCAATGCCAATGAATTAAGCCAGTTTCTCATTAACCAGCTTTTCCATTGGTACTGACAACTAACACTTGAATATTGACTCTTTGCTGACGTTTATGTAATTTGCAATATAAATAAGGGAAACCGTGGCCTACCTCTGTATTACTGTATTTTGTCATTTAAATTATTCAAATAGCTGACTGCTCACTGCAATGGACGCGGCTCTCTCTAAGGGTGACAGCACACTAGCAATCTAACGAGGAGATGCCAGCCAAAGAGACCACAAATATCTCGGAAAGCATACTGACCATCATAGCACAAAGATCAATTCAATTATTCAAATAATATTGCGATATATATTTATATCACAATATTATTTGAATTATTTTATTATAACTATATATATATATCGTTTCCCATTTTTGTATACAATATTCATTAGTATTCTATTTAAACATCTGCACTCTTCCAGGCAGTACATACATAGAAAGCTCTCCCCAGCCCATCATCCTAGCCTCCCAAAAACTTCATTTTAATATAAATCTTGAAAGCACAGATTCAAGCCATGCCTCAAAGCCCTTTGAGTATGAGAGCCGCCTCTTTCGGTGAGGGGAATCAGCTGGACCGGGGCTTCCTGGCCTTTATACTGTAACATACTGCGATTTTACGCACGGACAGATTTCCCATAAGGCCTTGAGGCATCACAGGGGAGTGGGGCAGCCCTGCTAAAATCCTGCATTGTTGGTGCTACAGCGGGAATGCTTGTGCGAGAAAGGGAGAATACCTTTTTCCCCTTCTCACTCAGCACCTGCAGCAGCAGGTTCTCTCTCCTCTGCAGGTAGCTGAAGGTACTACAGGAGATTGCACAAAGATGTTATCGTCATAACATTGTGCGACCTCTGGTACCTCTGGCTGCCTGCAGTTACTGCTAAAGCCCCCGCACCACTTGGCAAGGGGACAAATTATAAGAGAGCCGCAGGGGAAGGAGGTAAGACTAGAAGTGAACGAGTGGGGAAGAGGGGACATAAGACAAGAACAAGTGAGTGAAGGGGAGATAAGAGGGCACAGGTGATGGATGGGGGGGGGGGAGAAAAGAGAAATTGTTTAAAGCAGGAGTGGAAGATGTGTTTAAAGGAGGTGAGAAGATAAATTAAGTGAGGAATGGGAAGTTGGGAAGAAGTGAGAAATGGGGAATGAAGAGGGGAATAAATAAGGAAAGTGGGAACTAGAAGAAGGAATACTTGGAGAAACAGAGGGTTGTAGGGAGAAGGGCATGAATGGGAAAGGGAGGGAGTAACATCTGAAGGGAAGATAAATGAATAGAGGGGTAATGGCAAATAGAAACACAATGCACACACACCTATACATGCAAACTAAATACACAAATATGCTCCTGCATGCACACACTGGCACACTTTAAATGGACACCACTAGATTCAAACACTAGCACTCTACACAAATACACTCATCATTACATGCACCAATTACCCTGTCACATAACATGCTACCTACCCCTCCCTACCATGCACTAATTGCCATCCAACCACCCATCAAGTCATATGCACCATATAACCATACATAAAACTACTCCCATTAATTCATCCATCCAATCACATTCCCAAACTACTCGCATTGAGAAAACTGGCCTTGGGGTCAGCAGAGAGGGTAAAATCCACCCTGACATCACAAGTGCATACGGAGTGCTGTCATGGTCTGCCATGGAGAATCAATGTATTCAATGATTCTCTGTTGCGGCATCTTAGGCACCTTTCCTCACCGCTGAAGGAGACCCGACGCTAGAGAAATTTGTTTAATTTTTCTTTTGTTTTTTAATAAAAGTGTTTGTGTAAGTAACCAACTACTTTGTTCTGTATTACTAGTTCACTAGCATAAAAAGCCTCAGTCACCTAAAATGTCCTGGAAACTTTTTGCCCCTTGACCATTTCACCAACTGCACCCTTTAGACAATAGTGTTTAAAGTACTTTAGAATGTTCTGATATTTAGATATTTTATATTGTCGTGGCATTGCAGAGATCAATGTTATCACACACACACTCTCTTTCTGTCTCTGTGTCTCTCTCTGTGTCTCTCTCTGTCTGTCTATATATATATATATATATATATATATATATATATATGCAATGGGTTTCTCGTTTACTCTTTGTTTCCTTGAACGTGCATTAAAGGACACCGGTCATCAAATTTTCACTTCCCTTTTTTTTTTAAACGTTTATTACATTTAGTGAAACATTTTTATTTTATGTTTATTGATTGCTACTGTGTTTGCTCTATGTGAAACTGAAGTAGCAAACAAGTTAGGTTGAGCTGCAGTTGGTCTGATAAAAAATAAATAATAAAAAATAAACCTTTTTTCAATTAATAAATATCATTACGTTTCATTAAATGTAATATATTAAAAATATAAATTTGAAAATGTGTCCTTTAAGTAAACGGCATAAGAAGGGCCGAGAACTTACAGGTTTAGATTTAAATAGATATTTTGTTAATATTGATACATAGAGGCAATGCCCTTTCATCTTTTTAATGAGGCTTTCATTACCATCAGGGAGGGACATATTTTACATGGATCTATTTGTAGGAAAACTTAAATAATCCGGAAATTTAGGAACCCTGAAATCCGTATCTGAATGGGTATGAATGAGTCAGATTTAGGCTGTGCCAAACCTAGAATCTGTCCATTAACAGTGAGACTGAAAACATGGAAATTCACACATTTGGTTATTATCTGAGACATTTTGATTAAACTGCCAAAAAAAAAAAAAATATATAAATAAATATATATATATATATATATATATATATATATTACTTCCCTGCTCTCTGATATTAACACGTCTCCAAGCTGTTGGTATTTTATGTTCTATGTTCCTCCTCCATCTTTCAAACTAAGCAGCTTTATTTTCTTAGATGGTTCTTTTGGATCATATTGAAGAATGCCTGGGCTGTTTTATTAATTGCTATCTGTGCAGATATGGAAGCCTCCCTTTTAAAGAGATGGATATTTTCTATGTATCTACAGGTTTGAAGTACCACTTTCAAGCTTTGTTATTCTAAACTTAGAGGCAGACTACCACATCTTAAAACTCTGAAACCATTCCTTTCTGATTGAACACTCTTAGCACCATAACCACTACAACCCATTTTTTGCATGGATTGACAATTTACATGAGTCCTCCATGGTACCAGTGCCATATCTGGTCTTCACCAGCAGAAGGAGCCAGGTATGTCTGTAGAATTAAAGGATCACTATAGTGTCAGGAAAACAAACTTGTTTTCCTGACACTATATCATCCTTAGGACCCCTCCACCCTCAGGGTCCCCCTCCCTTGCCGCTAAAGGGGTTAAAACCCCTTCAGTTACTTACCTTAATCCAGCACCGGGCTCCCTCGGCGCTGGTGACCTCTACTCACCTGCCGACGTCGGCTCCAGAGTGGAGCGGATTGCGCATGCACGACAAGAGCCGCGCGCGCATTCAAACAGTCTATAGGAAAGCATTTCTCAATGCTTTCCTATGGATGTTCTGCACACTGAATGCGAATTTTGCATCTTGTGTCGCAGAAGTGCCTCTAGCGGCTCTCAGGAAGACAGCCACTAGAGGCTGGATTAACCCTGCAATGTAAACATAGCAGTTTCTCTGAAGTGGACTGTGTGACTATAGTGTCCCTTTAGTGTCCCTTTAAGCAAGGCCAATACAGGCCTGCGTTTATTGGCTGAAAGTGCTCAGCCAACCCTCTCAGCCAGTCCGTGCAGTCCTGCATAACCCTGCTTTGCTCTATAGAGTGATAGCACCTGGCAAAACCTAGGTAGGATGTCAAACTGTGCTAAGACAGTATGTTTTCTAGGGACAGTGCTGGCGCTCCCTTGGTACCATAATTTCTAGAATAGGGGTGCCCAAAAGGTAGATTTCCAGATGTTTTTTTATACAGTTTCCATGATACTTTGTCATTCTAAAGCAATCTAAAGGCATGCAAAGCATCATGGGAGTTGTAGTTCTATACCATCTGGGAATTTACTTTTTGGGTACCATTGTTCTAGAGCGAGATTTGTTATTTATGTTGCTTTGAATGTTCTTGGTTGAGTTGCAATACTTCACAGACTTGTGTATAATAACTCCTACATATAATGTATTTGGGCAGCACAGCACAGCACATGCATATCTTAATAGATAAAGACCAAAATAAATGTAAAATACCCATTAAGGTATCATTTCACACACAATATACAGCATTTCTGTGTGTGGACGCTCTTCCCTCAATGTGTATTCTGTTTATTTTTAAGAGGTTCGTACAGTGGCTATTTTAGTATGCTAATAACATGCCTGAGAAGAAAGCCTTTGAAGTAACAGACAAGTAACTTGTTTTTGGGATAAGTGAATCCTCATGAGATCTGAATAATAATAGTTTACTGCAGGGTCTGAGAGCAACACCATATGGTGTACAGGTCTGTCCAATTAGCTGAAAACGGCACCTGAGACCTTTTCCTACCTCTCACTATATAACATTGCTCAGGACTCAGGAGGGATATTTTAGGAGGAGTGCCTGGAGGTGTGACTTGGGATGGGGCTTTAGGCTAATCACTTGAATGCATAGAATATTTATATTTATGTAGGTAAAGTTTTTAGAAGAAGGACCAAGTGTTTAATTTAAGCACACTAGCAGTTTTAGCACACATTTCAAATTTTATTTTAAAGGAACACTATAGTCACCTAAATTACTTTAGCTAAATAAAGCAGTTTTAGTGTATAGATCATTCCCCTGCAATTTCACTGCTCAATTCACTGTCATTTAGGAGTTAAAACACTTTGTTTCTGATTATGCAGCCCTGGCCACACCTCCCCTGGCTATGATTGACAGAGCCTGCATGAAAAAAAAAACTGGTTTCACTTTCAAACAGATGTAATTTACCTTAAATAATTGTATCTCAATCTCTAAATTGAACTTTTAACATAGCGTGAACTATTAACATAGCAGGGGATAAGAAAATCTTAATTAAACAGAACTTGCAATAAAGAAAGCCTAAATAGGGCTCTCTTTACAGGAAGTGTTTATGGAAGACTGTGCAAGTCACATGCAGGGAGGTGTGACTAGGGTTCATAAACAAAGGGATTTAACTCCTAAATGGCAGAGGATTGAGCAGTGAGGCTGCAGGGGCATGTTCTATACACCAAAACTGCTTCATTAAGCCAAAGTTGTTCAGGTGACTATAGTGTCCCTTTAAAGTATCACTTATCTGTAAGGGAAGTAAGGATCTCAAAAGGGACTTCTGGGACTCCTGCTTTCTGGCTGACTTCCTTTCCTACTCTAATGGGTAGGGTGACTCTTTCAGGCATTCATACTGCCTCCTAGTGGTTACAGGTATATGTGCAGACACTAATGGTTCAAGATACGAATCTTAGCAAATTTTGGCATACTGATACATAAAGTAAAAAGCTAACTTGCAATATGGATGTAGAAATTTAAATAAAGAATTAACTAGTTTGGTTTGCAAGCTACTTTTGAAATATTCCAGTATCTGCATACCTGCCATTTATCGGTTTTTAATTTGTTTGTCTATCTCACCAGTATACCCATACCAGCCAGTTTACTCTTCCTTCTCTTTCCCTAGTGATTTTCATGCCATGGAACCCGGCTGGTGACGTCAAAGGTAAGGAAAATATCACAGGAGCAGATATGTACCATTGAGAAGGCATTGAGTGGTGGTTTAACCCCTTAAGGACACATGACATGTGTGACACGTCATGATTCCCTTTTATTCCAGAAGCTTGGTCCTTAAGGGGTTAAGTGTTAATGTTCATTAGCCCTATATTTTGCCTTTATGGCCTTAAATAGGCTATAAATGCAGAATATAGCCTAAAAAGGCTAATAAAATGTCTTGAATGGTTCAATAAGTGGATTTTTCTATTAGGACATATTACCTTTTCCTTTAAAAAAAACGAAAAAAAACATCTCTTTATTGTTAATTAGCTTCACGCCTTTTTCCCATGCGCTAGTTATAAAGGAAAACAAAATATATGTTTAATTACTGGCACCTATTGATTCTTGCTTTAATGCTTGAGCTAAGATTCTCCATCTATTGTATTTCTGTGCTTTAGCATGCTAGCTCATGTAAAGCTTTGACTGTGCCATCAATCAAGTTATCTGTTTAATACCTTATACAGATGTAGTCAGCAGCCTGCAAGAGCTGCTTAATTGGCATTGTAGTTTTTCTGCATAAGCACACTTTCTTTATCAGAACATTTTTAGCACCAACCCGTGACTTAAGAGCAATGTTAATGTTCGATAGTGCTTTATTTCCAGGAGACTACTTAAAGACGTTTAAAATGTTGATGAACATTTTAGAATATGCCTATCCATTGCTATTGTATTGGGATGCCTGCATTTTAAATCTGGCTCTGCCATTCATTTATCCTTTAGGTTGTTTTGTTTTTACTAAGTAATATGACTTTATTTGTAATGCCTCGTACTGCTTTAAAATACACATTAAAGAATCCCTGTAACATTTACATATGTACCTGAATATGACTGTCTATGCAGTATTTCTTGTAAAACCGTTTCCATTAACCAAACCACCTATATTTAATTAAAATAAAAAAAAAATCTAGAATAAATCTATGCAATCAGGTAAGTTACCAAACACATATTAAACATATGCTTCAAGGGATACTATAGTGCCAGGAAAACAAAGCAATTTTCCCAGGCGCTACAGGTTCCTACAGTGCCCCACTCCCTCCCCCCACAGCGCTGAAAGGGTTAAAACCCCTTCAGTCACCTGAATCCAGCGGTGATGTCCCTCGGTGCTGGATCAGGCTCCGCCCTTATTGGCAGGGGAGACCTACTGCGCATGCACAACGTCGTGCTCGCATTAGGATTCCCTATAGGAAAGCATTATTCAATGCTTTCCTATGGTCATTTGGTTGACGCTGGATGTCCTCACGCGGTCACCTAATCACTTGGAAGTCCCTCTAGTGACAGCCACTAAAGGGTGGCGTTAACCCTGAGAGGTAATTGTTGCAGTTTCTCAGAAACTGCAGTAATTACCACCATAGAGTTAAGGGACATGGGACATTGCACCCAGACCACTTCAATGAGCTGAATTACCTACAGTGCCCCTTTAAAGGGTTTTTCTAAATAAAGTAAAGTAAATTCTGAACCCATATTTTTTATGTGTAATATTGATAATGTATAAAACAAAATTTTAAAAAAATGAAGCCTTACCTTTTAATTTAGCCCATGTAGCACTGTGGGGTGGGTCTGCCTACAGCTGCAGACAGACCTCTCCCACACTAAAATTAGACACTCCAATTAAGATCGTCTTATTCTATGGGGACATATTGTATCTCCTAATTTCTTGTCCAGTTGTGGATTATGGGATATATAGTTTGTCTAAAGAGCAGTTCAAATACTATTTACATTTAAACAGGTACAAGCGATACTGTAGTTGTTTATACACAGCCCAGTTAACAGTAGCGTTGTAGGAGAGAGTGTTCCCTATTGTGCATGCACAACATACACAAAATTCAGCAGGCTGTTTGCATGACGCCATCTCCGGGCTGTCTTTAGCTACAGTGATGTTTACACATTGTTATTTATAACTAGCAGGAAAGCAAACCCATTTTTCTGGGACTATAGGCACCTGGAGTGCCCTCCTCCCGCAGGGCTGAATGGGGTTAAAACCCCTTCAGCAACTTACCTGAATCCAGCGCCAATGTCCATCGACGCTAGGTCAGACTCCGCCCACGCTCCTCCACTGACGTGGGGACCTAATGCGTATGTGCGGCAATGGCCGCGCGCATAAGACCTCTCCATAAGAAAGCATTATTCAATTCTTTCCTATGGGGAAAATCTGACGCTGGAGGTCTGTGAGGACGTCCAGCGTCAGATAACGGACCAAAAGTCCGTTTGGATTCCGGAAGCACTCTAGTGGCTGTCTGTTAGACAGCCACAGAGGACAGACTTATAGCTACAATGTAAACATTGCTACAGTGATACAATGTAAACATTGCTACAGTGATACAATTTTACATTGCAGTACTAAGTGCAAAATGGTCACAGCACCCAGACCACTTTAATTAGCTGAAGTGGTCTGGGTGCCCCTTTAAATTTTGTACAAGCTGCATGGAATACACATTGGGAAGAAAACAAATGTTTCCATAAAATAATACAGTTTGAGCGTTGTGAGATCCGGCACATTAAGCCATGGAATTAAGCCATTTTATGAGACATTACTGTTTGCACAGTGTGTATACATGTAGCTGCAATGGTCTCACTCCACCGCCTTTTTCCCACAGTCACGGGAAGTTATGTCGTTCCACAGCTGTAAGGGTGTTTAGCTAAAGTCCATCTGTAGAACATGAGATGTTTCACATAATTACTCAGTTCTACAAGTTAATCTTTGGTGTCTGCAGTCCAAATTGTTTAGTTTAGACAGTTTAGGCTATTTTTAATAAGTTATTTTCTCTATCTGCAATTTAGGTTTTTTTTTTTTTCTTCTTTTCTAAACAGCAGAAGCCTTTAAATATGCCTATTCGGATACCACTGTTTTATGATGCTGTTATCACCAATAGCTGGCCATCTAATCTTCTTTACGATTCAACACAGCCTCTGATAACATTGCTCATTAGCAAACTACTGACCATCATATGACTGGACTTGACAGGGTGCCTACTGATTATTGAGCAATGTGTAAAGCACTCAAGAAGGCACGTAGCTGTGATGGCAGTTGTACTTAAGATTGCAGTGATAGCAATGTCTAATGTGAGCCATTTATAAAGAACACAGTTAAAGCAATGCAAATATATTTGAATACAATGCAAACGTTTTACATTTACTTTTTATGAGCCCTGGAAATAGACCAGGATGTCTTTTAGTATATTCTACAACTTGCGTTTCTATGACCACTGACCAGTATTATAAATCTATCTCTATTCTGTCTGCCCCAAAATATCCCTTTATGCTTGGAATAGCTCTAAGTTAAGTTATGACAACTGATTGACAGGTGATGGGATGAGCTACATCTTTAAAAAGGTTTATTTATTTTTTTAAACTGTTCATTTTTGCAAGCACAATATCTGTTCATTTTTGCAAGCACAATGTCGCTGAAGAGGTTAAAACTCCTTCAGCCTACCTATACTACACACGTCTCTCCACTACACCAACTGGTAATAGACGGGCAGGCTAATATACCTAGAACACACCTGTCTTACTCGCTAGCAAGTATATACCATCACAAGTTGTTTCTAATTAATGTACAGGCATAAGGACTACAACGCGATGCCTTAACCAGGAATGCCAATCTACTCTCAACCATTTATGCTTATAGTTAGTTACCGCATGGTTTACCGTTTTAGTATTTTATTCCTTTAAAAATGTATGCATACTCAACATGTCTCAACTGTTATAATATGAATATGAAAATCGAGCCTGCTAACGCTGTTGGGGCGAAACAGGCACTGTTGTACCTACCTGCATACCAAAAATAAAGAATTCAAAAAAAAACTCCTTCAGCCACTTACCTGAATCCAGCACCAATGTCCCTCAGCGCTGGGTCAGGCTCCTCCTCCTCCGCCGATGGGGGAGACCTAATGCGCATGCGGGGCAATGGCTGCGTGCATGCATTAGACCTCCCTATAGGAAAGCATTATTCAGTGCTTTCCTGTGGGGATTCTGGTGACGCTGGTGGTCCTCATGCAGAGCGTGAGGATATTCATCATTGTTTAGAATCGTCCAAGTAGCCAGAAGTCCCTATAAAAAAACTGCAATAATTACACTGGCAGGATTAAGGGTGATGGGAGATGGCACCCAGACCACTTCAATGGGCTGAAGTGGTCTGGGTGCCTGGAGTGTCCCTTTAATTAATGTATCTATTGTCTCTTTCATGCACTTAAAATTAACAGGATAACTCTTAATTAATTCATCCAGTTATACATTAGTACCACTGTCCCTAGATCAGAAACCAAAATATAATTTTCCAGATGTTGTGGTAAGACTACTCCCATGATGTTTTTGCGTACCACATGGCAGGCAAAGCATCAGGAAATGTGGCTTTCTACAACAGCAAGAGATCTGCACCTTGGTCATCGCTCCCCTAGAGTGTTTCTTGACACATTTTGTAATAAACCCTACATATACAGTATGGATAGACGTATGTGGAGCATCTCAAACAAGTGCCTTTTCTTTTTTCTACATTTTTCTCTAAAAAGGTACATTGTGCACGAGGGTTCCTCTTAGCACGCTGAGATCCTTTTATAGTGCTTTATTCCAAGCAGGCTTTTGTCATTGACAAAAATGTTCAATGCCGTCTCTCATATCATGTCCTTATACAAAAATCCCTTATCAATTGCATGCGCTATCCATCATAATTTCCTCCATGAATCATGACTCCATCATTGTTTACCAGCTAAAATGAGATGACTCGCGTGATGAATAGGATAATGGCATGTCATTTGAATTGATGATATTGATGGCGCTGTAAGAAAAAAACAACAACTTGAAATACCTTTTCTGCTCGATTCGTTTGCTAATAGTATTGACTTCTAAATTAGAATTCCCATCCAGGCTTCTTTTATGACACAGATCTCTTAATTTGTTTAGACTTTTCATTTTGCAGTTGAATTCTTGTTATAACCAATATGTTTAAAAAACTAAAACAAACAACAACAAAAAACTAGGAAAAAATAAAAAAAAAGTTAAAACCGTTTTTTTTTTTTTGTTTTTTTTTGTCCTAACATTTACAGCAGGTTTCAAAGCCTTCGAGGTATGGGTCAATACAATTAGCATGGTTAGATAATTGAAGATATTGATTGCCTTTCCTTTTAATAGCTTTCATTTCACATTAGAAATTAAAACTTAAATCGAAAATAGAAATCAACCCACACATCACTTACGTGACATTTTCTCAGTTATTGAGACTTAAATGCCCGTCACCCATTCTTTACCTGGATTTAGTCTTCTAAATATTAACTCCATAGCAATAAAAATTCTCTGTTATTAGTGAATTTGGTGAATTTCTAAATTAAAAAAAAAAAAAAAAAATGTAATCTGTCCGTCTTTCTATATTGCCTGTAGAATGGACAGATTAGAAAGTTTTGTTTGTCTATTTTTTTTTTTTTTATCTGCAGGCTCTATTTTTTTTTATTGATTTTGAAACTGCTACATGCTTAGCTACAATGGGAACAGTATCTTGCTGTTTCTCGTTGTGCACCAATTAGGCTTTTGTAATTTAAATGTTAGCTTTCGCTCTGATGTGGAAGCTTTGTGCTCTGTATGCAGGATTTTTCTCATCCAGCATTGGTGCCGTAACGTAATGATTTATTAAGGTGGTAGGAGAAATATTGATCCTGCTAATAGCTTCAACCTTGGCTTATAATGCTTTACATTTTACTTAGCTTAAAGGGCCACATGTCTTTTATTTGTGCATTTTGGGCTGACCATGAATGTTGTGCTTTTTTACCAATAAACATTTATTCAGTATTGAGCTGCAGGTGGAAGTACTGCATACTGATTGCCGTAATAATCAGGAACTTGACAGGCTTTCTCATAATTTGATAAATAAAGTAACATATTTTGAGCAGACAGAAGATAATGCTAATGTAACTCATAGAGTTCAAGTGACAGTTTGACGCCTGCATTCTGTACATTAAAGGTGCACGCGCACACACACACACACCTATATATATATATATATATATATATATATATATATATATATATATATATATATATATATATATATATATATATATAATTTTTTTGTTTGTTTGTTTTTGGTTTTTGTTCTTCCCAATTAGATGTTTTCTTTAACCTGTTTAGATTATTGTGCGCTTGTTTTTTTTAATTAAAACATTTAAACTGACCTGTAATTTAGCGCCCGGACAATCTCATCACAGCAGCTCGATCTTCCTCTGGTAAAGTGATCAATCCTGAAGACATTTGTTCAATCAGAACATTGCAGACAATCCGCATGTATTGCAAATAGCTGCAATCTGCCAATCCAATGCTTCTCTATGAGACACAGGGAATGCACACAGGACATACTAGTCTTATTTTGTTGGATGTCTTCATTGAATTGCAAACACTAGCAGGCATAAAAACTGCAAAATCAGTGCTGTTTCTCAGAAATTACACTGTTTTCATTTGCAAGGCAACATTTGTGCCCTAAAGTGATT
The DNA here is from genome assembly GCF_036172605.1 of Pelobates fuscus. Lineage (NCBI taxonomy): Eukaryota > Metazoa > Chordata > Amphibia > Anura > Pelobatidae > Pelobates > Pelobates fuscus. Next base: position 375,747,798 of record NC_086317.1, on the reverse strand, counting down.
TCATTGAGATTAAGTGATTTTGGTGTGCAGACTGTCCCTTTAACTTAAAAATCTATTTTAAAGGGCCGGAGACTGATTCTAAGGAAAATATTTTAAACTAACACTATAGAGTTAGGAACACAAACGTGTGTTCCTGACCCTATATTGTTAAAAATACTATTTAGGTGGCCGGCACCTGTTATGCCTCCTTAACCCCTTAAGGACCAAACTTCTGGAATAAAATGGAATCATGACGTGTCACACACGTCATGTGTCCTTAAGGGGTTAAATAGTGTTAAACTTCTCCTTAATTCCAGCGCCGCGTGTGTCCGTTAGCGCTGACTCCCCCCTTATCCACCATTAGATCATCAGAATTGACGCTCTCAGCCTGTCTAATGCTTTCCCATGGGATGGCACTGGATTGGCTGAGATGGTCAATTCAGATGATTTCAGCCAAGGAGGCAGGGGGGGAATGGCAGAGCCAGGCGCCGCTCTGGCCAATCAGCATCTCCTCATATTGCATTGAATGCAGAGCGTGGAGACACTGAATGTCAGTACTACACAGGAAGCACTTCTAGTGACCTCTGCGTCACTGCCAATGGAGGTGTCCCTAGGGAGAAATGTAAGCACTGCCTTTTCTCTGAAAAGGCGGCGTTTACATTAAAATACCTGCATGGACTGACTATGCTCACCAGAACAACTACATTAAGGTGTTATTCTCTTGGTGACTATAGTGTCCCTTTAAGAATTTCTGCTGATTCCTGTTGCACACTTTGAGGATGAAATCAGTCCAGAATATTTATAAAATGTAACACCTGTATTCTGAACACATTATTTGTTTGTTGTTTTAACTTTGTGGTTGCTGTTCTACTGTGTCTGGCTGCTTTCCTTTTATGTCTTCGTTTTGTGTTCAGGTTTGCCTAACTTCTGAAATAAAAGGGAATCATGATATGTCACACATGTCATGTGTCCTTAAGGGGTTAAAAAATAAATAAAAAAATAATAAATAAAAAGGAAGTGGGGAGGGTCCCGGATTTTAAATACGGGATAAGTCCCCGGTATTTATTTTTACTCGCAGAGTACCCCAAAATCCTGGACTGTCCAGACAGATTCTGGACTACTGGCATCTTTGGACCACTCAAGGCCGTCGCTCATAGTGCCCTGTTGTTGAATAATTGCATAAAAAACATGGATAGCTCGCAAGTATAATTCTTAAGAAAACAAGCTTAATATATGTGGCTCATTATGAGAAAGAAGTAGCAAGCACTATACATTTCAACAAATCCTTTGTCCAAAGATAAGCTATGCCATGCTGTGAGTCATTTATTTTACCTTCAACAAATACTATATTTTATTTGTGGAATACAAAATACAGTTTTATAATTTCTTATCTCTGTTTTGTTTAATTGTCAAAACTAGTGGAATATAACCTGATGCAGATCTTCTGAGCAGTAATCATTTTAAGTGTTGCTGCAAAGTCTTTTCCATAGGGATTACCCAAGCAGGGAAAGTCATGTGATGATTATTTATTTTTATTTTTTTTTACTACAGAAAAGAAATGACATTACTAAGCAAGATATTGAATTGTTTTCATTGTTCTTGTAAGTGGATGCTGTACTCTTAAGGTACTCTGTACTGCATTCACGATTCACTATTTTTAAGTTTTATCCAGGAATATTTCCCCGTGTAAGCAGCCTTTTGAAATTCTGTTTATTTATTAGAAAAAAAACGTTCAGCTGTTATAACTTGTTTTTGGCAAAATGCTCATTAATATTTAACAATATATATATGCGATTACATTCTCATTCATATTTTGCTAAAGTCAGTTTTTAGATTATTACTGCATTTTGTCTTCCAGCTTTTTTTATGCATGTTTATGCAGCAGATATAGCTGTCCATGTCTATATGCAGAACAAGTATCTAACATACGTACTATTCCCATTGAACCCTAGCCAACAATCCAGCAAGTATGACAATAGCATCTGCATGAGCCCTGGATCCAAGATAGTCAGAGATGTCCTACGTTCTAGACCCTGTGCCTTCAATTTGTAATGAGCAATGCAAACTTAGTGTTACCCTGACCATCATATCCAGCCTGCTGTAGTAGCTATAATAGTATCCTGGTGCCATTAGCTGGTAATGGGGCAAACCATTTTACAATGGTTTGCCATCTTACCTGGGTTCCCACTGGTTCTGCAGGGGCTTAGAAGCCAGATGTCAATCTAGATTCTCATTCTTTAGGTGAGGGTATCAAGTGATCGATCTTAGCCAACAGATGCCCCTCTGTACATAGAAATCTATGACATTTGACATTCTTTATTTTAAAAAGTGCATTTTTGCAATATTGTATACGGCAGTAAACATCACAGATGGAGCAGAAAACATACTTCACTTTTTATATTGATAAAACACGTTGGACTAGTGTGAGTTAGATCAGGGATAAAGGAAAATATTTGCAAGAAAGGATAAGGAACTGCGCGAGAGAAACACAAGTTAAGTAGTAATGCTAAATAGTGTGTTATAACATTGTGATCCCATTGTACAGCGCTATGGAATTTGCTGGCGCTATATAAATAACAAAATAATAAAAAATTAATGAGAAGTTCCCTGATTTGGGAGACATAGAACAAATGTAGGAAAATCCCTGGAGTAAGTGATCAGATAAGAGCAAGACAGACTATCCTTCCAGCCTTGAATGAATGCCAGCATCATCGAGCCACGGACTCAGCGGCTAGTAGAGTCCAAGCCCTTCCTTTTCAGGAAATTGTAGAAAACCTTGCTGATCAGTCGCCACTAGCAGCAATCAGTCTTCTGTGTGGATGATGCAATGGGGTCAAACTCCTAACCACCCTCAGCCTAGCAGGGCTGATGTTGAGTGGTACAGGTGTGTAGGCTTTGCCCGGGATGGTGTCCCACTGCTCCTTCGGCCTCTGCCTCTTTGGCCTCCCTAATGATGCTGAGATGGTGTTAGCCTGTGCGAGCCTCAATTGCGGCCCAAAAGCGGTCTGCAATCTCCTGTAGCCGCTTCAGCGATTGTTCCACAGAGCCTTACTGGACTCTCCTGGACTGTGCATCATCACATAATTCTGCTAGGCCTTCCTGGAACCTCCATTAAAAGCAAGGTAGAGGGCACCGCATTTGGTTCTGGGGATAGGTAATCCACAGATCATGCAAGATGTGGGTGCTAAGTGTTGGCTAGTAAAATGCAAGAGTCAAGTAAGGAGCTCTCAAACAATGAATCAGGCCACCATGCAGTGCAGGCCCTGACCAGCCCGCCCCTCCCCCATGTACATTTGAATAATTGGATCCGCACTCATGCAGTTTATCCTGCCATTAACCAGTGTTCAGGAAAAAAAAAATATTTAGCCCTGGGATTCCTTCTCATTCTGTGTTTATATTCAGTTAACCATCCACCTGGTGTAATATTTCAACCATCTGGCTGATTTTCTCTGCTCATTTGTAATATACAACAAAACTGTGTTATTCTGTTCTCAACCAAGCTTTATATAGAGAAACACATATTTACCTCTGTGTGCCTTTAAAGAAGCTTTAGCAACATCTAGTGTCCTGGGTATAGAATGATTTGAAAAAGAGGGGGAAATGGGTTACACTGCCTTTTAGTAGCAATTACTAAAGCTAGACGCTCCCTGTAGTTCCTAATCATGGAAGTGTTAAGGTTTACTCGTAAATGTAGAACTGCTTTAAGTTTGAAACACTTGCGTGTTAGGGTTAGGGAGGTTCGCATGAACTGCTCATTTCATTCCCTGCCACTTCAATCCAAGTCTAGGTTAAGGCTTTGGCCATGGCATTCCAAACGTTTACACTGTGTATTCTTTGAGCATTCTGATGAACATGTGCCTTGTATACTTTGGATACAAGATGGACATGAGCTCATAAACCATAGTGTCCTGTAGATTTCTCATTTGTACAGAATTCCGGCTTTTTTAAAGATGTCCATGTCCTGATTTTCTGTAAGATAGCCCACAAACAACACTTGAGTGCATGAAATACATTGTTGTTATTCCACGCACTGTATCTCTGTAATCTGTGCCTTGTTAGAACGTTTATATATCTGCCTGAAAATTCAGAATCATTTTGGGGGACTAATTGTGCGGAGTAAAAAGTGAAAAGGTTTGCGTCCACCTTTTCTTTAACAGGAAATTATAATCTCCTATAAAACAATGTCTCTTCTCAGCTCTCAGATTTACGGACAATCGTGTTTTACATCTTGAGATGAAATAAAAGTCAGGGTATTGAATTCACAGGCAAAAAAAAAAAAAAACTCTGAAAAATCAATAGCTAATAATATAGAAGCAAACCCTGCTAATAATGTGCTCTCCTACAAGCTATGCTAAAGCATGCTCTGTTAATGATTTTAGTATATAAAGTCTACTTTTCTAAAGCACCTACTTTTTCCCACCTACTAGCTTGCTGCTGCTGTCTGTATCTCACTTCATACAGTAACTGTGAAAACTGCCACTTATCCTCGTAAAAGCAATTTACTTTCTGACTAATGTGATAGCCCTATGCAAAAGTTGTCCTTTGATAGTTTTAAAGGTGTTTAGTTGTGTTCAGATCTGATTAGCCAGTGCAGTTCTGATTTCTGAATTTGTGAAATCTAGACTAGTAGCAATAATAAGCGCTATTTTTGGATCCATTTATAAGTTGATTTTGACTGCTCTCAAAAAATTCTTATCAAGACTTTTCATATATATATCTTTTTTTTTAGTATTCCAGCTCCAGAATATTGTTATAAGTATTTCTATATTCTGGTGCCAATAATGCCACCCTTGATATATAGTTCCAGGTTAATGATGAATGCCCAATCAGCAAAAAATGAAATATTTGGTAACCACTTCCTGAAAAGGTTACTCCAACCAACATCACCACTTCTGTGATTTGAAGAGGTCACGGTGGTGGAATCTGTATATGCCGCATTTCTGTTTGCGATACTGTATGTGCAGAGTATCCTGAACATGACTTAAGCAATCCAGAGCTCTGTTCTGCTCTACCTAATGTCAATTCTGTGTATAAAATATGTCCGTCGTCGGAGTGCACATCACGCTGGCAACGGAATTCCTGGGCATCCCACCTCTCCATTTCAAATTGTTAAAAAAACTGTCCCTCCCAGTCTCCCTCCCCCTTTCCCTTACCTGCTCAGATTGTGCACATGCGCTCTGAGCTGGCGAAACTACCAAATCACAGGCTTCTTTATGCGAAATGTGAAGTTTTGGCTGATGTCAGGAAGGGGCATAGAAGTCACCGCTGGGAGCTTCTTCTGGTGTTGGATGCCAGCTGAGTAATAATAATAGTGACCAATAGGGCATTCTACACAGAAAAAGATCCCAAGAACCAAAGGGTTGGAGTAACCCTTTAAAGGGGCTGTCTACACACTATAACCACTTCAGCCCACTGTAGTTGTTATGGTCACAGGAATGCCCTTGCTTTATCTCTCAGTAAGTAGTGAAACCAGTTTAACATGTTTCAGATCTACCTGGGCAGCTCCGATCCAGCCTCTATTTTATATCTAAAGTTAAAATTCCCCTTGCACAATAGCTGTATGTTGTCTCTTTCTGGAGGCTAGATGAGCTAATGAGCTCAATCTAAAACAGGTGGAGTTGACATCACTGATGCAGGAGTAGGGACGTCCACATCAGTGATGCTGTCTACATTGTAGTGATCTCATTAGTAAACTAAACAGACAAGGGGTTAACTGCACACTCCAGCGCCCTAAAGCACTTCAGCTTGCTTACTCTTTTTAGTTTTACAATTAAAATTGGCACTTTGTAAATGTAAAAACTAACCATGTTACTTCCAGATTGTTTTAACTAAGAGCACCTGCCTTGCAAAGACTTCTCATTGCGCTGCATTGGACAGCCACAGAACGTCTGGGCTAGGGAAGAAAGGGAGGGCTTGCAAAGGCTACAGACAAGAGATCTGCATCTATTGTAACCATTTTTAGATATAAACCAGTGACAAATATACATACTTAAATGCATGCATCTTCTCATTGGGGATATATCTACTAAACAGTGATTTTTTCCTTTGGAGGGGGGCGATGGAGCGTCCCTTTAACACTTACCTCCAGTTACATACCATATTCCGGGCTTATACGGGAAGTGTGCATTCTGTAACTGAGCAGTATGAATGTATTGTATGTTAGAGGAGTGCTGCTCCCTGTTAACTTCTGTTCATCCATCTCTGCATCTGCTACTCAGTGTGCATGCTTCTATTTTTGTTTAAAATTATACTTGTATACAAATCTCAAGGTTTATTTGGTAAGCTAGAATTGTTTTATTTATAAAGAGAAAAGAATGTTATTGTAAACGGCTAGCTACCCAAAATGCATTCCATCTGTAAAGAAATTGTTTGTGGCCATTCATTAGAGGACAAAAAACTGTGTGGATTGTTTTAATGACCTTATATTTAGTGATATGTATTTAAAAGACGGTTTTATTGCTTAGCCCTATGCATGGTGCTTTCAAAGTTGTTAAAAGGGAGAGTAACAATTTTATTAATAGGTAATGCAGGCATCTGTCAAGGGATCACTATCAGTGGGAACCCAAACTGAGGAAAATAGGCATCCGGTTTGTGAGATGGGTAAAAAAAAAAACAACCACAACGAAAAACTTAACATAAGGTGATAGAGGTTCTGTTTCATCATTAGCAATACTAATGTGGCACCAGGGGTCAAGTCCTGGGTAAAAAAGTGCAGGAACTCACCCAAGATCCATTCCCCGCCCCCTCCCCCCACCCCCAAAAAAATTATACGCTTGTATGCAGGGGCTGAGGAGGGGGACAGGAGCTGAGGAAGAGGGACAGGAGCTTAGGGGGGGGGGGGGGGGGGCAGGGGCTGAGGAAGGGGACATGGGCTGAGGTAAGGGACAGGAACTGAGGGGCTGAGGAAAGGGACAGGAACTGAGGGGCTGAGGAAAGGGACAGGAACTGAGGGGCTGAGGAGGGGGACAGGGGCTGACGAAGGGGCATGGGCTGAGGAGAGGGACAGGGGCTGAGGAAGGGGGACAGGGGCTGAGGAAGGGGGACAGGGGCTGAGGAAGGGGGACAGGGGCTGAGGAAGGGGGGCAGGGGCTGAGGAAGGGGGGCAGGGGCTGAGGAAGGGGGGCAGGGGCTGAGGAAGGGGGGCAGGGGCTGAGGAAGGGGGGCAGGGGCTGAGGAAGAGGGGCAGGGGCTGAGGAAGAGGGGCATGGGCTGAGGAAGAGGGGCAGGGGCTGAGGAAGAGGGGCAGGGGCTGAGGAAGAGGGGCAGGGGCTGAGGAAGAGGGGCAGGGGCTGAGGAAGAGGGGCAGGGGCTGAGGAAGAGGGGCAGGGGCTGAGGAAGAGGGGCAGGGGCTGAGGAAGAGGGGCAGGGGCTGAGGAAGAGGGGCAGGGGCTGATGCTCGTATGCAGGGGCTGAGGAAGAGGGGCAGGGGCTGAGGAAGAGGGGCAGGGGCTGATGCTCGTATGCAGGGGCTGAGTAAGGTGGACAGGGGCTGAGTAAGGTGGACAGGGGCTGAGTAAGGTGGACAGGGGCTGAGGAGGGGGACAGGGGCTGAGGAGGGGGACAGTGCTGTGGAAAAGGGACAGGAGCTTAGGAGGAGGGGGCATGGGTTGAGGAAGGGGCCATGGGCTGAGTAAGGTGGCAGTGCTGAGGAAGAGGGACAGGAGCTTAGGAGGAGGAGGGGGGGGGGCATGGGCTGAGGAAGGGGCCATGGGCTGAGGAAAGGGACAGAGTCTGAGGAGGGGGGCAGGGGCTGATGAAGGGAGCAGGGGCTGAGGAGGGGGACAGGGCCTGAGTAAGAAGACAGGGACTGAGGAGGGAGACAGGGACTGAGGAGGGAGACAGGGACTGAGGAGGGAGACAGGGACTGAGGAGGGAGGCAGGGACTGAGGAGGGGGGCAGGGACTGAGGAGGGGGGCAGGGACTGAGGAGGGGGGCAGGGACTGAGGAGGGGGGCAGGGACTGAGGAGGGGGGCAGGGACTGAGGAAGGGGAACAGGGCCTTAAATAGGGGGACAGGGGCTCAGGAAAGGGACAGGGCCTGAGGATGGGGGCAGGGCTTGAGGAGGGGGACAGGGACTGGGGAAAGGGACAGGGCTTGAGGAGGGAGACAGGGACTGGGGAAAGGGACAGGAACTGAGGAGGGGGGCAGGGACTGAGGAGGGGGGCAGGGACTGAGGAGGGGGGCAGGGACTGAGGAGGGGGGGCAGGGACTGAGGAGGGGGGGCAGGGACTGAGGAGGGGGACAGGGACTGAGGAGGGGGACAGGGACTGAGGAAGGGGGACAGGGCCTGAGTAAGGGGATAGGGCTTGAGGAGGGGGGCAGGGACTGGGGAAAGGGACTAAGGAGGGAGACAGGGACTGAGTAGGGGGGACAGGGTCTTAAATAGGGGGACAGGGACCGAGGAGGGGGGCAGGAACTGAGGAGGGGGGACAGGGCCTTAAATAGGGGGACAGGGACTGAGGACGGGGGCAGGAACTTAGGAGGGGGGACAGGGCCTTAAATAGGGGGACAGGGACTGAGGAGGGGGACAGGGACTGAGGAGGGGGACAGGGACTGAGGAGGGGGACAGGGACTGGGGAAAGGGACTACGGAGGGGGGCAGGAACTGAGGAGGGGGGACAGGGCCTTAAATAGGGGGACAGGGGCTCAGGAAAGGGGCAGGGACTGAGGAGGGGGACAGGGACTGGGGAAAGGGACAGGGACTGAGGAGGGAGACAGGAACTGAGGAGGGGGGGCAGGGCCTTAAATAGGGGGACAAGGACAGGCCTGAGGAAGGGGGACAGGGCCTTAAATAGGGGGACAGGGACTGAGGAGGGGGGCAGGAACTGAGGAGGGGGGACAGGGCCTTAAATAGGGGGACAGGGACAGGCCTGAGGAAGGGGGACAGGGCCTTAAATAGGGGGGCAGGGGCTGAGGAGGGGGGCAGGGGCTGGGGAAAGGGACTAAGGAGGGGGGCAGGAACTGAGGAGGGGGGACAGGGTCTTAAATAGGGGGACAAGGACAGGCCTGAGGAAGGGGGACAGGGCTTTAAATAGGGGGACAGGGACTGAGGAGGGGGGCAGGGGCTGAGGAGGGGGGCAGGGGCTGAGGAGGGGGGCAGGGGCTGAGGAGGGGGGCAGGGGCTGGGGAAAGGGACTTAAGGAGGGGGGCAGGAACTGAGGAGGGGGGACAGGGCCTTAAATAGGGGGACAGGGACTGAGGAAAGGGATAAAAAAAAAACTGAAGTGCCTTCCCCCCTCCATGAGGCTTACCTTGGGCCAGGAGGGGTGGGACAGGATCTGGAACCTGCAGCCTGCAGTCAGTGGAGTAAGCCAGCCTCTCCTGATGATGTCAGGAGGAGGGGGCGTGGCTTCCTATGCTCCCCAGCGGTCCTGTGAGAAGAGCAGAGAAAGTCACGCCCCCTCCTACTGACATCATCAGGAGAGGCCGGACGACTCCACTGACTGCAGGGGTAGAGGTGAGTTTAGAAATCCGAGTCCCCAGTCAGAGGCATGGGATTCGGATTTGTGCTCCCCCTGCTCTGTCAGCCGCTTGTGCCAGCCCTGGGTCCTGCAGGACTAGTAATGGGAACGGCGTTCCTGCTGTGGAAAAAGTGCAGGAACGCCGTTCCCATGCGTTCCTGCAGGACTCGAGCCCTGTGTGGCACGGTCACCCTCCCTGAAAATGGAGCATTGAATCTTTATGAAATATTCATTTTGATTGTGTTGGAATTTCACTGATATTCCAACCCAGTCCATAGATATACAGAGACAAAGTAGGGACTAAAGTACAGCAGTGTGACATTGGCTCCTGGCGTTTTGAATAGGACCCACCAGAGGAAAATGGCTGCACCCAAGAACTTCCTTTTACCTGCCCCTTTCCCCACCCGGACACCCTGCGGCAATGTCACCGTTGGGGGGCTTTAGGAATTCTGCAAAGTCCCCAGACTTTGCCAGTGCCACTTTAATTTCATCCATATCAGCTCCAAATATGGATGTAAATTGTTTAGCCTATGTAAAAATGGAACTTATGTGTTAACAAAACTTTCATGTTACTTGCCAGGCTATAGGTGTCTTAGGGAGCCTCAGTTTTGTTCAAACCACTGGTAAACAGTTTGACCCAGAAGCAGGGCAAAGCACTTACAGCTTAATAGCACCATGGCCACTTAATGGGAATGCAGTGATTGTGGTGCTTACACTGCCCTCATTTGGCAGCTTATCTTACTGACAAAGCTGTCATGTGTCAGAAGCACTGTAACATATGCATTGTATTTTGCTTTGTAACTTTGGGAAGAGGGGGGGGGGGGAATAACCTTTTCATTATGGCAATTAAGATCTACTCTAGACAATGAATGTAAAGAAGTTAGTTCAATTTAAGTTTTCACTACTTATTGATATTTTCCAAATCTGCTTTAGTCAAGATGGCATTAAGTGAGAGTCAGGGTAAGACAGTCAGTATTCTTGAGAGAAATGCAGTCTGCAAACACACCAATCAATCAATCAATCAATCAACCAATCACAGAAGCCACACTAATGCAGGTAGTATGGGGAGAGTGCTGTGTCCCACTGGGTCAGTAATGTGTTGTGTTGTCCTTCACTCTGTTTCACCATATGATGCCTCATAAAAACATTTGACTGGCGACCCATAAACATCAACTTTATCAAGCAAAGAGCCCCAAATAATACAACAGAGACATAGCTTCTTGTGGATACGAAAATGGCAACAGCTGTATCAAGTCGTTTAGCATGCCAGCATTTATCAATTATTATCAATTAGTCTAACATACCAGCATTTATCACTTATCAATTATTATTATTTTTTTTCAATTTGGCAATTTTGTTTATTGTTTTTGGGGTACAGAAGTGAAGTGGGGTGCTGGGAGGGGGAAGAGTCTTGCATAGTTTACCATACAATTCCAGTGTCACTTTAGTACAGATGAGGTTACAGTTTTCACAGTACCATTCTCGATTGTATTTTTATAAGGTTACCCATTTATAGAGGTCCAAAAGAGGAAACTTGTGAGCAGTGTATTAGCCTATGTGGGTCGTCCTTTGTTTCGCTATAGGGCTTGCGATATTGTTGCAGTGGGCTCTGTGATGGCTGGATGCTATGTGACGGTATGGTCGGATGTGAGGAGGGGGGAGCGGGAAAACCTGGATACAACGCCTTTTGTGTTTGACACTGTGATGTTATCGTTTTGCACCTAGTGGTGTTGCTTGTGTGTAATTGTTTGGTGACTCTTCCCTGGCAATCATACGGGGTTACCCCTGATGTGTCATGAACTTGGGGGTATATGCTCTTGAGTCGTGTTGCTGTGGAGAAAGAGAAGTGGGGCTATGTTAAGGGGAGGACATTAAGTCCTTTGTTGATTATCTTTTGATTATGTTATGCTAGAGGTTGTTCAGTTTGGATCTGTATTCCATGTTTCCTACGCTTTAGACCAGTAATTGGCATGTGGCTGGGTACGTCGGGCCATAGTTTCTTATTGACTTTTGTTCACCACCACCTTTATGCATTGATCTATTGTAGGGGGTATGAGCAATTATTTTAACATTTAACAATCTGTCAGCGGTTGAGCTGCTCACTCAACAGAGCGTTCCTTTAACCTTACCTCCATGAGTCCTAAGCAGCCTGCACTCACGGTCAGCCCTCTGCCAACTGCAATTCCCTTACTTTGACTGTGCTGGCTGGCTAGGAATCCTGCGAGTTGTGTCCAAGGAAAGAGAGAAAAGCAACCCAGAACAACAACAACAACAAAAAACATATCTATCTAGGGTTGGAGGGAGGAAAATCACCTAGGCCACTTCAAATTTTCCAGTCTACTGGTAAGTTCCCTCCCTTCACATTAGCTTAAAGGATCACTATAGGGTCAGGAACACAAACATGTATTCCTGACCCTATAGTGTTAAAACCACCATCTAACCCCCCTGGGCCTCTCATGCCTCTATAAATATAGCAAGATCTTACTGTATTCAAGCCTGAAGCTGTAACTCTGCATGCTGTTTGCTTAAAAAAAAAACACAAAAAAAAAACAAGCAGTCTGCTGACATCATCAGAAGTGGTAACCTGATCCAATCACAATGCTTCCCCATAGGATTGGCTGAGACTGACAAAGAGATCAGGGGCAGAGCCAGCATGATTCAAACACAGCCCTGGCCAATCAGCATATCCTCCTAGAGATGAATTGAATCAATGAATCTCTATGAGGAAAGTTCAGTGTCTGCATGCAGAGGGAGGAGACACTGAATGTTTGGATGCATTTTAGGCAGCCATGGCCCAGGAAGGATCTCTGACAGCCATCTGAGGAGTGGCCAGTGAAGTTATAACTAGGCTGTAATGTTAACACTGCATCTTCTCTGAAAAGACAGTGTTTACAGCAAAAAGCCTGAAGGTAATAATTCTACTCACCAGAACAAATTCAATAAGCTGTAGTTGTTCTGGTGACTATAGTGTCCCTTTAAGTACCTTCCATGATCTGCTACAATGTATCCCCATAGTCCAGCCTCCAATCCATGTGCATCAGTCGTGCTTCCGCATTCCAGCTGCTCAAAACAATAATACAGACAAACCTGCAAAGCGAGTAAGTGTCAGTTTACCTGAATTTCAGTTCAGACAGTGGGCCTTGGCAATGTAAAAAGATTCCAGAAATAGCATCATGACAGAGATTGGGGCAGTGCCACTCTTGTCCCCTCCAGCGGACCAGCCTGACTGCTTACTGTTAATTAATAATACAACATATAGATTAAGAGGAGGATCTAAATGTTTGCATAGAGGCCTTGCTTCTAAAACTTTGTTTGTTGCATGCAATGCCACATTTGTTTGTGGCAGCCACAGGTCATATATTTGATTTATTATGTGGTATGCTATTAATGGCTTTGACTATTTTTCTTTGAACATCACACATCATATATTCTTATTTAAAATAAAATCAAACAATAACTCATTATTAAATGCAGATTTATTATCATTATTATCCCTAAAATTAGCATTATTTTTATAATTAGAGCCAGATTCCAACTGGTAGTCATAACTGTCTCCTAAACTCCGAGGAAGAGCAATGTGTCCTGATAGAGCGCAGCACAGATTGAGCAATAACCGCAATAACCACATTCTTTACAGATGATTAAAAATCACATTTCTGAAATAGGATTGCTTTATAAAAGTGTGCGCCCTGGGAATCCTTGCAATAAGTCCTGTAACGCAACTGGGTTTCACAGGATATTCCCAAAGAGAAGCAAATAAGGTCAAACAAGTCTGAAATAGTTTTCTGTTTTCCTTTAAAACCTACATCATATGCAATTATTCAGAGCGTGCAAAATGTTTGCAGTCCAGTCGTGTTCCTCGGTGCCTTTTAGTGTGAAATGAATTTAGATAAATTCGAGTATTGTGAGTCTCAAATCAGTAATGTTCTAAGGACACTGGTAATGGACTCTCGACTAAAGAACTTTGGATCAAAATAAATGAATTGTTGTGGTGAATATTTTCAGAAACAGGATTCCCTCGTTAATGGAACTGAAATGGTTCTGTTCAACAGGGAACCTGCAAAAGATAATGATTTCAGATCTTTTTGTGCAATTAGTGTCATCATCATGCAGGAAGCCTGTTGATTTTGTACTCCGTTACAAGCCATTATGTAGATTTCTTAGAAATGGGAGATGCTATTTAGCTCAGTTGGTTAACAAGAACACAGTAATCTGTCTGAAGCAGGAGTTGCTTTTCATGGGTATTTCAGAAGGCGACATTTTGCTTTGAGAGAACATGGCAAATGGCCCCTTACTTAATTGGTGTAAATCGGTGTCTAAAATAATCCTTCCATCAGTGACTGCTGTCAGAATTCCTCCACTGCAAGGTGACCATAATGTGTTATGGTAGCTAGGATACATGATCGGGTACTAGAATGCATGTGTTCTTGATTGAAGCTCCTAGATTGATCAGAATATTCACTGATCCTGTAATTTTAATGATCAGAGTGGCTGTGGGTATATGTATGTGTCTTGCAGTCCCGTTTAGATACCACAACCTCTGCCAACGACATTGCTACTACATTCTCAACACGAAGAGGCATGAGTATGAGAAAGAGTTTGAACCAGGCAAAGAGAGTGGACATGTTGATATGACAGTCGACTGAACCACCTTGAAAAAGGACATATGCCAGCCTGGCATGGAAGCACACCTAACAGACCGACCAGCCCCACGCAGGGTTGCCCAATGTGCAGAAAGCTATTGAAGTGCAGTCTTAAGAGTTGAATACCCCAAGAGTTTGAGCCATGTACGGTATGTCCAATTCTATCATGCTACATTTACTGGAGATACGTCTTTTGTATCATCAGAAGCAGGACACCAGTGTGCAAACCTGGACAGTGGGACAGGAGTCCAAAATCATGACCGTCTTGACTTATCTGGGACTGTTTGGGGGGTATGCTGCTATTCCTGTGTTCGTTAAAATGTTGCATAATGGTTACAGAATCACAAATCATTCACCTCTCAAAATTCCAAAAGGATTCATCACCACCTTACAAGAGGAGAAACATTTCTGCATGCTTATTATTTCGCTATATTCACGGTGCCGATAATTCCTTACAATGAAATATGAATACTTTTAATTGAATATTCAATATCTTGATTACACTTCGCTGCCTTGCTCTATTCAGCCTCGCTGTTGACATTAATCTTCCGTTCTCGTGTGAATCTACTTTGATGGAGTTCATCTATCTTGCTACGTCTTTTCTGTTTCTTATATTTTTATATACACAGTTTTTAAAATTGTTCCTTTGTTTTGTTTACCTGTGTAATTGTTATTAGTTTATTTGTAAAGCATTATATTTTCCCCAGCACTCTACAAGTTACAAGTAAATGATGTCAGATGCATTTAGTTTACTTCCACTTCCGCAATATCTGTTTTGTCGTATTTGGACAATATTTGTGTCATGTTTGTTTATTTATGAACAAAACAAATATTTCTAATGTGAACTGAAACAGGTTTCAGGACCCCACGTTTTGACTAAAAAAAAAAAAAAATAGTTTCACCTAGAAGCTTTAGACAGCACCCATTGCCTCTGCAACCACATGTAGTTGTTATGGTGCTTATATTACCGATTTAATGTTTTTCTACAATGATTAGCATAGGATCTGGTTAATGATGTTCAAAGTGACCTAGTAAATTAAACCATACAGAATTAGGCTTTTAATTGGCAGCATAAATATTATTACAAGTAAACAATCCTGGTAGTAAAATTGTGAAATGAAACTTGTCCATTCATATGTATATCTGTAATGTGTGTATATGTTTACATATACTCACACTGGATATTATTTAGTGGATCTGGAACTGTGGAGATGTAACAGGAAAGTGTAGATTTTACACTCTGGAGAAATTTGTATAGCATATTATTTTAGGACACATATTACTGGTCAGCTCTCCAGAATTAGAAATATATATTTTTTTAGTTCACGTAATTACTGACAATTCTTACTTTAGTATTTATCCCTGAGAGAATACTGTAATAAACTTGTGTTGTAAATGTACACAGATATTATTATTTTAGCCTCGATGGTAATGGCTTCACAAATTTGTCCAAATTGAATTCTTGCCTCCCAAGATCATCAGCATGTTCACGGTGTCATTTAAATGTGACACTGTCATTTACGGACAGTTCTTTCTTCCATATTTAGCATCTGTTAAACCAATCTACACAGTTGATCTAATTAGTAATTAGATTGTCAAATATGGAAATGTGGCTAATTGCATCCTGACTTCACCTATTTTACATTCAAGAATCCATAATCATATCTCAATAATGTGCAGGAAGTAAGGCTGAACAAGAAACACTGATGGTAACAAACAGCGGTAAAAGGTGACCTGATCTGACACTGGGTGCTCTACTGTGTTTTCAGTAGTTGCTTCTGATGAGTTGCTGTAAGAGTGAGTGTGAAATCTGGCCTGTGTATTGTCTCTGCGGATCACAATGTGTGGGACATGTTCATTTCAGAGTGGCAGGCAGGTGCAGACACTTAGCTGCATTTTCATAAGAACTTTAATTATCATCACTTAGCAACAAAAAGCACCTGTTTACTAAATTAGGCAATTCGTTCCACATAGACAAATAACAGGTAAGGTTCCTCAGAGCTAAAGTGCAATAAAATTTGAAATCCCTACCATAGATAACCTTGATTATCGGAAACCCAATTACTGGAAATAAATCTCACATGTGGTGTTATTTCCCAGTCATGACATTTCTAAAGGCAAACCATAGATTGTTTGTTTTGGAGTTTGTTGTTGTTTATGCTGTAAAACCTTGCCCTTTCTGTACATTTAGAAATACGCAGGTTTTTTTTTTTTTTTTTATAATGGTGGTGGCAGCCTAGCCACAAACAAGCTGATATAACGGATATGGTGCCATTAGGCTGCAAGCACTGTCCCAAGTTGCTAGACGATCAGTTTTTTTGGCGGTTTGAACAGCACTCATGACTTGACCCCCTGCTCAACTTTAGCTAATGCGGAATTTCCAGTGACACACACAATACAGATTTAATCTAGATTTTAGAAACAATTTATTGATTAAGTGGGGCAGGTAATGCAGCTGTCTTGAGGACCCACACTTGAAAACGATTAGACTAAGAGCCAGGAAACGGTGCTTGCAGCCTACTGGCACTATGATCACTATATACGCATACAAAGTGGTTATGGTGCTTGGACTATTTAGTATTCTATGTCAGAAAAAAACCAAAATGTTAATAAATCAATCTTAATTGTGGTTTATCATTGTTGTGAGAGTAGTTCTACTTTGACATAGGTTGACCTTTTAACAGGGAGTTCTTAAAATAGAAGCAACCCCTAGGCTGGTTCATTATTGCTACCCTGCATTTTCCCCCTTTTATTAGTTGGATTTGAAAGGTGTGTCTTGTCATTTTGTTCCAATATTCTAATGGTAGACGTGTCACCGTTCGCCAGCATGTACTTCTATAGTGACTGTCTAGAGTAGATTGCGTCGGTAATTGAAAAAAACTGGATGCCTTTACAAAAAAATGTATGCTTCCAGGTTTACAACAATTACGGTACATTCAATTTAATGCTGATCCAGGGAAATCTGTCTGACGATTGAGTCAGAATTATTGCAATCAGTTTCCAGTCATTAGTAATTAAGTCATCTTGAGGTTTTTTTTTTTTTGGTTTTTTTTTTTAAATGTGCTTTTTCTTCCCAGCAGATATTAAGCTTAGAAAGGGTAACCTGTATAAATTTTCTAATTTTGGCTTTAACCCCTTAAGGACACATGACATGTGTGACATGTCATGATTCCCTTGTATTCCAGAAGTTTGGTCCTTAAGGGGTTAAACCCAGTAAACTGTGAAACCACAGAGGCAGTTCAAGTGGCCATAATTTAAAACCAAGTCTTTCTTAAATCAATGTTCACTATACAGTGTAATACGTCTACAAAAGTAGACTGCTTTTTGTCTTGGATTGCTCATTTCTTATCATATGCATGATATTAGTGCATGTGTTTTTTGTTACAGGCATACTTGGATAATGTAATAATGTGTTTGTGAAAACCTGACAATATTAATGGAGAGTCATGCCTTCATATAATGAGCTTTATATATTATTATTTAAATAATGCAGTACTAGGTCCTGTCACTATTGATCATAACTCCCATAATGCTCAGACATCAGGCTCTTGCTGTCCACAGCAGCTGGTGTACAATGAGGGCTGTTAAAGGGACTCTATCACCGCAAACATACCTTTCTCCCATTGTTTCCTCTTCTCTTCCTCTTTTCCAATCTTTTCTTCTTTTCTTCAAAGGTTAAGGCAAAGTAGGGACTGGTTTGGCTTATGTTGTTTTTTTTTTTTTTTCCACGCTTGACAATTGTGACAGGGGGTGGAGCAAATAAACACTGATTGGGGATACTGATGAGTTAAAAATTGGGGAGGGGGATATTAAAAGTGAATATTGTGACAGCGCTGCTTTAAGACATTTCCTGCCATTTCTCAACAAATTGAACCTTGTCTCTCAGTACTTCACTTGGTAAAAGAAAGACTTTGTTAGAACTTTGATATAGTGACGTGTCTGTAGTTGTGTATGGGTGTAGCTGTGGGATTTAACAAGTCAGTTATAGTGACTGATACTATACGTGGTACTTGGGGAACCATAATCCAAATTATCAGACAGTTAAGTAGAGATTCATATTCATGAGCTTAAATGTCATTAATTTAATTACTTTGTTTTTTTTTTCTGTGTACAGACAGACATGTTTATACATGAATACCCAGTGAATTAGCTGTCATATTAATCTCGTTTAACTCATCTATTAATTTTAACCATTCTGATTGGACTACAAACCCTTTCCAGTGCAGTATCAGGTTTCTACTGGATTAGGCGGAAATCTGACAAACCCATACTATGCTTGCTACCCTTGCTAATATTTAATGTTGGTTAAAGCCTCAAGCATTGGATTAGTTTGGAAATATACTAGGTAAGCTCTATGAAGTCCGTCTGCGGCTAGTTTGTCAGTTTGTTACCATAAGACTGAATGTTTGTTTGTGTTTATACATTTATTTATTGGGTAAAGCTTCTTACGCCCAGAGGCATTACTTTGCAATATGTAGGTTGCCGCAAGTTAAAAAACTCAAGCCATAAAATTTCTGTATAGTTTTCTGGTCCTATTACATTGCATAGTAATTCAACGAAACTCTGCCTTTACATAATCTATCACATTGCCCTTTCGTTCTAGGTGGCGTGTAGTGATTCATTTCATGATGCTAATGGTTTACTTATTTAGGTCATAAAAGTAAGAATTGTACATATTAGTTCTTAGAAAACACAAGGGTATTTGCAAACATTCATTTTGAATATATTCATTATACGTTTGCAGTAAGTTTGGTATATATGGTAATAATCTGATTTATTATTTTTTTTTATATGTGTATAATCAGTAGATAGTCCAAATACCATAATCACAACAGCTTGTTTTAGTGATTATGGTGCAAGTAGACCGTGAGCTTTCCAAAATGTTTTTCAAGAGGTGGAACAGATACCAATAGATTCATTGTTACCCAGAGCTGATTCCCTTCACCTTGCACATAACCATAAGTAATTCCACTTTGAAATGTAAACAAACATTTGGTCAGTGTGACTTGGTTAATGGTAATTGAGTGGTGCAGAGAGTGGGGTTTAGTATAACTATACGCCAACAATCGCAGCGTATCATTGTGAGACATGTAGGAGCAGAGTGTATAGGTGGGAGATGGCGTGTAAGAGTGGGTCCGGGTCTATCCCCAGGTTTCAAACGAGGTCAAAGTCCTGTTGAGGTCAGGGTGCTGTGGAATATTTTTCAGGAACTGTCGGATCTGTTCATATTTCAATCTGTGTAGAAAGGTAATTTGTGGGCCGTCAAGGAAGTCACTAAGGGGTTTGATTTTGTTTTCCTTCATCATATGTCTTACATGAATGTGTGTCAGTGTTGTCAGGCAAGTGAATGCCCGTGGGTCCATGCCCTGGGTGAAGTCTGGGTTGTTTGTGATTGGGTAGAGAGGGGATGGAAAGGATGAGAGGCCCATCTGTGGGTCCGTTCACCTTGCACATAACCATAAGTAATTCCACTTTGAAATGTAAACAAACATTTGGTCACTGTGACTTGGTTAATGGTAATTGAGTGGTGCAGAGAGTGGGGTTTAGTATAACTATATGCCAACAATCGCAGCCTATCATTGTGAGACATGAGCACTCTGCGCCTGAAACCTGTTTGAATGTTATCAGTTTTATATATATATATATTGGGCATTAACCCGTCATGCCAACATTGATGCATGCAGAGTTTCTCATTTTATTTCTGTTTCACGCAGCAGTTTTAGACTTCACCATAGTTTCCAACATAGTTCCCAGATCTGGAAGGACAGTCGGTCATGATTTGTGTCTCTGGATCATATGTTCTTTGTTTTTTGTTTTGTTTTTTAAATGTATTTCTGTACTTGTTATTTTACATTTGGACTGGGCCCTTGCTCATTGTGCATGTGTGTGAGAGGGGGGGGGGGGGGGGGTAGGGGATTCTATTTGTAGTCTATAAAATGGCAAACCTATAAACTGAGCAACGGAGCGTGGAGGGAAGGCTCCAGAATGACTATCCCCTGAATTAAAAACTTTGACAATTGGTGATCCAGAATATTTTATAGTAGCCTCACTCCTGACAGTCCTCTTTCTTCAATTAAAAGGTATTGATTAGTTTCCTAATGCAAAATAAACAACACATTAAAATATTACTTGGCACATACAGCCTAGCATAAATGTAACTTTTTTTGTATTGAACATCGTTCAGCAAACAAGAAACATTGTCTCAGTTCTGCTAAATTAGCCATAAGGTGCCTCAAGGCTTTGACTGTTTTGTAAACATGGCCAATTCCCTTTAATGTCACATGCATTTATTCTACATTTGATTGTAACCATTTCTGATAGATCCATTTAATGATTCTGCTTATGAAAAATAATTGCGGGAGAAGTTAGAAAATTGAGTGCTCACGTGTAATTATGAAAGCAATTACTCAAAGCAGCAATATTATTTTTGTAGATATCTAATTGAGTTTTTTAGACGTCAGTTTAAGCTGCAAAACTTCAAAATCTATAGAGCTTATCTTTATTGTTCTCTGTGTTATTTTAAGACTAAATTAAGGTGGCTTGAGCTGAACCTTCAAATATTTACTCACACGATAAAATGCTTTGTCAGTGTTCAAATTAAAAAAAAAATAAAAAAAATTGCTGATATTTAGCTAAAATAAATAAGCTGTAAACAAAGCATTGGAGAAAATTTACAACTCGCCTAATATTGCCTAAATGTTGTATTTCTGTGTATAACTCAATGCAATTCGGTTTTAGTGAATAAACTTTTGTGCGTGTTTTTGATTGACCTAACTAGTTGCTAGTAGTTGTGACAGCAATCAAGTACCGAAAATGAAACCAACCTGCAACCATCACAGACAGGTTTTGCGAACACATCAAATTGCAAGACAAAAATAACAACTTTCTTTAACTTCTTCACTGCCGGGTGCAAGAAATAGCCTGGGCTCCAAACACATGAATCCCAAGTAGAATGGCTGCTCACCGGTCTTATAATATCAAATTCTTTATTAGATCAATTTACAAAATGGTCATATACATACATATACACACACACACACACACACACACACACACTCTCTCTCTCTCTCTCTCTCTCTCTCTCTCTCTCTCTCTCTCTCTCTCTCTCTCTCTCTCTCTCTCTCTCTCTCTCGATGAGGGCACTCACTGCTATCCAATTGCTTTTCCAAATGGAATGTTGTAATTGTAATTCACTCACAGGACTTGTTTAGTGAAAGAAAATTAGCAAATTTATTAGTGTAACATCAACGTTTCTGATCTGTTCTCGACCCTTTCTCAAGACAAAGTTCACCAGTACAATACAACATTTATGTATTATAGTGATTAATTAACTTACTCTACCTGTTCGTGTCCCACCTTAGTGAATCTAACAGAGAAGTTGCAGGTGTATCACTGCGGATTAAGCACTTCTGATACACCTGCAACTTCTCTGTTAGATTCACTAAGGTGGGGCATGAACAGGTAGAGTAAGTTTATTGTGTAGGAGCAGAGTGTATAGGTGGGAGATGGCGTGTAAGAGTGGGTCCGGGTCTATCCCCAGGTTTCAAACGAGGTCAAAGTCCTGTTGAGGTCAGGGTGCTGTGGAATATTTTTCATCAACTGTCGGATCTGTTCAGATTTCAATCTGTGTAGAAAGGTATTGTGTGGGCTGTCAAGGAAGTCACTAAGGGGTTTGATTTTGTTGTCCTTCATCATATGTCTTACTTGAATGTGTGTCAGTGTTGTCAGGCAAGTGAATGCCCGTGGGTCCATGCCCTGCGTGAAGTCTGGGTTGTTTGTGATTGGGTAGAGAGGGGATGCCAATGCTTTTAGTAAGCCTCCAGTTGAACTTGTTCAATCTCCTTCTAAGGCTTAACTACTCCGTCCTTGACCCACTCCAGAACACGTTGCAGGTGGGAGGCCCGGTAGTAAAGTTGGAAGTCAGGGATTGCCAGAGCGCCTTCACGTTTCGGTCGTGTGAGCGTTTATTTCAATCTTGGTGTGCAGATTTACGCAATCATCAGAGACGTAAAGTACGCTGCTGGGATCAGCATAGGAAATGTTTGGAACTGGTACAAGATGAGGGGCAAGAGATTCATTTTTAGCACTGCAACGCCATGGCAAGTGAGGCAACTTCCATTCTTCAAGGGTTTTCTTGAAATTGTTGAGCATTGAGGTGAAGTTGAAACTATATAGTTGAGTGAGGTCTCAGGGTATCCAATATATAGAATTAAAAAAAAAAATTGTTCTCTTCATGCCCAAAATCAGGTATGGTGCTGCTCCAAGCAACCCTTTAAATGAGCCTCTATTGAATGCATTGAATGCATGTCTGAGCACAGGGTACCTTAACGCTAAAAGAAGTTTACATGATGCTTGAAATTGTTTTAGATATTTAATTATAGAAGCAAACTGTAGGTCATATGTAATCAATAACACCGCTGACTGTCTAATGCTAATTTCATTAACGTGAAAATTGAAGGTTCAGCAAATCTGCAGGATGATTTGTTTATGCCACTGTGTAATGCAGAAATTCAGTACTCTTGGTCAGTGCTTCTGGCCATCTTGTGTGCTCTAATACCATATATCATGTATCTATATATTGTATTTTTTATGTTATTACTATTTTGTTTTTCAAGCTTTTTGATATGCGTCTGACTAAAAGCTATGATACATTCTGTTTTCAAAATGTTGATTTAGTGTTCGTTCAAGCAGCACTTCTTGATTACAACTTTAAAGATATTGTAATTTAAAAATTAGTCTAATTTTTTTTTAATAAGCCAAGAAAAATCACAATTTCTGAAAAATCTGTAAAAATAAATTGTACGTCAATATACATTAATGTAAATTCTGTTGCATCAAACTACCAGTCCACAACTATGATAAAGGAATCATTGAAATCCTTAAAATACGTATTCTTGTTTCTCAGTTCTGGTAGTGGAAGTAAATGTATGTGCGTGTGCATTCATATGTGTGGGGTGAATAAACAACTTTAAAGGGACACTCTAGACCCCTACAGCACTTAAAGATACACTTTGTGTTTCTAATCCACCGCAGCCCCCTCCCTGTGTTAAATATTTATTTGGGGATATATTTACTATTTTTGTATTTGAACAGTTGAGTGTCCCTTTAAAAATATGATAAAACTGTTATATGAGAATCCCACTTTAAATTCCGTCTCTTTAATATTATTTTACCTTCTTAAAGGGATCACTGTTTTCACAGAAGACACTTTGAAACACACTGTAAGACAGTGATGCTAACATTTGTTAAAGAAGCACTACAGGCTCAGGAACACAAACATGTATTCCTGACCCTATAGTGTTAAAACCACCATCTAGCCACCCTGGTCCCCCCATGCCTCCCTAAAAAATTTAAAATCTTACTTGTATTAAAGTATGGAGCTGCTAGCTCTGGTTCTTTTTCCTCTAGACCTGCCTACTGCCTGCTGACATCAGTAGAAGTGGTAGCCTGATCCAATCACAATGCTTCCCCATAGGATTGGCTGACACTGGCAGATCCGGGGCAGAGCCAGCATGATTCAAACACAGCCCTGGCCAATCAGCATCTCCTCATAGAGATGGATTGAATCAATGAATCTCTATGAGGAACGTTCAGTGTCTGCATGCAGAGGGAGGAGATACTGAATGTTACTGAATGACCTAGGAAGGATCTCTAACAGATATCTGAGGAGTGGCCAGTGAAGTTATCACTAGGCTGTAATGTAAACACTGCATTTTCTCTGAAAAGACAGTGTTCTCAGCAAAAAGGCTGAAGGTAATGATTCTACTCACCTGACAGACATACAACCACTTACTCACAGACACACAGACACACACACACACACACTTAATGATAGTCACATACACAGTCTTGCACACACACTCACAAATTAATTGTATTATATCTTTAGGAGTCTTTTGGGTCCTCTCCCCGGGGTCCAATGACTTTCATGATCTTCCTGCTCCTCTCTCCTCCCTCGCACTGTTTAGTGATGCGGGGACGGCATCACCACAGAGCGCGCGTAAGGGAGCAGGAAGATCATCAGCACAGAGAGAGCTCCCTCGCCACCTTCCTCCTTCCACACTCCGTTCTGGTATACTGCTGCAGAGTAGACACCTGCCGTCTTGGATAATCAGGTGCCTACTCTGCCTTGCTAAATAAACGCTGCTCCGGGGACCTGGGCCCGGTGCTTCCTGTGCACCCACCCAGGATCGGCCCTGAGTCTATTCCTGCGTGGATATCCACAGCATTTTCTTCTATAAAATATGTGTTCGTGGTACAGGTAATCCTAAAGTAGAAAATAACAAACAAACAGGATTCAATGTTTTCAAGCCCAGACAGGTGTGAAAGTGACTCACCACTGCAAGCTTGGAGGGTCTGTGGCACAGATTCAAATGTGTGGTTTTGAAAGTTTAGTTCTCTTGCTGTGTGTGAGTTGAGTACGGGGGAGTTTTTTTTATTTCTCAGTTCCCCGCATACATTTTACCCCTGGCCTTCATTACAAAATACAGCTAGTGTAAATTTCTTTTGTCTTTGAAAAAAGCAAGACTTTTAGAAAAAAAATGTAAACTTGTTTGGCATCCCCAATGCCGTTCAGATTATCAAAACACAAACTCTTACATTCCCCACAGTCTGTCAGTCTAATGCCTATTTATCAGTGCATTACGAGGATTCACATCTTTGTGTGTGTCTTTTTCTTGCAACGTTATCCTGTTGACCGGCCTTGATGCACTAATGTAGTCACGCAGCGGTACCTCTTGGGTAAATTAATTACACGTATGGCTGAAATAATGACTGATTTCAGCTCTTGCATACATGTACTCGGCAGGTAATATTGCTGTTTACAGCGTCAATTCACTGATGTAAATGTGTTGCTTATATAAAGCTATTCCTTTCTTTCCCTCTATCGATTTGCTGCCCTGCATTTAGCCTCATAAAAGTCTGTTTTCAAGTTGGCTAGAAGGCAGAATAAGTTACAGTTTTATATACAGGGATTTCAGTTCAAAACTGCACCTACACGTTCTAGAACGTATATAACTTTGTAATATTTTTTGAAATTCAACATATTTCACTTATTTATTATTTTAAGACATACTCTGTTACAATGCTGCACTTTTTTTCGAGTGCTTTTTCACTTGTGCTTGGTTAAATCCTGATACATTCGCGTCCATGTGTTGTATTTCACAGAAAGTCATATTACACAGTTCTAAAAATATATAACGTGTTAGCTAGAATATGGTGTACCCAGTCTAGAAACCGTGTGATGTATTCTTAAGTCGAATTTCTTGCTTAACCATCTTGGTCTTATCGCCATCTGCTTGATGCTTGAATCCCGGTGACTACATGTGAGAAGGGTGTGGGAAAGTGATTAAATATTCAAGCTCACAGCGTGAGTCTCAGCCTCAGGGTTTGACTTTTCTTCTTTATGATGAAATATTTAATATAAGGTAATTGGACTAAGTCTTCCTATCTGACAAACTTGGCTCTCCTTAACTGCAATGTATGCTTCCTTCTACAGATTGTGTCTAGTATTGTAGCTTCATCTTAGTTATGCTTTGGAAAAAAATATATAGACCATTAATAATATAAGAGCTTGTTTTGCTACATCACATATATTTTGCAAACTAGCTGCTTTCCAGTGGCTGTACATATAATTTTGTTAAATGCCCTGTTTTTATTATCACTCTGAAATACATGTTGCTGGATTTGAGCCATCCTCAGTAGACAGGAAGGCATTCAGAGATAATTCGCTACAAGGCAGAGTAATCACGTGCCTCTGAATACTTAGTCGTTCTGGGGGTCTGGCTGCCAGCCACAGTGCAGTAAAGTTGAAGGGAATCTATCATTAACATTTGTATAATTCCATGTATGTTTTAACAGAGCCTTAATTAGCGCAATGTTATTTTCCCTTTTTTCAATAAAGATAATTTTTTTCTTGTTGTATTCTTGGAATAACATTTTACATATGATGGCGTTTTTAAATCTCTGCAGCCATTCTCATCTCAGTTTTGGTAAATAGTGGCAAATAGAAAAAAAACATACAGTTTTTTTTTATTTTCTTTTAAAAATAATATGGTGTCCTGTGGATGTGCTGCAAATGCCTGTCACATTGTGTTGCAGTCAAAACTTTGTTGCTATTTACTGGTTAAGCTGTTTTCTCCATACTGTAGGTAGGAGTAAATCTACAGACCTAGCTAGGACCTTACTCGGAGGACATTGCTTGACATGGCAGGTCACCAAGTCAGCATTAATTCTTTGAGTCCATTCAAATGGCAACATCAGTAGAGGGCACAATGGTGGTAACCACTACTGCTAATAGTTTTCTGCTGTTATACTGTATTACAGTTCCACTAAATGCCCTAGATAATTATACCCTTGGACTCTCAAAAAGTTGGCCCTATGTCTGAGCTTTTCATTCAAAGGTTTCAGTGTGTATGGACTCATTCACACAGCTTGGAGTTATCTTCTACAAGTGACACCTTGTTCTACTGATATTAGAGCCTATCAATTCCTGTATTTCCAATCGGACATACTTAAAACTTGAAAACTGTCCTCAAAGACAGCAGTCATCAGAACCATTTAATTAAGTTTGTTTCACTGTTAGAGACAATATTCTACAATCACTACATAGACTCTTACATATGGTCTATTAAAGTGCCTCAGTCCGTCCATTAAATAATGTACCATTTATCATAAAGTGATCATTTTCTATTTGATCTTCTACTCTGATTCAAAGTCCCTAAATCAGGACCTGGACACTGGGTAATTCACTAACATGGAATTGTTGGTAACTGACCTGGGCCTGCTAAATCTAGGCTTTTAAAGAGAACATTTGTAAATGTTCAGTTGCTCGGTCCATTTCCATCAAATGCTGTCAAGTGAATAAGCGTGTTTGTCCTAAAACTAAAAGAGTTATTCGCCAGATCAGGAATTGTGAAAATAGACAAGGAAATTGCAATTCTTAGGGGGAAAATAAATTGCTGAGCTGGTAATGTATAGAAAGGTAATGGTTCAATAAAGCATAAGACGACAGAGCTGCTTCATTACTAGTGATATTTTTCCCAGCCAGGATCAATCTTGTATACCTATCGTAGACCTTCAGACCTGACCAGCATTGCATTGATTTTAAACAGGGAATTGTTTTGTATCGTGCTGTGAGTGGGTACCTGCTGCAAGTTAGGCTGTCTAAATACAAATTTGTACACAGTATATTATGTTTGCTCTATATAGAGGGGATTGAAAACGATCTCTGTTGCACAAAAAAAGGGAGGTACACACAGTCATTTTTTATTTTTATTTTTTAAAGGAGCAAAAACAAACCTCTTCATGATTTATTCTGATGTGCTCTTCCTATTCTGAACTGTATATGTTTGCTGTTCTATATATATATAGGATATATATATACATTTAAAGATTAGTCTCTACTTTCTTACATGCCTGTATTCCCTGCTTTAGCTTTAATTGTAAGGGCAATGAATAACCTTCAAACAATACAACCTTGCTGTAATAAACTACAGTCTTAATGTTGATTAGAGCCATCTGAAAACCATGGGGTGCAATTTAATAAACAGTACTCAATGGGGCACATTACAAATTAAGATTCATGCAGCAGGAAAAAGTGCTGGGTTGTGGATTACTAACAGGAAGTCAATAGGCTGTAACAAGCTTAGCTAAGCTTTTGATTTTTTTTTCGCTCTGATTTAAGTGCTTGCCGTTCAAAAAAGAAAAAAAAAAGAAAACAACAAAGACACACACACACACACACACATGCCGCAACCACCACCACCCCCCCCAAAGGATGACCAAACAGCTGTTGAACCAAACATGGTATGCTCTGTTCTTGATGTATGTTTCCTGTATACAATCAGTACTGTCTTAAAATAATATTAATAATTTCAGCTCTTTTTACACCCTCTAAGAAAAGCCTTATATAATTAAGATACAATTACAATTATATTAAAACCAGAATATTTCTGTAGTTTTTTTAAACTGCTTTATTTTTAATAGTTTTAACATCCTTTGCCTCTTTACTGTATAGTAATTGGACTAGTATTGGACCGTATTGTATAGTATTGGACTGTAAGTATAGCAAGTTTATTTTTGATGGTAAATGTTTCTTGGACCATGTGATGGCAGTCACCTTCCAAGAACCCCTCGTCTTTCTACTATAACTAGATCGTAGGATTTGATGTCTGGCTATATTAATTAGGTCTTCCACAATACAGCTCACAACACTGTCTTCTGAAAGGGCACTGATTATGTTTGACTGTGTGAATAACAATCAATTGTGTGCCTAGTAATAAATAACAATATGTGTTATTTACTAAAGTGAGAATAGCCAATAATTCAAAGTGAATTTCAAACTGTAGGCCAAAATAGTCAGATTAGAAACATTCTCCAAGTCAATTCATTTTTCAGTTTGTCTACTTTAACCTTTAATTTAGAATTCTCACTTTAATAAATAACTCTGTATGTCAATCTTATTTATCTTATTGAAGAACTGAACGAAAGGCTGCCTAGTTCTCACAGATTTGGAAGGATAATCTGGATTATCTAAAGGGCAGTTGAAGAAATAATCTCTGGGTGCCAGGCCAGTCCCAGTTTTTTGTCAAACTGCTCACTTTGATTAAAACCTGCAGAGGTTTGGTATCAAAGTTTTATTTGGACCATAATGCAGAGTACTATATTTGATAGAGTCCTATATCACCATCTGAGGAAAGGGATTTAGGGGTGATTATTTCTGAGGACTTAAAGGTAGGCAGACAATGTAATAGAGCAGCAGGAAATGCTAGCAGAATGCTTGGTTGTATAGGGAGAGGTATTAGCAGTAGAAAGAGGGAAGTGCTCATGCCATTGTACAGAACACTGATGAGACCTCACTTGGAGTATTGTACGCAGTTTTGGAGACCATATCACCAGAAGGATATTGATACCTTAGAGAGAGTTCAGAGAAGGGCTACTAAACTGGTTCATGGATTGCAGGATAAAACCTACCAGGAAAGGTTAAAGGATCTTAACATGTATAGCTTGGAGGAAAGACGAGACAGGGGAGATATGATAGAAACATTTAAATACATAAATTGAATCAATACAGTAAAGGAGGAGACTATATTTAAAGGACCACTATAGGCACCCAGACCACTTCAGCTCAATGAAGTGGTCTAGGTGCCAGGTCCCCTCTAGTTTTAACACTGCAGCTGAAAACATAGAGGCGCTTCCGCAATTCTCACTGTGATTTTCACAGTGAGAAGACGCTGGATGTCCAGAGGAAAGCATTGAGCAATGCTTTCCTATGGGCTGTTTGAATGTGCACGCGGCTCTTGCCGCGTCTGCGCATTCGGATCTGACATCGGCAAGGGGTGGAGAGTTCCCCAGCACAGAGGGAGCCTGGCGCTGGAGAAAGGTAAGTGGCTGAATGGGTTTAAACCCCTTCAGCCCAGCGAGAGGGGGGCCATGAGGGTGGGGGGAACCTAAAGAACCTCTAGTGCCAGGAAAACAAGTTTGTTTTCCTGGCACTATAGTGGTCCTTTAAAAGAAGATAAACTACCACAACAAGAGGACATAGTCTTAAATTAGAGGGGCAAAGGTTTAAAAATAATATCAGGAAGTATTAGTTTACTGAGAGGGTAGTGGATGCATGGAATAGCCTTCCAGCTGAAGTGGTAGAGGTTAACACAGTAAAGGAGTTTAAGCATGCGTGGGATAGGCATAAGGCTAACATAACTATAAGATAAGACCAGGGACTAATGAAAGTATTTAGAAAATTGGACAGACTAGATGGGCCGAATGGTTCTTATCTGCCGTCACATTCTATGTTTGTATAATTACTACAATAACCTGTAGTGGTTATGGTGCATTGTATGTGGTTTTAAGCAAGAAGTCAGAAATGTATGGATCAGTTGAACTACAGCATGTCCCAAAGCAAATTTCATGAGTTTCACAGCAGGTAATGCCAGTCAAGCTTTGTAATCTTTCCTTATCATTAAAAGCGTTCCTTTTCTTCCAGTATTTATTTGTACAGTAGTTCCATTTCTGGCATGATCCCTGTATGAGTCATTCAAGTTATGAAGACCAGCTTTATTCAGGCTATAGTTACAGTACAGAAATCAAGCGGCACTTTCAGATGCCATTGAAAAATTCAATCCATTACAGGAAACTGTCAGCCGTTCGCAGCTGTTTTTGTGCAAGTAAAAAGCTAGGGAAAAGATATCTCTCCACATGTTTATAGAGGCACTATAGTCACCACAACCACTACAGCTTAATGTAGTGGTCATGGTGTGTTTAGCAGTCTTTTATCTTGCTCTAGAAGACAGCTGGCAACTTTTGGTCCGTTCTAAATATTTGGCCCATTTTTCAGTTCCTCCAGGCCACCAGCAGAGTACCTATATTCCTTTGTGTTCTAGATTAGAATGCTTTTTTTTTTTTTTTTTTAATTCTTTATTTTTGTTGCGCAGGTGGTTACAGAAATATTGACGAACGCCACAACAGCATACATGTGCAAATCAACGAGTTAAAACAGTGGCAGCGCTACATGCGCATTTTTAGATTTTTAGGTACAGGCTTATCTATACGCCATAGATGCGTTCCTAGATGCGTATACATGCTTAGTAATGGCGTGAGTGTATGTATAGTTTAAAACATAACTGATTAGACCTTTTCGCTTTAAACAAAACTAGTGGGTTGTTGTGTTGCTGCATAGTATGATCATATAGTAGTAATAACAGTAGTATGGTTATCATATCATGAGGATAAACAAGTGAACAAGACATTATGCTAGCAAAGCTGTACTGTATATAAAGAGTAAACTTGAGAGCAAATCGAGCATACACAAAATAGTTATACTGTATAAAACCAGCATTATAATCATGGATATTAAAGTCACTAGCTTAGTAGGGACTTCACTGATCTATGATCTGCGTCCAGTCAGCCAATTCCCAAGTCTGGGAAACAGAGACCTTGAACATGGGGGTTCAGTAAGGCGATCTTGACTTCACTGGGTGTGAGTCCCTCTCCGGTTTGTATTCTCCCCATGTTCTTTTGTGCTGTGGCGTGGTGTTTTGCTGTAGCCCCGGGTAGGAACCGAGTGACTTGCTGGTCTGAGATGCCATGTTTGGGTGCGTTGCTGGGCCTGTGGGGTTGCCCGGCGGTCTCATACCTGCGTGGGTGAGATTGGGTGTATGCGCCCAGTTTGCTCGGGACCTTTTTCCGCTGTCTAGGTTGTCGGCTCTTGTTTGGCAGGCTGGCCACCCTGAAGGCTTGTAGCGGGATTCCGTAATGGCAGCGGCGTGTCGCTGGACGGATCCACGAGGCAACCACCCAAGCCGCGTGAGGGTAGGACAAACACCTGTCATGAAGAGCCTTGCAGAAGCTTAGGCAGAGTCGGTTCAAAGTCTCCAGGGGGTGAGAGTGTGGGTGGCCGTCTGTGGTCCCTCTTTTTGGCTTGTGCTGGGCGGCCATTTTATATATGCTCCGATAGCTCGGCTAGTTAGGGCAAATTAATGTATGTCGCTTGGTTCCAGGTGCGGACTAGGGTGGACCGGGATGATCCCCACCGGTCTGGGGGGGGGGGGAACAGGGCACTATTACAGGCTTAGGAGGGCACTAGGTCGCGCAGAGCGGGGGATCGGCCGCCTCACCCATCTGGCGCCACTGCTAGGGCTCACTCCCGGCACCCTCTGTGGACGCTCCGTGCACCCGTGGGCGGCAGACCCGGGGCACCTCGGCTGGCTCCTGAGGTAAGGATCAGGTTAGACGTTTTTGCCAGTCCTGGCTGGCTGGAGTGCAATTATTCCGGCTCGGAATGAAGATTGGGCTCGGAGCTCACACGAGGCACGTCCAGCCGCCCTAGATTAGAATGCTTTTAAAGAGAACATTTGTAAATTTTCTGATGGAAAAAACAGCTGGGAAAGAACCCACCTATGGGCCAATGATAATGTGTTTGAAAAATGTCCAGTACTTTGCAAGCGATTAAAGGAACACTATAGTCACCTAAATTACTTTAGCTAAATAAAGCAGTTTTAGTGTATAGATCATTCCCCTGCAATTTCACTGCTCAATTCACTGTCATTTAGGAGTTAAATCACTTTGTTTCTGTTTATGCAGTCCTAGCCACACCTCCCCTGCCTATGATTGACAGAGCCTGCATGAAAAAAAAACTGGTTTCACTTTCAAACGGATGTAATTTACCTTAAATAATTGTATCTCAATCTCTAAATTGAACTTTAATCACATACAGGAGGCTCTTGCAGGGTCTAGCAAGCTATTAACATAGCAGGGGATAAGAAAATCTTAATTAAACAGAACTTGCAATAAAGAAAGCCTAAATAGGGCTCTCTTTACAGGAAGTGTTTA
Source organism: Pelobates fuscus (assembly GCF_036172605.1). Taxonomy (NCBI): domain Eukaryota; kingdom Metazoa; phylum Chordata; class Amphibia; order Anura; family Pelobatidae; genus Pelobates; species Pelobates fuscus. The sequence goes on along the minus strand of NC_086317.1, from coordinate 375,715,386 downwards.
TGGAAGGCTGTGCAAGTCACATGCGGGGAGGTGTGACTAGGGTTCATAAACAAAGGGATTTAACTCCTAAATGGCAGAAGATTGAGCAGTGAGGCTGCAGGGGCATGTTCTATACACCAAAACTGCTTCATTAAGCTAAAGTTGTTCAGGTGACTATAGTGTCCCTTTAAGAAAAAATAAAATATGTCAGAAAATCGTCATTTTTGTCCAGGGTGGACTAGGATATAGTGATGGGAAAAAGAAAATAAACCATCTTTGAATGCTATGGTTTTACATATCACGACATAACAATCACATGTTTCTTACCAGGTTTTAAAATGAAGTAACTACATCCTCAGTACAATACCACGTGACGTATTACCCATGCCATGATCTATTTAACAGAAATAAAATCAAAATAGAGAAGCCATGTGTGGAAAATATAAGTACCTTTTTATAAATATATATCCTCAAGATAGTGATACAGGTTTAAGAGTGGAGCTACCATCAGCCACCTACTCTACATGGATTACATCAAACTGTATGCCAAGAATGAGCGGAACATTGACTCACTGATCCACCTAACTAGGATATACAGCAAGAACATTGGAATGTCGTTCGGACTAGAGAAGTGCGGGGGGATAATGGCAAAAAGAGGGAAGATGATTATGACAGAAGGAGTTAAAGTTCCAGAAGGCAAAATAGAAGATGTAGAGAACAACTACAAGTACTTGGGGGTACCATGGCAACCATGAGGAAGAGGCAAGGAGGATAGCAACATCCAAGTACCTCCAAAGAGTCAGACAGGTCCTGAAGTCCCAGCTCAATGGCAAGAACAAGATCCAAACCATCAACACAGCTGGAGGAGAGAGGACAGTGTTGCCCTTTAGGAGAGAGCAATAGACAGGTATGTAAGGTAGGGGTTACTCTGAGAGGCCACAAGCTTTCCTAAAGAGATGGGTTTTCAGGCACTTCTTAAACGATTGAAGACTAGGGGAGAGTCTGATGGCGGTAGGCAGGTTATTCCATAGGAAGGGAGCCGCCCGCGAGAAGTCCTGCAAGCATGAGTTAGCTGTACGGGTGCGAGCAACAGACAGGAGAAGGTCATGGGCAGAGTGGAGAGACCAAGAAGGGGCATACCTATGGATCTGTGAAGAGATATAAGAGGGGCTAGAATTGTTCAGTGCTTTATAGGTATGGGTTAGCACTTTAAATTGACTCCAATATGATACAGGAAGCCAATGTAAGGACTGACAGAGGGGTGAGGTGTGAGAGGACCGACTAGAGAGAAAAATCAGTCTGGCGGCAGCATTCATTATAGACTGTAGAGGGGCAATATAGCTTTTGAGAAGACCAATTAGGAGAGGGTTACACTAATCCATGCAGGAAATTACTAGAGCATGAACAAGCTCCTTGGTAACATCTTGCATAAGATAACGGGCTATGTTTTTAAGATGGAATCTACCGGATTTGGTAACATGCTGGATGTGAATCTCAAAGGTGAGGCCAGAGTCAAGTATGACGCCAAGACAGCGCTTGCAAGGATGGACATATGTGGATATCACTAACTTGAAGGGAGAGCTAAGAGGAGGATCAGTATAGACGCTGGAGTCAACCACACCAGGCAAGACCGAAGGTGCAGACTGTGCAAAGAGGCTTCTGAGACAGTCCAGCACCTAGTAGCCAGATGCAAGATGTTAGACAGAACAGCATACACTGAGAGACACAACCAAGTTGCTGGGATTGTGTACCGAAACATCTGCACAGAATATGGATTGGACCTGATGGGAAATAGCACAAAGGGTAGTTGAGAATGACAGGGCTAAGCTCATGTGGGACTTCAAGATCCAGACAGACAAGCAAGTGCTGGCCAACCAACCTGACATTGTGGTGGCAGACAAGGAACGGAAGACTGCAGTCGTGGTGGATGTGCAATATCCAGTGACTATATAACATTAGGAAGAAGAAACAGGAGAAGGTGGAGAAATACCAAGGACTGAAAGAAGAACTAGAAAGGATGTGGAAAGAGAAGGCAGTAGTAGTCCCCGTTGTGATAGTAGCACTCGGGACTGTGACTCCCAAGTTGTGGGAGTGGCTTCAACAGATTCTAGGTGGGACATCTGAGATTTCTGTCCAGAAGAGTGCAGTTCTAGGAACAGCTAAGATACTGTGCAGAGCCCTCAAAACTCCCAGGCCTCTGGTAGAGAACTCGAGAATGAGGAATAAACATACCACAGAGGAGGGGTAAGAAAATCGAATTTATTTATATATATATATATATATATATATATATATATATATATATATAGATATATATATATATCTATAGATATATAGATATATATATATATATATATGTATAAAACTAAGCTTTTGACATATATATATATATATATATATATATATATATATATAAAATTTAGAAGTATGTACAATTAACTTAAATAACCTTAAATAGCCACTATACTGTGTGAGAACTTACCATGTTGCATTATCACTTTATTTGTATTTATGATGGATTTATCACTACCTGTACTATTTTTTTAATATTGTATCCCTTGTGATTTCAAGTTGTTATCAGAGTTTAGCTCCTACGTGGGTACTACTGGAATGTATTATGTAGGTTATTTACATGTGGAAGCAGCTGGGGATTTTGGTTAGAATGTTGTGTTACAATCTGTGATAATTACTTGTAACCCCTATACACCTGGATCCTGAATGTGCCATTATAATGATTCTGATTTTTATTTTTTCACATGAAGTGTTTGTAGTGTTTACAACTGTTACGTGTCATAGAATAATCTAGTTCATCCATGTTGTTATTTCCAGCATTAACATAACATTTTTTTTCAGATAAACAGGTTTTTGTTTAGGATTTAATAAATGTCATATTGTGACATTAATTTACTATTTTTAATTTCTCAATTTCAATACATATGACAGCTAAATCTAATTTATGAAATGATGACTATGTTAACTGTTGCCAATCTCCCCTCCCCCTGTAAATAATCTACAGTTTGTTCCCTTGTTTTCTTTGTTTTGGTTAGGATCACATGGGAATAATCTTAATTATTTTCATGTTCTGCGCTTTCCCTGCAGAATTTCTCTTTGAATTCCACAATATGTAAGATACACACTGTGGTTTCATACATACCTTGTATAAACAGCCTTCATTTGATGAGTGAGTGGGCAGTTCTAGTTAAACACAGCCAGTCGTGTATACAGGTTTCCATATGGATCCGTTTCAGTCCTTCATACAAGCAGACTGTCTCTACTACATTATAAATATCTGCCATTTAAAAATGGAAATCAAAACATCTGAAGTTAGTTAGGTCAATCTGGGCTGAGTACGTTTTTATTTTTCTCAGCAGGACCCTGTCTTAGGTTTACGGATGTCTATGCTGATGGTGTGTAGCAGGAGTAGGAAAGGAATATGGAATGTGTTTGGCCATGCTTATAATGTCAAGCAGCAGGCTAATGGGGTGCTGGGTTATAATGTGAAGCAGCAGGCTAATGGGGTGCTGGGTTATTATGTGGAGCAGCAGGCTAATGGGGTGCTGGGTTATAATGTGAAGCAGCAGGCTAATGGGGTGCTGGGTTATAATGTGAAGCAGCAGGCTAATGGGGTTCTGATGTTGGTATATAGTATGAAGTTAATGGGGTGCTGGGTTATTATGTGAAGCAGCCTGCTAATGGGGTGCTGGGTTATAATGTGAAGCAGCAGGCTAATGGGGTTCTGATGTTCGTATATAGAATGAGGATAATGGGGTGCTGGATTATGTGAAGCTGCAGGCTAATGGGGTGCTGGGTTATAATGTGAAGCAGCAGGCTAATGGGGTTCTGATGTTAGTATATAGAATGAGGATAATGGGGTGCTGGGTTATGTGAAGCTGCAGGCTAATGGGGTGCTGGGTTATAATGTGAAGCAGCAGGCTAATGGGGTGCTGGGTTATAATGTGAAGCAGCAGGCTAATGGGGTGCTGGGTTATAATGTGAAGCAGCAGGCTAATGGGGTGCTGGGTTATAATGTGAAGCAGCAGGCTAATGGGGTGCTAGTGTTGGTATATAGCACATGGATAATGGGGTGCTGGTGTTAGTATATAGAACGAGGATAATGGGGTGCTAGGTTATAATGTAAAGCAGCAGGTTAATGGAGTGCTAGTGTTAGTATATAGATCGAGGATAATAGGGTTTATGTGTTATAATCTTCCAGGAGAATAATGTGGTGCAAAGGGATGTTGATGGGTTGGGTTCTGATGAAGGAAACTAAACAGCGTTTACGTTAACTTGTTGTGTGTTTTTATTGTAATAATGACATTTAGGAAGTTTGAAGTGGCGCTGACTGCATTTTGGCAATATTACCATAGATACATTTGTAATGCATGCTGGCTTCCTTGTAAGTGAAGTAATCCTGTGCCATTTTGAATTATATTGTTGTTTATTTCGTTGCGTTGATAATTGGGTATAATTGGTAAATTGAAGAAATATGACAAATCAAAGTGGTGAAGTACTGTGTGATTGTGCCCTTGATATGGTATACATTGCAATCTATTTTGAGTGCAACATATTTTGCAACACATAGAGGTATTCACATTACCTGTGCAGCTAGCAAGATAACAAAAGAAGCATAGACATAGTCATTTCAGAATATCCAACTTAAACCTCAGCATTGCAAGTTCGATCCTCTGCAGGGTCTTTTTTCTCATCCATTAGAAGCTGATAAATTGAGTTTCATTACACTTGATGATAATACCAACTATTAATTTGCTACTAATTCTGCTTAAACCAGAGAGTTTGGACTTCTGTGTCTCAATGAAGAGAAACATTCTATTTATTTCATATTTTATTGTTATGCTTTTTGGTTTTCCTATAAATAATGTTTTAACGTATATATCATGACACACACCTGCTACTTAATGCCACTTAGATAAATGGTTGCTCATTAGGGCCCACTGGTCACCTCTGCAAAGTCCCGACACTAGGACTTCCGTCTTTAAGGAAGTATTGAACTTAACCCCTCCCCAGCTTTAGGAAATTCCATGACATCCTCCACGGAGTGGTCTTTAAAAACATTAGGATGGCTTGGAACATCCTGCAGTTTGGTGTCAGCAGGGATAAATCCCTGCGCCCACCAGGGAGTTCCAGGTTTCATTCGATATCTGCATCTCAATTGGGGCTCTTTTTAGCGGCCTCAGACTGACCGATGAGCTGCATTCAGCACTTACGTTCATTCAGAACACGATGGCTCAACGTTCACACTCAGCCACTATGATTCTGGACTGCACGCTGCTGAAGGGAAACCCCCAGGTTCTGAGCAGACCCTGACAGGGGATACATGCATGTCCCCAAGCCAATTGCATTCAGCTGGGAAATCATGCTTCATTCAATAATAAAGTAAAATCTTAGGGTAAGGTAAATGTTAATGCTGTTTAAGGGTTACAGATAGTGTAGGGTTACGGGTAAGGTTATGGTAAATATATGGTTGGTTAGTGTAAGCATAGGGTATGGTTGGTATAGCTGTAGCGGGTGTTTGTATAGGGTCAGCATTAACTACCAATAACGAATTTAGATCCTAGACATATTAGGCATTGGACTGATATATGATTCTATTTTGAGGAATTTTTATTAGCGTCATTGGATGTGTACGTACACAAACTATGCTTCCCCAGATTTTTAACATTTTATTAAAATAAAAAACATATTTCTATAATATGTGTAGGGGCACTTACAGAGAAATCCTAAAAAATGACTATGGAACAAACACACAGTGCAAATTGTAGGTTTTGTTTTGGTTCAGAACCCGGACAATTACCTCTGTTTTTAAAGCGTTAAAATAACATTTATAACGAAGACCTTGTTTTGGATTTAAAATAAACAATAGCACTTTGAGGAAAGAAAAAAAAAATCTACTTTACTTTTGAGTCAGTAGGATTCCTTTGACTAACTGAGAATATCTGCGCACGGTTTCAGAAGTCTGTAAATCTAAGTTTAGCCAACAATATGGTTCCATGCTTACCATTGAGAGAATACTGAACTCACTCCTGATTACTTTAGGAGATCTTAACACGACCTCCTGGAGTGGACTGGTATGTTATAACCTATTTACTCACACTAAATTGAACAGTGAGAGAGTATCTGGCAATGATCGATCTCTCAGCCGATGCAGCTCTGGTTAAATCCTCTGAATCTAAAATATACACATTGTAAAGTTTCTTTCTTGCCTGTTGCAGAAGCTCTTGATCTTTAGGCTATGTTGTTTTTTCCCCCCCTTTCTTTCTTTAAGTGATCCTTGCACATTGTCAAATAGCTGTAGACTCCTGGCTCCTCATTGAGAGTACATAACACGAATTTATAGTCAAACCTTATACGCCTTGAAATTGTATTTTAAAATGTGTCTTGCTTTAGCAGCTCATTTTCTGTAAGAGCGAAAACCTCTTTGACCCCTTTTAGATTGTTAGTGTCAGAAACTAGTCACCAATGTTTTATCTCTGGATTTACTGGAATGGTTTATAGAAGGTTGCTTTGTTACTAATTGATCAGACGCTATTTTGACATATGTATATATGAGAAGGTATTGGCCTGGATTTGTGGGAGTGGTTATCATGCTTAATTATTCTGGACCCTCTCCTCTTACAGGCCGCTGCTTGCCGTGGTTCTCCCACCCATCTGTACCTTTTAAATCTATTTTTACTAAAGCAGGGCCCTTTATAAATGTATCCATTTAAGAGAGAATCTAACTGAATCATCTTGTGCTTTATTGTACTGTGTCAGTAGCTTAATGCTTCCATCAATCCACATTCAGTGCCAAGCTGTACAGATCAATTGTAAAACAGCATTTTGCTTTGCATTGTTTGGGTCTTACCTGAATAAATGACATTTGCATTGATCACTCTTTAAAGCGAAGCTCACAAAAAGCATAATCTATTTTCTGTGCCGTTTCATTTTTGTTCCTGTGTATTCCTTGCTAACTTAATTTACCTTACACGTTGAATTAATTATCTTGTAGTCTAGGAGTGTGAAATGCTCAGTTCTTACACCCTGGCAAGCAAATCCAATATTCTGTCATCTGTGTGAAACCTCCAATTCCTCATCTGCTTTGCAGATCTATTGTAGTGCTGGGACTGGCTGCCATCTGGACATTTTCTAGTAACGACTGACCAAAATGTCAGAACAGTATCTGGACTCCTTGTTTCCAGTTTTATTCTTTCATTGTATGCACATATCTTTTGGCTGCGCTGTTGATCATCATTCTGTTGCAGTCCCTAAGGATATTTCATGGCTCCACTTATTAGTGGATATATGCCGACTGACTGCAGTGTGTATGTAAGTGCAATCAGTGTAATAAATTGTTTTCTGTTTTTACAATATTGCCCTATATGGTTTTTTCTTCCATTCTGAGGATCTGACATGTATACAGTACCTGTGGCAAGAAAGACAAGTTCTTCTTAAAGGACCACTCTAGGCACCCAGACCACTTCAGCTTAATGAAGTGGTCTGGGTGCCAGGTCCAGCTAGGGTTAACCCATTTTTTTTTATAAACATAGCAGTTTCAGAGAAACTGCTATGTTTATTAATGGGTTAAGCCTTCCCCCTAATCCTCTAGTGGCTGTCTCATTGACAGCCGCTAGAGGCGCTTGCGTGATTCTCACTGTGAAAATCACAGTGCGAGCACGCAAGCGTCCATAGGAAAGCATTGTAAATGCTTTCCTATACGACCGGCTGAATGCGCGCGCAGCTCTTGCCGCGTGTGTGCATTCAGCCGACGGGGCGGAACGGAGGCGGAGAGGAGGAGGAGAGCTCCCCGCCCAGCGCTGGAAAAAGGTAAGTTTTAACCCTTTTCCCCTTTCCAGAGCCGGGCGGGAGGGGGTCCCTGAGGGTGGGGGCACCCTCAGGGCTCTCTAGTGCCAGGAAAACGAGTATGTTTTCCTGGCACTAGAGTGGTCCTTTAAGACACCCCGTGGAATATTCAGGGGAGATAAGTGCAGATCACCAGTGGCTCTTGTAAGTTCTCTACCTCCGGGCTGGAGTCACCTTTGTTTTACATACTTCACTATTGTGAGATTTCTTTATTATTCTCAGATTGTTTCAAGAATACCCCCTGTCATACAGGTTGTATTTTTTTTGTATTTATGAGCTACCCCCTTCTTTGATCTATACTCTTCCCTTTGGTGTTGTATAGATTTGTTTTTGTTTAAACTCAATTGGTGTAAGTGAGGTACACTTTTGGGGCGTTAGCTTTTATCTTTCCTGGGTTTTATACAGTACACCTTTTGATATATTGGGACTGGCTGCCATCTGGACATTTTCTAGTAACGACTGACCAAAATAAATGTCAGAACAGTGGCCCAGCTTTGGAAACCACTGTGAGCTCCATAAAATTAAATTTGTTAATAATATCACAATGTTAATCATGGCTGTAAATCTACACTGTCTAGTGTGAGACATGGGATCTTCAACAGGTCACAGTATGTTAAAGTCATTTCGAAAAAGTATGTTTTCTTTTTCTTTCGGTGTTGGTTTTTCTTTCTTTTATTTATTTTTTCTTTCTTTCTCTCTCATAGTCGAAAGGCTAGGGATTGGGGTTAGGGATCTCTCACACATGCAAATGGGGAGGGGGTGGGAAGCTAAGCAAATTGAAGCCTTTTGATAAAACAGAGCACAGCATGTTCATGGAAGTAGGAAGATGCAATATTCTAAAAAGAAGACAATAGAAGGCATAGGTAAGGTGTAGAACATCAGTATTTGGAAAATGAAATGTTTTGCATTCAGCTATAGCTGAGATATCTCAATACCTTTTAAATGTCATCCTAGTCTATTCAATTAATAGCAAAGGCAGTTAGTGCATACCTATCTATAGAATGGATGTAAATCACCCCCAGGGTCTCCATCTCTGGGACTGCTATATCTTTGGTTGCAACCGAATTATCTGTTCACATTTGTGCAGAGTAATCTATTCCAGAAGATTTGTGGATGTTCGCTCATTGAAAGTCTCACACATCAGGGTAAAGATTACTTACTTACATGAACCAGTTCTGTTAAAGGTTAGAAAATGCCAATGCTATGTGTGTGGGATCTTAAGGGAAGGCCTAACTCTTGAGCCTGGAAATAATCGCTCCAAGATGTGAGTGGGCATTGTTTTACCTTTCCAAGTGGGCTATTTAGTAGGCGGTGCAAACTATTTTACTTTTTATGCTGCCCTGTTTTTCTTTTTTGATTGGTTAGTACATGATACTTACACAGCAATACAGTGCAGAGCATTGCTGATGTTGAGAATACGAGCCTCACGTAGAGTACATAATTTGTCCTCTTTTGGTGTTTCTTTAAGCCTTCCTGATAGTTTGTAAGATCATACAAGCAAGATATTCCTCACCTCTTGTCTCTGTCAATATTTTCTGTAAGTCAGTTGTTTATTAAAGGGACCTTATGGTCACCAAAACAGCTTAATGAAGCAGTTTTGGTGTATAGATCAAGCCCCTGTAGTCTCACTACTCATTTCCCTGCCATTTAGGACTTAAATCATTTTGTTTATGCAGCCATAGTCACACCTCCCTGCATGTGACATACACATCCTTCCTAAACATTCTATAATTGTAAAGCGCTGTGGAAAATGTTGGCGCTGTGTAAATGCTATGTAATCTACCCACCAGTATTCCGTCTAACTTAGATCCAATATCTTATATTTGCACCTCCATTATCCCTCTTACCATTGATTCAGTGCTGTGAAATACAAGTGCCTTAAACCATTAAGATTTGAAGCACATTGCCTCTGATAAATACCTTTATAGAAACATTGACAGTAAACCTGCATATACAGCAGCATCTCACTGAAATCACGTATGGAGCTTCTTTCAGAGATGGGAGTCTATTGAAATAACATCACATATCTAACTTTGCAAACTGTTGAACATGAACTCACCAAGGCGCAGCTTCTACGGGACAAATACAATGATTGCACTGTGCACACGCTGTGAGTTTTTCTTTTATCTGCCATATGTAATGCTTCCAAAAGTAACAATTCTTTTTTCGTGTCCAAGTAATTGTTCCTTATTTTGCTAGTGTCCATATTTTCCATTTCACAGCTTTTTTTGTGAATTACAGTTGCAAGAAAAAGTATGTGAACCTTTTGGAATGATATGGATTTCTGCACAAATTGGTCATAAAATGTGATCATCATCTAAGTCACAACAATAGACAATCACAGTCTGCTTAAACTAATAACACACAAAGAATGAAATGTTGACATGTTTTTATTGAACACACCATGTAAACATTCACAGTGCATTCACATGTGAACCCTTGGATTTAATAACTGGTTGAACCTCCTTTGGCAGCAATAACTTCAACCAAACGTTTCCTGTAGTTGCCGATCAGACGTGCACAACAGTCAGGAGTAATTCTTGACCATTCCTCTTTACAGAACTGTTTCAGTTCAGCAATATTCTTGGGATGTCTGGTGTTGAATCGCTTTCTTGATGTCATGCTACAGCATCTCAATCGGGTTGAGGTCAGGACTCTGACTGGGCCACTTCAGAAGGCGTATTTTCTTCTGTTTTAACCATTCTGTTGTTGATTTACTTCTATGCTTTGGGTCATTGTCATGTTGCAACACCCATCTTCTGTTGAGCTTCAGCTGGTAGACAGATGGCCTTACGTTCTCCTGCAAAATGTCTTCATAAACTTGGGAATTAATTTTTCCTTCTATGATAGCAATCCGTCCAGGCCCTGACGCAGCAAAGCAGCCCCAAACCATGATGCCCCCACCACCATACTTCACGGTTGGATGAGGTTTTGATGTTGGTGTGCTGTGCCTCTTTTTCACCACACATAGTGTTGTGTGTTTCTTCCAAACAACTCAACTTTGGTTTCATCTGTCCACAGAATATTTTGCCTAAACTGCTGTGGAACATCCATGTGCTCTTGTGCAAACTGTAAACGTGCAGCATGTTTTATTTGGACAGCAGTGGCTTCCTCTGTGGTATCCTCCCATGAAATCCATTCTTGCTTAGTGTTTTATGTATTGTAGATTCACTAACAGGGATGTTAGCATTTGCAGTGACTTTTGTAAGTCTTTAGCTGACACTCTAGGATTCTTCTTCACCTCATTGAGCAGTCTGCGCGGTGCTCTTGCAGTCATCTTTACAGGACGGCCACTCCTAGGGAGAGTAGCAGCAGTGCTAAACTTTCTCCAATTATAGACAATTTGTCTTACAGTGGACTGATGAACAGCAAGGCTTTTGGAGATACATTTATAACCCTTTTCAGCTTTATGCAAGTCAACAATTCTTAATCGTAGGTCTTCTGGGAGCTCTTTTTTGTGCGAGGCATCATTCACATCAGGCAATGCTTCTTGTGAAAAGCAAACCCAGAACTAGTGTGTGTTTTTTATAGGGCAGGGCAGCTGTAAAAAAAACACCTCCAATCTCATCTCATTGATTGGACTCCAGTTGGCTGACATCTCACTCCAATTAGCTCTTGGAGATGTCATTAGTCTAGGGGTTCACATACTTTTTCCAACTGCACTGTGCATGTTTACATGGTGTGTTCAATAAAAACATGGCAACATTTCATTCTTTGTGTGTTAATAGTTTAAGCAGACTGTGATTGTCTATTGTTGTGACTTAGATGATGATCAGATCACATTTTATGACCAACTTGTGCAGAAATCCATATCATTCCAAAGGGTTCACATACTTTTTCTTGCAACTGTATCTTTGGAATCTGTACACGTCTCTTTATCTTTGGTACATTAACAAAGCTTGGATTAGCGTGATGGGATTTGTAGACCAACACAGCTAACGTAATAGAGAATATTTATCTCTGCTTGTGTGTCTTAAATGTCCATGCTAGTTACAGCTTACGTTTGTCTGTCCCATAGATTAGTCTTCTTGGCTCGCCAGATTTTATTTTTCTGCATAATTCAAAATGAGATGTTGAAACATTGCATAAAATAGATCAAATCACTTCTTATCACAGTTAGATTCACGTGTTTGTGAAATAGGAATATGCACTCTTGGCAGAGGGAAGCAGAATACCAAGTGTGTTTCTGAGAACCCTTCAGCCTACTCTTGCATGTAAATTAGTCTTTAATCAAAAATAATGTCACATTAAATATGTCAGGCTTTAGCCATTATTATTTACTTTAATGCATTCAACGGTCTAGTTTTTAACATGAACGGCCGCACTAAATACAAAACACATTAACCTTCTTTCCGGTTCATCTTTTTATTCCTAGTCACTCCTTTGTACATCGCTGACCCATTTCAACACCAATGTTGAACTAAATTGTAGAAAATTGCAGTAATACTTCATGATTATCCTGATTTTCCAAGATGCAACCTTATTTTTTTTTTTAAAGTGAAGGAATAGAAAGCATTAAAAAAAAAATATTTACCACTCTTTCAATGCCCTGCACCCATCAATCATGACTAAAATCGATTGCTGTGCTGAGGTGAATGTTCAGAATTCGTTTAACAATGCAGAGGAAAACAACAGACCGCGGCAGTTCCTTTCAACATCTTGCCCTGCTTCCAATTCAAACAAAAGGGCATCTTTATATGTGCAAACAACTCCTTCCACTCATTGACGATCTGACCCAGAAAACATGTATGGACAGTTCAAACTCATCTAACCATAAAGAATAATTGTGTATGACAATAATGTGGAACACAAATTAGAGATCAGGACTGAAAGCAATTTAAAAATACATTACAGAAAAAAAACAAAAAACTATTTTTATTTTCCAAGAATAGTTTTATTACTGTAGATTTTTTATTTAATTCATAGAAAGGATACCAAACAAGTCAAAAGGTATTGCAACGTGAGGGTTTAATAGTGTTGTAGTTCAGCATCATGAAAGCATCATTTATAATAGCTTTGATATTTGCTTGAATTAAGATATTATTTTATTTATTGGTTCTGTAAATTAAAGGGATACTCTTAGCTCCAAAACAACTTTAGATCAATTAAGTGGTTTTGGTCTATAGATAATGCCTTTGCTTTATTAAACCACTTTGTTTATGCAGCCCTAGCCCCACCTCCCTTTGCTGTTACTTACACAATCTCCCTACTCACTTCCTGCAAAAAAGCTATTTTATAAAAAGAACCAACAACTTATTTTGTTATACAGTGTGTTTCAACTAGAATGCATTTTATCCTGCTTTGTTAATGGTCTGTTTGCCTATAGCAGCCTCCTGTGTGTGAAAAAGTTCAATTAATAAAGCATGCGATAAGAACTTCTAAAGTAAACACGTTGTGCTGGAAATACTAAACTTTTTTTTTCAAGGAGGCCATGTGTTCTAAATTTGTGTTGATGCTTATAGTGTCTCTTTAAGGTAATCATGGGCATATAACCCTCTAGCATGTAAGCTCATTGAGCAGGGCCCTCAACCCCCTCTGTTCCTGTACGTCCAGTGGTCTAATCTCAATTATGTGTCTGTTAGTCCACCCATTGTACAGCGCTATGGAATTTGTTGGCGCTATATAAATATATAAATAATAAAATAATAACGTTCAGTAAAATGCTAAACTATTAACACCCATAAAACATGTCTGTGCAGTCTACATACAGGGTAACTAACACCGCTACATGCAATGATATCATGCACAGCTGCAGAACTGGAGCTAACAAAGAAATAACATGCATATCCAATACCAATACATATTAGAGATTACAAGGAAAATAGGAATAGATGGGTTTTCAGACTTGTCTAATCACACTGTGGTGACATGACACCAATTCTGCCGTTCACTAACTTTGTCACCTGGTGTCATGAGGACTGGATGAAAGTGCACCACGGGTGTGATTATCTGCTCCTGCTTTGCCCTTGGAGTTCATTTCAGTGCATTTAAGCCCACATACAAGAGCTTCAGCAATGCTTGATTTATAGGCATCCCTGATTGCTGTCCATCCGAGCAGCCTGTCATTCTGATGTGCTTTTGCATGCCAAGGTGATGTGTCCCTTTGTGTGTTGACATTTTGTCAGTCATTTTAATTGTATCATGGTCTTGGCTACTCACCAGTTTACCCTGCTCACCGCCTATCTCTGCGCAGGACCAGAGTATGTCTATTTCTGCAAAGAGGGATATCCTATGTATCTTATTAAGTGACTTGTTTACATGTAAACGGTTACTGGGGTACTTGTACACAACTCACACAACTCCATAATGATTATTGAAAATACAGAAAGAAGAACTTTCGTGAATATTGCAGTCAGGGCCGGCCTTAGGCCAGTAGGCACCCTGTGCGAAAATTCTTCACGGTGCTTCCCCTCACCCCCACCAAGTTGCCTGTATACAGTCACACACAGGCAGACAGTCAAACAAACAGTTACAAGCAGACAGTCAAACACACAGTTACAGGCAGACAGTCACACATGCTCAGTTACAGGCAGACAGTCACAGAGCCAAACACACAGTTAAAGGCAGACAGTCACACACACAGTTACAGGCAGACAGTCACACACACAGTCACAAGCAGACAGTCACACATACTCATACACACTCGGTTACAGGCATGCAGACACTCACGCACGCTGATAGGCACACAGGCACTCGGTTAAAGGCAGTTAGTCACACATACAGGCACACACAGTAGCACAGCTACATCGACACACACAATTGGAGTCAAACCATCACTCACGCAGGCAGGCAGACAGACAGTAACACACACACACAGGCAGACAGTCGCACACAGGCAGTCAGACAGACAGTCACACACACAGGCAGGCACATAGACAGACAGTCACAAAAACTGTCACACACAGGCAGGCAGTCACACACACACACACACACACATACTTACCTCTTTCCATTATGTCTGGAAGGGGGAATGGATGCAGTTGGTTGTAGGGGAAGCAGGGACTCCTTCATTCTTCCCTCTTCCTGTGCAGCAATTACCAGGGGCCTCGGTTAGGTATTAGCCCCCCCTCTGCCTCTCGATGGGCCCCCCCGCCGCTCCGTAAGCCCCGCCCCCGCTGTCTAGATTTTTATATATTTTTTGCTTCCCTGCACTCCTGTCACCCGGCCATGTGCGAGCTGTGTCGGCCACATGGTGCCCCCTGCTCCATGGTGCCCTGTGCGGCCGCACAGCTCACACACCCTTAAGGCCGGCCCTGATTGCAGTCAGTTTTATCTTCCTTACTTTTCTAATTTTTCGCACCTTTGTCACACCTCGCAGATTTGTCAATCCTTTTAAAATGACTTCTTGTATCATTCACGTTATATAAAATTGCCCTTACCTACAAAGCATTTATTTCATGTAATTACCCCTTTTGCATCTCCTGCTTTGGCAGTAGTCTATTCTCAGAGCCTGCTAGTCTCCAGTCATTTAAAGGGCCAGTAAGTACATTTTTTATGAATGGGAAGCAAGTGCAGCGGCACCTCTGCCTGATGCTGCCAGAGCCTTCCATTATCTAAAATTTCAGACAGCAGAAGGGCAGGGGGCAGTGTGATTGGTGCTGAAACACAGACTTTCATGAACAGTTTAACCCTTAAAGCTAGTTACAGGGATCTCCTGACATCGTAACAACTTAAGTTTGAATACGTTGTTATGATGCCTGGACTTTTCCGTTAACATGCCATTAGGCCCAGATCTGGCAGTACGGTCCACTGTCCTTGAATTTCTTTCCAGTATCTCAATGCAATTAAAATAATTAAAACTGTACATGCTTATGTTCTCGACTTCAACTATTGATCTACAACAGTACATAAATAAAATTGCTTCACGATTGAAGCAATCTCATTTATTTGATGTATTTATTTATTTATAAATAATTTTACCTGGAAGGATACATTGAGATTTCTCTAGTTTTGTATGTCTTCGGCATAACACATGTATGTAAATAATTTAATAGAAGCTTGGTAAAAGAT
Organism: Pelobates fuscus; assembly: GCF_036172605.1. Lineage (NCBI taxonomy): Eukaryota > Metazoa > Chordata > Amphibia > Anura > Pelobatidae > Pelobates > Pelobates fuscus. The sequence goes on along the minus strand of NC_086317.1, from coordinate 375,699,540 downwards.
TAATAATCCTAATTTCTGTTCCATCATTATTGGTCTTCTGCTTTTTAAAGTTCCCTTCTACTACTTTACTACTTTAACCCCTTAAGGACCAAACTTCTGGAATAAAAGGGAATCATGACATGTCACACATGTCGTGTGTCCTTAAGGGGTTAAACTCAAACTCCCAGCTTTAAACCCGTGTCTATATGAATCATAGATATGTATGTCATTAAATACGAAACCCATTGTGTTACAATTTGTTCCGCCCCCCCCCCCCCCCCCCAATATTATTGATATCACAGAACAGTCCAAGGTTGAATTGACATTGTAATGATGGACTTGGCTCAGAATTACAACAGTCCATGATCAGCTTGTAATTATAAGCGAATGTGATTGGCTTGGAATCTGTTAATCTGAGCTTTACTGTATTCTATATCTTGTATGGAATTCTTTACACAATCCCAATCACCTGTATATGCCATCCCATAAAATGAAACACTTTCTTCCGCAAAGCAAGCAATTTAACATTATTATTATTATTATCATTATTGGCATTTAAATAGCGCTAGCTTATTCCGCAGCACTTTGCAATATTATAAAATGGGTATTTTAACAAGACCTATATCAGTGGTTTAATTTCAAAGTGTGGATTTTATAGTGCATTTAGTCTACCAATGGTATATTATATGCAATATTTACTAAAGGCCAACTTTTGCTTTAGAAAATCGGTCTGGACATATTGGAGTCTCAAATTCAGATGGCATTTGCAATGAGCAAACCAGACTTAAAATGAAAGTGCTTCTAACATGACAGGTTCATCTTAAGCTGTATCAACTCCTAAGGTATAATTTGTTATAAACATACATTATATATTTCTTTGCTTTAGAAACTGTTATCATTCAGCTTACCTACTATCCATCATTTCAGCGCTGCCGTTCTCGAAAGTCCCTGGGTGTTATATTGCTGTAACACTTATTATCTGGTCCTGCATTTTATTTGTATGAGTGTCATTGTGTGTATCTGTCTGTCTGTGTATCTGTATGATTGTTATTGTGTGTGTGTCTGTGTATCAGCATGTGTTTCACTGTGTGTCTTTGTGTGTGTGCGCACCATGTGCTTCAGAGTGTGTTTAGGTTTCTGCATGTGTCTGTCTGTGTATTTGTATGCATGTCTGTATCTGCATGTCTGTATCTGTGTATCTGTATGTGTGTCAGTGTGTGAAGATGTGCGTGTGTGTGTGTATCAGGATGTGTGTCAGTGTGTATGTGTATCACTGTGTGTATGTGGCAGTGTATATGTGCATACATCTCAGCATTCTAACTTAAACACTACATACAAATGCATCCCTGCATTCAAATGTCAACACTACATACAGACGCACCCCTACATTCGAAGGCAAACGGTACACAGAAGTAAACCACTGCTTTAAAATGGCAACCGTACATAAATACACCACATAAATACACCACACAACACAACACACAAATACTTCCCTACATTCACACAAATATACTCCATACGAAAACATGCTTACATTCAACCATCTAAAAACTGCTCAGTACTAAATACAACTGACCATTTGTGAAGGATGGACAACTGGTAGATCCCCAGCTGGCAAAGTATTGTCGGAGTTGTACGACAGATGAGGATCAGCATTTTATTTCTATCCTTGTAATAGGGAGCCCCCCAAAAAAACCTTACACCAGAGCCCTTTCTACTTTAGTTCCCCCATTGTAAAATCTCTATATTTGCTCAAATTTCTCCATGACATGCACATTTTAAGCAGCAAATCATGCTTGAAACGGATGTGCTGTTCAAAAACTGTCGTACCCTGGAGCTGCTCAAGGGAACTTTAGACACCATAACCACTATGGGGAATCGTTGCGGTTATGGAGCCTAATGTGCTCCTTTAAGAAATCTTAACTGACCACATCAGAAGGCCTTTGAGTACAGCTGGATGTGTTCTGCCTCTTTTGCAAATATTTATTACTATTTAGGTTGGACAGAAATTGAAACATTGACTGTGCACCTTCTGAAATAAAAAGCATTTTCTCTCCATCTTATGACACGGTGGCATGCATCCAGGCTGGTGGACTGTAAACGCTGCTTTACTGAAAGAGCTTCCCTGGTGCCGATTTAAGTCCTCTATCTGGGGTGGAAACAGTCTGTCACGCTGCGTTTGGAATTCTTTTTTCTTTGGCTCCAGACAGGTTTTCGTGCACTTGATTGGGTTTAAGTGAAACATCTCAGACTGCCCTGCAGCAGTTTTATCAGACACCTAGATAATGCAGGGCTTGGCAAGGCCTGTTACCTGCGTGGCACAGAGAGTTAACCTCTCGCCTGCTACAGTAAGGTTAAACAAGCCATGATTTGTGAAGGACAAGTTGACAACCAAGCAAGAAAAAGTAGGTGAAAGACAGTCTAGCTCTGCCGTTTGGTTAGAAGTCCGTAACGACTCGCAGTTAACATTGTAAATATTGCATTCTTGTACTTGGGAAGTGGGCTTGATAACCACGTATCTGGAGCTGAACTTTAAAACAATCATGTTTCCTCTGTCACAAACACCATGCAGATTCTGCCCGGTTTACCACCCGTGTCACTCCTTCCATTGTAATCAATACCTCCTGACTTTAGTCTCGCTTACAGATTTCTGGAGGTAAACGCCGGAACGTGAACCTGTTTACTCTATCGATTGGGTAGCTGCTCCTTAGAATACAAGCTCAAATTCTGTGCTATGCGGATCATTGTGCTGTCCCCTTGGAGAAATTAGATCAGTGATCTGTATCGCTGTGCCTCACAGGCAGGTGAAAACTGTCACTGGAAGCAGCTGTTTGCAGGTTTTAAATGCTACATATCCCTGTCTGGAAATAGCCTTGTTGAGTGTAGGAGATTGAGTAAGAGAATTAAGCACAGCTGATCACACAGGTAATCATAGCAACACCTACTGTAAATGCAGTGCTGGGTCTTACGTGTGAACTCAAACATTCTGCTACCTCATTTTCTTTCATTATAATTGCCTCGTTATCCCAGTAGAGCATGGAAAATATTCTAGATTATTGTCAGAGATTGCACCATACATTTAGACAAGTCAAAGTACTAATGTGTTAACCATCATTTAACCTCTAAAACAGAGCATTTTGGCAACATGTTTCTATGCACTTTATTTTCTTCATTATATTTTTATTATTTTCAAGGGCAGGACTCGGGGTTATATATGATTTACATATTAATATTTCAGAGCAGTGTACAAGCTGCAAGTTCTTTATTTTAACTTTTTTTTTTATATTATCTTCCTGTCTGGGTCATGTAAAAATGTATTTCTTGTTTCAATGCATTTGGAATTAAAGTCACTGAATTGGCAAATTTGGCTAATTTGCATATTATAGAATAGGATTATGGTTAAAAACTTGATGCCGTGATACTATGCTAGAAAAACATATTTATGATCTGTTGTCAACATCTATATAGACGTAGAGAGCTTCCGTCTTTCTATACAAAGACAAAGGCACTATGGAAGGACGGTTTACAGTAGTTTAGATCTGATTATGTTTGTTGACTTTCTTAAATTTCGCCCACTTTCCACCAGTCTAATCTTTATTATCCCAGAATCCTTTTCTATCCACTCTTTCCTTCTGTCCTTTCACCCTGTTGCTTTTCTTTAGTGTCAGGTTTTGTCTTTATGTCTATTTCTTCACCCAATCCTTTTATGTCTCATCTTCCAATGTTTCTTTATTTACTGTGTTGATTCCCTTTATGTATTTAAATGTTTCTTTCATATCCCCCCTGTCTCGTTTTTCCTCCAAGCTGTACATGTTAAGATCCTTTAATCTTTCCTTGTAAGTTTTTAAAGAAAAAAAAAATTGAGAGGACATTTCGTATTGTTTGGCACCGGGTGCAGGGTCATTAATTTATGTGTGTGCCAGTTCTACTTTCCATAGATTCCCGATAACGGCTCAAAATCCTCCTTGGTAAAGCCTCTCTATGTTCGGGCACACCATCCTCTCTAAACTTTGTATGACATGGGTTTTTAAACGCCACTGTGCCACATTCAGGGCTGCTGTCCAACGGTTGTATACGATTTTATACGATTTGTGACTTGAGGCAATTTTATGAAACTTAAGATCTGAATGTGTTATGAGAAATCTGTGGCATTTGTAATTGCTTTTCTTTCCCACTCACTTATGTAAATTAGATTTTACGACTGTTTAGACATGTGCTGTAATGTAATTTCTGTACATGGCAACTGGAGACTATGCAGTTCTTAGCTGCCTACAAAACACAATATTTATATCAGTTGATGTGTGATGGCAAACTATGTCTTTTCATTAACTATTTGATTACAAAATCTTGTAATTCATTTTCAATCAGTCTGCATTCCAGAAGAATTGGCAAATAATCAAATCTATAAACACTAATGATTGGTTTTATGTCACTTTCACCTGGATGGATACAGACTCACAGCAGCTGATATAAAGCTGTACTGTATCAGACTATTACTGTCAGTAAGCACTGGTAATGTTTAACATTACCCATACAATATCAGCTCCCTTAGACAAGCAAGGCTATTTGATAGGGGCTAGACTTGTGAAAAAAATGGTTTTGGATGGTTTGTCCAAATAAAAATATGGCAAATCAATTTGTTGACACACAAATGAAGCCCTGCACTTAAGCTCCCATTACTCCTGTTACTCCCATTACTCCCGGGCAGCAGCAATGGCTGCAGTATTCATCAATCCAAACGCATAGAACAGAAACAAATAAAAGTTTACCTGCTAACGGAAATCCCTATGCACATTTAAATAACCAGAGTTTTTTTTTTTTTTTTTTTATTCCTTACACTCTAATTGCCATTCAAGTGTAAGCTCACCTGCCAAGTGAAGGCAAAACCTCAAAGATGAGTCCTACACCAACAATTCACGTGGCTGCTTTCAGGTGAGAATCTCTAATGAGACAGAGAGGGATATTTTTATCAACCCCCTAATAATAGTCCCCAGGAGTACTGGGAGTTTATGAGCAGGGCTTCTGTTTTGTGTGTTTGTATTTGGTATTGTAGTACACAACCATGTTTCAGTTCTGACATCTACCCTGTGTTTGCCCTATTAGGAGCTGCTTATTGGTTCATATGAACTTTTATTTTTATTTTATTTTATCTTTCTTATCATTGCTGGTGCTGTTTTTTTGTCTTTATCTGCTGCTACTAGATTGGCTGAAATTTGTGGATTCCACTTTGATGTAGAGACATGCTGTCTTTTATCTGATACATTGTGAGTGCAATATATATATAATAAATTGTTATTTTTATATACAATCTGCACTATCTATTTTTTCCCTTCTATTTGAGTGAGCAAGAAGATCTGTCACTTTCTATCCAGAATTACATCGCTGGAGGTTCCTCACATTTCACTATTCCCTGATATTAAGGGAGATACGCTTGAATTCATCTAAAATCCTGTGAGTTCTCTACCACCCCCACCCTTTATATGTGTTAATAGTATTACACTATATGCTTCTATATTTTTCCATATAGATTTATATCTAAGACAGAATATATCTACGATATTCAGTTTGTATCATTTTTTATTATTATCACTTTATGGTGTTCATACACAGTTTTTTTCCTCTTGGGTTTTTTTCTCTTTGTTTTTACTTTTGTATTTTGAGTGTTTATAAGGGAACACTTTAAAAACCCTAGGCACTCTGTGTAAGATAGCACTTATAGTTAACTCTCCCCTTTCTGCATGAATAAGTGTCACAAGTATTATAGGGGCTCATCAGTTGTAGACATACAGCTCCCATTATTCTTTTACAGCCATAAAGGAGGCCATCATATGTCATTCTACAACAGATAACTATCTACAATTTGGCCACACCAGACTTTAGAGATATTGATTCACTTATTATACCTGGCTACTGCTGTGTAATTATTATACCGGGGGCGCTGACATTTCCATATACAAGTAAAGAAGGCTATATTGCTTTTTGAACAAATCAGACATGATACTTTACATCTTATTATACTATGTTTACACTTTTCTGGAAGTTACAAATAAACATTGAAAATCACCTGTAGCTTGTATTAATCTTTCCTTCATGTGATGCACCATTTTCTTTAAAATGTATATTAACGATTTAGCCGATGACATCACAGACAGGTTAAGTCCAGGCACAGCAAGGGTACACAGTGTTGGTTTCATTGTGTAGCCTTTATTTACTATAAGCTCTCCAGCTTAGACAGAATATCGTATTCAATACACTCACACCTTCACAAGGTCAGCTAGTCCTGGACTGCCTTTCATTGAGTCCGTTCAAAACCCTTCACAGCTTCTGCCCTCAGTGGATCTCGTAGTGTATTTAAAGGGACACTAGTCACCTGAACAACTTTAGCTTAATGAAGCAGTTTTGGTGTATAGAACATGCCCCTGCAGCCTCACTGCTCAATCCTCTGCCATTTAGGAGTTAAATCCCTTTGTTTATGAACCCTAGTCACACCTCCCTGCATGTGACTTGCACAGCCTTCCATAAACACTTCCTGTAAAGAGAGCCCTATTTAGGCTTTCTTTTTTTTTGCAAGTTCTGTTTAAGGTAAATTACATCTGTTTGAAAGTGAAACCAGTTTTTTTTTTCATGCAGGCTCTGTCAATCATAGCCAGGGGAGGTGTGGCCAGGGCTGCATAAACAGAAACAAAGTGATTTAACTCCTAAATGACAGTGAATTGAGCAGTGAAATTGCAGGGGAATGATCTATACACTAAAACTGCTTTATTTAGCTAAAGTAATTTAGGTGATTATAGTGTTCCTTTAAAGGAACATTATAGTCACCTAAACAACTTTAGCTTAATGAAGCAATTTTAGTGTATAGATCAGTGATGGCGAACCTGTGGCACGCCGGGCCCTCTCTGTGGGCACGCGGCCACAGGTCCGCCATCACTGCAGAGTAGGCACCTGCCTGCCCGAAACGGCAGGCGCCTACTCTGCTTCCGTGTCGGGAGGCAGGGGAGGGATCTGTGAAGCAGCTCCCCTGTCCTCCCGCGCGATGCTGTGTGGAGCGTTGCCGCGCGTTACCATGGCAACGCTCCACACAGCATCGCGTGGGAGGACAGGGGAGCTGCTTCACAGATCCCTCCCCTGCCTCCCGACACGGAAGCACTGCCTGCCACCACCGGACCACCAGGGCTGGCTGTGTTCCCCCCCCCACTTCATTAAAGGTAAGAAGGAGGGAGGGGGGGATACTGACACACAGCACCCCTACCCCCCCAGAAGTACCCTTACCCCCCAGCACCACCCCTATCTCCCCAGCACCACCCCTACCCCCCACAGCACCACCCCCCAGCAGCACCCTACCCCCCCTAGAAGTACCCTTACCCCCACAGCACCACCCCTATCTCCCCAGCACCACCCCACCCCCCCCAGCAGCACCCTACCCCCCAGAAGTACCCTTACCCCCACAGCACCACCCCTATCTCCCCAGCACCACCCCTACCCCCCACAGCACCAACCCACCCCCCCAGCAGCACCCTACCCCCCCAGAAGTACCCCTACCACCCCAGCAGTACCCCTCCTCCCCCACAAGAGTACCCCTACTCCCCCACAGCAGTACCCCTACCCCCCCAGCACCCCTAGCCCCCAGCACCCCTAGCCCCCAGCACCCCTACCCCCCCAGCACCCCTACCACCCCCAGCAGTACCCCTACTTCTCAGCAGTACCCCTACCCCCATACACAGCACCCCTACCCCCACACACAGTACCCCTAGTACCCACACACAGTACCCCTACCCACACACACACAGTACCCCTACCCCCCACAGCACCCCTACACCCCACCAGCAGTATCCCTACCCCCCACGCAGTATCCCTACCCCCCACAAGGTACCCCTACCCCTCAGCAGTACCCCTAACCCCCACGCAGTACCCCTAACCCCCACGCAGTACCCCTAACCCCCACGCAGTACCCCTACCCCCCACGCAGTACCCCTACTTCCCAGAAGTACCCCTACCCCCACACACAGTACCCCTACCCCCCCACAGCACCCCTACCCCTCACACACAGTACCCATACCCCGCCAGCAGTACCCCTACCCCCACACAGTACCCCTACCCCCAACATAGTACCCCTACCCCCCACACAGCACAGCACCCCTCTCACACACACATACAGCACCCCTACCCCACGCACAGCACCCCTCTCACACACACACAGCACCCCCCTCACACACACACACAGCACCCCCTCACACACACAGCACCCCCCTCACACACACACACAGCACCCCCCTCACACACACACACACACACAGCACCCCCCTCACACCCACCCACACAACACCCCCCTCACACACACACACACAGCACCCCCCAAACACACACACACAGCACCCCCCAAACACACACACAGCACCCCCCCCAAACACACAGCACCCCCCTCACACACACACACAGCACCCCCCTCACACACACACACACACAGCACCCCCCTCACACACACCCACACAACACCCCCCTCACACACACACACACAGCACCCCCCAAACACACACACACAGCACCCCCCAAACACACACACACAGCACCCCCCCCAAACACACACACACAGCACCCCCCAAACACACACAGCACCCCCCCAAACACACACAGCAGCCCCCAAACACACACACAGCAGCCCCCAAACACACACACAGCAGCCCCCAAACACACACACAGCAGCCCCCAAACACACACACAGCACCCCCCAAACACACACACAGCACCCCCCAAACACACACACAGCACCCCCCAAACACACACACAGCACCCCCAAACACACACACAGCACCCCCAAACACACACACAGCACCCCCACACACACAGCACCCCCCCACACACTAACACAGCACCCCCCCCACACTAACACAGCACCCCACACACACTAACACAGCACCCCACACACACTAACACAGCACCCCACACACACTAACACAGCACCCCACACACACTTACACAGCACCCCACACACACTTACACAGCACCCCACACACACACACACAGCACCCCTCATACACACACAGCACCCCTCACATACAACACCCACACCCCCCCACACACACGCACCCCCCCCACACACACACACACGCACCCCCCCCACACACACACACACGCACCCCCCCCACACACACACACACGCACCCCCCCCACACACACACACACGCACCCCCCCCCCCACACACACACTCAATTGCCGTGTTGGCACTTTAAGGAAAAAAAAGTTGTATTGCGTGTATTGCGGTTTGGGCACTCGGGCTCAAAAAGGTTAGCCATCACTGGTATAGATCATGTCTCTCAGGTTTTACGGCTTAATTCACTGCCATTTAGGAGTCAAATCACTTTTTTTCCTTGCCACACCTCCCCTGGCTGTGAGTGACACAGTCTGCATAAAAAATAAAATAAAAAAAATATTTCAATCAGATGTAATTTACCTTAAACAATTGTATTTCTTTCTCTGTAAATTGAACTTTAATCACATACAGGAGGTTCTTGCAGGGTCTAGTAAGCTATTAATATAGCAGGGGATAAGAAAATGTTATTTAAACAGAATAAAGGAAGGATAAACTTTAGATGACTCTTTACAGGAAGTGTTTAGGAAGGCTATGCAAGTCACCTGCAGGGAGGTGTGACTAGGGTTCATAAACAAAGTGATTTAACTCCTAAGTGGCAGAGAATTTAGCAGTGAGACTGCAGGGGCATCCTCGATACACCAAAACTGCTTCATTAAGCTAAAGTTGTTTTTGTGACTAGTGTCCCTTTAATCTAATAATGGAGTGTATTACGTATATTTATTTTTAATAGATTTCCCAAGTGCTCCCTGTTTTAAATATTATGATCTACTGTATGCACGAAAAGGCCAAATTAAATAGCATTCAATAATAATATACACATGTATTGTTTTAAAATATGTTTATTACACATGATTTCTCCTCTATTTTTATGAAGCCATAGCTCTGCACCTGTTTACAATTTCTACAAGAATTATTGCATTATTATTATTGGCATTTAAATAGCGCAAACATAATCCGCTTCTTTCTTCAGTCATAAGATGGGGATATTTGAGAAGTGAAGAAGGACACGTTCAAAGGAGCTTACAATCTATGAGAAAGAAGCTTACAATCGATGACATAAAATAATTAGTCCATTCTATATATTTTTTTAAAATCTAATATTAGTTGGTTTATATAAAGTCCAGACTTATAATAAATGGACTCCCATATTTCCCTTCTCATATATATATATTTTATTTTTGCCAAACGCAGTTCAGTGTTTCAGAAGGTGTCATACTAAATTAACTGGCAAGTTGCATATTTCAATCCAACTTACTAACAATTTAGTTTTTGATTAACAAATAGCTATACGTTTATATTAATTTTGCTTTATAGCAGTGATTAATTTCCCCAACAAAGAGTTGGATTACAATCCGGTTACTGGATTGATAACAATTTCTGAATGTCATATGGTACTCTGTGAGAGTTTGTTTTTCAATTCAAAATCCAAAAGTCTAGTAACAGCGTGATTGCCTTACCATTATCACTTTCTCAGCTGCAGTGGATGACTGTCAAACTATATAGATTGTAATCACTGCTCAAATTTGCTAGTTCAGTGACAACAGATTAATTTTTTAATATAAATTGTTGGTAGATACCAAAATCGTGTTTTTTTTTGTTTGTTTTTTTACATTTATTTATTTGTTTAATTTGTTTGTTTGTGTTTTTGTTTTTTTTGTATACTATACCTCAATTCTTTATTTTGAGTGCAAGCGATGAGCCTAGTAGATATTATTCTTCATATTTTTATTCATAGAACGTCTTATTCTGGATAATTGTGGTACCTTTAGAATGTGATGGCAATGGAAGACTGACAATGCCAGCATGACTTTTTCCGGTGTTTTCACTTGTTTCCTAGACATCATGTGGTTCTATTATAATGGATAGCTAAAAGGGAACTTTGCAGATATCTAATTTTGTCATTTACTTTTGTCCCAGCTGCTTCTAAATTTAAAGTAAAAAATGTATTCCTTCTGAATATATTATGACTTATATTTCAGAGTGGTAGAGTGAACCTTTTAAACTTCTCGGAGGATAATCACATTTCCTGCTTACAATAAATTGATTCCATTTAATTATTATTTTTTCATTTTTGTTTTTTTGTTTACAGTTTTCTGTGAGATATATTCCAATTACACTGCACAAATGACGCACACTTGGCAGAACTTTACTCTCTTTCCTTGTCATGGGCAATAGAACTCAATTAGTGAGATTCAAAGCACATTTCCACAAATGTAACATTTTTGGCTTTGCATCTGTGGTTTGTCTAAAAATGTAAATTGTGTAAATATTGTCAGACTTTGTTGTTACCTACTTATCACAATAAGAACAGGGATACTCTAGACAAGTGTAACAACTGTGTCTCATGAAAACTACCAATTTGTTTGCATCATGAGAAATGCATGGTTGTAGCGATAAATAAGAAAACCACATTTTTAACAAGTTTAATTTATTGATTAAATAAATCTGATGCAAGAAATGCAAATATAAATGTACTTTGTTGGTTTACTGCTACTATGAGGTTCCTAATGTGGAATGGTGAATTTTGTTAACTGTGGAGGTAATAGTGTAAGCTCCACTGCCACGCCAAGGCAAAAACTCTTAGGTGGGTCCCCACTCCTACACTAACAATTTACCTTGCTGCTTTTAGCAAAAATGCAAAATCTGTAATGGGACAGAGAGGGGTATTTTTCTAAACCCCTACATACTTATTAACCCTTAGTAGGGATCACATGGGGTGGGTGGCAGCACTGTAACATGGCTGTGTTAAACAAACATACAAAATTAAGCCCTGTGCTCAAACTCCTACTACTCCTGGAAGCAGCAATACCTATAGTACACATCAGCCCTAATAAATACAATAATAACCACAAACGTTAAATTAAAGGAGCATTATAGGTTCAGGAACACAAACATGTTTTCCAGAGCCTATAGTGTTAAAAGCACTGTCTAGCCCTTGCCCCTCCCCCCTCACCCCTGCTCCCTAAATATAGTAAAAACTTTATTCCAGTCTTCTGGTGCTGACTCTACCCCTGACCTGGGTCCTTAGCTGACATCATCCAAAGTGATGATTTAGGCCAATCACAATGCCAATCACAATTTCCCATAGGAAAGCATTGGATTGGCTGAGATTATTAATTCTGATCTCCGTTATGGAGGCGGGTCAGGGGCAGAGTCAAATGCTGCCAGCCAATCAGTATCTCAATGCAGAGTTGGAGACACTGAATGTCCATGCTGCACACTGTGCAGCACTGACCCAGAAAGCACCTCTAGGAGCCATCTGAGGAGTGGCCACTGGAGGTGTCTCTAGGTTGTAATGTAAACACTGCCTTTTCTCTGAAAAAGCCTGCAGGGACTAACTATACTGACCAGAACAACTACATTAAGCTGTAGTTCTTCTGGTGACTTGAACAATTTTAGCCAGTTTTACAATCCAAACCACCAGATATGGCTTTGAACTGTTGTAATTGGATCTTTGTTTTTCAGGAATTTTATCATGGCATGATGTGCATCCTGATAGTTTACTGACTTAGTCAGTAACTTATCCCTTTTCATTGGGTTGGGTTATACTGGGTGGCAATAATGTGATCACACCCTGCTATTTGAATGCTTGATTATCTTTTACACCAAAGACATGGAATGACCACTTAACTGTGGTGCCTTTTCTTCCCTGCATAGTACGTTTGAAAATCAGGGAAAAAAATAAAAATCTACATTTTGCAGGTTCTACCCCCAAATCTGTGATCTCTTGGTGAATGGTTCATGGCTCAATATGTTTCTGTTATTAGTAACAGGCAGCCTATCAAAAAGGTAGGTCGTTACTGACCACAATGGGGTAACTGCTCATAGCCCGCTGAGTTGAAGACTGACAGTGCAATGACGTTAAGCCCACAGGAGTGATAGAGAAAGATATGCAACAAAGGTTACTCCATTTATTTCCCTTTCAATTCAGTTGGCGTGAAATTTACAAATTTTACTCAGCTTTGCTCCATGCTGTGATTTAATGCAAAACTGATGGTTCGAGCCTTGTAATGTTCCCCAGATTGATTAGCAGGCAGTAGCAATCAGACCTCACATCCCTTTTACAAAATCAGCATAAGAGGTTTTAAGTGGAGGTCCAGGAGCTTTAGTGATTTTGCCCACTACTAAATCTTCAATAATACGCTTGACAACATCGGCATTACTTATTTAATTCAGAATTAACTATTTAATATAGAGCTAGAACTATGCAAATAACAAATATTGGTATATTAACAAATTAATCTCTTCCAATCTAGGTGATTTCCGTATTATAATTATTTTGTGTACCACGATGATCAGTTATATTTTGTTTTACATTGTCACTAAGGCAAGTGATTTATATATATATATATAGATTCCAATAATCGAAGTAGAGCAGACGGTGAAGCAGGTAAATAAGGCAGCTTCTGATATCCAATGATATTTTGCTGTGCCCTATTCACCTACTCAGTTTCGGCTTCTCTCCTCACTAGACTGGCATTGACTGACATACATTGTTTGTTTGCTGCAAGAACATCTGCTTAATTCCTCACTATTTGATTCTTCATCCAATGCCAATCCACCAGACAGATTTTTGTATGCTCAACTCTATAATTTGGATATTTTATAATTCTTTATTTTTGCAGTCCAGAGTTCAATTTACAAGCTTGCAGAGGCATTTTACAAGAGTGTATTCGACATTAATAAAGTAGAGATGTAACAGTAAATGCACAGGGCACTGCCTTTTTTTAATTTTATTTTTTTAATAGAGTAAATGAGAAGGCAAGTAATAAAACAAAAAAAACATGAGAGACACAGCTCCATACATTGTAAACAAAGGTGCAACATGCTGTGTAATTGAACTGTGTGCAAGAGGTGAAAACCACTGTGTGATCCGGATCAATTAGGGCATTAGAGCCAGGGCCAGATTAAGAGCCCAGGGGGCCTGGTGCTGACAATTATGAGGGTCCTAATTACAGAATCTTATCGACCAAAAACACTAAAACAGTCATACCTCTCAAGCGTCATGTATCTGGTGGAGTTGGTGTTCGAGGGAAAAGGATGCAGCTATAAGAAAACACATACTCTATGCTAATTTCTCTCTATTATATACTTTCTTCTTTCAAGTAAATCCATGCCCCCTAACAGCAGTGTCCAGTGAAGCAGGAAGTCAATGGGCGGGGTAAAAGGGTAGGCCACTGACGTGAATCACTTGACCAAAACTACCAAAAGGGAGAACATGCCCAAAAAGGGGACATGTCTGTCCAAAGAATTGGAAGGCCAGCCTGGCATCAGTGTCCCTATGTATCACAGTGTCAGTGTCCCTATGTCACCCAGTCCCCTAGTTTCCTAGTGTCTGTGTCCAGATTTCTCCCCATGTCTGTGTGTCCTGTGTCACTAGGATACTAGGGGACACTGAGAGACATAGGGACACAGTGAGACACGGGGACACTGAGAGACCCGTGGACACTGAGACACATGGGGGCACTAAGACACTTGGGGACACTGGGAGACATGGGGGCACTTGTGGATACAGACATGGGGACACTGGGAGAAATTGGGTCACATACACTAGGGGCACATATACATGGGGACACAGACATTTAAGTAACACTAAGACACTAGGGACACAGAGACATGAAAACACAGACACTGGGAGACTAGGGGACAAAGACACTAGGGACACTGGCTGGGAGGCATGGGGACACAGACACTTGGGGACACTGGGAGACATGGGAGCACTTGTGGATATAGACATGGGGACACTGAGACATCTGGGGACACAGAGATATGGGGACACAGACAGTGGGAGACATGGGGATACTGAGACACTAGGGACACTGGCTGAGAGAAATATAGGGACACTGGGAGACATGGGGATACAGACATTTGGGGACACTCTAAGACATGGGGACACAGAGACATAGGGACACAAACACTGGGAGACAAGGGGACACTGAGACACTAGGGACACTGGCTAGGAGACATGGGGACACTGTGTCTCCATGTCCCAATGTGTCTCCTTATGTCTCACACCATCCCCATGTCTCACTGTGTCCCCTAGTGTCTCATTGTCCCCATTTTTCCCAGTGTCTCAGTGTCCCCTAGTGTCTCAGTGTCCATATGTCCCCCTGCAGCCTTTCCCCCCATCCCTCACTCACCTGAGCTGTAGGCTATCTCTGCAGCCCGGGAGCTGCTGTCTGGACTCTCTGTGCTGTATAGCTGCTCCCCCCACGGATCAGTGAGTAGAGAGAGGCAGGTAGATGCTGTAACTTCCTATCCCTGCCTCTCTCCATACACAGTATGGCCGGTGCTGGTATTGCAGAGTAATCTCTGTTTATACTGAGAAAAATATTTGCATTTGTATTGCCGATATTACTGCAATACCGTCATGGCCAGGCAGCCTCAAATACTGGCTGTGCCTTAAAATACCAGTCAGGTGGCAAACCTAAGAGTAGTGTGTAAATGGGCCTATTCCATGGGCCTGGGCCTGGGCCTGGGCCTGGAGCTGCAGCTCCATCAGCCCCTATGTTAATCCAGCCAGTTTTAGAGCTGAGAGTTCAGACCACAGCATATTTTGTGGTTAACTGCAAGACATGAGATCAAACTCTAGCAATCCTATAGTAAAATATATTTTGCTGTATATGAGGAGCATAGCCTGCTCAGCCGATGCCCTTAGAGGGAGGAATGTCTTTGTGGTACTTGAGTCCATACAAGATGAACAGGATGCCCCACTGGACTTCAGCCACCACACTCGTCCGGACAATGCTTCCTGTGGTCTGAACAGGTCTGGCCATTGCTGTGACTAATAAGCGTCCTGGGAGAGACATCAATGCTTGCTGCCCTTTTAGGTCATACCATGAGTAGATTCCTCGTGCAACACGCTGTTCAGGTAGGTATGTGCCAGCTTGAGAGTTAGGTCGCCAGGACCTAGTCACCAGTCGTGGTCTCCACTTGCGTCTCCTGCTTCGCAACACCATGCAGGAGATATCCAAATGAGGTCTCACTTTGATGCACCGTGCAGCTGTCGGGACCTGTGAGGCCATGGCCCGACCTAATGGAAGTCGAGGAAGCATGCGGCTACTTAGTCTCCCAGAATTGCTCCCACAACTGGTCGATCTTTTGGAAAAACGGGTCCACACTGGAGGACTGCTGTGATGCACCGTGGGAACCGAGCTCGGGCATAGGGTTTTTGGCACACCAGGGCAGAGAATCGTCCGCATCCCCTGCCTCCAGCATAACAGCAGGCCGCACGATCCTTTGTCACGAAGAATGCCCGCAGGAACCAGGCAGAAGTTAGTCAGACAATTGGCAGAGTGTTCCCTCAGGAAGTAAGTAAGGTTTGTGCCAAGATTGCACTCTGAAATTCAAGTTTTTAGCTGTATTTCCTGAGGAGCTCTAGTCCCATGCGTCCAGCTTGGTCAGCTGTCAGGCCCTGCCCCCTATAATTTGGATATTAATAGGGAAAGCTAAAATTATTTTCAAGGTACCCCCCTATCTCCCGCTTTACATTTCAAGTAGGACTGCTGTGGAAAGCTGATATTGGTTATAAGCTTGTCTTTTGACAAGATCCTTCTCTGATAGATGTAAGCCTCATCTGCTCACTTTTTAGTGTATTTGTGCAGATATATTTATATATATATTTATTCTTCAACCATATTACATTAAATATTTAAAAAAAAAAAAAAAAAAAACGGCAAACATCATAAACGCTACAGTGCTCTTTAGTGGTTATGGTACCAGGAGTGCCCATTGTAATGAGTCAAGCTGTTTTAGAACAGAACGCATTGACTTTTTACGTGGTGTCCACCGCTCCCTGCCACCACTACTGCAGATGATAGCTTGGGAACTTTTGGCTCTTTCGCTCATGTAGTGGAGGCAGGGAGTTGCACCTGGCAGATCTCATGTAAGAAGTTAAACTGTTCTAAAGCACTGGGGTGAGCTGTAGTGGTTATGGTGCCCTGAGTGTGGCGTTCTTGTGGACACTGTTGCACTGGATAAGACAGTACTGCTACAAAATGTACGTTATTGTAGGAAGTAGCCTGGAGCCTGATGAATATGATGTGTCTGTTGAACCCAAAAATAAATATTGAGATAGCTAGAGAGCCCAGGGGTTAAGAATGATTGTATTAAATCATTATTAGACTTGTATACTTATTAGTGGCTCTGTTTGCTGTTCTCTGAGCAAACAATTTAAAAATTGAAACCTCAGAACTCTGAAGCCATCTAAACCCTGGCAACAGTCATGTTTGCTCTATTCCTCCCCTCTTCTTCATCTCTTTGTTCTCCTTCACTTCCCATGGACGTAGATATAAATACCGGTGTGCATTGGTAGGTCAATAGTCACATAGTCCACTCACGCACCTCTCCATGATCACTACATTATCTAATCCGAGTGGTCAAGATATGAGAGAACACAGGGCAAGGAATTCTCTTATACGGCTTGAAAGTGGATGGGATGATCAGTAAAGAGATAAACTCTTATTCTTTGTTTCCAGAAAAATAAAATAATAAAACCATATTGTCAGGGGCTTAGCAAATCTAGACCGCCTGGGGGAGTTCCCTGTCCCAATGTTTTTGGCAGGAGTCAGATGTTGCATAGTATATTCTCATTTATAACACAGTTTGTGGTAATGCTTTAAAGCAGAGCTTCACTTCCCAGGATGTTTAATAAATGGTTACCTGTCCCTTATATCTAACAAATATGTATTTGTGAGTAGTGAAAAGTAAATTTAAAGATCTAAATCAACAGTTTTTTTTTAAGGAACACTATAGTCACCTAAATTACTTTAGCTAAATAAAGCAGTTTTAGTGTATAGATCATTCCCCTGCAATTTCACTGCTCAATTCACTGTCACTTAGGAGTTAAATCACGTTGTTTCTGTTTATGCAGCCCTAGCCACACCTCCCCTGGCTATAATTGACAGAGCCTGCATGAAAAAAAAACTGGTTTCACTTTCAAACAGATGTAATTTACCTTAAATAATTGTATCTCAATCTCTAAATTGAACTTTAATCCCATATAGGAGGCTCTTGCAGGGTATAGCAAGCTATTAACATAGCAGGGGATAAGGAAATCTTAATTAAACAGAACTTGCAATAAAGAAAGCCTAAATAGGGCTCTCTTTACAGGAAGTGTTTATGGAAGGCTGTGCAAGTCACATGCAGGGAGGTGTGACTAGGGTTCATAAACAAAGAGATTTAACTCCTAAATGGCAGAGGATTGAGCAGTGAGGCTGCAGGGGCATGTTCTATACACCAAAACTGCTTCATTAAGCTAAAGTTGATCAGGTGACTATAGTGTCCCTTTAAATCTTGCCACTAGGTGCCTTAATCTTAGCTCTCTCAGTTCATCATAGTTTTAAGCTCTTTCCTTTGCACCTGGCAGAGCGACATTCAGAGAGGAGGAATAAAACAAAAGGGTATTTATCAGTGTTTTAATCATTATTTTGATCATGTTTATTAAACTGATCTGCATAGTGACTGTTTTTTTCCAGAGTAAATTCTGCCAGTTTTCACAGGAATTTCCATTTAAAAAAAACACCAAAAAAGTGTCCGATATTTATTTAGTTGTTTTTTGTGGCAAAAATATGAACAAATCTGTTGCACTAGTGAAAAAATGGTGCATAGTAAAAAAAAAAAAAATACATAAAAGGAGCAACAACAAAAAAAAGCAAAAGCTGAAAAAAAATATCTAATCAATTTAAGAATCTGCACCGAAAATTCTCCTAAAAATCCACAGAAAATTAGACAATTAAGTATGTTGTAAATCTACCCCATTGTTTTTCTTTTTCCTCTACATTTGTAACATGTGCCTGGCTCTGCCTGGGAAGGTACTGGACAATATTGTGTTCAAAGAAAAGTAAAGCACACGAAAAAGAAAAGAGACATGTTATCACAGGTTATAGGTGATTTTTCTATATTTTATTGAATTGTGTAATTTGCAGAAATATGACAGCTCCCCTTTAATAAATAATTATATAAATTAAACACATCAAGAAAAAAAAATGCTGGTTATTCATTACACTGCTTATGTGAGATTATTACTCCTTACGCATAAATATTCGTTCACCTTAAAATAAAATGTAGGAAAATCATTCTAAGTAGTCAGGATCTAAGTAGCCTGTCAGCCGCATAAAATATGTCCTCACTGAAAATGAGCCTTGACATTGCATTGAGCCTGGAACCTATTAGCCGAAGAAAGAAGACGCTATAAGAGAAAGTACCACACAGCCGTTAACCTCCTGCTCATGGAAAGTACAAGACCGTATATCACTATATCTTTTGGCTATTAGCTCTCCTGTCATTTATATTCACATGAATTGAGCAAGCAATTTCAGTTTAAAAAAAATAAATAAAAGAAAATTCTACCTCTTCTTATATTCTGGGCTGTCAATGATGCCATAAGGCAGTGATGGCTAAACTTGGATCTCTGTAGATGTTGGTGAACTACATTTCCCATGATGCCCAGACATCTGAAATAGAAGCCACTACTGTACTGTAAACAAAAAAATGTTTTAAATGTTTATCGGCTCAAATGGACATTGGGCAATCTCTTAAAAAAAAAAAAAAATGTAAACCATTTGTAAAGGGATCTAGAGTTTCAGAACTATACGTACATATTGCATTTTGTGCTTTTTTTTTTTTTTTTTTTCTTCATAAACGTCTGCTTTTAGGTCATGGTGGTAGGGGTCAGGATGATGTGAGATATCTGACTTTGGTGTTCCAGACTGACAAATGTCCATTTTGTGCAAAAATCACCCAGGCAATGGACATAATTAGCTTCTCCCTTGCAAGCAGAGCCTGCAAGGGGAAGCATTCACCCCCCTCCCTTCCACCCTACTTAAGTAAAGCCCCCTCTGCCTCTCAAATGCCTTCTGTTGAGGGAGAGGGGGTAAATTCAATCCCTCCTTCCTCTTGCCTGCTCAGAACATGCACATGCGCTCTGAGTCTGTTAAAAGGTCCAGTCCAAGGCTTGTCTATGTGAAACCTTTGTTTGGGCCGTACAAAAGCTGCAGTTACATCAGATAGTAAATGGAAAACTCTGCGCTGTAAGCTTCACCCCGGCGATTGTTTTTCAATATATATAAACCATATATAAACCATAAAAATGAGACATCGATTTGAAATAGCAGGGTTTCACATTTTCGGAAGGCAGGCAGTAATCTAACAGTCACTTCTAAAATATACACCCTAACTCAGGATGTGCAAAGTTTCTAATTTCTTTTTTTTCTTTTCTTTTTTATTCAAGATATAATAAGCAGTCTTTGAAAAAAAATATAATTTTATCTTAATGCAAACAGACTATAATAGCCACATTGTGCTGCCATTTTCAAATGTAAATTTTCTCAAGATAATAACCTTTTTAAAGTGAATGTAATTAGTTTCTGAAGGTAATCAAATTCTTATTGCAATGGTCGTGTGTTATTGGTTTTATGCTAGAGATTATGCTATGAACAGAGTCGACGAATGGTGCTAAAAGTAGTAGGTTTGAGATCTTGATGGCTGTTATTAATCGTAATATTTTCTCAAAAATATTACACATGTATATACTACATACATGAATCTTTCCACAGTCATGCGTGCTTTGTGTTATGCATACATGTGTATTACTAATAAATATACACACACACACATCAAATATTCCGACACAGACTTCACAGATGTACTGCTTGACCTGCTTCCAGAGAGAGTGTTTAATGTAAAGGAATCTGTTCTGTCAGACACCAAATCACACTTTCTGAGTTCAATTTCTCTGTTGGGAATTACAACAACCTCTGCTAATTCTAAAATATTATAATGAGGGAAATAACGGTAGAATACAATATTAGGAATTTTTGATACATTATTTCTAGCATTATCTTAGCTTTCTAAATACCTATACAGTATAAGAAATAGCGTGAGAATGTATATGTGTATAATAGTGTAGATCACATTGCCATTAACCTCCTAGATGCATTAGCATATCATTCTGCACTCGCAGGTTGATACCGGTAAATCAATTACATAATGTCATATTAAAGCTCTAAACAGGTTGTGATAATTATTCACCTTACTTCACTGCAATCTCTAGCATTTGGGAGCCATGGGTAACACATTTTTCAGGGATTCTTGAGCTCCTGTGAGAGGGGATATATATTCCCCTAACTGCCTAACACATACTGCCAGTTAAAGGGACACTATAGTCACCAGAACAACTACAGCTTATTGAATTTGTTCTGGTGAGTAGAATCATTACCTTCAGGCTTTTTGCTGTAAACACTGTCTTTTCAGAGAAAATGCAGTGTTTACATTACAGCCTAGTGATAACTCTACTGGCCACTCCTCAGATGGCTGTTAGAGATCCTTCCTGGGTCATGACTGCCTAAAATGCATCCAAACATTCAGTGTCTCCTCCCTCTGCATGCAGACACTGCACTTTCCTCATAGAGTTGCATTGATTAAATTCATCTCTATGAGGAGATGCTGATTGGCCAGGGCTGTGTTGGAATTGTGCTGGCTCTGCCCCTGATTTGCCTCTTTGTCAGTCTCAGCCAATCCTATGGGGAAGCATTGTGGTTGGATCAAGCTACCACTTCTGCTGATGTCAGCAGGCAGTGGGCGGGTCTATAGGAAACAGGGACAAAGTAAGCAGCTCCAGACTTTAATACAAGTAAGATGTTACTACATTTAGGGAGGCATGAGGGTACCAGGGTGGCAAGATGGTGGTTTTAACCCTATAGCACTCTATAGTGCTCCTTTAATATGTTGGATGAAATTGACATAAGTGTGTTTACGTAGCAGACATGGGGTAGTGGTGTTGGAAACATCCTTTGTATATTTCAAATGGTTTGATATTCCGCTAAGGCAATTCATCAGGAGACACTAGACAACATAACCTCTACAGGAAGGTGTAGTGGCTGTGTTGCCATTAACTGAACCACTGATTGAGGTCCTGGAGTTTGTGAACTTAGACGCTGACTGTAGTTATTTGTCATGTATGGTCATTTATGATGAAGTCAAAGGACCACAAACAGGTAGGAGAAAGAGGTTGGAATCAGTAGAAGGAAGTGTGGTCTCTTTGCGCTCTGCACAGCAGTTGAGTTATTTTTTTTTAATTCTTAATTTTATATTTTATTTATGAAAAAAACCATAACGTATCATAATCACAAATAGTTGTAGAAGGAGAGTAAGACTAGAAACCTTGCGACTTAGTGCTAAACAAAGTGTACAGTGGAGCTTCTTGAGCTTACTCTGAGACTTTCGCATGTCAGACATGGCGGCATTATGCAGATTTGTATTAACAGGAATAAAACATTTAGGTAAACACTAGTTTGTTCATTTGTGTGAAAATCATGGCCATTGTTATTAGACTATTTTATTCTGATGTTATCGAGGTGTGCAGTTTTGAACTTTTTCCAATAAATTATTTACCGTATATACTCGAGTATAAGTCGAGTTTTTCGGCACATTTTTTTGTGCTGAAAAACCCCAACTCGACTTATACTCGAGTCACTGTCTGTATTATGGCAATTTACATTGGAGGAGGAGGGGGGCTGGCAGGAAGCTGTTACTTACCTCTCCTGCAGCTCCTGTCAGCTCCCTTCTCCTCCGTGCCGGTCCGGTCAGCTCCCCTGTCAGCTCCCACTGTAAGTCTCGCGAGAGCCGCGGGGTCAGAGCGCGGCTCTCGCGAGACTTACACTGGGACTTGCAGAGGGAGCTGACCGGACCGGCGCGGAGGAGAAGAGAGCTGCAGGAGAGGTAAGTAAACGCTCCACTGAACTGCCAATGCCACTGGACCACCAGGGAGTGAGAGCCCCCCTTCCTGCCATGTATCAAGCAGGGAGGGGGGACGAAAAAAATATAAATATTAATAAAATATAAATAATAATATTTAAAAAATAATAATAAAATAAAAATAATAATAAAAAAATATATATATTAAAATAATAATTAAAAAAATATATAATAAAAATGCCCACCATGGAATACTCAAAGGAGAGGAAAGGAGACGATCTAGTAAAACTCCAAAAAGAAAAAAAAAACTACCATCAAAAACTGCACCTTAACACTACAGTGCCAACTGAGCTTGTGTCCCCATCACTATTTTAATATTGGCACCCTGTTCATAAACAAACATATCAACATTATGTAGGGATTTGTGAATCCGTGTCATGACTGATGTACATTAACCCCCTCTTTGTTCTGTAATGATTATTTGCCATACAAAAAGCGCAGTAACCCCTTCTTCTTTCTTTAATTTTTATTTGACTTACAAAATAGAAAATAAAGAATTTAAAAATAAAAATGCCCACCCCCCCACCAAGGCTCTGCAACACATACACAAACACACACTGCATCACACACACTCACACTGCATTCATACACACACACTGCACACACACACTGCATTCATACACACACACACTGCACTCATATACACACTGCACTCATACACACACACTGCATTCATACACACACTGCACTCATTATATACACACCCTGTAAATAAATATTTAATTAATATAATTTTTTTAGGATCTAATTCTCTATTCAGCAATTTTGGCGAACAGACTTCAACTAGTAATGCCAGAAATCATACACAAAGACCAGATAGGTTTTGTGGTCGGGAGACAATCTAATAATAACACTAGAAGAATGATAGAGATATTGGACTGGGCTCAGAAAAGTGGGATGTCCCAGCTGACCCTGTCTATTGACGCCGAAAAAGCGTTTGACAGGGTCAGCTGGGATTTCCTAAAACAAACTATGCAAAAAATGGGTTTTGAAGGCTGGTTTACGGGGGCAGTGGAGGCCCTTTACTCAGTGCCGTCTGCTAGAATTATAGGTAGAGACTTAAGATCAGAATGGTTCACAATCCTTAACGGCACGAGACAGGGCTGTCCACTCTCTCCGCTGTTATATGTCATCTCTGTAGAACCTCTGGCATGCAGTATCAGACAAAATACAGGCATAAAAGGAATCAATATTCCCAATGAACAACTCAAAATCTGTCTCTACGCAGATGACGTAATACTGACCATTACAGACCCAGAAAACTCGCTACCACAGTTATTACAAGAGATAACACAATATGGGGAGGTCTCCAACTTTAAAATGAATATCAACAAAACCTCAGCTCTAACCACAAACATAGATAAAACACAGCTACAAAGATTAAGACAAAATTACCAATTTAACTGGTCAATTACACAGTTACCATACTTAGGCATTCTGTTAACATCCGATGTAGACCGTTTAATGGAAATAAATTTTATGAACCAATTAAAAGAAATGAATAGACTTTTGAGGGAATGGAGGCACTACAAAATTTCATGGTGGGGCCGGATAAACACGATTGGGGCCTACATAGTCCCAAAATGGATCTACCTGTTCCGTATGATACCTCTCAAGATCTCAACTCACTGGCTAAATCTAATACAGAAAAGTTTTACAGATTTTATATGGAGGGGCAAGAAACCCAGAATTAATTCATTAACATTAACGAATAAAACTCACCGGGGTGGCTTGGGATACCCATTAATAATAAATACCTATCATGTAATTATGATGTCACATGCCCTAAACATACAAGCTAAAGATTGCAAAGAACAAGCATGGTACAAATTAGAACTATACAGAGAGGAGTTGACAAATTTAGAAATATTACTCTGGGCCAACATAAACAAAAGGGCCTGTTTACCAGAAACCAAAAGTAAAATTATCTCACAAACAATAAATGAATGGTATATTATAAAAAAAAAAATGGGAATAGCGGATCTAATCCCAGACACTTTATCTATAAATTTGGTAGAAAATATTATGGAGGATATAAATATGGAAAATTGGTATAAAAATTTCGATACCTGTATCAATGATCTATATAGAAACGATCAGATAGAAGACTACCCGACCATAAGAACAAGATTAGACTTACCATCTAGAGAAATTTTTAGTTATTTACGTATTAAAAGCTTCCTAAAGATGCACCTGATAAAATACAATGGGGATACAGGAAAGTTACTTAGAAAGATCCTAACCAAAGAAACCATGAATAAAAAATACTCCACAATATTAGAGTTACTTAATCTTACAAACCAACCAAATACTCCCGTGATCCTTAAAAAATGGGAAAGAGAATTGGATAGCAAAGTTGACTTTAATTCATGGTGCCAAGCTTTTCAAAAAATTAAAAAAACCTCCACTCCCTAAATATATTGGAAAACTTTATTAAAGTCAGTTACAGATGGTATATGGTTCCAAAGAGATTAAATAAAATTTGTCACACTAACCCTCCAAATTGTTGGAGATGCTTTAATCTAGACGGCTCTATGCTACATATATGGTGGAGCTGCCCAAGAATTCAACCAATATGGGAGCTTATATATAAAATAATAACACAGATAAGTAATATACAGCTAAACTTTACACCAGAAACTGCTATACTGCATATTTATAATAACAAATTAAACAAAAAAAAAATGAAATATTAGTTATTCACTGTTTTATGGCCCTAAAGTTGTTGATTGCAAGATCATGGAAAAAAATAGAAATCCCTAACTTACACCACATAAAAGAACAAATTCTGAACCAATTAGAGATGGAAAAAGGAACAACCTGGTATAACGATAACAAAAACAAAAACCTACTAAGAGAGATATACAACTCTCTTATAATAGACATAAATCAAATAGAATAGAATAGAACCGATCTAAAATCACAACGAATTAGAGATTACCCATTATATATTGTTGAGACAATAAATGCAATTAATAAAAATTTTCTTTTTTTTGGATATGGACTAAAAATATTCTATGGTTTGGATATAAATGTATGGAAATGTTTTGCATGTTGGATTCATAACAGAATCATGTTTTATGGATTAAGTACAAATGTTAAAATTTAATGTTTTGTAAAAAAAAAAGGAAAAACTTAATAAAAAGGAAAATAAAAAAAATAATAAAAAAAATATTAATAAAATATAAATAATAATATTTTAAAAATAATAATAAAATAAAAATAATAATAAAAAAATATATATATTAAAATAATAATTAAAAAAAATATAATAAAAATGCCCACCATGGAATACTCAAAGGAGAGGAAAGGAGACGATCTAGTAAAACTCCAAAAAGAAAAAAAAAACTACCATCAAAAACTGCACCTTAACACTACAGTGCCAACTGAGCTTGTGTCCCCATCACTATTTTAATATTGGCACCCTGTTCATAAACAAACATATCAACATTATGTAGGGATTTGTGAATCCGTGTCATGACTGATGTGCATTAACCCCCTCTTTGTTCTGTAATGATTATTTGCCATACAAAAAGCGCAGTAACCCCTTCTTCTTTCTTTAATTTTAATTTGACTTACAAAATAGAAAATAAAGAATTTAAAAATAAAAATGCCCACCCCCCCCACCAAGGCTCTGCAACACATACACAAACACACACTGCATCACACACACTCACACTGCATTCATACACACACACTGCACTCACACACACACTGCATTCATACACACACATACACTGCACTCATATACACACTGCACTCATACACACACACTGCATTCATACACACACTGCACTCATTATATACACACCCTGTAAATAAATATTTAATTAATATAATTTTTTTAGGATCTAATTTTATTTAGAAATTTACCAGTAGCTGCTGCATTTCCGACCCTAGTCTTATACTCGAGTCAATACGTTTTCCCAGTTTTTTGGGGTAAAATTAGGGGCCTCGGCTTATATTCGGGTCGGCTTATACTCGAGTATATACGGTACATAAGGAAGAGGATGGAGGGAATGGGAGGGAGGAAAATAAACACTTAAATAATCCTCTGCTTGTGGGTTCTCAAGGTGAGCAGCTATTTTTTTTTTTTTTTTTTTATTTACATCTGGATTCAGTATTTTAAGTTTCTCTGGAAATGTGAATTGAATATCCTGAAGTATTTTTCTGTCAAAACAGTCATGATTTGATCAAACAGTGACTGACTGCAAGATGAAAGTGGAAATATCAACATCAGTGCAACTGTACTAGGTGCCTAGCCAGTAGGGGGGCTTGCTGTTACTAGCCATTGTGCAATATGCATACAGATGCCATGAGGCCCTACCTGTCAGCGCTGGCACAGCCAGTAATTCCCTTGTGCAAGAGAGGGAGGCAGGGCTGCTGGGAGCTTGGAACCAGAGTTACTGGGGCTCACCCAGGGAAGGCAATCATAGTGCACAGCTGGACTTGGAGAGCTGCAAAGTATATTTGTGTGTAACTAAATCCCCCATATTAGTTTGCCAGGATAGGTGATTTCAAGTAGCCTTGTAAAATTTTAACATACAAAATTAAGCCTTGCACTGAAACTCCCACTACTCCTGGGCGGTAGCAATGGCTAAAGTAAACATTAGCCCCTATAAATCCAATTTAAAAAAAAAAAAAAAAAAGAGGAAAGTTGCTTGTGAACTATTCCAGATCACTGCACATTTAAGCAACTGTAGATTTTTAATATCACTCCAATGGCCATAAAAGTGTTAGCTCACCTGCCACATCAAGGCAAACCTCTTAGATAAGTCCTACACTAACAATTCACCTGGCTGCTTTCAGGTAAAATCTCTAATGAGACAGAGAGGGGTATATTTCTAAACCCCTACATACGTATCAACCCTTAGCAGGGTGGCAGAACTGTAACATGGCTGTGTAATACAAAAGCAAATACAAATATACAAAATTAAACCCTGAGCTCAGACTCTCACTACTCCTGGGCGGCAGCAATGACTATAGTGCACATCAGTCCTAATACATACAAGAAAAAACAAAAGAAAGAGTTACTTGTGCACTATCCCAAGACTGTAGGTGTTTGGCGATTGGCGTGATACTAAAAAACCTACAGTTATTTAAATGTATCCACCTTTTTGACTCTGTTTGTGTCTACAGTGTGCAGCAATATTTGTGTGTGACAATGTGCATATATATATACAAACACAACCCTGCAAGCATTGGCAACAGGTAGATTCTCAGCTGGCAAAGTATCATGGGAGTTGTACAGTTGTTTAAGATTTACCTTTTGGGCACTGTTATACAGGGGAATTCTTGCACCAGCACCCTCTTTATTAGTTTCACCACTGGGAAGTACACCAAATACTGTACTTCAAATAGGTAACACCAGTATTAGGACTGATTGTTATCCAACATTTCCACCTGGGGTGTGTGTCCTTTTTTTTTTTCTTTTTGCAAAAAGTGCAGATTTCAATAGAAATTGGCACTTTTATAAATTAACCTTGTTACACCCCCTGGCTGTCAATCAGACAACAGGTCTTGTTACTTCCTGGTTTAGTTAGCTCAGTAGTTTTAAATTTAAGAGGCAGCAATTGCCCAGAGTACCTCTCTTGAAAAGGCTTCTTATTGTGCTGCATTGGGAAGTCTATGATTGGACAGCCAGAGAAAGTCTGGGTGGGGTTAGAAGGGGAAGGCTTGCAAAGGCTTTAGACAATAGATCTGTGGGTTTTGTAAGCTGTTTTTAGATAAACCTTTAATGGAAAAATGCATAACTAAATGCATGCATGCATGTTTTCATTAGTGCAATTACACAATTAACTTAGTGGCACAAGTTAAATTGCACCAAATGTAATATACATACAGCCACTACAATGGGAATTTTCAAATCGCAAAATGTTTATTAACTGTTTGTATGTTAATTAACTCTTAATGTCAGGGTATTTTTGGTAATAACAGGTCACAAAATACAGGGAGTAAAAATATTTCAATGTGAAGTGATTTTAGAATGTTTGTCTTGAAGCTTATAGCCGTCACAGAAAACACAACGGCAACATAAGAGTATATATAGTAGTCATCACAGGCTATTTACCAAGGGTAATTTGACACTTATTATGTAGCCATTTCACTGCCAATCTCTGCTAAATATTGGACTAAGATTTACCGTATTTTTCGCTCCATAAGACGCACCACACCATAAGACGCACCTAGTTTTTAGAGGAGGAAACCCAGAAAAAAAAATATTCTGAACAAACTGTCCCATAGTGTTTCTTACTATGGGACAGTTTGTTCAGAATATTTTTTTTTCTCCCCTGTCCCATAGTGTTCCTTACCACCCATCCTTGTCCAATAGTGTTCTCCCCTCCTCCAATAGTGTTCTCACCCCATAGTGTCCCCCCTCCCCTCATCCCATAGTGTTTCCCCCCCACCCCTCATCCCATAGTGTTCTCACCCCCTCCCCTTGTCCCATAGTGCACTTTCCCTCCCATAGTGTCCCCCCTCCCCTCGTCCCATAGTGTTTCCCCCCTCCCCTCGTCCCATAGTGTTTCCCCCCTCCCCTCGTCCCATAGTGTTTCCCCCCTCCCCTCATCCCATAGTGTTTCCCCCCTCCCCTAATCCCATAGTGTTTCCCCCCTCCCCTCATCCCATAGTGTTTCCCCCCTCCCCTCATCCCATAGTGTTTCCCCCCTCCCCTCATCCCATAGTGTTTCCCCCCTCCCCTCATCCCATAGTGTTTCCCCCCTCCCCTCATCTAATAGTGTTCCCTCCTCCCCTTGTCCCATAGTGCACTTTCCCTCCCATAGTGCCCCCTCCCCTTGTCCCATAGTGTCCTCCCCTTGTCCCATAGTGTGTCCCCCTCCCCTTGTCCCATAGTGTCCTCCCCTTGTCCCATAGTGTGTCCCCCCTCCCCTTGTCCCATAGTGTCCCATAATTACTTACCTGTCTTGTAGTGTGGGCCGGCTTAACAGCGCGCACCGCGGTACTGGAACTTCAAATTCAAGTTCCGGTTTCCGGCAGGACTGAAAGGAAGTGCACACACTGTGCGCACTTCCTTTCAGTCCCGCCGGAAACCGGAACTTGAATTTGAAGTTCCAGCACCGCGGTGCGCGCTGTTAAGCCGGCCCACGCTACAAGACAGGTAAGTAAAGCTTCACATTCGCTCCATAAGACGCACAGACATTTCCCCTCACTTTTGAGTGGAAAAAAAGTGTGTCTTATGGAGCGAAAAATACGGTAGTTTTTTCCCCCTGATTTTCAACATACACGTATATGTTTTTTTACTTGTATGTTGTAAACATAATGTGTGCTACTACTATGCATAATCCCATTATGTGCTCAGCTATATCCTCTGAATACAGTGATACCTCCAATTTATGCATCTGCCAATATCCTGTAAAGCTATAGCGTCGTATCAGAGACCTGACCATTTCAGTCTTTACAATTGGAATTTAAGAGATGGGTTTATGTTCATTTTTGGGCGTTATAGAAGATTGTTCAAATTACCACACAAAGGCCTACCATTTGTGAAAGTATACACTACAGATTATCTCATATTGTGAATATTATGCCTTAACATTTTGCCACTTCTTCACCAGTTTGTCAAAGTTTGTGGTAAAAAAAAAATAGTTTTGCATTTTTTACATAAACATTTCATATTAAACTGCCATCTAATCTGATAAGGGCCACTGCAATCAGATTCCCTAATTATGCTCAGCATACTCTTCTGAATAAATCAATACCCCCAATGTATGTCTTTGGCACTGTCTTGCAAAGTTAGGCTCTGTCTCCTGAGCCTTTCATATACCTTTGTCAAGTATTTCGTGAAAATCCAGAGCCGGATTTATAACCTGCCCATTAGTTTTAAAAAAAATATATGAAATGGCAAATTAAATTTGAGGTGGGGTATTTTAGTAGCTCAAATATTTAAATTACTCCTTAAATGCATACCATTCGCTATATATTTTAAATGATATAAAATATATCATAGCTTTACTGACGTGCCATTTGTTTCTTATGAAAATGTTGAGATAGACAACGATACATATAATACTTAGCCCACCAATACGTTATTGGAGAATTTTGACATAGAGGTGTGCTAGTCATGAAATTATGTTTTTTATAATGCGACAAGATATCCAATTTAATTGTGGATTACAACATGCCGCCAACATGTTGTTAAAAAGCCGCCGTATTGTGCAGTAAGGAGCCCCTCTTTATCCTGGCAATGGCATATTGTGTGTTTATTAGGATATTAAGTGTAAGGAGCTTACGGCATCTTTGTTTTCCACATACTAAGACCATTGTAGTGTTTAATAGATCTCTTATGTGTATTTTTTTGTTTCCTGCCTTCTAGTCTGTTAATCCTTCAAAATGTATGTATGCTAAAACGGACTCTTATTAATTTATGATAATAGCATTTTCACGTCTTTCTGTTTCAGCTAGAATTTGCTTCACTCCTGCACACTGTAGAAGACAGGGATTTAACAGACGATATTTACAAAGGTAAGTGAAACATGTTTCCTACATTTTCATAACTAGAGAAATGTCAGTTTGTCTGAGCAGTGACATTCCTGAGTACTTCAAAAGGTGTTATCAATATTCTGTTGGTGGCAGTTATATTTTAATTTACTGCAGTAAATGATATTGGAGTGTTAATAGAGAACATGAAGTGGAGGGAAGTAAACCTGACCAACATTGTCTATGATGTTCCTGCTGTCATTTGCAGTTAATGTTCTACAAGGGTGTGAATGGTGACATGCAAGGAATTGTGGGAACTTACTTACATCATGCCTTTCTGTGCTTTTACACAATGGCATTTAAAGGAAGCAGCCATTGCCCAGCTTCTGTGCCAGAAGTACATTATTTTTATTTACCTTCACTGGCTATTTTTTTTGTTTGATTTTTTTGTTTGAAGAACACATCTATTTTTTTTCTTCTTCAGTTGCTCTTCAATATAATATGTACTGCAGTGAATAAATCATATCTTTGCTAATATAATATTTGACTCGCCACAAATTGGGTGCAGTGGCGTTGTGGCAGGCTTATAAGATGTATGCCATGTATGATCATAAACTATATAAGATCACAGTAGGGAAGGCAAGATGGCCCCTGAGCCCTAGACACATGCTATAGGAGAATCCACTTTTCAAACTTCTTAGATCTGGGAAGGTCACCTAAGCTGTGCTCTCAACTAGGGGATAACCCTACAATAACAAAACAAAAGAAACGACAGAATCCCAACTACTCATCCGCTGAGATCAGAGGTGTAGTGCTACCCTAAAATGGTGTAGTCAAAAATAATGTGAAGTTAAAGAATATATCTATGATCATATACTGTAACTAAATCCCTATTATTATTACCCAAGTCAGGTGTTTAAAAAACAAACAAAAAAAAAACCACTATCAAATGTTGTGAGCTTTGAGGTTGGTGTTTAGTGAGTGAGTGATTGCGCTGAATCTTGTATGTTATTTGTTTATGTTTATATATGGTATTGTATTTGAACCATAATCATTTTTGTTCTTCTCTGTTAAAATCTTGTAAGTCTTTCTACAGTATTTCATCAAAAGTATAATGAAGCCGGGATATATATATATATATATATATATATATATATATATATATATATATATATATATATATATATATGTATGTATGTAGAAAGGCCATTAGGCCTGAATTTGTGGGAGGAGTAAGTCCCCTACTTAAAGGACCACTCTAGGCACCCAGACCACTTCAGCTTAATGAAGTGGTCTGGGTGCCAGGTCCAGCTAGGGTTAACCCATTTTTTTTATAAACATATCAGTTTCAGAGAAACTGCTATGTTTATAACTGCTATGTTTATAAATGGGTTAATCCAGCCCTCAAATCCTCTAGTGGTTGTCTCACTGACAGCCGCTAGAGGCGCTTGCGTGAAAATCACAGTGAGAGCACGCAAGCGTCCATAGGAAAGCATTGTAAATGCTTTCCTATGAGACCGGCTGAATGCGCGCGCAGCTCTTGCCGCACATGCACATTCAGCCGAATGGGAGGAGAGGAGGAGGATCGAAGGAGAAGAGCTCCCCGCCCGGCGCTGGAGAAAGGTAAGTTTTAACCCCTTTCCTCTCCCCAGAGCCAGGCAGGAGGGGGTCCCTGAGGGTGGGGGCACCCTCTCAGGGCACTATAGTGCCAGGAAAACAAGTATGTTTTCCTGGCACTATAGTGGTCCTTTAAATTCCCAGCCCCTACTTACCTCTGCCGTTCAGCTGATTGTCCCCACCCACCTACACCCTGTTATAATTACATTCTCCTTGGTGGGCCCTCTTTTATTTACAGGCCCACTCGTACGTTGGTTTCGGCACACCACAACCAACTTTGCCCTTACGGATACTATCCATTACGTATTAAATTCCGAGCACAAATATATATATATATTTGTGTAAGGGGCAAATAACCGTATATGGAGTAAGGATCCAGCATAAGCGTAGGATAGTATAAAGGGAGCAAGTCGGTTGTGGTGTGCCGAGATCGACGATACGGTAGGCCTGTAAATAAAGAGGGCCCACCAAGGAGTAAGAAAGTAAAGTAAATGGAAAGAAAAGAGAAAGTGTTGAAACGAGGAGTGGGTGGGAGGGTCATTCTGATGCTGACCTCAAGCGATATGAGTCAGGTAAGGGGTGTCCCTTATATAGGGGAGTGAATTAATTTAAGCCCCTCCCACAAATACAGGCCAAACGGCCTTAATACATATATATATATTTGTGCATTTTTTATTTGCCAATTTCACATTCTATGATATTACCATGAACAATGAATGAGAGAATACAATCTCAAATCAGAACCTCTGAAATACTAAGCTGAGGATCATTCAGGCTGGAATTGCAATAAGGCAGTTAGTTATTTGCTAGGAACTATGACTCAATGGGCAAAATTTTCAGCTGCATGAGCCAATAAGGTCATCAAACAAGTGTCCCCTTACTACTGTAAATGAGCCTGTGTACTGCACCTCCTTCAGGTGCAGAACATTGTTAACTCTCCCCAGCTATCAGTTCTTCTCAGTAAATTAAAGCACTGGCGCTGGTTTCAATCCATCATCCAGTTTCATGCAGTATATGGACTTTATTCTGTTTTTTGTTATATCAGTCAATTGAAAAGAAAGGCATCAGATTGCTTTTGAAAAACAGATCCGTTAGTAGCTGTATGAAAGTGATGGAATCTATTATGTTAGATGAAACATCGTGTACAGTCAGTTTAAGGAACTTTATCGAGGATCACAGTGATATGTGCGGTTTGCTTTGGCAAATAAAATAAACACAAGGACTAAATATATAAATATGCAGGTCTGGATAATTTGTATTTATCCTCTCTCCGTCCCTATTACTTCTTCTTATAACAAGGAGAAGATGGGACTGCAAAATGATTGGAAGGAATCTCTAGGATAATGGAAGGCATTCTGTCCCAAAGGAGCGGGTATTGCTGCACAAGGAGTGCTTGTAGCTTTGTTTTCTTGACATTCTCTTGTTTACTTTTAAATATACTTCTATTAAGGTATTAACGGACTGTTATCAGCTTGTATTAATATGTCATGTGCTGTACATTTCCATTAAATCAGGAAGAACCCAATTTACTGAGTGCCTACTTTATAATTCATAATACATATCATCAC
The DNA here is from genome assembly GCF_036172605.1 of Pelobates fuscus. Classification (NCBI taxonomy): domain Eukaryota; kingdom Metazoa; phylum Chordata; class Amphibia; order Anura; family Pelobatidae; genus Pelobates; species Pelobates fuscus. The sequence goes on along the minus strand of NC_086317.1, from coordinate 375,665,096 downwards.
ACAGTAGAAGATTGCATATCTTGTCATGAAAAATGTAATATTACTTGTCTCAATCTGTACAACGTTATCATGAAATTTTAATTCTCCATGTCTTTCTGCAGTTCACCTAATGGTTTTCAAACGCCATACTTAGCATGTTACATTAGGGTGTGCATCCAATGAGTATTTTTGTTATTTCATTGTTATATATTGTTAATTATATATTATTTTATATATATATATATATATATATATATATATATTATTTTTTTATGATTAAATTATTTTCAACTTCTAGCTAATTTATACTTGTAAATATACTTTTATATATATATATATATATGTATATTAAAAAAAGTTTCAGCGACCAACTCTTTATTTACAGATTACCAGTTCTATACAACAAAGCACTCAGTTTTCATGCTGTTTATAAAAAAACAGATAAGGAATTATTGTGAAAAAAAAACATGATTTTAGAAATAGAACATACTTCTCTAGCCAGATTTTTGTTTTAGGTTTTTTCTTTTGCCGACAATGTAACATTTTCTAAAAATACCATGAATAAAAATAGAGTACAAAGACACTTTCTTAAAATCTGTACCAGAATTCATTATTTTTCAGTTTAGTTTTTTCTTTACTTATAATACCTGTTCAACATATGTTTAATATGTTTAATAGTTGTTTTATATGCTTCATATGAGGAAGAGATATACTCTCCAAATTCATCAGTGGTTTGCATATACCCATACCCTTTTTCTCTATCTTGTTTAATAATGGTCCCTGACCTATAACTGCGGCTATAAACCTTCCTCCCAAGCACTGTTTCAATTTATGACTCTGTTAAAAAAAACAAAAAAAAACTTTAGACTCTCCCTCTGTGCCATACTTTATTTTGTTTAATTATTTGGTTACGCATCTTATATTTTCCTAGATTTCGTAAATTTGTTCAATATCTCTATAAAAGCCATCCCAAGCAGTATAACACACACACTTATTCAAGCACAAGACCTCATTTACCATCCCTATCTAGTGGTGATAATGTCATGCCGCCATTCCAGTTGGGATTGTAACTATACATATTTAAAGGCGATTGAACTGCATTACATAAGTATTACATGCATTGATTTGCTGTGTGTTCAAGATCCTCAGGGCATGGATACTTTTGGGATTTTTATACTATATATATATGCCTTTCCTTAAATCCATACAATGTATTCAGAGCTTCCTCTGTATTCAACTGCACATGGTACTTATAATAATATCTTTAAATGTTAATGGGCTAAATACCGCCCACAATCGCAGATTACTTTGGAATGAGGTGACCAGAGTACACGCAGACATTATCTCCATGCAAGAAACCCATTTTGCATGGGCTAGAATGCCATACTTCCATCACCCAATGTTCCCACACAATTTCCATTTAATACAGTCTACTAAATCTAGGGGAACCTCGATCTTGTTTCATAAAGCATTGCAATGTACCTTTAAAACGGTAAAGAATGACACAAAAGGGAGGTTTAACATTATCTCAGCTACTATAAATGGCCAAGATACATACCTGTAGGATGTGATCTACTTGGAAGTTGGCAAGGTGTTTGATACAGTTCCACACGAAAGGTTATTGTTCAAACTTAAAGAAATTCGTTTAGATGAAAATCCTCGGTCTTGGGTAGAACATTGGCTTACAGATAGAGTACTTTATGTATTTTGTATATCAATAAAATAGGTTACAGAATAAAGAAGAAATGTTAAAAAATACAGTATTTGTCAAGACATTCGAGGGGAAACATAGTACATCAAATAGCGGCCTTTGACACCGTTGATCATGCTCTCCTTCTTCAAACTCTTCAATCGCTTGGTCTCTGTGACTCTGTCCTCTCATGGTTTTCCTCTTATCTCTCCCAACGCTCATTCAGTGTCTCCTTTTCTAATGATACCTCCTCCCCTTGCCCTGTCTCAGTTGGAGTTCCCCAAGGCTCCGTCCTTGGTCCCCTTCTATTTTCTCTTTATACTGCCTCTCTTGGCAAACTTATTACCTCTTTTGGATTTCACTACCACCTGTACGCTGATGACACCCAGCTATATCTCTCCTCCCCGGACCTCTCCCCTGCCGTCCTGCAACGTGTCACTGCTTGCCTTTCTTCCATCTCTGACTGGATGTCCTCCCGCTTTCTGAAACTCAATCTCTCAAAAACTGAGCTCCTTGTCTTTCCTCCTCCTAATACTGATCCTCCTCTTTCGCTCTCCCTCCAAGTTTGTGGTACCAACATCAGTCCATCCTTGCAGGCGCGCTGTCTTGGCGTCATACTTGACTCTGGTCTCACCTTTGAGCCTCACATCCAGCATGTTGCCAAATCCTGTAGATTCCATCTTAAAAACATAGCCCGCATCCGCCCCTTTCTTGCACCAGATACTACCAAGGAGCTTGTCCATGCTCTAGTAATTTCCCGCATGGATTATTGTAACCCTCTCCTGATTGGTCTCCCCAATAGCCGTACTGCACCCTTACAGTCCATAATGAATGCTGCTGCTAGATTGATTTTCCTCTCTAGTCGTTTCTCTCACACCTCACCCCTCTGCCAGTCCTTACATTGGCTTCCTGTATGCTATAGGAGTCAATTCAAGGTACTAACTCACACCTATAAAGCACTGAACAACTCTAGCCCCTCTTATATCTCCTCACAGATCCATAGGTATGTCCCTTCTCGGTCTCTCCGTTCTGCCCGTGACCACCTCCTGTCCGTTGTCCGCACTCGTACGGCCAACTCGCGCTTGCAGGACTTCTCGCGGGCGGCTCCCTTCCTATGGAATAGCCTGCCTACCACCATCAGACTCTCCCCTAGTCTTGCATCTTTTAAGAAGTGCCTTAAAACCCATCTCTTTAGGAAAGCTTATGGCCTCCAAGACTAACCCTTACCTCACATACCTGTCTCTTGCCCTCTCCTAAAGGGCAGCCCACCTTATTTGATTGTAAATTCCTGTCCTAATGTGTTTTACACCCCACCTCCTATAGAATGTAAGCTCGTTTGAGCAGGGTCTTCTTCAACCTATTGTTCCTGTAAGTTTATTTGTAATTGTCCTATTTATAGTTAAATCCCCCTCTCATAATATTGTAAAGCGCTACGGAATCTGTTGGCGCTATATAAATGGCAATAATAAATAAATAAATAAATAGCATTCTTGATCCTCTAACATAAAGCATCTATTTTCCGCATAAAGTATATGGTATACTGCAGAGATTTTAAACTTTTACATGACCCAGACTTAGACTTTTCTACTCCACAATTGATCAACCGCAGAGTCCAAAAAAGAAACAAGGGGATGGGGAAACTTTTACTTGAATATCCATTATATGATGTTTGGCGAACTAGGGGCCTTAAAGCTAGGAATTACTTATTCTACTCACATGCTTATAAAAAGAACAGTAGAATAGATTACTTTCTCACAAACCTTGCATTGCTCCCTTTGGTCAATAACCTTTAGATTTGAACCTATTGCTTGGTCGGATCATGGGACACTGTTATTAAGTGTAAATATTGGATTTTCGCCTCAGGGGTTTACTAGACGGCGTATAAATGATTCTCTATTGCAATAGCCGATACAAGTAATTTTTAACCTCACAGTTACAAACATACTTTAAGGAAAATGCCAGTCCAGAAATATGCCCAGAAACTCTGTGGCTTTCACGCAAGTTGGTCCTTAGAGGACTTATTGCCATGTAACTCCCCTCTGCAAATGAAGGAAAAAGTTACTAATACACCTAAATATCCAGTTAAGAGAATTGGAACAACTCTATAAGAGTAATCTGCTTGACAGTACCTTTCAGTTACTGAAACAAGTTAAATGAGATATCAATGAGATTCAATTATAACAAACTGTGTATATGTTATGACATAAATCTTGGTTTTATATGGAAAGCAACAAAGCAAGTCGCATGTTAGCTAACAAACTGCGGCCTACTGCGGCCTCTGCTATTCCCTACCTACTGGATGAACAGGGACATAAAATGTACGACCTACAAGCAATGTATAACCTGTGTGCATGATTTTACAGTTTTCTATACAATTTAAAACATGACCAGTACACAGAGAAGATGTTCAACCCGCTTCATTGGAAATATATGGAAATAATTCTCGAAAAGGATAATTTTCCCAATAGAATTCATAACAGCAATAATGGTCCTACACTTGACCCCAAGTTCCAAAGTGTTAACGGCCGGGTGCCTTGCTGAGATTTTGCTATAAAGAATGTAATGAGACATGGGTGTCCGTTGTCACTGCTCTACTATGTTTTATGAATGGAACCTTTAATATGTAAGATCCAAATTTATTACAATGCTGGCAAGCCACCATTCTAGCCCAAACAATCTTTTTCTGTAAACAGTGGATGGATGTAGAAGATAATTGGCAGACCTTTCAACGAATAGTAAACCAACTATGAGTGCCACAAGAGACAGCTCACTCTCAAAGAGGGTTGTCTACAGCCCGACTCTCCCTAAACTTATGGTGAAAATTATTTAACTTGGTGCCCATTTTATCAGGTATTTCAAGGGTAGCCCCAATGCAGAGTCTTAATTACTGGCTGCCGAATCTGTCTTTGCTATTGTGGGAAAAAAGGGCCTTATAACATAAAGAATCTATATGAAAAACACTCTCTCATTTCGTTTGAGCAACTAGGTAATAGATACGACTTACCTAGAAACTACTTTTATAAATACTAACAGGTGCAACACATCCTTTTTACTCCACAAATAATATCAACCTTTACTGACAAAACAATACACCCCACAGGGAACCTAATTTGAAGATTACCGCCAGATAAAGGCTCCATAACAATATGCTATGACATGATATAGTCCACTACTTACTTAGGGCATCCCTCATATAGCGAGAAATGGGAGAAACAACTGGGTAAAACTTTGGAAGATACAGATTGGACAGAGATTATGCTAATGAATAACGGTGTAACGAGAACCACAAATCATTCTAAATTGTCACGTAACATTGTATTTAGAGGTCATCTCACACCAGCCTGACCATATACCCAGGAACTTCTAGATTGTGTTGGAGGAGATGTGGAGACCAAGGTTCTTACACTCATGTATGGTTTTGTTGCCCCTTGGGGCTTGCAATATGGAAGGAACTCTTTCATTACATTCGAATACACATAGCCATCACACTACTGTTACAACCCAAGTATGCCCTTCTAAGCTTATATCTAAAAACAATGCCTTAATCACAACAAAAATGGTGTTTAGAACTATTCTTACATTAAAATTTAAATTATGTTAATTGCAAGAAGGTGGAAATCTACTGTTGTTCCTAGTCTTGTACAAATTATAGACCATTCACCATGGAAACACCAGGCTCTCGATTTGCCTTCACAGTATATCTGTAGGGTGGAACAGTCCTATGCAACATTGAAACAACCCTTATGTCAAACGTCAGACGGGGAGGCACAATCTATTACAGAGCTACTACTAGAGTGAGCGGGATATCTATTATCTCTCAAGTCACCCTAAATCACAGAAATGTAAGACCCTTCGCTGGGTGTGGATGAGCTGATGTTTTACACAATGCTGTTATTTTATATTATGGCTGTATGGAGTTTCTATTTCATTTGTACTCCAGTATATTGTATGTTCCACATTTTGATAATGCTTCTTAACCTGTGTACTGAGAAATGTCTAGCTTCGCACAAAAATAAAACAAACCCACAAAAATGACGATGCAACAAAATTAGCACTATTCGTTATTAGTTCTGATTCAAAGTGCCAACTTCTTAAAGTGCTAATCATTTATAGTAAGTGCTTCCATAAAGTGCTTACCCTTAATATTATAAAGTGCAATGAGTATCCAATATACAAATCACACATGGGTATTTCCCCTGTACTAGAAAGTATATCCAGCCTTATTTCTTTTAAAATATAAAATTCATTTAAGCGTTAAACACACATGGTGTAAAAATCACACACCCCCTGCCTATAGTGTTGAAATCACATGCAAATTCACCAATATATCACATAATAGTGCAGTGTTTGAGTTACACTCCAAGTTATATATTGGGGATTTTTGTGTGTGATTTCTACACTTCTATGGGTAGGATTTTTGCACATTGTATGTTTAATGCTTAAATGAGTGATAAAAGGAATAACCAAAGAGGTTGGGGGTGTGATTTGTAGGTTGGATACACATTGCCATTTATTATATGAAGGGTAAGCACTTAATGGCAGCAGTTTATATTTCTAATTAGCACTTTTAATTAGCACTACAAACTATTTTTTTTGCATGATCTTCATTGTGTTATTTTTTAGACGCTCCCCTTATTCATTGTGAATTTTAACTTTTTTAATTTTAAATCGATTGAGCTAATGAAGAAATTGCCTGAAATTGAAGAACTGTACATTTTTACATTTCAGTTATAATAATAAAAAAATAAAAAAAAAATGTTCCAACTGTGCCTACCTATAATTGTATAAAGGCAAATGGACAGATGTACGCAAGAAGGACTGACCATTAAATAGCATTGTCCCATTTACAAAGGATAATTTATAATGAACATATCTGACATTGACGTGAACAATACAATTTTAACACTCATTATTCCATGATATTAGCAGAAAATGAGTGGGAATTGCATCGTGTTCTAGAGACAAACATTGAGGATGCTATCAAACACAAGAAGATAAAACTGATTAATGTGAAATAGAGAGCAATTTATTTCCTTGACGACCATCGTATACAGTAAAAAAGTGTATAGATGATCGTGCTACATTATAGCACCTGTCGCCCATACAGTGCTGGGCCTGGGAACAAATAGTAGCACATAAATAGTTCTAAAATGTCAAAGCACTGTATGTTCATATATAAACCATGTGCTTTTCCGTATGTATAAAATGAGAAATCAAATGTTCGATACTGTTATATAGCTAGCTGCATCAGTGGCTTGTTTAACCCCTTAAGGACCAAACTTCTGGAATAAAAGGGGATCATGACATGTCACACATGTCATGTGTCCTTAAGGGGTTAAAGAAAAATGCCCACATATTTGGCTTTGATGATTTGGGCTTTATTTTGGTGATCACTATTGGTTTACATGTAGCAATGATGTTTGTATAGCAACTAGCTTGTCTAATTCTGCATGTGTCAACTGGAAGTGGAAGGAGTTGGGCCTCCCCATGTTTCTGTCCAACAGAGCCATGTGTTCGTCTTTGAGATATTTGAAGATCAGATCTGATTCTGTTCAGAAAGCAAGCATGCACATATTAAACTTTGTGCACCCATTCTCCTGCCACCATACACAAAGTAGAAACAGTTTGTTTGTGATGTCCAGGGCTATAGTTATGTATTTTTATGTTGAAGCACATTTACCCTGAAGTCATTCTGCATCCAAGTCTCTTTGAAGACCAGGCAATACCATTGCAAATCTGCTCTTATCGGCTCATACTGACCTACAGCTCTGGACCGATTTCCCACAGCTATGTTACTGGTTCCAAGTGCTGTTTAACCTAAATGCAAACAGGCTAATTATTGTAACTACTGGTTTCATATCATCATACTTGTTTAAATGTATCCAGAAACATTATGAATACACGAAAAATACCTGCACCACAATTCATGGCAAATATATATATATATATATATATATATATATATATATATATATATATATATATATATATAGTGTAGATTAGCAATCTGATGGTTTAGAGTTCTACTATATAGTGCAGCATTATTTAAAATGGTCACTTAATTGTCTACAAAATGCTTGTTGTTGGCCCTGTAAAACAGCATGCATTTTTTATTTGAATCTGTAAAGTTCTATTTTGTACATTTATTTTGTTAAATACTGATAATCCGTTCTAAATCCTCTTCCTAACAATATTTTGCTCCCCCAGAAATATATAGAAATCCATCCACGCAACCAATCATTCCGTCTATGGAACTGCTATTTAATTCTGGAAGGCTACATCCCCAGCAATATCATGTTTGGTGCAAAAAGTGAGAGGCCATTACGCTGCAGCTATCAGGATCAAGCCTTGATTTTCTCTCAGCCTGCTGCTATATGATACAGATATAATGAAATGCTCACTTCTGCCTTTGAGGTTTTAAATCACTGTATTTGCAGTTCCAATTTTGCTTTGCTGTCAGGGTTGCAAGAATAACGATTTCAGTTTGGAGGGCCATCATTCTGATACGACCATCACTTTAGTACTGTTGATGGATTTCTTGACGTCTATGCTAAAGCAATATTTGAAAGTGTTCGTATTTCCTAATCTACGTCTGTGCATCCGATATCTATACTATTTTCTATAAATGGAACGTTGATCGTTACACTTAAGATATAGCTTGTTTGGAAAGTAATTCAATTAAATGGTTGCACATGATATTCAGAAAATATTTGCCCTGTGTCCGTACTCATTATTAAAATTTGAAAAAAGTCTCATAATTTTGAATAAGGAAATAAGATTTTTCAAAAACAAAATGATAGTGTACGAATAAGCATTTTAGCTTTTTCTAAGGCTTTTACGTAACCATAACATTTTAGACCTTTTAAGGTCATACTAATCATAATATCCATGACCTTTTAAGGAAGATTTCTGTTTATATTTGTCATAGTTTTGGAAAATAGTTTATTAAATTAAATACAAAAAAAACATGTTCAAGTCAATATTTAATCAAAACTCCAACTCTAATTGTGTGTGTGTGTGTGTGTGTGTGTGTGTATATATATATTGTGTGTGTATATATATATATATATATACACACACACACACACACACACACCTCACCTAGGCAAAAAATAATGGTCTAAGTCCCAATAAAGCATCTGTTGTTATATATATATTATACAAAATCCAGCGCACTTACTCATTCACTAAACAGTGATTTCAAGTCTTGCAGAATGTAATAGTTTTATTTCATTTGATATGTCCTTGTTTTAGTTTATCTATAGGTGCCCCTTTTTTATAGTAAATAATAAAACCTAAAATACATTAAAACATCGGGGGCAGAGCCTGACTGTGAACCTACACAGACACCATTTTTCGCAACTCCTGAGCATCCGATTAATCTAATATCTCAGGAATCCTTTGACATCCAGCTAGTCAGGCATCGGCAGCAAGGTGCTCTGTGAAGCAGTCGGATGCCTTTCTTTTTCCTTCGGCCACCAAACAAGTGGACTGACCTAGTTCTTCGATTTGTCACGTAGCTATTACAGCAAGAGTACAAGCATTGGATTAGGACTTCCAAGATCTGTTACAAGGTTTGCAAACATTGGGGGAAACCAGGCAACAGATATTGATAAGTCTCTTAGCCTAATGTTTATTCTCTTTTACTCCAGAAATTTTTCTTTATGGGTGTAAGTCAATGTCTTTAGTTAGTGCAATTATGACCACTCAACTTCTACATAGGATATTGTTGCACTACTAATGTTTCATCTCTATTTACATGTAAATATAAAACATTAAACTGAGGTATGACTAATCTCTATTTACATGTAAATATAAAACATTAAACTGAGGTATGACTAACTGTAAATATCATTAAAAAAAATAAAAATATTTAAGTTTTCTTTTCCAATGCAGTATCAACAATTAACAGAAGGGGACAAGTAGGTCCCAAGTTGCGATCATTGGAACTAGTCTCGCAGGACCCATAACCTGTGTATATGGCAAATGAATGGGACTCGCAGGTCCCCATGGGCAGTGAATTATGATTAGTAATTGGTAAAATTTTTTTTTTTTTTTTTTTTGCAGCATTAATGATACAAAATAATTTCAGTAAGAAGTCATTTTGGTGGCTATATTGTCCTTTTAATGGCTGTATATAACTGTAGGGACAGTCTATAGCAGGGGTAGACCAACTTCGGCACTCCATATGTTGTGGACTACATCTCCATTGATGCTTTGCCAGCTTTACGGCTGTAAGAGCATTATGGGAGATGTAGTCCACACCTTCTGGAGTGCTGATGGTTGTCTTCCCCTGGTCTTCAGACTACAAACTATCACAGTTTTGCTATGTTGCTTGCAGGTTACTAGTGCCATCTGCTATTTCTATGTCAAGCAGTTTTTGAGTAGTGTGATACAAAGAGAAAGTGCTCCTGGTACTCATAATCTAGCTACTTGCTTGCCATATTTGGAAAGCACTGACTGTCCGAGACTGTCAGGTGACATGTACAACCAGTCACCACAGTGATACTGTGTGTCTAGAAGTGTAACTTGTACATTTGCTATACAACATGTAAGGAGCCAGGCCTGTAGTGTCTTCGACCTATCAAACCACACAAAACAGATTGACACAGTAACGTTGCGAACGTTGCCATAATCACTACAATGGGCTGTAGTGGTTCTACAGTGGCCCTTTAAGCTTACATATACCTCGGTAGTAAACAGCAAAGGCTTTATGGCCACCACCACCAAGGTGAAATGTTGAAAAAGGAGATTTCATATTCAGAAGAATGTTTCACACTTTCATTTTTACCTTCTTCAATCTAACTGTGAGATATGCCTACAAATTAAGTTTGAACTTATGGCACATTACAATAATCAGCCATAACAGTAAAGCCACCTGCCGAATACTGTGTAGGTCCATCTTGTGCTGTCAAAACAGCTTTAATGCGTAGAGGCATGGACTCTACAAGACCTCTGAAAGTGTCCTGTGGTATCTGGCACCAACACATTAGCAGCAGATCCTTTAAGTCCAGCAAGTTGCGGAGGCCAAAGCAGACCTTGAACTTTTAACCATGTTCCTCAAACCATTCTTGAACAACACTATCCTGCTTAAAAACACCATTGCCATGACGGGGTGTATGTGATCTGCAACAAACTCTAGCTAGGTGGTAGGTGTCAAAATAACATCCACATGAATGCCAGTACCCAAGGTTTCCCAGCAGAACATTACCAAGACAACAACTCTGCCGACTCGCCTTCTTCCCATAGTGCATTCTGCTGCCATGTCTTCCCCAGGTACATGATGCAAACACACTCAGCCATCCACCTGATCTAAAAGAAAACATGATTCAACAGGCAAGGCAAGCTTCTTTCTTTCCTTCATGGTTCAATTCTGACTCTCATGTCCCCATTGAAGGTGCTTTCGGTGGTAGACCAGTGTTATTATGCACTCTGACCGGGCTTCGGCTACGCAGCCCCATACAGGACAAACTGCGATGCACTGTGTGTTCTGACACCTTTCTATCAGTTGCAACATTTCAGATACAGTAGCTATTCTGTGTGATGGAACGAGATGGGATAGCCTTCGCTCCCTACATGCATCAATGATCCTAGGGCGCTTACAATCCTGATGCTTGTTCACCGGTTATCCTCCCTTGCACCACTTGTAATAGGTACACACCACTGCATTATGGGAATACCCCACAAAACTTATAATTGTGGAGATGCTATAACCCGGTCATCTAGCCATAACTATGTGGCCCTTATCAAAGTCACTCAGATCGTTTTGCTTGCTATTTTTCTAGCTTCCAAAACATGAAATTCAAGAACTGACTGTTCAGTTGCTGCCTAATATATCCCACCCATTGACAGGTGTCATTGTAACAATATAATCAGTATATTTCACTTCACCGGTCAGTGGTTTTAATGTTGTGGCTAATCTGTGTATATTGGCGCAGGGTTGGATGACGTTTTAACCAAGGTGATTTTTTTTTTTTTTTTGTCAGTACCAATAATGTGTAGCTTATATCATTTCCCCTATGGTTGTGTGAAAACACAGATAAGTACTTGTCTGTGTATCAAGCAAGATTTGCTGTTACCATGACGGTAAAGCTGAAAAATATAATTTTATTATACACTTTCTACCTTAGCTTCCGCAATGTATAGGTGTAATTTAATTGTCTAATAAGTGAAACAGTGTCATTTATTTTTGTTTCTTCTCCTAAGAAGTGCACTTGTTGGCTAATGAGTCACATCTTGCGATCATTGGGCGAACAGTTAATGTACAATATTGTTTTATTTTAGCAACTTAAGATAATGTGGCAAATGTGTCACAATATGAAATTGCATTCATGTTATTTCTGATTTAGCATTATGAGAGTGTTACCGGCTAGACAAGTATTATATTACTAGTTTTAAAGTGATCCATCGTTCTTAAGGTGCTCACTAAATCTCGCCTTGGTGATATGTCACTGAGAACATGTCAAACATTCTCTTTAGTCTGATGGCAGGTGACAGTGGTAAAAAAAGAAACAAAAGAAAGATACAATTAGTAATCATTCAGTATGTTCTTAGCTTGCAATTCCCCTGCATGCTATGGTTAAATAAGTGTGACTCTTAAACGTACGTACTTCTTTGGAGTAGTCTCTAAGAGAGTTAAGCACAGACATATACTAGTCAACATAATTTGTCAGATGTTTATCTCACTGTAGCATGTTGAATGCTGAGATATCAACTGTCTAATTGTATTTTTTTTTTTTTTTTAAATCGTGTATTACAGGATATTGAGCTACTAGACCTGGGGCCATTGCCAGGTCCCTAAAAACTTTACGGCCACCAATCCTAGAATGGTATTTCATTCTAAATACTTCTCAATGTTTGTGTAGGCTGGTTGACAGAGCAGCAATGCTAGCTGGCTTTCTGCAGTCATGTGTAGACCTTCAGTGATGAGTCTAGCTTGTGCAAGCAGTGCAGGTAAGTAGCTTCCATTGAATGTTTGGCCCCTAAATAAAGGGTTGCTTACTGATAATTGAGCTGATGAAGTGTATTCATGGTTTGGTGTCTTTATGTGTATATCCCATTTTGCCTGAGATTAAATCATTAGAACAGGGTTGGGCAAGTAGATCCCCAGATGTTGTAGAACTATAACTGCCACAATGCTCCACCAGCCTTTAGATTGTCAAAGTTCATCTTATTTTTGACCACCCCTACCTTAGATTGTAGAGAGGCGGCCACTGCATTATTACCCGTTAATTACAAGGAATATTTGCCTGGATGTCATCTGTGCAGTATGTGTTTCTAAAACATGATCTGCCCACTAAATTAATTGACATATTGTGGAATATATATAGGATTGACATATTGTGGAATATATATATATATATATATATATATATATATAATTCATCCCATAGGACTTTTACCTCCTTACAGATTTTCTTATCAGTCATTATTCAATAACCATTATATTATTGGTGCATCCTGAGATGCATTCTTCCTAACAAAACTCCAGATATTATATGTATTGTTCTATAATAGTTAAAATGCAGTGACCTCATTCTCCTTCTTAATTTGTATTTTTAAAACCAGGAGTCGTCATCAAACGTTATTTCCTTACATCAATTTTCTTCTATTGTTTTGTTCTCAGTATAATAATTTTTTTTTGCCAATGTTTGTTGAAGAGGGTCTAAAGGCATTTTCAATTCCTTATAAGCAGGGTATAAATATTTAGCTGTAATAGAAGGCTGCTTTGCCTTAACTGTACAAGGTGAGTGTTAGAACTCTTGCGTATACCTAATAAGGTTTTAAGCATCTCAAATAAATGTGCAAGATATTCCTGCCTACAAATGTAGAATCAGAGGAAATAATAAGCTAGAAGTGCAGAATAGTTTCAATGAATATGCAATAAACTTTACATTATTTAAATAATTGTAGTGATTTGTAATGTGATCAATACATAATTAATTTACTTTGGAGAGCCACTTGACTGAGCAATAAGCCCATATCGGACTTGACCAAAGCCTCCTTTTGAGGTACTATTAATTATGACGATACGGGTAGTGTGCATCGATCTTACACAGTAGTTTTTGTCCTATTTCTGAAATGCATTGCATACTTCATGCATGAGCATTGCAAGTCCATAAGTATATGGCTTATTTGTATGTGTTTTGGATGAATGACATTCCAGGACCAGTACTGTCTATGCCATAATATGGTTTCACGCTCACGTATGGCCAGAGTTGGATCCTGTGGGGCAGTGATGGCTTGACTTGGCATCAAAGATGTTTCAAAACGATGTTTACCATGATGCTGAGCACATCTAAAGTAAACAGAAACAGAAAAAATAATCCCAGACCTACAATGTTCTTATTTTCATCATAAATCGACTGGAGACTGCTCTTGTTGATGCTTTGGGTAGAGTTTATGATAGAGTTTAAGAATACATATTTAATCACCTCCACATTTTTGTTTTAGATTTGCCCTTAATGTTTATGACTAGTTTACTACTGTACATTAGTGAATAACACACAAGTATATATGCCTCTAAGCAATATATGTATGTGTGTGTGTGTATATATATACAAACCACAAAACAATGTAGATTTATCCTAACATACACATAAATATCTTGTAGTGATCTAAGCTACGTGTTTTTTTTTAAACACTTTATCATTGTTTAATTGACAAGTCATGGGAAAGAGGGTATATTCACATAGTATTAATGTTCTTAAAAGTTGTTACAAACACTTGGAGGAGCTGGTAGATGTAAGTTGGTTTACATCATTGCTACCTTATACAGCTTTCAAAGACCGCCCTTAAACTGGATATATTGTTGGTTTTCTATCAAACGTGAGCCACTATCATAGAATACAATGAATCCCAATATTGTGTGTTATTCTAGATCACATACAACGTCATTCTCCCTTTATTTTGTGTGCTTGTTCTTAGTGAGTGTTCTGCTTAGATTCCAGAAACCGTTTTGTGTTATTTCTTTCCCTTTCCTCCTTCCGATAATTTATTGGACAGTTGATCTACATCTATAGGAAACTCTATATAGCAAATAGTAAACTGCTACTGTCATATAGCACATCAGATAGAGCCTGCATTATTTATGTTACTGCATGTTGCAATGTTATGTACTCTACCATAAGTCTCAAAGAATCATGTAGGATAAATTCACTGAAGCCACCTGTCCATGCTTAGAATGGTTGGATGTGGCTATGAGTGGTTGACTGCCTACAGCCATGTAAAGAGTTAACCTGGCACAGATGGCATGTATTATAAAATCTGTCATAGTGCCTAAGTATCTATTTGCCTCATCCCGTACAAGTCATGTACGTTGAAAAAATAAAAAAGTAAAATTTATTGCTCATACTGATCCGATGATAACATAACGTGTGACAATAATAAAGGGGAACTGAAAGATAAATGAGGGAATACGGTGTGCGGACACCTTTCCATCATGGTGGCCCCTGCAGATGCATAGACATCTCTTTAGATTTATCGTCGAGATCTTTTTTCACAGTATAAACTAAGGTAAGTGAACTCATCATTTGACACTTCTCAGATATTGACTCATTACTGATTCTTGAAAGGAGCAGCCATGAACATTAATGGAATATTGGCAGTTCTGTCAGAGCACTGTATAAAACAATGCTCCTATGTTTGTCAATCATTTTATGTATTCTCCCTAAGCAATATAAAAACACACACACAATATTGAGCTGGAGTTTGAAAGGTAAACTTTAATGTTTTAGCCTGTACCATCACATTGTGCTAAATAACGGCATTCCTAAACAACAAAGATTCCATTTGTTTGTATTTATTTTTTCTGTGAGACAGTTTTCCTTAATGACTTCCAGCGAGTCTAGAGCAGACATTTTCATAGAATTAGATAAAATTCCCAATGTGATGAAATAAAAACACCATATGAGGAACATCTGAGAACTGTTTGAAAAGCTTAATGCTTGTTTGAAGCAGGGACATTTTTGGGATTTCTTACTTTTTAAAAAATTTCTTTTGCTGCCTTATTTTGTCCCCTCCCTTACGCTACCTCACAATTTTATGTACTATGTTTAGTCTTGCATTCTTTTTACCCGTAGGCACCTCTCTAGTTAGGTGATTTGGGCGACTGCCCAAGGCCTCATGCCTCGCAGCCACTTAACTCAATGAACTGGAGAGCAGGGTTGCCTGCAATTAGGAGGTGCGAGGAGCAGCAGCAATCAACCACTCCTCGTACTGTGGCAGATATGGAGGAGGGAAAGGAAGCACCAGCGTAGGTGCGGAGGATCTGATAACATCTTATTTATTTATTTGATCCATACTGAGAGAGAGAGGACCTAGCAGTTTGCAGCATTGTTGTAGTTGGAGTATTTAGGTGGAGTGGGAGCCAAAGCAGCTGGCCTGTGGAAAAAAGGCTCATAATCGGAGCACATAATCGGAGTCTTTTAATCGGAGCCACAGGGGCCGTGATGGTGCTGCAAGGGTAGCAGACATTTGGCCAATGCTGTGACCGTTTTGTATGATATCTGATATCTGGTAATTAGCCTCCTAGCTTTGAGTGAAGTTGAGTTATGCTAAATGATAATCTTGGTGGTCTGCATTTCTAAGCGATGTAATGATGTTTATAGGTCTGTTAAGAATCGCATAATGTCGTCCGCAAATAATGCCAAAGATTATTTAAAATTTTTGATGTTGGTACTTTTATTTGTGGATATTATTTGATATGGTGTATAAATTAATCTACAGCTAGAATTAATGAGTGGGGACAATGGGCAACCATCCCGTGTTCAGTTAGAAATTGTAATTGGTGTGAAGAGGAAACCTGAGTTGTAAGGTTTTTGCTGACATGAATTTTGGAGAGAGGCCTAACTTGTAGAGAGTGGGAACCATGTATCGCCAGCGGAGGCGGTTGAACTCCTTTCTGCCGTCTAGGGCGACTAGTATGCCTGAGGTTTTGGATTTACGTGCTAGGTCGAAGATGTCCAAAAAGTGTCTGGTATTGTTACTGGTCTGGAAGAAAACCTGCCTGTTTCTCCAATACCAATAGAGGGAGCAGGGAGTTTAACTGATTCGCTTGCAGTTTTGTGTCCATTTTAACATCAATGTTCAAAAATTGGGGCTGCCATGCGTTGGTTTGCCAGGTTGGGTGGTGTGATGATGTGGGCCTCAAGCATCTGCTGTTCTATGATGCCTGTGTGTGATATGTGGTTTAACAGATTGCCGTATATACTCGAGTATAAGCCAACCCCAATATAAGCCGAGGCCCCTAATTTTACCCCAAAAAACTGGGAAAACGTATTGACTCGAGTATAAGACTAGGGTGGGAAATGCTGCAGCTATTGGTAAATTTCTAAATAAAATTATATCCTAAAAAAATTATATTAATTGAATATTTATTTACAGTGTGTGTATATAATGAATGCAGTGTGTGTGTGAATGCAGTGTGTGTGTGTGTATGAGTGCAGTGTGTGTGTGAATGCAGTGTGTGTGTGATGCAGATCCTTGGTGGGGGTGGGCATTTTTTTTAAATTATTATTATTTTAATATTATTTTTTTTATTATATTTTTTAATTTTATTATTTTTTTAAATACTATTAATATTTTTTTATTTTAATATTTACATATTTATTTATTTTCGTCCCCCCTCCCTTCTTGTTAGCTGGCCAGGGAGGGGCGCTCTCACTCCCTGGTGGTCCAGTGGTGTGCACTGTGTAGGAGGGGGCTGGCAGCTCCTGTCAGCTCCGTTCTCCTCCGCGCTGGTCCGGTCAGCTCCCTCTGCAAGTCCCAGTGTAAATCTCGCGAGAGCCGCTGGGTCATAAATTGCCATAATACAGACATTGACTCGAGTATAAGTTGAGATGGGGTTTTTCAGCACAAAAAAATGTGCTGAAAAACTCAACTTATACTCGAGTATATACGGTAGTTAGATGAGGACTAAGAATGAGTGCACATTTAATGTAATATTGTTTTAAAAAAAGCCATCCAAGCCTGGTGCTTTGTGTCAAAGTAGAGCCAAAATAGTTTTCTGCACTTCCTCCTCAGTAAACGGGGTATCTTTTCAAATTATTCTTTTTTTTTTTTTTTTTACATTTAAAAAAAATATATATAATTAGCAATGTATAACATATAATATAACATAGCAAGTTGTGCCTCTTGTGTTTCAAACAGAGAAGGGAGAGTCACTGCATGCAAAATGTCGGCAATGTCCGATTCACTCGGCTAATGAGTTGCCTACTTTGCCTAAGTTGTAAAGGGATGCGTAATAGGAAGCCAGTTCATTTATAATAGTCTGGTTGCTGAACTTTGTGCCTTTGGTTGTCATAAATAGGGTATCTTAGATAACATCTGTTTTTTTGTTTTTTTAACTTGGGTGCCAATAATTTTTCACTGTTATTGTATATATGGAATATTTTAATCTTTTAAATACAAATAAATTGAAAACACTAAAAAAATGTTTTAATAATGGTATATTCAGATATTGGGTGTTTTTTTTTTCCAAAATAGGAAAGAAGGTAGCATGCTAAGACTTGATATTTAGAATGTTTTCTTAAATTTATTCATATTTGCTGAGAAGTTACTGGTGTGTGACTGTACATGCAAATGCAAGTAATACAGAGACGATGTACTTTAACCTTGAAAGACGCCTGGAAACCTTTCATTCTTTTGAAATACTCTGATTTCCCGAAATAACCTGCTTGCTTTGTACAAAGGTTTGCAGTTTCATTATTTTGCCATCAAGTCTTCTAACCACGGTCCACGGACTCTTAAAAAGGCGCACATTGGTATTGAACAATGGTCAATTATTTTATTAATACTACCTACACAAGAAAATAAATTTTAAATATTGATTTTATGTTGTATCTTATTATCCCCACTACTAATACTAAACTAATGAAATAAAAAAAAAAAAAAAACTCAGAACAATGTTTGTTGTCAAATCGTTCTTTAGATCTAAAAGAACAGTTATTTAAAAATGTGAACCTTCAAATAGCTGTGTTTTTGGAAGGTGGGCTAGGTGAAGAGGGCATGCAAATTTCAGAGAAGCAGTGTTGCAGAAACCCTCAATAAATTAGTAATGTCCATCTTTTTTTTTTTCTTTTTTCATTTGATCAATGAATTATAAAGTAGGACAGTACTATGTGTGTAAAAAAACATAGAATCTGATCACTGCAAACCCCATATTTTGATATGATTTTAAAAGGGGACATGCTACTTGTTATCATACTATCTAGCAAAGACAGTTGCAGGTTTGTAGAACCTTTTCTACAAAAAAGGGGATGATTCACTAATCCCTGTATATTCCGCTATTTGCTCGTGACCTCTCAATGTAAGGTTCCATCAGCTGTGCTATCTTGTTGATGACGCCGACAATCCTTTTCTGCACTCTCGCCAGCTGATGTAGCACATGTCCATGCTAGTTGCCGAGGAGCTTTTCTCTGGTTGATGAATGGTGCAAAGGCTGAGCGAAGTCCTTGGATGCTGGTGATTGTAGTAGTGGCAACTGTGTAGGGGGTGAGGGTGGGAGATAGCTGGGCAGATAATTGGCAGATTAGATTCAATTTAGATAAGTGCAAAGTTATGTATTTTCGGATAAAGAACCCCTAAGTGGGGTTGAGTTTCATCTAGCTGTTAATGAATAGGACTTTGAGTCATAGTCTTTTGCCTCTAATTATTCCAATGTGCAATGCCAGTGAGTTGTTGCAATTTTACTTTCTTGCATCTCAAGTTACATTAATTCACATGATGATACTATTATGTCCCCCCTTTAAAATATGTTAAGACTCCATCTTGGATTTATCCAGTGAGATTTTGAGCCACCAGTGTGTATATTTATATATATGAATTAGCAAGCAGAAATCTGCATCAAATTTAATAAAACAAATTGAATAATGTTGTTGTGAAAAAAGACTAGAAATTGTTTACTTAATACAAAATAAAAGAGGGCCCTATTGCAAATATATACGGGTTCAGTTGATTCAATATGAATATTTGTGAGGCAGATTTCTCATTAAATAGACTCTACCTAGGAAAAGAGGTCGTCTTTGAGATTTGAAGAACGGAAATTAGAACAATAATAATGGCTCTCATACGCAAACATGCCACATTGCCACGATGTTCATGACTACTCAAGAACTAGACCCTCCTCTTGTAGATTGCTGGATGGTTTGATTTCTCAGACCCCAAGGACTCTTTGTTTGTTTTATCATATCACAGTTCGATTATCGATTTGAGTAAAATCTGGCTGCCTCTTACTCTTCTCTTTTCCACATATGGCACTCCAAGTCAGTCATTGTTCGTGAATGTGTGTATTTTTTTTTTTTAAATTCTTTATTTTGTTGTGCAGATGAACACAAAGCTTAAACGTACGCCACAACAGCGTGCATGAATGGATAGACATTAGATTAACAGTGGCATGAGTAGTTTGCACATTTTTGTTTTAAGGAGAAAATAACAAGCTGTTCAACAACATTATGTAAGCTTACAATCGTTAGGCTAGGTAATCCAGTGTGTGGTTCAGTCACGTTGGAAGTTGAGTATAGACAAGACACATGCAATCTTATTTTTAGCAGGGCCCTGCAATCAGGTTCATGCTGAGAAGGAGATAGGACTAGTGAAACAGGCATCTAAAACAGGATTTTAGAACAGGTTTGTATAAGGAAGTTTCTATTAAAATAAAGCAAATATATGAAACGCTATGTTTGTCATTGGTACCTCATTATTAAACATGCTAGGCTATAAGGGTATTAAACATTGCTTGGGGGCGAAGGTGAAAGAAAAAACATAAGGAGAAAAGGCAATCATATGGGGAAAATATAAGAAAATACCACTGGCGGTAAGGAACTGGAGAGCGTGTATGGCTCTAGTCCGTGTGGCTGACCGGTTGTAGAGACAGTTCAGCCTATGCCTGACAAGTAATTTCCCGATAGCCGGGGAGAGTGACTTCTGTTTTCAGGCTGCGGAGTGGGTTGTAAAGCAAGTCCATTCCCTGGCGTCGGCAGTTCCCGGTGTGTTGTATGTTGCCTTATGTGCCACCCTGTCAGGGCCGTCTTCGTTGCCGCTGGCTGCTTCTTCATCAGGTGGTTCCGACCTCTTGTGGGTGAGTACTCGCTGACATGTTGGTGGGAGGTCGGGCCGTTGCGTGTCCTCCTGTGTGCTTGCCGGTTCTCCTGGGCCTTTGGTGAGATCTTGCAGCCATTGTCAGGTAGAGTGCTGGGCCTTAGGGTCTGTTCGGTGGTATTGCTTTTCTGTGCGAGGGGGCTGATGTGTGCGCCCGTTTCGTGCTCCCGCCATGCCGGCCTTTGGCGTTTGCGCTGCCTGGTGGCCGCCTGGAAGGCCAGAGCTGGGTGGTCGTAGTGACGTCTGCGGGTGATTGGTCTTAGCCACGAGGCCACTAATTGTGTAGCCCGCTGGTAGGTCATCCCCCTGTCCACCAATGTTGTGCAGAATTGTAGACACAGCTGGTCTAGGGCCATCAGAGGGTGGAGTGCGGCACGGCTGACCGCTGGCTTTTTCCTGTGTCTTGGCTGGGCGGTCATTTTGGCTGGGCCTCAGGCGCCTCGCTTGTTTGCACTTATGTGGTCTGGGTATCTCGCTCACCGTTTAGGTACTCTTGGGTCGGTCGTGTTGTGTCCGTCGCTTGGTGGTGCCGGGATATCCCTCACCGGCCAGGGGGGGTAAACGGGGTCTGTAGGGCTGCAGCGTTTTCCCGCTGAGTTGTTGGCGTGGAGGTCGGCCGCCACTCCCGCGCCTGCATATGTTGGTAGGCCGCAATCCCGTATTTGCCCCAGGTCGCTACTCCGAGCTCGGCAATCCGGCAAATTGAGTCTTGGGGGTCACCCCACTACTCTGCTGCTTCGTTGTGGAAGGTTTGGTGAGGTAGTTTTGGGGGAAAAGTCGCTTGTTAGCCGGTTTTCGTACGGAGCTCTGGTTGAGTGCGACCAGTCTGTTCGGCAGTCAGGCCCCGCCCCTCAATGTGTGTATTTTAAGTTGTTGTCATATGTGAAAATGTATTCCCAATTTCTCTTCTGAACCCTGTTATGTAGTTCAAATAACCCTGGCAAGGTATGGATCTTTAATACTATTTTTTTAAATTGTCTAATTAATGCAGTGTATTAAATAGTGCCATTTATTGAAAACTAGTATCAGTGCATTAGCGACTTCTTTTTGAATAGGTGGAATTGTAACAATTTCCAGAAATCTATCTTATTTCGCCATCATTGGGAGGCACTATGCTGAGTTATCAATTATACCAAGTTGAACAAGGTGTTTTGTTTTTTTGCAATCACAACTCAGAGTAGTAAATTTCTTGTATCATTTAACAGAAATACATATATATGTCATTTTATTTTATTACACAATTGTGTTCACACTCTACTAAATCAAAGGGAAGGTTCTGTCATCATTTGTGCTCTGGGCACCCATGAGTTTTAATCTTCTTCAGTGCATATTGTGTCAGAGTATTGTCTAATTCATTCTTTTTTGGGGGTTATATTGCTGCTGTTTTGGTATGAAAACCTGATGAATAAAGAATATCAATAAAAAAAGAAAATAATTGTTATATAAAAATGAAGAAACATCTGTTTGTTGTATAGCAATATAATTTGTGGACTTCCTATATTACTTTATGTAAGTAGTGTGCGCAGTCAGAATATAACTGATAATAGCAAAGAAATGACGATTTATTTTGTACTGCTAGATATAACCATGCATGACACAGTTTTGAATGTCAACATTTGTAGCACTGAAATGACTTGAAATGAAATTCTGGTCATCCATCATTGCTTGATGGCATGCTTTAATTTTTTGTATTTTTTTTTGTTGAAGGCATATTAAATAGTTTTTGACTTCTAGTCCTTTGTTTTGTTACATAAAAATAGGACCCACATCTTCATTACACATGCAAGCTGTTTTACCACTGGAAAATGACAATTAGATGTCAGGGCAATGGAAGCACTGGTGGGGATCGGAGAATATACAGAATTTAATTAAGTCAGATGAGTTGAATTTGTGATGAGAATGTCATTTGAGGTTAGTAAGAAATATTGGCTATTAGAGGGTCAAGGATAGTGAGCGGGTGTATTTTCCTCAAAATTAAAATGCAAGTTTCTATTTCTATGCAGAGCTGCAACTTAGTATGTTTGCAAGAATATTTGATTATGGAACTTGTCTTTGAATAGCTAATTCTTTGTGCATTCATTTTGTTGTGACCTCTGTGGCTTGGCAAGTATCACTACAACGTTTCACAAAGAACGTTTTGACTGTGAGACGAGCCTTATGCATCTAGTCCAAAAGACATCTGGGCATTACTAGGTTCAAAAACAAAACTTAATGACTCCTCCTCTAAGCTCCATCTCCTTACCCATCTTAATCAGGCTCCTCCTCCATAATAATATAATATGGTTTTGTAGCTCTGGTCTGACATTATATTAGTGAATTTTCTTATTAGATCTTTATGATGCAGCCCTCTACTTGTAGACAAGTGTCTTGTTTAAAGTTTAGGGTTAGGTGATCTTCCCTTTTTTCCTGAAGTTTTGTATTTTCCATGAGGGAAAGAATATAAGCTTTGTGTTCTTAAGATTAGAGTTTATGTACACCAGAGATATGTTGTTACCTATGGAAAATATCGCTATATAAGTGCTCTTGAGATATGTAGTAATTTATTTATTTTTTTACTTTTTAAGTATTAGCTTTCCTCTCTATATAACATATTGCTCCTTTTAAGTATTGAATATGAGACTTTATATGGACTAGAGGAACTCTGGAAAATTTGGTTATTACCTCTATGTGAAGAAAGCGAGGTTGATATGCCAATTGAAGCACGGCAAAATAATTTGTGAATAAAAGATTATCAATAGTGGGAGGCGATACTGTTCGTTTGAGAGAGCCCCAGGAGAAGGGGCGAAACGCCTCACAGGACCACTGGACTAGGAACACGGAAGCATTTGCAATCTGTACACCGGCAAGACCAGTCACGACTAGAAGGAGGAAGACGGCGGTTACTTTCCTACTGTACTTCACTCCCTAGGGGCTGGTGAGCAGACGTTGGACTATTTATTGCTGCTAAGAATTGTTTTTAAGAGTATATTAATAAAGCAGTTTTACCTGCTTCCCGGGTCACCAGAGCATCTTTTGGATCCCACGTACTCTAGGGACTGATCCCCCCTGGGCGTTATAGCTATTACCACTCCCAACTTGTGAATTTTATACCTACAGAGGGTTTTATATTTTATATGATTTTTATAACTTTATTGCACTTGGAGTGTTTCTTTTGTCTCTCTTTGTCTCCTATTTGCAGATACCATCAGTGCATACTTACAGGTTGGTTTTTGTGTCTTATTGTGGGTTAATATAATTTCTACTATTTATGCATTAACACCTAAAGAGCACTTTTGATGTATAAGAACACTAGAGATGTCTTTTTAAATCTTGCGCACCAGCACTTTTGTTATTTATTGTCTGTATCTCATTACCAAGATTTGAAGCGGGTGCCGCACATCATATTGGGTTTTATTTTATGTACTACTTTTTGCGCCATCTTATTTATATAATTGTGTAAGAATTATTTAAGCAACAAACAGTTCCGGGCTGCCTGAATGACAGCCTTGGTGTATTTTGTTGTTGTTTTTGTTGGTTTTTAAATATACAAATGACTGAATCTATACCATCAGCCTAAGAGTGGGCACCGGGTGATCTAAACAGTGAGCACTTTTAAATAATGACTAGTGCTTTTGGTGCTTAGACTTGACTCATTTAAAAAAAATTATTTTTTTATTTTCTTTGTTGACAGGTTTGCAAAAACAGGTTGACTTGTTATTTAGATTGACATTTTTACCGACATCTATATCCCTACATCAAAGTATATAGCACATTATTAATTCTACATTGATCCGAGCCATGCAGATATTCTAAGCTTAATCTACAGTAGTGTTGTTGACAGCAGCACACAGCAAATTATTTCTGTGTGTCCTATTATACAGCACGGAAATCAGTAGCTGTATAATTTAGAGGAAATAATAGCAAGACAAAGCTTCCAAGCTAGAGAGCATTTGTGAGCTATGTACTGGGTTTAGAATGCACAACTTCAGTAACAGCATTTCACGCAGCCTCCATGAAGGGCAAAATAAATTGATTTATTCATGATGGAGAGACAAAATAAATTGCTAGCTATGTCACCTGTTCTTTTGATACATGCAAGAAAAACAAATAAGCAATTCTGCAAATTGCCTTAAGCCAAGTCAGTGAATTGACTAGATGCATACCAATTATAGCAAATTGCAACCATAATAAAAAAAAATATTAAAAGCACCAAAAAGTTAAAAACTATGTATTTTTTTCCCCCACAGAGCAGACAAACTCCCTAATTAAGAAAGTAACTAAGATGAAAAGATAGTCAAGACATATTCATTTTTTCACTGGTAAAATTGTGTGATATTGACTCTTTAATGGGTACATTATAATGAAAAATAATCGAATGAGAACATCTATGCATTTAGTTGTGCATTTTTCATTGGGGGATGTATCTAAAAGAGATTGTGTCTACAACCTTTGCAAGCCACACTCCTCACCCAGCATGACTTTCTGTGACTGTCTAATCACAGTTAGAGCTGAGAAAATACAGTAAGTGTCGGGGTCACATAACCAAGCACTGACCGGTTTGGTACAAACTGGGGCTCTCCCATCATCCAATCCATGACCTCTAATCTGTCATTTGGATAATGTAGTGCTTCCACTCTCTTCTCACCTTTCCTCCGTTCTCCAACCTGAGACAGCAAACACAGGATACATGTGCTGGGCTTTCCTGCTCCTATTGCTCTCAGCTTATCATTGCTGTCAAGATTAGAAGGATAATGCCAAAGTGAAACTTTCACATTATTTCAGAAGCATGCAGGGTGTATGCCAGGAGAATACCCTATATACATTTCTCCAAACCACCTGAAAATATTTTGCCAGAAAAATAGTGGGTGACAACGGATGGCCCGTAATAGTTATAGTGAGTATTTTGCTTTAAGTGTTCTTTTTATGAGCAAAGCACAATATATTAGTGGAAATAAATGGAAGATATTAAACTGTAGTGTGTGTGCCCAAGCAGTCCCCATTCATTTAGGGATTTAAAGCACAGGAACAGTAATCAATACAGCTTGTCCGTTCTCTACAACATCAAAAATTAAACAAAAATAAGGTCAAGGACAAGGCTCCAGTGTTCTTTATTTGTGCCTGCTATGAAATATAATGCTTGGCAGCGCCGTTTTAATCTATAAGTGAAATTAATTCCCCTTTAAATCATATTTATCTGCAATGCCAGACCATTGTGGGATCGACATTTTTCCAAGATCCTGATGTTTTGCTGCAGTGGTATTTACAGCCCCTGTACTAATGAGCACGTTGGTTTGAACTCTTGTTAATGGGCACATAATCTACCATAGTTATGCTAGATGCAACTGTTTTGCATCCAGGGTCCTATTTACTAAGCAGATGCCTTTTAATGCATCATGAAGGACTACTCTCTTTAAAATATTTTGTATATTATGATATATTCTCATTATTTAGTTCCTGTGTGGATGTTTACAAGTGCATGTAATTATATTATCCGGCTCTGTAAAAGAATTGAAACACAGACAGTGGATTGCCATCTATTTTGATTAGTGGTGTAATCACCTGTTAAAATTGTCAATCTGAAATATAGGCAGATACGCTAGACCCAATTAAATGATAAAAGCCAGTATACATTTCTGTAGGTTTTTATGTCAGGCTGTGGGGAATACAAAAAAGCAAACAACAATAATGGTGACTTGTAGCTTGTTGTTCTCTAGCTCTCTATGTACTTTATCTAGAGTTATCATCACTTTACTACCAATGTGTCCCTACTAGATTGGTGTGTCTCTTTATTGAATACCTGCAACCAATGACCACTGCCATACAGATTGTATGTGACTCATACCTCCTTAACGTTCTTCTTTAGGTTTCAAATACCTCTTTCCTACCGTGTTGACGCTCTCCTGTTAGTATGACGTCTGTCTTTACTAGGATTTACTTGGACCAGTCACTGGTCATAGAACATTGTCCTGACACATGCTTTCCCAACTGTGATTATTAGTCTCAATAAGCTATTTTCACTTTACTTCCATGTTGTCCTCGTTTACTGTTGATGTGTATTGCAAAGCTCCGCAGAAATAATACACCGTAATGAGTTTTAAAAGGGCAGTAAATGTGCTTAATCAGGTGCATAAAAAGAATCAGAGGCCATGAAATCACCTTGCAGCGATTAACTTGTAGCATGTAGTGATGTGCTCTTTATTCTACTGATCATAGTCCTCAATTAATATTACATTCTTTATTTCTTGTGGTTTTTAATAAAAGGGTTAACTAAACTGTTTGTGTTTGACAAATTAAACCAGTATAGTAGTTTGATAGCCTTACCTACAAGTTTAAGTGTGTCCTACTTTCCCAATGTCTTGGCTGTTATGTAGATATAAGAATGTTTACGTTTTGGGGGGTGAAGCCTGACCACAAAACTGATCAGTCGCATAGCGCTAGGAATCCTGACTACCTTGCCGAAAATGAAGCACTTACCGTGACTATTGGGTCACTGCACCCACCCAGGTGCACTACCGACCTCCGGTGAGTCCTGTTGCATCACGAGCTACCTAATTCTGGACCCACAGAAGCCGGAAACACCTCATTGTGGCCTACTGTGAGCAGACTTGGGGAGAGACAGCTGCTCTTCCCATTCATCCCTTTGCAGCTGGTCTCCGCAGATGTCCTACCTGTTCCCCCTACTCCTCCTTTGGACCGGCGGGGGATATTTCAGTCCCCACTGGGAAAGCAAGTCTCGCACCTGACTGCCAGCTCAGAGTACCACGTGGCCTAGCTATAATGGCTGTTGTACTGAAACATCCTCAAGTAACAGTGACACAGGATGGCCCAACATGGCATGCTCTCTTTGAAGCTAAATTTGACAGGATCTGCCAGGATTTTTAGCAACGAATCGCAAACCGGAAGCAATCCTCCAGCACTGTGGCTAAACCGCCAATGCATCCTGCTGAACAGACCGCCAGCTCCTCTTCTGGGCTGGGGACCCAAGCAGAGCTTCATCTGACCCACCGTCCATCTGTCCTTCGGGCTCTCTGTGCATCGGGGTACCTGAGGGCCTATGATCCTGCTGTGAGCAGAGGGATCCTTGGACAAAAGGGATGGGCCCCTACTAAAGACTGGGCTTGGGGAGATGTGGATCTGCAATGCTGTGGACAGTGTCCTGCCCACCGACTCACAAATCAGACTCCTTTCCAGCTGGCAGAGGGAACAAGGAGGAAGCGTACCTGGCACAGAAGACGCCCTTCTGATGTGGTCTGCTCATGGTGATGGAATTGTTCTTTTGGATTTACCCATGGACTACCCTCAAGTCCTAACACCGCTACATTACCACCATGCAGGTCCCAGTTTCAGCCCAGCAATGGGAATCAGGTGATGATGACTCTTGTTAGCTATGGGCCCACTTACGGATGCAACGAAATAAAAATTCTGGGCCGAAACCGAAAATTCAGAATGCCCTTGGCCAAAAACCGAAACCGAAAATTACTTTTTTTTCCCTAAATGATTTGGAAAAAAAAAATTCCTATAATTTTATTAATATTAGACTTTTTAATGAATTTACTCTAATATGAAAAACTTCCCTTCTCTTTTAGTGGTCCCCCCTCCCCCACCCGCTTAATGTTCCTCTCTCCCCCCTCTAGTGTTCCTCTTCCCTCCCTCATTTTTAGTGTTCGTTCCCCCTTCTCCACAGTCCCATAGTGTTCTTTTCGCCCATCCTCCCCGGTCCCAGTGTTCTTTTCCCCCATACCCTGTCCCAGTGTTCTTTCCCCCCATCCCCTGTCCCATAGTGTTCTTTCCTCCCTTCCCCTGGCCAATAGTGTTCTGTTCCCCTGTCCCATAGTGTTCTTCCCCCCCCTCCCCTGTCCCATTTTGTTCTTTGCCCCCCTCCCCTGTCCCATATTGTTCTCCCCCCCTCCTTTGTCCCATAGTGTTCTTTTCTCCCCCTCACCTATCCCATAGTGTTCTTTCCCCCCTCTCCTGTCCCATAGTGTTCTTTCCCCCTGTCCCCCCCAAAAAAAGTAAAAAAAATAATTTTTAAACTTTTTTATTTCGCCAGATTTTACCAGTTTTCGGACGAAACTGGATAGGCCCATTTTCGGCCGGAAGGTTTGGTGCATCTCTAGTTATTATTTTCGACATGCTGTCTTTTTTATGTTAGTTCCTTCATACAAGGCATTAAGGCTTGGATGCTCTGTCACAGTGGAATCTTTTAGTCTTTCGTAACACAATTGGGTAAAGCTGGCTGAGAAGCCTTACTATTAAGCTAGATTGTTTTATACCCAGTGATTATACCAAAGCCTTTCATGTAATCGATACTCCATAAGTTGTCTGCCGCAGGTATGGTTCTGCCTGCCTACTAGACTAACCTGCTACATTCTTATTTTGTATATATTAATTTCTTTAGTTTCCTTGTAACTCGTCTGGCTATACATTGTTTTAGCAGGTTTACTTAATTAAAAATTGTGCCGTTATTGAATGCCATGATACTGTTTCCTCTGTATTTTTTCATTCGCTTGTACTTGCTGTCATAGGCGTGCGCAGCCTATTGCATAAGTGTGTGCACCCTAAAGCACAAACACACACGCCCCATATACATGTGTATGTATATATATATATATATATATATGTATATATATATATATATATATATATATATATATATATATATATATAATACACACATACAGGGTGCTGTCCCTCGGCGTTGGCTCAGGCTCCTTCCCCCACCGACGTCAGCCTGAGTGTAGCGTGAGGACGTCCAGCGTCGTTTAAAATACTTTTTGTGTTTTAAGAAGCCGGAAGTCCCTCTAGTGGCTGTCTGATAGACAGATAGACAGCCACTAGAGGAGGACTTAAAGGACCACTCTAGTGCCAGGAAAACATACTCGTTTTCCTGGCACTAGAGTGCCCTGAGGGTGCCCCCACCCTCAGGGACCCCCTCCCGCCCGGCTCTGGAAAGGGGTAAGGGGTTAAAACTTACCTTTTTCCAGCGGTGGGCGGAGAGCTCTTCTCCTCCCCGTCGGCTGAATGCGCACGCGCGGCAAGAGCTGCACGCGCATTCAGCCGGTCACATAGGAAAGCATTCATAATGCTTTCCTATGGACGCTTGCGTGCTCTCACTGTGATTTTCACAGTGAGAATCACGCAAGCGCCTCTAGCGGCTGTCAATGAGACAGCCACTAGAGGATTAGGGGGAAGGCTTAACCCATTCACAAACATAGCAGTTTCTCTGAAACTGCTATGTTTATGAAAAAATGGGATAACCCTAGAAGGACCTGGCACCCAGACCACTTCATTAAGCTGAAGTGGTCTGGGTGCCTAGAGTGGTCCTTTAACTCTGCAAGGTAATTATTGCAATTTATAAAAACTGCAATAATTACACTTGCAGGATTAAGGGTGATGGGAGTTTTTATATTAAAAGTGTGCCTTTAAGTGTTTGATCTGAATTAGAATTGATTCCTAAGCAGCCTCGAAAAGTGGATCTTTAGCAAAATGGAGTTGCTTAGACACATAGGATATTATGTGGGCGTTTTCAAGCAAGTAATATTATTTTAGCATACTTAGTTATATTTAAGCCATTTTCAAAAATAAACTGTTTGGCAAAGTCATTTACGAGTTCCTCTAAACAGATTAGTTTGTTCTTAAACCCCTCAAAATGACTCACATGTCTTGTACAGAAATGTTCCTTGTTGAGGATCCAAAACCACACTACACATCTGCTGTCTGCTATATGTATTCATAATATTTATGCCTGCTGTAAAGACGGTTGAATTGCGTGGTAGGAAACTTACAGAATTACTAAAAGGGACACTATAGTCACCAGAACCTTTACAGCTTAAAGGGACACGTCACTGTCAAAATACAAAATATATATATTTTTTAAACAGTTTAGTAGATATACCCCAAATTAAAACTCGCATGCATTTAATTATGCATTTTTTCATTGGAGTTATATCTAAAAACAGCTTGCAGAAACTGCCAATCTCTTGTCTGATTCCTTTGCAAGCCTTCCTCTCCTAAACCCGCCCAGATTTTGTGACTGTCCAATCACAGACTTACCTATGCAGCTCTATGAGGAAATGCTCATTGGCTCAGTGTAGCATTTTGGCTCACATGCGCAGTAGCTTCCCAATGCATTCCTATGGGAAAGCACGGAATTTGCTGAGATAATGAAGATCAATGATCTCAGCCATGGAGGCAGGGCCAGTGCGACAATGAAAAAAAGGTGATCTCATGGGGGCCAGAGAGCTAAATAGTTTAGTTAATTACTAGAGTGTTAGATATACATGTTTGTATTCCTGACACTATTGTGTTCCTTTAATTAATCTTGGCGCCTGCTCTCATTGCAGAAGCCAAGTAGTATTTTCAAAAGAATAGAAATTACTATGAATTTAGTCTCCTAAACATGAAGTTTTATTTACTGAACTTGTGTTCAGTTTGTTTGCCCATAGATTTCTGATGCATAAGATAATAGAAATTATATTTATTAACAGGGCAGCGCAAACATGATGTGGAATGCATGAATGGCTAATTTAATTTATCTCTGATTAAGCCTATTATGTTTCAGATCACTTTACAGAGAAGTCTTTTCTTTTCTTTTTGTATTACCAGCTACAAGCACATTTCATTTGAAATATAAGTTAATAACGTGTGAAAAAACACATGGGTCTTGCTTTAAAAAGTAGATTTTACCAAATGCCTTCTTGGATTGGTACAAGTATAACACAGACAGTATATTATACTTAACAGTTTATTTGTTAATATGCAATAAATAAACATTGACTGACACTCCTTTATTCTTTACTCTCTATTCAGTTTTAATACATTGTCGTTAGATTGAATGAAAGTATAATTTATACGAAAAATGACAAGGAACATTCAAGACCCCCGTTGCTTTAATTTGTCTCCTGAAACAAAATGGTTGAATTGGCAATGTTTTTTTCCCCTGTATTTCACATGATTAGACTTTATTATTCTTGTAGCTATCACCTACTCCCACTTTAATAAAATATTGCATTTGTTAAAACGTTGCTCAAAGATTATGTCAGGGTGTTTGTTACAAAACAAAATGAAAGGGGTGTCTGTGGAGCCTTATTCATCAAAATATATTAATTCAGCTCTTGCAGCAAAGGGCTTGTGAAACAGCCAATTTAGATGTTACTGTTTAAAGTATTATTACCTTTCTTAGTGGAGAAAAATATTTATCTAGAGGTTAACACAGTAGTTAAAATATGTATGAACAACTTAAATGATAAAACAATCTGGACTCTTGACCAACCGTTTTCTATCCTCGTATCACACGTGTTGCATCCTCGATATGCTTTAATCTATATTGCATAACGCTGTCCATAATTTTTAATTGGTTTTGTAAAATTGAGATACTCTTTTATTAGTTATTATTACTAATGAATCTCTTTGTCCGTCAGCTTCTAAAACACATATATAATTTTTTTTTTCATGTATTAGATGCAGTTAATTAATTTATCACTGGGATGTTTGGAGACTTAATTGTGCTTTCCATGAAATTACCATCACAGTTCATACCTTCCAAGTATCCTCCTTTTAGAGTGCTAGTGCCATCTCAAACCCAAATACCTCTGTTCCTCTTTTTACACTATCCCTTTTCTTCTAGAACCTCATTATGTTACCTTCCAGTGAACCAATAAAACTCACTGTAGTATACATAAATAGCAATCGGTAGGTAACTGAGTGAGGATGGTCCACAATGGGCCATTCCACCAGTCACACTTCCAGCAACACATCGTAAAATAGGTGTTTCTTTTGGCCTTTTGAAGTTTTGGGAGTCATTTTTTGTATCTTCCCTAACAATACCTCTAGCTATATTCAGAGTTACAGAGAACGTAGACCCCACAATTCACAGCTTCATCAACAGAGAACGCTCACAAGATGCATTGAAAAATATGGAATGTGGGTGGTTTACTGAGATTAGAGCTAATCTAGCATTCAGTGGTTGTCCTAAGGTCCAGGTTTTCTGTCCATAAGTTTAGTATCTAAACATTTAGATCTGCACATATATGTGGATTTTTCCTCTACAAAAATTATTTTAATTACCATAAGAAATCTGAAATGTTATTGGTCTTCTAGATCACAGATTCTTCAAAGTAAACTATAAAGGTTAAAGCATGTACTCTTTTATTTTTTTTATTTTTTTTTTTTACACGAAACAAAACTGTATTCTAATGGAATATATTCCCAGTTAACCTATAAATCTACAGTTGGCATCTCAAACTCTTTCTCCAAGAGGTTGTTGAACAACTCCCATGATTATCTGCCCATTAACTGCATTGAAAGAACTATAATGGGTGTAGGCCATCATCATCGGGATTTTGAAATTCCACTTTTACATTATCAATCTTTCCGATTTTCTCCTACTGATTGGATTGAAAAGTACTCTTTACATATTGTGGGATTTTTGGGGAAGTGAAAGTTAAGCATGTTGGCATTTTGAAATGCACTGCTTATTCAGACACAGGATGGGGTGACCTTTTTTTTTTTTTTTTTTTTTTTTTTTTAAATCTAACATGGAAACCTTTTGTTCAAATCCTACCCTGACTCACATAGAATTAAAACAGAATATGATTCTTATATTACGATATATTTTATACTTGTAAAAAACCCAAGGATGATCTAAGATGAACTATTTTTGTCATGGAAATTTAGACCCTAGATCTTTGGCTATATAAACAAAGGAATGTTGTGGTTTCTCTCCTACAATGATTAGAGTGATGAATGCAGAAAGTCTATTAATAATATAAAATGTATATTTGTCTTATGCTCTTCAAAATGATGAGACTCTATTTCAATGTCAATCACTTTTTTTTAATTAATATTTCAGAATAGAAGTACAAAGAATGTTTAACAGATAGGTACCTGAAAGTTGTCTCATTATAAACAGCATAGCATATGGTTATAGGATAATAGCTTCTGGAACTGCAATCAGAAATCTATCAATACAAGCCAAAAACAAACCGTTTGCTGTATTTGTACTGAGTTTTGCGAGACACGGCGGTCTCCTGGAGCATGTAACACATGGGGCATCTCTAACCTCAGCGGCTCTCCGTGTCGCCGCATTTATATGCTAGGTTATGGAAAAAGCGCTTAACATTTTACGGTTATCGGCAGTATGATCTAGATATGCATAATTCAGATGACCGAAGGCTGTCCTTGTAGCTCTGGCTGTGGGTCTATCAGATTACTCCTATCCAACAGGTTGTAGGTACATGAATCCCCATGCTCATGTTACATAGAAATCCCACCTCATGTGCCCGTGTAGTACCCGGCCGTCTTCAACCTCTGTGTCTATTTAACTTCCGTCTCAACGGCTGGGCTTCCTGATTCATACTGACTAGGAGGGGTCCCCCCTGGCCCCGCCGAACCACTGTCTATATCCTGGCCTGCGATCAGTAAGTTATGTTCTTAGGATACCTGCAACAGTGTAGGGAATAGCCTTTCCTCATGGCAGAGGGAACATTACAGTGAGACGGAAAACTGATGTAATTAATTATGAAAAGACAGAACCATAAAAGCAGAGCAATAGATAACGGGAAGAGAAAAAGAGGGAGTATGAGTAAGGCTGAGAGAGAAAGAAGAAGCGGAAAAAAAATTAGTTACCTGTTCACTATTAACGTATACAGATTTTTAATTGGTCTTCAAATCCCAACCTCTAAAGTTGTCCACAGACAGAACACATTTTGAGAATTGGTAAGTATGCAAACATTTCACACTGAAGTGATATCCACTTTCAGGCAATTTGAAGTATTCATCAATATTTAACAGTATGTTTACCTTCAGTCATGTTTGCTTTTTTTGCATCTGACCCAATGAAAATGCAAATATAAAAAATAAATATAAAAAAATTGTGTTTCCCTCCTAATACATACAATTGTATGCAATAAAAATGATTGTCCTATGAACTGCGGTGAGCAGTATGGCAGTTGCACTATATTTTGTGATGATGCATTTGTTCTGGCTTTCTGTAGAAAGTAGATAACTTTATCATGCATGCTTACAAGGTGTAATTTTTAGTGATTTTAATGCTGCTGAAAAATAAGTTGACATGTTACGCATGTTTTTCAGTCCTTTGATTTTAGTGAATGGGATATTCCTACTAATGAGTGATATTTAAATGAGAACATATTCTTGATAGAGAGCTCTTGAGTGCATACCTCCCACGTTTAGGGTAGAGTGCCATCAGTGCAATGTGAGAACTTCTAAAGACTTGCCTGTGCTGTGCTGGCTAGGGACAGTTCCCTGGTGTCCCACGGTAAGAGACTCTAAGCAGCAAAAAAGAGATGGTGGGACAATACCCCAGAATTGGAGCTGTCCTTCCTAAGTTTGGATAGTTATGAGACCGCTGTATACCAAGAGTTTAAAATGATACAGAACAAGCCATAAAACTTTACATCTGTTTTGAGGGACATAGATGTTCTTTATATCTCTCTGTCTATGTTTCTGTGACCAATGAAATGTGACATATTTTTTTTGTAAAATATGAAAATAGCAGCTTGGTTTCTTTAATAAAACACATTAGAAAGTATGGGAAATACATCTGGTTAGTCATCTTTAATAATTTATTTTGCCCACAGTCGTAAAAAAAAAAAAGCAATTCCGTTTTAGTGAGTTCAAACATTGTTCTGTCCAAGAAAAACACAGTATAAAGATATTTGAGAGGACTTCATGAATGTGCAGGACAGATTTTTTTTTTTAATTAATTTACTATTACAAATATCCTGTTCTATTTTGTGGGAATTTTTTTCCCTTTTAACCATTTTTTCAAAATTAGTATTGTTGTTAAGATTACAATCTTCATTTTTTATACAGTGGTACCTCGGTTTACGAATTTAATGCGTTCTCCGTGACGTTTCTTATTGCGAAAAATGTGTAAACCAAAACACGCTTTCCCATAGGAATGCATTGAAAACCAATTAATCAGTTCTGGAGGTCAGAAGAAAGTCAAAATGATCTGGCATGGAAACCAACCCACAATGCAGAACACACAATAAAAGGCATGCAAACGACGAAGCTCAGCTCCCTACCTTTCCACAGCTTGAGAAATGCACCAAAAAGTCCCAAAACAACTGCAAACAATTTCCAGAATGGCTCCAAAACTCGATGTTAAAGCCGCTCCAACACCTCCACACTCAAAGCCACGTGCTACCCACAGCCTCCAGCATACAGGAGCCGGTGCTATAAACCTCCCAGGTGCAATGCATCCTGGGGAAACTTGCTTTGTATTTCGAAACAAATTTGTAAACCGAGGCATTATTATCAATGGATTTTCATTTGTAAACCGAAAATTATGTTAACTGAGGCGTTTGTAAACCGAGGTCCCACTGTATCTGTAAATAAATGAGACTTGTACAACTAAAATTCTTTAGCAGAGTAATTATTAAATACAAGTTATTTAAAATATACAAAAAAAATCAATAAATAATATTAATGCCTTTCTGTAGTCATTTGGGAAATAAGAACAATGATCTAAATATTTGTGGTCACATATGCTCCAGGCTGTAATGTTTATAGTCTGTCCATTACAAAATATATGACTGAAAGGAAATTGTATAGGTATTATTTTTATTAATGTTATTATTTATATAGCGGCAACAAATTCCGCAGCGCTTTACAGTAGGTGGACGAACAGACATGTAACCAGACAAGTTGGACACACAGGAACAGAGAGGTTGAGGGCGCTGCTCAATGAGCTTACATGCTAGAGGGAGTGGGGTAAAGTGACACAAAAGGTAAGGATAGTATTAGACTGGTGACAGTTGCAGAAGAGGAATTAGTTGGGAGCTATTAACAGTTTAATTGATACGCTTTTATGAAGAAATGGGTTTTTAATGATTTTTTGAAGGAGTGGAGACTGGGTGAGCATCTAACGGAGAAGGAAAGTGAGTTCCACAGCAACGGTGCAGCCCTCGAGAAGTCTTGAAGGCGAGCTTTAGAGGTGGGAGTACGGACAGAAGATAGACGTAAGTCTGAAGCATACCGTAAGGGCCTAGACGGGACATACTTGTGTATTAGGGAGGATAGATAGGTGGGAGCAGCATTATGTGGAGATTTGAAAGCAAGAACTAGAATTTTAAATTGAGCCCTATATCTTACAGGAAGCCAATTTAGGGACTGACAGAAGGGTGAGGCGTGGGCGGTGCGGGCAGACAGGAAGATGAGCCTCGCCGCCACATTCATTATGGACTCTAACGGTGCAAGTTGGTAGTACGTAAGACCATTGAGAAGCGGATTACAGTAGTCAAGGCGAGAAAGGACAGTGGAATGGACCAGAACCTTAGTTGCATCTGGCGTTAAGTAGGGTCGGATGCGCACAATGTTTTTGAGATGGAAGCGGCAGGATTTGGCAATAGACTGAACATGAGGCGTGAAGGAGAGGTCGGAGTCAAAGAGAACGCCTAGGCAGCGAGCCTGCGTGGTGGAGCTGATGTTTTAGCACTGTTGACTTGGAGGGAGGGAGACACAGGAGTAGCAACACTTGAGGGAGGAAAGATCAGAATTTCAGTTTTGGTCAAGTTGAGTTTCAGGAAGTGGGCAGCCATCCAGTTAGAAATAGCAGAGAGGCAGTCAGAGACACTAGTAATCGCATAGAAATGATATTGGAAAGGAGCTAATGAGTTTACCAAGGTAGGCCATATAGATGGAGAACAGTAGGGGACCAAGTACTGAGCCTTGGGGGACACCAACAGAGAGAAAGAAACACTGAAAGAGTGCTGGGAGAGGTAGGAGGAGCACCAGGAGATAATAATCTACTTAGTCCAGCCAGGTGTGAGGAGTGGAGCAGGGGTTGCATACATAGCCCCCTGATCCTACTCTAGATTTAGGTCAATGCTTTCTTGTGTATTATTAAAACTCAAAACCAATATTAAGGAAATTGATAATTTGAGTAGTACTTGTTGGATTAAGAAAATGTAAATGTTTGAATCCAGATTTCAAGTATACGTATATTTCTATATTAAGGAGATAATTTCACGAGAATTATGTATATATGAATTGTTACTTATTGTTACTTATGTGACTTTCATACTAAACACTCTAATGCAGGGCTGAATTGTCTTCTATAATCCCTGATTTGATATTACCCGGAAACATTTGGCATTTTATTTCTGTATTCATAAGTTTTATGATTGAGTATTCAATAAATGTGCGGGTTGGGAAGGAAAGTGGGGCCACAACGGGTTTTAAACTATGGGTGGGTAACCTAGTAAGGCTAACAGACCAACAGCCCAGCTTGAATGTGTGTAATGATAGGTACACACTGAGCTGACTGGGGACATTTTCGTGGTATCCCTAGATGCTGGACACCACCACCACCACCACCAAAAGATGGCGGGTTTCAAGCCTGTATTCAAAATGGTCCCACGAAATAGAGACAGTCTAAAAAAATAAATACATTCTAATCCCCACTCCCACATCTTAATAAAATTTATTTTGCACATCTATGGCAGATCCTGTGATGTACTGTGTCGTATGACATTACTAGACTTCTGTGAGGCAGAATCTTGAATGAAAGTTAGATTGTTCTCTATATCTTTGAAATAGCTTTTACCAGAAATCATGATTTATTTATTTATTTTTTATTATTTTGCATGTTAGTCAAAAATAAACAAACAGTGTATGCTTTATCCTTAAACTCCCTGGTGAAATGTGTGTTTTGCCTCTATATAAACCCCATAGTGACCAGACCGTTTTTCAATTTTCTTACCGTTAAGGACCAGGGCTGTTTTTACATTTCTGCGGTGTCTGTGTTGAGCTATAATTCACCTATTTCATATTAAATGCACCCACACTTATTATATATCATTTTGTTCAGAAGAAACAGGGCTTTGATTTTATATCAAATATTTATATATGAAACATAATTTAATATGAATAAAATCTAAAAATAATTGAGAAATTAAGAAATGTTATTTTTTTAGTTCTGCATGGCTTTTTAACTGTGAATGTCATAATACTTTTAGCTGTTACTACAATAAAGTACACAAATTTGTATTCAGCGTGGTCTCACAAGTAAAACAGTACCCCCCATGTATAGGTTTTATGGTGTTTTGTAAAGTTACAGGGTAAAATATAACACACTACATTTTTCAGTTTATACACATTGACATTTGCCAGACTGGTTATGTTGCCTTTGAGACCAAATGTAAGCCCTGGAATGAGAATTACCCCCATGGTAGCATACCATTTGCAAAAGTAGACAACCAAAGGTATTACAAATGGGGTATATCCAGTCTTTTTTAGTAGCCACTTGGTCACAAACACTGGCCAAAGTTAGCGTTCATATTTGTTTGTGTGTGATAAATGCAAAAAAAAATAATGTAGCGCTAATTTTGTCCAATGTGTGTGACTAAGTGACTACTAAAAAGACTGGACATACCCCGTTTGCAATACCTTGTACCTTGGATTGCCTACTTTTGTAAATGGTATACCATCATGGGGTATTTCTCATTCCTGGGCTACTATACAGTCTCAAAGGCAACAAAACCAATCTGGCAAATGTGAAAAACTGAAATGCAAGCCTTATGTTTGACCCTGTATAAGGCTTCTGAAAACACCATAAAACCAGTACATGTGCGATACTTTTATACTCGGGAGACTCCGCTGAACAGAAATATTAGTGTTTTAAAACAGTAAAATGTAACACAACAATGATATTATCAGTAAAAGTGCTGCTTTTGGTTGAATAATGCAAAAAATGACACTTTCACTGACGATATCATCGTCGTGATATGTTTCATCTTTTTGAAACACTAATATTTGTGTTCAGCGAAGTCTCCCGAGTAAACCAGTACCCCCCATGTACAGGTTTTATTGTGTCCTGGAAAGTTACCGGGTTAAATATAGAGCTTGCGGACCAAATTCACTGGACTTTCTGCCTGGGTTGTCACAATTACTTAAATTTTAATTGATAAAATAAATCAATTATGTAAAAATATTATATAAATATATTTGTAGAACTTAAATATATATGTTTGCTGCCGACGTCCTTTACAACCGTTTTTTTGTCGGACGTACCTAGTACGTCCGCTGTCGTTAAGGGGTTAAATACTCAGAAAATTACATCTTACTTTTTTGGCTCTGTTTGTCGAAAGCAACAGTTCAGTAACTATGTTCTTTAAATTGTTTATCCCATGGATTTACTTATTATATTTGGTTCTAGTTTTTCGATGTAGCACATAATATATAATTTTTAATAGAACAAAACATATACATACATATATATATATATATATATTATTGTTTTAATAGAAAAAAAAAGTGTCGGTAGTTGCATTTTAGAATGGCTGTTTTGACCAAATTACACATACATAATGGAACAATATGTGCCTTTAATTTTGTAAACCAAATGTTTATTTTTGCTGCATTGATGCTAACCTGCAAACTCCACAATAATATAAATATAAATAGATATTTGAAAAACACACACTGTAGTACTACAGCTAATCCAATCTACACAATATATGTGTGTGTTTGTTTTATTCATTTTTTTAATTAATGTCCTGGAAAGGGTTATTATTTTAGATAATGCATTTCTGATGAGTTTTCAAATTCATATATCATTGATAGCTTTTCACAGCATGAAGCTATACATTCATTTGCTAAATTATCACTATTTAATTTGTATTATTTTAATAGTAAATGCATGTTTTTATGCAAATATATTCTTTCATGTTTATGTTATATTTTTATGAAAAAATATTGATTAGCCTTACAATTGGCAACTAATATTACAAGCCATATAACCAGTTACTTTTGAATTTGGAGTGCTGAAGGTTGCCTACCCCTGGTTTAGTCCATGTATAATCAAGATCAAATTTGCATGTTTTTTGAGGAGTGCTCCCTTCAACTCTAATGTAATTTTTTTGTCTTAATTATGTTTCTTTGTATTTATTTATATGTCCGTGGTGTAGTATGTAAAAGCTATACAAGTAGTATTAATATAAAACGTTTCAGTACAAAGGATTTCTCAAATGAACTACGTACCCATATACGGACATTGGACGACCGGGGAGTAAGAAATCTATCCTTGTTTTTGTAGTAGTTTCTTGCCAAAACAATAGCAGCTGGAAAGCTCTCTTCCTGGTTACAGATCACGGAAGGTTGAGAAGTTCCAGAAATTGACACTTGGATGATATATTAATGCATCATGTCCCTAGCTGCTTGTCCTTTTCCCTCGGGATTTACTCCCCGATGACTAGGATGTTTTATGAATTTGTGACTCTGGTAAGGAAGCTTCTATGGCTTTTAGACCAAATGCATGTAATGTTTTAGAACACTATAAATATGTAACCTCTATTTGGCTGGAGTCCCTACAGCTGTTTAGAATTGCGTGATTGTATAACCATTTCCAAATTGTAGTGGACAAACTGTCCCTTGCCTTCTACAAACAACTCCTACACTTGAGTAAATTAAATTGATCTATAAAAAAATAGCTGTGGCCTTCATTAAGTTCATGCATAGTTGGCATGTTTTAGAACGTCCTGTGGAGTGCATTGTATTAAGCCACATTGATCAGGAATGTTCAATGGTACATGTTGCTCATACTTAACGCTGCCATATTTGCACAGAATGAATCCACATATTTTGGGTGCAAGGTTCTCTTTAATCCTGGAATGGCAAACTCCTCCTTCGCTCAGCATATGTGTTTTTACATTAAATGGCAATTATTTTTATATTTAATATTTTATTGTAATGCACACTCCCCTCCCCCTACCCCCCCAGTTGATGTTTAATTTAGCAATGTTTCAGTTTTCATTAGCCCTACAGTACTATATGTAGATTTTTAAGGTATTTATTTCTATCACAGACTATACAATAAC
The DNA here is from genome assembly GCF_036172605.1 of Pelobates fuscus. Lineage (NCBI taxonomy): Eukaryota > Metazoa > Chordata > Amphibia > Anura > Pelobatidae > Pelobates > Pelobates fuscus. The sequence goes on along the minus strand of NC_086317.1, from coordinate 375,623,507 downwards.
AATTTGGTACAATGTATACAGCAAAGGACAATCTGCAAAGATAGTGAAAGGTGTGTGGCACCACAATAATTGCGTACCAGGCAGACCAAGACTTGTATATAGTAATTTTTTTCCAGGGGTTATATCATCTCCACACTGACTGGTCCCCAGGCAATTATTTGCCCCACTTATGCCTTAAATAAGCCCTGCTTGCAATATAGTAACAGGCACACTGTACCGTTATAGTGAAGAAAATGATCTGCTTTATCTCACTTCCAATAGTTTACCATTGTCAGCTCTCCTATCATCATGAACATAGGCCTGTCAGAAATAAGGTTCTATTCACAGATCGTAGAGCAAAGTGCTCAATAAAGTAATAATTGTAATAAAAAGTAATAATTGATGATCTAAGGAATTTATATATTTATTTCTGCCAAATGACAACACCCAAATAATAACTTTTAATAGCTTAATACACTTTTATAGTGTATGTCTAAAAAAAGAACTTTTGATTGGAAATAGTTTTAAAGGACCACTCTAGTGCCAGGAAAACATACTCGTTTTCCTGGCACTAGAGTGCCCTGAGGGTGCCCCCACCCTCAGGGACCCCCTCCTGCCCGGCTCTGGAAAGTGGAAAAGGGTTAAAACTTACCTTTTTCCAGCGCTGGGCGGGGAGCTATCCTCCTCCGATCCTCCTCTTCTCCTCCCCGTCGGCTGAATGCGCATGCGCGGCAAGAGCTGCGCGCGCATTCAGCCGGTCCCATAGGAAAGCATTCATAATGCTTTCCTATGGACGCTTGCGTGCTCTCACTGTGATTTTCACAGTGAGAATCACGCAAGCGCCTCTAGCGGCTGTCAATATGACAGCCACTAGAGAATTAGGGGGAAGGCTAAACCCATTCACAAACATAGCAGTTTCTCTGAAACTGCTATGTTTATGAAAAAATGGGTTAACCCTAGCTGGACCTGGCACCCAGACCACTTCATTGAGCTGAAGTGGTCTGGGTGCCTAGAGTGGTCCTTTAAATTTAAATAATATGATTTAAATGGACCTTCAGACCTATAAAGCACTCTAGCTTACTATGAGTTTATTTTATTGTTTTCATTTTGAAAAAAAAAAAGTGCAGAGTTCACTAGATGTTGCCCCTTTTATACAAGAACTAGTTAAACCCCCGTGGCTGTCAATCTGACTACCTGTTCTGTTACTTCCTGGTTTGGTTAGCTCAGTGGAGATAAACTCTAGAGGCAGCAATTGCTCAGAGCATCTGCCTTGCAAAAACTTCACATTGAGCTCCATTGTGAACTATGTGATTGGACAGCCACATGAAGTCAGGGCAGGGTTCAAAGGGGAGGGATTGTAAATGTTTCAGAAAGAAAAAGTGCAGCTTTGGCAAGCTGTTTTTAGACATACCCCCAATGGAATAATGTACAATTCAATGCTTGCACATTTTGACTGGGATTATATCTGCTAAACAATGATTTTTTTATTTTTTATTTGTTGGATGTGGGCAGTGTAGTGTTCCTTTAAGATCATCATCATTCTTCTATACATTGTTTTCTTGTTATTGGCATGTTAAAACTCTAATAAAAAAACTAAAATATGATCACAAGAAAGTAATTCATTTTACGTTATGAGATGGCAAATGGATAGTAAAAGATCATGCTGTGAATTATTTGTTATTGAAAACATGTTTTTATTTAGCTATGCTCTCTATTGCAAGAACACAGCAAGGAGGTAAAATGTGAAATGCTAGATAAAACGGTTGAATTTTTTGCTGTGAAGAAACGTTTAGCGTTAGGGCTGTGCTGTAATCTTGAAGTGACCCACAAAACCTTGAAAGGCTGGAAATGTAAGCTCCTTTTATGGTTCCCAGGCCTGGTGGCTATGGGATGACATTTCCTTAATGTGAGCATGCTGAAACCAGTGCCGTTCTTAACCTTGCAATGCTCTTCTGCAAAGGAGGACTTCTAGTCTGCCTGAGGGTGGTCTCACGCAGGAGGTGCTGTGATTGCCCTGAGTTCAAGGAGCTCTGAGTACGCTCGAGTTTGACTGCCTAGAATAAAGCAAGCAAATGTGTGAATTAGCCAGATCTGACAGGCACAAAGCAACCCATGTTAACCTGTATGAATTGTTAATATATAAGAGAAAGAAAATAAGAAACACACATTTTGATCAGTCAGGCAGAGGTTGATAGACGTTGAGCATTTTATTGGTTCTCTCTAAGAATAAGAAACACAACACGGTCAATTCTTCTTGCTTGTCTCACGTCCGATGATGGTACGAGTGACACGATTCAGTCCTCCTGATCCTAATGTTTTAAAAGCAATTAAAGGTACGTTAACATTTAGCTTTTTTTTTTTTTTTTTTAAATCATTTTATCCACCAGCATTTTTATAGAGTAGCTGTAAATCAGAAGAGAGTATAAATCCTTCAGCGTATTTGTTATCAAGAACATATAAGTTAAAGTGAACAAGTTAATGTCAGACTATTTTATAACCCTATGGCGGCGTCATGTTGTATAGTATTGCCTAATAACTGTAATAAATCTGATTGCTACATGTTTACTAAGTTATATCACCACTTTTTATGTTCTCTTTTTAAAAGAATTATGAAGCTGCGATTTTATCTTTAAAGAGATTCTTTTGTACAGGATATATATTGAATTTCACGATTATGTTTTGCTAACCAACATTTAGATTTGCAAATACCTTTTAAATATTTCTTTTATCTGATTCTAGTGCCGAGGGTCAGGGGGGTAAGTATATACATTCCGTGTGTGCCTCTACTCATCATCCTGAAAAGGGAAAGCTTTTTAGAACTCTTCGTGTTATACATGTTCCGATGACATGTATTTTCTATTCAAAAATCTTGTACGTTTATTACAGATGGACAAAATCCAGGGAAAATGTTCGGATTCTGGCCGAAATGGCAATTCTCGTAATTACTAAAACCACATACGGTTGGAATTTGTCTCCCCGAGAGAATCTGCAGCGATCGCCCGATGCATTCAGTGTCCGGTTTAAAAGAGGGGCTGAATGCATCGAACAGGATGCGCATTCCAAATTATTGTTCACTTGCCTTTGTGCAAGTGAACAATACTTTTAAATACCTTTAGCCTGCTGGCAACATTATCGGCCAGCAGGTAAATAGTTAAAAACCCTTCACAGCTTGAGGGTTAATTATGTGGCCGATGGACAGAGCTTGCTAGCCAGCTGCCACGTTAAAAAAGTAAAAAAGTAAAAAAATAAATAAATAAAAAGCATATGGGTGTTAATAAGGCGTTTATATTTCTATAAGGAAGGTTTTAAGTTCATGCGGCAGGTGTGGGAATGTCTACTAACTTGCTAAAACTAGCGACTGGGCAGCCATTGCTATTACTAAAAAAGGCCCTATTACATATGGATTGGGAGGACTATGCAATGTCCAGTTCCTAGTGCATCCAATGATTGTTATTTAACTGATTGGGACCTGAGTTACAAAATCTGAACGTTATCCATATTTTTAGTCCAAATGTCCCCATATGATTTTGCTCCATTCAGTATGGGGTCCTTCAAACTTAATTACCCCATTGGTAAGGTACTATTTGAGTTCCTTTATTATTCGAAAGAGTTTAAAGGAAGTCTCAAGGAATAATGTGCTGAGTCTGCACCACTCTTGGAAGACACAATTATCATTATTATTATGTATTTTTGAACACTTTATACTTTAAAACATTTTGCAAGGAAGAGCTACTTGCAGCTTTGCCTGTGAGAATGACTGTTCAAAGACTGATTAGTCAAACAGGTTTGAAAACTGTTTTAAAGCATGATTGGCCCATAGGCTAACTTCATAACATTTTGAATGGACAAAGAGGGGCAATTTAAATGTGTGTGCTAGTGGCAGTGTGGCCAGGGGCTGGACTGTTCTGAGAAATTCCAGGTGGCCTAGTGGTAACAGATGATGCAACTCAAATGTGTATCTTATGTACACAGACTGACTTCTAAACAAATTAATTATAATTTAAAAACACTTTACTGTGAGTATCATTGCTGTAAAGCTCTATTATACACTCAGACACAACGACAATATGGAAATCCTAGAAAAGCAAGACAGTGTTTTGGGGCTCAATATAGGGACTCACTATTCTAAATAGGGGCATTTGGGTCCGAATAACATAGGGGCTAATGGAGCTGCAGCTCAAGGCCCATTGGTTTATTCATTTATTTTTTTCTCTACTACTACTCACATGCTCTTATTTTGTGCCATGGAAACTTTAGAGGGATGTGTGGGAACAAAACTTGTGTGGACGGGCTTATAATGAAATTAGTTAAAGTAAAGCTGACTTTGCACACTGTGCAAATGCTCTTGGTGCTTCAGTCTCTAACACTGTGGCATGTCCCATTTCTTCTACACTCACTGCATTCACCTATTCTCTGTTCCAGGCTGCTTGCCAGTGCGCGCTAGTATTAAGGTAAGAAGAGGAGTGGACAAATGATTGCTAGTGTACAGTACTTATAAAGCGTAGAGCCAGCGCATTGTTACATGCATTTGCGCCAAGTTCACGCGCTGTTTGCATAACACACCCTTAGTTGGCCAGCCTGCATGATTGCGGTCATGCCAGGCTGGTCTTTCACTTCTTCAGGCAGACCTGACCCATTTCTGGGCATGTCTGCCCTTTTGGGTAGTGCCAATTACATGATTAGCGTCAGTGGTCCACCCTACTATCCCGCCCTCCAGACGCTGCTGTTAGGGGGTATGGATTTGATTGCGAGATGAAAGTAAGAGATTAGCATAGGGTATGTTTTTTCTTATAGCTGTGTCCTGTGAGTTTCCTTCCAGCATCACCTCCACCAAATACATGATGCTTGGGAGGTATAATTGTTTTTTTAGTGTTTTCTGTCGATAAGATTCTTTAATTAGGACAATTATAATTTTTATCTCCAATACCCAATGGACTCTTAATCCAGCCCTGCATTTGGTTGGTATGCCCAGAGCACCCAAGGATTTTTGCACTTATAATTTTATTTTATTTTTCATGTAGAAATGCTAAAAATGCTAAGTATCAAAATACTTAATGTCATTATTGGATTACAAAGTAAGACTGGATGAATTGCTTGTGTTGATGTCTCTCAATTTTGAAACCTAGTCTGCTTAAATCATTACAAAACAGGTGTAGCAGGCTGACAGTTTTACTGACCGGGATAAATAATGTTTACTGATGAAAATAAATAAGTTAATGAAATTTAATCTAGCAAAGTCTGAAATTAAGAATGTTGTTTCATTTCTACAAATAAATCCTGCACCCTCCCATGAATATGCTGAACTGTTTGTACTTACCGAGCATGCAAATAATTACTAGGATAATTATTTTATTGCCCACTGATATGCAATTATGCTTTACTGGGATTACTTTACTATATTGGGAGTTGACACAGATATAATTTGTCAATAAGTAATAGCTGATCGGAAAGAGACAGCACAATGAACGTGAACATATATTTAGATGAATGGGTTTCTCCTTAAATATGATTATCATTTTCTAGATTTACCTAGAAACCATAAATGTGATTATACATTTCTACTAGCTTGTGACTAATGAAAAAAAAAGTAATTCAGCAGGAAAAAACAAATAATTAAAAGTAATAAAACAAGTTGCTTTACACAACTATAAGATTGGTTGGGGTAGAATCTCCCTCCTCCTGAATCCAACAGTTGTGAATATATTTCTGGAACATGTACGTTGGGTCCACATTATTCTAAAAATAATCAGAAATGAGATATTCCCCGTTCTCAGATGACGAAACAACTATCCGCAGAGGTTATTTTCGGAGGTGCTTGATGGGTGCTGCGCACCCTCAAACATCCTGCAAGTGCATGATAAAAGGTTTTATAAGGACAAGCGAAAGTTCCACATGTTAAAAAAAAAAAAAAATCAAATTTAAAAAATGGCAAAATGTAGAGGAGCCTTGCAGCTACTGTTTGTTCTTCCTTAATCGAAAAGCATTCTTTACACAGTTCTGCTTGATTAAGTGACAAATTGGAATGCATGAGCTGCAGCAGACCCAATGTATATGTTTAGCCAACAAGACTTAAAATGATTATCCATCCCTGTTTTACTTTACATAACAGATGCAAGCTGTGTGACAGGGGGATTAATCTAAAGTATAGCATCAGTAAATGTGCGCAAATGTGCTTAATGCGTTCTCTCTTGTTTTCAAAGCCAGGCCAGGCTGTGTGCTGCAGCAGACAATGAGTTAAACTTGCTCACATTTCAATTACCTGTACATGCCTTTCCGTGGTTGTTCCTTTGTCTGCCCTCTTATTTAGTTTGCTGTTACAACTTTAAACAGGCACTCTGTACAGTGCCTGAATAACCTCCAATCAGGTTGGCCACGACTGACAAATTAGTAGGAGACCTCTGTCTGTGTGCTTAGTAATAATGCTATTCAGTGTGATGAGAAGGCCGCGCTATGTTTTTTCGTTCCTCTACACTCTGTCATTAGCCTTGGCAATAAAAAAATGAAGATGTAAAAAAAAAAAAATCACTATATTATTAAACATGAGTGTCTCTTTGTTATCCAAGATGTGGAGTAGTGTCAGAACATCAGTAGTTTTGATAAAAGTTTTAGAGGCCCTGTGTAGCTGGAACTTGCAAGCAAATAAAGTTATCTTGTCCGAAGCATATGTGCGATACTGTACAATAATACAACTACTCACTGTAGTGAATATGGTGCCAGAGATGCAAGGGCATTCATGGTACCATAACCACTACAGTGTAAGGAGTCAAAGTGTATTTGAAAGGTTTCACTTATGACCTGTGGTCCACCGGGTGCCTCCACTACCAGTGCTGAAGAGATGGAATTTCCCAAGCAGGTTGTTCCATTAGATCTCCTGGGTGCATTAATAGTTGAGCCTGTTCAAAAACTCATTACAATATGGTAGTCTGCAGGACAGATTGAGTGGACCTTTAAATTTAAAGCATTTAAGGTGATTGATAGAAAATGTGTAAGAATGTCATGGTAGGGGGCTATAGATAATTAACATTATTGCTTTGATCTGTTGAAGCCATATGATGTAACAAGCGAGGGTAATCGTTTAACAAACCAAATGACTGAAGAAGAGACCTGAGTGTTTTTGAAAGAGTGCACAATTAATATATACTTAGATGCGCAATAAAAGTGTCATCCTCAGCCTGCTCAACAATTACATTTCTTTGGCTAACACGTTATCAATTACTTGCTGAATTACTATTCTAATAAAACCTTGATTTAGATCATAGTTCTGTAGTTTCATCCATCCTTGGCTCAACAGGTTACACAAAAAATATTTTTATTAACCAGTAGTTACTTTACTTTTTTTTTTACTTTTTCCTTTTTCCTGGAAGAGCAATTTCAACTCCATACCAGCCAGTCTGAATGTTAAGAGTTTCCTATTATTACCTCTTCTGCTACTTCAGCTATTTTATATTATACACACAGAAATGCCAGTTATATATTGCTATTTAAAAAAAATTAATAGTCATCACAAGGTTTAATTGTCTTTTATGTTTGTTTTGGGTTTTTTGTTACTTATTCTTTACAATTACCAAACCAAACCAACGTAGCAATATAGATGGAAGCAATATAGCATGTTTTAAATTCTATAAATAAAAATGCATACTGTTTACCTTGATGTTGGGAATTAAAGTTAAGTAATGGAAAAAAAGCTAAAGCTGTTTGCAAGTTACCTGGACCCAATTATGTCCTAAGTTACTAAACAACCTCTTTAAGAGCCCCGGAGCAATTAAACCTTTTTTCATGTCGCACTAACCTCATTAGTGACACCTTTGTTTACAAAGCAGCAAGCTTCACTTGTGACCTTCTAAATACATATGTTAAGAGGTGATTTGCTGCTGGTTTACACTGGTTACATTCTGTTTTGTAGTTTCTTGACGGTAACTCCAGTCTAAAGTCTGTAACTGATTTACCCAGATATCTTAATCACACTTGACTGCTTCAAGGTATTACATCCTTTAGATTTCTTCACTTCCAATATCGCCTCCATGTACCCAAGCAAGCTCAGTCACTCAACACAGCCAGGTTTTAGTCCTGTGGATTCTTGCCTGCTTACTGAATGCAATTGATGTTTTATTTCTTGGTAAGAACACTGTGCATACTGCATGCTAGCAATTTCTTTTTAAAGGAAAGATGTGTATATAGTAATTAGTTGGGGTTAACATTCCTACAAGGTATCAGTCAAAGAAAATAACTGTTTTATGTTTAGCATTTGATTACTTTTATTGAAGTGTAGATGCTCTGAAGAAGCTGTAGATGTCAATGCTGACGTATAGGTGCTGGGATGCTGCACACATAAAACAGTTTGCTTGATATTTTATGTCTTTAAAAATACTTGTGTACATTAATTTTCTGTTGGTACGAATACAAATCCACTAAAATATTTAACTAGGCTTTTTTCCTGCTCTGCTTTATTGTCCTCCAATGTTCTCCAATGTTTTTTCGATTACTTTGCCAATGTTCCACAATTACTGGTTTAGAGAAGAAAAACCCTGAGTGTGTTTATAAACATGCAAAGTGTAGGGTCGTAGAGTGTCATACAACTTGGGCCAGATGCTTGATCATGCTGATTGTTGCTTTTCACCAGTCTATGTTTGGTACCAGAGTATGGATGGAACCAGAGTATGGATAGAATCACAGGCAGTGCTTTTCCCTCCAGGAGGAAGATCTTGTGCATTATCAGGTGTAGCCAATACAGCTTGTCCTGGCTGTTGATAGTGCACACCGAATAGTTTTAGATTTCTGACACTTTGGGCGTTAAATTTTTTTTTAAACAAATTAAATATCCACACACTCCAGTTTGCTATTCTTTTGTAACATGTTTTTAGCCTATACTCTTGATATCTTTGTAATTCTTTTTTTTCTCTAGCATAACTTGTAGCAGGTATACATTTTGTAGATACGTTGTCAAAATCAGATGTTTTTGATCACTGCCTGAAAACGTAGGTTCTTTTGGGGAGTGCTGTTTATGGTAAACACCAGCCATTAAAGCTTTTACTGATTAACAAAAAAAGACCAGTAAAACGTTAATAAATAGCCATATTGCACCATTTAAAATACACTTCTAAATGTATGTGACTTTCCTGCTTAGATGTTTTGAGGTATGTTCACTAAACAAAGGTTTGTGAACCAATATTGGGACACATATCTCATTTTACCATAACATATGTGTGAGAATTGGTACTTCTGGTGTAATAGTGTCCCTTTAAAAGGGGAACTCAGTGCATCAGAACCACTACTCCGTCCCTGCAGTTTGACAAATGTAAACATTGCTGTTTGTGTACAACATTTGTCAGTCAGAAACCCTCTAGCGTTAGTTATTCAGACGGCCTCTAGAAGCACTTTTTATTGATGATGTTCCATAATTGAAGGGCCACAGTGCTTCTCTATGAGAAGGAATGGATTTATCCAAAATCATCAATCAGCATGATCTCAGAAGAAGTGCTGCATCCGCAATACCACGACTGGGATCGAGCTGGATCAAAAATCAGTTTTGTTTTGCTTATTCTTCATTTAACAATGATGGAGAGGATCACTCTAATATTATCCATTTATTTGGGCACTCAAACTGAAACATGGAGCTATTTAAAGGAATTTATAGCGTTAACACACTGAACACAAGTAGTAAACAATATTACTGAAAAGAAAATGCATGTGTGTTGGTGAAAACTTCACTTTCATTGTATCAATTCCATTAAAATACCGTATTTATCGGCGTATAACACGCATTTTTTCCCCCTGAAAATAGGGGGAAAATCGTGGGTGCGTGTTATACGCCGATACCCCATAATTACTTACCTGTCCTGAAGCGTGGGCCGGCTTCACAGCTTGCACCGCGGTACAGGAACTTTAATTTCATGTTCCGGTTTCCGGCGGGACTGAAAGGAAGTGTGCACAATAGTGTGCACACTTCCTTTCAGTCCCACCAGAAACCGGAACATGAAATTAAAGTTCCTGTACCGCGGTGCAAGCTGTGAAGCCGGCCCACGCTTCAGGACAGGTAAGTAATTATGGGAGGGGGAGGGGGAGGGGAGGGGCGGGGGAGGGGAGGGGAGGGGAGGGGAGGGGGAGGGGAGGGGAGGGGGGGGGGGGAAGTACACTATGGGAGGGGGTGAGGGGGGGGAAGTACACTATGGGAGGGGGTGAGGGGGGGGAAGTACACTATGGGAGGGGGTGAGGGGGGGAAGTACACTATGGGAGGGGGTGAGGGGGGGGAAGTACACTATGGGAGGGGGTGAGGGGGGGGAAGTACACTATGGGAGGGGATGGGGGGGAAGTACACGAGGGGAGGGGAGGGGGGGGGGAAGTACACGAGGGGAGGGGAGGGGGGGGGAAGTACACGAGGGGACGGGAGGGGGGGGGAGTACACGAGGGGAGGGGAGGGGGGGGGGGGAAGTACACTATGGGATGGGAGGGGAGGGGGGAAATACTATGGGAGGTGGGGAGAATACTATGGGAGGGGAGGGGGGGGAAAATACTATGGGAGGGGAGGGGAGGGGGGGAGAATACTATGGGAGGGGAGGGGAGGGGGGGAGAATACTATGGGAGGGGAGGGGAGGGGGGGAGAATACTATGGGAGGGGAGGGAACACTATAGGATGAGGGGGAATACTATGGGGGGGGGGAAATTTCCTGGAATTTCTTTCTAAAAAATGAGGTGCGTGTTATACGCCGGTGCGTGTTATACGCCGATAAATACGGTAACTGATACAACTAGTAATCCTAAAATCACCCTCCCAAGGTGTGAATAATTCCTTATATAATGTCAACACTCGGCTCATAACCAGAGCTTTTCAATGGGTTCCAAATATAACAAATACCCTACTTATCTGGTATAGTTTGAACCCATTGAGGGGCTCTCATTATGAATTGAGTGTTGTCCTTGGATAAGGCATTAATCACACCTTGGGAGTGTGATTTTATGATTATTTTCCCCCCAGTTATTTTAATGGAACTGGCACAATAAAAGTGAAGTTTTATTTATCACCAACACACATCCTTTTTCTTTTCAATAAACAAGATTATTTATTTATAATGCAGGCTGTTCTGCTAACTGTAAATCACAGTCCAATAACTAGTCCTAGGAAATGGAACTCTCCGAGTCAGACCATTTGATTGTGTTTTATTTATTTTTATTTATTTATTTCAAGGACTGCCAAGGTAAAATGTAGGTCTGCACTTCTATATTTTTAATTCCTCCAGTATACCTTTCAAATGAAACCAGATTAATTTAAAATGTTATTGTCTCTGTAATTCCTAGTATAAAAACTACAAAAAAAAATAAAAATTGCCAGAGTTTAATTTTACGCTCGTCTTACAGTAACGCATCTATATGACACACAACGGGCAGAAAGAACACAATGCAGGAACAGTTTCACCATTACTCTTATTTTCTTATCACGTTATCCCTCATTGTAACAACTAATGCAGAAAAACCCAGACAGATGCAAAACAACTTGTTAAATCTATGTTAGGATGGCTGTCGGCAGAAATCTTTTGTGGTCATTTAATGTACTGTCTCTCTCTCTCTCTCTGCGGGTAAACGCCTGCAGAATGACTTGCCATACTCAATCAGCAGTGCTTTTGAATTCTTATTCATTGCTTTTACTATTAATTGTTCATGTTAAAACATGTCTCCTAATTGTGTAATTTGCAGGTGAATTTCTTTTTAATAATTAAAAATTAGGCAAACTAACTTCTGCATTTTATATACGATAAATATTTTATTCAAGCAAAATATCAACAGGAAACTGTTTTGGAATAATAAACATAGCTGATTATAGAAAAAGGGCTTGATTTAATGTGGTCACAATTCCCAGATTTTACTATTAACATGACGTGTAGTCATGATTTTATTAAAGACACGGAGGCGAGTATTATGCATAACTCTTTCTTTATTTCCTCAGCAGCAAAGATAGAGGAATATGAATATTGTAAAAAATGAAGAAAAAACAGTATAGATACACAGGCAACCAATCACATAACAGAGGAAGTGAGTATATAAGGCCTGTGTTTCCCACAATCCCCCTCTTTCTTGCGAAAACCGAAGATCAGGTAAGAAGAACGAAATCCAACTTGTCCAGAACAGTAAATGGCAACCAACCGATAACATCAAGCTAAAAGAGAGAGAGAAATATGGTAATATCCAAACTCCAAACTGTAGACTTACCAAAACAAACTGTAGGCAAATCAATGAGAGAAAACTTGAATCAAAACACAATGTCGATATCTCCAATCATAGAAAACTGGGATCTGAAAAACATAATGAAAATCATTAATATAACATATAAATGACATGCGTAAATCACAACAAAAGACAGACCGAATTGAACTTACCCAAAGAATCCAATAGCATCTCATCCCAAAAACTCACCTCGGGAGGGTGGGAGGGAATAATACTCGCCTCCGTGTCTTTAATAAAATCATGACTTTACGTCATGTTAATAGTAAAATCTGGGAATTTTATTAAAGACACGGAGGCTCCTATTATGCAAGTTTAAAGCTGTGGTATCACTTGAGATGCGATATGTTCAATAGGTCTGAAATAGAAGTTGCGGAAGGTCGATTCCCTAGACCAGTCCGCTGCACGCATGATGTCCTCCAGTCGACAGCCGACCGCGGACGCCTTTGAGGCCATGGCACCTCGAACGGAGTGAGGCGTAAAAACCGAAGTGTCAATACCCGCTGAAGACAAAAGCCAGCGCACCCAACGCGCCAGGGTCGGAGTTGACACAGGTCGATGAGGCGCTTTAAAAGACACGAATAAAGGATGTAGGTCCAAGGAGCGGATAGATTGGGTAGCATCCAGATAGGCCTTCAGGCAGTCAACCGGGCAAAGAGCCGGACACTCTGGGAACCTAGGGTACACGAACGATTTGGATGCCGATTTTGTCCTTCTGGATATGTTGAAAGCGACACCTTCTGGGGTAAAAGCAATAGCGTCCCAATCCAGGGCTCTAACATCAGACACTCTTTTACACGATACTAAACAGAGAAGCATCACTAGTTTTGAGGACAATTGTTTGAGGCTCAGTTCATGATTAGGGTACCATGAAGAGAGGAACTGTAACATGATGTTGACGTCCCAGAAGACCGAGAAACGGGCTCTAGGAGGGCGAGCGAGGCGGATACCCTTGAGGAGACGACATACAAAGGGATGCCTGCCGACAGGCGAACCATCCAGGCCACTATGGCCGGCCGAAATCGCCGAGCGGAAAAGGTTGATCGTGCGGTATGCCTTGCCCGCATCAAATAACAACGTGAGGAACTCCAGGATCAGATGGAGAGGGGCAGATACGGGATCCATTGCCCGTTCCATGCACCAATTAGACCATGATTTCCATGAAGCCCGGTAGGCTGATCTTGTACCGGGAGCCCAGGCGTTATCGAGGAGCAGGAGAGTTGACCTCGGAACGTCCGGGACAGTCCAGGTTCCCCTGAAAGGAGCCACGCTACCAGAGGTAGTTGCTGCAGGAGCACCAGACCGTGCGAGTTCCCGTCCGGATCCAGAAGCAGATCCGGGAAGCTCGGAATCAAACGGGGGTAGTCTATCGACAACTCCAACAGGCGTGGGAACCAAGGCCGTGATCTCCACAGAGGAGTGACCAATGCCAGGCAACAATCGTGGCGAGCCAACTTCGAGATCGTTCGGGCAATCATGTTGAACGGTGGAAACGCATACAGGCATCCCGATGGCCAGTCTTGGAGAAATGCGTCTGTCGCCACAGCCGCCGGGTCCGGCCTCCAGCTGTAAAACTCCGGTAGTTGAGTGTTCAGACGGGACGCGAACAAGTCCATCCTGAACCGTCCCCACAGCTTGTCTAAGCTTTGGAATACCGAAACGTGCAAGTGCCAGTCTCCCGAGTCTCTCAAATGTCTGGAGTTCCAATCCGCATCCGAATTGTCTAGACCCGGAATGTGTTCCGCTGTCACTGAGACATTGTTGGAAAGGCAAAAATGCCAAAAATCCTTTGCCAACAGGGCTAACATCCTGGATTTGGTGCCCCCGAGATGGTTTATATAGCGTACTGCCGAAACGTTGTCCATCTTGAGGAGAACGCAGCAGTTCGCTCGTCTTGGGGTAAGACTGCGAATCGCGAATGCCCCTGCTAAGAGTTCCAGGCAATTGATGTGCAGGGATCTCTCTATCTCGGACCATCTGCCTCCGGTGGAAACGCTGCCACAGCGAGCACCTGTCAGGATCGGGACAGGGATCCAACACGCAGAGTACAAAGAGAGGAAAGGTACGTATACCGGGCCTTAGAATGGCCGGACTAACGTACCGAGAGTAATAGAGAATAGTCAGAGACAAGCCGAGGTCGAGGGAACGAGAAGACAGATAAGCGAGAGACAAGCCGGGTCAAGGGATAACAGAGAAGCAGGGTAGTACAACGAGCCGAGTCAAAACCAATAGAGCAAACAAGAATACCAGAGCGCTGAGTGACTAGACAAGCTAGAACCACGACAGGGCAATGAGCTGAAGTGAGAAGTAAGCTTAAATACCCTGGCTCTGGATGGTAATCACGCCTCTGACAAGTACCGATTGGATATCGGAGACTTGAGTGACAGGTCGCTCGTGATAGCGTCATGACGTCACGTATTGAGCGTCCTGCTAGAAAAGGACGTGGATTCCTCGCGGCCGGTGTTTAAGTGACTGGATGAACCGCGAGGAACGGAGGAAACAGCTCGCCTGGACGGATAAACCACCAAGTCTCTACCTCCCTTAGAGGTAGAGGCCTCAGGTACCCTGACAGTACCCCCCCTCTCAGATACGCCCACCGGGCGGAATGAACCGGGGCGAGATGGGAAGCGAAGGTGAAATGCTCTGCGAAGGCGAGAAGCATGAACGTCCTCCTGAGGTACCCAACTCCTCTCCTCAGGACCATATCCCCTCCAGTTGACCAGATATTGCAATTTTCCCCTTGAAATTCTGGAGTCAATGATGGAGCTGACCTCGTACTCCTCCCGACCCTCCACCTGAACAGGACGAGGTGAGGAGGCCTTAGAGGAGAATTTGTTGCAAATAAGAGGTTTCAACAAGGAGACATGAAAGGAGTTAAGAATGCGTAAGGCAGGTGGCAGAGCAAGGCGATACGCAACCGGATTGATACGAGTGAGAACCCTGTAAGGACCTATGTAACGAGGAGCAAATTTCATAGATGGAACTTTTAGGCGAATATTCTTGGTACTCAACCACACCCTATCCCCAGGAACAAAAACAGGAGCCGCTCTTCTATGCTTGTCAGCGTGTTTCTTGAACAGCGAGGAACTATGTAATAGAATTTGCCGAGTCTGATCCCATAATCTCTTCAGGTTGGCGACATGATCATCAACCGACGGTATCCCCTGAGAAGAGGAAACCGAAGGAAAAATCGAAGGATGAAAGCCATAGTTCATGAAGAAAGGGCTAGAGCGAGTTGAATCGCAAACAAGGTTATTGTGTGCGAACTCCGCCCAAGGAATCAGACCGACCCAATCGTCCTGGTGTTCGGAAACAAAGCAACGTAGATACTGTTCGATCTTTTGATTAGTACGTTCAGCAGCTCCGTTAGACTGAGGGTGATAGGCAGAGGAGAAGTTCAATTTGATGCCCATTTGAGAACAAAAGGATCTCCAGAAACGTGAGACAAATTGAGAACCTCTATCAGAAACAATCTCTGAAGGAATCCCATGTAGGCGAAAAACCTCTCTCGCAAAAATCTCCGCCAATTCAGGAGAAGTCGGAAGTTTAGGTAATGGCACGAAATGGGCCATCTTAGTAAATCTATCCACCACCGTGAGAATAACAGTCTGTCTCTTGGAAGCAGGCAAATCAACGATAAAGTCTATGGACAAACAGGACCAAGGTTTCTCAGGAATGTCCAAGGGGTGTAACAGACCACATGGAGACGCATGAAGTAGTTTAGTCTTGGCACAAGTCTCACAAGCTGCGACGAACTCCTCAATATCTTTTCGAAGTGAAGGCCACCAGAAATCCTTGGATATCAGAGAGTATGTCTTGCGAATACCAGGATGACCAGCTATTTTACTTTCGTGAAAGCATTGTAGGAGCTCCAGTTGAAGTTCAGGAGGAACAAAGTTTCTTCCCTCAGGAGTGTTTCCAGGAGCTAGATGTTGTGACTTCAAGATCTGGTCAAGTAGCGGAGAATGAATTTTGAGACTGGTATTAGCAATAATATTGCATTTGGGTACAATGGAGGACAACAGTGGTTCAACTGAGGCAGAGGGCTCATATTGGCGAGATAGCGCATCGGCTTTAGAATTCTTTGACCCAGGTCTGTAAGTCAGAACGTAATTGAAATGGGTAAGAAACAACGACCAACGAGCCTGCCTGGAGGACAGACGTTTGGCCTCTCCGATATAAGACAAGTTTTTGTGGTCTGTCAGAATGGTAACAGGATGTAAAGTACCTTCCAATAAATGTCTCCACTCTTTCAAAGCCTTGATAACCGCTAGTAATTCTCTGTCACCAATGTCATACCTGCTCTCAGTACCGGTCAATTTTTTAGAGAAAAATCCACATGGATGTAATGGTTTATCAACACCCAACCTTTGAGATAGGACAGCACCTAAACCAGTCTCTGATGCGTCTACCTCAAGTAAAAAAGGCAGAGAAGTGTCGGGGTGAACTAAAATTGGAGCGGAAGCGAAAAGCTCCTTGAGAGTTTTGAACGCCAGGAGAGCTTCAGTAGTCCAATTCTTAGTATCAGCCCCCTGTTTGGTCATGTTAGTGATAGGTGCGATAATGGAAGAATAGCCCTTAATAAAGCGCCTATAATAATTAGAAAAACCAATAAATCTCTGTACGGCTTTAAGACCTTTGGGTAAAGGCCACTCTAGAATGGATTGGAGCTTATCCGGGTCCATCTTAAATCCCTCCCCAGAGATCACATAGCCGAGAAAGGTTACCTGGGTTTGATCAAAGCTACATTTCTCCAACTTGCAGTACAAGCCATGCTGAAGAAGCTTGTGCAAAACCCTCCTGACTTGCTTGTGATGAATCTCAATGTCACTAGAATGAATGAGTATATCATCTAGGTATACAATGACGCAATCTTGCTGAAATTCCCTAAGAACCTCATTTATCAGATCCTGGAATACAGCTGGTGCATTGCATAACCCAAAAGGCATAACAGTATATTCATAGTGACCATATCGAGTATTGAATGCCGTCATCCACTCATGTCCCTGCTGGATTCTCACCAAGTTATATGCCCCTCTGAGGTCTAACTTGGTGAAAATTGTAGAGCCCTTCAAACGATCGAAGAGTTCGGTAATCAAGGGGATTGGATAGGCATTTTTAATGGTTATCTTATTTAGGCCTCGATAATCAATACAAGGCCTCAGAGAACCATCCTTCTTTTTAACAAAAAAAAATCCAGCCCCGGCAGGGGAGGAGGACCTTCTAATGAATCCCTTGTCTAAATTTTCGTGAATATACTCCTCTAGAACTGAGTTCTCTTTCGTAGATAACGGGTATACATGACCTCTGGGCGGCATGGTACCAGGGAGTAGATTAATTTTGCAATCAAAGGACCTGTGTGGGGGTAAGGTATCGGCTTTCTTTTTGTCAAATACAGCCTTTAAATCTAGATACTGAGACGGAATTTGTGTCTCTGTAGGATTATCAGAGTTAGCCGCTGTATTGGTTAAGCCGAGAGGTGAGACTTTCCGCAAGCATTTCTCTTGACAATTCTGTCCCCACGAAACTATCTCCCCTGACTCCCAATTAATAATAGGGTTATGTCTCCTCAACCAGGAGTACCCCAGCACTATGGGAATAGACGGAGAAGAAATGAGCAGTAAGGATATGTGTTCTCTATGTAGGATGCCAACAGTTAAGTTAATCGGTATGGTCTCATGGAAAATAACAGGCTCAAGTAACGGTCTACCATCGATGGCCTCAACGGCCAGTGGTGTCTCTTTTAACTGGGATGGAATAGCATGCTTGGCAGCAAAACCCTGATCTATAAAGCTCTCAGCAGCTCCAGAATCGATTAGTGCCATAGTCTTAACTACTCCCTTCTCCCACTTTAAAGAAACGGGTAACAGAAGCCTGAGCTCTTTGTAGTTGTGAATAGAGGACAAAGTAGAAACACCCAAGGCCTGTCCTCTAGAGGAACTTAGGTGCGAGCGTTTCCCGAACGATTGGGACAGTTTAGGCGTAAATGACCCCTGACTCCACAATACATACATAAGCCCTCCCTTCTCCTGTACTGTCTCTCACTCTCTGTGAGATGAGTACTGCCTATCTGCATAGGTTCAGGAATACGTAAGTCCTCGAACTCAGAAATTTGAAAGGTAGGCGCTAGTTTAAAGGAGGGTCTACGGGTCCTATCTCGAGTGTTCAGCCTCTCTCTTAAGCGTTCATCAATACGAGATATAAAAGAAATTAAATCCTCCAAATTTTCAGGGAGTTCTCTAGTAGCGACCTCGTCAAGAATTACATCTGATAACCCATTCAGAAACACATCTATATAAGCCTGTTCGTTCCACTTAACTTCTGCCGCCAAGGACCTGAACTCTAGTGCATAATCCACAAGTGTTCGATTGTCTTGTCTAAGGCGCAACAGTAATCTAGCTGCATTGACCTTCCTACCAGGGGGGTCAAAAGTTCTTCTAAACGCAGCTACAAAGGCATTATAATTATAGACTAGTGGGTTATCATTCTCCCATAAAGGATTGGCCCATCTCAAAGCTTTTTCAATGAGTAGAGTGATAATAAATCCAACCTTCGCTCTATCAGTAGGATAAGAGCGGGGTTGTAATTCGAAATGGATGCTAATCTGGTTTAGAAAGCCACGACACTTCTCCGGTGACCCGCCATAACGTACTGGTGGGGTAATACGGGAAGAAGCACCTACAGTGGCTACCTCTAGACCTGAGACTGCAGGAGAAATAGAAGGAGTACGTGTCTCCTCAGGTGGATTACTAGCACGGGACAAAAGTGCCTGTAGTGCCAAAGCCATCTGATCCATCCTATGCTCCATGGCGTCAAACCTGGGATCCGAAGAACCAAGCTGACTGTTTGTACCTGCAGGATCCATTGGCCCTGTCGTAATGTCAGGATCGGGACAGGGATCCAACACGCAGAGTACAAAGAGAGGAAAGGTACGTATACCGGGCCTTAGAATGGCCGGACTAACGTACCGAGAGTAATAGAGAATAGTCAGAGACAAGCCGAGGTCGAGGGAACGAGAAGACAGATAAGCGAGAGACAAGCCGGGTCAAGGGATAACAGAGAAGCAGGGTAGTACAACGAGCCGAGTCAAAACCAATAGAGCAAACAAGAATACCAGAGCGCTGAGTGACTAGACAAGCTAGAACCACGACAGGGCAATGAGCTGAAGTGAGAAGTAAGCTTAAATACCCTGGCTCTGGATGGTAATCACGCCTCTGACAAGTACCGATTGGATATCGGAGACTTGAGTGACAGGTCGCTCGTGATAGCGTCATGACGTCACGTATTGAGCGTCCTGCTAGAA
The DNA here is from genome assembly GCF_036172605.1 of Pelobates fuscus. NCBI lineage: Eukaryota > Metazoa > Chordata > Amphibia > Anura > Pelobatidae > Pelobates > Pelobates fuscus. The sequence continues at coordinate 375,604,012 of NC_086317.1, read as the reverse complement.
AAGGACGTGGATTCCTCGCGGCCGGTGTTTAAGTGACTGGATGAACCGCGAGGAACGGAGGAAACAGCTCGCCTGGACGGATAAACCACCAAGTCTCTACCTCCCTTAGAGGTAGAGGCCTCAGGTACCCTGACAGCACCCCAGCCGTGTAAGCTGGCATCCGATTCGATCACCACGTCCGGGACAGAACCGAAGATGGCCCTTCCGTTCCATGCTTCCATGTGTGCCAGCCACCACGCCAGCTCGTCCCTGGATTCCTCGTCCAGCTGTACCCGAGATTCGTAGGAATGACCCGACCGGAGGTGTGAACCTTTGAGCCTCTGGAGGGCACGATAATGTAGCGGGCCCGGGAATATTGCTTGTATGGAGGCCGCAAGGAGGCCAATAATCCGTGCCAAATGCCTGATGGACAGGTCTGATACACGAAGAGCCCGTCGCAACTCCTTCCGAATTGCCTTCACTTTCGAGTCCGGTAGGTATAGAAACTGGCGGACGGAGTCCACCTTGAAACCCAAAAATTCCATCGACTGAGCGGGTTCCAGGACTGATTTGTCCCAGTTGACCATGAAACCCAGGTTCTGAAGCAGATCAATCGTCCACCTCAGATGTACCAGGAGATGGTCTCTGGACTGGGACATGATTAGAATGTCGTCCAGGTAAATGATCAACCGCACTCCACGGGTGCGGAGGAACTCCATTACAGGCTTCATGATCTTGGTGAAACACCAAGGAGCCGAGGAGAGGCCAAACGGTAGGCAGGTAAAGCGCCACCGCCTTCCGTGCCAGGTGAAGTGTAAGTAGTCTCTGTAGTCCACCGCTATCGGGACCGTGAAATATGCGTCCTTCAGGTCCAACTTGGCCAGCCAGTCTGACTGTCGAAGGAGGTCCCTGAGGCAGTGGATACCTTCCATCTGAAAATGTTGGTAGCGGAGGAACGCGTTGAGAGGGCGGAGGTTTATCACTGGACGAACTCCGCCCCCTTTTTTCGGTACCAGGAAGAGATTGCTCGTAAAGCCCGGGGCGGCGAACGGCAATTCTTCTATGGCGCCTTTGGACAACATCTCCTCGACCTCCGCGGAGATCATCCTGTCCTGATCTGGGGGAAGAGACAGTTCCCTGGGGACATAAGATTGTACAGGTAGAGAGACAAAGTCCAGGTGATAACCTTTCACACATTGTAGGACCCAAGCGTCCGAAGTAATACATGTCCACTCTTGGTGGAACAGAGCCAGCCTCCCCGCTACCCGCCCGTGAGCGACAGGGGAAGAAAGGGTACTCACCATAAGGGCGTCTGCCCGAAGCGGCACCGCGGGGGTATCTGGAGCCCCAAGATCTCCCTCTGGCCGGGAAGAAAGGAGGCGTTTTCGAGTCCTGAAATCCCCGGGACGGGAAAAAGGAACCTCTGGAGGTACGGAATGAGCCTCGGTAACCACGGCCGGGTGGACGGTTCCTGCTACGCCCGGCCCCTCCAAAAACCTTGGGCGCGAACATGCGCTTCATGTTCGCCTGAGCCTTGTCTATGGCCGTAAAGGTTTTAACGTAGGACCCCAGGTCCTTAACGAAAGAATTACCGAACAGGGCCCCCTCTTCGGAAGGGCCCGGCTCCGCTACCGTCATGGCAGCCAATTTCGGGTCAATTTTGAGGAGAATTGCCTTGCGCCTCTCAGAGGACATGGCGGTACTAGCGTTCCCCACTAGGCATATAGCCCTTTGTACCCAACCGATGGCTACATCCATGTCTAAAACCGAATCGCCAGTTCTAGTGGCGTCCAGCAGCTCGTAGAGCTTTGTAAGTGGGCCCAGGGTATCCAAGATCTTGTCCTGACAGCCCTTAAGGGAGTAGTCTAGGCCCTTTTTGGATTTCCAGCCTGATTTATTCAGGAACTGGGCAATTTGGGGGTCAATATCGGGAGTCTTGCAGGCCGAGCCCGGGAGGGAAGGCCTGGGGCATTCCGCCCGCAGCTTATTGCGACCTTCCTTAGACAGGGGGGTACGCATGCGTCTGGCCACATACTGGGCTATGTGTTCTGGGGGAACCCATTCAGCCGACCGGGGATGGCGGAGGTCATCGGGGTCGAACAGGGGGTTACCCTGAGGGTCAAATAGCGTTTTACTATCCCCAGCGGGGTCCTGAACGAGGCCCTTAGTAACGGTAGAGGAACCCGAGGGGGTTACGCCCGTAGGGGGCAAATCCTCTTCCGAGCCATCCTCATCATAGGAGTCATACTCCATAGCGTCAGACTCATTCTCGACACTCCTGTCGGAATCCGACATATCATTGAGGGCTCTAGCCCGTTTCCATAATCTAGCCTTTTTAGCCCGGCCAGGGGCTCTTTTGCGCGTGGTAAGCGCGCTGTCTGTGACCGCGTCAAGCGAGTCCATCATGGCAGGCATAGCCTGCATCGGGGAGTGGGAGCTGACGTGTTTAGCCTTAGCCCTTGCCTTACGGGCCCCAGGCATGGCGGGGGCAGGCGGGGGGGTCCCATCACCCAGGGGGGAGGGAGCCGCCAACGAGGGCAAAAGCATACTCTGCAGAGATTGGGAAAACGATGTGGACACCGCTCCCATGGCAGAGGCAAAGGCCTTTTGCAAGGATGAAGCCATAGTGGCGTCCAAGAGGGCATGGAATTCTTGGGAAGCTATATTACCCTCTGGAGCATCCTGAGAAAAGGTGCCAGTAGGGCCTACTTGCCCTTCATCCTTGTCTTCCATAATGGTAACAATTACTCACAGGTGACGTTGGAAAAGGTATGTAGAGCAAACAGGGTTGATTAACCCAACGAGAACAGAGAAAGATGCTGCTAGGTGTGCCAGGGGACCCAGGGAACGGCAGAGGCGGACAGCAGGCAGACCGCGAGCCGCAGAAAAGCAGTGGTGTCGGCCGCGAGTGAGCTCCGCCTCCAAAATGGCCGCCGCACGAGGAGGCCGGCGGATAGCTCTCGCGGTCCGGACCTACTGGGGGAAGGGGCGCGTGCACCCTATCCCCGCGGCACGTATGCAGAGAGGGCGAGAGACATGCAGCCGCGGTCGGAACAAACAGACCGCGGCAAACAGCCGCCCGTGGAAAGATAGCGAGCGAGCACCCAGCGGGGAAAAAAACAACCGCAGGGGAAGTAAGGAGGAAAATCCCCTCCGCGGAGAAAAATAGTAATAGAGGGATGGGAAACCCACTAGGCACACCAGGAGAGAAAATGTTAAATACACAAACAAACGAGCAAAGTGCAAACAGCAATAAAATTCAATAAAATCAATAATTGCTGAGAACATGTAGAGCAAGGTAAAATACTTAGCTGATCTGAGGAAGCAGCAAAGAAAGAGGGGGATTGTGGGAAACACAGGCCTTATATACTCACTTCCTCTGTTATGTGATTGGTTGCCTGTGTATCTATACTGTTTTTTCTTCATTTTTTACAATATTCATATTCCTCTATCTTTGCTGCTGAGGAAATAAAGAAAGAGTTATGCATAATAGGAGCCTCCGTGTCTTTAATAAAATCCTACTTGCATACATAAGTATGCATAATTTGAATCGCAAAAATGCAAGCACAATAGCCATGTGCTGTATATGTGTGTGTATAAATAAATAAAATTATATTTTTGGGAAATAAGTAGAAAAATGTTAAAGGAACACTATAGGGTCAGGAATGCAAAGTGTATTCCTGACACTGTGGTGTTGCAAACACTATTTAAGTGCCCTCCCCAAAATAGGGTAAATACTCACCTTTATTCCAGCGTCACGTGGGTCTGGCTGCACTGGCCCCGTCTCCCTTCCGCCTCCTTGGCTGAGATCATCAGAATTGATTTGGCAGATCTGTATTGATAGTTTACATCTTTATACGGATGAAAACATACCTCCCAACAATCCCAGATATGGTGGGGCATTCCTGATTTGGGACTTCTGCCCTGCTGTACCAGGTTTGTTCATTGTTGTCTGACCAGAGAAATGTCCACAATAAATGCAGCACAAAAGCATTAACAGACGTGTTCTGATTGTGCAAAGTGCACTTTGGGCAATGGTAATATATGAAAATGCTTCAATAGTGTACTCTGGGCAATGATAATATATGAGAATGCATTTACACATGGACTGATGTGAGTGGGGTGAGCCAAATTCTTTGATGCAATATAGTAAATATGTTGTTTTGTTTTTGTCTGCTGCATCATTTGAGCCTTAACTGCGGCAACAAAAAAGTATTTATCATTATCTTTTGTGACAGGAAAGCATTCAGTTTCTTCCCTTTTTTTCCACAACTCTAATTTTAATAATCTCGTGAAATGTCAATTTCTATTAAAACCTGGCAGATATTGCTATGAAGAAAACCAACTCTTTTTAGAACAACTTAGTAATTATTATCAAACGTATCAAGAAATGTACCCATAACTTTTCAAAACACTTTGATAAATATCCCCCATAATCTCTGCCTAAATAGAGAACAAGAGGAGATTCTACTTTCATATCATGTCAGATCACCCCACATTCCTCCTCTGAATGCATAGTGAATCAATGTATTCTGAATAAATCCACTCCACCTCGGAAAACCTTGTAGGAATACTGACAAATAATTACGTGTTGTAATGTATGAGCACTATAAAAATCATTGCGGCCTTTCATGACGTGGCTTATTATACTTAATATATAAATTAATATTAATCTAAATACACTAGGGTATATTTACCATGAAATTAAATGTTCTCTCTTTTTTTCCTATAAATCACACGCTGTGGTGATTATTTTGCAGTATAAATGAACACCAGCAGATATTCTGAAGAAAATAAAGGTATACTTAAAGGGACACTTGAGGCAGCTAGACTACTTCTGCACATTGGAGTGGTCTGGGTGCCAACTCCCACCACCCTTAACCCTGCAAGTGTAATTAGTGCAGTTTTTATAAACTGCAATATTTACCTTGCAGGGTTAAGTCCTCCTCTAGTGGCTGTCTTTAAGACTTATAAAAAAAAAAGGTTGGATATAGACAGCACCACCCTATATTCCATGTCTATATCCAACCTATATTTATAAAAGTCCACCGTATGCTGTTTTAATCCCTCCCTGTACCCACAGCAATACACATACATTGTGCTTCATAATTAACTCTGAACGTGGGAGTATATGCATATCTACTTATATCCTTTGAGGTGATCTCCTTGGACGTGACAGGCGTCTCTTTTTATCTGTATATTTGGTTGTTTTTTTGCACCACTGAACAATACAATGACCTAATCGATTACCTGGAAACATTGGGCTTAGTGAGCATGTAGCGTGCATCATTCAAGCTTAATGTTGTTGTTTTTTTTTTCACCATGCAAATGTGGCTGTAGTAAAGAGAGTACTTATGGTATAAAGTGGGTGAGATAAATTATGCAAATAACATTGAGTATTGCTACAGTTGCTTTGCTGATATACACACGCGTTGTGTTAGCATTTATTCTGCACTTTGCTCATCGTTTGATATGACTATCCTAAATACTTACGGTACTAATAAAATGCTCCTCTCCACTTTCCGTCCTAAATGTACTTGTTGTATAGCCATGCGGCTGAAAAGGGCCTCCCTTGGGATTGTTCCCCGTAATATCTGATGTGTCTATTGCATATCATTTATATTGTCTGTCTTCTTACAATGTGCCTCTTTTTACAATAGCGATTCTAGTAAACATTAAATAAAAAAAGCCAACAGATCATTCACATTAATCTTCGAAAGACAAACCTATTTAAAATAAACATAAATGTATATGGACATCCATACTTGATATTCATAGTATAGTAAATGTATGTACACTGGGACACATTTCATATGAATTTAAATAATGTACAATGACATGGAATCCAAATGAATTGACTTTCCCGATACACAAAGCCGGTTCATTTGTAACTTTTGGAAATCTCCTGCTGTGATTTGTAATAGGATGTATACATATTAGAGCAATTTGTGTCAGTGCTCATAAAATACGATCTCCAAACGATTTTGTAAACAGATAGAAGTGTCAATAGAGACGCTTATTTTAAATTTTATTCAGAGGAAAAATATATTTGGGCATCTGGTACCAAAAATCCAATAAGCCTATCTGGTGTCTTTAATACCATGAATGCTGGCAAAGTAATATAAGAAAATACATCTAATATGTGTGTAAAGCGTTGTATATGAACTTTTGTCTTCGTCCTTTCCATCAGTTTGAATGTATGAAATATATTTCAGCATGAGTGAAATGTTAATTAAATCTGTCAGTGCTATTTTGAGGGTAGAATTGTTGCACATAATAAACAACCTATAACAGGGCATTAAGCTGTTGTTGGACTACAGTTCCACACAATCTCTGCCAGCAATTGGCATCCCATACCAGCGTGTTATTAAAACTGCTGGGAAATGTGTTTGGATCATGAGAAACGTACACACCTCATACACACTGCACAAATAACACCTGCACACACATAATACTCCACTCAAATACACCCTGCCTTCACATACACAGGCACTTTACACAGATACGCGCACACATGCCAACCCTGCTCACAAATACACATATTCACATGCCAACACCCTACAATAATACATGCTTGCATTTACACACTTGTGTTACTGATGAATAACATCCATCAGACACATGTTTATGAGTGATTCTGTGCTCTTTACTGAGTGGTTGTGAGTTATGCTGTATTGCTATAGTAAGTTTTAATGTATTGTTTTGTGTTTTTGTGCATGGGTCTGTACTGCATACTCTGTGGCTGTGAGAGAGTTTGTTTTACTTTGTGACTGAGCATGCATTTGATTGTATCATGTTAAGTCTGTGTGTTTCACTGGTTACATGGAGGTGATCTTGTTGTTTTCCTGGACAGCTGAAAATATGAGCATGTTTAAGGGATACTCCAAACACTACTTACCCTTGATTTAAAGTGTCATGGTGCCTAAAGTGTGTATATGCAGCCAGGGCCGGATTAAGAGCACAGTGGGCCTGGTGCTGACAATTATGATGGGCCTAATTACGGAATCTTATCGACCAAAAACACTAAAACAGTCATACCTCCCAAGCGTCATGTATCTGATGGAGATGGTGCTAGAGGGAAACTCATAGGATGCAAAATAAAACACATACTCTATGCTAATCTCTCTCTAACTTATGCTTTCATCTTTCAAGTAAATCCATAACCCCTAACAGCAGTGTCCAGTGAAGCAGAAAGTCAAAGGGTGGGGTAAAAGGGTGTGCCACTGGTGCGAATCACGTTACCAGACCTGCCAAAAGGGGGTGAACATGTCCAAAAAGAGGGCATGTTTGTCCAAAGAATTGGAAGGTCAGCCTGGCATGAATGCATGTCAGGCTGCCTGCCAATCCTGCAGGCTGTCCAACTAAGGGCATCCTATGCAGGCAGCACCCTGAGCTTGACATAAATGCGTCTAATGATGCACTTACTCCATGCTTTCTAAGGACTTTACCTTAGCACTCGCTGGTCCACTTGTCTCCTTACCTTCTTACTAGCAGGCAGAAGTTCCTGGTATATAGTCTGAGACAGAGAAAATGTGTATGCAGTGAGTATAGAAGAAAGGGAGCATGCCAATGTGTTAGAGAGACCAACGTCTGCATTACCTAAACTAATTTTATTGTCAGCTAGTCCACACAAGTTTGTTCCCATACATCCCTCTTAAGCTTCCAAACTTAAAGGGACACTATAGTCACCAGAACAACTACAGCTTATTGTATTTGTTCTGGTAAGTAGAATCATTCCATTCAGGCTTTTTGCAGTAAACACTGTCTTTTCAGAGAAAATAACTCCTTTGGCCGCTCCTTAGATGGCTGCTAGAGGTTCTTCCTGGGGCAGTACTGCCTAGTGTGCAGCACTGCCATTCAGTGTCTCCACCCTCTGCATGCAGACACTGAACTTTCCTCATAGAGATGCATTGATTCAATTTATCTTTATGAGGAAATGCTGATTGGCCAGGGCAATGTTGGACTTGTGCTGGCTCTGCCCCTGATCTGCCTAGTTGACAGTCTCAGCCAATCCTATGGGGAAGTATTGTAATTTTCTCAGACCACCACTTCTGATGATGTCAGCAGACAGTCAGTTCAGAGGCAGAGCCAGCAGCTGCAGACTTGAATGCAAGTAAGATTTTACTATATTTAGGGAGGCAAGAAGGGGCCAGGGTGGTGGTTTTAACATAATAGGGTCAGAAATACATGATTGTGTTCCTGACCCTATACTGCTCCTTTAAGCAAGAGTATGTGAAGAGTAGTTAAGGTTTCCACCTTTCTTGGAAAAAAATACCAGCCTTAATCATTTGTATAATTAGTTATGCGTGACATCAGAGAAAATTCTGTAAAATCACCAACAAACTACTCACAGTTTGATACTGCTGTATAGATGGATTGCTCCCAGTGTCTCCCTGTCTCCCAGTGTCTCAGTCTCGCAAGTCACCCAGTGTCTCAGTGTCCCTATGTATCACAGTGTCAGTGTCCCCATGTCGTCCAGTCCCCTAGTCTCCCAGTGTCTCAGTTTCCCCATTTCTCCCAGTGTCCCAATGTCTCAGTGTGTCCCCATGCCACTAGGATACTGGGGACACAGTGAGACATGGGGACACCGAGAGACATGGGGACACTGAGACATTTAGGGAAACTGTGTGAAATGGGGACACTGAGACACTAGGGACACAGACACTGGGAGACATGGGGACACTAAAGCATTTGAGGACACTAAGGCACTAGGGACACAGATACATGGGAACACAGAGACACTGGGAGACTAGGGGACACTGGCTGGGAGACAGACACTTGGGGACACTGGGAGACATGGGGAAAGTTGTGGACATAGACATGGGGACACTGGGACATATAGGGACACTGGGAGACATGGGGACACTAGACACACTGAGAGACATGGGACACAGACACTGGGAGACTTGGGCACACTAGGGACACTGGTTGGGGGACATAGGGACACTGAGAGACATGGGGACATAGTGTCTCCCAACGTCCCTATGTCTCACAGCGTCCCCATGTGTCTCAGCATCCCCATGTGTCCTAGTGTCTCAGTTTCCCCTAGTGTCTGTGTCCTCTAGTGTCTCAGTGTCCCCATATGTCCCCTAGTGTCTCAGTGTCCCCTAGTGTCTCAGTGTCCCCATGTTTTCCAGTGTCCCCAAGTGTCCAAGTGTTCCTAGGTCTCCCAGTGTCTGTGTCCCCATGTGTCCTAGTGTCTGAGTGTCCCCATGTGTCCCTGCTGCCTTCCCCCCCATCCCTCACTTACCTGAGCTGTATAGCTGCAGTCTGGACTCTGTGCTGTGTAGCTGCTCCCCCACAGATCAGTGAGTAGTATAGATAGGCAGGGAGGGATATGCTGTAACTTCCTGTCTCTGCCTCTCTCCACAGAGAGTGACCCCTACTTGCTGGTGCTGGTATTGCAGAGTAATCTCCTTTTATTCTGAGAAAAATACCTGCATTTGTATTGCCGGTATTACTGCAATACCAGCACGGCCAGGCAGCCTCAAATACCGGCTGTGCTAGTAAAATACCAGTCAGGTGGCAAACCTAAGAGTAGTGTGTGTAAAAAATAAAAAAATGTAAAAAAAATAAAAAAAAAAAATAATTTTTTTTTTTTTTAAATGGGCCTATTCCATGGGCCTGGGCCTGGAGCTGCAGCTCCATCAGCCCCTATGTTAATCCGGCCCTGTATGCAGCATTTCACTGTGAAAGGGCTCCACATACGGAGTTTAGCCCCTTTGCTGCCAGAGTTGTAACTCCACTCCTAGGATCGTCACTGGGACATCAGTAGCCATATTCTGAAAGTTGCCATTAATGGGCAGGGAAAGGACGGATATTGAATTATTTCCAAGGTTGAATGTCAACCCTATCTGGCTTTAGAGGTAATAGTCAATGCATTAGACCCAGAACATAGACTTCATCACAGCTTAGGCAAATCTTACAATATGAGAACATAGCTATCTGGTTATTTAGGAATCATGTTATACAAAATAAGTCAATACATTATGAGCGCAGACGTGGCCATGTATATTTGTGAAATTATTTTAATAATCAGCTGTGTATTATTACCATATGAGATACAGGACAAAAAGTTACAAAAAAGAAAAATGTTTCAAAACTACCATGACTATGTTCTCATTCTGGCCCAAACTCCCACAGAAAAAAAACATTTCACACAATCTCAAGATATCACTACTTGACCTAGCTGTGTGCTGCTGTGAAAATGTCAATATGTACCAACAATCTATTGATATTAAAATTGGCACCTGAAAGGTATAAAAAAAAAAAAAGACCTGATTTGTCTGACTTAGAATATTATGCACAAGAAAACATGTGTAATTTATGTGTAAATTGACAAATCAGTGTTGAAAAATCACAATAGGTGTTTATTTGCTAAAAACGGAATTGTAATGAATTGAAAAATTAATTGCAACATTTTGGCTAAGGTAGCCACACAGTGTGTACACGGTTGTAAAAAGTCTCCAATTGTACTATTTTTGTGTGGATTATACAATTTTGTTTTTATTTCCCCACAGTTACCGTTCATATACAAAATGAAATGGGTTACTGTTGGAAAATACACACAGGTTAATATTTAAAAAATATTCCTGGTTAGCTAACTTAGGAAGTTCGCTGTAAAGTAACTGGTTTGCAATAGTGGATAGTGAACAATTCAACGGTTTGAGATATGCTGCAAACAAAAAAAAAATCACGCAACTTTTTATAAACGTCATTATATAGTGTGAACATTTGTAGGATTATTATTTATATAGCGCCAACATATTCCACAGCGCTTTACAGTGGGTGGACTGACAAACATGTAATTGTAACCAGACAAGTTGAAAGCACAGGATGGTTGAGGAGGGCCCTGCATGCTATAGAGTGAGGGGGGTGACACAAGGATAGGTTAAGGATAAGATAAGGCCAGGGACTAATTAGAATATTTTGAAAATTGGGCAGACTAGAATGGCTCTTATCTGCCGTCACATTCTATGTTTCTATAGTATTAGAGAATGAATGACAGTTGCAGGAGAGGAAACCGTTGGGATACGCTTTTGTGAAGAAGTGAGTTTTTAATGATTTTTTGAAGGAGTGGAGACTGGATAAAGGTAGAATTGTTTGGAATTCAAACTGAATTTCAAATTTAAGCCTAAAGTAGCTGATCAGAGAAAAATTCTCCAAGTCAGATATGCTTCTAGTTTTTCTTCTTTGACTTTAAATTTGAAACACACTTCAGGTTCACTTTGAATTCCCAACAAGTGAGATCTATTAAATCCATGCCTATATTTTCTATGTGTTATACTTCTATTGGGGTAAAACAGTAGAAAGAGACTGCGATAATAAAGGAAAAAAAAAACTATTGCAACAAGCAAGATCTGTAACTGAAAGTGTTAAAACATCAGTATATGAGCTCCTGCAGCGATAAAGAGACCTCACTAGTAAGCGGTTGCTGTGATCCCAAGTCATTAGTACACTCTGCTGTTATGGTGAATATTTAGTCGCAATTACATCCTTGCAACAAAGCACACATTTACCTATTCTGAGAAATATGACTCAATTTGAAAAGTCCATTTCTTAGCAGGGAAATCAGTGTGTGGGTATTGTAATTGATTATTGTGATTTGTGTTTTTGTTTAGTATCATAGTGGTCCCATTTATAACACAGACACACTAGTGTATTTTCCTTTTGTGTTGATATTTAGATAATCATATAGCTAAATTATACTATTTAAGTGACAGTGCATTCTGGCAAAAGTCTTGTCTAGAAATGTCTGAAACCCACCAGTCTCACTGTGGCTGCCACTCCGCTCCTAGTGGAGGTCAATAATGCTGATGATCTGAGACAATTCAATGCTTTGCCATAATGAAGCATTGGAGACATCGTGCCTGTGCGAATCAGCATCTCCTTATAGTATGATATCAATGTATCTCTATGGGAGCGTTCAGAATCTTCATGCTCAGCGTGAGGATTCTGGAAGTTAGTTCTGAAAATATTGGATGACCATCATAAGATTCTGTCTATTCACAGAATAAGGGTGCATGGACAGACTCTTTTAATGATATGTTTATTTTACCTATATTTAACAAATGTGTATTTGTCAGGTGTGAAAAATGAAAATATAGCAATCCACACCTTTTTGGATTTTTTGCAACTTGAATGCTACCATCAATCATTGTTACAGGCTCCGTCCTTTGTACCTGCCAGTGAGCACAGAGAAAGCACAGAGAGAAGATGAAAAATAAACAATGTTTCTCTCTCTCCTCTCCACTGCCAATGTTTTTCTGGCTTTGAACTGGAGTGGATTATGATGTAATGTGCTAAATCTTTCATATAAATTTAAAAGAACACTGAGCATCTCATAAAAAAGAAAAAATAATAAGAAAAAAAAAATAGCACACGTTTTTGGTAATTTCCAATGTTTCATTCGGTGGTGTAAATTCTACCGAAGTGACAGTTCCACATTAAGCTAAACACTAGTATATTAATAATAAGACAGCCTCCTTATATTTTATATTTTTCTTTGACTCTGCTTATTTGTTACAGAGAATAGAATATCTTACATCACTTTGCGGATTCCTAGCTCGCCATCTGCAAGCTGTCATTAGGGTAACTCTAACTGTATTTATTAGATTGGGCATACCTCTCCCGGTGACCATGAGTGCATGGCCAAGTTCACAGTGCAGAACTCTGAATCTATCAATCACCTGTCCGCATTGGTGGAAGCATCACTTGCTTCTTTTGGAATGAATGCAGGCACGAATAAAAAAAAAAAAAAAAAAAAAAACAAGATGTTCGATTGGCTGGTTTTCAATTTATCCTCATGGAATTTCTGTTAACTGTAAGAAGCATGAACGTTTGCAGCCTGTGTTGTTTCAGGCTTGAGGAATGCTGTTTCAGAAATGCTGATGTATAAGAACATATTTTTTCCCTTGCCATCATGATGCTATTTTGCGTGATTAACTCTCAGCTTTTAATCATTTACTTTTTTTTTTTTTTTTTTTTTTACTTAGAGCTTAATGAATTGCTGGTGGACTCTTCAATTAAGAAAACTGCTTTCATGTCTCAAAATGATAACAATGCAGTAAGAAACCTATCCGTTGTTGGAAGTGCTGAGCAGCAAAATAAGGACCCAATAAAAACAATGGCTACAGGTAAGACTGTTTTCACAATGGAACTATCAAAGAGAACATTTACCTTTATTGTAGCAGATTAAACCAAACATGAAAAATACCATAATTTTCTTTTTTATTTGAAGAATTTTACATCGAAACACATAAAATGATGTATAAATATTTCGTCCAAAACAATACAGTTCTAAAAAAAATTTATCAAATACAAATAAATGATAGGAGGGGTGTGAGGTAGAAAACAGTAAAATCTGGTCCCCAGCACAGCTGGCAAACTATTGATGATGAGTTCATTGTAACAGTGAACATTAGGACTGTGGGGGCCAGATGTTTTGAAAGGTTGTGAAGTCCTGTGTAAACGAACTGTGTGCTTGCTTCTCTCTGATTCAGATATACACAACAATGAAAGCAATAGAAGACTGATTGTACCCTGAGTGCCCTACGGGATGGCAATGTAATCCATTTTTGTGCTACCTTTAGTTGTTTCATAGCTTTATAGAGTAGGCAATGATTGGCTTTTTTGTAGGGCTACAGGGTGTGTTCCTAAACTTACTATGTACTTTGTTTACTCCTGTGGAAATTACACAATTGAATAAACATTGAAAATCACCTAACAGGGCTTAACATCTTAACAAGTCTTTTCAAGTCCTGTGCAATTACTTGCTGTCAAATAGCCCCATTCTATAAGGCATTGCAGAGTATGTAGGCTTCATATAAATGGTAATAATGACGTGACATCATGCCATTTCAACGTCACTTCCAATTGTCCTGCTTCGGGATGCGTCCATTGCAGGGCAAATCAAAGAAGACTTTGAGAGGAGTGCAGACGGAGCCAAGGATGTGCCGAGATTCAAACTTCTAAACTAAGTATTGTCATTCAACCTGTACAGCACTCCTGTGACACTGAAAATAAATCAGACCACTATTAGGCTGTCTGTGAAAGGACACAACTGAGGCATTTATAAAAATACAGCTTCTGTTTAGTTACCCTGTGAAAGCAGCACTGGGATTATAGGACAAGCTTGGGCAACCTTCAACAATCCTGGAGAGGCTCTGGAATGGAGCAAACGTTAGTACATCTTTATATTTCCCATTGCACCATGCATTTTGTGATATATGGTGTATTCAATATATATGGGAGTGATTTCAGGTAAGTTCATTTTTTTCACAACAGGTTCCCTTTAAGTGTTCAGCACATCTGCATTGATAAGGAGCACATATAAACTTACTTTTGACCTCTTTTCCTTTTAAATCTGTCTCCCTTTTAGGGGGACGTTTGAAAGTGAAACTATTGCCCAATTCTTGACAATGGAATGGCAAGGGCTGACTTTCCATTTGAAAACTGGCAAGTGTGAATGTTAAGTGCTAACCTATAAAGTGCACTAACAGTATTTTTTCATGCGATTTAGCAATGTACATCCCTATCCGTTTTAGACCAGGCACAGCCAAAGTATAGATGGCATTGGAGGGGGAACAGAAACATTGCCTATCGTCTATGCTGACTGACAAGTGACAAGGACAGGGCTTGTAGACTCATACCAGTTTACCAGTGTGGATATACATTTAAATTATTTCAGACCACACAAACACATCTTTATTAAACAATATTACAAATCCTGGGATTTGCTATATTCTGTAACAAAGCCCCTCATTAATAGAGCAATTATTAAGCGTGCTTTCCTTACCCCACTTTCATTTCTAGTTATGGTACGAACACTGCTTCTCAGTTTAGAATTTGTTTGGCTGCTGTAATGGGGGGTTGTAATCGAATAACTGAAGGATTGCTGAAGGTTGCCCGAGCTTGTCCTATAATCCTAGTGCTGCTTTCACAGGGTAACTAAACAGAAGCTGTATTTTTATATATGCCTCAGTTGTGTCCTTTCACAGACAGCCTAATAGTAGTCTGATTTATTTTCAGTGTCACAGGAGTGCTGTACAGGTTGAATGACAATACTTGGTTTAGAAGTTTGAATCTCGTAATGTCTATCTTTTTATATATATATGCTATAAACATCTGAACTAAAGCCCGATTGTAATAGCAAACATGCTGAATGAATCACTCTGTAGGATTGCCAACAATGACTTTTTTTTGTTTCAGCTAAGGATGTTTAGTAATAGTTGTATCTTTTTTTGTATTGTTTTTTGTAGCAGCTGATGCACTGGGAAGTATAGCTATCGATGCTACACACCTTACTATGTCAGTCACAGACCCAACAGCGTGGGCAACAGCTATGAATAACTTGGGAATGGTCCCCGTAGGGCTCGCCGGACAGCAAATTGTTTCAGGTAAGAGTTCAGCTGGAGGCATTATCTGTCCGTCTATAGATTAAAATATATTACCGGCAATGGAAAGTAACTTTTTGTGCTTTTTTTAATTTCACAACTTGGATGCAGCATAATATTAATATATGCCCCCCCACCCACTATAAAACAGCCCAGTGAGTCAGCCTCAATTCTTCTGGGCGGCGGTGTTATGAAGAACAATCTGTGTCCCCAGACTTGCAGAGCGTGCAGACTGTCAGCCGTTGTGAAGGGGAGTATGCAAAAAAAAAAAGGTGATTAGCCTTATATAGAAGCATTTTCCATGCTGGCTGGCAGACAATAACACGGGCATTGGTTGAAACCTCCTGCCAGGAGCTGAGGCGTTGAGCACTGTGTGCTGGCATGAAAACACATCCAGATAACAAGGGATTAAAATAAACCTCACGCTTTGCAAACCAAATCACAGATTTTCCTTTTTTAATTAACAATTATTTGGTGCTTCTAAACTATGCATATTAGCTCATTTTCTCCTTGGCTTATTATTAGGGAAATAATGTTTAGAAATATTTCAATGTATTGAAACACATATTTTGACTTAACATTTTATAAGGAAAGAGAGAGAGACCTATTTTACACGAAGAGATCATTAGGTAGCTTGGTATAGAGAGCTACAAATTAAATTCTGTCTCTGGGGATGAAATGTTCTGCCCTTGAATAAACAACCTTTTTCTTCAGATCTGGTACACATGCTAAATAAGTGTGTGTGTGCATATATATATCTCTGTATATGTGTGTCTGCGTGTAATATCACATCATATTTAATGTTTAGAACAAAATGTAAAACTGACTATAAACACTTAAATACAGAATATACTTTGAAAGTGTAAGTTAGATTATTACTCGCATCAGTTAATAAATACTGGAACTTGTTTATTAGTATTTTAAAAACATGCCTATATTTTCTTGCCAAAAGTTAGTAATTTCAGTGCTACTGGTATTTGAAGTTGGTGCATTTATTGCAGATTCTCTAACGGTGCAGCTTCTGCAATGGGCTTTCACCAAACCACAAGGTGGCTTTTTTAGTTTTCTTGTAGCACCAAAGAGCTTATCCAATAAGCAATGATGTATGGGCATACAAGGAGTTCCTAGTAGTTCCATTTCATTTATCAGTTTTCTGCTGGGGAAATTTAACATCCAGACTTCGGTTCACAGAAATTGAAATCATAACCACATGTACAGCTGGGGGTCACCATTTCCACCATGGGATCCTGGGCAAAAAACACTTCATGACACTGCTGGGAAGCATACAAGAATAACTATGTGTGGAGCACTCATACACTCTAGCAGGTGAATCCGTTAATTAAAGAGGGATAAATAACACCCAGCTTACCTAACTGGAATATGTTCTACACCAAAAAAATGTGGTGTTCGATGTGCCCTTTAATATTTGGAGTCTGCGTGATATGTTGTGAAGACTGCCACTCTTCACCACCATGTTATCTATCATGTCTGTTCCAATAAAAAAAATTCTCTGGAGTTCCAGTGTTAAAATGTCTCTCCATGAAGATCCCCATAGGAATCGGATAGAATTGGCCATAATTGTGAACTCTAGCTAACCTTACACTTTAGTGCTTCTCTCTCTATGAAACTGTGTGAAGTTCATACACTTTGGATCATTGTCTTGTAATTGGGACATACCTAATTGCATATTACAGAACAAAGATGGTCTTGTAGCACAAGTGCGACTGTGTTATATATCTGCAGGGTAAGCACTATAGCCAGGTTCATTGTATTGATTATGGTTCTGTGAATCTATACATGGTTTTCATTTTTTCTATCAAACCACTTTTGAACAGTTTGACAAATACTAGGGTTTTCCATGTCTCTCTGTGCAACCTCTTCCACACAATTTCTTCAACTTTGGGTGGTAATCACAGTCTGTAAGCTCTGGGCTAATCCTAGCCGCCCATAATGTTTGTCCCAGGTTGGATAAATAATTTGACAGTGAATATTCTACATTATTTGACTTGCTGCACATCACATTTTGAAATATAAAGAGTCAGTTTGTCTTGCTACATAACCGACATAACATGTAGAGTGTGGAGTAAACGTGTTGTGTCAAAACATGTAATTTTAAAGATGGAGAAAATGTGTGTTTAGTTCTTATATTCAAGGACTTGAAATGTGTTGGCAGCTTACACTTGGACATCGTTCCAAATCTGCAGTGCAGTATTTTTCTTAAATTGTCATGCAAGATTAAGTTAGAGAATGCTATATTTTCATAAATAATGGAAATCTAAGATCTATTCTAAATAATACCATCCAAATAGACATTCTAGTTCTGCATTCTAAAGTAAAACTGTGTTCAGCTTGTTGCTAGAAGTGCAGAACAAACATTTTCTTTTTATTTGCATTACAAGAAGTTCAGCAGGCTCTCAATCTCAAAAAAACATAATCTGTACATCATCCAGTCGCATGGTGACCTATCATTAAATCTTAGGGGCTTTTTACAGTTCTGCTCAGTCCATAGAGTTTGTCTGTGTTCAGTAACCTCGTTTCATTTTTAAGTAATGGATAATTGGTACCTAACTAATAATACGTTTTCTGCTGGAGGAGACAATAAAAACTACAGTTAGTTACAAAGGCAAATCACACCATCTAGTTGTCACATTTCTTACCACTGTCAAGATCTATTTATTATTGTAGACTTGGCCAAGAAAAGCACTCTTTAATTACCTTTGTCTTTTCTAGTCTGTCTTGGCTTGGTGCAATGTAGTAAGCATATGACTTCCATTATCTCAGTTTGAAGGCATTAAATCCTCTCGAGCTAATGTTGACCTCATTCTGAGAGTTGTCTAGCTGTGACCTCCCTCATTCCTTCATCTTTAACACTGTAAATCATTTTTTTAGCTCAGACGAGCATTCAACCTCCTTATTTATTCTACACATTCCTCATCATTTTACTTACCTCCTCCTCTTAGCTGTTTCATTTTATTTCAGCCAAGGTATGCTTGGAACACAGATTAAAATTGCAACAAATCTACAACTAAACATAACCTTAAATACTATATTAACGCTGCTGGGTAAATTATCCTCACTCAGTAACATCAAGCTGGACATGTGTAGTCTAGTCACTTGTAAGTAAGAGCAGGACTCAGAATATTCCAATTTGGGACCCCAATTGCTGTCTTAGAGAGTTTCTATTTGTTATATTAATCCCCAGATTTGTATGTATCTAGCTATCACAGAACTCCCTATACACCAGTTACAATGGCTGTCCTGTAGTCAGGTCCTCATAAAAATAAGTGTCCTTGTATGTGTACTTCAATTGTTAAAGGGTAAAAAAGGTAAGGTTGAATATTTACAAAGGCTCCTCTCCCCAACAGAAATATTTAACATTCCTATACCCTCTCACTATCTGCTTTAGCCTAAGGATTCACTCTCTACTGCTCATCCTTCTAAAATGACCTTCATGTAAAACAGAGACTTCCCTAGGTCCACTGTGTATATGAAATTACTAACCATCTTCTGAGGTAGTTCAACTCTTCTTTTTATTATTGTTATGGAGAGACTGCTGTCATTTAAGGGTAGGGTGGTCCATGATGTAACTTATAACAAGGTAAAAACTATTAATCCTATGTTCAGATTAATAAAGGCTGCAGTAAGAGTATCAGATACTCACCTACCTTATCTTGGCTCCTGTGAGATCTACCAACCTTCAAATTGTGTCAGCCACAACGCCTTGTTAAAAACCCAGGTGTGACTTGCTGAGTAGCAGTATAGACGTATACCCGCGGACCTCCATGCCAAACTTGGAATAAACAGACTTACGGAAGGTCTTAAAATCAAACCTCATAGAGACACAATCGGAGTTGGGGTTCTTCCGCCAGAAGATCACTGAGCTGTAAACCAGAGAACAACCCAGAGAGTGTTGTCTGCAAAATACTCAGAGCCAAGTAGACGGCTTAGCCCAGCAAGAACAGAAACTCTCCCAGACAGCATCCGCACTAAAATCTTGACTCAGAAGACGGAACATCCACATATTGTGTGTACCAGAGAACATTGGAGCGGATGCCCTGCTGCCCTTTGTCCATCTTCTGATAGCCTCTATGGTCTTCAAATGAAGTGATGACTATGTGTTGCTGCTCTCTGCATTCAGAGTCCACAATTCAGTAACTGTTCCTCGGAGGGCTCCCAGAGACACAATAGTAGTGACTAAGGGCATTGCAGCTTGATACACTATCATGAACAGTTTCAGAGCGCTTGACACTATCCAGTTTGAAGGTTACTGGGGAACTTCTGTTTGCTGTGTTGCTAGTGAAGAGGGAATTAACTCTACTCTCCAAGTAACTGCGAGATCCAGCAATAAGATACCACAAGGGGGAAGACGTCTCTCTGATTGTCCCACAAGGAGTCACTACGCTCACCGTATAGTTCTCTAGTATCTCAACATCCTTTCTTCAGCGAGACGACCGGAGGGGGCCAAGAAAGATGGGGCTCAATTGCAGCATATTTTTGGATACAGCTTTACGATATCTCAATATTAGCTATAGACTACCATTGTAAATTGTAGGCGAGTGGTGTTACTACCTCCATTCCTAAATTGATGAGCTTATATTCACATGTGCCTATTGATGTACCAATAGGACACAGTAGAGGGACATTATATCTAAAAGTTTGTTTATCTCTTTATTTTTCTATTCAGTTTTATTTCTTTTTTACAGTCATGCGGAACTTAGGCTACTTGATGCATATACTGTTTAATTTTATTAGATCTTACAATCCACCATGGCCAGCCCCTGACTGGGAGGGATATTCTCCTGGATGCCGAAACCATGCTATAGGATTACTCCTTGTGTACCTGACTCGGACTGCTGCTTTTCTAGACTCTGGCCCCTGACAATACCTGATGTGACTCCACTTCTGGATTTTCCCCAGTATTTTTCTTATTTACGTGTGCATCCTGGGCTTTTATCTCTCCATCCTGACAAAGAGCATAAGTCATGGTAGAAATGGCAGATCTTGACTCCAGTTCTCCATGCATAATCTGACATTTTATAGTATGTGCAATATGGAAAATACTACATCACTTTAGGCAAGGAGGAGAGAAAGCAGACATAAAACCGAACCAGCTCAGAAATTGAATGTCAAAAATCACAACTAGTACAGGATTGTGATTAATGCGCTTTTGGGCAAAAGTCATATTGCAGATGCAGAATTTAATCATATTCATAAGACTCTACAATGTTTTTATAACACAAAACAGTGGAGATGAATGATGTTGATAAACATTCTATCTGGGCCTTATACACACCATTCTCTGAAAGCGTTTCTATTACCAAAAAATACTGCCAATTTGTATTTTTCATAGCAGATACTATCTTGTACACCTTTCTTGTTGAGGGGAAAAATAATAAAACCACTATTTCCTTGGAGACATTAAAGTGTCACTGTTTGTACAAACAATTGGTCTTCTAGATGTTAAAAATGATTCATTGATGTAAATTCCTAAATAAAAGTCTAAACTTATTTCCAAAAGTTAGCTATTGTATTAACATGTGGAAACTAAGAGGAACAAGTAAAATATTGGCCAGTTAGGCATATTGTTTTGATAACAGCAATAATCTTTGGATGATCATACGTCTCTAAGAGTCTGTAAACCTAATAGCCCACCCAATAAGAGGGAATGATGGGAGTAATTACTGGCAAAGTGACTTGGTTTTGACTTGCAAAGCACAGAAGGATTAACATCTCACAATGGTCTAGGAGATAACCATTTTAGACTTTCCCTTGATTTTTCATATTGAAATGATAAAAAGGAACCAACCTTGACCAAGTATATTTGTGGTTCCCAGTGTTGTGGACAGAATATTAGAATTAGTCAAATGTCTATATACTCTGTGCTCCTGCTCCCCCTCCCCCCCCAACCCCTCACCCTCCTTTGTCCAGTAACTGCTCACTCCCCCTCCCATCGTGTAACCAAGATGGAGCCGGAATGTGTAGGAAGAGCTGTATGACGTTGATGACACCATGCCCAGTGGGATGGTATTAGACAAGACCTCCTAACTTTTAACTAATTGTTGAAGTATATTCTCTGTTATCTATAATTATGCATATGATGTATTTCTGCTTTATAAGGGGCTCCCCGCCCCCTGAAAAAAAACCATTCCTGAGTATTTCATCAACCTGGAAACTTGTGTCTGGTGTGAAATTACTTCTGGAAGCGTGCACGTACCATAACCAATTTGGAAAGGGGCAGATACACAAATTTATCAAACATTTGTTTTGACCTACGACACCAGGCTCTAGTCCAGGCATAGGCAACCTTCGGCACTCCAGATGTTGTGGACTACATCCCCCATAATGCTTTTACACTCATAATGCTGGCAAAGGATCATGGGAGGTGTAGTCGAAAACATCTGGAGTGCCGAAGGTTGCCTATGCCTGCTCTAGTCTAACCCCTGGGCACAAGGTGGCTGAATTAGCTAATTCTGCTGTGTCACAAAATTGATGTTAGTGGGAATAATGGGCAGGTTTAAATGCTTCCCCTGCCTAGATTTTATACATTGTAAGAGAGGTCCAGAAATTCACTGGCATAATCAGTTTTCAGAGATTTTCTGGAGTGTTTTCAAAAGTAAATGTACACTAATGACCACTTTGTAGATTTGTAAATAAATAATTTGGGGTTTTACATCTTTTTTATGTAAGTTACATTGCATGGTAGTGATTGCATGGTAGTGACATGCTTTATTTATGTATTTATTATTTCTGGGTCCTGCTGGCACATCTTATTGTGTTTTTGACACATATCCTAACATCATCTTTCACCCCTCTGTTTTAATCGCCAATCTCTATTTGACTACTGTATTCCTGACACATTGTGCACATTGAAATTGCATTAATATTGAATGTATACATCAGACAAACTCATCTTACAATTATGGTGTAAGTCACTGTTCTAATAATTATAGCACCTAATCTCTAAGTAAGTGGCTACTTCAGTATATTAACCTGTTTGATTAGCAAATCTGATCCTTTGGTGCTGCCTGCACATTCTGAGAAAGAGTAGGTTTATTGAAGAAACAGACATTATAGGATGCTGTTTGAAAGTACAGATTAGTAAATAAAGTTTAAGAGATGTAACTTCTTTTTTTTTATTGAACCCAGAGCAGGTTTACACAGACGGTTGCATGCCTATATTCTATTAACCCCTTAAGTATGGTGGGCGTGCTATGCCGTCCTTGTGGACCCTGCTCTAAGTGCCGACGGGCGGCATAGAACTTCCACGCCGTCCTATGCACTTACCTGCTTGCCGGGGATCGCGATGGGTGGACTTTCCTGGCATCCCAAGGAGTCACCCTGCTGTCGATCCGGCCCTCCTGGGCCATGTGATCGCGAGGACCTCACGATCACATGGGCAGAATACCCATCCATTGCAGTGCCAGGGGAGTGCCTGGAATGACAGGTAGTCCCCCTGCTGCCTGTAATAAAGGTACATAAAAGTTAAAAAACGTTTAAAATGAAATAATATATACTCAGATCATTACAGATAAATATATATGTATATATCTATATATACCTAGAAAAAAGACTAAAGTGAAATTGGGTATTCCATTACAGTTGGAAAAAATTGGACCCCTGTTTCACTAAAAGATATCTCTAGAAAAATTGAATAAATGTACGGTATAACCTTTATTTAGCCGCTTACGGACAACACAAAAAACAAGTGAAGTAATAGGGACACACTCGTGAAAATACAAGTGAATTAAAAACTGAGTAGATGCAGTATGGATATTGTCCACAGGTAATGGAAATGGCAGTGATATCTGAATTGTAGTTAGAGTACAGAATACAATATATAGTACGGTATAGATTAAGTCAGATATCACATACACCAAATTCCTCTAGAACTAGATATCCACAGTCTGTAAGACTTTATAGGTATCTCGGCTATAGAGGTGGGATTGCACCGTCAGGCTGAGATGAATTGTATATCAATACTATTATTTGTTAAAATCAATAGTAGTACATAGGAGACTGTTTGGTCAGTGAAGACCGTGATAGCAGCACCTATGTGTATATACATATACACAACCACACAGAATAGACCAGTGAATACCATCTAATATCCAGAGTTCTCCTTGTAATAGTATACAATAAACGGGAGGTACATTTGATAGTGGATAGATGGTACTTCACTGGGTCGAAACAGTAGTGAAGGGGAGTGTCTCAGAAAAACGATAGGGGTATATAATACATAGGTATAGGTTGAGGGTGAAGGGATTGGTATAGCAAAACGTATCTAAGAGTAAGTTATAGTAACTGGTTAGGCATACAGATCCCATACACAGACTGATACTCGCCAACCACCCCAATATTTCCCAGATATAAAAACCACTTAGACATATAAACCACCTAGGTAGGTTGTTATTAGCTCAAAGGTAGATTCCTCACACACTGCTGCTTCGAGGCAGCCTAACGCTGATAGAAATAGCTATCTAACTAGCTTAGGAGGGTAGCTGTTTCAAAGGCATCCAGTACTGAAAAGGTTTGCACTAATACTGCTGTTAAGAGGAGTATCTCGTTCTGTCTCCTATCAGCCTTCAGTACTGCTACTACATCCAGCACTGAAAGGGTATAGACCTGGTGCTAGGCTGGCTCCAAGGCACATCTCGATCTGTCTCCCCTTATCCCTTAGTGCTACTGCTACATACACTAACATGCAGGCAGTCTGGTACTGCATATGCCTGAACGTCCAGTTGAAATGAGTTCCTATGTAGTTAAATCCCCCAATCTAGAATAGCCGTTTGCATTACTCAGTGTTTAAAATAAAAAACCGGCAAACGCTCGACGCGCGTTTCGGCGCGGTCACACGCCTTTATCAAGAGCTCCTGGTACAGCTGTAGGGAGGTGAGTATATACCGGGTGAAGGTCCGCCCAGCATTAGTGTACTCCAATCAGCGTTAGCTGAGGAGTGGCTAGGGGTGGGATTACAGCCCGATCAGGTCTGTTCAGAGAAGGTTTATCCGGATGTCAAATAGCTCATTTATGTTTGGCTATCACCATGGTAATGTAGCCGGTCGTACTATGTGCGCGCGCAGAAGAGATCGTGCGCCTGCGCAGAGACTTAAGTTCAGCGGTCCGTTCACTATACTAGCTACATATGGAAAAGCATAGATATAAACATAATGTGCATATGCCATAGGTAGATATTGTTGGTTTTTAAGTTTTATTTCTAAGTGCAGGGGGTCCGTCTACTTAAAGAGACAGGTAGGTATGTGGGACAAGCATATAATTTCATACAAAGCTTTGTAGGCGCACGATCTCTTCTGCGCGCGCACATAGTACGACCGGCTACATTACCATGGTGATAGCCAAACATAAATGAGCTATTTGACATCCGGATAAACCTTCTCTGAACAGACCTGATCGGGCTGTAATCCCGCCCCTAGCCACTCCTCAGCTAACGCTGATTGGAGTACACTAATGCTGGGCGGACCTTCACCCGGTATATACTCACCTCCCTACAGCTGTACCAGGAGCTCTTGATAAAGGCGTGTGACCGTGCCGAAACGCGCGTCGAGCGTTTGCCGTTTTTTTATTTTAAACACTGAGTAATGCAAACGGCTATTCTAGATTGGGGGATTTAACTACATAGGAACTCATTTCAACTGGACGTTCAGGCATATGCAGTACCAGACTGCCTGCATGTTAGTGTATGTAGCAGTAGCACTAAGAGATAAGGGGAGACAGATCGAGATGTGCCTTGGAGCCAGCCTAGCACCAGGTCTATACCCTTTCAGTGCTGGATGTAGTAGCAGTACTGAAGGCTGATAGGAGACAGAACGAGATACTCCTCTTAACAGCAGTATTAGTGCAAACCTTTTCAGTACTGGATGCCTTTGAAACAGCTACCCTCCTAAGCTAGTTAGATAGCTATTTCTATCAGCGTTAGGCTGCCTCGAAGCAGCAGTGTGTGAGGAATCTACCTTTGAGCTAATAACAACCTACCTAGGTGGTTTATATGTCTAAGTGGTTTTTATATCTGGGAAATATTGGGGTGGTTGGCGAGTATCAGTCTGTGTATGGGATCTGTATGCCTAACCAGTTACTATAACTTACTCTTAGATACGTTTTGCTATACCAATCCCTTCACCCTCAACCTATACCTATGTATTATATACCCCTATCGTTTTTCTGAGACACTCCCCTTCACTACTGTTTCGACCCAGTGAAGTACCATCTATCCACTATCAAATGTACCTCCCGTTTATTGTATACTATTACAAGGAGAACTCTGGATATTAGATGGTATTCACTGGTCTATTCTGTGTGGTTGTGTATATGTATATACACATAGGTGCTGCTATCACGGTCTTCACTGACCAAACAGTCTCCTATGTACTACTATTGATTTTAACAAATAATAGTATTGATATACAATTCATCTCAGCCTGACGGTGCAATCCCACCTCTATAGCCGAGATACCTATAAAGTCTTACAGACTGTGGATATCTAGTTCTAGAGGAATTTGGTGTATGTGATATCTGACTTAATCTATACCGTACTATATATTGTATTCTGTACTCTAACTACAATTCAGATATCACTGCCATTTCCATTACCTGTGGACAATATCCATACTGCATCTACTCAGTTTTTAATTCACTTGTATTTTCACGAGTGTGTCACTATTACTTCACTTGTTTTTTGTGTTGTCCGTAAGCGGCTAAATAAAGGTTATACCGTACATTTATTCAATTTTTCTAGAGATATCTTTTAGTGAAACAGGGGTCCAATTTTTTCCAACTGTAATGGAATACCCAATTTCACTTTAGTCTTTTTTCTTTTAAAACATATGGGGTTCATGCCCTTCTGATATCTCTGTAACCCATTGGGAATTTTTTGAGGTAGACTTGGTCCATCTCGAATATTTCCTTTCTTGTTTCTATCTATATATACCTATATAGAAATACAAATAATGTAAAAAATTATATATATACCTATATATGCACATACGGATATATATTTATTTTAATTCTACGTATATATTTATATAATATTTTTACATAATTAAGTCATTTTATGAATTACAATTTGCAGGACCTGCCTTATAACCTTGGCAGAAAGTCCAGAGAATTTAATTTGCTAGCACTATATTTAACCCTGTAATACCCTAACACCTGTACATGGGGGGTACTGTTTTTCTTGGGAGACTTCGCAGAACACACATATATTAGTGTTTCTAAACTGTAAAACGTATCACAACATTATGTTTCATAGCTAAATATTTGATGTTAAATGAAAGCCCTGTTTCCTCTGAATAAAATGATATATAATAAGTGTGGGTGCACTTAAAATTAATTACGGTTGAACAGACATATAGTCAAATTCCAAGTTTTGTGTACGTTTTATTTTGATCAAAACATGTACATTTGGCTCAGTCTTTAACGAGTTAACAGGAATACAAATGTTGTACTTGCTTGGATTAGGTAAACACCTTCCTTAGTTGGCCCTTCATTAGTACAGGTACATTGCCACATTATTGCTTTAAGTTGTTTATCCGGTTAATAACTTTACCTTGTGAAAAGTTATTTCCTATCACTTTTACACTATCACTTACATCTGTTTGTTTACTCTGTTAATCTAGTGACAACACTGCTAATGGTACATTAGTTTCAATGTAGTTTACGCGCTGCTGTTTAAGAATGTATGTCTTTTTCACATCTCACTGACTTCACCATTAGAAAGATAATACTTGAGCTATGATACTCAAACAAGGATGCTGATATGGCTTTCCTGCTTAATAATTGATTTTCTTTTAATCATTTTAACCTCTTCATTGAGTCGTTGCTGCACGGTGCCTTGAATTTTAAGATGGAAAAGAGTCTCAATGTAACTGGCTTACCTACTTGCAAGGGATCTTGTATGTCCTGCATTTTGATCGATGACTGGTACCCCGGCTATTTTCTATTTGAAAAGTTCATTACAGGATGTTCTCACAGTTGGAGCTGCTCTGAGATTATTACTTGGGCTTAATACCATTTTCTCTATACGCATCCATAATCAGCAGCGATATGAATATCAAATGTGCTATTCGCAGTAACAGAATATTTATCCACTGATATTTCCAGAGTTATCGTGGTTATTAGATGTTCAATTCTGACATTGCTTATACAAGCCAGGATGAAATATGGTTATTATTGTCACTTTATACAAAAGTGTGATGATAGATTTCTTTTAATATTAACATATTTACATTCTATTCACATGGCATTCCATTTCATTTTATTGCAAATTTATGTTAGATTCTATGTTTATGACTACCGTGTTCTTGAAATGAACTTCTCCATGTGAGCTTCCTATGCTTACCTTCACAGCATGCATCAATTAATCTTGCAACAGCCTTTTCCGAGTTACAGAACTCTTGCCCAAACATGATATAAGTAATACTACTCCAGTGTCTTCTTATTCACAAACTGTTCACCAACACATTCCAATCAGCACATTGTTTATGTCCTAAGTTCATGCCTGGGGAACAACTAGGAACATCAACATTTTGGAATTTGTCGGAAGCCAAATCCTAGTCTATTTCTTGAGACTCAACTGTGTTGATGGTTGTAAGGGACCCCAGAGAGTACACCTGGCCCTGAAATTACTTTAGTGGATACTGTAATGTTATGATCTAATTTTCGTACCTTTCAACTTTTGTAACAATCAACTTGTATTTTGTAACAATCAACTTGGCTATTTATGGATGTCCCCTATATTTCATTAACTTCACTTGATCTAATGAATATAGGTTAGTATTGCACAGAAATATCTTACGTGTAATCAACAATGATGCTGAAAACATACATTTACCTGAAACATTTCAAAAATATACATATAATGTATTTTCTCTAGGTTTAAATGACATGTTGAAACCATATTTTCTTTAGTTTATTTCCGTTATGCGAGACGACTGTTTAATTATTCAAGACAATACTCTGTGTATTCTCCACTTTTCATGGATTTTGCTTATTTATTAAACATAATCAATTAGCATCACTTTAGGTAATGATAGTTAATGTTAAACACCGCTCTGCATAGTTTAACATTATGGTACATTTCTGTGTCCGCCACTGTTTAATATTTTGAATTATAATTTGTATCTCAACCCTGTGCTTAACAACGGGTTAATTCCGCTAATGCATGCAACCCCCTGTTGAGCCTGTTTTTGCCCTTTATGTCTGTTTACTATCAGTTAATTGTTTCTGTACATGTGACATACTGGTGCATTCAGCGCTAGATGATTAATTATATTTGCTTGTATCTGTTATGCTCTTTTTATCTTCTAGTTGCATAAAAAAAAATATATAAATAGGCTGATTTAGTGGGAAAAGTTCAAACAGAAATGAAGCGCCGGTTCTAAGATGCATCAACATAAAATTGCAGCTGCTCCTAGTACTCATTATGGTGTTAATAGACCTATTTCTTTCTAATGTTCAGCCAAAGGTAAGGACAAGCCCAGTGTCCAAACCTTGTATGAATGTTCTCATTTACAATAACACTCAACCTCTTTGTGGCAGAGCGCCTACTGAGTACCTCTGCCAGGTCAGCTTCCTCTCTGCCACCAAGAACTCTGGAGCACTTTAGACCCAGTTGCCAAAGCTTGACTGGAGTCTCTGATGACCTCTTCCCTGGACCAAGTTGCAGTGATAATAGAGACTAGAGACTTTCTCTCCTATAGAGCAGTTATCGCCCCTTGTAGCCAAGTACTAGTCGAGACATAACATAGGGTGAAACAACTGAGCTTTATTTAAACCAGTACATCTATTTATACCCCCAACAGCCTTATTTACATGCAATAGGGATACAGTGTACACAACGTTCCCCTTTCAGGTCCTCCAATGTAACCTCTTCCAAACAGCACAGTGAGCTCAAGTCAACCAATAACAGTATGGACTTGGGATAACAACCAAATACTCTACAAAGCTTAACCCCTTAACGCCGTTACGGCGTTCTATGCCGTCGCGGCTTTAAAGGGCTTTAAAGCCGTTGCGGCAGCATAGAACGCCGTAACGGCTTAAGCCCCCAGAAGATCGCAACTACTCACCTCCGCCAAGATCCTCTTCTGGGGGGCTGCCTGACAGCCCAGGCAGCCCAGGCAGCCCCCCCATGGCAAATTAGGCCCCCGGGGGCCATGTGATCGCTCTCAAAGAGCGATCACATGGCCCCCTACAGCTGGCTATGGATCTGCCAGCAGGGGGACTGTTTGAAATGTCAGACAGTCCCCCTGCTGGTGGGAAGAATAAAAAAAAAGTATTAAACATGTGTAAAATTAAATTAAAAGTATTTATATATATATATATATATATATATAATATGTGTATATATTATATGTATAATATATATACATATTATATATATGTAACGTCATACAAAGTGTATTTTAATATTAATATTAGTATATATATTAATATTAAAATACACTTAGAATGACGTTACATATATATATAATATGTATATATATTATATATATAATAGATATATACACATATATTATATATAAATACGTATAATTACAATAATAAATAAATAAAATAATAAAATAAATAAATAAAATATTGAAACAAAATTTAAAATAAATTATATATGCATATGTAATTTCATTCTAACTGTATTTTGCTATTAATATATATATATATTGGTAACATAATACACTTAGAATGACATTCTATATATATATCTATCTATATATAAAATACAAATAACCGCAAATATATATATAGAGATAAATACATATAATTACATAAAAGATTACATTAGTATACACGTAGAATTTAAATACCTATAAATGCATATATATCAAAATTCTACGTATATATTTAAGTAATTTTTTAACATAATTATGTCATTTGATTAATTAAAATTTGATTGACATGCCTGACAACACAGGGAGAAAGTGCAGAGAATTTAATTCGCAAGCACTATATTTGACCCTGTAACTCTCCAAGACACCAAACCACTGTTTTACTCGGGAGACTTCGCTGAACTCAAATATTAGTGTTTAAAACTGGTAAATTGTATTAAAACGATGATATTTTAAGTAAAAGTGAAGTTTTTTTGCATTTTTTACAAACAAACTGCACTTTTATGGACTATATTATTGTTGTAATATGTTTTACTGTTTTAAAACGCTAATATTTTTGTTTAGTGAAGTCTCCCGAGAATAACAGTACCCCCCATGTACAGGTTTTATGGTGTTTTGGAAAGTTAGAGAGTCACGTATAAGGCTTGCATTTCATTTTTTTGACATTGAAATTTGCCAGATTAGTTATGTTGCCTTTGAGATCGTATGGTAGCCCAGGAATAAGAATTACCCCCATGATGGCATACCATTTGCAAAAGTAGACAACCCAAGGTATTGCAAATGGGGTATGCCCAGTCATTTTTAGTAGCCACTTAGTCACAAACACTGGCCAAATATTAGTTTTTTGCTTTTTTCACACAAAAACAAATATGAACACTAACTTTGGCCAGTGTTTGTGACTAAGTGGCTACTAAAAAAGACTAAACATACCCCACGTTCAATACCTTGGGTTGTCTACTTTTTCAAATGGTATGCCATTATGGGGGTATTTCTCATTCCTGGGCTACCACACTGTCTCAAAGGTAACATTACTAATCTGGCAAATTTCAATTTGAAAATGGAACGTTCTATATTTGACCCTGTAACTTTCCAAAACAACATAAAACCTGTTAATGGGGGGTACTGTTGTACTCATGAGACATCGCTAATTACAAATATGTGCATTTTGTTGCAGTAAAACCGTACAGTATTATGACATTTACAGCTAAAATGTGAGGCGGAACTACAAATTTTATTTATTTTTTTACATTTCTCACAGTTTTTTAATTTTTTTTTTTTTTTTTTTTAATTCTTTATTTTTGCGGGTATGCAGAGTATAAGTCAACTGTACATCAAGTGTAATATTTTCACATTGTACAACACATATAAGACTAACAGGAAAGTCTAATGGCATCTATTACACATTTGCTAAACTACCCTTTTTTATTGATATTATCTAAGCTAGTACACCTCTTGCCTGGTTGTTAGTCAGAATGCCGTTTGGTGTGAGGGTGCATGGCGCCAGCTGGGTGGGCCCTGCTCAAGGACGTCGGGGTGTAGTATTTAAAGGGGCCCTCAGGTTTAGAGTTAACTACTCGTGGGAATGTGGCCTTAGGCCGCCTGAGCAACCAAAGAAAGGTGGGGAGGATACGGCTTAAATGTCATCTCACCCTGTTTGCTTACGGAGCCAGTGAGCATGTGTTAGTGACTACCATTGACGCTTAATGCTAGAATTGTAGTGCCATAATGGGGGTATGGTATGAACTAAGGCTAAACATGCGCTCAAAAATTAAACATATAGTAATGTAAAATAAAACTGCTGTGGTAACACAAGTACTTAGGCTTTAACAGAGAGTCCAGGTCAACGTCCTGTATTATCGACCCGTGTGGGTCAAAAGTGGGTAGTAAGTCCGCTGGGCCATGAGCTCAGGTCAAACGGCCTGCCGCCTTCGGGACCAAGTCTCGGGGCGCAAACGGGGTTATGTCCTCTACGTTCCACGTTGGCCGAGTACTCGCAGATGCTGTAGGGAGAGTAAGTCCTAGCGGTCTGAGGAAGTTGGGTGCCTCGGAGATATGGGAGAGGTAAGAGGTCTTGCCGGCCTGCTCCATGATGAGGCGGTGTTGCCCCCATTTGTACGTGATGGAATTCTCTCGCAGCAGTGTAGTAACCTGTCGGAGGGATCTGCGCCATGTGAGGGTCTGCCTGGAGAGGTCCCTATAGAACGTCAGGGTGTCCCCCTCAAAGGTCACCGTTGGGGAGCCCTTAGCGGCGCCCATCAAAGTCCCTCTGTCTGAGTCCCGGTTAAATTTGATGAGCACGTCCCTGGGTGCTTCCTCTGGCGCTTTAGCAGCTTTAGGCAGTCGGAAGCAGGAGTCTAGCCCCACTTGCTTGGCCTGCTTTGGGATCAGCAGCGTAGCCACATGCCTCCTGCAGTAGTGCGGCAGCTCTGCGTTAGTGACCGATTCGGGCACCCCCCTGATTCTCAGGTTTCTGGCCTTTGCCTTGTCCTCCATGCCGGCCATCTGGGCCGTCAGCGTTGCGCATTGTTTTTGGAGAGACCCCAACGATGCATCCGTGGCTGATTGTGCCACCCTGGTACTCTTGAGGGACTCCTCAGCCGTTGTCATGCGGCCAGACAGCGTGGAGATCTCACTGTGGACGAGCGCCATGTCGGCGTCAAACATTGCTTTTATGTTCAGCATCAGGGTCTTTATATCAGCTTTTGTAGCTGGAGCTGCGTCTCCGAGGTCGTGCGACTGTGGGGCTTTGTGTAGTGTCCTGCCGGGAACGCAGGCAGGGTCGGACAGGCTCTCCTCATCTGAGGATTGCGTGGTGTAGGCCTCATGCGGCGCCATCTTGGCGGGCTCGTTTCTTTGAGTCGGGCGTAGAAAGTTGCCGATATCTTGCGATCCGGAGGTAGGATCAGCCCGGCTTTTTTTTGTCTTTTTCCCCATATCTTGAGGAGTCCGGAGGTCCAAATAATTGGTCCCGGAATTCGCTTTTAGGGTTAAAACACCAAGTTTAACGGGTCTCGGTGTCGGAGCTGTTGAAAGCTGCGACTCTCTCGCTCAGGCGCTGGCTCCGCCCCAGTTTTTTAAATTTTATTCATAATAAATTATGTTTCATATATAAATATTTGATATAAAATGAAAGCCCTGTTTCTCCTGAACAAAATTATATATAATAAGCGTCAGTGCATTTAATATGAAAGAGGTGAACTACGGGTGAACAGACATATAGCGCAAATTCCAGTTTTTGTTTACGTTTTGTTTTGATCAGAACGTGTACTATTGACTCCGTCCTGAAGGGGTTAATTACATTACAATGCTTTATCTAAACCTTAGCGGTCAGTCACTCCATTGGACTACAGTGATAGCCTGCCACAATGGTCATTCATTCTGTAACAGGAAGTACACCTTGCGATCGCAGTGTGTACAGTTCTAAATGGAAGTTCCCCAGTTGTTCCACAGTGACAGACATGGCATTTGCTTGCTTTTATGTCCTAATACCAGCTTTTTAGCAGCACTTGCACTGGCTGTCATGCAGGGTACAGTGGTTGACACAAAGCTTGTACGTGCCTGCAATGTAGCAGCCATCACCAAGTGGTTAACAAGCCTACAATTTCATCTATATATTGTAAAGAGTTCAATCGCCTTAGAGGAGGACAAGAGGCAGGAAGATCTAGGAGTGAGTTTTGCATTAGCCTACAAAGATGTGTGATGGTGGGTCAGGCATGCTTGGAGAGGAGCTAACTACAATCTTTAAATCTCATTAAGACACATTGATCAATGTGTAATGAAATATTAGGGCTTAACGTGAATCTGTCATGTCAGCTCCACTTTATATTAGAGCAGATCTTTGCCTAACTATAAATCAAAAGGAGTAAGCTAACAACTTTCTGCCTAATGAAATGTAATACATAGTTCTGACTGCAGCCCTTCCATAGCAAAACTTGCATCTTTAATACATTTTAAAAAATAAAATACACACGTACAACTTTTTATTTAAGACATAAATCTGGCCATGGAAGGGCAGCAATGTTATTTATATATATATTTATTTTTTTATTTTTATTTTTTTTTATGTAAAGTTATGCACTTAATTAGAAAAAATAAGTCATATCAGTTACACATTATTAATTTTCAAAAAACCAACAAAACAATATATAACTCTGTTATGAAAAATATATTTTATTATGCATGCAAAGAGGCACCATAAATATTAACGATGAATGTCGTATGTATAATTTTTTTTAGTAATTTTTGGCCCAGTAAGATGTTTCATTGATTTTACTTGACGGAAAGTAGAAATAAGCATCAATCTGTAGGTTCTTCAGAAATATTCTGTTTTAGCTTAGAAAATTTGAATTTCTCTTTTAATTTCTGTACCACAGCACATCAATTTTTATTTTATGTGCCTCTCACAAAGGGTGCGCACAACTTGAAG
This sequence comes from Pelobates fuscus, assembly GCF_036172605.1. Lineage (NCBI taxonomy): Eukaryota > Metazoa > Chordata > Amphibia > Anura > Pelobatidae > Pelobates > Pelobates fuscus. The sequence goes on along the minus strand of NC_086317.1, from coordinate 375,569,597 downwards.
TGCATGTCTGCAAATGCATCTATTAAAAGCACGTGGTTTTCCCAGCAGCCAGTCAGCATTGAATAAAAGCTGTAAATTATACTGTTTTAAAAATAATTGTTTAATTTACACATTTTTACAAATTAGATGTCAGGGGCAAGTCTAATGACACTGGTTTAAAATAGCAACTGTAAGTTTGCAGTATTTTGTTCAGGCAATGTTCATTCTTTTAATATGCAAATACATATAAAAATGGTATATATAGCCTTGATAATTTGCAGTGCTTAGAATGAGTGTGTTCTAAATTCATTAACCTGCAGGCAAAAATATTCTCTGGAATCATTCACCTAGTTCTCCAGTTCTTTTCAGTATTCCTTATTACCGTGGAACCTCTGGAAATATTAGCAGATTTCCCTATTCTATGGACAGCAGGATAGCCTCTGGACAGATGGAACTTAGATCCATCCATAGCTTGCATTTCTTTGTCTGTAAAAAAAACCTGCTCTTCACTAACTTTAGGACAGGTTCTGCCCATTTCTGGGACTATCGCTGTGATATTTTTGGTCTCATTGGAAGAGGAGAGGGAAAATATATGGGCCATCAACATATTCATAATGCTAGGCATGCTGTTACAATGATGTCTCAATCCTGCCTTGACATGCTCTGCAAAGGACACCATGGTCATATGAACTTTGTGCTTACTATCTAAAATCTAAATGATTACATGAACATGCAGAAGCAGATGTATGTTACAGTGGACATGCAAACTAAACAAGCAGCTAAGTATGGTCGCATCACATATACAAAATAAATTAAAATCACTCTTTACCAGATATACCCAAAATGAAAAAAATGTAATTATGCATTTTTTTTCATTATGGGTATATCTTAAAACTGCTTGCAAAATCTGCAGTTCTCTTGCCTGCTGCCTTTGCAAATCCTTCCCTTCTAGCCCACCCACACTTTATTTGGCTGTCCAAACACAGACTTCATAATGTAGCTCAATTTGAAGACTTTGTAAGGCCGATGCTCTGGGCAATTGCTGCCTCTTGAGGCTGTCGTTTAGTACCCACAAGCCTCATATTTACACATATGTGTGCAGCAGGAATTCTTTCTGTTCTTGTGGACCTCAGAACTTTCTATATAAAAATTGCCGTTGGACAGATAGGCTCACATTTGACTCCAGAATTCATGGTCGACTCAATGACTACAGGGTTCCCAGTTCCTATAGATGCCAAACAAGCCCAAATCATCACCCCTCCACCACCGTGCTTGACAGTTGGTATGAGGTGTTTGTGCTGATAAACTATGTTTGGTTTTTGTCATAGTGTGCATCATGGCCAACATCTCCACTTTGTTCTCGTCTGTTCAAAGGACATTATTCCAGAAGTCTTGTGGTTTGTTAAGATGAAACTTTGCAAACCTAAGAGAGGCAGACCGGGAGCACCGGATCGGGCTGCCCCAGTACATGTGCCCGCTCTGACAGCATGTCTGAGCGCGCACATGTGCTCTCTATACTCACCTCCGCCTCCCTGCACTTCCTGGTTCTGTGTGAAGTGCAGGGAGACGGATCTTCAGTGATCCTGCCCCCTGGTGGAAAAAAAAAATAGTAAAATTAAAATCCCACCCCCCTTTACCCATTTTAATAAAAAATTAACCCCTTCCCTGCCAATTGATCACTGACTACAGTGATCAATTGGCAGGGATTACATTTTACCAAGATCTGATTTTTTTTTTAACCCCTGAGGGTTAATTCTTTTTTTTTTTTAACCCTCAGGGGTTCAATTTATTTTATTAATTAATTTAAATATTTTAAAATTATAAATTTAGCTAGCTGGGGAGGGTGGAAGTTAGTGGGGAATTGGGTGATTTAGTATTACGCTAACTAGGGGTTAACGTTAAAAAAAAGTTTAAAAATAAGCTTTAAAAAGTAAAAAAATTAAGTTAAAAAAAAGTTTTAATAACATTTAAGTAAAAAATTTAAAAAAATAAACCCTTTACCCAGTCCAAATAAAAATTAACCCCTTCCCTGCCAGTCGATCACTGCCTACAGTGATCAAAATACAGATCACAGTATTATACTGTTCTCATTTTTTTTTTTAACCCCTGACGATTAACTTTTATTTATTTTTTAACCCTCAGGGGTTAAATTTATTTAATTAACTAATTTAAATATTGTATAATTAAATATTTTGCTAGCTGGGGTGGGTGGGAGTTATGGGAAAATGGGGAATTTACTGTTAGTGCTGCTTACTGCTAGTTAGGGGTTAACGTAAAAAAAAAAGCTTAGAAAAATGTTAAATCTGTAAAAAAAAGTTTTACGAAAGTTTAGGAAACTTTAAAAAAATGAATAATCAAAACAAAAGTTTAAAAAATAGTTTTAAAAAGTAAAAAAAGTTTTAAAAAGTAAAAAAAATACATTTAATAACGCTCATTACCACTACACCTGGTACAAGCTAGCGGAAAAATGATCCCACGCTAAGGTTCAAAATATGCCTTTTGAAATACCCTGGGATGTCTTCTTTAAGAAATGGTATGGCTTTATGGGGTATTTGGTTTATATAGCCTGGTAAAATACTCTAAAATGGGACATGGGCACAGCGTAAAAATGTAAAGTTTGAAAAAAAATGGAATGGCTGTGTCCCAAATGTGCCCCTCCGATGTCCACATATACCTGGCAAAGGTACATACGGGGGTATTTTTGTACTCAGCAGACATAGCTGAGCAACATATGAAGTATTATACAGTGGTAGTACACATAAGGTTTGCAAAATATACTGTGCAAACTCACTTTGTCTGTCAAAAAGGCAGAAAAAACGCTTATTACCACTACACCTGGTACAAGCTAGCGGAAAAATGATCCCACGCTAAGGTTCAAAATATGCCTTTTGAAATACCCTGGGATGTCTTCTTTAAGAAATGGTATGGCTTTATGGGGTATATGGATTATATAGCCTGGTAAAATACTCTAAAATGGGACATGGGCACAGCGTAAAAATTCAAAATTTGAAAAAAATGGAATGGCTGTGTCCCAAATGTGCCCCTCCGATGTCCACATATACCTGGCAAAGGTACATACGGGGGTATTTTTGTACTCAGCAGACATAGCTGAGCAAAATATGAAGTATTATACAGTGGTAGTACTCATATGGTTTGCAAAATATACTGTGCAAACTCACTTTGTGTGTCAAAAAGGCAGAAAAAAACGCTTATAACCACTACACCTGGTACACGCTAGCGGAAAAATGATCCCACGCTAAGGTTCAAAATATGCCTTTTGAAATACCCTGGGGTGTCTACTTTAAGAAATGGTAGGCCTTTGTGGGGTAGTTTGAATTTTAAACCTGCAAAGATGCTTGGAAATTGCACATAGGCCCGGCGTCAAAATTCAAAGTTCGGTCAAAACTGATATGGCTTGGTCTCCTATATGGCACTGTAGCTTCACAAAATAGTGCCATAGACATACAATGGGGGTGTCCTTTTACTCAGAAGACTTAGCTGAGCATAATTTGGGGGGTTTGAACTTAGTGGCACACATGAAATATACAAAATGCCCAGCAAAAATGCAATCCGTATGTAAAAAAATGCACAAAATTATTTTTTACCACATACTTTGGCATGTAATGGTAAAAAAATGGGGGCATGTTAAGGCACAATATGCACCTTATGAGATACCCTGGAGTGTCTTCTTTTACAAATGGTAGGCCTTTGTGGGGTGTTTTTGAACAGTCAAACTGTTATAATACCCCAAATGGAAGCATAGGCTCATTAAATCCGTATCTCAAAATTCTACTGTGAATACTGAAAAGGACAGGTCTCCTGTATGGCACTGTAGCTTCACGAAATAGTGCCATAGACCTACAACGGGGGTGTCCTTTTACTCAGAAGACTTAGCTGAGCATAATTTGGGGGGTTTGAACTTAGTGGCACACATGAAATATACAAAATGCCCAGCAAAAATGCAATCCGTATGTAAAATATGCACAAAATTATTTTTTACCACATACTTTGGCATGTAATGGTAAAAAAATGGGGGCATGTTAAGGCACAATATGCACCTCATGAGATACCCTGGAGTGTCTACTTTTACAAATGGTAGGCCTTTGTGGGGTTTTTTTGAACAGTCAAACTACTATAATACCCCAAATGGAAGCATAGGCTCATTAAATCAGTCTCTCAAAATTCTACTGTGAATACTGAAAAGGACAGGTCTCCTATATGGCACTGTAGCTTCACGAAATAGTGCCAAAGACATACAATGGGGGTACCGTTGTACTCAGCAGAAGTAACTGAACACATAATAAAACTTTGTACAGGAATAGCACACACCAACTTTACAAAATACACATGAGAAGTTCTTTGTTATAAGTTTGTGTGCGAAAACCCCCAAAAAACACAATTTTACTCCAATATTTAGCAGAGGTTGGCGGTAAAATGGCTACGTAGAAAGTGTCAAAACAACCTTAGGTAAATAGCCTGTGGTGTCTACTTTATATAAATATATACTTTTGTGTGGCAATTTTGTTTTCTTTTATGGCTATTAGGCTTACAAGACAAACATACCAAATTCTAAAATCGCTCCACATAAAAAGTTTATTTTACTCCTTGTGCTTTGTGACCTGTAACTACCAAAAAAAACTTAAAATCCCAGACACATTATATATTCTGTAATTCAGAACAACTAAATGAATTTATTTTTAATTACTTTCCTTAACCTGCACTAATTATGTACACATTATTATTGCAAAAACTGTAAAAAAAACACACAAAAATTCATTTTTTTGCATATTTCTGTATTTTGTTATAATAAATAAGCATTTATATATATATGTGTTACATCAAATTAAAGCCCGTTCTGTCCTTTAAAAAACGGTATATAATATGTGTCGGTGCAATAAATTAGTAAAATGCAAATTGCAGTTGAACGCAAATAGCAAAAAATGCAAAAAATGCCGTTGTCATTAAGTGAAAGACGAGCTTCTGAAGCTCTGTCCTTAAGGGGTTAATGTCTATGGAACAGTGGCTTTTCTGTATTTTGGCTTTATTTGTTGTTAAATAAATCATGACACAGTGCAATATGGCATGTGTTGTTGTTCATCTGAGGTTGTATTAACGTAATATTAAGACATGCTAAGGAACAGATGATTGTTATATCCTGATATGTACAAATGTAGAATTCAATGAGGATGTACTTTTTCCCCCCATGACTGTAAGTGTGCTGATTCAATTCATTCTGATAGTGTTTTGGAACACATCAGAGCTATGCAGTTTGTAGTTAAATCATGTTTAAAGTGACTGAGATAAGTCATCACTAATCTCCTGATTTGCTGCTGTAAATAGCTTAAAAAAAACACAAATCAAAAAGCAGCAAAGAAAAATGTTCAACCCAGGGATACAAGACACACATGGAGTCCAGGAAATGTAAGATTTGGGCAAATCTGATTGAGGATCATGCATCAAATAACACAAACACTCCCTTTACACAAATTTAGGTAGATAGATGTTCCAGTGTTACATAGGCAGGAATATATACTATATAAGTTATTTCAAACGGAAAGTGAGCAGTTAGGCACAGCAAATAATAATAAAAAAAATATATATATATATATCCACTGAACAAAATTATAAACGCAACTTTTGTTTTACCCCCATTTTTCATGAGCTGATGTCAGGATCATATCCTGATAACTATGTTTTATCTTCCTTTTATTTCTGTTCCTTTAAAACAAGTTCCTGCTCTGATTAATTTCTACCACTAGTGGCGTCACTTGCCTCTAGTTCTGAATACTCACCTGCTTATCTTTGATTACTTCAGCTACAAAAGGCTACAGTCAACCCTGGCATAAGTTTCCTATCTGACCTGCTCAAGATCATGATCATAACAGCTGAACTCAAAGATCTAAGACTTTTTCTATGTACACAAACGGCCTATTTCTCTCAAATATTGTTCACAAATCTGTCTAAATCTCTGTTAGTGAGCACTTCTCCTTTGCCGAGATAATGCATCCACATCACTAGTGTGGCATATCAGGATGCTGATTAGATAGCATGATTATTGCACAGGTGTGCCTTACGCTGGCCAGAATAAAAGGCCACTCTAAAATGATTTTCCTGATGAAAGCTCCACTGAGGGGCTGAAACGTTGACTGGGTTATGGAATAAAGAAGATTGACTAGATTTAAATCCTTGGAGTGCCGGTATTTTTCACTTTCTATATTTATGCGACTAGAGCACCAGGTATTTTTATTTATACAAGTTGGAATGTGAGAGCTATCTGAAATTGTATATATATATATATATATATATATATATATATATATATACACACACACACACAATAATATAAACATACAAGATCCAGCTCACTCACTTGTTTGCTTAATGGCCATTTCAAAGGTCATAGAATACAATATTTAAGAAAAAACTAAACTATATCTATCTATCTATCTATATAATTTCAGTAAATATATAGCATCTCTCCCTTGCTACCAGAGCCCAACACCTCTGCTGGCATTAGCAGCTAGCAAAAGGTGTCAGATTTAGAAAGGCGAGAAGCTGTGGATTAAAACATCACTTTTCAGAATTTACTTTTGAGACTATTCCATGAATGCTAGAAAATGTAAAGTTGATGTAATAGACAATATATTGATTTCGCTGCGTTCCTGAACTCTAGCCAGTTTCAGGAGACATGAGTTGATGTAGTTCTGTCACTGTAGATGAGGACAAGCCAAACTATAGACCCCCAGATGTTGTAGAACTACAACTGCCATGATACTATATTAGTCTTTAGAATGGAAATGCATCATAGAAGTTGCAGTACTAGAACATCCAGGGTCTACATCTACAGTTGCGAGAAAAAGTATGTGAACCCTCTGGTATGATATGGATTTCTGCACAAATTGGTCATAAAATGTGATCTGATCATCATCTAAGTCACAACAATAGACAATCACAGTCTGCTTAAACTAATAACACACAAAGAATGAAATGTTGCCATGTTTTTATTGAACACACCATGTAAACATTCTCAGTGCAGGTGGAAAAAGTATGTGAACCCTTGGATTTAATAACTAGTTGAACCTCCTTTGGCAGCAATAACTTCAACCAAACGTTTCCTGTAGTTGCAGATCAGACGTGCACAACGGTCAGGAGTAATTCTTGACCATTCCTCTTTACAGAACTGTTTCAGCTCAGCAATATTCTTGGGATGTCTGGTGTTGAATCGCTTTCTTGAGGTCATGCCACAGCATCTCAATCGGGTTGAGGTCAGGACTCTGACTGGGCCACTTCAGAAGGCGTATTTTCTTATGTTTAAGCCATTCTGTTGTTGATTTACTTCTATGCTTTGGGTCATTGTCATGTTGCAACACCCATCTTCTGTTGAGTTTCAGCTGGTAGACAGATGGCCTTAAGTTCTCCTGCAATATGTCTTGAATTAATTTTTCCTTCGATGATAGCAATCCGTCCAGGCCCTGACGCAGCAAAGCAGCCCCAAACCATGATGCCCCCACCACCATACTTCACAGTTGGGATGAGGTTTTTTATGTTGGTGTGCTGTGCCTCTTTTTCGCCACACATAGTGTTGTGTGTTTCTTCCAAACAACTCAACTTTGGTTTCATCTGTCCACAGAATATTTTGCCAGTACTGCTGTGGAACATCCAGGTGCTCTTGTGCAAACTATAAACGTGCAGCAATGTTTTGTTTGGACAGCAGTGGCTTCCTCTGTGGTATCCTCCCATGAAATGCATTCTTGGTTAGTGTTTTACGTATTGTAGATTCGCTAACAGGGATGCTAGCATTTGCCAGTGACTTTTGTAAGTCTTTAGCTGATACTCTAGGATTCTTCTTCACCTCATTGAGCAGTCTGCGCTGTGCTCTTGCAGTCATCTTTACAGGACGGGCACTCCTAGGGAGAGTAGCAGCAGTGCTGAACTTTCTCCATTTATAGACATGGACTGATGAACAACAAGGCTTTTGGAGATACTTTTATAACCCTTTCCAGCTTTATGCAAGTCAACAATTCTTAATCGTAGGTCTTCTTAGAGTTCTTTTGTGTGAGGCATCATTCACATCAGGCAATGCTTCTTGTGAAAAGCAAACCCAGAACTGGTGTGTGGTTTTATAGGGCAGTGCAGCTGTAACCAACACCTCCAATCTCATCTCATTGATTGGACTCCAGTTGTCTGACACCTCCCTCCAATTAGCTTTTGGAGATGTCATTAGTCTAGGGGTTCACATACGTTTTCCACCTGCACTGTGAATGTTTACATGGTGTGTTCAATAAAAACATGGCAACATTTCATTCTTTGTGTCTTATTAGTTTAAGCAGACTATGATTGTCTATTGTTTTGACTTAGATGATGATCAGATCACATTTTATGACCAATTTGTGCAGAAATCCATATCATTCCAAAGGGTTCACATACTTTTTCTTGCAACTGTATGTTTGCCCTGCTGTAACAGACCGTTACATATCATACAGATAGTTCTGTTATAATTTGGTGCCTATAAACCTAAACAGACTAAAACCTGCTTCATCGCACTCTCCAATGTCACAGTTTCAACTTCTTGCATTTCCAGTACCTACATCTGACTCATGACCTGGGTCTGAATATGCTTCACCATCACTTAAAGGGACACTATAGTCACCTGAACAACTTCAGCTTAATGAGGTTGTTCAGGTGAGAACTATAGCTCCCTGCAGCCTTTCTCATGTAAACATAGAAACATAGAATGTGACGGCAGATAAGAACCATTCGGCCCATCTAGTCTGCCCAATTTTCTAAATACTTTCATTAGTCTCTGGCCTTATCTTATAGTTAGGATAGCCTTATGCCTATCCCACGCATGCTTAAACTCCTTTAATGTGTTAACCTCTACCACTTCAGCTGGAAGGCTATTACATGCATCCACTACCCTCTCAGTAAAGTAATACTTCCTGATATTATTTTTAAACCTTTGTCCCTCTAATTTAAGACTGTCCTCTTGTTGTGGTAGTTTTTCTTCTTTTAAATATAGTCTCCTCCTTTACTGTGTTGATTCCCTTTATGTATTTAAATGTTTCTATCATATCCCCCTTGTCTCATCTTTCCTCCAAGCTATACATGTTAAGATCCTTTAACCTTTCCTGGTAAGTTTTATCCTGCAACCCATGAACCAGTTTAGTAGCCCTTCTCTGAACTCTCTCTAAGGTATCAATATCCTTCTGAAGATACGGTCTCCAGTACTGCGTACAATACGGTTTCCAGTACTGCGTTACTACAAGTATTGTACGCAGTACTGGAGACCGTATCTTCAGAAGGATATTGATACCTTAGAGAGAGTATCAATATCCTTCTGAAAATACAGTGTTTACATTGAAAGCTAGGAACACCTCCAGTTGCAGTCACTCAGAATGCCACCAGAGGGACTTCCGAGTTGATTGAGGCATAAAACTCCTCCATCCACTCAGATCTGCTGTGCATGAGCATCCTGTGATTCAGTATCTCCTCCCACTGCATGCAGACACTGAACTTTCCTCATAGAGATTAATTGATTCAATTCATCTCTATGAGGAGTTGCTGATTGGCCAGGGCTGTGTTTGAATTATTATTATTATTATTATTTTATTATTTATATAGCGCCATCAGATTCCGTAGCGCTGTACAAAGGGTGGACTAACAGACATTTAATTGTAACCAGACAACTCGACGTACAGGAACAGAGAGGTGGAGGGCCCTGCTCAATGAGCTTACATGCTAGAGATCATGCTGGCTCTGCCCCTGATCTGCCTCCTTGTCAGTCTGAGACAATCCTATGGGGAAGCATTGTGATTGGTTCAGGCTACACTTCTGATGATGTCAGCAGACTGTTTTTTTTTTAGGCAAACAGCATGCAGAGTTACAGCTTCTGGCTTGAATACAGTAAGATTTTTACTATATTTATGGAGACATGAGGGGCCCAGGGGTGCTAGATGGTGGTTTTAACACTATAGGGTTAGGAATACATGTAGTTCCACTGGTGACTATAGTGTCCCTTTAAGCACTTAGATGCTTTGAATGACACTGCTTCCTGACCCGTGTTTAAAACCTCATCCTTTTTTGTCCGGGTATCTTTTATTTTTGCTGTAATACTTTTACCCATCTCTCTGTTCATGGTCTTGGTTTCTGTTACCAATCCTGTCCATGACATTTTCACAAGCTGATCTCTTGCTACCTGATGCAAATGAAACCATATATTTATAAACCGATACCATAAATCGTAACAAGTTTAGAAATGTATGGTTTTATATTTGCTTGGCTGATTTATTTATTTGCCATTTGATTAAATTTAGTAAAAAGTATTACAAAGAACAACCGCCTTGCTGACCTCAACGAGGTAAAAACAAAATGTTTCAGATCTAAATTTAACATAATACCTATTGAATTATATCTGCTACCTGTTTTTATAGATAAGAACATTCGGCACAGTTTTATGTTGCTGATGATTTGAAAGGCTATTAGTGTGAAACACATTACAGTCTGCCATTTAAATCCCGTTAATATTTGTTTACAGTAAAGTACAGTTTGTGCCACAATCAAACTCCTGAGGATAATCCCTATATTTGCGAATAAATTACATTTGATTTTGACCTTGAGTGTAGAATTCTCTACATGGGGTGAGAAGTTTACATCCCAGGAGTATACCATAAAGCTGCTTTTTAAATTTGCTTTCCTGATTGGCTGCTTCTCTGTTGTGCTCTGATAATACAATAAATAATTCTGAATGTAATTTAGTCACTTGCTATATAAAGCTGTACATTTAATCCTAGTTTTAGATTAAAGGAATATAGTAATTTAGTGGAACTTGTAGCTGTAGATTGGCTGTAGAACATTTTATGCTGCCTCGAGAACTCAGGCTATCTTTTGCTCCTGGGTTGACACAGACCTATTCAAGGGTTAGTCATTAGTGTTTTGCTAATATCACCTTTTCAACAGAACCGAATCTCTAAGATCCCTGAACATTGCTGATCCTCACCCTTTCTATTAAACATAGCATTACAACGCTATTTAAAATTTTATTGAGAGAGAAAGGTTGACATTCATAAATTGAAGTCAAAATAAAAGTGAATGGAATGACATATCACTAGAAGTAAATAGAGGTGATCATTGAATAAATCCAAGTCCACAATAAAAATAATATTTCTCCATATTATCCCTCACAGTGGGCATCAACAACAAATAGTAGATATCAAAATAATGATGAATGAAACTCCTGAAAGAAGTAGCGTCAAACAGGGGCCACCTTAGCGTCCCAATCCCAAGTAAAGGATTGCTTTAATTTATAGAAGAAAACTATATATATATATTAACGCATGAATTTAGCCCACTGAAGATGAGTTTCTGAAGCCTATAGAATCTACATTACAAGGCACTCTGAAAAAGTTGAATTGCTATACAGGAAAAGAAAAAAAAAATCATGCAACTCTAAATTCCCTTGGCTGATGAGCCTTTAGGCAGTGAAACTCATTGCATAGCTACAGAATTTAATCAATGCCGAGCATGCGGTTTCACTTCACTTAACCTGGAAGGAACAATTACTATTCAGAGTCAAAAGCTTTGTCAGAAACATGTCCTATGCCATTCAAACTTTATTTTTCTACTTTCTTTCCACATCAGTGAGGTTTCTTCCACACTGGCTACTTTTGAAGCTTTCAAGAATGTTACTCATATTCCCGTCACAAGTCAGTCGCTTTTAAGGAATGGATCTATTACATGTTAATGTTTTCCGAATCCCGAGGCACTTGGTGGTAGGCTGAATATTCGGAAGGTTTACATTTTAAATCATTTCTGGTATGAAGACAACCTCTCATGTGGCTTTTGTACAAAATCTGCATTGCAGAATAAGCTCAAGTAAACACACAAGAGAGACTCCTTACCTCACTCTGTGCTCCATCTGCCAAACAAGACAACCATTCAGGGAGAGAAAGAAATTATACACTTCAAAGTCAAAGACAAAGGTAATTCACTTGGCTTACACAAATTAATGCCACTTGAAAATTCCGATCACTCCAAGGGTCAACAATACATTGTCTACCATTCATTTTCCCCTCTGCAGTGTATATGAATCTCAATCCAGATCCATTTAAAACTATATCTCAATTCAAAAAACAAACAGTAACATAAAAGACGCTGGACAGAAAAAGCATTACCTCTGATTCCTACGGCAGCACAATTAAATAAAAGCTCTTTCTATACCTGGAATATTTATTTATATTTTGCATCTTAATATTTTTTTGTAATTGGTGTAAATTTTGTGTTGGACTCAAAAGCTGTATTATTTGCGAATGGGTTATTTTTCTATTTTTGTTTTTTAAATCTCACATACAAAAGGATTTGGAGAGCACAGTGCCGCTTTTATAACTGGGCACAGTAGGCACGTTCCTAAATGTACACGCCAATAGAGTTTGCAGGAATCTATGACCTGCAAACTTTCTTTTTTTCCTAGGGATGAGCATGACCACCTAGCGAAGCTAGTGGGTATGTGGCAGCCTCCCAGAGAAATATTTTGCTGCGCTAAAAATGCTTGTCCTGTTCTCCTGCACAGCAACAGTGTTTCTAGCCAGTCAGGTGAACAGGCCAGCCGTGTAGCTGCGGCAGCCCTGATCACCTCAAATTTTTAAATCGGGAAACTGCGGATGGTTAACTCATCCAGAGACAAAGAACCATAATGTAGGGTAGAAATCAATGTAAAAAAATCCTCCACAAAGTACTAGTATATAATAAAAAAGGGAAATAGTCACTAATCAATATAAGGGGGTAACAATGTTTTATTTTCTCAACTTAACAAGAAATTACACCTATGTAAAGACAGTGATGGACAGTATAATAAAGTACCAATAGAAAAGAAACATTTCTCGAGTTCTGACAGTTAATAGTAACATGTGAAAATGTAATATAACAATCCTAGATCATAATGGTGAAAATGCAAACATTCTCTGTGAGAAATATTGGGATAACTCATAAACAATGAACTTCCGAAAGGATTTTCTTAACCTCCAGAACAACTATTTAGGAGGGTCCTTGGCTTGTTGATACTGTCTGGGAAGCCGGTTGTAGTCTGTAAAGAAAAACAGAATAAAAAAACAAAAACATATAAATGTGTGTTTTTATTTTTTTTTATTTATTTATGCCAAAATACCAGAGTATTGAAGTATGCAATTATACCTTTTTTTATTGAACTAACATAATATTTCAAAGACAATTTTTCAAGTCTTTAAAATATTATGTTAGTCCAATAAAAAAGGTATCATCTGGTATTTTGGCATTTTGTCTATTGGACTAATACGGCTAATCCAATCTGCATCCGGAGATGTAGATTGGATTAGACTCGAGGTGCAGACTGTGCTAAGAGGCCTCTGAGATTGTTAGCAGGAACAGCATACACAGAGAGACACTACCAAGTTGCTGGGATTGTGTACTGAAACATCTGCACAGAATTTGGATTGGACCTGCCTAAGTCCAGATGGGAAATAACAAAAGGGTAGTCGAGAGTAACAGGGCTAAGAACCTGTGGGACTTCAAGATCCAGACAAACAAGCAAGTGCTGTTCAACCAACCTGACATCGTGGTGGTAGACAAGGAACAGAAGACTGCAGTTGTGGTGGATGTGGCAATACCCAGTGACTATACCATCAGGAAGAAGGAACATGAGAAGGTGGAAAATACCAAGAACTGAAAGAAGAACTCGAAAGGATGTGGAAAGTGGAGGCAGTAGTAGTCCCAGTTGTGATAGGAGCACTCTGGGCTGGGACTCCCAAGTTGGGGGAGTGGCTTCAACAGATTCCAGGTGGGACATCTGAGATCGCTGTCCAGAAGAGTGCAGTTCTAGGAACAGCTAAGATATTGTGCAGAACCCTCAAAGTCCCAGGCCCGAGAATGAGGAATAGACATACTACCCAGGAGGGGTGAGAAAATCATTTATAAATAAATGTATATTTATTGAAATTCCTTGCACTCAGGCTGCAAATAAACAGCATGGTCGGGTGCAGTACCAGGGCTTCAACATCCTGTCTATATGTAGTCGACTGCACTCTCGGTCTTTCATTAAAAATTTACTTTTATTCCTAAGAAACTGTAAACGTTCAACTTCAGATAGTCTCCAGTAAAACCTAACAAAAGTCTAACACTAGTCTAAACCTAACACAATCCACTGTCCAGCCCAATGGTACCTTTGGTCCCCTCTTTAGGAAAGCATTCAAAGCCTTGACATCCACTACTGGTCTCCTTGTGCCGTCAGATTTTGGAATGTGGAACAGGGGACTGTTCAACGTGAAATTGACATATCTGCCAATTGTAGATTATGCTAGCGCAGTGTACCTATAATCTTAATTTTATTAAGGACAGGAGGCGAGTATTTTGCATAATCTTTCTTTACTAAAACTCCAGCAGCACAGGTTTAACAATAAAGTTTAGTGAAAAAAACATTGCCATAGGGTATAAAAGGCCCTTCCTCTTGCATAATTTCCTCTTTCTTTGGTGCGAGATAATCATAAACATATCCTGCTATTACAATAAATAATGATAACTACGAAGAATCAGACTGTAAATGATCCAAATCCCGACTGGAAGATTGTCGTAGTGTGCGAAGACGATCCCATGTATTGATCCATGAAGAAGAATCAAACTGAAAAGAAACAAAAGACGTGAAAGGGATTTGGAAATGAACTGTTTCTCCTCATTATTATTATTATTATTATTATTATTATTATTAGCATAATCAATATTACTGTTTATAAAACGCCAGTTTATTCCGTAGTACTTTACGTAAAAGGAATTTATCAGACGAGACAAGAATATTTTAACCGAAATAGGTAGCTATGATAGAGACATTAATATAGTCAAATTGTATGTATTAGGAATCATAACAGATAGCAGTCGTAATTTCAAGATGTGATATGAAATAAACCACATAATAAAGAGATAACCACACCCCCTGAATTCAAATCTTTTATTGAAGTACAACCCAAGGAATGATAATTAGGGAGGGAAAAAGCAGGGTGGGAAAACACTCGCCTCCTGTCCTTAATAAAATTAAGATTATAGGTACACTGCGCTAGCATAATCTACAATTTTATAACAGGACAGGAGGCTTCATATTTTGCATTTTTAACGCTATGGAACAACACAGGATGTGTGAAGAGTCCGAGGAAGTAGAACACCCTGAAATTCTCTTCTCGTGACCCGGCCAATGAACATCGGCGAAGGAAGATGCGTCATGGATGTCTAAGACGCATCCATGACCCGAATGACTGATAACCAATCGATCACCGCAACCATATGAGCAATGGTCAACGTGCCCACTCGGTAAGGTGGTGGCCATAACTGGTGTGAAAGGTATAGTATACAAAGGGAGAGAGAGAGGCTGTCTCGATTGTGAGATTCCTTGAGGGTTAGTTGGAGTGAGTATCCAAATCCATAGGACAAACCCGTAGGAATAGAGAGAACCACAACTAAGACCCATAACCGAGTGTATTCCGATACTGGTTCTGGAGCGTATGACGCCTCGCAGCATACGAAAAGTCCTGACGTGGAGTATGAGCCGCCAAAGTCTCTGATGGTATCTTGTGGGTTGTCCGTAAAATGGGAGACAGCAGAAGGGCAGTGGATAGCCCAGAATGGAGTCAATAGGATCGGGAGCCCCTTCGATTCTGCTGTAGTGGCGAGGTGCGTGTCACCCAGATCTCCGTGATGCGATGGTGACCAAGGAGTCCCGTTGTCAGTTGTTGTCACGAAACCCAGTTCCTGATATAGGTAATCTTCTGAGGGAACCCTAGTCGTAGGGTAACCTTGCGTGTAATTTAGAAATGGTAAATGTCCTCCGATATTATTAGAGTCCGATACCAGACTCCGTCCAGGTGTTTTGTGTAGTCGGTTGCCGAGATATTGTCCAAATGTAGGAGAATACAACTATCGGATCTGTCCCAGGCTAGCTGTAGGTTGTCGGTAATCTCGACGCCGGCCGTCTCTTCTCCAGATCATGGTTCTCTGGTAGGGGTATGTGCAGCGAGCCTTCCAGCCCTAGAGACTGATTGTCGATTACGTGTGGAGTAAGTAATGTCTTGTAGTCTAGATAGGTGAGGTAGTGGATTCCCTTGTGGCAAAGGGCGCCATGACCGGTTATAAAAGTGTCTTGGGTACCATGGGTCGTACCTTAATGCTAGACATGTGAATTGATTCGTTTGGTCCCGTCGATGAAAAAACAAAATGGACAAATGGGTCCCTGGTGTGACTATCCTGGACGGGTATGTGTCTGTCCAATCCTAATGATTGAACCCACCTAGGTGTGGGGAAGCTGTAGGATGGTACCAGAATGGTAGTCTCCCGACTACTGTGAGCATAAAATTATCCCCGAGTTAATCAGTGACGTCTGGAGCGAATGCCCAGCGCTTCTTGGAAATAAGTAAGTTTCCTCATATGTGAGATTTGTTGTCCTCCAGTACCCGTAGAGGGGTGGTATTGGAAGATGTGGACTTCGACCCCCAATGGTCGACCAGGTATCCAGATTAAGCATTAGTTCATGGAGCTAAGTTACCCTACTGGGTCGTTCAGCCCAGGAGTATAGAGGAATCCTATGTCCTATCCTTCGGCCATCTGGAGTAATCTAGCCTACCTACTCGAGTAGAGGTAGCTTCCTTATTTCATAACAAGGTAGACCGCTGCCCATGGTCACACCATGAGAGCGTTGAAACCGGAGAAATGTAAGAGTATAGCTGTTTCTCAGTAATATTCTGTTGTTGGGGTGAAGTGAGTGAGGGCGTGCGACCCGGAGTCGAACACACAGTCTCCTTGTCCTCGGTTTTGTGGCTACAATTGTATGGATCGTGGATGAAGGCCTGGCAACCCCCATTTCGTCGATCTCTGTGTGTTGACTTACCGTGCAGCGGTCAAATCCGTGGAGTCTCCGAAGATTTCCTTAATATGTTGTTTGGATAACTTTCCGGCACATCGAGGTTCTGTTCCCAGGCTTGATGTAATTATTTGGAGGGTCCGTGATGGAATACTTGCACTTGTCCTTTGTATATGGGTGCTGGGCCCCGGGCCTAGTAGCTCATGAATTCATAGGCAGGTGGGGTACCATGGTTCACAGTCTCTGCAAGACCCTGACCCAGCCTATTGGGGATTGTTGTCTGCATTGAGGTTGCCACTGCAATTAACCTAGGCTGAAAGTCTTGAGTGAGAGGTCGTCTGTTGACCTTTCCGTCTGTTGAGTATATATATCTATATATATGGACTAGGTACATGTGTAAATGTGTTAGGACACCTAGAGCACCTCCGGCCATAGTTCCATGTGGAATGCGCATCTGCGAGTGGGGGAATAACCCCAGTAGTAAAGGGGTTCATCCCAATAATAAAGTGCACAGAAGTCCGCAGATGAGTGTTGGAGCCTGATTACTGCAAAAAATGTTCCCCTTCCTCAGTGAGGAGTATGTGGATCACCCTAGTCGTATTGTGGGTACCATGCATAGAGTCATATATACATATGATATAGCAGGGGGTGAGCCTGCGTGCACTGCGACTGTTAATGATATAGCAGGGGATGAGCCTGCTTGCACTGTGACTCTTAAAGATATAGCAGGGGATGAGCCTGCTTGCACTGTGACTCTTAATGATGTAGCAGGGGATGAGCCTGCTTGCACTGTGACTCTTAATGATATAGCAGGGGATGAGCCTGCTTGCACTGTGACACTTGAGCCTGTGGGGGTCGCCTCCTATAAAGGGGTCACCCTAATAAAAAAAGTGCACAGTAATCCATTGGTGAATGCACATCTTTGAGTGTGGGGGTCACCCCAGTAGTAAGGGGGGTCGCCCCAATAATAAAGTGCACAGAAAATAACGTTTGGATAGTTTTATTCTGGGGACTTCTCTAAGGAAGTCAGAGTCTTCCGTTTCAGTGGCCGTTGCGGTGTCGGTGTCTGTTTTCGGGATCTGCACCAGTGGCAATAGCCTTTTCCACTGAGGCAGCCACCGCCGAATTTATCATTGACTGGAAGTCAGATGGTGGTGATTGTGGTGAGTCACTCAACATGAAGTAGTGGAGTATTCCTCTCTGTGAAAGACAGGAGAATTTCAGGTACTGAAGTACATGAGTAGTAGTACAGTCGGCTTCCACTAATGACTGGGGGTCACCCAGTGTTATCTGACCCGAGACCCTCAGGTCGCAAGGGGTCGAGTGGCCTGAAGAGGGGGTCACCCTCTGTGCGACCGGAATGAGCGGTCGTATAAGTGGGCCGCACCCGTCAAGGGTGGAGGGCCTGTTTGGTTTGGGGTTCACCCAACAATATATGAATTGTGGAGCCTGTACATTTGCCCCGTACATTTGCCTGTACATTTGCCAGTCGTAGTGTGTGTGTCCGATATTCACTGCATAGAGTCATCTTGTTAGTGTATGGCAGGATGTTGAACCTGCGTGCACTGTGTCTCTTTGAGCCTGTGGGGGGTCACCCCATCTGAAAGGGGGGTCACCCCTGAATAAATCATGCACCAAGTGCTGTATGGCTCCGCTTGGGGGTCACCCAGCATAGGGGGTCACTCCTGTTATGGTATTGGCAGGAGCGTGAGTGGGGTTCACTCCCAACTGAGAGGGGTCACCTCTGTATAGACACTCTGCAGCAGGGTAATGGTTAATGTACAGTGCAGCTTATCAGCAATGTTCCACAGTAAATTATTGTTTAATGGAAATACTTAACTATACATATCCAACGTGTGAGTCATAACCACTAGGGGCGCAAATGGCAGTCGTGGGTCTCGCAGGTGCGAGATCTAAGATGGACGCTGTTCGCGCCAAAACGACAGCGCGGCTAGCAGTTGCGGCCCGCCAGCATGGATACGAAAAATACACAGAAATTAATAGATCACAAGATATAAAATCGTGAACACATTCTCTGGTTCCCCAAATAGGTGATTCCTATTTTATCTACTTCAGTGGGGATAGAACCTGTGAACCATAAGATATGGACAGTGTACTGCTAGTGTATTAGCCCATTGAGCTAACCTAATGCATGAAATACATTGTGAAACATCTATATATATACATATACATATACATATGTACACACACACACGGTGCTATGTATATCACAGCTCCTGACAGGCATTGAAAAACCCTGTAGGAGAAATGAGAGTGAATCACGGTCTGGGAAGGTGGCTGGCCGCCCTGGATCTCGCGGTCTGCGATACCCAAAATGGCCGCCGTTCGCGTGGAAATCTTAATGCCGGTAATGCGGATTCCCACACGCCCCCTCCCGCTGACCCTAATCAAATATAGAGACAATCCATCAAACCCAGTGTGAATGTAAAACCATAGTAAGAATGGGCAGAGAATACACGATTCTGACAGAGTAAATATAAATTCCATAGTAAGAATGGGCAGAGAATACATGATTCTGACAGAGTAAATATAAATTCCATAGTAAGAATGAGCAGAGAAAGGAAGCTCTGACAGAGTAAATGTAAATTCCATAGTAAGTATGAGCAGAGAAAGGACACTCTGACAGAGTAAATGTAAATTCAATAGCAGAGAATAAAATACTCTAACCTGTCTGACTGGAGAAGCAAAGAAAGAGGAAATGATGCAAGAGGAAGGGCCTTTTATACCCTATGGCAATGTTTTTTTCACTAAACTTTATTGTTAAACCTGTGCTGCTGGAGTTTTAGTAAAGAAAGATTATGCAAAATATGAAGCCTCCTGTCCTGTTATAAAATTCTATTTTTCCTTGAGCGAATACCAGGGAAAGAGGCATCTAGCACTGGATTTACCTCTCTGCACAGTGCTTGTCTCTGGAAAGGGAACCGAATGAGGGGGAGTTGTAAACCACTTTTGAATATCTGAAGCACCCATTTGTTCGAGGTTATATCTGACCAGTTTTAAAGGATGTGAGGCAAAACACTTACTTGACTGCATAGGTCTTCATTTTCCTGATGAGCCACATCTGACATGGGCTCCTCTACTACTGCCTGAGGGTCTTGACTTTCCCCCATGATGACGAAAGTGGGCTTGCTGAGAAACTTCCCGGGATGAACCTGTAGCCCTGTAGGAACGACTCTCGGCCCAAAAGGGCTTCTTGTAAGTTGGAAAGCTCTTCTTTAAATCAGAAAAAGATCTCCTAGCCTAATTTCTTCCTTTCACCTCTTGTATAAAAGAAGGGCCAAACAGAAAGGAGTCTTCTAAATTAGGAAACTTATGGGATTTAGGGGTCAAGTCAGATACCTCTGCTGCGTGCAGCCAGCGGGTTCTGCAAATGTTGGAAATATAATTGAAGGATTGACCAATAATAAACACAGCTCTACTGGAAGCTTTAAAAAGTGCCATCTTAGAAGCCAATAAAGCTGGTAGAGAATGGTTATGCGAGGATCTCTCACTCTCTGCCTTATCTAACAAAGGAAGAAAGGGGCCAACAGCATCCGCAATTTTGAACTGTATATTGCGGAACGTCTGATCCATGGGATCCACAGAAACACTGCTTCCTGTAATGGATAACAGTGCTGGATCAATTTCAGGAGCCATTAGTGCCTGCATGTCAGGGATACCAATATTATTTCTAAGGAGGAGATCATCCTCTTTAACTAGTGGGGATCTGAAAGCTAGTTTGGCAAAATCCCTGACTTCTGACTCTTGCTCGAAGGTCCATCTGGAATGGAACAATTTTGAAGGGAGCACCCTGGCCATCTGAATGTGGCTCAACTTCTCCAGTTCAGTGGAAGCTGCAGAGTGAACCAACTCCTCAGACTCCCAATCAATCTCAGGTTATCCCTGTCTGGAACAGGACTGGCTTAGGAAAGATAATTGAGCAAACGCTCTTGAGGAGGACTGTGATGGAATGACAGCACTCAAATGAGTTTTGTCCCATTTGTGTGAAAACTGCTTAGAAACCTCAAACGAGGGAAACACACGTTTGGCTTTTGGTGGTACTGTGCCTTTAAATTGTCGACGACTCAGAGTGAGGAGAAGAAGAACCAAAATTATGTTCATCATCAGAACTTGAAGAAGATAAAAGGTAGCCCTTCTTTTTTTTCTTTTACAGGTGCCTGGGACCATATCCTCCTCAGAAGATGAAGAGGATAGGTCCCTGGAAAGGAAGGCTCTCTTATGGAGCCTTCTAACATTGATGGGGGCTGTCTCTAGGAGAGACAACCACCATATCTGTGGCAGACACAGAAATGGAGTCCTTCATCAATGTTGTCATTTTAAAATCTGAGGTGATCACGGCTGCCCTGATCACCTGATTGGCTAGAAACGCTATTGCTGTACCCGGAGGGACAAATAGAGAAGCACAATTGTTTGACCTCAACATTGCTTCAGCAATAGCCCAACGGCTGTAAACGTTGGGATAGAGGTTGCAGTGCAGCTTCCCTGAGATTTGCTTCCCTTTCTGCATTGCCTTTCCCAAGTGAAACCAGCAGCCATCCACTTTCCATGCCGTGGGGGCCAGCACTTCCAATTTCTGTGCCTACAAACTCCTGAGATGTCAATATGACCCTGCTTTCAAACACACAGGCTAGGGATAATGAGATGCTTCAACTCTCTCACTGATCAACAGTTAATTACATAACGTCACTTATATTTAAATTATGCGTGGGGGAAAAGGCAGGTAGAATTCTTGTTCTCAAAAATAAGATGTTTACCAATCCCATAAAATTTCAAAGCGTTTTGGTGACTAAAAGGTAAAATAAAATAAAGAGCAGGATCTCAACCAGCTATTATAATGATAATCCTACTGTTGATATATTTGCCCTTTGGAGATCTTCAGTAGTTGCTTGGTGTCTTTTTAATGCCGACATTCTACTATTTATCAAAAAGCTATCGATAATACTATTTGAATGCCTTTGTATTAGCATTACTGTAAGGCTTAGCTGTACTGAACAGAAGCGCTCTGTTCTTTTTACGCATTCAGTTCACAACATGGAAGGAGAACTCTGCTGAAATTCAACAGGCCCCAGGGACAGAATTTCAGAGAAGTAAATTCAGATGCATAATGGCTGAAAGCAAGGAGGCTTTATATTACTTCAGTCTGTCTTTTGAGAATTGCATTAAGGCAATGCTAATCTACGAATCCCAAATAACATTGCCCCTGTGTTTTATGTGGGTTCAGTAATTGTGTTGTGTAAAATAGATAAAGGAGAAATAAATAAAATAGGAGCAGAGATGGTTTGGAAGACGAACAAGCTCACAGGCTTAATTCCAGATACAGGCCTGTTCTCTACATGTTACATGTTTAGTATCTAACATAACTCAACCACAAGACAGCCACAGTGTCCCTTCTTAGGATTATAATCATTCTAGATGAGTGATTCCCCCCTTCTGAATTACTAGTTAATAAGGTCACTGGGTGTGAAGTGAAAAGTACATTAAAAAAAAAACACGACCAAGGTCAGTCTTCCAAAGTATCGGGACGCTCTGCATCCTGTACAATAAAATGTATTATTAGTTTGATGTCAATGATCATGCACAAGATGTGTGTGTATATATATATATATATATATATATAATGTTTTAGGCACAGTCCTGTTTACCTATATTTTGGATGCAGGACGTACGTACATTGGCTTCCCTAGTGTCTTGGGAGAGAGGACTGGACCAGCTTGACAGCTGCCTTCTTCCCTGCTCAGCATCCTCTGCGTGTTTGAAAGAAGTGATAGGACCTTGCATCTTCAAGGATGCCGTTATTGGAGATTGGGCCTGTATAATGTGGCTGTTTAATTCGTCCAGATACACAGCATACCGTTTTTTTCCTAAATCAGAATTGAAAAATTGATGGTAAAAGTTGCCAAGCTGCGACTATTGCTGAGCCAGAATGTTTTTTTTTTTTTTCACAAATCAGCTATGTTTGCCTAAATTTTGCCTTTCAAGTTTCAGTTTGCTGCAGTTTTGAGTTTAGTGAATAAGCCTGATAGTCCTGTAGTTCCTGCAGTCTCGTACTTGGCTGATCCTCTTACCAGAGTACTGCCTCCACCCCAGCTGGTGGTCATAATAAGCTTTATCATAGAGCTTCACATCAACATAATGTGTGTACTGTAATGTATGTGACCCTTTGAAACGTTGAATTGATGTGAGTTATGCTAAATAGGAAGCATAGTTAAAATTGTAATGAAGTGTTACGTACTTAAATATAATACTGACTGTTGATTATATGAATAAAAAAATGAAGATGTATGTAAATCAATGCATCTATTGCTTTATTGGTCTTTCCATTAATTGCCTTTTTAATGTTTCAGCCATTAAACTTGAATAAAAAGAAGCTATATGTGTATGGCTCTTTCTCTTCATGGGAAATTAGTAGACAAGAGGAAAGGTTTTTCTTGCCTTGGCCACTATTTCATCCCCTCTATGAGAACATTTCATTGACTGTGGAGCCTCCTGGAGATATAAAACCAAAAAGATTTTCAAAACCACTGTGTAAAAAATGTAATATCTTGACCTGCTGGCAATGAGCAACTCTGTAAAATGTTAAGACTGATACTGCAGTAACAATTTTTTTTTTTTGTTCTAAACACATATCCTGCCTTCTCTTTCTCAGCGCTTTTGTTTGGCGATTACTGAATGTTTGTAATAAATTAGGATTTTACAGAAATATGAGAAATAACTGTATGTAGCCAAATATTTAAGAATCCAATGAGCTCATCGTTGCTCAGCAACATCCCAGTTCCATCTGATTTGGATGCATTAATTGCATTCTGTAGGTAGAATATCTACTTTGATCTGTAATTATAACAACTTGTAGCTTTAAACATTATTTAAAGATAAATCTGCGAGGACATTTTGGGATAGTCAAACATAGAATGCAGTGTTGGCCCGGTTCATGTTGCGATATTAACCATATGGGATTAATACTTAAAGGGACACTATAGTCCCCAGAACAACTACAGCTTAATGTAGTTGTTCTGGTGAGTATAATCATTGCCTTCAGGTATTTTCATGCAAACACTGTCTTTTCAGAGAAAAGGCAGTGTTTACATTTCCCCTAGGGACACCTCCAGGTGGCCACTTCTCAGATGGCCACTGGAGGTGCTTCCTGGCTCAGTGCTGCATAGTTGTCAGCAGGGCCGTTCAGCATCTCCGCGCTCTGCACGGGGATGCTGAATTTTCCTCATAGAGATGCATTGATTCAATGAGGAGGTGCAGATTGGCCAAAATGGTGTTTGGCCCCGCCCCTTGCAGATTTCAGCCAATTCAAAGTGTTCAACTGACCCTAGCTCCGCCCCCTTGGTGACGTCAGAATTGCTTAATTTTTTTTTTGTCAATCCAATGGCTAGGTAAGTTTTAATCCCTTTAACCCCTTAAGGACCAAACTTCTGGAATAAAAGGTAATCATGACATTACACACATGTCATGTGTCCTTAAGGGGTTAAAGGGGGCTGAGGGGGGGGGGGGGGGGTAAGCCACCTAAATGGTGGGTTAAACACTATAGGGTCAGGAATACATGTTTGTGTTTCTGACCCTATAGTGTTCCTTTAAACATATCTGTAATACACAACTATGCTTGAAAAAGATAGAACTGCAAAAACTCAATGAGGAAATCTTTAACGTAAACATATTGTAATTGGGGAAAATAAATGTCCATTGCTTTCAATATTTCCCAGGACATTGTATTGTTTGTGAATTAATTACACTATTGGCTCATATTTACTAACTCATTCAATAACAAGCAACTGAGTGTCAGGATTATATTGATCCAGCACGCAGAATAGTATCACACCCTAGAACGAAGGGTAACGTACTACCAGGCCTTAGAATGGCCGGACTTAACGTGCCAGAGAATAGTAAAAAAAACTAGCCGATGTCAGGGACACAGAACAAGACACAGCGATAAGGTAAAGCCAATAGTCAAGGATACCAGAAGTTAGAGAAGTCCAAACGAAGCCAGAGTCAAAAATCAGGAACACGCTCTTGGATAACCATCTAAGGGAAACCAATTAGCTAAGGAATAAGTGAGTTTAAATAACCCTCTTTCAGATCCAATTGGGTGTACCTAGCCCTTGACCCCAAAATGTGCGTGTGCGTCTGCGTGACATCACCCTCACGTCAACAGAGTCTTTACCGTGGACGGACGTGGGGCTATATAATTGCGTGGGTCCGCAGCAGCCGGTGTGCACTGACATGCCGCACATGCCAGGCATCATGGCAGAAGACGTCCGAGCGGCACTCCTCTCAATGTTCGGAAGATAATTGCCTCCATTTTTGCCACATGGATACGAAGGATACATGACACTGAGCCTCCTTGTTATGGATGAGGTGTAATGGATAGCGATTCCCTATTAGGACTTAGCTACCTTTTGTGTCACATTACCCCACTCCCTCTAGCATGCAAGTTCATTGAGCAGGGCCCTCAATCCCTCTGTTCCCATGTGTCCAACTTGTCTGGTTACAAATTCTTGTCTTTTAGTCCACCCATTGTACAGCGCTACGGAACTTGTTGGCCCTTTATAAATAATAATAATATTGTGAACAAGCTTGAAGAAATATTCTAAGCACCATAACAACAGCAGCCTTTGTAGTAGTTATGCTGCCAAAAGTACACTGTCACCCTGCCAAAGTCAGTAATCAAACTATTATAGAAATAAACTCATCCAGGTCACACCTGGTCTTCTCCTCCTCTGCTGACGGAAATTTCTGCAACTGCCTAACCCTTCAGCACCCTTGGCGCCATCTTGGGTAGGCGCGTGTAGGCCGATCGCGGCTGATTGCGCCTCCTGATTGAAGAAATTTAGTTTTTCCGCTTTGGAAGCGTTCTTCTTGGTCTTGTGTTGTGACATCCTTAAGTTGCGCCGTTTGCCAATGTTCTGTGTGCTAGGATGGGGATGGATTCAGAGCCCGGATGCCGGAGCTAGGGATTATGCAACTATTTGGTCCGGCGGTTAGTCACGCCCCCAAGCTGCACTAGTTTAACTGGAGGCTTTCCCATAGGCAAAGAGGTCCATACTTTACCTTGGGATATATTTTGACTGCGTTTTCAATGAAAATCTAGTGCAGTGAGTATCAGCATTAACTAAACATGTACACATTTTCTCGTAATGCTCATAAATATGTTTTTGTTGACAGTTGCTTTAAGTTTGAGGTTCAAAACCTCATTACAAATATTGACTGCCATTCACCATGTCCCAAGGATGGTGGCTATAAACCATGGATATGAGAACCTGCCCATCTGCAGTCTCTCTTAGAGTTACCTTTTAATATGAATTCACCATAAACATTTTAGCAGACTTTCATTAAAAAGAAACTGAGAAGTGATACACTGTGCAGGGCAAGGATGTAATATAACATGTATTCTAAGTCTCTGCTGTGTGTTTTCATGACACTATATTGTACAATTCCTGTGACTTTTACCTAAAGCACCGGTACACAGTATTTGAGCGAGGTCTCCTTCCAATATGAAGGTGTTCTCTATGTACTGAATACAAGGAAGCAAATGGTAACGGAATGTAAATTAATATAAACGAATAATTCCCACGGCTTGAAAATCAATATGTTCGTGTATATTTGCCTTTTTATATGAAGTTGTCGGTATATAATATCTCCTTAACTTACAAAGGGAAGATACTGACAGACCAAAGTACTAATATTTGTGTGGTTGAAACCCACTATAAAATATAACTTAAATGTCATAGTAAATTTTGTGTGAATTGATCTTTCCAAGGACCTGCTCAACAACCTCATAGCAACAGAACAAAGCGAGAGGAAAAGATCAAAGAACATATATATAGAACATAATTCATTTTTTCCTCTGAAGATCTGGAATTTCTGGATGAAAACCATATATTATTTTTCTTCATAACCAGTCTGCCTGTTTTCTGTCTCAGTGCTTCATGGTTAAAGGTTCTAGTTTTATTAAATCGTTTTGAAAAAAAAAAAGGAATAAAGCAATCGGAATGGATAATCAGATTAATTTGACAACAGTATTAACTACACATTAGATAAGATAAGAACACAATCTGTGCTGGAACACAACACACATGGTAAATTTCATGGCAAGAAGTTTGTATTAAGGATGTGCTAATCATCGGTATGTTGGATTTTTTTTTCTCATTTTTTTTTTCTTTTTTCACTAAATTGCCCAGGCATGATAAATAAATGAATGCAGCAGAAACCAATTTATTGATGCATTAGTGAAGGGCATTAGAGGTTGCCAAAAGGGCTTGACCAGAGAGTGCAATTAGCGAGGCAATACCTAGTCTTTATGTGACCCTGGCTGAACCATTTCTCTAGATGCATCAAGAAAACTGTAAAGCTGTTTGGAAGAGAGATAGCTTGGCTCTGGGAACGAGATCTGTCTGCCCTATTATTTATATTGTAATTATATTATCCAATCTATTTCTCTGCTTCTTTGTAATTTTGGCTTCTTCCTTCTCTGACTTCCTTCTCTGACTTGACTGCTATAAAGGTTCAATGTTCCCAGCAGTCATTTTTTTTTTTTTTTTTTACAGATAGAAGACTTGGTGATTCCAAAAATGTATTACAGCCTCTCTAACAATGACCAAAGAGCTGTTTTTTTATGTTTGGAATGTGTAAATGATTTATGTTTTTGCAATCAGGTTAGCCAGCATTTCCAAGAGAACGTAAACAGGGTCTGACTTTTACATGCTCCTGCTTGGGCCTGGAGACCAGCATTGAAGTCCATGTACATGGTGTGTGCTTGTTTGCAGTTGGGAATATTAAACGATCATTGGTGGAAATATTATGCCAATCACTGACAAGTGTACAAAAACTAACCGCAGAATTACCTGTACTTCAAGGCTCAATGAAATTGAACATGATACAGTTGTAGAGTGACCATTTTCTGCCCCAGTTGGCTGTAGGTGCTATTACAGTGTCATTCACATATTTAGGAGCCTTTCAGGGCTGAAAACGCTTACTGAGTAAAACCTGTGCTTAGTTGAAGCACTGACTACCTCGCTTGAAATCTTCCATTGTGCAGTGTCAGGAGAGAACTATTATTCAGGGAGGCACAAAACGTAAAGGCAATAACAATAACATCTATGGGATGGAGTTGTGTAAATCTTGCTACATTTACCTTTGGAAAATTGTTTGCAGTAATGATGCTTCACAGATCTGGTAGTCTAGACCTAGGGTTCGGGAAATGTGGCAAAGTTCTAAAACCCCTGAAAACCTGCCTAAAAGAAAAGGAGGCTGCTGAATGGAGGCTGGTTCTATTTTAATGCCCATATCTCCTGAATGAGATGCTTCATAAATGAGTGTCCATGTAGTGAATTTCAAACCTTAATAACAATAGCAAGTTTAAGTGTCCTTCAGCATGAATTGAATTAGACAGAAGTAGTATAACACTTTTCATGGCAATAATCCCACATGGTACATTTCATTTCCTCAAATGTGGTGACACATGAATTAGCTGGTGCTAGCAGACGATGAGGCACCTAAAATATTCTCACACTGGTTGATTTTGTGTGCTGACTACCTTAAAGATTGTATGGAACACCTTGCATTTTTTGTAAAGATCTATACATGGTTGCTTTGATTTTCTCGGCAATGTTTGTTTAGGTTTATCATGTCCTATTGGGCACTACTGATCTTGTCCACCCTCTTCATGAATATAAAAAAAAAATGATTAAATAGCCTAAAACTTACTTTAAATCCAGCACTTGACAAGTGTCCTCTTTGCTGTGTTTCCATGCCCAATCTGTCATAAAGCCGCTTCATATGTGGTGCTTCTCATAGAGAAGCATATAATTAGACCTTTTCAGTGCATGTGCGCACTCTGGGCCAGTAAGAGGAAGGCTTTAATTTTACATTAAAATAGTTATCTGTAAGTGCAGAGATTCAAGCTGAAGTAGTGTAAATTTTGTGGGTTTATATAGAATCACTAAACAATAACCCCATACAGATGTAGGCAATTCCCAGTTCTTAACCAAAACACCCAGAATTTGAGCTATAATGTTTGTTCAGACATAATTTACATATTTTACATTTAGTGCACCCACAGGTATTACATATAATTTTGTTAAGGATAAATAGGAATTTATGTTGACATAACATATTTATATAAGCACAATAATTTAATATGAATAAAATCTAAATAAATGTGAGGAATTAAGAGATTTGTTTTTTCCATGTTCAGTATGGTTTTTTACTGTTTCTGATTTTACTAGAATAAAACAGACATTTCTATTCTCAGGGCCGAATTAACATAGGAACTGATGGAGCTGCAGCTCCAGGTTTAAAAAAAAAAAAAAAAATGTTTTTGTACTACTCTTCACATGCTCTTGCTTACGTATGTAAACTTAATATGGATGTAGGGAACAAA
This sequence comes from Pelobates fuscus, assembly GCF_036172605.1. Lineage (NCBI taxonomy): Eukaryota > Metazoa > Chordata > Amphibia > Anura > Pelobatidae > Pelobates > Pelobates fuscus. The sequence continues at coordinate 375,540,345 of NC_086317.1, read as the reverse complement.
ACTGGTGTGGACTGGCTGACAATAAAATTAGTTAATGTAAAGCTGACTTTGCGCACTATGCAAATACTCTTGCTGCTTCAGTCTCTCTAACACTGTGGTATGTTCCCTTTCTTCTACACTCACTAGTTATACATCTTCTCTGTCCCAGATTGTGTAACAGGAGCTCCAGCCTGCTAGTGAGAAGGTTAGGAGAGGAGTGGATAAGTGAGTACTAGGGGACAGTCCTGAGAAAGCATGGAGCGAGCGCATCATTAGACACATTTATGCCAAGCTCAGGGCACTCTCTGTATGACACGTTGGTCATAGAGTGGTCATCCTGCATGATTGGCAGGCAGCTTGAAATGAATTCATGCCAGCCTGGCCTTCCAATTCTTTGGGCAGACACGCCACCTTTTTTGGGCACATTTGCCCATTAGGGTGGTGCTGGTTATGTCATTTGCGTCAGTGACACACCCTTTTACCCGCCCACCAAAATCGTGCTCCACCAGACGCTACTGTTAGGGGTTATGGATTTACTTGAAAGGATGAGAGCAAGCTATTGGCATAGGGTGTGTGTTTTCTTATAGATATATCCTGTGAGTTTCCCCCCAGCACCACCTCCACCAGATTCATGACGCTTGGGAGGTATGACTGTTTTCGTGTTTTCTGTCAACAAGATTGTGTAATTAAGCCCATCATAATTGTCAGCACCAGGCCCAGTGGGTTCTTAATCTGGCCTGGTGTATTCTGTGATGTCCCACGAGTACAATCCCCCCCCATTTACAGGTCGCCTGTCTTCCTTTTGGAAATTGTGCCCGTTATGGCATACCATTTGCAAAACTAGACAGCCGAGGGTATTCCAAAAGGTAAATAGTTTTTTGCTTTTTAAAAAAAAATCTTTATAGTAACTTTGCCCCTTCACAGCTGAGCAATTTTTGATTGAAAAAAGTGTTAGCATAACATTTATTTTAAGAAAGGGATGCATAGCTAGCATATAAAAAATATCATAACACAGCTGTATTATGTATACATTGCTTTTCAGACAAATGTTACATTTTAAATTATGCAAATGTCCCAATTTCTCCCCCCCTCCCCCCCCCACTTATTTGTTCATTCTTTATACAATACTTGAGATATGAAATGCTTTAGACTGTATGCAGTGACCTTTATTTTGCCATATTTCACACAGGATCTGACATATTGGTATAAAAGCAAAAATTATTCTCACATACTGTAGGTGTGACCGCATTATACAGGTAAAAATGGTAAAATACCTTGCTTATAAGTATATCTAAAGACCCTGAAGGCATTTCTATCAGTACAGCTTACTAAAAATAATGTCTGCATTTAAGCATAATGCCTGTTAAATCATATATTTCTAAAAAAAAAAAAAAAAAGTATTTAAAACTGCTATTGAAATATTTATCAATCTCTGGACTGCTAGGGTTCTGCTGACATTCAAATGGTAAAGTCTATTCATTCCATTCTCCTATGACTGTAGGAATGTTATCACCCAGTGAAACTTCTTGTACTGTTTGAAAGCGTGAAGTGAGCTTACACTTTCAGCAACTTTACATTCATTATATCAGTAACAAGTGACTTGTTGCGGAATAATTTCTTCCTTTACAGGCAAATAACCATACCTAGTGTATAAATGGGCTGGTTGAGGCTTTATGGACTAGATTTCATACTGAAAAATACATGACAATAAAACCATGTATATTGGAGTTTGGTATTGAAGGGGTTATTCGCAAAACTGTTTGCAATTGTCACACAAACACTTAACTGCTTATATCATTATCCTTAAATGTTTTATTGCTAGTAAACACTATATGTATTCTGCAATGTCCTATGAGTACAACAATACAGCAGATTGTTTTGGGTTTTGGGATGTTACTGGGTTAAGTATAGGGCCTGCCTATTTCAGTCTTCATACGTAGACATTTGACAAGTAAAGATGGAGTGGTCTGGATGCATTTAGTGGTTCTTTAATGTTCTCACTGTAAATAACCCATTCTGCTCCTCCTGGTGACTATATAGAGCTGCTCTGTTTTATTTTAATCCATCTTAATACCCAGTGCTACATTTGTAAAAGAAACTCCTCCTACATTTGGATATTTATTTATTTTATTCATTTATTACTGTATTTATAAAGCGCCAAACATATTCCGCAATGCTGTACAATTGGGGAAAAAGACAATACAATAAGAACAGACCGATAGAACAGGTAGAAGGCCCTGCCCGTGAGCTTACAATCTAATGGTAAACTGTGGAGGTGAGACAAAAGGTAACAGAGGAATTTGTACGAGATGGTGTAGAGATATTAATGAAAGTCTTGAAATCCAAGACTTTTCTTAATTCCTAAATTGATCCAAAGCAGTTTATTTAGCCTAGTTACATGTAACCTTTCATCGCCGAACTAGAAATTAAAACAACATTATGCAAGAAACTGTATCTGAAGCTGGTCTCTGTGCTCTTGGCAGCCTATAGCATATATCAACACAAAACATTTGTTACCACATTTCTTGAGGTCTGTAACTTCCCAAGAAGGTGCAGTATGACATTTAGTGCCTGCCAAATATCACAGCTTGCGAGCCACAAATTGATTTTGCACATGTATAAAATTGCTTTGTCCCTCTTACTCACCACAAGGGCATTGTGGGAGAACACTGTGTGCAAAGAAAACAATTGATGTATCACTACGCTCAGTGTCTAATCCAGTGTTAAGAATACAGTGAATGGATTTTCTAGGTTATCTGTTTGCAACCTACTTTTTGCCTGCTGATTAATGGAGTGTGGAGGGTATCGGTAGAAAAACAGATCGGAATTCTGGTAGTTCCAGACATCCTTTAAATTACAGTTTTTCTCTGAGGACATATATAAATGGGAGGATTCTATTAACCAGGGGAAAAAAAAGCATTTTATATTACATCATGTCTTGCTGTCTTCCTCTGCCATCCATGTCTGATCTGATCACATTATTTAACTGTTCTAAAGGGTGTCATGTGTCATGTTGTACATATAATCCTAAAAAGAAAATGAGACTGTGAAAACCTTATTATACAAAACAGATGTCTGAAAGAATTAACTTTTAAAGGGAACTGTCACTTCCCAGGAGTTTTACATTATTTTTTAATAAATGTATGTTAGGTCTGTCCTGCCTTAGTTCCCTGGTGTCCTGCTTTTGGAGACACCAAGGAACTGTCCCAAACAATCATAGCATGAGCGCAGTTATAGACACGGTTGTGCTATGGTTAGGGCACTAGGACCATGCATGGAGCGTTGATATCCCCTTTGCACTGTCCTGTACCCTATACCTCCATCCAACCGGGGTTCCAATTTGGAGGATATGGGAGTTTTGAGGTATGGAAACCTACTTCACTGTATTACCTCTATCCAGACACTGAGTGCTTCTACATTGGCTCCCTGTCAGTCATTGAACTCTGCCCTTTTCTGTCAATGAACACAATAAGTGGGGGAAGAAATGGCTTCTAATCTTTCAATCAATATGTGCCAGGGACTGAATTGGATTGTAATTTTAACTATATACCTCTCAACACAGGGAGGTGTGAGGTTTGGGACAGGGGCATTCCATGCTTTCCTATAGGGATTTCGGCGACGCTGGAGGTCCTCATATAGCGTGAGGACGTCCAGCGTCGCTTAAAACTCTTTTCGAGGTCTAAGAACACGGAGGTCCGTGTAGCGGAAGTCCCTCTAGACAGCCACTAGAGGAGGACTTAAACCTTCAAGGTAATTGTAACAGTTTATGAAAACTGCAATAATTACACTTGCAGGGTTAAGGGTAGTGGGAGTTGGCACCCAGACCACTCCAATGGGCAGAAGTGCTCTGGGTGCCTGGAGTGTCCCTTTAAAATAGCATTTTGGAGGTAACTTTTTTTTTAAAAAAATCTTTATATATTTGAAAAAATATTTTTATTAAAAACAAAAATCCGAAATATTACACTTGCTATGAAATTCAGCTCAGATACATCCCATTTTTCTGGATCATATTTCAGATGTTTCTGCACTTTGATTAAGGTACACTTCTGGCAAATTCAATTGACTGGATATTATTTTTATTACTGGCACTTATAAAGCACTCGTATATTCCACAGTACTGTTCTTTTGGGGAAATCGACTGTACAATATACAAAGAAAATACAATACAAAAGGTAAAGAGAGCTTTACTATTTGTGAAAACAGAGCATTGCTAATTATACAGACTATAGACAAACAATAACCGCACAAATTGTCAAGATTTGTCAGGTGTAGGAAAAATACATGAATCAAAGTAATCTACTTTGTCTTATGTTTTAAAGAGAAATAGGTCAGAAATGAAGAAGAAATGATTGTGAAGGTGGAAGAGAAGAGAAAACAATAGGAGAAAGGCAAGTTTGAGGTGACAGAGCCAGTTTAATTGAACCCATTGTAGCATAAAGTTGCAACATTAAAACGTGAAAAAAATGAAAGAGTTAGAAAACTTTCTGAATGCACTGTAATATTGAATACTGTGATACCAAACGAATTTCCCATGGAGGGAAGGCTGACATTTTTGATAGCCTAAGTCATCTGCAGTGGCAGTGACAAGTTTACATTTAATTATGAAAATGGAGGAATTTATTTTGATTCTTTTTGTCCGGTATAGTTATCGCTGATTATATTCTGATGTCTTGAGTCTGTTTAAATGCCTTTTCTTTGCAATGTTAAAAAAATAGAGGGGAATATACGGAAGGAATTTGTAAGACAATAACTATTTAAAAAGTTAAATTTTTTTCTGACCACTCAAATAAGGAGAATAGCTGCAGAAAAGGAAATGTCTCCCCGGGTCGACAATAGAATCCCCACAATACAGTTGTAAACTTTTTACATTTTATTCATAACTAGTCCACTAAAAAATTAATTGCTAAATTTAAACCACAATAGCAGACTGATAGGGCTATCCAGGACGTTTTCATTGTGTTCTGACTGACTGCATTATTTGATAACCATTGAACAGCTAAGCTTGTAGCAATACATACAGGAATCAAGTTCTGGGGGAAAAAAGTGGGGGAACTCACCCAAGATTTTCACCACCCCAAGATGGGTGAAATGCCCTGTGTTTGTTTTGCACTGCGCAAGCAAATCCACACAGACAGACTGAACCATGCAAATACACACACACACACTGACCATACACTCAGCCTGACCCATACAAACACACACAGACTAACAGATTTACGTAGACTGACCTATACACACACAAAAAGACACACATACTGACCTATACAAACACAATGTGTTTTCATAAACGTAATTAAATGGGGGGGAATAAGCAGCATTTTTTAAATACGCAAGCCTGAAAAATCGCAAATGTTTGAAGTTGCCAAACTAGTGTGTCCGTTCCCTTTTAACAGTCACACACAAGAATCCAGGATATAAAAAGTGTTTAAGTCCTTCCAGAGAAAAAGAACAAAGGGGTTAAAAATCATACTTTAGTTCAATGCAGTTCACAGGTTTTGGCCGTTCTTCAGAACCTGGCTTTGAAAATGTATTTTAAGAAGTGTGGATAGGGAAAGCTTGGGATGCATCTCGTTGCTTTGTGGGAGTGGAAATAGAAACAGAAGAGGCAATATATTAGTCAAGTAAAATACTCTGAGCACCATAACCAATACATAGAAACATGCAGGTAGAAAAAAGTAAGAACATTTTATTTATAGGAATGACGATGTTGAAGGTTGATCATAATTGTTTAACTAGAGATAGTTATCAGTAATGGTGATTATATGCTAATAAATCAGCATTGCACTTTGTGAGTTACCAGCTAATGAGTGATGCTTATGCAAATGATTGGTTCTACAACTTTTCACATTGTGTCTGTATGCTGCAGATGGTAACTAACCATCTGTCTGATAGCTCTTCTGCCAAGTGTAGAACACTGTAAATACAAATTAATCAAATCTGTCAGCTGATCAGGATGAGGTTATTGTTTGGTATATATGGCAAGTAAGCAATTTTGTTTTGGTTATTTACTTTTGCAAGAGTCCCTTAAAACTGGACTTTATCGCTTAATGTCAATTATATTTTTAACCCCTTAAGGACACATGACATGTCTGACACGTCATGATTCCATTTTATTCCAGAAGTTTGGTCCTTAAGGGGTTAAAGAGTAGTACATATTGCCCTACACTTGACAAATAGTGGTCTCTTCCATATGCTATGCAAAAATACACTCCAAATACTATACTTACTGCTGTCTATTGTGGTAGTTCTGGTGTTGAGAAGCAGTGGGTTTAGTCCTATGTTTTTTGTTTGCTTGCAGGACATTTATCTGTTTTATAATAGCACAGATTATTCAAATCCTTCTCTCAGTCACTGGCTACAGGGCTATATTGGTCAGACACATGAAGTCAATGTATGTGTGTAAATTAAATAATACAAATAAATCACATTTCATTTTTTCCTCCTACACCGACTAGGTTAAAATCTTAGCCATTCCTCTTCATTATCAGTATATATAAGGCTACTTTGTGTGTTAATATAGTAATTCTAATGTTGTTTGACTTTATTGAGAACATCAAAGCTTTTTTTTTTACATTTATTTTTATTGTGCAGCATTATAAAAGCTACATAAAAGACCACATTTATTTTTCATTGTTCCAGTTCCCAAGATTTATACCGTGGGTTTCTGCAATTCATTTAATTATCTAAGCCAGTGGCTCCATATATTGTGCGAAGGGCAGCAGAGATAATGGACAGCCCTGTCAAGTGCCCTTTTACAGTTGTATGCTGCCTGACAAAACACCTGCCATGTCGACTTTAAGTCTGTTGTGTAACATTTTTATGACATTTACAAAAAACTCCTTCATACAAAGTGAATTAAGCAGCCACAAGTGTCAGAGATGTTTTCTTCGGAATCAGTTTCAAGACATTTGCCCTTTGAAAACACTGGCTGCTTGACATCAGGCATGAAGTACACCTTAATTATTAATTCCACAAGCTTTTAAAATCATATAGGAAGATCCTTATTACCATTTCAAGGATTTCTTTTTTTGTGTACATAAAACCCACTGTGTGATATGTATAGACAGTCAATATATGCCTACTGAATTGTTTTAAGGCCAGTGTTTTGCTTTTTATTGTTTTTATGCTAGTCCCTGATTATCATATATATATATATATAATTTTTTTATTTTTTTTGTAAACAACTCTGTAAATAGTAAATGTTAAAGTTATATGTTATGGTGTGTGTGTATAATATATATATATATATATATATATATATATATATATATATATAAAAAAACCAAATAATCTTGCACTCCACCTGATCCGTAGTCCAATGCCCGGTGCTTGTCAGCCAAAATACAACGGAAGATTCAAAGATAGCACTCCAGGGACTTGATAAAACGTAACTTTTATTTTACTCACTAAAACATCAAAGGTGTCAACGTTTCAGCTTGATCCCCTCAAGCTTTCGTCAGGACATACTGTGCAGACAAATAAACCCACATATATACCATACAGATAACGATAACTCACCACACTTGTGAAGCCTCTGACTCCATGGTCATCACCATGGTGACATATATCAACAATAATAAAAGTGCAACCATACACATAGATCGTGCAATTAAAAAATATTCAATTAGACTATTTTACGCTAGGGGAATCAATTACTTAAACATTAGTCACACTGGCAGCATTGAATAGTAACTACTGCAATGAATATCCTTCATAATGTATAAACTGGACTCATAGAAAGCAGGGCTGAAAACCAACAGGAATACTAGAGACTCTGAGAAAGTTCAGACAAAACTAATCGAAAAACATATTTAAACATCATTATAAGGGCATATGTCCCACTGGAATTCACTCCACAGAAGATTGCTAGGATAGGGGTAGATCGCCTAACTGATTCCAAAATAGACTTCACAATTAAACTCACTGGAGATTGGCCAGTTACTAGATAATAATAACTACTAATGATCTCAAAATTGATCACAATGGCCACATAGAACGGTAACTGATGCACTATATTCGATTTCTTAGTATATACAACGGACTCCAACAAAGCCAATACGAGATAACAAGATAATCTAACAAAAGGGTGACACACCAATGCATGAGCACCTGTATCACCAGAGTTAACAAAATCAAAGTTGTTTAAGATAGGGGTGGATCACCTAAGTGGTTCCAAATAGACTACCCAATTAAACTAATACTGACTAGTGTAGTTACTAGAAATAAACTAGATACTCCTAATATGAAATACTAAACAGAGCTGCAACTGTCTCATATAGTAAAAACCCATACATTTCAAACCTCTGTATCATCATCATAATGAGTTACAATTCTGAGGCACATGGAAACTATTAAGATTTTTCAAAGTAATGAAGGTCCTGTGCCAGTGCCACTATGGACAAAAGGGAGGATTGCCTATCCCCCAGGGTGGGCATCCACATCCCGCCCCATATTCGTGACATATTCCAGGATCAACATAGTTATGAGAGAAAACATGGTTATGAGAGAAACATAGGTATGTATGCCTATCCCACAGGGTGGGCATCACATACCCCATCTCCAAAAAAGATTAATTGGATAGCACAGAAAATGAAAAATTATAAAAATGCAGTCAAGGTATATTTCTCATTCAGACCCTCAGGGTATACTGTTCTCAGAGTTCTGATCCAATATAGTTCACGTTGTAGTAACATTTTCTTGCGGTCCCCTCCCCTCCTGGGTGGAGGTACATGGTCGATTGCCATGAGTTTCAGAGTCGGTAGAGTGTGGCCTCTCTCCAAGAAATGTTTGGCCACCGGTAAGTCTGATTTCTGATCCCTATACGCCACTCGTATGTTGGATCTATGATTGCGAATACGTTCGCGCAAGGGCAGGTCCGTCTTGCCAATATAAGTAAGTCCACAGGGACAAGTAAGCCTGTATATTACATAATCAGTGGTGCAGGTTAGCCGATGCCTAATGATGTACTTTTTTCCTGTATGAGGATGAGCAAAGAATTTTCCCGATAACATGTGTCCGCAAGTGACACAACCTAAGCACTTATAACAGCCCAGATTTATAGAGCCTTGTTTCTGCTCGTAACAGTGTATAGGATCTGTCTTAACTAACAAGTCTTTCAGATTTCGATTTCTCCTATAACACATCATAGGTGATTGGCGAAATGGTTCTGGTAAAGAAGTGTCGTTCCTCAAAATTCTCCAATTTCTATCAATCATCCGTTTGAATTTTGGAGATGCTGTAGTGTAAGTGGTTGGAAAAACCAGTCTCCTTGTTGATACAGTGTTTGACTCGACTTGTGTTGAGTAGCACCTATCTAAGGCTTTATGGAGTGTCTGTTCACTGTAACCCCGTTGGTGAAACTTATCCCACATTAGTTTCAATTGTTCCTCCGCTTTACTGGGATCTGAGTTGTTCCTCATCACCCTCAAAAATTGTGAATATGGTAAGGATTGTTTGAGGGCATTGGGATGGAAACTATTCGCCTGAAGTAAAGTGTTGCGGTCCGTAGTCTTGGAGTAGAGTGTATATGCCAACTTGGTACCTTCTCTAATGATCCGTACATCCAGAAAATCCACTGAAAGCGGGTCTGCTGTCATAGTGAGTTCTACATTCGGTGTACAAGAATTGATATATTGGACCATAGATTCTGCAGTGCTGTTGTCTCCCTTGATGATCATGAAAATGTCATCGATGTAGCGACCGTATAGTAAAATAATATCTTTAAATGGCTCCAATATATATTGAGTTTCAAATTCAAACATGAATCCATTCGCATACATTGGAGCCATGGCCGCTCCCATAGATGTTCCTGCTGACTGCCTGAACCAATCAAATTCAAAACGAAAATAGTTCTGAGTCAGAACCAATTCCAGAATTTGCATAACGTATTCGATTGGGGGGCCCCTGTATTTGTCTGAAGATGAAAGAATCCGTTCCATGGCTTGGACTCCCCCTGAGTGGGGTATGATAGTGTATAAGCTCTTCACATCACACGTAACTAGTGATGTCAGCCCAACTGGTAAGGAAATCTTGGAAATCATATCAATGAAACTTGGAGTATCCTTGATGTATGTTGAAAGGTTTTGAATCGTTTCCTTAAATAGGAAATCCAGCCATTTAGCCAGTGGTTCTAGGATACCTCCCACCGCCGACACAATTGGTCTCCCAGGAGGGTCCTGAAGGTTCTTATGCACCTTGGGGAGTGTATAGATTACTGGGGCCCTCGGGTTTGGTTGATGTAAAAATTCCCAGAGGTCCTGATCGATAAAATTCTGTTCCAGACCCTTCAGTAGAATGGCGTCAATTAAAAGTTTCACTTGAAGCGTAGGATCGCCTTTCAATTTCAGATAAGTCTGGGAATCAGATAATTGTTGGATAATTTCCAATCTATATTTAGCATAGTCTTGAATAACGATTCCCCCGCCCTTGTCTGCTGATCTAATAACAATGTCTTTGTCCATAGCCAAAGACTTAATGATCTGTCGATCCATTTTGGAACAATTTGAATGGTAGGAATGAGTAACTTTTAGATGGTCCGTTGTTTCCTTTTGTACAGACCTTAAAAAACTTTTTATAGAGGCTTGATTCGGCAGGGGATCAAAGGTACTTTTCCTCTTAAACCTTATTTCATCAGAGGGAGTGGTTTGGTTTTTAAAGAAATCCTTAAGTCGCAACGATCTCCCAAACTTATACAATTCAACTTCCCAGTCTAGTGGGTTAGGTTTGGCAGTGGGGACAAAAGACAAGCCCTTACTCAGCAAAGTAATTTCAGCCACTGTCAATACTCTGGATGATAAATTGAAGATAGGTATTACCTCCTCCCGACAGAGGAGGTAATACCTATCTTCAATTTATCATCCAGAGTATTGACAGTGGCTGAAATTACTTTGCTGAGTAAGGGCTTGTCTTTTGTCCCCACTGCCAAACCTAACCCACTAGACTGGGAAGTTGAATTGTATAAGTTTGGGAGATCGTTGCGACTTAAGGATTTCTTTAAAAACCAAACCACTCCCTCTGATGAAATAAGGTTTAAGAGGAAAAGTACCTTTGATCCCCTGCCGAATCAAGCCTCTATAAAAAGTTTTTTAAGGTCTGTACAAAAGGAAACAACGGACCATCTAAAAGTTACTCATTCCTACCATTCAAATTGTTCCAAAATGGATCGACAGATCATTAAGTCTTTGGCTATGGACAAAGACATTGTTATTAGATCAGCAGACAAGGGCGGGGGAATCGTTATTCAAGACTATGCTAAATATAGATTGGAAATTATCCAACAATTATCTGATTCCCAGACTTATCTGAAATTGAAAGGCGATCCTACGCTTCAAGTGAAACTTTTAATTGACGCCATTCTACTGAAGGGTCTGGAACAGAATTTTATCGATCAGGACCTCTGGGAATTTTTACATCAACCAAACCCGAGGACCCCAGTAATCTATACACTCCCCAAGGTGCATAAGAACCTTCAGGACCCTCCTGGGAGACCAATTGTGTCGGCGGTGGGAGGTATCCTAGAACCACTGGCTAAATGGCTGGATTTCCTATTTAAGGAAACGATTCAAAACCTTTCAACATACATCAAGGATACTCCAAGTTTCATTGATATGATTTCCAAGATTTCCTTACCAGTTGGGCTGACATCACTAGTTACGTGTGATGTGAAGAGCTTATACACTATCATACCCCACTCAGGGGGAGTCCAAGCCATGGAACGGATTCTTTCATCTTCAGACAAATACAGGGGCCCCCCAATCGAATACGTTATGCAAATTCTGGAATTGGTTCTGACTCAGAACTATTTTCGTTTTGAATTTGATTGGTTCAGGCAGTCAGCAGGAACATCTATGGGAGCGGCCATGGCTCCAATGTATGCGAATGGATTCATGTTTGAATTTGAAACTCAATATATATTGGAGCCATTTAAAGATATTATTTTACTATACGGTCGCTACATCGATGACATTTTCATGATCATCAAGGGAGACAACAGCACTGCAGAATCTATGGTCCAATATATCAATTCTTGTACACCGAATGTAGAACTCACTATGACAGCAGACCCGCTTTCAGTGGATTTTCTGGATGTACGGATCATTAGAGAAGGTACCAAGTTGGCATATACACTCTACTCCAAGACTACGGACCGCAACACTTTACTTCAGGCGAATAGTTTCCATCCCAATGCCCTCAAACAATCCTTACCATATTCACAATTTTTGAGGGTGATGAGGAACAACTCAGATCCCAGTAAAGCGGAGGAACAATTGAAACTAATGTGGGATAAGTTTCACCAACGGGGTTACAGTGAACAGACACTCCATAAAGCCTTAGATAGGTGCTACTCAACACAAGTCGAGTCAAACACTGTATCAACAAGGAGACTGGTTTTTCCAACCACTTACACTACAGCATCTCCAAAATTCAAACGGATGATTGATAGAAATTGGAGAATTTTGAGGAACGACACTTCTTTACCAGAACCATTTCGCCAATCACCTATGATGTGTTATAGGAGAAATCGAAATCTGAAAGACTTGTTAGTTAAGACAGATCCTATACACTGTTACGAGCAGAAACAAGGCTCTATAAATCTGGGCTGTTATAAGTGCTTAGGTTGTGTCACTTGCGGACACATGTTATCGGGAAAATTCTTTGCTCATCCTCATACAGGAAAAAAGTACATCATTAGGCATCGGCTAACCTGCACCACTGATTATGTAATATACAGGCTTACTTGTCCCTGTGGACTTACTTATATTGGCAAGACGGACCTGCCCTTGCGCGAACGTATTCGCAATCATAGATCCAACATACGAGTGGCGTATAGGGATCAGAAATCAGACTTACCGGTGGCCAAACATTTCTTGGAGAGAGGCCACACTCTACCGACTCTGAAACTCATGGCAATCGACCATGTACCTCCACCCAGGAGGGGAGGGGACCGCAAGAAAATGTTACTACAACGTGAACTATATTGGATCAGAACTCTGAGAACAGTATACCCTGAGGGTCTGAATGAGAAATATACCTTGACTGCATTTTTATAATTTTTCATTTTCTGTGCTATCCAATTAATCTTTTTTGGAGATGGGGTATGTGATGCCCACCCTGTGGGATAGGCATACATACCTATGTTTCTCTCATAACCATGTTTTCTCTCATAACTATGTTGATCCTGGAATATGTCACGAATATGGGGCGGGATGTGGATGCCCACCCTGGGGGATAGGCAATCCTCCCTTTTGCCCATAGTGGCACTGGCACAGGACCTTCATTACTTTGAAAAATCTTAATAGTTTCCATGTGCCTCAGAATTGTAACTCATTATGATGATGATACAGAGGTTTGAAATGTATGGGTTTTTACTATATGAGACAGTTGCAGCTCTGTTTAGTATTTCATATTAGGAGTATCTAGTTTATTTCTAGTAACTACACTAGTCAGTATTAGTTTAATTGGGTAGTCTATTTGGAACCACTTAGGTGATCCACCCCTATCTTAAACAACTTTGATTTTGTTAACTCTGGTGATACAGGTGCTCATGCATTGGTGTGTCACCCTTTTGTTAGATTATCTTGTTATCTCGTATTGGCTTTGTTGGAGTCCGTTGTATATACTAAGAAATCGAATATAGTGCATCAGTTACCGTTCTATGTGGCCATTGTGATCAATTTTGAGATCATTAGTAGTTATTATTATCTAGTAACTGGCCAATCTCCAGTGAGTTTAATTGTGAAGTCTATTTTGGAATCAGTTAGGCGATCTACCCCTATCCTAGCAATCTTCTGTGGAGTGAATTCCAGTGGGACATATGCCCTTATAATGATGTTTAAATATGTTTTTCGATTAGTTTTGTCTGAACTTTCTCAGAGTCTCTAGTATTCCTGTTGGTTTTCAGCCCTGCTTTCTATGAGTCCAGTTTATACATTATGAAGGATATTCATTGCAGTAGTTACTATTCAATGCTGCCAGTGTGACTAATGTTTAAGTAATTGATTCCCCTAGCGTAAAATAGTCTAATTGAATATTTTTTAATTGCACGATCTATGTGTATGGTTGCACTTTTATTATTGTTGATATATGTCACCATGGTGATGACCATGGAGTCAGAGGCTTCACAAGTGTGGTGAGTTATCGTTATCTGTATGGTATATATGTGGGTTTATTTGTCTGCACAGTATGTCCTGACGAAAGCTTGAGGGGATCAAGCTGAAACGTTGACACCTTTGATGTTTTAGTGAGTAAAATAAAAGTTACATTTTATCAAGTCCCTGGAGTGCTATCTTTGAATCTTCCGTTATATATATATATATATATATATATATAAAAATGAAAAAAATCTCACACTCTACCTTACCGTAATATAGCCCCAAACCACCACAGTGCCTCACAGCATGAAGATTATTTTTAAATAAATGGATTATACTGTCCCAAAAAATGAAAAAATAAAATAATAACTTCAACCCGCAGGTCTTGATATAATGATAAAGACCTGTGGGTCGAAACGTAAAATATATATATTAAGAAAGATGAAAGAATGAGAGCACTCTATGGATTAAAAAAAAAAGGTTATATTGTGTCAAAAAATGAAAAAAATCCACGTTGAACAATGTATTTGGGCAATTGTGAGTCCTTTTAATATATATATATATACATGTATTTGGGCAATTGTGTGTCCTTTTAATATATATATATACATGTATTTGGGCAATTGTGTGTCCTTTTAATATATATATACATGTATATATATTAAAAGGACACACAATTGCCCAAATACATTGTTCATTTCACTATTTAGTAGATATGCCCCTAATAAAAACATGCATGTATTTAATTACCCTTTTGTGAGTAACTGCTTTGACACCATCTTTGTAACCAGAGCTATTATGTTAGCCCATGACAACATCTAGAGAAAGGACCGCTATTGCCAATCCCCCTTGCAGGAGTTGCATTGTTTCCATCAGTGCTGTGGAGTCGGTAGATATATGTTCCGACTCCGACTCCTCAGCTTTTTGTACTTCCGACTCCGACTCCGACTTTCCGACTCCGACTCCTCTGTATTAATATGCAAATGTATTTTATACATTCCTTGAAGGAAAGAAAGGCAACATACATGTCATTACCACAGGACTACTGGTTGGGAAGCTAACAGTCTACTGTATTGAACAGTTTAAGCAAAAGACAAACACAATGAAAACAACAAAGTTTTATAAAAATGTTTTTATTAATCAATCAAGTGGCTGGATAGTAGCAGCAGGTATAAACATCAGGAACAGGAACTTTACCAGTTCAAAAATACAAACTACGTTATTTGGTTGTTTTAGAACAAAAACAAAGCTTATCTATATGAACCAAAACAAAATCTGTAAAACCTAGAAATGGTTTATATTAATCTTGAAATGTAGTTATAGGCTTAGCAAATGCAAATCAATTCAATGTAGAGTTCGAAGGAAGAGAATTGCCTCTGCCAGATCCTTTCATAGAGGCTCTTAAGTCAGACTTTATTATTTTTAGGGCTGAAAATAATCTTTCGACACTGACTTGGGTGGGTGGCATTGCAGTAACTATTCTGGCTACATCACTAACGATCTCTGGATAAACAAGGATGGCTTCTTCAACAGTAAGTTTTGATGAGCGATCATACTTTTCAACTTCTTTTAGTGCTTCATAAAACTCCTGTTGGAATTTTTTTATTTGGACATTTACTGGTTCTGTAACGCTTATGCGACTTCGCTTTCTTTTAGGAACCTTCCATTTTGTCTAAGAAGGAATCAAAATCGAATTCTTCGTTTGAAGAAGATGATCCTGATTTACCACTATTGCTTAAAAGAACTTCATCCAGTGGAGGTATTTCAGATCGTAATCCCTTCATGCGAACTGCTACATCATAGAGGGCCTTTTTCCCAGTAGCAGTCTGTTCACTGTTCAACAAAAGTCAGCTCATTGGGTCGACATAAATAGCCGCTAACAAGATTTCATTTTCCAGCAAAAGACTCTCTCTTTTCATCATTGAAGATGCAATGCCCTCAGCTAATAACCCCCCATTTTTGTTCAGGAGATATAACTTCCATTCCAAGAGGAATTTACCCGGGGTTAGATTGTCACATTGCAAACTCTTGGTGACAGTGAAGGGGTAAGAAAGAAGGGTCTCCAGCTCTTTTGTTTGTGTCCACTGGCTTTCAGTTAATGCAAGATTTTCATTGTCCATTTCTTCAATGAAGTCTTGAAGTTCAAGCAAGCGCTTAACCATTAAATAAGTGCTTCCCCAGCGAGTTGTTTGATCCAAAATGGCTCCTTTTCCTGCACGTCTTTTCAAAATCGCATCTGTTTTCGGGGCCCTGGCTGCAACAGTTATTTGTTGTAATTTGCCAATTAGTGTAACTGCATGGCGATCTTTTAATCCATCTCTTATGTTAAGTTTAAGCTAACAATCAGAGTTTACAAGTTTTTATGGCCTTAGCTGAATGACAGTAGTTTTTCAAATGGTTTACAGCTTCAGTCTTGAACTATTGATCCTCCATTCCCTTCACTTATACAAGTGTCTCTAGTCCTGCAAAAAACATATTTACTTAATCCCTTATCAGTGAGAGGCTAGGTTACCCATGGGCGCTGCGTTCCCTGTAACAGCAGAACACAACACTATGGAAAGTATAAGTATTGCCGCTCCTAATTGTGCGTTGCATGCCATATAGTGAAGCACATGAAAAGCATGCTTCTTCACGGTCACTTAACGTGTTCGTTTTGCGGTTACGTGAGGCACTGCATGCATTGGTCTTTATTCTTACAGTAGAGAAGTCATTAATTATAACTTTTTGTGAATTGGGACATTTAAACTTGCTTTTTGTAATTCCAATCTAAATTTAGTATGAGTAGGAGTCGGAGTCGGCAAACAATGCACCGACTCCGACTCCAGGTACCCAAAATTTCCTCCGACTCCGACTCCTACTCCACAGCCCTGGTTTCCATACAGCATCCTTTGTCTTTTTTTTTTCTGTCCCAGAGTCAAAGTCTGTCCCAATGGGTGAGCACATAGAACAGATCCTGGTGCTGTCCTGAAAGCTGTTTATTTAGGCAGGTATGCTGCATGAAGAAATAAAGTACTGGGGGATTACTGATTTTTTTTTTTTTTTTACCATTTTATATGTTGATGTCATAGCACAGTCAGATACCACAAGAATGAAGATTGTTTGTCTCCTCTGAGGGTATTGTGTCACATTGAGAACCAGCTTGAAAGTCCTCATCAGATAATACGAGAAACCTCTTTTTTTACACATATCAAAGGAAGAAAATAAATATTTTCTACAGAACTATGTAATGTGTACATAAAATAATAATAATAAAAATAATAATAATAAAACTTTATAAAATAGGTTGTGCCCAATTATAAATGTATACCATGATATTTTGTCAAAACATTCATTTGTAATGTCACAAAGAGTGTGTATTCCATACAAAAGAGGATACCTTGCATTACAATATAAGCCTGTTGCAGAAAATAATAAGGCAGTAAAGTAGGCATGATTACAAGGGAGGCTATTTTTTGAAAAGGATTGTAACTGTTGCAAATGACCATTGTGGAAGTGTGCCCGGCCCCATCAGACCTTTGATAACAATAATGCTGATGCTTTGGAAAACGAGAAAATGGAACCTTCTCAGGAAGCAGAAAAACAGGATAATTTATTGCACCCCAAGAATAATCTACTTGGCAATCTGAAAAGTAAAATGAAAAAACTATTAATAATATTGCAGTCCGCAACCCTCACACCCTCAATTACATTCTTTATCAGAGTATACTCTGGAGATCTTAGTGCTTTGGGCAAATCGTGATCTTCATTCTTGTCAGTAGTCTTGGATCTAGAGGGATCATTCCTGTTCGATACTAATTTTCCCATACCAACTTATTTATTCAGTGCTTTCTTCTCTGGGGTACTGGAGATAATCATATATATATATATTTTTTTATTTTTTTTTTAAAGCTGCAAGCTCATTGTAGAATACACATGGGCATGACTTTTTGAAGCACTGTGTGTGTAAGTAGTGGTGGTAAGCAATGAGCGAGGAAATGACCTGGACTGAAGCCCTGAGCTGAGTCCTGAAAAGCCCCAAATCAGGTTTACTTGCCTTTTCTTTATTAGTCCAAAGTTGTCTTTTTTTTTTTTCTTTTCATTCTTTATTTTTGATGTGCCGTGATTATACATACATGCCGACAATGCCACAACAGCAAAGAACAGCTTTTAAGAGTGGTGAACGTGACGACATTGGTAATTAGCACACATTTCTATAAGATAACATGAGTATGCAAATGTTAGCAGTAGGTGAGTACTCTGCTATAGTCAGTAAGCTTTAGCGTACTGAAATATTGCATGACAAAAGTGATTGATGTTTGGAGAGTGTGAACACAGTGTAAGATTGTAAGTTGGTAGATAAACAGTAACTCATTATTGTGAGCCATCTGTCAGAGGTTTATGTCACTGTGGAGGCATAGTACAAAGCATAACAGAGTATCCCATCTAGCTCATGGGAGGTTTAATAGGGGTGTTATGGTGGAATTATATGTGAGATGTTGCTTCCGGGGTGCTTTCCAGTTTAGGGTACCCCTAACCAAATGGGTTGTGGGGGGGGGAAAGGGGAGGGAGGTCAGATGATGTCTCGCCTGGGGGTATGCTCATTAACAATATGACAGTCCAGATTGTGGCCTATGTGGCGGCCTGGGTCATCTGCAGTTGGGGTCATCGAGCGTCGGTGTTAGTCTCGTAGGGAACTCTCCAGAGTGAATGAATACAAAACAGAAAAAAAAAAAAAAAAACTGAAACAAAACCAAGAAGTTGAGACAACATGAGAAAAATTAGTAATTAGCTTTTAGCTCTGTAAGGGTGCCGCTTTTCTTAGAGAAGCCAAGCAAAGTCCCTTTTGTATCTAATTTCTTCAGGTGTTGAGGTGGTTTTCCGCTCCAGCTCTTGGAACAAAGAGTATGACGTTAGCAGCGTCCAACCCCCTACCAGGTACAGCGGCTGCTGGGTCAGTTTGGGTCTCTGCCAGTTCCAGGGTTGAGAGGGACTTTGGCGCGTCTGCCATTGAGGTGAGTGAGTGGTTTCATTATGAGTCACAATTAGGGTGCCTGGTTTTCCCCATTGGTAGACCAGGCCTGCGGGTCGCAATTACTCCTGGACTCCAGTGTGAGTGATTTGCACCATTGAAGGGTTGTTCTTGTCAAGTCTTGATAGAAGGTTAAGTGGGCTTCTTCGAATAATAGAGACGTCTTGTCCTTTAGGGCTGCCAAAATATGACCCCTGTCTTGTGAAGAGGTGCACCGTAGAATGACATCTCTGGCAGTATGTGGTGATGGTCTGGTGGGTCCAGGGATCCTATACACCCCATCTATGGTGATGTTCCCTGCTTTTGCGGGTGCAAGACAGTCGCTAGCAGCCTTCTCACGAAATGTGGTAACTCTTCTGACGTAATAGCGGCTGGTATACCACGGATATTTAAGTTTTTTTCGTCTGTACCGGTCCTCTAGGGTGGTCATCTGCAGAGATAGTGCGTGGTGTGATTGTGTGAGTTGGTGTACTGTGATTTGTATGTTAGGCTCTTCGTTGGCACATACTCTGCCAGTGATGTTTTGCATTTCAGAGCGAAAGACTGCTAGTTCAGCTGCAAGTAGCTTATGGAAATCGTGCAGCACGAGCTTCAGGTCGCGCTTAGTTGTGACGGTCACACTTTCCCGGAGTCTACACGGGAGCAGGTGACATAGTGTGAGAGTCAGCCTGCTATCGCCGTTGTTGGTGCACCGGTGCGCTATTGGGTGCTGCGGCACAGGGACTTTCTGCAGGTGCCATCTTGGGCCATGCCTGTCTTTGGAGCATTGCTCAGATGTCTCAGTGTTCGACCGGGGAGCTTGGTTTTTGGGAACGGCGTCCCATTGCGGGCATTTGTGCACAGGGTTTTGGCTGCGTTGGAGCGTAGTAATCAGGCTCTTCATCTGCGTAAGCAACGCCAAGTAGCGATCCTAGGTCTGCCAGGGTCCGTGCGGTGTTGGCTCTAGGCCTGCGTTTTGGGTGATAGAAAGAATGGCATCAGTTGATGCAGCTGGAACCCCTGCATCTGTTGGGGGATCTGTGGACCCTGGATTGCGCAATTTGGCGGTGATTTTGGTAAGATTAGATGAGATTTTCAAGAGCCATCAGAAATTGTGTCTGGACGGCTTTGCTGTTGGCTCCCCCCTCAGTTCCCTGTCTTGTTAAGAGAGAAATAACACATCCTATTACATACAAAGATTGGGTGCCATAACTTAATTCATAGAACATGTTAAGGTTTAAGATTAGACTTTGGGAGCGATTTAAGACAATATATATGGTGTGTGGGAATGGTCATAATATTTAGTTATTTATGGTCACCTAGCAATGTCACTGATGAGAGTGTAAGCACTCTTTATGTACACTAGGCTTATTTTGTAATGCATACATACTTTTCAGAGCATTCTTGGCTTACCGTGGCATGCTCTGTTGAGGCATCCATGTTTAAGTCCTGTTTGATCAGAGCTACAGCTTATTCGAACTCACAAATATGCAGGTAATTAAAAACTAGTGTGTATCCACGCATCCGGACATCATATAAGGGATAAGCATCTCAAAATGCATTCTGGAACATTGTCAGGTTGATTTAGAAGATTAGCAGTGCTTCTGAAAGAGGAATAAATATGGCACTCACCATGGACCAAGGGGAAGCTAGAAAATGCAATAAATAGGTTTTAATACACAACAAGGCTATATTACAATCCGTTGTTTTCTTTCAGTAATAATAAAAAAAATAACTGTATTCCTCTCAGTCATTACATTTTCCATTTCCAAGCTTGAAAACATGTTGCCTGGAGCCTTAGGCAGCTACTTAGTGTCTCCCTGTGGAGTTATTGTATCAAACACTAGAACATTGAAGACATTTTGAAATTGGAACATGTTGGAATGTTATCATAATTTCCAATACAGAAACAAGAAATATACGTCCTTTATTAAGGCAAAATATTGCAATTTAACAATCAGCAGAAAACTGGTACAGCAGTAACTATGCATAGATTGCTGGCCCTTGTTTAGTACACATTAAAGAACCTCTGCTGTGCTGTGCCTTTAAATCTGTGCTGGTCTTCATACATCCCAGTCTTATTGCCATAAATGTGCACTGAACTATAAACTAGCAATTCCATTTCCTTGCAAATGGGTTAGCCTCACAGATTAGTTCAAGCCAGAACACATAGACTGCTCTGCTAACCCTCACATTCTTTCAGTGCCGGAGCATTTTTTTTTCTCAAGTTCTTATTTTTAATACTTTATTTGCTTTCTCTATAAGAATATACACTGAACAAAATTAAGACTTTTTCTATGTTCACAAAAGGCCTATTTCTCTCAAATATTGTTCACAAATCTGTCTAATTCTGTGTTAGTGAGCACTTCTCCTTTGCCAAGATAATCCATTCACCTCACAGGTGTGGCATATCAAGATGCTGATTAGACAGCATGATTATTGCACAGGTGTGTCTTAGGCTGGCCACAATAAAAGGCCACTCTAAAATGTGCAGTTTTACTGTATTGGGTGGGTCCGGGTCAGTATCTGGTCTGACCACAATTTGCCTCACGCAGTGCAACACATTTCCTTCACATCAAGTTGTTGATTGTGGCCTGTGGGATGTGGCCAGCCTAAGACACACCTGTGCAATAATCATGCTGTCCAGGGGAGTACCTAGAGCATTTGGTACCCGGGGCGGACCCTGAGTGTGGCAACCCCCACCCCCCATAATAAATATTTAAGAAAACACCCCAATTTTTTTGCTTTCCTATGGACTGTTTGAATGTGCACGCAGCTCTTGCCGCGCATGTGCATTCGGCTCCACTCGGGAGCTGACGTCAGCGGGGGAGAAGAGGTCACCAGCGCCGAGGGAGCCCGGGCGCTGGATTAAGGTAAGTGGCTGAAGGGGTTTTAACCCCTTAAAACCCATTCAGCCACTTACCTTTCTCCAGCGTCAGGCTCCCTCGGCGCTGGTGACCTCTCCTCCCCCTGCCGACGTCAGATCCGAATGCGCATGCGCGGCAAGAGCCGAGTGCGCATTCAAACTGCCCATAGGAAAGCATTACTCAATACTTTCCAATGGACGTCCAGCGTCTTCTCACGGTGAGTTTTACAGTGAGAATTGCGGAAGCGCCTCTAGCGGCTATCAGTGAGACAGCCACTAGAGGCTGGATTAACCGTCAGTGAAACATATGTTTTCAGCTGCAGGGTTAAAACTAGACGGACCTGGCACCCATACCACTTTATTGAGCGGATCCTTAGAAATAGCATAGGAAAGGGATTTGGGTTCAAAAGATGTAGCGGCTAGGGCAGAGGTTTTGTAGAAGGGGCCAGGGCAGAGGTTTTGTATTAATGCGCCATTTTTGTAGAAGGGGGAAGACCAGTGCTTTGGTGAGAAACTTCTAGAAAACTCCTCCCCTGCCCCTTTGTACAAAGTCCCTGGTCTCGCCCCTTCTAGAAAACCCCTGCCTTTTGCCCTTCATATAAAAACCCTGCACACTGATCACATACATTTCATACACTCCCTACACATAAAAACCCTGCACACCCCCCTTAATTAAAAAAAAAGCTGCACACCCCCTTAAGTAAAATAAATCCTGCGCACCCCCTTAATAAAAAACAAAAATCTGCAGTGCACATCCTCCCTTAATAAAATACTGCACCCCCCTTTAATTAAACCTACCCCCCTAAATAAACCTTCCCCTGTGCTGCACCCCCTTTAATTAATCCACAGCCCCCTTTAATTAATCCACAGCCCCCTTTAATTAATCCACAGCCCCCTTTAATTAATCCACACCCCTTTAATTAATCCACACCCCCTCTTAAATTAATCCACCCTTTAATTAAACCTCCACACCCCCTTTAATTAATCTGCACCCCCTTTAATTAATCCACACCCCTATAATTAATCCACCCCCCTTTACTTAAACCTCCCCCCTTTAATTATTGAATTAATCCCCCCCCCCTTTAACCCCTTAAGGACCAAACTTCTGGAATAAAAGGGAATCATGACATGTCACACATGTCATGTGTCCTTAAAGGGTTAATTAATCCACCCCCTCTAATTAATCCACCCCCCTAATTAATCCACCCGCTTTAATTAATCCACCCCTTCTAATTAATCCACCCACCTCTTCAATTAAACCTCCCCCTCTAATAATCCACCCCCCCCTTTAATGAATCCACCCCCTTAATTAAACCTCCACCCCCTTTAATTCTTTAATTAATCCCCCCTTTAATTCATTAATTAATCCACCCACTCTTTAATTAACCACACCCCTTTAATGAATCCACCCCTTTACTTAAACCTCCCCCTTTAATGAATCCACCCTCTTTAATCCACCCACTCTAATCCACTCCCCCTCTAATCCACCCCCTCTAATTAATCCACCCCTCTTTAATCCACCCCCTTTAATTAATCCACCCTCCCTCTAATTAATCCACACCCCTTTAATTAATCCACCCTTCCTCTAATTAACCCACCCCCTCTAATTAATCCACCCCCTCTAATTAATCTCCACCCCCTCTAATTAATCCACCTCCCCTCTAATTAATCCACCCCCCTTAATTAATCCACCCCCTTTAATTAATCCACCCCACATCTAATTAATCCACCCCCCTCTTTAATTAATCCACCCCCACTCTTTAATTAATCCACCCCCTCTAATTAATTCACCCCCCTTTAATTAATCCACCCTCCCTCTAATTAATCCACCCCCCTCTAATTAATCCACCCCCTCTAATTAATCCACCCCCTCTAATTAATCCACCCCTTCTAATTAATCCACCCCCTCTTTAATTAATCCACCCCATCTAATTAATCCACCCCCTCTTTAATTAATCCACCCCCTCTAATTAATCCACCCCCCTCTAATTAATCCACCCCCTCTTTAATTAATCCACCCCCTCTAATTAATCCTCCCCTTCTAATTAATCCACCCCCTCTTTAATTAATTCACCTCTTCTAATCCACCCCCTCTAATTAATCCACCCCCTCTTTAATTAATCCACCCTCCCTCTAATTAATCCACCCTCCCTCTAATTAATCCACCCCCTCTTTAATTAATCCACTCCCTCTAATTAATCCACCCCCTCTAATTAATCCACCCCTTTAATTAATCCACCCCCTTTAATTAATCCACCCCCTCTAATTAATCCACCCCCTCTAATTAATCCACCCCCCCTAATTAATCCACCCCCTTTAATTAATCCACCCCCTCTAATTATTCCACCCCCCCTCTTTAATTAAACCTCCCCCCTAATAATCCACCCCCTCTAATTAATCCAACCCCCTCTAATTAATCCACCCACTCTAATTAATCCACCCCCTTTAATTAATCCACCCCCTATAATTAATCCACCCCTCCTCTTTAATTAATCCACCCCCCTCTAATTATTCCACCCCCTCTTTAATTAAACCTCCCCCCTAATAATCCACCCCCTCTAATTAATCCACCCCCTCTAATTAATCCACTCCCCCTCTTTAATTAATCCACCCCCTCTTTAATTCACCCTCTCTAATTAATCCCCTCTTTAAGTAATCCACTCCCCCTTTAATTAATTCAGCCCCAGACATAAAATAACTACTTACATTTTGATGATGCCTTCCTTGCATCCGAGTCCGACCACTGGGTGCCTCACCGCCCGGATATTGGATCCTTCCGCTGAAGATCCGTGAAGACAGACTGACGGCGCTGCGCACGTCGTCATCATGTTGCGCGACGCCGCGGCCCGCAATGCTCCTCCACCTCCTCATAGAAGAAGGAAGTCCCGCCGGGCCGCAAATGTGCTGCGGCTGTGCGCAGCGTAATGATGGGGGGGTGACACATGACACTGGAAGTCGTGGCACCCAGGGCGGGCCTGCGCCCACCCGCCACTCACCTTAGTACGACACTGATGCTGTCTAATCAGCATCTTGATATGCCACACCTGTGAGCTGGATGGATTATCTCGGCAAAGGAGAAGTGCTCACTAACACAGATTTAGACAGATTTGTGAACAATATTTGAGAGAAATAGGCCTGTACATAGAAAAAATGTTGCGTTTTTAAATTTGTTCAGTGAATATATTTTAGCCTTACAAACCCAAAATGTGTGTGTTGTTTCCTTAAATTGTTACTGCAAAATACCAATATTACTCTCTTGAGGAAAAATTGCTGTCGACTCCAATAATGCTCAGTGAGCAAGATAACCAGGCTATTGTGTACTTCAATTCCCATCATGCTCGCACAGTTGATTGTTGTACATCATACAAGCCGCTATGAACCTTTAAGCCTTGGACATTAAATGCTGATCTAAGTGTTTGCTCTTAGATGTTACGGACAGGCTGTCATGCCTGCAATTAAACTCCTCCATAAAGTCGGAACACAAAGGGTAAACAAGTCCCTGCCAGCAATCAGTGCTCTGCCTGTCTGCCCAGCAATTTTGTATTGCCCTGTGCTCCAGGACTGGAACCCTACAGCTGCATTCAATCACAGCACATTCATTTTATCATCTCCATCTCCCCGAAGGCAACAACATGAGGGCTGCTGCCTTTTCCTGCCAGCCCTTCAGTGCACCTGCCAGTATACTGAACTGGAATCGAGACAACCCAGGATTAACACATGATTTCAATTCTTCTCAGGGCATCCTGTGGAATAATATATTGCAATATGCTTGTTTTTTTTCATATGCGCCATAATATCATATAAACGTTGGCTTTTTCCTTAATACTTTTTCGATAACCTATTCCGTCATTCTATCGCTGTCATTGACGTGTATCGCCCCATCCAGGACTACTAATCTTTTTCCCAGTACCATCTCTGCCAAAGTAAACACTGCACATTCCTGCACAAACGGGCCTTCTGTACTCCTGTACACATGGCCCCAGAAGCAAATCTAAAGCAAACACGGGATGGGTTTTAAGAAGTGCAATGATTAGTTTTACTTCCTGCCATTCACGGACACTTACGTTGCAATGGGAAACAAAATAGCATGATGACATGAATATTTAGAGATGTGGTGTAGAGATATTAAGGGAGTAGAATATTATGATAAATAATTTATTGGAGGAAAGAATGAATGTGGATGGCATGGAGGGAGAGGATAATGTGGGTTCCTGACATAGAGCTTAGGGGGGAGACTGACATTGAGGGAGTTGGAAGATGGGGATACTTGGGCAAATTGAGCACAGATTGCTGGATCTTGATCTGATTGATGGGTATGTTTTATTGGATACTGAAATTTGGTAAAACTCCCTGACCTAATTATCCCTTGGACCTGGCTTTTAGCTAAATATAGTTGTAGAATGATTCGATTAATTTTGGTATACAGTTTTGAATGACACGCTTACATTTGAAGTCAATCAAATTAGAAATAAACATTTCTGATCTGAGGCGGTCACCAACATTTTTTTAGAAGTTGTATTTTCCTATTAACATAGAATATATCACTCAGAAACTCTAAATTATTGAACAGTGAAATAAATAATGTTATCTCTTCTTTCCTTGTTTTTTGCTTTTGTGATTTGATTTATTTTAAAAAGATGCAGAACAGAACCTTTTCTCTCAAAATACTTTAATTTACTGGAAATATTGGAGATCAGCCAGGGTCTATATATTTCACAGATACTAGCATAAAGTAGCTGTTTAAGAAACTGTGTAAAATAAAATTAATTGAGAGATTTGTGGCGCCTAACACTCTGAATGTAAAATATGACTGGTGAAATGTATTAAGCAGTTTGATTGTCCTTCAGAAGCCCTCTAAGGGTCAAAAGCTTTTCAATTCCATGTTGATCCAATGAAAATGTATCATTACAGCTAAACCATTTTCCTTCTTTTACAGAATTTCAATAAAAGAAAGACTGCACATATAATAAGCAGCTTAAGCTTAAACTGTGCTGGTAGAATACTGCTGGCTGACTTCTTTTCGAACAGTATAAAATACAATTAAAATACAAGTCGTTTCCCAAAAACAGCATGCTGCAGCAATCACAAACATATGTGTAAATCATTTCCACACCACTGACAGTCAACCTATGTATTAAAACATGTCAAGATACTCAGGCAGGAGAAATTGCATTTTTTTTAAATAATTTTTTTTGCGCATCCAAATTTTGCAGTGTATCCCAACAAAAGAGTACCAAGAAAATATTTTCCCTGAACACTCTGGAAAAACAATATATAAATTAATAGCCCAAATAAGCAGCCTAAGTAGTGGTCAACATTTTTCAAGCACATCCATATTTCCATTTTACAATGAAATGTGTGCAGTTTAAAATCTCAGTAGTGCAAACAAACATTTGTCGATTACTAACATGGAATTATAACGTATAGCTTAATGGAACACTCTTGGTACCATAACAACTTTATCAAAATGAAGTTGTGTTGGTGCCAGGAGGTCCCTGACCCTGACCCTAACTAGTCAAATGTCAGGGGGTATTGCAAGGCACTGAAAAATATGTAGCAAAAGAGTGCTCGTTTGCAGAGAGGTCATTATAGCAAAAGAGTACTAAAAGTGCTTGCCATAAAGGGGTTGAATAATATTGAGATTTGAGAAGTCATTATAAGTTTCATTTTCAGTTGAATTTGGGGAAGTCCATTCGTTGTGTTGAGCTATTTCAATTGTTTTTGTTTGATTTGTTCATTGCAAACACCTGAAAGTCTGTACATTTTGACAATACATAATTTCCAATGGGGGTTGAATACAACTGTACTTGACACCATACAAAAACCATGTGTAATAAACTGAAATATTATTTTTTTTGAGTCATGAGTCCATACGACCTTCTTCCAGTTTTTAGTTGTTCATTGGTGGTGCTCCATGACCCAGGCAAGTCTCTTTTTCGGATTTTGCCATTTTAGCAATGGCCTTCTTACTGCCAGTCAATCTGTCAAAACTGCAGCTAAAATTATTCTCTTCACAATTGGAAATGAGAGTTGATTACTTCAACCAGTGTAGATCTGTGTTAAAGGTGTTGTCTTGTGAGCCAACCTATCACATGAGGTGTTGACTCTCGGAACATTGTCTAATGATTCTGTTGTGGCTTGGTGTCTGCCAGATCTCTTCCTGTCAGTTTCCTTCTCTTTCTTTGTGATGATGTAGGACTTGAACTCACGTAAACCTTGGCATTTTTCTAAATGTTGCAGTTCTTTGCAGTTTCTCTAAAGAAAAGAACTAAAAGAAAGACCCACAGTACACTTTTAAAGGTGATAATGGTGATAATGGCTTGTCTTTCTTGAATTCCTTGAATTTTATCTTACTGCTGTGATAACAATGTGCTACTTAATGCAGTACACTACATTCCAAATTACCCTTAAGAAGGTGTAGTAACATCAGGTGTTTCAACACTACTTTTATACAGAAAGAGCATTAGAAAAAATCAACAAATTTGGGATCATTGTGGGAATTATTACCATCAATCTTCAAGGCCTAATTTTCTTTCACTGCTGCAGAACATCTGTAATTTGTTAAAGGGACACTATAGTCACCAGAACAACTACAGCTTATTGAATTTGTTCTGGTGAGTAGAATCATTACCTTCAAGCTTTTTGCTGTAAACTCTGTCCTTTCAGAGAAAATGCATTGTTTACTTTACAGCCTAGTGATAGCTTCACTGGCCACTCCTTAGATGGCTGTTAGAGATCCTTCCTGGGCCATGGCTGCCTAAAATGCATCCAAACATTCAGTGTCTCCTCCCTCTGCATGCAGACACTGCACTTTCCTCATAGAGATTAGTTGATTCAATTCATCTCTATGAGGAGATGCTGATTGGCCAGGGCTGTGTTTGAATTCTGCTGGCTCTGCCCCTGATTTGCCTTTTTGTCAGTCTCAACCAATCCTATGGGGAAGCATTGTGATTGGATCAGGCTAACACTTCTGATGATGTCAGCAGACTGCTTGTTTTTCTAAGACAAACAGCATGCAGAGTTACAGCTTCAGGCTTGAATACAGTAAGATTTTGCTATATTTATGGAGGCATGAGGGGCCCAGGGGGGCTAGATGGTGGTTTTAACACTATAGGGTCAGGAATACATGTTTGTGTTCCTGACCCTATAGTGATCCTTTAACACATTACTTGTTCCCTGAATAAGACGTTTGTTTATTATTCTGAAATGTACATTTTTTTTCAGTGTTTGGTCATCTAAACTTGTTTCTGTAACCTCTATCTGTTTACTGCATCTCTTTATAATGGTCATGGTTGACTAGAATAAAGAACTCAACTGCAGGTAACTGGGTATTCTAGTACAATAGCTGCTTCAGGCCTTTTCAGGGGCAGGGTGAAGTCCAGTAGAGGAACCCATGGAAGTAGTAGAAGACTAGTAGTAAGGGGACTTGCATTCCACTTAAAATTTAATGATCATTTGCTGGAGCCAAAGGCTAAACATACAGATGGATCCAAGATCTGTAGAGAGTAGTTAAGACAACTCTAAAAGCGTAGTTCTAGTAGAATATAGCAACCTAGGGCTAATTGTATTGGAAGGTAGAGTCGGAAACACTCTGGGTCAGGGCTAGGAGAGATAAGCAGCGTCAAAGACCTTAGCAGAGGTTCAGTAAACTTAAAAAAACAGAAGTAGCTCAAGTTGCAATGCCGATTTATGTAAGAACACAAAATAACTGAGCGATACAAAGATTGCTCCTAGCGGTTTGTTTCCCACGCAGGGAGCTGCTTATAAACTTCTAAAAGTTTTCATTGGTAGTGTATGTGTGTTTATATGTAAGTAATGTATTTAAAGAGACACTATGTGCACCAAAGCAACATTAGCTTACTGAATCAGTCTTGGTGTACAGATCATGCTCCTGTAGTTTTGTTACTCAATTCTCTACCATTTAGTTAAATCACTTTGTTTAACCCTTTAAGGACACATGACGGAAATATTCCGTCATGATTCCCTTTTATTCCAGAAGTTCTGTCCTTAAGGAGTTAAACAACCCCAGTCACACACCCCTGCATGTGACTTGCACAGACTTCCTAAAAAGTTCCTGTAAAAAGACATCTGTTTAAACTTCCTTTATTGCACATTTTGTTTTATTTAGAATATATTTTGTCCTGCTCTGTTAATAGCCTTGTATACCCTGCAGGAGCCTCGTGTGTGATTAAAGTTACATTTACCGAGTAGGACATAAAAACTTTTACAGTAAGTTACATCTGATTGAAAATGAAACCATTTTTTTCCCATGCTGCTTGTGTCAGATGTGACTATGGTTGCATTGACAGAAAAAAAGTGATATAACTCCTAAATGGCAGATAATTAAGCAGTGAGACTGCAGGCGCATGATCTATATACACCAAAACTGCTTCATTCTGCCAAAGTTGTTTTGGTGACGTTAAGATTTTATGAAATCTTCGTTTGTATATGAACCTCTGGGGTTTCTGGGATTATTATTTGATGACAACAAGTATACATAACATACCAAACAAGAAACATTGCTGATGTAAGCCAGTGGTTCCCAAACCACTCATGGCCCACCAACAATTCAGGATTCATGGGTTTTTTTTTATGCCAGTGGAGATACTGATGAAACCTGGACTGTTGCTGGGTTGTGAGGACTGGTTTGGGAATCACTGATGTAGGTTATCATCACTTTCAATTCATTAAAGCTTGGTATTTACCATGTCCTGTAATACTTCAGAATGCGACAAAAACAATCAAGTAAAATAAGGCGCTGTAAATAATTTTATAAGTGAAATTTGTGATCAAAAAGGTAAGCAGCACTAATATAAGTGAAAAATAGCTCTAAAAAACACACTATAAAAAATTGGATAGAAAAAAGTGCGCTGTGCCTTCAAAGATAGTGTTTCATATGTACATCTGTATTCTTATATACACAAAGTGCAAACAGATCCTAAAAAAGTGCAATCCCAAATACACTATACAATGTATATATATATATATATATAATGTGTCCTGTGCCTCTCAAGCAAAGTGCATAAGTGATAAAATATGTAGAGAGAAGGACACTTGCTTTAAAACTTGAAAGGGAGGATACGTTTGTATATCAAGCGTGGAGCAGTATAAGTCTGCTTGACAGCCCAGATATCTCAAGGTGCAGGACCACGATGGAATAGGCAGGATGGCAACTGGATACAATTTAATCCTTTATTGGTAACAGAAAAGACTTTAAAAATCACAATCTCTTCCCCTGTAAGGCAAGTCCTCAGACCCTCCTGACAGCGCTGGCTACCACTTGCGGTCTTTTGGGAACTGGAACGCTGTGTATTTCTTCCGGGAGATATGAGCTTCCTTCAGTGCGTCCTGACATTGTGCGTCTGAAAACGTTATGACGCGTTTCGCCTGGGCTGCTTCTTCAGATCACGTTCTGGGACC
Source organism: Pelobates fuscus (assembly GCF_036172605.1). NCBI lineage: Eukaryota > Metazoa > Chordata > Amphibia > Anura > Pelobatidae > Pelobates > Pelobates fuscus. The sequence goes on along the minus strand of NC_086317.1, from coordinate 375,509,003 downwards.
CAGAATAGCCCCTATTTATTCAATGTATAAAAAGTACATCAAGATTTTTAAAACCTTTAAACTATTCTGTAAATTGTAGATGTTCTACACTTTACTGTTTACAATTAACTTGTTTATTGAATGAAGCAGCTTGAATCTAGTTATAAATGTCAAATGTTACAAGCATAAATGAAAGCAATTTGAGGCACTTTTTTTTTTTTTTTTTTTTTACCTAGACAGCTTTTAAAAGCCTTAAAGGAAGAAAAAGAAAAACAATTTGTGCATTGAAAAAGCACTTTCAATAAACACTAAGCTGTAAAAATATGAGAATTTATTAAAATGTCCACAAATATCTTGTGAAAGTATATTGTTGTTTCCAGATCCAGTTTTGGGCATGTGATTTATAAAATTGAAGGTATGATTAACGAGCAATAATGTACAGGCAAACAAGAATTGCATCTATTGTGTGTCCCAGAAAATAATTTGTATCACAAGAAAAGTGAAATAAAGTTAACTACACCTTCAAGTTGTGCTGTTTTTTTCTTGGTCATCAATACATCATCCAGCAAAGATTTAACCCTTCATGGGTCTTTCTCGGGCCTTGGATAAAGGTTCAGCATAGGCTAAAACTCTGCGAGGTCATTCAAGGTGACTGAATAAAATATGTCCTACTGGAACAAACTGCAGACAATTAATTTCTCAGTATATAGAGACATTTAGATGAAAAGTCAGTTTCCATTAGGTTGTTTTGTGTGATCTTTTGCTATTTACCTAGATTAAAAAATAAAAATATGCAGAGCATCAATACATTCATAAACTACATGTACTCCAAACAGTTTCTCCTCTTCTTGTTTCATGTACCATCTAGTGGTCATTCTAATTGTGCCATATACTATATTTGATGTTGTATTTACATTTTTATCAGCCTTAGCTAGCAGTTAGATCCACTGGATCCCACAGAATTCACCATCCTGCACCAAAAAAGGAATGGAAACAGGATGGTGGTTAAATGTATGTAAATTATAACTTATATATGTTTGTGTGTATCAATGTGCGTGTGCATCTATGTGTCAGGGTGTATCTGTGTGTGTGTGTTTGTGTGGTTGAATGTATGTTTATATGTGCATACATATGAACATTCACTAACACTACACACAAACACACACTTGCATTCTAAACTCTGTCACATACAAATACACAACTGCAATTAAATAGCAACAATACATACAAACACACCTCTACATTTAAATACCTACACTACAAACAAACACGCCCCTGCATTCAAATGCCAAAACTGAATACAGGGGAAAACTGTGTTCAAATGCCAAAAATACACAACAAAAAACATAGCTACATTCACACACACCTACTAAATGCAAAAACTTTCTTACATTCAAACACAAAGACACTGCTCACAAATACAGCCCTGTGAGGATAGGTGAAAGGTAAATCCACAGCTGGCAAAGCATCATGTTATCTGAACAACAGTTGATCTACCTTTTGGAAACCCTAATGCTACAGGGGCCCTAAAAATTCCTCGCACCAGGTCCCTCTCTGTATTAGTTCTTCCACTGTATCAATTTCCGTTTTGTCACATGAAACAAACTACCAAGAACAGAAATGGTTTTAAGTAAAAAAAAAAAAGAACATATTTTTCAATTCTAGACTTTACCATTCATTTTAGGCTTTTGTCTTGTATTGCTTGGGCAAAGCATGTGTGTGTGGGTTTGAAAATATAGTAATCAAATATAAATTAGTCACAATATTAAAATCTCATTGTCACAAATAAAAGTTTGTAAATCAAACTCTGAATTAGCTAGGAAAACATCCCTCGGTTTTCTTTCTGTAATGTGAGTGAGTTACTGTGTATTTGCTTACACCCAATATAACATACAGATATAGATCTCTTTTCTAGTGCTGTTCTTCATGCTGAGATTGGTCTGTGCATATCTGTATGCACACAAACTTATTGCCCATTCTTTGTACAGACCATATCTTGGGGAGTTAATAATTGTTTCTTATAACTGTACGTTGTAATTCATTCATTCCTTCTATCTTAGATTTAGCTCAAATTAATCTTATTTGCCCAATTATCGCTGCATATTAAGATGGCATTATTGATATTTTATTATTTTTATTATTTTTTTGTTTTGTTTGTTTTCTACTTTGTGAATATTTCAGGTAATCCATTCAATTTTGCATCTTTTACTCCAGATTTTACATCTGCAAATATCTGCAGGATCTAAAAATCACCACCCTGTCAGATTTGTGTATTTCATATAGATGAAATCTTTCTAAAATACATATATTGACTGTGTTGGAATTAAATTAAATTTGCAATGCAATATATCATAAGATAACATAGGGACTACTTTGTCTTCTGGCTAGTGCCTAAGGTGAAAAAACTTGACAAAAGTGAAGTTTTGTCAATTACGACAGGCGTCGTTATCAATTTTTCCAACATTTCTATGTCTGCATATTTACTCCCTCTTGACTCAGTATGCTTGCCTGTCCCATGTATTATTTATCCATCATCAATTGGAATAGAACTTGATTCTCTCAATCTATAGTTCGTATATGTAGGTAGCCTTATGTTAAACAGGCTGTTATGTTCAGCATTTAGGTTATATTTGGCTACACTAGACTAGCCTAAAAAATATCAGCCTAAGTAAATGCATCCACTGATGTGTTGTAAACAGAAATGTGTTGTAAAACTTTAATTAAAGGAAAACTCCAAGTACCCTAACCATCAATGTGTAGTGGTTTTGGTGCCAAGAGTATCCTGACATCCATCCACTGCAAGTAGCCGAACCGTTTTACCGGTGGTTCTCTCTGCAGCCTACAGGAGAGCTTCCCTATGCTAAGTCTAGCGTTAAGGAGAGGCGTCATCTGATTGCCCTCAGACAATTAGCTAATCACTGGAGCCACCAGGCTTAGATCCAACTCTACTAGAGGCTGCATACAGGTGAGGATCTGCCCAGGAGACCCCATGTCAGAAGTCAAAAATCCTAAAATGGCATTCTGTAGTGGATATGATGTTTGGAGTGTATCTTTATTTGTTAATTTCAAATTAAGCTTATCAACATTGTACAGGGGTTTTCAGTATCAACTTTCTTCTTGGGTTTAATTACGTACTTGATCCTTGTATTGTATTAACACACTATTTTATTTTCTCTCAGACTGCCTGTGATAACTGTTCAAAATTAGTGCATGTACTGTTCTTTACACAAACATTAAACTTTTCAAACAGGCTTTTGAATCTAAGCGCACAGTTGGGTTTTATCTGTTGCTTCGAATGTATCTTGATGTACATTTTTATTTTACAAATCGTATTGTAAGTATAAGCTAGACTCGTAAGGTTTCTTATCTTTTAACTAGTACAGAGCTAGTATAGAGTGATTATACAATGACTGTCATAATACTACATCAGAACAAAATCTACTCAAACTGCAGTTTACTTTCAATAACGAAGACGTTTGTTTTCTATACTTACCACGTATTAGTCTGCCTGTGTCTTTTTTCTTGATTTACACACAAGCAGCTATGCACTTTTGGTTCTGGTTCAGGAAACTTGCCAGGTCTTCCACGTGCAGTCGTGCAATGCTCATGTGTTTAGCTTGGTTTCTTTTATTATAGAAATGATCTTGATAGTTTTTTTAATAAAGACTTTACCCCCTAAGGGCTGCATGATGGTCTGTACCACCACGTAGAAAGGGGATTTAATGGTCAGTGATGGCGTAGACCATTATGCCTTTAACGTATCAGCAGGGCTACATCTCAGCTGATACCAGAGAGCCCCTGGTACCACTCGATTTTTAAAATGTTTTTATATACATATATATTGTTACAGTTGCCTCCAGGCTGGCTGGAAGTTGGACCGTAGAAAAGGATGCTCCTATCGCTCACCAAAGGACCATCAGCACCGTAGACACCCATAACTACTGCGTAGATACCAGTACTGCAGACTCCACAGTACTGCAGACTCCACGAACCGCCGCTGCTGGGCTAGGATCTCGCCGTCTGCTCTGCGCCCTGGACCTTCGGCCAGGTTCCAGTAGGTGATCCTCTTCCTTCTGTAGAGCGAAGCAGGATCAGGAACAAAAGCTCTTACAAGAGCTCAGTAGCTAAGGGAGTATGAAGAGCATAGCAATCCCTGTAGTGATTATAGCTGTCCCCTACAAACATGAGTCAAGGCTGCAAGTTAGAGGGTCAAGTCATTCTCTTTTATTGGCACCAAAAGAACCTTCTTTTATGCAGGATCCCCTTAGATAGGACCACCCACGGGGCGTTACAAAACAACCAATAACACACGTATATTACAGAAGACACTCCCAGCAATTACACACAAAATCCTCCCCTCTGCCTGTGATATAATTATGGTACACAAGGGATTAACAGAATTATCACAGACAGTAAAAATACAGTTTTTACACATGCCCTGTAGCTTTAAAACCATACATCCAATCTTCATAGAAATACATATTATTAATCAGCACACTTTAACCATAAACACTCTAAAAAATCAGCCAAATCCATTCAGTAGATCAACAGTTAGACGGAAGTCCTTTATGACCGACCGCAAGCACATTTTCCTGCCCAAAACAGTTCCATAGATTTGGGCTGTGCGGTTGGTCAATTTCATGCAGAAAAACGACTAAGTCCCATTCGAACGTGCGTTCGAATCTTCGAACGGGACTTAGTCTCTGCAGCTGAAAGTATGGGAGAAGATAAGGGTCAGCGGTGTTCGCGGAAATGTGTAGCCGATTTTAGTTCCATGAATTTGGCTACACATACCGCTGACCTCGTTCGAAGAACAAAGATGGCCGCCACCACATGTTCGTTTGCACGAACAGCAGCCCCCCAGCGGTCGGCAATTAACCTGCAGTAACCTCACAGCCTGGGAGGTAAATTGCCTGCACACTTCCACTTCTGGGTGGTCCGACTGTGTGGTACTTGGTTCAGTAAGCCCCATTTACTGAACCAAGTGGGAGAAAGCCAGGGACAAGTTATTTTACAGGTCTGGGGACACCGTCTTAAAGGGGCATTGTTCAACAAAGTCACAATATGTCCCCAGACGGTTCTTAAAGGGCCATACACACCCAATAAAAGTCCATACGTTTTCAGGGGCACAATCTCCCAGGGGCCATAGTCATGAGGAAGGAGGCTGGCAAATAGGCTTCTCCACAACCCAGGGAAGCAGGGCAATTTGTCATTTAAAGGGCCCGTTACAAACAGCAGTTTGTAACATATATATATTTTTTTTTTTTAACACCCGCACATACATACTAAGCACCATAGCCACTGCAGCATGCCTTTCTCTGACCCCTGGGAAAAGTGTTAGGCCATTTTAGTTTTGACTCTTAGGGTTAATTCCATTACGACCCAAAATAAAAATCATCTGATAAACATTTGCAATTTTTCTGGATACGAGAAATTGGAAAAACATTTATACAAAATGGTCTCCACAAACACTACTACATGCTACAAGTGAGCCAATAGAATTTATGTAGGTGTTTTGGCTCAGGAAACCTGTTTTATTTTCAACAGCGACAGGTTGGTAAAAAGCCCAATTTCTGCTTATTCCGACATAAGTGGGGAAAACCATTATTAGTTAAAGGAATACTAAAGCATTAGGAATGTAAACATTTATTCCTAACGCTTTAGTTTTCCTGTCCCTATCTATACAGTTGTCCTCACTCTATTTTACCTTAAAAACATAAAAAAAGGAGTTTTACTTACCTTTGTTCCAGCACTGAGGTTTCCAAAGCGCTGTTTACCTGCCCTTGTCCTGCAGTGTCACGGAGGAGGTATGGTCTCCTCCAGAGTTGGTCCAATCCAATATTCTTCATAGAGGAACACTGAGGCCCTGATGCACATGCGCATCAAATGCCATGCGTATACAATTTCACCTTTGGAAAGCAATGATCAATGTTTTCCCATGGGGGTTCCAGTAATGTGTAAGAGTTGTATTTGGCTGCTGCAGTAGGAGGGGCCTCTGGTAGGTGGATTTAAGTCTGCAATGTAAACGTTGCAGTTTCTAAAAAAAACTAAAAACTGGGTGTGATTTGGTGGTGATAAAGTGGTAGATTTATACCCTGGTAAAAAGGACCAAAAAGCACAGGTTACAGCCACTAGGAGCGCTTCCTGCTGCAGCAGACAAATACAACTCTGTGACAGTCAAAGCACAGCTCCAAACGTTCTAAGACCTATTCAGAGAAGAAGTGGTCACTGGTATTGCATCTTTAATGGACTGGCCAACAGTCACCATATCTCAACCCTAGTGAGCTGTTGTGCAAGCAGGTTGACCATATGGTACGTGAGAAGTGCCTATCAAGCCAATTTAATTTGTAGGAGTTGCTCCAGGATGCATGGTGTGAAATCTCCTCAGATTACCCAACACATTTACGACTAGAATGCAGAAGTTTTGCAAAGCTGTAATTGCTGCCCATGGTGGATTCTTTGATGAAAGCAGAGTTTGAAGGACAAAATAATTATTTCATTTAAAATGTATTATTTTTAACCTTGTCAATGACTACATTTCCTATTCAAACTATTTATTTCATATAGCTTTTCATAGAAAATAAGCACATTTCTGAGTGACCCCATACTTTTGTATGTTTTGAGATACACCCTCTCTCTACTAATCGAAATATTCGGTGAGATGAGATGAAATTGAACATAGGAAGCATGGAAATATGAGGATTACTAAATTTGGGGAGTACATATTTCTTTAAGTGAAACAACCAATCCATTTTTACAGACTAAAAAAATAAAATGAAGGGCACATTGTGAATTGTTTCCCTGCTGGTAAAAATGCTATACCTTTTTTTAGTACACTACTGACACAGCAGTGGAGAAGTTAAATAAGCGGCTCCCCTGGTTTTAGAATTTTTTTATTGTTTCGTAATTAGACCCCCAAGGCTGGGATGGATTGTTCTATGAAGGGCATTTAAGGTAATGAAACAGTATAGAAGAATACAAGAATCTTAAGATGTCAGTATGAAGTCAGTTTGAGACATCTGCCAATTTAAACAACTGGTGTTATGCAGACTTAGATACTCTAAGTATTTACTTTCTTATGAGTTTTAATTACATGGCATTCCCTTTGTTTTCTCTGCGTTCAGTATTTGCAATCTGTCATCTCTCCATTGAATAAATGCTACATGGCACGCAGCAAAGACTTCAGTTTTTCACTGGATGTTAGTTGTTATATATCTGTGTAGATAAACATGTATTGTGTATTTTTTATGTGTATTATAAAATGTTGTATTTTTTCCATTCCCAGATTCAATTTGCGTTCCAGGCTTTGATCCAAGCCTGAGCATGATGACTGGGATATCTCCAATCAATCCAATGATGGCTGGCATGGGATTAATACCTCCTCCTCCTCTACCTGTCGTCAAAGAAATCATTCATTGCAAAAGCTGCACCCTTTTCCCTCCTAATCCCAGTAAGTCGTAAGTCTTTCACATCGACAAATACAAAAAAAGTTACTGAATTAACTTAGTGGTTAATTTGATATGATTGAATATGACCTAGCCAAGACCTGTCTCTCCAGTCCAAGTCAGCAGCAAGTCTGCGCAGAGATTCAGTTAAAGAAAAATCTGAGAAATGTGGACTTAAAGAGACACCATCCCACAGTCATGTTTTATCATAGATCTAATTATAAATGTTGTTACTGCCTTGGTAAGATGGAGAGTTGCTGCCTTGGTATAGATTATGGCAGGGCCGGTACAGAGATTTTTGGGTACACAGGCAAAGATGATTTTGGCGACCCTCCCCCAAAGCATCTTCACCTGTGTGCCTCTTAATCCACCTTTTGTTTCTTATCCCCTTATTTAAATGTCTTACCCCCTTTATCTTATCCCCTATTTTTCCCTATTGTGTGTCTCACACCACCCTTGTGTATCTCTTAAAACTCTTCTTTGTGTGTCTTACTTCCTCCAGCCCCTTTGTGAGTCTCCTTCTCCCCCAGCCTCTTTGTGTCTTTTACTCTTTCCTGCTTCTGTGTGCCCTTCTGTGTGTCGCTTGCATCTCCAGCCCCTCTGCATATTTCTCACCCCCAGGCTCATCTGTGTGTCTTTCTCCCCACTCAGGCCTCCCTGTGTGCCATTCTCCCCTCCATGTCCTTTAGTGTCCCTCTTCCCAACCCCTAATGGTCCCCCCCCCTTCCTGTCCATTAGCTGTCCTCATCCCTGTCCCTTAGTGTTCCTCTCCCCCCTTACCTGTCTTTTAGTGCCTCCCCTCTCTTAGTGTTTTCTCCCCTCCCCCTTAGTGTTCTTTTTCCCTTCCCTGTCCCTTAGTGTTTCTTCCCCCCCCCTTACCTGTCTCTTAGTGCCCTTCCCATTCCCCTTAATGTTCCTCCCACCACCCATCTTAGTGTTTCTCTCCCCTCTCTTTTAGTGGTCCCACCCCTACCTTAGTGTTCCTTTTCCCTTCCCTCCCCTGTACATTAAAGGGACACTATAGTCACCAGTGCAACTACATGTTTTCCTGACCCTATAGTGTTAACACCACCATCTAGCCCCCCCGGGCCCCTCAAGCCTCCATGAATATAGTAAAATTCTTACTGTATTCAAGCCTGAAGCTGTAAATCTGCATGCTGTTAGACTCAGAAAAACAAACAATCTGCTGACATCATCAGAAGGGGTAGCCTGATCCAATCACAGTGCTTCCCCATAGGATTGGCTGAGACTGACAAAGAGGCAGATCAGGGGCAGAGCCAGCATGATTCAAACACAGCCCTGGCCAATCAGCATCTCCTCATAGAGATGAATTGAATCAATGAATCTCTATGAGGAAAGTTCAGTGTCTGCATGCAGAGGGAGGAGATACTGAATCACAGGATGCTGTGCACAGTGCTGCCCTGTGCTCTGCTGACAGCAGATCTGAGTGGATGGAGGCATATTATGCCTCCATCAACTCTGAAGTCCCTCTGGTTCACTCTGAGTGACTGCAACTGGAGGTGTTCCTAGCTTTCAATGTAAACACTGTATTGTCTCAGAAAATACAGTGTTTACATGAGAGAGGCTGCAGGGAGCTATAGTTCTCACCTGAACAACCTCATTAAGCTGAAGTTGTTCAGGTGACTATAGTGTCCCTATAATGTTCCTCTCTCCCCCCTAGTGTTTCTCTCCCCTCCCTCTCTTTTAGTGGTCGCCCCCCTTCCCCTGTCCCATAGTGTTCCAGTCCCCCCCCCCACCCTGTCCCTTAATGCCCCTCTCTTTCTTCTCCCTTGGTCCGCTCCCCTTCTTCCCCTCCCCGGTGTGTCCGGAGTGGGCTGCGGACCGCGGTACAGGATCTTCAGTTTCCTGTACACGGCTGGACTGGCAGGAAGTGCAGTCTCAGTGAGCACTACCTGTCAGTCTAGCCAGGTACAGGAAACAGATCCTCTTTACCACGGTCCGCTCTCCTCCGTTCGGCCACGCTACACTGGCAGTGACTGGCAGGAGCTATCCCTCGATTAAGACTCCCTCGACTGGGTGATAGCTATCCCTCGATTAAGAGTGCCTCACCAGATCATTCACATTTTGGCAGGCGTCATTTATAAATCTAAAGAAGATTGAGAGGGATATTAATGGAGTCATTCACTAAAATGAGAATTTCAAATTTAAGGTGATACAATTATTTAAGTCAACTATGCTTTCAATTCAGCTACTACAGCCCTGCTGCCTGTGATACTCATATTTCATGGAGCCTGCCGCTTAACTCTCCATCCTGCTTCCATTTAAATTGCAGTGGTATAGCTCATTTCTTATCGCAGTGGATTGCATTCATTTGTGTCATGATACTTGTCCCTCGCGGCACCGTGTGATCACAGAAATTATGTATTTTCTGAGTTCTGATGCACACACATGTATACCTAACTTCCTAGTGCCTTATTATGACATCATGTATAATATGGACGCCTCCCATTAGTCTTCTTTTATAGTGTCCGCCCATGTGTCACATTTCGATGTTGTGTAAAGGCTTGTGACATCATGGTCCTCTGTGACCAATCACTACCCAGTATAGGGTATCTATACTTCCTGGCTGTCCTTGTTTCCATGCCCTGCCGTGGGTCTTGTTACCGGAGAGTGTGTTTATACAGTGTATTGGACTTCCTGTTCTCTCACCTCGGCTTGTTTGACTATACTTGCTCTCTGTTAACCTGATCTTGGCCTGGCTAGCGAATCCTTGTATTTCTGTAATCCTGACCTCTGCATGTTCTCTCATTTATTTTCTGTCTGCTTGCAGACATTTCATGTATCTGTCTCAGGCACTAACCCGGCCACTCTAAGGACCGGTACATGTTTTTTTTTTTTTTGCCTCTTTTTCACATTCAGAATTGTTCGCTACATTTTGCCAAGTTGTATGTAAACCAGTGAATGATGTTCTGTAGCTAAAGGCTAACCTACTTGTGAAATGGCTAACTCAAAACTCAAACTCCAAAAATAACTTTGTTGGATTGCTACAATGCTTTGTGCTCCAAAAACACTGCAGGCTTCTTAAATATAAGCTTGGTATAATATTGTGCCAAAACTACCCATTCTATTCATCCAGTAAAGGTTTTGGTCTGGATTCATCTTCAACTCTTGCTGGCTCGATCCTTGCATTCACAACATATATAATGCAATTTATGAAGATTGTGATGTCCTTTCCCCGACTTTCATCCTATCTCTGATTGGCTAAATGTTACATAGTGATACAGGATGAAAGATGTGTTTAATTTCTACAGAGTTCAGCCTTTATACATCTCTGTTTCTGCCATTCCAGTGGAAGTTGAAAACAGGGACTCCAGATATCATTTACATTTCCTGTGGATCAATAGGCTAGTAAACCACACATTAACTATTATGTACATGAATAAAACATCTAGATCCCTATTAAAAAAAACAAATCAGAATCTCACATTTTCTCACACTGTTATTATTCATGGGGGTTAATTTAGTTTTGGTATTTTTAACTAAATGAGAGAAACAGTGTGTCTGGGTGTGTGTACACAGACATTGAGGTTAATTTGATGTTGGTGAAAAAAATAAAATAAGACAATATTATTTACATTTTGTCCTTTAAATTTTTATTTTTTGTTGTGCAGGTAGTTACAAATCAACATCAAATGCCACAACAGTGTACATTGAGGCAGGACTGTGGCATGAGTAATCGCTCATATTTTGTCATTTTTATATGAACAAGCTTAGCCGTATAGCGATAGTTTAACGCAGATGCATGCGATCATGCTAGACAGGTACTGCGCTATTTTCAAGTTAATAAAATATGCTTATGCAGGGTATGTCAGTGAATGGGTGGATACTCATTACATTAAAATATGGTACGGATTCTGACAAGTTGGCTTCGAGAGACATAGCTTAGGTAAAACAGAAGCAAATCATAGGTAAGGCAATGGTTTTGAGTGAGTCCAACTTAAAGACAAACTATTTAACGGAAAAGCAGGGTAGTCTTGGTTTTTTTTTTTGTTTTTTTGTTTTTTTTGTTTATAATTCACAGTGCAGTTAAATATGAGAGTGCATTCATGAAAGCAATAATAATGAAAATGATAATGCAGGTAGTTTAATAACCAGTGCAGCTCTACTGCAGTACGCAGATGAACTTGCTGTTTAATTGAGAATTAAGTCCACTGTATTTGAGATTAGACCAGAAATGACATATAGAAATATGCTGGGTATAAATGAGAGAGACATAAATTAATAACTTATTGCATCCTTCCCTTATTAAATTTGCTACGTATGTTCCCTGACAGCATAAAAAATGGCAAGTGCAATGAATTCTGTGCTAAGAGCTTAGAATCTATTTTTTCCCCCGGGCGCAGTGAGATAAAATTATTTCACTTCTTCATTGTCTTGTGTCTTCCTAGTGCAGGCTGCATGATATGCTGTCCTGCCAGCTGACTCCATCCGTCACATTGTGACTAATCCAGGAGAGCCTATATTTTTCTTTTTTCCCTGTACTGACTTCACGGTTCCGGTTTTATATTCATTGGTGCCGACTTTCATTTTTCTAAGTTGATTCAAACTCTATTCAGGGGAATCAAGTTTATGCAGTCATGAACAAGTAACCCTTTTGTTCCTGTCCCAAATAGTACAATTGTTGGCAGATATGAAATTCTGCTTATTGTGCATCATGTGTATTCTCAAAACCAGATGTCTTCTACTCTGTTAGATACCTGTTGGCACGAAAACAGCTTGAGCAGAGATGTTTGACAAAAATGTTGTATTGATGTATTGGTTATAATTTTGAATCTTCCTAAGTTAGTCTCCTGGAATTTCTTTGTGCTGTGAGTATAGTGTTTAGCCTCTCTAACAATGTTCTTGGTTACATTAAAACCGCTGTTTTGGGGGGGCGTGGTTTTGACTGCCGACCGAGATGGCCGCCTAGACTCAGAGCTCCGCACCCGAGACCCATAAAAACGCACTGCAACCCGCTACAACCAAGGCTGGTGACCCAAAACAGCGACTCCGCACACGGCAGAACCGGACCCGTTCCCAATACACGGATGTCCAACCGCAAATCGACAAAGAAGGGCCAGAAGGAGGCAATATCTATAGCGGACATGCTATCCACTCACAGGCCTGCTGCACGCGGCTCGCAAGCCAGCACACTTCCCACGGAGGCGGACAGCCCTGCAACAATGCCCAATACTGTCGGAGATGCCTCCGGCACAGCGATACTGAAATCGCTGGCAGAAACCAAGGGGTTTTTGGCGGCAGAAATAGCCCGCTCCACGGCGGAAGTGAAAGCGGAGATTGCCGCCATTGGGGCCCGCACCTCGGCCATGGAGAAGCGCATGGCCCAAGTAACCACTGCCTACAATGGAGCAACGAAACTTACCAACGCCATGCAGCACCGGATTGCAGACCTAGAACTGGAGCTGGAAGACCTTTCAAACAGGGCCAGGCGCAACAACCTACGGATCAGGGGCCTGCCTGAAACGGTGGAGGATGCAGACCTGGAAACCATCTTGGTGGCATGCCTCCGCCAGGGACTGCCCAACATCCCTGACCAGCTCTGGCAAGTAGAAAGAACACATCGTGCCCTGAGAGCCAAGGGACCCAGCAACAGCCCACCCCGGGACGTCATAATGAAGTGGCACCATTTCAAAACGAAAGAGGCGATCCTGAAACAGAGCAGGCAACAGCCTTACACGTGGGAAGGTATGACACTCCAACTGTATCAGGATGTCGCCCCGTCCACGCTGCAGCGCCGGAAGGAATGGAAGCCGATCACCGACTTGCTGAGAGAGAAAGGGGTTCGCTTCGCCTGGGGCTACCCCTTCAAGATCATCGCGTTCAACGGCCCCAGACCGACGGTCCTACTGCCGACAGCAGACGCGAGGGCATTCTTAAGAGACCTTAACATCGAAGCTCCAGATGACCTGCAGATGCCCATACATGGCGCAGACGACATAGCCCTACTGCCCGCATCCTGGGAAGAGCAGAGCAACAGTTCCAATTGATCCCGTGGCGGCGGGAGATGGACACTCCAGGGGACTCATATGCACGCAAGCTAACCATATTGATTTTTAACGTGTTTTCTTTTTTTCTGTTGTTGTTTATCTCAAATCTCTTAAGTGCACAGTTTGCATGTTATACCTGTTTCAGCTAGCATAGAAAATAATTAATTACTACTGTGAATGGGAGCGGAGACCGAATTTGCCTCACAGGGGAGAGGGACACGATGGGGGAGGGGGGAGGAGGCTCGGGGGACATGTTGTTACTGGAGACACTGGTGAGCTGACACAGAGCACCAGAAATATGGCTAAAACACCCAGCAAGCAGATAGCGAAACCCGCCATGGGCCGTTTGAAGGGGGGAAAAGGCGGGAGGGCACGACCACGTAGGGGAGCACACGAACTGAGGCGGCAATAGACCAGGTAGCTGGCACACCTCTGAGGCTCTTAACTGGCCCACAACCCTGATATCAGGCTACACCAGACATCCACACAAGCTATGTAGACTCCCATATACAGCGGGGGCGACCCAGCGCTCAAACCGCGCGATGTAACTACCACACAGGCTTCTGGGCTCCCTGCAGAGGACTGGACAGACAGGGAGCATACCGGACACTGAAACATAAACACCCCATGAGAAAACACTGTCAGAAAGAAAGGCAGACAGGACACAAACCAACCCCCCCAGGGAGGGAAAAAATAAATAAATAAAAAAAAAAAGACACAAAAATAATACAAACAAACAAACAGAAGACGATAAAAATAATATAAAAGGGACATGCCCGGGAGGTTGGGGCCCCGCTGACATGTGGGGCAGATGGGCAAGAGCTCAGCTGGGGACGAAGACAGGGGACAGTAAGGAGGCTGACCCGCTCTATGAATTAACGTCCCACCACTAGACCCCCCCTTGCACAGGCTGACACCCTACCCCGGGACGATGAGGCATGACACACAAAGAAGAGACTATGACACCCCACCACCCCCACCCCCGCAAGGAGGCTGACCGATCGGATAGAACAGCATTGGTTGTAACATATACATATGGGTCTCGCCAGGGTGCTAGGCAGCTGAGCCTCCACCCCGCGAGAGGAACACACCTCCCCAAACCAGTTAAATACCTAGGGGTTACACTAACCGCCAACCCCAATGACCTATATAAAGAGAACCACCAAAGACTCATAAACACCCTCATGAGAGATCTCGATAGATGGCACGAAAAACCCATCTCGTGGATTGGCAGATTACACTGTGTCAAAATGAACCTCCTCCCCCGACTACTATTCATCTTCCAAGCACTCCCGATCAAGGTAACTAAGGGGGACCTAAAACCGTTGCAAACGGCGATAGACGACTTCATCTGGGCACGCAAACGGCACAGAATAGCAAGACAGACGCTATACACCCCCAAAAGCAAGGGCGGCCTAGGCCTGCCCAACCTCTATCTTTATTACCTCTCCGCCCAGTTAGCGCAAGTCATAGAATGGCACTCACCGCCTGACACACACAGATGGGTAGACCTAGAAACCGGGCTCATGAATACCGACCTCCCACAATACTGGATATGGGTGCCCCGTACAGACAGACCTGCACTAAGCACAACCTGCCCAGCTATCCTGAACTCCACCAGGATATGGGATGCCACGACACATAAATATGATCTATCCCACCCAACATCACCCCTCACCCCATACCTCAGAAACAAAGCTTTTCCACCCGGCCTCACGGCTAGGGACTTCCGAAACATAGAGGATACGGGTATTCAGAGGTACCATCAGCTATACCAAGAGGGCACACTCCGATCCTTTGACAACCTAAAAACGCTGGCCCCCTTAGGCACCAGAGACTATTTTAGGTACATCCAACTTAGAGACTTCGCAAGAAAACCACACATCCGCAAGGCAGCTATGGCCAAGATGACCTTCTTCGAAACATTGTGCGCCAGGGAAGCACCACGGGCCGGCCTCATAACGCAATTGTACACCCAACTCGGTGCACCAACAGCCGACACACAGACACCCACATACGTGGCACAGTGGGAAGCTGAACTGCAAAACCCACCGGAAAGCGGGGACTGGCAAGACATATGGGAGGCGGCGGCGAAGTCTTCCATCTGCGTCCTACACCAGGAGCAATGCTATAAAACACTCATGAGGTGGTACACCACGCCAGTCAAACAATACAGAATGGGGAAAACAACAACAGACACATGCTGGAAGGGGTGTGGGGGGAAGGGAACCTACTTCCACATGTGGTGGGACTGCCCTAAAGCGAAAAGCTTCTGGGAAAACATCGCCACACTACTAGCAGCAGTGCTACACAAACCTATACACGCTGAGCCAGGGACATTCCTCATAGCAAAACCATTAGACGAACTCACACACAGAGAACAAAAACTCCTCAATAAAATCACCCTAGCAGCCAGGAGAGCCATGGCACAGACATGGCTGCACACAGATATGCCCCACATAGACAGAGTAACACAGAACATAAAGGAAGCCCATCTCATGGATAGGCTCACGGCACAAGTCAGGGACACCTACCCGCTATTCATAAAAACATGGGAGCCATGGGAAGACTACACGAACCGCTGAGACCCATGAACACCACATAGGGGCTCGAGCTTTACCGGATAGGACACACACAGTCAAACACTCTACCTACCTGCGGCAAACCCCCATGGAACGGTGTCGATCCCTCCCTGGCCCTTCCTACCTCCCCCCCCCACCCCACTTGACCTACTACTATTTTTCGTTTTAACCCCCCTCTCCCTTCCCCCCCAAACCTAGTGACCGATCAAGCATGCAATAAACGACCCATCTTAGGGAACAGAAGCCACACAAAAGTGAGCCCTAAAAACAGTGACACTAAATGCTCAAATGACCGAATCACTAAAGACATAGACGAGGTGGGAAAAGGCATGTATTGCATAGGTACTGAACAGCCATCTGCTCCACGGAGCAGCATGACCACCCTCGGAAACTTATATCACCTGAAATGTACCATGCACTACCACCACATAAACCCCCTATACCTCATGTTATGCTTTTATATGTTATTTAACAAAAAGATCCAATACACCTGACAAGCTGGTGAACCATTATAGCAATAAATCCTTCTTTGTTATAAGCAGCAGAAACCATTTAAGCGTTAATACTGAAGACAACTAGTCAGCCACAGCAGGACTTTCTGTAATAGACAGCTTCTTATAGCATAGTGCAAATACAGCGGTTAGAACCTGAATAAACCAGCATAGAATGAAAGTTAACTGTTTGAAATACGTACACCGACATCTAGCCATAAACTACCTAACTACTGGTCTTGTCTTGTTTTGTTTTTTAAAAAAAAAGTGCAGTACCTATTGCTTACATGTACCCAATGTTTAAAATGCTATGTAACTCTGAACATATCACTGCTTACGCCTGTAACTAATTCTGCATTCAAAAATAAAGAATTAAAAAAAAAAAAAACCGCTGTTTTGATATTTTTTTCACTAAATCTTGAATTTCTTCATAATTGAAGAAGAGGTTGCTTATTTTGGCTCAAACCCTCTTCAGCTTCAGAATTTTACCAACGTGGCTGTTTTGGCCCACAATATGCAATTTGAATGCAGTCATGCTGCTTATATACTTTATTATGTTAAAGGGTTGTAACCAAAAACAGTGTTTTAGTGAACCACTGTTTTTGGATAGAGTAATGCTTGATAGCACGATCCCTCCTCTTAAATTAAAAAAAGAAAAAGAAAGCCAAAGCACCTTTGTAACGACAGTTTAGGGAACTAGAGGAATTAATTTCAGCATGCAAGAATGAGCGGTTAGAAGAGGTGATATCTAGGTAAATTCAGAAATCCCAAAGAATTGAGGTGGTGGTCTCTGCTGCCAGCAAAGAAGGGGGATGTACAATGTAGCGGAACATGCCTGGATATTGAGCGAGGGATCGGTCTACAGTGTTTCTGTTACCCTGGGTTACTGCATCTAAATCTTTATTATACCATGACCAATTAAATAAGCTTTAGTAGTAGTGCTTAGAGCATCTCCCCAAGTTTCGCCATTGGTGATGAAGGACATGCCATCAGTTACTAAATAAAAAGGTTTACAAAATTACTCCAACAGAGGCAATGAATGTTGGATCAGTATCTTCAATAACATTAAAAAAGTGAAATTTTTAACAAACATTTAAACAGGTTAGATGAATCTATTTATAGCACTTGAATGAAGAGAAGATCACAGCTGTGTGCATCATAAAGTATCACTTATGTTTAATAAATATATTATTTGAACATATATAATTTGATGTTGGATTCTTAAAGGCTATCTTTCATCTCTCTGGAGGTTACACCATTGAGTTAAATATTATTGAAAATCATCTATAAATTGTGTTCTAATTTTTGCATGTGATGAACCATTTTCTTTTTAAATTTGTGTTAAAGATTTAGCAAAAGACATCACAATCGAGTTCTTTCCAAGCATAGACAGTGCACACATTACAAATAAGCAAAAGCAGAAACATGCTATATGCAGGCTGTCGATGATTGGCAGTGAGCTAAGATGGAGACTCCCAGTTACAGCATGAAGTGTAGATTCTTACATATCTTGTTATATTTTACAATTACATATCTGTTAAATAAAGGGATGTGTAAACATAATCGTGAAGGTAAAGTTAGCGTAATAATCGAATAGCCACCCAGTTCAGCAAAGAGTTTTATTGATCGTGTAAAGCCACTGTGATCACTGTGAGACCTTGGCAAGCAAAGTCTAATGTGGTAATAAAAACAATTGTTTTTTATGCATTAAAATGAGGAACAATTCAAGTTTAAGCCACCGTTAAAAGTTACCTAATGTCTCCTGCCATGATTTAACCTCTTCTGGACTTTTGAACTAAGCAATGCCCACGTTAACATGGTCTACTCATTCGCCAGAACCCCTTCCTCTCCTGAGACCACTACTGTAGACTCAACGTACTCCGCTTACATCAAAACCACACATATTTTATCCAATCCTGCAACTACCCCCTGTGTCTGCTGACACTTTCTCTCTCTGGCAAAAAGAGAAAAACTATTATTGCAAAATACTTCAGCATAGTTCAGAAAAAGGAAAGTAAGTCTTTTAACCCCTTAAGGACACATGACATGTGTGATATGTCATGATTCCCTTTTATTCCGGAAGTTTGGTCCTTAAGGGTTTAAAAAGCATAAGATTAAAAATAAAAACAGTTAGTACTTCATAGGCTATATTCAATAAAATGGCTGATAGTAGCAAGATGACTGACAGCAAGACAATATCAGGTTCTACATGTTATCAGTCCTCCCTTTTGTTGTTGGATGTTAACCAGAAAGCTCCGTGCATCACTTCCAATTGCCAACCTGGTTATTCTGAGAACAAGCGGCATTAGACAACACTTTCAGGACTTTCCAGGTACCTGCATGCACAGTTTGTGGTCTCATAAGTAAGCATCTTAGTATCCTCAGTTGGCATGGGGTGTGACTGAACAGATACCATTTCAACAGCATCAAGTCAATTTAAATCACAATTCTAATCACTAGTCAGTAAGACTCAATTTCAATCATGATTTTTAAATATAAAGACTCCTTCTTGCTGGTAGTTATAATCGGTAATATTTGCAACAAGAGGAAGCTTTCATATGTAGAATAATAACCTGTCAGATTAGTAAAACGGCTATATCAGAACTGATGGTAGTTTAATAGGTTAATTACTCATATTTGGAGAACTACTTCAATTGTTTTATTTAACTAATTTATGCTAGTTCTATATTTCTCATTGTATTCACTCAGTACAGCCTAAAACGGAATATTGGCTTATTTCAACTCATTATTTCATTTTAGCAACTGTATAAAAATCCATTGCCATGCAGTTACAATAACGAATATATGTAATAAATAGTCAAAGATAAACAAGTATAAACGGTAATCAGCCTAAAATTAGGAAAAAAGTGAGTGGTCTGCTAAATACCGTACTCAACTGAGGCAAAGAGAAGCTACCACTCACTGCTCCAAATCACTATCAGTAAAAAAGAGATAAGACAATTAATTACAACATACCATCAGTAATATGGTGCAATAAATAATAAAAAAAAATACACAAACTATGATAGACAAATAAAGTAAAATTAAACTAGTAAAAAGCAGTCCAGATAAAAATTCCAAGTATAATGTCCTAGATGGAATGTCCAAAGAGCAACCACAGGCTATAGTGAATCTCACTTGATAGATCTGATAGTGAAGTACCAATATTGTGTCAGCAACTATATCGAAACACCTGTCACAGAATGGGCTGGGGTCACTCCAAACGTAGCTGAAGCTGATCTAGAATGAAAAATAATACAAGTGGCACAGTGCATAAATCCACATACATCCAAATAACCATATAGAGCAAGCATGTCAAACAATGGATATATTTGCGGCCCACCTGCTCTAGTTCTAGTCTTCGGCCGATTGTGTGCTACTGCAGGCCAGCCACTCCCCTTTCCCTCTTGCTTGCAGTGCCAGAGGAGCGTCTGGCCTGCTTGAGCAGAAAAAAGCAGGGCTGGTAGTGGAAGAGGGGCTTGGGGGACCTTGCTGTGTAGTGTGTTAAATTGGGAAGGGTGAAGTGTATTAATTTGAGGGATGTGGCAGTGTATTAAATTGGGGAGGGTGTGGTCAGTGTATTCATTTTAGGGAGAGGGTACAGTATTAATTTTGGGGCGGGAAGGGGCCGGTATATTAAACTGGGGGAGGGAAGGGGGCAGTGTATTAAATTGTGGAAGGGAGTGGGGCAGTGTATTAATTTGGGGGAGGGAGAGGGCAGTGTTTTAAATTGTGAGGGGGCAGTGAATCAAATTGGGGGAGGGAGGGTAATGTATTAAATTAGAGTGCTGGAAGGAGGGTCAGTGTATTAGATTAAGAGGTAGTGTATTAGATTGGGTGGAGGGAGTGGTGTATAAGAGTGGAGGGAGGAGGGCGCAGTGTATTAGTTTGTGTCAGAATGGTGGCGCTGAACGCTCTCCATGGAGATGCTGATTGGCCTCGCAGCTTTTTGCCACTCCTGCTTAATACCTTCCCAATGCTTTCTTGTGGTTTTGATGATCTCAGCCAAAGTGAAGAACATACTCATAGAACTTTAAAATCAACAAGATAATGTCTTTAAATTTTTTTTTACAAATTTACAGCCATACATTCACCATTTCAGTCTCATTACCAAACTTTTCTTAATCTGTCAAGGTAGTTGGACTGAAACATTGGTTATATGCAAATGCACGTCTCCTTAAAATAAATCCATTCTTTTGATTACTTTGAAGCCCTACGAGTGTGAGGATGTCCAGTATCAGGCACTTCTTATTTTTTTTTATTTTTATTTTTTTTACTGTACTTTTCGAAATAAACCTACGTTTCTATGAAAACTGAAGTTTTTGTTTCTTTGCGGCCCACATAAACTTAAACCTTGTTTATGTGGCCCATGTTAGCCTTTGCGTTTGACATGCTTTTGATTTAGAGGGTCCCTTACCTGATGGTTGCGCTGGCCATTTATAAGAAAAGAAAAAAAAAAAACAATAGTGCTCAACAAATTTATTCCAAACCAAAAAGATTAAAAACACTCACAGATTTGGAATAAGCAAGAACTTATCAGGACACCGCTTTTCTATTAGTGGATTCTGCTTCAGATCTCTCCCTACTATAGCCAGCTCTGGGGGGTCGTGTGGAGTTGTAATGCGCTGTTCGCCACTTACTGCTTTTCTCGTGGGCTAGCGTGCATTCCACCCTTGGATGCTCTGCGTTCCACTGTGCTCACGTTTCGTGCTGCATTCTGTCTTCAGAAACAGTCTTACGCATTTCGTGATTATATTGGATCTCTTGATCAGAGGCTCATAATTCCTACCCCAGTACAGGGGTCAATTTCTAGCCAAAGGATTGATTGGGGCAATTTAAAGTTACTACAGCATTACGGTTATTTTAAATGGTAAACCCAGAATGAATCAATATTCAACAAGAAAAAATAATAATCAATGCACAAACATTACTAATGAATAAGTAAATTATAAACAAAATAACATTTTAAACTAGACTCATAAGTATATAAAAAATATACATATGTTTCTATTTATTAAAAACACAATAAATATAATTACACAATATAACATAGATCAAATAATAAATAGATCTCATATATGCTCAATTTATTGATATATATATATATATATCAAATTTTTTTTCTTGGCTAATCATGGCAGCATATACACATAGGTTAGCTCCTACCCTTACAGCCGATAGAACACCACCTTCTCATGATAGTAGGTTCTCTAAAATGGTTCATTTCATACCTCTGGTTATACTACCCTCTTCCAAAGAATTGGCCAATATACTCATCAAGCTGTTTTATGTAGGACTTGAGAACAGGTTCAGCATCTCTTGGTGGATTCCTCTGCTTGCTGGCGGTAGGCATCAATGTGCAGCTCTTTCTTATGTGGGGATCGGGTCTTGCTTTGTACCCATAATATCAGTCTCCAAGTACCCTCTATGAAACTGGCTCCCCAGTTTATTTGTCCTTTCCATATTCTGCGCATGGTTAATCCCATCTAGTTTGCCATATTTATATACACGCATAGATCTAATGTTTTCCACACATCCTTTTTGAAACCTCTTGTTTGTAACAGTTTTCAGAAGAGTATGATGTGACGGCTATACTTGACTGCCTGCTCCATAGATGTTGACTCCAGTATTTAGTCCATTGGAAGGTCCTGATGAGCGTAGCTGGTTCCAAGTAGTTGATATCCTTTCTCCTTGCCTTACTCGTTCATTACATTCCCACTTTCCTGCCAGGCCTGGTTCTCCCCACCGGGGATCCATATCAGTCTGTTCTGGGGTCGCAGACATGACATGGACCAATCAAATAACCGTAATTAAACTCCTCTGGCCCCATTTACTGTCCCCTACCGTTGTTTCGGTTCTAAGTACCCTTTAGTGTTTTTCTATTACATTGGAATATTTCTCATATAGTCCTGGCTTTGTTCTTGGCCCTGTGTTTCTCTGCAACCCTTTTCTGTCTTTTTTTAATATACTGTTTACCTGACTCTGCCTGGATCTCATTGGCGCTGTCTGTCTATTATGCTGACCTGGGCTTGTATTTGACTATGTTTCCTCTGTATTGTACATTAAACCCAGCCACTCTAAGGACCGGTAATTAGTCTATTTCAGTCCAGTCTGTTAGAATCATTGTACAGCGGTAAAGCCTTATGTGGTCTTCTAGACCATTCCTTTTTGAAGGGCATTTTAATAAACATAATATGTGGATGAGCTTACCTTTTAACTTTTTAATGTTTTTTGCTCCCAGCAAAGCTCTGCCGATACCTTTTAATGATGCCTGTCTCCTGGAAAACTGGGTGTATTGCTTGTAAGTGTCTTACTAATGGATCAAAGCATGCTGCTGTGTAGTGGCATCTTAGTAACTCCATCATATTCTAGTTTTTACAATACACCAATGCCTGTCATGTGAAGAGTGATTAAGAATGATACGAAGGTTTATAGCCCATATAAAACATCAGAAGTAAGTGTTTTCTTATAAACTACAATTGGTAGTGCCATGACTGCCCTTTTAAGCTATTTAATTTCTTCATTACCTGAGTCACATGATCGAAACACATAGTGGTGCCTCTCCAGAGATTGCACTTCAGTTTTTCAAAGATTTAGCACCATGCTAACAAGCTGCCAGATGTTATGTTTATATGTTACACTTCGGCCACATATATCAATAGTGAGAATCTCTACGCATACACTAAACAACTGTATAGAAAGCCATGAGACACCTCCCCCCCTGCTTCTTTCAAAGGAAATCCCCTGTTATGGTTTTTCCTCCTTTGGAGATTGTTGAACTTTATGGAGCCTGTAAGTTTTTTATTATTTTCTTTTTCAAGGTTAAAGGATCTTGTCTTGTGAGTGCTTGATCAACATGCGTGCAGGAAGGATTGAAACCTGGGCTAGCAACAGCTTAACCCTGCCAGGCTCAATGCCAGTGCATAGGCTATAATGCTACCATTATGGAAACCAATACACCTACTTTGAGGCTCACAATGTTTGCCCCCTCTATGTCTGTGTGTATTTCCTGATTGAGGTTATTGCATGCAGGGTGTTTTACTAAGATACCTGATATATCTTAACAAGTCCCTGATAGCAGTTATCCTTGCCTGGCATTTGCCTCTGCCACCCCTGTGTCTCTGATCCTCTGTTTTTCAGGCAATATCAGCCTGTATGAAGTCTGTCATTTACAGACCGTCCATTCTGACAGTGCTGTATAAGTGGTCTTTCCCTATCTAGAAATGCCCCATGGTCAGTCTCTGATACCAATTCTCTTTTTGTGGATGCTAAGGTGGACTCTGTGTTGGGTTCCTTCTTTGATGAAAACTTCCAAATAGATTCTGACATGGACTCTTATGTTTCTCTAGTGAATCTTAAATGTTTAGGTGAGTCCCTCTGTGCATTCTGCTTAGAGCACAAATGCTCACTCCTTCTGCAATTATTGTGCAGTTTGAGTCCACGATATTTAAACACACCCTTCTTGACACATTTTCTGTGTGTGAGATCCTTTTGAACACTACACGTGGGACACACTATTTCCTGCTACCCAAACTGTGCCTGCCATTATTAAAGCTAAGGAGAATCCACCTTTATGTTTTCCTCAGTGTTTAAAGGGACACTACAGGCACCATCTCAATGAAGTAGTCTATGTGCAGTGCCCCTGACATTCTATTCACGCCATGTAAGACATAACCGATTTGGAGATACAGCAATGTATTCATTATTACACTGACAGTCACTAGATGGTGCTTTCGCCGTGAGAATCGAGTCAAAATTTTTCAGGTTCAACGTCCTCACTCATTGCATGAGGACTTAAAACGTTCAATCAATGCTTCTCAGAAAGCAGCACTGATTCAGTACTTCTCAATAAGAAGCATTTGATAGGAGGGACACTGTGTTTCACAATGCTTCTCTATGAAAAGCATTTGATTGGACAAGAAGTTGAAGAGAAAATGAAATGGGTGGCAGAGTGTGCAGCCATTAGGCTAATTAAATTTTTAAAAAAATAATATTCTTTTTGAACTAATCATTTCCCTTTAAGCGTACCCAGTTACCTCTTGAGAGGGGAGTGTGTGGGATTTATTCCCACATATGGACAATGCTATTTACTTTCATATTAAGAAAGCCACTATTATTCTGGAGGTTTCGAAGTACAAGAGTGCAGAAAACATGCTGAGCAAATCCTGGTTGTGTACCACCATTTGTGTGATTGTCTGATTGACTTATGTATGTATTGCTTGATCCCTGTGGTATGGTGAGCTTGTACAACCAAACATCATAAGCTTCACTAATGGCTTCCCTTGGATCATGTTTTTTACTTACCATTCTACATATCTCCATAGAATTTTTCTGAACGTTATGCTCACCAACCCTATCTGACCCAAGACTACTTATTTTGCAGTTTCATATAGTCCACAAAAATGGTTGAGCACACTTTGGGGTGGGGTGCAATGTAGGAGTCATGGGGCTCGCCCATCTTCTCAGGTAAGCTAGGTAATAGCCTGCCTTGTGAGCGGTTACACAAGTCCATCTGATTCTGTTGAATATCTTCATTATTCACCCATTGAACCTCTGCACGAGCTGGTTCTACAGCATTTATTCTGGAAGCGATTTATCTTTGTGAATGTGCAGTATTATTCAGGGCATGCATGGACTGATTAAAAATAGATTGTGTGATGGTTAACAAGGTACAAGCATTTATAGCATGATAGTTTAGCTGCACTTGCACAGGTGAATTATATGTTGAAGATTGGCTTTTGTCAGCAGTTATACCTTTTATAATTGGTTAGTGCATTGCAGATGATGTTCCCATTTCAGCTTTTCAGCTTTCTCTGCCAACTTGTACTTGGCCATCTTAGGACATCTCCCCCAAACCGTTCCTCCTCCGTTTTACAACAAAATTCCATTTTATATAACAACCTTCAGTATTCTTTTAATAGGGCTCTCATTTAAATGTAAATAATAGACTGTGCTTTGAGCTTCACAGCCAAATAGTAGCAGGCATGCTGTTAGGTTATGCTTCCTCTGTTCTGGCATTCTGTTGTTTTATCTAGAACAAGACAGAGTAGATAACCAATGTGTTTTTCATCATAGTGTCACTACATTGTGTTTTCTGCTTTTTTGGTGTGTTTTTTTTTTTTTTTCTCTTCATTTTATTTATTTATTTCCTTTGTTGATGCTTTCCAGAGTAGTTGAAATGAAATAAAAGTACACTTGTGTTTTTCTTCGTGTTTGAAGAGAATTGTACAGAGGATATGAAAAATATTTGCCCTACACATTCCAAAGGTGACATTTGAGATGCCTTTTCTGCATTGTTAACAATCGGCTCAGGCAATTACTTCAGTTTTATGTCTGGATTCATTTGTAATTGTGAATCATCTCATTTGGTGTAAACTATTTTGAAAGGAAGATACAGTAAAGCTTGAATATGGGAAATGATTTTTGGCATATAGCAATTAAAAATGTTTGTGTTCAGTTAGTGAGCCAGCATTAACTCATTTAATTAGCATGAATATTGAGATCACGGTTGCTAGCAGGTTATAGTTTAAAGGGATGCTATAGCTAAATTACATACCCTGTCTATATAAGCATTTTGTTACATTCTCTGTAAAATATATGTAACGTTATCCTTTCCTACACAAATATATTGAATTGTGGCTGCTGTTTTCTAAGCAGGATGTTATGGTAATTTTCTATTGGTGTACACGGTAATATTAAATGCCATGCACACCTATGTTTCAGTGGTGCCTAATCTTGACTGGACTACACATAGGAAGATTCTCTTCAAACAAATATGGATGGGTATTTTTTATTTTACCTGTAGTGTTTCCATAAAGTCTGTTATTTTGGAATAATATATTGGTGCTTTTATTTATTGATTTGTTTTTTACATGTTTATATATATTAATATATATATATATATATACACACATATATAAACATGCATTGCTTGTATGCAAAACCGTTAGGAACTGTTTAGCTACTATAAAACTCCATCTTAATGAATATAATGAGTATATTTTTGTTGCTGTTATTTACATTCTCATTTATTTCATACTGCCTTAACGTCCTGCAGGACAGTCTCTGTTTCGAAATGTAGTTTTCCTCTGGTTTTTCATTTCTGGGAACATTCGATAAATTCAATACAAACAGGTATATTCACTAAATTATTGCTGAGAATAAAAAGTCATCTTAAAAAGTTAGGCCTCAATAGTCCAAGTGAAAACATTCTCATGACACTTTTACATCTTGATTTCACAAATGGTTTTTTTTTTTTTTTTTCTCACCTGCAAAAAAACAAACATATTGTTTGAAATAATAAAAATACATACACAATATATTTATTGTAGTAAAAATATATACATATATTTATATATCTAAACAATACACAAGATCCAGCGCACTCACCTATCCACTAAACAGCAATTTCAATGTCGACAGATTTTATTAGTTTTTCTTTAAAAAAACACCTAATCTAGGCAAAAATAATGGGGGTTTAGTTACATTATATGATCATACATTGCATGGGGTACATTGACGTTGTGGCAAGCTTAGGCAATGTATGATCATATAATGTAACTAAATCCCCATTATTTTTGCCTAGATTAGGTGTTTTAAACTTTTAAAAACGAATCAAACCTGTCAACATTGAAGTTGCTGTTTAGTGGATAGGTGAGTGCGCTGGATCTTGTGTATTATATAAATTGGCCCCCAGCAGCACCCCATTTATGCATGTTTAGGTGAGTGCAACCCCCTGGTTTTATATATATATATATATATATATATATATATATACAAATAAAGTCTTTCTCTCTCTATATATATATATATATATATATATATATATATATATATATATATATAAAAGTTTGTGTTTGTATGGCATAGTGTGCAAGTGATGCAGGGGTGTATCTGTGAGTAATGTTGGCATTTGAATACAGGGTTGTGTTTACTTGTAGTGTTGGCTTTTGAGTGTAGTGGTGTATCTGTGTGTAGTGTTGGCATTTGAATGCATGAGTGTAATTGTGTGTAATGATGGCATTTGAATGCATGGGTGTATTTGTGTCAAGTGTTGGCATTTGTATGTGGGGGTGTATGTGTGTATTGTCTGTATGTTTGAATGTTTTATATAGAGTATGTGTATGCAATTGCAAGTGAGTATTTTTTGAGTAGTGTTGTATGAATGCATGTGCTCACACACACACAAATACACTCAAAGAGATACTCAGAATGATACACAGATAGCTACACTCCCGTGTCCTACCTTTTGGCAGCAGGATGGTGGTTTTCCTTGGGTCCAGTGTACTACGTGTGTTCCCTGTGTGTTAGGTTGGGGTTGATGGGAATGGACTGCTGCTGGTGCTTGTTCCATCCCACCTCCTTCTCAAGTTGGCAGAGGATCAGGTAAGGCCTTGGCCTGTGGGGCACTTCCCGGGACTCTGTTCTCCAGGAGCGAACCATGCATCCACCAAGGGAGCATACTTACTTTAAACTGGATTGATGTATCCCTTCTGTTGCGCATTTGCTGATACACACTCTTTTCTAGGCCATGCCCCACATTTTTTTCAGATCAGTTATTTTGAGCTTAAATGTGAAATTCACTTTGAATTCCCGACATTATTTACTTGTAGGCCTCCCAACAGTGCAGATTTCAAAGTCCTGTCCTGCTTCAGTTCCATAGTATCCCATATCTAGGGACACCAGGGCAGCACAGAGTGAGCACATCATTAGCTGTGCTTGTGTAGTGGGCACTGAGACCATGCTTCAACAACACTCCCTGCATGGTCTTGATGACTGGCCAGGCAGTCAGTGGGTAGGCCCACGCCTTTTCGGAGGGGACTCACGCATTATGGGCATCACTAGTGATGTGGTATGCATCATTAGCGACACTCACTCAGGGCCCAACCCTTTCCAAATTTTCTACTCCTGATTGTTGAGAGGTCTGCACTTTAGTAAATAACCCAGCTTCCAGGACTCATTTAATTACTGAGAAGGAATAATGATACAAGTTGTTTTAAGATGGATGCCCCAGCTGGGTGAAGAAAGAATAGATGGCTTATATTTTTGTGCTGTTGAACATTAAAGTTACAAAGCAAACTATTTAAATAAAAGAGCTGAAATGCTGGCAGGCATGGTATATTTTCCTTTCTGTTTTAGACTTTTGCTTT
Source organism: Pelobates fuscus (assembly GCF_036172605.1). NCBI lineage: Eukaryota > Metazoa > Chordata > Amphibia > Anura > Pelobatidae > Pelobates > Pelobates fuscus. Next base: position 375,480,349 of record NC_086317.1, on the reverse strand, counting down.
TTTTGAAAGTGGTTGAACGTGATAAAATTTTAATGGTCTGCCTTTATAATACAGCAAAAATACTTAATGTTTAATATCCTGAATTTTGTCTCCATTTAGATTTACCCCCACCTTCAACACGAGAGAGACCCCCAGGCTGTAAGACTGTGTTTGTTGGAGGATTACCCGAAAATGCTACAGAAGAGATTATTCAGGAGCTGTTTGAGCAATGTGGGGATATTACTGCAATTCGCAAAAGCAAGAAGAATTTCTGTCACATTCGATTTGCAGAGGAGTTCATGGTTGATAAAGCCATTTACCTCTCCGGTATAGTATAGTCTAATTTTAGTAATCTTCAGTTTGCTGTAATGTTCGTCTTGTCTTTCTGACTTTTACATTAACCTTGACTCATATTTCACCTTGGACAAAATTGCCAACAAAGGCAAAATGATCTTGATGCACCTATCGTGATAGTGTCGGATAACATTTATATGAGACAATCAGACTAATTTCTAAACATTATTGTAAAAAAACATTAAAATATATTTATTTTTAATGTTAAGTTGTTCCTGAGAACTTTTAGATTATGGGCCCACTTTTAAAATAAAAAGGCTGGTTTTACACACCTTTTATCCAGTGCCACTCAATTAAAGGGACTCTCCAGTGCCAGGAAAACATATCCGTTTTCTTGGCACTGCAGGACCCTACAGGATCCTCTCCCTCCCACCCCCCATCCTATTTTACTAAAGGGGTTTAAACCCCTTCAGTGACTTATCTGAATCCAGCGCCGATGTCCCTCGGCACTGGGTAAGGCTCCGCCCACGCTCCTCCCCCGCCGACGTTAGCTGGCAATGGGCGCGCACGCGCATTAGACCTCACCATAGGAAAGCATTATTCAGTGGGGATCCGGGCGACGCTGGAGGTCCTCATGCATAACGTGAGGACGTTCAGCGTCGTTTAAAACACTTTTCGACACTAGAGGATTATTAAAAACTGCAATAATTACACTTGCAGGGTTAAGGGTGGTGGGAGTTGGCACCCAGACCACTCCAATGGGCAGAAGTAATCTGGGTGCCTGGAGTGCCCCTTTAATTTTATGAAATATGTATTGTATTGTATTGTATTCAGCAGATGTACTTTCTAAAAGGTTACATCGGTCTCGAAACTGAACTAGACTCACTATTGTGTTCCTTTAAGATATGCTGATTCTTTTGTACCCCTATTGTCAATAAATGATGGGGTCACTTTCCTGATGTATTTTTAAAATCCATTTTAAGGGATGTTTGCATTGTAGCCCTTGAGGTTTCCTAGCCTTGGTTGGAGAAGTCTTCGTCTTCTGTTGGGGCAATGCTTTTGCAGATTCTGATTCCAGAATCTTTATTGCAAGCCACTTGACAAAAAACAAACACAGCTTCTGTCTAAGTTGTCCTTTCATTCTCATCCTGCAGTGGGAAACAAGGTGAAATATGAGCTTTATGTGCCAGCCTTCATACGAGACCTATCCGTAAATAAATGGATATGCTGTGCCCGTCCATAAAATATAGAAAACGTTATTGAATTATGTGTCATTCTCCATCTGGTGAGATAGGTTGCAAACAATCCCAATGAACCTGTAATATTGTGGGGAGACAAAAAGGAAAAATAATGATGGTTTATTTCTTAGAACTAACGCTTTCATTTATATCAAAGAGAGAAAACAAATTGAGACTATGTGAAGACAATTTGTATGTTTTATCATAAGTGTTAAAAGATGTAAACCTGCAGTTTGACAAAAAATATTACTAGGTTCTGATAATGAAGGAATTGTTAAGCTCATACTCCCCCACTAAAAGACAAAAAAAATGCTATAAAAAAAATGAGAGCATCAAAAGTTCATAGGTTTTTGTATTAACTTCCAGCAATAACTATTATTCATTGAAGAAGGTATGAGAATCATAAATAAAGGGCTTTGGAATCTAATATCATTGCAAGGATAGAGAAATGTAAATGGCCCTGGGCCAATTCTATTTCAAATATAATTAGACAAATCAATATTCAACTGGCTTCTAGAGAATCTATAGCTAGATGGAAACTAAAAATGAGATTATGAAGGGAATGTTAGCCAGAAATAGGTTTCTCACCAACCTGTAAAGGGTGAAAACATACAAAGGCAGATTTATAATGTCAGAGGGACTGTATGTTAATTCTGTGCCATGTGAGTGCCAAATTGGGGAAAAGTAAATGAATACAAGCACATCACACCATCAGCTGTTCCAAAGAGGCCAATAAGTTTGCACATGCAATTGGTATAATAAATTAAATTCTTGTTAATTAAAAATAGAACTATTCAGATCTATGACTGTATGAGTAATACTGGGATATCAGTGAGCCCTGTTTGGGTACACCCTTACATCACAGCAGCCATTTTTTTTCCTGCACCACTGCCATCCATGGTGTGAAAATGTAGATTATGGACATTACTCACCAGATCTTTTCCAGATTATAAACTTACCTCATAGAAGATAAACAGTAACTAACATACATGCAATTCTTATCTGGCTATACGATTCTTATCTGGCTGTGTCCGTACACATATTGGTAGTCATACCTGGGAATTGTAACTTATGTCAGAGAGGTCTGGCCAAGATACAATGATTTAGTATTATATATGAGTGAACAGTCCACTTTTGCATTTCCATTACTTTTTATTTTAATAAGCAGCAGCAATCTGCAATTAAAAATAGCTGAAGATTTGTTTTCCCAAAGACATTGGCCCATTAAATGGTTTAACTTGTGCAGTTCATCCAAATTCATTTGTCCGATTTGTCCGAAACTAATTTTGTTCATTCGTCAATTTTGTTTTGGATGAAATTTGTATTTTCAGTTTGGAACTTCCATTTGGACAAATGGAATGCCACATTCAACGGCAAATGTTTTTTTTTTTGTTTGTTTTTTGTTTAGAAAGTAGATAATACCCTAATTTGGTACCACTCTGTTCAACCTAACAAAAAAGAACTGTGAATCGATGTTCATTTACTTCTATTTGCAATGTTTATTCACTATTATATGAGTTTTCATGAAGTTAATTATTCACACAGAAATTACTTTGTTGAAGAAGACAATCGGTTAGTTTCCGCAAATTTCTTAGCATCCTGGAAATTGCCTAACTTTTAATTAGGTACTTTATCTGGGAAATCACATTAATGTGAATACATTAGTAAGTAAACTAGACATGGAAGCAGTATAAACAATGTAAGATAAACTCCTCTCATTTAGGTGAAGCAGCTGATCTGTCTGTCTGTAGTTTGTATAAAGCAATTAACCAAATATTATACATTTAAAGGGACACTATAGTCACCAGAACAACTACAGCCTATTTAATTTATTCTGGTGAGTAGAATCATTACCTTCAGGCTTTTTGCTGTATACACTGTCCTTTCAGAGAAAATGCAGTGTTTGCATTACAGCCTAGTGATAACTTCACTGGCCACTCATCAGATGGCTGTTCGAGATCCTTCCTGGGTCATGGCTGCCTAAAATGCATCCAAACATTCAGTGTCTCCTCCCTCTTCATGCAGACACTGAACTTTCCTCATAGAGATTCGTTGATTCAATTCATCTCTATGAGGAGATGCTGATTGGCCAGGGCTGTGTTTGAATCATGCTGGCTCTGCCCCTGTTCTCCCTCTTTGTCAGTCTCAGCCAATCATATAGGGAAGCACTGTTATTGGATCAGGCTACCACTTCTGATGATGTCAGCAGACTGCTCGTTTTTCTAAGTCAAATAGCATGCAGAGTTACAGCTTCAGGCTTGAATACCGTAAGATATTGCTCTATTTATGGAGGCATGAGGGGCCCAGGGGGGGCTAGATGGTGGTTTTAACACTATATGGTCAGGAATACATGTTTGATGTATCCTTTCAGATAGTGTGACGTAACATCATACTGTGTATTTTGGGAAGATAATGGAAAAAATTTACAGCATGCATGTGGGTATATATATATATATATATATATATATATATATAAACACGCAATGTACTTCCATGGAAAGTAGATTCAATGTTTATCAGAAAATGTTTTACACCAATAATAATACAAAACATCTGTAGTCCAATGCTTTTGAGAAATCATGTTGCAGAGGAGAGTTTGTAGAGTAATAGGAGGACATCCATATTTTCAACAGGATAAAGTAAATAACAATGCAAATAAATCTAAAATTACAAAGCTTACTAGTAAGAGTCAACAACAACAAAAGTATTACACATTATTTCAAGATTTCACAAGGGCTGCACAGTTCCTGTGGAACTCGCTTCCCTCCTCCGTTAAATGCTCACCCAGTCTCCATTCCTTCAAAAAATCGTTAAAAACCCACTTCTTCATAAAAGCGTATCAATTAAACTCTTAATAGCTCCCAACTGATTCCTCTTCTGCAACTGTCACTAGTCTAATACTATCCTTACCTTTTGTGTCACTATACCCCACTCCCTCTAGCATGTTAGCTCATTGAGCAGGGCCCTCAACCCCTCTGTTCCTGTGTGTCCAACTTGTCTGGTTACAACTACATGTCTGTTCGTCCACCCATTGTAAAGCGCTGCGGAATTTTATGGCGCTATATAAATAACATAATAATATTAATGTATTATGATCAAGAGCTAGACTTGGGGAAAAAAAAGCAGGTTCATTTATTTCAAAGAACAAGAACTAATTTCCCAGCTTTATGGTATGAGAGTTAGGTAAAATAGGATTAGGAGCATTAAGGTGAGAGGATATAAAATTACGTGAAAATGGGCTATGGGGTTTAAGGTCATGGTATTTAAAATAAAAATAAAAATGGACCAGTTATGAAGATACTCAAATCTATCAGCTGATGGTCAATAATGCCCTCCAGACCTTTACTAGTTTGCCCATGGCATGTTGCAAGCATCTTGTTCTTAAAGCAAGCTATTATACGGTCTATATACCATTATCCAGACATAGTGTGTCCAGTCTGTTAAGAGTATAGTGCTGCTGCTTTAGTGTCTGTGTTTTGTTATATTAGAACGATGATTTTCCATTTTCTGCAAGGCTACAAAAATATAAATATTAACACCCAGTATCTGGCACATTCTATAAAATTAATATAAAATGAATTTACTTTCAACAAACTTTATTACTGCAATAGTCTCTTTTAGACAAGGCTGTAACTGTGTATTTCTCTTTTAAAGGTCAAATGCAGCAAGAATGTACACTACATACTGATTTTATAAACTGAAAACCTTTTATTTCGGTTTTAAAATCACTTTTCTTCTTTCAAATCCCTCAATTCCGTGAAAAAAAAATCATGTGGTTGCTATGGTGACCACTGGAATGCAATTTGCATCCTGTCATCAACTTTGACTGTTTCTGTAAATCTTGGCGTGTGCGCTTGAGTTATCAAATTATGTTCAGTCTCATCTGAGCCACTTATCAAGCTTCAGCACATTGGTCTCCCTATGTCTGCCAACTCCCATCAAACTAGTACCAAGAGTTTGCAAAGTTTGTCAACAATGTTTCATCCTTCTAATCATTTCGGGTAAAAATTTGTAGAAACTGTCCCTTATTTCTTGAGATTCAGGCACTAAATTACATCTGCATTCTAAGTGTCATCGCAAAAAACAAAAAAGCGGCACCTTTTACATTACATATTTTTCTTCTTAATGTTGGTAGCAACCCATTTTCCAAACAATTAAAAATAACGCTTCGATTCCATCAAAATTACTGAAAAATCACAACTTTTATTTTTGGTATAAGAGATGATTGTCAATGAACATTATGAACACAGAACATTTTTGTGCCTTGACGTATTAAATGGTTCTTTATAAATTTCTTTATTTTTAAATAAATAGATTGTGACTTGCTTTTGTGAAACAAGCTGGTTGTTGACGCTTTCATTGTTCATTGAACAAGCAGCAGCTGTTGTTGCTTTTGAGGAACATATTCCATTGAAATATTTATCTCCTGTACCCTTTTCGATGTGGTTCACATAAAAATATTGTAGATTAATAGAAGGCTTGTTTGGACACATGACTTCCAATCCAAGGACTACGCTAAAGGAAGGGTCGTTTTATTTGCTCTTTGAGGTGCAGTAGAGATGCCAACCAAATGTTAGTTGTATTCAAATTTACCCACCACCATCCATCCATATCTTGCCTTAAAGGATCACAGAGAGTCTCTGTCATGTTTTTTTCTATTCTTTAAGGATTATGTTCTAAAATAGTAAGTCCCTCTCACTTTAATAACCACAGAGATGGGTAGAATGTAGAACTGAGACCCTCAATGTACAGGACTTTAAATGCTGGCATACATTTATTTTTTTTACAAATTGTTGTGATTCTAAAGTAAATCATTTGTTTCTTAAGGGTTAACTCTTCTGAAATAAGCATTTAGATGTGCAAATCGTGTTATCCTTTTTTTTTTTTTTTTTTTTAATAAATAGCAGAGTTTGCATTGAGTTTTCCTGTTCCTTCCAGCAGTAGAATGTAGAAGTGCTGCGCGTTGGTATATAATAGAAAGGCACATGCTGAGTGGAGATTGTATTAGCATATTGTGCAGTTATTGTTATTTTATTTGTAAAGCATGTTCTGGAGTGGTGTTGAATGGGTAAACAGAACAGATATACAAAGATGAAGGACTTGCTCAACTCTGCTTAAAGGAGTGAGAGTGTAATTACACAAAAGGCTAACATTGCAATGTGACTAGAAAGCAAGATTAATTGTATGTATGTACTTTGTATATGTTATTATATTCCCTTGAGAAAGCTTAAAGGTATACTGCAAGCACAATAACCACTTCAACTTGCTGTAGTGTTTATTGGACAGGATGCTCGGACTCCCCTCCCCCCCACTATTTTAACAACTTTAGAATAGGTTGAGTCGTTACCTGTGGTCTGCCATGCACCATTCCCCACCTCCACTACATACAAAATAGAGCTGGAGGTCACCAGTGGATACTTTCACATCTCAGAGACATCTCCCAGAATGTCCGGCTCATTATTATTTTGTCATGGTGCCTATCTCCTGTCACTATGTTGATTGACAAGGAAGAGTCTTCAAATAACTATACATATTAAAGCAATTTATTTGTGTATTATTTTGTCGGCCTATTTTATAGATTAAGTCTATATCTATCTGTAGATGAACTTGCTATCCACATAATTTTTGGATAACAGATTCACTTTATAGAAACATATTTCCTAATACTATAGTGTTGCCCTACCTTTTAAGGAGTCTTTCTAAGTGAGGACTTAAGAGTTACACTACCTTTATTCCGTCACCATACTGATCTCCCCATTGTCGCTTCACCACCCTAGCTCAGGCATAGGCAACCTTCGGCTCTGCATGATGCTTTGCCAGCATTATGTGTGTAAGAGCATTATGGGGGATGTAGTCCACAACATCTGGAGAGCCGAAGGTTACCTATCCCTGCCCTAGCTGATCATCTCAGCCAATTCATTGGTTCGCTATAGGGAATCAATGGGAGGTTAATGTGCATGCGCTGAATATCGCCCTGCTGTGCCAATCATATCTTGCGCTAGGTTGAGCATCTAACTAGATACAAGCTAGCATTCAGCAATTGCATTACAAGGTTTGCTTGTAGCTATCTATCCACACTAATGACAATACCATCCCTGTTCTTGAGGAGTTATAGACATGTTCACTTTTATATCTATAAATGTCACTAAATTAACATTCACAATTACACTTAAGTTCAATTCTAAATCTATTTTCATATTATAAATATAACAAAACCCCACTGTTGGAAGCATAGTCGGTACCTTTCAGTATTACACAAATCTAATCAAGTGAATTAATTTGGGAAATCAAATATTTAGGAGGAATCCGGTCGCAATTGCACTAATCTGTTTATTTCTTTAAAACTCTTTTTGTTCAATACCAAAAGTAATCTGACAAATCAAATTGTTTACAACATATCCATCTTTATTAGAAAGGTCAATAACTTCATCTGAATTTATAATAACAAAATCATACTGACACAGTAATCCGTATTCAATCCATGTATAGTTTATTTGTGTTAAATGTCACATTAAAAAGTTTATGTTGTTTTTTAAAAAAAAAAAAATATATATAATATAACTTCATATAATTACAGATAATTAATGTAGCCTGAAATAAGACTCATGATGTTTTCGGTTACAGGTTACCGAATGAGGTTAGGCTCAAGTACAGATAAAAAAGACTCTGGCCGTCTGCATGTTGACTTTGCACAAGCGAGAGATGACTTTTATGAATGGGAATGCAAACAAAGAATGCTTGCACGAGAAGAACGCCATCGGCGCAAACTTGAAGTCGATAAACTACGACCGGCGTCCCCTCCTGCCATCATGCATTATTCTGAACATGAAGCTACAGTTCTGGCTGAAAAGCTCAAAGGTGAGTTGTTGTGGTTTATTTTCTACCATTGCACTGCAACTAATTAGTCATGGTAAATTATATCCAATCTGATTGTGGATAAAAACCTTGAGGATTGAGTTCTTTCCACCACCATTATGTTAAATTTGGTAGTTGTATTATATATCACCTGAACATTGATATAATGTAAGGGTGCTGCTGTTTGTTTGTGCAAAAGTAAGACTATAGGGAAACCCCATCTTGCTAATATAATAGAATGCATTGTGGTTGAAGTTTATCTGTTGTAAAAAAAAAAAAAAAAAAAAATGGTGCCTTGCTTATTTTTGACGTACTGCCTCACTTAAGAATAACAATTTTATATTTTGAAACATTCTTTTTGTAATGTGTCAGATTTTAAGATGAGTAATTCTAGATGGCACATGACATGATCCATGCCCCAACAAAGCCTGTTCTAACCCAGTAACAAAGTCTTACTAATACTATAGTACTGTGGGGATGCAGAAAGCTTCTAAACTATAACCTCACTAAATTAGAACAAAGGGAAAAGGGTTTGCATGTTTACACAGATCTCTAAGGCCCTGATACCTCATACTGTGCGTGATGACCCACAAGTGTGGCTGGATAGGTTGCTATCTGCTGTTGTTCATTTTGGTTGTGCTGCATGCAAGATAAAAAGCTATGGAACATTGCTACAACCTGAGGAAAGCAGCACATGCCTTATATCCCCATTCACATACGTGAGAGTACAAAATTGAGTCTATGAAGGTTCACAAGGGATCTTCCATATATGATCTTGCGCATATGGTGCCATAGGCATCTACTGTGCATGGCAATGGCAGGATAAGTCCACGTTTTGCCAAATATTGGCAATTATAGGAGACAAAATAGCCCCTACTTTGTCTCCTATATATCTTTTAATTCCAATGGAATTTCCAATACATGGAAATGCTATGTTTCTGACAATTAATAGAGCCTCTTTACATGTTGGAAAGGGGATTTTAAGTTGCCTGGTAGCTATAAATGGATAATGTGGAGACGTGGAAGAGGAGCTTGAATATTTGGTTTTTCAAGGGAAGCAGAACTGCTTTGAGGAAAGAAAGGTGTTGAAAAGGAGAATGGATTAGACAATTTAAAAATGGGAGGGGAGTTATATAGTGGAAAAAATTGTATGAGTGAAGTAAAAAATGGCAAGGTAAAGGGAAGGACGCAACAAATCTATGGGGAACAGATCTTATGGCAGGTTAGGGGATAAAGCAAATACTTTAGTTTCGTAGCTCAAATAGTCGGTTCCTTTTTTTATTCTGAGGTTCTCCTGTGTGAGTGCAGTGTGATTTGGTGGACGTTGAGTGAAAGACGATGAGATGGTTATTTTTTTTTTAGATGTGTCTTGAATTTCTAAAGCTAAACAATCAAAAACCCTTTGGCACTTGAGCCCCATGACGTTTTACTAATATTTTACTCAAAAATACATGGCCAAAATCACAGAAACACAATGTGCTCTGTGTGAAAATATAGCAATTTCTTTTTTCTTTTGTATAATTTAAAACATGAAAAAAATGCTTGCTTTGTGAAGCAAGCTCTCTGCTGGCATTTTTATTGTTGATTAGACAAAGTTGCTGATTTTTTTTTTTTGTGAAACAAATTCAGGCCGTTTTAGTTGTCTTTCGATAATATCAGTGTATGTTGAGGTAGATTAATTAAAGTACTCTGTGGGCATTTGGGGAACATGTCCTTGTCTTACATGGTATTCTAGAATAAGGACCAGAAGATCACAGAAAGCAAGATGACCATCTGGAGGACATGCTGATTACTTAGAAGCATCTAAACATCAAATAATCACCGTATGTGCTTGGCATTTTAATTTGTATTTCATCAACGTAGTGTGTGGTGTAGAATTAATACAACGTGAGCACCAGCCACCAGGATTCACTTATATGGACACGTACTGAGTTACTGATAATGTATTAAAACAAATGCAAATTCTGTGTGTTATGAAGGTTGTTACATTATTACACAGAATGTCATTTTGTGTGTTTATTCTTTTTCTCACGCTCACTGTGTTTTCCACTCCACGGATTACACTCACTGACACTGAAACAAAACCGATTGGCAATGTTCATTTTTAATGTGCATCCATAATGGATTTTGTATTACAGGTTACTAAAATTTGTTATAATTTTTATATTTGTTAATAATATTTGTTATAATAACTTCTACGTTGGACATTTCTTCTGTCTTCTGTATTCCATTCATAGGAAATTTTATATACGTATGAAACCTTTTTTTGAGGAATTTGCCATTTTTGCACTGTACGTATGTTTGTTACAGCTTATAATTGATTACACTATATATAAGTAAAATAACCACACAAAAGAAATACAGGTGTGTCCACAACTAGGGGCCTATAAAATGCCATGCATACAATATACAGTACTAAAATCAACAACTAACCCTCTAGGAACACTATTGTCATCAGAACTACTTAATCAGAACTACTTAATATAGTTGTTCTGGTGAGTATTGTCAATTCCTGCAGGCATTTTCATGTAAACACTGCCTTTTCAGAGAAAGGGCAGTTTTTGCATTGCTGCCTAGTAACACCTCTAGTGGCATCCACTCAAATGGCTACTAGAAGTGCTTCCTGAGTCAGTGCTGCACAGTGTGCAGCACTGACGTTTAGTGTCTCCATGCTCTACAAGGAGGTGCTGACCTGTCAATGCATCTCTATGAGGAGATGCTGAATTGTGCAGCATGGCATTTTGCCACGCATCCACAATAACCTCCCAATGCTGTCCTGTTAAAATAGTGTTTTTAACACTATAGGGTCAGGAATACAGTTTTGTATTCCTGACCCTATAGTGTTCCTTAAATTTATTCATGACACATTACATGTAAAGGAAATCACAGACAACTGACCCATTAAGATCATTTACTAAAACATCTGTTCTCCACAATTGCCAGGTAAATTGTTAGTTATTTACTTCGGTACCAAATAAGTTATACACTCACCATTCAGAAATACCACCGATTAGATGATCATAACTGCATATTCTATAAGAGCATGCTATGACATAAGCCGAGTTAGCTTTAGTTAGAGCTTTATTGTCAAGATGGTACTCTTCCATTTTTTGTGGCATAAGTAGAAATAAAGTTGAGATTCTCTCTCAAAATCATTATCCGATAAATAGATGTGTGAAAGGTCTAACCTGAGTACTTTTTTCATTCGTTATTATTAGCATTTAAATAACACCAACACTTTCTGTAGGTCTTAATAATTTTATAGTGGGATTATAAATATATGTAGTAGTGGCTCTACCTTTCCTTGTCCAACAGAGACCCCTTTGATAATGGGAAGTACATGCCATTTACATGATTTATGCCTCCCGCACCCACATTAAAAGTATAAAACTGCTGATCTAGTCTATGTGCTTGCTTACATGTCCCTATATAATACTGCTCCAACCTACCTATCCTCCCTAATACACAAGTATGTCCCGTCGGAGCCCCTACGCTCTGCCAAAGACCTACGTATATCCTCTCTCCGTACTCCCACCTCTAGTGCTCGCCTCCAAGATTTCTCCAGGGCTGCACCTCCTCTGTGGAACACCCTTCCCTTCTCCGTAAGAATTTCACCCAGTCTCCATTCATTAGAAAAATCATTGAAAACTCACTTCTTCAAGAAAGCATATTAATTAAACTGTTAGCAGGTTTTTATCCCCCACGCCCCCTTGACTCCTCTCCTGCAACTGTCAGAATTACCTACTAAGCCCTCAGTGAATACTTTTCTAACAACCTACTTTGTACCCATACGTTTACCCTTTGTGTCACTATACCCCACTCCCTCTAGATGTTAGCTCATTGAGCAGGGCCCTCCACCTCTCTGTTCCTGCACGTCCAGTTGTCTGGTTACAATTACATGTCTGTTAGACCACCCATTGTACAGCGCTAGAAAATCTGATGGCACTATATAAATAATAAAATAATATGTTTTTGTGTCATTAAATTATAATTATTAATATTTGCACAAGCTATGTGTATTAGTGTACTTGGTGAGAGTACCTGAACACAGCTTTCTATATTACACACGCTTAAGAATTTGCAGACAAAACACATTAGTTTTGATTAAGAACAAAAAATAAATGAAATAAACATTTTTTGTGAATGATTTAAAATAGTGAACTATTAAATTATCCGAAATTAGATTCACATATACCAAAGCTTGCAAACTGTCCTAGCATGACATAGTACTAATTTGTGATGAAATGGAGGAGTTTTGGTTTACTATGATGTTGGAGGATACCTCTTGAATTTCGCTCTACCATCCTATGCAATGAAAAGAACCAACTAAACAGCACGTATGTGATGAATACGCTGTGTGAGTTAAGCAAACTGTACTTGATGCAACAGCATAAAGCTACTGTAGTAAAAGATATCAAGATCAAGTAAATTCTACATAATTAAGAGTGGCATTTTATAGTTAAATTACCGGGTGAAGTCTAAATAAAAATATGTGGAGGCAACATTAGCAGCAAACTAGTCCAAGGGCTACATCCGCATTGAACTGTGTGTAGCTGGAACACTGTCACATTTCCTTAAATTATAAAACTAACTTTGAGGCAGTAGAAAAGATTTAGGCCACGTTCTCTACAGGCAGAACCAGTCTATAAAAGGTCTGCACTAGCATCCCCTTTCCTCTTTTTTGCTTGTAAGACCGAAGACCAGAATCCAAGCCGAAAATTTTCAAAAATGATATGAAAATCTTTTCTCCAGGTCAACCTCCTTGTAGATAATCAAACTGTAAAAGACAAAATACATGGTAAAATCCAACCTCAGGACCCATAAGCATAGTGTAAATCAAGCCCAACAAACCATAAGCTCAAAGGGAATAATCAGAAAAGGGTAATAACATACAGTACATAGTCAAGGAACATTCCACATTAAGCTTATCGTCAATAACCCTGCCAAAATCACATCACCACACCCAATCAAAATCTGACAACCCACTGGGAGGGTGGGTGGAGATAATACTCACCTCCATGCCATTAATAAAATCATGACTTTACGTCATGTTAATAGTAAAATCTTGGGATTTAATTAATGACACGGAGGCTCCTATTATGCTAGTTCAAAGCTGAGCCACCAGCTAAGAAGAAAAATGGTCAATCAGGTGGAAATAAAAATCTCGAAATGTAGATTCGTAAGACCAATCCACCACTTTCAATAGATCATCAAGGCGACAGCCTATCCTAGAAGCTTTAGAGGCCATGGCACCCTTCACAGATTGAGCTGAAAACATTAAAAGCAGGGGCCCGGGCATTGTCCAGGAGTTCTGTAGTTGATCATGGAACATTTGCGAGTGACCAGGGACTCCGGAAATTAACCATGCCGTGCGTGGAAGTAGGTCCCGGTCTATCTGTCTGTGCAAGTTCCCATCCAGACCCAGCAAGTCCAGTGTCATTGGCATCAGTCGTGGGAAATCCAACGACATTTACAGAAGGCGAGGGAACCACGGTTGAATTTGCCACATTGGAACCGCTATCACCAGCGAGCATTCGTGTCTGCATAGGTAAGATAGAGTCCGAGAGATCAGGTTGAACAGAGGGAAGGCATAGTGACGAGAAGGCGGCCACATCTGTAGGAAGGCATCCACTCCATCGCAGCAGGATCCGGCCACCAGTGTCGAATGGGACCTCTTGAATCGCCAGTTTGGAGCGGAGTTCCGCAGTCTCTGAAGAAATAAGGTCGGTTTGATCCTTCAGCAACGACAGTTCCCGGGGGGGATGTGCCTGGAAAGGGGTTGAAATCAGGTCGAGGCGAAAGCCCCTGACAGTGAGTAACACCCATGTACCGTAGTGATTAAACCCCATGTGTTTGTAAACAAAGCCAATCTGCCCCCCCAGGCTTAACAGGGAAGAAAGGTGAATCAGTGTACTCACCATAAGAGCGTATGTTGGAAGGTTGTCCCCGACCTCCATGACTCGACCAGTAGCGTCCCCTGGAAGGGAAGAAGGGTGCTGGTTTATAATCCGAGTAGGATCGCGATGCAGCGTAGGAATCTCTGTGGGCCCATGATGGACCTTGAAATCCTCGGCCTAGTGGACGGCTCCTAGATCTCCCAGCCCCAGTCTTAGGGCCAAAAACCCTTTTAAGCCTTATCCAAAGCCGAAAAGGTCTTGACAGAAGCCCCGAGGTCCTTCACAAATGAGTCCCCGAACAGCATGCCCTTTGCTGCGGGACTGTGTTCTTTAACCGATTTGCTCAATTTTAAGCAAGATTGCCTTACAGCGTTCTGCTGACAGCGCGATGTTGGCGTTGCCCAAGAGACATATCAGTCTCTGTACCCAGCCAATGGCCACATCAAAGTCAATGGGGGCTTCCCCCACCTTGCCGTCCTCTAGCAGTTCATAAAGCTTGGAAGCTGGCCCCAGAGTTTCCAGGATCTTATCCTGACAGTTGTGCAGGGAGAACTCCAGTCCTTTCCTGGGTTTCCACCCCATCTTGGTCAGAAATTGGATGATCTGAGGACCAACCTCCGGCGTCTTACACGCCATGTCAGGGACAGATGGCCTGGGGCATTCAGCCCGCAATTTGCTGCGGCCCTCTTTCGAGAGGGGAGTATGCAAACGTAAGGCCAGATATTTAGCAATATTTTCCAGCGGGTCCCACTCTGCCAAACAAGGATGACGGAGGTCATCCGGGTCAAACAGAGGGTATCCCTGTGGGTCCCAGATAACCATCCCCCACCCCTACTGACAGATTGGTAGGACCGCCAGACACAGCCATGGGTGGCTGGAAGGGTGACATACCAGAACCCACCTCCGGTTTGGAGTCATCCTCCCCAAAGGAGGCATAATCATGGTCAACAGACTCCATATTCCTACTCTGGTCGGAATCTGACCCATTATCTTGGGCATGTGCCAGTTTCCAGTTTCTGCCTTATTTTTCCCGGTCAGTGGCTCTTGCGTGGTGGTAATGTGCCATTTTGGACCACCAGAGGCGAGTCAGTCATATCAGGCATAACATGTGGTAGAGGGGAAGTATGCCTGGTTTTAGCCCGCACATTACGGCTCACCGGGGCCGCTAGATCCGTGCGACCAGGAGCGCAGGCAGCGAACCCTTGGTATGTAACAATGCCTGCGCAAAGGACTGCGAAATGGAGGAGGACATAGTCCCCATCGCAGATGCCAGAGCCCTAAATGGAGCCCACCATAGTGGAGTCCAAGAGGGTTTGGAATTCCTGGGAGGGCATTAAACTTGTGTCCTCCACTGAAGAAGGCAATAAGGGCTCAGGGTTGGGGTCATTCGGGCCTGTAGTCCCATCACCACGGGATTGCATCCTGGAGTATGGTTAGGGCAGGATAGAGGGGTTAAGAAGGCCACAGGGACACAAGCAGTATAATCTGCAGGCCTGCAGAGCAATGTAGGCCCAATATGCAGCCAACAATCAATACAATAGGTCTAAGCCTAAACTCAAAACTCCCAGCTATAGAGAGTATAAGGTCAGAGATCCTAACCCAGTAATACACAATAGGTTGAATATTATGCCTAAAGAGAAAACCACAAAAGCCACAGGGGTTGAGTAACCTCAACAGAATACAAACAATAAAAACAGACGAGAAATAGGAGCCGTGCTGCCGGAAGCCTTGTCAGCCACAAGGTAAGCCATAGGGATCTGCCTTTGCGTGTTTCCATGACAAAGCACGCCAAAGGTGAGCAGGCGCCGGCCCCTGAAGTAGCCGGCGAGCTCAGAGAGCGCTCATGGCCCCCCATGTGTCACTAGGTGAAACAGTCCCTGAGGCAAGGTGCAAACAAACACTCGCGGCGGGGATCCCAACGGGAATGGGACCGCCGCGGTGTCGGTACGAGATGATGGGGAGGTTAGGTACACTGAAAATTGCAGTACAGACCGGAAGATGGCCCAAGCCACGAAATATAAATCAGTGGGAACACACCCACTGCTAGACACAAATAGTAACCCAAGAAAAACAAATAAGAATCAATGTAAGCACATAAGTACATACAAAAAATGCTAAACAATGAATCAAAGTACAAAATGAAAATAGTATACTTAGCTGGTCTGAGGTAGCAGCAAAGAAAGAGGAAATGGAATGCTAGTTCAGACTTTGTATTATTAATATTATTATTATTTTATAAAGTTACAGGAACAATAAGTTGAAGAGGACCCTGCTCGAACGAGCTTTCAGTCTATAGACTGGTACCCTGTTCCCAGGCAGATTTATGTTTATTCTTTTATTCTTATTACATTCAAGTTTTTATATATATATATATATATATATATATATATATATATATATATATATATAATATATATTTTCTCTTTGCTGCTGAGGGAAAATAAAAGAAAGAGGTGTTTTGCCTGTTTCATGATAGTTGACATGTTTGGAATGTCATGAAAGCTTTGCTTAGACAATCTAATTTTTCATTGCTTAAATATGAATCTTCGCTTTTAAAATTAATTCAAAATTTTAGGTCAAAATGGCTGAACATAGATATGTAGCTAGAAATGTTTTAAATTATAAAAGGAAAATAAACTGGTATTTCCGGTTTTACAACTCTTACCCTAGTGTTTAGAGATACAAAAAATAAACTATAACCAAACTAAATCTAAAACATATTTTTTTATTTGAGTAGATTCAAAAAAGAAACATATGTAGTCGTGTAATTATATGACACATTTCAGTAAAGTATTCAGCATTAAGTAGTCCAGAAGATAAACTAAGAAAGCCCATTATGTGTTCCAGAGTCACATGCTATATAGGAATTAATGAGATCTTAATATGCCAATATGTATATTGTATATTCAACTGAGGTTTTAGCGAAATATTCCTTTGGCTTTTTATAATGATATCTGTGGTCATATTAAAGCAATACAGCCGGTTTCCATGGCCAGTATGTATCTAATGCCACGTTTCCTATATATCACATTATTTACAAACCTGTTCATCCATACATCACTGACACACATGCTGGTGCTGCTTTAATCTTAAAAAATAAAATAAAATGATAAACATAATACTGATTTTACTTCCCAAAGGAGAAAATAAAAGTATCACATGTATATATTAAAGTGCAATTGCTTGGATACTAATTCAGTGGATGGCTGCATTGTGCATATGAATATGAACATACTCTGTTTGTCTACGAGGAAAGAAGAATTGTGAAAAAGATACTATACTGGGTCAAAACATGGCAAAAAAAAGTTTGCTTATGTTCCATCATTTGCCCTGTTTTGCAAAAAATCGTTGTTTGTGTTGTCCCTTCTTGCATGAAAAAAAGACAATACAGGCAAAAAAAGGACAACAAACTGTAAAAAGAAAAATGTATATATATTTTAAATGTGCTAATGATTTTTCTATTATAATTAGGGAATCCCTTTTTTTTAATAAAAAAGTTGAAGTAAGAAGATAAAATTGACTTTTTTAAAACTTCAAAACAGTCTCTTCACTACCCCGTCTAACTACCATGAGATAGTCAATCCTGATTATCTCTGTCCAACCCGTGCTTCTCATAGAAAACTATTAGGGACAAGTGGTCCGGATGCCTTGTCAGCATGTTGCTGCAATTTGCCGATATGAAGTTTGCCATAGAGAAGTATTGCATCCATTGCTTCTCTGTGAAAAGCACTCTTTTAGTTTGAAGTATAAATAAGCTTTTATAAATATCCTTTAACTTACCCCGAGCAGTCAACGAGACAGACAGGAGGTGTATCTACAATTATTTATAAGAGTGCTTATTTCTGCAGAAATCTGTATTTTATAAAATAAACTATCAGGTCAGGCAATGAACTTTAAATCATTTCAGAAAGCTGAAGTGCTTTAGGTATGTTTAGACTTGACTTTGTGAAGCGAGTAGTTTGGGAAGCGGGTTATCTAAGTCTGCTGCAGACTCGTTAGTGGTTGATGAGGCCAATGCAGAACAGATAGATCCGCCCAAAGCAGCTGCAAGGGGAATGTGGTCTGACTTTGATGCCACAATGCTACGGTCCTACCTCTGTGTCTTTTTATTCTCAAAATCTGCCTTGCGTGTGTTCTCGAAGGAGGTGACACCCCAAAGAATGTTGTGTCTGCAAGTCATGTAATTGGAGGTTAGAGCAGACCAGTGACGATTGTCATTGGTCAATTAGTTTTAATGAGAGTTCTTGTTCCTCTTCTCCACTGTCACCAGTGATGAGTTCGCTATACACAAACTTGGGTAGGCGATGATCTTCCACCCTCGAGACATGACCTGCCCAGTGCAGCTACAATTTCAAAAGCATATATTTGATGCTGGTGGTCTCTGGCTGTTAGAGAATTTCAATATTGTTAATTAAGTAATTCCAATGGATGTTAAGGATTGTGATGCGGCAGTGCTGGTAAAAGCACTTAACGAGTCGCAGGTGGTTTTGATGGGAAACCCATGACTCAAAGCAGTACAGGACGGTGATCTATACAGTTTAGGTATGTACAGTGTTCGTTAAAGGACACAAATACAATAATAGCTACTAAACAGAAAAGGGACAGTCTCAATGAAAATGTATCGGTGAGGAATCATATTACATTTGGTGTTTGAGTTGCTGATAATATTAGGGCTCCTGTAAAGAGGTTGTGTTTGCCAACCAGAGTTGCCTAAGTGCATTGCTGCTGTGGAGCTTAAGCATGGGCAGAAATGCTCTGCTCTGGTATTGCACAGTGTGCGTTTGATTACATTTTGGAGGTATTTTTCTCTGGTGTCCTACAAGGTAGATGATGACAGACTGCATCCAAATTGGGTCAATCTAGCCGGTTCTGTTTCTGTTGGGTGGTATGGAATTGTATATTTCTGTTTCCCTGTTTAAGTAAAGTGTTAATGTTTACCTGTTTTACATTTATTATACATCATTCTCTCTAGTTGTAGATTCCTTCTGCAGTAACTGTTTTTCTACTCCATTTAAGAACAGACACTCACGAATTGTCAATCATGCAGGCCATGAACACTTTTATTTTCTTTTTCATGTGTACTACAGTCAAATTGAAACTAAATTTAGCACTTTCTACAAGCCATAATTTCCTTGAATTGATTCTTGGTGGGAAAAAAAGTGATTCATTGGCATTTAACCTGACACAGATAATCATTATGTCTTACTTTTAGTCTAAGGGTGAGTGAACATTGCTAATTAAATCAATTACAGAATAAGAAAGAAAAGACCTGATCTTTTCAGATTACAGTAGGTTTTGTTGCTCTGTTTTAAACTTTAAGAATAAGACGGTTGTAAAGATTTTAGAAGAATATTATAAAAAGAAAACTCAGCAACAGAAAGGTAAATGGACAACTGGTTGTAACATATTTAGAGTCAATGTAATGGCAGTAGAGACCTCATATGGCATTTCATACATATGGAAGAAAATCACTGCTGCCAGAAGACGGCGTACAAGGTGACCATTTAGGTGACCGCCACTATGTGTGAGTGTGCCTAGGGAGACTGTGGTGTGCATGCAGGAATACTTGATGGATCTAGATGTGTCAGCCTTGTATCTGTAGCTCCCTTAGGTCCCAAATTGTGCATATTTGCCTTAGTAGCAAAATATGTGCAACCTAGATACACCCCAGAGGTAGGCAACTTCTTCCGATCATAAGACCTGCAACAGCGGCTTCAGTGACCTCTTCTTTGTGATGTCTGGGAAAATGAAGAGTGTAGAACCCTCAATCTGAAACTGGATTTTCCCCCACATTGCCATAAGGGGAAAACCACATCTTGTGTGGTTTGAAAGCGTAAATTAATATTCACTGTATCAAAAGGTTGGTTGGTTTTTGGCTTTGGCAGGTGGAACATTCCATCTAATTTCATCTTTTTTGCTTGCTTGGGTGTCATTAGGGCCACAATTATT
This sequence comes from Pelobates fuscus, assembly GCF_036172605.1. NCBI lineage: Eukaryota > Metazoa > Chordata > Amphibia > Anura > Pelobatidae > Pelobates > Pelobates fuscus. The sequence goes on along the minus strand of NC_086317.1, from coordinate 375,460,137 downwards.
CCTTGGTTATAGTACTACATATGGATATGGGGATGATCAATAAAGAGTCTAGACCAGTTATCTTAATGGCTGTTAAAGCGTCAATAGCCAGAAACTGGAAGTCTTCAAGGGTGGACAGCTGGCCTAAGATTCACTCTCAAAGTATTATACATTGTAAAATGGAACGTGCTATGACTAACTATGCCCCTAAAAAGTGCCATCAGTATAGTTACCCCCCACCTCGAATCCCTCATCTGTTTTTTGTTTTTTTTTGCTTAGTTATGGTTCCGGAGCACTGCGATAAAAACAAATGTTTGTCTGGGTTAGTCTGATATCTGTATTTGATTGTTAAATAAAATTGTAGAAAGATTGGATAATTAAGACTGGGAGATAGGAAAGTATACACATATGAAGAAAGGAAAAATGAAAAGAAGGGAAAGGGAAGAGAAGGAAATAGGAAAAGGAAAAGAGAGAGAAACAAAACAAATGATGATTTGGTATTTGATATTGTTAATTCTGATGTTTACAAAGCATGAACAACAAATACCATATTCTGATGTATTTAAGAAAAGAAAATTGATTTAACTCCTAAATGGCAGATAATTGAGCAGTGCGATTTCAGAGGCATAATCTATACACAAAAACTGCTTCATTAAGCTAAAGTTGTTTTGGTGTCCCATTAACTATAGAGTGAACTCATAAACTGTATAATAAATAGGAAAACTACCAGTGTCAAAGTTTATTTACACATTATTTTTTTAATTCCACACAAATATTTTACATTACAGGCATTTAAGTGTATCTAAACTGATTGGTTCTCAACATAAATCCAGCTACGCATTTCCCAGTCCCTGTTCTAAAGGATCATTTTATTATGTTTGATATTTTATAATACGTACCGTATATACTCGAGTATAAGCCGAGCTTTTCAGCACATTTTTTGTGCTGAAAAACCCCAACTCGGCTTATACTCGAGTCAGAGTCTGTATTATGGCAATTTGCATTGCCATAATACAGACAATGGGGGCTGTGGGGGCTGCAGAGAGATGTTACTTACCTTTCCTGCAGCTCCTGTCAGCTCTCTCCTCCTCCGCCAGTCCGTTTAGCTCTTCTGTCAGCTCACAGTGTAAATCTCGCGAGGGCCGCGGCTCTCGCGAGATTTACACTGGGAGCTGACCGAGGTGCTGAACGGACCGGCGGAGGAGGAGAGAGCTGACAGGAGCTGCAGGAAAGGTAAGTAACATCTCTCTGCAGCCCCCACAGCCCCCTCCTACATAGTGCCCATCCACTGGACCACCAGGGAAGGAGAGCCCCCCTCCCTGGCCAGCTAGCAAGCAGGGAGGGGGACGAAAAAATTTATATATATTAATAATAATAAAAAAAATAAAAAATAAAAAAAAATAATAAAATAAAAATAATAATAAAATAAAAAATAAAATAATAATAAAATAATGTAATGAAACAAAAAAAATATTAAAATAATAATTAAAAAATAAAAATGCCCACCCCCCACCAAGGCTCTGCATCACACTCTGCATTACACACACACATACACACACTGCATTCATACACACACACTGCACTCATACACACACACACTGCACTCATACACACACACACTGCATTCATACACACACACTGCATTCATAAACACAGCATTCTCATACACACACACTGCACTCATACACACAGCATTCATACACACACACACTGCACTCATACACACACTGCACTCATACACACACTGCACTCATACACACACACTGCACTCATATACACACTGCACTCATATACACACTGCACTCATATACACACTGCACTCATACACACAGCATTCTCATACACACAGCATTCTCATACACACACACTGCACTCATACACACAGCATTCTCATACACACACTGCACTCATACACACAGCATTCTCATACACACACACTGCACTCATATACACACTGCACTCATACACACACTGCATTCTCATACACACACACTGCATTCTCATACACACACACTGTAAATAAATATTCAATTAATATAATTTTTTTAGGATCTAATTTTATTTAGAAATTTACCAGCAGCTGCTGCATTTCCCACCCTAGTCTTATACTCGAGTCAATAAGTTTTCCCAGTTTTTGGGGGTAAAATTAGGGGCCTCGGCTTATATTCGGGTCGGCTTATACTCGAGTATATACGGTACATAAATGTTTATCCTGGGCATGTTTCATACCAATCGCAGTCTGCAGCATACAGTCCCTGGTGGTGGCTTTAGCATCAGAAAACTCCATTCAATTTTTTCAGTACCTCCTATTATATGAGCGCTGTAAGCCAGGAAAGGGTCAGGGGTCTCTGATGAAGTATTTATTGATTTCTATCTTATCTGGCCCGTCACTCGTGGGTCAATTGTATTTCATCCATAGACATACTCCCATCACCAGCACTACCTTGTTTTCTAGTAGTTTCTTTGTCATGTCATTACATGTTAGCTTCATGATCGTTCACATTGCAAACGTTTATCCATATCAGACATCATCCCTTATTGCTAGGTTATTATGATTAATATATTTGTTTTTTTATCCAAGGTTCTGATGAGTGAAGGGTATACAAATATTAGTTGAGTGCATGTCATACCACTGTAAACTCTGCTATGAAGCTATAAATCTATTACCTATTTGCCTTCTCTGAACTGGATTATGATGTAATTTTCTAAAAAATTAAATATACATTTAAAAGAAAGCCAAGCATCTCCATGAAAAAAGTTTACACAAGTTATAGGTGATTTTTAATGTTTTATTCAATGGTGTAAATTCCAGAGAAGTGACCGTAACTCTTTAAGATATTGCAGCATGCATATTCCATTATAATGCCAGTACTGGATTAGCTCAATTCTTTGTAATCTGGTTAAGTACTGGTGACAAAATCTACAAAATCGTCCAGTAGCGGCCTCACTTTCTGTTTAAAGTCTTGGAACACCAGCAACACTAGGGACCGCTGTGGCAAAGGTGGGATCAGTCAAGTCCAGCAAATCTTATCAACAGTAAACATTTTATAAATACTGTAAAAGCATGTTGTGCACACTTAAGCAGCTGATGTGTAGCACATTCCATTAACTAGTACAAATGTTCTTGTATGAAATGAAAGCAGGACTCATCATCTGCATGTCTTCTCCTAAACATACAATTTAAATGGCTGTTAAGAATCACACAGACACCTTTTTGACACGACCCCTGATAAAGTCAACCATTACTCTGATTGGAGTAATTGTAATATACATTAACTGTATTGGAGCTGGGTTATACATTTTGATATTTAAGTATATTCAAACAGAGCAACATAAAAAAAAAGGAAGATTTACCTCTACCATATCAAATATGTGTTGTGGAGGAGAGTCTGAAAGTGGTCTTGCCTCTTCCACAGAAGTCCAAACACTTATAGCTGTGGATTATACCATGCCTCCCAACAGTCCTCCTATTAACGGCACAGTCCCAATTTCTGACTACTGGCTGGCCATCCCGTTTGACCTCCCCTGGTGTACCACATCTGGCTATAGCTAGGAACTGTCTCCGGGCCGCACAGCACAGTGCATCGCGATCTAGAAGAGCGCCACGTTTTATCTTTTCAGAACTCAAAGGCAGTATTTTAATCTTTAGCTCAAATGTGATTAATCGCATTAATATGTATGTGTGACTGTTGAGAATGCTTACACATTTATTGTATTTTCACATGAATTACTTTAATAAATTCAAAGATCTAACAAAAATTAAACAAAAATGTTCCGATATCATTTTTTGGAGTTATATGTAATTCTAATTGTCGAATGTTCTTTAGCAGCACTAACACGTGTCGGTTTTGCAATTACCTCAAAACTAAAACGTAATTAAATTTTCTAAGACTATTATGCAAGCAATTAAATATATTCAGCCGTAGTTAAATATGATATTGAAGATTGTCAAATCTTAAAGACTTTTTTATTTTATTATTAATGAAAATATACCTTTCCCCATTTATGTATGCTCTATCTTTGTGGGTTTTTCTCAGAACATATGATCTTGACGATAAAACCCTTACATATATTTCTTGGCTTTTCGTTTATTGATATTCTTAAAGAGACACTAAAGGCTCTCGGAATACCTCATCTCAATCAAGTGGTCTGGATGTAGTGTCCCTGCTTTTTTTTACCCTGCATTGTAAAATATTGCTGTTCTGTGGGAATTGCAGTGTTAACATTGCAGTGTTAATCTTCCTGACAGCCACTAGAGGCACTTCCTCTTCTCATAAAACAGCATGTGATTGGTGCAATGCAGTGGTTCATCATGCATTCTTACTAGCCTCCCAATACTTCTGTACATGGAAACATCGTATTGGCTGAGAGGATCAGCTTAGATGGTCTCAGCCAAGGAGTCAAGACTGGTGCAGTGAGGGCTAAAAGATAAATAAAACAAAGTAAAAAAATTTTCGCACACGTGGCAGCAACCTAAACAGGTAGAAGAACACTATAGATTTAGGGATACATGTTAGAGCACATACGTAAAGGCAGCATGAAGATCATTCTCGAATTAAAGATCACTTCAATAACATATACTTTTGAATCCACTATAGTGTGAGTTTAGGTTATTTAATTTGCATTTTGCATATGTAATGCCTTCCATGCATAAATCCAAATTTAACCTACAGAAGATCTTACTCTTTACCATCTCATCAAATAATGCTTAATTAGCTTTCATGTAAAATAGTTAATTTTGCTTTTTTTATAGTATTTACAACTTTGAAGCGATTGAATAATGTTATAAACTTTCGACCTTCTTCTCTCCAAAATTTGTCTTGACTGCACAATTTGCAGGTATTATATAGTAAATAAAGATTTGTGCCTGAAATCAGTGCAACATTTTCTTTAAAAATTACTTTTTAGCAAATCTGTGTATTTCCATACAATTTTTTTGGGTGGCTGTATGTGGTGTTTGGTTCATTTTAGCATGTTAATGCTAGAAGTAGAAGTAACATTTTTATATACATGATGAGTACTAAAAAAGGTGAAGTTTGTTGAAAGAGCAAAATCCAAAAACATATGAATTTCATAGAATGTTTTAGAATATTGATATTATGAATTTGCATCCACATTGCCTCAAAATATATTAATGAACCCAATGTATCTTTAGAAATGTTTGTTCACCCTGGTTCACCTTTGGTATTCCTTCACAAGAAATTGCCCATTTCCCATGTTACAGGGGAATTCCGTTAATGAATCATGTCAGAGGGTTAACCTTTTGTGTCCTTATTTAAAAACCTTTAACCTTCACCAGCCAAGTTACAGCAATGAGAACACAGATTTTGTTAGCAATGATTGTATATTCTAATAAAAAATAAAAATAAAAACAAAACACCTTTCCATCAACATTTATTACTTACACGTATATTAAATTAAACACATTAGTTCATTAACATGTGCAACATACACCTAATATGTTAATGTATTTTTATAGTTACTCCTGTCCATCAAGTTCAACCTTTAAACACGTTTTTATGCTGTTCATCCAAAAGAAGACAAAAACTCCAAGAATTTCAAGTTGAAATGGGAACAGGGCTGACTGGTCCCAAGCTTTGTATCCAGACCTGTCTAGCTTCATTGTCTGGCCCATCTCAACCGGCACCAGAGACCATCACAACAATTCTTAGGTTCTTTAGGGTATTATCTTTTCCTCTACCCACTAAACGACTCTTCGGAGTATGTGCTTGTCCTCTTCTGAACTCTTCTTATTCTAGGAAAGAATCAACTCATCTGTGTGCTCCCAGCACTGTTCTAACAAAGACACTTTTGGCCCACAGTAATTAAGCTTTCAACACACTGGTCCACAGACTGGTCACAATGCACCCCCTCCCTTCTTCACCCCCCTTTTATCCCCCCCCCCCTCGAAAGACAGACACACACATACAGACAAACACAGATACAGACAAACAGACATACAGACACACAGACACATACAGACAGAGACACATACAGACAGAGACACATACAGACAGAGACACATACAGACAGATACATACACACAGACAGATACATACGCACAGACACACACAAAAGACACACATACATACAACGACACATACATACACACAGGCACATACATACAAACAGACATATACACACACACATACAGACACACACACGCGCGCGCGACACACATAGATACAAAGACACACAGGCACATATATAGAGACACACATACATACAAAGACACATACATACATACAGACAGACACGCACATACACATACACACAGAGAAACAGACAGACAGACATACATACAAAATGTTTAAGTCACCCTACTGTTTCCTACCTTTTAGGTGCAGGAGGGTGACATTCCCTGGGGTCCAGTGGTGACTCATTCCCTGGGGCTGGTGGGAATCAGAGTTCCCACTCTGACTCCCTGTCCTTTCTCCCGCGCGGTCTCTGATAGCTTGGAGGCCCGGTCGCGCTGTTAAAGTGCCCAGCGCTGACCGGGCCCCCTAAAAAACTGTTTGCCGCGCAGGTTGGAAAACATGGTGGCTGGTACCGGTACCACAGGGTGGCCGGGCCCCCTGGAGTGACGTGCCCGATCGCAGCTGCGACCCCTATATGTACGCCAGTGGCCATGCATACAATTTTCTGTATCCTGCAGGATTAAATTCAAAATATTAATCCTTACCTATAAAACTCTAAACAACTCTACCCCCTGCTACATTTCTTTACAATTTCATTGGTATGCCCTTTCTCGGTTGCTCTTCACTGCCAGTGACCACCTCCTGTCAATTGTTCGTACCTGTACTGCTGACTGGCACTTGCAGGATTAGTTCTGGGCAGCTCAACTCCTTTGGAACAGCTTGCCTACTCCCATTAGACTCTTCCTTAGTCTTCAATCATTTAATTCATTTAATTCATTTAATTCATTAAGTTCCTCAAAACCTATCACTTCAGAATAGCCTGTGGTCTTCCAGGTTAGCTGTCTCTTAGAGGGCCACACTCCACTAAAACCTTTCAATTCTGCTACTTCCCACTCTGTCATTTTTTTTCTATTCCCCCCGCTGCAGACATCTCGTCCTTGCAGGCCCGGACTGGCCATCGGGCACACCGGGCAAATGCCCGGTGGGCCGCGATGACCGTGGGGCCGAGGCCGGCAGGGGAGATCACAGGATCTCCCCTGCCAGCCCCTGCAGGGCCAGCGCTACCCGAGCGCCGGCCCTGCTGTGTGTCTCCATGGGCCGGTGGGGAGATCAAAGATCTCCCTCACCGGCCCACAGGCACTCAGGTGCGGCCGCCGGCTGGGGAGTGTGGGAGGGAGGGAGGCAGGAGAGAGGACCGGCGGAGCTCTAGCCAGCAGCTCCGCCGGGTCCTCTCGCGAGGTCTGAGCGTTGCCGCGGTAACCGCAGCAACGCTCAGATCTCGCGAGAGTGAACTCTAGCCTGCAGGGGGCTAGAGTTCACTCTCACCACAGGACCACCAGGGAAGAATGGCAGCACGGCACCCCTCCTCCCCCCAGGCAGAATGGACCCCCCCTCCTCCCCCCAGGCAGAATGGACCTCCCAGGATAAAGGTAAGAAGGGGGGGGGGGATATAACTTTTTTTTTTTCTTATTACAAAAATATATTTAAATAAAATATACATTCACACTCACACACACAGCACCCCCAGACACACACAGCACCCACAGACACACACAGCATCCAAACACACACAGCACCCCCAGACACACACAGCACCCCCAGACACACGCAGCACCCCCAGACACACACAGCACCCCCAGACATACAAAGCACCCTCAGACACACACAGCACCCAAACATACACAGCACCCTCAGACACACACAGCACCCCCAGACACACACAGCACCCCCAGACACACACAGCACCCACAGACACACACAGCACCCACAGACACACAGCACCCAAACACACACAGCACCCAAACACACAAAGCACCCCCAGGGTTCTGTGTGTGTGTTTGGGTGCTGTGTGTGTCTGAGGGTGCTGTGTGTGTCTGAGGGTGCTGTGTGTGTCTGAGGGTGTTTTTATGTGCCGTCACATTCTAGGTTTCTAATTTTCTTTGTCTGTTAACTCACTGAGGGTTATTTTATATATTATATATAATATATAAAATAACCCTCAGTGAGTTAACAGACAAAGAAAATTAGAAACCTAGAATGTGACGGCACATAAAAACACCCTCACATACAGCACCCCTCTTACATACATACAATACGCCCAAATATATATATATATATATATATATATATATATATATATATATACACACACACACACACACACACACACACACACACACTACAGCACCCCTCACACTGCACCACTACACACATTACGCTCCAGATACACGCTAGATCCCTTACCCTATATGCACTCTTAATCCTCTACACACACACTCTCCTATACACACTGGGTCCTTAACACACTAGATCTCCTACACACACACTACATTCCTTGTCAGCAAACACATACAACATTCTTTAAACACACCCTCTCTACAACCCCTACACACACTACGTCACCTATACACACACACACTACAGCCCGTATGCACACACTCGCTACATCCCCTATAACACTATGCCCCCTATATACACACTCTCTACAGCCCCTAGCCACACATATTACACCACAAACACAAATGAAATTTACCTATTTACACAATACCACACCACACTCTACACACACGCAATCCCACAAGCACGCTCTAAACATATGCACCATACACTTTCCTGGCCCTTTTGTCCTCTGGTATCCCACTAGTGGAGACACCAGAGACAATTTAAAAGCAAACACAGCGCAAGCATGTTATTAAATTTGCTTGCGCTGCGCAGAACAAATTCAGGGCCTTTTTCTAATGCCAGAGCTCTTCAGCGAGGCTCTGCGCATTGAACCAACATGCTCACTTTGAGAGGGGGCGTGCTTGTCATTAGTGATGACAAAACACACCCTCTCTGGCCCCGCCCCCTAAGGGGGCCGCTCTGATTGAAAAATGCCCGGGCCTCATTTTTTTCCCAGTCCGGCCCTGCGTCCTTGTACTTTGCACGTTGGGCTGCTTATTTAGTGTCATCATGTGTTCCTCAGTCTCCCCTCTCCGTTGGTGACACTTTGGGGTCGTTTCAGCACCGTTCGTGGTGGTTATACGGCAGTTTTGTCTATGTAGAGCAGGAGAAGCCCTTTCCTGCGACCGCTCGGCTTAGCGGTCTGGGCCCGCCCCGACCATAATGCTTTTTTAATGCTGTTTTTTGGGGGAGGTTTAGCAGTGCTTTACTTCTTGTAAGTGCTATTTATATATGCATCTCTCATGTTGTGTGTGATTTTATGCTATGTATTTATTTCCTTTTTTACGTTTATTAAAGTGTTGAAGATTTTTTGAGCTACCCTTTATCTGATCTTTGTCAAGCAATCATTGACAGGGTATGTTTAACTTGCACCCTTTTTATAACGTGTGAAAATATATCCATTTTGCCATAGTACAACTATTTGTTTGGTTATATATTTTAATATTTCCAGGTTTGTAAGTTAACCTAAGTTGTTGGTGACCGCTTTTAGCAGATCACACATCTCTAATATTCATCGTTCCAACCAAATAGAACATAGCTGGATAGAAATCTGTTTATATGGGTTGATACAGTCTCTCTTTCTTCATCTCCTTTAGTTTGATTTTAAGAAAGAGAAAAATAGTTCTTACACTTTGCCAAAAATGCCTAAAAGTATAAAATGCAGTTCGCATAAATATTTTATTTGACATTCCAGATGACAATAAATTTTCTGAGGCCATCTCTGTTCTTCTAACCTGGATTGAGCGAGGAGAAGTCAATCGAAGATCCGCCAATCAATTCTATTCCATGGTACAGTCTGCGAACAGTCACGTTCGACGCCTTATGAATGAGAAGGGTTCTCATGAAGAACAAATGGAGCAAGCCAAAGAAAACTTCAAAACAGCACTCCTGGGGATTCTTACTCAATGTAAGTACCTTTTTATTTTAATCCCCTAAAATCTAGGGGTAAGTAATATTAACTTGTTTGGGTCTGGAACGGGAACATCAGCATTTGAAAGGTGAGCAATATTATTTAGGTACTTCTTATAAAAAGCTTATAGCCCCTAAAATACAAATATCCAGATTCCGGATATATATATTTTCATTTTTTTCTTTTTTTTAAAGGCATAACTATAGACAAATCAAAATTTAATTGACAAACACCAGCTCTAAAACATGACAAATAGTGAATTAATTACTCTACAACACCATTTAAAAATAAATCAAAAAGGCTTTAAATACAAACTATTTAAGGTTAAAAACCATTGCTCTACTTCCCTAGTCCTTCAACGTTTGGGTAGTGTGATTTTAATTTCCCAGCTGACAACAGATCGATATAATACAGGATCCTATTTTTGATGCCTTGCTTTTACATTAATAAGGCTAAAGAGCATCTGACTCACTTGGCATATAACGCTTCATTGATTTATTGGTCATGGCTTAAAGTATAAGAAATATTACATTTTAATGTCTCTGTATAGAAAACACATTTGAATGTAATGAATGAGACCTTTGCATCATAGCTACAAGCAAAGCATAGTGTAGGTATTTGTACTGAAACTACAGATTTATATACACTATAGATTGCTATCTTTATATATTCTAGATATTTGACATAAGGTTTTTTTTCTTTTATTGGTGTTTGTGTATAGTACAGTTTTTTGTAATCTAGGTTATTAATAATATTCAGTTTTTAACTATACACAGTACACTTATAGTTATCTAGTCCAGTTAATATAAAACATAATAACTTCAAGAAGGTTTGCACTTTCTAACCACAAACAATGCATATTTTCCCTGGATCAATATATTCCTACAATGTTGTTTGATAGTAACAATCCTGAATGCTCATTTTGGTTGAAAAGTATGAATTGACCGCATCTGCGGCCACAATGTCATTTGACGCTGAAATACGCATTACAGCAAATTCACAAAACTTCCGAGGCTGATGCACACCTTCTTTTACTCTAACTTTAAATTATAATATAATTAGAATTCTAAATTATATTAGGATTGCTAAATCATGTTAAGGTGTTACGGCATCTTAATAGGCAGTTCCTATTGCAGGGGCAGCTAAAATGAAGATTCTTCCCTTTTTATAGATTGCCTTTAATGTATTAAAGAGCCACTGTCTTCCTCCCCATACAAAATGAAGATTTCACAAAGATAGCATCATTATGAAATACTCAGATTGATTGTGTTAGAATTTCACTGAAATGCCAACCCAGTCAAAAGATATACTGAGGGAAAGTAGAGACTAGTTTGTCTCTGTATTTTTCCAGCACTAGACAGAGTTACCGTCGTCAAGCCTTGTCATTCCCCTAGCCATCACTAGTGACGAATGTAGGCAAATTAAGCTCTCTCAATGTAAAGACCCCAGACAGTGACAGAACCACACTAAGTGTGAGAAAGGTTTTTTTAATGTTATGTTATGTTAGAAACACTCTTTATACATAGCTTGTATTATAGTTACTCATACGACATTGTAAGCAGAGCCTTAAAGGTGATACTTGGCAGTGTGGGCAAGTTGTATGGCGTATGCTCTTGAGGACAATAGCAATAAAAATAAATAAATAAATCTAGATATACATAAATATTTTTTTATTTATTTTGAATAAAATCAGATTGTTTAGCTTCAGAATAAAAAATAAATGAATATATATATATATATATATATATATATATATATATATATATAATATATACTGTCACTCCATCCATTTGGCAGAAGGGCATCTTGTCAGTGATTAACATAAAATATCAGATCGTGTAACCTATTTGTATTGCTATTTGTAAACCTTTTTAAAATATGAAATAATCCCCAGAATATCCGAAATTTAGTTGTAGATGGTAGTCGCATCTTTCTGCTGGCGTTCACCTAGAGAAACAACCCCACTTTACACAGCAAATATTGACAGGCATATATCTCCTTTACTGGTTTTTATTCTGTTTCCATTTGAGCCCAGTTCAATTACATAACAGGCTTCGTATTTTGCATAAACGTCCTTTGCTACTCCATAGAAGCAAAGAACATATAGAAAAAAGGAATCAATCAGAGACATGCAGATAGTATAACATACACCCCCCACTTTCTCTTTGCACATCCATTGAGTGCATTTTTTCCCCCTTTTTTGTTTTTCTTCTTTTGCCATTTGCTTTCTTTGTATCAGTCGCCTAAGATTTTTAATCAACGCATATTCTGTGTACATTTTTTGCTGTGTTACTGATCAGACTACTATTTCACGCTTTATGGTTTTTTTTTTTGCAGACTAATAACTTCCTACTCTAATTTTATTACCTTAAATAATGTCACAATTTTATGTTATCTGTAAAGTAGGACATTGTTTATTAATGTTCTGACAATACACTAGAAGCAAATTAAAATGAATGGGGCTGCGGATAGCACTTTCTTGTACTCTAGTCAATTATTTGTGCATCTAAATAACATGCTATTAAGAGCAACCTCTTATATTTTGTATTTTGACTAGTTGCAGTTCCACGTACTGTCCCTCAACCTAAAGTGTCTGTCTTGAATGTATCGCGTAACATAGTATCAAAAGCTTTAGTATATTTATTCAAAACTATTATACTTGAATTGTCATTTCTTAGTCCATCGCACATCTTTCTAACAATTGATTTTGATTTTGTTGGTCATTGTAATATCCAGCCTTAGCACCACAAATATTTTATGCAAAATACATTCACGTTAGTCAAATATAATGTCGAATACACACAGTGTAAAAGGCTCAAAAACCCATTATAGGGACACTCCAGACCACTACATTTGCTTTGTGTGTGAAGTGTATGTGCTCTTTTTCATTTTACAAAAAGTTCAGATTTCTATATCAATCAGACAATGGGTCCTGTTACTTCCTGGTTTGTTTAGCTTAGTGGAGGTAAACTCAAGAGTCGGCAATTGCCCAGAGCATCTGCCTTGCAAAGACTTCTCATTGAGCTGAATTAGGAAGTCTGTGATTGGACAGCCACAGAAAGTCTGAGCTGGGATTGGAAATGGAGGGATTGCAAAGGCTGCTTTTCCAAGTTATTTTTTGAAATACCCCCCCCCCCCCCCCCCCCAAAAAAAAAAAGCATAATTAAATACATGCATGTTCTCATTGGGGTGTATCTACTAAATAGTGATTTTAATTAATGCATTTTTTTTAGTACTGAACTGGATTTGTAATATTTGTTAAAAATCATCATAGTTCTTTTAGCAGTCCATTACTTTTAAAATAGGAATATGTCCACTTTCTATCCTATGTTCTAACCTGGCTATGCCGTATTAGCTGCTTAAGTTTTATACCTGTCCATTTGTTCATTTCTCTGTCCAAATCTTTGGCTGCCGAATATAATTATTTACATTTTAACCCCACATTATTCTTTTCAGAAGGCATTTCCCTCACCCCAAACCAGCCATAATTAATGGTGGCTCCATTACACAATATCCCTTTTTTTTCTTTTCTTAAAATGCCTTATTGGGCATTACTAATAGGCACCCTCCCCCATAAGAGCTGAAAAAAAGATTAAAGGACTCGTTTTCCTGACACTTTACAACCCTTAGGTCCCCCCCACCCTCAGGGCCCCCCTCCCTTGGCTCTGAATGGGTTAAAACCCCTTCAGCCACTTACCTTAATCCAGCGCTGGGCTCCCTTGGCGCTGGTGACCTCTCCTCCCACTCTGACGTCGGCTCCTGGGTGGAGCAGAATGTGCATGCGCGGCAAGAGCCACGCGCGCGCATTAAAAAATGTTCGCATCCAGCATCATAGAAGCATCTCTAGAAGCTGGATTAACCCTGCAATGTAAACATAGCAGTTTCTCTGAAACTGCTATGTTTACATCTGAAGGTTTAAAACCTGGGGGACCTGGCACCCAGACCACTTCATTGAGCTGAAGTGGTCTGGGTGACTATAGTGTTTATTTAAACTTACCTGAAATCAAAGTACCCAGTGCTGATCTGACGTTCCCCCTCCCCTCGCATATTCAAATCACAGACTTTTTATAGAGAAGCCTGTGATTGTACTTTTTTGCTGGATGTGCTCACTGACGCCAGACTTAAAATATGCACAGATTTGACATTTGGAAGTCTGCCAAAGTCACATGTGCCGGTGGTGTAACTAAATCTTGCACAAAAGTTAATATATCTCAGTATGTGCAGTGGTTCAAGCAGAAATGCTGCTTATATAGACACCACCATGAGCACTTCAAATTACGGAAGTGGTCATGAATGTTTGAGTAACCCTTTAAGGGACATATGTGTTTTTAAAGGACTATAACACATTTTGCTTATTGTATAGTTATTATGCAAGGAAGATATATTCTTGTCTCCCGGCCCACAGTTTATTGATAACTTGTAAACATTACTGCAGCCAAAATCCTTTGCCTTTTTCTTTCAATATGAGAGACAGAAGCTATAATATAAAAAAAAAGATAACAGTTAACCCTTTGTGCAAATCTGGTGGTTCCAGAGTGGCTGTGGGTATTTAAAGAGACCAAATCCTTTAACATCCCAGTCTTTTCAACCTAATATTGCAGACATGAGAATGCAATGTGTTTGCATCAAGATAAACACTTTCTTGTAAGCTTAATGAGTATCATTCACCATGCCAGTGCACTTCATGTTTCAAATGGCTTAGATTTAAAAAAAAAAAATTGACACATTTTAATCTGATTAAATGTCATTTTATTAGAGTATTATCTTTTTATGATACTAAGTTGCAGTCCAATACTCACTTTGTTACTGAGTTAGTTTTTTTGGATATTCAGTGCATTTATCACCGTGGCCTTTTTGACAATTTTGCTATATGTTCTGGTTACAAATACGTGTCTGTTAGTCCACCCATTGTACATTTGAAAAACACTTGGGATATTTAATGGAGCATTATGAGTCTTTATACTTAAGTGTTTAATCAGTTTTATACTTTGGTTTTATACTTCTTTAGACACCCCCGTTTGTTTTCTGCTGCATCTCCCAAACACAGCGTTGCTGGGTTTTTTAAGAACTTGTAGGTTTAAATTATAAGCGTGCCCTATTTTTGACACGCCTCTTTGCATCTTTGAGAAAAAAATAAAAAGCACAGGATACAACAAAAAACTTGCAAAATTACAGAATGCACAGCAAAATGTACCTGTATCTACGAGAGGTAGGACTGAAAACTGGATCGCCGGATTTTCTCCATATGGAAGAAAAAATGCCTCGATCCAAAGATAAGGATAAATAAATAAGCTTTATATGAAACAGACGTGCAAACAGAGCATACAGGGGTAGTATAAAGATCACCACTGGCGTGTTTGGTACCTCACTGGCACTTTATCAGAGATGCTATTTGCTGAGACTATCTGTGTAACCAAACTGACCAGCATCAAACACAGTTTCTAAGCCTAGCAAACACTTATTCTAGCTAACCCTTGTTAATCCTAACTCTGACCAACCATAGCCTTAGTTATCTCTAACCCTAGCTGTCCCCAGCTTACTCTAGCCTTAGCTAACCCAAACCCTAACAGATCACTCTTTATTTATTACTGCTATTTACTACATTGATCCCTGTGCTGTCAAAAGCAATCACTGTGATCACATTGCCTTTGCTGTTAGCCCATGTATGTCATCACTGTGATTGATTAAAGAAATGTGAAGAGCAGGAAGTTCTATGATGTTTTGCAATTTCGATTAATCACGAAAGAAGATATAACGAGATTGTTTTTACCAAACTGTATATCCATTAGTTAAGTTACCTAATCCCATTTCTAAGTTGGGATTTCTAACACCAGAAGAATCAAGACAAATAAGATAAAGGTATCAGGGGAGAGATAGTGCAAATGTTTTAGGAAGGTATTGAAAAGTGAGGTAAAGTAAAAATGCTTAGTAACTTAGTGCAGTTGATAGAAGACATTCCAGGTGTACTTCCTTTCACAATTGAAAGATATCCAGAAGTGTAATTGGCTCAGACTTATCAGAAACCAGTGGAACTATTTTCAGCTTAAAGAAAAACAGTAAGTCCTGGAAGTGACGATGTGGCCCCCACCGGGCACTAATCTCAACATCATCAAGTCTGCCTGCGATTACATAGAGAGACAGAAGCCATCAAAGCTACCTAGATCCACGGAAGAACTTGGGTTAGCTCTCCAAGATGTTTGGAAGAACCTGCCTGTCGAGCTCCTTGCAAAACTGCATTTTTGCATAACAGCATTCTTTACAGCATTTTTTTTTCACACCTAGCTTCTGTACTTTGCACAGTAGAGTGTGTGTGCATATCTCTCTCTCTCTCTCTCTCTCTCTCTCTCTCTCTATCTCTCTCTCTCTCTCTCTCTCTATATATATATATATATATATATATATTTAATGTTTGGGATCACTTAGAAATTTCCTTTTTTTCAAAAGAAAGTAATTTTTTTGTCTATTAAAATTACATCAAATCAATCAGAAATACAACAAAGACATTGTTCATTTTCTAAATGCCTATTTTAACTGGAAACGGATGATTTTTAATGGTATATCTCATGGGTCAAGTGCTGGGGAAAAAAGTGTGGGAACTCACCCAAGATCCCAAGAGAGTTCACTCTCGCGAGATCCGGAGCATTTCCACGGCTGTGCTCGCGAGAGGAGGACCCGGAGGAGCTGCAGGCTGAGCTCCCAGGTCCTTTCTCCCTCCGTGCTGGCTGCAATTGCCCAGTTGCCCCCCTATATCCGCCACTGTTCCTGCAGGACTACTAATGGGAACGGCGTTCCTGCTGTGTAAAAAGTGCAGAAACGCCGTTCCCATGCGTTCCTGCAGGACTCAAGCCCTGGTATATCTACATAGACGAACTGGGGCCTAATATCTGTTCTGTGTTCCACTGGCACTTTGTATTTGATAACCCAAGTTTATCATTTAATAAGGCTAATTTATTATTAGAAAACCCTTTTGAAATCATGCACAGCTAAAAATGGCGTGCCGATTATAAAAGCAATAAAACTGTCCGCCATAAGACTAATTGAGTATTTGGAGCTTCTGCAATTGGGGTTTCGATTACAGGCTGAAGATAGCTCGAATCAAATAACTTTGCTCTGACACTTGTCAGTCTATTCTTCTTCATAGAAATGGAAGTCATTCCATGCAAGAAATTGACAAGAAACTGAACATCTCATACAACGCTATGTACTACTCCCTTCACAGAACACTGCAAACTGTCTCTAACTAGACTCGAAAGAGTGGGAGGCCCCAGTGCATAACTGAGCAAGAGGAGACATGCATTTGAGTGTCTTGTTTGATAAATAGAAAACTCATAGGTCCTCAATTGGCAGCTTAATTAAACAGTACCAGCAAATCCCTAGTCTTAACATCAACAGTAAAAAGACGAATCTGGGATGATGGATTTTTAGGCCGAGTTGCAAAAAAGAAGCTATATCTCAGACTGGCCACTAAAAATAAAAGATTAAAAGTGGGCAAATGAAAAACAACACTGCACTGAGGAAGATAGGAATAAAGTTGTATGGACAGACAGATCTAAGTTTGAGGTGTTTGGATCACAAAGAAGAACATTCTTGAGAGCAAATAAAAAGATGATAGAGGAGTGCTTGACGCCATCCGTCAAGCATGGTGGTGGCAATGTGATGGTCTGGATGTGCTTTGGTCATTGTAAAGTGGAGAGTTTATACTGTGGAAAAGAGACCTTGAAGAGGAAACCCTGTGTATTGTGGATGGCGCTTGTTTGGAGCCAATTTCCTCCTACAACAGGACCCAAAGCACATCACCAAACTATGCAAGAGCTCTTTAGTGAAGAAACAGTCATCTGGTATTGTGTCTTTAGTGGAGTGGCCAGCACAGTCACCAGATAGCAACCATATTAAGCTGTCGTGCGAGCAGATTGACTGTATGTTACTGTAAGTGTCCAGCAAGCCAACCCAATTTCGGGAAACTTCTCTTCAGATTAACTCAACAAATTGACAACTAGAATGCCAAATGTCTACATGGCTGTAATCCCTGCATATGGAGGATTATTTGATGAAAGCAAAGTTTCAAGGACACAATTCGTATTTCTCTTAAAAGTCATTATTTCTAACCGTGTCAATGTCTCTATTTCCTATTCTCTCTCTCTCTCACACTCACTCACACACACGCAAATAAAAAAATAAAGTGTATAGCAGGACATCAGCAAGGTACCAGTGTGAGGCACTAGTTCGTTTTTAACCCCATTCTTGCTTGATAACTTGCCATGAATCACTATGAACGCCAATTCCTTTTTCACAAATTGGTTAACAGACTAATTTAAAACAATTTGAGAAGGATCTGTGAAAATGTTTTAACAATATTTGTAATTACCAAAGTCAAGCAAGCTTAGCTGCAAATAAATGTCTGGTATAGAGAAGAAAGGAAATTTTTAGTTGTCTAATTAAAATGAATAAAAATCAAGTAAGTCCCTTTTCCCTCTCCCTGTGTGCTTACCCCCAACACTTCTCTTTTTACACTGACAATGCTGAGAGGCTTGATCACCTTTGGGAAATCAAAGTACAATTTTATAAGACAAATTGTTTTTTTTATTATTATTAATGTTTAATGTGCATTGCTTTATTTTCTTCTAGAACAGTAGTTTTTATCCTTTTTTTTGTTTTGTTTCTCTACTTAATCTATCTAATGTATTGTCTTTGATGAACATCTCTTTTACACTGTGCATAAAATTGTATTCAGTCTTATTATTCAGCTTCTAATGCTACCAGTACATTCTTAAATTCCGCACACAATGAGGGTGCATACAAAAGCACAAGATATGAATATTGACAAAAAGAAGGTGAGAATCTTAATGAAAAAGATATTCAACCCACACAGAGCTCTGATCTTTGGGGTTGATTCTATGTCAATGAAACTTGGCATATTCCCTGTGTTAAAATAGAATTAACCTTATATATTCTAAAGCGTGCAAATGATTATATTATGTTATATATGCCTTAAAGGGTTATTCCAAGCATCATGCCTACGTCATTGATTTGACATCATCATGGTGCCTGGAATCTGTAAGTGCAGTGATCCTCGGTCAGTACCATTGCGGCAACACACTCTTGCCATGTAGAAGAGCTCTGGGCAGCTAATGTTAGTTCTGTGCATGTTTGGTGTCTTCGTGCTGCCCATGTCCTCCCCTCAGTCTGTGCTCCTTGATGTCTGCACTCTCCATAGAGGTGAAATAACATCAATGGAGGAGAATTGGTTTGCAGGGTGAACTTTGCTTCGGCGCTGGATTGAGGATGTGTTTTAGCTATTTTATTTATTTTCTAAAGAATAGGAAGGTTTATTTCACCCAAAAACTGTGTTTTATGTTTTGGTTGGAGTTACTCTATAAAGGGACACTCTAGGCACCAGAACAACGTCATCTAAACAAAGTTGTTATGGTGCCAGGAGGCCCCTGGAGGCACTCTTACCTCAAGGGGTCAAACTGTTCTTGAATGGTTTAAACCCAAAGTTGCCTCCAGCAGGAATGTTCACTCACCCCCAGGCAGCATCCGGCTTCTCAGTTTTTAGATCCAGGAAGCGTGGAGTGCAGCCAAGCAGGGGCACTGTTGATTGGCTGAGAGCCAATTTATGTTTTCATCATGAATGGAGATACAAGTGGCCACAAAATACACTCTACAATAGAAAACTGTACAGTAAAAGACCCTATTGTAGTTTAGTAGTTACCGAGGGACAGTTACTTTTACTGACGACTTATGGGTAGTGTTTACTGTGCCTATAATGTCACAGTAAATGTATTACAAGCCCTCGTTTGGCACTTTAAGCTATTTCAACTTTATCCTTATAAATGCTTAAAATCCTTCAAATGGCTCCAAGCATCCTTATTTTTCTGAATTCCCCAGGCATGTTGGATTATTGCAACAGCATACTTCAAACGATTGATGCCTGGAGCCAATACACAGACTATGAAGGTTGCCACTCATAACCTGTATTTTCTTACTTTCCATGAGTTAGAGAATGATCTATTTTTCATGTTGTTGTTTTTTTTATTTGATGTGTACTCAATAAACTGAATGGTAGAAGTCACCACCAGTGTATAAAGTGGAGCGCTTAAAAGACACTTACCCTTATAAGCTAAGTGGTGTGTAAAACAGAAACGCTAGACAGAAAGGAAATAAATATATTGCAATATATTAAGTAGCAAGGAGTGTATGTAGGATTATATAATGTATTTAAAAAAATAATAACTAGGGATAGGCTCAGATCATATAAGCAGATGTGTTCTTAGGTGACACTTGCCCTCTTCCATCTGTATAGAGAGAGGCTCAGGAGAGATACAATGACAGAAGCACAGCTTCTAGTGAAGTAGGTTTACATGATAGGTGACTTGTGTACAGGTATATATTGCTCAGTTTGTTTAGAACCACTGATGCCTGGTTCTAGGTGTAAAAATATGTGTGTCTCTATAGGGGGGCATAACCCTCCTTTTGGTGCAGAAGCAGGTGGAAGATTGGAGTCCACCAGACGAAATGTGCAATTTGGCAAATTTAACCTCTTAAGGGACCCTTATGCCGTCCTTGGGGACCCATCTTTAAACGCAGGCGGGCAGCATAGCACGTCCCCGCTGTCCTATGTACTTACCTGCTCACCGGCGATCACGGTGGGGGGACTCACCTGGCATCCCAGGGAATCCTCCTGCTGCCGTTCCGTCCCCCTGCTGCCTGTAAAAAAATTAAATAAAGTTTAAAACAGTGTCAAATAAAATAATATATCCTTAGATCTTGCGTTTCAGTTTTCTCACATTGAAATTCGCCAGCTTGGTTGCGTTGCCTTTGAGACCGTATGGTAGCCCAAGAATGAGAATTACCCCCATGATGGCATACCATTTACAATAGTAGACAACCCAAGGTATTGCAAATGTTTTTTTTTAGAAGCCACTTAGTCACAAAGACTGACCAAAATTGGCATTCAAATTAGTTTTTTGCATTTTTCACACACAAACAAATATTAACACTAACTTTGGCCAGTGTTTGTGACCAAGTGGCTACTAAAAAAGACTGGACATACCCCATTTTCAATACCTTGGGTTGTCTACTATTGCAAATGGTATGCCATCATGGGGGTAATTCTCATTCCTGGGCTACCATACGGTCTCAAAGGCAACCTAACCAAGCTGACGAATTTCAATGTGAAAAAACTGAAAAATGTAACATGCTAGATTTGACCCTGTAACTCTCCAAACCACCATAAAACCTGTACATAGGAGGTACTGTTTTACATGTGAGACATAGCTGAACTCAAATATATGTATTTTATTGCAGTAAAAGTAAACAGTATTATGACATTCACAGTTAAAATGTCATGTAGAACTAAAAAAAATAGCAAAATGTCTTGTTTTCTCCCATTGTTAAAATATTTTATTCATATTAAATTGTTTCATAGCTAAATATTTGATGTTAAATAAAAGCCCCATTTCCTCATAATAAATTATATATATAAAGTGTGGGTGCACTTAATATGAAAGAGGTGAATTACGGTTGAACAGACATATAGTCAAATTCCAGGTTTTGTTTACGTTTTGTTTTGATCACAAGGTACTAAGGTAATAAGGAAGGTGCTCCTTCCTTCTGAGACATGCTGCGTCACTCTCAGTAGCTTTCTCGATTGACGATTTGAATACATTTTAGATTTGCCAAATTGCTAATTTCGTGTGGTGGACTCCAATCTTCCATCTGCTTCTGCATCAAAAGTCTCGGAAGGATAGAGCACCTTAGTACCATTGTTTACAATATTTAAATATTACTGTTTTTATTTTAGTAAATTTGTATATATTTTATAGTTGGCAAATTGCACATTTCGTTAAACCGCTCTAAGCCAATCAGAAGTTCCCCATTCACAAAAATTTTTTTCCCCCTCAAATTATTTTGTAAATGGGGAGCTACTGGCTGCCTTTGAGTGTCAGCTGACATTCTACACTAATCAGCGGCACCCCTGACCTCTTTTTTAAGAATTTGAGCAGCAGAAGGACAGGGGACAGAGTAATCGGGTGCTGGAGACTGGACTTTGGGGCTAAACCATTTATGTACCGTTTAACCTCTAAAGGTAAGGGAAAGCCTGGCACCATAACAACTTAATTCCAGTTTAGTTGTTATGGTGCTGATGTATTCCTTTAACTTCTAAAACCATTATAGGCAACCAGTATGATTGGCCATAGGGTCACCAGCTGTCACCCAATAATGATCTAAATCTTATGTTTTTGGTAAGCTTTTCGAATTATCACAATTTGTTAGAAAAAACTTTCCAAATGCGTTATCTACAGACGTCACCATTAAAGTCCATGGGGAATTTTAGTAGGTAAATAATTTTTTAAAAATTATAACAGATTGTGATAATTTGAAAAGTATATTAAATGAAGGCGATTATATGTGTGCATCACACATGCTGGACTTATCTAATTTTACTCTAATGCTAGCTGTCCATTATTTTTGCATTGTGAGCTGTCTGGAACAGTGACATTTTGAGAAATACAAATATATGTATTGTGTATAGATATGTGCCTATATAGCATTAGTTCTGTGTTAGGTGAGCAACCTAGATATGGAATGAAAAAAATACATTTGTTAATAGGGTTTTACATATTGTCTTGGAGATGTCCTTCTACAGTATTCAAAACATGTCACCCTTTCAGAGAGAAAAATGATTTATTTTTTGAGTCCATTAGACAACATTTTACCACTTGCTTCCTCCTGCTGTTAATACAGCATGCAAATTTACCAGAGTACATCCGAGTAAGGAGCATCCAAGCATTAGTAATCAAAATTACAAGATTTACATGTTATTGGCGTAGAAAATGAAGGCAGTGAACAACCTCTCTGCTATGGATAGAAAATGGAAATAGTTGGGATTAAACACCTACAAACTCAGACATTATTCTTGGTAGATGTGTAAAGAAAATAATGCCTTGCCCATATCACTGCTTAAAATGCAAGTTCTTTATTTTGTAAAGCACTTAAAACATACTGAGAAATTTAAATATCATGTACATGTAGGAAATCGGTCGGTCAACATGTGCTAAGTAGAATTCTGTTAGTATTATGAAGGACTTTAAGTTAACAGAGTGAACTTTCTGCCACATACAGATGTTAATATACATTCAAAATAAAAATAATCCTAAAGCTATATTTGAAGCTACTGAATGTTCCTGAAATTGTAAAATCAATTACGGCCTCGATTTAATTTTTTAGATAAGCTTTTGATATGATCACAATCTGTAAGAATAAAAAATTCTAATTATATATTAAAGTTAAAGTTAGCATTTTGTAATTCTAAAAAACCCAGAGTGAGGAAGACAGAAGGATCTATAAGATTAGGCAGAAAGAGGCTAAGCCATTTATAAGAGCTTCCAAATCACACACAGAAGAGAAAATAGCAGTCAGTAAAAAAAAAAAAAAAAGGGGGACAAAACATTTTTAGATACATAAATGAGAAAATGAAAGTAAAACAAGGATTAGTTAGATTAAAAACAAAAGAAGGAAGGTATGTAGAAGAGGATAAAAGTCTAGCTGACTGCCTCAATGAATATTTTTGTTCGGTATTTACAGATGAAAATGAAGGAAAGGGGCCTCAGTTAGGAAGAAGGACAAATGAGTCATTTGTTACATGTGAGTTTACAGAGGAAGAGGTTCTGTTTCAACTGTCAAAAGTAAAGACAATGGGACCTGATGGAATACACCCAAAGTTATTAAAAGAGCTTAGTGGTGTACTAGCCAAACCATTAACAGATATATTTAACCAATCATTGTTAACAGGAGTATTCTCAGAAGATTGGAAGTTAGCAAATGTTGTGCCCATTCACAAGAAAGGTAGTAGGGAGGAGTCGGGCAACTATAGGCCAGTTAGCCTTACTTCAGTAGTGGGGAAAGTAATGGAAACCATGTTAAAGGATAGGATTGTTGAACATCTAAAAACACATGGATTTCAAGATCAGAGACAACATGGGTTTACTTCAGGGAGATCATGCCAAACTAATCTTATTGATTTTTATGATTGGGTAACTAAAATAATAGATCAGGGTGGTGCAGTAGACATTGCTTACCTAGATTTCAGCAAGGCTTTTGACACTGTTGCACATAAAAGGCTTATCAATAAACTGCAATCTTTAAGTTTGGATTCCAATATTGTTGAATGGGTAAGGCAGTGGCTGAGTGACAGGCAACAGAGGGTTGTAGTCAATGGAGTATATTCGAAGCATGGGCTTGTCACCAGTGGGGTACCTCAGGGATCTGTACTTGGACCCATTCTCTTCAATATTTTTATTAGTGATATTGCAGAAGGTCTTGATGGTAAGGTATGTCTTTTTGCTGATGATATAAAGATATGTAACAGGCTTGATGTTCCAGGAGGGATAAGCCAAATGGCAAATGATTTAGGTAATGGTCAGAGTTGTGGCAACTGACATTTAATGTGGATAAGTGCAAGATAATGCATTTTCGACATAAAAACCCAAGGGCAGAGTACAGAATATTTGATAGAGTCCTAACCTCAACATCTGAGGAAAGGGATTTAAGGGCGATTATTTCTGATGACTTAAAGGTTGGCAGACAATGTAATAGAGCAGCAGGAAATGCTAGCAGAATGCTTGGTTGTATAGGGAGAGGTATTAGCAGTAGAAAGAAGGACGTGCTCATGCCATTGTACGGAACACTGGTGAGACCTCACTTGGAGTATTGTACGCAGTACTGGAGACCGTATCTCCAGAAGGAGATTGATACTTTAGAGAGAGTTCAGAAAAGGGCTACTAAACTGGTTCCTGGATTGCAGGATAAAACTTACAATGAAAGGTTAAAGGAACTTAACATTTATAGCTTGGAGGAAAAGTGAGACAGGGGGGATATGATAGAAACATTTAAATACATAAAGGGAATCAACACAGTAAAGGAGGAGACTATATTTAAAAGAAGAAAAACTACCACAACAAGAGGACATAGTCTTAAATTAGAGGGACAAAGGTTTAAAAATAATATCAGGAAGCATTACTTAACTGAGTGGGTAGTGGATGCATGTAGCACTGACGTTCTGCATGTAGACGCTGACCTTACCCCATAGAGATGCATTGATTCATTGCATCTCTATGAGGAGATGCTGACTGGCAAGGCCGGCGTTTAGCCCCGCCACACCTCCTTGACAATCTCGATTTATGGGGAAGCATTGGATTGGCTATGATCATCAGTTCTGATGATGTCAGCCAGAGGCGGATTGGCTGTAAGACCATCACCGGTGGACCCACGCAGCGTTTGTAAATAAGGTACATTTTAAGTAAGGGCGTGCGGGGGGGGGGGGGATAAAAATGGGGATTTTAACTCTATAGGGTCAGGAACACACGTTTGTGTTCCTTTAAAATATGTGGGATTTTTTGTAGATAACTCATTTTAAAAGCTTCTCAAAAAGAATGAAATCTATGACCTAGCGTTTGGTATCCATCTCTGGAAAAGCATATGGTTGTATATAGAATGGTTTCTTCTAAATGAAGAAGTGGCAGCACTGCAGGAATTTATTTATTTATATAAGGAGGGGAGGGTGTTTGTTGTGGGATTGGGCTTTTTCTATTTTTTTTTTATATATATATCTGTTTCAACCATAGACAAAAATAAGTGCATCAAAATAGCCTTAGAGTGCAATAAGTGCTGTGATCCTGAACATGAGATCCACAATCCACATATTTTTAGTACCCCTAAATCATAGGCCTCTCTCACCCCTACATACACCTAGAATTAAGGGAACATATAATTTATACTCTAGTAGGATCAGCTGATTAATCACCGTACAACATTGAGAATAACAATGTTCTTGAATGCCTGAGATTAATTGAAAAAATGGTTTTGTGTTTAGAATATGTTGAGTAGATTATTTATTTCTAATTAATTATTAAGACACTCCTGTAGGCTTATCACAGTTAATGTAAATTTTGTAATGTGTGTGTAAATGAGAGTATTGGAGAAACGCTTGAGGGATCTACATTAAAATCATGTAAGTACATAAGACACAAGTTTCAGTAGCTATGAATGATGTTCGTGGACATCATTCATAGAAACCAAGTGTTTTTGTTTTTGTTTTCTTTTTTTTTTTCTGGAATGATCACAACATAAATTGCTTGTCTTGTTTGACTTCCTTGTTTACTAAAGTTGAGCAGATTGTGGCCGTTTTCAACGCTTCCTCCAGACAAAAAGCATGGGACCATTTCTCGAAAGCTCAGCGCAAGAATATTGACATTTGGCGAAAGCATTGTGAGGTGGGTGCTTCTCTTCCTTCCATCACTCTCATCGCTTACAAAAAGTGACTATATATTTCTGGGATGAATGTTTGTATGAGTGGTTCGGTATGAAGAAAAGGTGGGTAGAACAGCACTCGTTTTGATTGTGGAAACTCGATTCATGTTCTATGGTGGAAGGCCCAGAAGCGACTACCACTGAAAACCCAACAGGTTTGTGAGAAAATTGCAACTTCTTCTATTCACTGGCATACATAGTGAAATGTCTGTATGAACGCTTACTAAGTTCATAGAATGTTTTTTTACCTTGAAGATCCTGTATTATTTTTTTTCTAAATATATAAACATATGCAGATTATTAAAGGTACAATCTCATCTACAAAATAAGAATAATCCTAAACTGCATTATCAAACTATCGTGAAGCCATTTTCTCAACCAGTCAATGGATATTTATTAATTTTCTACATTTGAAGTTACTGAATGTTCCTAGAATTGCAATAACAATTAAGACACTTGGGCGTCGATTAAAGTATATGGGATTTTTTGTAGATAAATAGGTTTAACAGTTTTCCATCATTTGAAAAGCTTCTAAAAAGAATTAAATTGATGCCACAGAGTTTGGTATTATTCTTGGCTGTATATACAATGGTTTCTTCTAAATGAAGTAGTGGTAGCATAAACCATTATTTTTAAGATTTTTTTTACTTTTTTCTCGTTTAGTGCTTTGTATTCTTTTAGGATGAGATTGAACCTTTAATGCTTATGTTAGCATGTTTATATTATTGTCTGTGATGCCACAATTCCTTAATGTCCTCCATCTGCATATGTCTGTGGATGCATGCTATTAATTTATGTCACTTTAATAAATTTCAGTATTATCAGTTATCCACTTTAATTTTAATTATGGTCACCCGATTTCCATTTCTTGTTCAGCAATTATATTTTCTATGAACCCGAATTTTAACAAGTAAGTAAACGATCTTTTAAAATTAGTTGCAAGTTATTTCTTGTTTTGTTTCTTTCCTTTTCTTTTTTTTAAGAACTTTGGACATATTTTCATGTGTTTTGCTTCCCGACACCTAATAACTTGTTCTGCATTTCTATGGCAAAAACAAATCGGAAAATACAGTGCCTCACAATATAAAATCAAAGGCCAGACATGGCATGAAGACATTTTTTTTCATGTTTGTATTTGTTACACCTATTTCACACGAGTCATGCTAAAAATAAAGTAGGTTATACAACCATTAATTAAAATGTTGAGTATTTTACAGAGAAGTGAAAAATCTTGCAAAACTGCAATGATTAAATAAGCAAGAAGGAACTTTACTTGGCTGGTAGTGAGATGTTTAATGGACACAACAAGCTAGCATTCTCATATAATACAAAAATATATTTATTCACTGTACAGTGTATGTGTATATATATACCACACATGTATTCTAGCATAATAGTACTTTTGTAATATATTATGTTGATATGTTGACTTTGAAATGTTGAGGTTTATTACAGGGCTGTGTATTCTCATTAGAACATTCCACCATTATTTAGAGAGTTGTATAATGCAGTATAATTCAAGGATTTTACAATTATCATGACGGAAAGTCATGATTTTATTAAAGACACGGAGGCTCCTATTATGCTGCACTCTTTCTTTATTTCCCTCAGCAGCAAAGAAACATTATTGAAAAAAAACATTAAAACAGGTCTAATAGGTCTGGTATGCCTAGTGCAACACACAGGGATGAGGGAGTCTGACTTGAAGTGAAGAGCTCAAAAACTGGATATAGGCAGAAATTTCACCAAAAACTGTCTGAAATGTGAAGTATTGTGATTAACACTGTAAATCCCGTGTCATGGATCCAGGAGCTAGTTCACTTAAAAAAGGCTTTGTTAAAATTCAGGATGAAAAAACATAAAATTTGTATATATGGTGTGTATACCTTTAAATCTGTTACGAACAGGATAAAATTAGGTATACGCCAAATACTTCTAGCAAACAGGAAATTAAAATCACCTTCAAGTATAGGAGACTGTTTCCTATGATGTGAGAAATCAGTGTAACACTGATGCGAGATGGCACAAAAATATATATATAGGGTGTCTGTATCTTTAAATTTATGATCCTTGAATAAATAGAGTATATATCAAATGATGTACTTTGGAGTACAGATATATATATATTATAAGGTAAAAATATAATGTAAATGACTGTATTTCATAAAATTGATACAATTCAATAAAGTCCAATGAATTCCAGATAAAGTTTAAAAATACTTCAAAATTTATTAGAAAAAAGGCGCCTATATCAGGGCATTCAAAGTGGTGAAATAAAAATATATAAAAACTGCATAAAAATGAATAAATATAAGTCAGGGACGTATTGCAAGATTGTTACCAGCACATCTGTGTAGGTTGTTCCGTTTTCATAGTGAGGACCGATTAGGATGGATATGGATAGTATGTTGCTCTCTCTGCCGGCTGTTTGTGAGGTTGGCGTGCGTCCCAGACCTCACTCTGGATGATGCACGCTGTTGGCCGGCGGGTCCCCCAGATCTCGGAACACTCTACGTTGGATGGAAGAATACTGCAGCTGGATTTTTGATCTGCGTCCGTACCCTGCTTGTATCCTTGTGGTCTAACGCGTTTCGTGGGTGTCAGCCCCACTTCCTCAGAGACGTCTCTGAGGAAGTGGGGCTGACACCCACGAAACGCGTTAGACCACAAGGATACAAGCAGGGTACGGACGCAGATCAAAAATCCAGCTGCAGTATTCTTCCATCCAACGTAGAGTGTTCCGAGATCTGGGGGACCCGCCGGCCAACAGCGTGCATCATCCAGAGTGAGGTCTGGGACGCACGCCAACCTCACAAACAGCCGGCAGAGAGAGCAACATACTATCCATATCCATCCTAATCGGTCCTCACTATGAAAACGGAACAACCTACACAGATGTGCTGGTAACAATCTTGCAATACGTCCCTGACTTATATTTATTCATTTTTATGCAGTTTTTATATATTTTTATTTCACCACTTTGAATGCCCTGATATAGGCGCCTTTTTTCTAATAAATTTTGAAGTATTTTTAAACTTTATCTGGAATTCATTGGACTTTATTGAATTGTATCAATTTTATGAAATACAGTCATTTACATTATATTTTTACCTTATAATATATATATATCTGTACTCCAAAGTACATCATTTGATATATACTCTATTTATTCAAGGATCATAAATTTAAAGATACAGACACCCTATATATATATATTTGTGCCATCTCGCATCAGTGTTACACTGATTTCTCACATCATAGGAAACAGTCTCCTATACTTGAAGGTGATTTTAATTTCCTGTTTGCTAGAAGTATTTGGCGTATACCTAATTTTATCCTGTTCGTAACAGATTTAAAGGTATACACACCATATATACAAATTTTATGTTTTTTCATCCTGAATTTTAACAAAGCCTTTTTTAAGTGAACTAGCTCCTGGATCCATGACACGGGATTTACAGTGTTAATCACAATATTAAAACAGGTCTGCCTTCCAACAGGCAATGTCCGCCTAGCAACATGATCATCCAATCAGCGCCATCCTTTCCCTATAGCTGGCTGAGTGTTGATGACCATTTCCTCTTTCTTTCTTGCGACTCCCGAAGAAACTCAAACTCGGAACAGGAAACCAGAGTAAACCAAACGATTCGTAACAAAGCACGTGATTCCAAGAGGTCTTTTAGCCAGGTCACGCTAAAGAAACAAGAGAAATATGGTAATTTCTTGAAAGTTATGGGTTGTCCGCATATATATAGGTCTAAATGTCTGCAAGAACAGTGATAACTTTTCATATCAGTAGTAAGAGGCAACTACCAACCTGAGGACAACAATGGCAATAAAGTCCCATCAGTATATAGTGCTCTAGAGCGATGTAGATATGTGATATCGTCCCTACCGTCAAGTTGGACTTACCTTGGAAATCTTTTCTCTGAAAACTTACCTCGACCCACCACTGAGCCGTCCGAGGGTGGGTGGGTGGGATAATACTCGCCTCCGTGTCTTTAATAAAATCATGACTTTCCGTCATGATAATTGTAAAATCCTTGAATTTTATTAAAGACCCGGAGGCTCCTATTATGCTATTTCAAAGCTGTGATATCACGGCTTCTGCGAAATGCTGGATTGGTTTGAAATAGAAATTACGGAAAGTAGATTCTGCGGACCAATCAGCCGCCTTCAGTATATCTTCCAAGCGACAACCCGCCATGGAGGCTTTGGAGGCCATGGCACCGCGAACTGAATGAGGAGAGAATATGGAGGTATCAATACCTGCCATGGACATGAGCCATTTGACCCAGCGGGCCAAGGTAGGAGAGGATACCGGAGCGTGCGGTTTACGGAAGGAGATGAAGAGTTGGGGGTTCGACTCAATCCGGAGGGATGCAGTACGAGCTTCGTACGCCCTAAGACATGCTACTGGGCAGAGGAGTGGTGTCGCGGGGAACGCTGGATACAGGACTGATCTGGAGGACGATTTCGTCCTTCGTGAGATGTCAAAGACGACTCCTTCTGGGGTGAAGGATCGGGCATTGACATCGAGAGCTCGAACGTCTGACACTCTTTTGCATGAGACTAGACATAACAGCATAACTAGTTTAGCTGAGATTTGTTTTAAGGATAGAGACTCGTTGTCTGGCCACCTAGTCAGGAAAGTTAGTACCAGGGAGACGTCCCATAGGGAGGAATAGCGAGGTAAGGGTGGCCTTGCGAAGCGGATGCCTCTTAGGAGGCGACATACTAAGGGATGTCGTCCTATTGGAACCCCGTCAATGCTGGTATGGCCGGCTGAGATAGCTGATCGGTAGAGGTTTACCGTTCTGTATGCTTTCCCGTTATCATAGAGGGAGGTCAAGAATTGCAGGACAGTTGTCACAGGAGTTGATAGGGGATCCACACCCCGTGCCACGCACCAACCATCCCATGTGCGCCAAGCAGACTTGTAAGACTGTCTCGTGCCGGGTGCCCATGCGCCCTCGAGAAGTCGTAGAGTCGATTGCGAAACTCCCTCGATTGACCAGGGTCCCCGGAAATCAGCCATGCCATGAGGCGGAGGAGGCCCTGAAGTATCAGGGGGTGGGGATTCCCTTCGGGGTCCCGGAGGAGAGATTGGGTGTCCGGGAGGAGACGTGGAGGGTCTATGGCCATCTCCAGCAGAGGAGGAAACCAAGGTTGTGCCGGCCATAGGGGGGTTATTAGAACCATGTCGCCCAAGTGGCGCCGTAGGTGGAGGAGGCAACGAGGGATAAGGGCAAATGGAGGGAATGCATAGTTCCTGGTTGTTGACCAGTCTTGTGAGAATGCATTCGTAGCCGCTGCCGTGGGGTCTGGCCTCCAACTGAAGAAGGTCGGAAGTTGGGAGTTTAAGCGAGAGGCAAATAAGTCTATTGCCAGAGGACCCCACAGATCCCAAATGCGTTGGAAGATTTGGGGATCGAGGTGCCAGTCGCTGGAGTCCCGCAGGTGACGGGAGTACCAATCTGCCGTAGTGTTGCATGACCCTGGCAAATATTCCGCCTTGACCGTCATGTTGTGTTGCAGACAGAACTGCCAAAAATCTCGAGCCAAATTCGCTAGAACTTTGGATCTTGTGCCACCGAGGTGGTTGATATAACGGACAGCCGATATGTTGTCCATCTTCAGTAGGATTGAACACTGGGACAGTGTCGGGGAGAGGCTGCGAATCGCAAAGGATCCTGCTAGGAGTTCCAAGCAATTTATGTGGAGCCTGGATTCCGCTTCTGACCAGCGTCCGCCTGTGGAGGTATCTCCGCAGCGTGCGCCCCAACCGTAAGAACTCGCGTCCGATTCGATGACTATATCTGGGGCTGAGCCGAAGATGGCTCTGCCGTTCCACGCCTCCATGTGTAGGAGCCACCATTGGAGTTCTTTCTTCGCTTCCGCGTCTAGAGTCAGAGTATGAGGCACCGCCTCTGAGGTGTGACGCTTGTAAGCGTTGTAGGGCTCTGTAATGAAGGGGGCCCGGAAATATGGCCTGTATGGAGGCCGCTAGAAGCCCAATCACTCTGGCCAGGTGTTTGAGCGATATTTGAGGAAAGGTAAGCACACGTCTTATCTCTTTCTTGATATTTCTCATCTTGGAGGTTGGTAAATGCAATGTTTGCGTTTCTGAGTCCACCAAGAGTCCTAGGAACTCTATTTGTTGAGTGGGGGCCAGGATGGACTTTTCCCAATTGATTATGAAGCCCAAATTCTGTAGCAAGGTTGTGGTCCAACCGAGGTGAGTATGGAGTAATGGTATTGACTGGGATAGCAGCAGGATGTCGTCTAAGTATATGATTAGACGAATCCCCCGACTGCGTAGGAGCGCGATAACGGGCTTCATGAGCTTGGTGAAACACCAAGGCGCGGAAGAGAGACCGAAGGGAAGGCAGCGGAACCGCCATTTTCTTCCCTGCCATATGAATTGCAGGAAGTTTTGGTGTGCTTGCGCAATGGGTACTGTAAGATAAGCGTCTCTTAGGTCGAGTTTGACCATCCAGTCCGCTGGTTGGAGCAAATCCCGTAGGCAATGGATGCCTTCCATCTTGAAGTGATGGTAGGCTACGTAGGTGTTTAAATGTTTGAGGTTGATAACTGGGCGGGATCCGCCCCCTTTTTTGGGGACAATGAATAAATTGCTCACAAATCCCGGGGTATACATGGGGATTTCTTGGATAGCACCCTTGAGTGCCAAGTCTTGAATTTCCTCGGAAACGAGGGTCGTGTCTATTTGGGAAAAAGCAATCTCCCTGGGTGGGGAGAGCTGAGTGGGCAGGGATACAAAATCTATGAGATATCCTTGGACTGCCCTGAGAATCCAAACATCTGATGTAATTAGGGCCCATACATGGGAAAAATGTGTGAGTCTGCCCCCTATCAATACATGTGAAGAAAATTGAGAAGGGTAGCTTACCGTAAGGACGTCTTCCGGAAGGAGCGCCTCGTGCACCTCTCGACAACCAAGGTCTACCTCGTTGGGGGAAGAAGGTTGGAGCGGGCCTCTGGTCGTGGAAGGGGGTTCTCCCCATATAGGAGCCTCGGTTCGGGCGCGAATCTCTACTGAGTCTGCCGGACAGACGGCCCCTTGCTCTGCCGGCCCCACCAAAAACCTTTGGGTGGAACACCCTTTTTAGATTAGTTTGTGCCTTGTCCAAGGCTGTGAATGTCTGGACATAAGAGCCCAGGTCTTTTACAAAAAAATCTCCAAAAAGGTACCCTTTTGCTTGGGCTCCTGGCTCAGTAATGGCCATATTTACCAGTTTGGGTTCTATTTTAATTAGGATAGATTTCCTGCGCTCAGTAGCCAGGGCCGTATTGGCATTGCCTATAAGGCATATCACTCTTTGAATCCAACCTCTAATAGTGAGGCGATCTAAGGCTTCGTCGTGCGCCAAGGATTCCTCTACGGCTTCGAAAAATTTTGTTGCCGGACCCAAAATATCCAAGACTTTATCTTGACAATTATAGAGGGAGAAGTCTAGACCTTTCTTAGGTTTCCAATTGGTTTTACTAAGAAATTGTATGATTTTAGGGTCCACCTGGGGTGTCTTACAGACTTCGTCTGGTACGGTGGGACGTGGGCATTCGGCCCTTAGTTTGTTACGTGTTGCCTTGTCTAAAGGCTTACGGGCTCGAGATGCGATGTATTGCGCCACATGCTCAGCCGGTGACCATTCCGCAGAGCGGGGGTGCCGTAAATCGTCGGGTTCGAATAACGGTTCACCCTGTGGGTCAAGTATTCTACCCTCTTTGTGTATATCAGAACTGGGCATGCCAGTGGTAGCCATTTTTGTGGAGGGATCATGCTCCTTATCCATATCGTACTCCGACTCTAAGTCGGATAAGTCATTAGACTGATCTGAGTCTAGGGTGGGTGCACTCTCCTCATCTGAACTGAGCTCTGACTCAGTATTATCAGGCTGGGTTTTAGCCCACTTCCAGTGTCTAGCCGTTTTTGCCCGGCTAGAGGCTCTCTTGCGCGGTGGTTCAATATTCGCGCCATCCATGACAGGTGTTATACTGTCCATCATTAGTTTGGAGGAGTGCTTAACTTTTGCCAGGGCTTTGCGGCCGAGGCGTGGGGGTTGAGAAACAGGTGGTATCGCGACTGACATAGCAGGCGGAGGGACCATGAGTTGGGCCTGTAGTAATGCTTGGGTAAAAGATTTGGAGATAGAAGAGGACATAATGTCCATGGCAGATGCCAAGGCTTTGGATACAGAATTGGAAACAGTAGTATCCATGATGGCCTGGATTTCCTCAGATGCTGGGAAATCCACCTCATCCCCAGGAGTTACAGGGGGAATACCCAAGACAGTGTGAGGGTTAGTTTGTGCCCCTGAGGGGCCAGGCAAGTCATTAGAGGACTGCATATTGCTAGCAAAGAACAGGCAAATAGATATAGGCAGAGTATTAGAAGTGGTATTGGCAGGTTAAGTAACCCAGCAAAGGACCTTAGAACAATATATCTAGCAATAGGTAGATGAATAGTACTCACTGAGATTAATAATGACATTTTTTGGGAGCAGGTAGAAAGGGGGGACCGTCCGCCACAACTCTGGACACCAACTCCGATTCAGGGGACGGAGTGGGCGTGTCACAGACGAAAAGAGCGCGAAAGCGCCGTTTAAAATGGCCGCCGGTGAAAATTCCGGCTGAATTGAGGATTAAATAGTGCTAAACGTTAGCCGCGAGGCGGCAGAAGAATATGTGCTCAGTTAGTGCTCGGCGGTTGCGGCTGTTTACCGCGCTCGGTTAACGAAATTCCGAGCGCGGACACAGCAGCCGAGTCACAAGATGGCCGCCGGAGGCGTCCCTGACGGGATGCGCACGCGCGGCTGACTCAGACAATGCCGGGATCCGCGGTTCACAGAAAAAAACCTCCCTAGGATTTTGAATCCTAGGGAGTAACAAAAGACCAAGAAAAACTGGTGAATAGCGAAAAGGACTGTCAAGTTAAAGTAGTATGTGCCTATCACAGCACATTTCAATAAATCACAACAATTAAAGGAACATGAATAAATATGTAAAAATAAAACTTTTCTCATGTATACTATCGATCAATATGAGAAGCATTCAATATACACAATTAGTATGCAATCATAAACAAATACAAAATTCCCACAGCCAGAAGCTGAGAGAGTTGTACTTATCTGAGGGAAAGCAGCAAAGAAAGAGGAAATGGTCATCAACACTCAGCCAGCTATAGGGAAAGGATGGCGCTGATTGGATGATCATGTTGCTAGGCGGACATTGCCTGTTGGAAGGCAGACCTGTTTTAATGTTTTTTTTCAATAATGTTTCTTTGCTGCTGAGGGAAATAAAGAAAGAGTGCAGCATAATAGGAGCCTCCGGGTCTTTAATAAAATCAGGATTTAGGAGTTGTAGATGAGGTTCTGTACTCACAATACTCTCTGCCATAAATAGTCTGGCTGATAAAGGTGGGAGCTCATTTATAGCATCCCCCCATGTTCCTGAGTCGGTAGCAATGATGCATCATCATTATCTATGTGTTTTGGTCTGACAATTATGAGATTTACTGTATTAAGAAACAACAGAGTCCATGGGTTTTGGGAAGCAGCTCTGATATGCAGTTAGATGTATGGTACTGCAAT
The DNA here is from genome assembly GCF_036172605.1 of Pelobates fuscus. NCBI lineage: Eukaryota > Metazoa > Chordata > Amphibia > Anura > Pelobatidae > Pelobates > Pelobates fuscus. Next base: position 375,424,243 of record NC_086317.1, on the reverse strand, counting down.
GCCACTTAAATGCAAGGCTCAATGTTTCCCCTTGCCCTTTCCCAAAGGGTGAGACTGAGAAGCTGGCAGGGGTAGTGGAGGTTCCAGGATTGTGAGACTGATGTCAATATAAAGTGCAGTTGCATGGGTTAAACGTAATATATTATGGACATACACCGCGTATCTGCAGAACATGAAAAGCCTCCAGGTAGCCATGCTGGTCTATAATCCAAGTCTAAACTATCCAAAGCTCCCAAAAGGCAGCAGGGAATAGACCCTCACCCAATAGAAAATATATAGAAGACAATAATAACATTATAATTCCTCCCAAATTAAGAAAATAGATAAAAGGAGCAATGACAAAGTGAAGGGACTGTGACATATAGGGCAAGATGGCAGTGATATTTAATAGGATGGGGAAAATAATATTTAGATAAAAGGTCCTGTGACTTGTCACTGACACTATTCTTTCATATTTCACTCTTCGTTTGTTGGAAGAACCTCACTCTATTGAATGGAGAACCATTTCAGAGTTGTCATTAGAATCCTCTGTAATATAGCCCAAAATTCCAAAGTCATCATATTACAATGGATTATGCAAAGAATGTATTATTGTGTATACAATGTAATATAATAAATAAGACTAAAAGACAGTGTCCAGACTTACAATGAACATACTAAACTATACTAAACTACAAGTGTATATATACAGCTAAATTTAATTTCCAGGAATCTGCAGGTTCACAAATAACTTCTTATAAAAATGACAATAATGGTTTATATCCTAGAAAAACAGAATGTATATGGAGTTGCAAAAGTGGATTTTCCAAGGCTTCCTTGTGAGGGTATTTGCTTTTGCCCACTCTATCACTCTGTTCTCCTAAACGCAAAATATTTACCTAGATTTGGTAAGGATAAACTTTTCCTGAAATATAAACTAACTGGGTTTATGGACACATACAGATGGAATGATTAAAAGCATCTCAAAAATTTCAATCACGTTTTTGTTAATTTCATTCGTATAATCTACAACAGGATTCCCATACTAGCAATTTACAGTTTCAAGTCTAAAATGCAAAAATATATATAAAAAAAATAATAATAATAACACGTATAAACATGTAATCTTGCGCAAAGTCAATATTGGAGATATAATTTACTCTCTCATATTGGTTTGATTTGATTTTGATTGGTCTTTCACTGCAGGAGCCAAAACTGAACTAGACGTTCAGGACAGGTTTTCTGCATAGACCTATTGTGCAAATCAACACAAACAGAACATGGTTTATAGGACATACTGCACATTTTATTATAGTGATTAGGTCGGGACTGTGCTGGGTATAATTTTCCTTTAACACCAAGAAGCACGTTTCCATTTAGCCAGTACTGTGCTTCATAATTAAGCCCCACTTTTTCCATTTAGCAGTATAATACAAATGGAAGTGGCAAAGTAAGGTAAGGCAATAGTGCTTTATATAGGCTGAAATAATGTGTGAAATGATGCCGTATCATACAAAGTGTTATTTGTAATGGAATCGCCTCTATACCATGGCATACACTAAGCAATATGTGCGTAGGGTTTATTTTCTCACATGTTTCTTTCAATCTGTGATATACAGTATTGTCAATTATATATACTTAGGCCAAACAGTAAAAACTTGGTATTTTGCATTATAACGATGTTTAAAATGAAAGCTGAAGAATTTAATGTAACCTGAGTTGGTTCTTAGTAACTTTAGTATTTCTATGTGAATATTAAAGTGTGTGTATATATTTTCTGAATGTATTATTTCAACACAATTACAAATATTGTTCTTTTGTACAGCAAATACCTCTATACCACTGACAGCGGGACAGCGCTTTGTGTGATCAATAATTATAGTTAATGTAGGACAATAATGATTCTTCTCACTGTATGTCAGCAGAAGCACCATCACTGTATGAAACAATTGAAGATAAACATGAACAGAGCTTGGAAAATTCTAAAGCTTTGGCTATTGTGAATATGGAACAATGACAAATTACTGTCCTGTTTGAGAACCCTTGCAGGTGGCGAATTAGATTTATAGTGCAATGCTTTTCCCTTAACATTATGTCAAGGGGTAAATGCTACAAATATAAAAAAAAAATTTGGTTCATATTTATTTTGCTCTTTGAAATGTAAGCGTGTATACCTTTAGGTGTTTATGTACTTTTAATTATGCCCTTGTTTTGTTAGACCTGATAAAGCAATATGTCTCTTCGAGTGGTTTCAGATGGTATATAAGTCCATGTAAGCATGAAAGCAGCTTTGGAGAGAGCACAATTCATTATTTGCCTCGAAATGCCATTTTAATAGGACTTTGAACATTCATTATAGACTTCGCATGCAATGTTCTCTGATGAACAGACAGAACTCCTGTGGGAGTACCTTCTGCATTTTTCATGGGAATTGCTGTGACATTTGTCACATAATGAAAGCTATATGTGGAGCGTATTGTGCATTCTCCATACGTGACTTTAAAGATTCCAAACTGCAGGCCTCCGCAGGGATTGAACTCTCTGTCACTAGAAAAATTAGATGTCAACAAGGTGAAAAGCTGCATGCTGCATCTTACATTAAACCTGGCAGCATTATTAGGACCAAATTAAATGGTATCAACTTTCTGTTTCTCTGCGCCATAGAAAAAGAGAACACTATATTATCTCTGCTCTGTTGCATTAGTTTCTGGACAACTTGCATCAAGCTCTGCGTTGCCTTTTATACGGTTCTCTGCATAAAGTAGTGGTATTTCTCAACAAAACTGGTAATTTGATATATCTGTGTAGAAAGTTAACTGTACTGGCCGTTCATTGTGGACAACGTATAATGTTGCCCATGGAGGAAATAGCTGCGCAGTAGCAGTACTTCTCTATCTGTAAAACAGGCACTTTAACATTGAAATGTTTTTTCTACACTATAGAGGTTAGACTTTAAGGAGTTATCTCATTAGATATTTGTTTCTGCTCAACTTTAACCCCTTAAGGACACATGACATGTGTGACATGTCACGATTCCCTTTTATTCCAGAAGTCTGGTCCTTAAGCAGGGCCGGATTAACATAGGGGCTGATGGAGCTGCAGCTCCATGCCCAGGCCCATGGAATAGGCCCATTTAAAAAAAAAAAAATAATAATTTTTTTTTTATTTTTTTTTTACACACACTACTCTTAGGTTTGCAACCTGACTGGTATTTTACTGGCACAGCCGGTATTTGAGGCTGTGTGGCCGTGCCGGTATTGCAGTAATACCAGCAATACAAATGCAGGTATTTTTCTCAGAATAAATGGAGATTACTCTGCGATACCAGCACCGGCCAGTAGGGGTCACTGTGTGTGGAGAGAGGCAGGGATAGGAAGTTACAGCATATCCCTGCCTCTCTCTACTACTCACTGATCTGTGGGGGAGCAGCTACACAGCACAGAGTCCAGACAACAGCTCTACAGTAAGTGAGGGATGGGGGGAAAGATAGTAGGGACACTAAGGGACACTAGGGGACACTGAGACACTAGGGGACACTAAGGGACCTAGGGGACACAGACACTAGGGGACACTGAGACACTAGGGCATATGGGGACACAGACACTGGGAGACCTGGGAACACAGACACATGGGGACGCTGGGACACATGGGGACGCTGGGACACATGGGGACGCTGAGACACATGGGGACGCTGAGACACATGGGGACATTGGGAGACACTGAGACATTGGGACACAGAGACACTATGTCCCCATTTCTCCCAGTGTCCCCATGTCCCCCAGCCAGTGTCCCTAGTGTCTCAGTGTCCCCAAGTCTCCCAGTGTCTGTGTCCCATGTCTCTCAGTGTGTCTAGTGTCCCTATATGTCCCAGTGTCCCCATGTCTATGTCCACAACTGTCCCCATGTCTCCCAGTGTCCCCAAGTGTCTGTCTCCCAGCCAGTGTCCCCTAGTCTCCCAGTGTCCCCTAGTCTCCCAGTGTCTGTGTCCCCATGTCTCTGTGCCCCTAGTGTCTTAGTGTCCCCAAATGTTTCAGTTTCCCCATGTCTCAGTGTCTGTGTCCCTAGTGTCTTAGTGTCCCCAAATGTTTCAGTTTCCCTAAATGTCTCAGTGTCCCCATGTCTCCCAGTGTCCCCATGTCTGTGTGTTCCCGGGTCTCCTAGTGACATGGGGACACACTGAGACATTGGGACACTGGGAGAAATGGGGACACTGAGACACTGGGAGACTAGGGGACTGGGCGACATGGGTACACTGACACTGTGATACATAGGGACACTGAGACACTGGGTGACTTGCGAGACTGAGACACTGGGAGACAGGGAGACTTTGGGAGCAATCCATCTATACAGCAGAATCAAACTGTGAGTAGTCTGTTGGTGATTTTACAGAATTTTCTCTGATGTCACTCCTTGTGATTATACAAATGATTAAGGCTGGTATTTTTCCCCCAAGAAAGGTGGCAACCCTAACTACTCTTCACATACTCTTGCTTAAAGGAGCACTACAGGGTCATGAACACAATCATGTATTTCTGACCCTGATATGTTAAAACCACCACTCTGGCCCCTTCTTGCCTCCCTAAGTATAGTAAAATATAACTTGTATTCAAGTCTGCAACTGCTGACTCTGCCTCTGAACTGACTGTCTGCTGACATCATCAGAAGTGGTGGTCTGAGCAAATTACAATACTTGCCCATAGGATTGGCTGAGACTGTTAACTAGGCAGATCAGGGTCAGAGCTAGCACAAGTCCAACATAGCCCTGGCCAATCAGCATCTCCTCATAAAGATAAATTGAATCAATGCATCTCTATGAGGAAAGTTCAGTGTCTGCATGCAGAGGGTGGAGACACTGAATGGCAGTGCTGCACACTAGGCAGTACTGCCCCAGGAAGCACCTCTAGCAGCCATCTAAGGAGTGGCCAGTGGAGTTATTTTCTCTGAAAAGACAGTGTTTACTGAAAAAGGCCTGAATGGAATGATTCTGCTTACCAGAACAAATACAATAAGCTGTTGTTGTTCTGGTGACTATAGTGTCCCTTTATGTTTGGAAGCTTAAGAGGGATGTATGGGAACAAAACCTGTGTGGACTGGCTGACAATAAAATTAGTTTAGGTAATGCTGTTGGTCTCTCTAACACTGTGGTATGTCCCCTCCTTTCTTCTACACTCACTACATACACCTTTTCTCTGTCTCAGACTGTATATCAGGAACTTCTGTCTGCTAGTAAGAAGGTTAGGAGACAAGTGGACCAGCGAGTGCTAGGGGACAGTCCTTAGAAAGCATGGAGTGAGCGCATCATTAGACGCATTTATGTCAAGCTCAGAATGCTGCCTGCATAGTATGCCCTTAGTTGGCCAGCCTGCAGGATTGGCGGGCAGCCTGACATGCATTCATGCCAGGCTGTCCTTCAAATTCTTTGGACAGACATGCCGCCTTTTTGGGCATGTTCTCCCCTTTTGGCAGGTCTGGTGACGTGATTCGCACCAATGGCCCACCCTTTTACCCTGCCCATTGACTTCCTGCTTCACTGGACACTGCTGTTAGGGGGTATGGATTTATTGGAAAGATGAAAGCATAAATTAAATCTCCATCAGATACATGACGCTTGGGAGGTATGACCGTTTTAGTGTTTTTGGTCGATAAGATTCTGTAAATAGGCCCATCATGATTGTCAGCACCAGGCCCACTGGGCTCTTAATCCGGCCCTGTCCTTAAGGGGTTAAATAGTTCCAATGCGTTCAAATTGCAAAATTTAAATGATCTAGTTTTTTTTTTTTTTTTTTTTTTTTTTTTTTTAGAATTAAAAGAAAATAATTTCAGAAAATATTTTCTAATGTTTTTATTGGTAGAAAACATGACTATGCAGGGTTATATAAATTCTGTGTATTCCATCCTGCTTTGCAGTTTGTCTCCTTTTTATGACACTCCAAATGTGACACCTTTATCATTCTTTAGATTTAAATCTTTACGCTATGTTCTTGTTTTGGGATTTCTTTTTCTATAATTAATCCTGTTTTTCTATTCTTTTACACTTTTTTTTTATTTTGTTATACTCTTAATCAATCACCCTGTTTTATCATCCATGAGCAGGTCTAATGGATCAATGACCTACTAACAAGTGAATATAGAATATTTTATCATTTGCCATGTGTGACAAAGCTAATTTGATGTTGCATTACTAACTTACAGTAATTTTAATTCCAATAGGTTGTTCAGGTTGATCAAAGATATGGAATGCTAACTGGGAATTATGATTTAAAGTATAATTATTCTCACGAAAAACATATGTAAAATATGATTTTAAAAATGTATTTCATAAGCAGGAAAGAAAGATGCCTTGAATGAAAAAATAACGGTTCTCTATATTATTGGTGCCTATATTTTTCATCTATTTTAGGAACTGCGAAATGCACACAGTGAACAGCTCATGGGGATCCGTCGAGAAGAGGAAATGGAAATGTCTGATGATGACAGCAGCGACATCCCAAATAAAAAAGTCAGAGTCGACGAATCAGGTGAGTAAAAGCATAGATAATATCCATATAATCTTGGGTCTTAAGTGTTCTATTAGTTCTGTGTGTTTCATGCGATTCATTCCTTAGATGTGAATTTGAAAACATGAAATTAAGTGCGCAAGCAAAGGTAGGGTATTGAACATATTTTTGTTTTAGTAAAATAATTAACATTTTCTTGTTGATTGTATTTTTTTAGCTTAGAATTTCCATATGTATGTATGTATGTGTGTGTGTCTATATACTTGTTGAAAAGAATAATGTTAATACTTGTCTAGAGATATTTGCTAAATGAGAAATGTATATATATATATATATATATACATATATATATGTGTGTGTGTGTATATATATATACACACATATATATATATCTAAAACATAAATATAACATTTCTAATTTAGCAAATATCTCTAAACAAGCATTAACATTATTCTTTTCAACAAGTGCACATCTAACACTGCCTTCTTAATGTAGATGCAGATTATTAGTTGAGTGAAATACCGTAGTTTGTACTGTATTGTATTGTCACTGTACTTACTGTATACAGTATTTGTCTTTTATGTGTATGGTGGTAGTGTTTAGGCAGTGACATTGTGTAATACATATGTGATTTCGTATTAACATTCCTGCTGCTCTGCTGTAGATCTGTGAGATGTTCAAGCATTCCAACAATTCTTAAGCCTCGATCTTAGAATGTTTCGCAAGTGTAAAATAAATAAATAAACTAGGTTTGTAAACAATACAAATGTATAATTAAGCAGGGTTGTGACCTTATCTTCTGTCTTTGAGTGACATGTAAAAATACTGAAAAAGCAAAAATTGACAATATAAAATATTCTATGATAAATATTAGAGCCAATGCATTTACTTTGCAAGGATACAGTCCTGGATTTATCAGTTCTATAAACCTCAGGTATTGAGGTGTTGCTTGGTTTCATTATGTGTGTAACAACACTGATAGGAGGTAGTTTCAATCATCTGTCTTTTTTATAAAATCATAAAGAAGAATTAGGCCCATTGTTTGAAAAGACACTCCACGAGCCCTTAACAGAGCCAGGCTTAAGACGCGTTGCCATGTGAATGAGGCAAAACAGTATGAAAAAATAATCTTCTGTATTATCCAACCCAAGAACCAATAACTGTAAAGCAATTTCAGCAGAATAAAGGGCGAATCGTTTCATTGTAAACACGGGACTTCAGAGTAGATATGTGGAATATAAGAGGACTATCTTCAGTATATTCAATTTTGTTTATGTCGCTTGATTATTGTATCTCTTTTATTATGTTCACAACACTGCTTACTAGATTTGTATTGATTATACGCTTATTATTTTTCTAGCTGATTACTAATTTATGATACGCTAAAATTTCCAAATAAAGGATACCTTTATCCAGAAAGCCGTATATGGTACACTGAAATATAGTGCAAGAAAAAGCTCTAAGTAAAGGTATAAATATTCTGTCCACTATAAAGACCTTGCTGTGTAATTTCTCTCTGGGTTCTTCCTAAATCACTCACCGATAAGAGTCAAGGAAATTACTTGATATTTCAAGTGGTTTGTAACATTATTGCTAAAAGACATATAGTCAAGACACACTTTCCGAATGATTGGATGTGTGATCAGCACAGGATTACAGTACATGGTGACTGTCTGTTGACACCTTTTAGGTTATGATCTGTTATCATTATGCCTTGGGTTATTCTGAAGATTGATATATAAAAGCAAAGAGGTTTTAGCATGCTGCTTCCCGGTTGAGATTTGTTGCCTTATACTCTGCTTAGAAATGCCATAGACATAGAACAACCTCTATGCTCAAATCCAATTGTAGCTTCACAAATACATATTTTACGTTTATCTAAAAAAGTCCATTATATGTGTGATTATTTTCGATTAAAAAAAAATATATATGTTTAATTTAATATAGTCCAGATTAAGTGTAAGGACCAAAAATTGTAGATCGAATCAGTATCATCCAATATGATAATTAGTTAATGGTGTGAAATCCAAAAGAGGATTGAATACATTGCTTAGGGGGAAAGAATTGAAGGGTAGGGGCAGATATGGTTGATATTAAGCTTTAATATAATGTTTTGTTTGTTTATAGGTTGTTGGACATGGACAAAATAAAAAAAAATTACCTACAACTTGTAAAATAGTTATAATTAATTGCAACATGTCAAATGGTCATGGGAACTATTTTGTTATATGAGGCATGGCTGGAGTTGTGGCCAGAGGACCATGTTTTTTTTTTGGGGGGGGGGGGGGGTTTACTTTGACATTACGGCCTGCTTACAGGCATTATCCAATTAAAAAGGCATTCAGAATGATATCAACAGAAACTAATTGCTGTACATTCGTTACACTCTCTCTTAAACGAATCGATTTGTCCGGTTTAGAACCCATTTAAATTCTAATCAGACTGATCAGCCAAAAAACATTTCTAAACGGTTTCTTTGCTGGACGAAACTATTCACTGTCAAGAGTACAATGAATGCATGTCTGCTGATTTCTAAGCACATTCACTATGCTTGCATAATTGAGTGCTCACTGTACGGTGAATTGTGGTGAACTTAAACCTGCTTTGCAAAATACAGGAGTAAATAGCTGAGATTAGGAAGTTCTCCTATTCAACTTGACGTCTAACTTCGCTCTTTTAGCCTAATCTTCAGTTTTCAATTCTCCTCAACGGACTGTTTAGTGAATTAATCCCATATAGTATGAATTATATATGTTAAGGTGTGTTGCTAATAGACACATGAATGTTTGGCCAATTAGAGCATATGGTCCCAAAGAGTTGGGAGTCATGCAGTTGTGTAACAGAAAACAGCAGTGTAATTGTATGTATAAGACATTGAGCTGAAAAATTCCTGAGCTATTAAGATCTCAAAGTAGCAGGGATGTGTCTTATGAAACTCCAATAACGATGGATCTATAGTCTTGGTAGAACTATGCTTTTATATGATGGATAGCACATAAACTGTCCATTGTATAACTGCCTATTATCAAATATAAAATATATGAAAGTATGTTTGGATCTACTTACAATTAAATGTGCCACTTGATGTTCAATGTGCAAGGCATAAGCATAGTCCCCATCAAAGAACAATTTCATTATTGCATGTGAGTTGGGGTATGTACTTACAGGGTTAATACAACAAAGCAACACAAACACAAGATATAATTCCACTGATACTTCTTCCAGATAACTGCTCAAGGTAGAATGATTGCAGTTGATATTACCTAATTCCTTAGTTGTGTGTATATATATATATATCTGTATAATCTGTGTGCTGTTGTACAAATGGATGTTTTGCATAGAATCTCTGATGTGCATTGTAATGAGCCATTTGTGTAAAAGAAGCATGGATCGCCGCTTGCTCATGGTGCATGTTAGTAAGGAAGGCAGATAAAAGCTGTGTTACAATCCAAAACCACCAATGCTATTATATAGATTACATTTTGTTATGTTTTCAGACTGATAAGGTTTTATGTTGGATCATTACATATGAGGATTGATGTAATCCTTTTTTTCTTAACAGGCTTTTAGGGCACGGAGTCTTTTTTTATGCAATACGAGACAAAGTTGCTATGGAAAATGCTATAGCAACCTAACATCTTCACAGAGTCAAGCAGATACTTGTGACAGCAATCTAAATTTACATTTATTTTACTGTCATTTTATCGACACTCCTAGTATTTCATTTTGACATGCTGTTAAAATATACTTTCCGGCTTTGCTTGAGTAAAATTAACAGCGCAGTGTTTTGGAGGAAATATTGCTGTACTTGCTGAGGAATGTGCACGTATAAACACACAGATGCAAACAAGCAGATTATTTCCTTTACCCTTGCCAATTAATGAAATACATCACACAAGCACATTTGTTTCACCATTATTTAAGGCCTACATTAAGGCCGGTGAGGTAGCTCAGTAGGCTATTGCATCAACAGTAGAATCTGTTCAACCCTTGGAGGTCGCAGATTCAAATCCTGGCAGGATTGACTCAGCCCTTCATCCTTCCTAGGTAGATGAAATGAGTACCATTAAATTGGGTAATAGGTACAACCCCTGGATGTTGGGCAAGTGTAACACCCCCAGGACGTTCTTGGAAACCAGAGTAATCTGAATGTACCTTTCCTGGTTAAATACTTTGTTATTATTATTATCCAAGATCTCATGTTTACCATTTGCAGAGGACTTAGCGCTGTAGTTGGAGAGAAAACAAAAAAAACTACAGATCAGTAAATCACTGTGTATTTTGATTTTCAAGGATATTTGTAAAGATATCTTACTGTAGTTTGCATGCAGTTGAAGGTTAAAATGTTCTTCGTACCATAGTCGGTATCACTTGTGGGACTCGATGTAAGGTAGATGTTGTGGTGAGACGGAGTGTCTTCTCTTAGTGTCTTATTGGGTTCTATCCCTCAATAAACATTGAGGATCATACCAAATGGATAACAGGCAGACACTGATCAATCCGTTACCAGCCAAAGCTCCTACTCCTATGTAACCGCGCATATTTTATGAGAAGGGACTTGTTACATGGGTCCTGGGAATCCCTCACAAGGCAGTATATGTCTTACCAGACCTTCCTTATTTATAATGGAATCCCATTTGATTACTTTCTTCTGATAGTTGCTTTACTTTCAGGCAGATTATGAAGTCATTGTTGTTCAATTTAGAAATACCCACACTTGCAATTTCCACCTCCACAATAGAACCAAATGAACGGGTCTCTTTCACACATCAGTTAAAAATAATGCTACACAGAGGACCTAATATGAAACGGTTTATGCAACAATTTCCAGTGAGATTAAAAGTTAGATCTATCACTTCAGGGATGGCTGTTGATTTAATTAAAATCATTCAGGATGACAGAAAGTCTGTGTGACATTGTATAGCAACAGTGTATGTTCTCAAGAAATTCATCTAATTTACGTATTGAATTTGTACAAGTATCAATAAAGATGTAGCCTTGTTGACAATAATCACAATCAATTTCTGAAGAAAGAAAGCAAAATGTATTTATTACAAGGTAACACTATATATCAAAATCAAACAGCCAGTCTGTTTATAAGTTTATATATACATGCTGACATATAGTATTCTAGATTGCAGTATATCTATAGTGATTATTTCTAATGATTACTTATATGTGGTTTTCTTCTAAAAACCTGTGTGTGTCAGTGTGTGTCAGTCACCTTTGGCCGGGGCATCGCATTTTATGCATCCACTGTAATTGCCACTGTAATTGCTGTACTCCATCCAAATAATATCTGCCACATAGGAGCACATTCTCTGGACTTGTAGATGCAAAATAACTCTTATTGATCAAAAGTACACATATACAGGTCACCTTTTCAGTTGCAAACTTTTTTTAAGACAACCTGGATAGTACACATATACAATTGATATCCCAGGAGAAGAAAACGAGGCACTGTGAGAGATTCTATGTAACATCACACTCCACTGGCCCAGAGAACAAGTCCAATAATAACTTTCACCAAGATATAGAGGGGTGAATAAGAAACAAAGCAAAGGGAATCTTTAATATTTAAAAGTATGGCCGATTGGTGCAAGTGATGGGGAAAAAAGAAGGAAGGCCAAACATTAGAATAAAAGGTGCTTAAATCGGACAGTGTGTAAAGTAGAAAATAAATACAAAAGTGCATGTACAAACACTGGATCCTTGTTACTGAGAAACTGAGAACTCACTAACTGAGGAACACAGCAACAGTAACCATAATCGGTAACAAACGAACGCTGTCACAATTTATGCAAGGCAGGATGAGATTAAATAAACCTGAGATCGCCATCGTAAGAGCACAGCTTTCAGATAACAAATTAGTGGTGTATTTAATATAGGTTTGCACATATAATCATGCTACTGGTTTCAAGAACATTAATAGCGCTGTGTTATTTAAAGGCACATGAACAGAAAACTGTATGTGTACCAGAGGTCAAATTACTGGCAAGATGATAAACTATAGCAAATGCTGTGGCATTGAGCCATACTAATTAGTGGTACATTTGAAGAAGGCCTTAATTAACTGCTTTCATTATCCACAGGAGGATTAAAGCTTCCTTGACAAAACCAGTTCAACGATTTGTTTTCATCTAGTAATCTGGGGAAAGTGTATCTAAGGTAAAAATCCCAAATGTCTCTCTGAATTAATTAATTGTGTCTATCCCCCCCTCTCCTGAGTGGTGGCATGGGAATAATCTAAAACATTTTATGGAAGGTAGCAGGTGGCCAGTCTCAAAAAAATGTCTGGCAACTGTAAAAGCATTCTTAGGGTGTGCATTTAAAATAGCAGAACAATGGTTCCGGAAGCTATCCATGTGGTCATTCTTGGTCTTGCCCATGTTAACAAACCCACATGGACAAAAAATCCTATAAATCACATAGTCAGTCGTGCAAGTGATGCAGTGTCATATTTAGTACTCTTTCATGTAGTTACTTAGTACAACCAACATGTATATCTGTGTGTGTGTATAAATATATATATATATATATATATATATATATATATATATATATATATATATTGTGGCAGTGTGAGGGAACACTGCTATATTAGCCCCAGAATGGCACTTTCAGTGTTCCCTGACTAGATGGGGTTAAAAATCAGGTTGCTCTAGTACATCAATGAGGGAGCTACATAAACCCTATGCAGAGGGAAATCAGTCTCTCCTGTGAAGAGCTGGGGCTGAGACAGAGAGACTGTGAGTCAAAGAGACTGCTGAAACTGTGTGGGAACATAGAGGTATTGTGCAAGCTTTTGTTTATTTTGTTAAACTACTGGAGTCAGCTTAGTTGCCCAGTAGCGTAGAAAGGGTACTCTATGTTAGTTAGTTTCATGTTTTGCTGTGGCTCTATTGGGGTCAGCTTGCTAAATAAAGCTTTCCTCATATTGGAAGAAAGAACTGTTTCTACTATTTATGACCCAAGACCCGGCCAGCCTGCTACAATATATATATATATATATATATACACACACACACTATTTGCTGTCATGCCTAGGTGTGTGTGTGTATTACATTTATTGTGATAGTAACCTTTTTTGTGTTGCTATGCTCATTTCAAATGCCAAGAAAATGGGTTTTGGTTTACAAATTAAAAATAAGCATATTTGTTACAACAAATAATACACTGAAACATTCCAGATACATTCATTGTCTAGCTATTTGGATGTTGCTCAGGTCTTGTGGAAACAGATATATTAAATGAAGTGACCTGCGGATGCTCTCTCTATAAAGCAAGGTCAGCACACAGCCATGAAAAGCATTCTCTGGCTATTCACAGGGCTCCTCAACTGGCAAACTGTGTCTCCATCCTGGCTGTCACCACTTAATTTGTCCATGTCCTAGTCTAGTGAACAAACCTTTATTCTTTTCTTTTCTTTTGTCACAAGGGAGGTTAAAAACTGGAAATCAGGCTTGTTGAGCAGTGCGGAATATAAACTACAAATCCAATGGCTGATGAGCTGCGTGACAGGCACGTTAAAGTGGTTGGTCATTCTCTGTGTAAGAATATAGTGCAACCAGAAATGCTGTGTGCACAAAAAGTGCTACAGTGCAGGTTTATTCGAAGGACACAGATGAAAATGAATGTTTCGTTATTCACCTTCACTGGTGCAAAATGCCATGAACACAGTAATGAACACTCACCATTTAAATAGACACTCTCCCTTACAAAAAGGTGGACAAAAGCATCTTCCCTCTTTCCAGAGCCATCTTGCTGCTCCCCTAATTATTCTGGGCGGTCTTCTGGTTGCGCGTGATGTCATCAATGATGCACACACTGGGAGTTGCTAGGAAACGAGTATACAAATTACAGTATAGTGAAACTCGCAATCTAATACTTGTTTTATACTTCGAATGTGCCCCAGAGATAAAGGGGATAAAGGAGAATCCGGGCATATACATAAAACTTAGAAATAAAACCTTATAAAAATCAGGACATACTGTTGCTAGGCAACCAAACAGGGCTAGTCAGTTACTGATCAAGGAGCACAATATACAAATAAAAAGCATTATATAATGTTAGAAAGGGAATAATGTGCAAGATAATGTAATAGTGAGACAATAAATAATGTGCTTAAACAATAATAATGTGATGAAACAAATGGACATATAAACAAAAACTTAATAAAGATATATAAAAAACACTCTAAAAGTGTATACAGACCGTAAGTCGGCATGGAATGCAAGCGACTCAAAGCCAGAGCTTGTACAAAAAATGATGTAGGAATGTTAGACAAAAAAGAACACACAAAGTCTACCTAGATTTACCATGCAGTCGACACCCTAAATAGCAGTAGAGGATATGTGTTACAGGAACCAGTGCCACTTAAGTTTCTCATTAAGATCATTAGGTGACACATGTCTAGTCTACACAGCCATTTGACCTCCCTTTGTGGCAAAATCTTCTCTCTATTTCAGGCTCTGTTAAGTGGAGGAACCCTATTAAGGATTTGATACCGTAGTTGAGGCACATTGTGGGACATCTCTGGAAAGTGTCTTTCCATTGGTAGATCAAAAATGTGTCCCATATCCTTGATGGGGTTTCTCCACCCAACTGTTCTCCAGATACACCTGGAATGTTTTACCACCTAATAATATCTCGAAGTCTGCAAATTCAATGAAGCCTTTCTAAGCTGAGTTTTGCATAATCACACTGTTAAATCGATATAATCATGCATTCTTCCAGTATTTTGTATCCTAACACAAGTGTTTGTATCTTAGTAGCAGGGTGCCAAAGTCTGTTATAGATCTATTTATAGTAATATTCTGAATAAGTAACAATGTCCGCTAATGTTGGATACAGAAATTGAGTTTAAGCAGAAAACAGGAAAATAATAGAATATGAATACACCAATAAAAGTGAAACGTTACATTACGGGATTGTAGCACACATGGCTAAGCTCAGCATCCATTATGTGCAGAATTTGATTCAAAGCCCAAAACTGTAAACAATAGAATATTATGCACCAGCAACTGCAACAGATTATTTGTAGGGATGGTAACAAACATGGCCAGACATTGCACCCCTGTCAGTTCTGCTGCTTTAAAGAAGTAGATCCTTGTACACAGACACAATATTTAAATCTAAGTCATCTCTGCCAATGCTCTGATGGAAACCATAAAATAACATCTGGCCTGGCAAGACTAGTCTCTGTAATATATAGTATGCCGTCAGTGTTAATGTCCAGCTGCAGGAATTGAGTTTGCTTTCCATTTCTCCTCTGAAATTAAATCCGAGCGCGTACAGAGAGAAACTGTGTGCACCAACCTTTTGATCCTGTAGACCTGGCAATCATTTTAGGCAATCCTTTTAGCTTATGTAGAAAGGTAACTATTATTTATTAGATTAAAATATATAATGATGTAGTTAAGACTCAATGTTTTATTCTGCTCATTTTTTTTTTAATGGCAGAAAAATACAAAACTAAATGTACCATACAAAACCCATCTTAAATTCCCTTAAATTTTTTTCGTACTACAGGGAAAAAACAAATTTCACTGTCGGGGCTTCGCTCTACCCCATGTATCTAGACAGGCTGTAAATTGAGCCACGCCTTCCACCTCACACTCTGTACAGCAACTTTTGTAGGTCAAACCCCATAGCTGCTTTGAAATAGCCAGGTGGGAGGAGGGAAAACTGAGTCAGGAAACCGTAAGTACAGTTAAAATGACATCTATGCAATTCATTGACATCTGTGCAATTTTCATTTTTCACAATTTAGCAATGATCTGCTTTCTCCTCCTCTTTACTTCCTCAGTCTCCCTCAGTATAAACATCTCTCCTTACACCCACTTCACTCATCCCCCCATCCACATTTACATATGCCCTTCTCTGCTACACTCCCCCCTTCTCTCATCTCATGCCTTACACTCATTTTTCTACTCTCTCACTCCAACCCACAATCGATCTCATCCTAGACCCTATGCATACAAAACCCATTCACACCTCCTGTCACTTTCTCTCATCCTACTTCTAGCAGCTGGTGATGTCTCTCCCAATCCAGGGCCCTTCACCTTCTCTACACACACTAAGACAACCAGAAACCCCACAAACCTCATCACAATACCCTGCCCTTTACCCTCACTTACCAAAATTCATTGTGCACTCTGGAATGCCCGCTCCATCTTCAGTAATTTAAAATCAACAACCATACACGACTTTTTCATCTCAAACTCACTCACACTGCTTGCACTTACAGAGACCTGGCTGTCCCCCTTTGATAGCGCCACTCCTGCCTCTTTATGTTTTGGTGGGCTACAATTCTCTCACACTCCCAGACTCAACTGTAAAGGAGGCGGTGTAGGCATCCTTCTCTCCCCTCAATGCACCTTTCAACCAATCATAACTCCCACCGCCCTATCCTTTTCTTCTTTTGAAGTTCACACTGTCCGCCTATTTAAACCCACTCCTTTAAGAATTGCTATCATCTACCGCCCCCCCGGTTATCCTAGACTATTCATTGAGCACTTTTCTTCCTGGCTTCCCACCTTCCTCTCATCTAGCACTCCTTCCCTTATACTTGGGGATTTCAATATCCCAACCAATAACCCTAATTGCACTGATGCCTCTTGTCTGCTCTCTGTAACCTCCTCCTTTGGCTTTACGCAATGGTCCAATTTAGCAACCCATACAGCAGGAAACACTCTTGATCTTGCCTTCACCAACTTCTGTACTGCATCTAATCTCTCCAATATTCATTTTCCTCTATCTGACCACCATCTGCTGACTTTTGACATTGGCATACCTAAGACCCAATTGACACCACCATCTGAAGATCACTCTCACAGAAACCTCCAAGGTTTTGACCTAGAGCATTTCTCCACTAATCTCCAAACTCTCCTTTTACCTATCTCAAACCTCACCTGTCCTAGTTCTGCAACCTCCTTCTACAATTCCACCCTCTCCTCTCAACTAGACATCATGGCACCTTGTACATTTAAATGCCGCAGGCCCCCCAACAACAACCTGGCACACCAAGCTCACTCGATACCTCCAAAAATGCTCCAGAACTGCTGAACGCTGTTGGAGAAAGTCTCACTGTGCATCTGACTTTCTTCACTATAAATTTATACTGAGCTCATACAGCTTGGCTCTTTCCTCTGCAAAAGTTAATTACTTCAATACCCTCATAACCACACTCTCCCGCGAACCCAAACGACTATTTCACACATTTAACTCTCTTCTTCGCCCTGCTGTACCTCCTCCACCTACTAACTTGACTGCCTCAGACTTTGCAACTCACTTCACTGACAAGATCTCTACAATCAGAGAAGAGATCTCTCATCTTTCTCCTCCCCCTTGCAATACTTCCCCTAACTTCACTCCCTCTGCTGTTTTATGTTAATTCGCACCCGCTACATCCCGCCCCACTACCTGCTCCCTAGATCCAATTCCCTCGCATCTCATCCGTACTCTGTCTTCTTCTCTTTCTCCACCTCTCACTAAAATTCTCAATCTCTCTCTCTCCTCTGGTATATTTCCATCGCCCTTCAAACATGCAACTGTAACCCCAATTCTAAAGAAGCCCAATCTTGACCCTAACTCCCCATCCAACTATCGTCCTATCTCGCTACTGCCTTTTGCATCCAAGATCCTTGAAAGAATTGTGTATGCGAGGTTGACAGACTTCCTCGAATCAAACTCTCTGCTAGACCCGCTTCAGTCTGGTTTCCGCGCTAAGCACTCTGTGGAAACGGCACTGACCAAAGTATCCAATGATCTACTCACTGCAAAATCTCATGGTCACTACTCTATCCTAATTCTCCTTGACCTGTCTGCGGCTTTTGACACTGTTGATCATCAACAGCTTCTTCTCATCCTTAGCAATATCGGTCTACAAGATATTGCTCTCTCCTGGTGCTCCTCCTACCTCTCCCAGCGCTCTTTCAGTGTTTCTTTCTCTGGATCTGCTTCTTCTCCCCAACTCCTCTCTGTTGGTCCTTGGTCCCCTACTGTTCTCCATCTATACTGCCTCCCTTGGTAATCTCATTAGCTCCTTTGGCTTCCAATATCATTTCTATGCAGATGACACGCAAATCTACCTGTCCTCTCCTGATCTCTCCCTGTCCCTCTTGACTAGTGTCTCTGACTGCCTCTCTGCTGTTTCTAACTGGATGGCTGCCCACTTCCTTAAACTAAACTTGACCAAAACTGAAATTCTGGTCTTTCCTCCCTCAAGTGTTGTTACTCCTGTGTCTGTCTCCCTCCAAGTCAATGGTGCTACCATCAGCTCCACCACGCAGGCTCGCTGCCTAGGTGTTCTCTTTGACTCCGACCTCTCCTTCAAGCCTCATGTTCACTCTATCGCCAAATCCTGTCATTTCCATCTCAAAAACATTGCGCGCATCCGCCCCTACTTAACGCCAGATGCGACTAAGGTGTTGGTCCATTCCACTGTACTTTCTCGCCTTGACTACTGTAATCCGCTTCTCAGTGGTCTTACGTGCTCCCAACTTGCGCCGTTACAGTCCATAATGAATGCGGTGGCGAGGCTCATCTTCCTGTCCGCCCGCACCTCCCATGCCTCACCCTTCTGTCAGTCCCTACATTGGCTTCCTATAAAATATAGAGCTCAATTTAAAATTCTGGTTCTTGCTTTCAAATGTCTACATAATGCTGCTCCCACCTATCTATCCTCCCTTATACACAAGTATGTCCCGTCTAGGCCCTTACGATCTGCTGAAGACTTACGTCTATCTTCTGTCCTTACTCCCACCTCTGATGCTCGCCTTCAAGACTTCTCGAGGGCTGCACCGTTCCTGTGGAACTCGCTTCCCTCCTCCGTTAGATGCTCACCCAGTCTCCACTCCTTCAAAAAATCATTAAAAACCCACTTCTTCATAAAAGCGTATCAATTAAACTCTTAATAGCTCCCAACTGATTCCTCTTCTGCAACTGTCACTAGTCTAATACTATCCTTAACTTTTGTGTCATTTTACCCCACTCCCTCCAGCATGTAAGCTCATTTAGCAGGGCCCTCAACCCCTCTGTTCCTGTGTGTCCAACTTGTCTGGTTACAATTACATGTCTGTTCATCCACCCATTGTAAAGCGCTGCGGAATTTGACGGCGCTCTATAAATAATATAATAATAATAATAATAATTGTATTCCATGTTCATATAGCAGCTTGTAAACAATTCCTACAGTGCACTACAGGATATATTTACAGGCTCCATATCAACCATTGCAATCCATTGTCCAGGTTCCCTACAATCATCCATAAGCTGTTTGTGGAACCTGCTTTTCTATTTTTTTCCAATAACTTCTGAATGACTTGCCTTAGCAGAAAATGAAAATCTTCAATATAAACACTAAATAAAAGGGTGATTTTAAAAAAAAATGTAAGTTGATATTCAAGCTGAGAAAAAAATAGACTTATTTAATATGCCATCAGCATGCGGGTAGCGGTGCAACTGCACCGGTGGCAGTTCCGCCGCTACGTTATGATTGTCACCCCCTGATGGCGGCCCTGGTGATGGCAAATGGGTAGTTTCACCTTAGATTTTTTGTAAATACTCATTTATTTTATTGATATTGATGCCTGATATTTGAGAACACTTACCAGATGGCTAATGCAAACATAACACTCAGTTGGAGGAGATAGGATCCTCTTCAGAGCACAAAATTTTACGTGTGTTGTGCTCAATGCCAAGGAAACCATATTGTTAAAAAAAAATGAATAGAGTTATAAATTTAGAAACTCTATTTGTTCTAGAAAATGTAAAGTATAAACAAATACATTTAGCCAAAGTATTATAGTGTATTTTGTTTGTTAGATTTGGTTTATCACCATGTGCAAAACTCCTGTCCAAAATCAGTCATGATTATACCCCAGCCTGATCAGTCTTTCCTTACTTTTTTATCACTCTACCTCTCCTTAGGCATGGCTTCCTAACTCTCTTCCCTCCAGCCATCATGCCCAATTTCCTGTTTACAACCAGAGACCGAACTGTGCTGAGTGTAAGTAGGGAAAAACTTGGGCTCACTTAGTGGTTCGTAACAAAGTCTCTCACGTGCTTATTGGTTAAATTATTTTGTGGATACGAGGCCACTACTATGTGCACAAAGAGACCTCAGTTATGATGTTTCCTGGATATGAAGTAAGGATGAACAAGAAAGAATGCAGTTTGGGGTTTGTAGTATAAACATACACCTAACAGCGATAGAAAGGCATTACTATACTGGCGCAGACAAGCACTATGCTAGTGGATAACAAGCATGCATGTTTATTTTACTAAAGAAAGTAGTTGGCTAAAAGATTATGAAAGAGTATGCAAGAAAGAAGTCCTCCTGTAAAAGAAAACTGCCATGATTGTGTTATTCAGACCAGACAAAAATGTGCTTCTACTAACTAGAGACAAATTAAAGAGGTCTTCCCCCACAAAACTAGAGTCAACCAGGGTAAACGGTGAAAACGTATATATATTTTTTACAGAGTAATGCACATATCAAATACATATTTTTCTCTCCTTAAGTGTAAAGGGTAATCCAGACGTGGACCCTTTGCTCACGGTGCCTAGAGGGATATTGGCTATACCTCACTGATGATACCTTATAAGGCTGAAACGATTGTCTGGGGTTGCCTTATCTCTCGTGCAGAGGGAACTTGCTGGCCTTTCGGATCTGGACTGCCCGTATGGGTGGAACCAGTCTGATATGCTTCAGATATGTTCTCTCTGTAATGGCACAAGCTAAAACCAGCTTGAGATCTAAGCGGTGACCCACCGAAGGGCAGGCTTATTGAGCTGTTGTCCGTTCTCACCTCTCTTGCTACTTACCTTTCTTTTTTTTATAATACATGTAATGTTTTATTTCCAATAAAAAAAGAAACATTTTGATGGATTTATCATTAAAATGCATGTGTTGTCATTTTGACAGTTCTGCTACATTTTTGTCTGTTTTTACCTGTACGGAATAACCCTGTATAACTATCAGCTGACACAAACAAAGCTGTGTTGGTATGGCAAATACTCATTCATGAAACATGATAACAAACTTCAGCTGCCTCAAATGAATAAGAAATTTCTTTTTTTCCGGTTGGGGAAGGGGGGGGGGAGAGGGGGAGAAGAAATGCATTTTATGTAAATTGCACACTACTACAACTCCCATGATACTTTGTCAGTTAAATTCTTAAGGCTGGCAAGGTTCCATGGAGGCTGTAGTTCTACACAGCCATCTGCTTTTTCTCCAGTCCTGCTATATAAAATAAAACTAGGTTTAAACTGAATATAATATAAGTAATATTTTAGGGAATTACAATGTATTTCCAGTCTTTGAATCACACATGCTTACACATTTATTCTTGCTCAATATTGACTAAAGCTTTTCACACCATCAGTAATAAGCAGATAACGTTTTTGTCAGCAGTTTTGTTATGTAAGAAAATGTTAATTAGGAACGTTTCATATCAAATTGAGATCATAGAATTCTCTGTTGAGTAGATGGTGTGCAATCCATGTTATCTAGCTGCAGTATGCCAGCCAGTCCTCATTATCTACTAGCACAGCAGCAATCTACAAAACAACATGTGATAGTTTAGCATTCGTCTGTCACACCCTACTACTTTACATTGCGTTAATGAGTTATTCTGGAATGGTTTGCAACAAAAACCATAAAAATACATAAAATAAAAGAAAGCAGATTAATAACACAGCATGCAGGAACTGAGCCAATGACATTGATGTAGATTGTTAAATTGCATTATTTAGGGTTTTCTCTCCCTTCTCTTTTTACTATATGTACTTTGTAGAGAAATTATTTGAAAAATGAAAATTGCAGTCCGTGTTATGCAGATTGTCTAATACATGTATTATGATATAGCTTTTTTAAATTCTTTATTTTTGCTGTGCAAGTGATTACAGAAAAGCTTGCATTGCTACATTAGCTAAAACAAGACAGATAATGTCTTACATAGGTAAACATAGCACAATTTTTTAAGATAATGAACATGCTGAGCTAACAAGCTCAGTGGAAGATAAGGCTCAGTGGAGCAGGCTATGCATGTACACCACGTATAAACAGGAATGAAGCCTAGTATCAATAGTAGCCCTTCCAGACATGTGCAAGATAGAATAGCTATGGAGAAAGTAGTGACATAACAAACGTCAATGGAGACAAAAATGCCATTGGTTATGAGCTACAGGGGTTGGATGCTTGAGTGTGTAAGCTTGCTGCCTCTTCTTCTTAACCGATGCCACGGGAAGGCGACAATAGAGAGTCCATCTCAGTGTCGAGAACAGCTTGACCCGGCACCCTCTACAAGTAGAGGGCAATGACCATCACATCCATTCTCAGTTCAGTGTGTCGACCGAGGTTTTTGCACTACCTCAGGCCTGGGCCACAAGGGGGCTGATGCCTTCTATTCAAGGCTCCTCTTGATCCATGCGGCATGACCAAGGGGGCCTTAGAACTCCGCACACCCCATGGACAGCTTGGTCGATGCATCGCTACCTGTGCTTTCAGCCCAGAAGAGGATCAGTGAGCTGGAGTGGCCGGTATGAGTCTGCGGTGTTACAGAGAAGGAATCGGTATGTGAGCGACAGGCTATACGATTCCAGAAATCCTGGCATATCTTGTCAAATTGGGCCTCACAGCTTTGCACCCAATCCAGGCTCTCATGGCTTGCTTGGCTTATTGAAGACATGCTGGCCATCTTGATTCTCCACAAGGTCTCAGGAGCAACAGACTTATGCCAAATAGAGTTTTTAGTGTTCCCTGTGAGGACTGGCATATCTCCCACTGGTCCAAAAGTGGGGATAATGGGGCTTCAGGACATGCGCTTCATGATGCATGGTCCTAGATGGAAGATCGGCTGCTTCTCCCAGCCGACAGGCCGGCAATTCCGGTAGGCCACAAGCCCAGGCGATAGATTAAGCTTGCAGAAGTCGTTTTTCTATGTCCCTTTGTTAGGGGCATCTTTTGTGCTTTATTCTGAGCTGTTGATAGATAATATAATCTGATTTAAGATAGTAGTAAGGTAGTAGTGACTTTTGATTGTACTCAGGTCCAAGTAACAGTCAATGGATATTTATTTATAAAATATTTTACCAGGATGGATACTATGGATATTTTACCAGGATGGATACTAAAATATTTTACCAGGATGGATACTATGGATATTTTACCAGGATGGATACTAAAATATTTTACCAGGATTTTATCAGTATGTCCTGAGTCCACAAAACATTGCATTGTTACAATAGGATACAATATGACCAAAAATACAATATATATATATATATATATATATATATATATATATATATACGTGTACAGTGTTTTGATGTACCATGTATATATGACCAAGTCGGTTTAAGTGTGCCGAAACCGACGTATGCGGTAGGCCGGTAATAAAGTGGGCAAAAATAGAAGTGTCTTGCCAAAGAATATTTATTTAATACATGGAACGATAATACAAGGAATATACCTCAAGAAGACGGTTTAACAAAAGCTGACCTCATTTTTTAGCAACGGTTGAGGTATGTACAGAGAAAAAGCAGATGACTTCCCAAGCCCCAATGACTTGATGACATGTACTGGTATATCATGACTAGATACTGTAGAGGCTGCCCCTATCCTAAAAGAGTGTCCTGAAAAGTTACTGGCGTTCAAACCTAGTCTAGTCAGTAATACTCGTACGTACTGCATAAACTTAGCAGTGGTCAGGACGGCCTTGTGGAGGACCAGCAGAGGGATATCTGACTGGGGTGGTAATGTTTGGAGATCTGCATCCAGAACCTTAATGGGGCACCATTTATTTAGAGTAGGATAATATGTGATTTGAACTACTTTACAAAGCTTGTTTTTGTAATATGCAAGGATAAGACATAGTAATCTTGCTGTTTGATTAGATAAGAACGCTTAAGGCAGTCTCGTGATTTTCTGTTACTATATATGGTGAATTTGCATGGCCTAAGAAACCCATAATAGGCTAAGTAGATGGCTGCTTTGATTACTGAATTTGTGTCAGGTTCGAAAGGGGTTGTATCTAATAAGTTGGACATGTCCTTAAATATCTGTTTGTGAATGGGTAACCTTAGGAGTGGAGGAGTGTTACTGGCTTTGTGTAGGCCTTTTAGTATGGTCTTAATGGGGTATGCAGACAAAAAACTAGGATTGTCAGGATATAACGTATACATGTGGTGTTGAATGCCGGTTAAATACAACTTAATAGTGTTGTGTGATAATTTGAGTCTGAGATGGCAAAAGGATGCGAAAACTACTAAAGATGAGATATTTAAAAACTGAACCAGGTTATGTTCTAACATAAAAAATGTATACAGTGAGAAAGCTCTATTGTATAGCAGCAGTGAGTTATCCGAAAGGGCCAAGCTAGACAAGATGCAACTATGCCTTGATAGCTCATCTAATCCATGACTAGTTCCTGAAATGACGGGGCGGCGGTGGCTGTTGGTGAGGCCATGGGTAACGTGTCTCTGAAGGCCTGGAAGTCAAAGCAAGACAACTGGTCAGCTGCAGTATTGAAAACCCCGGGAACATGACAACAAACCAAATAAAATTGATTACAGGCTGCCAACCATGTCAGTCTCCTCATGAATCTCATAGTTAGTGAGGAGGAATGCCCCTTGTTTATAATGTGACAGATAGCTAGGTTGTCGGAGAAGCAGCGTACCGAGCTACCTGCCCATGACTGACCCCATACCACGGGTGCTGCTACGATAGGGTATACCTCAAATAAGGCTGAGGTGCGTGAGAACCCTTCAATAAACTGTACCTCCTCTGGCCAACCACTCCAGAGCCATTTGTTGCCAAATATGTCCACAAAACCTGTGGATGCTGCAGCATCCGTCCAAATGACGGAAGAATGGATAGACAGCTGTGGTAGATACATACTCCTCCCATTCCACTGTAACAAGAAGTTACGCCATATTAATAGTAGCCTGGGAATCCAGGGAAATACGGCTAAAGTCATTGGACAACTTTGAAAGCAGGCAAAGGAGTCTTGAAATAAAGGCTTTACCTTGCGGAATAATTCTTATGGCAAAATGTTGCGACCCCAACAGAGATTGCAATTCCTTCTGATTGCAGGTCCCAATTTGTAAATATTTGCCAATAATCTGTAGGATGCTATCCATTTTACCTAAGGGAAGGCTGGCTTCCATTGTTACAGAATAAAGGATACCCCAAAAATTTACTAACGTGTCTGGGCCTTCTGTTTTCTTGGGAGAAACCGGTACCCCCAAGGAATGAAAAAACGAGATGGCCTTGGTTAAATCACTAGGAGGAGAGGAATTATTCTCGACAAACAGAAAGTCGTCCAAATAGTGTATCACCGTATGGCACCTGCATTTGTTTAATAGAAGCCAACACAAGGTCTTGGTGAACGTGTCGAATATTTTTGGGCTGCTTTTCGACCCAAAAGTGAGCCTTGTAAAAAAAAAAAAAATAGTACAGACCTTTCCACTTAAGACCATGCAGGTGCCATAGAGACGGATGTGTGGGAAGTAACTTAAAGGCATTAATAATGTCCGTTTTACTCAGCCAGGCTCCTACTCCCGCCGTATTAATGGTGTTTACGGCATTGTCTATTGTGGCATACTGAAGGGAAAATTCTTCAGATGGGATTAAAGAGTTAAGGCTAAAACTTACCTGTAACCTACTTGTGTGTTGGTTCGGTCAGAAATTGGTCACAACCCAACACTGAACCTGAGACTACCACCACAAGAAATAGTGGAAGGAGAGGTTTATATCTAATGATAGTAAAAAGGAGTGGATGTCATAATCTGTAACTAGGTACTCCCCCCTAGTTGCTATAAGTAACTGCCACCCTTTCTCACTGGAAAGTGATATTGAGGTTTGATGAGCAAATGCTGTTCTATAAAGCTACCCTGGAACCTGCCATAATGCTAACCAGCTCTGGCCCCAGTACTTTAACCAAGTGTTACTTAAACAACATTATGACCAGGATTTGGGACATCCTTTGAATTAAATAAAATGTATCTATGGAATAGGACACCCCAAAAAAAATCCTAATAGTATTAGATATGTATGCTCTGTGTGGTACAGATACACCATGTTGATAAAGCATAGAGCTCCTGGGTAATGAAACCACGAGGAGGTGAAGAGGGAGATGGTAGTGCTGGGCCGAGAAAGGCTCAGTATGTACATCTAATTTAACAGTACAATACTCTCCCTGTGTTCTAGTGAGCCAATATATATATATATATATATATATATATATATATATATAAAACTATATAACTGCATGTGTCGCCCCCCCCTCCCCCCCCCCCCAAGTGACAGCAGGTACATCACAATTAAAGTTGAAGAGATTGCCCTCTGATAAAATTGACTTGTTATTTAAATTGAAATGTTGAAGCTGGTAACTAGGCTCCAATGCAGTACACAGGCAGTTTGTCGATTTCATGGATTGCAGGATAAAACTTACCAGGAAAGGTTAAAGGATCTTAACATGTATAGCTTGGAGGAAAGACGAGACAGGGGGGATATGATAGAAACATTTAAAAATACTAACATTTATTGAAACCTCTCCTTTGCTGAGAAATGTGTATGTTTACCTTTGCCTTGCTCATGCCTAGTGACTGACAATCACAATTAAATTTACCTTTAGACCGGATTAGTTACACTAATTGAAACTGTTTCATGTACCATGTCAAATAGCAAAATATATTTACGTGGTGATTGAAAACACACATCAAATGCATGTTTCGTTTGGTGTGCCAGAGAGGAGACCGTGGGTGGTCTCAGCTAACGGAGACTGTGAGTCCAAGTGTGTTCCGGCCCCCCACAGTGAGTAAAAAGCATAAACTCATTTATTAGAAATGAAAACATAAAAGTAAAGTACACTGAACGTGTTTCTCAAAAGTAGAAATACTAACTGTATTGTCCAGGGGTTTTCCAATTTTCAACGCAGGGGAAAAGTGCTTTAAGGGCCTTCTAGCTTTTAATGTGAATCCCCTTCAAAGACTAAGGTTTGCAAGCATATGTATGCATGCAATTTATATATTTTCTTCCATGCCAGTCAGCATGATGTGTGCCTATATCCATGCAACAATGTAAGGGTTTCAATCCCAGAAAACCATTTGTGGCATTTCACTGACTGAAGTAGTTGGAACAAATACCTAACGGACAGCCATCTTTATAGAGTTCATGCCTAGAACTCAACATAAACTTAAAATCTAACAAATATCTTTTTATTATCCATTAAGTGAGAACATAATAAACTTGAGAGAGAGGGTGTGTGAGGGTGGGTCAGAGAGAAATATTTACCCTGGAGGTAGGGTTTAAAAAATATATTATTGGAAGATATTTTGTTTTTAAAAACAATTGACTCGGCAATGTCCTTAATAAACTAGATTCACAGACATACGTGAAATTATTATAGATCTATAAATATTTGTGAAACATAATCTGTAGATCTTACATGTACTCATTCATTTGCCACCATATGTTTGGACTATGAAACAATGAATATGGACATTAGTGCCCTATGTAATGCCATTTGTTCACGCTTATTAGCAACAGACATGGATGATTCTTGAAGACCATAAATATGGCTATTACGCTGCAGCCCTTTGTCTTATTCTGACAGTCCATGGACATGTTAGAATGTCTCTATCATTTAATTATATAAGAAACCAAACAGCTTGTACTTGCCCATAAAAATAAACATCTTGCAAAAATAAAAGCTTCTGTCTCATTTAAGAAGGAAACTCATTCATCAAAGAAGAAATATAGATTCTTCTCAGCTTGGAGTTAAATCTGCTGCAAATAAAAAAGAAAAAAATCATAAAGAAAATTCACAGACACGAAAACAGTTTATCTAATATAAGATCCGAATCAGAAAGTAATGCCCACGTACGATGTGTTTGCGTTGTATGAATGGGTTGGTACTTTGATATCACAATAAAGCGACTGATGATATAATATTTCTATATTGCTGAAGTATTTGCTTTTATACTATTTCCGCTGGTATGTCAAACAGATCTATATCCTAATATGTAATCCCTTAAGGTCATGGGGTTTTGTAAATCAAATATCCATCCATCCTCTCGCCACAAGCAGTCTGAGAAGCTAAATTAGTCAATATAAAATATTGTGCTTTAGGACTATGTTGTCCAGTTACTGTAATACACGTATGATACATAATTATGGAAATATTAGCTCGACTGGTTTCTAGAACCATCCCATCCCTTGGTTGCTGAGAATATATAGTTACTTTACTATTTAAATGGCTAGACTGTAGACAAGCAGATACAATGTCTGCTATTTTTTTTTTTTATATTCTTTATTTTTCACTCAATAAAACATAGCAAGTGTACATCCATTTTGGGCGTGCCCAAAAGTCAACATGAATACACTTCTCGAAAACATAATGCATGTCAACAAATACAATACATGCCCATTCATTAAAAAACCTTTGATACTTGCCATCTACTGAGGGTTTTTATAATCAAAGACAGGCATTCAGGCGATACTAGTAGCCCGTTCTATTCGAGTACTAATCTTGCTCATGTGCTACCTTGTTCCTCCAACCGTATAATCATGCCTGGAAAAAAATTATAAATGCCACTTTCTGAGAAAAAGCCAGGGGAAGGGCCAGAAAAAGTAAAAAATAAGTTCACAAAACAAGATGAGACCTAATATGTGTGAAAGTCTAGGAAAAAGGGAAGAGAAAAAAGAGATGTAGCCAAAAGAGGGAGAGCAGAGAGGAGAGAAAGAAGAAAAAAGAAAGGAAGGCGGGGGGGAGGGGGCAGGGGGAGGATGGAAACCCTGCAACGACAGTGCAGGAATCATGTCCCCCTCAAGGAGGGAACCCCTCTAAATCAGGACATATCCCCCAAGAAAAGGCCCTGTCAGTCTCCGTTTGAGCCCACTAAACTGTTGTCCCATGGTTCCCAAATTTTTTGAAACGTCGCTATTGTCCCTCTTACTCTCGCTGCCAAGTCGTCCATGATTCTACGTTCTCTGATCCTAGATATTACCCCTGAGAATTCTGGGCCCTCTGGTGAGAGCCATGCGGTCGCTATAGCGTGGCGTGTGCTCAGAGTTATCTTATGTACTAATTTCTGTTCTCTCCTAGTCCATCCGTCCAGAGATCTATTTAACAGGTATATCCATGGGTCCATGCCCAGGGGCCTATTGAACGTCTGTCTCAAAAGATCCTCCACGGACCTCCAGAAGCTACTTATCTTCAGGCAGTCCTACCACATGTGAATATATGTGCCTCGGGATCCACAACCCCGCCAACAGTCGTCAGTATCCAATTTGTGCATTTGATATAATTTAACTGGCGTGGTATACCACCGGAGCATAGTTTTCCATGCTTGCTCCTGAAGAGTGACACAAATTGAAACAGTGGCATTTGCCTCCCATATCTCCTGCCACTCCAAGACATCCCCGAGGTCCGTTTCCCATTGATCTGTATAAGTCAAACTTCCCCATTCTCCATTTTCTGCACTAAGATGAGCGTATAAAAGCGTGATCATACCTTTGGGGGCTGCCCCATCCAAGCAAAGCCTCTCATAGAAGGTCAGCTTTCCCAAGGCTGCTGTTTTAATGTGAGGTCGTCTAGCAAAATCGCGAATCTGAACATATCGAAAAAAATCCGCGGGAGTTAAGTGGGAGCCTTTTTGGAGTTCTGCAAATTGAATGACCTCTCCATTTCGATATAGCTGATGGAGCCGTTGGAGTCCGGACCTTTCTATATTACGAAATTCTCTGGGGGCCATGCCAGGGAGAAACTCTCTGTTTCTAAGGATTGGAGTCAAAGGGGAGGGGGACGGTGCTAGCCCATATTTGGTATTACATGTGTCCCGGATAGAGTTGAGTATAGCTGGACATGTTATCCTTATCGCAGGTCTATGTTCCTTGGGAACCCACATCGTAAACTGGGGGACATCCACCCCCACCATCATAGATTCGATGACCACCCACCTTCTCTCTTCCGGCGGGGAGTGCCACATGGCCACCTGCGTCAATTGAGCCGCGAGATAGTAGAAATATAGATTCGGGAGGCCCAACCCTCCCCTGTCTTTCCGTCTATACAGTACCTGTCTGGAGATTCAATGCCTCTTATTTTGCCAAATAAAGTCCCCCATGGATCTTTGCAGAGGAATCAATTGAGTTTTTGTGACGCGGATGGGTAATGCCTGAAACAAGAATAGTATACGTGGAAGGATGTTCATCTTCACAGAATTGATCCGGCCTCTCCAAGAGATAGGTTTATCCGTCCACTTGTCTAGGTCTCCTATCAGGGCTCTAATCATAGGGACGTAATTAGCAAGGTACAAAGGCCCGGGATCAGCCGTCAGATGAATCCCTAGGTACTTTAGAGAGTCTGTTTTCATCCGGATTTGATAGGTCTCCCTAATCCGAGCTGTATCTGCCTCCGTGAGACAGACCAGAAGAGCGCTGGACATCTGGATGTTTGCCTTGTATCCTGATAACGTACCGTATTCTATCATGACCTCCTGTAGTGATGTCTGCTATTTTTAAGTAAATTCACAGTATAAAAAAAATATTCAATATCTGATTTATTTTACTCATGATTCAAAATGACCTTGTGTACCATAACACCATCACCAACACACTGCCCTCATTATGTCAACTTCTAGTTTTGTTTTGCATGTTTTATCTAAAAGTAAATTTTTCACTTCCCTGAATTGTAAGGTACCTTACCCCTATATTCATCCTATAAAGTAAAATGGGCACACATCTCAAAACATACACATTTTAAGAATGTCAGGGGAAACATTAAAACGAGAGCACTGGTCATTTTTGTTTGCTTACTTAAAGAAACACTCCAGGCACCATAACAACATATTGGAATCACATTTTTATGGTGCCAGGATGTCCCTGGCATTGATTATCTTTAGAGGTTAAACCGTTCATGAGTGGTGTAGCACCAAAGTGTCTTCTTCAGCACCGTTTTGCTCTGCCACCTCCAACATCCACATTCTGAAATGAACAATTCAGCTTACATCCACAAGATCTTGTGGTGACAATGACAGCGACAGCACTGTGAATGACAAGGTCTCGAGCAATATCTGCAAAGGAAGTGAACACTTTTGAAACGGATATAATAGTTCCTCTCATGTACAACTGTAAATCTGTGGAAGACATTCAAACATTTCAGTGTGGATGCATTTGACTTGGTTCAAACTGAAATATAATAATAAAATAAATTGATTTAGTTATTAGACTGCATGTGAAAATAATAGGGATAGGAATCTCTATTATTTTTACATGCAGTCTAATACTATGTTTTAGATAGAAACTCAGTCACACCGTTCTGTAACCTAGAAATGACTCTCGTGTTGCTGTATTTAGAGCCTTGGCAGATCATTTCTTATTTTTTTTTTTTTATTATTATTTTTTAAAATGTATATAGAAACATAGAAACATAGAATGTGACGGCAGACAAGAACCATTCGGCCCATCTAGTCTGCCCAATTTTCTAAATACTTTCATTAGTCCCTGGCCTTATCTTATAGTTAGGATAGCCTTATGCCTATCCCACGCATGTTTAAACTCCTTTACTGTGTTAACCTCTACCACTTCAGCTGGAAGGTTATTCCATGCATCAAATATATAGTGCGGTGTTAAATTATTCCCATGACATAGGTCACTGATAGACAATCTTCGGCACTACTGATGTTGTGGACTACATCTTAATGCTCTCACAGCCATAGTACTACCGTGTTTCTCCGAAAATAAGACCGGGTCTTATATTAATTTTAGTCACAAAAAACACACTAGGGCTTATTTTCAGGGTAGGGCTTATTTATTTACAGTACCGGTATGTACATTGAACCCCCCCTTTAATTAATCCACCCCCCTTTAATAAATCCACCCCCCTTTAATAAATCCACCCCCCTCTAATTAATCCACCCCTCCTTTAATAAATCCACCCCCTCTAATGAATCCACCCCTTTAATAAATCCACCCCCTCTAATTAATCCACCCCTCCTTTAATAAATCCACCCCCCTCTAATTAATCCACCCCTCTAATTAATCCACCCCCCTTTAATAAATCCACCCCCTCTAATTAATCCACCCCCCTCTAATTAATCCACCCCCTCTTTAATTAATCCACCCCCTCTAATTAATCCACCCCCTCTAATTAATCCACCACCCCTTTAATTAATCCACCACCCCTTTAATTAACCCACCCCCCCTTTAATTAATCCACCCCCCCTTTAATTAATCCACACCCCCTTTAATTAATCCACACCCCCTTTAATTAATTCACCCCCCCCTTTAATTAATCCACCCCCCCCTTTAATTAATTCACCCCCCCCTTTAATTAATTCACCCCCCCTTTAATTAATTAAGTCCCAGACATAAAATACCGGTATCTACTCACAGTTCAAAGAGTCCGACCACTGGGTACCTCACCGCCCGGAATGGATCCTTCCGCTGAAGATCCGTGAAGGCAGACTGACGGCGCTGCGCACGTTGTCATCACGCTGCGCGATGCCGCGGCCCGCAACGCTCCTCCCCCTCCTCCTCATAGAAGAAGGAAGTCCCGCCGGGCCGCAAAGGTAAAATGCCTAGGTCTTATTTTCGGGTAGGGCTTATATTGCAGCCCACCCCGAAAATTCAGCTAGGGCTTATTTTCGGGGTAGGTCTTATTTTCGGGGAAACACGGTAGCAAAAAGCATCTAGGGAGATGTAATCCACAACACCATGGGTGACAAAGGTTGCCTAACACTGATATAAGTAGTTTGTGCATACAATTTAATAGAACATGTGCACTGTATAACTAGCGTGGTGGGAGCAATTTATTAAATCATTTACATAATATTATATTGAAGTTTGATTTAGGGAATTGTTCCCATAAAATACTGGGGCTGTATAGTAAAGCAGGTTCCAGCATGAATGTACCATCCAAGACTCTGTAATATCAAACTACAAACACCAACCAGCCCATATCCATGTTTAGCCATGATGATAGTCATGCTGCAAGCTGCTTTGCTATGGAGCCACACTATTTTGCTCCAATTATTAAAGCGCTCTCCGAATTTACTAAATAGTTATCACAATAATAGTATATTGTGGGAACAATTTCATTATATTGTGAGAATGATTTTCCAAATTGGGCATGCGAATTTTTTTTAAATTAAATTATTCTCCATGGCACTGTCAGATTCAGTAGCTGACACTCACACATGTATTAATACAACATGCACTTGACTGCTGTGATGCTGATGCCAATTAAACATATACATTTGTAAAAGTTAGACTTGATAGGTTCAGGATTGGTATGGAATAAAAGCAGTTGACTCAGATTAAGCTGAAACACCAGAAAAAAAAATGGAGGGTTAGGATTGGGGAGGGGCTCGGCTAACGTAAAGACCAAAATATATACACAGTATAATAGATAGATTAAGGCACAGCACACAACCACAACAATACAGTACAACAATACAAAGCTACTCAAAATGACCTATATTTGCAAACAAATATCTGGATTTAGTTATACCATAATGCCAAATTGTGTTAAGCTCACCACTACATTACAGTACCCCAATATTTGGAGATATGCTAAATATTGGGTTGGTCTTATCTAGACCTTGAGGAGCAGTTTCTATGACCTTTAGGGTTACACATAACCTTTTGCATCATTCGGGATGTACCCTATAATTTCTATAGTGTCTCCATAATTTCATTAAACGGCATACATTTTGCTTTTTGTATTGCTTCCTCATGGATTTTCCAGTATAGTCCATACCTCTAAAGTTAACAGCTAATTAGCTGTACTGGGCACCCTAGTAGAATGGAATGGACATTGGCATTATCATTGACCTACAACTAATATGCAAAGTTTGATATATTTATTTGTTAAACAACTTATCCAAATCCTCAGATATACAACTGCACTTATCTATCTCTTGGTATGCCTCTCAGAACAGAGCCTAAAATTGATTGTTTTTCTTGGAATTGGATTTAAAAATGTTTAGCATTTATTTTACCTTTTGGGTTCTTGAGCTATATATATAATACTCTGTGTACTTTCATTATGTATAAATGTGCCCACATCCGCTATGGAATGTTGAACATCCTCCTGGCTTTCTATCTCTGAATACAGATGTACCATTGTAATGTTGCCTTTCTAACTATAGTTAAGCAATGATTCACCTTGTACTATCCTCTTCTCTGCACTGAAACTCTGTCTCTGTTTTTTGACTGCATGGCATATTTATAAAAAAATGAAATAAAATTATAAAAGGGTGTCAGCCATAATAGCATCCAACTAAATACCTTGAAATAGATGTGACTAATAATGAAATGGAAAACTGTGATATGTTGATCTGTGCTAATGAGATATTTAGCTTCATACATATGTATTATGTTGCCTCACTTTCTTTTCTTGTATCCAATTCAGCATGTTTCTTAATACAAATCTTACTTATTATAACATTCATGCAGCTTTGCATGTTTGGAGCTTTATTTGGACCATCTATGAAATACAGAATATATGTTTAGAGGGGACCTGTCATGCCCAAAACCAATCTTGAAGAGCAGCAAATGTCATCTATACATTATGCTAGCAAATTTGTAGATTAGGAGAAAAGCCTGTCTAAAAATAACCTGACAAATTATTTAAGGAGGTGATTGATAAAGGAGGGCAGAAGAGACCTCCCACAGGCAGACCTTATGCTCTCCACCCATAGCAACCACAGATCATGTGCTGTGGTTGCTATGGCACTCCATAGCCGGTGCTGCTAGTGCTGACCAGGAAGTATAGCAATGGAGTGAAAATAATGTCACTCTGTTCAGACACTGGCATGCTGGGAACGAAGCCACGTGCTGCCATCATGGTGGAGGGGTGCTCTGCTTGGGCATGTTTCCCCAAGCATGGCAAATCTTTAAAAAGACTGGGCGGAATGGCGATGGACTGGAGGTGGGTTCTACAGAAGTGTAACACCCACCTCTTTAATGAGAATGCAGAGGAGGGTCAAGTAAGTGCTGATAGCTTCCCTTATAATAACAACTCAGCTGTTTGGATAAAGCTTAAGTAGCATCTCACCTACTCACTGAAATTACCATGTTTTGTTTCGAAGCCCATAACTTAGACTTAGAGAGCAACAAGATATGTATTGTATTGCAGTTTGGATTAATTATACATTAAAACACAACAAAATAACATAACCAAGAGGACATAGATTACAGAATTGCATATTCTCTTTAGAAGAACCTGTTGGACTCTGAAAGCCAACTTTAAGTTGTCACAACCTATTATAGTCAGTGTGTACTCTCTCAGTGTACATTTTTTCCAAATTAAGTTTGATGGATAACGGCAATGTTTACATTAGCAACTGACCACCTCACAAGATGTGCCATAAATAGTTATATAAAATGTGTATGCTAGATGTTTCTTTTTCTTAAAGAAATGCCATGCTTTTGGTACCCTGTGAATAATGAGTTGTATCTGGCCAGGCTGTAGTATGAGTCTGTATTGTTTGTAGCCATATATTTATTGGTTCTATGTGTCAACAAAAAAACAAAACAAGCTTGGATTAGATAATTCTGCGGGGGGGAAAAAAGTATTTCAACTTCAAACACTGTTAAAATCCTTTAAAATATTTTCATGTAACCAAAGAGCCATACTATATTTGAGCCTCGGTATGCTTTGTGCTGCTACACTTTCAGATGAAATCCTTCTGAAAAGCAAGAGGTAAAAAGAAACACTCAAGGCTGGAACTGACTTATTTATTTATTCTAAACATTTTATTAGGATAAAGCAGAATAAAAGAGCACAGCGGGTGCCGAGGTTACATACCCAAACAGTGCAAATTTAAAGACATTCAAGATGAATAGAAAAAACATAACAGCAATCCAACAAAACAGCCCGTTAAGACTGTTTGATGTTTTTTTTGTAAAACATTTTGTTAAATACCTCTGCTCAAAATAGTTTTATAACATATTTTTTTTCTTTTTGTCCATTAAATACACATTTTTGAACTTTGCCTACTCCAGCAAGTAGCTTGGCCCGTCTAAATCCTCTCAAGATGTTCTGTGGAGTATGTGCTGGACTAAGGTCTTCATTGCCCGGATGAGTGTTGAGGGGTGTCCTTTACAGGGTTAGCATGGCATGGTAGTGAGTGTGACAAGCTTGGGGGGGTGAGTGATTGTGTCAGGGTAAGTGGGGGAGTGACAGTATATGAGGACAGTGTGTGTACGGGGAGTGACAGTATATGATGACGGTGTGTGCAGGGGGGAGTGACAGTATGTGGGGAAGCTGTGTTAAACAAGTCTCCCCACATAGTGATGCCTTTTATTATTATATTTTTTCATTACATTTGCCCCCTCCCCCTACACCCCATGGTAGTACAGTGGATCACTTGTGGTCGTCTGGGCTGCTGGTGGATTTCCTTGATGGATTTCCCTTATGGATTTCCTGGTCGCCCTGTGTGGACCTAATGGTCACCGATGCATGCCCTGGTGGCCCAGTGGGGCTCTGATGGGGGCTGCTGGTGGGCTTCCTTGTGCAGCTGCAATCCTCCCTGTACAGTGCTTTGTGATGACATCAGAGTGCAGGCTGGGAAACCGTTCAATATTTAGCATGAAAAAAACAAACAAACAAAAAAAAAAAAAAACACAGTTTAGTGGTTACTCTAAGTGCCATTACAACTTTAGTGATTAAGTTATTTGAAGTGGTTATTGTATCTGGTATATGTATGTGCAGATTACAGCTTTGAAATTGGCTCATTATAGGGGCAGTCATTTACCAGCCTGGAACTACAATTTTGTGCTGGCTAATACAAACGTTGTGCATATTCCTATACACATAATTGCATTATTTGGCTGAGGAGGGTTCACAATCAATGAATGAAGACTGGATCAGTTGCTGGCTTTTGCACGTCACCCAGCTGGGTAGAACCCTCGGAGCACAACAGGGACCCAGGTGGGGGGGCAAATCCTTGCTTATTGGTTTTCCTCGTTACCTGGGAACTGGGCTAGGGTACTTTTGGTGTCATAACCACGATACAGGACTTAAGTGGTTATAATGCTTGGAATAACCCTTTAAACATACAAAGATCTATAAAAAGCATACATGTTGGTGCCTGCTAGGCAGGTATATTGTTTGTAGGTACATTGGAATTGGATTTATGTCATCTGTTCAATTTTAAAAACTGTCACAGGATAAAGGATACAAATTCTGTTAGGAAATAGGCATTATCAATACAAAGAGATAATGTGTGCAAATCTTTTGTTCCTGCATGAGCCGGTTAATCTTTAATAACAATTTAATGGTTAGGACACATAACCGAAAAGAAAAACGTGAAATGACTGAGTAGTGAATGGAAAAATATTTAATATACAGAATCTTTAAGACACACTTTCAAAATTAAATTTCACAATACAGAACACTATGCTGATCTTAGCGGAAATACATCAGGCTCACAAAACAATATTAAATATCTTTGATGGCCAACATGTGTCTCCGAGATCTGATTTAATTCATAAAAAGAGGGACACCAGTAGAAGACAGTAGCTATAAAGAAGCATAGACTGAATGAAACAAATGTACTCAGCATTGAAAAGAGAAGTTGGTTTACATACTCATTGTGTTTCCACGTCGTTGTACTGGTGAGAGGTCTGCTCTAGTGTCGGGACAGTTCATCGGTTGATCCATCTCTTCCGAAAAGGAAGTGCCTAGAGAAGAAACTTTATAACTTAATTGTTTTGTAGGATTGCAAGGGAGGCTGCTAATTAACTCTTTGCATATATCTGTTCTGTGGATTTGTAAGCGGTTGTTTTTCTGCACATGTTTTTTCTATTGTTTTTCCTGAGCATTATAGTGTTACTGAGGATTAACCAGCACTTTATATGCTAGTGTAACAAAAGCTCTGCACATATTATCTTGCTGTGTGGATTTGTAACACTGCTGCACCCTTTTTATTTTCAATGCTTAAGATGGAGTTTATGAAGTAGCAGCTGCTGAATTAATATATACCGTACCTACCTTCATGGCTTTTCTTTGTTTAGAATCGGTACCTGTTGAAGTCTTCTCTTTAAGAATGCAAATTGACACTGCAGGTCTTATGTATTGTTTTGTTTTTCTTCGTATTTATTAGGGATAGATTGTGGGAAATTTGAATAAAAAGACAGAAAACTTGATTTAAATCAATTTCTATGAATTTGCAATGTACTTCATGACAGTTTTGAGACAAGCTTCATATAGTCCCCAGCGCATCCAATTTTGCTGACATTTTATAATCAAGCCAGCCTGGCAGGTAGTTTTCCATGCAATCAGCATGATTAGAATGTCCTTTGGGTTTAATACAGCCATTATGTGAATGCATTTGGAGTGTGCTTCTGATGCAATTGCTTGCGTGCAAATGCACTTTAATTTTCTATTCTTTTTTGGCTCTTCATTCAATGAACCTCGGATGTAGCTAGTAAGCTAGTGGATGCTCTACCTTTGAGAAATATAGCACATAAGTGGAAAAAGTGTACAATCGAAAAAAAATTAGGATTTGCTCTTTGTTCTCTCTTTAAGATTCATGGTTGTAAAAGTATATATGTATGTATGTGTGTGTGTGTCTATATATATATATATATAAATTAAGACTGTACCTTGCACTCAGGCTCCAAAATAACCAAACCGGGTGCAGCACCGGGCTTGAACATCCAAATAGAAAAATAGTTGGTTGCACTCTCGGATTTCCATAAAATATAACTTTTATTCCAATGGTTAAAACAGATCAACGTTTCAGTCCATCTTGTGGACTTTCATCAGTGATCACTGATGAAAGTCCACAAGATGGACTGAAACGTTGATCTGTTTTAACCATTGGAATAAAAGTTATACTTTATGGAAATCCGAGAGTGCAACCAACTATTTTTCTATTTATATATATATATTTTTTTTTATATAGCGCCAGCGCGGTACAATGGTATACATATATATGCCAAAAAGAACAAATATTTTACACCGACAGCAGGGTGTAACATCAAATTGGACAGCTACTTTGAAAGTTTTCATACAACCTCTCACCTATGGAAAGAAGTGGCTTGGATAACTTGATGAATAATAAAAACATTATCATCAAGCTGGCTGACAAGGGTGGATCAGTAGTTGTCATGAACACCCAGGACTACATCACAGAAGGGAACAGACAGTTGTCTGATGTAAACTACTACAAAAAACTAGACAAGGACCCCACCAAGGAATATACAGCTAAACTCGCAAAACTTATCAAATCATTTCCGAAACACATACAGCAAGAATGAAAATGCATATATGCAGCCATATACTTGCAAGCCCCGCTCTGCTGTTTTCTTGACTTTTTTTAACTAGCTTCTTGACTCTCCTCTGTTTATTAACTTTTTGTGGCTATTTTTAGTAAACCTGCACCTTTCACTTTCATGCACTTCTACTGCTATTTATGACACCCCACTCTCTCTCCCCTTCTCGACCATCAGTTGTTTTAAGTGTTAATCTCTATCAGATTGATCAGTATTGCTTCAGACTTCAGAGGAAGAGAGGAAAACTCTCAAAAGCTTGTCTTTAAAATATTATGTTAGTCCAATAAAAAATAAAATATAAAAAAAGTATCATTACATACTGCAATACTCTGCTATTTTGGCATTGTATATGAATAAATATATATCCACACACACGGAGGGGGAATTATTTTTGTATTTTATAAAAGCCAAGAAAACTGAGCAGATGACAATTTCAGTAATTGGAAACGTTTTTGAACTCTGCATTGCACATCTCTATAAGAGGCTTTTTGACTTTTTCACCATAAACTGATTATTAGGTCATATGCTTAGCTAGAAAGTCTCATAAAAAGATATCTTTTCATCCAAAATTGAAATCAGTGGCATTGTTCCAGAAAGGAAAAAAAAAAAGGAAAAGTGAGAAGAACTGAATGTATCTCTCTTCCGAACATCTGTTCTTCATAATAACTAGCTATTGCATTCCAAGGAATAACATAGAATTGTATTATAAAATGATAAAATGCACAGAGAATAATCAGTTGCTAAATAGCAGTGGAAGAAATGCTGCTTTCAGATATGACACAATGATTTTCTTATTTTTTTTTTTTATTTGGTAACCTCGATAATTTATACATTTAACATCCCTGGCACATGTTTTATGGCCTTTTGCACTTTGCACTCAATTTTCATCTTATACTACAGACTGCTCAATTCATTTGGGGAAAGTAATTTCCATGCCTGCATACTAATCGATTTTCTCACAAACACCTGCTATCAGTTATGATAATAAAAATGTCGTTTTAAATTGAAAACAGTCCAAATGGAGCGTCCCAGGGAAATGACTTAAGTGTCATTCAATGCTACTAATGTGGTAATGTTCTTGTGTTACCAACACACTTTTTCATATAGGCATTTACATTTTTATGCAATTTTAGTCATTATATTTCTCCTTCGGCTGGTGACTGTTTTAAAGTGCTGCCTTAAAGCTATTGGTACTAAGGAAAGATAGACTGTCTCTACATTTTTTTAATGGTGCTCCTAAATCTAGGCTGCTGTAAAAACAATAGATTTGTAGAAAAACAAAATTATATTAAAAGCAAGGAAAAGAAATGAGATTGAAGTCAGACTTTTCAGATGTACTTTGCAGTGATTTTTTTCCTAGTTTATTTCAGACTATAACTTCTTGGCCATGTAGAACTTCTTTATGATTATTGGCTCCTATATTCATAGCAAAAAAAGAGAAGACGCCCTGTTCCCTTGAATATTTCACTATGTCTGCTTGCCTATATCGCTTGAAAATACTTTTTAGCCAACCCTGTCATAACCTTTCTGTCTATTAGGAATCGACCGATATTGATTGTTTTTAGAGCCGATACCGATATTCTGTAAACTTTCAGGCCGATAGCCGATAACTTACCGATATTTTGTACATTTACCATTTTGAAAAAATAAACTATTTCTAAAGGTAAATGCACAAAATATACATGCCACATGTAGTGGATGCAGTGTGTTTAGACAGGGGAGCTGTGTGTGCGTAAAGTGAAATCAGTATGTGTGTATAGTGTGCGTATAGTGAATGTAGTGTGTGTGTAGTGTACGTAAAGTGAATGCAGTGTGTATAGTGAATGCAGTGTGTTTTTGTAGTGTGTGTGTGTGTGTAGTGAATGCAGTGTGTTTGTGCAGTGTGTGTGTATATAGTGAATGCAGTGTGTTTGTGTAGTTTGTGTATATAATGAATGCAGAGTGTGTGTTTTGGGTAGTGTGTATAGTGAATGCAGTGTGTTTGTGTAGTGTGTGTATGTTTCTGTAGGTATGTATTTTTAAAATATTTAATTTTTTTTAGTCCCCCCTCCCTGCTTCTTGCTTGGCCAGGGAGGGGGGTTATGCCATTCCCTGGTGGTCCGGCGACATGGACTGTGCAGTGGGGGCCCAGCCAGCTCTTACTTACCTTCCCTTCAGCTCCCCTGTGTAAATCTCGTGACCTATGTGCCTCCCGGAGCGTTCCCATGGTAACCCGTGGCAACGCTCTGATGACCGCGGGAGTCGCAAGATTTAGACGGGGAGCTGAAGGTAGCTGCTGGGAAGGTAAGTAACAGCTTGCTGGGCCCTCCAGGACCGCCGGGCTTGTTATGGGCCCGGCAGTCCTGGTATGTATTATTGGCAATATCTGTATTTCTATAGGCCGATACCGATATTGCCGAAAATTCAGAATATCAGCCGATAATATTGGCCAGACCGATAATTGGTCGATCCCTAGTGTCTATCTCCATGCCACAATATACATGTTAATATCTCAGTTTTGACATTATTTTTTTCCCTTGTTCCTACTTTGCCATTATGGATCTATCTTTTATATTTTATCTTTTATATTACATAGTAGGTCTTGTTAGATATGTTTACTCCTGGTTCCCATTTGTGAGCTTTAACCCCTTCAGGACCGCTGACGGTTCAGGACCGTCAGCGGTAAAACGTGCGTTTGGACCGCTGACGGTCCTGAACCGTCACAACGGTCTGGGGCTACTTACCTGATCGCCGTCGGTCCCACGGCGGCGATCAGCTCTCCTCCCGGTCCAGGGGGACTGCCTGTCTGCCCGGGCAGTCCCCCCTCGGCAGATCAGGACCCCACGGCCATG
The DNA here is from genome assembly GCF_036172605.1 of Pelobates fuscus. NCBI lineage: Eukaryota > Metazoa > Chordata > Amphibia > Anura > Pelobatidae > Pelobates > Pelobates fuscus. The sequence continues at coordinate 375,381,643 of NC_086317.1, read as the reverse complement.
TGATCACTCGATCACATGACCGCAATAGGGGTCCATGTGTCTGCCTGCAGGGGGACTGTCTGTGCTGACAGGCAGTCTCCCTGCATCTGTAAAATCAAAAAATAAAGTGAAAAAATCAATCAGTGTAAAAAAATAATAATAATATGTGTATATATATATATGATATATATACATGTATTATATCTATATAAACCTATATATATGTATATATATCATATATATAATGTCATACTAAGTGTATTTTTATATTTATATATACGTATATTAATATAAAAATACACTTATATTTAAATTACACACAAATATATACAATATATATATAATAACTATATATATGGTATATATATATTATTATAAAATACAAATATGTTAATAAAAATAAATAACAAAAAATACAAATAATTTGTAATAATTAAAAAAAAATTATATATATATGGAATTTTATTCTAACAGTATTTTGATATTGATATATATATATATATTTATATCAAAATACACTTAGAATGTAATGATATATATATATCTATGTATAAATAAATAAATAAAAATAATACGAAATATACATATGTCCACATACATAAATAATTTCATAAATATACACATAGACGTCAAATATATAAATATGTATATAAATTAAAATTCTACGTGCGTATTTATGTAATATTTTTACCTAATTAAGTAATTTTAATGATTGCAATTTGAGGGACCTGCCTGCCAACCCAGGCCGAAAGTCCAGATAATTTATTTTACTAGCACTGTGTTTAACCCTGTAACTTTCTATGACACCCTAAATCCTGTACATGGGGGTACTGTTTTACTCGGGAGACTTCGCTGAACACAAATATTAGTGTTTCAAAACAGTAAAACATATCACAGCGATGATATTGTCAGTGAAAGTGAAGTTTTTTGCATTTTTCACACACAAACAGCTCTTTCACTGAGGATATTATTGCTGTGATATATTTTACTGTTCTGATACACTAATATTTGTGTTCAGCAAAGTCTCCCGAGTATAACAGTACCCTACATGTAGAGCTTTTATAGTGTTTGTGAAAGTTACAGGGTCAAATATAAGGCTTGATTTTACTTTTTTTTTTTTTATTGAAATTTGTCAGATTGGTTAGGTTGCCTTTGAGAGCGTATGGTAGCCAAGGAATGAGAATTAGCCCCATGATGGCATACCATTTGCAAAAGAAGACAACCCAAGGTATTGCAAATGGGGTATGTTCAGCCTTTTTTAGTAGCCACTTAGTCACAAACACCGGCCAAAGTTAGCGTTTTTTGCATTTTTAACACACAAACAAATATAAATGCCAACTTTGGCCAGTGTTTGTGACTAGGTGGCTACTAAAAAAGACTGGACATAACCCATTTTAAATACCCTGGGTTGTCTACTTTAAAAAATTATGTACATGTTAGGTGTGTTTCGGGGATTTATGACAGATGACGGTGTTACAATGTCACTATTGATATATTTAAAATATATATATATTGAAACAGCAATTTCCTACTTGTATTTATAGGCCTATAACTTGCAAAAAAAAAAGCAATAAAGCATGTAAACACTGGGTGTTTTTAAACTCGGGACAACATTTTGAATCTATTTAGCAGTTTTTTTCATTAGCTTTTGTAGATAAGTAAAATATTTTTCAAGTAAAAGTCCAAAAACATGTTTTTTTTAAATTTTTCACCATATTTTATTATTTTTTTTTAAATACAATATATGACATAATAAAAATAATGGTATGTAAAGAAAGCCCTTCTTGTCGTGAAAAAAACAATATATAACTTGTATGGGAACCGTAAATGAGAGAGCGGAAAATTACAGCTAAACACAAACACCACAAAAGTGTTAAAACTGCTCTGGTCCTTAACGTACAAACATCGCAAAAACAGGCGGGTCCTTAAGGGGTTAAGTGATAGAAGGCATCTTAACCCCTTAAGGACACATGACATGTGTGACATGTCATGATTCCCTTTTATTCCAGAGGTTTGGTCCTTAAAGGGCTAAAGGACACTATAGTCACCGGAACAACTAAAGCTGTTCTGGTGAGTATAATCATTATATGCAGGCATTTTCATGCAAAAACTGCCTTTTCAGAGAAAAGGCAGTGTTTACGTTGCACCTATGGACACCTCCACGTGGCCACTCCTCAGATGGCTCAGGGCTGCACAGTAGGCAGCTCTGCCATTTAGCGTCCCCACGCTCTGCATGGAGGCGCTGAATTTTCTCATAGAGATGCATTGATTTAATGCATCTCTATGAGGAGGTGCTGATTGGCTAAAACGGCGTTTGGCCCTACCCCTTGTCGCTTTTTAGCAAATCCAATGCTTTCCCCATGTGAAAGCTTTGGTTGCCTAAAAATCAGCCAATGTCGATGTCACCAAAAGGGGCGGGGCCAGTGCTGGCAGATCCACACAGCGCTGAAAATAAGGTGAGTCATGCTTTTAATGGGGATACATGGGGGGGGGGGGGGGGGGGGGCAAGGCACCTTAATGGTGGGTTTTGCACTATAGGGTAAGGAATACATGTTTTTTCCTGAGCCTATAGTGTTCCTTTAAATATATCCTAATTGCAAAGTGATAATCTTGGCCACATACGCAAAGTAGATGGTGGGAACCGCATATTGCCACATATTGACACTGTAAGATGTGAAAAATAAAATTAAATGTAGAAATCCACACTTCTTTATCATGCAACTGGCAACCTCCATCTTGGTTCCCTCTTAATCATAGTTCTATACTTTGTCCTTTGCATCTGGCAGTCAGTGTGGAGAAAGCCTATAAAGAAGAGGAGACATTAAACAACGTTTCTATTGCTCATGCTCAATTGCAATGGTCGCCCCTTATATGACCTATTGGGGGCAAACATTGCAATGACAGTTGGACAGCGTTCCTGGAACCATGACTTTGCTTGGCCCCATTAGCCATCCCATTGCAAAGAATGAAGAGGGGACCCTAACCAGTAACGTGCCTAGGGCTCTGTGGGATCTTAATCCTTCTCTACCTGCGTCATATTTAATATAAATTTAAAATATTTAATATAAATTTAAAATATTTAATATAAATTTAAAATATTTAATATAAATTTAAAATATTTAATATAAATTTAAAATATTTAATATAAATTTAAAATATTTAATATAAATTTAAAATAAAACTGAGCACCTCGAGAAAAATGGTTAAACCAAGTTATGTGATTCTCAATGTTTTTTTTTTTTTGCAAAACTCCAGAGAAGTGACAATTTCTTTTAAAAATAAAACCTCATTTATCTAGAAAGATACTGCTAGCTCCATAACAATTATCTTGGCCAATTAGGTTTGTGCATCATTCTGGTCTATAGAATCTTAACTGTTAGCTACGTTTAACCGAGCAATGCACGGGTAAAGTGTAGGAGGAGGGTCTCATTAGCAGAAATCAAATCTTTTTGTGCACAGCCTGAATTCTACTAAGAGCTGGGGCTTCTGTGACCTTAGGTTCTTAACTTCTAAAAGTTGTTGAGCTTTAACTCTCAGAAAAAAGTTTTGTTTTTTTTTTTTACATTTACAATTGTGGAGACTGCAGGTTGGGAGGAGGGGGGTCAAAAAAGAACTACATGCATTTACAATAACCAGCAACAAGGTATTCTTGTCCAATATATTTTATTAGAGAATTTACTTGATTTTTCAACAAACAATAATAAATATTAAAATATAGTAAGGTGGAGGGGCATAGCGACTTTCGGAGCATATGTGAGTTGCCCTGCCCATCTGCAAGTTAAACTGCCAGAGGACTGTTCTCCCATGGATCCCAAACTTTTTGGAAAGCTTTAGAAGTTCCCCTCACCCTAGCCATCAGGTCATCCATCAGGTGTATCTCTTTGATTCTATTAATCACTCCTGCAATATTCGCGATCCCCTATTTCAACCAGATGAATGCCACTGCCCTCCGTGTGGTCAATGTTGTTTTATGTATGAGTTTTTGTTACTTTATTACTTTCCCCAAATGAATTGAGCAGTCTGTAATATAAGATGAAAATTTAGTGCAAAGTGCAAAAGGCCGCCCCGCAAGTCTGCCCCGCATTTCGGTCTGTACAATATATATCTTGAAATAATGTGCTGCTTATTTTGCCATGTAAATGTACAGATTGCTTGTTGCAATGGTAGTAAATGTGCCCTGGTGAGGTGAATAGGTAGCACCTGAAACAGGAAAAGGATTCGTGGCAGAACGTTCATTTTTACTGAATTAATCCGTTCAATCCACGATATGTGTTTATCAGTCCACTCGACCATGTCCTTTATCAGAGTTTTCAGTAGGGGTGTGTAGTGATAGTGATATAATTTCTCAGGGTCTGCCGTTAAATGAATCCCGAGATACTTAAGAGAGCAGTGTTCTATGTGTATGTTATATGTATCCTGTATCAGTGCCGTGTCCGCAGCAGCCTTCTCCAACGGGAGGGCGCAAGATTTCGACATGTTTGCCCTGTATCCCGAGATGACCCCATAGTCTTGTAGGACCTCTCTTAAAGCTGCCATCGAGTCCACAGGGCTCGTAAGTGTTAAGAGCACATCATCCGCGTATGCGGAAACAAGGAAATCCTTGCCTCCCAGCCTGACCCCATAATTATGTGGATGCCGTCTTAGCGCCTGCAGGACAGAAGGAGGGACAGAATGTCTAGTACCATTATAAAGTTGGAAAGGGCGGAAAGGGGCTCCCGAGATTTGCACTTGTGCTCTAATGTTACTATACATTGCCATTATTAGCATAATATACTCCTCTGGGAACCCTAAGTGGGACAGTAAGGTAAACCAGTAAGGCCTCTTCACCCTATCAAAGGCCTTCTCAGCGTCTATAGAAACGATCAATGTAGGTGAACGAGTTGCCACCTGCTTCCATATGAGATCTATGTTTCTATGCGTGTTTTCAAACAATTGTCTGCCTGGTATGAATCCTACTTGATCAGCATCAATCAGAGCTGTTAAAAATGGGTTAAGTCTATCCACTTGGATCTTTGCGAGTATCTTCATATCGTGGTTTATGAGGGATATGGGTCTATAATTTTCGGGGAGTATGGTTTTTTTGTCTGGTTCTTTGTCTGGTTTTGGTAGTAGTATGATAGTTGCTAAAGACATGTCTTGATCCAGTGTGTCCCCCTCTCGGAATCCATTAAATAACTTTAACAGATGAGGAATAAGCTCCTCTTGGAAGGATTTATAGTAGCTCCAATCAAACCCATCCGGCCTGGGAGCCTTGGTCCCTTTCAGACTTGTAATAGCCTGTTCAATCTCCTCGCATGCAACAGAGAACAGAAAGGAATAAAGTACTGGACAGAACCAGACTCTAAATCCTGATTCCTAAATATAAAACTTAACATTTAATCAGTAATATAAAAAGTCCATTGGATGGACTAAAAGGAACCAGAATAACCACAAACAAAAAAATAAAAATAAAAAATGCACAAAGAAAAAAACGACACACAAAAGAATAAATGTATTGGCTAAAATAGCCCACTGAAACAGGTGTAGCCTCACACCGTCATGCGCTCTCGTAAAAACACGAGACACACAATATCTGGGTGAGGGTGTCAGATCTCAATAATAGTTTGGTGCAGAGATTAGTGCAGAAGCGATCACTTTTATAACTAGCAAGTAAATGTAGACTGCTGTTTAAATAGTCCTGCAAGGAGTAAAATATAAATATAAAAGTGAAAAATGCCTAACCAAGCAGAATTATCGCAGTGTCGCTGCCCCTATATCTGTACAGGTGTACAGAGTTACCTGCCAATGTACAACAGTGCCGGGTGACCACTTGTATCTCTGACCAATCTGCTAAATTGAATATGAAATTTCAAATGAAATGACAGTGCTTATGGTTAAGTAGTTGCCCAATGATGTTAACAATCTAAACACTGTATTACAAATAATGCAGTCAGAGTGTTATAAATTGTAACTTTACAAACCTATGGGAATAGTAAAAGAAGGGGAAAGTCTGTGGGTGTGCACAGAATGGGAATATACCAGATCTTGTCTTTCTCACTCTGTATGTGCCTTCGAGGGCACTCTTTACCCCAGTAAAGACTAGCCCTATACTGGGCGGTGTAGTCGGTAAAACCTCCCCATAATTTCCCAGGAGTAAAACAAAGTACTAGGTGATATTCAATAGTCACACGGTAGTATATTCCCTGGTCGCACTGTGTAGACAAGATTCTGATTAAAGCGAGGCTATCCCCTGCAACATATTTTTGCTAAGGATGCCGTTACTTAACTGCCTGGTATCAATTTTAGGATAGATAGCGAAGCTGCTACCTAAGGCTGTTCACTTGCAACATATTTCTGCTAATGACGCCGTCACGGAAATATCTCAATCACTCAACTGCCTGGTATCAGTTTTAGGATAGATAGCTAGTAAGAGCGAAGCTGCCCCTTAATTGGGCTATAGCCTCTTGTGGTAATTTTGGTAGTCCCAAGTCCCTCAGGAACCTGCTCGTTTGGTCTTCCTCACTCTTTCTCTGTGTTACGGAGTTCGGTGAGTGGTTATAAAGCGCTTTATAGAAGTCAGTAAAGACCGAGGCAATGTCAGATGGCGTGGTTTTAATTGAGCCGTTCGCGTGTCGTATGGATGTGATATGGGATAGTCTATGTTGGGGTTTTAGGGTCCTAGTGAGAAGGGTATCCATTTTATTTGCCTTCTCGTAAAAGGTCAGTTTGGACCAAAGTATTGACTTAGCTTTATCATCTAAGACTAGCCCTCTTATAGAATGCCTCACCTCTTCCAGTCATCTAAAAGTCTCTCCCTCGGGGAGTAATTGGTGCTTTTGTTCTAAGTTCGGTCAGAAGTCTTTCTAATGTTTGAGATTTATTTTTCTTCTTGATAGTCGCTATTTTGATAAGAGATCCCCTTACTACCGTCTTATGGGCTGCCCATATAGTTTCTACTCTCACGTCAAGAGTGTCATTATTGTTGAAAAACTCTATGATATCGTTACGGACATGCTCTGGGTCTCGAAGTAAGGATGTATTAAGTTTCCATGTCCATGGGGATGCTACACAGAGGTTCCTCAGAGTAATGGTCAACACGGCATGATCTGAACATGTAATGGATCCTACCAATGAGCTCGTAATGCGTGCTACACTACAGTCATTTACCAAAAAAAGGTCTATTCTTGAATAGGTCCTACCCGGGGCTGAGTAAAAAGTATAGTCAACGTCGCTTGGATGATGTGCCCTCCATACGTCTAAAAGGCCTGTGGCGGTAACCAAACCATTAAATAATTTGTCCTGACCTCCCCTCTTCTGAGATCTAGGTACACTCCTGTCTGCAGTGGGACGTGGCACTGCATTGAAGTCCCCTCCCGGTCATACCGTGTGGAAGTGCCTATATCTTGGACACTAAATTGTCCCCGAACCCGGGATCCGGCTAATTCGACATGTATACATTGATTAAGTGGAATGTGTGGGAGATTAAGGTGCAGACAGTATGATATAGCGCCCCTCTGCATCTAGTTCAGATGACGCAATTCGTAGAGGGCAGCTATAACGGATCAGGATAGACGCGCCATTGCGCTTACCGTGTGCCGAGCTTCATAAGTCACTCCATATCTATGGTCCCTCAATCTAAAATTAACATGTTTTTTTCCAGGGCTGCTTTGTATCCCCAGTCCGGCCCTGCTCCCTATCCTTCTGTGGAAGGCCCCGCAGGCATACATTACGTCTCGAGTGGTTGGCCATGTCCTCCACCGCTAATTCCGTCTTGGCCATGTGGGCTGTAAGACAGTTCATCTGGGACACTACATCATTATAAACCTTAGTGGTACTTTCCAGACGTACCTCCAGCCGTGCTGTTCTCGTGCTCAAAGCGTGAATCTCAGACTGCAGGACTGCCGTGGACTTCACAATTTCTCCGGCAAGATACGTCCAGACTTCAGCAAACTTGGTCAATATCTGTGTGGTATCACCCGAGGAGGGCTCCGTAGAGGAAGCAGCCCGAGGTGAGGATGGTGGAGAAGTCTGGCCCACTTCAGCGCCATCTTGGTTTTCAGACGGCCCGATTTTCTGAGCAGCAAATATATCCATCACCGGGGCCTTTCTTGGGATGCTTTTTTGGGTTCTGCTTTTCCATTTTTCTTTAGAAAAGTAAAGCGTCTAGCTCGCTCCTCGGTCAGGCCATGCTCTCTTCAATAATATTTTAATTTGTCTCATAATGGTGAAGGTTTTCTATAAGCCAGTTCATATCGTTTATTTTTAAATTTAGAACCTCTTAAATACAGTAAAAGGTAAAGCAGGGGATTTCCAACAAGGTATTCTATGGACCAGGATATTTTTTTTTATGCTGTAAAAACTATTACAAATTGGGTGTGCAAGAAAACCGCAAACTGTTTAAGCCAAAGGCTATTAAATACACAAACTTTGTGTTGGTACTTGAAGTGTCTCTAACAAAGCAAAGAACTGCAATTCATTTTTAGAAATCTTATGTTTAGTCTATATATGGAAATGCTTACACACATACGGTGTATATTTATTTATCTAATCCAGAGTGCTTCTTCATGTCAAATAAACTTGTGTTTTAATTCATCATCCAAAGAGATGTCTTTATGACTGGTAAACATGCTCATAAATCAACTTGAGGTATATAAAACCAATTATACTTTAAGGATGGATTTTTTTTTCTTTAAAAGATTCAGATTCAATTTTTTTTCTGTTTTCAGGAAATCTTAAATAGCTCTTTTCTCTTAGATGTTTTGCTTTTCATTAACTGTTGTTTGAATTGTTATTTTCCCGGTGACAGAATGAATCTGCATCTAGATTACAAACTCCTGTCATGCTGTACTTTCCCTGTCAGTCCTTCAATAGACTCACCTATTTATTTTCAGAAAAGGAAAAAAAATAGTAGGTTAATAGTAATGATGGTATTACATCAACAACTTTACATAAATCTTCCTCAGATTCATCCCTATGTACAGAGCAGGATTAAACCATTGGGTGACCTTAAGCAGCTGCCTAAAGCCCAGGGGTTAGACAGCGTTCCTGGAACCATGACTTTGCTTGGCCCCATTAGCCATCTCATTGCAAAGAATGAAGAGGGGACCCTAACCAGTAACGTGCCCAGGGCTCTACCTGCATCTCTACCTGCATCAATGTAGTTCTGACAGCTGCTTGAAACACAGCAATATGATATGTCCGTTTTAACCAATAGGGACCTGGTTTTGAATTCCAACTCAAGTACTATGAAACTCTACATTAACTGTTCAAAGGCTATGTGCAGACACTATATTGCAATAAATGAAACCTAAACATTATAGGGAGTGAACAATGACTAAATGCACAATTTTTATTGTATCCACCTTTGTATACAAGACACACTATTTCTTACTTCTTTTTGATCTTCAGTTACGTACAAAGTGTGGTTCCTAACATGTGGTTGAGGAATGGGGAATTTTCCCAGGGACTGGGACCGATTGTGGCTATGTGTACCATGCCTTTGGCTGCACCTGCTGCGTCAGAGCATGGTTAGGCTGTAATTTGCCATTGGAGTGTCATTATTATTAGTGACAATTTTAGGAAATCATCTTTCTCACCTGCAAGAGAAAATAAGTGATAAAACGCAGAAAGAGATTTGTTACAATGCGTTGCAGCCACATAAATATTTCTAACATTCTAGGTGTGCATTTCCGATGAGCCGATGTCCAGTTTGACTATTGCTTTATCCTTTTTCAGCTTTAGCAGCTCAGGCTTATGCACTAAAAGAAGAAAATGACAGTCTACGGTGGCAGCTGGATGCATACAGGAACGAGGTGGAGCTTCTAAAACAAGAGAAGGGACATCATGGTCGGACGGAGGAAAGCCTAACAAAAGACCAGCAACTGCAGTTTTTACAACAAGCAATGCAAAATATGCAACAGGTAAAATAATTCCTCAAATTATATTTCTACAATAAAGGCTTACCTTGTTTAGAAGGTGACTGAAACAAAATGTTTTTATTCATTATCACAATGAATCTTAATTGGTGCCCCCACCCTCAGGGTCCCCCGCCCGCCCGGCTCTGGAAAGGGGAAAATGGTTAAAACTTGCCTTTTTCCAGGGCTGGGCGGGGTGCTCTCCTCCTCCTCTCCACCCCGTCGGCTGAATGCGCATGCGCGGCAAGAGCTGCGCGCGCATTCAGCCGGTCGCATAGGAAAGCAATATCAATGCTTTCCTATGGACGCTTGCGTGCTCTCACTGTGATTTTCACAGTGAGAATCACGCAAGCGCCTCTAGCGGCTGTCAATAAGACAGCCACTAGAGGATTAGGGGGAAGGCTTAACCCATTGATAAACATAGCAGTTTCTCTGAAACTGCTATGTTTATAAAAAAATGGGTTAACCCTAGCTGGACCTGGCACCCAGACCACTTCATTAAGCTGAAGTGGTCTGGGTGCCTAGAGTGGTCCTTTAAGCATGGTCTAAAGTATTGCAAGGTAGTTTATCAATTTTTAAAACAGATTTCGCAAAACAATAATATTTGAATATGTAATATGTACAATTTTTTTGTTTTTTTTTGGGGGGGGGGGGAGGGGGAGGGGGGGGTTTGTTCCCAGTTTATTTAAAATGCAGATTAAACAAATTAAAGCATGGTTGAATTAAGATTGACCAACTTATTTATTTGTGTGGCTGTTTTTTTTTTTTTTATTTCTTTTTCAGTCTTCTGTATTCTTCTCCCTTTCCCTCTTCCCTTTTATTTACAGATGAATAGATTAGGGAAAGGTAGGGATATGGATAGGGTAAAATATGTACAAATCATTTGTTAATGTAATCTTTCTTCAGGTATTTTTTTTAAGTAATAAAGTGTAAAAAAAAAAAAGGATAGCCCATACTATCATATGAGACAGGCATACTTGTAAACAAAAGTATATAACAAAGATAGTTAATAATGTAGCATACCTTATTGATAGTCAAGGAATATGGTATCGGTAAAATCCACTGAGGGTTAACAAAAATCTTCCCAAAGTGGAGCGGGTACACAAACAGTGACGTTGAAATATGGGAGGGATATAGTAGAACAGGGACAGGCTACCTTCGGCACTCCAGATGTTGTGGACTACATCTCCCATAATGCTCTTACAACCATAATGCTGGCAAAGCACCAGAGGAGACATAGTCCACAGTATCTTAAGTGCCAAAGGTTGCCTACACCTGTAGTAGAAGATTGTTCGAGGGCGATAACGGAGAAGTATGGGGGGAGAAAGTGTAAATAAAAGGGAGAGGTGAGAATGGCTACTGTTTAGAAAACTGGCTTGCGTGTTCCCTGAAGAGAAGGAATTGAGGCTAAGTTTGCTTCTGGGGAGAGAGATATGGGGAAGTATGTAAAATTTTAATGAGACTCGCATACACACTCTTCCAGGATGGCTGAATGTCCTCACATTCAGCCATCCTGGAAGAGCCATCAGATTTGAAACACGGCCATCAGATATGAAACAAGGAACCAAGCTCCTGTTTACATCCCCAGCATTCTGGGTAGTAATCCGCTGAGAAAATGGCCAATTTGTCTGGTGTTTTGTAACCGTGAGAAAGCATCTTATAACAAGACCCCCTGGTATTTAGTGCTGATGAAGTATTTGTGAGTAAGGAAGAATAGTTTCCTCCACTTCTACAGAGAGGAGGAGTGGCCCAGGTCTCTCTCCCCTTATTTTGTATTTGAAGGTATCATCATGGTTCACAAGGACTCAAAGAAAGTCAACGGTCAGTTGGCTATCTCAAGGTCTGGTAGGTGTGATAGGAAGTGTGCTAGCTGATTATATTGTAATAGTGTCAGAAGTTGTGGAGGTTGTGGTATAAGGTCTGATGGACAGAACTTACTTTTGATGGAGACATCTATCACTCGAATAGAGTAGAGCAAGCCAGGGTAGAGCAAACGGGATACAAGTTGGCTGGTGAAAAGTTAGGTTTTCCTGTTAATGGGAACAGCCCAGACAAAAATGAGGGAGGGAGAACAACGGGCGTTGTCCATCTCCAAAATTTACATTGTATAGGGTATGGTGAGGTTACTACTTATTTCATTATGGATTGTTCTTCATGAGAGCCAAGGCAGGGCATAAGGAGAATCTTCAGAGAAGCTAGCTTCCAGCTGAACCCAGAGCCTACCAGGAGAGGAGATAACCCATTCAATTGTTCTTTGGAGGTGAACTACTTTGTGATACTTGAAAATGTCAGGTAGCCACAGTCCTCTGTGCTGTTTTGGTCGAACCAGTAGATTGTACTTTAATCATGCCTTTTGGTGGTGCCATATATATATTTTCATAACAGTTTGTGAATTTGAACAAAGAAGGTTTGTAGGATGTGAACAGGGATCATCGGGAGTAAATATAGGAAGCGCAGTAAAACTTTCATCTACGACACAAATCCTTCCAAACCAAATGATATGGTGTCATAGGTGTGCCTTAAAAATTATTTTGGGATATTGGTGATAGGTGTGCATTGAAACATGTTCTCTCATTAAAGTATGCCTTGGTCCAAAAAATACTGACAAAAGATGGCTGTATGGGTCAGTTAGATCTTGGCTGTTATGGTGTTTTAGAGTTTAATGTTTAGCAGTTAATTTCCCAGATTGTATCAGGGCCAGAATCAGATCTCTCAACATTTGCTTCTTTATTCTCAACACTTCTATCTTTTAATAATAATATTATGGTTGCCTATTCCATGCGGCACTCATTAACCCCTTAAGGACCAAGCTTCTGGAATAAAAGGGAATCATGACATGTCACACATGTCATGTGTCCTTAAGCGGTTAAAGGATTAGTCTCAGAATAATAGTATGTGTTGATCAATGTCTAAAAATAAAAGGGGAAACGTAACTATCTCTGTAGGAGGCTATATTCCAAATTACATTTAATAGAATCCACACAATACAATAATAAACAGGATATAAGCAAGTGATTGTACTCTCTGCTGTATACATTTTAAAAACTACAAACAGTATATAGTTTTTATTGATCTCTAACAGAAAAACGAAAAACCTAATGCACCTAATTTACAAATGTAGATGATTTTAAAATGAAATGCAGCGCAAAAATTCTAAATATACTCTGGAAAAAATAGCATAGAGAGTGTTAAATATTTATTATTACAAGTTTGGCAAATAAATGCTATGTTAAAGGACCACTCTAGTGCCAGGAAAGCATACTCGTTTTCCTGGCACTAGAGTGCCCTGAGGGTGCCCCCACCCGGCTCTGGAAAGGGGAAAAGGGTTAAAACTTACCTTTTTCCAGCGCTGGGCGGAGAGCTCTCCGCCTCCTCTCCGCCTCCGTTCCTCCCCGTCGGCTGAATGCGCACGCGCGGCAAGAGCTGCGCGCGCATTCAGCCGGTCACATAGGAAAGCATTCATAATGCTTTCCTATGGACGCTTGCGTGCTCTCACTGTGATTTTCACAGTGAGAATCACGCAAGCGCCTCTAGCGGCTGTCAGTGAGACAGCCACTAGAGGAAAAAGGGGAAGGCTTAACTAATTGATAAACATAGCAGTTTCTCTGAAACTGCTATGTTTATAAAAAAATTAGTTAACCCTAGCTGGACCTGGCACCCATACCACTTCATTAAGCTGAAGTGGTCTGGGTGCCTAGAGTGGTCCTTTAACCCCTTCAGGACGGAGTCAATAGTGCACGTTCTGATCAAAACAAAACGTAAACAAAAACTGGAATTTGCGCTATATGTCTGTTCACCCGTAGTTCCCCTCTTTCAAATTATATGCACCCACACTTATTATATATCATTTTGTTCAGGAGAAACAGGGCTTTAATCTATCATTAACTATTCATATATGGAACATCATTTATTATGAATAAAAGTAAAAAAAATGTGAGAAAATAAGATTTTTTTTTAAATTTGCATTTCCGTCTGACATTTTAACTGTGAATGTCATAATACTGTTAGGTTTTACTGCAAAAAAAATGCACATATTTGTAATCAGCGATGTCTCACGAGTACAACAGTACCCCCCATTAACAGGTTTTATGTTGTTTTGGAAAGTTACAGGGTCAAATATAGAACATTACATTTTCAAATTGAAATTTGCCAGATTGGTAATGTTACCTTTGAGACGGTGTGGTAGCCCAGGAATGAGAATTACCCCCATAATGGCATACCATTTGAAAAAGTAGACAAGCCAAGGTATTGAAAGTGGGGTATGTTTAGTCTTTTTTAGTAGCCACTTAGTCACAAACACTGGCCAAAGTTAGCGTTCATATTTGTTTTTGTGTGAAAAAAGCAAAAAACGAATATTTGGCCAGTGTTTGTGACTAAGTGGCTACTAAGAAAGACTGGACATACCCCACTTGCAATACCTCGGGTTGTCTACTTTTGCAAATGGTATGCCATCATGGGGGTAATTCTCATTCCTGGGCTACCATACGCTCTCAAAGGCAACATAACCAATCTGTCAAATTTCAATGTCAAAAAAATGAAATGCAAGCCTTATATGTGACTCTCTAACTTTCCAAAACACCATAAAACCTGTACATGGGGGGTACTGTTATTCTCTGGAGACTTCACTAAACACAAATATTAGTGTTTTAAAACAGTAAAACATATTACAACAATAATATAGACCATAAAAGTGCCGTTCGCTTGTAAAAAATGCAAAAAACTTCACTTTTACTTAAAATATCATCGTTGTAATACAATTTACCAGTTTGAAACACGAATATTTGAGTTCAGTGAAGTCTCCCGAGTAAAACAGTACCCCCTATGAACTGGTTTTATGGTGTCTTGGAGAGTTACAGGGTCAAATATAGTGCTTGCAAATTAAATTCGCTGCACTTTCTCCCTGTGTTGCCAGGCATGTCAATCAAATTTTAATTAATCAAATCACATAATTACGTTAAAAGATTATTTAAATATACATGTAGAATTTTAATATATATGCATTTATAGGTATTTAAATTCTACGTGTATACTAATGTAATCTTTTATGTAATTATATGTATTTATCTATATATATATATTTGCGGTTATTTGTATTTTATATATATATAGATAGATATAGAATGTCATTCTAAGTGTATTTTGTTACCGATATATATATATTAATAACAAAATACAGTTAGAATGAAATTACATATACATATATAATTTATATTAAATTTTGTTTCAATATTTTATTTATTTATTTTATTATTTTATTTATTTATTATTTTAATTATACGTATTTATATATAATATATATATGTACATCTATTATATATATAATATATATACATATTATATATATGTAACATCATTCTAAGTGTATTTTAATATTAATATATATACTTATATTAATATTAAAATACACTTTGTATGACGTTACATATATATAATATGTATATATATTATATATATAATATATATACATATTATATATATGTAAAAATATATTTAATTTATTTTTACACTTGTATTTTATTTATTTTTTATACTTCCCACCAGCAGGGGGACTGTCTGATATTTCAAACAGTCTCCCTGCTGGCAGATCCACAGCCAGCTATAGGGGGCCATGTGATCGCTCTTTGAGAGCGATCACATGGCCCCCGGGGGCCTGATTTGCCCTGGGAGGGCTGCCTGGGCTGTGAGGCAGTCCTCCCGAAGCGGATCGCGGCGGAGGTAAGTACATCTTACCTCCTGGGGCTGCAAGCCGTTACGTCGTGCTATGCCGTCATAACGGCTTTAAAGCCCACTTAACCCGTGACGGCATAGCACGCCGTAACGGCGTTAAGGGGTTAATGTAACCAGCTAATATTTTCTGAAATGTTAACAGTAACTAAACCTCTGACATTACCTAATGTGAGGCATTTAAAATTTACAAATCTGAACCAAAACATGGATTTTAGTTCACGCTTCATAGAAGCAAGCCATTCTTTGCAACCTACAGTCATTCAGAAGATAAAGAGGAAGGTTGCGCCAAAGAAAAATAAATACACTGCTCAAAAAAATAAAGGGAACACAAAAATAACACATCCTAGATCTGAATGAATTAAATATTCTTCTGAAATACTTTGTTCTTTACATAGTTGAATGTGCTGACAAGAAAATCACACAAAAATTAAAAAATGGAAATCAAATTTTTCAACCCATGGAGGTCTGGATTTGGAGTCACACTCAAAATTAAAGTGGAAAAACACACTACAGGCTGATCCAACTTTGATGTAATGTCCTTAAAACAAGTCAAAATGAGGCTCAGTAGTGCGTGTGGCCTCCACGTGCCTGTATGACCTCCCTACAACACCTGTGCATGCTCCTGATGAGATGGTGGATGGTCTCCTGAGGGATCTCTTTCCAGACCTGGACTAAAGCATCTGCCAACTCCTGGACAGTCTGTGGTGCAACGTGACGTTGGTGGATGGAGCGAGACATGATGTCCCAGATGTGCTCAATTGGATTCAGGTCTGGGGAACAGGCAGGCCAGTCCATAGTCCGGTACCTTATGGCAGTCAGGCTACCTCTGGTGAGCCAATAGAGGGCTGTGCGGCCCCCCCAAAGAAATGCAACCCCACACCATTACTGACCCACTGCCAAACCGGTCATGCTGGAGGATGTTGCAGGCAGCAGAACGTTCTCCATGGCATCTCCAGACTCTGTCACGTCTGTCACATGTACTCGGTGGGAACCTGCATTTATCTGTGAAGAGCACAGGGCGCCAGTGGCAAATTTGCCAATCTATGTGTTCTCTGGCAAATGCCAAACGTCCTGCATGGTGTTGGGCTGTAAGCACAACCCCCACCTGTGGACGTTGGGCCCTCATACCACCCTCATGGAGTCTGTTTCTGACCGTTTGAGCAGACACATGCACATTTGTGGCCTGCTTGAGGTCATTTTGCAGGGCTCTGGCAGTGCTCCTCCTGTTCCTCCTTGCACAAAGGCAGAGGTAGCGGTCCCCTGCTGGGTTGTTGCCCTCCTACGACCTCGTCCATGTCTCCTGATGTACTCGCCTGTCTCCTGGTAGCGCCTCCATGCTCTGGACACTATTCTGACAGACACAGCAAACCTTCTTGCAACAGCTCGCAGTGATGTGCCATTCTGGATGAGCTGCACTACCCGAGCCACCGGGTTGTAGACTCCGTCTCATGCTACCACTAGAGTGAAAGCACCGCCAGCATTCAAAAGTGACCAAAACATCAGCCAGGAAGCATAGGAACTGAGAAGTGGTCTGTGGTCACCACCTGCAGAACCACTCCTTTATTGGGGGGTGTCTTGCTAATTGACTATAATTTCCACCTGTTGTCTATCCCATTTGCACAACAACATGTGAAATTGATTGTCACTCAGTGTTGCTTCCTAAGTGGACAGTTTGATTTCACAGAAGTGTGATTGACTTGGAGTTACATTGTGTTGTTTAAGTGTTCCCTTTAATTTTTTTGAGCAATGTACTAAAAATATATCTATCTAAAAAGAGTCCAAAAATATGCAAAAAAAAAAAGTCCTAATAAATGGCAGTAATAATAATAATGCAAATCCTGCCAGAGGGATAGTCAACAGTCTTTGGGAGGAATGTTCTCTGTAGTATTTTATAGGATTGTTTTTTTCTAGCACTGTTTCCTTTGTTTTGTATTTTACCCTACAGTCATTCAGTTTCCAGACTTTTTGTTTTGATTGTAATCACTACCTATTACTACAAATGTGCATACTTAAGGCTATAATGGTTCATTCTTTCTAGGTGCATCTAGCACCCTGCATAACCATTGCTGGTCACTCTCCAGATCTGCTTTAGAGGCTACTAATTGCCTTGGCTGATGGTTATATCTATGTTCTTGACTTTTGTGGTGTGCACTAACTGTAAATCCTCATTCTTCATGTCCCGTTTTTCTCCACCTAGTTTTATGGTCAAAAATGCTCTTTTCTTGCTCACTGGACAAGAGAGAGAGAAGATTACATAGAACATTCTAAAAGAATGCGCATTACCATGTGTAGTAATTGTCAAGTGAACTCTTCATCTACTGCTTTCTCACATCCTGCATCACTTTGGTTATTTGCTATCATGTCTGATAATCTCAGTTGAATATACCCTTTCTGGCGAAAAAAAAGTCCCTAAATCAAAACATATTTAATTGGTGTTGGTGCCCGCTAAGAAAAATGTGGAAATAACCATAGGGATTTTTATGGTACTAAGGGAACATACTCAAGTATGGGCGGTAATTAGGCAACTTTTGCATTCATTATAGATATTTAAGATATTTTTTTTTGTAATGGGGAACAGTGGCGGATCCAGGGGGGGGGGGGGGGGCAACGGGGCAATTGGCCCCCCCGAGAAAATTGACGGTCTCCCTCTCCCCTGCCAGAACATGCAGGTGCCAGCCCTGCAATGTGCCTGTGGACCGGGGAGGGAGATCAGAGATCTCCCTCCCCGGTCCGCAGGCACTATGCTGACAGCCGGCGGGGGGAGGAGGGAGAGAGGACCCGGGAGCTCTGCCTGCAGCTCCTCCGGGTCCTCATCTCGCGAGCTTGGAGCGTTGCCGCGGTAACCACGGCAACGCTCCAAATCTCGCGAGAGTGAACTCTAGCCCGGGAGCTATGGGCTAGAGTTTACTCTCCCCACTAGGCCACCAGGGAATCACCATCTGACCACCAGGGATCAAGAAATGTCCCCCCTCCTCCCGGTAAAGGTAAGAAGGGAGGGGGGACATCAATATTTATTTAAATTAAATAAAAATATATATATATATTATTAAAAAAGAAAAGCCCCCCTTCCCTTATCACACACACAAACAAACACACTCTACACACATACACTGCCCCCATACACACACTGCCCCCATATACACACATTGCTCCCCATACTGCCCCATATACACACATTGCCCCCCATACTGCCCCCATATACACACATTGCCCCCATATACACACATTGCCCCCCATACTGCCCCCATATACACACATTGCCCCCCATACTGCCCCCATACACACACATTGCCCCCCATACTGCCCCCATATACACACATTGCCCCCCATACAGCCCCCATACACACATTGCCCCATATACACATATTGCCCCCCATACTGCCCCCATATACACACATTGCCCCCATACTGCCCCCATACACACACATTGCCCCCATATACACACATTGCCCCCCATACTGCCCCATATACACACATTGCCCCCCATACTGCCCCCATACACACATTGCCCCCATATACACACATTGCCCCCATATACACACATTGCCCCCCATACTGCCCCATATACACACATTGCCCCCATACTGCCCCCATACACACACATTGCCCCATACTGCCCCCATACACACACATTGCCCCCCATACTGCCCCATACACACATTGCCCCCCATACTGCCCCCATATACACACATTGCCCCCCCATACTGCCCCATACACACATTGCCCCCATATACACACATTGCCCCCATACACACACATTGCCCCCCATACTGCCCCCATATACACACATTGCCCCCATACTGCTCCCATACACACACATTGCCCCCATACTGCCCCCATATACACACATTGCCCCCCATACTGCCCCATATACACACATTGCCCCCCATACTGCCCCCATACACACATTGCCCCCCATACTGCCCCCATATACACACATTGCCCCCCATACTGCCCCCATATAAACACATTGCCCCCCATACTGCCCCCATATACACACATTGCCCCCCATACTGCCCCCATACACACACATTGCCCCCCATACTGCCCCCATATACACACATTGCCCCCCATACAGCCCCTATACACACATTGCCCCCATATACACATATTGCCCCCCATACTGCCCCCATACACACATTGCCCCATACTGCCCCCATATACACACATTGCCCCCATACACACACATTGCCCCCATATACACACATGCCCCCATACACACACATTGCCCCCCATACTGCCCCCATATACACACATTGCCCCCCATACTGCCCCCATATACACACATTGCCCCCCATACTGCCCCCATACACACATTGCCCCCATACTGCCCCCATATACACACATTGCCCCCATATACACACATTGCCCCCATACTGTCCATATACACACATTGCCCCATACTGTCCCCATACACACACATTGCCCCCATACTGCCCCCATACACACATTGCCCCCCATACTGCCCCCATATACACACATTTCCCCCCCCCATACTGCCCCCATACACACATTGCCCCCATATACACACATTGCCCCCATACACACACAATGCCCCCCATACTGCCCCCATATACACACATTGCCCCCATACTGCTCCCATACACACACATTGCCCCCCATACTGCCCCCAAACACACACATTGCCCC
Source organism: Pelobates fuscus (assembly GCF_036172605.1). Taxonomy (NCBI): domain Eukaryota; kingdom Metazoa; phylum Chordata; class Amphibia; order Anura; family Pelobatidae; genus Pelobates; species Pelobates fuscus. The sequence continues at coordinate 375,361,394 of NC_086317.1, read as the reverse complement.
CATACTGCCCCCATACTGCCCCCATACACACATTGCCCCATATACACACATTGCCCCATACTGCCCCCATATACACACATTGCCCCCATACTGCCCCATATACACACATTGCTCCCATACTGCCCCATACACACACATTGCCCCATACTGCCCCCATACACACACATTGCCCCCATATACACACACATTGCCCCATACTGCCCCCATACACACACATTGCCCCCATATACACACACTGCCCCCATATACACACATACTGCCCTCCATACACACATACTGCCCCCCATACACACACTGCCCCCCATACACACACTGCCCCCATACACACATACTGCTCCCCCATACACACACACTCTACATACATACACTACCCCCATACACACACACTGCTCCCCATACAATGCTGCCCCATACACACACATTGCCCACACTCACACATACACTGCAATACTCACACACACACACTGCACCACACATACACTGCCGCCCTCACTCACACACTACAACCTTCACACACACACACACTGCTCACACACTGTCCCCCTCACACACACTGCACCCCTTACACATTGCACCACTCACACACACCACTGCTCCTACTCCCTACTACAGCCCCAGTTCCCAGCAGAACTCAGGTAAGTTGTCAAACTGTTCTTAAACGGTTTGACTACTTACTCTGGGAGGGGGTCCCGCCATTGACACCATAACCACTACACTGAGCTTTCTTTAAATAATCTACAAGATCAGGCTCTGGATCCGCCACTGAATGGGAATAGGCATTAGAGATTTGGTTTTCACATATGATATACGTGTTCTTATTTTTAATTTTTTTTATAATGCTTTATTTAGAAGTTTTGAACAAGTTATACAATCGTATACAATAGGGTAAAACATGTTTCTCAATGTCGTCTTGGTACAAAACAGTGACAGTTGCGTGAAGTAATACAGAACGTGAATACAAATCCTCGTGATTTACGCATGTCGAGACTGCTGCCGTGGTCTCCCATATGTCTTCCCAATCCGAGGGGTGTTCTGGTGGTCCCAGATCCCTCTCCCAAGCCAACACGTATGTTAGTGAACCCTCATAGTGGGATGTGATTATAGTTGCGTAGAGAATGGAGATCTGGCTTTTTTGGATCGGGCAGGTCATGCAGGCTCTTTCGCAGGGGGTGACTTTCGTTATGCCTACTCTTTTGTTGATTGGTGTGTCCAGGAAGCTGCCAGACGTAGAGCGATGGGAAATCTCTGCCAAAGATTGTGTGCTCCAGGTCTATGCCATATGGGGCGTGTAGGTGTTGTACCTGTGCTGCGTGATAGTTGGCAGTAGGTCATCCGCGTATGCTGTGGTTTTGTATTCTTCTGTGCGGATTGTGTGCCAGGCTCTGTTGGGGCGGAGTGTGCCTGGACTGAGTTGACTGGGGGGGGGGAGGTAATCGTCCAGGTTTCGCCAAGTGGTTTGTATATGTACAGTGCTGTCTGTAGTGGTGGATTAGTAGTGATTTTGGTTTGTCGGTGGGGTAAGTGAACCAGTCGTTGTTGTTGGGTTCCCCTCGCAAGGGTTCGCGTTGGTAAATCCGTATGATGTGGCTTTGTGTGTGTGTTTCTGATTGTACTCATAGGGTGTGTGTTGTGTCCTGATTCAGATGTGTGAGCGTCTGCCATAGTGGTCTTGTCTGCGTGGGTGTGCGGCTCAGTGGGTTAGATGAGGGTATAGTCTGGGGTGACTGTGTGAGCATCAATTTCCAGGGTTTATAGATAACTAGTGCATTCATTATGATTGCAACTTCTTAAAGGTTTGCATTCATAACAGTGGTCGGCATGTGGTATGCCCTTGCTGGAGTTGCATTTCAGGGTGGTTTGCCCTTTGAAATCTTTAGCCTCTTATGTTCCTTGATTGCATGTCCGTTTGTTTCCTGGGGGTCCCTTACTCTTGTGGCCAGGGTTATTCCGGTCGGGGCTGTGTTGGAGAGATTAGGGATAAGGAGTCCCCAGTGTCCTTGCTGCTGCAGTTTAGTGTCCGTGGTGTCTTTCGACTTTCCGCGTGCTGCTATTGACTTGCATTTGTGGTAACATGCCTGTGCCTAAAGATGGAATGGCCTGTAGGGGAAATTGTTGGGGGCGCTTGTGAGGGCTCTCTGTCCATTCGAGGGGCAGTTGGTCTGCCCACCCTTCCCTTGTGGGTGTGCCGAGGGTGTGTCAGTGAATGAGTCGTCAGGATGTGTACTGGGAGTAGTCTCGAGGCAGGGAGTTAGAATCTATGCGTGGATTCGGGTGTCAGGAGCATTGGTCCTAAGTTATGCAACTGTTTGGGCTCTTTAGGCCCTTCGTTTCCTAGCAGTCCCGTCTTCATCCTTCCCCTTTCCCCCCTCCCCTTCTCCATGCTCCGGCCTCGCGCCCCCTGGGGCATGTGTGAAGGCGGTATTCCTGAGGGCCGTGAGGGGCCAGAGTTTCACCTCGGACCTGTGGTTGTTGTCCAGGCCCAGGTGTGGTCAGTGCAGTCTAGGGGAGTGAGATGTCTGGTTCGGGCAGGGGGAGGATCCTCTGCTGGGCATGAAGCATAACGGCGTGGGCGTGCTCCGCCTCTATTGTGTGGGCCTTTGTCACCCATTTTTCTCAATTTAACATGCATTGCATAATATTAACATTAAAATAAGTGTCTCAATTGTCAGCTACCCTTTTCATGTTAAAAAACCTTGTACATGGTGAAGGCGGATCCTGGGCTGCTGGGTGAGTAGTAGGGAGTAGGCAACTGGGGGCTGGGCAGGGCCCTATAGTTTTGTTGGTGATGTACCTTGTGTCAGATGTGGAGTGGCGTAGATATGCTCTGGCCCCATTATGTGGGTTTTGATCTCTCTTGCTTTCCCAGGTAACCTTGCAGTGAAGAGCATGGACATTTAAACAAACACTAAATAAACACGTAATCATATATCAAACAGTAAATCATAAATATTGCTACATAAGATAGCTGTTTGCTGGTTTTGCCGTATCGGTGGTCTTGGTATGTGGCAGGGCTGGGTCCTGAGCTGCGTGTTGGGGTATGTGGAGTAGGCACCTGAGGGTAAGGCAAGGCACTATATTTTCTTTGGGGAGGTTAGGGGCTTGGTGGTGGGGGTACGCTTATCCCCTGTTATGTGGGCTTGGGCCTTCGTCCTTTTCCCATTTAGACATGCCTTGCAGTGTGTGGGTCATAATCTAAGCACTAGAGCATATATAAATTTCTGTGACAGAACTGTTTGCTCTCTCAAATCCGCAATCATGGTGTGCCAGTATTCACGGTATGCGGCAATGCCAGATCCTGGGCTGCAGGGAGGGGTGAAGGGAATAAGCAGCCTGAGGTTGGGCGAGATCCTGTCGTGTCAATGGATCCGTAACCCGTTGCTACAGGTGTGGTACAGTGCAGGCTTGTTCAGGCTCTATTGTGTGGGCCCTAGGCCCCATATCATTCCCGTTCAGACACATCTTGCAGAGTATTTTGAGTTGGGTAAGCGTAAAATCATATAGGTAGTTAAGGAACATAATTGGTGGCAAACTGGGCTTTATCTGTAGCTGCTATGCATGGTGAGGCCAGGTTTCTAGGCTGCAGGATAGGTCATAGGGATCAGGTAACTGGGGGTTGGGTAAGGCCCTGTGGCAGCACCAGGTAGGTGACCTATAGCTTCTGGTGTAGAGCGAAGCAGGTATGGTCAGGCTCTCACCTGCGGGCCCTGGCCTGCACAAGTGAGGTTACATGGTAGAGTAGTTACAGTTACTTGAAACCATATTAAAACTTATGTAACATCACCGTTCTCCGGCCGACATAACCTGTGGTTTCTGGTGTAAAGGAACAGCCGTTCCCTAGTTAAGTCCTCAAGTGTTGATTTCAGCCCTTCAGGTTGCTTGCTGCATCTGGCCTTTGGGGGCTGAGGATGGTCATTTCCTCGTTTGCTGGCTGGGTGGCAGCAGGATATTCCTCTGTGAGTGTACCGTTCCTGGCCTTGAGTCCGCTGGGTTAGCCTCTGGTTGTAGTGAGAGTCCCAGGGTGTTGGCGAAGTCTGCCATGTTGGCCATGTGGATCAGTGTGTGGGATGAGTTATTTTTACTAGCGATCAACTTGAAAGGGTGTCTCCACATATAGCGCCAGCCCTTCGCTTACTCAAGAACTGGATAGTATGGCCTTGTACTTCGGGGTGTGCTCTGGCGAGCCCCATGACATGTTTTTCATGGCGAAATTCAGCATTTTCAGGACGACGTCTCGCGATGCTCTGGGGTTTAGTGCAGAGGGGCACAGTGTCCTATGAGCTCTTTCTATTGTAAGCTCATTTTCTGAAGCTTCTGGGAGCATAGACTGGAACAGTTCCTGTATGGTGGTGAGCAAAACTTCCGCTGTAACAGATTCTGGTAGGCCTCAGAGCCTGATGATGTTGTTGTTCCGGCATGATCTATTGTTGAGGTCTTCCATGCCGTCTTCAAGTAGCTGTTTTTTGTCGTGCAGTTGGGTTATTTCTTGGTCGTGGAATTGAGATCTTTTCAGTGAGACTTCAGTGAGGTAAGTCTCCGCCTGGCTGGTCCGAAAAGCGAGAGCCTCAACGTCATCTCGTAGGCTTGTAAATTGTTTCTCGAGCTCTGCCCCCGGATAAGCTTTAATGTCGCTCGTGGCTTCGTTGATGAGCTTGCGGAGGCCCCCTTTGGTCAGCGTGGCATCCGGATCTGTGCATATCGCTGTCCTCAGATTCTGAGGCAGAGTCTGTGAGGCCCTGGTATAAAGATGATGGACGCCGTTCTTTGGGTGCACGGAACATCGCGGCTACTGAGGGTGTCAGGTCCCTTTTTTTTTTTTTTGCCTCCCATTAGGTATTGAGTCTGGAGGATGTCTGCATGTCTGAGAGAGCGTTATGGTTTGGAATATCCTTTGTACGATTGCGGATGGTTGCGGATTTAGTGCCCGGGGGAGAGAGAGCTCAAGGCTCAAACGTCTGGTTCCATTGACAGTCAGGCTCCGCCCTTGTGTTCATATATTATATTTTTTTTACAGCTTTTTTTAAAAATAACCTGGTATTTGGAGAAAGCAGCTTGCACATTTAAAATTACAAGCTGATATCTCCTTCAGCCAAATTATGTCTTCTGAATCCCTAGAACAGATAGGAAATCCAGATGGCTGTTGCAGTGAGAGCCCTTGTTTTCACACAAAATTGATAAAGAACATCTAGTTAAAATCTCTTGTGTCAGTGGCAAGTGAAATTAGTTTTTTTTTTTTTTTTTCACTGCAAGAGTCGGTTATTTTAAAAGTTTATTGCTTATTTAATCTTTATGCAGCTTCTGCATGCAGCAACGCAAAGTACTTTTTTTAAAGACATGTTTTCACAAAATCCAATTCCTGCAATGTTCCCAAATGGTTTAAATTATACACGGGTGGGGTAGAAGCTAGCGACTGATGGAGCGTTTCCCTTGAGCTCTGTAGAGAACCTGTTAATCTGAGATATTTACACCACAGTTGCTGATTTCTGGGGTCACAAACCTTTTCCCCGAGCAGCATTTGAGCATGGGACTCAAATCAATATCAGCAAGAGGTGATTCCTATATGAAATATCAACATATTGACAACTTACTTAAGCTGACACATAGGCTGCATGTGACTAAGATGGTGCCGCTGGGGGAGTCTTTTTCTGAGTACTCAGGGAGTAGCTCCTTGAAGGTACCAGTGGACTTTCCTCAGCAAGCGGTGGTATGGCCAGGTGGTGGTATGAGGCCAGGTGGTATGGCCTGACTGAGAGAGAGACCACTACCTCTTTCTTCCATGAGTGGACAGGAAATGCCAGAACTAGCCATATGTGAGGTTGGCTCAGGAGTCATTAAAAGAAACCCTGCAGGCCACACAGAACTTTTCCAGGAATTACTTACCACTGATGTCTGTTCCGGCTGATACATCAGTGGACGAGAATCCTATATCAGGATATTAAAGCCTTGCTTGTGGAATTAAAGGCTGTGTTTGCAGCAGACCTCTCCATTGTTCGGTAGAAGGTCAGTGTATTGGAGGGCCCCATACAGGCGGTGGAAGATGACACTGAGGCATCCAAGGTGCATTATCAAGATCTGGTGGAGCAGCTGAAGCAGAGGCAACATCGCTTTGAATTAAAAATAGCACTAATAGAAGATTCAAACCAATGCCGGAATGTTAGGATTCAGGATATTCAGAGAATCTGTGCCTTTGCTAAAGGCCCCTTGTCTCCTCAGAAGGTTATGGGTCTACATGTTACTGCATACAAAAGCAAAATCAATTGTGATGGACATTTTTGTGTGGCTTAGCCCCGTGTGGCTTTCTCCCCTAACCCCATTGGTAGTACTTAGGGACCTCCTGGTGCGATTCCACTCAACGGTGGACAGGGCCACAGTTATTTAGGAGGCACGATACTCCCCACATCATACATTTTTTTGTAAAAAAAGATTTTTAATTCTTTATTTTGGTTGTGCTAGATTGGTTACAAACGACAGCCTGGTGCCACGATATCAGCGACAGGCGCAATTAAGCAGGCATTATCATGACATCTGATTAAACTGCACTTTTTTTTTTTTTTTTTTGTTAGAAACAGGATGGTGCTATTTATGCCAGAGGTTATTAAGTATGGTTTGTTAGTCTGGCATGTGTGGTGATCTAACATGAATAAGAATAGCATGCTTCAACAATATGAGGAAATAAAATGAGGAAATAAGTTGGACTAAAACATGGAAAACATCCTAGTGTGATTTGTAGTTAGAATTGCTCAGAGACTATTTATTGCATTATTTATATGGTGTAGTAGGCTTGTATATCAGGGCTGTCTAGATAGTAAGTAGCTTTAACTGCACATTAAGGTTATCTAGTCCGTGGGTACTGTGTTTCTGCAACTATCATTTAAGAGCTACCGGTTGCCGGGTGTCGTTGCAGGAGCTCTTCGAGAGGCAAGTCCTGTAGCCTCTGGGTGGGTCAGAGTCTGCAGGGCCCGGTGTCGGACCTCTAAGGCCATGTAGCTGCCTAGTCATCCTATGCCTGTTCGGGGCCTGGGTCTTAGTTTGGCGTGCAGAGCGGCATTGCGGTGCTTGGTAAGGTTGCCGGTCCAGTTGCGTGCTTGCAGAAGAGGCTGTAGTAACCTGTGGGAGATTTGTAGCCCGACAAGGCTCTGGTACGGCCCCAGTGTGTTCGACTCAAGGTCCGTCTCGTGGGTTTGGTTTGGCGCCTCGCTTCTCTCTGCGTGTTTCTTGGGGGCCTTCTTTTGAAGGGCTTGGGAACTTTCATGGGCTGGCAACACTTGCCGAGGCTCGCCGCCTGTGACGGCCCTGATGCTGGGTGTGCCTTGATACGAGCAGGTTTTTCTTTCTGTGCCCGCCTCTTGGTAGGCCCTTTCGCTGATTGATTTTGGTTGATTTTTCCTGCCACCCGGCTGTGGGCTGCCCGTAGTTGAGGTGGAACGCTGCTGCGGCTTCTGCCAGAATCGCTGGTAGATTTTGTCTAGCTTCGCCAGGGTATCGGTGGCATAGTCATACGACCGCCCCCGCATTGGGCCCTCGCCTAGTGGCCGTGAGTGCTCAACATCTGCCATTGTTGGGCTTCATGAGTAACGCAGTGTCATCCAGCAGCGCGATGAGTGCCACCCTGATGTACAGTACAAATCCACTGACTGGGATGACCACCTCCAGTCTGGCGGGGGGAGTTGGAGTGCCGCTGTCCTGGGTCCCTTCTCGTAGTCCGAGGGGATCAGCCGCTTCCCCTTAGCCCCGTTCCAGGTAGGCCGTAGCAAGAATCCGGGGCCCTTGATAGGGTGAACGCTCGTGTGAGGTGTTGATTTGCTTCCCCGGGTCCCCCTGACCAGAATTACCGATCGGGTTCGATTGGTAGCCGTGTCCGCCGGGTTATATTGCTTAATTTAGCGACATAGTCAGGAGCTCCGGCTTCCACGTCTAGGTCAGGCTCCGCCCCCCCCCCCCCCCCCCCAACATCATACATTTCAGACCCATACTCTGGGGACTTTTCCCACTCTGTAGTACAATGGAGAAAGTCTCTACAACCTATTACCAAGCTATTAAAGGACAATGCTGTACAATACCGTCAGGGGCCAGGGCGTCAACTTTGCATACAGCATAATGTCAGACCTCTTCATCTTACTAGTACCATGGAGACATTGCCCTTTACTTTGGCATTGGGACTCCCACTATCCACAGTAGACATCCCTAACCCCACATTGGGACATTGACAACACACATCCATTTCATCCTGCGGGTTCATGAGAAGCCGACACAAAGCAATCTGCCGTGCCAGTAATCTGAGTTTCAGGGGATTGAAAGCCTTACTCCCATTATAGGCCCTATTCGGTGCCATCTATGCTCATTCTATTGGTTTTTATATATATATATATATATATATATATATATATATTTTTTTTTTTTTTTTGTGTCTTCTATTGTTGCTATCTTAAAGTTTTCACACTTGATTAGCACAGTCTCGAATTTTGTCCTGAAACTGCCTGACTTTCCTATCAGAGATTTCTCTCTCTCATAGAACATTTGATTACGCCTCTGATGGCCTTTCAGATGAGGCTCACTAATTTATAGTCAACTGTTTAATCCCTGTTTCTTGTACACAGTTAATAAAATGCCTAATACCATATCAGAAATGCTTATTTAACTTAGTCGGTAAATGTTGGGTAAACCTCACTTTACGCTAACATCATATACACAGCTACAGTTTCCGAAATGATGACTGTATTGTATGTTTTCCATGCTGATATTATTATGCAATTGATGATTTCTATTTAAAAAAACAAAAAGTTCTGTACTCTGCTGACATGTTTCATATAGTGTAATGCTTATCCTTACCACAATAAAAAAAATAGACATGGTTATGTTTAAATATAGACACTATAGATCCTGCTCTGTTTCTGTGATAGATATAGAGAGGGAGGTGTAGAAACAGTGTTGTAGTCAGTATGTAGAATTCAAATGCTGCTTTAGAAAATCAATTAATAAACAAGTCTGTTCCCACGAGATCCTGGCTGTGATTAATTAATTTCCTCTGGCTGTACATAAATGTTCCATATTTCCGTGGAGCTCATACATCTCGATGGCATATACGGAAATGAATATCGGGAATTCTAAGATTTGAATCTTCGTATAATCTGCAGTTGTAGTTTTTAACAGGTGCTTTGCATTGACTGAAAATAATTATGCCCCTCTTTAAAGTTGAAACAAATGTATAATTAAAATAATGTGTGTTACCTTATGGTTGACTCTCATACCATGTATGTATTTTTAATCAGTAGCTTGGGGCGTTGTGATATAAAGCTAAATTAGTAATTAAAGAAACATTGCTGTTTCTCAAAAATTGCACTTTTTTCAATTTCAAGGCTTCAGGGGCAGCATCTGTGCCCCCATATCAGGTGATTAAGATGGAGTAATTGTGCTGCGTAGACTGTCCCTTTAATTGTAGTATTATGATTATTAGAAATCAGCCAACTGTCAAATTGATGTTAAGTAATTATGCTGCTGGTTAAGACTCTAAATAAATCAGTCTTCTATTTTTGCTGTGCTGTTCAGTTAAATTAATAAATTAATTGTTTGAGTGAAGTTGTTTGCAACATTTTGTTCTTTAAAAGTGTCGGAAAAGAACCGGCTTAATTGGATTTGTGCTGTGTTCCAGTTAAAAGTATAACTTTGCAGATAGATAATGTGTGAAACAGGTACATCTGATGTTTCCTTCCACATGGCTTATCTTGCCAAGGCTGTAGTTAAAGGAACAGTATAATGTAAACACGAAAGCACAAAGTCCCCTTTTCTGAATACATTGATCAGCCACAACATCAAAACCACTGACAGGTGAAGTAAATAACAATGAATATATTGTCATAATGGCACCTGTCAGGGTGTGAAATATGTTAAGCAGCAAGCGAACAGTCAGTTATTGAATTTCCTTTGTTAGAAGCGGGAGAGATGGGCAAGGAAAAACATTGAGTGATTGACAAGGGTCAGATAGTGATGGCTTTACAACTGGGTCAGAGCATCTCCAAAACAGCATGTTTTGTGGGGTGTTTCCAGTATGCAGTGTCCAGTACCTGCATAAAGTGATGTGAAGGACAACTTGTGAAACACATCAGGGCCATGTGCTTCCAAGGCTCATTGTTCCATGTGGGGAGTAAAAGCTAGCTCATCTAGTCTGATCACACAGAAGAGTTGCTGTAGCTCAAATAGCTGAAAAAACGTAATTCTGGTAATGATAAAAAGGTGTTAAAAAATAGATGTCACAGTTTGCTGCATATGAGGCTGCATAGCTGCAGACCGGTCAAAATGCCCAGGGTGACCCCTAGTCACCATGAAAGCCCCTTCAATGGGAATGTAAGCCGCAGAACTGGACCATGGAGTAATGGCAGAAGGTTACCTGGACGAAGAATCACGTATTTTTAGATCAGGTGGATGGCCGGGTGTGTGTATAGTCTCCCTGGGGAAGAGTTGGCAGCAGGATGCAACATGGGAAGAGGGCAGGTTATGTTCTGGGCAATATTCTGCTGGGAACCCTTGAATCCTGGCATTCATGTTGATGTTACTTTGACACGTACCGCTTTCCTAGAGATTTTTGCCGACATGAACACCCCTTCATGGTAATAGTGCTCCCTGATAGCAGCGGTCTCTTTCAGCATCATAAGGCACACTGAAAAAATTGTTCAGGAATGGTTTAAGAAACATGACAAACAGTTGGTGTCGCCTTGGCCTCCAAATTCCCCAGATCTCAATCTGTGGGATTTGCTGGTACAACGTATTCAATTCATTGAGGCCCTACCTGTAAACTTGCAGGACTTAAAGGATTTGCTGCTAAAGAATGTCTCAAAGAATCAGAGATGTTTTGGCAGCTTGAGGGAAACTTTCATGATATTAGACGGGTGGTTTTATTGTTGTGGCTTATCATAGATTTAAAAGCACCCAAATGAGCTAGTCCTAATGGCCTCCCCGACTTCCTGTCTCATGATCGGGTGTCTATGGGCACTTTTGTGTGAGTTTGGGGTGACTTGCTATGTTCTAAATTAAAACAATGACAATCTCAGTATACATTTAGTTATCACTAGAACAAAAATATGTACTTTTAAAATTAGTATTTTTTAAGTGAAACGTATATGAAAAAAAAATTAAAAAATATTGGTGTTGTAAATACCTATGCATATATTGTAAACTCAAAAGTGCAAGGACTTCTTTGCACTCCAATTGTAATGTATGTATGTATATCCTATGCAATGGACTAGAATAATTATGTAAGAGAGCAAGATCCTGTGGGAACACAAGACTAAACTATTGCACTGCAAAGGCTCAGCAAAGCTGTAATAGATTCATACACCTATTGTGAAGGTCTGGTAGCAAAGCAGGCAGATGGAGATGACCTGGATTACATGTACATAGCTGTGGAGGTCAGACAGCAAGGCAGAGAAAGTACATGTACTTCACTTTGAAGATCAAACAGCAAGGCAAGGAGATGGATCTGACCTAGACTAGATATACTTAGCTGTGAAGGTCACTCAACAAAGCAGGGAGTTGGAGCTTACTTTTAATACATAAACTGTGAGTCAGACCTGGGGAAAGACACTGTAACATGAAAATGAAGAAAAAACATATTTTCAAGCAGAATATTCTGAAAAGCAAAACATGAGACTTCCATTGTTAACACTCCTTGATGAATATGATACAATTAAAGCGACACATTCCTCTTGTGAGCAAAAGGGTAAAAAAGCTTATGGTCAATGCAAAATCCTAACACCATCATGATACAGTATGAAGTGAAAATTCAAGCTATTCACTAAAAAGTATTCAATTAAAACGAAATAATAAATAATATTCAGGAACCACAGAGACGCATTAAAACATTAAAAGTGCTTGAAATCTCAATACATATAGGCCAGGTTGTCATTATTGGCCATATCAGGGATACTTAAGAGTACAGTTCTTTAGGCATGCTATTGTAGCAGTAGTATTGATGTATGCACATAGAGTGTCATGTTTAGATGTCACTGATATTAAATGGTAGCCATACTGAGTATTGATCATTTGTACTGTGGAGCTATTATGGAAAAATACATGGGCTTCAATGCTTGCATGCTACGTCTTACTGAATTATACATGTGTCTCTGGAAACATGCTCCTGGTTGAAGCTGTAAGCTGTAAATATGTTACATAACGAGCTTTTGCAATTCTTTCACACGAACAAGCTAGCTAGCTCACTGTTTGAGTGCTATTATACCTTTCTGGTGTTCAGTACATGAATCAACCAGTATCTTGCCAACATGGGTACTCTTTGTGAGTATGTCGAGATTGCAGTTGCAGCCTACGTATACAGTGATGCACATAACAACATGGTATGTTTATGCTACTGTAATGCTTTGGTCAGTGCTGATATATTGCTGAATATAGTACAGCAGTCCTAAAAAATAACTTCATTACATTCTAATAGTTCTGCTGCCGGTGCCTCTGGAAAAATTATGCAAAGTGCTACACCTTGTTAACCAGTGGAGCTTGCCCTCATGTTCTATTGATGAATCCTCCCATTTTACATCTTTGCACCACTTTTCGGAACACAAAAAGTGTTAGATCTCCGTCTGTGTATCATAACGTCTGCTTTCCACATCAACTACTTGAATTACTGACCTTTATTTTGTTTTGTAAGTATTATGCCCAATGTCCTCCCTAGGCAGGGATTTTATCATTCTCGCGTCTTGAATTTGATTTAGCCCCTGTGTGCTCATACCTTGTTCCTCTATAGACTTTCCATATCATTTTTGACATTTACCATGGTCTCCAGTCCCAAACCCTCCAAAATCCAAACACATATAGTGTACTAATTGTGTTTCTGATGTTAATTTCATTTATTACATGACCATCAAGGGCTCCATTTACATTGTATCCCTTTGTACTTGGAATGTTAAATCATAGATAGCATCCCTATAGTAAATTCTATTACAAGAGTGTATATATTAGAATTAATTTCCTGCACATAACAGGCAGAAAATCTGAAATCATTGAATCCATTTAACAGTATAAATCTACAAATAGCCTAAGGGTTATACTTGTACCTCGTGATATCGTGTTTTTTTTTTTTTTTTAGCGAAGGACTCTGACAGTCCAGTAAGAGGATTGCGGTGATGACCATTTTAATGTTTGTTCGTGTTGTTCCACGCACGGCTGCCTACTCATTAATCATATAAGTCACAAAATGTGCTTCTGTCATAATGCGCCTATAATTCATTTTATTTTTAAGAAACGCTTCGAAAACACAATGCATTTTTGCATATATATTTTTTTTCTCGTTGAACCTAGTTATGCAAAATGTAGTTTCCAAATTCATTTTTCACTGTCAAATATTTGTATCTGATCCAACTGTAACAATGCAAATAATTGTCACTTACACTTTATTTAAAGCAGAACTCCCTGTACAGTTTTTAAAATGCAAATATTATTTTGCATACTATTTTCAACATTTTTATTTTTTTTTCATTTATTTTTCTTTCTAGATATAATTTGTATTTGCCAGTATTTGTGTACTATCATATTATGAATAGTATAACATTTAAAAAGAACATAGAAACAAAAGTAAGACAACTTTTTGCTAAAGTGTTGGTATATGAAAATATTGTTTAGGACTACAATATGAACACACCGAATAAGACGACCAGTTTATTTCATTAGGAACAATCATACTAATCCATGACAAATAATGGATTTCTAATAAATACATCAGTTATGCACTCTCGTCTATATAGATTCATTATGCCTACCAACGAATCTACTGCCTTAACTAACACATCCCTTTACAACTTCACACATCCTCATTTCTACCACTCCTATTCTATTACAGCCTTAAAGGGATACTTTAGTCACCAGAACCACTCCAGCTAAATGTAGAGGTTCTGATATCTGTAGCATGTCCCTGCATGCTGAACACTGTAAATAGTGATGTTTCAGACAAAACGTCACTCAGACGGCCACTAGAAGTGCTTCCTATCTCAGTGCTGCACAGTGTGCAGTACCTACATTAAGCGATTCCGCGCTCTACATGGAGACACTGAACACATAGAGATGCAACGATTTAATGCGTTTTTCCGCACATGCCCAATAATCTCCCAATGCTTTCCTAGCCAACCACAGGGAGACCGGTGCGGCGTAGGAAAAAAGGTACGTTTCAAACACCTTTTTACCGTGATTGAAGGAGGTTGGGGACCTAAATAGTTAGTTTAAAAGGACACTATAGTCACCAAAACAACGACAGCTTATTGAATTTGTTCTGGTGAGTAGAACCATTTCCTTTGGGCTTTTTGCTGTAAACACTGTCTTTACAGAGAAAATGCAGTATTTACATAACAGCCTTGTGATAATTCCAGCGGCCAGTCCTCAAATGTCTAATAGAGATGCTTCCTGGGGCTGTGCTGCAGATTAAGCAGCACTGCCATTCAGTATCTCAACTCTCTGCAGGCAGACACTGAACTTTCCTCATAGAGATGCATTGATTCAACGCATCTCTATAAGAAGATGCTGATTGACCAGGGCTGTGTTTGACTTATGCTGGCTCTGCCCCTGATCTGCGTCCTTGACAGTCTCAGAAAATCCTTAAAGGAAGCATTGTGATTGGCTCAGACCACCACTTCTGATGATGTCAGTAGACATCAGGCAGGTCAAAGGCAGACGGGCAGAGCCAGCAACTGCAGACTTGAATTTAAGTAAGATTTTACTATATTCAGGAAGGCCAGAGTGAGCTAGGAGGGCTAGATGGTTGTTTTAACACTATAGGGTCAAGAATACATGTTTATATTCCTGATACTATATTGTTCCTTTAACTGTATTCTTCCTTACCTTCACAAACTGCATGGTGCCATCTTCTTCTTGTGCTGCTTCCTAGATCAATTCATTCTCCCTCTTAGTCCTTAATACCAAAATAAAATCCCTCATCATCAGCCACCTCTATCATATGGTTTTGCAAATTCCTGAAAACCCACATACTTAAAGACATATTCCAAAAAAGCATATTGTTTTTACTCTGGTAACCCTTTTACCATCCATTTCATTTTATCAGATGTGGCATCCTTACTGTATCTCTTTCATCTCTTATTACCATCTTCCCATTGTTTTGACCTGTCATCTCCTTGTCTTAGCGACTTTTGCTTACTGTTAATATAATTTGATTCCAACTAAATCTTATGTTTATTGTTCTCCTTGATGACTGCATAAGCACTTGTAAATCATCCCAAAATATTGGCACTACATTAAAAATAATAATACAGATTTGAATCTCATTGAACACTTAGTCTAACCTACAAAAATTCTAGTGTGTGATCATTATACACTGTCACATGCCACAAAAATGCCTGCAAAGCAAATGCATATTTTTATTTATTTTTTGCATTTATCCACAAGTTTTAGATCTAATACAACCCCAATTAGTTTGTGCAACACTTATTGCATATTTAATATATCTATTTAGGACATCAACTGATTTTATCAATAGGAGAACTATGCTAATTAGATATCATAGAAAAGAGAAAAGTGCTAGTGCGCTGAGAAATTTATATAGAGACACCTATAAAATCATCCAGTGACTCTCCAAATGTAAAATAGTGTTTAAAACAGAGACCCAAAAGACAAATATGTGCACCCAAATCACTGACACACATATACTTATAGCCTTATAGCCTGTCAATGTTGGTGGCTGGGTACTGTAATGAGGGAGACAAAAAACAGGGAGGGGGGACAATAGGAGGTACTCCTAGTGCATTAAAGTAAAAATATACAATATAAAACACATATATATAAAATCCCTATAGGTAAAAAACTCACAAAAGTAGAGTGGTATAAGCCCCACTCACGGCTATCATGCCCAGGGAGGATCAGCCCCTTGGGTACGTGGGATCCGCAGAAAAAGCTCTTAGTGACCACTGTTATAGACGCAAAAATTTATTGGTATAATAATGAATTCCAAGTAATAAAACATAAAAATGGGTCAGTCCAGCCGCAAGCTCACCACACCAAATCGATCAGAAACAGGGATAGATGTTAAAAACGTGAGTCTCTGCTCCTGTTCACTCCTGTTTCGAGGTGCCTCTTGCCGGTAGATGTTTCCCAGTCACTTCCGTGTGCGTCAAATGCCGTGGTCACGTGACGCGTTTCGCCCCGCCTCTTGGGGCTTTCTCAAACGAGCAATATTCTCCTCCCACAAAAATACGAAATATATATCGGATGCCCTCAGGCCGTGATCCAATCGGCCACTAAGTCTCTCAATGTTCAAATTAAAGTTCAATATCCTTCCATTATGGGACATCCGATATACCCTTAGAATACTAAAAGTTTATTTCTAAAACACATATTAAAACACTTACTATTAGCCAATATAAAGCATAATCCTACATCATACAAATACTACCATTATACATAGAAACTTCTCTGTCTCTTAAAAACACAATTGTAGCAGCAATATCATATTTGAACAAAGGGGTTGATCTCCTAAACGAATCTTACCTAAAACATACAGAATAAAATAATATAGAAAAAAATAACAGATATATAAATATCCATATAAATACAAATAAAACTTTCTTTCTTGAGTATAAAAAATCTTGAGTATAAAAAATCTCTTTACGAAAAAGGGGGGACCTCTATAAAAAATTACATAGCTCAAAATCCTTATTAAGACCGGACGGGGATAAAGTATCAAGTAAAAAGATCCAGCGCATCTCCTCCTGTCCGATCTTACGAATAAAATCCCCTCCCCTCCAATCTCTAAATACCCGTTTGATCCCCACAAATTCCAGTCCACTGGGGTCCTGATTATGCATATTTTTAAAATGTTCAGAGACACTATGGCACTCCAGCCCTCTTTTAATGTTATATATGTGTTCCCTTATACGAACATGGAGAGGACGTGTAGTCCTCCCCACATACTGTAGGTGACACGGGCATTGGAGGAGATATATCACATTATTAGAGTGACAGCTGATATGTTCTCTAATGCCAAATTCTTTATTATTCCTTTCTGACTTGAACATTAAATCTGTCTTAATATCTCCCTTATTAATAGTTCTACATGCGTAGCACATTTTGCACTTATAAAAACCTTTTGATTCCCCTAAAAACATACCAGGTGGTCTCCTTATTTTTTCTTTATGAAAACTCCGTACTAAAGTGCTTCTCAAACTAGGCGCCCCTCGGAAGGTGACTTTAGGTATAGACGGTAGCAGGTCTCCCAACTCTTTATCCGTTTTTAATATTGGCCAGTATTTCCTTATTATGTGTTTGACCGATCTATGCTGGTCATTAAAATCAAACACTAAAACATCTTTAAAACCATCTATATTTTCACTCTGTTCATGTACTGGATCTATGAGTTCCCGCTGTGTTTTTCCTTTTACCTCATTAAGTGCTTTTTCCAAAATTTCTTCTGGATATTTTTTCTCTTTAAATTTTTTCATGAGATCTTGCGCTTGCTCCTGATATCTAGTTTCTTCCGTGCAATTTCGTTTCAATCTTAGGAGCTGGCCCTTCGGTATGTTATTTAACCATGGGGAATAATGCCCACTACTATAAGATACATATCCATTGACATCTACCTTCTTGAAAAAGGTTTCTGTCTTAAGGACTCCTTCATCAACAAAAATTTTAAGATCTAAAAAATCAATGGACTTATAACTAAAAGAGCTTGTGAGGTGAATACCCCACATATTGTTATTCATAAAACATAAAAAGTCATTAAAATCCTTTTCCGGTCCATCCCAAATAAAAATCATATCATCGATGTACCTGCGATAGGCTCGTACCCGTGCGCTCCAGTCATGCTGCCCATAGATAAAACTCTGTTCCCAATGGGCCATAAATAAATTGGCATAACTGGGCGCATAGGTACTGCCCATCGCAGTCCCCCTGAGTTGCAAAAAAAATTGGGAATTGAACCAGAAATAGTTGTTCTCTAAAGTCCATCTAATGCACTCAATAAGAAAATTGATCTGTTGTTGCCCCAATGTTTGATCTGACTCCAGAAAATACTTGGCAGCAGCACAACCCTTATCATGAGGTATGCACGTATATAGGGAGGTAACATCACAGGTCACTAAAGCATACCCCTCTTTCCATTCTAGGTCTTTGATCATCCTCAGGACATCTGAAGTGTCCTTCAAGTAAGAGCTGGTATTACCCACTAAAGGTTGTAAAAAGGAATCTATGTACTTAGATAAATTATAAGAAAGGGATCCTATACCCGAAACTATGGGTCTTCCGGGGGGATTTACTGGGTCCTTATGGACTTTAGGAAGGGTATAAAAAACCGGAATTCTAGGTGTTTTAATATTTAAAAAATCATATTCTTTACATGTTAGAAAACCTTCCATTTTCCCTCTATCTAAAAGTTTTGTAAGTACCTTTGTCATATTCCCCAATGGGTTCCCCTCTAGTCGTTTGTAGACCTCAGTGTCCTCTAGTTGTCTCATACATTCTGCCACATACTTTCCAGAGTCCATTATCACCAAACTACCGCCCTTATCTGCGGGTTTGATGACAATCTGATCATTTTCTCTGAGTCCCTTTAGAGCCGTCCTTTCTTCATAGGTAAGATTATGTTGTGTTTTTCTGTTCTCTAATTTCTTAAAATCATTAAAAACCGCTTTCTCAAATGCCTCAATATTGCCATGTTTCAAATATGTAGGGTAAAAATTAGACCTATTTTGGAAAGAGGTATGTTTAAGACCGTCATCTTCTAAAGTGCTTGCTACATTATTTTGTCTATTTAAAAAGAATTTTTTAATACATAATCTTCTGCTATATTTCATCAAGTCTATATACGCTGGAAAGGTATTAAAATTCTTTGAAGGTGCAAACTTGAGTCCCTTGTTTAGGACCTTAATTTCATTATCTTTAAGGGAATATGCGGAGATATTATTAATCCCAATTGGGGTTATCGATTGTACCTCTTTTCTTTTCTTTTTCTTTCCTCCTCTGCATCCCCTATACTGATTCTCCTCGTCCTCTTTATTGAAAAATCCCCTCTCTTCGGTTCTCTGTCTAAAAAATCATCCCCATTCTGTCTCATTCTTTTCACTAAAAAATCCCCTCTTTTAGATTCTCTGTTAAGGAGATCTTCATCATCTTGTCTATCTCTGAGTGCTTCAAAGCGATTGTATGTGGTATATACCTGTGGACTACTCCTTCTGTTGGTTCTAAAATTGTCTCCCTGCTTCTTGGGGGTGCTAGGTCTTTCGTATTGCTTCCTCCTATTATTCCTTACTTTTGTCCACTCCTCCCTTTCTCTCCCCTTATCTTGGAAACCCCTTTCCCTATTGGGGTGCACCTCTGGCCATGACCTTGGGTGGGCATTCTGGGGTTTGTGGGGATGGGGGTCTTTATTCCATCTTTCCCCCTTATCCATGTTCCTACTTTGATATTCCTTCCTATAATCCCTCACTTTCCCCTCTTTATAATCTCTTTTATCCCTTCTATATTTCCTAATTTTCGTCTCTTTCACATCAGCCTCCACTTTTTCAATACTTTTTTGGGTCCTCCCAGATAGTTCAATAAAATCCTCTGTTCCCATACATGGCTGCAACTGCTCATGTATGTTCTGTACCTCCTCATCTATTTTTTCTAGAGATTCAGATCTACATGCAATGAGAATGTTCATACATTCAAAAGAAAATCTTTCTAGTGCATCTTCCCATATTTTGGTGTATTTTTCATTTTCTTTCTCAAACGTGGGTGTTTTAAAGAACCTTAGGCCCCTGGGTGTTATTTTCTCAGACAAGTATTTCTCCATTGTAGCAATCTCCCATTTATATTTAGTCTCTTTAATTAATATTTTTTCTAACCGTTTAAAAATCTCCTCAATGTCATTTTCATTTTTGTCTATTTCCTCTCTTACATCGTCATCCTTATCAAATTTAAATGATGACTTCCTTCTATAGTCAAATATAGACATTTTAAATGCAGCCCCTTATCTCTAATTACCAGATAGAAACACACAATATACAAATAAGATAAATTGGCGCAAGATCTTAATAAGGATTTTGAGCTATGTAATTTTTTATAGAGGTCCCCCCTTTTTCGTAAAGAGATTTTTTATACTCAAGATTTTTTATACTCAAGAAAGAAAGTTTTATTTGTATTTATATGGATATTTATATATCTGTTATTTTTTTCTATATTATTTTATTCTGTATGTTTTAGGTAAGATTCGTTTAGGAGATCAACCCCTTTGTTCAAATATGATATTGCTGCTACAATTGTGTTTTTAAGAGACAGAGAAGTTTCTATGTATAATGGTAGTATTTGTATGATGTAGGATTATGCTTTATATTGGCTAATAGTAAGTGTTTTAATATGTGTTTTAGAAATAAACTTTTAGTATTCTAAGGGTATATCGGATGTCCCATAATGGAAGGATATTGAACTTTAATTTGAACATTGAGAGACTTAGTGGCCGATTGGATCACGGCCTGAGGGCATCCGATATATATTTCGTATTTTTGTGGGAGGAGAATATTGCTCGTTTGAGAAAGCCCCAAGAGGCGGGGCGAAACGCGTCACGTGACCACGGCATTTGACGCACACGGAAGTGACTGGGAAACATCTACCGGCAAGAGGCACCTCGAAACAGGAGTGAACAGGAGCAGAGACTCACGTTTTTAACATCTATCCCTGTTTCTGATCGATTTGGTGTGGTGAGCTTGCGGCTGGACTGACCCATTTTTATGTTTTATTACTTGGAATTCATTATTATACCAATAAATTTTTGCGTCTATAACAGTGGTCACTAAGAGCTTTTTCTGCGGATCCCACGTACCCAAGGGGCTGATCCTCCCTGGGCATGATAGCCGTGAGTGGGGCTTATACCACTCTACTTTTGTGAGTTTTTTACCTATAGGGATTTTATATATATGTGTTTTATATTGTATATTTTTACTTTAATGCACTAGGAGTACCTCCTATTGTCCCCCCTCCCTGTTTTTTGTCTCCCTCATTACAGTACCCAGCCACCAACATTGACAGGCTATAAGGCTATAAGTATATGTGTGTCAGTGATTTGGGTGCACATATTTGTCTTTTGGGTCTCTGTTTTAAACACTATTTTACATTTGGAGAGTCACTGGATGATTTTATAGGTGTCTCTATATAAATTTCTCAGCGCACTAGCACTTTTCTCTTTTCTGTATTACGTGGTACCTTTTTACCAGGGTACATTGCTGGTGCTGCTTATTTTATTGTATTGGTATATAATATCATATATAATATTTTAATATATTTTTTTGTCTATTAGGTTGAATCTTGCGCCAATTTATCTTATTTGTATATTGTGTGTTTCTATCTGGTAATTAGAGATAAGGGGCTGCATTTAAAATGTCTATATTTGACTATAGAAGGAAGTCATCATTTAAATTTGATAAGGATGACGATGTAAGAGAGGAAATAGACAAAAATGAAAATGACATTGAGGAGATTTTTAAACGGTTAGAAAAAATATTAATTAAAGAGACTAAATATAAATGGGAGATTGCTACAATGGAGAAATACTTGTCTGAGAAAATAACACCCAGGGGCCTAAGGTTCTTTAAAACACCCACGTTTGAGAAAGAAAATGAAAAATACACCAAAATATGGGAAGATGCACTAGAAAGATTTTCTTTTGAATGTATGAACATTCTCATTGCATGTAGATCTGAATCTCTAGAAAAAATAGATGAGGAGGTACAGAACATACATGAGCAGTTGCAGCCATGTATGGGAACAGAGGATTTTATTGAACTATCTGGGAGGACCCAAAAAAGTATTGAAAAAGTGGAGGCTGATGTGAAAGAGACGAAAATTAGGAAATATAGAAGGGATAAAAGAGATTATAAAGAGGGGAAAGTGAGGGATTATAGGAAGGAATATCAAAGTAGGAACATGGATAAGGGGGAAAGATGGAATAAAGACCCCCATCCCCACAAACCCCAGAATGCCCACCCAAGGTCATGGCCAGAGGTGCACCCCAATAGGGAAAGGGGTTTCCAAGATAAGGGGAGAGAAAGGGAGGAGTGGACAAAAGTAAGGAATAATAGGAGGAAGCAATACGAAAGACCTAGCACCCCCAAGAAGCAGGGAGACAATTTTAGAACCAACAGAAGGAGTAGTCCACAGGTATATACCACATACAATCGCTTTGAAGCACTCAGAGATAGACAAGATGATGAAGATCTCCTTAACAGAGAATCTAAAAGAGGGGATTTTTTAGTGAAAAGAATGAGACAGAATGGGGATGATTTTTTAGACAGAGAACCGAAGAGAGGGGATTTTTCAATAAAGAGGACGAGGAGAATCAGTATAGGGGATGCAGAGGAGGAAAGAAAAAGAAAAGAAAAGAGGTACAATCGATAACCCCAATTGGGATTAATAATATCTCCGCATATTCCCTTAAAGATAATGAAATTAAGGTCCTAAACAAGGGACTCAAGTTTGCACCTTCAAAGAATTTTAATACCTTTCCAGCGTATATAGACTTGATGAAATATAGCAGAAGATTATGTATTAAAAAATTCTTTTTAAATAGACAAAATAATGTAGCAAGCACTTTAGAAGATGACGGTCTTAAACATACCTCTTTCCAAAATAGGTCTAATTTTTACCCTACATATTTGAAACATGGCAATATTGAGGCATTTGAGAAAGCGGTTTTTAATGATTTTAAGAAATTAGAGAACAGAAAAACACAACATAATCTTACCTATGAAGAAAGGACGGCTCTAAAGGGACTCAGAGAAAATGATCAGATTGTCATCAAACCCGCAGATAAGGGCGGTAGTTTGGTGATAATGGACTCTGGAAAGTATGTGGCAGAATGTATGAGACAACTAGAGGACACTGAGGTCTACAAACGACTAGAGGGGAACCCATTGGGGAATATGACAAAGGTACTTACAAAACTTTTAGATAGAGGGAAAATGGAAGGTTTTCTAACATGTAAAGAATATGATTTTTTAAATATTAAAACACCTAGAATTCCGGTTTTTTATACCCTTCCTAAAGTCCATAAGGACCCAGTAAATCCCCCCGGAAGACCCATAGTTTCGGGTATAGGATCCCTTTCTTATAATTTATCTAAGTACATAGATTCCTTTTTACAACCTTTAGTGGGTAATACCAGCTCTTACTTGAAGGACACTTCAGATGTCCTGAGGATGATCAAAGACCTAGAATGGAAAGAGGGGTATGCTTTAGTGACCTGTGATGTTACCTCCCTATATACGTGCATACCTCATGATAAGGGTTGTGCTGCTGCCAAGTATTTTCTGGAGTCAGATCAAACATTGGGGCAACAACAGATCAATTTTCTTATTGAGTGCATTAGATGGACTTTAGAGAACAACTATTTCTGGTTCAATTCCCAATTTTTTTTGCAACTCAGGGGGACTGCGATGGGCAGTACCTATGCGCCCAGTTATGCCAATTTATTTATGGCCCATTGGGAACAGAGTTTTATCTATGGGCAGCATGACTGGAGCGCACGGGTACGAGCCTATCGCAGGTACATCGATGATATGATTTTTATTTGGGATGGACCGGAAAAGGATTTTAATGACTTTTTATGTTTTATGAATAACAATATGTGGGGTATTCACCTCACAAGCTCTTTTAGTTATAAGTCCATTGATTTTTTAGATCTTAAAATTTTTGTTGATGAAGGAGTCCTTAAGACAGAAACCTTTTTCAAGAAGGTAGATGTCAATGGATATGTATCTTATAGTAGTGGGCATTATTCCCCATGGTTAAATAACATACCGAAGGGCCAGCTCCTAAGATTGAAACGAAATTGCACGGAAGAAACTAGATATCAGGAGCAAGCGCAAGATCTCATGAAAAAATTTAAAGAGAAAAAATATCCAGAAGAAATTTTGGAAAAAGCACTTAATGAGGTAAAAGGAAAAACACAGCGGGAACTCATAGATCCAGTACATGAACAGAGTGAAAATATAGATGGTTTTAAAGATGTTTTAGTGTTTGATTTTAATGACCAGCATAGATCGGTCAAACACATAATAAGGAAATACTGGCCAATATTAAAAACGGATAAAGAGTTGGGAGACCTGCTACCGTCTATACCTAAAGTCACCTTCCGAGGGGCGCCTAGTTTGAGAAGCACTTTAGTACGGAGTTTTCATAAAGAAAAAATAAGGAGACCACCTGGTATGTTTTTAGGGGAATCAAAAGGTTTTTATAAGTGCAAAATGTGCTACGCATGTAGAACTATTAATAAGGGAGATATTAAGACAGATTTAATGTTCAAGTCAGAAAGGAATAATAAAGAATTTGGCATTAGAGAACATATCAGCTGTCACTCTAATAATGTGATATATCTCCTCCAATGCCCGTGTCACCTACAGTATGTGGGGAGGACTACACGTCCTCTCCATGTTCGTATAAGGGAACACATATATAACATTAAAAGAGGGCTGGAGTGCCATAGTGTCTCTGAACATTTTAAAAATATGCATAATCAGGACCCCAGTGGACTGGAATTTGTGGGGATCAAACGGGTATTTAGAGATTGGAGGGGAGGGGATTTTATTCGTAAGATCGGACAGGAGGAGATGCGCTGGATCTTTTTACTTGATACTTTATCCCCGTCCGGTCTTAATAAGGATTTTGAGCTATGTAATTTTTTATAGAGGTCCCCCCTTTTTCGTAAAGAGATTTTTTATACTCAAGATTTTTTATACTCAAGAAAGAAAGTTTTATTTGTATTTATATGGATATTTATATATCTGTTATTTTTTTCTATATTATTTTATTCTGTATGTTTTAGGTAAGATTCGTTTAGGAGATCAACCCCTTTGTTCAAATATGATATTGCTGCTACAATTGTGTTTTTAAGAGACAGAGAAGTTTCTATGTATAATGGTAGTATTTGTATGATGTAGGATTATGCTTTATATTGGCTAATAGTAAGTGTTTTAATATGTGTTTTAGAAATAAACTTTTAGTATTCTAAGGGTATATCGGATGTCCCATAATGGAAGGATATTGAACTTTAATTTGAACATTGAGAGACTTAGTGGCCGATTGGATCACGGCCTGAGGGCATCCGATATATATTTCGTATTTTTGTGGGAGGAGAATATTGCTCGTTTGAGAAAGCCCCAAGAGGCGGGGCGAAACGCGTCACGTGACCACGGCATTTGACGCACACGGAAGTGACTGGGAAACATCTACCGGCAAGAGGCACCTCGAAACAGGAGTGAACAGGAGCAGAGACTCACGTTTTTAACATCTATCCCTGTTTCTGATCGATTTGGTGTGGTGAGCTTGCGGCTGGACTGACCCATTTTTATGTTTTATTACTTGGAATTCATTATTATACCAATAAATTTTTGCGTCTATAACAGTGGTCACTAAGAGCTTTTTCTGCGGATCCCACGTACCCAAGGGGCTGATCCTCCCTGGGCATGATAGCCGTGAGTGGGGCTTATACCACTCTACTTTTGTGAGTTTTTTACCTATAGGGATTTTATATATATGTGTTTTATATTGTATATTTTTACTTTAATGCACTAGGAGTACCTCCTATTGTCCCCCCTCCCTGTTTTTTGTCTCCCTCATTACAGTACCCAGCCACCAACATTGACAGGCTATAAGGCTATAAGTATATGTGTGTCAGTGATTTGGGTGCACATATTTGTCTTTTGGGTCTCTGTTTTAAACACTATTTTACATTTGGAGAGTCACTGGATGATTTTATAGGTGTCTCTATATAAATTTCTCAGCGCACTAGCACTTTTCTCTTTTCTGTATTACGTGGTACCTTTTTACCAGGGTACATTGCTGGTGCTGCTTATTTTATTGTATTGGTATATAATATCATATATAATATTTTAATATATTTTTTTGTCTATTAGGTTGAATCTTGCGCCAATTTATCTTATTTGTATAATTAGATATCATGACATTTAGAAAATGCATTATGATAACTTGTCAAATGCATCAACAGGAATAAGAGATGGTAATAAACTAGAAAAAAAAAAGGCAACACAAATTATCTAGAAGAAGGAAGCGAACAACACAGCAGTTATTTGAGGGTTGTGTTTTTAAGCTTTCAGCGTACTGACAGTTGGTATTTGATAATTAGCGTTTGGATGAAAATAGGAACATTTTCTTGGAACCCACCTTCAGGGATTACAGCATCTACTCATTGTCAACCCGTTAAAATTTGTTGACCAGCCTTACAATTTCATGGTGAGCTGGAAGAGACAATTGCTTGTGTGTCCAAAATGGGCCATGCTCGTTAGCATTTCACACCTAGCAGTTATAGAATAAACAAAATAGGATTTAAATCCTGACCGTATATGTCATCATTGTAACAGTCCTTTCCCTTCTGTTCATGTAGGTGATTGTATATATCCCATTTCCCTTCCCTTCTTCTTTTTCTTTTTGTTTATGCTACTGAAAGTATTGCTTTGTGTTATTAGTTTAATAGAATGTATGCTGGCTGTAATTACATAGCCTATTTTGTATCTAAGGGAAGAAATTTTGAACTTTGACTTTCTTGCCTTTTTAAAATCTTGTTTTTAGTCTTTCATCTTTCTTTTTTTCTGTACACTTTATTTTTATTTTAACATTAAATATAAAATCTAAAATCAATGCAAATGTTATCAAAGTATAAATCTTATTTAATGTATGATTGCTATTCTAATCCTTATTTTTCTCTGTCTGTTGCGTCATTATGCATTTACTACCAACTGACCTCTGATCACACAGTCTGTATTATGCATTTTATTATAATTAAATATTAAAATCTATACTCTTTGAGTTTTGATGTGTGTGAGATTGGCTTTTAGACAGAGCAAAAGATAAATAACATATAATGTGTTTTATGTTTTTTTTCGGATAGACGAGCCATGCTTGACCTATCTTTTGCAAAATAATTAGAGTGCTTTCTACTGTGTAACGTATACGAGCTTCAAACACTGCACATGAATTAAATTTGTACGAGTTGAATAAATAACAATTTAAAAAGCTATCAAAGTCTTTCATGAAAGAGTAATGACTTTTAATTTCCATTTTTGTTTTGCAGCAACTAGTAGCTATGCAGGAAGAGTTAAACAATAAAAAGAGTGAACTCGAAAAAGCCAAGGAGGAGCAGACTCATGCTCAAGCGCTTGTCAACGTTCTCAAGGAACAAGTAAGTATGCAACCCTTACCTTGTGTGTTTTGTTCAACTTGAAGATTTACACGTTTATACTGTCTGTTTGCGTATTTAGTCTTAATGTAGTACTGTTATGGGCTACAAAATAAATTACTGTCTAGGGGCAAGCTGAAAAACTATGGACAACTGCATAGACCTCTATCCTTCACCTTCAAAAATTCACTTCTTCTGTTGCCCCATTGGACATAAGG
The DNA here is from genome assembly GCF_036172605.1 of Pelobates fuscus. NCBI lineage: Eukaryota > Metazoa > Chordata > Amphibia > Anura > Pelobatidae > Pelobates > Pelobates fuscus. The sequence goes on along the minus strand of NC_086317.1, from coordinate 375,334,016 downwards.
TTTGAAGTGGTTAAAAAAGTGTTAAAAAAAAAAACGCAGGATGTGTAGTAAGATTGCACACCACCAATAGATCTACACAGGAGAAGGGGGGGAGACGCCAGAGATGTCCATTATGTGCCGGATTCTGACTATGAAATGTGCAGGCAGTAAAGCCTCAAGTTATGTTTCAAGCCAAGGGGGGATTGTGGGAAACTAGGAGACTGAGGAAGTTAAATAAAACATAATAATTAAAAACAAGCACTGAACAGTGCTGAAGTAAATTAGTTTTTTTGGAATGTTCGTGTATATTTACAGTCTGTTTCCTAATGATGATAAGTGCATTGTATCCTTCCAATGAATTACACACATTTTTTGCAAGGAGTTTTGTATCACTCAAGGAGTCAGCCATCCATACAGACATGCAATCAGTTGTAGAACTTTCTGAAATTAGTTTTTGCTGTTATTTCACTTGTGCTGCTCTGTCTGTACAGCAGGTGCATAGTCGTGCCAGGCTAATATCAGACTTCTGTGACCTCCGTTAATTAAGGAACCCAGCTGCATTAGTTTCTTTCACTCCATATGGAATTGGCTGAGGGGGGAAACAATCAAGAAAACTATCATAGCAAAAATTGCATGTGGCAGAAACAAAGCACCCTGGAATAGGTTTGATGAAGAATCCTGGGATATTATATTTTGTTGCTATAATCATTTCTCTTTGCTCTGTGTAGAATTAATTCGTGTTCATCTAGTTCAGTACACTTTTTACACTGAAGCAAAAAAAGCATCACAGAAAGGTTTTCCTTAAAAAAGATTTTCGAAAACAAAAAAAAAGGTGTGTTGTACTGTCATTCAGCTACACCCAGGACTCCCATGATAGCTCAAGGTGTGGGCCCCTGTGTCCACCCACTCTTACGTCCATCCACAGGGCACACACCTCAGTCTGGCCACAAGGATAAATAAAGTGGAGGCAGTGTGTGTCTGGTGGACGGCCGTGTGTTTGTGTGTGCATAGTGGATGTAAGGTGTGTATGTGTGTAGTGGATGAAGTTTGTGTAGTCGATGCAAGGTGTGTGTAATTGGTGCATTGTGGATGCAGTATATGCGCAGTGCATGTAGTGTGTGTGTGCATATATTTCTGGGTAGGATAGGGGCTTCTGTGAATAGCAAGCATTTTCTTTCTTTCTTACTTTCTTACTTTCTTTTTTTCTTCTTACTAAAAATAATAAATATATTTTTTTATTTTACTTCCCCTTTCTGCTTCTTACTTGTGGTCAGGGAGGGGGGACATTCCCTGATGGTCTGGTGGCTTGGTGCAGGATCCTACATGCTGTTATAAAATTTGACCAATGGAAATAAGTAGATATAGGTTGATAACCGAAGTACCATCACATGTGGCACAAGGTGCAGTGGTTGGCAGTGGGAGGACCAAGCCACTTACTAACTGATATATTTACTAAAGTGAGAATTTGTGAGAATTCATATTTAAGACCAAAGTGGCCAAACAGAAAGTATCAAATGCAAAAGGGTAATAAGCGCTCTCTTCTCAAGGGTGAGCAGCAGTTCACCAACAAGGTGTTCCCTCTACCTTGTTATAAATGGACAGATAAAATAGAAAGGTGAACAGCGCTAAAGATCAGAAATTGTACATACGTTTAGTAGAAATACTGGCCAGCGGAGTAAACTTTGAGGAGCTATATCAGCTCGGTGTTAAGAGCTTGGACGGAATCATCCCCGTCTATGGATTTCTTGAGGTTCCGGATCGTTGGTGAGTTTATAGGTGTAAGTATTCGTTATATGAAAAACAAGAGTAAAATACTCCACATGGTTTAGTACGTAAATATAAAATATTGTAGTAAGAGTAGATGATCCTACTTACATATACTAGAGCAACGACCTGCTCTAGTTTGGAGAATTTCACCTGAAATCCTGACAATTCTCTCTAAATGAGTGACCATGTTTGTGTGTGTGTTGTGGTACATAGCCAGTGTACAATGTATAAGCAGATAGCACAATCATTTTTGAATATGTTTATTAAAAAAATTCTTTATATGAAATTTCTTTGATCCTCTGGAGATGAAAGATGGATTTAGATTAACCCCTTAAGGACCAAACTTCTGGAATAAAAGGGAATCATGACATGTCCCACATGTCATGTGTCCTTAAGGGGTTAATTTCCAAATATTTGTTGGGTATGTCTGTTCCTGTCCTGTTAACATTTTGGTGCGGTATTAATATACAGATCAGCTGGGAATATATATATATATATATATATATATATATAAATATGTATATATATATCTGTAAAGGATAAGTACATGGTTGAAACGGTAGTAACTGGTTTGTAAATAATGAGTTTGGACCTTACAGTAGGGCATGTAATAGGAGAAACACTTGCTATACATGCTAGGATCGGTGGAAATAACAGCCATTTCAAGGACTGGAAAGTTTCTGGGTGGACAGAGGAATATCATAGATATACAATTTTCTGTTATTTGGATACTATATAATAAAAGATGGAAGCGTCGGTTACAGCATCACTAGATAGGTGTTGACACAGTAGTATTATCAACATTGGCTAGTTTATTTGGATCCCAATACAGAATGCATTGGGGACTATGCCTGTGTTAAAAATAATAGTCACTTGTGTCACTAGAGGGGGGTTTTAGGTGCCATGGCCCCCTGCACTTTTGCTTATAAACTTTCAGTACTGGAAGGAGGACAAAGCTTCTTTGTTTAGTGGAACTTTTGCATAATGGATGGCCGAAGCTCAGTATCTCTGTCCTCAAGTCTTGTGACAAATAATCAATATGAAGCTTCCCTTAAGCTAACAAAATCTGTTCTGTTCTAAGTAGTCCAGTACATTAGATTCCTCGGCTCACAAAGCGTAATAAAATTTGTTGCAGAGTGTCTGACCTCGGCTTTTTTTTCTTAAGTTCTTCCTACCACAAGAGTAATGTGATTTGTGGAAAAGTACAGACATGTTTGTCTAATCCTGTTGCAGAAACATTTTGAAACAATCCGTTCCGCCTGTCAATACGTGTTTGTAATCCCCACAGTCGTGGCGTTAGAATGTTCATGGTTTTGGTCTAATAGTGTTAGATTGATGAAGTTAAGCAAATGGGAGTTTGTTCATCAGCTTGAAGATGAAGCTGTGCATGCTCTGTTCAATAGGTGTAAACAAGAGTGAAGTGGGCAAAGTTTTTCATTTGCAATGAATCCTATTATTCCTGGTGATGTCTGTAACAAGACAAGGTATGCATGTTTTACCATAATAATAACAGCAGTTTATGATGGGAACTATTTTGTAATTTTTATTAAACTACTTTTTTATTTGATTACCATTTGATGAACCACTAGCTCTGTGTCAATGAACAATCTAGCACCAAAAGTGACTTTCATGTCTATCTGCTGACAAATTAATAGCCTTTTTATTATCTTCAATGGGCAGGATATGGTTGATTTAAGTTAATATACCTATAGCAAACTCTGCACTCCTTCTTTATCTACGTTACTACCTTTTCTATCCCCGGGTGCCCTCGAAGGCACCTTTCCAACTTTGTTGCTCTCTATATATACCTACCTAACTGGGACACAATACTCTGAGTGCCCATATTTGACACTCGCTAGATCGCTGTAAAACTTATCTGTTAAACTTAGATTGGACGGCAACGACCTAACCGGGGAACGTAAGCTCTCCAGCCGACCCAGGTATACTGGGCCCCCTATGGCCACCCACTACTATGCAGGATTGAAGTTATCCCTTCCCCTGTATTAAGTAGATGACATTGACCATTGGAGGCACCACAGGTTTTCTATAAGAGACATTGGCTAAGGTTGACAGAGGAAACTGGCCACCAGCCCTACTACTTCACCAAATACACAACCAGACATATGGGTTCCCTATATCCGACCGCAGATCACAACAACTAAGGTGTCTGGGAACCACGACCTGGTTTGTATTTGCATGTATGGGCACATTCAGACTGACCCTCTTGCTACATTCGACAGTCTCAGCATTACATTTTGATTAACAGAGACATGTTGACATTAAGGGTCGTATCGCTATAACTACCTGGAGTCTCGCCCCCTAGTGGCCATAATAAGACTATAGGGAAACTAACTTACTGCTCATTGAGCTGGGCCCTGGGTTTTAACCCACGGGGGACTGGTGGATTAGAATACTGAGTAAGTATTTTCACCCCAGTACCCGTATATGGGAAATCCCTTATCGCCCCCTCTCTCATTAATTCCCATAGAGAGGGTCCGTCACCCAGCCCAGCACACCATACACTTGATATTCCAACTAGTGTATTCTTTCCCCCTTACTTACTAATTTGTATCTCTTTATTGTTTTTCATGTTGTTGGCTCTCGGCTAGTTGACTGCGACTATCTGTTTCATACCCAGTCAGACAATTATAGCCGGGATAGCTATTTTGATGTATATCTATTAATAAAGTATTTCTTTTAACTATTCTCTTTGAGATTTTGGTGCACACTCTAATTCAGGAACAGATCCTTTCTCTCCCCTTCCCCTCCTCCTTTCTTTTTGTATACTTTTTTATTTGTACACATTAAATTGCTCAAAGTCTCATGGTGGACTTGCCCTCATGCACATACTATCTGGAACGCCAGTTGACTGGCATCATACCCATACCCTAGAAAACTGACAATAGATGCTTGATCACCGATCAGCACATCATGTTTCAATTCAAGACCTTGTAACCCCATGTGATTGTTTGCACCTGACAGTGATGCACCAAGACACAACCCTTATTGTTACGAGTGTCAATTAGGTGCACATAGGGAAGGGCTTTAAAAACACAGTCTTCTTTCTCCCAGTGCCCATTAATGGGTGAGCATTCTGTGTGTTGTTGGCTTGTTATCTCAATATTCTATTCCATTGTATCTCTTGTATTTTGTTTTTTATTTGTTCACTATTTGTCTGCTGCCTGTAATGATTCTTGGCTGTTTTTTTTTTTTTGAGTACTCTGAATTCTGGTGTCCCAGACTTATTTGTGTTTCTGTTTTTTGCTAATTCACCTATTACAGTTATCTTTCATTTCCATTATCTCCAACCACTCTTGGTTTGGCAAGGTTTGGTAAAACCATCACGTTTGTTCTCTAAGCAGTGTAAATAGCCACACTGCTGCTGCAACTATAAACGATCCATGTTATTCACTATCACATGTTGCAGGCTGGATAGTCATAGCATTTTTTTTTCTAGCGTAAATGCAAGCTATGCACGACACTTGTGAATAATAGCTGCAAACAGCAATACATTGAAATTGCTTGCAGTTATAAATAGCAACGTTTAAATAAATAAATAAATAAATAAACTCTAGGTCTGGGAGACCCCAGTATGTATGTACCAAAAGTTGAACCCTTTAAGGGGTACTGGAGTTATTATGGAAATTTGTGGGGCCATTTCCATGGCTGAAATTGAATACTGAAGAAATATCTCCAATTTTACAGGTTTGCTAATATTTTTGCCCATACCTACATTAATGTCAGAGTGAAATTACGTCGGGTTTAGGCTGTGTAACCCCTTAAGGACCAAACTTCTGGAATAAAAGGGAATCATGACATGTCATGTGTCCTTAAGGGGTTAAGGTTAGAGTTGGGTAACTTTAGTGTTGGGGTACATGAGGTGTTTTTAACTCCTTAACCCCTTAAGGACTGAGCCAAATGTACACGTTGTGAACAAAACAAAACGTAAACAAAACCTGGCATTTGCGCTATATGTCTGTCAGGGCTTTCATTTAATATCAAATATTTAGCTATGAAACATAATTTAATATGAAAAAAATGGGAGAAAATAAGCGTTATTTTTTTAGTTCTACATGACATTTTAACTGTCAATGTCATAATACTGTTTGCTTTTACTGCAATAAAATACACATATTTGTATTCAGCAAAGTCTCACGTGTAAAACAGTACCCTCTATGTACAGGTTTTATGGTGTTTTGGGAAGTTACAGGGTCAAATATAGCACGTTACATTTGAAATTGAGATTCACCAGATTGGTTACGTTGCCTTTGGGACTGTATAGTAGCCCAGGAATAAAATTTACACCCATAATGGCATACCATATGCAATAGTAGACAACCCAAGGTATTGCAAATGGGGTATGTCCAGTTTTTTTTTAGTAGCCATTTGGTCACAAACACTGGCCAAAGTTAGCGTTAGTATTTGTTTGTGTGTGAAAATGCAAAAAACGCCAATTTTGGCCAGTGTTTGTGACTAAGTGGCTACTAAAAAAGACTGGACATACTCCGTTTGCAATACCTTGGGTTGTCTACTATTGCAAATGGTATGCCATCATAGGGGTAATTTTCATTCTTGGGCTACCATAGGGTCTCAAAGGCAACGTAACCAATCTGGCGTATTTTAATGTGAAAAAAATGAAACACAAGCCTTATATTTGACGCTGTAACTTTCCAAGACACCATAAAACCTGTACATGAGGGGTACTGTTGTACTCGGGAGACTTCGCTGAACACAAATATTTCAGCGTTTAGAGCCGCTTAAAATAGGGCGTAATAGTACGCCCTCCGGTCTTAAAGGGTTAAAAAATCACTATAGTGTCAGGAAAACAAAGCGGTTTTCCTGACACTATAGTGCCCTGAGGGTGCCCCCACCCTCAGGGTCCCCCTCCCATGGCGCCCTTCAGCCACTTACCTTATTCCAGTGCTGGGCTCCCTCGATGCTGGTGACCTCTCCTCCCACTCCGACGTCAGCCCCCCCCGGTCGACGTCACAGGAGCCGAATGCGAATGCACGGCAAGTGCCGCGAGCGCATTCAAAGTGTCCATAGGAAATCATTTCTCAATGCTTTCCTATGGACGCTCTGCGCGATGGAGGTATAATAGGCCTCCAGCGTCACAGATGCGCCTCTAGTGGCTGTCCGGAAGACAGCCACTAGAGGCTGGCTTAACCCCAAATGTAAACATAGCAGTTTCTCTGAAACTGCTATGTTTGCATCTGAAGGGTTAAAACCTGAGGGTCCTGGCACCCAGACCACTTCATTGAGCTGAAGTGGTCTGGGTGACTATAGTGTCCCTTTAAGGATGGAAGCAAGTGTTCAAGTTCTGAACCTAAACAAAGCCTAGAATTTTACTATATATCTGTTCAACCATAATTTCTCTTTCATATTAAGTGCAGCCACACTTATATATCATTGTGTTCAGAAGAAACAGGGATTTCATTTCACATCAAATATTTAAATATGAAGCATAATTTAATATAAATAAAAATAAATAGAATTTAAGAAAAGTTGACTTCCAAGTTCTGCATGGCATTTTAACTGTGAATGTCATAGTACATAATACACATAATTGTATGCTGTGATGTCCCACCAGTACAACAATGCCCCCATGTACAAATGTCATGTTTTTTTTTTTAAAGTTACAGGGTCAAATATTGGGCTTGCCCATTTCAATTTTTACTTGAAATTAGCCAGTCAGCCCAGGAATGAAATTGACCCCCCATAATGGCATACCATTTGCAAAAGGTATGTCCAGATTTTATTTTAGTAGCCACTTAGTCACAGACCCTGGCAAAATTAGTGTTCATATATACTAAATATATATATATATATATATATATATATATATATAAATATAAAGTAAGGGGTGCACTCACAGGTCTTCAATGAAGTGAAAAACTGGTTTATTGGGTGAAGAAAAACATCAGTACATCTGTGAACAAAATCGACGTTTCGACCCCTAAGGGTCTTTTTCAAGATTTCTATTTTCTGTTTTGTGTATATATATATATATATATATATATATATATTATGCATTTTTCATACAGAAATAGACCTTTCACCGATGATGATATCATCATTGTAGGTTAACTGCACTAAAACACTCATATTTGTATTAAGCGATGCCTCACGAGTACAACAGTACCTCCCATGTACAGGTTTTATGGGGTTTGGAAAGTTAGAGGGTCAAATATGGGGTTGCAAATTAAATTCTCTGATATTTCTGCTGGGCTGTTACGTATTATGGTAATTTATCTGTTGCCTTTACAAGCCCTTTCCTAATCCCACCCAGGCTGACCAATCACAGACTTCCCAATGCAGCTCAATGAGAAGTCTTTGCAAGGCAGGTGCTCTGAGCAGTTGCTGCCTCTTGAGTTTAACTTTACTGAGCTAAGCAAGTCAGAAAGTAACAGGCTATGTTGCCTGAATGACAGCAAGGGGGCTATCACTAGTTTAGTTAAAAAAAAAAAAATTATAATAATAATTTTCATTGATATCTGCACTTTTTGTAAAATGAAAAAAAGAGGAAACACTTCATGCACACATAAAGCACTTCAGCAAGCTAACGTGTTATAGGCGCCTGAAGCATCCTTTTAACTCCTTCGAAACAGCAAATTGAGCCAAGCTCAAACATCATAGTATGTAAGTTAGTGAACTATAGATCGTGACACAGCTGGAAAAAAAATGTAAATAGTGCTTTGAAAATGCTTGTGATATAAATATAAACTATAGTGTTAAAGTTTATTAGTAGCTCATTTAGTCTTTATTTTACCAGGAGGAAAAAAAACATAATGCACAGTTTTTACTGGAAGCGATTATTGACACTAATGAAAATTAACAGGTGAAAATCGCCAGATCTGCTTTTCTTCTCCCAAAGAACACAGCTATTTGTTTCCAAGATGTTTGACTTTGGATACACGTAGGCTCATTTATCCAAATATCTTTCTAAGCACTTTTCTTTGACACATTGCTCTGTTATGTAGTTGGTGTTGCCAGATTGCTTACATTTAATGTTATATCAAAAACTGGAAATTTTTCATATGCAATTAAACATTTAGTCCTTCATACAAATGAAAAAAAAAACTCTTCAAGAGCTGTGTGAACTATTACTTTACTTTTAAAATTCAGCCTTTCATTAATGCCAAAACCTTGATATTTTTAAAGAAACACTAAAGCAATAGAAATATAAAAATATAGTCCTAATGCTAGACTGCTGTACTAATTATTTGTTGCGCCCCGCCTCCAGATTACCATTATTCTCAGTGTGTGCAAGCCTTAGTGTGGCCACCCTGCCTCTGCTAACTGAGATAATGGAGAAACACTGAGAAGCTAGTCCGCATGCCCAGAAAATCGCCAATCTGCGCCAATCTGCATTTCCGCATAGAGATACGTTGACTCAGTGTATCTCCATGGGTAGCGTTCAGTGTCTCCATGAAGAGCGTGGAGATGCTCTGAATGTCGGTTCTGCAATCTTTGCAGGATCGAACCAGGAAGTCCCTGTAGAGGCTGTTGGAGTAACCGCCACTACTGGTGTTAATCAGCAGCAGTGTAAAGATCGCCTCTTCTCAGAAAAGGCAGTATTTCCCCTGCTGAGGCTGCAGGGACAGGCGATTTGCCCCAGAACCACTACATTAAACTGTAGTAGTTCTGGTGCCTAGAGTGTGGATCTAACTCCAACAATGTACGGTGGGCCTTTGTATGTGTTCTACGTGCCTTTATATGTGTTATTACATGGACAAGTACAGTAATTTATCGTGACAATAAAGTTACTACAATTTGGCTGCATGGAGCGTCATACACTTGATGGAGAGCTGTTTAAACAAGCAAATGAAATCATCTACAAGCTTCCATTCAGCTGTGCAAGTGGCTCCCATTCATTTTTGTTTCTTCATATGAATGATATGCTGTGTGTAACTTCGTTATGGATGCTCATGCATTTTTGTTTGAGGGAACGAGATATAAAATCTCTAATTTCTGTCAGATGCATGGTTTTTGTTCAGCTGCTTGGATTGTCCCATTGAAAAAAACAAACAAAAAAAAAACCCACACCAAATACAAAGGCTTGGCTAAAATGTAGTAATTTCCCAATTAAGAATATCAATTGGATTCTTATTAAAAAGACCACAGGTCTGTTTACTGAACATTTAAATCTGCGCGGAGGACAAAATGTGGTGACCATGTCCACATTCTGTACTGATTGGGAAATTTTATATTTACTAAAGCCAATTCTGGTCAAAATTTGATCAACCCGAAAAAATCTGCATCATTTGGCCAAATGCATTTAGTGTCAACGTTGAAATCAGTGCTTCTTTTGCATACAAATCCTAAAGAAAGTGCCAGTACCAGTATAATCCCCTTATAATTTACTGGCCCATCGTCATGGCTTGTTGTAGTAACAGTGAGCAGCTTACTGAAATGTAGCCGCACCGGTCCACCTCTATAATTTACTGGTACCATTTTCAGCTTTTCGTCTGGCTGAAATCTAGACAGAATTCCGGCTTATTTGGGGCTAGTATTGCAAAATCCAGATATTCAACTCTATGACCAATGCCAAGATTTTGTAATCTGCATGCCCATGTATGCAGCTGGATGATTTTACCCTTGGGCCAATCATACTTTAGTACATCGTTTGGCTGACATCATTTAATGGTGGTGTGTGACACTCTGTGAAATAAAAGTGATAAGCAATACCTTAATTGCTTAAAAACAGCAGTATGTCTCCCACTAGGAAATAGAAGTGGTGGATCTTTCTTTAAATTGGCAGCGAAGAAGGGAGATATCCAGAATGCACGAAACCAAGAGAAATTTTATTAAAAGCATCCAAAGCAGATAAAGTATGACACCAATGCATTTCGCCTAAATTGACTTTTTCATAATGTATAATGTATCCTCTTCTTTTGTATCTTTTTCATATTTTGTTTTAATGACCTCCTTATTATATGTTAATGTCTGATGTCAAAAATATGCAGTCAGGTTAATCTCAATACATCATGAGCTTCTTGTAGTGTGGATTCATGTTAAAATCTTACAGAAATGTCTGCTGTGCATGAATGGTAACAGACTATGATATGAAGCCAGTGAATATCCAGAAAGAAATTGCCTGCTTATCGTCCATCAGTGCAAAATGCCCTTTTACTGGTACATCCAGTCCTAGATGTCAAACTAAAGGTCACGTAGAAAGGTTTTGTGTCCCTTGTTAATGTCCTCAGAACTGTATTTTAAAGGAACCACAAGTTGAGAAGGTTGATGGCTGGATTCCCAGACAGTAAAGTTCATGTCATTATCAGGTTGTTGAAAGCCAATTAGAAAGATAATCTCTGAAAGGCATTTTAACGGAGACATGATCATTCCTAGAGATGACTTTAAATAGCTGTTATTCCAGTATAATGACATCAACATAAAAAAGGAAGTTCCTTTAATTGTCGTGCAACCATAGATAACATCTATTGTTAGCTAGGGAGACATTATCAAATTGCAGCTTTTTTAAGATAAATATTTTCTTGTTGTTTTTTTTTTAATTTTAACCTGCAAAGTGCTCTGGATTTAGTGGGGTTGCTTCAGCCAGGGTCTAAATTATAATTGCATCCAGGAAAGTATGTCCTTACACTCCCTGCATGTAATTCTTGTGTATGGAATAGGTCATGCAGGAGCAGGTGGCTTCTAATGTAATTATTCATATTTTAGTGATCAAATAACCTGCTAGAATTTAAGCTTCAGGCAATTATTGATTCCTGCTGTAAGAAATGAAGTAATCTGGTTGGCTAGAAGAGTCCAATTATATTAGGATTGAAAGAGGAACTGATACTCCCCATCAGGGGTCAAGTCCTGGGGAATAAAGTGTGGGAACTCACTCGAGTTCCACCCCCACCCCACCACCAAAAAAAACCCAAAACTTGTATGCATATATAAACGCGTACACACACGCTGTAGCGTTACTTACCTTATCCAGGGGCCGGCTGCGGTCCTGCTGCTGCACGAGCCGCGCGCGGCTCATCCGACGGCTGCAACAGGAAGGCGGGCAGTGACCGCGAGAAGCGGTCACGTGTCCCGCCTGAATCTAAGAGCGCGCTCTTAAAGAAACAGTGGGAGCCTAAATTGGCAAAAGGCTCCCATTGGCCCCTGTCATGCCACACTCCCCATGCACTTACCTTTTGGGGGTGTGGATATGACAGGAGCCAATCACATTAATTTAGAAGGTATTAATACTCACCTTTTTCCCTTAGTTCTTGCCCTATCGTGGTTTCTGTTGCAGTTCCCTTTAGCGCTTGTTGTGTTCAGTTGTGTTCCTTCGTATTGACCTTGGCTTTGTTTCTGACTACGTTATCTCTTTATCCTTATCTGTTCTGTTTGCCGGCTTGCTGTTTACTGTGTACCAGACCCAGGCTAGTCCTAGTTTACGCTGTCTCTCTGTGCCCTTGACCTCGGATCGTTCCTGACTCTGTACTCCTCTCATATACGTCGAGTCCGGCCATTCTAAGGTCCGGTAGACGTATCTCCCCTCTGTATTGTCTTCTGTTGAGTTGAATCCTGCGAGTTGGGGTATATTTTCATTACAGGTGCACACATACACTTACAGACACACACGTACACTCACAGACACACAAAGACACACACAAACACAGACACACACACAAAGACACACACACACACACACAAATTCACAGATAGACACACATACTCTCACAGACACACACACACTCACAGACACACACACTCACTCCCAGACACACACTCCCAGACACACACACATACACGGGGACACACACTCCCAGACACATACACACACACACACACTCCCAGACACACACACACACACACACTCCCAGACACATATACACACACACTCCCAGACACATACACACACACACACACACACACTCCCAGACACATACACACACACACACACTCCCAGACACACACACACACATACATACACTCCCAGACACACACACTCCCAGACACATACACATACATACACTCACAGACACACACGCTCCCAGACACATACACACACACACACTCCCAGACACATACACATACATACACTCACAGACACACACACTCCCAGACACACTCACTCCCAGACACACTCACTCACTCACATACACTCCCAGACACACAACACACACACATATACACAAGAATTATTTGTATATTTTTTTTAAATTAAAAAATGTCCACCCAGCCTCCCTACCTGGAGAGCTGGCGTGGACCTGTCCCTGGGGTCCAGTGGGGCTTCAGTGCGGCTGGCTCTTGTCTCGCTGTCAGACGCGGCGAGGGAGCTGTGTTCTCTCTGCTCCCTCTCGCCGCGCGGGCTGTCTACTGATGCCGGGAGCCGGAAATTCCGTCATATTCCGGCTCCCAGCATCAGCAAACGGCGCGCGGCGAGAGGGAGCAGAGAGAACACAGCTCCCTCGCCTCGTCTGACAGCGAGGCAAGAGCCATCCGGGGGGGTCCTTCAGGTGGCCATTAGGCCACCTCTTGGCCCCCCCATGACAGGGGGAACACAGGGGCATTTGGGGGTGGCATTTTTTGCCGCCCCCTGAGTGCCTGCAGGACCACAAACGGGAACGGCGTTCCTGCTCTAAAAACAGTGCAGGAACGCCGTTCCCACGCGTTCCTGCAGGACTCGAGCCCTGCTCCCCATGGTTTTTAAATATTGTGCTTACCGATCTCTGTATTGAGTGAATATGTGTTTGTGAGGTGTGAAAAATAAAACCAAATATAGAATTAATTTGTTATTAGCTATGTCCTTTGCACCTGGTAGTCAGCTTTGAGAAAGCATTACATAGAAGATGATAAAATAAACAATGTTTCTATTTCTCTATTTGCAATGTGTGCTATGCCTGGACTGAACTGGTTTGCTATGTCGTTTACTAAATCTTTAACCCCTTAAGGACGGCGGGCGCGCTATGCCATCTTTGGGGACCCGGCTCTGAACGCCGGCGGGCAGCATAGGTCATCTCCGCCGTCCTAAGCACTTTCCTGCTCACTGGCGATCGCGATGCATCCCAGACAGTCCCCCTGCGTCTGATCCGGCCCTCCTGGGCCATGTAATCGCGAGGTCCTTGCGAGGACCTCACGATCACATGGAAGAAATAGCCGTCCATAGCAGTGTCAGCAGGGGGACTGCCTGGAATAACAGGTAGTCCCCCCTGCTGTCTGAAATAAAGTGAAATAAAGTTCACACACAGTGTAAACTAAAATAATTTTCTATATTATATAAATGAGTGATTTTATTAATTACAATTTGTAGAACTGCCTTATAACGCAGGCAGAAAGTCCAGAGAATTTAATTTGCTAGCAATATATTTAACCCTGTAACTTTCCAAGACACCATAAAACCTGTACATGGGGGGTACTGTTTTACTCTGGAGCTTTCGCTGAACACAAATTAGTGTTTCAAAACAGTAAAATGTATTACAGCAGTGATATAAGTAAAATTTTCCTTGTTTTTTTTTTATTTTTCACACACAAACGGCACTTAGACTGACAATATAATTGTGATACGTTTTACGGTTTTGAAACTAATATTTGTGTTCAGTGAAGTCTGCTGAGTATAACATCATGTACAGGTTTTATGGTGTTTTAAAAAAACGTCAAATAGGCTTGTGTTTCCGTTTTTTCACATTGAAATTCTCCAGATTGGTTATGTTGCTTTTGAGACCATATGGTAGCCTAGGAAAGAGAATTACCCCCATGATGGCATACCATTTGCAAAAGTAGACAACCCAAAGTACTGCAAATGGGGTATGTTTATTCATATTAAATTATGTTTCATAGTTAAAAATGTAATGTTAAATGAAAGCCCTATTTCTCCTGAATATGTGAGGGTGCACTTAACCCCTTAAGGACACATGACATGTGTGACATGTCATGATTCCCTTTTATTCCAGATGTTTGGTCCTTAAGGGGTTAAAATGAAAGCGGTGAATTATGGTTGAACAGACATAGAGTGCAAATTGGAAGTTTTGTTTACGTTTTATTTTGATCAAAACGTGTACATTTGGCTCAGTCCTTATGGGGTTAATATAAATGGAACATCATATGAAAATAAGTTGACATGTAGATGGATTTCAATGTTATATTTAGTGGTGTAATTTGCAGAGAGGGAACTGTCCTTTAAAGGGAAACTCCAGTGCCAGGAAAACGATCCGTTTTCCTGGCACTGGAGGGTCCCTCTCCCTCCCACCCCCCAATCCCCAGTTGCTGAAGGGGTGAAAACCCCTTCAGTCACTTACCAGAGGCAGCGACAGGTCCCACGTCGCTGCTTCCTCCTCCCCCGCCGCTCCTCCTTCTGCTTACGTCGGCCGGTGGGCGAGACTGATCTCGCCCGCCGGCCGAGGAGACCTAATGGCAATGCCGCTCATGCGCATTAGCGCACCCCATAGGAAAGCATTGAAATGAATTTCAATGCTTCCCTATGGGGAATAAAGCGACGCTGGAGGTCCTCACACAGCGTGAGGACGTCCAGCGACGCTCTAGCACAGAAAACCTGTGCTATAGAGCAGGAAGTTCCCTCTAGTGGCTGTCTAATAGACAGCCACTAGGGGAGGACTTAACCCTGCAAGGTAATTATTGCAGTTTAAAAAAAACTGCAATAATTACACTTGCAGGGTTAAGGGTAGTGGGAGTTGGCACCCAGACCACTCCAATGAGCAGAAGTGGTCTGGGTGCCTGGAGTGTCCCTTTAAGACGTGACACATTAGGATGTAACACCCTGTGTTAAAGTGGAAGATTTGTTTTCATATATTTAGTGGGCTATGAACAAAATATTTTGGTTTAAAAATTGTTGTTCTTACTTTTAAGGTTGTTTTTTTTGTTTTGTTTTTTTTGAGAATGCATATTTCATATGGTAGAAGAGTATGTTCTATTGCCATTGTTAACAATGCTGGAATTTGGCTAGTTACAATTATTTGTATTACAGGAAAATGTTGATGGTAGACACCCCAATTTCACATATATTTAGGTATACAGGAAGCATCAGGAGTGTTGCTAGGTTCCAGAAATACCTGGGGCTTGCGTCCAAAGCAAAACATGATGATCCCTACTTTAAATGGACAATCCGCTGCCCAAATACAAAAAATAAAATTAAAAAATCAGATATATAAACAGCTTGCAAGAGCTGCAGATCTCTTGTCTAAAGCCTTTCTTTGTAAGTTCTCCTCTTCCTTCCCAGCCCAGACATTTGAGATGCCTTCAGAGGGTTTACATTTCAGGGCTAATTTGAGACCATTTCTACGAGGTCATTGTCATTTGGAGGATATTTTGTTAGACACTTCCCCATATTTGAATCTGGTTATTCATTACATTGTAAATTGCCATGAATTTAAAGTGAATTTTTTTTTTTTTTTTTTTTAGCTACAATTGCCAAATAGGGAAATACCTCTAGCTGTTTATTTTTATTTTGGCTATTTTGTCCTAAAATTTAAAATTTGTTTAGATTTCCTGATGGTTCACACTGTAATGAGTAACGCTGTGATTGGCTAAGAATTGCCCCAAAATGTTTTTCTAATTTTAATTAACCCACCTAAAATAAACCGGTCTGCAAATATTATACTGTAATCATAAACCCCCTATTGTAATAAAAATACAACATAATGATGTTTCCCTACGTTTTGTTTCCTTTACAGCTTAAAGAAGCCAAAGAGGTGACAGAGTCCAGCAATGGTGAATATCTCTCCAAAGTAAGTACGATTGACACCTGATATAATCTGTATTTCATAAAAAGAGTTTAATGTAAATTGATTGAAGTGGTCTTTTTTATTTATGTAGTTGGTATTTATTTTTCACAGTCAAAATATTAGAAGTAAAATACAAAAATCATACATTACTTGTTATTAAGAAAAGATTTTGTAAATGTACATAGGAAAAATGGCCATACCTTGGAACTGGCAGGGTTTTATCTAGAATCTACTCATTTCACAGCTTGGGTCCACACTGCTCGGGGGAACAGAGTCAGGGAATCCATCATGTTGTAGTGTGGCCTCACCCTTTATAGCAGCTTTCCCACCACATTTGCCTGCTGGGGGGAGAGTTTGTCTTGGTGAAAGGAACTGTTAAAGACGTAATGGTACGGTTACTAATTCATTTTAGGAGCAGAACATTGCAAGTACTGTAAGTTGTAATGATATGTATTTGCTCATTTCATAGTGACTAACCTATTGTAGCAATTTGCATTTTTCCCATGATTTACATATCAGGAGAATGTATTTGTGTGACACTGCATAATAATACATTTTTAGCACATTGTCTTCTCCACTTATGAACCCAAATCCTTTGATCCCTCGTTTTATTTTTCTTAATGGTTTCCCCATTTTTCTGGGTTCTAGGAATGATTAATGTGTATAATTGGTTTTGCTTTTTATATATATATATTTTTTTGCATATTTTCGTAACATCTTCTTGTATAATGGTGCAAGCAGTGTTAACAGATTGGTTCCAGTTCTTATAAATACAGTGCCACCTCATTTCTCAAACTCCCATTCTTTCTTTGACTTATTCTAAATGTTGTAGTATTTCGCTATGGAGTTGTGGATTGACTTTGCCATCTGTTCCATCCTTTTATTCTGTAATAAGATGTCTTTAAAGTGCTCCTGTCTTGACAGGTTTACTTTGGTTGAAATCACCCCCATAGGCACTGAATGTATCATTTATCAAAGAGGTAAATGATATATTCACTGTAAAATCTTTAGATACTAACACGATTTACCTTAATTTCAGCACTGCCATGTCTGCAACTGTCCCTGTATCCCACATGTGCCCTGCCTGGGGACACTAGCCTAAGCAGGGCAATCTTCCTCTATTATGTTGTCATGGTGGCTTCATTTCCAGTGTGCCTGTGTCTGATCGGAAAAAGGCGCTTTCTAGGGAGTATCTATAGCAACCATAGCACATGCTATGTATAGTGTGACACTGGTGAGTGTGTGTGACTGTATGTAGTATGGCTTGACTCTGTTTAGTTTGTGTATGTTGCCAGTGCGTATCTATATCCAGCACATACAACTAATCACAGCCACCAGATTAGTGATACATGTTGGCAGCATTATAGATCTGAAAAGGAGCAGAGGTGCTTTACTCAAAGCCATTATATGCTTTTTATTTTTATTTTTTTTATATATATTTATGTTATCCAAACGACAAATTCATTTCTCTCCTCATTAATTCTATTTATCTTCTACATTTGCTCTGACATTGTTTATGAAATACATGAAAATAAATTAGACTTTTTTTTTTGTGTAAAAGAAAAAAAAAAGGTTAACTCTATCTATGTAAAACTAGAATAAAGAGTGAATCAAAATAAAATACTAGCCATTATCCTGGAAAAGCAATTACGGTATTAGGTTTCTATTCATTTCCTTTTTCATGTTTATTAATTACACTCTTCCAAGTAACATTAATCAGCCAAAGGTTTGAAAATCCACTATTCAGCCTGTGTGTTCCGTTTATTTAACCAATATTAATGAATACATGAACTTAATTTTCTTTTCATTCGTGTTATGTTGCAGTGACAACAATTCATTATTAAAGGAGGTTGGGGGGTAGCAGAATCTCGTGATCATGGTGCTAAACCATTGTAAGTAGTCAATCTGTTTGCTAATGGTTTGACTTCTTACTTGGGTCCTCTGGGCATCTTTTCTGCAACATGAAGCTCTCTTCACTGAGCTAAGTCCCACAGTGCAGAATTTATAAGCTGACACTGTCAGGAAATGAGCTGGCACTGCACTGCTGGGCTTAGATCAGAAGAGCCAATGGGAGATTCTAGCTGAAACTTGCAACGCTGTCTACCAGCTACAGAGAGGCATGGTAGTGGTGCCAGTAGGAACCCAGGTAATATGTCTAACCATAACCGTACAATTTGACTACTTGTCTTGGGGGAGGGGTGACACTGAAGTGATTATGGTGCATGGAGTTCTCCTTCCACAAGGAGGGACAGACCAAGCACAGTAGGCTGTCAGACAGTCTATTTACAGCACTAAGTCTAATAGGAACAGATTATCTGTCTTGGGAAACAATGGTCCCGAAACTTAGCAGGTTTGTTGAGGTGTACCTTTTTGCTCCGAATCATTCTGTACCTGCACAATACACACATGGAGGTCAAGAGAGAAATAGACTTACTGCACCTGGGTTGCTTGAAAGCCAGTATATATATTCTTTAAATGGATATTCCAAGTGTCTCATGCTGTGTTTCCAAACCCAATACAAGTACTTGTACAGGAAGTGAAAAACGTAGCTTCCCAACTTGTATACGTCTACCACATTGCTTAGCATGCAGACAGACAGAGACAACAAGGTGGGCATTGGTTACTATGGTGCTTGCATTGTTCCTTTAGGTAAATTTCACATGTAACCGTATAGTAATTATGTATTTGATTGCATGTGTATTATTAATGAATGCATGTTTGCATCCGTGATGAAGTGTAACTGTGAATATATCTACTTGAGTGTATCATCAGAATGTATAAATGCAGGGGTGTGTTTAAGCAACTGTGGATAGAGGATTCTATTCTAAATGACAGGCTTGTCAAACAACGGCCCCCAAAATGTTGATGGACTACAACTTTCAAAATTATTTTAAGAGTTGTAGGCCATCACCAGTTGTTAAGCCACAGTTTGACAACCACTTCATGTAAATCGTTTCAACCTAAATTTTTTACAATAATGCTTTGTAGCACGGCCAAGCTCATGCTACGACCTGGTTGCACCTTTCCCTTTACGCAGCCTCCTATCTAAAAATCTAAAGATATGTGCAGGGCAGAAGAGAGTGGGGGTGGGCCCCTGCTATAATAATTGTGAGTTTCAAGGTCTATGTAGACATTACCTAAGTGTTGTGTCCATCAATGGGCCCTGAAGGATCTGTGGCTAATTAATGTCAAATACCGGTATATGTCTTTTTACATAAGACAACACATCAGCAGTGTTAGCCCATAAAGTATACTACTGCTAATACCACTGTTAGGACATCATGTGAAGATATCTAACCATCTTCATTATGTATGCACAATATTTGTACATAAAAGTGAGATTCAGTCATGCTGAATTACTGTTAACCCTTTTTGTGCCATCAAATTGATACAGGATCCTGTGGACACAGGAGGTGAAACTCCCTCCTATGAAGCCCCAGGAGTTAGGGCTTTGTTGATGGCCTTATTCAGAAATGTTTAAAAAAAAAAAAAAAAAAAACCTGCATCCATACCATTCAAGTCTCATAAACACTACAATAAACTATAATGGGTATGGTGTTACGGTTGTCAAAGAAATAGAGCTAGCCAAAAAGTAGACTCCATCTATAACTAACTCCCATGATGCTTTGCAATCCTAAGCAGGAATTCTGTAGCTGGGGTCATACCTTTTTGCCACAGTTGAACCTGGTTTTGCAACCCTAAATTTCCGGGCAAAGAGATGGCACTCACAGATGAAGAACTAAGGAATACTGTGTTTTACATTCAGTTGCTTTATGGCATATTGCCGGCCTCAATATAGACCTGGTAAAACAGACAATATCCATGCAGAACAAGCAATTTATTGCAGTCACCAGCAGATTAAAACAGTTGTGGAGGGGAATTAATATGTAGCACAGACAGGAACGGAAGTGTGCATGCAAGTAATAGAGGCACAAAGGAGCTAACCAGCTGCTGGATTATACACCGGCTAATCCACTATATTAATATGCAGGTTTACATATCTAGAAACGGGGTTTGTTTACTGTGCTTGGGAAAGGGCTGACGCTGACAAACAGATTGTCTCTATAAATCTGTGGTTTAACATTCTCATTATGTTGGTAAAGTTGTGGCACATTGCTTTTAATTTATATGAGGTATAACATTATTCATTTATTTACCAGTTCCTACATAGCCCTCTTATCCAGAGGGCTTTACAATTTATGCAAAAATTATATTGGTGTTTTTATACAAACAGGAGATAAATAGACACAAATAAGGAGAAGAGAACAACCGTTACTCCTAAGAAGCCTGTCAGAGCACTATATTACGTATCTATCTGTATCACTTCGATAGGTGTTTGTTTTAAGAATCAGCTGACTGTAAAATTAAGAAAAAACACTAATATCCTCCTGCCCCTCTTCACCATCTATTGAGATCTATAGGTTAATAGCCTGCATCTAGGGCTTAAATCCCCTGTCCTGCGAAGGCTATGTGTGTGTTTATGCATGTATGTGTAAATATGTCTACGGATATGTAATATATTTATGGACGTGTGCTTGTTTGAGTGCATATCTGTTTGTAAGATAAGTGTGATTGTAGCTATTGAGGTTTTTATTTTTTAAGTTGGCTGACAAATATTAAAGGAGGCAGTGGAATTAGTAATTGTATTTATAAATGTTGTTCTTGTCTGCGGTCTGTCTGTTTCTGCTTCAGGGGAGATACGTCCATTGGCTATCCCTTTATTATCCAATGCGCTAATAGGTATAGATAGGTGATATACTGTGGCGTACATATAGGGGGCGCAGCTGCGACCAGGCCCGTCACTCCAGGGGGCACTTCTGTCCTGCGGACCCCTGCGACCGGGTGCCTGCCGTCATGTTTTGCG
Source organism: Pelobates fuscus (assembly GCF_036172605.1). NCBI lineage: Eukaryota > Metazoa > Chordata > Amphibia > Anura > Pelobatidae > Pelobates > Pelobates fuscus. The sequence goes on along the minus strand of NC_086317.1, from coordinate 375,312,725 downwards.
CTGGGGCCGCCATCCAAGGGGTCCATCGGGTGACCCATGCTATTATGGCCACCCGATGGCTATGGATTTTCAGGGGGCCTAGTCAGCGCGGAGATGAGAAGGTCCAAAGTTTCCCTGCCAGGCCCAGGTTCCAAAGCCTTATGATGTGGTTTCCAGAATAAAGTGGAGGGATCACTTCACTTGTCCTTCTTGCTCAAATATCCTTATCTTCTTCTTGATTTGCTACAGTCTTCTTATTCTTCTGACACTGTCTTCTCTCCTCCTTGGCTTATTTTGTTACTTTACCTTTCTGCTTCTTTTGCGCCCTTCTGCTCCTTTCACTTTCTGATATTTGCTGCCCCTTCCAGCTCCTTGTTGCCCCTTTCTGCTCCTTGCTGCCCCTTCCTGCCCCTTCCTGCTCATTTCTGTTCCTTCTCCTTCCTGCTCCTTCTCCTACTTTACCTTCCTGCTCCTTGCAGTTCCTTTTTGCTCCTTCTCCTACTTTACCTTTGTGCTCCTTCTGATTCTTTCTGCTCCTTTACCTTCCTGCTCCTTCTGTCCCTTTCTGCTCATTTCTATTCCTACTTTACCTTTGCACTCCTTCTGCCCCTTCCTACTCCTTGCTGCCATTTCCAGCTCCTTGCTGGCCCTTTCTGCTCCTTCTTCTACTTTACCTCGGTGCTCCTTCTGATTCTTTCTGCTCCTTTACCTTTTTGCTCCTTCTGTCCCTTCCAGCTCATTGCTCACCCTTTCTGCTCCTTGATGTCCCTTCCTGCTCATTTCTGCTCCTTCTCCTTTCTGCTCCTTCTCCTACTTTACCTTTCTGCTCCTTGCTGACCCTTAATGTATGCTGCCCCCATCCCTCACTTACCTGATCTGTATGCTGCCCCCATCCCTCACTTACCTGATCTGTATGCTGCCCCCATCCCTCACTTACCTGATCTGTATGCTGCCCCCATTCCTCACTTACCTGATCTGTAGACTGCACCCCTATACCTCCCTTACCTGATATGTAGGCTACACCTCCCATGCCTCCCTAACCTGATCTGTAGGCTGACCCCCCATGCCTCACTTACCTGATCTGTATGCTGCCCCCCATTGCTCACTTACCTGATCTGTAGGCTGCCCCCAATCCCTCACTTACCGGATCTGTATGCTGCCACCCCATGCCTCTGTTGCCTGATCTGTAGGCTGCCCCACCATCCCTCACTTACATGACCTGTAAGCTGCCCCCATGCCTCACTTACCTTATCTGTAGGCTGCTCCCCCATGCCTCACTTACCTAATCTGTAGGCTGCCCCACATGCCTCACTTACCTGATCTGTAGGCTGTCTCTGCAGGCTGGGAGTTGCTGGATGCACTCTGTGCTGCTCCCCCGCAGATTCAGCCAGCAGAGAGAAGCAGGGATAAGATGTAGCTTCCTATCCATGCCTCTCTCCACTCACACATCGCCACCTGCTGTCCGGCGCCGGTATTGCAGTGTATGCTCAATCTCAATAGAAAAATACCAGCACAAGCCGAAAAATCCAGGGAGGGGCAAGTGTCCCCCTCCCATTCCCCCCTGTGGACACCCATGTGCCCTGGTCACACCTCCCAGCAATCACACAGAGCCCGTGCGGGAGGAAGCAGAGGAGGGAGTCAGAGTGGGAACTCTGACTCCCATCAACCTGAGCCACCACTGGACCTCAGGGAAAGTCACCCTCCTGCACCTAAAAGGTAGGAAACAGGAGGGTGACTTAAACATTTTGTATATGTGTCTGTCTGTCTGTCTGTATGTATGTATGTATGTGTCTGTGTCTGTATGTGTGCCTGTCTGTTTGGATGTATGTGTCGTGTGTGTGTGTGCGCACCTGTCTGTATGTATGTGTGTCTGACGGGGGAAATGGGAAAGGGGGCCCCATGGATCAGTTTCGCACTGGGGCCCCATGGATTGTGTGTACGCCACTGGTGATACCAAAATTAAATTGATGCAAGCCTACTTCGTATTAAGGCAACAATGAATAAGTGAGTAATTATGGGTGACCTCACATGAAAAACAGATAATATGAATCTGTAGAAGTGCTGTGTTGGTATGTATCTGACAGCAGGGAATTATCACGGATTTAAACACTCAGCACAGCACATCCTTTAAATCAGGGAAAATTGGATTTAAATTACCGTTGTGCTGCCTGCTCTGGAATGGCTTTTTTGACATTGTACATGCTTGTGCCATGGTATCAATGACTTGTGTTAAAACATGACTGGCTGGTTGCAGTGTTAATGAGCTATGCAAATCACCAGCGGAATAGCTTGGGGTTAATCATATCCTTTCTTAAGCTTATGAATGCTAGCTACGTACTGACACGGACCATTGTTCCTAAGCCATCATACATTGTGTGGGATTTGAACTAAATAAAATAAAAATAAAATAGTCCTCTATGTTCTAATATGTTCCTAAAATATTTAGCAATGTTATAATCCTTAAAATTGATGCAACTACGAATAATAATGTAATTCATTACATCTGTGACTTTTAATTGAATTTGATGGATTAAAAAAAACACCATATTCCATTTATAGCTAAATTATTCAAGACACCTAAATGTGTATTGCAAGAATAATCTTGTACTGTATTTTCCATTGTATCATTAATACAAATACGACAAATGAAAACATGTTGTGGAGCTATGACAAAAAAAAGGTTTATAATGTTTACATTGTTAGTATAGTATTTGCCCATTAGGGGACTCGCCCTCCATGAACACTTGAAGGTTGAGCTATGTCAGCTGTGTTCTATTTTGATAACATAACCTCAAGGTGCGTAATACACCAGGCACTGGCTTAAAGGGTCAATAAGATATTCTCCGTTTGGTAGGATTTCTAAGGTTTATGCAGTGTTTTTGTAGAGCAACAACAAGATAATAAACTTCTGCACCTGCGATCTTGGCATAACAGCTTCAATGAATATACCAGGATAAAATGCAATGTGGGAATGTATGTATTCTCAGACTATGTCCAGAATTGGACTGAAACAACTGATATTTATATATGATCTTTTAAATAACAAACTACTATATTCATAACCATGTGTCACAGTGTACCGTTGGTGTACATGGTTCTTCAGTTCCTTGCATTGTTAGTGGACACATGGGCTCTGTTTCTTTTCATGTTCACACACAACTGTGATTGCAAAATACAAAATAATTCACATCAAGCATTGCATTTTATTGTTTAATATTTTAGCCTTCTGCCGAGACTCCACAATATTCAAATGACATGTCTAAGCTGCAAATCCCAGTGCCCTGTGACCTCGTTTCATCATTCTCTTCTGCTTGTTCAATTTCTGCCAAGAAACAGATTAAGAATGCAATGGGGAGGGAATAAAAGGCATATATTCTCACGTCCAGTCCCCTGCTGCATCATGTTGAGTATTCGTAACATTATATGGGAAAAAATAAACAATATCCCACTGTAATGTATTTCTTTGTTAAATATGTAGTATGCGACGTGTGAAATCGGGCTTCCTATGAAATGTTAGTTTGTCCTCCAAACCTGCCATTTTCTTATTAGCATATTTTATTTTATTTTTTTAGAACCAACTTTTTGTGCTGTCTGTTTCCTTTGTATCACTTTTGGTGGTAGAAATACACAGATGGGAGAGAAGCAAAGATGCAATGTCATGGAAACAGAGAGAGACTGAAAGGGGATCAAAGATAGACATGTGCAGATTGTTGCTTCAGAATTCCAGTGGTTTCAGGGCACTTTTTATATTGAAATAACACCATGTGTCAGTCTTAAGCGCATGCCTGCATATACTATACTGGGTGAGGCATCTAATCTTCTTAAGAAAAGTCCAAATGCTGCTGACATGTTTTTGATGTGAAGAAGTCCTCAGAGGTTCTAATTCATTGAATTTCCGAGTTCTGCTTTGATTACAAGATCTATACTGCATATGGGCTGACTCATTTTGAAAATTCAAAAACATTTATTAAAAATATCATACCACCAATGCAATATATATATATATATATATATATATATATATATATATATATATATATATATATATATCCTACCACCACAGATGAGTCCCAGGTGTCGGGTGGTCACAAAAACAGCAAGTACGGCAGCAAGTTAAACACACTTATAGCCAAATGTACACATGTATAAATTATAAAACAAAAGCAAATGCCTACACTCCTGTGGAATGTCACATGCTTTCAAAATGGCTCTAATATACACAAAAATGATACAGGTGTAGGAGCTCTCATGGGTTTTGCAGATAGTATAGCAAATAGTCTCTGCAGCACGCTAGTCCTGCATATGGTCCTTTATTAAGCTTTCTAATTTCTGTTTTTGTGTACATGTATAATTTTACAAATGTTTTATGTTTTTGTTATTTCCACTATTTACATTTTTGTGCGTTAGTTTCCTACAGCGTGTTACATCCTATTAATAATTGATTGTGCTTGGCCAATTACAATGCAGAAAGCTTTTTTTATGTTTACGATATAATTTCTGTGCACGTAAATCTGCCTTCTGCTCGCAGGGCTACAAGTCCTGTTTAATTAAATAAGCAAAGCATTCAGTGCCAATTCCCAGCACCATAAAAGGTTACAGTAAGCACTAGGATTAATTTGAATCTTTTCAGTATGATTTAGCACATTTATAATAGGCATGTTTAAAAAATAAATAAATATATATATATATATATATATATATATATATATATATATATATATATATAAAGCCAAAAGCTTTTGTTATAGGTTTAAAACAATAATCAAACCAGCCGTTGTAGCAGAATAGTTATATTTTTTATTAGAATGCGCGTTACTTTGTTTTTTAATTAAACTGTTCATTCTTCTTTTCATTTTGTTGTTGTTACTACAATACACAGACAAGGGCCTTGATGTTCCTTGGTAAAAGATGTCAAAGCAATGATAATGAAAAACAATGACTAATATAAATAATGTCTTCTTTTAATGTTTGTAGGACTCAAATGGTACAGCTAATGTTGCAGTGTTCAACCACGATAAAGAAAAGGATGCTGAGAAACAAAGGCAGTCATTTAAATCAGAGAAAGAAGCATTGCTTATAGGTACGATGGGCAATTCATACACAATCTGCTGGCAGAGACAACGCCATCGAACGCAGTTTCGGAAATATAAAAGTGATATCCTGTCATATTGGTGGGAAAAGACAATAGTGAATTGCAACAAACTGTGCATTGTTAATTTGAGTTCCTTATATTGTTTGGTCTAGTACTGAATAACTGTTTGTTGAAACAATTTAAAGGGACTCTATATACACTATAACCATTTCATCTCAATACATTGGTTACAATGCCTTTAGATCCCTGGCACTATCTCTCTGTTTGTTAAACCATTTTTGAGCAGTTGAATTCTAAATAAGGCTCCTGGACAGCCACAGCCTGACCCCTACTGGAGGTGGTAGTAATTACACATTTCCTTCTAACCATACCAATTCATACCATCAGTAGGGGCTGTGGATAGGCTGAACGCAGTCAGCTGACTGTCTCAGCCAATAACAGCCATCCATTGACGCATTGTTAACCCAACAAGATCTTACTCAAAGAGCGTCAAGTGGACTAAAATGATTCATATAATATATGTTAGGTTTTTAACCACCTACAGCAAAGAGGAAAGCACGTATATCATTAAAAATGTATGTGCTGCGAAACCTGGCATTTCTGTAGTATTATGAATTAAAATGCAGAACAGGTAGAAGGTTAATGGACCATTAACCATATTAGTTTTATTTCTAAAACACAGTGTATCATAAAAATATAGGACATGCACTGATGTCAGAGGCCCTTTGAATACATAATCAAATAAAGTTTTTTTTTTAAATATTTTTTTATTGAGAAAATAGAACATTTATTCGATCCTATAACCCTTGCTGGTTGCAAGTTATGACCTTGAGTTAGCTACATTTGTTCCTACTATTCCTTCACACAAAGTGATCTAAGATTCCTTTATGGCAAATGTTCATTGTGTTAGTACAATGTTTATTCACACCACTAGGTATGTCTCGACTGTATCAAAACAATGTTACCATTTTGAGTTTGGATAATGAGAAACGTTATCATGTTTAGTCTTGTTGCCTTTTACGTTTATTTGTAATATTCTGGCTGGTTTGTTTCAGTAAATAAAGTCAGCAGCTACAGCAGGGGGATTACACTTTATAAAGCATCATTTAGCAATAATGGGAATTAAACAGTTTTTATGGCTACGAACAATGTAATTATTGGAAACTTCAAGCCAATGTGTTTCGTGACACATCTATATAAAATATTTTCTCTAGGGAATATCCACTCTAAGGAAAAAATGATAATTGCTTTATTCCAGAAGCTGCAATTTTGTATTGGCAAATCAAGCATAAAATTGATGGTTAATAAGCTTCTAGCAGACGAAAATGAAAAAACACAATTTTACATTGTTCTATCTCACTTACCTGGTTGAAAAGTGTTACAGTTCTGTGAGTTATGCGAATTTGTATAAACTAGTTTGACTTATTGCAGTAAAATAGACAACTTTTTTTGTAATCATTAAACTGTGAACAAAATGTTAGCTCACAGCTGGAATAAATAATGGTTACAGTGAACTAAGCATTATTGGATATCTCGTCTAAAAAAATGCAGCTACACTTAACATCTCATGTGTTCTTCTGCCATACAGGTATTATATCAACATTTCTAAATGTTCATCCGTTTGGAGCCAATATAGAATATTTATGGTCCTATCTTCAACAACTGGATTCACGGGTAAAGCGTTTTTTCTATTGAAATTGCATAACGACTTATTACTGATATGTTATATTTCACTTCCACTATCAGTTTTATGGAGAGTAATAAGCAGAAATTAACATACAAGGGAGGGTGTAGGGAAAATTGGGGAGCAGAGAAAGTGTAAAGGGTAGAAGAGACCAATACTGGCTAGCATTCAGGTGGACATAAGTTTAATTTAGTTAAAGAACGAGGCCAGGTAAGTAGGTGGTAGTTCGAGGTGTAACATTGAGAACAGTACGTAGCATCAAAATATCATAGGCAACTGAGTGAAAGAAACCATATACACACAGCATACTAGACAAGGAGGAAGTGAAACTTGAGGTTCAGGAAGGAGGGAGGGTGACAATGTAGTCATTACGAGATCCTTTGCAGATCAATACTATTAATGATGACAGCACAGGAGATATGATGGGTTATCTTGTAATCTTTGCTCGCAATTCATTAATTCAAGATCACCTGTTATATAGATATTAATATTTAAGCAACTTGTGTAATTTTTTTTTTGAGGGGGGGGCTCAAGTTGCTAATCACATTAAATAGCATGTAACTATTCAACGGATTGAGTTGTGACACGATCATTTTATTGATGTAACTCATTAATTTTATTAGTGTTAGCATTCAGATCAGAAGAATATGTGAAGGTATAATGGGTAACTTGAGAATAAATGGCATCTAACAATTTAATTTATGTCTGGCAACATACTTAGGGTGTACCTCTGGAACTCTTGTGTGTCACTCCAATCACCCCCTCATATGTCTTCTTAACACCCCCCTCCTACTCCTTGTTTGTCTTTCCAACCTTAAATCCCTCCTTGGCCACACCACAGTGAGTAATATGGGGAGGTGATGCCGTGTCCTGGCTTTCTCCATCGTTATATAGCTGCTAGCCACCTCTGGCTGTCATGCAAGGTGACTAGACCCTGCCTTAGTTTGCCACTGTTTATGACAGATCGTCATCCTAAACTGCCATTTAATTGTGGTATTTCCTTCCTGCATTTAAAATTAAGCCTGGGTCAGAACATTTTGAAATAGTGCATACAGTGCAACATTTTGTGATTTTTAGGCTGTTTTGTGGAGTTGTCATAGTTATTTGGGAGGTATTTATATGCAATTGGCTTAGATTTATCTTGTGTTCTGTATTGAACATGCTGTTGGCATAGCAAATATTTGCATTCTAGCTTATAGTGAAATACATAAATGGCCCTGATATCAGAAAGGGAATATTTAGGGAAATTTGATTTGCAGATTTTTTTTCCTCCACCACTTACACAATTCAGATCAAAATCCATTAAATGTGTCTAGTGATAGATGCAGAGGGAAAACAATAAAACTACCATAGTGTCAATTTATACATGATGATGATACATACCAAGATAGAGAGCATGTGAGGGCCAATGTTTTTTAGATTAGAATATCTAAGATGAAGTAAAGAAAGAACACTTGTGTAATGGATAATGGAATACTGAGGCAATGTCAGAAACTGAAACAGTAATTTTAATATTATTAAAACTAGATATTGTGAGTAATATATTGCCACTGGCGCTTTTAAAATGAGTCATTTATATTTAAGGCTGACTGTATGAGCATTCCTATAATTCTAGCCTTCAACAGGTAGATGGCTTAAATGCAAGCTAGAATTGAAATAACATAGATGGTCATTTCTAAGGACTTAAATATAGATCAAAGACGGAGAAGAAATAGTGTTCAGCATTAGGCATTTAAGTGGACTTCAAAAGAAATAAACAGGACAGTGCACTGAAAGCACATAATAGCTAGAAACACAGACCATTTCAGCAGTAGAAAGACAGGCATCAGATTAGTTCACTTATCACTTGGACCCTTCCCCATTTAAATGATTTAGCTTTGATGTGCAGGAGCTTTAGATGTGCTGCCTGTTTTATATGGCATACTGGCTGGCAGTAACATCACGACCACAGCTCCAGGAAAGGGGGGCTGCCGCAGTGGTACTGTTAAGATATCAAATCCTTAAGGAAATTGATAGAAAATAAAATGCACTTGAAAAGTGTGACTTTGTGTATAAATATATATATCTATAAATGTCAAGGCTTCCTAAAGGTGATGAAAGTCACACTCCCATATAACATGTTTCGGAAAAATGTATTCTTTATTTAAAGGGACACTGTAGGATAATTTAAGTGGTCTGGGTGCTGTGTATCTTTTGCACTTTGTGCTGCAATGTAAAACATTGTAGCTTTAAGACAGCCACTAGAGGGACTTCGTGGTTTGAAACGGACCTTTGGTCCGTTACCAGACACTGGACGTCCTCACACTCACGCTCTCACGCATACTTTCCTAGTTAGGTCTGCATTAGGTCTCCCCCGCTGGCTGCTGGCGTGGGAGGAGCCTAACCCAGCGCCGAGGGACATCGGCGCTGGATTCAAGTAAGTGACTGAAGGGGTTTTAAGGTGGGGAATGAGAATGGGTGGCACTGTGGGGACCTATAGTGCCAGGAAAACTGCCTTGTTTTCCTGGCACTATAGAATCCCTTTAAGTGTGCATATTAAAATAAATTATAATTCCCATCTCAGCCAGGCAGCCATTATAGGTTATTGTCACTGCTGAAATTTAGACCTGCAATTCACAGGAACTTAATCAGAGAGGTGCTGGTAAGGGTAACAGGGGTTACCCCCAACATACACTAATATAGAGGATCGCAGCACACCTCTAAATATATTTTGTAACTGTGTTCTTTTATTATTGGATTTTAGTTCTTGATATATTAGTATAAAACATTTAATAGAAACATTGACTACTTTAGTCTGGTCCCCAGGCAATATAATATACCTGTTTGTCTGGTGTCACAGTGTGCAATAAAATATTTGAAAACATGATCTGTATAGATACTATACTATATATATAGATTTTTGTTTTTTGCTTTAAGCAGTACTTCAGGATCCACAAGTGTGATCCCCTGCTTTCACTTCAGGAATTTGCATATTGTTGCATTTATTCATAGTACTGCTTCAAAAACCTATACATACTAATTTTATTATTATTTTATTTTTAACTGAAAAGGCGGTCTTTCATACGCTTGCGGTAACTAACATTTAGTGATCGTTACGTGCAGGGGTATTTTTTATTAGTAATAAAGGGATAGATTTCAGACCTGCTTTTTTTAGTCCTGTATGCTTGGAAGACCGCATGTAAACCAAGTTGGTATTCTTCGTCCATACGTTGCTGCTGTAAATAGATTTTCGCTAGTCCCCACATGGTGAGTGCGACACTTTGACAGGTGTCAAATGATGAGATAGAAGGGAATAACAGGGAGCACATAAAATCAGTGTACTTCTGTGTACTGCATTGTCAAGTATCTTGTTACTAGCATATTATGTTATGCTTTTTATAACTTCATCAAACATGATGAATTAATTTACATTCATATTGATGTCACCTGTATTTTCATAGATGTTCTCCAGCTCAGCAGTTTAGCATTTGTTAATAGACATTCAGAATGAGGTGTTACTAATTTAACACTGTGGGAGGTTTTATAAAATGTAATTACAATGTGAAGAGTTCTCAAGTAACGGTGACTGTATGGTATGTTAGGTGACAAATAGAATGTATTATGTGTCTCGACTGATAGGCAAATTGTATCAGTAAAGATAAAGTAATTAATTTAGAATATTTTAAAAAATATCAGTAGAAGGAAGCCCTCAAAGATAGAAATAGTCCCCTGAACTAGTGTATCTCACCCCCCTCTATATGGTAAGAGAGGTTATATATATATATATATATATTGGTTATCTCACAAGTATACAGATGTATTACAAATCAAAGCCCCTGAGTCTGGGGGGCAAAGGGGGAAAATAGTAAGAAAATAGCTGAGGATAATACCTAATCTAAAGCACAGTTATATACGGAAGTAGATTCAGTGTTTATTGTCTCAGTGCCATGGAAACACTGCAATTAGAAAGCAACCGTGATTAGACAATATATGTACAGGGGGATCTTGAAAGAACAATGCTATAGAGCTGTGGTAACTCGAAAGTAGCATGGTATTATTATTATTATTATTATCAGCATTTATATAGCACCAACAAATTCCGTAGCGCTTTACAATATTATCTAATAACAGCAATTCTTGGATAGGAGAACAGAGTGTGTTGCACAAAGACACGCCATTTAATAGATAAACCACTTTGATTGGCAACTATTATATCACACTTCAGTGTCACCAGATAGGTTACTTGCTATACAGGGGTGTCTAGAGGTAAGATGCCCATGCTTCTTGCTCTGGCACAACTTCTCTATAATATAAAAAACCCACAAATGCTTAGTGGGGATCAATGAAAGCCCAATATATATGGAACTAGTTGTTATATTGTTGTTGTCATCCATAGCAATCTATGTCAATGTATGAGTTGTGATGCAAGGAGGTCAGCTGGAAAATCTCTTTTATGAAGACTAAGATTCAGTTTTATAATACAGTTCCTACCTAAAGGGGCACACAAGTTAAATCACACAAATTAGTTGCAATGATGTTGACTTAAAAGAACACTCCATGCCCCAATTGGAGCTGGAGAAGACAGATGTCCATTTGTTCACTACAGCTTCTCTCTAAACCCGTTCGTTTTCTGAAGGAGTTCAGTTGATGTTCTCAGTCAATGAATTAACGCCTACAACATTATGTGACTTCTCCAGCTCTAGAAGACTGGATGCAGCAAAATGTCAAACAGTAGTAAAACAGTTTGACAGATTATACTGGGACAGTGCCAGGGCACACCTGGTACTATACGCACTACAGCAGGCTGTAGTGCTTATGGTGCTCGAAGTATTCCTTGTGTTCCTAGTGGTTGTTGTAGTGCATAAACCTGCTCCTAGCACCCCCTTAGTACACATAAATTACTACATTTTGTTTCAGGTATTTTACCGGAGGATTGGAGGAAGGCAGATGTCGTTCCTATATTTAAAAAGGGTTCAAAATCCTGGAAATTATAGACCTGTGAGCTTAACTTCTGTGACTTGGAAAATATTTGAAGGGCTATTCATGGATAATATTCAGGAATTCACTGGGAAGAACTTTATTAGCAATAATCAGCATGGTTGGATGAAACATAGGTCATGTCAAACTAACCTAATTTCATTCTACTAAGAAGTAAGTAGAAGTATAGTCTGGGTGTTGCAGTGGATGTGATCTACTTTGATTTTGCCAAGGCATTTAATACGGTTCCTCACAATAGGTTAGTCTTCAAACTAAAAGAAATTGGTCTAGAAGAATATTCTTGTTCTTGGGGAGAACATTGGCTTAAGGATAGAGTACAACGAGTTGTCATTAATGGTAAACTTTCAAGCTGGACAAAAGTGGTAAGTGGTGTCCTTCAGGGTTCTGTTTTGGGACAGCTTCTATTTAACATATTTATATATGATCTTGAAATAGGCATTGAAAGTCATGTTTTAGTGTTTGCAGAGGACACAAAACTTTGTAAAGTAATAAAATGTGAGCAGGATATTGCTTTGCTGCAGAGGGATTTGGATAGATTGGGGAACTGGGCACGAAAAATGCAAAGTTATGCACTTCGGGGTCAAGAATGCACAAGCAACTTACACCCTAAATGGTAGTGAATTAAGGATAACCACACACGAGAAGGATTTGGGAATTGTTACAGACAACAAATTAGGCAGCAATATGCAATGTCAATCTGCAGTTGATAAGGTCAGTAAGGTTTTGTCATGTATAAATAGCGGCAATAAAACACTGGACCAAATTCCTCCGTATAGACCTGCCCCTCAAATCCCTTTTTTAGCTTCCATATAACAGAGGAGATGAATAGAGACAGATATAGATTTTAGATACCCATGGCCTGGGTACCCTGCTAATCATACCCTGTGCAGGCAATAGAAAGATGTTGGCTCTCTATTTTAGAAGCAATTTAATATGGATGCCATTCCATCATTCCCTTTCTATATGTCATTTCTCCTGGACACAAAGCAGGATTTTGCTAGCTGAATAATGTACTTTATTATTCTGTACATTTTCATTTATTACATTTTGCTCTGCTTTTTTCTCGTACAAAAACAAAGTTCTGAAAATATATTTGTCTGTTTTCTAAGTAGGTTTTTCACTCAATGTGGGGCTTTCAGATGTTGACTGAAATGAATTAGCAGAATAATGCATTATAATACGATCTCATTCATTTTATTTATTTTTTTGGAAAAACGTTCCATCTATTTATTTGTGCTTAACATCCAAGCACATAAAAGGTATTATGCATAGCTGCTGTCATTGTCTGCATAGTGTGTGCATTCTTCATGAAATATTTTTAATTAGTTCTTTCAGTAGTATTCTTCAGTAACCACATCATAAATCCAAATCAGTCTGCTCTCTTGTGCTGTAGACAAATTAAATGCCCTGTTTGTTTATGACAAAACTTTTATGGTTTGGGTAGGGGCTTTAAGAAGACTTTCTCATGCTGGGATCTATAATAAGAGATTTAAAAGGACCACTAAATTCGTCCAGGCTACTCCATCTCAATGAAGTGGTCTGGGTGCCGGGGGCCTTTAGTTTTTACCCTGCAGTGTAAAATAATGCAGCTTTTTAGAAACTGCAGGGTTTAGTGGCAGTCATACTGAAGTAAAACTTGGTCAGGTGACGTGAAAGCCCACATAGAAATGCATTGATGCAATGTTTTCCTGTGGAGAAGCGTGGATGCCAAAAAGGGAAGTCAATAATCTTTTTTTATGTAAAGATGGTTTTATAAATGTTGATTGCTAACAAGTCGGGCTGTATTTTACTAGGGACAGGGATACATTAGGAATTCAAGTTTGTATTCCTAACACTTTAGTGTTCCTTAAAGGTAATAATGCAGTTGTCTGTTTATTAAAATATGAATCTGCTTTATCCCATACAGATATCAGCAAATGAAATTGAAACATTGCTTGTGAAGTTGCCCCGCATGTTCAAGCAAGAATTCACTGGTGTGGGAGCAACACTGGAGAAGAGATGGAAGTTTTGTGCCTTTGAAGGAATTAAGACTACCTGATTGCAAATGATGGACAAAAGACTTTTAGCCAAAGTGCTGTAGCATGGCAGGATTATGAAGTATTACATAATGGACATTTTGCAATGCCGAAAAAATTCTAACTCTAGCTACATCCGTGACGTGCCCTTGTGCGTGATGATGTCATTGTGCGCCACATCTTAAATTTTTCCTCTTTTCTTCCAAAATTGTGATAAGACGCGCGCTAGTCTTTACTGTAAAGGTAAATTAAACAAACATTTTGTTTGAACTAGATAGCTTCTAAACTGTGTTATTATCCATTGACAAAACAAAAACAATCTTTATACAGGCAGGAGATGCTGAAGATTGACCAGTTACTAGTACTTCTTAGACATAGCCCAAAGATAGCATTGTGTCAAGTTTTTGAAAATATGACTAATTTTGAAATGGAACAGCAGTGATATGGGGGGGACGTAATATCACTGTGATGTCAGTAAGCAACGATTGGACTATATATATGTATTTATGAGTTAGTAAAGAAGAAAAAAGATACTTGAATAATAATATGAGATATATATTAATTCTTGTCATATTTCTTTGTGTCAGATTTTGTTTGTCCAAAGATCAGACTGCAGAGAGCCTGTCAAGTGGACATTTTTTTCGTAGTGTATAAGAAATTGAAATATTTAATATCTGACTTTGATGCTTAGAAGTCTAACAGATTTTATTCTAATAGTCACATGTTTCCCAGAATGTGGCTGTACTGTTACTGTTAGACATATAAATAAAAGAACACAACTTGAACATGCTTCGTACCAGTAAAGGTGTTTGTTTTTAAACTTGCGTAAAACAACAGATTTTTTTGTTGTCTTAGTTGGAGATATTAAGCAATGTGAATCTGCTCCTTAAAAGTCTAAACTATTATTTTTTTAAAGTATAAACCTCTATCCAGAGATCCAGAATATCTCCGTCAACCTGTAAATGTACTTTCCTGATGTAAATACTGAAGACATAATTGTTGTTTTACTGTATTGGTATGTAATATATACATCATAATAAATATTCTGCTGCATTAATAACACATTTTATAAAAAAGTTAAATTTTTCCAATAAATATGATTGTACAATATGTATTGTGTATATATTCCTTAATCACCTGTACTTTTTCTACATCATATATGAATATTACTGGTAACAGGCGTGGCACATATAAAGTATAATGTGCTTAGAATATCTAATTGTCATATATATGCATTGTAGGGTTCGTAAATGTCATGTTTCGAAGGAATCATAACTATTCCAGTAATTATCGATTATAATGATGACAAAATGTGTCAAGGGTTGATCATGGGTAGAGTGAGCGATACTTTTCAGAAAACTATTCTGAACTGACAATTTAGTTGGATCTGTAAAGATACAAAGTTGATTGGTGCCAAGATGGGTATTTACTAAACAAAATATTTTCATAAATTAAATCTGAATAGCAAAATTAGCTGATATGGAAAAATTCTCCAGTTCACTCCAAGTAACAAGTTGATTATGTTTGTCTCCATTTTACCATTAGGATTAGTTGCATGAAATTGCAGGGCTTAATGATCCATTCTCTTAATCAAGTGTAGCTCATGTAATATGCATATCTGAACAGCAGACACACTATAAACTAGTTTAAAAGGGGAAGGGAGCAGTGCCCTGGTAGAGTCCTCAGATCCAGGTCAATATGAAACAAGAGAAAGAGGACAAAAAAGAGACATAGTGTAGTATATTAGTTACTGATTGTAAGAAAAAGATAGGGAATTGCACTTACAGTGTTTGGAGCTATTAATTAGCTCCAATTGATGCTCCTGGTCAGTATAATTCCCGCCTATGGATGTCAGCTTGGTGTATTGGTCCAGAGGGGGTGCTCCAGGTATATAGAAAGAAAACAAGCAATAACACTAATATAGTGTGGTCTATTAGCAGGAAACTAATATATACCAAGTGTATACTGATATTTATTGGAGCCTTCTGGTTGCTCCTAGAGAATAGCGTGGAGTGGAATAACCCCACTCTTGGATGATACATGTATGTTTCCAACTATTGGATCTATGTGGTAAAAATTGACTTAAAAAAAAAATGTTTTTGTTCATTTCAAAAGACATAGGTGGTATATTTAAGTGGTAAAAAAGGATTTATAGCAAAAAATGGTTTTGCTCAACCCAATAGGCAAAGGTGTTATATGATCTATAAACTACCGTTCTTCCCAGAAAATAAGCAATGGCTTTATTTTGGGGGGATGCTCATAAAATAAACCCTACCACGAAAATAAGCCCTAGTCACTAGGTCGTTATTCTATGTTCAGGGAAGTTTCCTCGAGCATAGATTTACAGGATTCCATGCGCTAGTAAGCTAGTCTATGTTCGGGGTAGTTTCCCAGAACATAGATTTGCAGGATTCCATTGCCTTGTGAACTGGTCTATATATGTTCGGGTGAAATCTCCCTAACGTAGACCTGCTTTCTTGCACATGCTTGTGCGTTTATCAGGACAAATATTAATATAAGACCCGGTGTGCTTTTCGGGGAATGACGGTAGGTATAGGTTATTTGATATTTACATCAATGGATACAAAATTTTCTAGAATATTTAGTAATGGAACTAGTTTAGTGAATGATTTATGGAACTAGTTTAGTGATTTATCAGCTCTACATAAAGTTAGTGATTACTGCAATCAGAGTTTCTGCAAAACCTAGCAAATTAGATCCAGCATGTTCAACATGCTTTATGCCAAACTTTTTCTAGTGATCAATGAATATCGCATTCTTCTCCAATTGACTTCTCATTGTGAAGACATAGTGCTCTGTTTGTTGCTTTGCAAAGCAAAAAATAGGCAAGTAGCAAAAAAATTTGCAAAGCAAAAAATAGGCAACCCCTTAAGGTGTCATGATTGCCTTTTATTACAGAAGTTTGGTCCTTAAGGGGTTAAGCTGAATTTTGAAGGGAAAATGTGTGTGTGTATATATAGGGTATATATATATATATATATATACACACACACATACATACACATTTATATATATATATATATAACAATAACAGCAATGATTTTGTAAGAAATTAATATTAAAAAAAATTGTTGTAATATATAATTCCATATAAATAGTCTTTTTTTTTTTATGACAAAAAGTCCTCTAACTCTGAGACAGGAGATTGTTTGCCGTTGTAAGAGACATTTTATTTTCTACTTTCGCTTTCCACTGTATTGCTAAAAACAAGATTGACTGTTAAAGTCCCACGGTGGCATTGACCTTGCTCTGATTATTCTGAGATGGCGCTTGCTGCTTTTATGGCTGATCTTCCAGAACAGGACAAATGACAGCATAAAAACAGGTGGCACAATTAAACTGATGTGTACAAATAACTCAACCATTTTTGAGAAGTGCTATTTGCCTGTCATGATGGAAGAGGTGAATGTTAAATGAAAGGACACCTTTAGTCAACAAAAACAAAGCAATTTGATTTGCTGTGGAATGAAAATGTTAATAATTGCAAATGCAAATAGCTTACGATAGCTAATTGAAATAATTACAGGCTTGTTGTGGTAGTTAAAAAAAATTGCTTGCATTGGTCAAAAATCTGATAAAAGCCTAGTAAACAGGATGTAGATGTGTTTACAATCTTCAAAAATAGACTTTTATATTTCATTATACAAATGTGTGCAGTATAATTAAATCTGTTGCATACATGGTAAGAATTTAAATTGTAGATATTATATGGTAATGACAGAATCTCTATTACAGTGTCACATTCTCAGTGCCAGAATTAATGTTCGGTCAATGTTTCTCTATAAAGCTTAATTTTCAAGGATTTATAATATTACAACACTGAACATTAATTCCAACGTAAAACTTGGCACAGAGCCTTGTTACCTATCACACAAACATTTTGAAGATCCAAAACATGTGTGTTAAGTGCTTTCCATTTTCTACATTAAAGAAACACGCCACATTAACATTTTGAAATATTCCAACCTACAATTGTAGTTTCCCGTATATAAAAGGAAAAAATAAGCAATTCTGGCAGTTTTAAAGTATAGTTTAATGATGCAAGTCTAAGGCATCATAATTAAGCAAAGAAATTAGCAAGTCAGTATGTTAATTTTTGAAGCTGGTATATTTTAAGTTTATTTATTTTGAAATGCGATTTCACAAGAATTTTAATGACAGAAATATTGTCATTAAATGCAACTGGTTTTAGATATTGAGATATTTAGAAAGAAATGCTATGCTTTGTATTACATACAGATTTTAATAGATAATATAGGGAGGTGATTAGTTATATTATAATGCGTACTATTTCCAGGTATCAAAATGTCATGTCCTAGGCCTTTAGCCAAACTAAGTCCAAACTAAGTACCATATAAAATGGTACCTCCAAAAACAAAACAGGTCAGTAATATTAATACCTTGAAATTTTGTTATGTCAGAGGGCCCACCGGGCACGCTGTGGTGCAGAATGTTCCATCGAGGTTCGTCCACATGCAAGCTGTGGCACACTCGCTACCATCTCCTCTGGCTGCGCTTTCCACCGGCATTCTGACAGACGCCAGCTGCTGTAAAACTAAATCGTTCCACCACTGTAGTGGACTGAATTAACTAAGTGGTGGAATAATACCATTTCTACTGATAATGACTATATTTCTATGTTCATGGTTTATAGGAAATCTTTTGGGTTTAAAGATTTATTTTTTGCTGTATTTTTTATACCTGTCTATTTTTAACGGTGAGAAAATGTAGAATTATTTCATATAACATTTTGTACACTATCCTAATGATGACACTTGAGATTATTATATCAATATTGAAAAAATAGAAATGTAGGGCATTTCTGGTTACATTTTTAAAATATTGTGGGTATAAATGTTATTTCTTTAGTTCGATTTTTCACAGTTTGACAACTTATTGCAGTTAATTTGGTCTCATTATAAGTAATTTACTCCTAATCCATTCTGTCAGTGATTTCTCACAGGATTCTGTAGTTGGCTAGATGTTACAGTGTCTGTGTTTGTTATGTTATGCAATACACGGTTATCGGCCTTATTTTTTTTTACTTAAGCATAATTTGCTACAGTACTATATCTTTCAGCGATCCATATAGAAATAAAATAAAATATATTCTTTGTTTGAACGGGACAAAGCGATGGTCTGATCAGTATGGTATAAACGACAGACTGATAAAAATGTATGTGGGATTGTGATAATGTAGTGAGCCTAGTGAGTAATAGAGATTAGCTAGCAAAAGAAGCGGTAATATAAATTCATTGGTTTTGCAGAAACATGAGTGGGTGATACAAACCGCTGGTGCTTAATATATAGATTAACACCTTTCTTGGGAAGAGGGAGGAAGTCAAGTAGAAGAAAAGTGAAATATTATTGACACACTGTATGAATGTATAGTATATTTAATATTATTTCAGTATTGCAGTTTTTATCACAATTAATTATACATATAAATTGGCATTCTAATCACCTTAACCCCTACCTCTAGTAATTATGGTGCTAGTAGGCTGCAAACAGATGTCACTGCCATTCAAATGTGGGTGAAATTTTCATTTCTAATGTGAAATTTTGAAGTTTAAGCACCATAATCACTATATCTCATTGTGATTATGGTGCTAGCAGGCTGCAGGCATCTATCATTGTCATCAAAACATGGTCAATGGTCAAGGTTAAATCAATATTTGGAATGTAGAAGTGGAACGTGGAATGTTAGCAATAAGATACACATGAACCAGGGGTCAAACTGATCAAAAACAGTTTGACTCAGAACAGGGGAATAATACTAGCAGCCTACTAGCACCATAATCACTAAAATTACTGAGCTCTGCCCACACCAGGATGTGACTTACAGTTATGAAGCTCCCTTAAAGGAATGTTATGGGGTTAGGAATACAAACTTGCATGTGTAACGCTATAGTGCACCTTTCTCTAGCTTTATATGGGCCCCCCATCTTGAATAAAATTATGAAAATAAAGGTTTTACTCCCCTATTTCCAGCACCAAGACTGACTCTGTGTTGCTCACCTCTCCGCCTCCTGCAATCATCGAGGCGGCATGGATTCCTCCAGCGATAGTCCAGTCCAATGCTTCTCATAGAGCATAGTGAAGGAAGCAAACAGCTGAATTCACTTCTCAGAAATGTTTTTTCTGTATTTGCTCAAGAGAATACAGCTGTGATGACACGATGCACGGAGTAAGGAAATTGTACAGATTGTGAGGGACAGGCAGAAAGTCTGCGTTTATGGAAAAATCTTTTTTTTTTTTTTTTAATTCTTTATTTTTGCACACGACAGGTAAGGCAAGAATAATATAACATGAGGCTTGCGCAGAAGCCGGGCTATTAAAAACAATATAAGCATTCTTATGCATACAATAATTGACATGAAAAGAGATTTCAATCAACTTAATAACTTCCATACAACCTGCTTCCCATCGAGGGTTATGTGTTTTTCAATCTCTGTTTATATTCGTCTGGTAGAGCAAGTGTACATTATCTGTGGTGTCTACGCATAAGCCAATTTGGTGTATACATTCATGGGAGAATCAAACGGATCAAACGGAGTCAAACATAACTGTATTCCCCTTTCTAACCCGGTCCCGGGCCTTTCATGGGTTGCCCCCTATCGAGGACATTTTTAAAACTTTTAAACTTTGTAAGCCTAATATTAGGTTTGCCATCACTCAATGAAAAGCTTAACGGGGTAGCCAAGAGGCTCCGCTGCTCCTTCAAACCCTTTAATCAGGCTAGAGAGAGGAGAGAAAAGAAAAAGAAAAGGGTTAAGAGAAGAGAGGAAGGACAGAGAGAGGGGGGGGGGAACTCCCCCGGAGGAATAAAAGAAGAGAGGAATATGGAGAGACAAGGGTGATGCTACCGTTAGCAAATAAGAAGAGATAAGTGGTGGAGGAGAGAGGAGGGGGCCCACCGATAGTGATCAAGGCTCGGCTGCCATCTCGGACACACCTGGTCATAGGCCATAGGCCTATCTTCTTCCGTCTCTATCCGGTCCTAGGGCACAGTTGTCCCAAGGTTCCCATAATGGAAAAATCTTTTAAACATACACACACACATATGTATATTGACAAGAACTTTTTTGGCTATTGACCCTCCATGCTTGCAGTGGTGAATAACGTTTAATGCCTGGCTAGTAGCGTGTAATTTGAAATTTTAAGTTGTGTGTGTATAAAAATACACCTTTATGGTGTGCATTTTATTACATCTGTACTCCATCCCCTAAAACATACTCTTCCCTGCTGCAAAACTTTATCATCCCCTTTCTCTCCTCTAAAACTCCCTCCTCCAAAATTCTCTCATCCTGTCTTATACAAAATGCCCTCCTCTACTTTCCTCTCCAAAACTTCCTCCTCTCAAAGTCCCTTAACCAAAACTCACTCCTCTTTCATCCAAAACTCCATCCTACCTCCTCCACAACGCTCTCATCTCTCTTATCCTCAGGGCTGGACTGGTGAAGTGTGCAGTGTGTGAGAGAGAGGTGCAGTGTGTGTGAGGGGTACAGTAGGATGTTTTGGGTGCTGTTGGGTCAAAATAAAACAAATATATATATGTGTGTATTTTTTTTTATTAACAAAATATGTTGTTCATGCTGCTAGTCCTGCAGTTCCTGGGGTAAAGTTTACTCTTGCGAGATCGGAGCATTGCCATGGTAACCGTGGCAATGCTCCGACCTCACGAGAGGAGAACCCGACGGAGCTGCAAGATAGAGCTTCCCTGGGTCCTCTCTCCCTCCCCTGCCAGGGGATGCACCTCAGTCCCTGTGGGCAAGTCGGGAGATAGTTTATGTGAAGGAATAGCCCCATCACTTGTTTCGGTGGTTTTTCTGGATTTATAGTAAGTTTTATTTGATTCGTTTCTACGTGGTTCAGTTCCTAAAAGAGGACCACCCCAGACCCTCATTAGAACTTGGAACGCTAAGTATTCTGTATGAAAACCGCAAAGGAAACAATTCATAAAATGCTCCACTGGGTGGCTGCCATTTCGTTCAAACAAATCTTGTCTCCCGAACGCCGGCAGCAGGACCTGGTCGTCGAGTGCCTGGAACTGTTTTCGGCCAGGCATTCCCGCGAACGCCGGTGAAGATAGACCTGCTGCCCATTCAAGTTACTGACCATCTAAACAGACAGCTAATATGAGACACTTGACTCCTGAGGTAGTTTGAGGGGGGAATGAGTTTTGGAGGAGGGAGTTTTAAGGGATGGAGTACAGATATCCTAATATGGACACTACACTTTAAATATTTCTAAATTAGGAAGTGTTTTTACAAAAGCATGCAGTAATAAATATACATATTGCTATATATAATGCTAGCATAGTATTATGCTATAAAGTTAACAATCTTATTATTATCATAGGTAGAAACACCTCCCCCACAAAGTTCTCTCACAAAAACCCATCTTCAACTGAAAGCAACAGAGAAAAATGGTGGTAAAATAAATAGCAGAAGAGGATATCCTATTAGCAAATTGTTTTCCATTCACTTGATTATTCATAGTTTTAGGATCAGCAATTTATGTTTTTAATCTCTAAACAAGACATTTGGATTCAATATTTAAATGGATTTGTATGATCAGTGAAAGTGGAACAATGGGCTTAAAACCAACCTCTAGCATACATTTAATTAACTGCTGGGTTCTGAACTAACTTTATCATACTTGCACTGAGACAGTCAGTCAAAACATTTGCATAATCCATTTGAGAAACTGTAAGAGCATGAACAAGGAGTTTTTGCCAGAGTTTGATAGCAAAAGATAAATGTGGAAAAGTTTGTTAGATTAAAGGCTGAATATATGGACTGTAGTTAATTCTGTTTTGCTCTATAATGATGGGTACATTTGCTTTTTTAAATATCTAAAGAACCCAAAATCTGGCCCCGAAAATACCATGCAAGTATAGTCATTTTAAGTCGCTATGCCGATCGCTACGTTAATTATTTACTGCCCTGTCATGTAAAGATAGGCTCATTTTTTAATTTTACAAATTATCTCCCACAGGCAAGTGCTGTGTTTTTTTTTTGTTTTTTTTTGTATGTGAGAAAGCAGTGTAATCATATAAAATATATACCTTTAACCCCTTAAGGACCAAACTTCTTGAATAAAAGGGAATCATGACATGTCACACATGTCATGTGTCTTTAAGGGGTTAACTAAGAGGGTTGAAGAAGTACCCAGTGCAACTGTGCCAACTCTAATGGGGCAACTTCTACTTGTGTCCCGTCATCCTGGGCTTTGCTCTGGTGTCTCCAGACATCTGTAAATAAAGCAATGTGAGCGTGTCTAGGGTTTTCCTTTCAGCGGAGCTTTGCCTTTGGGTAATTCTGAATGGTTACCCTTTCATATATGTGTTGAAAAGACAGGCTTTATTCATGGCATGAGTAGCACTGACAAACTCCCACAATAGCCCTTCTCCATCTAGCATGGCTACATACATACATACCCTCCCCACCTTCCTCCGTTTTATTAAATGTCATTTTTAAAAATATTTAAATAAATATTTCCCATTACACTGCCCTGTCCATCCATCCCTTCCTCCCTCTCCTAACCGGCTACGAACTAATTCAAGGGAGACTATGACATCAGATGAGGCGGGGAAAGGTGTGCTGAGAACTTTGATTCAAGGTAAGCTTTAGCTTAATTTGGGAGAGGTCAAATTAGAAATGTCCAAATAAGGCATCCTCAATTGAATTATATATATTATTTTTAAAGAAGAATAATCCTTTAAATCATGGGTATTCAACCAGTTGGCTTCCCCCGGGATACATTGAGTGAAGAGGAATTGTCTTGGGCCGCACATAGCTTAATGAAGTGGTCTGGGTGCCAGGTCCTTCTAGGATTAACCCATTTTTTCATAAACATAGCAGTTTCAGAGAAACTGCTATGTTTGTGAATGGGTTAAGCCTTCCCCTATTTCCTCTAGTGGCTGTCTCATTGACAGCCGCTAGAGGCACTTGCGTGATTCTCACTGTGATTTTTACAGTGAGAGCACGCAAGCGTCCATAGGAAAGCATTATGAATGCTTTCCTATGTGACCGGCTGAATGTGCGCGCAGCTCGTGCCGCGCGTGCGCATTCAGCCGACGGGGAGGAGAAGAGGAGGATTAGAGGAGGAGAGCTCTCCGCCCACCGCTGGAAAAAGGTAAGTTTTAAACACTTTCCCCTTTCCAGAGCCCGGCGGGAGTGGGTCCCTGAGGGTGGGGGCACCCTCAGGGCACTCTAGTGCCAGGAAAACGAGTATGTTTTCCTGGCACTAGAGTGGTCCTTTAACTTGGAGTCAAAAGTGCATTGTAGAATGAGCAGATATGATTTAAATGCCTCTACTTAAGATCAATGTCACTGATGAATAATGGCTAGTAATTTGCTTGGAGAGCTAAAAGCAACAAGAAACACAAAACAGAATATGCGATCTCATAAACCCAAAGCAAAACGTATGATCCTGATATACAAGAATAGCCTAAAACTCTTAACTTATATATTCTTCAGTAGGAAACTAAACATTTGTTGTAGTGCTCTAAGGATCAAATTTTAATTTTTATGTTGCGTTTATTGCAGATATTGTAGAAATATCATTTTTTACAGTTTTTATGTTTTCCACTATTCTGGCATTTTTGTAGCTAATTATGAAAGAAATCATATATTTACCCAGCTAAAACATGGTGTTTATTTATAACAAAGTAGCAAAAAAAATCAAAAATCAAAACAAACAGTAATTTATTAGGTACTAAACAAAATAATTGTTTAATTACCCTTGCCATATGTGCATCTGTTTTTAGAATGCTTAACAGATTTAAGAGAATTGTACACAATTGTTTTATACTGTATGATGTTTAACTGCCATATTCAGCAATATAACACAATACCTTAGAGAATATTTGGTACAATGAGGTTATTTATACTGTCCTGTATCCATCAGAAAAAGCAGCAATACATTTCCACTAGCCAAAGGCCCTATATACCCTGTTTTCTGATTTAAGAAAGCTGTTGGTTTGCTGTTACGGTCAGAATATGATTTATTTCATTCCCAGGTAAATGATTGATGGAATATTTTAGTTCTCCGGGCTACATACTGCCTCTGCAGCAAAATGCTAAACGCACCTTAGTGTTCCGTTGGGAATGTCTTACTGTAGAGCACAGAGGATGCATTGTATACAGAATAGTGAAACCGATTTCCTGGCATTTCTCACAATTTTGACTAACGGCTTTAATGCTGCATGTTCAACACACTATCTGTAATGACAGGGTCAGATCAAATGCTTTGTGGGCCTGGAGCTGAATATTTTGATGGGCTTAATTATGGAGATTGGCCATCAGAAATTCTGTATGCCCTAAATCAGGGCTGCCTAACAGGTAGATCCCCAAATGTTGTAAAACTACAACTCCCACAATGCTTTGTATGCCTTTAGAATGCATTTAGAATAACAAAGCATCATAGGAGTTGTAGTTCTACAACATCTGGGGATCTACCTGTTGGGCAGCCCTGCCATAAACGATAAGTGCTTGGAAATCAGATGTGGACCAGAACAATAGCACCTTGTTTGCAGCTGAACTTTCAGTTGATACTGCAATGCTTTCAGTACTGTCATAGTTAGTAATGTTTTATGGAAGCCTCTAAGTATTGTATCAACATTTTCTTTTATATCACATAGAGTCCCCATCACTCCAAGTTTCTAGTGTGAATGCATACTCTACAATATGATCCAATGTTTAATATTTATAGGCATATATACACTAGTTACCACTGTCAGAAATGGATTGCTCAAAACCAAGTCAGTAGACAAGATTTTTGTCCCTGCATTTGTTTATTATATGGTTTCCTTATAATATCTGGAAAATTGCTCCTCATCTCAGATATGGTTATTTACTTAAGTGAGAATTGCAGTGAAAGCAAACTGATTTTAAGAAAGTAAGCCAATTAAAATATAATAATTGGAGGGGCAGAATCTGACTTCCAGTGAAGCATCTTGTTAGAGTTCCGCGCTAACGAGCGATATTACAACAATCAATAGTTTTAATTGCAGACATTTCTCCACCACAATCTGCCTCACCTATCTCCCATGGGCGGCAGGAGAAAGTACAGACATGGCTCTGCTGCAGCCCCAATATTCCGCAGTGATGCAGAGAAAGGCCAACCTAATGACAATGAACTGCCGGAGTCAGACTTTGACTCAGAGGCCAGCGAGGCAGAGCACAGTCAAGGCTTGTCCCCGTCACTAGAAAGGACCTGAATCGGCTCCTAGGGGGCATTAAGGTCAATATGGCCACAGAACTGGATTAGGGGAAAGCCAGAATCCATCACGTCCGACATTTTCCACACAACGCTCTGCAAAACATTTTCTGGCAGATATCTGAAGCACCACTTGCTGAAATGCTCCTAGACTGTGCACAGAGCGCCCTCCATGCTCCATCACTGGACTCTAACCAGTCAGGAGACATCATTCTGCCCGTACATTACTTTCATGTTAAAGAGGTATCGATGAAAGTGATGAGAGATACCGCCTTCAAATATCTCTCATCACTTTCCCCTTGGCCCCTTGTACCTTACGCAAAAGGAGGGAACTCTGACCTCTAACTCAGGCACTTGCTCAGCAGAGGCACCCCTTTAAGCTAATGGTTCGCAGGGACGACCAGATGCACGCACAATGTGTTGGATGCTCAAGATTTTGTGGCCAAGCTGGGACAGCCGCACCTCAACATCAGTACTCACCAAGAACCTCAAAGCTCTCAAATGACCTGGTTCAACCAAATTTCCCCTGACGAAGGCAGCCCTCCAGCCAATTAATCCAGTGCTCCTAGTCTCCTCATTGCAAGTTATTAGCATGTACTTCCAGCATTACCCTACTCTTTACCTTGTGATGGAATGTCCTCTCCTGCTTCTGACATTATATGGTTCACCCAACATAGACACATCCTGACAGCCATAGTTTCCCTTGATGCTGAGAAGGCTTTTGGTCACATTCTTTGCTTCTGTTTCAAACACTCATCCACTTTGGATTTCCGCCAGAGTTCATATCTTTTCTTGAAGTCACCTACCACCTTTCTCAAGGAGCATTACTCCTACCCAACATCTCATCTCTCCGATTTTCAATTTCAAATGGAATGAGACAGGGATGTCCACTATCCCCTCTTTTATATGTGTTATCTCTAGAACCGTTACTGGAGGTGATACAGTATAGAACTAGGATAGAGGGAGTAACCATTAAAGGACACATTTTTTAAATCTCGGCATATGCTGACAATGTCCTCCTCATTTTAACAAACCCTGATGCCTCCATTTAGGCCCTACCTTTTTTGATACAATCCTACTCCAGGATCTTGGGGTGCAAACTGAACTTTGAGAAATCTGAACTTCTCCCAATCCACCTCACTGACAACAGCCTTATCCAACTTCAAACTCTATTTCCACTCCACATTTGTTAAACTTCCATCACATACTTGGGCATAAAATTAACCAATTACACCTCTATATCAAGAAAACGATGTCTCTCTGCTGAATAAGGCATATGTGAATCTTAAGGAGTGGGAGAAACTGGAGATTTTGTTGATGTTGCCTGCATCAAAATGAACCTCTTCCCTTGATTTTTGTATATATTCCAAGCCCGTCCTGTCCAGATCCGTAAAGCTGACTTTGCCTCCTCACAATCCGCAGTTAACAGATTTTTCTGGAATAGTACCAAACCCAGGGTCCAACAAGATACACTTTATGACCCCAGACAGGTGGCCTAGGCCTACCCAATTTCTCACATTATTTATACGCTGCTAACCTAGCACAGATACAGCAATGGTACCTTACGCCTAACAAGAAAAGATGGATGGACATAGAACACTATCTTTCGATGGGATCACCTTTTATTGTACATGTGGCTAGGAAGGCAACAACGCCTCTTACCTTCACCAACAGAGCCCACAATCACCCATTTATTGGACCTATGAGACAAACTGCATGTTAAATTTAATCTCTCTTCATATTTATCACCACTGATCCCCATTTTGAGAAAAAGAATGTTCCCACCGTGTTTCACGGTTAAACATTTCGTCTAAATTGAGAAGAGATACATCACATGACTCGGAAGTCTCTACCTTAACTACCAAATCATAAAGTACACCAATATCCCAGATGCTGCCACCCTATCCACATTTGACTACTTCAACTACACCCATCATCCAACAGGTGGGTAAGGCCCCACACTGCATTTGAAAGAGATTGCATACTCTCGCTAACCAGATACTGGGGGTGATGATGTGAGTGAGTGAAGGAGGGGGGTCATGGTGTGAGTGAGGGGGGTGATAGTGTGAAGAGAGAATTCTGCAGGGGGATACTGGGAGGAAGGGGGTAATACTGTGAGGGAAAGGGATTATAGTATGAAAGAGGGGGGATACTAGGAGGGAGGGGGTGATAGAGTGAAACAGTAGGGAATACTGAGAGTGGGTGAAAGTGTGAGAGGGGGATACCGGGAGGGGGTGATGGTGTGGAAGGGGGGGGATACTGGGAGGGAAAAGTGTGATAGTATGAAAGAGGGGGGATACTGGTAGGGAGGGCGTGATAGTATGAAAGAGGGTGAAATACTGGGAGGGAGGGGTGATAGTATAAAAGAGAGGGGGATATTGGGAGTGAGGGAGTGAAAGAGGGGGGATACTCGGAGGGGGTGAAGGTGTGAGGGAGAGGGGATACTGGGAGGGAGTGGGGTGATGGTGTGGAGGGGGATAGTGTTAGGAAGTAGGGATACTGGGAGGGAGGTAATAGTATGAAAGAGGGGGGATACTGGGAGGGAGAGGGATACTGGGAGGGAGGGTGAGAAATACCTTGTTTCTCTCCCTGGTGGTCCAGTGGGCTCCCTGGTGGTCTGGTGTTCAGGATATCTGGTCTGCAGCTCCGCAGTGTGCAGAGCTGCAGACCATGTATCTCGTGAGACCCAGTCAGAGCGTTGCCATGGTAACCCTCGGCAACGCTCTGATTGGCCAGATCTCACAAGACACATGATCTGCAGCTCTGCACACTGCATAGCTGCAGACCTGTGTCTGCGATTGGCGCTCTCCTCCTGGGTAGACGGCACGGAGGGGCTTTGCACGCGGCATACTGAGCAAGCTGCCGGGCCCCCTACTGGTGTCAGGTCCTCGGTCACTGACTGAGGAGCCAACACAGTCTGCCCCAAGGTGGTTTAGGCGGCTGCGAGGTCCCCAACAGAGCGAGGCCTTAGGCGGCCGCCTGAACCACCTAATTAGAGAGCCGCCTCTGGGTACATTCTACCATTGCTGGTGGACTTGTCCTAAATTGAAGGCACTGTGGCAATCCATCACATCAATTCTAACTAGAATCTTGGCCAAGCCCTGCCCGATGGATTCTTGGGCTCTGCTTTTTTCCAAACTTCTTCACAAGAGCTGAAAAGAAACTGATAGCATGCATAGCAATTGCCACTCACTGGGTAATTGGAGAGGTATGGTCAACAACACGCATACCCACACAGAGTGTGATAAACTAAAAAATTCCAAGACAGCCTTGATATGGAGAGTCTCACTTCACAGATCCACGTCAGACCCAAAACATTCCACATGGTTTGGGATCCTTGGCTAGACTGACACACATCCCTACCGTAGTCATTTAATTACTCTACTCATTATTTGTCTGTCCTCAAATGATTCTAAAACAACCAAACGTTATCCATTTGCTCCTGGAATGGGGGAGGTGGTCTCCACCGATTTTCTATTTTCGGTTCCTTCCTACTCTTTAACCTTCCTAATCTTTTCCTCTCAGGCTTCAGACTCAGATACAGGACACTATTGAAAATCCTAGTCTTAGCATAACATTGTACTCTAGCCTCCGACGCATAGTGGATGCACCATACATTGTTACCAAACACTTAACTTCCCATCATCCATGACATACATACATCATCCATGGCCACATGACCCTGACCATTCCTTTAGGGCCCCTAAGAGTTCTATAGAAATCTGGTGTCTCAGGCATACTGTTTAGGCTCTATGTTTAATTTCAGAGTGTGGAAGGAAGCAAGAGAAATCCAGCCAAACACTTTGCAAAAGTAATTTTGTAGACAAACTATACGAAATGGCTGGTTCTGCAGACCCCTGTATCTTTTTCTAAATGTTATGGTTGTTTATTGACACTGGTTACCACATAATTCTATGTTAATTTGTAAAACTCCAGTGATGTTCCATTGTTTAGGCGTGCTACGCACTTGAGGCCTGCACTGTCCTTCAATACTTTATCCTGTTCTAACTTTATTTATTTACTGAACTTGAAAACTGAAAATAAAGAATTAAAAAAAAAAATAATAATAATAATTCTTCAAACCAGTTCTGTTTTCAGTTTGGGTTTTTTTGGTTTTAAATTAAAAAAAACCTTGCATATGGACATGGTGTTCTGGTCCGTTCCATGTGATGGCTGATGGGAAACAACAACATAAGGTGGTAGAAGCTGCCCTAGCTCCACCATGCCTATTCCTATGAAATAGGAATCCTACCGCCATCAGACTCTCCCCTAGTCTTGCATCTTTTAAGAAGTGCCTTAAAACCCACCTCTTTAGGAAAGCTTATTGCCTCCAAGACTAACCCCTACCTCACATACCTGTCTCTTGCCCTCTCCTAAAGGGCAGCCCACCTTATTTGATTGCAAATTCCTGTCCTAATGTGTTTTACACCCTACCTCCTATAGAATGTAAGCTCGATTGAGCAGGGTCCTCTTCAACCTATTGTTCCTGTAAGTTTATTTGTAATTGTCCTATTTATAGTTAAATCCCCTTGCATAATATTGTAAAGCGCTACGGAATCTGTTGGCGCTATATAAATGGCAATAATAATAATAATAATGCCAAGAATCAGCACTCAACTAAGACACAAAAGTGCCTGCGTTATTACTATTTATACAATTGCCAATGAGTCGGATCAAGGCAGTACCTTGGCCCACTGCTCTCTATCTTGGCCGGGAACCCAGATGGAGGTTCCACAACACCTGGAGGATCTCTACTATGTGGGAATACTTTGACCCGGTCACCTGGCGTGGAGAAGTCAGTGGAAGTTATGTCCCAGTTCCTGTAACAGTCCGGGCCTTGAAGAGTGAAGTACTACTGGGCCAAAACCAACAACCTTATCTGCAGTATCAGCTTTCTCTGTCTGCGAAGTGTGAACCCTGCCAACCCTTGACAATTAGACTTGCCCACAAAACATTTATGGCAGGCTGTATGCTCCCTCCCTGTTTGGGAAATATGATAAGGAGCTGGTGCAGGAGGGCTTCCTCGATATGTTTTATTCTGTGATGTTAAACAGTTGTCATTATATTCCCACATTATTATATATTTTTTTATATATATTTAAAAAAAATTAAAATATAACAAATATGACAAACAATCACAGATTTTCAAATACAATATTGAACTCCCAATACCCCTAAAAATTCCAGTACTCTTGTTATCTAAGACATATATTGGTCAATCTGCTTTAAGATTCAATTAATCTAAAACATTAACAAACTTCATTACATAAAAGACAAGACAAAATACGATGGTCCCGATCATTAAAAATACAGTAAGAGTGCAGTAAGGGGTTCACATTTCGAGTCTCCATAAAACATATCCTATATTCCAACATTATTGATATGACAGCCTGTTCTGTCTTCATATTCACTTGATACAGTTATTATGCACAGTTTTGTTTATTCAAACTATTTACTACTTTGATCTGATCTAGCTATTACATATTGTGCCTGTGCTCTATGCTATCTAAACTAAAATTAAGTAGTTGTGTAGCTCTTTTGAAACAAAATCATACCTCGAATTGTCCAGCTATATTTATCTTGAACAAGGGAGCTTTTCTTAATATTAATTGACTTCATTTGCAATTCTTACTCTGTATGTAATCTATTTACTGTAATAAAACATTAATTTACAATATAAATTTGAGCTTATGATTCTATCTTAATTAACCCTTAATTGGGTTTGGGCGCTGGTTTAAAATATGTTCATAGTTGTTTCCTAATCTTAAAGAGAAAAATGTAATAAAGGGAATTTGAGCAACTCTTGTTACTACATTATAATCTACGACTTCATGATAACTCTGTTAATCTTTAGGTAACTTATTTGCAGGCGATAAGAGAAAAATGTTTATCTTAAATATCCCTCTCTTGTGCATAGCCTGATTAAAAGGCTATATAAGTATGAATTAAGCTGAGCGTAGATTTATGTTACCTCTGCAGACCACTGTTTAATTTTATTATTATGGGAGTTCAACTTTGTTCCGCAGCTCTGAGCAATTGGTAAATGCTGACAAACAAATTAATGCATGGACGAATAAAAGGAGAAGAGAGACCATTGTAAATTAACTTATATATGCAAAACGTATATAGATATCAGGTCAAAAGAAATAAATTAAGTAGGTACAAATTTATGAAATTATTTACAATTGCATTTTTTCCAGAAAATGTGTTTCTCTAACAAAAAAACATCGAAAATAACTGAAAACACATACTGTACTTAAGATAAGTGGCAGCTCTATTATGAGGAGTATCTTCTAAACAGCAAAATTGTTGCTCATAAAAAAAATAATAATAAAACAGATAAAGAAAAACAGCATACCGGTAGTGTAATATTGTTAAATTCTATGAGTGAGAAATAATATCGGGGTATACACTCACAAGTAAGGAGCCAGTAAAACTAGGCTCTCAGTGTATGCACATGTGGGTTTTTGTAGGGCACCCAGCAACCTCAAGGATTCATCAATGGCAAAAAGCCATCCTCCAGGGAATTCCAACATAAAAAATAAGGAAATAAAGCAAAAACACAATAGTGCAACCTTTATATATAATGAATATGGTTAGATAAAGAATCAATCTCACATGATTCTGAGCCAGACAAGTCACGAGTTTCCCGAGCATGCGTGCTTGTAGCGGCATGCATTCTACGCCACATGTGTGAGTCTTTAGACTTGGTCTGTGAAGCTGTGAATTAGCCTGACTGGTGTATTTGTTTTCTTCTTTCAAGTGTGCTGCCCAGTGTTTGACTCTTCATCGAGGTACCAACCTTATTATGTTTACTGCCCTTAGGGCCAGTAATATATATATACCGTCGTAATGAAAACAAACACCCATTGAAAATCAAGTTTATTGTCAAAATGTACAGACTTTCAGCTGTTTGCAATGAACAAGTCAAACAAAAGCAATTGAAATAGCTCAACACAACAAATGCTTTAAGTTGTTTCCCCGAATTCTTCTGAAACTAAAACGTATAATGACTTCTCCACAAATATACATATATATATCTATTGTGACAAAGTGCAAGACATTGTTATTGATGGTGTGCGTATTTCTCCAAACATATTGCAATGTATGATCTAATAGCCCCAGGAAGAATGTTTGTCTGTTTTAGTCAGAGCTATTCTGTGATTTAATATGGGTTCCTGGGGTGGAGCATTTGGATGGCAGGGAGGGCCAATTCTCCACTCCACAGTTTACATGCAGCGCAGCAGGTGAGCAATCCAGTCCAGTCCTGCAGAGGGGAACCGATGTGCGGGTTCCCCTCGGATGAGCTGCGGGCGAAACGCGCGTTAGGGGCAAGGGGCTCTCAGCTATATTCTGGTCCGGCAACAGTACCAGTCTGCGCCTTGACTTTATACCTTCTCCCTCCTTTCCACAGATTGAGGGATTCTGAGCCCAACTCCGGTTATAATAGTGGGGGGTTAATTCTGGATGCATTTATGATCCACTGACATTATTCTCTGACCCCACAGAAGGAGTTATTTTATATTATTAGTGCCATTGAACTTCTCTCTAAGCACTAATTTGTCACACATTCTAGGTGCCAATAACAATCCGAAGCACATTGAATGTGGCTAATCTATCACTGCGGACACATTTCAGTCTGCATAAGCTACTGATTTATTCCTGTTTGTATTTACACAGGATAATCATGTAACTTTGTGATTTCTACAGCTACTTTTTTGCTACATATATATTAGACGCCTTTTGCAAAGCATGGTTCTCAGATCATTATTTTTGTATATGTAGTGATTATTTACTCTAAGGACTTCACCTTTCTTATTATATCTGTATACATTTGTATTGCTACAACTCTACCGTTTACCATTTAATTGCTAAAAACCGAAAGGTTTTGTATGCACATTACTAGGGGATGGTTCCTGAAAACTTTTGAACAGGACCTCCCTTACTAGTAAGTTTGGTGTCCACTCACCCTTAAGGTAATTTATTACCACATTGAGTAATATTTTTATTTAATTTTTTTATTTTATTACTATTGTTATTTTCTACTGGATACATCTAGCCAGGTTACGTCATTTTAACCTAATTAGTAAAAGTTATATTTTATATTCAAGGGCACTCAATATCTCTCTCTTTTCTTTTCTACTACGGCTGTAGTCCCCAAAGGGTTAACCCCTATGAGTGCATACCGTTGCCAATTTTCAAGGGCACTCAATATCTCTCTCTTTTCTTTTCTACTACGGCTGTAGTCCCCAAAGGGTTAACCCCTATGAGTGCATACCTTTGCCAATTTTTGCCAATTTTCTCTCTTTTTTCTACTGAAGGAAAAATAAACTCACGTTTGAAAAAGGTCTGCGCTTAAATTTCTGTGTTTTGTATTACTGGCCGAACAACCATACTTATTACCAAGTGTGAGCTGGTGCTCAGAAGAGCACTTTAAAAAAATAAATAAACGCCAGACCTATTAATAAAAAGACTGCAAATTACTAAAGAAATAAAACTTGTGGTATTCCTATCCTTAAGACTATGCGGTGTCTCTCTCTACCTCCCCCTCTGAACAGAAGGGAAGAATTTGTCTTGCTAATGTAGCAGATGACTTGCATAAAAGGAGTTCTCAGCAGAAAGACTTAAATCAATGGATATCAACAGATGAAGGCTCCAGATCTACTACAGAAAAGTATACATCTTCTAAATGTTCCAGAATTGAGCATCCTTCCTGTGAATTTAATGAAAACTTGGATATTATAGAAGTTTCTGAAGAAGAAGACAAAGAGGTTGGTTATTATGAAGTCAAATGAATTATACTAATAAAGGGCACTTTGTGTGTTGCAAAGTGAGGATTCCAGAGGAGAAATCTGAATTGAATATTTTGAGGATCTCAAATCTAACCGACCTACATTCCCCGTTCACTCTGCAATCAAAAAAGTTATTGCTCAAGAATAGAGTAAACCATAGAATAAAGTTACCCTTAAAATTAAAGCCCCTGGGGTATATCCATATTCACCTAATTATCGCATGTCATTGAACACTATACAAATATATGCAGGTCACTTGCATGGTAAAAAAGACAACACTGCCTATAGACTTAAAGGAACCTATGGAGAAGTGTTTTCATTCAGATCTTATTAAATCATACCCATCTCTGTGTTTGGCTCTTCAGCCAGCTGTGGCATTAGCTACTCTTTCTATAGCATTAAAGGTCTGGCTGGAAAATCTAGAAGAGGATATTGCAAGAGTTGTATGCAGGGAGCATCTTATTGAAAGTCTCAAAGACTTCAAATTAGTTACTAAGTTTTGCTGGGAGGCATATCACAAAGATGTGTCAAGAGTATGGCATTGTCAGTGGCATCCAGGAGGGGCTTATGGCTACATTTTTGGGATGTGGATTATGCCTCTAAAGCAAGGGTGCCCAAAAGATAGATCTTCAGATGTTTTAATACTACAGGTTCCATGATGTTCTGTCATTCTAAAGGCATTTTGAAGTCCTGCAAAACATCATGGGCGTTGTAGTTCTACAACATCTAGATATCTACCTTTTGGGCACCCCTGCTCTAAAGCATCTCCATGTGCTCTTCCCTTTCAAGTATACTTGCTATTTGAAAGAGTGCTTGATGAGGCACTGGCTGCTGATAGGAAGAAAGCCTTCTTTCCTCATGAAAAAACAAGACATATGTCTTCATCCTGGAGAAATAAAAGATATAGCAGCAATTAAGTTGTTTGAAACTTTGGTCAGGGCCGTGTCAACAGAGTGACGAGCACGGAATCCAGATTTTTTGTTTCAAGGAAGTCGGTCAATCTAGCGCATACAACTCTCTCGAGGATCTTGGAGGCAAATTGTAGTAGAGAGATAGGGCGGTAGTTGGATGGGTAGTTAGGGTCAAGGTTTTTTTTTTTAAGAATTGGGGTGATGGGTTGCGTGCTTCAAGGGTGAAGGAAATATGCAAGAGGAGAGGGAGAGATTGATTTTTAAAAGGGAGGGGCAGTGAGATATGAGGGAATAAGATCGAGGGAAGAAGTGGTGGGGTGGAGGACCGAAGCAGAGCAGAAACCTCTGCTGGTGTAACAGGTGCAAGCATAAAACAGAGGAGGGCGCATGGTTGGAGCTCAAGTAGTGGCAGGGGTAGGAGAGAAATTAGAGATCTCTTTCCTGATCACAGAAATCTTCTAAGTGAAGTGCGTTGCAAAGTTTGTAGCTGTCAACTTAGTAGGAGGAGCAGCAACAATAGGGCAAAGAATAGATTTAACAGTGTGAAAGAGGCATTTGGGTTCTCAGGAGAGCATGGTTTTGTGGAGGAAAAAGATGGAAAAGATAAGACAGGGGCAGTGAAGATTGTTTGACATGTTATTTGCGGGGATAGAAGGATGTCTACATACACCGCCTCCTTTACAGTTGTTATGTCTGAATGTGGGAGAATTGTAGGCCATTGAAGCATAAAGAAGGAGTAGTGGCCCTATCAGAAGCAAGATTCTTTAAGGCTGCCCTATGTATTAAACATCCTAAAAGGAATTATGTACCTCCATGGGATCTTCCTCTCACTGTGAACGTTCTTAACAGAAAGTCCCTTTGCTCCATTAGATGAACTGACATTACTCACACAAAAATACACTTTAAATCTTATAAGGCTACTTAAAATTACCTATCTAAGCAAACAAATGAGGATTCAGCTCCACCATATGTTCATATTGTGTTAAGCCCACCAATACTACACAGTACCCCAATATTGGTGGATCCTACACTAGTTCCAAATTATTCCTGGATGCTATAACATCTTCAAGATGAATGTCCAAGATCCATGGATTCGCCTGTGATAGCAGGTGTATGACAGGATGATCTTAAAATCTATGCACAAATATTTGCCTAAGGTTGTTTCTAATTTTCACCTGATTCTGGAAGTTGTTTTGCCTTCCTTTTATCCTAATCCTGCCTCTGAATTGGAAGCAAAACTCCATCAATTGGATGTGGGAGAGTGCCTAATTAAATATCTGTCAGTGCCTCTGACCTTCTGCAAATCACATTCTTTCATCGGGTTCAAGGAAAGGTGAAGCAGCATCTGCATCTACTTAAAGGCGCTGGGTTGCAAATATCATCCCGAAGGAATATCATCTAAAAAATTGAACTCCTCCAGATAAGATAAAAGTGCATTCTACAAGAGCTTTGGCTACATCATGGGCTAATAGGTTTCCTCCGATAAAATCTGCAGGGCAGCCACTTGGTCTTCTCCAATGACATTCATTAAGCACTATAAATTGGATGTGGCCTTATCCAATACCTCATTTGGCTGAGTTTTATTATATTCAGTTTCTTCTGTTCAATAAATATTGTGTGTTCTGCCTTTATCTGTATGTGGTGGGTGTTTATTGCCTCTCCCTTTCTTTTCTAGCTGCCTTTGCTTGGGTATTACATAAGTGATGCTTTCATGATTATGAGAAGGAAAATTGATATCATACTTACCATAATTTTATTTTCCTGCCTATTTCTCACGACTGCATCATCACCCGTTCATAATTCTGCAACCTTATTGCTCCAGAAGGGAACATCACATGTTTAGATGAAATCCAGTAGGAATATCTCCAAAATAGCTTTATTGTGATGCATGACCCAGAGGCTGCTTATTCATGATCATACTTAAACATTCTTCATCAGCAAAGTTGTTGTTTTTTTTAATAAGGGTTTCTTGACTACTTTAATCATGGAGTGTGTGACAGACCCTCTGTCCCTGAATTTTAAACTTTTATTATAATTATTATTGCCATTTATATTGCACCAACAGATTCAGTAGCCCTTTACAAACTTTTGAACTCTTTGTTCATCTAACAGTTAGTCTGGAAAAGATTCACATTTATTTTACTAATGGCCGTTCGAATAACGAATTATCTACCGAATGACCGACCACCCAGACTGGGAGTGTGGCACTTGTTAACCTCAATGCCCTTATTAACACCTCTAAATCACGAACATCCCTAACATGCTAAGTATCAACTGGGTGGTCGGCGTATGCATGAACATGTGGTGGCCATCTTGGGATGCGAATGCGGCCAGCGGTGTTTTGTCGTTGAGTGTAAGGAACTAAAATCGGACACTCGATGGCACAAACACCACTGAAACCCTCTCTTTTTCCTTCAATAATCGCACCCTAAGGGTACCAGCATTAATACAGAGTTAATTCTGAAACACCATGCCTGTCTGTGCTCATTTGTGTGTCAAGTTTGGAACACTATGTAGAAACATTTGCCCATCTACAAGAGTAATTTCTCTATTTGCACTGTGGGGAGATTGTGCTGGTCTCACCACAATCCTCCTGATTATATATATATATATATTTATATATATTTGTGTTAGGGGCACATAGCCGTATAAAGAGTAAAGTTCCAGTATAAGCGTAGGATAGTATAAAAGAGCAAGTCGGTTGTGGTGTGCCGGGACCGACGATACGGTAGTTCTGTAATTAAAGAGGGCCCACGAATGAGTAAGAAAAGAAAGGAAAAATAAAAAGAAAGGAAGAAAGAAAAGGTGTTGAGAATGTGGAGTGGTGGGAGGGTCATTCAAACGCTGACCTCGAACGGTATGGAGACAGGTAAGGGGTCTTCCTTAAATAGGTAAGTGTATAATAAGCCCGTCCCACAATTACAGGCCAAACGGCCTTAATACTTGTGTTAGGGGCACATAGCCGTATAAGGAGTAAAGATCCAGTATAAGCGTAGGATAGTATAAAAGAGCAAGTCGGTTGTGGTGTGCCGAGATTTTATAGATATACACACCTTTGTCAAAGATACCCAGACCCTGCTTGCTAAGATTACTCAATTGCAGTTTGGAGAAAACAAGCCTATTTTAATCAGCCTTGATAGAGTCTATTATCTGGATTTGCAACTTCAAGTGGGAGAACAACAGATCGAATATTCTTTATTTTCTAAGCCCACTGATCACAACACACTGTTGCATGTCCAGAGCGCACACCCTCAGGCACTTAAGAATTCACTCCCAAAAGTACAATTCTTTAGGGTAATAAGGAACAATTCCAACAAGGATAAGATGGAGAGTCAGTAACAAGAAATGACACAAAAATTCCTTGATCGTGGTTAAAGATGCAATACCCTCGAGAGAGCGTTAAAAGAGGCTATGGAGGCCCACGTACCTCGGGCAGCGAACACTCTGCAGAGGATGGTCTTCCCTATGACTTTCCATCAAGCCTCACCTTCAGTAACTAAAGTCATCAGAGACAGCTGGAAAATGATTTCAACTGACGACACGCTTCCAAAAAAATTTCTTATTTGTTACAGGAGAAATAAAAATCTGAAGGATATGTTGGTGCACACTGACCCAGTGAATTGCTTCCAAGATTCAAAACTGTGGTTGTGTACGCTGCCTGGGCTGCGTTACGTCCGGAAACATAATGCCAGCCAAGTTTTTTTTAATCACCCACACTCCAATAAGAAATAGCAGATTAAGCACCCCATAACTTTTAAAACATCATAAGTGGTGTACAAGTTGGAATGCCCGTGTGGGTTGAACTATGTGGGTAAGACAGAGCCCCCCCTGGATTGGTGACAACTGCTCCAGCATCAGGATCTTCAGACAAACCTGTTGCAAAACATTTTTTGGCACAACAACACCCCCTATCTACATTAACCCCTTAAGGACTGAGCCAAATGTACACGTTGTGAACAAAACAAAACGTAAACAAAACCTGGCATTTGCGCTATATGTCTGTCCAACTGTAATTCACCTCTTTCATATTAAATGCACCCACCCCCTTATTATATATCATTATATTCAGGGGAAACAGGGCTTTCATTTAATATCAAATATTTAGCTATGAAACATAATTTAATATGAAAAAAATGGGAGAAAATAAGACATTTTGTTATTTTTTTAGTTCTACATGACATTTTAACTGTCAATGTCATAATACTGTTTGCTTTAACTGCAATAAAATACACATATTTGTATTCAGCTAAGTCTCACGTGTAAAACAGTACCCCCTATGTACAGG
Source organism: Pelobates fuscus (assembly GCF_036172605.1). Taxonomy (NCBI): domain Eukaryota; kingdom Metazoa; phylum Chordata; class Amphibia; order Anura; family Pelobatidae; genus Pelobates; species Pelobates fuscus. The sequence goes on along the minus strand of NC_086317.1, from coordinate 375,272,744 downwards.
TTTTATGGTGTTTTGGGAAGTTACAGGGTCAAATATAGCATGTTACATTTGAAATTGAAATTCGCCAGATTGGATACTTTGCCTTTGGGACTGTATAGTAGCCCAGGAAAAAAAATTACACCCATAATGGCATACCATTTGCAATAGTAGACAACCCAAGGTATTGCAAATGGGGTATGTCCAGTCTTTTTTAGTAGCCATTTGGTCACAAACACTGGCCAAAGTTAGCGTTAGTATTTGTTTGTGTGTGAAAAATGCAAAAAACGCCAAGTTTGGCCAGTGTTTGTGACTAAGTAGCTACTAAAAAAGACATTTGCAATACCTTGGGTTTTCTACTATTGCAAATGGTATGCCATCATAGGGGTAATTTTCATTCTTGGGCTACCATAGGGTCTCAAAGGCAACGTAACCAATCTGGAGAATTTTAATGTGAAAAAAAATGAAACACAAGCCTTATATTTGACGCTGTAATTTTTGAAAACACCATAAAACCTGTACATGAGGGGTACTGTTGTACTCGAGAGACTTCGCTGAACACAAATATTTGTATTTCAAAACAGTAAAAAGTATCGCAGCAATAATATCGTCTGTGTAAGTGCTGTTTGTGCGTGAAAAATGCAAAAAACTTCACTTTTACTGGCGATATCATCGTTGTAATACATTTTACTGTTTTGAAACACTAATATTTGTGTTCAGCGAAGTCTCCCGAGTAGAACAGTAACCCCCATGTACAGGTTTTATGGTGTCTTGGAAAGTTATAGGGTTAAATATAGTGCTAACAAATTAAATTCCCTTTACTTTCGGCATGGGTTGTCAGGCAGGTCCCGCTAATTGTAATTAATTAAGATACCTAATTATGTAAAAATATTACATAAATATATATGTAGAATTAATATATGTATTAGTATGTGTATATATATATATATATATATACAATTTTTTTAAAAATATTTTTATTTATATATAGGTATATATAGTGATATATATAATTTTTACTATATATAGTGATATATACGTATATATTTATGTATATAGATATATATATTATTTTGTTCTACATGTATTTTGATATAAATATATATATATTAATATCACAATACAGTTAGAACGAAATAACACACATCTATATCTTTTTTAATTATTTATTTTTAATTATTTTTTTTATTATATATAAATATATATATAACAATAATTATATATATATATATATTTAATCAGTATCAGTCTACGTGTAATTTGATATTATGGGTAAGTTAAAGAAAAAAAAACAGAGGGCGTAAAAGAAAAAGAAAAAAAAGAGGTGGGTCGCCTATACGGACCCAGAAACTATCCAAACCAGAGCTGGGTCTATAGCTCTCTGTTTGTGAGTGTGCACATCATACATTAATATTAACTGTCTCATATAGATGTGATCTATACTATATGTGATTATTTTTTATTGATATCTATCTGTTGGCTTGACAGTGAAACTTTGCTCCTAAAAAGTTCCAAAAGGTGATTAATTTTCCTATATATAAGCGATACATTCTTAATTTATTTTGTACTATTACGCCCGGCGGCGTTTAGAGCCGCTTAAAATAGGGCGTAATAGTACGCCCTCTGGTTTTAAGGGGTTAAAATTTGTGGGCATCGATTATATACCTTAGATCAGAAAAGGATGTGACAGGGGCAAGATGTTATTGAATAGAGAAGCTTTCTGGATTTATGAGCTTAATACAGCGTCTCCCAAAGGATTGAATGAGAACTTGTTGCTCCATTCTTTTCTATAAACGTACCTCAGTGTATGTTATATACATGAAAAAAAAAATATTTCAGTGATTGTTTTTAACAGTAGCTATAGTGGTTTTTAGTTACTCTTGTTGAGACGTATACATACATGTTGTTTTGCCTAAAGGGTACTGTCACTTTCCATATGAACAATTGTTCTTTTCTGTACAGTTTTGCATTTGCACTTTTTACAATATTCTGCACTTTTACAAAGTATTTACACACTAACACTGTTTGCACTTTATATATTGGTTTATTGGGCATCAGTTCCAACAACTACTTTAGATTTAGCATTCCATTAGCAGCAATGTCACTTTAAATTGCTCTTTAAGTCACTTTATTATCAGCACTGTCACTTTTACAGTTCTACAATATACTTGATTTCTAGTAATGCCACTGCTTTAATGTGCTGGATCATACCAGCTGCTTTCACTGTTTCCAGATCAACCCTGAGCCAGCAGGACTTGCAGGCATTCTCTAAATCAATACTGACACTATCAATGTGTACCCGTTGCCATGGCACATTCTGCACAGGCGCAATGCACTCAGTAGGACGCCGGCGGTCCTTAGTTCCAGCTGGGGTGAGTTCACGGATTATATTTATGGGTTTATACTTATGCGTGTATTTTTTTGATCCTGAGGAAAGTCCCAGGGGGGACTGAAACGTTGATCCTAATTTTAATGTATAGCTTATAAAGAAGTTTGGATTTTAAGAAGTCCACGAGTGCGGCCTTCTCTATGGAATTCTATTTACGTCAGCCCTAAGACTTTTGGCACCCGGCATCACTACCTACAGTGTGAGTGCAATGATTATTCTACTTTTTCTATATATATCTATACGTATCATGGCCCTCCAATTGAGTTTATGCTTGAATTGTTGGCTCTTACATTATGGAATAATTATTTCCGATTTGAAGAAAATTGATACCTCCAAATTGCCGGCACTTCCATGGGGGCAGCTATGGCCCCCATGTATGCCAATTCATATATGTACATCTATGAAATACAATTAATTCTAAGTTCAGACATCTCATTCAAGCATATTTTCGTTACATTAACGATTTGTTGATTTTCTGGAGAGGCAGTGTGGCCGAGGCCTCAGAGATAACAATTTGTTGATTTCCTGGAGAGGCAGTGTGGTCGAGGCCTCAGAGATGGTACAATATTTAAACCAACTGGAGACCCCCATCAGACTAACGTCAAACGTAAGTACTACATCAGTTCAATTGGAAATATCAATTAAAGATCAAAAAATATCTTACTGCCTATACACGAAATTGACTGACCGGAATACTATCCTAGACAATAACAGTGCACATCCATGCGCTTTGAGAAAATCCATACCCAAAGCACAATACCTCAGGGTAATTCAGAACAATTCAGATGAGGTCTTGATGAAACAACAAATTGAAGAGATGACAGAGAAATTTCTTGAACAAGGCTACAGACAGTCATGGCGACTTATTGAAGGAGGCAAATGTCAGGATCGGGACAGGGATCCAACACGCAGAGTACAAACAGGTGGTAGGTACGTATACCGGACCTTAGAATGGCCGGACTTAACGTAAGTAGTAAGTAGAGAATGGTCTAGGAACAAGCCGAGGTCGAGGGAACGAGAGGACAGGTAAGCGAGAGACAAGCCGAGTCAAAGGGTAACAGAGATAAACAGGGTAGTACAAACAGGCCGGGTCAGAACCAAAGAGACAACTAGAATACAAGAGCACTGAGTGACTAGACAGGCTAGAACCACGACAGGGCAATGAGCAGATGCCGAAAGCCTTACTTTATACCTTGATTCTAGAGGGTAATCACGCCCCCGACGAGTCCTGATTAGTGCTCGGGACTTGACTGACAGGTCGACCCAGGTTGGCGTCATGACGTCGACTACTGAGCGTCGCGTCATATAAGGAAGTGGATCCCTCGCGGTCGGCTTGTAAATGGCTGAGAGAACCGCGAGGAACTGAAGAAACAACCCCTCTGGGAGGATAAACGTCTAAGTCTCTCACCTCCTCTGAGGTAGAGACTACAGGTACCCTGACAGCAAAGTCTGTTCGCACAAATAAAATGGCCAAAGAAGCCTAAGGCATGGTCTTTCCCATGACCTATAATGATGTTTCTCCAAAAATCTACAAGGTCATTAAACAGAACTGGAAAATGCTGGCAATTGACAACACGCTTCCAAAGGTTTTTAATCCCTTAAGGACACATGACATGTGTGACATGTCATGGTTCCCTTTTATTCCAGAAGTTTGGTCCTTAAGGGGTTTAAGAACCTCCCTTAATTTGCTATAAGAAAAACAGAAATTTGAGGGATCTTTTAGTTCATACGGACCTGGTGAAGAGCTACATGAAAAGTATAGGAATACAAAATTGTGGCAGTATCCATTGCCTGGGGTGCATTACATGCGGACACATGACTATCACGTACCTTTTAACATCCTCATAAAAACAAAATTTACCAGATCCGTTATACAATCACCTGTAAGACCCCCTTTGTAATTTAACATGTCATTGTGGACTTTCCTATATTGGCAAGACCAAAACACCTTTGTGCAAAAAGATTAGAGGTCATAGATCTGGTATACAGGTGGCATATCGTGAAGGTCATTCAGAACAACCGGTAGCCCAGCATTTTCTTAGCCTCCAACATCCACTTGCAATCCTGAATTGACCATATCCCACCACCTAAGCGTAGTGGTGGTGGTGATCATGGAAAACTCTTATTGAACAGAGAGACATGGATTTTTCAGCTTGACACTATTGCTCCCAAAGGACTCAATTAAATAATTACTTACCACTCATTTCTATAAAAAGAACCTCACAGTATTAGAAATAGTTTTTAATAATTGTTTCTAGTTTTATTATGTTTAGCGATTATCTTGGTTACTGGCTTAATGAAAGGTGTAAATTCTGCATTTTTCTTATTTTACCTATAGAATATACTACAATATAGCCTGTTTCAGGGCTATACATAGGACACGAGGTCACACATTTAGGCTTGAAGAAAGGAGATTTCATCTAAGGCAAAGAAAAGTTTTTTTTTACAGTAAGAGCAATAAGGATATGGAATTCATTGCCGGAAGAGGTGGTTTTGTCAGAGTCTATACAGATGTTTAAATTGCAATTGGATAAATACTTGCAAAAACATAACATACAGGGATACAATTTCTAATTAGTGGGCTAATAGCTGCTTGATCCAAGGAGACATCTGACTGCTATTTTGGGGTCAAGAAGGAATTTTTTCCTAGTTTGTTGCAAAATTGGAAGCGCTTCAGACTGGGTTTTTGCCTTATTTTGGATCAACAGCAAAAGCATATGTGAGGAAGGCTGAACTTGATGGACGCAAGTCTCTTTTCAGCTATGTAACTATGTAACTATGTAACTATGTTTCCTGTCCTCAAACTTCCATACTGACTCACCACCATACGACTTTGAGGACACCCAGAATGCGCTGCTTCCCTGTACCCTTTCCTGATACATATACACACACACACACACACACACACACACACACACACACACATATATATATATATATATATATATATATATATATGTAATACACATGTAACGTCTGTGTTTATATGTTACATTTTCACATCTCTTGATCAATAAGTAATATAATTTTTACCCCCAAAAGATCAGTATTTAAAGAGAATAGAACTCTACCACTTTTTAGAGGGTGATATGTGATTAAAATAATTTTATGTGGTCAGCCGCTGGAGTCCCATTGCTCTGCTTGGCCGTCCCACAGTTTAGTGTAGCAGGCTTTGCCGCGTGTTCGGCCTACTATTATTCACACACAAAGTTTGGAGTATTCTGTTTGATTGCATGCATTTATTTATACAAAATAACCAATGTGTGCTGGCACTCAATTACGTGTTAGGTGCCGGTATTCGAGGTATAACCCCACAAATAACCTCCAATAAATATCATACAAAAATATGAATACCGCACTCAATAGATGATTTTAAGTAATAATTAAACCTATGTTCAAATTCATAGTGTTTATTGAAAAGCTTATAAGGATAATTCACAAAGTTAATGGTATTTCATCAAAGTAACACATAATTCATCTTATATACACCAACTATGTACAAATATCTATCTAGACACAGTATCCTCCTATGTGTAATGAATAGTTCAATAAGCTTAAAAAATGAAAATAATGTAACGAAATGAGAAAAAGAGAAAAAATGCAAAAATATATATGAAAAAAATATATAGAGAATCTATATTGAAAAAATGAGAAAAAGAGAAAAAAGAAAAAGGAAAAAAGAAAAAAATGAAAAAATGAAAAAATATGAAAAAAATACAAAAAATGAGAGAAATGGAAAAAATGAAAAAATGAAAAATATACAGAATGCTAAAGTCCTGAAAAGTACAAGTCCAGTATATAGTGCACTATATGTTTGCCCACTATCTGTGGGTTGGTCTCACCAGTGTCGTCCACTTCTTTATGTAGTATACAGTAGGAAGATGCTGAAGTCTATGAGGGATGGTCTGAATGGAAGGGATGGAACGAATTCCTGATAGTAGGAAGAGTGATCGCCACCCTGTATCCGCTGGTGGCTGGTCAAAACCTTATTATGGAGAATGAAGTTAATCCGCTGTATCAGGCTCTGTTAGAAGCGAAATTGAAGTCACTCGTAGGGCTTTCCTTGTGAATGGGCATGGGCCCATGCAGCCCATGCCCATTCACAAGGAAAGCCCTACGAGTGACTTCAATTTCGCTTCTAACAGAGCCTGATACAGCGGATTAACTTCATTCTCCATAATAAGGTTTTGACCAGCCACCAGCGGATACAGGGTGGCGATCACTCTTCCTACTATCAGGAATTCGTTCCATCCCTTCCATTCAGACCATCCCTCATAGACTTCAGCATCTTCCTACTGTATACTACATAAAGAAGTGGACGACACTGGTGAGACCAACCCACAGATAGTGGGCAAACATATAGTGCACTATATACTGGACTTGTACTTTTCAGGACTTTAGCATTCTGTATATTTTTCATTTTTTCATTTTTTCCATTTCTCTAATTTTTTGTATTTTTTTCATATTTTTTCATTTTTTCATTTTTTTCTTTTTTCCTTTTTCTTTTTTCTCTTTTTCTCATTTTTTCAATATAGATTCTCTATATATTTTTTTCATATATATTTTTGCATTTTTTCTCTTTTTCTCATTTCGTTACATTATTTTCATTTTTTAAGCTTATTGAACTATTCATTACACATAGGAGGATACTGTGTCTAGATAGATATTTGTACATAGTTGGTGTATATAAGATGAATTATGTGTTACTTTGATGAAATACCATTAACTTTGTGAATTATCCTTATAAGCTTTTCAATAAACACTATGAATTTGAACATAGGTTTAATTATTACTTAAAATCATCTATTGAGTGCGGTATTCATATTTTTGTATGCATTTATTTATATTTTATTTAGAAAAAAATTATTATTAGGAGTTGTTGGGCTGACAGCCAAAATGGCCGGACGTGCTCTCTGAAAGCTCCAGCATCAGCAGGCGCAAAAACACAAATCCTGACCAAACAAATTAAGCCAGCAGCACAAGGTGCCTGTAAAACGATTCCGAACCACGCAGGTAACAGAAATATACCTGTCCTGCGCCAAAACACAATGCAAGAGCCTGAACCGGCCATGCGGCCTAAAACGGAGCATAACCTGAAGCCTGGGGGAGGCAGCCGATCACCCAGCACGGGACCCGCTCGTAAGCGTGAATCAAACACTGCCCTGCTACCCCCCCCCCTCTTTGGACCGGTGGGGGATATCCCGGTCCTCGCTGGGGATGAAAACCCACGAACAAGCGACAAAGCCTGCAGTCAAACAAAATTGCCAGGGCCCAACCAAGATGGCGGCACGGACGCGGCCCTTGACTGAGAAAACCCACATCAAACCACCCAAGCATACTCTGGACTTCTTTGACCGGCTCGGCACAAGCCTATGGACAAAGCTCCACATCAAAGGCCAGACCTTTAAACTAGCGATGAAAAAGGTGGCGGCATGGATTCGCCCCGCAACCAGGCATCACCTGTGTAGGCACCCGCCCAGAGCCTCCAGAGCTGTCCGACGGAGGCGATGCCGAGGACCCAGATGGCAGAAAACGCCGACATATCCCCCGGGCACCAGCACTCATACACACCAATGGGGGACCGCCCAGCATGCCCGACCCGCTTACCTCTCAGTGGCACCTGAAACCTCCGTCCATCACGGCAGGGACCGACCCCACTTACCCAAATCCCTCGGGCGGCAGGGTTGCGCATCACAACGCCACTCACAGGCACAAAGAAGCCACAGGGGACCTGTTCCGACCCGCAGACCAAGAAGTGGGCCAAGCCAAGACCACACATTACCACTTCTGGCCCCGACCTCCACAACCCCACAAGAAGGCAGAACTGTCGGCAGAGACACCACGTGGCGCTCGGACGCAGCACAGCCTCACACTCTCACCAGGGGGGACAGCCTGCAGGACTTACCGAAGGTACTAAGGAGAACCCCAGAGAAAGCTCCCACCTGCCGATCCACCACAAGCTGGGACAGCCTGCAGTATACTACATGGCCACAGAACTCTGCGCACCATCAGGCGGGTGTTGGTTAAACTGTCCCCACTGCGATGACCCTATAGCCACCCACTATATCCACGGGACTTGGCATGTAACTATACAGAAATGGACGCTATCCTGCCTCTACCCACTTATTATTTTTTATCGTTTATGTGTTGCAGCTGCGCAATTCCCTTAGTAGTTGCCTGTATACTTCTCACAAGACACTTAATATACATCTAATTACCCGGCTCGGTATGGTATACCATGTTGGCATTATTTACCATAAGAATATGCATACTGGGGAATGGGCCACTGGGCCACTAGTACTGTTAACATTAACATAGAATGCAGCACTATCTACAATCGCATCTCACTCATACCTACTATGCTCCACCTACGGTATTACTGGCTGCACGCATTAATGCCCAAGACCTAGAACTTAACCCCATGGAACTCAGACAACTTGTGTAATGAGTTAACCACTCCTTAATAAAATACTCATGTCGCAGACTAGCTGACATGTTACGCTTACCCACTGCCACCACCTTCTTGGAAAAATGTGCTGCTTACTCATTTATCAAACTTCATTCTAACCTTTAATATGATTAGTTACCCTGGCAAGTTATGTCATACAAGCAATGTTTATTATTCTGCCCTAGCTACACCATACCACAGCGAACACAGTATGTTTCCGCTCAGCCTGTAGTTGACTTGGCATGTTTTATCAAACTTACGTCTAACTTTTAATATACTTGGTGGCCCTTTCGTGGTGTGTCATATAAGCAAGGCTTAGTAGCCAATCATAGATGGACCATGCCACAGCGGCCACAACATGTCTTCACTCAGACTGTAGTTAACTTAGCATGTTTTATCAAACTTACGTCTAACTTTTAATATGCTTAATTACCATAGCATGTTATGTTCTATAAGCAATGATTTATAGCCTCATAATTATAAAAAATATGCCGATCAAACTGCCACACGTTGGAATGTCTTGAAAATGCTAGTAGACGCTGTTGTGGCTCTACATGCGTGTTGTTATCGTATGCACAAGAAAATAAAGAATTTAAAAAAAAAAACATTTATGTGGCGAAACTATCTGACCTTGCAAAATATTGAATCTATATATTTGCAAAACAGCTCAAGTCCTTTCTATCGATCCATTGAAACTGCTCTCTTATGAAAGCATTTATAATTGGGAACTAAATAAATATTTAATTATTATGAAACAATGTTTAATTCCATTGGCCTCCTAATGTTTTTATCAATAAATTGCTGCAGGCAGGCGTGTATTTAAGTACAGTACACAGCCAAAATGCCAACATATAATAAAAGGACAACTGGAAGGTGAAATAAACAATACTACATACTACCGACGTCAACAAAAGCATGCACTTCCAAACACTTAGGGTAAGAACTATTAAGTCATAATTTAGGAAACAGTGAAACCTTTTAGTAAATCAAAGCTCTAGTTATTTGTGGATGAACTAACAATGTGAAGTGTAGATTGCAATTTCAAAAGCGGTGTAAACTATAATCTAATCTCTGAGGTAATCTGATGTTGATGCTCTAAAAGGTTTTTACAACAATAAAATTGTAGCCTTTCCACCTAATCTATGGTTTGCAGTTCGCTGGGGCTGGGCTGCATTAGTGTTTTGTTCCTACAATCTTGCTTTCAATCTACACTGGCATTTTCTCAGAGACCTGCATGATTCCAACACCTTTTCCAGATTATTTTAACAACTTGTCTGTGTCTTTCACCTTTATCTGTGGGAGTTTAGCCTCATTACAGTAACTATCAAGTGATATGTTGGATTCCTGTTTAAAATATTATGTCTAAAGCATTTGCTCCAAAAGTAATTAAAGGGATATGTCAATCATCAAAATCATTGCAGTGGTTATGGTGGTGGTAGTACCCTGATGCTGTTCCGAACTAATAGGGCCTTTTTAAAAGATGACCCTATATTAAATAAAATTCTACCCCCCAAACCAAAAATTATTTTTAGAGGAACCAAAAATTCGAAAAATATTCTAGTCAAAAGCCATTTAGAAATAGAAAAACCACAAAAAAAAATCCTAAAAGATCTTTCAGGCTTCTATGGATGCGGACTAGGCATGTGCATGGGGAAAATATTCGGCTCGGATCGGCATTCTGAAATTCGGGACTTCATCAATTCGGGACTTCGGCAATTTGGCACTTTGACACTTCGGAACTTCGCCACTTCGGAACTTCGACACTTCTGCACTTCGGAACTTCGGAAACTTCGGAACTCAGGCATTTCAGGACTTTTGTTGCAGCCGCTTGGTAGATAACTCCCTAATTCCCACGGTATTAGGGAGTTATCTACCAAAAGGCTGAAAGACCTAAATTGGTCTTTCAGACAAATGTACTAATACTAAAAATTACTTAGTATTAGTAAATTGTGCCCCTACTCGCAATACCGAGAGTAGGGGCATGTCTATTAAACAGTGAGCAGCCTTTGAGCGGGTGGGGGCCCAAAATAAAAAATTGTGGGGGGGGGGCCTAATGTCCTCCCCCCTGGCCCCCACCCCTGAGCGACGGGTGGGGGCCCTAAATACAAATGGGGGGACCTAATGTCCTCCCCCCCTGGCCCCCACCCCTGAGCGGCGGGTGGGGGCCCTAAATACAAATGGGGGGACCTAATGTCCTCCCCCCTGGCCCCCACCCCTAAGTGGTGGGTGGGGGCCCTACACAAAAATAAGGGGGGACCTAATGTCCTCCCCCTGGCCTCCACCCCTGAGCGGTGGGTGGGGGCCTAAACAAGAATAAGGGGGGACGACCTATTGTCCTCCCCCCTGGCCCCCACCCTTGAGCGGTGGGTGGGGGCCCTAAATACAAATTGGGGGGGACCTAATGTCCTCCCCCCTGGCCCCCACCCCTGAGCGGTGGGTGGGGGCCCTAAATACAAATGGGGGGACCTAATGTCCTCCCCCCTGGCCCCCACCCATGAGCGGTGGGTGGGGGCCCTAAATACAAATGGGGCGACCTATTGTCCTCCCCCTGGCCCCCACCCCTGAGCGGTGGGTGGGGGCCCTAAATACAAATGGGGGGGACCTAATGTCCTCCCCCTGGCCCCCACCCCTGAGCGGTGGGTGGGGGCCCTAAATACAAATGGGGGGACCTAATGTCCTCCCCCCTGGCCCCCACCCATGAGCGGCAGGTGGGGGCCCTAAATACAAATGGGGGGGGAACCTAATGTCCTCCCCCTGGGCCCCACCCCTGAGCGGTGGGTGGGGGCCCTAAATACAAATGGGGGGACCTAATGTCCTCCCCCCTGGCCCCCACCTCTGAGCGATGGGTGGGGGCCCTAAATGAAAACTTAACCCCCCTCCCCCAGGTGACTAGGGGTCCCCAAACCCCCAGTCACCCCTCCCCCAAAAAATAAACTCCTACCTACTCCCCTCACCCTAAAAATAATGGGGACCATGTAACTAAGTACCTTTAAAAATTAAAAATAAACTTACCATTCGATGTTTTCTTTCTTCTAAAATCTTCTTTTTTCAGCCCCAAAAAAGGGTAAATAAATATCCATAATAACCAACGCAATAAAAAAAAAAAAACGAGCGCAAAAAAAAATTCCATCTTCACCCTGCTAGGGCTCCGCGCAGACTGAGTGCTCTGTGTCATTTTACACAGCGTGGGAAAGTTCTTTGGAATTTTCCCACGCTGTGTAATTTGACTCATAACTCTGTGATTGGTTACTTAATCCACCAATCAGAGTGTTATGAGTCAAATTACACAGCGTGGGAAAATTCCACAGAACTTTTCCACGCTGTGTAAAATGACAGAGCACTCTGATTGGTGGATTTGAAACCAACCAGAGTGCTGTGACAGGTAAATGTAGAGACTTACCTGTCAGTCTCTTCATTTACCTGTCAGAGCACTCTGATTGGATGGCTTAAACCCACCAATCAGAGTGCTCTGAGCCTAGATGCAGGATGGGGCAAGGCTTTATAAGCCTTCCCCCGCCCTTCAGAGCTCAGTCTGCGCGGAGCCCTCGCCGGGTGAAGATGGGTTATTTTTTTGCGCTCTGTTGTTTTTTTTCTCATTTTTTTTTTTTTATTGCGTCGGTTATTATGGATTTTTATTTGGCCTTTTTGGGGACTGAAAAAAGAAGATTTTAGAAGAAAGAAAACATTGAATGGTAAGTTTATTTTTATTTTTCAAGGTACTTAGTTAAGTGGTCCCCCCTCATTATTTTTAGGGTGAGGGGGGTAGGTAGGAGTTTATTTTGGGGGGGAGGGGGTGACTAGGGGTTTGGGGAGGGGGGGTTCAATATGTATTTAGGGCCCCCATCCGCCGCTCAGGGGTAGGGGCCAAGGGGGAGGACATTAGGTCCTCCCCTCCTTACTTTTGTTTAGGGCCCCCACCCACCACTCAGGGGTGGGGGCCAGGGGGGAGGAGATTAGGTCCCCCCAATTTGTGTTTAGGGCCCCCACCCACCGCTCAGGGGTGGGGGCCAGGGAGGAGGACATTAGGTCTTCCCCTCCTTACTTTTGTTTAGGGCCCCCACCCACCACTCAGGGGTGGGGGTCAGGGGGGAGGACATTAGGTCCCCCCAATTTGTGTTTAGGGCCCCCACCCACCACTCAGGGGTGGGGGCCAAGGGGGAGGACATTAGGTCCTCCCCACCTTACTTTTGTTTAGGGCCCCCACAAACCTCTCAGGGGTGGGGGCCAGGGGGGAGGACATTAGGTCCCCCCCCAATTTATATTTAGGGCCCCCATCCACCGCTCAGGGGTGGGGGCCAGGGGGGAGGACATTAGGTCCCCCCAATTTGTGTTTAGGGCCCCCACCCACCACTCAGGGGTGTAATGACAGGAATGAATAAGTAGATAACTCCCTAATTCCCACGGTATTAGGGAGCTATCTACTAAAAGGCTGAAAGACCTAAATTGGTCTTTCAGCCAAATTTACTAATACTAAGTAAAGATTACTTAGTATTAGTAAATTATGCCCCTACTCGCTATACCGCGAGTAGGGGAATGTCTATTAAACAGTGAGCAGTCTGTGGCTGCTCACTGTTAAAAAAATAAAATAAAATAAAAATTAAAAAAGGGTCCCCCCTCCCTGAGCGGGTGGGGGCCCTAAAGTAAAAAAAGGGGGGATGACCTATTGTCCTCCCCACCGGCCCCACCCCTGAGCAGCGGGTGGGGGCCCTAAAGTAAAAAAAGGGGGGAGGACCTATTGTCCTCCCCACCGGCCCCCACCCCTGAGCAGTGGGTGGGGGCCCTAAATGAGAATAAGAGGGGTACCTAATGTCCTCCCCCTGGCCCCCACCCCTGAGCGGTGGATGGGGGCCCTAAATACAAATTGGGGGGGACCTAATGTCCTCCCCCCTGGCCCCCACCCCTGAGCGGTGGATGGGGGCCCTAAATACAAATTGGGGGGGGACCTAATGTCCTCCTCCCTGGCCCCCACCCCTGAGCGGTGGGTGGGGGCCCTAAACACAAATTGGGGGGGGACCTAATGTCCTCCCCCCTGGCCCCCACCCCTGAGTGGTGGGTGGGGGCCCTAAACAAAAGTAAGGAGGGGAGGACCTAATGTCCTCCCCCTTGGCCCCCACCCCTGAGTGGTGGGTGGGGGCCCTAAACACAAATTGGGGGGACCTAATGTCCTCCCCCCTGGCCCCCACCCCTGAGCGGTGGATGGGGGCCCTAAATATAAATTGGGGGGGGACCTAATGTCCTCCCCCCTGGCCCCCACCCCTGAGTGGTGGGTGGGGGCCCTAAACAAAAGTAAGGAGGGGAGGACCTAATGTCCTCCCCCTTGGCCCCCACCCCTGAGTGGTTGGTGGGGGCCCTAAACACAAATTGGGGGGACCTAATGTCCTCCCCCCTGACCCCCACCCCTGAGTGGTGGGTGGGGGCCCTAAAAAAAAGTAAGGAGGGGAAGACCTAATGTCCTCCTCCCTGGCCCCCACCCCTGAGCGATGGGTGGGGGCCCTAAACACAAATTGGGGGGACCTAATCTCCTCCCCCCTGGCCCCCACCCCTGAGTGGTGGGTGGGGGCCCTAAACAAAAGTAAGGAGGGGAGGACCTAATGTCCTCCCCCTTGGCCCCTACCCCTGAGCGGCGGATGGGGGCCCTAAATACATATTGAACCCCCCCTCCCCAAACCCCTAGTCACCCCCTCCCCCCCAAAATAAACTCCTACCTACCCCCCTCACCCTAAAAATAATGAGGGGGGACCACTTAACTAAGTACCTTGAAAAATAAAAATAAACTTACCATTCAATGTTTTCTTTCTTCTAAAATCTTCTTTTTTCAGTCCCCAAAAAGGCCAAATAAAAATCCATAATAACCGACGCAATAAAAAAAAAATGAGAAAAAAAACAACAGAGCGCAAAAAAAATAACCCATCTTCACCCGGCGAGGGCTCCGCGCAGACTGAGCTCTGAAGGGCGGGGGAAGGCTTATAAAGCCTTGCCCCATCCTGCATCTAGGCTCAGAGCACTCTGATTGGTGGGTTTAAGCCATCCAATCAGAGTGCTCTGACAGGTAAATGAAGAGACTGACAGGTAAGTCTCTACATTTACCTGTCACAGCACTCTGGTTGGTTTCAAACCCACCAATCAGAGTGCTCTGTCATTTTACACAGCGTGGAAAAGTTCTGTGGAATTTTCCCACGCTGTGTAATTTGACTCATAACACTCTGATTGGTGGATTAAGTAACCAATCACAGAGTTATGAGTCAAATTACACAGCGTGGGAAAATTCCAAAGAACTTTCCCACGCTGTGTAAAATGACACAGAGCACTCAGTCTGCGCGGAGCCCTAGCAGGGTGAAGATGGAATTTTTTTGTTGCGCTCTTTTTTTTTTTTTTTATTGCGTTGGTTATTATGGATATTTATTTGCCCTTTTTTGGGGCTGAAAAAAGAAGATTTTAGAAGAAAGAAAACATCGAATGGTAAGTTTATTTTTAATTTTTAAAGGTACTTAGTTACATGGTCCCCATTATTTTTAGGGTGAGGGGAGTAGGTAGGAGTTTATTTTTTGGGGGAGGGGTGACTGGGGGTTTGGGGACCCCTAGTCACCTGGGGGAGGGGGGTTAAGTTTTCATTTAGGGCCCCCACCCATCGCTCAGAGGTGGGGGCCAGGGGGGAGGACATTAGGTCCCCCCATTTGTATTTAGGGCCCCCACCCACCGCTCAGGGGTGGGGCCCAGGGGGAGGACATTAGGTTCCCCCCCCATTTGTATTTAGGGCCCCCACCTGCCGCTCATGGGTGGGGGCCAGGGGGGAGGACATTAGGTCCCCCCATTTGTATTTAGGGCCCCCACCCACCGCTCAGGGGTGGGGGCCAGGGGGAGGACATTAGGTCCCCCCCATTTGTATTTAGGGCCCCCACCCACCGCTCAGGGGTGGGGGCCAGGGGGAGGACAATAGGTCGCCCCATTTGTATTTAGGGCCCCCACCCACCGCTCATGGGTGGGGGCCAGGGGGAGGACATTAGGTCCCCCCCCCAATTTATATTTAGGGCCCCCATCCACCGCTCAGTGGTGGGGGCCAGGGGGGAGGACATTAGGTCCCCCCAATTTGTGTTTAGGGCCCCCACCCACCACTCAGGGGTGGGGGCCAAGGGGGAGGACATTAGGTCCTCCCCTCCTTACTTTTGTTTAGGGCCCCCACCCACCACTCAGGGGTGGGGGCCAGGGAGGAGGACATTAGGTCCCCCCCCAATTTGTATTTAGGGCCCCCATCCACCGCTCAGGGGTGGGGGCCAGGGGGGAGGACATTAGGTCCCCCCCAATTTGTATTTAGGGCCCCCATCCACCGCTCAGGGGTGGGGGCCAGGGGGAGGACATTAGGTACCCCCCTTATTCTAATTTAGGGCCCCCACCCACTGCTCAGGGGTGGGGGCCGGTGGGGAGGACAATAGGTCCTCCCCCCTTTTTTTACTTTAGGGCCCCCACCCGCTGCTCAGGGGTGGGGCCGGTGGGGAGGACAATAGGTCCTCCCCCCTTTTTTTACTTTAGGGCCCCCACCCGCTCAGGGAGGGGGGACCCTTTTTTAATTTTTATTTTATTTTATTTTTTTAACAGTGAGCAGCCACAGACTGCTCACTGTTTAATAGACATTCCCCTACTCGCGGTATAGCGAGTAGGGGCATAATTTACTAATACTAAGTAATCTTTACTTAGTATTAGTAAATTTGGCTCAAAGACCAATTTAGGTCTTTCAGCCTTTTAGTAGATAGCTCCCTAATACCGTGGGAATTAGGGAGTTATCTACTTATTCATTCCTGTCATTACACTGACTGGCTTAGTAACTTACATTTTATATGAATGTATGTTACTTTATTGTTGTAAGTGTTGCAAATGCTTACAGCTGAATCCTGTCTATGTTTGTATACTTTTTATTTGAAATTGTGTAACATTCTTCTTCTTTCACTGGGTAAGTATATTCGTACTTAGGCAATACTGTGCTTCGGAACTTCGGCACTTTGACACCTCTGAACTTTGGCAACTTCGGCACGTCGGCACTACTACACTTCGGAAATTCGGTAATTTCGGCACTTCTGGACTTCAGCAATTCAGCACTTCAACTATTCGGACATTCGGAATCACCCGAATGTCCGAATTACCTGAAATTCGGCCGAATTTTAATTCGGACCAAAACGAATTGCACATGTCTAATGCGGAAACGGTCTCCCATGTAGAACAACAAATAGTCATAAAAGACACCTTACCAATATAAGCCACATCATAGGGAAAAAACATGTTATTAAAGATTACGCAACATGTTATTAAAAAGGCGTAATATACGCCTTAAAGTGACCTTGTGACTGTTATACATAGGCAGAACAATCCGACCATTAAACATCAGAATTGCAATATAAGGAAAGGTCTTGAAACACACAGTGTCTCTCAACATTTTAAAATAACTCACAATCAAGATCCCAAAGATCTATTTTTTGTATTCTAAGAGTAGTGAAAAAAGATTGAAGAGGAGGAGATTTTATCAACAAACTAGGCAAAGAAGAAATGAAATACATCTTTAATTTCAATACTCTTATTCCGTATGGACTAAATTCGGATTTCGAGCTATGCTACTTTTTATAATTAATATCCAATACTTTTTAGGTTTCTTAGGATTTTTAGAATCTTTTAAAAAAATGTATCTAGTTTCTATCAACCTCATATTAAATTTAAATTTAAGACCTATATATATTAATATTAAATCTCCTGATTGTCATATTTATTTTAACTAATTGGATTAGTTGCTCCTTCATATATATATTTATTCTTATAAACTTATCACTACCATCTAGTCACATATGTGCAATAACTATTTTTAAAAGTAATTTTAGAAGCATCTTTTATACATAGAAGGTCTGGTTATTTTATGTATTTTACAAATTGCCATATATATCTAATAACTTTCCGATTTGTATGGTTAATGGGAAACACACATTTGTTCTCTGTATTCTTAAGTTTTACTATTTGTGATAATTTAAGGGTTTTAATGACTTTCTTGTTTTCATATCTCTAATATGCTCGATATTTACACGGAGAGAAGCACAATACTATATTTCTTTGTGGACAATAACGTTTATTAAAGACGTGGAACGCATATATGCGTTCCAAATACAGACTAAGTAAGATTACGTCACCAAAAGGGGACGCGAGAAGCCGCATAATCAGAAAAAGACAAGCGTTCTGATACACAACTAGGTGATCGCAACCAACAATCAGAAGGGGGTATATATAGGAACAACTGACCACCAGAAAAGAATTATAAACAACTGAAGAAGCCTTTTAACAGGCGAAACGCGTCTTGCAAGCTCATATATCGATATTGGATTTTATACACTTTATTAAATTTTTTTCTTCTTCTTTTTACTTCGTTATTTTAACTTCGTTTTGCACCAATAAAGCATTTCCTTACATTGGAATTAATGCTCAGTGGAATTATTGAACGAGGAAGAAGATTCCCAGAACACCATACAAGTGAGTGGGATCCCCTCTAATTGTCCCACCTGCACATGTGTTGAGCCTCTCATATTGGCTCCATCTTTGTGAGTACCATACTAAAGAACATTAAACTTGTCTATTTGATCAGATCAAACTATATTGCACTAGGCTTTGGCCATGTTTTTTGTCTTTTACAGTGAACAATAATACTATTATACCTGTGAACCAACTATACTCCACCTACTTTTTCATGTATGTATATTAGGGCCTACTGTTTTATAATGGTTTGCCCTCTTACCTGGGTCACCGCTGGGTGCCGAGTCTCCTCTCCTGCTCGCTTACGACTTCCAGCTTCTGCAGAGCTTCAAAAGCCAGATGCCAATCCTGCTGGCCATGCAATGGCTGAGAGCATCAGCTGATTGCTCCAAGCCAATTAATAATATTCAGTGAATATAAAGTATTGACATTAGTCAGCCTGAAATTCATGAGCCAGACTGGCTGACACTCCTTGGACGCTGCCGGAGGTGGAGTTACACCTCCAGCAGCAAATGGGTTAAACTGCACATACAGAATCCAGGCACCATGACCACTTGAAGATGCTTGAAGTATCCTTTTTTAAGAAATACATTTAGATTTAAGACCAGCCTTGAAATTATTGCTTTGTGCCACAAGATGTATGTGTATGTCCGACAATCTCTTTGATTTAAAAAAGACTTTAGACAACTCAGGCAAGATTCCTCTTGAACCTGAGTTTGTTAGCTTGTTTGAGATGACAGATTCTCCTTCTTTGATATTAGAATTTTATGTTGCTTCAAAACAATAAAGTGCCTGAGGTTTTTCATTAAAGGCTTCTTTTAACTTTTTGAAGCACTGTGCTCTGCAAATTACACCATATTCTGGAAGCAGTACTTACACTAACCTTTTATTGAAGATATATTGTTCGTGTTTTTAAGTGTTAATCAAACCTTCAGAACTCATATAATATTATTAAGAGTGTAAGAGCACATCAAAGCGAAGGATTTATTTTTATTTCTTATCATTTGTTTATATTTTATTTTGTCTCCTAGCATCCTAAGCAACATGTGTGTGTGTATTTTTTACTACATTATTGGTGCTATGAACAAAACCAGAAACTTGAATATAGATAAAACATGGACAAAAACTGTGCTCAAACTTAGAATCTCCAAGAGTGTAAGCAAGGTGTGTTATAATGACATGCCATGGTGCTCACAGATATTTAAATTAGTGAGAATGTAAAGTGAGAGTAGCTAAACTGAAAGAACACCTGATTTTTTCCCCCCAGTTTGGCTATTTTGAGCTTGAATTTCCTTTTGGATTTTCACTTTAGTAAATAACCGGTATGATTTGTATGTATAGAAAAAAACGGGTCGCAAGAGTATTCTGAGAACGGACAGCAGCTGAAATAGCCTGCCCTTCGGTGGGTCCCCGCTCAGAACTCAAGCTGGTTTTAGTTCATCTTGTGCCATTACAGAGAGAACATATCTGAAGCATATCAGACTGGTCCCACCCATACGGGCAGTCCAGATCCGAAATGCCAGCAAGTTCTCTCTGCACGAGAGACACAGCAACCCCAGACGATCGTTTCAGCCTTGTTAGGCATCATCAGTGAGGCATAGCTGATATCTCTCTAGGCACCATGAGCAAGGGGTCCACGTCTGGATTACCCTTTAAACTTATGGAGAGAAAAAAACGGGTCGCAAGAGTATTTCTTAAAGGGACATTTCACTGCCCATATTAAAAAAACAAATTGGAATTACTGTTTAGTAGATAGACCCCAAATAGATACATGCATGCGTTTTTCATATATGTATTCATTGGGGGTATATCTTAGAATAGTTTGCAAAAGTTGCAGTTCCCATGAATTGCACCCTTTGCAAGCCCTCCCCTTTTTGTCAAACATCTGGAACACCTGCAAATGCATTCCATGCAAAATGAATTATATGGTATCAACACCTCCCCTTAAGACCAAGGGTTCTTTCCAAACTTTCTGTGGTCATTGGTGTAATTACCTATACAACTCTCCTTAAATTTCAGGATGGAAAACACAGACCTATTACATTTTGTACGTTCTCCATCCTCAGAACTATGAAGAGGGCCTGTGTTTAGTATTTTACCCCTGCCAAGCAATGGAGAGTAGCTATAGGGTTCTCCTTATTCTACAGCATTCTTCTTTCTTCATCTAAGTCAGCATTCACTTGGCTTTGAGAAATTATCTAGTAACCATTAAAAGGGCCACCCTGAAATGCACCTATTCTATTTTCTATGCATTATATAGATGTTTTTAAAACAAACGAAAAAAACAAAAACTAAATAATAAAAAGAATTAAAGGGATAGTCACATTTAAAATTACTGCATTTGCAATAAATGCATAGGCTTTTACAAGTACGTCAGAGGGAACTGCAACGACATGGAAACTTATAGCCAATATGGACGCTACAATAGCTTCATCCTATAAATCTCTGTATAGTATAGCTTTATGGCTAGAGTGAGGGGTTCAGTTATCAACGTTCTACTTTCTTATTATGAAATCTGCTGGCTGAACACCATGTTGACATTTCAATATATACAGCTGTATTATTATAAAATATTTTAGGTCAAGGGAAATTTAGGAAAGGTGGGATGATGCGATATCATATTATTGCAATTCAGTAAACAGAAAGAAAACAGAGTTATGATGCAGAGTGAGGAATTATGATGCAGAGTGTAGCAACATATTAGTTATTAAAAACGATACCAAATTGAGTATGCAAAAACAAAATTAGAACTAAAATTACAAAACACATAATTGTTATATTGGTGCCTGGAGTGTCCCTTTAATTCTCTGCAAGGGAGCACAACTGACTTTTGTTAATATAGGATATATGTGTTTGAGCCTCTCTCAAGCTGCATATGGAAGCACTTTTTACAATGTAATTGTCTGGATGTTTTAGTATTAACATTTTAAGCTGACTAGAATCATTTAAGGACATTTACCATTTGGTTGGAATCAACGGTTTACATGTAGAAAGCAGAAGATGATTTTAAGCTAATCCTTGGGGAAATAATATGCAGTACAGATGAAAAAGTGCTTTTAGGAAAAATGGCCGTAAGGTCATATAACAATGTATAAATGTATAATCCCATAAAAACTAGGGGCATAATGTTTGAAAAATGAATCGTGGCTCTCATTGTGCTCTTTGATATTCTCGTAGCAATAGCTGCATGCAGCAGTTGGGTATCTGTAGGTCTGGCAATAGGCCATTTTCCATAGGCTGATGAATGGTTTCACAATTAATCATTCTAGACAATATATAGCATATAGGGTTTTGCAAAGGGATATTACAGCTGGAAGAGAAGTCGTATTACTTTGTTGGGAAGATATGACATAATTCATAACAACCAATGCTATGAGGTCAGTCCTTGATCATCATTATTACTGATGTGTTCTCCTCCTGTTCTTCTCAAGAAAATTTTAGTGGTTTAACCCCTTAAGGACCAAACTTCTGGAATAAAAGGGAATCATGACATGTCACACATGTCATGTGTCCTTAAGGGGTTAAAGGAATGCTCCATATTGGAGTTCTCTGCTATCTCAAATTCTTTGATAAGCATTATTGAGATAATGGATTAGAAGAAAAACATTAAAAACAAATTAAAGAAAAAAAAAAAGTTACTTTGGAATATCATTTTTTTTTTCAAATTAAAATAGTATTCAGAGACCAGGAAATAATTGTGATTTCTTAGCCAATCCTGTGCTCCCAGTGAAAATGTTGTGTATATTCTGTAACTCCTGAACATCTTCTAATGGTCTCAGAGATAATGGTCTAATTCTAACACTGTGACAATTGAGAAAGGCCCTTTTCAGTGTCATTATAAATGGGGCTCAAGATGTTCACTCGTCACGCTGGCCATCGGCATTGAAAGTGGATGCACGGGTGATATCTGCAACCATGAAGAACGGCATTAAACAATAGTGTGTGGCGCTGGCAGTTTAAAGCTCTGTAGAGATCGTAGTAATCTACTCATCGGCCACCAGCTCCTAAACAACTCCGGAATAAATCAGGGAGTCCTTCAAGTTCTTCTCCCCTCCTCACGAGGAAGACACAGGAAGACTAAACAACATATTATTCCCAAACTTTAATGTGATTGATTTATAATTCAGAAGTCATTCTACAGGAGCAACACCCTGAACTCCTGGTCATGTTCCTCAAACCATTCCTGAACAATTTTTGCAGTGTGCCATTAGGGAACACCGTTGCCATAAAGGGGTGTACGTGATATGCAACAATCTATAGGTAGGTGGTAGGTGTCAAAGTAACAGCCATATGAATGTCAGGACCCAAGGTTTCCTTGTAGAACAATGCCCAGAGCTTAACACTGCCTCTGCCGGACTGCTTTCTTCCCATATTACATCCTGCTGCAATCTCTTCCACAGGTAAACAACACACCTGGCTATCGACCTGATCTAAAATAAAATGTGATTCATTAGACCAGGCAACTCTCCCCATTGCTCCATGGTCCAGGTCTGATACTCATGCCCCCATTAAAGGTGTTTTCATTGGTGGACAGTGGTCACCATGGGCACTCTGAACTGTCTGGCTACGCAGCCCCATAGGCAGCAAACTGCTATACACTGTCTGTTCTGACACCTTTCTAAGCCAGGATTAAGTTTTTTCCAGCAATTTGAGCTACAGTAGCTCTTTTGTGTAATTGGACCAGATGGGCAAGACTTCACTCCCCACATGTATCAATAAACCTTGGGTGCCCATGGCCCTGATGCCGGTTCACCGGTTGTCCTTCATTGCACCCTATTTGGTAGGTGCTAACCACTGCATACTAGCAACACCCCATAAGACTTGCTGTTTTGGAGATGCTCTGACCCAGTTGTTTTGCCATCACTATTTGGCCTTTGTCAAAGTCACTCGGATATTTTTGTTTGCCAATTTTTCCTGCTTCCAACACATGAAATTCAAGAACTTACTACCTAATATTTCCAACCTCTTGACAGGTGCCATTGTTACGATAAAATCACTCCTGGCACCATAACAACTGCAGTAGTTGTTATGATGGTTGTTGAGTTCCTTTAAACATATCCATATTATTTTTAAGTCCACTGGATAATTTTACAAGTCACTTCACAATTTTGCAAATGAGGCATTTAAATTAATTATTCATTGCTCATTCCTTCATGGAACAATGGACATTTCCATTTTTACGATTGCATTCTTTAGTGTAAATAGTTATCTGGGGATACTATATACAGATGATGGCACAAAAAAAAATCTATTGAATGAAACGTCAAGATTCAGCCCAAAAATGATATGCAAAACAAGACCGTGCAGCATTTTTATAATTGAAATTCAAGTCAGAAATGGCTATACACAAAACAAATGCTCCAAAGAGGGATATATAAACTAAAGTGTCACATTTCTGTGCTTTTAGGTTTTATTGTGCTGGCAAATATACCAAAATCTATAATAGAATAAACAAACAAATAATGAAATATAGTAAACTAGAATATCTTAATAATAATGAGATTTACTGTATTAAAATACATTTCCTGTGAATGTAGTCATAGAGGCACGTATTTCACATACTTTCTCCAGTCTGACGATGATATGCATATGTTAATATCTTGATAATATATCATTTGTACGCGAGATCTGCCAAGACCAACCCCATTTCACAAACAAAAACTATCAATGGATTTAACCTGGAAGCCTACATTAAGCTTTTGTACGTTTTTAAGAATATGTCGGGGTGTCTATGCTATTACTCCACTTGATGACTTAATGATAGCAATTTTAAAGACCTCATAAAGACAAAAGGCTATTGCTATTCAAAGAATCAAACTGAATAAGTACAAGAAACACTGCAGTAGGAGCACTAACTACGAAACGTGCCAATCTAAATGAATTTTAAAATATTAAAAATAGAATCTGAAATTATTTAAGGCTATGAAAATGCAAAAACTTGTGACGAGTAGGACAGACTACATGCAGGTCAGACATATCAGCATTTTACAGAAGCTATTTTATTTCATTACTGTCATTGTTTCACACTTTGATCCTTTAAAAGCAGTTTGTCTTTTTAACATGCATACCTAAATGCAGTCATCAAATAACTGCATCAAGATGTATAGTATAAAATTGCCATCTTTCTATATGGCTCTCTCTTAAAAATAGACCTTAATAGTCCCAATATTTCTCACTCTGTGTTCTTCAAAGTATAATAGCATCAAAGCATTTCACAATGAGCCCTGTGCCCTCAAATCACACAAAACTATTCAGTAGTAATGTCTTGGCTGCCTGCATTATGTTACTGGATGCAATTCATAATCTGATGACATAGAACAAAGACCTTTACAGAGAACAAAGCATAGTTTACAGCTGATAGTACTAGGTTTGAAAGGTACCTGGAATATTCATGTGTGTACCTGCATTTTGTGATGTGATTTTAAAAGGACCCTACAGCTCAACAGTGGTTATGGTACACACCCACCCCCTCATGTTGTGTCAAGCAGTTTGAGTGGCTTCACAAAACCCAGGTCTCTCTCTTAGCACCTAAAGTCTGCCCCCTAAAGACTTTCTGCACCATAACCACTACGATGAGCCATAGTGGTTTTGTTTCTTAGTGTAATTTAAAGAGGCAGGTTAATCAGCATAGCCACTATAGTGCACTGTAATGGTTATAGTGCTAACGGTCTCCTGGTGCCATCCCACAGTAAGTAGTCAATCAATTTTTGAACAGTTTGACACTTGATCCTCAATTTAACAAACTTTACAAATGGTTTATTATGGTCAGAATTTTTTTTCAAATCTGTATCTACAGAAGTCACCATTAAATACTATGGGGATTTTTGTAGATACATAATTTGGAAAGTTTTCTAACATTTTTGAATCTTTGGAAAGCTTATTAAATAAGGCCATAGCTGGATCCACTGATGCCGCATCTGGCCCCTTACTTAGATATAATTAGGGAAAGCTCCTAATTCTCCATAAGCTACATCATTTCTGTCTGTCTTTGGATGGAATTCCTTAGTTGACAATGTCAACAATCTGTCTCAGCCAAATATTTCATCCAAAAATGGAAATCCATCTATCTATATCAGAGAAGAGGGCCATGTCATGTGCACTTGGGAGATCTATTTAAGTGTCAAAGCATTTAAAACCAGATTACTTACCATGGGAAGGGGTCAGAGGACTTCTAGTAGCATAACTAGTACAGTGGACTACAGTGGTTATTGTGCGTTGACTGCCCCTTAAAGTGTGTTTTATAGCTGGTTATATACAAGGGCTTATCAAGGATCTGGTGAAGGTGGGTAAGCAGCTGGAGAACTCTTAACACCAACCGGTTTGAGAAAAAACAGAAAGTGTGGCATTGTGCCAGCAGGTAAATGCTTTCAAGATTTTACTTGTAATAAAATCATTATGTAAATTATAAAGCAAACAACAACATATATAGTGTAGCATGTATGGAAATAAACAAACACAAGGGAAATAAAAATAGATATGTTCACGCTTTGGAAAGCTGTGCCAAGCTCTATATAGGCAGCATGGGTGGCTTGATCACTTTTTTGGACAATTTTTTATTTTGCAAAAAGTGTAGAGTTCAATATAAATTTTTATATTATATATATTATATAAGACACTTTTATGCATTTACCTGGCTACACCTCCTTGACTTTGAAATGGACAACAGGCAGGGGAGGGCTGGCAGCCTTAGGCCTGGGGGGCAAAACCAGTCAAGTGGCCCATTGCGCCACCAAATCAGTTCACCATCCATGCCCACCTTTTTCTGATTTTATAACGGATATTGATGTTATGCTAATCAGTAGTGATAAAATAATACACCTATCAAATCAGAACTTAAAGCAGGGCTTTATTGCACAATATGAGCAAGAACATGATCACGTGACTGAGAATGAAGAAAGATCTGGTGGTCCACTTATAAAAATAGTGAAACATAATTAGAGACAAAGAGAGAATGTAAGTCTATAATAAATAAAATGGAAAAATAGAAGGGATTTGAGGCTTAAATTATCTATTTTTAGGAAGAGTTATGTCAGTAGACCTAGTTGTGGTCATCTGATTGGAACAGTCACAAACATGTGTTCTGTATATGAATTACCGTATATACTCGAGTATAAGCCGACCCGAATATAAGCAGAGGCCCCTAATTTTACCCCAAAAAACTGGGAAAACTTATTGACTCGAGTATAAGACTAGGGTGGAAAATGCAGCAGCTACTGGTAAATTTCTAAATAAAATTAGATCCTAAAAAAGTTATATTAACTGAATATTTATTTACAGTGTGTGCATATAATGAATGCAGTGTGTGTGTGTGTATGAATGCAGTGTGTATATGAATGCTGTGTGTGTATGCAGTGTGTGTATGAATGCAGTGTGTATATAATGAATGGAGTGCAGTGCGTGTATATGAGAGCAGTGTGTGTATATGAGTGCAGTGTGTGTATGAGTGCAGTGTGTGTATAATGAATGCAGTGCAGTGTGTGTATGAGTGCAGTGTGTATGCAGTATGTATATAATGAATGCAGTGCAGTGTGTGTATATGAGTGCAGTGTGTATATAATGAATGCAGTGTGTATGTATGAGTGCAGTGTGTATGTATGAATGCAGTGTGTGTATGAATGCAGTGTGTATATAATGAATGGAGTGCAGTGTGTATATGAGTGCAGTGTGTGTGTATGAGTGCAGTGTGTATGCAGTGTGTATATAATGAATGCAGTGCAGTGTGTGTATATGAGTGCAGTGTGTGAGTGCAGTGTGTATATAATGAATGCAGTGCAGTGTGTGAGTGCAGTGTGTATATAATGAATGCAGTGCAGTGTGTGTATGAGTGCAGTGTGAATGCAGTGTGAATGCAGTGTGTGTATGTATGAATGCAGTGTGTATGCAGTGTGTGTATGAATGCAGTGTGTGTATATAATGAATGCAGTGCAGTGTGTGTTTGAATGCAGTGTGTATTCAGTGTGTGTATGAATGCAGTGTGTATGCAGTGTGTATGAATGCAGTGTGTGTATATAATGAATGCAGTGCAGTGTGTGTATGAGTGTGTGTGAGTGCAGTGTGTGTGTGTGTGTGAGTGCAGAGCATTGGTGGGGGTGGGCATTTTATTAATTATTATTATTTAATTATTATTGTAATATATATTTTTTTTAATGTTGTTATTATTTTTTTTTTATTATTATTATTTTTATTATTTTTTTCGTCCCCCCTCCCTGCTTGTTAGCTGGCCAGGGAGGGGGGCTCTCACTCCCTGGTGGTCCAGTGGATGGGCTGTAGGAGGGGGGCTGTCAGGAAGCTGCAACTTGCCTTCACAGCAGCTCCTGTCAGCTCCCTTCTCTCTCCTCCGTCCGTGCAGCTCCCAGGTCAGCTTCCTCTGCAACTCTTGCGGCCGCGCGGAGCGTTGCCACGGTAACCCGTGGCAACGCTCTGACCCCGTGGCTCTCGCGAGAGTTGCAGAGGAAGCTGACCTGGGAGCTGCACGGACGGAGGAGAGAGAAGGGAGCTGACAGGAGCTGCTGTGAAGGTAAGTTACAGCTTCCTGCCAGCCCCCGGTCCTTGTCTGTATTAGGGCAATGAAAATTGCCATAATACAGACAACTGACTCGAGTATAAGACGAGTGAGTGTTTTTCAGCACAAAAAATGTGCCTAAAAACTCGTCTTATACTCGAGTATATACGGTATATTAAAAAAAATAAAAGATCAATACTCTTCAGTACTTATAAGAGACAAAATTGATGAAATATCACTAAAAGACATCTTTACATAAACACTGTCTGATTGGGTGCTACATTTCTACATGTGACTAAATGACCATAAACAAATCTAAATAAAATAATAAAATGTAACAGATTATATAAAATTAACACAATAAAATAAATGTTAAAAAAGGGGGGGGGGAGGGGGTCGTATTGATCTATCTAAAGGTTTTGCTTCAAGTCAAGAATATGAACTCTGTGAAGATATTGTTTCCTTCATTTATTTAAATCTAAATGTTTCATAGGTTCCACAAGAATGTTTGAGATTGCCACATAACGTGCTGCAAGATTGTCTTTAAAGACAGGTCCAGTATTTGTTCTTGGCAATAATTTCTTATTAAGAGGTGATAAAATAGTGGGCGTGAGATATATTGAGCTCAGAATGGTATCTCCAATGCCAATATTGAGAAACTACAAATATTGGACTTGATTTAATTTGTTTGGACCGGCATCAAAATCTGTTTCATACATTTCAAATTATTATTATCTACCCTAAAAGTCTATGGGAATTTTGTTAGATAAATCATTTGAAAAGTTTTTGTAACAGATTAAATTAAGACCATTGTATTCTTAAAGCCAATGCATATTGTATAATTTTAGAAGCCCAGATTGCCACAATAATAAAAAAAAAAATGCTGCATCTGTCCATTGTACTGTCAGGCACTTACTTAAAATACAATTTTAAGTACATAATGCCAGCTTCTTCATTTATTTATTTTTTTTACAATTCATCTTTATTGAATATTTTATTTTTTTATATAAATAGACATACAATCGCATTCTTGTCATACAGTCAAGTGCAAAATTCTGCTTAATCTAGCGTTATTATAAGAATCATATACTAGATAGAATTATACAAATACAATCCTACCATAAACAAAACAAGCAGATTTTGATGAATACTGGGTCTTTCCAAAGGAAAGATAATGCATATATTATAGTGTCAATTAACCTGAAGCATAGATCTTAAGGCTCTGTACGGGGGGACAGTCTAGGGGTAGGTCATTCACAGGGTAGGGTGGTTCAGAGAATCACTGGCCTGGGTTGTCGCTTTCATAATATAAAATCCATGGATCCCAAATTTTCTTATATTTATATAAAATCTTTATATCTTTGTTAAAGTATAGCTTTTCTACCTCTCTCTGGAAATTAATTTGGGTTCCTATTTCGGTCATTGTTGGAATAGTTATATTTCTCCAATGTTGAGCTAAACATATTTTCACTGCAGCCAAAATGTTAACACACAGATATCTATTGTATCTTCCTGTAACAGGTAGATCGATATGAAACAGGAAAACTTGTGGTGTAACAGTGAATTCTACAAAAGAGAGGGTTATCAATTGTTCTTTAATACATTTTTTGATGGGAGCCAGTCTTGGACATTCCCACCAGATGTGAATTTGTGTGTCTGGAAGGTTCTGGCAACGCCAACAAAAGTTATCTACATTCATATCAAACTTTGCTAGGCATGTAGGAACCATGTACCATTTCTGTGTTAACTTAAAGTATTGTTCATATAAACGAATGCAGTGCATGGCCATTCTCGTGTTTAGCCAGGCATTGTTCCAAGTCTCTAAAGAAACAGTAAAGTCACATTCTCTCTCCCATCTAGAAATCGCTTTCGATTTATTTAAGATAATTCTCTTATTTAAAATTTTGCCAACTCTGGCAATTGTGTTGATGTTGAGTTGTGTGTTATGCAGAGTGTCTAATAGTGCTGGATGACTTATTAATTCAGAAGTAAGATAATGTTTAATCCGAATGTATTTAATTATTTCTCGTAATGGAAGAGCATACTTTTCCTGTAGGTTGGAAAAAGATCTTAAAGATTCACTATCATAAAGATTTGAAATTATTTTAATGTCATAATTTTGCCATTGTAAAATATCTAGATCTATATATAGGGTAAGAGACAAAATAGGACTAACTCTGGTAATAAAGTTTGAGATGTGTCCCTTTTCATTTCTCTTTCTGAATCTAAAAAAACATGTCATCAATGCCGATACTATTTGATTTGATATTTTACATTTTTTTTACGTTTACGTCTGAACTGTTCATAGTCCACCCAGAGACAATAATAGGGATCAATCCCACCACATTTGCTCATTTCAATATTATACCATCCCAAGTCTATTTCTTTTAATGTTTAGCATAAGTAAGTGGGAGAGCATGCAAGTTTAGTGAATTTTATGTAGATCTGGATATCCCAAGCCTCCTGAATTTTCTCTTAAGAACGTCACCCAGTACTCTTGGTCTTTTAGCATTCCACACATATGAAGAACAAATCATTTTGATTTATTTTATTATATTAAATGGAACTGGGATTGGAATAGTTTTACATAAATAAATTATTTTGGGGACCAGATATGATTTAAGTAAGTTTACTCGTCCAAGCCAGGAGATCTCTAAACCCCCTCCACCTGTCTGTTGTCTCCTTGAGATCTATCAATAGGTCCATATAGTTTTTATACATGGTAGACTTTGGATCTGAGCAAAGTTTAATTATTAAATATTGTATTTCTTTATTAGACCAGTTTAATGTTTCATATCTTTTTCTTAAAGCTAGATACTTGTAATGAATATAAAAAGACATAATTTGAGTTTTTGAAAAATTTAGTTTATAATTTGAAAATAGACTAAATGAATGTAATAGCCTTAAAACTTCTGGAAAAGTGTGTACCGGAGAAGATATTGTTAAAATAATATCATCTGCATAAAGGCAAACCATATGGTCTTGTCGCCCAATCATTATTCCTTTACTTGTAGCGGTCTTTCTTAGTAAGACCGCTAAGGTTTCCACTGTAAGAACATATAAGAGGGGAGCTAATGGACAGCCCCGATGGGTACCGTTTAAAATCTCCACATACAAGGAATTAAAGAAAAGGCCAGTAATTCTTGCGGTGGGAATATATATAGTGCCATAGTCCTTTCAGCAAATGTACCTGTAAGTCCAAACACTCACAGAGTCTGCGCCAAAAATCTCCAGTTTACCCTGTCGAACGCCTTTTTGGGGGTCTAAGGATAACAATAGATGGAGTTTTCTTATGGTGGATTTCATCCATTATATTAATGACTCTGCGGGTGTTATCTTCGCCTGATCTACCAACTACAAAGCCCACTTGATCAGGATGTATCTAATCTAAGATGACTAAATTTAATCTCTGTGCTAAGATTTTAGAATATATTTTTATGTCTAAGTTAATTAATGAGATTGGTCTATAATTAGTCACCTTAGTAGGGGCTTTGCCTGTTTTTGAAATAGGTGAAATAGTGGTTTTGAGCATTTCTTGAGGAAATCCACTTGATCCACTTGTGGCACCATACACGCTTTCCAGGAGAGGAGTAATCTTAGGTTGTAAAATCTATAAGAAAAGAGCTGTAAAGACACCTGGGCCTGGCACCCCCCTCCCCCCCCTTCATATCATTAAGAACATTTATAATTTTTATCTGAGAAAAGGGTTTATTAAGTATATTTATTTTTTCTGTGGATACTACTGGGAGATCTAGAGATCTTAAAAAACCCTTCCATTTCCGAATCAGTTTTGTTGGGTTTGGATAGATTATAAAGAGTTTCATAATATTCTCTAAAAGCCTTGGCGAGAGAGGAGAGAGACAAGCTACCCCATTCATATGTTATTTGTTTAATTCTATTTCTTTGATCCTGAGCTTTTAATTTGTTTGCTAAGGCTCTACCTGCTCTGTTATTTGAGTTATACCATCTCTGTTTAAGACGTGTTACTATAATATTAGTTTGCGCTTTTAATTTGTTCTTAATCTCTTGTTGGATGATTATTATTTCTCTATTTAATTCAGAAGAAGGGTGTAGCTTATTCGTTCTCTCCAGATCGGCGAGGCAAATATGGAGATCAGCCAGTGATTTCCCTTGTTTCGGTCTCATTTCAATTTCATGTTTAATCTGATAACCCCTAAGGAAACATTTCAACGAGCACCACAGGGTGAAATCAGAGACAGCTTCATTATCATTCGCTTGAAGAAAAAGTTCAGCGGCCTTCAGTAAAGCTTTCTTATTAGTCTCAGAAGTATATATAATATATTTCAAGCTTCATATTGAACGACTTTTATAATACGGATTATTTTTTAAAGGCATAAACACAGGGGCGTGGCCTGACCAACTTCTATTGCTTATTTGGGAATCAATGCAAACATCCAAAGATGTAGCTTTCATAAGAAAAATATCAATTTGAAAGTGTGAATCATGAGGGTTTCAAAAGAAAGAGAAATGTCTTTCCTCAGGGTGTTGTATTTCTGTATAAACTTTGTAAGAGCCTTCGATTGAGTCAGATCTCTCTCGTTAATTTTGGTATTTTTAATCGATCTCTTTCTATCTAGCTGAGAGCAAGCTATACAATTTAAATCTCCTGCCAAAACAAGCGTACCCTTAGATACCTGTTCCACTATTTGCATAGTGGAATCTAAAAAATGAATTGAAAGGTTTTTGTAACAGATTAAATTAAGGCCATTACATTCTTAAACCCTTAAGGACACATGACATGTGTGACATGTCATGATTCCCTTTTATTCCAGAAGTTTGGTCCTTAAGGGGTTAAAGGCAATGCATATTGTATGATTTTAGAAGCCCAGATTGCCGCAATAAAAAAATAAAAAAAAGCTGCGTCTGTCCACCGTACTGTCAGGCACTTACTTAAAATAAAATTTTAAGTACATAATGCCAGCTTCTATACTCCATACTTGCTCTTACAGTGGAGAATTGCATGCTTATATTTTATCTAAATCTACAATTTTATATTCTCCGGCAAGGTTGACATTAACATCCTTTTGTCTGCTGCCTGAAAGAAAAAAAAAGAACTGGCATTTCAAAGTATATGTATAAAATAGCACACTAGTTCTGCAGCGACTTTAAAGTTAGTGGCATGGCCTACTTTTAGTAAAAGGTAATTAGAGCCTTACATTATTATTATTACAATGTTAAAGAAGAAATGTTACCATTTATGCTACAGCATCTGAACAGCAAAGATCACCTAAATCACTGCGTGTTCCTGTTCCAGAACAAGAAGAAAATGTAACACTATGCATTATGTAACCAGCAAATTTGACCATAACTGTCAAGGTAGAACATTAGGATTTAAGCTCTGAATCTCCGATTCTAATATTATAATTGTATTTATAAAGAACCAATACATTCTTTAGTGCTGTATATAGCCTACACTTGATCTTTCAGAGTCAGTAATTAAGGAACCTTGGCAGGACTATAGGAGTAATAACATGAAAGCAGGATGGAAAAAAATACATTTCTTTATTAACAGTAATGACACTTAATAACAGATTCTGCAGGGAAAAGAATGAACTGATATACTTAGGTAAGTATTTTTGTTTTTCCTCCCCAGTCATTGTCGTATTCCCCATCTAGATTTTCTAAAAGCTTTCCTACATTTTTGTGTGGGGAGTATTACCTACAGTTATGTATTATTCGGCCAGATACTTACATAATTATTGTGAGAAGGACTAGACTGAAAGAAAAAAATACACCCAGGCATTTTAAATCATTGCAGGGCATGTTTAAATGAAACAGTTTCTTATTTATTATTTTAATTTTTTAAAACTTGAATGAAAAAAAAAAATGATCTGGCCATTCACACTGAGTGTCTGCCCATTTCCCCTACTGAATCGGTTTGTGTACTTTGATCCTCAGCGGTTTTAATCATAATTTAATTGTTTGTGAATCTATCTATTCAGTATTTATAAATCTGTCCATAACCTTATCATTCTCTATGATACCACGTACGTCTGGTATTCACATTGAAACTCATTAACCCTGAGACCATGCTTATTACCCCATAATATATTATATTATATGTATTCATAATGTATGACCCAGAGCATACTAATAAACTATAGGTATTTTTTATGATCTCATACTCAACTATTAAAAAAGGAGCCGATATGCGAGAGGACAGCCACATTTTGAAACCAGACATTATGATGACTATAGCGGAGGCCTGGTATTCCACAGGTTAACTCCACTATAGATCCCAGTGAGGCTCAGGAACAAGTAGTAAAAACACCATGAAGCAATAATTCCAGCAAACAAGTAATCCACGAATATCCCCATACAGATCCCAATGACTGGACGACACACAGCATCAGGAGCAGAACTCACTTTTAATCCACACAGTCTCCTTATAAAGCATTCTCCCATGCAAGGGAGGGATTCACATTAATCAGTACAGTATCCAATAGTGTAACCATTACCTCCCACACATCTCCTCCCCTCAGTATGACACTTACAGTAGTTTTCCCCGAGTTCTGAATGTATCCTAAAACCAGCAGTGACAATAATACTTTGGGTACCCCCTGTTAGCCCTGATCTGGGTGACTAACATATCCAAAATTCACCCAGATTGGTCCAGTGGTTCGGGAGTTAGGTGGAGGGTGTAATTTGATTGACCGCACACGAGATGGTATCCGAAAAGGGTTCCATGTGTTTTGGTCTTCGTTCGGGAGGTAAAACACACATAAAATACTGCCATCCACGATTAACCTTGCATTCGTATGTATCCCCTTGTTCGGTACTTTAAACTTACTGAACGGGGGGCTGATTAGCCTTCCCGTTCGGGAGTTATGGAGCCCTGGAGGTCTCAGCGGTGTTAGGGTAATCGAGTGTCCGATTTGAGTTCCAGACACTCGACGACCAAACACCGCTGAGATTTTCGTGCGTAAGATGGCCGCCGCCACGTGTTCGTATACCGATACATCAATAAAGTACCGATTAACTTGCGGTTAGAGAAGTGTGAAAGCTTAATAAGGTACACACTTTTCTCTGGGGTGGTCTATTGGTGCGGTAGTTTCCATTCGTAACTACCGAACAAGCATACGAATTCTACATACAATTTACCCATACAAATAGAAAATAACACACAAATTGCAATTTTACCATAGTCTTTTAGGACAGCCCTAGTACCAACCGCTACACTGACCTGGTAGGTAGAGGCAATAAAAAGGCAACAATTGATTCTAAGATATTTTAACCAGTTACCATATGTTATATGCCTATCCAAGAACCTATTGATCATACACCCTTTTTTAATTCTTCTCTATTTCTCATACTTCTTCTCTTCTGCTATGAAATGAGAATGGCTGAAGGAAATGGAATACATTGTTGATAACTAGGAATTTCATGGCACCCTAGCATTATAAAAAAAGGTCAAACTGTTTTAAAATGGTTTCAAGTCTCTCCTTGGCTCTGTCAGGTGTGCTCCCCACATTCACTACTTCAGGCAAGGAGACAGAAGCTCTCTGTTTGAGTTAACCCTGGCAGTGCAAAGCCTGGCTTGTGGGCTGAGAGTGATCAGTTTATACTCTAAGCTAAAAAGTATTTGATCCCCTGCTGATTTTAAACATTTGTCCACTGATATAGAAATGATCAGTGTATAATTTTAATGGTATGTGTATTTTTAACAGTGAGAGAAAGAATAACCTCTTCTCCCCCCCCCCCCAAAAAAGTGAACCCCTATCAATCAGCAAAATGTCTGTCTCCCAGGTGTCTTTTATCTCCTTAAGGACACATGGCAGAAATATTCCGTCGTGATTCCCTTTTATTTCTGAAGTTGTGTCCTTAAGGGGTTAAATAGGTAACAAGCTGAGATTAGGATCACTCTCTTAAAGGGAGTGCTCCTAATCGCAACTTATTACCTGTATAAAAGACACCTGTCCACAGAAGCAATCAGATTCCAAACTCTCCACCATGACCAAGACCAAAGAGCTGTCCAAGGATGTCAGGGACAAGATTGTAACACAAGGCTGGAATGGGCTACCATTGCCAAGCAGCTTGGCGAGAAGGTGACAACAGTTGGTGTGATTATTCGCAAATTGAAGAAACACAAAATAACTGTTAGTCTCTCTTGACCTGGTGCTCAATGCAATATCTCACCTCGTGGAGTTTCAATGATCATGAGAACAGTGGGGAATCAGACCAGAACTACACAGGAGGATCTTGTTAATGATCTCAAGGCAGCTGGCAACATGTACAGGCCTGTCTGAAGTTTGCTAGTTGTCAGGGTATTTATATCGGTAGACATTTTGTGCTATGATAGAAATACAAAGTGTATGTTCTGAAGTCAATTTAAATAGACCAGAATCCATTTTGTATCTTCACGTTAACAAAGAGACACAAGATTTCTATCCTTTCTCTAAAACTAACCGCTTTCCCAGGGCTAAGAATGTCTTGTATAAACAAACCAAGTGATAAGAGACTGTCTAGGTACTAATGGAATATAATAAATTCTATTCCCAGACATAGATGACAGAAGATTAAATAAAATTTTACTTTCTATACCTAACAACGTCCCATTATAGTCTAAGTTGAAACTTAGTTCACAATGTGTCATATTAGGAATTACTACAGAAAATGGAGACACATAGTCTGGATAAAACTGAGAAAGACCCTTTGATCTGAAAGGATAAAATAAGTTATAGCCACCATATAGATAACGTAAATGACGTCAAAAATAGCCACCAGGAAAAGTTAACTCTTTCCTGGATAGGTATGTTTAGTGGGACAAGGCTGCCATCTAGAGTCCAAATACTAAAATGGTTACCTAGAAAGAAACCACACCCACCGTGATGTGATTGGTTATCACCTAGAGGAATTTTCCCTTTAAAAAGTTAAGAGGAAGGAGAGAAAAACATTACAACACTCTCGGGGGAGAATCGGGCGATCAGAGTAATCAAGAAAATCAAGACACTCCATGCAGAGCCAGAGAGAAACATTCCTTGACACTTAGCTACCTGAGAACATCTGATGAGAAAATATCTACTTAACTGGTAAATATACTGGCTTCCATTAATTAATTAAAATTAATTAAAATTAATAGCATGATATATGACTGAATAATTCACGATCAGATTTCATATATTTAGAAATCTTAATTACTAAGGAATATATATATGGTTATCGCATCCCATCTGCAGCTGAGATTAATATAATCATTAATGTATTTATGTGATATAGCACAAGTTAGAATATCGTGACAATTATTCAATGCTGTATTGATTGCTCTAATATAAGATAAAATATCTGTTAGGCAAATTAATAAATTATCAGCTTATAGAACATAGTAAGATTTCTCATTGGATGCAAGGAAATGATTAAAGACTATGACTGTTTAAATGTTATTTTAATTAAAATCACACAACAGTAGATCTTAAATCCCTAGAAGAAGTCTAGACAGCACTGAAAGGGTTATTTCTAACTGCCAGCTGAAAGTTTTTTTTTATGGCTTTACGCTGAGGAATTCTCTTCTCCCTGTGAAACGTTCACATTCCTTCTCTGTGAAGAAAAGGTCGTAAAGGTCCTAACGGCCTAATGTGTAGATTTTAAACTACGTCTTACGTTAATTAGGAAATGGTTTTATATTACCATATTGTATTGCATACTCATGTTATACTGAATTTCCATTGATTATTATCACGCATGTTACTTAATATTATATTTTAAATGTCACAATAAAAATTATCTATTTTTATAACAAATCTGTGACTTATTATATGATATACATTTCACTTTTAATGATAACGACTTTGGGATCTGAGAATTGAAAATCGTGGGCAATTCTCTCTGTTACAATTATTATCCCATAAATATTCCCACATAGTGAACATCTGAATGATTCAGAGGAGAACTGGGTGAAAGTGTTGTGGCCAGATTAGATCAAAATCGAGCTCTTTGGCATCAACTCAAATTGCCGTGTTTGGAGGAGAAGGAATGCTGCCTATGACCACAAGAACACCATCCCAACCCTCAAACATGGAGGTGGAAACATTATGCTTTGGGGGTGTTTTTCTGCTAAGGGGACAGGACAACTGCACCGCATCAATGGGACAATGGACAGGGCTATGTACCATCAAATATTGGTTGAGATCCTCCTTCCCTCAGCCAGGGCATTGAAAATGGGTCGTGGATGGGTATTCCAGCATGACAATTAGGGATCGACCGATATTGATTTTTTAGAGCCGATACCGATACCGATATTCTGTGAACTTTCAGGCCGATAGCCGATATAATTTGCCGATATTCTGTACATTTACCATTGGAAAATAAAAAACTATTTCTAAAAGTAAATGCACAAAATATACATGCCACGTGTAGTGGATGCAGTGTGTTTAGACAGGGGAGCTGTGTATGTGTGTGTATGTGTGTGTAGCGGATGCAGTGTGTGTGTAGCGGATGCAGTGTGTGTGTAGCGGATGCAGTGTGTGTGTAGCGGATGCAGTGTGTGTTTGTGTAGTGTGAGTGGTGTGGATGCAGTGTGTGTTTGTGTAGTGGATGCAGTGTGTATTTGTCTAGTGTGTATATAATGAAAGCAGCGTGTCTGTGTAGTGTGTGGGTAGTGTGCGTAAAGTGAATGCAGTGTGTGTAAAGTGAATGCTGTATATACTAAATGCAAAGTGTGTGTGTTTGTGTAGTGTGTGCATATAAGGAATGCAGAGTGTGTGTATTTGTGTTGTGTGTGTATAGTGAATGTAGTGTGTTTATATAATGCAGAGTGTGTGTTTGTATAGTGTGTGTATAAAATGCAGAGTGTGTGTGTGTAGTGTGCATTATATAAACACACTACACAAACACACTGCATTATATAAACACACTACACAAACACACTGAGTATATAATGCAGTGTGTTTGTGTAATGTTTGTATAGTGTGTGTGTGTATATAATGCAGTGTTTGTATAGTGTGTGTGTTTATGTAGTGTGTGTGTGTATATAATGCAGTGTGTTTGTATAGTGTGTGTGTATATAATGCAGTGTGTTTGTATATAATGCAGTGTGTTTGTATATAATGCAGTGTGTGTATATAATGCAGTGTGTTTGTATAGTGTGTGTGTATATAATGCAGTGTGTTTGTATAGTGTGTGTGTATATAATGCAGTGTGTTTGTATAGTGTGTGTGTATATAGTGTGTGTATATAATGCAGTGTGTTTGTATAGTGTGTGTGTGTGTGTATATAATGCAGTGTGTGTTTGTATAGTGTGTGTGTGTATATAATGCAGTGTGTGTTTGTATAGTGTGTGTGTGTATATAATGCAGTGTGTGTTTGTATAGTGTGTGTGTGTATATAATACAGTGTGTTTGTGTAGTGTGCATTATATACACACACTATACAAACACACTGCATTATATATACACACACACTATACAAACACACTGAATTATATACACAGTGTGTTTGTGTAGTGTATGTGTATAATAATAGTGTATGTGTGAGGGGGCATTTTTTAAAAAAAAACTTTTTTTATTTTTATATTAATTTTTTTTTAAAATATATTTAATTATTATTTCTTTTTTGTTGTCCCCCCTCCCTGCTTGTTGCCTTGCCAGGGAGGGGGGATATGTTAATCCCTGGTGGTCCAGTGGCATTAGCTTAGCGAGGGGAGGGGGTGTGGGGTGGGCAGCAAGCGTTTACTCACCTCCCAGCAGCTCCTCCAGCTCCCCAGTGTAAATCTCGCGAGACCCGCGGCCGTCAGAGCTGGCCGCGGGTCTCGCGAGATTTACACTGGGGAGCTGGAGGAGCTGCTGGGAGGTGAGTAAACGCTTGCTGCCCGCCCCCCCAGGACCGCCGGCTTGTAATGAGCCCGGCGGTACTGGGAGGTAATATCGGCAATATCGGTATCCCTATTGGCCGATACCGATATTGCCGAAAATACCGAATATCGGCCGATTATATCGGTAAAACCGATAATCGGTCGATCCCTAATGACAATGACCCAAAACACTCAGCCAAGGCTATAAAGGAGTGGCTTGAAGAAGAAACACATTAAGGTCATGGAGTGGCCTAGCTAGTCTCCAGACCTTAATCCCATAGAAAATCTGTGGAGGGAGCTGAGCGTTCGAGTTGCCAGATGTCAGCCTCGAAACCTTAATGACTTGAACAGCATCTGCAAAAAGGAGTGGGACAGAATCCCTCCTGAGATGTGTGCAAACCTGGTGGCCAACTACAAGAAATGCCTGACCTCTGTGATTACCAACAAGGGTTTTGCCACCAAGTACTAAGTCGAAGGGTCAAATACTTATTTCACTCATTGACATGCAACCTTATTTATAACTTTTTGACATGCGTTTTTCTGGATTTTTTTTGTTATGCTTTCTCTCACTGTTAAAATACACCTACCATTACAATTATAGACTGATCATTTCTGTCAGTGGGCAAATGTTCCAAGTCAGCAGAGGATCAAATACTTTTCCCCCTCATTGTAGCCTAGTAAAATTAATGAAAGCTCTTCCAGCTGTCCGTCCTTAATAGAGGAGACAGTGAGTGTACCTGGCAGTCCCCAGGGAAGCATTCAAACTGTACATACATGGTTTGACTACTTCCAATGGGTGGGTGCCCAGCACTCCTGGCACCATTTGAAAAATCCCTAGTGGCGAAACGCGTTATGGTTATTTTAATTGTGTATACTATAAATATTACACATTTTTATATTTGGAATTTTTTGCCTGGCCTACTTTTACCTTCGTGTGACTCCAAGTATATCCTGAGGTGGGGATCATACCACCCACACTGATACCATAGTGCAGTTTGCCTGCACTCCACTTGTGAGTACAATTTTACTTTTGTTTATTGCATTTTTATTTGACGGAGCGTACTATTAGTTGTCTTTTATTTTTTCCTCTCCTGAGTGCTGGACATCACCCCTCTGGAGTTCTCCTATCACACATCCTTCAAGCGGGGATTATACCGCTGTACGCTCTTCACACCCGAGCTGGATATAGCTCTCTTAAATGTGAGTTGAACTTACTTATCCATTTATTTTATCTTCACTTGTCAGTACATATTGCATTATTGTCTTTTTCCATTCTTGTTTTACATACGAGCAAGGAGGCTGAACAACTTAAGCAATTGAGGACACTACACCCAAAATCCAGCACTCCATAAAGACATTTACCTCTATGTGTGAGACTTTTTGGGGGCTTTTATTGCATCTTTTTGGTGATTTTATTAGATCTTTAGTCCCACTGAGTTAGTGAGACTATATTAATTATATTGTCTTTGGACTATTGTATATACTATTATTACTACTTTTATTATTAATACCTACCTCTTGGCGCGGCCCTTCTTCTGTTTTTTGTGTTGCATGTTTTATCTTCAGAGAGTCACCCTTTGTTGGGCCATGCTTAAATTCTATTTATATTAGCGCTGACCCTTCTCACACTCTTTTTTACTCCTGGCACCATAGCTACTACAGCGCGCTTTAGTGGTGATGGTGCTTGGAGTGTTCCAAGAGTGTAGTGTTGAGGCACCTTCTTACTTTCAATGGTTTAACCCTGAAATTGGGGCTCCTGTGCCTGACATTTTGGCCTCTTGGCTTCCGTTCCTCTCTGCAGTGCAGTATGAGGAAACTTAGCTACACTTGGCCATTGATTGGCAAGTACATCAGCTGATACTCTCATTACGTCAATGGGCATTCAATGAGAGAAATAGCACGTACTTTTTGTTGTTTAATCATTTGCTGTTGCATACAATTTAGTGCTTAGTGAGAAAAATATTCTAGTTAAACTAAAAATATGTATGTATGGTATATATATTGTTTTATTCTTGAGTAAAAACAAATAGAAAACAGAATACAAACTTACTTCCCTCTTCCAGTTATCCCTGGTTAATAATATGTGGTCCTCTATACATGAATATTTTATTATCTTCCTTGTTTGTCTCTCTTTCAGGTCTACTTGCACATTACGGTGTGATAAGAGACATTCTATAACAAATCGTCTTTGTTCATAAATTTGCAGTAAAATATTTGAATGAAAAAACAAATGCAACCTAAATTTTCCATTCATACTTGTAAAAACAATTGTGGTGCAATAAACTATACCCTTACATTTAAGCATGTTTCAAGTTTTCAATGCATGGTTGATGATTATAGATTACAAAATAAATTGTTCCTATGTATAGTCCTATTGTGCTAGATAAATATGAATTATAGTGTTTTAATGAAAACATGTAAATGGTACTTTGTAAATGTATTTTATTTTTTATGCTGATACCACAAATCTGTGGGTGCAATCAAATGTACACCTGACATTTAAACATCTTTCAGAGAGGCCCAAATAAAGAGGGATTAACCTACCTAAACGGCTCCCACGCGCACCGAGACACCCACCCCCAAACAGTTGACCAAATGGGGTGA
Organism: Pelobates fuscus; assembly: GCF_036172605.1. Taxonomy (NCBI): domain Eukaryota; kingdom Metazoa; phylum Chordata; class Amphibia; order Anura; family Pelobatidae; genus Pelobates; species Pelobates fuscus. Next base: position 375,230,518 of record NC_086317.1, on the reverse strand, counting down.
AAAAAAACAATGCCTGATATCAGACTTGCGTTTGACAGGCCAGCCCGGCGGGAAGCCCCCAAGATGGCGCCGGAGAAGCAGAGTGAGGATGAGGCCTCAGAGGCTTCGCAAGAGGCGGAACAGCCCAAGGGGAACACCCTAACGAGCGTCACTACCAGTGAATCTGACTCCGATGCAGACTTATCGCCAGCAATAAAGAGGGACATTAAATGCCTCCTGACTAAAATGAGGCAAATATAGAAGGCGGACCTACGGGAGACACAGGTCGAAATTGGCAACCTGGGTAAAAGACTCACGGCAGTGGAGTCCAAAGATCGAGAGAGGGAGACACATCTGCAGACTGCCCAGCAGGAGATCCAAGGCCTGGCCCAACAGGTCCAACACCTGTCCAAGACTGTGACAGTACTAGAGTCCAGACACAGGAGGAAAAACGTCCGCATCAGAGGAGTACCGGAGCGGATCACAGAGGATGACCTCCTGCCCTTCCTGCACCGCATGCTGACCAAGACGGGAGTAGCCTCGGAGATGGTGACGACCGCATTCCGGATCAGAAAAGCCGCCTCAGCCCCAGCGGAGGCACACAAAGACATAATTGCAGTTACCAAGAATGTTGCGGCCAGATCCGCCATTATGGCACGCTAGAGAGAACTGAAAACTGTGAACTTTGAGGGCTGCATGGTAGCTATATACAGGGATCTCCCGTTTGCTGTATTGGCAGCGAAAAGGCAGTTAGGCCCAACCACTATTAAACTGCGGGAGGCAGTGGTGAGGTACAGGTGAGGGGCGGACGGGTCACTAGTTATCCAGAGGGGTGAGAAAACATTAACATAGCCCCCTGACGGAGACCAGGAGACGTTCCTACAGCGACTACAGGTGACAAACACAACCCCGAAAAAAGCCCTTAAGGCCAAACCACGGGCCCACCAGCAACTCCCAGGTACACCACACACATAGTCGAAACACAGTTCTCCAGGCCGGCAGCAGGCAACTGACCGTCACAAAGGTCCCAGAGTAAGCAAGCAAGTAAGGGAGGACCAGTACTTGTAAGATACAAACAAGTTAGATACGTTGGACACTGTATATAGTCCCGCACACACATCTCAGAGACCATGACCCACAATAAACTCTCAGCCTGAATATAGTGAGACATCGCCCAGTCATAGCCCGTACAAATAGACAGGACAGAGGTCCCAAGGATAAGTTAACCCTTCACTGAGCTACACAGCATGTTATTATATTATGACCACGCAGATGAAGATAATGTATCACAGGTGGACCAATGTTGGTACCCTCTGTCACATTTTATATTACGACATAGTTGTATTTCTGTGAATGGAAATTCAATAAAATACAAATTAAACATCTTTCAAACTTTTGTAGGAATGATTGATGACTAAACTCTTCAGAAATAAATGCTGCATAATTAGCTAGAGCCATATATGGCTTAAACATGAATTAACATTAAAACCACTTTTATCCAAATGGAATATAAAAAAATAGCTTTTATTCAACAATACTGGCAGGGTAATTTACTAAAGTGAGAATTGTTGGGAATTCTAAATGTATTTCAAATTTAAGGCCAAATCAGCTGGAGTTGAAGCATTGTTGACCTTCAGATTAGCTATTTGAGCCTCTTTGAAATTCTATTTGAATTCACTCTGGTTTTCCACACAATTCTCACTTCAGTAAATAACCCTATGAGTGATGGTGTCTACATAGGAAGTATCTTTGCATTTTCATGGAGTGCTAATAATTCTCCCCTGGCGCCTTAAAAGCCAACAGCTATGAAATACTTAATGGGACACTCCGGTGCCCAAATACATAATAAATAAAAATCACTGTTTAATAGATATACTCCATGTGAAAACTTTCATGAATTATATATTTTCATCATTGGAGTTATATATAAAAACAGCTTGTGAAACCTGCAGTTCTTTTAACTGCTGCCTTTGCAAGCCCTCCACTTCTAGCTCAGTTAGACTTTTTGTGGCTGTCCAATCACAGACTTCCTAATGCAGCAAGAAGTCTTTGCAAGGCAGGTTCTCTGGGCAGTTTCTGCCTCCTGAATTTAGTTCCACTGAGTTAACAAAACCAGGAAGTAACAGGAACAGTTGTCTGCTTGAAAGCCAAGGGGCGTAACCAGGTTCATTTATAAAAGTGTAAATCTCTATTGAAATCTGCACTTTTTGCAAAATGGAAAAAGAGGACATGCTCTTTACACATAAAGCCGTTCATCAAGTTAAAGTGATTTAGGAGTCTGGAATGTTCCTTTAACCTCCCTAGCGGTATTCCCGAGCGTGACTCGGGGTTAATTTTCGCTGCCAGAAGCGGTAACCCCGAGTCACGCTCGGGGTAGATAAGATTTACTTACCTCCGCCGCGATCCGCTTCGGGAGGACTGCCTCACAGCCCAGGCAGCCCTCCCACGGCAAATCAGGCCCCCGGGGGCCATGTGATCGCTCTCAAAGAGCGATCACATGGCCCTCTATAACTGGCTGTGGATCTGCCAGCAGGGGGACTGTTTGAAATATCAGACAGTCCCCCTGCTGGTGGGAAGTATAAAAAAAATAAAAAAAGACAAGTGTAAAAATAAATTAAATATATTTATATATATATATATATAATATGTATATATATTATATATATAATAGATGTACATATATATATATTATATATAAATACGTATAATTAAAATAATAAATAAATAAAATAATAAAATAAATAAATAAAATAATAAAATAAATAAATAAAATATTGAAACAAAATTTAATATAAATTATATATGCATATGTAATTTCATTCTAACTGTATTTTGTTATTAATATATATATATATCAGTAACAAAATACACTTAGAATGACATTCTATATATATCTATATATATATAAAATACAAATAAGCGCAAATATATATATATATATAGATAAATACATATAATTACATAAAAGATTACATTAGTATACACGTAGAATTTAAATACCTATAAATGCATATATATTAAAATTCTACATGTATATTTAAATAATCTTTTAACGTAATTATGTGATTTGATTAATTAAAATTTGATTGACATGCCTGACATGGGGGCGGAACTAGGCGGGTAATTCAAATGCAAAAAAATGGTACTGCTTTTGGTACAAAATTCCTGACATAATCATACCGCCAGGGAGGTTAAGATGTATTTAGCAACACACCTTAAATTTACATATGCATCAATGCCTCAGTGAGAGGTGGGCGTGGGCTGGCTATTTTATCAGATGTCCTTAATCTGTAATTGCTAACCTAGGCATCAGTTCACGTTACACTCAGCCATCCTGTAGCTTTCACTGTCCTAAGCTGTGTTTCTCTGCGATGTGGGGGGAGCATCATTCTGTCCGCAAAGCAAACCAGTATGTTCTTATGGCAATAAAGTGTTCTTTTTCTAATCCTTCATATTATTTTCATGGATAGACTAAGTATTCATCCAAATCTACATAAACCCTCTTCAACATAGATGCGCTAAGAGGGGATTGATTAGTTTTGTCAATTAGAAATTCCCTTCTTAGAAAGGCTGATTATCTTCACGTGCTGTGGGTAATTTCCAGATAGATCGTAATATGCAAACCAGTCAAATAGTCAAATAACCAAATAAATATTTTATTATTACTGCTTACAGCAACGTGCACGCTTGGTGTATCAATTTTCCTTGAATAATGTGTTTAGAGATGCCATGCAAAACTTGTGCTCCCCAGAGAATGAATTCTGCATTCTATAAGGACTTTTTCCACTGCTGCTAAATGATGGATGATTTATGCAGTTTGCTTGAGTTGTTATCGCTAGTCTAGCTGGTACGAAGCAGCCTGGTTATATTAGCAGTTCAATTCTCTAGAATAGGAAAACAATGATTCATTCAGAACAGGAACAATAGCCATGTTTAAATACGCAAGAAGGGCTGAATGTTGCAGGAAGATATAAAAGATTTTAGTAATGTTTGGCACTCTCAGTGCCCCTCTCAGCTCTTCTTTAAAATGATGCATTATTATTTTTACAAACGCTCTTATGTTTTTTTTTTTTGGTTTTGTTTTTCACAACTACATAGGATCCCTTGGAAAAAGTTTATAAGTATTGTATTAATTTAATTCTTGCTGGTAGGTTTCACTTGTTATTACATGTCTGGTATATGCTACAATTATGAAACGGTATCATAAACATATATTGAGATATGGAATATATGCTGTATTTCACACATGGCATATGTTTACAGTAAGATAGAGATGATAATATAGTTATATTCCAATTCGAACGTGTATAAAGTATTTAGGATAAACTTGTGAAGCCCAGGTCATTTCCAAAAAAACAAATTAATTAAAATTAATTAAAAGGATGATTAAGAGCTTGGGTAAACTATCTGCTAATTTAAATGTGATAAATGCCAATTAAGCTTTTATGATGTAAAAAAACGTGCAGTTTGATCGTTAATTGCATTTAGCTTGCCTGTTATCATTTCTAGCACAAGGTAGGAGGATTACTGGTTATATAGCAATAATTCTTTGCAAATTAACCTTATAGTGACATTTCCAACATTATTGTAGGTCTGTTTTAAAGAATGTATGAAAAAAGACTCAATGCATTCTGGTTAAGGCAACATTTTATGGTCCATCCATCACAATAACTGATTCCCAGTTGCCAAAAATATATAGGATGACCTGGCATAGCTACCCCATGCCCACACTCATGGGCATCTGTGGAGGGGGGGGGACTTCAAATGAAATGATAGGGAGTTGACAGGTCACCATGAAATTAAAAAGCAAGGGGGGGGGGGGAAATGGAAGACCCCCAACTATCCCCACAATGTCAGAGGTAGCCACACTAGTCTCCACAACACTGGAATACAAAGTGTTAACGTGGAACCAAACAAAAACAGGAAAAGGAAGCGCCACAGCACAAGCAATGACCACTGACTCCGCTAGGTTAAATTGAGGAACAGAAAAATACAACTAGACACACAAGGTTAAGAAAGAACATACCGGTTACCCGTTATACCCCTTTAGTACCCCCCTTCCCCTGTGGGTAGTTGCTCAGCGACAGGTCACTCCCCCCTATACGGGGGTATTGAGAAAAGCCTTAAGGCTGAACCAGACCCCCTCAGATAACCCATACAACCACCTTGACTCACAAGGCCATACCACCGGGCTGTGCAAGGGCGACCCATAAACACACGGCCAAATTAAAAATGAGAGCACCGCAGAGAGCCAAGCAGAATGTGGAGGTGCGACACCCCCTCAGCTATGCCACCAAACACATGAACCCCCTGAAACCCACTAGGGGGAAAACCAGATACCTAGCCCCAACGATTAAACAAATGGTTCACTCATACAATATAGGTCATGATAACGCAGACACCACAAGTGGGTATGACGCCACGGGCCAAGCAACCCCACAACACAAATGGCAGAAATCACCCATGAGGCGTACGACTGGCGTTCGACGCAGGAGGACTGAGGGATGGAAGCACAACTACCCACTCTTCAATAATCCTTTACCCCCTTCCCCTCTGCTTTCCGTACCCCATCCCACAGAGCTAACACAAGGCAGTATTTGACAAAATGTTCGTGTCAATGTGTTACAGAAAGTGTATTTTGGCATTAATGACCTTTAACCCCTTGCCCTTCTTCCCTTCTGGATCCCAAAACAAATAAAAATTGTCAAATTGAAAAAAAAAAGCAAGGGGGGACAACCTTCTCTTTTTGCCTGTGAACTCTGATTGGTTAGCTCACAAGCCAATCAATCAGAATGTTCTAACAGATAAATTATATAGTGTAAGAATGCCCTTATAAGGAATTTCCACACCATGCAAGCTCAGTCAATTTTAATGAATTATTTGAATGTGTTTTTTCTTTTTTCCAATCTAGTACAATTTTTTTTTTCTCATAGTTACGATGGGACTTTATGGACTTCATTTGGCCTATTATGTGGCTGAAAAAGGATGTTTAAAGAAGATAGATGATGTCTGCTGGTAAAGAAGGAAGATAGTGTATTTTTTATTTGCGGGGTGGCTAGGGGCTTTGGAATTTCTAGCCACCCAGATAGAAGCTGGGACTTATTATTTATTTTTTAATTTAAACCAATTTTGTGTTTTTATATTTTATTATAAGCCCCTGTCTTTCTTTAATGGGTGACGATAAAGCCCCTCAAGCTATTATTAATATTAGAATACCCACCTGCTGCTCATGGGTGGGGACTCCTTTCTTTATTATTTAGTGTTAAGCCCTGTGCCAAGTCCCCCTGTAATGTAGTAGCAATTGGACACTTGCTGTTTAGTAGACATGCTCCACCCACAGCATAGCATGAAGGAACAAAGGATTGAACCCCTTAATACAAACTATTTGACTTATAAAAAGAGAGTTTAGATTTAACAATATCTGTAGAAGGTGGCATTGAGCCAGCTATCGTCAGATCCTAACCTTTGGAGTCGAGAGGATGCAATATGTTTATTTATTCCATAGTTGACCAGGTGGCAAAATACCAAAAATATTATGTGATATTACATATTGACAAATCAATTAAAAAAATATTGTATTACTAAAACTTGTCATAGATGTGTTTTACCTGTTTGATATAATGGATTATTTTTGCCTAGCAAAAAAAAAAATGGACGACATAATATATTTTTCATTAATTAGCCTTTATAGTAATAACTTTGCTTGGAGCATCCATTACACAAGTGAGATGGCCTGAGTAGTGCAATGCTTGTTCTAATATATATGAGTTTTTCCTCCCTATATGATAAACTGTACTAAACTGAAACGGGAATAGAGAATCTTTTCCATAGACCAGAAAAAAAAAAAAAAAAAACTGCAATCCAATGCAAAAAAATATTGATGTATACATTTTACTGGAGAAGCATCATAACCTTTTATGCACATCTGAAAACTGTAACTGTTTTTAGAACATTATATTATATCGACCATTAGTTTTAACAATTAAGGGCTTGAAAGTAATTTTAACATGCATCATAAAATACTGAATAAATAAATAAAAGTATCCAGAACTAGAAAAATCTGAGTTGTTTTTTTGTTACTGTAAAAAAGAATTGCAATTCGTTTTGGTATACATTTAAAATTGAAATGAGAAATATTTTGACGATCAGGAAAATAGCTGGAAAATGATGGAACCAAAATTTAAGACACAAAACTACAACATATCAATCTTACAAGATGCAGTTCTAAAGACACTTTTGTTAATGCGTGGTGGAATTGTCATTCTCTTACCGGCCTCTTGGTCACAAATATGATCTGAATAACTCTGTTCTTTGGACTAACCTAAATCCAGAACTGTGACGAAAGTAACCTCGTCACTGGCTTTTGGAGGGACCAGTTTGCCATCCTCCTACCCTGTGATTATTGCCCTGTGACAAACTGAACCTCGCCAAGGGTTCTTGGAGTGGCCTGCTGGCCAGCCTATTGCCTCAGGACTATGGGCCCTGCAATATACCTTGCCCAATGCACTTTGAAATGCTCTGTTCATGTGAAGTATGTACTTTTGTACTCCAGACAAAGAGAACGACCGTTAGCCCCAATTCTCTGGAACTGTTTTGGGCATGGGACCATGTGCACGGTGGGTCAAAAATAAGACTTCCATGAAACTTTTGAACCCCTGCTCTGATCTGGGTGATTTTTGGATATGTTGTTCACCCAGATCAGGGCTATGGGGATATGTTATATTTTGGGGGTACTTATGAGACTTTGTAAAATATGTGTTTTTTATGCTTGGGGATAATTACGTTAATACATTATCTACCAGGCAGAGGGGAGGGATTGTGTGATGTATGTGGGAGTGTCAGGCATTGTTACATTGTTTCTATTAGTCTGTACAATATGTGTCCTGTGCCCCATCAGGTCCAATGGGTGTTCCTCTGGCCTGAAAAGTTGTATAAAAATCCAACCTGTACTCTCAGATCATCTTGCACCTTCATGAAGTCTAGGCTCATGTTTGGGGGATTGGAGAACTAAACTGGGGATTGCTATAATCACTATACTCCCCTGAGTATAATCACTAAGCTCTTGTAAGAGCTGTTCCTGCTATGCTCTTGGGACTAAGAGAGGCCTACCCACTGGAAGCTGGATCCTGGTCTTGGGTGGAGGACGGCAAGGACTGCAACCAAGCTGCGGTGTTTCGTGTGGTTTACGGTGGTTATGGTGTTCCAGTGCAGTGCTTATGGTACTTGCCAGTACTAGGAAGCAGCGATTGACGGTCGGGGTGCCAGGCGATCCGTCACAAGAACCATGTCCTCCTCCAGTCCACCACTAAGTGCTACCATCTCACATATGTTTCTGTCACACTGAATTATTTGATTTGTGCAACCATCTGCCCCACCTGCCCCAGAAGGATCCAAAATTTTGGACCCTTGGTTTCAAAACCATACGGATACCCTTACGATTTCAACAGTTGTGCTAATCTGATCCTACTATATGAAGATCAGAATTAATTACTTATCTCCATCCTCTTTCTCAACCTAAATTTAAATACTTTTTATTTATTGCTCTGACTTAAAAAAACTTTTTTAAATTTCAAATAACTGGTAGTTTTGCAGATTGTCAGAATTATAATTATCGATCTTATTTCTATAGTGTACATATTGAAAACCTAACTTAACTTGAAAAGCAAACCTTAAATATAAAAATAATCTAACCAAGTCTAAAATATACTTATGATAACAGAGATACAATTAGCAGTAAAACCTTGAAGAAATGCACTCTAACATTGCTCCAGTTGTGACCTACTATGGTCTTCAACCAGCTTAAGAAAATAATAGGTTCTATAATGCTGGGAATAATGGATGTTTGAAGAATCACAGCACTCTACTGGAGACATTAAAGGGAAACAATTTCCAATATTCAATCAAACCTTACCTTTACTTTGATATTGTCAGGTTCGGGTCAGAATAAGAAGCTTTTACAATTAGCCACATAGTCTGCAAAAACACAAAAAGAATGGAAGTTTGATACCACCGGAATAACCTATAGTATGCAGGTCAGAGTATTGTTCTTTCCACTTTCTTTATATTGATAATAAATTGCAGCTTTTCATTAAAATGGCCTAAATGCCCTATTTAAAGCAGACATAAAATTTGCTTCAAAATGTTGCTAATTTTGAGTGTCACAAAGGTTATTCACGATTCATATGTGACCAGCTTAGATTCTTGTATTGAATATTCAATGGAATGTAAAAGGATTAACTATTTTTTTCATTTTTTTTTACATTTTGAGGATAACTTTCTCCATATCTATCACACCTGAAGATATTACAATTATTTTATTATCATTTTTTATTTTGAAAGAGATTTTTTTTACCTATATAAGATAGGAACAGCTGTGGGGCCATGTTTGCACTCAGCAATACAATCCTGTTAATGTCCTACTGGGAGGAGGAGTTAATTTATCATAATAATAGCTGAGTTGCAAACGTCTTCCGCTATAAAATATATACTGATGTAATGTATAATTATTAAATGCCAATGTGCGGAATATTAGGTTAATATACAAATACAGCCCTATCAGCATAAAGTGTTTAGATTTGGAGGAGTTTGTCATTTAACAAAGATTAAACAACATCCGTGTCTACTTCACAAAGGCGGGTGTAAAAAGTCTCAGTGATATCAGTTTTTTTTTAAAAATTTCTGTATAGAGGAAAAAATATTTATAGTGCAGACAAATATTATGACAAGTTACAATTATAATCAACTGAAAGTTAGACATTCAATTGTAGAATGCTCTCAAATGTAAGACAAGCACAAAAATAAAATGTTAATGCAATAAATCAAGTACCAGTGGTCATTAATTATAATGCTCATGGAGGTAATTAAAGAATATATTAGAACGAAAAGTTGGATACCCAGAAGGGAAACAACTGAGTGTGTGTCAGGGGCGACCAAAGCAGGGGATAACCCTCACATAAGTGTATAAGTAGAAAAGCAGTCCTGGTGGGTCAGAAAAAATAGGGCGCCCCCCTAGCAGATTACCATATATATATATATATATATATATATATATATATATATATACACACAAAAATAAAACATAACTTTTAATAATTACTGCAATAAAATACTCATCTATAATAGAAAAAATAAAAGAAAAAAAATAAAGATATAGATAGGTAAATAGTAGTGCCTGGTGTGGGGATATTTATGGGATAGTAATAGTAAACAGTTGAGAATTGCCCACTATTTCAATTCTCAGATCCCAAAGATCGTTATCGTGTAAGTGAAATGTATTTCATATAAATAAAATCACAATTTGTTATAAAAATAGATACAATTTATTTTTATATTCAAATAATAATAATAATAAGTAACATGCGTGACAATAATCAATGATATTTTAGTATAACATGAATATGCAATACAAATGGTAATGTAATTTCCAACGGTTAACATAGCTTAGAATCTATATCATTAGCTGTCAAGAAGATTTATGATGGGCTTCACAGAGACAAAGAAAGTTTCACATAGAGACAGAGCTGCAGCGTAAAGCCATAAAAACTTTAGCTGACAGTTAGAATAACCCTTTCAATGCTGGCTAGACCTCCTAAGTAATTATGATCTATTCTCATGTAATTTTTAAATAAAATAACATTTAAGCCAGTTCATTAGTCACTTCCTGGACCCATCCAATAAAAAGAAATCTACCAAATTCTACAAGCTGAATTTTTAACTTGCCTAAAAAGATATTTTATCTTATTTTAGAACAAATCAATACGCCTGGATAAATATCACGGTATGCTATCATCTGATAATAATCACATTAATAGATATAATTATTATTAATCCCATCTGCAGATTGGGATGCTATAACCATATATATTCTTTAGTAACTAAGATTTCTGAATATCGAAATCTGATCGTGATTTATCCAGTCATATATCCAGTCATATATCATATATCATGCTATTAGAAATTTATTTATTTTTTTTTGACAATCTGAATGTTTATTTAGATTTTATCAAGACATTATAACATAACAAACGTATAAGCAGTAATAAGGGAAATGAGTAAACATACATAGTGGGAGTAGTATATCGACATAGGTGAACAAAGCGGGTTGGGTGTTCTCCTCTGCATTGAGGAAACAGGAGTCTCAACCAGGGATTTTCAGCTCCGTCTTGTAAAGGGGAGACTCAGCTTAGTCACCCAGAGTCAGGTGGGATACATAGGACCTTTTTCAGCTTAGGGGGTCGTGCTTATTACACGGAGATCGCCTGATAGGGCACATATGCCCCCCAACTCAGCTTTATTACATAATTTCAAACTTAAGCCCAGGTGTATGTCAGCTTGGTTGACTAATCGCTTAGGTCAATGTTGGAACTGTCACCCTACTGAAACCCTAATTGGAGATGCTCTGAACAGGCGTAACTGCGCAACTATATTGTCCCCGGTCGGTCTCTGACTGTCCCCCTATGGGGGGGGGAGGGGGGGGGGAGGGAGAGAGAAACAGGTCGGGGGTAAGTCTGAGTGGTCGAGGGTCCCTTGTAAGGACTTGTCAACGTCAATTAGGTGCCTGGTGGTGTGGGTAGGCACCTCGATCGATACAACTCAAGTGAAGGCGGGTGAATTCGTCGTCTATATACAGTATGTTACCTCCGTAACCATAGCTAAGTCATAGGGCCATACAGTGGGGGGACTGTTGCATAGGCAAGGTAGTATAGGGCAGATGGGGAGGGATTACAGGGGGGGGGGGGAGAGAGGGTCGGCAGCAGCAGGGAGGGAACCAGGGGGAGGCTCCGCCAGCGACACCCCGGCCCATAGCACCAACAACCCGAGTCTACCCACACTCCCGTCTATTCGGACCCACGTCTCCGGGAACCCGCCGGTACGCGAGCCATGTATTCAATCCAGGGGGCCCAAAGCCGGGCGCACTTTTCCGCCGTCCCCTGTAGGTCAGCTGTGAGGCTCTCCATACTGTATATCTCTTCCACTGCTTCCATCCAGTTAGCTATGGTGGGGGTTGTTGTGGATTTCCAGCGGGTGGGAATTAGGCTCTTGGCTGCGTTTAGGAAGTGTCGCGTAAGAGATCTCTTGTAGGCTCCAAGGGGCATCGTGGAGTGGTGGAGTAGCATCGGTAGGGGTTGCAGTGGTATGTCGGAGTCAAGGATCTCGCGTAGTTTCTCGTGTACTTGTCGCCAGAATGCCTCGATGGGGGGGCAAGACCACCAGATGTGTAGGTCCGTGCCATCGTCCGCTCCACACCTCCAGCACCTAGCCGATGGCAGCAACCCCATCTGGAAAAGCCTATGGGGGGTCCGATACCAGTTCGTCATGAGCTTGTAATTGGTTTCTTGAAGCTTCGCACTGGTCGTACCCTGATGGGCGAGGACGTGTATTTTCTCCCATTCCATTTCAGAGAGGGTAGTCCCCGTGGCTTGTTCCCATTTAGATTGGTATCTCGCAGGGGGGAGCCTGGTAGCCTGTAATATCATGGAGTACAGCGTGGAGATACCCCGTGGAAGATGTCGTCCCTCCGTGCAGAGGGTCTCAAAGCCCGTCTTTTTCCTGAGTAGTAGTTGCTTTCCCTGGAGGGAGCTGTGGTAGTGTCGGATCTGTTGGTATCGGAAACGGGCTAGCCCCGTTGGAGGTGTTGAGGAGGTTAGTGTCTCGAAAGGTTTCAGACGTGTGTCTGCACACCAGTCGCCAAGACATGGGGCGTTCGGGTTACCCAAGCCGATGATGTCCCCAGGGGCCAAACCGCCGGCAATCTCTGGATTGTAGATCACTGGGGTCAGCGGGTTAGGGTTGGTGGTGAGGTCGAGCTTGTACCGTAGGGTTGCCCAGATCTGTAGGGTAGCTCCAATGAGTGGGTGAGACCGGATTTCTTTAGTCTGTGCGGGTTTTGGTAACCAGGTAATCCAGGGCAAGCGCTCCTTGGAAGCAGCTCGCTCTAGACTAACCCATTGTTTATCAGTGTCCGGCACGTGCCATTCTATCACCCTGAGGAGGTGAGCTGCCTGGTAGTATATTTGAATCGAGGGAAGTGCCACCCCACCCTGGCGTTTCGGTCTAATCAGGTGCGTGTATCGGAGTCTGGCTACTCCCAAAGCCCAGACGAAGCGGTTGATGGTCGTGGACATCTCGTTGAAGAAGGTTTTGGGGATTTTGATGGGGATCGTCTGAAATAGGTATAGGAGGCGCGGTAGGAGGTTCATCTTCACCGCGTTTATCCTCCCGAACCATGATATACAGGATCCCCCCCATCTTTTCATGTCCGCGGCCAGTGTCCGTAGGAGGGGAAGGAAGTTTTCTGTGTACATCTTTGTTAGATCACTCATCAGCCAGATGCCGAGGTATTTAATGCGTTGCGTGCACCAACGAAATGGGAAGTTAGCTCTCAGGTGGGTTGTTAGGCTGGGGGGGAGCTCCAAGGGCAGAGCTTCGGATTTCTCTGTATTCAGGCGCAGGTTGGAGAGTGCTCCATACGTTTGAAAGGACCGTAGCAGGTTGGGGAGCGTGACTATCGGATTGCCGATAAAGAAGAGCAAGTCATCCGCATAAGCGGCCACTTTGTGTTCCGATTTGGCTACTCTTATTCCCGTAATACCCCCATCCTGTCTGACCGCCGCCAGAAAGGGCTCTAGCGTGAGGGCAAACAGGAGGGGGGACAGGGGGCACCCCTGCCGCGTGCCATTGCTGATGGGGAAGGCAGGGGATAGTGCTCCGTTAATCCTCAGGCGGGCTTTCGGGGACGTATATAGGGTTGCTATCCATGATCGGATGTTGGGGCCAAAACCCATAGCCTGGAGGGTTTCTTACATGAATTGCCAGTCGACTCTGTCAAAAGCCTTCTCGGCGTCGGTGGAGAGCAGGAGGCCCCCTCGGGAGGCGGTTTTAGCGGAATGGATGATATTGAGGGCTCTGGTCGTATTATCTTTCGCCTCGCGTCCTGGGATGAAACCTGTTTGGTCCGGGTGCACCAGGACTGGTGCAACCTCCCCCACTCGGCGGGCCAAGATCTTCGTGAAAAGCTTAAGGTCCGCATTAAGGAGGGAGATAGGTCGATAGCTGGCGCAGGACGTGGGGTCCTTACCCTCTTTGGGGACCACCGCTACTGTGGCCATCAAGGTGTCCTCCGGGAACCTCCCGCCATCCAGCAACGAATTAAGGCTTGTCAGTAGTTCGGGCATGAGCAGCTCCTCAAATGTCCGCAGATATCCCACCGGGAAGCAGTCGGGGCCCGGGGCCTTGTTTGCTTTTGCCGCCTTAAGGGCTCCTTTGAGCTCCTCTAGGGTGATGGGGGCGTCTAGGTCCTCGGCTTGGGTCTGCGTGAGTTTCTGGGTGAGGTGTTGTTCCAGGTATTCTTGAATGTCGGCACGTCTCCGTAGTTTTGCCTCCGCTCCTACCTCCTTCGGTAGGTTGTACAGTTTCGCATAGAACTCTCCAAATTCTTTCATAATGGCTTGTGGCCTCCGCTCGGGGGGCGAATTAGCCTTTTGCAGGAGAGTAATGCGGGACTGCCTCCGTTTCTTGCGGAGCATGCGGGCCAACAGGCGACCGCATTTGTTCGAGTTCTCATAGAAGAATCTCCGGGATTTGCGGAGTGTGTGCGTCAGGTTCCGGGACAAGAGGGAGCGTAGGTTCCTCCTCGCCTCTAGCAGGGGGCGGAGATTGTCTTCAGTCGGTTCGGCTCTGTGTACTTTTTCCAGCTGCGCTGTATGTTTGTGTAGGTCCTTCAGTGCGCGATTTTGTTCCCGCTTGCGTCTTGTGCAGGTCTTAATAAAGTGGCCGCGGAGGACACATTTGTGAGCTTCCCATCGAACTTGTGGAGAGGTTTCCGTAGCCGGGTTCTCTAGGAAGTAGCGCCGAATGACCTCTCTCGTGTCTGTGCACACAACTGGATCCCCAAGCACCTGTTCATTCAGTCTCCATTGCCTGTCACTAGGTTTAAACAAGGGTGAGCGCAGCGTGGCTAGTACCGGGGCATGGTCTGACCAAATTGTCGTCTGGATGTCGCAGGTCAGAAGGAGGTGCAGGTATTCCTGAGCTATCAGGATATAGTCCAGGCGGCTGTGACCGTGGTGGACCTGTGAGTAAAACGAGTAGTCTTTGTCTTCAGGATGGAGCACTCTCCAGGCGTCAGCCAAGCCCGAATCTCGTAGGGCCTTCCCGACCGTCCGGATACAAAGACCGGAGTGCGAGCTGCTACCTCTAGAGGTGTCGAGACGTGGGTCTAATGGGACATTGGTGTCCCCAGCTACAATGAGTAGTCCATCTCGGAACTGGTCTAGGAGTTGGAGGGTCTTTGAAAGAAATCGGTGTTGTCCCGAGTTCGGGGCGTATATCGTAGCCAGCGTATATTTCTTATCGGCAATTGTACCCTTTAGAAATAAGTAGCGCCCGTTCGGATCTATTTTCGTATCCAGGCAGCAGAACGGGATGTGTTGGGCGAAAAGAATTGCCACACCTGCTCTCTTCGCTGACTGGTGGTTTGCGAAATACCCAGTTGGGAACCTCGAGTCCCCCAGGGGGGGGGGAGCAGCACCCTTAAAGTGGGTCTCCTGGAGGAACGCTATAGAGGCCCGAGCCGTCCACAGGGACCGGAGCAAATGAGACCTCCTTTCCGGGGTGTTCAGGCCCCTCACATTGTTGGTCCAAAGGCGCAGGGGGGCCGGGCCGAAACCCCCGCCCGGGCTCCCCGCCATAGCCGACAAGGGGGGGGGAGGGGGGGTAGGTTCAGGGAGAGGGAGGGAGGAAGGAGTGCAGACAGGGGAGGGGGGGGGGAAGGGTAGGAAAACTGTCTGGGGGGGGGAAGAAGGGGGGGGGTCCGTGAGGTAGGAAGGGAGGTCAGGAAATAGCGGTTTAACCGCTATCAAAAGTGATTGGACTTGACTGTGTGGAAGGCGTCCGACAGGTCTGAGTCCCCAATCCCTTTAAATAACTCAGTCGCCCGCGGTCCTCCCGTCTGTAACCCGCAGTCTGTCCTCGGGGTCGTACACAGAAACCGTACAGGTATACTCAGTACATTCAGTGTAAATGTGGTACAGTGTGAAGAAAAAATTAGTGTGTCAATAACTACAACGTCCGGCCCTCGGGCGTTCTGATTTGAGCAAAACTAGGACTAAGGTCTAGGTACTAATCTGGGTTCGGTTGACACTTTACAGGGCAGGGGGCCTAACTCACGGCTAACTGACCAATCCTCAAACCTCAGCCCCCCGGGCTTCGAAGCACACCTTATGTTACTGATCCCATTGCTACCTCTTACTCTCATTCACTTCCCCTGCCCAAGCCACCCCAAAAGCAACA
This sequence comes from Pelobates fuscus, assembly GCF_036172605.1. Taxonomy (NCBI): domain Eukaryota; kingdom Metazoa; phylum Chordata; class Amphibia; order Anura; family Pelobatidae; genus Pelobates; species Pelobates fuscus. The sequence goes on along the minus strand of NC_086317.1, from coordinate 375,214,249 downwards.
GCCAAGTTAGGTCGTGTAGCCAGTTCACCCGAGTCCCATCCGGGTGGTGTTGCCTGGAAACCAGTCCCCCACCCAAATCCCAGGGAGGGGCTAACACTTGAGAAATACGCTAACCCAAAGGGATCAATGGGGGGGGGTGAGCTTAGCTACTGGATAGCGTCCCAAGTTCATGGTGGTGCAGATCAGCACGGGGGGGGGGGGCAGCAGCGGAGTCACCTTAGGCCAGTGTCCGAGGTTCAGTCCCCCCTCCCAACCTATTGACTATTGCCCACTATGGTCAACCGCGATGCCCACCCCAGGTACCTCAGTAGTAGTCCTCTTCTGGGCTCTAGTAGGAGGTCACTCCTCAGATCCCGCCGGGCCTCCAAGCATCCGAGCAGGGGAGTCTCTCACTCTTCGCGTGTCTGGCGGTGGGCTGCCCATATCTCGCCTTCGGTTGGGTGCCAGTGGCGTCTCCAGAAGCCAGTTACGGGTGCGTACGAAGGGGATGTGTAGCGCACGCAGTGTGGGGGCCACATCGTCCGGCCATCGGATGTGCAGCCAGGTATTGCCCTGTCGAATCTGCAGGCTGAACGGGAAGCCCCAGCGGTAGGGCACATTTTTCTCCCGTAGTATAGCCGTTATGGGCCGAAGTGCTCTCCTAGCGTCTAAGGTCAGGCCGGAGAGGTCCTGGAACAGCGCCACGTTTGCGCCCTGGAACAATATGGCGTCTGAGCCCCTGGTGGCCGCCATTAGTGCGTCTTTCAGGCTATAGGCGTGCAGGCAGCATAGCACATCCCTTGGTTTCCCATCTTGCCTCGGGGGGCCCAGGGCTCTGTGGATCCGGTCGAATTGGATAGTCTCTGGGCAGTTGCGGCCTAGGATCTGCCTGAACAGGGCCTGTACCTTCTCAGACAGCGGGGTTGAGTCCGGTTCAGGTAGGCCGCGGATGCGGATGTTCTGGCGACGGCTCCGGTTCTCTAAGTCCTCAACCTGCCGCCTCAGCGTAAGTAAGAGGTTCCCCTGTCTTGTGGCGGCTACCTCAGCAGACCTGTGTTGGGACCGGCTCGCCTCCGCTTCTGTCTCAAGGGCCTCCACCCTCACCTCCACTGCCGTCAGCTCGGTGCGCATGGAGGCGATCTCTTCCCGCATGGCTGCGCGGAACTCCTTCAGCATCCCCGTAGAGTCTGCTTTAGTGAGCATGCTGGACGAGATCCGGGAGAGTTCTTGCCGGATCAGTGTCAGCGCATCTGTCTGGTCTCCGTCTTCGGAGGGGGCTCCCGCGCTTTCTGCATCTGGGGAAGCCGACGCCATCTTTGCAGTAGGCCCGGCGGAGCGAGAGTCCGACGGGGTGGACACAAAATCGTCTAAGGTACCTCTACTGTTCCTCGGGGAACCGGTGTGAGGGGTACCCAGGAGCAGGTGCCTCTTTGTTCGGACCATTGAGGGCTCTTTTGCAGGCTTTGTTAGCTGTCAGTATAGGCCGAGGGCACGGAGCTCTGAGACTACACGTCTGCTCTCATGCACGGTCCGGCCACGCCCCCATGCTATTAGAAAATTTTAATTAATTTAAATTAATTAAATGAAACTAGTATATTTACCAGTTAAAGAGATGTTCTCACCAGATGTTCTCAGGTAGCTAAGTGTCAAGGAATGTTTCTTTCTCGCCTACTTTGTCTTGCTTTGCATCCTTCTCTGCATCCTCTGCATCCCCTGCATACCTCTCTTGATTACCTCTCTCTTCCCTTTGTCTTAACTTTTTTAAAGGAAAGATTCACTAGGTGATAGACCAATAGAAACATTGGAGGTGTGGTTATCTTCTAGATAGCAACTTAATATTTGGTCTATAGAGGGCAGTCTCGTCCCACTAAACATACCTATCCAGGAAAGAGTTAACTTTTCCTGTTGGCTATTTTGACGTCATTTTGGCTTATCTATATGGATGCCATAACTCAAGTTTTCTGTCAATTTAAAGCCTTTCCTTGAATTTTCTTCAGACTAGGTGTCTCCAATTCCTACTGTAATTTCTAATATGACAGTTCGTAAACCAATTTTGACCCCTTCAATACAATGGGATCTTGTATATATAGAAAGTAAAATAAAATTATGTCTGGGTTTAGAATTTATTCCATTCCATTAGCATTTTAGACAGTCTCTTATCACTTGGTTTGTTTATACTATACATTCCTTTAGCTCTGGCAAAGTGGTTAGTTTTACAGAAAGGATAGAAATGTTGTGCCTCTTTGTTAACTTGAAAATAACAAAATGGAGTCTGGTCTGTTCAGAGTGACTCAGAATATACACTTTTAATTTGCCCCCAATGGGTTAAATAAGGGATTTGCATTCACTCCCTTTATTGAGAAATAAATTCACCAAGGATAGTATTTATGTAATTGCATTATATATATACATTGTTTATAAAAACTGTACATATTTTCGTTTCTTTAATTCATTATTTTTTGCTTTTTTTCAGCATCGGTGGTTTACACTTTTTTAATAGTTGACCCTACACATATACACTCACGAAACACATGTCAGGTAGCAAGCAGAAAGGTTAGATAGGAGCTTGGTTACCAGCTGGTCCTGTCTCTTTAGCTAGCTAGCTAGTCAGCTTATTTCTTATTCGATTCATTTGAAGTGCGGCTTGTTAGATTGGGGGAGGTTGTGGGCGACAAGGAATTTTGATTTATTCGTTAGATAATTCTGATTTATTCGTCAGATAATTTTTTCAGCTTTATCCTTGCTCTATATTTATTTTTATTCTCCACCTCGCGCTCATTCCCCACTCAAAAGAGGCTGTGTTCATCACAGCAGCAAAGGTACAAGCAACACTGTATCAACTAAGCTCTGTTTCCAGACTAGCAATTTAGCTACTTAGTAATAGTAACCTCGTTGATTTTTCACTATTTTTCTCCCTCTAAGGTGGCAACAACTTGCTACTTATTACCCCATTAGATTCTTTGTTTGGTCACTATTAGGGGATTCTGTAGGGAGAGTTAATAGAAACATTATTGATATCTCTCATATTTAGGATATAAACACTATCCTGAGGTACTATTACCACTTAGAGACGGATTAAACATGGTAGTGGGATCTTCTTTTGATTTTGGTTTTATTGATACTCCTTAGGTGATATCCTAAGGCTATATATCCCACCCAGGCACTACTATTTACCTATCTATATCTTTATTTTTATTTATTTTATTTTTTCTATTATAGATGAGTATTTTATTGCAGTAATTATTAAAAGTTACGTTTTATTTTTGTATATAGATATATATATGGTAATCTACTAGGGGGGCGCCCTATTTTTTCTGACCCACCAGGTCTGCTTTTCTAAAGAATATATTATCTAAGCACTGGCATATTTTGCAACAAAATGAGGATATGATGAATAATGTTGGAATTAAAACCTAAAGTTTCTCTCAAGGGGCATGTAGACATGCCGAAACGCACGTTGAGCTATTCTTATTTTTTCACTTGGTAGCACTTTGATATCACCATGCTTTATCAGTTTATTCCTTAGTTTATATTAGTTTTCTTTTCCAGGCAGGGACATTTTGGTCTAGGTAGGTACTAGTGGATTTATCCACGGTACCGAGGTATTTTTAGGGTCAGCTTCTTGTTATATAGCCTGCCCCTAGTATACCAGCATCTTTTTAGGGGATTTCCTCTCTGATGTTACCTACCTTCACCTTGGGGCAGGTTGTGTTTGTGAGATCATATTATTTTAGGGTCTAGTATGGAGTTACTCCTTGTCTGTGTTTTTTTCCACAGCTGTTTTTTTATCCCTTTACCCTTCCTTTGTATATATACACCTCTCCCCCCTCCTTATGTGTTCCTAGTTCCTGGCTACTATGTAAATCCCTCCCTGGAGTCCCTCTAGGCAGGGATCTCTGTTCCTCCAGAGTTTCACCCCGGGACCCCCTTGTTATAAGGCATTCCCCACTTCTTCTCTAACTTAAAAAGTTATGTTTAATAAGAAATTAATTAAAATGTATTTGTAATGTTTAAATTTTATGTGCAAAATATTTTTCTAGTTGTGGAGGCTGTATAGAGATTGGCAAAATGCACTCTTCAACATGGTGAATGCCACGCTCCTCTGATCTCAGAGGCCATTGTCTCTGCTATATGCAGTATATACATACAAAATATAGCTAGCGCTTTACAGATGTGGATTTGTAGGTGTAGCATGCAGCCATCAAAGTGCAGGATGCTTAATAAGTAAGAAATAACCTGTCCCCCTCCAGGTCCATAAATCACATAAGAAAAGTTATAAACTCAAAGCACACCTTGCAATATTGCATAGAAAAAAAAATATATTCAAGTAAGATTAAATACACCCATAATATAAAGTGCACAAATATAGAAAATGTACCATGCCAGCAGCCACCTAAACCCAGGCACTATAGTGCTAACTGCAAATTCAGAGTATAAGAAAACAAAGGGTATAATAACCCAGAGCTGGAGACTCACAAACTCCCCAATGTTTCGGCGTTCAGCCTTCCTCAGGGGGGATCTCAGAGTTAATTACACCAATTCCTACTTTAATACCTTTTACCTAAATGCGCTAAATATCTGAGATAAAAAAAAAACAGATGTGGAATATATAATACAGAGCACCTGTCCATGGATCCAGTGTGTATCGTGCTCTCCCATAGGCGATATCTCCATTGAGCATCTGACGTCATTGCGGATGACGTCACATATAACACCAGAACGTGTGACATCATTGTGTCCTGCGCATGCACATTTACAGGTTGTAAAGAACAGTTGAGAGTATGGGCGGAGACTGGCGAACATATTTTGGGATGGGATAGTTTTGTGTTTGAAACCGGATGTTAGAGATGGCAAAGCGTTTTCTGGTTCAGACAATATTTGGATAAGGACATGTGTGTGGATAATTTACGTATTTACTTGTAATATATAAGGCGGTTTATGCCCATTTGGGATTATACTTGTACCTGAGGAAATCCCATAATCGGGTTGAAAAGCATTGTGCTTTTATTGTGTTTATTGTTTTTAAATATATGTACCAATAAATGAAGCCATATTTTCAGTGAGCACTTTAGTGTCTGTGTTTAGGTGGCTGTTGGCATGGTACATTTTCTACATATGTGCACTTTATATTATGGGTGTATTTAATCTTGTTCTTTGAATACATGTTTTTTTTCCTATGCAATATTACAAGGTGTGCTTTGAGTTTATTACATAACTCTACTACATGCATGATGCAGACTAGACAATATCTTTGCGGACGTTTGGTTAAGCTACTGATTGCAATCTCCTGCACTGCGGATGAGAAGTTGCAACTTAACTTACAATCCACTGCAGTGTGTTCAGCACCCATCCTACTCCCGAACGGTCTCTTAAACAGCCAGCACGAAATCACTGTTCGGGTTAAGTACCAATCCTATCCTAACACATTTGAGGGCTATATTTAGGTGCCTCTGGTGGGCTTGTATCTCAACAGAGCCATTCCTATACCACATTCAGTTAGCCTATCTTACTTCACCTGTTTGATGAAGCACCTGTCTACATCTAGGCCACTAGACCACTGAGATTCTCCTAAATTGTGATACTGTGCTTTGCCCCCTGGAGGGTATCAGCTGACTTGGCTTGGAGACACTACTTTCTCTGAAATAATGCCAGCCACATTTGCTTTTCAGGCCTTAGAAACAATGCAGATATACAGTTTTGAATATAATTCCTAGGTCAATTATTTTTTTTCTGGTCATCCGCTTAGCAGATACCTACCTTGGGGTCCTATTAGATGTATTGTCTAATTAGTAGCTGTACATTATATTTTGTTCACAAAATTAGGTGTTGGCATCTTTTATAGACCAGGGCAATCTTTACTATCACTCTGATTTATATTGCCCTGCTGACATTAGCTTTAATGCTATTAATATTTTTATCAGCTTTTTAAATGATCTACCTAAAATTATTTCCATAGACTTTAATGGTGGCTTTAAGTTCATCCAAAAATATTAAATCAAGGCCGTTGTATGTAATGCGTTAACCTCCATAAAAAAAAAAAAAAAAGAAATTTTAAAAAGATGCAAGGATATGATAGGTAGAAATCTAAAAATGTGCCTTATAAAACCAGGTAAGATTCAGGATTTATTCAGTTCTTAAAGAAATATGAATGGTCAAAATACATCAGTGCTTCTACATGTCACTGGTTGAGCTATAATTGTGAAAGAATTTGCAGCAGTTATCAAACAGAGTGGATGCGATGGATTTTACCTGATGTCCTTTACAGTATTAATGCTCCATTGTCTGCCACTTTAGAGTTAATATACTTTGCTTATGCAACCCTTCCCACACCTTCCCTACCTGTGACTTACACATCCTCCAAAGAAAAAAGGTTTTTATTTGTACATCGCAGTATGTGTACTTTAGAAGCTCTTATATTCTGCTCTGTAAATTGATCTTTAATCACACACAGGAGAATGCTGAAGACAGGGGATAAGAAAATATATTGTAAGCATACTGTGTTGAAACATTTTATCTCTTTTTCAGCGTTTCACCCACAGTAAGGCTTTTTCAAAGTGACACTTTGAAAAAGTCTTACTGTGGGAAAATGTGTTAGAGTTTTTTTATCGTACTATTGGTTTTACTATTTTGTTATCAAAGTAAAACTAGTCTTTTTATCGAACTTGGCCCTTCCTGATTTTATCCATGAAGATTTTACTTGGAAGATTCACACTTCGATTTCCTTGGTTACCACCTAAGCTGTGTAAGATTTAGGAAAACTTTACTTTGCTCTCCTTTTGTGAGTATATTACTTTTTATGTTTTTATTACTCTTCTGGCTACACAGAGAGCACCGTTTTCAGTTTCTATTTTCATTTTATTTGCTGGTGAACTTCCACTGTAATAACACGGCATTCTGAAAAAAATAAAATAAAATACTTCTAACAATGTTGGCCACTCTATGCCATTGACTGACCTGAAAGATATCCTTCTACAGGAACAGGGCCGGGACTAGGATCAGCACATCTATAGATGGGGATTATACCAACCAAGCGCACATATCTGGAACTGATTTTAAGGTCCAGAAGATTGTAAGTGCATTTCACTTATTTATAGCCACCAGCAACATAAATACTACATTATATTTTATTGTCCTCTTATTTTTGAGATTGCTCCATATGTAATTGAATTTGAGGACACTACTAAATGTTTCATTGCATTTCTCTCCTCTCTTCATTTACGTCTATAAATCCCATTGTGAAGTTGGCTTGTGAGAAAAAAAAAAATATCTTAACATTGTGGTCATTATGTTTGGCTTTCAAAATAGAACCAAAAAAAAAAAAACGGTCTCTGAAGTTAAAGGGAAACTATAGGCATCCAGACCACTTTGTCTCATTCAAGTGGTCTGGGTGCAGTGTCCCTGTTCCCTTAATTCCGCAATGTAAAAGTTGCAGTTTTAGAGAAACTATTGCAACAGTCATTGGTGCTGGAACCAGCATTTAATTTTTTTTTTTAGGAAGGTTTTGGAAATACAGCATCGTATCACTATAGTGTTCCTTTAACTATGAGACCATTTCCAGAAATATTTCCTAATTCTGAACAGCAACTCTTAATAATAGTGTCATGGGGATTTGAACCCTGGACTTTGACTTCTTGAATCCTGCTCTTTTGCCACTGTGCTATCCAGCCATTCATAGTATTGCCGTAATAGGTGTCCTTGCCTTGTTCCAGCACTGGGAGCTGAACTCACCCGTGGCTACTCTAGCACACCTGTATGCCATATTAATTGGCTGGATATAAATGCCTGTCACACTCTGGGAGGGGTGTCAGTTCATTGACTCTGGTTCCCTTGTTTGGTTCCTGTCTCTCCTTACCTGCGTTCCAGTGTTTCCTGTCTGATTCCGGCTTCTGACCTTGGCTTTCCTCCTGGACTACTCTGATCTCTGGCTTCCCTTGACTACGCTTCTGCTAATCCCTTCTGTACTGCATTTTGGAGCACTTTTCCTGGAAAGCCCCCGTGCACAGACTCACAGGTCAGGTGGCGTCTTACCTGGTCACCCTGATCTGTGTCTACTTTGCAAGGGTGAGCGTATAACTGTGCGAGCTGGACTCCCTATCAGGTAAGACTCATTACAAATAGGGGGGCGTGTCAGACTTCTGGTCTGAACGGTCGCATGGGGTAAAAGCTCCTCTCCATATCGAGCCGAAAGCTACCTTAAAAGCACAAAAAACAACTAAAAAAAAAAACAACTAATAGAGGAAAAATAGTGAGGGCGATCATACCTTCCACGACGATGTCCCCCTCGAAACAAACAAAACTTACTGACCCGACCAGGCCACCGAAGAAAGATAGGCACAAGCCGTCCCAAGATGGCGCGGGGACGGATCCCGCCAACCCGGCCTCTGACCATGGGATAAGCCCTGACCAGCTCTCTGACCCTGAATTGGAGGGACATGTCACCAAACTCTACCTTAAGACAATGCTGCAGGACCTACGATCCACTATTAAGGAAGACTTCACCACCGTTGTCTCTGGCATCCATCAAGAAATAGCGGAGCTAGGAGACCAGACGGATCACCTGGAACAAAAAACTGAAGAGCTCTGCTCAGCCCACAACATTGCAGCGGATAAGCTTCAAGCATTGGAAGCTGACAATGCAAAAATAGGTCACGAAGAAACAACGTGAGATTTCGGGGGTAGCGGAGTCTGTCACAACTGATAAGCTTTACAACTATGTCACTGCCATGTGCGCAGAGATGGTGCCAACGATAACCGGAACAGCGTGGGAGCTAGACAGAATACACCATCTACCAAGGCCTCCGCGCCTCACGCCTGACACACCACGAGACGTAATTGCCCGATTCCACCATTACAAATCTAAAGATGCTCTTCTCCAGGCAGCGAGAGCAACGACAACCTTACCTTCACCTTACGACGGTATCCAAATGTATGCTGACCTCTCGGCCCTAACTATGGCACGCAGAAGAGATTTCTCCACGATCACCAAGACACTGCAGAATCACAAAGTGGCGTACAAATGGGGATTCCCTACAAAACTCCTGGTATGGCGCAATGGCAAGCAACATGTTCTGGAGGATCCGGACCATGGACTGACCGTCTTGAAAGGCTGGGGCCTTTGGGGCCCTCAGAGCCCAAATAACCCCACAGAACCATCCCCACAACGTTTCCGACCAGAATGGAAAATGGTGGGTCAACACCAGCGCTAGCCCGGCGCGAGCTCGGCACCAGCTCCAACGGACTGATCAAATGACTCTTAACGCTAAATGGCGAATGGCGACCTACTGGACTGGTAGTATCTATGAGGCAATTACTGTTTTTATTGTTTTATGTTGTGTATAAGTGTTGTTACCACTCTAATCACGCACTCTTGAATATAGTGCTATATATGGCATATATATGGCTATATATGGCATGTTAGCGGAACCTAGAGGCAGGCACAGACCTACCATTCCCCTCAACTCACTGGGTTTATAGGCAGAACACATGTTAACCTAGAGAGCACGTGAGCAAGTACACCACCGGGTTGCACACCCCTTTGGTCCCACTAGTGCACCATTATACCCGGGGCACCTTCAGCCACTGGATGTCTGAACCCCGGATTTTAAAATACCTGCCAAGCAATATTGAGCACTGGCGCACCAAATAACCAAAACTTAATGGGTCACTGCTTGTATATATCACGCTATCAAAAGGCTTAAAAATACATGTGCCAGCATACGTAGCACTACGTCCAAACACAGTTAATAACAATAACAAAAAAATAAAAAATAAAAACAACAACATATATATACACGTTACAAGTTAATAGATCCACAAAGTAGAAAGCAAGCATGCCTACAAACGCACCCCTTGTTACAGGGAAGACGGTCACAATAACCTTCCTAAAATCCTGGTGCCGAAATACAGGAATTAACCATAGGCTACCCATACTATTGCCTGGACACTTCCTCTACGCATATAAATGTGCTGTGAACTTATTTACTACCACCACTACGGCTCTGGAGCGAGCCAGCTCCACACGTTCCCCAATCAGGATGGTCACTGGAACCGAGCATATTCGCCTTCCAGCCCATCCATGGTTACACTCTCGCAGAAGAGAGTTTGGTTTACACTTTGGTTTATTTGTATTACTTGTATTTTTATTTATGTTCTCCAACGCTGTCCCCCCCCCCCTTCACCCCACCAAGCCTACCCTTGTCTTACCTTCACGGTAAACTGATATTGACTAGATCCCAGATAAACGATTATTTTTGACATCACACAGATCTCACCCGACTCCAAGTCCAACACTGGACCTACCACGCAGCACCCCATGCCTCACGGCAACACAACCAAACTATTGACCCCCCATCTCCCCTATAATGACACACCAATTTAAATGGCTCTCCATGAACGTAAACGGCTTGAACAGCCCGCATTGAGAGAAATACACAACTCTAAAGCAGCTATTGTCTGCCTACAGGAAACCCACCTCTAAATAAGAAATCATCCAACCTTCAGACCTACTTGCTACCCACAAACTTATCATGCACTCTCACCCCACAAATCTAAGGGCGTCTCTGTACTATTTCACCAAGATTGGGTCTTTCAACAGTCAGAGATATACCAAGATACGCAAGGCAGATTACTAATTTTAGTAGGTACACTGAATGGCATTATGATAACGGTAGCCTCCCTATATGCTCCTAATGAAGCCCAAACCCCCTTCCTGCACACGGCACTCAACAAAGTGGCAAGCCTCAGACAAGGCCATACCATCATATGTGGGGAATTTAATTGCACCTTAGACCCCAAACTGGACATCCAGAGGACCCAGGGTAAACAGCCTTCACACCAAGCCACATCCCTAAGCCGTAAACTGTCCGCACTCCTCCACACACACAACCTCTATGACACCTGGCGCAACCACTTCCCAAGCGGGAAGGACTACACATACTTCTCACCCGTACACCACGCATATTCACGCATAGATGTGTGCTTGGTATATACAATAACACTAAAAAATATAGTAAATGTCGAAATTGGTAATAGAACATGGTCAGACCGTGCCCCGGTCATTACCACGTTCATAACCTTATACCCAGTGAGGGGCAGAAGTACGTGGAGGCTGAATGACTCCCTACTAAACAAGGTGACATTAACAAGCAAGCTGACCAACACTATCCAGCTATTTTATAAGGATCATACTAACGATGGGACGACCATCCCAACACAATGGCTGGCTCTCAAAGCAGTATTGAGGGGCCTACTCATACAAGCAGGAGCGAACCGCAAAAAGAAAAGCAACCAGAAAAGAGAGCGCCTGCTAGAGGAACTCAAACAAATTGAGACCAAAAACAAACACAACCCCTCTAAAAAATTAACCGCCTTGACTAATAGAATAAAATCAGAATTCCATACACTGTCCCATAACGCTATGGAACAACACATGCGCAAACTCAACTTAACTCACTACATGCAGGGCAACAAGACTGGCAAATTGCTGGCACGCCGCTTGAAGTCACGCAGCATACAATCCAAACTTCCGTACATGACATCATAAACTAACGAAAAACTCTATAACCCACAAGATATAGTGGAGGAATTGGCCTCCTAATATGATTCGCTCTATAATCTACACCGGGCGGAGGACACTCACCAGCCCTCCAGTTCTGAAATCCTAGATTTCCTCAGCTCGGTGGACCTACCCACCCTAACAGAAACACAAAAAACATCCCTGCTAGCACCATTCACAGAGGATGAAATACTCCAAACCATTAAAACACTTCCCAAACACAAAGCACCAGGCCCAGACGGCTTTCCTAATTCCTTCTACACTAAGCTGGCCTCACAACTCACACCTCACCTTACCAAATTATTCAATCACATCAAAGACACAGGAAATATCCCAACTGAGATGCTCCTAGCTCATGTCATAACTCTGCCAAAACCAGGGAAACCCCCCACAGAATGCGCTAACCTGAGACCAATCTCATTGTTAAAAGCAGACACCAAACTATACGCAAAGCTCCTAGCGACACGCATCAAACCAATGCTACTGGGTCTGGTCTCCCCGGAACAAGCAGGGTTTGTCCCATCTCGACAACACACGCCACTTCCTAAACTTGATTCAATGGACCCAAACTACCCAACAAAAAGGCATACTGCTGGCACTTGACGCTGAGAAAGCGTTCGATCGCTTACATTGGGGATACATGTCAGCAGTAATGACCAAACAGGGGATTCCTACACCATTTCAAAATAGCATAATGGCTCTATACTCAAATCCCTCGGCCAAAGTATACAACACCGGTTTTCTCTCCAGGCCATTTTCAATAACCAACGGCACAAGACAAGGCTGTTGTCAGGGTACCTGAAGCCTCTACCTCTAAGAGAGGTAGAGACTTAGAAGTTTATCCCTCCGGACGGCATGTCTCCTCGGTTCCTCGCGGTTCACCCGGTCTTGCAAACGCCGGCCGCGAGGGAGCCACTTCCTTTTATAGCAGGAGGCTCAGAGGCCGACGTCATGACGCCAACCCGGAACACCCTGTCACTCAAATCAGTGGAGACGAATCAGGACTCGCCGGAGGCGTGTCTTCTCTCCCTAACCAGCATACTTAACAGTGGCTATCTCATTTACTCATTGCCCTGTCGTGGTTCTAGTCCGCCTAGTCACACAGTGCTTTGTTATTCTCTTGTCTTTTGGTTCCGACCCGGCTTTGTTATTTACTCTCCTGTCTTTCTGTTATCCTTGACCCGGCTTGTCTCTCGCTTACCTGTCTTCTCGTTCCCTCGACCTCGGCTTGTCTCTGACCATTCTATCATAGTTATACGTTAAGCCCGGCCATTCTAAGGACCGGTATACGTATCTGCTACTCTTTGTACTCTGCGTGTTGGATCCCTGACCCGATCCTGACATTACGACAGGGCCATGGATCCTGCAGGTACAAATTGTCAGCTTGGTCCTCCTGATCCTAGGTTTGACGCCATGGATCATAGGATGGATCAGATGGCTCTAGCACTACAGGCCCTGCTGTCTCGTCCTATTAATCCACCTGAAGAGATGCGTAATATGTCTGCTTCTTCTGTGGGTTCAGGGCTAGAGGTAGTTACTGTAGGTGCTTCTTCCCGAGTTACCCCACCTGTACGTTATGCTGGTTCTCCTGAAAGGTGTCGTGGCTTTTTGAACCAGATTAGTATTCATTTCGAACTACAGCCTCGTTCATACCCTACTGATAGGGCAAAAGTGGGATTTATTATTACCTTACTCATTGAGAAAGCTCTGAGATGGGCTAATCCGTTGTGGGAGAATGATAATCCATTAGTCTATAACTATAATGCCTTTGTAGCTGCTTTTAAAAGAACTTTTGATCCCCCTGGCAGGAGGGTCAATGCAGCCAGATTACTGTTGCGCCTTAGACAAGACAACCAAACACTTGTGGATTACGCACTAGAGTTCAGGTCTTTGGCGGCAGAGGTAAAATGGAATGAACAGGTCTATATAGACGTATTCTTAAATGGATTATCTGATGTAATACTTGATGAGGTAGCGACAAGAGAGCTTCCCGAGAATCTGGAGGACTTAATTTCCTTTATCTCTCGTATTGACGAACGTCTAAGGGAGAGACAAAATACTCGAGATAGAACCGGTAAATCTTCCTTTACACTAGCACCATCATTTCAAATTTCTGAAACCAAAAATCCACAGGTTTCAGAACCTATGCAGTTAGGCCTTACTCGTCTATCAGAGGAGGAGAGACAGTACAGGAGAAGGGAGGGACTGTGTATGTATTGTGGGGCCAGAGGTCATGTACGTTTGAGCTGTCCCAGTCGTCCGGGAAACGCTCGCACCTAAGTTTCTCTAGAGGACAGACCTTGGGTGTTTCGATTTTGTCCTCTACTCATAACTACAAGGAACATAGACTCCTATTACCGGTCTCTTTAACTTGGGAGAAGGGAACTTTAGAGACTATGGCATTGATAGACTCCGGCGCTGCTGAGAGTTTTATCGACCAAGAGTTTCTTACCAAACACACTATCCCATCTCAGTTAAGGAAGACACCCTTGGCTGTTGAAGCCATTGATGGTAGACCTTTAGTTGAGCCTGTGATTTTCCGGGAGACCATACCTCTTTACTTAACTACTGGTATTCTACACAAGGAGGAAATATCCCTACTACTCATTTCATCTCCTTCTGTTCCCATAGTCCTGGGATACTCCTGGCTTAAGAGACATAACCCCGTTATAGATTGGAGATCAGGGGAGATAGTTTCGTGGGGTCAGGATTGTCAAGAGAATTGTTTAAAGAAAGTGTCACCTCTTTGTAGTGTCAACTCACTTAATAACGCTACCGACTCTACCAAAGTACAGATACCGTCCCTGTATCAAGATTTAAAGGCAGTATTTGACAAAGGAAAGGCTGATACCTTACCACCACATAGGCCTTTTGATTGCAAAATTAATTTACTTTCTGGTACCATGCCCCCCAGGGGTCATGTATACCCTTTGTCTACGAATGAAAACTTAGTTCTAGAGGAGTATATTCGTGAGAACCTAGACAAGGGGTTCATTAGAAGATCCTCCTCTCCTGCTGGGGCTGGATTTTTTTTTGTTAAAAAGAAGGATGGTTCTTTAAGACCCTGCATTGACTACCGAGGTCTTAACAAGATAACCATCAGAAATGTATATCCGATTCCCTTGATCACCGAGCTTTTTGATCGATTAAAAAGTTCTAAAATTTTCACTAAATTAGACCTTAGAGGTGCTTATAATTTGGTGAGAATTCACGACGGTGACGAGTGGAAAACTGCATTCAATACTCGATATGGGCACTATGAGTATACTGTAATGCCTTTTGGTCTCTGCAATGCCCCGGCGGTATTTCAGGACCTTATTAATGAGGTTCTTAGGGAGTTTCAAGATGACTGTGTGATTGTATACCTTGATGATATACTTATACATTCCAGGGATATTGAGACTCACCACGGACAAGTCAGAAGGGTTTTACACAAACTCCTTCAGCATGGCTTATACTGCAAACTAGAGAAATGCAGCTTTGACCAATCACAAACTACCTTTCTTGGTTATGTGATTTCTGGGGAAGGGTTTGAAATGGACCCGGAGAAGCTCCAATCCATACTAGATTGGCCTTTACCTAAGGGTCTCAAGGCTATCCAGAGATTTATTGGTTTCTCCAATTACTACAGACGTTTCATTAAGGGATACTCCTCTATCATTGCTCCCATCACCAATATGACCAAACAAGGGGCTGACACTAAGAATTGGTCTACTGAAGCACTTCTGGCTTTTAAGACACTCAAGGAGCTGTTTGCTTCCGCACCAATTTTAGTTCACCCTGATACTACACTACCTTTCCTACTCGAAGTTGACGCTTCTGAGACAGGTATAGGTGCTGTTCTGTCCCAAAGGTTGGGTGTAGATAAACCATTACATCCTTGTGGATACTTTTCCAAAAAGTTGTCAGGTACTGAAAGCAGATATGACATTGGTGACAGGGAACTACTAGCGGTTATAATGGCCTTGAAGGAGTGGAGACATTTATTGGAGGGTACTTTGCATCCTGTTACTATTTTGACAGATCATAAAAACTTATCCTATATTGGAGAGGCTAAACGACTATCATCTAGACAGGCTCGTTGGTCCATATTTCTCACTCACTTCAACTACGTACTCACATATAGGCCAGGTTCTAAGAATTCTAAAGCTGACGCCTTATCTCGCCAGTATGAACCTGCTGCCGTATCTGAGCCGGTTTTGTCCTCTATAGTACCCAAGTGTAACATTATTGCTAACACTACTCTCAAAGTCCATTCTCCGCTACTTGATCAGATAAGGAGCTTGCAGCATCTGGCACCTAGACTGACTCCGGCTTCCAGACTTTTCGTTCCTCCTGAACTCCAATTGGAGCTCTTACAGTGTCTTCACGAGAGTAAGGTGGCCGGTCATCCGGGTGTTCGCAAGACGTATTCTTTGATCTCCAAAGATTTCTGGTGGCCTTCGCTACGGAAGGATATTAAGGATTTTATCGGAGTTTGTGTGGTCTGTACTAAAACTAAATTACCGCATTCGCTTCCTTGTGGTCTTCTGCAGCCTCTGGAAATTCCTGGCAAACCTTGGTCCTGTGTGGCAATGGACTTTATTGTGGATTTGCCTGTTTCTAAAAAGCACACTGTTATCCTCACCGTAGTCGATAGGTTTACCAAGATGGCACATTTCGTACCGTTGCCTAAACTCCCGACTTCTCCTGAATTGGCGGAAATCTTTGCTAAAGAGATTTTTCGCTTGCATGGGATTCCCTCGGAGATCACTTCTGATAGAGGCTCCCAATTTGTTTCACGCTTTTGGAGATCATTCTGTTCTCAATTAGGCATCAAATTGAATTTTTCCTCCGCCTATCATCCTCAGTCTAACGGAGCTGCCGAGCGTACCAACCAGAAGATTGAGCAATACCTACGTTGTTTTGTTTCCGAACACCAGGACGATTGGGTCGGTTTGATTCCTTGGGCGGAGTTTGCGCACAACAATCTCGTTTGTGACTCTACGCATTCAAGCCCCTTCTTCATGAACTATGGCTTTCACCCATCTATTCTTCCCTCGGTTTCTCCTTCCCAAGGAGTGCCGTCGGTTGATGTCCATGTGGCCAATTTGAGGAAGTTGTGGGATCAGACTCGACAGATTCTTCTACACAATTCTATGCTGGTTAAGAAACATGCTGACAAACGTAGAAGGGCGGCTCCGAATTTTGTTCCAGGCGATAGAGTTTGGTTGAGTACTAGGAATATTCGCCTTAAAGTTCCTTCCATGAAATTCGCTCCTCGTTATATTGGTCCCTACAGGATCTTGACTCGAATTAATCCAGTGGCGTATCGTCTAGCTCTCCCAGCCGCTTTACGCATCCCAAACTCCTTTCACGTGTCATTGCTGAAACCTCTAATCTGTAACAGATTCTCCTCCACAATCGCCCCTCCGCGCCCTGTTCAGGTGGAGGGTCAGGAGGAGTATGAGGTTAACTCCATTATTGATTCTCGTGTCTCCCGGGGGAGAGTACAATATTTGGTTAACTGGAGGGGTTATGGTCCTGAGGAGAGGAGTTGGGTACCACAAGAGGATGTTCATGCTCCTCACCTTCGCAGGGCATTTCACTCTCGCTTTCCATCTCGCCCCGGCTCCTTCCGCCCGGTGGGCGTATCTGAGAGGGGGGGTACTGTCAGGGTACCTGAAGCCTCTACCTCTAAGAGAGGTAGAGACTTAGAAGTTTATCCCTCCGGACGGCATGTCTCCTCGGTTCCTCGCGGTTCACCCGGTCTTGCAAACGCCGGCCGCGAGGGAGCCACTTCCTTTTATAGCAGGAGGCTCAGAGGCCGACGTCATGACGCCAACCCGGAACACCCTGTCACTCAAATCAGTGCAGACGAATCAGGACTCGCCGGAGGCGTGTCTTCTCTCCCTAACCAGCATACTTAACAGTGGCTATCTCATTTACTCATTGCCCTGTCGTGGTTCTAGTCCGCCTAGTCACACAGTGCTTTGTTATTCTCTTGTCTTTTGGTTCCGACCCGGCTTTGTTATTTACTCTCCTGTCTTTCTGTTATCCTTGACCCGGCTTGTCTCTCGCTTACCTGTCTTCTCGTTCCCTCGACCTCGGCTTGTCTCTGACCATTCTATCGTAGTTATACGTTAAGCCCGGCCATTCTAAGGACCGGTATACGTATCTGCTACTCTTTGTACTCTGCGTGTTGGATCCCTGACCCGATCCTGACAGCTGTCCTCTCTCCCCATTGATCTTCATACTTTGCCTGGAGCCGCTGGTCAAACACATAAAACAAATGGACAGCATCAAAGGGGTACACACCCCTTTAGGGCCCATGAAAATCGCCCTGTTTGCGGATGACGTTCTGCTGTTTCTTACTGAACCATCTCACTCCCTCCCCCATCTACTAGCATTACTAGATAGATATGGTAGACTATATGGACTTTGTTTTATGCTGTTCTTTTATTTCTGGAATAAATTTACTTTTTTAGAAGCATTTATTGTTCCTGTTTTAAATTGGTGACTTTGGTGACTATATGGACTTTGTTTTATGCTGTTCTTTTATTTCAGGAATAAATTAATTTTTTTAGAAGCATTTATTGTTCCTGTTTTATCCTTCTCATCTGCTGGAGTGGGATTTGGATCTCCCTTAAGGATCCTATTGCTATCCAGACCAGAGCCAGGTTATCTTATGGCGCTACTTTTGTGAGTGTGCTATTTAAAGATACAGTGACCTATTTCCATTTTATCAGATTTACACTATTGTATCTCCCTCTGTTTCTGTTTCAGTTTCATTGTTTTGGCTGTAATATTGAAGAGAGGGAAGTATTTATATTTGCTATACACTGCTCCACCTATTTTTGTCGTATTATAGATATGGTAGAGTGTCATACTATAAAAATAATGTGAAAAAGTCTCAGGCCCTAGCGATTCGTATGCCACACCACATACTGCAACTCCTCCAATCCAAATATCCCTTCGACTGGCGTAAATCTTCAATCTCATACCTAGGTATCCAGCTGCCTACATCACCCACATTAGTTACTAAAGCAAATCATCTACTTCTCCTGCAAAAATTAGACCTCCAACTCAAACAGTGGGACGACAAAGGGTCCTCATGGCTAGGCCGCATAAACACAGTTAAAATGATGATCCTACCACACATCCTATACCTTTTCCGCACTCTCCCCATAGCGGTTCCGAACACGATAATAAAAAGACTCCTGTCCACTATTAACGCACACATTTGGAAAAGGAACCCCCCTCCACCCCCCCACCCCCCCCGGGTCACACAAAAATTTACATGGAGGCCCTTCTCAGAAGGAGGCCTTGGTATACCCAACCTACAGCTATACTACAAAGCAGCAATCATGGCACAGGGCATAACAGTTCAAGAAAGCAAAACACCTCCCATCTGGTTGGCATTGGAAAATGCCTGCATGCCGAGGGGAACGGTGGAGGATGCCCTATGGGTACGCCCAGACCGGCAACTGATAACTACCTACATGCTACCCCAATAACAAATTTACTCCGTATATGGAATCAGGCGCTGCTCCACTTAGACATTGGTAAAGATCTTATGTACGTAGCACCCCTAAAGATACTTACACTCCACACACCAGACTTGAGCCGTGACCTGTGGACAAGAAATGGCATCCACCGTGTCAGCACCCTATTCAACAACGAGGGCATAATACCATACCCACAGCTACAACAGTCTTTCAACCTTCCTTCTAGGGAACTGTTTACATATCTTCGCATAAAAAACATCCTACAAAACCACAAATTACACAGGGACAGGAAAGCGCAAACACCACAATTTGTCCTCAAATGCCAAGGTAATTTAAAAGGTGCCAAGGCACTTTCCCTGTGCTATAATTCCCTCATGAACGCAGGGGACAAAGAAACTCCCTCTTACATGAGAGCTTGGGAGAAGGATCTGAACATACAGATAGAACAGGCCACATGGAGGAAAACACTGGGACAGGTGAAAAGAGCTACACATAGCATAGCCCACAATGAAGCGTTCTGCAAATTACTTATGAGGTGGTATCTAGTACCATCACGCTTAGCACATATATACCCGGGTACCCCCCACCCCCCAAATGGCTGTTCCCCGTCCCCCCTTTTTTCCTTCTGTACCCCATGATTTATTTCACCCTTGTTTGTTTGATGTAATTGAAAATGTAAAAAAAAAGACATTGAAAAAAAAATAAAGTTAAATACCGGAAAAAATAAATAAAAAAAGACATTACAAATAGTATATTTGGTATGCAAAGAAGAAAGTGAAAAAAGCACTATAACACAATTGATTATGGGTAAGTTAACAATTGCATAATTATTATATAAATGTTGCCCTACCATATACTCAAAACTGAAGAGAGGACCAAGTGAAATTGTCTAAGAGAGGTCTATGTGCCAAGCCATGAAAGTGAGAAGGGTGTGACCAAGATGGAGTTAATAACAACCAAGTCTCTAGCTATCATATCCCTCTATAAAGGCACAAGGACACCAAAGGAATCTTGAAATCCTGCCTACACCACCAAAGAATGTTTGATAAGGGTGTTTGGGGTAAAGGTAAATGCTGCATGTGATGAAACACCACTGAGGATGTGAGTCTGCTAAGGATGCTTGCTGAGTCCAGGGTCATGCTGTATTTCCCTTAGCTAGTCTCAGTGCACAGACTCATCTTCCAATGCTTCTTCCTTCCAGGCAGGTAGCAACCACTCCACCTGTCCAGCTTCTCCAGAGCAGGTACTGACCCTCTCCACATTACACATCACTTACGGTGACATACTCCATCCAATACATAAGATATAATCACATGGGGAATCATACAAGCACTCATATAAGACAATATAATATTGATAATTGGGTGGTGAAGACAAAGACTTCCAAGAAACTATGTCCCTGGCCTGCATAAACCTTGATATGCAAATCTACCTGAATATGCAAATTTCCAAATATGCTATTCAGGTAGTGCACATAACTGTTGCAGACACATTTACAATCAGCAGGTGGTGCTGCGCAGGTTCCACAGCCAGACAGATTACATAAGATTTTCCCCAAATAACATTACATTACAAAGCCTGCACCTATAACAGTCACCTTAAACATCTGGGGACCTACATGAATTCTCAGACATATGCTTCCAGTGATGGTGGCACTGCAAATATATCAATCCCTTACACAGTTAACAGTCTGGTAATGTGAATTACAATGATGTTTCTACAGGTTTGTGTATACAGATATAAAGCCTAAAGACAAAATTAGTTTATTAATATTTTAATAACAAAGAGACAAATGTTGCACAGTGCCAAAATTATATAAAACATATCGAAAAATAAAATTGACCACTGCAACTTCTCTTCAGTGTCAATCCAGCCTTAGATGGAGACTGTGCGTGGCCATGATGCTACAGGCATGTTTTTACACTTTTGATGGGAATGCCCTAAAAAACAAAAAAAAAATAACTTTTTGGAAAGCAATTGGCCTTCTCCTTTCCTCTTACACCATACCACCACACCGACAGCTAGATACAAGAAATACCTCACCATCATGGGTGTCCGCAGGGGGTGGCAAGGGGGGGGGGGGGCACTTGCTCCCCCACTGGGTTTTTCAGCTTGTTCTGCTAATTTTCGTGTGAGATTTAAAATGAACTGCAATACCGGCACCGGACAGTAGGTGGCGATGTGTATGGAGAGAGACAGGGATAGGAAGCTAGATCTATCCCTGCTTCTCTCTGCTGATTGAAACTGCAGGGGAGCAACACATGCAGGCAACAGAGACAGCCTACAAATCAGGTAAGTGAGGGATGGGGTGGTGGTGGTGGTGGGGGGGGGGTTAAAATAGCCTATAGATTAGGCAAGTGAGGTGGGGGGGCAGCCTATAGATTAGGCAAGTGAGGCGTGGGGAGGGCAGCCTATAGATTAGGCAAGTGAGGCATGGGGGGCAGCCTATAGATTAGGCAAGTGAGGCATGGGGGGCAGCCTATAGATTAGGCAAGTGAGGCATGGGGGTAGCCTATAGATTAGGCAAGTGAGGCGTGGGGGGGCAGCCTATAGATTAGGCAAGTGAGGCGTGGGGGGGCAGCCTATAGATTAGTAAAGTGAGGCATGGGGGACAGCCTATAGATTAGGCAAGTGAGGAATGAGGGGGGCAGCCTATAGATTAGGCAAGTGAGGAATGAGGGGGGCAGCCTGTAGATTAGGCAAGTGAGGCATGGGGTGTAGCCTATAGATTAGGCAAGTGAGGTGGGGGGCAGCCTATAGATTAGGCAAGTGAGGCATTGGGGGCAGCCTATAGATTAGGCAAGTGAGGCATTGGGGGCAGCCTATAGATTAGGCAAGTGAGGCATAAGGGGCAGCCTATAGATTAGGCAAGTGAGGCATGGGGGTAGCCTATAGATTAGGCAAGTGAGGCATGGGGGGCAGCCTATAGATTAGGCAAGTGAGGTGGGGGCAGCCTATAGATTAGGCAAGTGAGGCATTGGGGGCAGCCTATAGATTAGGCAAGTGAGGCATTGGGGGCAGCCTATAGATTAGGCAAGTGAGGCATGGGGGTAGCCTATAGATTAGGCAAGTGAGGCATGGGGGGCAGCCTATAGATTAGGCAAGTGAGGGGGGGGCAGCCTATAGATTAGGCAAGTGAGGCATTGGGGGCAGCCTATATATTAGGCAAGTGAGGCATTGGGGGCAGCCTATAGATTAGGCAAGTGAGGCATTGGGGGCAGCCTATAGATTAGGCAAGTGAGGCATGGGGGTAGCCTATAGATTAGGCAAGTGAGGCATGGGGGGCAGCCTATAGATTAGGCAAGTGAGGTGGGGGGCAGCCTATAGATTAGGCAAGTGAGGCATTGGGGCAGCCTATAGATTAGGCAAGTGAGGCATTGGGGGCAGCCTATAGATTAGGCAAGTGAGGCATTGGGGCAGCCTATAGATTAGGCAAGTGAGGCATGGGGCAGCCTATAGATTAGGCAAATGAGGCATGGGGTAGCCTATAGATTAGGCAAGTAAGGCATGGGGCAGCCTATAGATTAGGCAAATGAGGCATAGGGGGCAGCCTATAGATTAGGCAAGTGAGGCATGGGGGCAGCTTTAGATTAGGTAAGTGAGGCATGGGGGGCAGCCTATAGATTAGGGAAGTGATGCATGGGGGGGGCAGCCTATAGATTAGGGAAGTGATGCATGGGGGGCAGCCTATAGATTAGGGAAGTGAGGTACGGGGGCAGTTTATAGATTAGGGAAGTGAGGCATAGCAGGTAGGGGGGGGGCAGCCTAAATGAAGAGTCAGCAAGGAGCAGGAAGGGTCTGCAAGGAGCAGGGGCAGCAAGGAGCAGGAAGGGTCTGCAAGGAGCAGGAAGGGTATGCAAGGAGCAGGGGCAGCAAGGGTCTGCAAGGAGCAGAAAGGGACAGAAGGAGCACAAAGGTAAAGGAGCAGAAAGAATCAGAAGGAGCACAATGGTAAAGTAGAAGAAGGAGCAGAAAGGGACAGCAAGGAGCACAAAGCTAAAATAGGAGAAGGAGCAGACAGGAATCAGAATGAGAAAGGAGCAGAAGTGCACAAAATAAGCAGAAAGTAGCAGAAAGGTAAAGGAGCAGAAGGAGCCAAATATAGAAGACAGTGTCAGAAGAAAAATAAGACTGTCAAATGAAGGAGGAGAAAAGAAGATTGGAGCAGGAAGGACAAATTAAGTGAACCCTCCACTTTATTCTAGACACCATATCATAAGGCTTTGGTACCTGGACCTGGCAGGGAAACTCTGGACCTTCTCATCTCCCCAGGTAAAAAAAAAATATCAGTGTTAATGTGTTCACTTTTATTTACTGAGTGTCAGGAAGCACAGAGTGCCGCTGGGTAGCGGTGTTGCTGATTGGCTAGAGCGGTCAGCTGGCACTCTAAGCCAATCAGTAGCTCCCCATTCATAAAAAAGTAAAAAAAAATTATGAACCGGGAACTAGCGATTGGCTTAGAGCGTCAACTGTCCACTCTAGCCAATCAGCGGCTCCCATGCCTGACGTCAATCTGCACTTCCCGACACTCCGTTTCAGATGCTCTATACCACTGAGGGACCTGGAGCTAGAGGAAGCCTTTGGGGTTAAACCATTTGAGAGCAGTTTAACCCCTTAAAGGAAAGAGAGCACTCAGGGGCTTCCTGGAATCATTGCATTTTCATTTAGATGAAGTTGTTATGGTGACCAGAATGTTTCTTTAATTTGCTTAAAGGAAAAAAATTTTTGACTGTAATAGATTGAATAGCAGTTAGTTGTCTGCAAGCGTGTGTGTCAGGCCTACAGCGTCTACTCTGCCAACTTCTGCCACTGCACAGTGCCACTCATATCTGTTGTCACAGTAGCTTGCACGCATAGTACCACTAATCGAAAAAAAAATGACAGGCAGAGGCAGGCCACCCAGCAGGGGCCGTCGTGGTCGTGGTGCTGTGATTCCCTTTGGCCCTAGAATAATGCCCAGTGTTCAGAGGCCACGTACCCTGAACTCGAAATGTTCTGAGGACATAGTTGACTGGCAAACACAGGACACCCAATCTTCTACAGCTTCTGCTCGGAACCTTGACGCACTATCCTCCTCCAGCTTAGCTTCGGGCACCTCTCAAGTTACCACTCGCCCGCCTGCCGCCACCACCAACACTAGCCCCACAGCCGCTTCACTAGGAGTTATTTACACATCAGTTGGTAGAAATGAGTGATGCGCAAGCATTATTGCCAGAGGATGTAGATAACAGGGATATGTCTCAGTCAGGCAGCATTACACACATGGACGTACGGTGTGATGATGATGATGATGTACCCGCTGTTGCTTCCTTTGCTGAGTTGTCAGATACAAGTTAAGCGGTTGATGATGACGATGCGTCCGTGGATGTCACATGGGTGCCCGCTAGAACAGAAGAAGAACAGGGGGAAAGTTCAGATGGGGAGACAGAGAGGAGGAGACAAGTTGGAAGCAGGGGGAGGTCATCAAAAGGAGCTGGTGGCACAGTCAGACAGCATGCATCGGCACCCGGGGTCAGCCAGACAGCACGCCAATCAACGCATGCTGTTGCCACCACCAGAATGCCGTCATTGCAGAGCTCAGCAGTGTGGCATTTTTTTTGTGTGTCTGCCTCTGACAACAGCGATGCCATTTGCAACCTGTGCCAAAAGAAACTGAGTCGTGGGAAGTCCAACACCCACCTAGGTACAACTGCTTTTCGAAGGCACATAATCGCACATCACAAACGCCTATGGGATCAACACATGAGTACAAGCAGCACACAAACTCTAAGCCGCCATCCTCCTCCTGGTCCAGCATCTTCAGCCACGTCAACCACTGCTGTCCTCCTTGCCCCCTCTCAACCATCCGCCACCCCGTCTCTCGCCTTGAGCAGTTCCTGCTCATCTGCCCACAGTCAGGTGTCTGTCAAGGACATGTTTGAGCGTAAGATGCCAATGTCACAAAGTCACCCCCTTGCCCGGCGTCTGACAGCTGGCTTGACTGAACTCTTAGCCCGCCAGCTTTTACCATATAAAAAATAAAAAAAATTGTAGCTATTAGGACACCGCAGTGGAAGGTACCCGGCTGAAATTTCTTTGCACAAAAGGCAATCCCCAACCTGTACTCGATTGTGCAAAAGGAAGTAATGGCATGTCTGGCACACAGTGTTGGGGCAAGGGTCCATCTGACCACTGATACCTGGTCTGCAAAGCATGGTCAGGGCAGGTATATCACCTACACTGCGCATTGGGTAAACCTGCTGACGGCTGCCAAGCATGAAATGCGTGGCTCTGCAGCAGAGGAGTTGGTGACACCGCCACGACTTGCAGGCAGGCCTGCTGCCACCTCCTCTACTCCTCCTACTCCATCCTCTTCCATAACCTCCTTGGCTGAGTCCTCTTCTGCTGCTGCATCTTGCTCCACATCAACGGCACCCCCCCCAGCTCCCCAGGTACTATTCTACATCCCGGATATGGCAGTGTCACACCGTCTTGGGGTTGACTTGCCTGAAAGCAGAGAGTCACACCGGACCAGTACTCATGTCCGCCCTGAACGCACAGGTGGATCAGTGGCTGACTCCGCACCAACTGGAGATCGACCAAGTGGTTTGTGACAATGGAAGAAATTTGTTGGCGGCATTGAATTTGGGCAAGTTGACACATGTGCCGTGCATGGCACATGTGTGTAATCTGATCATACAATGCTTTGTGCTTAAGTACCCAGGCTTACAGGACATCCTGAAGCAGGCCAGGAAGGTGTGTGGCCATTTCAGGCGTTCCTACACGGCCATGGAGCACTTTTCAGATATCCAGCGGCGAAACAACATCTCAGTGAGGCGCTTGATTTGCGACAGCCCGACACATTGGAATTCAACACTCCTAATGTTCGACCGCCTGCTCCAACAAGAAAAAGCCGTTAACGAGTATTTGTATGACCGAGGTGCTAGGACAGCCTCTGTGGAGCTGGGATTTTTTTTGCCATGTTATTGGACGCTCTTGCGCAATGCCTGTAGGCTCATGCGTCCTTTTGAGGAGGTGACAAACCTAGTCAGTCGCACCGAAGGCACCATCAGCGACATCATACCATTTGATTTCTTCCTGGAGCGTGCCCTGCGAAGAGTGCTGGATCAGGCCGTAGATGAGCGTGAAGAGGAAGAGGAAGAGTTGTGGTAACCATCACCACCAGAAACAGCCTTATCAGCATCGCTTGCTGGACCTGCAGCAACGCTGGAAGAGGTTTGTGAGGAAGAGGAGTCAGAGGAGGGGTCTTTCATGCTGTCGTGCCTGTTGAGGGACCCTCGTATAAAAAAGCTGAAGGAGAACGACCTGTAATGGGTGTCCACGCTACTAGACCCCCAGTATAAGCAGAAAGTGCCTGAAATGTTACCAAATTACCGCAAGTCGGAAAGGATGCAGCAGTTCCAAAATAAAATTTAAAAAAATACACTTACACAGCGTATAAGGGTGATGTCACAGCACAACGGGAATCTAACAGGGGAAGAGGTGAAAGTAATCCTCCTCCTCCCACGCCGGCAAGGACAGTACGCTTTACAGACGTGTTGTTGATGGAGGACATGAGGAGCTTTTTAAGTCCTACGCATCGCCACAGCCGGTCCACCCTCAGAGAACCACTCGACCGACAGGTAGCAGACTACCTCGCCTTAACTGCAGATATCGACACTCTGAGGAGCGATGAACCCCTTGACTACTGGGTGTGCAGGCTTGACCTGTGGCCTGAGCTATCCCAATTTGCGATAGAACTTCTGGCCTGCCCCGCTTCAAGTGTCCTGTCAGAAAGGACCTTCAGTGCAGCAGGTATTGTCACTGAGAAGAGAAGTCGCCTAGGTCAAAAAAGTCTAGATTACCTCGCCTTTATTAAGATGAAGGAGAGATGGATCCCGAAGAGACTGACAGTGGGCAATAAATTCGACTAAAAAAGGCCTGATGAGGGGGACTACTTCACACACCACTCCTATCTGGTGGCACATTAGATTACACGCGAAGTGCCCCAAATTTGAAGTTGGAGGACCAACTGATAGGAATAGTACTACTTATTACACCTTATAATAACGCAGAGAGAGGCAACGCAGAGAGAGGAGTCTGAAGAAGAGGAGTCAGAGGAGGAAGGTGGCTTTGAGGAGGTGGAAGACCAAACACAGCAGGCATCCCAGGGGGCTTGTTGTCACCTTTCGGGGACCCTTGGTGTTGTACGTGGCTGGGTGGAGGAAGAGACCTTCAATGACATCAGTGAGGACAAGGAACGGGACATGGCTAGCTTGGTATCCAACCTTGTGCAAATGGGGAGTTTGTGGTTGTGCAAATGGACTGTTTGCGGTGCGTTAAACGGGGAGTTTGGTCTGTCACTGTGAAGGGATTAAAACCAGACTCTGCATCAACTATGTAATTTTCAGTGGGAGTTTTGCCATGGATCCCCCTTCGGTATGTCACAGTCCAGGTATTAGTCCCCTTGAAACAACTTTTCCATCACTATTGTGGCCAGAAAGAGTCCCTGTGGGTTTTAAAAATTTGCCTGCCTATTGAAGTCTATGGCGGTTAGCCCGGTTCGCCCGTTTGGGAACATTTGCGGAAATTCGCGATCGCCGTTTGCAAACGGAAAATGTTATGTTCGCGACATCACTACTGGTTATATGTGCACATCAGGAGTTTTCTATGAACGTATTAAATCACACAGCCACAGCAATGATCTGTTGATCAACGAACCGTAATTTGCCAGGACAGACAAAAATTCTAAACAAATAATATAGGTAATTCAGGTTAGACCTTGTGATGCTGGGACAGAATCATGACCACTGTGCATGACAGATACAGGATGGAGAAGAAATTTGTAAGCTCCTAGAAGAACATAAAGCTATGGTAGCGGTTATGTAACTGTGATTGATATGCAGAGGTAAATAAAATTTCAGAATTCAACATTATCTTATCTATTTTTCTATTGATGTTGATCTACTTATATTTTAAAGATAGTTGAGGCTGACAACAGGAAAAAATGGATGGAGTGTTCAGATACTAATGTTACAACACATACAACTTTCAAAATATGCAATTAATAAACAAATGTAATCACTGGTAAGACCACATATTGAATATGCTGTGCAATTTTGGGCACCTGTTCTAAAGAAGGATATTATGGCACTAGAAAAAGTGCAGAGGCGGGCTACAAAATTAATAAAAGGAATGGAACATATCAGCTATGAATAAAGGTTAACAAATTTAAACCTATTTAGTTTAGAAAAACGTCACCTGAGAGGGGATATGATTACATTATACAAATATATTCGGGGCCAATACAAACCATTGTGTGGAAATCTATTCACAAACCGGACTTTACATAGGACACGAGGCCATGCGTTTAGACTGGAAGAAATAAGATTTTGTCTAAGGCAAAGGAAAGGTTTTTTTTACTGTAAGAACAATCAGGATGTGGAATTATTTGCCTGAATAAGTGGTTTTATCAGAGTCCATACAGATGTTCAAACAGCTACTAGATGCCAACTTGCAAAAACAGAATATTCAAGGATATAATCTTTCAATGTAGGGTAATAACTACTTGATCCAAGGATAAATCTGACTGCCATTCTGGGGTCAAGAAGGATTTTTTTTCCCTAGCTTGTTGCAAAATTGTGCTTCAAACTGTTTTTTTTTTGCCTTCTTTTGGATCAACAGCAAAAAACAAATGTGAGGAAGGCTGAACTTGATGGACGCAAGTCTCTTTTCAGCTATGTAACTATGTAATTTAATGCCCACAATAACGATTAGTCTAGTCTTCTTTTTGGCAAAATGTGCATGTCAGGGGCTCTCTGTTTGTTCCCAAACCTCTTATCGTCAAAGTTTTGATCATGGATAGCGGGGTCTGGGAGTAAGATATATTGTCCTCTTCAGTAATGACACGCTTTCAATACGAGATATGATTTTCCATAATTAATTTTTCTATTTTTCTTTTTGAGATTAGGTATATTCCGCTATTGTCAGTTTATTGCTCAGTGTTACAGTCAGGTCCATAAATATTGGGACATTGACACAATTCCAATCTTTTTGGCTCTATACACCACCACAATGGATTTGAAATGAAATGAACAAGATGTGCTTTAACTGCAGACTTTCAGCTTTAATTTGAGGGTATTTACATCCAAATCAGATGAACGGTGTAGGAATTACAACAGTTTGTATATGTGCCTCCCACTTTTCAAGGGACCAAAAGTAATTGGACAATTGGCTGCTCAGCTGTTCCATGGCCAGGTGTGTTATTCCCTCATTATCCCATTTACAAGGAGCAGATAAAAGGTCCAGAGTTCTTTTTACGTGTGCTATTTGCATTTTGAATCTGTTGCTGTCAACTCTCAATATGAGATCCAAAGAGCTGTCACTATCAGTGAAACAAGCCATCATTAGGCTGAAAAAACAAAACAAACCCATCAGAGAGATAGCAAAAACATTAAGTGTGGCCAAATCAACTGTTTGGAACATCCTTAAAAAGAAAGAACGCACCGGTAAGCTCAGCAACACCAAAAGACCCGGAAGACCACGGAAAACAACTGTGGTGGATGACCGAAGAATTATTTTCCTGGTGAAGAAAACACCCTTCATAACAGTTGGCCAGATCAAGAACACTCTCCAGGAGGTAGGTTTAAGTGTGTCAAAGTCAACAATCAAGAGAAGACTTCACCAGAGTGAATACAGAGGGTTCACCACAAGATGTAAACCAATGGTGAGCCTCAAAAACAGGAAGGCCAGATTAGAGTTTGCCAAACAACATCTAAAAAAGCCTTCACAGTTCTAGAACAACATCCTATGGACAGATGAGACCAAGATCAACTTGTACCAGAGTGATGGGAAGAGCAGATTATGGAGAAGGAAAGGAACTGCTCATGATCCAAAGCATATCACCTCATCAGTGAAGCATGGTGATGGTAGTGTCATGGCGTGGGCATGTATGGCTCCCAATGGAACTGGTTCTCTTGTATTTATTGATGATGTGACTGCTGACAAAAGCAGCAGGATGAATTCTGAAGTGTTTCGGGCAATATTATCTGCTCATATTCAGCAAAATGCTTCAGAACTTATTGGACGGCGCTTCACAGTGCAGATAGACAACGACTCGAAGCATACTGCAAAAGCAACCAAATAGTTTTTTAAGTGAAAGAAGTGGAATGTTATGCAATGGCTAAGTCAATCACCTGACCTGAATCCGATTGAGCATGCATTTCACTTGAAGAAGACAAAACTGAAGGGAAAATGCCCCAAGAACAAGCAGGAACTGAAGACAGTTGCAGTAGAGGCCTGGCAGAGCATCACCAGGGATGAAACCCAGCGTCTGGTGATGTCTATGCGTTCCAGACTTCAGGCTGTAATTGACTGCATAGGATTTGCAACCATGTATTAAAAAGTGAAAGTTTGATTTATGACTGTCAATCTGTCCCATTACTTTTGGTCCCTTAAAAAGTGGGAGGCACATATACAAACTGTTGTAATTCCTACACTGTTCACCTGATTTGGATGTAAATACCCTCAAATTAAAGCTGAAAGTCTACAGTTAAAGCACATCTTGTTTGTTTCATTTCAAACCCATTGTGTTGGGGTATAGAGCCAAAAAGATTAGAATTGTGTCGATGTCCCAATATTTATGGACCCGACTGTATATTGAAAAAGCAGTTGATAGGGG
Source organism: Pelobates fuscus (assembly GCF_036172605.1). Classification (NCBI taxonomy): domain Eukaryota; kingdom Metazoa; phylum Chordata; class Amphibia; order Anura; family Pelobatidae; genus Pelobates; species Pelobates fuscus. The sequence continues at coordinate 375,183,570 of NC_086317.1, read as the reverse complement.
TCATCTAAGGCATGGTAGGGAGAACTCTGTGGTACACAAGGGAGATTCACAATCAATCTGGATAGGGGAAGATTATTGTCATACATCTCTGAGTTCTTTCTCTATTTTGACTCTATTTTTGCAGTAAGCCTTTTTTCTTTTTCTTTAATTGCTTTGTTATAAGCTCTCAAGATGGTATGTAGATATAGATACTGCTAAGTGTTACATATCTATGGCAATTGTATCTCAGCCGGTACATTTCAATTAAAATTGTATACTTTGTTTTTAGGCAACACTAATGGATAGTGACTGCAATAAACCATCTGTCGTGATGAGCTTGTAAATCGAACTTAATTTGTATTAATCAAATATTAAAATATATACAAATATGAAACAGGCAGCCTGAGTTGTACACTAAGAAATCAAGTTTAAAATGTTTATGTGACGAAATGCCTTTTGTCACTGGGTTTATTGGTGACAAGCTGCCCTTTACCCCTGGCTGTTGGAGGAGCCTGATTGCCAGCCTCTTACCTGTTGACTATGGTCCCTGGGAGATTTGGCCCTTCAGGTGCAACATTTGGGCATATTGGATTTGTATGGTGCTGCTGCTGGCCCTTTAAAAACCATCCGTGGACATATTATGACTTTTAGGAACAATGTCCCTTTAAGACTGTGTAGCAGATTGCATTCAGGCTGTCTTCAATATTATGTATGCTATTATGTGTTAGGTAAATTGTAAATGTGTAGGTTCTATGTGATAAATGTAACTGTATGTATAATTGAGTTTCCTCTCAGGATAAGGGGAGGGGATATGTGGGATGTAACTGTGATATGATTGGTTGTTTTATCCCTCCCTGTGGGCGGTCCTGTATTTGCAACAACTGTAATAAAAGCCAGACTGGGTGTGCTAGCACCTCAGATCATCTTGTACCTTCATGAAGTTTCGGCTCATGTTTGGGGTATTGGAGAACTACACTGTGGTGATTGCTATAATCACTATACTCCCCAGGGTATAATCGCTGAGCTCTGCTAAGAGCTTGTTCCTGTTCCTGTTCTCTGGAATTCGGAGAGGTCCACCTACTGGAAGCTGGACCCTGGTCTTGGGTCCAGAGTGGGTGGAGTCGGCGAGACCCCAACCAAGCTGCGGCGGTTCGTGGGGTCTGCAGTGGTTATGGTGTTAGGCAGAGTGCTTGGAGACCTCGGAAAGCACTAGGAGCATCCGTCAGCGGAGGGTACCCGGTCAGGGTGCCAGCGGTTCTGTTACAGTGGTGGCAGCGGTGGGATGGCGTCCTAGTGCGAGGAGAAGCAGCTTGGAGACACAGTTCGTTTGGAATTGCAATTTGAGGGCAACGCTAGTATTCGTACAGCGCCCCTATTCACAGCAAACATGACTTATCGCTTTGAGGGCGAGGCTTACAGGAAGGAGGTAGAGAGGCGGTTAACCAGGTATGGCCCGAATATTTCGGTAGAGATGCTCCTGGCCACCGTGCGCAAGTTGGATGAGGAGAATCGAGCGGCATGGGAATTGGAGCTCCGATTTCGGAGATTAGGGCTGTGGCCAATCGGTCTCTCCTCCCTGCAGCAACCAGCATCCCAGGGACAGGAGATTGTCGGTCCCTCGTCCCTGCAGCAACCAGCATCCCAGGGAGCCGAAGGTGCCGTCCTTCCTCCCCAGTGGCAGTGTGTACCCCAGATAGCAGAAGGTGTCGTCCTTCCTCTCCAGCGGCAGTGTGAGTCCCAGAGAGCAGAAGGTGTCGTCCTTACTCTCCAGCGGCAGTGTGAATTCCAGGGAGCTGAAGGTGTCGTCCTTCCTCCCCAGCGGCAGTGTGAGTCCCAGAGAGCAGAAGGTGTCGTCCTTCCTCTCCAGCGGCAGTGTGAGTCCCAGAGAGCAGAAGGTGTCGTCCTTCCTCCCCACGGCAATGTGAGTTTCAGGGAGCCGAAGGTGCCGTCCTTCCTCCTCAGTGGCAGCGTGAGTTCCAGGGAGCCGAAGGTGCCATCCTTCCTCCCCAGTGGCAGTGTGTACCACAGAGAGCAGAAGGTGGTGTCCTTCCTCTCCAGCGGCAGTTTGAGTTCCAAGGAGCCGAAGGTGCCGTCCTTCCTCCCCAGCGGCAGTGTGAGTCCCAGAGAGCAGAAGGTGTCGTCCTTCCTCTCCAGCGGCAGTATGAGTTCCAGGGAGCCGAAGGTGCCGTCCTTCCTCCCCAGCGGCAGTGTGAGTTCCAGGAAGCCAAAAGTATTGTCCTTACTCCCCAGCAGCAGAGTGAGTTCCACGGGGAGGAGGCAACCGGTCTCCCTTCCCAGTGGCAACTTACCCCACAAAGGGGAGACCCTAATCCCCCAGAAGGTGCAGATGAGACCGTAGTCTATGCACCCGACATACAGGGATGCTGGACGGTCTATCCACATCCCCAACTACCCTCACAAGAACACCGGGCGGAAGAGGTAAGCGATGTCTCTCCTCCCCAACCAAGTTGCGTCCAGGCTACCCCATCAGAAGCGCTGGCATCGGGGCAGAGCGCAGTTGGCCTCTGCCCCCCCAGTCTCCACAGCGTGCTGCCCAGCAGCACCAGATGAACCACCAGGTGCAGTAAATGTGTGTTGTGGGTGGGCTACTCATGTACTTGTTCACTGTGGGTGGGTTTATCGACTAACTCAGGCACTGACCGAGAGGTCAGGTACCTGGTTAGTCTCCCCCCCAAAGGGGAGATGTGTGACAAAATGCCTTTTGTCACTGGGTTTATTGGTGACAAGCTGCCCTTTACCCCTGGCTGTTGGAGGAGCCTGATTGCCAGCCTCTTACCTGTTGACTATGGTCCCTGGGAGATTTGGCCCTTCAGGTGCAACATTTGGGCATATTGGATTTGTATGGTGCTGCTGCTGGCCCTTTAAAAACCATCCGTGGACATATTATGACTTTTAGGAACAATATCCCTTTAAGACTGTGTAGCAGATTGCATTCAGGTTGTCTTCAATATTATGTATGCTATTATGTGTTAGGTAAATTGTAAATGTGTAGGTTCTATGTGATAAATGTAACTGTATGTATAATTGAGTTTCCTCTCAGGATAAGGGGAGGGGATATGTGGGATGTAACTGTGATATGATTGGTTGTTTTATCCCTCCCTGTGGGCGGTCCTGTATTTGCAACAACTGTAATAAAAGCCAGACTGGGTGTGCTAGCACCTCAGACCATCTTGTACCTTCATGAAGTTTCGGCTCATGTTTGGGGGATTGGAGAACTACACTCTGGGGATTGCTATAATCACTATACTCCCCAGGGTATAATCGCTGAGCTCTGCTAAGAGCTTGTTCCTGTTCCTGTTCTCTGGAATTCGGAGAGGTCCACCTACTGGAAGCTGGACTCTGGTCTTGGGTCCAGAGTGGGTGGAGTCGGCGAGACCCCAACCAAGCTGCGGCGGTTCGTGGGGTCTGCAGTGGTTATGGTGTCAGGCAGAGTGCTTGGAGACCTCGGAAAGCACTAGGAGCATCCGTCAGCGGAGGATACCCGGTCAGGGAGCCAGCGGTTCTGTTACAGTTTACATGTGACAATTTACTAATAAACAATCTTCTCTCTCCTTCTTAACATCATAGGCTCAGGATTTTAATGTTGCATATCAATATTTAGTTTAATCTACAATTTCAAAATCTGAATTTCTGATTCACTCTGGAAAACAGTTGTGTTTGAGTAACAGTAGGAAAAAATGTTTTATTTGGGTGATCAATGCCAAAACTCCTGCCAGCAAAGAACATTTTGAGTTCCTGTTTTTTGTTTAGAAGAAGGAATTATCTTTATTGTTGTAAAGCATGGGTTTAATAAACACTCAATCAACCTAAAGAGCTCAGCCAGGCTCTTCTTTGTTGTGTCAATCACTGACCTAAAAAGGTATTTTTGTGCATTAAAGACTATATTATTATATACATTTTGCTGGTGTCTAAGTCTTCTCTAAGCAACTCTAACAGTTTTCTTTTCATCCAGCTGTAGGTTTAGTTTATGGACAAGACTGGTTTTGGAATCTTGGCAAGGAGCTGGATTTTTCACTATTGAGTGTTCTTAAAAACATAGTAAGTAAAATGTATTAAAGGAACACTCCATAGAAAATAAAAAGTAGTAGATCAACCTAAAAGAAAACATGCATGTAATTTGTTTTACATGTATTCTTTTGGGGGTGTATGCAAACCTGGCTTGCAATGGCTGCAGATCTAGTATCTGCAGCTACTGCAACACATCACCTTATTTCCAAGTGCAGACTTCCTGTCACAATCACTGTCTGATGTATTCTGGGAAATGGCCTACTAATCGAGAAGACTGGTATTCTGGGAAATTGTCTACCTCTACTTCAGGCAGTAGGAGGACCGGCAATCCGATTGACAGCTGGGGAGGTGTAACAATGTTGTTCAGTCTCTAACTCTATGGCATGTTCCCTTTCTTCTACACTCACTACATACACATTTTCACTCAACAGACTGTATTACAGGAGCTTCTGCTTGCTAGTAAGAAGGTAAGGAGAGGAGTGGACCAGTGAGTGCTAGGGGACAGTCCTTAGAAAGCATGGAACGAGCGCATCATTAGACGCATTTATGCCAAGCTCAGAGTGCTGTCTGCATAGTATGCCCTTTGTTAGCCAGCCTGCATGCATTCACGCCAGGTTGACCTAATTCCTCTGACAGATTTTTGGGGGTTCTAGTTAGGTGGTTTGCATCAGTGACCCACCCTTTTACCACCCTCCCCCCCTCCCCCCAAAGGAAATGGTGCTTCCTCGGACACTTCTGTTAGAGGGTATAGATTTACTTGAAAGATGAAAAAAAAGACATTAGCATGGGGTATATGTTTTCTTAAAGCTGTATCTTGTGAGTTTCCCTCCACCTCCACCAGGTACATGACGCTTGGGAGGTATGATTGTTTTAGTGTTTTCTGTCGATACGGTTCTATAATTAGGCCCAAAATAATTGTCAGCACCAGGCCCAATCTTAATCTGGCCCTGGTAGGGGTGACAGTGTGGGTGGTCAGTGTGTAGGAAAGTGACAGTGTGTGTGTGTGTGGGGGCGGGGGTGTAGGAAGGTAACAGTGTGGAGGGGCAGAGTTTGGGGGTGACAATGTGGGGGCAGGATTTGGGGGTGACAGTGTGGACAGGGCAGGATGTAGGAAGGTGACAGAAGGGTGAGGGAGGTGAACCGTTTTTTAATTAATGTAGATTATTCAACCCAACCTGCCTCTTACCGGAGGGTCGGGAAGGTGGGGACATTATATTTGGGGCCCAGAAATTGCAGGCTATAGTTTACTACCCACCAGGGATTGCAGGGAATGCCCCTCCTCCCTGAGTAAAGGTAAGAAGGGAGGGGGGATATAAAGTATTAGTATTATTTTAATTTAAAATATATATTTAGCCTATGTGAATGTGTAGGGACTTTTAGTGTGTGTGTGTGTAGCACAAAGTAAATATATATATATATATATATATATATATATACACACACACTTTGTGCTACACACACACACACACACTAAAAGTCCCTACACATTCACATAGGCTGCCCCCCCTAAACACACAGTGACACCCACCCATTCCCCCCTTACACGCAAACATACTGCAGCCTACACTATAAAGAAAGCCCATTACACTTGAACACACTGCTCTCCTCATACACACACTGACTTCCATACAAACTACACCCACTGCCCCTCCACACATACACACACGCACCGCCCCATACAAATATTGCAGCCCTCAAACACACACTGCCCCATATACACTGCCCCCTCACACACACACACACTTCACCCCTCACACACATTGCATCTCTTGCAAAAAGATACTGAAACCCTGAGACACAAACACACTTCACCACTCGCACACACACTTGGCCCCCTCACACACGCACACACACACACACAGACTCCACCTCTTACACTTCACCTCTCACACACACACACACACACACACAGACTTAACCTCTCACACATTGCATCACACATACACACTTCACCTCTCACACTCAGATACTGCGTCCCTCACACACAAACATACCCCCTCAGACACACACACACTGCCCCCCATACAAACACTGCCCCCCCCCTGCACAACTTATTTTATATACAATACCAGGTCACAAGATCTTTCATCTCATCTAGCTCCTAAATCTTCCAATCCTGTCACAAACCTGGTTTGACATTTTGCTCAAAAATCCAGGTCAGTTTCAATGGTTTTAGATGCATTACTTTACTTTATGTTTTTTTTTAATCTAGACCATGAAATCAGTTGAACTATTAATAAAAAGCTGGATTTCATCCAGAGCTTCATTTATTACAGATATCAAGGTCAAATACCATGTCCTAGCTGTCACAAGTAATGTATGTGTACATTCCACATGACCTTATAATGATAGTACTGTTGAGCAATTACTTTTTCATATCAAACTAGAATTACTAAAAATAGCTTTTGAAGGTGAATTACAAATTGATGCATAAATGTAGTTTACTTAATGATGTCATTAAAAATCATGGTGTTTGTATGAAATATAACGTTCATCACCAAAATATATTTTTCAAGCAATTGTCTATATCTCTGTATCAGGTGTCCAGATTTTTGCTAAACATATTAACCCTTTTTATGTTATATAAAATATCAGGTTTATAACTGAATGCCCACATACCATGTGTAGACTTATATACAAAAAAACAACACGTTTCTGTAGGCAGGGAACTGCAAATAAAAGGCAAGTATGCAAGTTGTTATGCAAAAGCCTGTTCACAAGGTACATCCAGAGCGTTGATGAGTTTCTGTTCTGTGCTATGTATTCACTATAATCATCTCGAGCAGACTTTATTGAGAACACATTTTTTTGACTACTAAAGAACTTCAATGGGAAGAAAGCCCATACAACATCAACACAGTGACTTTAAGCTATAGCCCTTAGTTTTTGCTTTAGTCATGAAGGTTGGCCTGATGGGAAACCACAGAAGGAGATAGAAGTCAAGATAAGGAGCATAACAGAATTTATTAGCACCAACTGATTGTGCTTAAAGAATCTCACGTTCTCCTTTGGCCTGGGGTTTAGCACCCTGAGATGTCATTGTCCCCTAGAAGATCTTTGCAGACCATGTCCATTTAATTAATGCAGTGAAGGGAAAGCACAATGTGAATTTCAAAACACACCAATTGTCCTTTTCCAGGATCTTAGCAGGTCTGCCCTGCAATATAGACCGTACATTACAAGCATTCTCTCTTATTATTAAGTCAACACAAAACTAGATGGTAACAAACCTCTACAAATTGCATTGCATTCCTATCTATAATAATGGAATAAGGCTAACAGCCCTCCAGCTTATACCTATCAATACTCAGCCCCTGGGACTCAAAACAGATTTACTTATTAAACATGATTGTTATGGATATGCAGGTTGTATCTTTTTCAACAATGTGAATGCTCACGTAAATGGTTTTATATTTTGGACAAATATATATTGGCGAAAACACTTATGGCAAACAAACAGATGCTGGACAATATATATTTTATTACCTGCCTTGATAAGCGTTTTCAACGGAAAAGCTAAATTAAGTTACCTGGGAGTTCATGGTGAAAATCCACACCTTTACGCTCATCATAAATATAGTCTCAGTTTAAATATACCTAGTGGGAACCATTGCTTGCTTCTACATCACCCCTTTATATCCAGAGTCTTCAGGATGGGGGTAACTGGGAATGATGCAATTCTAAATAATGTGATACGATCCACAATATAAATACATCAGTTTAACATTTCTAATAAATAATTTGCACTGCAGGCACATAATTCTGTGTGCCTAACTTCAACCTAGTCCCAAAATAAAAAAAAAAAAAACTATCTATTGATAAAGTAATTGATTTACCAGAAAGATAGTACTCAAGTGAAAACATTTGGCTAACAAGGAACCATTTTATATATAAAATAAACATTGGAACATTTATCAGCATCTGTCAAAGAACCCTGCAGCGTGTACAAGGAATTTTGCTATAGAACAAATGCAGGAGAGGATTTTCAGCACCATGGACAGAGGCTGTCTGCTGAGATTTGCAGATTATTGTTAATTTGATTCCATTGTTTACTTCTACTTATCTACCACGATATAAGTGTTCAATAAAGTGTCCAATAACAGTGTCAGTTCATATTATCTCCAGTCAGACTCCGGGTTAGTGGAAATTATGGTCTAAAAGCATTCTACAAAGTAATTAGCAACATGTTTATTGTATTATTATTGCCCATATAACAGTCACATGTGTGGCATGTCAGTTTAGGCAATATAACTTGCAGAATGTACCTGTGACTACGTGATCTAATACCCGTATAACAATGAACACTGATAAATGTACAAATAACACTTTCATGTATATAATGAGTTTGCTACTATAGACTATGTCTGTTACTATATACTATATTATTTATCTCTTTCATACTTCTTGTTTTGATTGATGTCCATGGCTTCCCAGAGGCACCTTGCTATCTGCCTCACACTCCACATATTTTTATTGCACTATAATTAACTACTACAGATTACAATTACGAAAGGTTCAAACTGTATGGTCCATGGCGTGTTTCTAGTCCTCTTGGATCACAGCTCATGCTATAGTTTAAAAAAAAAAAAAAAAACTGTGTTTGGACAACGTCCATTCCTAAAGTTACCTGCAGAATTGTTGGGGGAAGGTTGAAGCGCAATGCCCGTCTCTGCCCATATGCATGCCAATCTGGGAATTCTGGGATACTTTCAGATACACGATTTTCTGAGTTTCTATGTCCAAGTGGGGCAAAGTCCAATATGCAGGTGGTGCAGAACAGTATTTGTTTTTTATTTACATAGTTCAATATAGTTACACAGGCTGAAAAAGACATGCAGCCATCAAGTTCAGCCTTCCTTTTGCTGTTGTCCAAAAGAAGGCAAAACCACACCCAGTTTGAAGCACTTCCAATTTTGCAACAAACTAGGGGAAAAAAATTCTTCTTGACCCCAGAATGACAGTCAGATTTATCCTTGAATCAATAAGCTATTACCCTACAGCTAAAGTATATTATATCCTTGAATATTTTGTTTTTGCAAGTATGCATCTAGTTGCTGTTTAAACATCTATACACACTGATAAAACCACTTCTTCAGGCAGCTAATTCCACATCCTTATTGTTCTTACAGTAAAAAACAACTTTCCTTTGCCTTAGACATGGTGGGAGTTTTAATGTGTTTGGTCTCAAAACAAATGTTTGGCAGATTTACATATTTTGTAACTATTGTAATAGGTTGTGTACAATACAGTAAGGTGTCCTTTCCTTGAGTTTATGGTGATATTAATACTGCAAAAAAAAAAAAAAAAAAGACACTCAGAAGCAGGATTTAGAGACACTCAAAAAAGTGAAATTTGAGAAACATACACAAAGAGGGTTGAGAGACAATAACACAAGGGGGTGGGGAGGTTAAGAGAAAACAACATATGGATGGTTGAGAGACAGCCACACAAGTGGGAAGATGGAGAGGGACACATAAGAGAGAGAAGGAAATGGAAAAAAAGTATACACAGCTGGAGATGGGCAAAGATACAAGTGTGCAGAAGACTTGGAAAGATTTCTGTGACGTAGTTTTGTGGGGATATTTAAGGAGCTCCCGTTGCTCATTTCTCGTTTAGCCTCAGAAGAAGGCGCTAGCATTGGCGCCGAAACACGTGTCAGGCAGGCAGTTAGGGAGGATACGTGACGAGTCTATTCGTATGGATGATTAGTTAGTAAGCTGAGCAATACTGATTAGGTCTTCAGTAGAGATACAGAGGTTTTCTCTCGATTAAGAGTGGTGGCGACAAGGGGACTGAGGGGGTGCATTGAGCGAGTGGTGATTACTAGTCCTAAGATCCAGTAGGTCGGCTAGTCTATATCTGGTCTATTATAGCATTGCAGGCCAGCCATTGAGTGCTCTCTGCACACCGAGCCTTGTTCCCGCAGCCATTTCCTATTATTGGTATCATTTCTAGACAGAGGGGTAACGATGGGGGGACGGCTGAGGGGTATTGAGTAATGTTTCTAAGACACAACTGCACGGCTGTTAGTTAAATGCCTTCTAGCGCTGTTTGCAAATTTGTGGCTGCTCTCTCCTCACTGTATTCGTTCCCTTAACCCCAGTGGTATTGCTCTCATAACTGTATCATTTTTTAGATACACTGGTATCATCCAGAATAGGACTAACTATATGATACACTAACCACTTATGTTACTTTTTTGTTGCTAAGTTCCCTTTTTTCATGGACAAATTATAGTTTGCCACGGTCTTTACCCCACCAGATTCCGTGTTGGATACTGTTAGTGGGTACTAAACGGAGGGTTAACAGCACGAGTTAACAGAGAGTAACCAGTGTACTCGTGAGATATTTAGTAGGTTTGGGGGAGCGTTTCATTCGCCTAGTAACCCTTAGGTTATCACCTTAGGCTACTTCATCCCCATCCAGTACGCTCTCACATCTATTGATATCCTCCCAAACTATTTTCTTTCTGTTTTGTTTCTGTCAATTGGTGTATTGTGTTCACTTTTTTTTTTTTTTTTTGCATTCATTATTATTTTTGTTTTGTATCTGGGTCCCTACCATTAGCATTTTTTATGCAGCAACTATTAAAAGTTATGTTTTATTCCTTGTATATATGTACAGATATTCACTAGGGGGCGCCCTACTTTCTCTGACCCACCAGGTCTGCTTTTCTAGACTTGGAAAGATACAGCAGGATAGTAAATGGAAATACAAACAACGTATTCAGAATCACACACTTGCAACATGTAAACACTACAATCGCAAGTATACTTGCAAGATTTAAAAAATACCCCCCTGTTTTCTCACATCAAAAACACAATGTTCAAGCTGTAAACATCTGCAATACATAATTACACAACTATTGGGGCAGAGCCAAGCACCACCCTGAGCAGATGTGCAGAGCCATAGCTCCCGCTTTGACACAAGCTATTAAATATATGCTATTCGCCTTATTTTCCTTTTTATGAGCTCTGTCTACTGTTGCTAGAAATACCTTACCTCCAAGATCCTTTGTAAACAGATTCCTTCCAATCCGATCCTTCTTCTCCGATGCACATCTGTTGCTGTTACAGATTGCGTTACCTGAAATCAATCATCTTTTTACTAGCCTGCTGTCAACATCCAATTCGTGCATTCACCAAGTGAGTCTGTCTTTACCACAGAGACACAAGTTCTATGGTGGTGTACTGCCATTATGCAAGTGGCCTACTTAAAGTTATTTAGTTTCCAGACAGTAATCTGGCTGTCTATTTAGCCCCGATCATGGGGAAACAATCCCACAAGTCAGAGCCTATGCAAGGGATGCAGCAACAAGCAGCAGCCCTTATCTTTCCTGACAGCAACTACAGTAAGGGAAAAAAGTATTTGATCCCCTGCTGATTATGAAAGTTTGCCCACTGACAAATAAATGATCAGTCTATAATTTTAATGGTAGGTGTATTTTAACAGTGAGAGACAGAATAACAAAAAAAAATTCAGAAAAACGCAAAAAAGTTATACATTGATTTGCATGTCAATGAGTGAAATAAGTATTTGATCCCCTATCAATCAGCAAGATTTCTGGCTCCAATGTGTCTTTTATACAGGTAATGAGCTGAGATTAGGAGCACTCTCTTAAAGGGAGTGCTCCTAATCTGAGCTCGTTACCTGTATAAAAGACACCTGTCCACAGAAGCAATCAATCAGATTCCAAACTCTCCACCAAAGAACTGTCCAAGGATGTCAGGGACAAGATTGTAGACCTACACAAGGCTGTAAAGGACTACAAGACCATCGCCAAGCAGCTTGGCGAGAAGGTGACAACAGTTGGTGCGATTATTCACAAATGGAATAAACACAAAATAACTGTCAGTCTCCCTCTGTCTGGTGCTCCATGCAAGATCTCACCTCGTGGAGTTTCAATGATCATGAGAACAGTGAGGAATGAGCATAGAACTACACAGGAGGATCTTGTTAATGATCTCAAGGCAGCTGGGACCGTAGTCACCAAGAACACAATTGGTTACACATTACCGTGAAGGATTGAAATCCTGCCTGCAGTGCCTTCAGGGTCCCCCTGCTCAAGAAAGCACATGTACAGGCCTGTCTGAAGTTTGCTAATGAACACCCGAATGATTCAGAGAAGAACTGTGTAGCGGAACCCTGTTGTGGCTGCCCCTTCCGATATTGTTGATTATCCTTACCTACCCTACCTTGGCCCTAAAGACAAATACTGTTCCTGGCCCTTGGATTACCTCAGGGCAGTGTTGCTACTTTAAATGGGCACTTCGTATACCGTCGAAGTGCCGAAGTAATCGTCGAAGCTGTCGAAGTCGTCGAAGTGCACGGCATCGAACAAAGGACCACGTGGCGGCGGCCATTTTAACTTCGAACACCGCCGACCCGTACCATCGACTCCACTTCGACACTTCGACTAACGTCGAAGTATCGGCCACACTTCGAATGGGACTTAGCCGTTTTTATGCCAGGAATTGACCGACCGCACAGCCCAAATCTATGGAACTGTTTTGGGCAGGAAAAGGTGCTTGCGGTCGGTCATAAAGGGTCCTCCAACTAACTATTGATCTACTGGAGGGATTGGGACGATTTTTGAGAGGATTGCTAATTAAAGTATGCTGATTACGAAAATGCATGTTTTATGTTTGTAGCACGAATATTATAGAAGTTATGGATATTGTGTAAAAGTTATGTTTGAAACTGTATAATAAGTGGATTATCTCTCAGGCTAAGGGGAGGGAATCTGTGGGTTGCACCCATGATACTATTGGTTGTTTTATGCCTCCCCCTGGGTGTGGCCTGTATGGGTACAGTTGTAATAAAAGGCAGGCTGGATGTACCAGCCAGTAGTTCTGTTCCTGAAACTGTGTGTCGTCCAGTTATTGGAATTGCTGTGGGGATACTGCTGTGTTATTTTGCCTGCTGGAAGCTCTGCCTGTGGATTTACTATTGCCTTGTTCCTGAGCCTCCCTGGGATCTTTAGTGGAGAATAGCTGTGGGATATCAGCTCTCTGCTACATTGGTTGGCAGCGCTGGGATCCAGACTCACAAGGGAACAAGGATTAATGGAATACGGATGGAGAGTGACTATGCTAAGCTTAAAGCGGCACTGTCATGCCGAACTTACCTTTCCTCAATCTCTTCCTCTTCTCCCCCTCTCTCGGGATCTGTTATTCTTTTCTTCCTGTCTTCTTTAGTTTTCTTTAAAATCATAAGACAAAGTAGGGACTCTGTCTTATGGAGGATTCCTCCGCTTGACCAGCTCTGACCAGCGGAGGAGCAAAGTGTGCTTCATTTCCGCTGGTCAGAGCAATTTTCCCATGATCCCTAGCTTTCCTCCCAGTTCCCACAATGCTTCCGGTCAGTATTGCCGAACGTCCTGTCACTTAGACAGAACGCCGGCAAAACTGCCGAATTGCATCCTAACAGAATGAGAAGAGTTTCTCCATTGGTGTTAGGATGCAATTCGGTACTTTGTTCGGATCGGAATTTCATTCTAATGAATGAAACTCCGATCCTATTCATTGCTGTGGCTGCATCTTGCAGCCGCTTAGTAGATAGCTCCCTAATTCCCACGGTATCAGGGAGCTATCTACTAAAAGGCTGAAAGACCTGAATTGGTCTTTCAGCCAAATTTACTAACACTAAGTAAAAATGACTTGGTATTAGTAAATAATATGCCCCTACTCGCTATACCGCGAGTAGGGGCATGTCTAGTAAGCAGTGAGCAGCCTGTGGCTGCTCACTGTAAAAAAATAAAATAAAATAAAAAAATATATTGCCCCCCACCCCTAAACGACGGGTGGGGGCCGTAAAGTAAAACAAGGGAGGGAGACCTATTGTCCCCCCCCCGGCCCCCACCCCTGAGCGGTGGGTGGGGGCCATAAAGATAATGAGGGGGGGACCTACTGTCCTCCCCCCCCCGGCCCCCACCCCTGGCCGGCGGGTGGGGGCCATAATGGTAATAAGAGGGGGGGGGGGACCTACTGTCCTCCCCCCCGGCCCCCACCCCTGGCCGGCGGGTGGGGGCCATAATGGAAATAAGAGGGGGGGGGGACCTACTGTCCTCCCCCCGGCCCCCACCCCTGGGCGGCGGGTGGGGGCCATAATAGTAGTAGGGGGGGACCTACTGTCCTCCCCCCCGGCCCCCACCCCTGGCCGGCGGGGGCCATAATGGTAATAAGAGGGGGGGGGACCTACTGTCCTCCCCCCCCCCGGCCCCCACCCCTCGGCGGCGGGTGGGGGCCATCATAGTAATAAGGGGGGGACCTACCGTCCTCCCCCCTGGCCCCCACCCCTGGGCGGCGGGTGGGGGCCATCATAGTAATAAGGGGGGGGGACCTACTGTCCTCCCCCCCCCCAGGCCCCCACCCCTGGGCGGCGGGTGGGGGCCATCATAGTAATAAGGGGGGGGACCTACCGTCCTCCCCCCCGGCCCCCACCCCTGGGCGGCGGGTGGGGGCCATAATAGTAATAAGGGGGGGGGACCTACTGTCCTCCCCCCCCCGGCCCCCACCCCTGGGCGGCGGGTGGGGGCCATCATGGTAATAAGGGGGGGACCTACCGTCCTCCCCCCCGGCCCCCACCCCTGGGCGGCGGGTGGGGGCACTAAGTAAATTCCCCCCCCCCCCATCAAGGTGACTAGGGGTCCCCAAGCCCCTAGTCACCCACCCCCCACCCAAATAAAAAATGCCCCTACCTACCCCCCTCACCCTAAAAAATAGTGAGGGGGGGAATAACATTGCTAACCTGTAAAGTAAAATTAAACTTACCATTCGACGTCTTCTTTTTTCTAAAATCTTCATTTTTCAGCCCCCAAAAAGGCCAAATAAAAAACCATGATAGCCGTCGAACTAAAAATAAAAGAAAAAACCCGAGCGCACAAAAAAATAATCCATCTTCACCCATGGAGGGCTCCGCGCAGACTGAGCTCCGCAGGGCGGGGCAAGGCTTATAAAGCCTTGCCCCGCCCTGCAATTAGCCTAAGAACACTCTGATTGGTGGGTTTAAGCCAATCAGAGTGCTCTTTGTCATTTTACAAGCGTGGGAAAGTTCTTTGGAATTTCCCCACGCTTGTAAAATGACACAGAGCACTGTGATTGGATGGCTTGAAATCCATCCAATCACAGTGCTCTGTGTCATTTTACAAGTGTGGTAAAGTTCTTTGGAATTTTCCCACGCTTGTAAAATGACACAGAGCACTGTGATTGGACGGCTTGAAATCCATCCAATCACAGTGCTCTGTGTCATTTTACAAGCGTGGGAAAGTTCTTTGGGATTTTCCCACGCTTGTAAAATGACACAGAGCACTGTGATTGGATGGCTTGAAATCCCCCCCATTATCGTTATGGCCCCCACCCGCCGCCCAGGGGTGGGGGCCGGGGGGGGAGAGGACAGTAGACCCCCCCCCCTTATTACTATTATGGCCCCCACCCGCCGCCCAGGGGTGGGGGCCGGGGGGGAGGACAATAGGTCCCCCCCCATTATCGTTATGGCCCCCACCCGCCGCCCAGGGGTGGGGGCCGGGGGGGGGGACAGTAGGTCCCTCCCCCCCCCCTATTACTATTATGGCCCCCACCCGCCGCTCAGGGGTGGGGGCCTGAGGGGAGGACAGTAGGTCCCCCCTCATTCCCATTATGGCCCCCACCCGCCGTCCAGGGGTGGGGGCCAGCGGGGGAGGACAGTAGGTCCCCCGTCCCCCCCCCTTATTACCCTGTTTTTTTGTTTTTTTACAGTGAGCAGCCACAGGCTGCTCACTGTTTAGTGGACATGCCCCTACTCGCGATATAGCGAGTAGGGGCATTGGGGAGATTTTAATCTCCCTTGTGCTATTATGGGGGTCATATTGACCCCCATAGAGTGAGGGGGGGACCTGGGGGGCTTATGAAGTGGTGGGGAGCACTGCTCCCTGCCGCTTCTATAGTTACATATTACAAGGAGGGAGCTGCACGCCGGTAGCTCCCTCCTTGTAATAAACCGAACAAACAAACTAACACTGATACTCAGTGTTAGTTTGTTCATCTGATTTTTTTCTATTCATTCATTCGTCTGTCTGATGAATGAATGAATAGGTGAAATTCCCGTTCGCATGTCCAGGTGTTTCACTGGGCATGTGCGGGAATCTTACAGTCTGTGTAGTGTGGGTAGATGACGTGTCCCACAGGGACTTCACCTACCCACACAAAGATGGCGGCGCCCTGAATATAGATCGGGCAGAAAATAAAGAATAAAAAATAGGTAATGTGGGGGGCTTAGGGGCATTTGGGGGTAACTAGGGGGTCGATTGGATGTAGTTGAGGCGGGAGGGCTGTTAAAAAAAAAACGGAATTCGGCATGACAGTGCCGCTTTAAAAAGAACCATGCTAAAGGACTTACTGGAAGCGAGAGGGATTGCAGCAAGCAACAAAAAGAAAGCAACCCTCATTGCAGAAGTCATGGCAGAATATCAGACCGAGGGCAGGGCAATCCCTGAACAGCAAAACACATCGGATGGGTCAGGACAAGAAGAATTTCAAAGGCAAGTGCAATGTAGACTGGCCTTTTATGGAGGAAATGCAACGCCTGACATTATTTCCAGGACTATGACCGAGGTGCAAGAATTTATGTTGCGCCAAAGGCCACAACCATCCACAGTACGGGACACAGCAAATACCAACAGTACAGAGGGTAAGACAAAAATTCCTTACCAAGCGTTTAAAAACTATGTGGAGGCGGAGGAAGACATAGATGCTTTCCTCCAAGATTTTGAAAGATTGTGTGCCTTGCATAAGATCAGTACTGAGGATTGGGTACCTATTTTGGCTGGGCGGTTGTCTGGGAGGGCAGCAGAAGCTTATAGAACTGTACCAGATGAGGAGATCCGGAACTACAGCCGAGTAAAGGAGATAATATTGGCCCGGTATGCCATAACACCAGAGGCATACCGAAGGCGGTTTCGAGAGTTGAAAAAGGCAGATAAAGACTCACATGCCGAGTGGGCTTGTAGGTTGCAGCGGGCGGCCCTTGGATGGGTGCAAGCCAGCAAGGCCCGATCCATGGAAGATATGATACAAATGTTGCTCATGGAACAATTCTATGATGGGGTAACAACTGATGTACAGGAGTGGGTAAGAGACCGCAACCCTGCATCCCTCACAGAGGCTGCAAGGAAGGCGGATGAGTACCTAGATGCGCGCAGGTCACAGAAACCGGTAGCCCCAAAAGTAACGATGAAATCCTTTGGGGGAACGAACTACCCCCCTGTACCACCCCGAACAGCTACCACCACCACCGCCTGCTGTACAACCACGTTTCTGCCAACCTAGCTCCGGGCCCTGTCATCACTGCCAGAAGTGGGGACATTACAAAAGAGAATGCCCACAACTCCGAGGCCGATCCTCATGGATCCGACCAGGGCCACCACCACCACCGAGAGCCGCTGCCCATCACTACCAGGGGGAGCCACCAGTTGCTTATGGCTCCGCGGTTCCTGTCACCACCATAGAACAGTGGGAGGTACTACACGAAGCTAACCCACTACAAGCCCATGCCGATAATTGCCAGCACCACAGACAGACGATATACCTGGAGGGAAAAGCAGTACAGGGGCTCTGGTGCCACTATAACCCTGGTAAAAAGCCACTTGGTCGCTGACAAGGCTAAGACTAACTGGACTATAGCAGTCAGAGTTGCTGGGGGAGCCGTCTACTGGCTGGACACTGCCAACGTCCATTTGCAATGGGGAGCGGGGGCAGGGAATGTGGAGGTGGGGTTGATGCCCCAGTTACCCGCAGAGGTGGTACTGGGAAACGATTTGGGAAAGCTCACATCTGCTTTTGAGCCCCAAACCACAACCACTGAGGAAGCACACCCAGTGGTCACCAGACAACAGGCCCGCACCCAGGACTACAACACACTGCCGGAGGTCCAGGTAAGAGAACCTTACCCTTCCCTAGACTGTGTCCCCTGGTCCCCCCCTAACGAATTTGCGGCAGAGGTGATAACTGACCCTACCTTGCAAGTATATAGAGATAAAGTCACATCTGACCACCCTGGGGCAGAAGGGGAAAGATTTGTATGGGAGGGACAGCTGTTATACCGGGAGTCAGACAAGCAAATAACTGGGTCAGACCCGATTGTATTAAGACAATTAGTGGTACCACAGAGGTACAGAGCCTAATTGTTACGGATAGCACACGACATTCCTCTATCCGGGCATATAGGGGTTAGTCGGACCAGATACCGACTGACGCAAAATTTCTTTTGGCCGGGAGTTAGCCAGGAAGTACAGAAGTATTGTAATACCTGTGACACATGCCAGAGGGTGGGGAAGAGGGGAGATCGGCGGAAAGCAAAACTGCATCCGCTACCGATCATTGAGGAACCCTTCCACCGAATAGCGGTAGATATCATAGGCCCCCTCCGGAAACCTAGCCCTTCCGGCAAGAGGTACATCCTCACGGTGGTAGACTACGCTACCCGATATCCCGAGGCAGTGGCCCTGACAAATATCCACGCCGAGACAGTGGCCGAGGCCCTGATGCAGATCTTCTCCCGGGTAGGGTTACCTAGGGAGATCATCTCGGATCAGGGTACTCAGTTTACTGCAGAGGTCACCCAACAACTCTGGAGGCTGTGCAATGTTAAGTCCATTATTAGTGCCCCATACCACCCCCAGACCAACGGGCTCTGTGAAAGGTTCAATGGCACCTTAAAGCAAATGCTCCAAACCTTTGCGGAGACCCATAAGGACTGGGAGCGATTCCTGCCGCACCTCCTCTTTGCTTACAGGGAGGTGCCTCAAGAATCAACGGGGTTTTCCCCATTTGAGTTATTATTTGGGAGGAGGGTAAGAGGACCCCTAGATCTCATCCGAGAACATTGGGAGGGAGACCGGAGTGCAGACGGTACCCCCATTATACCATATGTGTTGGCACTTCGGGACCGACTGGAGGCCCTAACTAAGACAGTAGGAGAAAACCTCCAGGCAGCCCAGAGGCGTCAGCGTACGTGGTATGATCGGAGCGCCAGGGACTGTAGCTTCCTGGCGGGACAGAATGTTTTAAAAACCTGTCCGACATGATAAGCTGCAGGCCGCCTGGCAAGGCCCTTATAAAGTCGTGGAACAGAGATGTGACACCACTTACATAATTGGCCCCTGCACAGGAACTGGAGGGCGACGCATGCTCCATGTGAACATGCTAAAGCCCTACCGGGAACGTTCAGAGGAGGTGACAGCGATTTGTGCACCAAACTCCGACGAGTGTGACAGCCTTCCCCTTCCCGACCTGCTGGGGGATGGGAGGCTGTCTGGGGATTTAGGAGAAGTTGCACTGGGAGACCGGCTGAGTCCACAGGAGCGTATCGAGGTACAGCAGCTGTTGCGAGAGAAGCAAGAAACCTTCTCTAATGTACCTGGATACACTCCTCTGGCAACTCACCGGGTCGAGACCCCAGGGCAACTACCCATGCGCCAGACCCCCTACCGCATCCCAGAAGTGGTGAGGGAAAACATGCGCAAGGAGATCGATGAGATGCTCCAACTGGGGGTGATAGAGCCCTCAGATAGCCCATGGGCCTCTCCGGTAGTCCTCGTGCCGAAGCGAGACGGTACGACTCGCTTCTGCGTGGACTATAGGAGATTAAATGAGAAAACCGTGTCAGACGCCTATCCTATGCCCCGGATAGACGAGTTACTGGACAGAATGGCCAGGGGCCAGTACCTCACCACTATTGACTTATGTAAAGGATATTGGCAAATTCCCCTGGCCCCAGACGCCATCCCGAAGTCAGCCTTTGTCACCCCATTTGGCTTGTATCAGTTTACGGTCATGCCATTTGGGATGAAAAACGCCCCAGCTACCTTCCAGAGGATGGTGGATCGACTTCTGGATGGATTCCAGGACTACACCTGTGCCTACCTGGATGATATTGCTATTTTTAGTAATACGTGGCAGGAACACTTGGCCCATATAGGAGCTGTACTGGACAGGATAAGGGAAGCTGGTTTGACCCTGAAGCCGGCTAAGTGTAGTATAGGAATGGCTGAGGTGCAGTACCTGGGACATAGAGTGGGGTCTGGCAAACAGAAGCCCGAACCCGCCAAAGTAGAGGCCGTAGCCCAGTGGCCCACCCCTAGGACTAAGACCCAGGTTTTAGCGTTTCTAGGGACAGCGGGGTATTACAGGAAGTTTGTTCCCAATTATAGCGCCCTGGCCAAACCCCTCACAGACCTGACCCGTAAGAACCTTCCCCGCCAAGTAAACTGGACCCCGGAGTGTGAGCAGGCATTCCAACACCTGAAAAATGCACTAATAAATGCCCCTGTCTTGGCAGCTCCCAATCCAACTAAACGATTTCTTGTTCACACAGATGCTTCTATGTTTGGATTGGGGGCAGTACTGAGCCAAGTCGGGGCCGATGGCGGAGAACATCCCGTGGCTTACATCAGTCGCAAACTGTTACCTCGAGAAGTAAGCTACGCCGCCATCGAAAAGGAATGCCTGGCTGTGGTGTGGGCCCTAAAGAAACTGCAGCCCTATCTGTATGGACAGCCCTTTTCCTTGCTCATGGATCACAACCCGTTAGTATGGCTGAACCGGGTGGCTGGGGACAATGCCAGGCTGCTGCGCTGGAGCTTGGCGCTGCAGCCCTTTGACTTTAACATCCAGTACCGGCCGGGTAAGCAGAATGGAAATGCTGACGGGTTGTCAAGACAAACTGACCTGGAAAAATGATCCGTGAGCCCCCGGCCATCCCCAAGCCGATCCGTGTTGGATCAGACTGTGTATGCCGGCTTGTGGGCAAGGGGGAGCAGTGTAGCGGAACCCTGTTGTGGCTGCCCCTTCCGATATTGTTGATTATCCTCACCTACCCTACCTTGGCCCGAAAGACAAATACTGTTCCTGGCCCTTGGATTACCTCAGGGCAGTGTTGCTACTTTAAATGGGCACTTCGGATACCGTCGAAGTGCCGAAGTAATCGTCGAAGCTGTCGAAGTCGTCGAAGTGCACGGCATCGAACAAAGGACCACGTGGCGGCGGCCATTTTAACTTCGAACACCGCCGACCCGTACCATCGACTCCACTTCGACTAACGTCGAAGTATCGGCCACACTTCGAATGGGACTTAGCCGTTTTTATGCCAGGAATTGACCGACCGCACAGCCCAAATCTATGGAACTGTGTTGGGCAGGAAAAGGTGCTTGCGGTCGGTCATAAAGGGTCCTCCAACTAACTATTGATCTACTGGAGGGATTGGGACGATTTTTGAGAGGATGCTAAAATGCATGTTTTATGTTTGTAGCACGAATATTATAGAAGTTATGGATATTGTGTAAAAGTTATGTTTGAAACTGTATAATAAGTGGATTATCTCTCAGGCTAAGGGGAGGGAATCTGTGGGTTGCACCCATGATACTATTGGTTGTTTTATGCCTCCCCCTGGGTGTGGCCTGTATGGGTACAGTTGTAATAAAAGGCAGGCTGGATGTACCAGCCAGTAGTTCTGTTCCTGAAACTGTGTGTCGTCCAGTTATTGGGATTGCTGTGGGGATACTGCTGTGTTATTTTGCCTGCTGGAAGCTCTGCCTGTGGATTTACTATTGCCTTGTTCCTGAGCCTCCCTGGGATCTTTAGTGGAGAATAGCTGTGGGATATCAGCTCTCCGCTACAAACTGGGTGAAAGTGTTGTGGTCAGATGAGACCAAAATCGAGCTCTTTGGCATCAACTCACGTCACCATGTTTGGAGGAGAAGGAATGCTGCCTATGACCCCAAGAACACCATCCCCACCGTCAAACATGGAGGTGTAAATATTATGCCTTGGGTGTGTTTTTCTGCTAATGGGACAGAACAACTGCACCCCATAAAAGGGACGATGGACAGGGCCATGTACCGTGAAATCTTGGATAAGAACCTCCTTCAGTCAGCCAAGGCATTGAAAGTGGGTGGTGGATGGGTATTCCAGCATGACAGTGGCCCAAAACACACAGCCAAGGCAATAAAGGAGTGGCTCAAGAAGAAGCACATAAAGGTCATGGAGTGGCCTAGCTAGTCTCTAGACCTTAATCCCATACCTAGATTTCAGTAAGGCTTTTGACACTGTTGCATATAGAAGGCTTATCAATAAATTGCAATCTTTAAGTTTGGATTCCAATATTGTTGAATGGGTAAGGCAGTGGCTGAGTGACAGGCAACAGAGGGTTGTAGTCAATGGAGTATATTCGTAGCTTGGGCTTGTCACCAGTGGGGTACCTCAGGGATCTGTACTTGGACCCATTCTCTTTAATATGTTTATTAGTGCTATTGCAGAAGGTCTTGATGGTAAGGTATGTCTTTTTGCTGATGATACTAAGATATGTAACAGGCTTGATGTTCCAGGAGGGATAAGCCAAATGGCAAATGATTTAGGTAATGGTCAGAGTTGTGGCAACTGACAATTAATGTGGACAAGTGCAAGATAATGCATATTGGATGCAAAAACCCAAGGGCAGAGTGCAGAATATTTGATAGAGTCCTAACCTCAACAGCCGAGGAAATGGATTTAGGGGTAATTATTTCAGATGACTTAAAGGTAGGAAGACAATGTAATAGAGCAGCAGAAAAAGCTAGCAGAATGCTTGGTTGTATAGGGAGAGGTATTAGCAGTAGAAATAGGGAAGTGCTCATGCCATTGTACAGAACACGTTTGAGACATCACTTGGAGTATCGTACGCAATATTGGAGACCGTATCTCCAGAAGGATATTGATACTTTAGAGAGAGAGTTCAGAGAAGGGCTACTAAATTGGTTCATGGATTGCTGGATAAAACTTACAAGGAAAGGTTAAAGGATCTTAACATGTATAGCTTGGAGGAAAGACAGGGGGAATGATAGAAACATTTAAATACATAAAGGGAATCAACACAGTAAAGGAGGAGACTATATTTAAAAGAAGAAAAACTACCACAACAAGAGGACATAGTCTTAAATTAGAGGGGCAAAGGTTTAAAAATAATATCAGGAAGCAGTACTTTACTGAGAGGGTAGTGGATGCATGGAGTAGCCTTCCAGCTGAAGCGGTAGAGGTTAACACAGTAAAGGAGTTTAAGTATGTGTGGGATAGGCATAAGGCTATCCTAACTATAAGGTAAGGCCAGGAACTAATGAAAGTATGTAGTATGTAAATGGTTCTTATCTGCCGTCTATGTTTCTATAGAAAATCTGTGGAGGGAGCTGAAGATTCGAGTGGCCAAATGTCAGCCTCGGAACCTTAATGACTTGGAGAGGATCTGCAAAGAGGAGTGGGACAAAATCCCTCCCGAGGTGTGTGCAAACCTGGTGGTCAACTACAAGAAACGCCTGCCCTCTGTGATTGCCAACAAGGTCAGTGATTGCCAAAATACATATTTCACTCATTGACATGCAAATCAATTTACAACTTTTTTTACATGCGTTTTCCAGGTGTTCTTTTTGTGTTATTCTGTCTCTCACTGTTACATAAACTTACTGTTAGAATGATAGACTAATCATTTCTTTGTCAGTGGGCAAACGTTCAAAATCAGCAGGGGATCAAATACTTTTTTCCCCTCACTGTATCATCACTTCTGAGTTCTGAGACCAGTGGCCACCTCAATGCGTTTGTGGGATGCTATAGCATCACTGCTTGCGTCCCTGGGCAACAACAGAACCCAGAGAGGAGTCGCCACCACAGGATTAAGACTCTCACATATTGTTTTATTTTCATATAAAAATGCCACTGCTCTTCTACTGATCTAGGTCTCTTGATTGTGATTGTTTGATTTTAGTTTATATGGTTCTGCATTTTAGTAACCAATCGGCATTGCTTAATTTCCAGAGTATCTGATGCTAATAAGTATATCTCCTGTATAGCGTTATGCACCATTGCTACTACTGGAAATCAGTATGTTTCTCTACAAGCCCATCATTAACATATCTATACTTGAGTCTCTGTTTATACGGCCTATTTTAGTATCTCATATCAGGAGGGTTTATTTTTGTTCAGTACTGTGCAGTATTAAGGTGTCTGCATTTTTGCCATATACACTAATTAACCACAATATTAAATGGATGGATGAGGACTTGGGCCTTAAAACTTGCAGTGTTCAAATGAAGTGGCTTTGTTGCTGGGATTGATATGGAATTTGGCTTATATTGTTACAATGGTACCTGTCAAGAGGTGGAATATATTAGACAGTGAGTGAACAGTCAGTTCTTGAATTTCATGAGATGGAAGCAGGAATAATGGGCAAGCGGAAAGATCTGAGTGACTTTGACAAGGGTCAAATAGTGATGGCTGGGTAAGAGCATCTGCAAAATAGCAAGTCTTGCCAGGTGTTCCCGGTATGCAGTGGGTAGTACCTACCACAAGTGGTGCAATGAAGTAGAATAGATGAACTGGTGCCAGGGTCATTGGCACCCGTAGCTCATTAATGCACGTGGGGAGTGAAGGCTAGCTCATCTGGTTCAATCACACAGAAGAGCTACTGTAGCTCAAATTGTTTAAAAATTTAATACTGCCTATTATAGAAAGGTGCCACAACACACAGTGCATCTCAGTTTGCTGCATATGGGGTTGCGCAGCCAGTACTTGTCAAAGTGCCCATGATGACCCCTATCCAATGCCAAAAGTGCCTCCAATGGGGGTGAGCATCAGAACTGGACCATGGAGTAAAGGAAGAAGATTGCCTGTTCAGATGAATCACGCTTTGGCCGGGTTCATGTGCGTTTACCTGGGGTTGAGATGGCAGCAGTATGCAAAATGGAAAGAAGGCAGGCCGGTGAAGGCAAGTGTTAGGCACTGTGCAATGCTCTGCTGGGAAACCTTAGGTACAGACATTCCTGTTGATGTTAGTTTGACATGTGCTATCCACCTAGAGATTGTTGCAGACCACGTACATCTCTTCGTGGCAATGGTGTTCCCTGGTGGCAATGGCAGTGGCCTCTTTGTCCAGGATAATGCATCCTGTCACATGGCAAATATTGTAGACAAATGGTTTGAAGAACATTAAAACGGGGTGAAGGTGTTACCATGGCCTCCAAACTTCTCAGATATCAATCCAACTGAGCATCTGTCAGATGTGCTGGAACAACATGGAGGCTCCACCTGACAACTGTCATGGCTGCTGCTAATGTCTTGGTGTCAGATACCCCAGAACATGTTCATGGGTCTTGTGGAGTCCATGCCTCAATGCGTCAAAGTTACCTAAGCAACACAAAGAAGAACTGAACAATATTAGGCAGGTGGTTTTAATGGTGTGGCTGATCCGTGTATCTGCATTGTCCAATAAAAATATGATTGACAAAAATCCACAACTGCATTCATGCACTGACACTCCACACTGAGAATTAATATTGCAAATAAACCACACACATTTGTATTAGTTGAACAAAGTTATTTATAATGCATTGTAATGCTATAATATTATGAACTCTTATTTAGCTTTCTTTACTAAATTGTAAGTTTACTACTGTAAACTGAAAAAATAACAACTTAAAAAAAAACAAAAAAAAAACCAAACATGATGCCACCTAGAACAGATAACTATTAAAACAAGCGGCAGTATAATTAAATTATAGTAGTATTATCTGTAGTTCATTGCAATAACAATGTAAATGTCAGAGGGTGATTTTTATTTAAGCAAAATATGTGCCATTTGCATAGATTACTTTAGCAATGCAATTATTGCTCATAACTAGCTATGCCATATATTTGGTTAAAGGGACATTCTTGGCTAGATTGGACCCAGTTTTAGAGAGAGTGAGTGTGTGTCTCAACTTTGTGACAAAAAAAGGTCTTGCAGCATTCTGTATCTTTATCCTGTTTCCTTTGTCCCACTAACTTTCTTCTTGCTGGTTCCTGTGCCTGCCCCATACCTGTCTCTTTCCGTCCCTCCTAACCTGCAGTGCCCATTGATACAATTGTACATTTCATCAGTAAGCACGGCAAAGCTTCCATCAGTTCAATACAAGGTGGAGACCTATATGTTGTGCGATTACTTACGGGTACATGCCATACATTTATGATTTTTAGAAATGGAGAGAGCCAGGAGAGAGAGTGTTTTAGCAAAAGACTGAATGTAGAATTATGTTTGTAGAGTGTTAGAGTGTCATGCTGGGATCCAAATGATGCTCAATTAGGGGGATCCGATGTGGGCGGACGTGCACGGGAGGACGTGAGCACGTCGGGAGGCGGGTCTAGGAAGAGCGTGTGAGAGGCGCCCGGCGGGAGATGAGGGAGAAGGCAGCGACCGCGGCTTACAAGTGACCACGACTCGATGGGGAAGACGGAGCAGTAAGCGGCAGCGGCAGAGACGGAGTAAGCGGAGTAAGCGGCAGAGACGGAGTAAAAACGGAGCAGTGAGCGGATAGCTCTCCATCGATAAGGGAAGTGCTTAAAATTTGTGCTTAAAATATTTAAACCACGTTGGGGGATAAGACCTGACTCAGTTGGAGGGGACGAAAAGACAAGGGGACAAAAATTGTTGCCTACAAATAGGAGGTCCAAGTTAAATAAGTGGAGTAAGTTAAGCCCACATATAACCGTAGTGGGAATTTTTTTTTTTTTTTTCTATTTTTTCTATCTACGTCGGTATTATAATTTACTCTACTTTTATTAAAGTTTACTTCTGGTAAAACATGGTAACAAGCAGGATATAGCAGGATATAGTAGCAACAAAACCTTGCAACAAAATCTTGGTAAAATCTTGTGCAAAATCTCTGCATATAAAAATTGTACCTAAGGAAGTTTTCGCTGCTGCTGCTAAAAGTCAAAGCGGCTTGAAAGAGGCTTGAAAGAGGCCTGAAAGAATCTGAGTGAACCTCCTCCCCCCAGACTCAGGAAAGAAATCCAATATGGCGTCTAAGAGACAAATAAAAAGCAAAGAAAAAAAAGATGACTCTCAGCCAACTAGGTTGTCAGGTTTTTTTTCCCCCAATAAAGAAAAACCGGGGCACAAAGAGAACGAAACGATATTCCATGATCAGAACACGCAAACAACAGTTGTGCTCAATACAGATCATAAGAATTATGCGAATTATGTGTCTCAAGATTTTCTGGTGAACAAACTAGACGAGCAAATGGCACAGATTGCTAGCCAGATTGTTAACAGCTCAAATACAATTAAAATGGAGATGGAGAGAATTAATACCAAATTGAGCTCGGCATTAGAAAAAATTGATAGAATGGAAGACCAAATAAATAATATGCAACGGGAGAACACTCAAACAGAAGCTTTAATACAGCAAATAAACTTAAAGATTAGAGACCTTGAAGATCGGTCGAGGAGGTGCAATGTTCGTTTCAGAAACATATCTGAATCTATAACCCAAGACCAATTACAGGATTTTCTACTCTCTTTCTTTCAAGAAGCTGGCTTACAGAAGGAAATACCTCAACCTATAATAGAACGAGCACATAGATTAAGAAAGCCTCATGAAGTTCCTGCCCATTATCCAAGAGATGTAATAGTTTGCTTCTCCTCCTATACATACAAACAACAATTGTTAAACCTGCTGAGGAACAAGGACAACTTATCGGAGAAATTTAAGGACATCATTACATTCCAAGATCTCTCAATGCAAACAAGAAAATGGAGAAGAACATTTTTTCAAGCCTTAGACCCATTGAAGCAAAGAAACGTGAAATACAAATGGGTACAACCATCCAAAATAATTGTGTGGTGGGAAGAAAAATGGATACCATTCACTTCAGCTAAAGAACTAGAAGCATGGACAAAATTATTAACCCTCTAATAACTTTATGAGAGCTGGGAGAGATGAGAGATATGGGAGTAAAAGAAGAAGGCGGTGGTTTTTTCTTTTTTTTTTTTTTTTTTTCTTCTTGAAATGGGTTAAGCATATTAAGGTTAAGCCCGGAGCTCAATGCTCTCTATGAGAAGGATGCGAAGGAACGAGAGAAAAGGGAAGTTCAAAGGAACTTCAAAGGAGGAGAGAAAACTTAAAGACTCTACTATGCAAGTTACACTCCACCCAAATTAGTTGGTAAAGAGGATCTATTCACCCAGACTATTGAGGAAAAGAAAGCTTTCCTATTTTAGAGAAGCAGAAGTATGGACCGACCTATTTACAAGCTATTTATAACCCATTTACAAACTTAAAAAGGGAAAAGGCACGGAAAACAACTAATGCTTTTTTTTTTTTTTTTTTTTTTTTTTTTTCCTGTAAGAAGAATATGGGTCAAGATATATCTATAAGGGACACAAGATGCCCACTTGGGGACAAAATTGTTTTAGAAATGTGTGGAATAAATCACTTACTATAGAAACATAGAGATAGAGACACAATTTACTAGAATTATATTTGTAACTGAAAAGTTTACAGAGCACGGTACAATTGAAAGTGTTTATAATTATACGTCACTATTGAATTTGCTAAGGGGAATAAGGAAAAAAAGCTTAAACTGAGGTATGACAACACGAGTGTTTTTTTTTTTTTTTTTTTTTTTTTGATTTAGGTTTGAGATATACCTACTTATGATCCAGTAAAGGATTTTAAGATATGAGATGCCCGTTGTGGGGCTAAAAGGGTTTTAGGAAAGTGTGGAACAATTACTTAGTATAGAAACATAGATAAAGGTGAGGGGAGAGAAATAATCTCTACAATTATATTAGTAATCTAAGAGTTTTATAGAGAACGATACAACCAAAAGCTTGCACAAGCACACGACACTATTGAATCGGTTAAGGGTAATATGGAGAAAAAGTTTAAAACGAGGAATGTTAACACGAGTGCCTTTTTTTTTTTTTTTTTTTTTTTTTTAGTACTTATCACAGAATACATATATAAGGGTATGGGTAGAGAATGTATCATTATAATTTATACTAGAAAACCTAGAGCCTACAGAGATCGTTATAACTGAAAGTTAGTATTATTAATACGCCACTATAAAATTGGTTAGTGTAAATTGGAAACAGTTTAAATCATAGAAGAAAGGAAAGAGAAAAGAGAAAAGAAAGAAAAGATATATATATATATATATATTTTTTTTTTTTTTTTTTTTTTCCCTCTCCCTCTCCCTCCCCCAGTCGCCCCTCCTCGACTCTCACTTAGAGTCCCGCCTGATGCTTATATTAAGCATAAATCTCGGAGTAGCGATCTACTCACGAGACGGGGGCTATCCGCTAGAGACTAAGGTTAGTCCTAGGCGAGATAGGTAAAGATGTGGTACCAGAAAAGGTTCCCGATTAATGTAGTGTTGTTTGTTATGAACATGTGTTATCTGAAGGGTCTTAAAGGCAAGAGGCTAGAAAATAAAGAGAGAGAAGGTAAATATGGTTAAGTTTTTGTCTATAAATGCTCAGGGCCTAAATACTATGCATAAAAGATCTATGATACGCAACCAAATGATAAAAGAAAAGATTGATATCTGCTTAGTCCAGGAGACACATTGGAGACAAAATGAGAAACCCACATGGGGAGGTAATAAGTTTCCAATTATCCTACATGCATCCATGAAAGATAAAAAGAAAAGAGGTGTAGCAATGATAATTTCGGACAGGGTTAAGTGGGAGAAACTCTATCAGGATTTAGACACGGAAGGTAGATTTATGATTTTGGTGGCGAAGATAAATGACGTGAAATTCACCATAATTAATCTATATCTTCCGAATGTAGCTCCAGTTTCCCAATTAAAGAAAATATTAAACAAAGCGGATTTGGTTAAAACAGGGATATATATAGTGGCGGGCGACTTTAATTGCATACTGGATCCACAAAAAGATAAAAAATTGCTGAAAGGGAGCTCACTGAATAAAGCAGTAATTAAAAACGCTAGTTCTTTGACCAACATTAAAAACAATTATGATTTATTTGACGTCTGGCGCCTCCAAAATCCGGATGTAAGAGATTATACTCATCTATCGAGAGTATATTACACATACTCAAGAATTGACATGATTTGGGGAAATATGAATCTAGTAGATAACTTGACTAGGATAGACATTGTAGAAAACGTCTGGTCGGACCATAGTATGTATATATTTGAACTAAAAGACAATTTGACAGCTAGAAGTAACTCAACTTGGAAACTAAATAATTATTTGCTATATAACAAACATAGCAAGTCCAAGCTGGAGAATCTGATAAAATGCTTTTTTGAGGAGAATGACCCTTTGGATACCTCAAACCTCAACACTTGGTGCTGTTTCAAAGCAGTGGTAAGAGGCTACCTTATAAAGCTAAATCATGAAGCTAAAGGTAAAGAAAAAAGACTAGGAGACCTGCATATTGAACTCTATAAGCTTACAACTGATAATAAAAATGAGCCTACTATGGAGAGAGGTAGAAGAATAGCAGAAGTTCAAAAAAATATTTTACAATGTTTGAATATTAAGATAGCAAATAATATAAAGAAATTAAAACTTAGATTCTACTGTAGAGGAAATAAAACAGACAAGATGTTAACTAATAAGCTGAGGAAACAACAGGCTAAGGCGCGCATATCCAAGATTGTATATAACTCAAATACCTATATAAATCCAAAAGAGATTGGAGACTGTTTTAGAGATTACTACGGGTCATTATACAATCTTCCCGTAGAAACCTCTGTAATAAAGATTAAGGAATATTTAACCAGTACAAAGCTAAAAAAAATAGATCAAATTCAGAAGGATAGTTTGAACAAAGAGATTACAGAGGACGAGGTTATTAGGGCTATATCTAAAACCCAGAAGCTAAAAACACCAGGCCCAGATGGGTTTTCTAATTTGTTTTTTCATACTTATAAATCTATTTTGAGTTCACATCTAGCACTAGCGTTTAATGATGCAGTGAAAATAGGTAGCTTCCCGGAAGAGATGACAAGAGCAAACATGCTTCCCATCCTGAAACAAGGAAAAGATCCAGCTGTAGTATCTAGCTACCGTCCCATCTCTCTAATCAATTCAGATGTAAAAATATTCTCATCCATCCTGGCAGACCGCCTTAAAGGTATTATTAAAACTCTTATCAATAATGACCAAATAGGTTTCATACCAGATAGATGGGTGGGATCCAATTCAAGAAGAATTATAAGTATTATAGACAACGCTAACAAGAAACATATTCCTCTTATGACCCTAGCAGTCGACGCAGAAAAAGCCTTCGATAGGCTAAACTGGAAGTTTTTAGAACTAACCCTAGAAGCCTATGGAATAGATGGCTGGATGATAAGAGGAATTATGGCCCTATATAAAAACCCTTCTACTAGGATAGTAGGCCCTAATGTATGTTCAGATTGGGTATCAGTTAATAATGGAGTCAGACAAGGGTGCCCGCTCTCACCTCTATTATACATCCTCTCAATAGAAC
Source organism: Pelobates fuscus (assembly GCF_036172605.1). Taxonomy (NCBI): domain Eukaryota; kingdom Metazoa; phylum Chordata; class Amphibia; order Anura; family Pelobatidae; genus Pelobates; species Pelobates fuscus. The sequence continues at coordinate 375,152,276 of NC_086317.1, read as the reverse complement.
CCTTAGCGGAAAATATTAGAAACAATGTAGATATAAAGGGATACAAAATAGGAGAAAAAGAACTAAAAATTAGTCTTTATGCGGATGACATCCTTCTGACAATCACTGACCCAGTTAGATCTTTGAAACATCTGATGGGAGAAGTTAGACGGTATAGCCAACTAGCAAATTATAAACTTAACAATGAAAAAACAGTCGTGATGAGCATTGAATTAGATAAAAAGTCAAGAGAGGAAATTAGTAATCTCTACGCATTTACATGGGCACCTCAGAAGTTTGACTGCTTAGGAATAACCATTACGAAAAATATAGAGAGAATGATGGAAGAAAATTTCTTAAGCTTGCTAAAAAGTACAAACTTACTACTCAAAGATTGGAGAAGTGCGCAGATTACCTGGTGGGGTCGTATTAATGTCATCAACTCCTATATTATCCCTAAGTGGAACTATCTATTTCAAATGATTCCACTCAGGGTTCCAGACAGTTGGTTGACATTATTGCAGAATAATCTAGAGAACTTTATTAATAAAGGTAAGAAAAATAGAATAAACAGGAAAATCCTATCACTAAAAACCAAGGACGGTGGATTAAATTTTCCCAATATAAGAGTTATATACTGGGCAAACGTGATTACACATATGTACAGGTCCCAGACGGTGACGGCTAGGAAAGAAAGTTGGTTTTGTATGGAAATGGAAGATTTAGGTCTAAAAAGTTCAGAGGGCATATTATGGAATACAAAACCTTTAGGTAAAATGGAGATCGATATCAAAAATAATATTATATGGGCTCAAATGGTGCCAGTCTGGGAGGAAATCAAAATGAAAATGTCTCTAAAACATGCGATTTTGGATACAGCAAATCTGAGAACAATAGAAGCCAATATGAGGGACATCTCTCTAGATAGCTGGCGAACCCAGGGAATATATAAAGTCTCGCAGATATTAGGTGCAGCTAACATATTGCCTTTTGATATTATTGTACAGAAATTCCATCTGCCCCAGCGAGAAGTATTTACGTACCTGAGACTTAAATATTTCCTGCAGAAACACCTTAGCAAAGACCTTGGAAAAGCGTATATGATGATAAAAAACATTTTCTCAAACCAGAATGTACCAAAAGTCCTAGCTAAAGCAATAGTAGCTATAAGAAACATGAATGAAGTGGTTAGCTTCCCTCAGAAAACTAAATGGGAGAGCGACCTGAAATGTCCGTTAGATCAGGATGAGTGGTGTAAAGCCATAAATATTACTCGTCGACAGGTCCAATGCTTAAATCTATTAGAATCTTACTATAAGGTCATCTATAGATGGTATCTAGTCCCCAGTAAGCTGTCCCAGATGTACCCAGGGGTATCTTCTAAATGTTGGAGATGCGATAAAGAAGTAGGCTCATTTATCCATATCTGGTGGAGTTGCTCAAAAATCCAGAGCTCTATAAAGAGAATGCTAAGATTCATAAAAGAGATAACCGGAATAGAGTTAGAAATGAAACCTGAGATAGTCTTGCTACACATGCACTGGCCAAAGATGGTCTATAGTATCAGATGCTTTGTTATTCACTGCTTTATTGCATTCAAAATTGTCTTAGCACGGAATTGGAAATCAAACCAAACGATCAATTGGGATACGATTAAGGACCAAATCCGTCTTCAGACAATGATGGAGAGAGATCTGAGCATCCCATATTTGAATGCCCCCAAAAGGAGAGACCTATGGCAAGGGTGGCTCAACAAAACTGAAAATCGGCCATAAAGCATATTAGGATTTACCTGAGCTCAGAAAGAATTAGAGCTATGAGTTAATGATATATCCCCTCTCAATGCCTGACCCGGCAGATAACACTGTATTGTGTTTGTATTTTGTATTTTGTATTATGTAAATGTGTTAAATGTGCTAATTATGTTAAATCAGTATTGGACTTATGTAGTCATAGTGTTAAATGTATGTGTGTAAGAAATTAAATAAAAGAATTTATACAAAAAAAAAAAAAAGAGTGTCATGCTGTATGATGGTTACTACATGTGGTTTTTCCATTCCTATTGTCACTGGTAACATTTCTCTGTATGACAAGGTGAGTTCAGTGTGACAAGTCACGGCCCATTTTACCTAAAGGTCACAGTAACCATTTTCTGTCACTGTCTGTCACTGTCACTTTCTTCACAGACATAGTTCCATTTTCTGTGTCACCAATTTCTCCTGCTCATATTTGTTTTACTGTATTTTATATTTGTTTAAACTCTTTTTTTCTTATCATTGAAAATGGGTGGGGCCTAATTCTTGGTGTCTAGTGTGAGCCTCATGAGGGTGGACCAGTTTCCAGGTGTCTCACAATGCAGTAACGAAGGATGCTGGGTTTGACGTCAAACATTGCTGCTTTATGAGCCACGTGGAAGCTGTTATTGGCTGAAAGTTGATGTAGAGTGATCAGCTGACGCTCTCATTCAAAAGGCATACATCATGAGAGCCAATAGACGATCCTAATAAGGATCAGCATTAGTAGTGGAGACAGGATGCGGTTCCTGGCAGAACCCACATAAAAAGTGAAACAATTCAAAACGTTTTTACAAAGTCATAGCCAAACTGTAGGGGTTAGGGTGGTTGGAGTTTTCCTTTGTTCCTCTAACATGCAAATTGAAAAATTTATGTAAGATAAAATATGGAGAAGAATAAAATTCATAGAGTATAATACTGATAGCTCACAAAAGCAGTGAGTCGATGCAGTGGCAGAACGTAGAGAGGGCCCTGGTCCAATAATTTATTGGGCCCCCTTTATCGCAAGAATGGCCCAAAGGTAGATCTCCATGTGTATTACAACTACCACAATACTTTGACAGCTGGGGTTCTACCATTTTCACATGCTTGCAGGGTTGTATTTAGCACTGGGCAGTGTTTGCATGTTTAAATGTAAGCATGTTTTTGTATGAAGTATGTAGTGTTAGAGTTTGAATGCAAGGGTGCATTTGTGTGTAGTGTGGCTTTTGAATGCAGTGGTGTGTTTATATATAATTTTGGTTTTTAATACAGAGGTGTGTTTGTATGTAGTGTTGATTTTAATGGGCCACAGCGCCAGACCGGACCCCTGCTGACACATGCCCACCTGAATGTCCCCATTAGTGTGTGAGCCTCGGTGCAACTGTACTGACCTCATCGGCGGTAGTTCTGTCACTGAGTAGATGTGTATGGATAGCAAATTTGATCAAATGAAGCCAAAAGATAGTTGACAAATTATCTCCAACTATGTCAAGATTTTTTGTGAGCTAGTTTTCAAAGCACCACCACCATCTTTATTAAAGATGCTAATATTTATGGTGCCCTCGTTAATGCAGCAATGTCTCTGTAAAAAAAAAAAAAGTAAAATATGCACTTTTTAAATGTTTGGGATTACCAAGATTTTATATTTCTTTTAGTGCTGAAAATACATTTTATTCTAATAAATGACTGGAAAACAGTTGAAATAACGCTTATGAAATAAGAACAGCATTTTTAATTGTGTTTGTCCCTTTTAATGCAGTTCGGAAATTGGAATTGTGTTAAACTTCATTTTTATTTTCATTAGTCTTGATCAGATGTTCAAAGTTTAATGATCGGAACTTCTTACTGAAATGTATTCAAGCATTAATACACAGTAAATTGGTTGTTCTCAACATTTTATGACTTGTTATTTAACGTTTAACTGAGAGGTCATTCTTTCTTGCAACAGCCAGCTTTGAGAGGATTATTACCGTTATAAACCAGACTCCATAGTTTGCATCGTTCTCTGTTTTAAAACCCTTAGAGGAGCATAAAAATAAATCTTTAAATATCATCAAGGAGTTTGACCTGATTTTCTACATCTCATTTAAGGTAAAGGCACCACCAAACATTTAATATCGTAAATACTCTGTTTTATTACTACAAAAGAAATGAAACTTTTAGTTAATGTTGTCATTATTCCCATAGCTTTGCATAGGAAGTAAAATTTAGTTGCCTCATGGCTTAAGCTACTGGTTCTTCTCGACAAGGAACAGCATTATACTCATGGAGTTAACTCAATTACCCATTCTAAAACAGTAATATAATATTTATAAAAATAGATGGTGCAAAACATAAGGAAAGTTCTAATGCTTGGTTGTGGAACTGGAACTTAAGAGCAGGGAACAGCCCACCACTGCAAATCCCCTGTTCTGCAAATAAGGACAGACTTCCAAGACATGTGTGTTTGCACAGAGACTTTAGTGAAATAATACCAAATCACTAAGGAGTGGTTTCAGGGGAGACTGGAATCAAAGTGTCATAGCCGTAAAGGGTAGATAAAGAAGCCAAAGGTCGTGGCAAGCTGCAAAGAGTTGAAGAACCAAGAATCAGGGCTAAGGCCAGGAATCGAGTAGGGCAGGACAGAAGTTAAGAAGCCAGAAATGGAATGCATCAGGGTAGCAAGCAGAGCAGGAACAGGCCACATGTCTCCATTACAAGGAGCTAAAGAATAACCGAGTACTCGTCAAGGGGAGCCATGTGAATTTATTGCCATAATTGGTCTAATGGCATATCCCCTTGCCCAGCTGTAGGCATTTCAGGTCCAAGCATATTTGTTGAAAAAACACACACACATTGATCAATTGAGGAGATCTGCGGACTGCACTCCATAACTTCTAGGGTCACGTGTCAATATAAAGGCTGAGCAGGTCAGCCTCCCTCAGATGGAACCAATGATGCTATGGACCATGAGTATGCTGAGCAGTAGGTGAGGGGAGGCCATGACAGAAGTGAAGCACCAGAATGAAGTGACAGTAGGACTATGGTAGACCAGGGGTGGCTAACAGTTCGGTCATCAACATGGGAAATTAGGTTTCTACAACAGGTAGGAATCTACTATTTGGTCACCCAATGTTTGGTAACTATACATCTGGTTTATAACCACAGACTAGTAAAAGATGGGTTATCCAATACCAATTCCCATGTTTTCTAGAATATATTGGGCTGCAGAATTAACTTTTTAATAAAATAAAAATGATTATGTAAGTGCTTAGTGGATATTCCCCCAGTTGTGTAAAATTACATTGGCACCACTGAAACTACTGAATAAAATAAAAAATAAAAACTGAGTTCACCTATAACTTTGCATCTAATTCAATATGTAGAGAACTACAAATTAGCATTTGACAAGAGAACTAGAAATTATAAAACAGATAGGAAGGAGTATTACTTTAGAGCCGGGTGTAAACAAGCACAGACACAGTAAGAAAAAGGTAAACCCTTCAGTATTTAAACTATACTAATTACATAGTTACATAGTTACATAGCTGAAAAGAGACTTGCGTCCATCAAGTTCAGCCTTCCTCACATATGCTTTTGCTGTTGATCCAAAAGAAGGCAAAAAACCCAGTCTGAAGCGCTTCCAATTTTGCAACAAACTAGGAAAAAATTCCTTCTTGACCCCAAAATAGCAGTCAGATGTCTCCTTGGATCAAGCAGCTATTAGCCCACTAATTAGAAATTGTATCCCTGTATGTTATGTTTTTGCAAGTATTTATCCAATTGCAATTTAAACATCTGTATAGACTCTGACAAAACCACCTCTTCCGGCAATGAATTCCATATCCTTATTGCTCTTACTGTAAAAAAAAAAACTTTTCTTTGCCTTAGATGAAATCTCCTTTCTTCAAGCCTAAATGTGTGATCTCGTGTCCTATGTATAGCCCTGTTTATGAAAAGATTTCCAGATAATGGTTTGTACTGGCCCCGAATATATTTGTATAATGTTATTATATCCCCTCTGAGGCACCGTTTTTCCAAACTGAAGAGATTTAAATTTTTTAACCTTTCTTCATAACTAAAATGCTCCATTCCTTTTATCAATTTTGTAGCTCGTCTCTGCACTTTTTCTAGTGCCATGATATCCTTCTTTAGAACAGGTGCCCAAAATTGCACAGCATATTCAAGGTGTGGTCTTACCAGCGATTTATAAAGAGGCAAAATTATATTTTCATCTCGAGAATTTATGCCCCTATTTATACATGACAAAACCTTACTGGCTTTAGCAATGGCAGATTGACATTGCATATTGCTACCTAATTTGTTGTCTATAACAATTCCCAAATCCTTCTCGTGTGTGGTTATCCCTAGTTCACTACCATTTAGGGTGTAAATTGCCTGTGCATTCTTAACCCCGAAGTGCATAACTTTGCATTTTTCTACGTTAAATTTCATCTGCCATTTTAGTGCCCAGCCCCCAATTTATCCAAATCCATCTGCAGCAAGGCAATATCCTGCTCACATTTTATTACTTTACAAAGTTTTGTGTCATCTGCAAACACTGATACATGGCTTTCAATGCCCATTTCAAGATCATATATAAATATGTTAAATAGAAGCGGTCCCAAAACAGAACCCTGAGGGACACCACTTACCACTTTTGTCCAGCTTGAAAATTTACCATTTATGACAACTCGCTGTACTCTATCTTAAGCCAATGTTCTACCCAAGAACAAGAATATTCATCTAGACCAATTTCTTTTAGTTTGAAGACTAACCTATTGTGAGGAACCGTATCAAATGCCTTGGCAAAATCCAAGTAGATCACATCCACTGCAACACCCTGATCTATATTTCGACTTACTTCTTCGTAGAATGCAATTAGGTTAGTTTGAAATGACCTATGTTTCATAAAACCATGCTGATTATTGCTAATAACACAGCTCTTCCCAATGAATTCCTGAATATTATCCCTTAATAGCCGTTCAAATAATTTCCCAGTCACAGAAGTTAAGCTCACAGGTCTATAATTTCCAGGCAAGGATTTTGAACCCTTTTTAAATATAGGAACAACATCTGCCTTCCTCCAATCCTCCGGTACAATACCTGAAACAAAAGAATCTTGAAAAATTAAATACAGAGGTTCACTTATTTCCCCACTTAGCTCCTTAAGTACTCGTGGGTGGATACCGCCAGGCCCCGGAGCTTTATTTACATTCATTTTCTTTAATAGCTGTAGCACCTTGTCTCGAGTTATCCAATCACAAGTTATCTGCAAGTTTGTTGCAGCAATCATATGCATATCTCTTGCCATAGGATTCTCATTAATATATACAGAAGAAAAATAGTTATTTAAAATTTCTGCCTTTTCCTGGTTTTCATTGACCAACAGACCCATCTCTGTTTTCAGTGTACCTACACTTTCATTTTGTGTTTTTTTAGAATTAATGTACTTGAAAAAAAATTTTGGGGTTGGTTTTGCATTCTTTGGCTATCAATTTCTAATTTTCTAGTTTAGCCACTTTAATTGCCTTTTTGCAAGTATTATTGGCTTCCTTAGATCTTATATAGGATGCATCTGATTGGTCCGATTTAAATGCTTTAAAAGCCCTTTTCTTATTTTACTTCTCTACTAAGCCACATTGGTTTTAATTTGTTTCTTTTATATTTATTACCCAATGGTACATACTGTGAAATGTACCTTTCTAATATTTGTTTGAATAGTTTCCATTTTTCCAAAGTGTTTTTATCACTAAGGCGTTTATGCCAGTCGATATGTTGTACTAATCATAGATTCTTAAGCTGCTACAATATGATGAGCTATGGTACACTGTAGACTTGATTTGCAATAAAACCAAAACAAAACACTTCACTGTACAGCCTATTCCATCACATTGACATTTGCAATGTGAAATGGCAAAGAAGTGCCACTCTGCTTTCAATCCAAAGTCTTCTTCATGTTAGAAATGTTTATGTTTTTTTTTTTCATATTCTTATATTGCACTGCAGAGTCAAGAGGCCAAGATGATCATGCCCTTAACCTAAAAAGTCCATTCAAGCTTTGTGATAAAAAAGGTGCATCCTCCGTACTCTGTCCCCTTTGAAACGTATGAAAGCTACTGTGAGCAAGAGTTAACTATTATAGCGTTCTTCCTTTGGTTGCTGCCAGAAACATCTATTGTAGCAAAATGTTAATTGTCTCAGCTTGTTTCCATTATCTGCCTATATAACAGAGCAAAAAAAAAACAGGTTCAAGAGAATACTGAGAACGGACAAGAGCTCAAATAACTTGCCCTTCGGTGCATCCCCAGTTCAATTTCTCAAGCTTTTTAGCTCATCTTGAACCATTAAAGAGAGAACCTATACCATTTCCATATTAGATTGATCCCACCCAAAAGGCTCGTCATTGAGGTATTGCCGACACCTCTCTAGCTATAGTGAGCAAGGGATCCATGTCTGGATTACCTTTTTATCTTGGGGTGAACAAAAAAAAGCAAAACAGGGTGCAAAATAATACGGATAACTGCTCAAATAGCCTGACCTGTTTTCTCATGAGACTGAGAGAATTTTTCCAATTCAATTTTTCCAATTTCCTATTTTGAGCATAACTTTGAAATTTACCTTAACTTTTCACTTTTGCAAATGACCTTATGAATAACAAACTAAAAATCTGATTTTAAAGCCACAATAACTACCCATGGAAGAGTACCCCAGTACCCCCTCCTCCCCCCCCCAAAAAAAAAAAACAACAACACATTTTATTAGCAGCATTTCACTGCATTTAAAATGCCTACAATTGTGGAAAGTTGGAGTTTGTAAAATCAGATTTATAAGCTACAGAATTACAATTAGTCAAAGAATCACATAACTTAAAAATACCAAATATAACAATCAGTTTTCAAAAGACTCCATATAAAGCCATTTAACTCATCAAGGTAATGCTTATTCATCAAGATAAATGTTGTGAAATGAATCTAAAAATGTGGGAGTTTGCTCACCAACAGTGACAAAGCAAACTACTCAAGTTTAAAAAAAATCACAAGTGGTGCTGCAAGCTGCATCTTTTTTTGTTTAATTCTTTATTTTGGGTGTGCAGTGTTAAATACATGTTTCTTTTTTGTCTCTTGACACAAGGTATAATGACAATGTTTGAACGGATATGGACAAGATATGCTGCACATTTTTTTTTTCTCTCGTGAAAGAAAACATGCTTATTCACAATAAGGCAATATATGAACAGTGAGGCAATAAAAACATAAAAGTGCCACTAGATTAATCTAGAGGCATAGAACAGTGAAAGTTTTGCGTTGTGCTTTCGCACTTTCTCAAGTGTAGTATAAGACAATAGGTGGAAGCAAGTGTGTCAACAGGAGTGGTGTCTGGTGGTAATAGTTTTAGTCGTCAAGGTTACAGGTGTGGTAGTACAGGTGTTCATGTTTTGTTGTGCCAGGGTGTCAACTATTTTGAGTAGTCAAGAGAGCTTTGTGTCGATCGTGTTCAGGCGTATGTGTCTCCGGGTTCGTAGCGGTTTGTGGTGCTGTGTGGCCCAGCTCTCTGTCGAGGTTGTATGTGGCGATGTTGCTCAGCATGCCTCGTGTAAGCAGGTCCTATGTCAGGATGTCTCTGTCAGGCTGTAGGTTGACTTGTGTTCGGGTTTTGGTGGGCTGGGCACCCGTGTGTCTAGCGTCTAGGGTTTCCCGGACCTAAGGGGTGGCGGGGGGGAGGGGGGATGGAGAGGGAGCTCTTGGAGTTCCCGTCTCCGTGACCATTGTGTGAAGCTAGCAGTGTGTTCGGTCATCTGTGGGTTAGCGTTTCCGTGTGTTCTGTCAGGTGTATGAATCGCAGAGACATGTGCCAAGCTGGGTGATATCATTTCAGTAAATAGAAACATAAGAACATTAACAAAAAGAAACATTCATTCTAAAAGAAAATCATAAGTCTTCTGTGGCTGGTGCGTTTGTTTACACCGCTCCTACTCCAGGAACTGCGTGTGGTTTGTGAAAATTCTTTCCAGCCTATGTTATTCAAGTGTCCCGATTTGTCGGTCCCGTGCTTCTCGGAATGAATGGCACAGTGTTGTCTGGGTCTCATCTCTGTGCAGGGGTCTCTGTTGTGTCGTTTCTGTCCTGTAGACCCAATTTGGTGAGCACTGCAGGCACTTCTGTAGTCGCGGAGACCTTGTGCGTGGTCCCGTTGTGGGTGATTAGCAGTGATCGAGGTGCCCCCCAGCGGTATGGCAACTTCACGGAGCGCAATAGACTGGTAAAGTGGGATAGTGCCCGGCGCCACTGAAGTGTGGCTCTAGTTAGGTCCTGGAAGAAAAGCAGCTTTGCATTTTCAAAGGCCAAGGGGATTTTGTCCCGTACTGCCGACATGATGTTGGCTTTGTCCTGTGTGGTGGCACAGTGTAAGATAATATCCCTGGGAGTTGTATTAGGCATTGTGGCTGAGGGTGGGAGTCTGAAGAGCCCGTCGAGGAGCGTCTTCCTTGCTGTCGTTGGCGGCAGGATGGTGGCCAGGAGCCGTCTCACATAGTGAGGTAGTTATTTAGGTGTAATGTCAGAGGGTACCCCACGTATTTTGACGTGGTTGCGACGAGCTCGGTCTTCGTGGGTTGACAGTTGTAGGGAGAGACCCTGTTGGGTGGTCTGCAATTGTTGTATCACTTCCTTTACTTGTGTTATGTCTGTTTGGATGGTCATGATGCTCTCCTCTGTCACCCTTACTCTTTCAGTTACTTTTTGTACTTCCCCTTTAAGTAGGCCCACAGTTTTTCATCAAAAAGAAAAAGTACTAAATTAAGAAAATAAGACAAACTATACAGGGTTAATTACTAAAATGATAATTCAACGTAAATATAAAGTGAATTTTAAATTTTAGGTTAAAATAGACGAAATGGAAAAATTCTCCAAGTCAGCTATGCTTTCCTTAAATTTGAAATTAATTTTGAATTCACTTTAGTAAATAACTCTGATAGTCTTCATAAATAACAAAGCATCCAAAAGAAAGGATCTCCACAAAGACAAACACATTCAAAGGGTTATTCAATAAACTTAGAATTCAAGATGAATTCAAAGTGAATTAAACATTTTTTTACAAGGGGGGCATGGCCTGACTCACTGGCAAGATGGCAGCATACGTGCTTAGCTCACGCTTACTGGACCGGAAAATAGCAGACTTGCCTTGCAGACCTATGTAAACATGGGCCAAAAAAAAGTATTCCTCCATGGTGTCCTCTTGGTCCGAAACTATGTATAATTTTCTGTCCACCCCAGCGAACCTGGTGGGCCCTGCAACCTCTAGCTGCATGGCAGCGACATCACCCACTCCCAGCAGTCCAGGTAACTGATTTGGGTGACAGCAGAACAGTGTTGTCCCCTTGACCGGCTTAAGCCTGAACGTTGTACTATGTCCCAGGATTAGTTCACCAAGGCAATTGCTTTTGCTCTAGAATCCACTTTTAATGGGTAGATCTGTCAGTAGGTCACTGGTCTCTGGTGGGAAGAAGCTGACCTGGATGTTGCCCTAAAAGCCCCTGGAAGCTACCTTACAAGTCCTCTTTAACATGGGCATTATGATCTTTACATCCTGATTGGTACTGAGAGATGTGATATGCTGTGCTCATTCTTACAGACAAATAGATCACATTATTGACAAGACTCGTGGATGAAATTATGGTCATTCAGAAACTCCTTGGTCAGCCTTTACCAGGACCTCTTAATCCTTATGTTGAAAACCAGAAGGGCTCTCTGTTCCATCATCTCCTCTCCTTTCTCTTGGACACCATATAGTATATTGCTGGGGCCATCCCTTCAGCCTCAATGCCAGAAGAGGAAAGGCTTGGGCAACAATTAAGATTCCAGAGGTTGTGCCTGCTTCTCTCCACACCCTCAATCTGCTGTCAGTGGTGGTACAGAACTGGATTCTTCAGCGAACTTCCCTGCCACTATGGGATCAGTGAACTAGGCCAAGGAGAAGATAGGCTATGCCTAGACGGGCAGAAGAATAAGGTATTGCCTTTACACCTATTAGCTGGTAGTCATATGTTTGGGTACTCATGCTCCATTGCATTACACTTTGTTGTGTGGGGTCTTCTCATTACTAGCTGGGTTTTGGGTGGGTGGATGGGGTGAGCCCTGCCCTGAACTTGCCTACTCTGCCAGTATGTATATGTGTATATCTATACACATACATACACATACCGGCATAGGATTATTAAGCCTATGGCGCAAAGCCGCTACCACTAAGATGGAGGTGATAGAGTGATGTCATGTGTCACTTGGGGATGTATCATCTACCCTGGTTACTAACACTATCTGTAGGTAATATGGCAGTAGACCCAGTCTGCCTGTAGGATTGGGCTCAATATTCTAAACTCCCTACTAAGATTGTTTCTAAAACAAGTCATTGAGGAGCCAACTCATAAAGAGGCCATATTAGATTTAGTGTTAACAAATTGAGATTTGGTATCAGATATTACTGTAGGTGGAAGTTTGGGATCCAGTGATCATCAGTCAGTGTGGTTTAATATAAGTACAGTAACTGAGTCATATCACACAAAAACAAAAGCTTTAGACTTTAGAAAAAAATACTTTTCTAAAGTAGAATATGTGTAAAAAAGAGTCATTATCAGACTGGAGCAGTTTAAATGGAGTCCATGAGAAATGGGATTATTTAAAAGTTGCACTGCTGAACAGAAAATTGCATTAGGCTTGTCCGTAAAAGTAAAAAAAATAAGAAACCACTGTGGTACTCTGCAGATGTGACCAAAATAGTAAAAAACTAAAAGTTAGCATTTAGTAATTATAAAAACCCAGAGTGAGGAAGATAGACATATCTATAAGATTAGTCAGAAAGAGACTAAGCAAGTTATAAGAGCTTCCAAATCACACACAGAAGAGAGAAAAAAGCACAGTCGGTAAAAAAAGGGGACATACACAAATGAGAAAAGGAAAGTAAAACAAGGATTAGTTAGATTAAAACCAAAAGAAGGAAGGTATGTAGAAGAGGATAAAGATCTTGCTGACTGCCTCAATGAATATTTTTGTTCAGTATTTACAGATGAAAATGAAAGAAAGGGGCCTCTGTTAGGAAACAGGACAAAGGAGTCATTTGTTACATGTGAGTTTACAGAGGAAGAGGTTCTATTTCAACTGTCAAAAATAAAGACAAATAAGCCAATGGGACCTGATGGAATACACCCAAAGTTATTAAAAGAGCTTAGTGGTTTACTAGCAAAACCATTAACAGACTTATTTAACTAATCATTGTTAACAGGAGTAGTCCCAGAAGATTACATACTTACACAGATATTCAAACACATTAACACACCGACACACACACACTGACACATACAGACACAAAAATATACACAGACACATGCACACCTTGACACACACACATGCAGACACACGCACACTATGACACATACACAAGCAATCTGACAAACACATAAATGTTAATTTTAATATTTTCAGCCACCCTCCAGTTAACATACCTTTTGTTTCCAGGAAGGTGGATTGCCTGGAGTCCTGATGCTACTGTAGGCTGAGGGGAGTGGGTATAGGGGTCTACTGCAACTTCTGTCTCTCTCCCCTCATGCTGCCGGCTCTGTCGCCTCCTCCCTCCCGAGCGAAGCGCTCAGTAAGAAGCTGGAAGAAAGTGATTGGCTGTAACTTCCATCCAGCCAGCAGATATTACAGGGGCCTAGTCAGGCTCTTAAAGGGCAGTGGCACCGGACCCGGCCCCTGTTCAGCAATAAAGCAATAGTATCCATCGGTGGGCCCCAAGTACATGGGACACCCGATAAGCCCCTGAGCTGACGAGCCAAGGTGAAGCTGTACTGGCCTTAGTTCCACCACGGCGCCTGTCCTATAACAATTTGAAACAATGTGGAAGGCTACTGGCCCACATGCTGCAGAAAAGACATAGACACCGGATTAAGTTCGACCAGCTCATTCTCCCTAAACCCAGGGGGTATGGGTCTGGTGTCCTTCCAAAAATATTATCAGGTGACACATTTTGCATCACAAGACTGGTGATGATAACTTAAACTGAGTTACTCAGTGACTCCCTAGGTAAGCCTGACTAGATGCAACTACTGACTTAAAACATTGGTCAAGCTTTCTAATATACGCGATGACCACAATGTTAACTTATTTCCAGGATGTTCTTAACATATACGGTCATGTATCATATTGTTCCTTATGTCGTTACTTATACCTGGAAATAAAGATTGTGAAAAAATAAAAATAAAAAATGGAGAAAACAAAAGGACAAATCTTCATTATACTTCCAGTTCAGCTACTCTAGCCTTGAACTTTAAATTCTAAGTTTAGTAAAAAAAAAAAAAAAGACAAAAAGAAAACAAAAAAATAAAAAAGAGGGAAAAAAGATCAAGAAGGAATCAAATATAGTTTGAGGTAGTCTGATAATTTAGCTAGGGAGGCCATATTGTTTTAAATGTCTAGTAAGTGGCAATAATATGTTCCATATTTTGTTCTGAACATATGAGAGAGTAGGTGCCGCAGACTTCAAATGTTTAGCAATAGCCCATACGAGGGGGACTTTTTTCATGCAGCTATAGCCAACTTGCTGCCTCATTGGACCCATTCTCTTTAATATTTTTATTAGTGATATTGCAGAAGGTCTTGTTGGTAAGGTATGTCGTTTTGCTGATGATGCTAAGATATGTAACAGGGTTGATGTTCCAGGAGGGATAAGCCAAATGGCTAATGATTTAGGTAAACTAGAAAAATGGTCAGAGTTGTGGCAACTGACATTTAATGTGGATAAGTGCAAGATAATGCATCTTGGACGTAAAAACCCAAGGGCAGAGTACTTAATATTTGATAGAGTCCTAACCTCAACATCTGAGGAAAGGGATTTAGGTGTGATTATTTCTGATGACTTAAAGGTAGGCAGACAATGTAATAGAGCAGCAGGAAATGCTAGCAGAATGCTTGGTTGTATAGGGAGAGGTATTAGCAGTAGAAAGAGGGAAGTGCTCATGCCATTGTACAGAACACTGGTGAGACCTCACTTGGAGTATTGTACGCAGTACTGGAGACCGTATCACCAGAAAAAGATATTGATACCTTAGAGAGAGTTCAGAGAAGACCTACTAAACTGGTTCATGGATTGCAGGATAAAACCTACCAGGAAAGGTTAAAGGATCTTAACATGTATAGCTTGGAGGAAAGACGAGAAAGGGGGGATATGATAGAAACATTTAAATACATAAAGGGAATCAACACAGTGAAGGAGGAGACTATATTTAAAAGAAGAAAAACCACAACAAGAGGACATTGTCTTAAATTAGAGGGCCAAAGGTTTAAAAATAATATCCGTAAGTATTACTTTACTGAGAGGGTAGTGGATGCATGGAATAGGCTTCCAGCCGAAGTGGTGGAGGTTAACACAGTAAAGGAGTTTAGGCATGCATGGGATAGGCATAAGGCTATCCTAACTATAAGATAAGGCCAGGGACTAAAGTATTTTAAAAAATTGGGCAGTCTAGATGGGCCAAATGGTTTTTATCTGCCGTCACAATCTATGTTTCTAGGTTTCTAACGTATACCTTAATCCTAAAACAGTATAAAGAGGAAAGCAAATTACAAAGTCATTAGTGTGGACTCTCTCATAGCCTTCCATGAGAGAGCTTTACACAAAGTTTGTAGTATGACAAGTAAGTTCACTCATGAAAAACAAGACTGAAGCTACTTCATTAGTTAATAGAAGGTGCCCCACAGTTTCAGAGCAGGATTGACCGTAAGGTGACATCCGGCGGTTGCCATGAGCCAAGCGGTTAGACAGAAGCCTTAAAACCATGAACTATTTGCATTTATAGGATTGCTATTGTGCTTTCAATGAAAATACAAGGAGGACCAGATTCAGCTGAGAAAGCTCAATTCATTTCTTGTAAACCTCAGGAATTCATAGTATACAAGCGGCAATCAAAGGAGACAATTTTGTTTTATTTTTCAAATTCTACTAAATTTGCATGAACTTTAATGCATTAGAAAAAAAAAGAAACATAAAAAACAAAAAATGTGGGAGGAGGGGTATAGCTAACCTTGAGAGACCCTTTAAATGTTTCATCTAAATGACAACAACCATGTGATCACTGATCATAATCAAAAGTCAATGCTATGATTTGTCACAAAGTTTGTTTTTAGAGTAAACACAAAGGCAATTCAAAGAGATACAATAAAGCTTGACACAGTCATGAGCGTGAATTCAAAGGTGAGAGAAATTCAGTTTGATCCCTACAGATTTATCCCTATGGATTTAAAACCTGAAATATGCACTTAGTTGAATTCCATACATGTTGTTTTATATATCATTTTAGGAATGCAGAACATTTGTCAGAGAAACAAGAGAGCATATAGATCAAGAAAATAAAATATATAATTACATATTATATAATTTATATATACACATTTGTAATTTATTTGTGAGGGGTAGAGGGTGTAGTGTGGCTTTTTGTAACCTTTAACCCCTTAAGGACACATGGCATGTGTGACATGTCATGATTCCCTTTCATTCAAGAAGTTTGGTCCTTAAGGGGTTAAACAAAAGTAGAAAGTTGCAGAATGTTCATATCCCAATGGCCAGGTAAAAAAAATGGACTGCCTAAATGTATTATTCACCAAACAAGCAACTGCTAAAAAATTGTCAAGCGAAGCAGAGTTTAAGCCAAAACCAAACTAAAATGTACTATATTTTGTATTAAAATTTGGAATTTGCTTTTTCAATTCTCTTTAATTCCCAGTGCAGTGAATTAAGATCATAGAGTTTACATGTGGAATATGTTGCTTTAAGCAGTTTTGTTGTGTGTTATTTATTGCATTATATCTTGAAATAAAAGCAAAGGTCACTCCATGACCACCCATGGAGTGGAGACCCCACGACCAACAGCCTCTACAGCAGACCCCGTACTGGGTACCGAACGCTGTGCGGGGAAGCATGCTACCAGAGATCCAGGAGTTGCTCCAGATAGGGGTCATCGAGCTGTCCACGAGACCTTGGGGCTCCCCAGTAGTCCTAGTCCTGAAGAAAGACAGGACTACCAGGTTCAGGAGGCTCAACGACAAGACTGTTTCCGATGCCTACCCCATGCCCCACAAACATGAGCTGCTAGATAGGATGGCTCGGGGCCGATAACTCACCACCATTGGCCTATGTAAGGGATACTGGCAGATCCCTCTAGCAGCAGACCCTGTCCCCAAGTCCGCCTTCCTCACCCCCTTCGGCCTGTACCAGTTTAAGGTAATGCCATTCGGGATGAAGAACGCCCCAGTAATTTTCCAACGGATGGTGGACCAGCTGTTAGATGGCCTCCAGGAATATTCCTGTGCATACCTGGACGACATCGTCATATACAGCGATACTTGGGAGGAACACTTGGTACATGTGGTGGCCAGAATTAGGGAAGCAGGATTGACTCTGAAGCCCAGTAAATGCACCCTGGGGGTGGCAGAGGTACAACACCTAGGACACCAGGTGGGATGTGGGACACAGAAGCCAGAGCCTGCCAAAGTGGAGGCTGTAGCTAGCTGGCCCAGTCCCCTCACTAAGACCCAGGAATTGGCTATTATAGGAAGTTTGTCCCCAAGTACTGTGCCATGGCAAAACCCCTCACTGACCTAACCAAAAAGTCCTTGTCCAGGCAAGAAAGCTGGACCCCAGAGTGTGAGCAGGCATTCCAAGCCCTTAAGGAAGCCCTGACAAATGTACCTGTCCTGGCCGCTCCTAATCCGAGAAAACGTTTTCTTGTTCACACAGATGCCTCCATGTTTGGGTTAGGAACGGTGCTGAGCCAGGTCAGGGATGATGGCGGAGAACACCCCGTGGCTTACCTTAGCAGGAAGCTGCTTCTCAGAGAGGTAAGCTACGCCGCCATTGAGAAGGAGTGCCTGGTGGTGGTGTGGGCACTCAAAAGGCTGCAGCCCTATCTGTATGGAAAGCAATTCACCCTGCTCACAGATGACAACCCATTGATCTAGCTTAAACGAGTCGCAGGGGACAATGCCAGGCTGCTACCGTGGAGCCTGGCACTACAACCGTATGACTTTGCCATTCACTACAGATTCGGTAAGTAGAATGGCAATGCCGACGGGTTGTCCAGACAGACAGCCCTAAATAAATGATCCGTAAGCCCTTCCCCGGACATTCCCCAGCTGATCTCTTGGGATCAGGCAGTGCATGCCGGTTGTTGGTTAAGGGGGAGCTGTGTGGCCAGACCACTGCCTAACTGTGAATTGTCCTCTCCTATGTGTGGATGTGCTCTCCTGGAATGTGTGTTTCCCCTTCGCAATTTCCCCCCTTTTGATAATTTTGACATTAAATCATGCAAGCTATTTTTAAACCACACGGTGGAGCTCCGACACATGGAACCACGTGCACTGGACCACCCGGATACCCCATTTAGAATGTTTAGTTGGAATTTTCACACCTCGCTAACGAGGGTGTGAAAACCACAGACCGTAAGCTTCAACCACGTGGGGGCGCTCTGGAGCACAGAGCCCCGTGCACCGGACCACCCCGATACTCTATTTAGAACATGTGGTTAGATTGTTCACACCTCACTAACGAGGTGTGAAAAGCACAGACCGCAAGGGAAATAAGTGGCGCGTGCTTCCCCTGGGTGGCCACTGGTTCGTATCCGCGAACGCCCACCAGGGGGAGCATTCGCATCATAAATCGGCCTGCGCGCACTGTCTTTAATCCCCGTGTTGGGGATCATCCTACTTGCTCCCAATGGAGCTACAATCACTCCTTACATCCCAACCTGGGAGCTACGAGGCTAGGCTCATGGCTGCCTAGGAAAGCGCTCTCGCAGGTAGATACCAGCATGGGGATATCCACCGGGGAGAGGGACATTAAACTCACACAGCATTCAATATATACGTAGATTTGATACATGAGGCTGCTAGAGTCTGGAATGATCAAACTAGGCAATATAATTTCCTCTTATCTAATTGGCTAGCTCTTCAAGACGAGTTTCAGCCAATCATGGAAATCAATTCTACTGTCACAAGTCCTAAAGTGTAAGCTACAGTAAAAACTGGCAAATCCACCCCCTGGATTATATAATATGTCCCTACTTGCGTTAGAACCCTGTCTAGAGTTTTTTATTTTTTATTTTTACTACAGTTCATTGAGAAGGGGGAAAGGCAGGTGCTTGCTACCCTAGAGCATGCCTACGTACATGAGGGAAGTCTCAGACATTGAGTGGAAGTATTTGGGTAGAGCAATTGCACACCGACCTGCAGACACCTCATCACACCATAACAACTTAATTATGATTAAATTGTTCTGGTGCCCAGAGAATCCCTCTAAAGGAGAGTCCTTCTAAACATAAAGCACTGCTTAATGGACCGTGGCCATTGCTGCGTATGCGCATTAGGTCTCCCCTGCCAGCTGACTTCGGTGTGGTAGGAGTGGAGGCCAAACCAGCGCCAAGGGACATCAGTGACGAGCTCTGGTAAGTGACAGAAGGTGTTTTTAAGGGGGAGGGGGAATCTGTATGAAGCTGTAGTGCCAGGAAAACAACTTTTCCCTTTAAATCGCTTTTGTTTTTGCAGGCCTAACCACACCTTCCCTAGCTGTATCTCACACAGTCACCATTAAAAATATATATATAATCCAATTTTCAATCAGATCTTACAGGACAGTGTGTTAACTTCAGACGTTCTTATCTGATAATTGAACTCAAATAATTTACACGAGACCATTGCAGGCTCTAGCAGGTAATTAACAGAGCAGGAGAAAATAAGAAAATCTAAATTAAAAAACACACTGTGCAATAAGGGAAGCTAAAAAATTGATGGAGATAATGGCTGCACTGGCAGAGCTATTTTTGGTTATTCAGGTCTGCCACACCATTACTCAGATAAGTCACAAGAGGTTTCTGCCCATATAAGCAGGAATTTATAGGATACTCTTGTCTGACATTAAAAACAATTTGGAGGCTAGGATACCACTGCAGGAAGCTGCAAACGGCAAGGAATAGGCATACAATATAAGAATAGAAGAGTTGGATATATTTATTATTTAATTTAAATTATAGAAAAAAAATGTTGTTATGGTCCTGAGTCCTACATTCCAGGTATAACAGTTTTTTTTTTTTAATGATCTATATCTACACTGACTAGCCACAACATTAAAACCACTGACAGGTGAAATGAATAGCATTGGTTATAGCAAAAACAAGCGGTAACACAATGCGCAGCATAGTAGATAAGGCCCACCCATGGAACCAGACTTTTATTTGAAGAGCAATTGAAAAACAAATGTTTCAGAATGCATTTCGCTTCCTCAGTGTACAAATGCCCTTAAAACTGCAGCTCACTTACCCCAATATATAGTATATCTAGACCAGATGCTCCACCAACCAAACACCAGTGTCTGCACCTCCAGATTCTAGAGCCATTGCTCCTAGCCTAGGTCTCGCAAGACCAGATGACCTCACACGAGATTTCGATTGGGGTGGGTCTCGTTAATTAGCAGCAGTTGCTAAGCGATCCACTGTGCATGGAACACAAATCAAGACTGTGGGAGGAGCTACATTTTTTTTTGGGGGGGGGGGGTTGTTTTTAAAGAGACAGACCTACAATACAATAAGGCGGTACATACAAAAGTAAATATATGTATATAAAGAGAGATCCTCAAACAAAGATCACATAACTCATAAGCCTCTATTTAAAGGAACACTATAGTCACCTAAATTACTTTAGCTAAATAAGGCCGTTTTAGTGTATAGATCGTTCCCCTGCAATTTCACTGCTCAATTCACTGTCATTTAGGAGTTAAATCACTTTGTTTCTGTTTATGCAGCCCTAGCCACACCTCCCCTGGCTATTATTGACAGAGCCTGCATGAAAAAAAAAAAACTGGCTTCACTTTCAAACAGATGTAATTTACCTTAAATAATTGTATCTCAATCTCTAAATTGAACTTTAATCACATACAGGAAGCTCTTGCATGGTCTAGCAAGCTATTAACATAGCAGGGGATAAGAAAAGCTTAATGAAACAGAACTTGCAATAAAGAAAGCCTAAATAGGGCTCTCTTTACAGGAAGTGTTTATGGAAGGCTGTGCAAGTCACATGCAGGGAGGTGTGACTAGGGTTCATAAACAAAGGGATTTAACTCCTAAATGGCAGAGGATTGAGCAGTGAGGCTGCAGGTGCATGTTCTATACACCAAAACTGCTTCATTAAGCTAAAGTTATTCAGGTGACTATAGTGTCCCTTTAATGTACATAAGCAAATGCAGCTGAATAAAATTGTATAATACATATAATATGCATATTGTGTATTATGTGTAGTCAAAGCAGCCATCCAATTGAGTGGAAAAGATGAATAAAAACAAAATATTCACATAAGAACAACCAGAGGAGTTTTAAATCCAAGCCAGGACACATTTACCATCCGAGGGTGAGCCCATAAGGAAACACAAGAACCAGTGCCACTCCAGCTTCTCGTTAAGACCATGAGGTGACACTGTATCGGGGAGGTACATTTTGCAGGAAAATTCAATTCCAATGACTCCTCTCCCACCCTGTTAACCAGGGGAACATGTTCAGGACTTGATTCCGTAGCTGTGACACATTGTGGTGCTTTTCATAAAAATGCCTCACCACTAGCTTATCCGAGTGTGGATTTCTAATATCTGTCTTGTGTTGAGATATTCTCTATTACAGTGCCAATGTGGCCTTGCCAACATTTCTAAAACTACACGGGCACTTCAGCAGATACAGCACGTGATCAGTCAGACACGTGAAAAAGCCTTTCAATTTAATGTTTTCTCTCTTTTCTCCCTGGGTTGAGTACAAATGTCACCCTTAATGATACCATTGCAATGGTTACAACTGAGACAGGGAAATGTACCATATACCTTTCTTTTCGAAAATAACTGTTTGTGTGAACTAGAATTTCAGCTTTAACCACCATATTTCTGATGCTACATGCACGGTGCTGCGCAAAGAAAGGGTTTTCCCAGATCAAACGGCAAAAATCCCTATGTGACAAATGTGCCTATGCTACGAGCTCCTGAAGGATCCTGCTTGCTAGCCTCCTGCTCAAGGACTATGGGCGAATGTTATGGAACTGTTTTCGGCATGAGGTGACCATGCGGTTCCCAGAAAGCTTGGTGTGGGTTTTAAAATGACTTTGCAACCCACCAGGAGAGCACTTTTTGCAGGGAAGGTGCCTGAAACTAAGGGACACAAACGCTACCTGAGAGTCAGATAGAGCACCTCATATTTCGGATGCAGGAGCTCCCGTAGGTTGACCAGCCAAAGCACCAAATGCCTCAGAACTATTTTGCGCAAAGGACCACGTGTGCGGCCGGTCAGAACTTTAACATAATGGCATTTCCCCCGACACTGCATGGATCTGAGCGCTATTTGGAGAACTTAGGCACTCAGATCAAGACTATTTGGGGATGTATTATTTGTGGGGTTATTATATATTTATTTATTTCATGTATTTTTATGTTTTACAGTTTTGTGTTTGCCTCTTTGTTCCTGGGAGATAATTAGGTTGCCGGTCTTTAGCACAATTATCTCAGAGGCACAGAGATCTATGGGACGGGCTTGTCTTGTATTGAATTGAGACCCTATGCTGGGGGCTGTGTATAAAAGCAGACAACTTGGCCATAATAAACCAATTCCTTTATACCCGTCACTCAGTCTCAACTAGTGTTTGGGTGTACCAGCTATACAGCTATACTCTCTGTAGGAGAGCTTTAATCACTAGAAGCTGAATCCAGGACCTTGTTCCAGGGTGGGGAGAGATGGAGAGACCCTGGCCAAGCTGCGATGGTTAGGGGCTGGAGAGCTGCTGGTATCCTGGCGATAGCTAGGGAGCATACTTGGTGGAGGTACCCAGGATGAACCAGTTGGAACAAGTAATTCTCTTCACATGGTTTGACATAACAGAAAATTTGCTCACAAAGGGAATACGTGAGTCATTTTCTTAAGTATTATGGAGAGAACCTTTTTCTTGACTCTTAACTTTAAACTTAGCTTGTTGTAATAGTCTCCGACTATAGCCTTTCCTTTGTCTTTGAACGTCATAGCAATAAAGTCCAATCTCTCATCCATCAATCAATCATTCCTGACAATATGTCTAACGCGTGACATCTGGCTATATGGAATTGACTGTTTCTGCTTCAAGGGGTGGAAGCTATCAGCCTGCAGTAACCTGGTTGAATCAGTTTCAAGCATGTCATTATTTTTGTTTACTGTGACATCCAGAAAGTTAACACTCACCTTACCGCCCATTGTGGTGAAAGCAATATTACGGTGACATATTGGCACCCATCGATGTCCCCTTTACTGACCAGCCACAACATTAAAACCACTGACAGGTGAAGTGAACAGCATTGATTATATTGTTACAATGGCACCTGTCAAGGAGTGGAATATATTAGACAGCAACTGAACAGTCAGATCTTGAATTTCATGTTTTGAATGCTGGAAAAATGGGCAAGCAAAAAGATCTGAGTAACTTTGACAAGGGACAAATAGTGATGGAGAGACGACTGGGTCAGAGCATCTCAAAAATGGCAAGTCTTGTGGGGTGTTCTCGTTATGCAGTGGCTTTTATTAAGTATGAATTTTAATCTAAATAAACAATAGTTTTTAAAATCAGAATTACTATAAGCACAATGTAAATATGATTGCTAAATTGTACAGAACTGTGTGCTTAATTGGGAACATGTTATATTGTTCATTAGTATTCACTGAAGATACTAAATGCCACCTGCCTAGCTTTCTGATCAAGGACAACGAAGGTAGGGTAAGGCCTGGCATGAAAATCATTCACTGCCAACTCCCATGGATAATTAAGCAAAATAGAACAGTGGAGATAACGACCCTCATACTACAGAGCAATCTGTTCATTGATATCCATCTGGAGGTTACTCTGAGGTGGATGTGAGACTAAGACCTGAAGAGGGCCTTTCTCCAGATCAGAGAGGTAATATACCGAGAATATTCAGTCGATATTTAATAGCTAGCACTTAAAGTATATAAAGTATAATCAAAGTATTTATTATAACACAGGTCCTTTGCATGTTGGCTAGTCCATCCTTTAGTTAAAAGGTACCCTGTGTAGTAACAGACAGAACTGGCCTTGTTTTAGCATTCCATTCTGCATATGGCAAATTCATAATAAAGTCATTCTATGTGGCCATTTTAACCATTTTCTATACTCAATCCTTTAATTTAATCCTTTTTTCAGATAACTGAAAAACATTCCAAGTACCATAACCACTGTAGTTTGGCATGCACTTAGTGCACTTGTCTCTGCATTACAGTCATCTCCAGAAAGTGCCCGGTGCATTGCAGGGCTGTCACGCTGCCCGCCAGGGACCGCTCCTGCCAGAGAGCAGAAACCTCTGTTGTGTAATTGTTACACCAAGCACACGTTTCATCCTTCTCCTGTGTCTGTCGATGGTTGGGACCAGTATGAGATCCAATCTATTGTAGACTCCAGGTGGTCACGTGGGGTGTTGCAATATTTAATTCATTGGAAGGGTAATGGTCTGGAGGAGCGTTTGTGGGTTCCTGCCTCTGACGTACATGCTGCTAGGCTAGTGCGTGCTTTCATGTCCGGTTTCCCAATAAGCCAGCCCTTTCCTGCCCGGTGGGCGTTTTTCGGGGAGGGGGTACTGTTACGTCGTCCTGCGAGAGAGCGGTATGGGTCCCGGTGGGCACGCATCGTTGCCTTTGTGATATGGGAATGCCGCCGAATACTCACCCTGTCTCCAGGCACCTGCCGGGTCTGCTCCTGCCCGGGAGCAGACTGGGACCCGGCGGGCGCATCTCATTGTGGCGGCATTCCCACATGGTAATGGGTATGCTGCCTATCACTTATCTCCTTCTGTGATGCCTGCTGTCCTCTGGCAGGCACTTCTCCCCTCACACAGCGGCCGGGTCTGTAATCATTAGAGATGCCTGCCACTGCAAGTAAGAGCCTTTTAAGGTTCTTATTTAACCCTTTGAGTTCCTAACTTGGGAAAAGTGTATGTGTGACACACGTTCACTGTCACATGCTCCCCTGTAGCCAATCAATGAGCACCTTAGGCTATTTAAACCTTTTTCCTTCATTTCTCAGTGCCCTGTCGTGATTTCCATTCTGGTTATCCGAGAGCCCGTTTCTGGTATTGTTTCTTGTGTATTTTGACCTTGGCTTTCTTACTGACTATTCTGATCTCTGTATCCCTTGACCTTTGGCTTGGCTCCTGACTATTCTGACTTCTATATTCCTTGACCTTTGGCTTGCATAACGTTTACACGATATCTGTATTCTTGACCTCTCCCTGTCTTGTGTTTTTCCTTTTATACGTTAAATCTGGCTGTTCTTAGCATTAACCTTTTATTGTTTCAAGTTGTCATGTTTGAGCTAACCTTGTACCACACCTTTTCCGATAAGCTGAACTGAAAAACTACTTGATAAGCGACAATTATACATAAAAATGTGCAGTAACCTCTAATGCCTGACTACTGTAACACGATGTCTATATAACTGTTTCCCTTGCTGTTGTGGCATTGTAAGCATGATGTGTTGAACCCTTGCACAAATAAAATAAAGAATTGAAAAAATCTGGCCGTTCTCAGGCCCGGTAATTCGTTGTTTTCTTTATTTTTACTTAAGTTCTGCGTGTTGGGCATATTTGTGTATCCTGACAAGGGCTTAGCTCAGAGAAGCTAACTGGACCTCCTGCATAGGAAAATATGGCTGTTCTGTAACGGTAGTGAAGGCAGGAAGTGGCAACCGGCAGATGCCAGGTAGGAAGTCAAACCACTCAAAGACGGCACCATAACCTTTTTCAGGGTTACCTATTTATCTATGTAATATTACCACGTAGTACCAATCTATATCCTATTTCTTTAAACAGTCATCTCCATAGCCTCCACGTTTTAAAATCCATGAAACGGTTACTTTTTCAATTGAGTATCCATGATCAATATGCAGGAAAAGATCATGACATCTGTGACATCTGTGAAACTTTATACTAGTGCTCAGAATATTTTCTGCACTGTAACAACATCATTACTAGACAGATCCTTTTTCACAGCATTCCTGACAATATGCTTTTTGTTCTTCTGAGCGTTAGCTGCAGGAAGTTCCTGAACTCTGTTTTGTCAGCATGATCAATTCATAGTCAACACCTTTCACAAGAGACTCCCTAATAAGCATACATCTACTCCTATTGCCCTTGCCCTTTTGTTATAACATGTTTTGCTATTGTCTGCGCTGCAAAAAGGATATGATTTTTTAACAGAATCTGATTCAGAAGCCTCAATACTACAGCAAGCATCAAAGATCATAGAAAATACCTAGTGAGTCTTTTTTAAAGATTGTTAACTCAATATATTTTTTATTTTTTTAAATTACAATCTTGATTGATATATCATTTTGTATGTTTTTTTAATTCAAACATTTTTTTGTTTTGGTATGAAGTATAAGAATACAATGGGCATCAAACACCCTAACACAACTGGCGATCACACACCCTAACAAAACATTTCCTTTAAAACACACAAAAAACAAAGAAGCAAAATAATATTTACTCAATAATTGTTTCCGGGTAAAAGGGACATTTTTGAAGTTTTAACATGAAAACTGTGAATCCATGTGAAATGGGCTGCAGAGGTTAGAGTGTCCTGGCACTGCCCCCTGGTTTAGTTTCGATCCATCAATGATCAAGCAATTTTACACATATGGAGGGTTCCCTAGGTGCTCATTGCCTGACTCTTCACTCACTATATTGTTGTGAGGTTGCCCGTAGTTACTGTAGCAGACCGACAATCACGTACCATGCTGATCAGGGCCGGCCTTAGGTGTTCAGGTGGCCTGTGCGAGCCAATCTTGTGGCACCCCCCTCGCCATCTTTGTTTGACCCCCTCTAGACAATTTCAGGCACATTCACAATCTGTCGCCTGCACCCCCTTCAACAAAACCCTGCCCCCTTCATCAGTTCCCTGCTCCCCTGTGTCACCAGTCCCCTGCCCCCCTTTATCACCAGCCCCTTAACCCCTACCCCCTCAATAAAACGCAATCCTTATATATAAGCAAACAAAATTAAAAAGCAATAAGGACAAGCACCTACATTAAAGGCTGCTGCTCCCTGGATCCAGCTGTCCGTTTTCCCACTCCGCCGACTCGCCGACTGAAGAGCACCTGCCACCCTGACTCCCACTTGGCGGATCCTTCCGACGTCGCGCCTCCACCTTCCTCATCCACGTTCCTCCTGCATTCCAATTCGGGCCGGTTTGTGAGTGGTCGACAGTGACCTGTGTCGGCCACCTGTCGCCCCCGGTTGTCATGGCGCCCTGTGCGTCCGCACAGCTCGCACACCCCAAAGGCCAGATCTGATGCTGATCTGGCGGACGATTGTGTCTTAAATCTCCTTCACTCCTTGGGGCTCTCTGACTCCAGGCTCTGTGCTCATGCCCCTTTTCAATGGCACAGTGCATGGCGTCACTGAAGCTACTTTCTCCCGTAATCAAGCCCTTTCACGTTTTGGGGGTGTGGCTACCACAATCATGCCCCCAGCCCATAAAAGTGTAGTTTTACAAGTGCCCTGTTGTGGTTCCTTAGTGTCCCAAGAGTGTGTTTATAATATCTATTTCTATTTTGGATCTGACTTAGATTTTTTCTGACTATTCTGTATTTATGGCTCCTCTTGACTTTGGCTTGTTTCTAACTATTTATATATTAGACTCGCTCAGCCCAGCCACTCTAAGGACCGGTAAACATGCCTTCTTTTTTCTGTCCCTTTCTGGTGGGTTTATATATTCTGTGTTGGGTTTTAGAACCATGACAATTGCTCAGCCAATGAATGCCATCCAGATTTGGACAAAAAATTATATTGGTAGTCTGAAAATATAATACTGAGCCATTGGTAGCCATCAAGCAGCTCTAATGCAGATCGACACATAACTATGGGACACCACTAGTGGTATACTTGCACCATCACCACTACATGTTGTCTAGTTGTCCTGGTGCTTGGAGTGTCCTTTCAAGGTAAGAATATTTTTTATTTATATAAATATAAGAACTCTATGTATCTGTAGTGGTCCTTGACAAAAATACTAATATTGATTATAACATGATTATTGTTTATTATCAAAATTAATAAAACTAACCACTACATCTGTATATTTAAGTAGTGTACACAATTTTAGATTTGAACGAATCACTGACAAAGATGTGCAACCTTGTGCTATGTCTGTAGGTTACAGCTTCCTGCACGTGAAAATGTATATATCATCTTTGCAACCTTGTCTAAGTCTTGATGTTGTACTAATGGAAGCATTTGTGTTAAAATCGAGATTATTAACAGGTATGAAGAATTATATATTTTTTCAAAACTGAATTATACACAGAGAATATAAATAATAAAATACCAGAAACTAATAATAAAACTTAATTTATATTCTGTACGCAGGATAGGGAGGACAGGGATGTCAAAAATTCAGTGTTTCTACTTTCATCAGAATGGAGCTGAAATTAACAGACACCGAGTGCTCATTAGTTTCTCATCATGGCAGCATATTGTGCATCTAGAGTGACATTCAAGGACATGGAAGTCCCCATTCATGAATTAAAAATCACCCTGAAGGTATGACGTTTCACACACATATTACTGGAATCAATGTCATTGAGAAGGTAATAGTTCAAAGGAAAGTAAACTTTCTGTTCATGAAGTTATCAAAACTTGAAGTAACTGCTAAAACTCAGTATGCACTACAGAGGACTGACTTCAAAGGCGTCAACACACGGAAATATAAGAGCTGGATTTTTTAACCTTCCGAGTGATGTGTTCATTTAACCTCGATGTTTAAATATAAATCACTATGGGTACTCTGTTACCGTGGAGAATTACAGAATCTGAAATAACAAAAGGAAATGTTGGAAAACAAGTCACAAAAACACAGTTTCACTTCAATGTGCAATGCTGTATGTTCTGATCATATTATATTGAAATGTTTGCACACGGTGGCAGATTTATCGGTAAGTATTTTCCTTTATTATGCCACATTAATTTTACATTTTCCTATCATAGTTTTTTTTATCAAGTGTGTGCTTATATTAGAAAACCTGAGACAATTGCCAAGTTTTCCTAAGAACGTAACTAACGAGACATTTGGGGGAACTATAGAACAGGTGCAAAACCTACCGAATCAATTAAAGCAACAAAGGTGCACATGAGACACCATGTGGCCAGCAAGGATTGGCACACTGGCAAATGAAACTATACAATCCCAAAGGGTACTTGTCTGTGTATTAATTCTTGAACTTGGCCAATTAACAGAGAATGCTGACATCAGGCATTGACTCCTGGCTTGCAATGGTCTACAGCTTTTAAAATATATAAATGGGGTGCTCCAGGCATCTGGGTGTTGTTTTAGTAGCAGAATTAGTAGTATTATTTACATTTTATTTTTAAAACAACCTTTTCCACCCCTCTCTCCAAACCTGAAGTGTTCCTCTTTTTACTCCAAGACATCTGCCAATAAGACTTATTTACAAAATTCTAAATTGTAATAAATGAAGGCAGGCAAAAAGGTTAGTCTGGAAGAATTCCCTTACTCAGCTCTAGTTACAGTTAGGCTATATTAGCCTTAATTCAGCCATTTCTATTTTAGTTTGCTACAAGTTAATAAACCCCATAGTGTTGCCAAAGTTATAATGTTTTCCTGGACATATATCACTTCTCCATGCTAATGGGTAGTATGAGGTAAGTAAAGCAACACAGTAAAGGAGGAGACTATATTTAAAAGAAGAAAAACTACCACAACAAGAGGACATAGTCTTAAATTAGAGGGGCAAAGGTTTAGAAATAATATCCGGAAGTATTACTTTACTGAGAGGGTAGTGGATGCATGGAATAGGCTTCCAGCTGAAGTGGTAGAGGTTAACACAGTAAAGGAGTTTAAGCATGCATGGGATATGAACAGGCTATACTAACTATAAGATAAGACCAGGGACTAATGAAAGTATTTAGAAAATTGGGCAGACTAGATGGGCCGAATGGTTCCTCTCTGCCGTCACATTCTGTTTCTATGTTTCTAAGTGTGTCCTAAAATATGTGGAACACATATATTACAGGAATTAAATAGTTTAATTTATCAGTTGGGATCCATTCTGGAATAATTAATTGCACTCCCTATCTGCAGTATACGAATGCTATATACTGCAGGCCAGCATATTTTTGTATTCTGCCTTGTATCTGGCATAATATGTCTGACAGCCTAATAGCATGAAGAAGTTTTACATGTCCAGTTAAGCATGTTGAATCTGGCTGCCCTAACAGTACATAATAGAGAAGAGTTGGAGCAAAACGCAAGAATCTGGTGTCTCAATGTCAGAACCGCCAACTCCACAGCATGCAAAGTAAGAAACGACCAGGCACCCAGGAAATATATTGCTAGGAAACTTTATTTACCAACGGCATATAGCGCCAATGTTTAGATCATAACTCAATTTTTTACGCTCAAACAGGTAAATGACGTTTCCTAGCTGGTTGAACATAATGGCATGGCTCATGTTTATGGGAGTTGTAGTTCAGCTGTTAGCCTACAGAAAAAAAGGCTAACAATTGAACTACGACTTCCAGAAACTTTTGCTGCAAAAGCACTGCTTAGGAGATAAGTGTAGCAATGCTATAAGAAGGTATGTGTATTGAGCATCCATTGACATGTACAAGTGTTCCCCACTAATTTATTTTAATGAATGAAATGTCAGGACACAGGGACATTGAAATTTGATTTAATGACATCCATGACAGTAATTGTATTGCAGAGATAGTTCCTTCTGTTTTTCCTAATCTTGGATGTCAGTTCCAAGTCTCATGATATTACATCTCCAAAATGTTGACAGTGTGCTATATTTAGATCGAGTTTATTTATTTCTCCTTTCAGTTTGCCGTTCTGTTTTACAGTGATGAGCTGAAGATGTGAAATAATCAATTTAATATCATTGGTATTTAAAGCCAATGGGTTCACTTGTTAACTTTTGGACAAGGGTGTCAAAAATTTTCAGAGGCGGCTCTCTAATTAGGTGAAGTAAGCAGCCACCTAACTGGCCTTATGGCAGATTGATCCCTGGGGTCTTCGAGTGGTGATTCTGTATGCTGCCAGGTGTGGGGCCCCTCAGCCCAGTCTGCCCAGTAGAAGAGAGATCTGCACTGCCAGACTGCAGCTCTGCCAAGTGCAGAGCTGCAGACCATGTGGTATGGGTCTCGTGAGCACGGCTAATCAGTGTGTTGCCAAGATCTCTACCACATAATCTGCAGGTTTGCTCCTGGCTGAGACTAGATGGTAAGTACACTGGACCACCAGGTAGAGAGACCACTTGACCACCAGGGAATTGATTACTTAAAAAAAGATATTTCAATGTGCAAGTCACTACAACATACTCTCCTCACATTGTCACCCTCCCACACTGTCATGCTCCCCACACACACTATCACCCCCCCTACACACACACACTGTCACTTTCCACACGCTGTCATCCCCCTCACCCATAGACACTTGCATTAACCCCTCCTAATCCTGTCACCCCCTCCAACCATACTACATTCATCTGCCCTTGCTCTACCACACTCACCCCCAACCCTGTCACACATGCATACTCAGCCCCTTCAACCTGCCACAGTCACCCTATCGAATTAACCACTCCAATCCTGTCACTTATGCCTTCAACATTGCCACACTCATCCTACAACATAACCCCCCCCCAATCCTGCCATGCCTTCATCTAACCACTCACACTCAACCAATGCACCCAACTGTGTCACACTCTCCCCCAACCCTGCCAAACTCATCCTGTCACATTAACGCCTCTAATCCTTTCACACTCTGCCACACTCACTCTGTGTCACATTTACCCCCCTGATCCTGTCACATTTACCTCCTCTGACCCTATCATACTCACTCCTCCAACCATGTCACACTCACCCCCAACCCTGTTAATCTCACTCTCCCTCATTCTGTCACACTCACCCCCAACAGAGTTTCATTTACCCCCAACCTTGTCTCACACTCACTCTCTCTCATTCTTTCACACTCAAGACCCAGCAGTGTCTCATTCACCCCCTCACCCTTTTACATGCCCTCTGCCACTGTTACCCCTTTACTTTCCTTGTCACAGACACCCCCTGAAGACAGTCATCATACACACACAGTCTTGAAACATAGCTTCACCATAAACACAATGCACACAGGCCACAGGCATCCCCCATACACACACAGTACACTGCAAGCAGCTGCTACACACGCATCCAGTCCCAGACACAAAGAGCACACATGCTCACAGAGACATACATGCATGCACAATGATAATATTTTTCAGACACGTACAAAGGTAGACAATGTGAGACAAACTTAGAACTTACAAACATCCAGATACAAATTTTACCTTTATGTCTGTATTTGTAAGGTGTGTGTATACATGTGTTGGAAGCAGAGTGTGTCTGTGTATTAGTGTATGTCTGCATGTAACAATGTGTATATGTGTGAATGTATTAGTGTGTGTGTCTACAATGTGACGGTGGTATGGTATGGGCAATGCAAAGATAAAGAGGAAACATATATAATATACATACATTTAAAGAGCATATAGGATAATATATATGTAAAAAGATTATAAAATATGTGGGGGAAAATGTCTGACACTGTTATCTTATCTGTAACTTTATTATTGGTAAAAAAAATTTGTCCAACCAAAATTTTAATTTCTGTTTCAAATAACCCCTTCCCAAAATCATTTATTTACACACGACTGCCAGGCTCAACAATCATATTTCACAATTGTATATAAATGATTAGAATAATTGCTAATTAATTTTTTATTGCAAATGAATTTAGTTTTCAAATTATGCCATAACTACAGTCAGAGAGCTCACAACACAGTGGCACAGGGAGTCGCGACACTGCAATCCTCTGAACAATGAATACAGAGACTAGCTCTCTGTATCCAGCACTGAAAGCCCGCCCTTAAGTATAACTATAGCTCTTTATACACACACAAGGCAACCCCTATTTCTACTATGGGTGTCAATGGGGGGTCTCATTTTTTAGCTTAGCCTAAGGCCTCACAAAGTTTAGAGCTGCTACTGGTCAAAATGATTCTCACACCAATGATGTTGGAGTGCAGTTTACAGTTGATGAATGAAGTGGAAACTACAGAAAACTGGTGGGGTCACATTTAGACACCAACCACCCCTTAATATATATAGATAAAGGTAGTAAAAACACTACCTCTCACAGCACCCAGTGTGGTATTAGAGGATAAAGTATACTTAACAGAATATAACACAGTAAATATCTAATGTAGGTGATATGACAATATTCGGGAATCTATAAGAGATGGATACAATCACACATAGTGTAACCTATAAAGTGGCAGTAAAAAGTAAACAATAATATGGTACACTCACAAGTGTAGAGCCGTGCCAGGCTCTATGTTACCAGCTTCAAGGTGCCAATACTGGCTACGATGTTTCATCCACAGGCAGACAGGCAGAATAGGGATTAAACTCCAAAACGTTTATTTGCTAACGATAAAATATATTATAAAAAAAACAGCACATTTGTATAAGCAGTGTGTAAAGCAGAGAATAAACATATACACTATCGCAATATAAAGTCCTTAAAAAGTGCAGTGCAAACGTGTTTCGACATAAAAGTCTTCTTCAGTGCATGAATAGTCCCTACTAGTTCCTTTTCTCTGTATATGTTCTCCTTGACGACGAAACTCCATTGACCTGTTCGTCCTTCCGGTCGCGATAGTGTGTCGGTCCGGCGCACGTGTGATGTCATATCCGGTTTAGGTATTGCCTTACTAAGGCCTCACAAACTCTAAAGCTGCTACTGGTAAAAATTTGTCTCTCCCTAATGTTGTTGGAGTGCAGTTCACAGTGGATTAATGAAGTGGAAAC
Source organism: Pelobates fuscus (assembly GCF_036172605.1). Lineage (NCBI taxonomy): Eukaryota > Metazoa > Chordata > Amphibia > Anura > Pelobatidae > Pelobates > Pelobates fuscus. The sequence continues at coordinate 375,118,578 of NC_086317.1, read as the reverse complement.
TACCGAAAACTGGTGGGGTCACATTTAGACACCAACCACCCCTTAATATATGTTTATGAATAATTTAACCACAGTGAGTGCAAATTGATGTAATATATAATAATAATAAGTACAACAAGTTTCTGTTTTCTTCACTTTGACTTGCAAAAATACAGATCATTTTATATTACTACAGATTCATAGAACTTGTTCTAAGCGTATATTGTTTAAATTACTGCTGGAACATCTTCCTGGAACTCAACCCATTCCAAGCAATTACTTGCTAATTCTCATGATATTCTATGTATTTATAGCAATTACCTATCAATTAGCTGTTAATATGTTGGTGTCTGCTTATGCACTTCGTGTTAAGGGTAATGTGAATAATGACTTATTGATGGTCATAACTTTTTATCTTATCTGTCATCTGTTATATGTTCATGATAGTCAGCTTAGGTAATTGCTTGTTAATGTTGGTCATATTCTACTCAGTTTAAGCAATTACTTGCTTGCAATTTGCCTCATGTAAAAGGGGTTTGATACTGGCTATATCCCATGCCTGATAAATTGAAAGGAAGCTTCATTGAGGGGTTTACGAGCTCTAAGCAAAATAAATAAATCAATAACGGGACAATGTCAGATTTAGGGCAGGGTCAAAAGGACAGCTGCCCTGGACCCCATAACCCTAAGCCGCCTCTTAGGCCTGCTATATAACTGCCAACATTGTTATATTATATCCTGTTAACTGGCTGGCTAACAGAATTGAAGACCCCCTATTGCCTCTTGCCAGAATAGTAATAGAATTTTAGGATATACCTAAACCATCAACACTTCACACTGTTTGTTGTAAGTCGATTAAAGGAACACTCCAAGCACTATAACCACTACAGCCCAATTGTATATGTGTTTCCGACCCATCAAGAATTAGTCCAGTTTCATGGATAGCCTCTTTGGGCCTGACTGACATGATAAGTTCCCAAATCCTGAGAACCAACCAGCTCCTACTTGTGGTAGCTGCTTTTGACATTCTCGGTTTATTTATTTTTGTGAAGAACATATGACGGGGAGCAAACTTTAGTTTAATTCCACTTACTGCCAGTAACATTTTTTTTAAAAAAATGTGATGAACAGAAGATTATACTTTTCATTTAATTTGTGTGATGATGCAGTTTCATAAAACTTTTACTTGTTATGTCTAGTAAGTTGTAACATGTTTGTTGTGTCTTGATGAATTTCAGCAATAAAATATGTCTTGCAATTTTTACCATACAATCCTTTTGATTATACATCATTATTTTTAAATGGATGCCCTGGAAAGACACTATATACACAGTCTCCGCAAGATTAAGATGTATCTTCTAATATGTAGACTAATTCCCTGTAAGTCTTTTTTAATTATTTATAGACAGACTCATTCTGATCATGTCCGCAGTCATTCGGCTTTTTCCCTCGAGAGCATGTTTACTTTTTCTGGCTATTAAGTCAAAAACTTATTTCAATCTGTCATTAAAACATACAGAAGAGGAAGCAAGCATTTACATTATAGGAGTTTGATTGCTTGTCAAGCTATCCAGTTTTTATGTGTTTAATGTTCTGTGCTTATTGGAGTAGGGAGGTTTGTTCCCTTGTAGCAGAAAATGCTTTTTACTATTCAGCTTATACCGATTGGGGCATATGGTTTCATTGCTTAGCTTGCCATTCCTGAGGTCCAGCAAGGATACGAAGGGACAGAGGTTGTTACCATCAATCTTAATGTCCTGAAGAAATAACATGGTAGACAAATATAGCTCACTATCCTCTGATTTGTTTGTTTGTTTTCTCCCAGAGCAGGAGATGGAGAGACTCTGGGCCCTTTGTTAAGACTCTTGGAAGTTAGCTGAGCCCATTTGGATTGTGAAACTGAAATGTCCCATACAGTTCCCATGTTTTATTAAAAAGCTTGTGTAAGTTGACATGTACGCCATACCAATATTACTAGTATTGGGGAACACAATGACAAAGAGCTGTGTTCAACATAATCCATTTTAGATAACTTTGTAGAAAGCATTAAGCGCAGAATCAGTCTGCATTGCATTATGGGATAATACAAGACATTGATCTATGTTTACACTAGTGGCGGCATCTAGGTATGCAGCAAACGACAAAGTGAAGTGCACTCATCTGAAATACTTATCCAATGTATCCAACTCTTGTTGTGTCCATGGAAAATAAAAAGGTTTAGCTTGAGACATGTTTGGGAGAAACTAAATAACCTCCATTTGTTTAAACATACATAGGGATTTGGGAAGAGTGCAGGTAACTTTTTTCTTTGTTTTTTACTGTATATATTGGGGCCGATGTGTACAATGGTCATTGCTGCCTACCAGGAGTAATAGGAGTTTGAGCGCAGGACTAGTTTCTATGTATTTGTATTCACTTTTGCATCAGACAGCTATGTTACACTTCTGCCGCCCATCCCATGTGTTCCTTATCAAGGGTTAATAAGTATGTAGGGGTGTATATAAAAAAAAAAAACTTTTTGTCTCATTAGAGATAGAAGCAAGATTAATGGTTAGTGAAGGACCCACCTGAGAGGTTTGCCTTGACGTGGCAGGTGGGCTAAACTCTCTCATGGCCATTAGAGAAATCAATATTTTTTATTATTGCATGATTTCTGAATTTGTTAAAAGCTGAATATCCTCTATACCGACACTGTGCCTCTCAACTCCAGAATCTGTCAATGACACAGATTTAACCATGCTTGTTCCAAATATGTCTTTTGAACTAGATCAAACACATATTGAGCTTCACCAGCTCTGAATATAGACTTATTTTTAATGGAACTTTAATAGCTACTAGTACTTTGTCCTTCTAAGCTTTTGGTGGCAAATAAAGCTAATTAGAAGCAAAGCATTTTTACTCCAGTACATTGTAAGGAAGCTGTCATTGGAGACAGCAATCGTGCTCCCTATTGGCCAATCTACTTTTATTGTTTTGTAGGATTTGTATCTGATTATGTTATAGAAAATTTACCTTTTTTACCAAAATCATTTCTCCACATCCAATGCATAGGAGCTGTAAACCAATGCTTTTATAGTCTATTTTCATCATACTTACTGTGTAGCTATACTGATTGTTAAAGGACAACTAAGGTGCCCAGATCACGTCACCTCAATTAAGTGGTCTGAGTGCCGTGGCCTTAAAGGGAAATTCCAGGTCTTTACAGCATTTTAGCTTGTTGAAGTGCTTTATGTTTAAAGAGTTTGTCTTCACTTTTTAGTGTAGAGTTTAATAACAATTGACTTTTTTTATTTATTTTATAAATTGACCTTGTTACACCATCCTGGCTGTTAATCAGACATCAGGTCCTGTTACTTCCTGGTTTGGTGGGCTCAGTGGAGCTAAACTCATGAGTCAGCAATAGCTCAGAGCACTTACTTTGCAAAGACTTCTCATTGAGCTGCATTGGGAAGACTGTGATTGGACAGACACAGAAAATCTCTGCTGGGGAAGAAGAGGAGGGCTTGCAAGGCTGCAGACAAGATATACCCCCAATGAATAATGCATAATGAAGTGCATACATGTTTTCCTAGGTGGTATATCTATGAAACAGTGATTTTTTTATTTTTTTATTTTTTTTTATAGTTGGACAGTGATGTGTCCCTTTAACCCTCTAATGGAAACCATTGCAGTTTTGTAGAAACTGTGATGTTTCCATTGCAGAGTTCAACACACCTCTTGTGGCTCTCTTCCTAAAAACAACTAGAGGCACTTCCTCTGAGAGAACCAAGTCAGACTCGACTCTGAATCCAGTGTGACTCCTAGAGGGTAATTATTTGGCGTAGCATGGTGATTTTGCTGCACATGCACACTAGCTTTCCAATTGAATATCAAGCAGAAGGTTGAGCGGTTATGGCAAAACCAGCTCTGTGAGGGGGTAGCAATAAGTAAAACTACCCTTTAAATCCTCACAGGGGGGGGTGGGGGGGGGGAGTTACCTACATAGGTAGATTAAAACTATAGAGTTAGGAATACATGTTTTCCTATACTATATGGTTCCTTTAAGCAGTACTCCTTATATTGCCACAGTCATGGATACATTTCTGTTTCTTCACAAAATTATTTCTTCTCACAACTTTTGTCTTAATTTACAATTCCCTTCTAAATTGTAAGCTTTATCTCCTGTTTGTATACTTAAGTAATGTTACTTTTGCATAAAAATGCTGAATAAAAACTCTTTATAAGAACTGTTAAATAAATGTCAGACAGGCCATAGGCAATGTGACAGTCCAGTGCTAAATTCCTGTCTCTCCAATTTATTTTTATTTATAAGTTGCAATATAACCATTTCATTTACATCCCAAAGTATTTACTACTAATTGCCAATGGATTGCAAGCCAGCTGCACTGTAATCTAGACACATTCCAGATGCCTTTACAAACCCAGAGAACAGCAACAGAAGCCAAGTTATCTTCGCTGTAATTCAATTAGCTGCAATTAAAGATAGAGCATTGTTGATTTTAGCTTCTTGATGGCTCACTTTAAAGATTGATTCCCCGCACTAAAACAAGGTCAAGTTTCCAAGTTCAAAGTATTTTGCAATGTACTGCATAGTGACAGGAGCCAGTTCTCTGTGACGACTAATAGTCTGGGTTTAATGCAAGCACCATGATCACTTCAGTGATTTGATGCAGTTATGGTGCCTGCAGTCTGTATGTGCAGCATTTTGCTAATAAACACTGCACTTATGGAGTATACCCCTCTGCCGGGTGGGCGGACAAATGAGGAGCAGCCTCGTAGGGTTTGATGGAGCAGAGGTTTGTGGGTGAGTATCGTGCTGGGGTTTGCAGAGGCAGCGCGAGCAGGGTATTAGGCGCAGGGCAGCACGCGCTGCTTGTTCGGCGGGAAGCTCGGCCCAGGGATGGTTCCCTGATTGGTAGATCATGCTGTGAGCCATCTAGCGGCGGGAATCGCGGGAGTATAAATTTAAAGGCGGCAAAATGAGTTTACCTCAACTTGTGCCAGACAATTAAAGGTTAGCTGCTTGTAAGTATTTGAGCTGCAGCTCTTACCATAGGAAATGTCTGGGACAGTTGAGGTTCTGTTAGAACAGCTAAAAAATAAACCTTTACACTGTGGAGATACAGAATTGCTGCAAGCATGTCTAGAGTCAGCCCCTGGTACTTCAGGTCTGCATGAGGTGGAAGAGGAAGAGTTTGAACTGCTGGAGGAGCTTGCAAAGGAGGTGGGTTTAGGCTGTTATCCTCTAACAATTAAGGGGCCAGTGCAAAAAGAACATTTTGGTGTGAGTTACTCCTGCAGGATTCGTGAGGCAAGGACAAAAAGATCCAGGGAGACTTTTTCACAATCTCTAATAAGAAGCAAGAAGAGGCAGTGCAGGAAATCTGAACAAAAGAGTGAAGCTGCCCAGGATGTCGTAGGTCATGAGCTGGGTGAGTCACAAAAAACTGTCAATACTGCTATTTTAGATGAAGTAGTTTCTTCACTTGAGAAAATTTACTAAATTATTACAGACACCTTGCTTAGCGAGAGTTAAGGGACCAAGGTAAGGAAGTTACATAGTTACATAGTTACATAGCTGAAAAGAGACTTGCGTTCATCAAGTTCAGCCTTCCTCACATTTGTTCTTTTGCTGTTGATCCAAAATAAGGCAAAAAACCCAGTTTGAAGCACAATTTTGCAACAAGCTATGAAAAAAATTCCTTCTTGACCCCAGAATGGCAGTCAGATTTATCCTTGGATCAAGCAGTTATTACCCTACATTGAAAGATTATATCCTTGAATATTCTGTTTTTGCAAATATGCATCTAGTAGCTGTTTGAACATCTGTATAGACTCTGATAAAACCACTTCTTCAGGCAGAGAATTCCACATCCTGATTGTTCTTACAGTAAAAAATACCTTCTCTTTGCCTTAGACGAAATCTTCTTTCTTCCAGTCTAAACGCATGGCCTCGTGTCCTATGTAAAGTCCGGTTTGTGAATAGATTTCCACACAATGGTTTGTATTGGCCCCGAATATATTTGTATAATGTTATCATTTCCCCTCTCAGGCGACGTTTTTCTAAACTAAATAGGTTTAAATTTGTTAACCTTTCTTCATAGCGGATATGTTGCATACCTTTTATTGATTTTGTAGCCCGCCTCTGCACTTTTTCTAGTGCCATAATATCCTTCTTTAGAACAGGTGCCCAAAATTGCACAGCATATTCAATATGTGGTCTTACCAGTGATTTATAAAGAGGCAAAATTACCTTACTGGCCTTGGCCACTGCTGATTGACATTGCACATTGTTGCATAGTTTGTTGTCTATAACAATTCCCAAGTCCTTTTTGTGTGTTGTTATGCCTAATTCACTTCCATTAAGGGTATGCGTTGCTTGTGTATTCTTTACGCCGAAGTGCATAACTTTGCATTTTTCAACATTAAATTCCATCTGCCATTTAAGTGCCCAGTCCTCCAGTCTATCTAAATCCCTCTGCAGCAAAGTAATATCTTGCTCACATTGTATTATTTTACAAAGTTTTGTGTCATCTGCAAACACTGAAACATGACTTTCAATGCTGTCTTCAAGATCATTTATAAACATGTTAAAAAGAAGGGGTCCCAGAACAGACCCCTGAGGGACACCACTTGCCACCTCTGTCCAGCTTGAAAATTCACCATTAACGACAACTCTTTGTACTCTGTTTTTAAGCCAATGCTCTACCCAAGAACAAGTATTTTCATCTAGACCTATTTCCTTGAGTTTGAACATTAATCTATTATGTGGAACTGTATCAAATGCCTTGGCAAAATCCAAATAGATCACATCCACTGCAACACCCTGATCTATACTTCTACTTACTTCTTCGTAGAACGCAATCAAGTTAGTTTGACATGACCTGTGCTTCATAAAACCTTGCTGATTTTTGCTGATAACCATGTTCTTCTCAAGGAATTCTTGAATATTATCTCTTAATAACCTTTCAAATATTTTACCAGCCACAGAAGTTAAGCTCACAGGTCTATAATTTCCAGGCAAGGATTTTGAACCCTTTTTGAATATAGGAACCACATCTGCCTTCATCCAATCCTTCGGAACACTTCCTGAAAGAAAAGAATCTTGAAAGATTAAAAACAGAGGTTCACTTATTTCTACACTTAGTTCCTTAAGTACATGTGGATGGATACCGTCAGGCCCTGGAGCTTTGTTTATATTAACTTTCTTTAGTTGCTGCAGCACCTTGTCTTGAGTTAACCAATTACAATTATTCTGTAAGTTTTTAGTAGCAATCATTTGCACATCTATTGCCATGGGTTATATACGGAGGAGAAATAGTTATTTAAAATTCCTGCCTTTTCCTGGTCTTCATTAACTAACACCCCCGTTTCAGTTTTTAGTGTACCTACATTTTCATTTTTGTTTTTTTTTAGAATTTATGTACTTAAAAAATGCTTTGGGGTTGGTTTTGCTCTCTTTAGCTATAATTTTTTCATTTTGAAGTTTAGCAAGTCTAATTGCCTTTTTGCACGCATTATTTGCTTCCTTATATCTTTTATTGGATGCATCTGATTTGTCCAATTTAAATGCTTTAAATGCCCTTTTCTTATTTATTTTTTTATTTAAATTCTTTTTTTTTGATGTGCATGTATAAACAATCGCATGACTGTAATGCCACAACAGCATTCTTAAGTAATAAAAACATTCAAGAGTTCGGACAGTTGTTAAGCATTAGTAAGTGCGCACATATTTTTTTATACAGTAAATAATAAAACAGGTTGGGTACATGCTGGCTATACAAGATGAATTACACAAACGTGTAGGGACAGTAGCTGAAGAAGAGATAGTGAATCTTAGTCGTTGCATGCAGTTAGACAACACATTTTTGTTTTAAAGGATGCAAGCTAGAGTCTACTCTGGTAGAAACGGTGCAGAGCGTAGTGTGTTTTGTTAGACAGTTTGAGTAGCACACAGGATTTAGAGGAGGAAAAGGGAACAGGGAAGAGGAGTAGGCTCCCTAGACTGACCATTTATGTAACACTAAATTTGTTCATGCAGGGTACTGCTTTAAACACAATCTGCTGAGTGCGTTTAGATGTGGGCACATCATTAGCTAATCACATTGTAGAGATCTTTTAGACGGCATCAAAATAATGTGTCACAGGGTGCATGTGCCTATCATGGCAGATAAGTGTTAAATCAAAGATAGGTGGCAACATAATATTAGACATACAGTCCTCTAGGTAAGCCAAGGTTACCGACAAAGTCCACCGGTGCCCTGCAAGATGGGTCAGCTGGTCTGGCAGCCTGATGTCGCTGGGGTATCCCCGCAAGCAGATCTGCTGTGTGGTACTTTCATGCCCTCCGCCGGCGATCAGACGTCCCTCAGTGCTGTGTGTTCAGGGTACCATGTTGCTGGTTCCTCGTGGCCATCAGTTGGGGTCCTGTTCAAGCTGATGTTAAGGCCCAGGGAGGCATTCGCGGCAGCTGAGCCTCAGCCGTGGGTAGGTGGTCGGGGACTTCCCATACGGGTCATCTCTTGTGGTCATGCTTGTGATTCGCAGGTAGGGGCCATTCTCAGCGAGCTGTTGTTTCTGCCTGCGGGCAGGTATAGTTGTGTTGCGCGGTATTGGTCGTGTTGCCGCCATTTTGGTGTCGACGTGCGCGGTGCACTGTAGGCTGGTTGGTGGCCGGTGGACGGTGGTATTTTCCTCCATTGCGGGCCGGGATAACCCCCCCGGTCCAGAGGGGGGGGACGGGGCCAGTACCGGACGGGTCTGGCCTTGGTTGAGCGCCGATGGGCAGGATAGTGGGGCAGCGGCCGTCTGCCCCACTCACCGCCGGAGTAGGCCTCGTTTTCGCCAGCGAGGATTCTTCCTCCAGGGGACTGAAACCGGGCCGGCCAGCCTCACCCTGGGTCCGGTGCTCTCCACCCGATAGGGTCCACCGCCACTGGCCGGCTCTTCAAGCCAAAAGTCTGGTTTTCATGTTTATTTTGTTGTGGATGCCAGGAGCTGGTCTAACATGCGACCATCTTGCTTGGCGGCCTGGCCCCGCCCCCCTTTTCTTATTTTTAATCTCTTGTTTTACTTCTCTACTAAGCCACATTGGTTTTAATTTGTTTCTTTTATATTTATTTCCCAATGGTACATACTGAGAAATGTACCTTTCTAATATTTGTTGGAAGATGATCCATTTATCCTCAGTGTTCTTTTCACTAAAGAGTTTATGCCAGTCAAAATATTGTAAAGCTTCCCTAAACTTATTGAAATTGGCCTTTTTAAAATTATATATTTTAGTATACCCCATGTGCTATTGTTTTTTTTAGTTTATTTCAAAGGACACTATATTGTGATCACTATTTCCCAAGTGCTCACCTACTTGAATGTTGGTCAAAAGATCAACGTTGTTTGTCCATTCTAGTTGGTGCTTGTACAAGTTGTGACATGAAGGTGTCATTTAACAAGTTTAAAAACCTAATTCCCTTTGCTGAGCTACTAGTCCCCCTGTCCCAATTTATGTCCGGGTAATTAAAATCTCCAATAATTAAAGTGTTACCCAGATTTGCAGCTTTCTTAATTTGCTCAAACAGCTGTTGTTCCTTGTCAATATTAACATTAGGTGGTTTATAACATATCCCAACCAATAGTTGGTTTCCCTTCTTTTCCCCCAAGCAGATATTTACCCATAAAGCTTCCACGTTTTCCTCATCGCATTCCATTTGCTTAAGATTTGGCTTTAAATCATGGTTGACATACAAACATACCCCTCCACCCTTCTTGTTTTTCCTATCCTTCCTAAATAACATGTACCCATTTAACTTAACTGCCCAGTCATGTGTCTCATCCCACCATGTTTCAGTTATGCCTATTATGTCATATTGTTTAGTGTATGCTAATGCCTCTAGTTCCCCCATTTTGTTATTTAGGCTCCTTGCATTAGTAAGCATACATTTAATATCATGCGTCACTTGTATATTTTGTGAATTATCAACATTACATGGCTTCTCTGTTCTGAGCTTGCCCCTCCCCCGTCTCCACCCCTCTTATACTGTGCTAAAGCCCATCTCCTTTCTGTCCTATCTCCATGTTGTAGATTGCTATGACCCTCCCCCCTTACTACTAGTTTAAAATCTCCTCCAACCTTCTAGCCATCCTATCCCCCAGCACTGCAGACCCTCTCCCGTTTAGGTGCAATCCATCACTACTATAAAGGTCGGCCCAGTGCTCTAAAAACCCAAAACCCTCCTTCCTGCACCAAGACTTCAGCCAAGCATTAACCCAGTTAGTCCTAAAGTGACGCAGGCTGTGAGGGAGGAGGTTAGAGTGAAGGAAACTTGTATGAAGGAAGCGTTAGGGTGTGAAAGTTCACCTCTAGGTTTTCATTCAAGTAAAACAATAAAAGATAGGATATGGAATGAAATGGAAATGTACATTGATATCCTGTCACTATTACCTACAGTGAAAGAATTTACTAAAACGGACAGGGAAAAAGGGATAAGGAGAGGAAACAATTTATACCCAGGTCATTTAACAATTGGCTTCAAGCCGTTTGCATTTATTCTAATTTGCTAGGTGAATATCCAGAATTGTGCTGTGGTTTATTGCAGCATGCAGAAGCTATTTTGGAAGCTTATAATAATTTTGGGGGTTTTGCATGGTTTTATTATGATGAACAATTCCGTCAAAAGTTAGCGGTGCATAGTAACTTGAAGTGGGGTATGAAAGACGTAGGGCTTTGTGTGAGCATGATGTTACCTCAGAGACAGCCAGCTTATGCTAACAGACAGGTTAGTACGAATACCACACAGAAAAAAGGGTTTTGTTGGGCATATAATGAATCTCAATGTAAATGGCTACATAACTGTAGATTTCTTCATGAATGCGCTATGTGTTCTGATGCACACACTAATTTTTTGTTGTTTTAAAAGAGGTCAGCCAAACAGTGCAGTTTGAAAAAGCGCAGACTCCAGTGAGGTTGGAGAAGTTACTGCCTTACCAAGAAATATCTCCAAATTTGGCGAAAGGAAGGTTTTTAGAGCGGTTTTCATTTACCTGTATATAGTTCTGTTTATTTTTGTTGGGTTGAAAATTTTACATCAGTTTTAGAGTAACCAGATATAGCATGGGAGAAGATTTGTAAAGAGTTAAAGTTAGGTAAAGTTGAAGGCCCTTTCAATTCCCCCTCTTTTAAAAGTTTTCGGTTGTCCCCGGTTTAGTTCCAAAGAAGGAGCCAGGGGCGTATAGATTGATACATCACCTGTCATATCCAAAAGGTGAATCGTTAAATGACATGATTTCTAAAGAGGATTTAAAACAAATAATGCACTATCTGGACAACTTTTTGTTTGTGGGCACTAAAGATAGTGGCAACTGTAAACACTTATTAGAAAAGTTTCAAATGGTGACGTATAATTTGGGTATCCCTTTGCCTGCAGATAAGACGGCATTACCCACTTATTGATTACAATTCCTTGATATAATCATGGATTCATCAAATATGGAGGTTAGGTTGCCGGAAGATAAGATATCAAAGATGAAGATGCTGATTAAACAAGCAATGGGATGTGAAAAAGTGACTTTAACCCCTTAACCCCTTAAGGACACATCACATGTGTGACATGTCATGATTCCCTTTTATTCCAGAAGTTTGGTCCTTAAGGGGTTAAAGGTGCTACAATCTTTATTAGGTTTGTTGACATTTGCATCAAGGGTGATTCCAATGGGGAGAGCATTTTCTAGGAAATTGGGTATGGCAATGGCAAACATCAAGTCTCCCTTTGCACACGTTAACAAGGGTAACAAGAGAATGAAAACAGGATTTAAAAAGATTTTTGGAGAATTTTAATGGGCGGTCAATGTGTCAAAGGGAGTTCCCAGATTTTGACAATTTGGAGCTGTTCACAGATGCATCAGGTGCTATTGGTTTCGGTATATATTGGAGCGGACAGTGGTGTGGCAAGAATGGCCAGAGTCTTTGGCGCAGGAAGGGTTAACATAATTAACATTGTTGAAACCTTTTCCCATAGTAGCAGCCATATACTTATGGGTGGAGGTGTTGAGAGCCGTGATTGCCACATGTGATAATTTAAGTGTAGTCATGGTAATTAATACCTTATAGTCTAGGTGTTAAAAGGTAATTCATTTACTTAAGCATTTGGTCTCAAGGTGTCTGCAATTAAACATTTGGCTAAAAACCATGCACATACCCGTTAAATAGAATAGACTGGGTGATGCTCTTTCACGATTACAATAACAGGAGTTCCGGGACATGGCATCTCGAGCAGCTTTTGAAGAAAACCAGTTTCCACCATGGGAATTGATTGGGGACAGTTGAGTACCTTTTTAAGGAATTCAGTGGCCGCTTCGACTTGGCTGGCTTATGTCAGGGTATGGAATGAGTGCTTTAATTTTAACAGAATGATTGGGAATGATCCGTTATGAACGGATAAGGAGAGTGCAGTTCCATTTGTAGTTAATTTAATGCAGAAAGTTGTTTCTAAATCGAAGTTAGCAAGCAATTGAGCAGGGGTGGATTTATTTTGTAAGTTGTGTGATTGTAAACCAATCAAACAGCATTTCCTAGTTCATCAATTATTACAAGGTTATATGAGAGAGTTTCAAGTTAGAGAGAATAGAAAGCCTATTTCACTTTGAGTTTTGTCACAGTTATTTGAAGTTTTAGAAGTAGTATGTTATTCACCCTTTGAGCTAGTTTTATTCAGATGTTCGTTTACAGTAGCTTTTTTCGAAACATTAAGGATTGGGGAGTTAGTTGCTAGAAGTAAATTTTGTTTATCAGGTTTGCAGTGGGAGGATATTATAGTTAATAATAAGAAAGTTATGATATTTATTAGCAAATAATAAAACTGATCAAGAAGGAAAAGGCAGATGGTTGACATTGTTTAACATTCAAGGTTCAATCCTGTGCCCAGTGAAAGTGACGGAAGAATATTTATCAGTACGACCAAGAGTGGAAGGTCCATTTTTTTATGCAGGTCGTTTCTATCCCGCTAACTAAGTTTCAGTTTATAAAGGTTTTTACGTTATGCCCGAATCAATTAGGTTTAGGCAAGGAGTGTTACTCATCTCATTCTTTCAGAATCGGAGCAGCAACGGAAGCAATGAGGTGTGGCTCAAGTGATGGAATCATTCAAAGCCTGGGAAGATGGGATTCTAATAGAGTTCAATTATGTGTCAGACCTCATTCGATGTGATTTAAATAAAATAAAAAAAATGATAAAGGAAATTCTTTATGTGTAAGTGGTTAACTGGTTTTCATCAAAGTTTGATGTTTCATAAAATTGATGCATATATTAATATTTCTCTGTTAGGTAATAAGAAGCCTGGGTTATTGGTCACTCGTTTGTAGTTTGGGCACAGGAGCGCACATATGGTGATAATCTGGGTTTGAAGAGCACTTCAGTTAAAGTATTTTTGTAAGGCATTCATGTGCTAAGTGGTTACAGTTATTGGAAATATTGCAACAATGTTTATCAATTTTCCCCTATTTAGATTTAATAATAGTGCATTTAGGAGGTAATGACATTGGGGCATTAAAATCTGTGAATTTGTTGCAAGAGATTAAGAAAGATTTGGTTTTTCTAGGACAATTTTTTCCGGAAGTTCGTTTTATATGGTTAGAAATTATACCAAGACATTGCTGGCTAAAAGTAAGCTATTTAAAACCACTGGAAAGTGTGCGGAGAAAGTGAAACAGAGCGCTAGAAATGTTTTTGCCAACTTTGGGGATGAGTTCGTACAGGCATATAGATATTGAGGGCAGTTGCACAGGTTTCTATAGGAGTGATGCAATTCATTTGTCCAGCATAGGATTGGATATATTTAATTTGGGTATTCTGTCTATGGTGGAGATGGCCGTAGGCTTTGGGGGGCCACCGAGTTTGGTTGCCCAGAAGCTCGGTGGCGTTGGGATAGGCATCACAGAAAGGGCGGATTTGGTTTATTTGGTTATATATATTTATGGCTCCTTGCTTTAAGGGGCAGAGCCTGGAGATGGTTAACGGTTTATTTTTGGTTTTGGTTAAAATTTATGGTATGTTACTATTATTAAGGATGTTCATGTTTAAATTTTAATTTAATTCCGTAATAAAGGTTCACGGCCATTCTCCAAATGTTTTAATTTACCAAACTAAACATATTAACCCCTTAAGGACACATGACGTGTGTGACACGTCATGATTCCCTTTTATTCCAGAAGTTTGGTCCTTAAGGGGTTAAAGGGAAGAACTTGTTTTGTGTTTTATTTTATTATGTATCATTAAAGAATGCAACATTCAAACCCCATGCTCCCGGAGGTGGAACTTCACTTCTGGCAATGTCATTGGGGTTTCACTAGCCGGCCCAGAACTAGAGTTTTGGGCTGGCTTAAGTGAATTCTGTGCAAATTTCACTACACAGAATGTCAGACATTGACTGAGAGCAACCAGCTGACACTGTGAGCCAATGAATGGCCAGAAGTACATCACCAGACCACCAGGAAGCCTCTGACTTATGTAAGGGGACAAACCATTGCTATACGGTTTGCCTATTATCAGGGCACCGAGCCAGGGTACAGCTGCAGTGGTTATGGTGATTGGAGTAACCTTTTAAGCACAGTAAGTATAACCTACATTTTTGATGTACAAGAATAATATTGAAAGAACACATAGAACCCAAAGGGAACCTGCAAACTGTAACCTGTATCAGACTGCCAAGGTCTAAATTACTAATGCTGGGCTAATGCAATTAACATCAGTTCGGTTAACAAATACAACTACAAATTTTCAATGCTAGTTGGTGGCCAGCTCATTTACTATTCCTAAATTGCCATGTTCAGTTTCTTTACATTTGGGTTGGTTGAAAAATTATCTAAAATGCTATAGAAGTTATAGCAGTTGTGTTTTGTTCAAGGCTTTTTTTGGTTGCACATAAATCTGCCAAACTAGACAAAGTCAGAGTAAGATACAGAGATTCCCATTTTAATACCCCTTGAGGTATTGAACTGAATCAGTCAAGTTATGGGTAAGGAAGCAAAACATTTAGTAGGGTTTCTCATTAAAGGACCACTATAGGCACCCAGACCACTTCAGCTTAATGAAGTGGTCTGGGTGCCAGGTCCAGCTAGGATTAACCCTGCCTGCTGTAAACATAGCAGTTTCAGAGAAACTGCTATGTTTACATATTGGTTAATCCAGCCTTTAGTGGCTGTCTCATTGACAGCTGCTAGAGGACTTTTGCGCTTCTCACTGTGATTTTCACAGTGAGAAGACGCCAGCGTCCATAGGAAAGCACTGTGAATGCCGAGGAGGAGGAGAGGAGGAGGAGAGTCCCCGCCCGGCGCTGGAGAAAGAGGTAAATTAAACCCCTTCCGCCCCCTAGAGCCCGGCGGGAGAGGGGCCCTGAGGATGGTGGCACCCTCAGGGCACTATAGTGCCAGGAAAACAAGTGTGTTTTCCTGGCACTATAGTGGACGTCTAATCACTCTTATTTTAAAAATTCCTCATCACTCTGACTTGCAGAAGTTTATGTTTCCCAAGTCCATACTAAAACAGTTTTGCAGATGATTTTAAACAGAGGAAAAGACATGGAAAATAAGTGAACCCTATCTTTCGAAATCCCCAAATTGTATCCCTGTGGTAACTCTTAAAGAGAGTAATCTTACACATATTCAGTAGTCTGCAATTGTATCAGTTCATGATATACTATGATTATGGTGGTCTACCAGCCTTATTTTTAGAAGAACTCTTATTGGGAGTCCAGTGTGGTACACAAAACAGAATTGTACACACATTATGCAAAGAGCCATCAAGATCACAACAAATGTGTACAAATGTAATAAAATGCTTTACTCAGTGTTACAACGTCAGATCTGTAGAGCTTATGTCATCAGTAGCATGGAATAGAACACTTAAAATGTTAAATAGGTTAGGGTGTCAAAATGTGGTTCTCAGCTATAGATAAACTACAAGCCCCATTATTTTCTTCAGGCCTTAACTAGGCATAGACTTATGGGAGCTGTAGTCCAACAACACCTGGGGCTGCAGTTTGATATCAATGTTTTAAAGGTTTGTGCGTGTGTGAGTATGAATTTAATAATCTATTTTTTTTTCAATATGTTATTAAATTCTAAGGTCTTCAAATATAAACTTGTCCTTGCCTTTACCATTGCCTGTGGTCATGTATTTTCCATGGAATTTCAAAAGACATTTGGATTCCTTTCATTTTGACAGCTGAGGGTGCCACAGTGGGTGCCTTTTGCTGGCTACAGCTTGTGAGATCAATCATATATTTCCCAATCTGACAAGATATACACTTTAAAGAAGCGAAGTCAAAAGTTAAAAATGAACATTTTGTTTCATGTGAAACGCCTGTCCAGAAATCATTTTTTTTTTTTTTTTTTGGTGCGTTTGCTGTTACAGAATTCATCAGATGCTCTCCTGTGCTCCTCCTTCAATCTGTAAACCCTTTGGATGATTTGTATTATACATTAATGCACTTAATGGTCAATGGTACTGAATGTTAAATGAGTCAGCTTTGCAGAAAATGTTGGTGCTTTATAAATAAATAACAATAGCAGCACTTAAAAAAAAAGAAAATAATAATTAACCTGGAATTCTTAATAGCTTGAGCTATCAGTTGTTGAGCCAGTCCTTGAACATAAATTATTGTAATGATTATAAAATGGTGGGGAGAGAAATAAAACAAGACCAGAAAACAATTCAAATAGCTGGCATTTTGGCTAGTTTTAGCTGAGAATACTCAGAATGGACTACAGCTCAAGTAGCTTGGCCTGATCACTTCTCAAGCTGGTTTTAGCCCACCGTGTGCCATTAAAAAGAGAACCCAGGCCACTTGAATATAAAACTGATCCCACCCAAAATGGTAGTCTAGGCCTGAAATGCAGGCTGGCTCTCCGCACAAGAGATACAGCAACCCCAGACAATTGTTTCAGTCTTGTCAGGCCTAGTCAAAATTCAGTAATTTCAACCAAAACAGCATATATCAGTCAGAGCCATTTAGTGCCTGGTTTAAAATTGTCTGGTTTAAAATCATGTATAAAATATGGGATATGTTTATTATTATCATTATTATTACCAATATTCATCCCACAGCTAATTATTTTAACCCCCCAACTGTTGGCCAGTGTGAGAGAAAAAGGCCCACCATTATAGCCCCACCTACAACCCAGGATTGTAGCTTCCAGATATGTATATGGGGTTAATACCCCACAGACTTTTTTTTTTTTTTTTTTTTACTTTTTGAAGCAGCTGGCCACACATGCAAGCCTTGTACCTGCCAAGGTTTTTTTTTTTTTTTTTTTTTTTGGGGGGGGGGGGGGGTTGTTTTTTAAACCCAATTGTCTGCTAGTACTCCCAGCTGACAGATTGTTCAGATGTTTAACATTTGTGCTCAGACTTTGACACTTTGTTAGCACCCAGATCTGGATATCAGACATTCAGGCACATCTGGACAGGATGAAATCCAGGCAAAATTCTAGGTCATTTGGATACAGTATTGCAGATATTGTTAAACAGTGTTTTCTAAAGTGACTCGGTGTTATTAGATTCAATGCAAAATAGCTAATAACTAATACACAAAGAAATTAAGCCTTGCTTGTTTTGCACACTTGTTTTATTCTGCAGTCTGCACTGCACCCATCTCTTTGCCAGTTTACGTGGGCTTAACAATCAACTATCCACTGTGCATTATATATAAATAACTCATATAACAACTGTCACAGGAATGCAGAGAATACAACAGAACAAAGCAAGCAAACTGTTCTTGCTCTCGGCCACATTGAGTTTGTTAATGTACGGAAAGAGAATGTTTTGAGGTTTCTTAAATCCCTTATCCCTTATCCATTTACACTGGTGTAAGGTGCAAATCAAATCCCTGAGACAGTCCCAGTTTCTCAATTCATTACAGCCAACCAGGTCTGCCAGAGTAGAATCGAATAACAACTTCCTTACTATGAGAAACATCAAAGCCATTTGCAGAAATGTCACATTATATCAACACTAAAAGTATACGCTGTGAAAAATAAATAAAAATACATATTACCAGGTAAAATAATCATCTCTGTAATAAGATGATATATGGTATCACAAACTGTTCTGTGACTTCCATTTAATATCATATAAACTATAAAAAAATAAAATAATTAATTTAAAGTAGACCTTTCAGAGGGAATCCCTTGGTCTAGTGTGTCTATGAATAATAGAAAGAACAAAGTCAATGTTTGCAACGAGCTAGTGCTGATTTTCGTCTTTTTTAGCATCTCTTCCAAAGGAAAAATAACTTTCTTATTTTTACCTGACTCTAGACAAAGTGACAGCTTTGCTATCTTCATAAATTGTGTTTCGTAGGTGACCTGTTACTATGTCACACATAGTTTTAAATCTAAAACCCCACTGCAAGCTAGATTATTGTAATTCTCGTCTCCTTGAGCTGTGTAGAAGCATGTAAAGAACTGCATTAATTTTTTTTAGAATGCTTTTGGCGGAACAAAGCGAGGATTGTGGGTATATTTATTGGTCGCGGTGGCCATTGTAATTATCCTGGGGTTGCTAGATTTGCCACTTTATCCTTGATGCTTTTACACAGGGAATAATAATTCTGAAAGGCAGTGCATGAGCCCAGAGGTAAATCAACAACAGAGTAAGTGAGCAGAGTGCCTTCTTAAGTGTAAATGAAGCCCCCATCATATAAATATTGTTAATGTGTGCATGCCATGAGCATGAGACACTCATAAACCATAAGATACTCGTATGGCGAACTACATTGGCATTCATAATCATATGATTAGCAGGGTAGGACTTTTAAAGAAGTTCATATGGTTAAGACAACAACATATATCAGTCTCAAGCTGCTGACCATTAGAGGATACATTATTCTCGCGTAAAGTACAAGGAGCAGATGAGCAAAGGATCATTAGTAACATGTTTCTACTTTTCAATCTGTAAACAATTATGTACTTAATAATTATAATATATGTCTTACTATGATTTGTTGACTACCAGTTGAGTTTCATTGTTGAGCTTCATTGTTTACTGTATGCCTATTCTTTGGTTCCCAATAAAGTATAAAGTAGTCTAGTATTCTTTCTTTCTTTTTTTGTAAATATGATTTTATCTGAAGAAGAATATTTTAACATATACAGAAGGGAATATATATGAGTAGCTTGAGCAGTGGCATACACACAATCCATGCCCCCCCCCCTCTTCCCTCACTACCTCCCCTTCCCCCCGACAGGCAAACGCACACACATACATACAGACATACAGACAGACAGACAGACAGACAGACAGACAGACAGATACATACAGACACATACATACGTACAGACATACACACATACAGACAGACACACATACATTCATACAGACACATACATACATACTGACAGACAGATACATACAGACACATACACACATACAAAGACACATACATACAAGGACACAGACACATACAGACACACACAAGACACATACAGTCATACAAACAGACAGACACACACACATACAGACAGACACACACACATACACACAGGCACACATATACACACACAGACACCTTTACACATACAGACACACACATACACATACATACATACATACACACAGGCACACACACACATACATACATACATACATACACACAGACAGGCACACATACAAACAAACACACACACACACACACATGTTTTTAGATAACTTACAAGTACCAGTCAGTTTTACATATCATATTTTAGGGAGAAACCTCACTGGCATTAATAATATCCTATTATTGAGACATGATTTCAGTGCGTGCACGAAGTGAGCAGGGGGCAGGAGGGGATAAGTGTTTTAGTTGCCAGTGAGGGTAATCAAGCTCAACGTTGCAGGCATTGTTGGATCTGTACAATGCAGCATTCACCGTATCAAGTGCGGGGGTCAACTACTTATCATTGGACTCCAGCAACACCTAGCCTATGGGTGGCACAGCGCAATATTTATACAGGGCACATGCAGTTATCTCGGGTACAGTTTATATTAATTTCGGGAAGCCTTAGTCCGTAGTTAAGGATGTTTGAGATGGGCTGCAATTAAAGAGTAGTGTGAGCACATAAATAACGTCTACGAAAATTGTGCCTACGAAAATTCCAAATCCCTGCCTAGACAGGAAGGTAGTGAGAGACCAATCCGAGGGGAGTATATACAGGAAAGCAGCTGCTCACTAAACCTGAAGCAAGCTGTTTAGTATCCTAATACCAAAAGTAAAAAATCCCCCCAGAGGTGTGTCACAATGATTGGTTCAAAGTAGTTTAGAGGACTTCAGTGGAGCGAGACTGGGAAAACTGCAGACTCTGAAAAGAGACCCTAATAAACCCCAAGTTGCTCAGCCCATAACAGAGACCCTTGTATAGGGTAAACTGTCCCTAAGTACCTCAGCAGTAGGGGATAACCCACTAGTGCCTACGAGAATACCAAATCCCTGCCTGTCTAAATAACTTAAATAAATCAATTTAAAATTAATCCATAAGTGCTACCAATAGAAAGTGCAAAAATAAATAAATAAATGTTAGGCTAGCTCGACGCGCGTTTCGGCGTTTCAGCACGCCGTATTGCTGAGGTACTTAGGGACAGTTTACCCTCAAGAAGGGTCTCTGTTATGGGCTGAGTAACTTGGGGTTTATTAGGGTCTCTTTTTAGAGTCTGCAGTTTTCCCAGTCTCGCTCCACTGAAGTCCTCTGAACCAATTATTGTGACACACCTCTGGGGGGATTTTTTACTTTTTGGAATTAGGATACTAAACAGCTTGCTCTAGGTTTAGTGAGCAGCTGCTTTTCTGGATATATTCCCCTTTGATCGGTCTCACACTACCTTCCTGTCTATTTAGTTTATTTACTTATGCTTTGTTCCCTTAGGATTATTAAAAGGTAGGGACTCCCTCCACTATATTACTCTCCACATGGGCTTTCTTTAGCCCCCTTTTTCTTTCCTCTTTTTGTAGATAGGGATCCCTCAGTGACTCTAGCTCACTCAACTGAGACTTCATTATTCTTTTATTAATTAGTAGGCACTCATTGTCATTAGCTACAGCTATCACGCACAGTTTAGACAATAATTCCCCACTATTAATGTTGTTTCAACTTGCTGCTAATCCCAGACAAGTGTTGGAAACACCTTACTGTGGCGCCCAGATACAAGTGGGCTCTCTTTACCTGACTTTTTGTCTTAAACTATAGCATCCACACACAGTTTAGACAATAATCCCCACTACTAATTTTTGTATCAAATTGCGACATATCCCAGACTAGAGTTGGTAAATACTTGACTGGGACTCCCAGATACTACTGGACACTCTGTACCCTACTTATTGTCTTAAAACTACAGCTACCACGCACACTTCATGCAAGTCTCAGACAAGTGTTGATTTTATTCTATTTTATTTATTTATTTTTTGTTTTACATACTAGTGTTTTTGGGTGTTAACTCACCAGTTTTTCCATATTAGAAATTTATCATTAAAAGTTCAGTTTTAATATTCACGCATTAAGGTTGCACGTTAAGTTCTCTACTGTACCCTTACTACCAACATCCTTTCTCTCCTGTTCCCCTCACACTTTTGTGCATACAGGATAAAAGTGTCAGGAAGTTTGCCTGGTAGAGGGCATCCGAGTCTGACATGATCCACATCCCTAGGTACTTCATCTATGCAGCACACCAGCAAAATAGGAACCTTGAGAATAGAATGGCATGATCATCAGGGTGTACTGAGACGTTAAGTACTTCGCATTTAGTGAGGTTTAATTTGAGACCGGACAATTTCCCGAACATCTCGAATTCCCCCATGAGACAGGGGAGTGAGAGTCTGGGACGGGTGATAAAGAACAGCAGATCGCCCACATATGCTGTGACCTTATGGACTGCCACAAAAC
Source organism: Pelobates fuscus (assembly GCF_036172605.1). Classification (NCBI taxonomy): domain Eukaryota; kingdom Metazoa; phylum Chordata; class Amphibia; order Anura; family Pelobatidae; genus Pelobates; species Pelobates fuscus. The sequence continues at coordinate 375,096,695 of NC_086317.1, read as the reverse complement.
TAATATACACTTTTTGCCAGGTCCTACTCTAGCAACCTAATATATGACCACTAGAGATGTCCCGAACAGTACGCCGGGAACTGTTCGCCAGCGAACATAGCTTGTTCACGGTCGCAATGGCGGGCGAACATATGCGATGTTCGGTCCGCCCCTATTCGTCATGGAGGTGGGAGGGTCTGGGAGGGAGGGTCTGCTGCTGATTGGCTGGAATGTGTCTGCTGACTGTGAGGTACAGGGTAAAAGTTTACTCAATGATGACGAATAGGGGGCAGACCGAACATCGCATATGTTTGCCCGCCGCGGCGACCGCGAACAAGCTATGTTCGTCAGCGAATAGTTCCCTGCGAACTGTTCGGGACATCTCTAAACCACATAAGATTACCCCACGTACCTAGGAAATGTATCCACCTGGGGCTCTCTGCAGTGGAAGGTTATATGAGGCCCTCTACAGGGAATTAACTTACCTTAGTCCTTACCTTCCTTATTTATAACACAGTGTGATTTGTACATTGCCAGAAATATAACTGAAGTACATATTACAATATAGGAAGATGCCTTTGGTCATTATATGCCCTACATGGTGCCTGACCCAGCAACTACAATAATTTTCAGTCATGTCGCTAGACAAATCAGCTTTATTAGGTTAGAATATAAAGTTTGATGTCGTGATCTTTTTAGTTACTCTGAAATATCTGCAGACTTCTACCGACAAGTGAGGCTCTTGGAATTCAGATAAAAACAAGTGTCAAGTGTGAAAGATTCTGTTTCATCTTCAGGTGATTTTAACAAAAGATTAGCGCTACTCTATCACCCCTCATTAAAACATAATTTGCATAATTATTTTTTTTTCTTTTTAGTATTAGATTATTAGGTCCACGTAAATCATAATAAAGTAGATTAAAGCAAAAATATGATTGACATAATTAGATTGAAATTGTGATAGCTCATTATACATCATCTCATGCAGCCTCTTGATCAAATGTAGGAGAGACAGGTAATGGAGGGCAATTATATCTAACTTTAGGTGTCAATCATAAAAAGTGGTAATAATTTACAGGTAATGATAGTAATATTAAATATGTAGCAGTATATCAATGTTATTGATTTCAGATACAATAGATTCATAATTCCACATGTTATATTATGTTATAAATTTTTTAATGAATAGTAGTAAAGATATTATGGATTTTGTTATGATAATGATATATTTTGCATAAAAGAACCATGGATGTTGAAGAGTAACATTAATGAGATAAAAAGACAGAGCAAAAACCTAAGATGTAAGATAGAGAATTTAAATTATTGAACACAAATACAAATGTACAAATAAGGAATTAATGGAACGTAAAGCCAACAAAATTAGCTTGGGTGAAAATGTTTATTAAAATGAAAAAAAAAATTCAAGCTGATCAAATGTGTTCAAAATGCAAGGAACATGAAAAATATGTCATAAGGAATGAAAAAAAAATATTTTCTCTTGTTACTGGTCGGGATAGGGACAGAAGAGCCTAAAATCGATTGGAGTACAATATGTACCTTTTGCTACTCATTAATAAAAAGCTTTGAGCTTGAAAAAGACGGAATCTCTTTGAAATGTTGCTCAGGTTGGGTTGCCAATAGAGGGACTTTATAAATTAAGGAATACTGGATATATATACTTAATATATATGCTCTTTATCTTGTAGTCTGTCTCAGTCACATAGAAATCAGAAATAAAGTTTATAATATATGTAACATGTGAGTTTACAGAGGAAGAGGTTCTATTTCAACTGTCAAAAGTTAAGACAAATAAGTCAATGGGACCTGATGGAATACACCCAAAGTTATTAAAATAGCTTAGTGGTGTACTAGCAAAACCATTAACAGATTTATTTAACCAATCATTGTTAACAGGAGTAGTCCCAGTAGATTGGAAGTTAGCGAATGTTGTACCCATTCACAAGAAAGGTAGTAGGGAGGAATCGGGCAACTACAGGCCATTAAGCCTTACTTCAGTAGTGGGGAAAGTAATGGAAACCATGTTAAAGGATAGGATTGTTGAACATCTAAAATCACATGGATTTCAAGGTCAGAGACAACATGGGTTTACTTCAGCGAGATCATGCCTAAACTAATCTTTAGGCATGTGCATGGGAAAAATGTTTGTTTCGGTTCGGCATTCCGAAATTCGGGACTTCGGCACTTCGGCATTTCGGAACTTCGGAACGTCTCTTGCAGCCACTTGGTACATAACTCCCTAATTCTCACGGCATTAGGGAGTTAAATTGGTCTTTCAGCCAAAATTACTAACACTAAGTAAAAATTACTTAGTATTAGTAAATTGTGCCCCTACTCGCTATAGCGCGAGTAGGGGCATGTAAAAAAAAAAAATTCAAATGTGGTCCCCTCTCCCGAGCCCCACCTTTTCAACTAAAGGGGGGGGGCTATTGCTCCCACCCCTGAGCGGCGGGTGGGGGCCCTAAAGTCAAATAATGGGGGGCCTATTGTCCTCCCCCTGGCCCCCACCCCTGAGCGGTGGGTGGGTCCCTAAATTAGAATGAGGGGGAGGACCTAATTTCCTCCCCCACTGGCCCCCACCCCTGAGCGGTGGGTGGGGGCCCTAAAATACTAATTAGGGGGGGGACCTAATGTCCTCCCCCTTGGCCCCCACCCCTGAGCAGTGGGTGGGGGCCCCTAAAATACTAATTAGGGGGAACCTAATGTCCTCCCCCCTGGCCCCCACCCCTGAGCAGTGGGTGGGGGCCCTAAAATACTAATTAGTGGGGGACCTAATGTCCTCCCCCCCTGGTCCCCACCCCTGAGCGGTGGGTGGGGACCCCTAAAATACTAATTAGGGGGGTGACCTAATGTCCTCCCCCTGGCCCCCACCCCTGAGCGGCTGGTGGGGGCCCTAAAATACTAATTAGGGGGCACCTAATGTCCTCCCCCCTGGCCCCACCCCTGAGCGGTGGGTGGGGGCCCTAAAATACTAATTGGGGGGGACCTAATGTCCTCCCCCCTGGCCCCCACCCCTGAGCGGTTGGTGGGCCCCCTAAATAAAAAAATAACCCCCCTCCCCCAGGTGACTAGGGGTCCCCAAACTCCTAGTCACCCCCCTCCCCCAAAACATTAACCCTTACCTACCCCCCTCAACATAAAAATAATGAGGGGGGACCATTTAAGTACCTGAAAAAAACTTACCATTTGGTGTTTTCTTTCCTCTAAAATCTTAAAATAATAAGCCATAATAACCGACGCACTTAAAAAAAAAAAAAACGAGCGCAAAGAAAAATAATCCTTCTTCACGCGGCGAGGGCTCCGCGCAGACTGAGCTCTGCAGGGCGGGGGAAGGCTTATAAAACCTTGCCCCGCCATGCAATTAGGCTCAGAGCACTCTGATTGGTGGGTTTAAGCCATCCAATCAGAGTGCTCTGACAGGTAAATGAAGAGACTGACAGGTAAGTCTCTACATTTACCTGTCACAGCACTCTGATTGGTTGGTTTACTTAATCCACCAATCAGAGAGTTATGAGTCAAATTACACAGCGTGGGAAAATTCCAAAGAACTTTCCCACGTTGTGTAAAATGACACAGAGCACTCTCATTGGTGGATTTCAAACCAACCAATCAGAGTGCTGTGACAGGTAAATGTAGGGACTTACCTGTCAGTCTCGTCATTTACCTGTCAGAGCACTCTGATGGATGGCTGAAACCCACCAATCATTGTGCTCTGAGCCTAATTGCAGGGCGGGGGAAGGCTTTATAAGCCTTCCCCCGCCTTGCAGAGCTCAGTCTGCGCGGAGCCCTCGCCGGGTGAAGAAGGATTTTTTTTTTCCGCTTTTTACCAGCTTGGGTGGTATAATCCCCGGTGGGGATTAACGGTGGGGATTATACCACCCAAGCTGATTATACTAGAGCAAGTTTCTGCTCTAGAAAATGTGAGTACCATAACCACCATTTGTATTTTTACACACCTTATCAGTATATACTGCACCATTGGATTTCTCTGTTTTATTTCTTTTATAAACACCACTACTATTGAGAACTTGGAAGCACCTGCTGAGATACAGATCCTTAGACGGGGATAATTCCATCCAAGCTATATTACGGTAGAGCTCCTGGAAAGCTCTACTAAATGTGAGTGTACATTACTTCAATTCACTCCATTTATTTTCCATTTTAAATATACTACACTATGATATTTTTTCTCTGTTTTTATTTCTGAGGATAAACAAGAAATTGTCTAATATATTTATGTACGTATATTTTATATATTAATCACTATCTGGGGTGCGGTTCCTTTCTTTCTTTTTTGTGCCTCCCTTCAGGTTAGGAGGGGGAGTGGGGGACATTTTTAAAAAAAAATTACAGTGAGCAGCCACAGGCATGCCCCTACTCGCGGTATAGCGAGTAGGGGCATAATTTACTAATACTAAGTAATCTTTACTTAGTATTAGTAAATTTGGCTGAAAGACCAATTCAGGTAGTAGATAGCTCCCTAATACCGTGGGAATTTGGGAGTTATCTACTTATTCATTCCTGTCATTACACTGGCTGGCCAAGTAACTTACATTTTATATGAATGTATGTTACTTGATTGTTGTAAGTGTTGCAAATGCTTACAGCTGAATCCTGGCTATGTTTGTATACTTTCTATTTAAAATTGTATACAGTGTAACATTATTCTTCTTCCACTGGGTAAGTATATTAGTACTTGGGCAATACTGTGCTTCGGAACTTCGGCAACTTCGGAACTTCGTCACTTCAGCACTTCGGAACTTCGGCACTTCGACACTTCGGAAATTCGGTAATTTCGGAACTTCGGGACCTCAGTAATTCGGCAGTTCTGCAATTTGGACATTCAGAAGTACCCGAATGACCGAATTGCCCGAAATTCGTCCAAATTCATATTCGGCCCGAAACGAATTGCACATGTCTACTAATCTTTTTGATTTTTTTGATTGTGTAACTAAAATAATAGATCAGGGTGGTGCAGTAGACATTGCTTACCTAGATTTCAGTAAGGCTTTTGACACTGTTGCACATAGAAGGCTTATCAATAAACTGCAATCTTTAAGTTTGGATTCCAATATTGTTGAATGGGTAAGGCAGTGGCTAAGTGAAAGGCAACAGAGGGTTGTAGTCAATGTAGTCACCAGAAGGGTAACTCAGGGATCTGTACTTGGACCCATTCTCTTTAATATGTTTATTAGTGATATTGCAAAAGGTCTTGATGGTAAGGTATGTCTTTTTGCTTATGATACTAAGATATGTAACAGGGTTGATGTTCCAGGAGGGATAAGCCAAATGGCAAATGATTTAGGTAAACTAGAAAAATGGTCAGAGTTGTGGATACTGACATTTAATATGGATAAGTGCACGATAATGCATCTTGGACGTAAAAACCCAAGGGCAGAGTACAGAATATTTGATAGAGTCCTAACCTCAACATCTGAGGAAAGGGATTTAGGGGTGATTATTTCTGATGACTTAAAGGTAGGCAGGCAATGTAATAGAGCAGCAGGAAATGCTAGCAGAATGCTTGGTTGTATAGGGAGAGGTATTAGCAGTTGAAAGAGGGAAGTGCTCATGCCATTGTACAGAACATTGGTGAGACCTCACTTGGAGTATTGTACTCTGTATTGGAGACCTTATCTCCAGAAGGATATTGATACTTTGGAGAGAGTTCAGAGAAGGGCTACTAAACTGGTTCATGGATTGCAGGATAAAACTTACAAGGAAAGGTTAAAGGAACTTAACATGTATAACTTGGAGGAAAGACGAGACAGGGGGGATATGATAGAAACATTTAAATTATAAAGGGAATCAACACAGTAAAGGAGGAGACCATATTTAAAAGAAGAAAAACTACCACAACAAGAGGACATAGTCTTAAATTAGAGGGGCAAAGGTTTCAAAATAATATAAGGAAGTATTACTTTACTGAGAGGTAGTGGATGCATAGAATAGCCTTCCAGCTGAAGTGGTAGAGGTTACCACAGTAAAGGAGATTAAGCATGCATGTGATAGGCATAAGGCTATCCTAACTATAAGATAAAGCCAGGGACTAATGAAAGTATTTAGAAAATTTGGCAGACTAAATGGGCCGAATGGTTGTTATCTGCCGTCACATTCTATGTTTCTAAGTTTCTATGTAACGTACACACTCATGCAACAACAAAAAACTAGCCAATCAGGACCACATCAAATAAGCTTACTCATTATATATTGAAAATATACGCAATAATGTATAATATAAAAAAATAGGGGGCTATGCTTTTTGTTTGAAAACACATGTAGAAAATGTGTTCTTCATTTTATTTAAAAAATTACAATATTGGGGTCGGGGCCTGCCTGTCATGGAGGAGAGACGTGTTTCACTTGTGCTCCTCTTCAATTTTACAGCCCCACACATCTGAGAAACAAACAGGGGCTCTTCAGATTTCAGACCTTGCTGAGACGTGTGGTCAGGGATGTGAGCCCAACCGTAACATTTACAGAAGCATGTGGACTTGTGTGCACCAAGTGTGAGAGGCGGACAATCTCCCGCCGTGGAGCTGCCAAGCGACTGACCCCATGAGGCATGCACCCTATTAACTCCCCCACCCCCCAGACCGGTAGGGGGGATCATGGTCCACCAGAGAGCGGTTACCCCGACCTGTACGGGGAATGCAACAAAGCCATACCACTCAGTGACAAACTCAGCGACTCAGCAGCAATTGCAGATGCCACATGTCTCCCCTGTCCTCACGATGAACAAGTTGATATCCAGACCAGGCTAGATGCATCTTTACAGCAGCTGGATGCACTCTTTGCTCAATTCTGGGCTAAACTAGAGCAGGATGCAAAAACAGCCCCACAGCAGCCTCAGAAGGAAGTTCAGAAGAGAGTATGCCAGGAGGTGAGTGGATCTCCTTCTTGAAGCTCCTGCTTACACTCAAGCTAGCCCACCCAGGCCGAAGGCCACCAGGGAAATGACCACACAGCATCGCTCACACCGATGGATGGCTGTCCGCCACAGGCAGCGTAAGATCATTATGGCCTTTTGTGTCTCCCCAAAGAAGGACTGGAACTCTCAGAGCCTCCTGTCCGTGGCTCAAAGATGCCGGTCTCCATGAGGGCCCATGGCTGGAAGGAGGCTCCCACTCGCTCCTACTATGCCTCTAACCACGTAGTCTGTGCACTACCCAAGCACCAGAATCGGCTGAATGCTGCTATGTCACCCTCTGCGGCTCCACTATTCCTTTTGAGAATCAGTTAGTTGGAGACACCATCTCCCTCATGCCGAGTTTATCTAGCCAATTTATGTCATCCACAACTGTGACTGTGTTATAAATGGGTCAATCTATTTGTCTCGTTGTGTGGCACTTGTAAGCAAGCCTGATGGCTGTACTTAACCTACTAATCTGGATAGCCTTAGCTAATAATGCACATTCGACTTTCTTTGAGTCCAGTCTAGTGTCTAGCCTGATTATTATACTGTACGTATGTCTTTAGCGTGCACCACTCTTGATTTCCAAACACAAATATGTGCAGTTATTTATGTATGCCTACATGTATTGTTATGCTTTATGTACTTACTTGCCTTGCACATAAAAAATAAAAAATGTAAAAAACAAAACAAAATTACAACATTATATTATACCTGTTGATGTAACCAACTATATAAAAAACGATTTCAAATTCTTAAGAGAACAGTGAAAATATTAGAAAGGAAAGTGAAGACTTTGCATATATCTCAGATTTATGGATGGTGATTAATTAATTTTACAAAGACATGAAGATCATTTAACAAAAGGGAAAAAAAGTCTTTAATCCAAAACCCAGATCCTTACCTTTGCTCAAGTTAGTAGAATTAGGTATAAAGACAGTTACAATGGTTATAGAAAATATGTCCTGGGAAGTTAATTTCAAAGAATAATTTAACAGTAGTGGAAAAGATACACTCAATGAATTAATCAATGATCATGAAATTACTAAGATTTTGGATAAAGGTGAAAATAGAGCAGCTATGAATAATTTACTGTATGAAAAATGTGCATGAATGTCTTGAGTAATTTAAATTGATATAGGATGTTCACTGCGGCTCACCTTGGAAAAAATGTAAAAGGGGATTCCATGAAATTATTGACAATAAATGTATTATAGACACTGTACAAAGCAAGGTTCAGGAGTTTCCATATAACAGCAATTACCATCTTTTTATGTCTTACTAAATGCCAGTATATCTGACACAGAGCCCCCTGGAAGGCCAATATCTTTCATGAATTAATAGATGAAAACAGTTATAATCCTATCCAGCACCCACAAGGTTACTGATTAGTGTGTGCTAATATCTCCTACAGGAGCGAGATAATCCATTTTAACCCTTTGTGACAAGGGATCAGACACATCACATTGTAAAATGATGCATGCCATGTTATGAAGGTAAATTTATTTTCCCATTTTAAAGGAAAAATGTACATCAAATAATATCATTTTCATCTAAGCAAGCTAAAGTAGGGTTAGCTGGAATTATCACTTGAAAGTCTGTATGTTTTTCAGGATGTAGAACTTGTGTGGACGTATGGAGTTCTCTTTAATTGCATGACTAGAAATAATTAAAGGTAAAGGTAGCATCGGATCCTTTTAGTTAACTTAATGATCCTTCTAACATTTAGTCAACTGCAATCTCATTGTCAATTGCAGCGAACATCAAGCAAGGATGTGCAGAGGTGGCCTCAGACTGTGCCAGCGGAGATCTGGGTACTGAGACTGAGCACATAGACTAGGGGCCTGAAACCTTTGAGTGGCTATCAGGCATGCCAGCATCGCTGCGTGAGTTGGGGATATGACAAATGTGAAATCGAGGCTCATTTCTTCTTCAAAGTTTCTTTTAGTTACAACTTGGAATGTTTAATATTTTTATGTTCTCAAGTTCTGTTTTCACAGCGCGTGGACTTGGTTGCATTTTCATTTGCATTATGTTATAAACCTTGCATGGATTGTAATATTTGTAGCTTACATATTAAGCTTACATGCCAGAATAACTGACTTTGGTCTTGATTTAATATTGTTGGATAAGCTTTACCAGTGATTAAATATTTTCGGACAGACTTTTTAAATGATTTAATATTATGAAGCATAGTTTAGTTTTATAATATTTGTATATGGTTTAATACATTAATATATTTTTTTTCATATGATATACGATATATTTTTGATACATTAATATTTAAAAAAATATTTTTAAACATTTATCCAAAAATATGTAATCATTTTGAAAGTTGGAAAACACTCTTGTGCTAGAGGGGGGTCTAAAATATATACTTGCATCAGGGCCGTCTCTCTATTAGTTCTGCCACCGTGGTGCTTATCATAATGCCGTTAGGCAGAGAACTTGTGCATAAATGCCACATTTGTTCTCTGGCCCAATTATGTGGCATTCTAAGTACATGTGAGGAGTCTAAATTGGATATTGAATTCATAGGGCACCACTAGACCTGTAATGATTTAAAAAGAGAGAACAGGTGTCAAAACTGTTTACAGACTAGACCAGATCTAGGGTAAGGGTTGAAGTTGTAGCTCATATCCCCTTGACGTCTCGAGGCAGGGGGCCAAGTGCCTCTTGGAAGGAGCCGACATCATTCAAGCCTCTAAATATCTTCCATGTGTTCCAGGAGCCTCCTCATGTCCAGCAGCATATCATCTTGGTTGTGGATCGCAGTGTCTTTTGCCCGATGTTGGTGTTGCAAATGCTGGGATTCCGTCTCCATACCTGTATCCTAGTCTCCATGCCTGTTAGGGCAGTGTGTATTTCAGCCATTTGTGTGGACATCAGGGCGGTCAAGTAATCTCATGTGGACACCGCCCTGGAGATGCGTGGCAGTTCTGTCTGGATTGTGGAGTAAGATGCTGGCAGGACAGGAGCCGGTTCGGGTTCTGCGCCACATGACTGCGAGGAGGAGGGTGAGGGTGCCATGCTGAATTCTTCTCGCCCACCACCTAGATCGGCCAGGATGGACAAATAGTCATCCATAGAGCCTGTGAAATGTATGGACCCGAGGTCCTGGAGTTGCTAGTCAGTATACCTGACTTTCTGATGCAGCTTATGTGAGCTGAAAAAAGCTATTGTTTAGGGCTGGGTGATCAGAGTTTCATTTACATGCAGTCATTCCTCCTTGCATGCAGGCCCCACCTCGCCATTTATATTTTAATTCATTAGAATTTGGAGTATAGTGAATAAACACATTATATTATTGGCTAAAAGTTAAAGGGTTACTCCAGCTTCCCCGACCACTTCTGCTTTTAGAAGTGCTCATAGAACATTAAATCTCTATGTGCAGATTTTCTGTTTGAAATTAAGAGAGGCAGGGAAGTGATAAGGAAGAACTTGGCATAGTGCTAAATTCCAGCTAAGTTTTACAGTAATTTTAAAGATTATTCCCTCGAAAAATGGGGGAAGGGGAACCTAGAAATGTAGAAAAACTAATAGACTATTTCAATGACAATAATGTAAGTTACAAATTAACTGGACTAACCCTTTAAAATAATTTATATTATCCAATTTGCTGAATATCCTCGAAACAGAATAATTATTCTATTTGGTTAAACATTATTTTTCCAATTATTTAATATACGCCTGTAATTAATATTAATGTCAAAATATTCTACAGTTACATCTTTCTTTACAAACAACCGCAGAAAGATTAAAACTCATGGGAATCTGCAAGCCTGCGTTATAATATGAAGGTTTCAATGTTCAAGGTGAGATTGTCACCCCATATGGTGCTTGCCAGATAAATGCGACATATGGTAATGAAAATTTTTTGTTCCTGTGAGTTTAGAAAAGGCATATGGCTCCATATCACGTTAGTCCTGAGGCAATTAAAATCACCCTGTGTAGATTATTGCGGTTCCAATGTCACAGAACTGTGTAGACTAGTTGGACTCTATGAAATAGTTTAACAGACTTGGTAGCAATAAACCTCCATCTGTTTATAGTTTGCAAATAATTTTCATTTTATTTCTATACCACTTATTGAGCCCTATAAACAAAGTGTCCTTTCCTGCGTATTTTTGTTACAGATTTTGAACGGAATTTGCAATATTTGAACTGAAGAATTTTTCCAATTCACTTGACCTGAAAGTTGCATTATTTGTCAATTCTCCCTGTGCCCATGGATTGAACCTTACTGATTATCTAGAACAATGATGACTGATCATGGATCTAGAGCTAATATTGAAGTACATTTCCTGTGGTACTCAGTCTTAAATCACATACAATATAAATGGGCTGTGGAATCAATGCAAAATGAAGTTAATGCGTGTTTCACATAAAGTAATAGTTTAAACATTCTAATTGAATGTTTCAGGCATTGTTAGCAAATAACAAAGAATTAACTCACAGTAGTCACTAAATCTGCCATTCTAAAGGATTGGCCTTGAACCCGACTATTCTAACAGTATAAATGAAGCTATTAGCGAAGTAAACCTACACAGCTAAATGGACTGCAGAATGAAAATAAAACTTTATTGAAGGTATACTAAACTACAAATAAAACAATTAGACATAAAGGAATATCTGCATATATAGAAAAAAAAACATTGAATAAAGTGTTGACTAAAAATGTGTGGTGACTGGAGGTGGACCTTTTGGGACTTTAGTCTTGTTCTCCAATAATTTAGTTTCTAAGACTTCTGCTATAAGGTTTTACCAGCTTTCATTTAGCCCACGGCCACCTCCAGTCACCATTTTACTCACATTTTATTTTCTCTATATGTAGCTATCCCCATATGTCTATTTGTTTTATTTACAGTTTAGTACACTTTCAATAAAGTTATTTTCAATCTTTCTTAATTGTTTTTTTATTCTGTAGCCCATTAAGCTGTGTAGCTTTAGTTATACTATTAGAATTGTTAGCAAATATTAGATTTCTAGGTCCACTAGGCAAAAGTGCCTTGGTAAATGTGTTACCTGGAAGAGTCGAGCAAAGAACCTTTTGACCGGTGTACCAATACAAACCAGTGGTGGCAAAACCAACTCCCCGATGGTCAGTCACTAGAGTAGATGACTAAGTGAATAACTAGATGACTGCAGGAGGTTTATTGATATCTACATGTACCAGCAGACCTTTATCTGTTGTCTTCTTATTTAATATTAAATTTGTATCCTTTGTACCCCCAAAAAGAGGAGATAAAAACATATATGCACAAAGCCATTTATTAAATTGGACTTTTGTTTGTAATATACCAATTATTTAGTGGATAAAGCCCCTAGTTTATTTGTGACTTAAAAGATATTGTATTTATTGTGTTATTATTGCAGGGAGAATGTGCCCTTCTAATTGTTACCCTGATCAAACCAAAGTGTTTTGTATACACATGAGTATTCTGTAATTTATGGGCATTTTTCAAATGTCTAAGCATTTAGAAAGTGTTATGGATCAAAGCAATACAGCTTAGCATTATGGTTTTTTTTTTAACTCTGCTAATTATGTACTAATTGTTTCTAATGATCAACAATGAAGTTATAATTAGAAGCTATTTACTGTAACTTAGAATTGGCTGAATAACAATAGAATAATTTCCAGTATCTAGACTGTCAGCTAAACATATTGGTGTTTATTTACTAAAAAAAAGGAATTGCAGAGAATTAACAATATCAAAGAATGTATCCAGTAAAGGTACATTTAGCTTTTCTCTAGTTTCCAAGTACGTCCTGGGGTCTAGACGAATTGACATGGGAATTGCAAAGTTTAGGCCAAGATACGCAATATAAAAAATAGTTAAATTTTTGTTTTTCAAATTCCGCTATTTCCAGGTTGCCTATATATCTTTTCCTTTCAGATAAGCAAAATAGTTACTGTGACGAAAGTAACCTCGTCACTGACTTTTGGAGGTGCCTGCTGGCCAGCCTCTTACCTCAGGACTATGGGCTCTGCAATATACCTTGCCTAATGCACTTTAAAAGGCTCTGTTCATGTGAAGTATGTACTTTTGTACTCCAGACAGAGAGACCGACCGTTAGCCCTAAATCTCTGGAACTGTTTTGGGCATGGGACCATGTGCACGGTGGGTCAAAACTATGACCGCCAGGAAACTCCTGAAACGATCTGGGTGATTTTTGGATATGTTGTTCACTCAGATCAGGGTTATCAGGGTATGTGTTGTATTTTGGGGTACTTATTGGACTTTGTAAAAATGTGTATTTTTTCTGCCTGGGGATAATTAAGTTAAGGCATTATCTACCTAAATCATATCACAGGCAGAGGGGAGGGATTGTGTACAGTATGTAGGAGTGTCATTCATTGTCACATTGTTTTCATTGGTTTGTACACTTTGTGTCCCTGTGCCCAACAAGGTCCACCTGGGTGTCACCCTTGTTGGGAAACCTGCATAAAAGGCCAGTTGTGGCTTCCATTAAACAGACTTACTTCGCCCTCAATCTAGAGTCTTGTCTCTTATTGGGGTAAACTGCTATATCACTACAAGGGATTGCTATAATCACTATACTCCCTTGGATTCTCTGAGCTCTTGTAAGAGTAATTCCTGCTTGACTCTCTGGAGGAAGAGAGGTTCACCTACTGGAACCTAGAGAATTCTCATAGGTCCAGGGTGGGTAGGAGACAGCGAGACCCCAACCAAGCTGCGGTGGTTGTGGGGTCTGCCATGCTTATGGCGGCTGGTGGAGTGCTTGGAGCCCTCGGAGCATCCGTCGGCGGAGTTACTGTGCATTAACATATCCTAATAACATTTTAAAAGTAATAATAATAATAATATAAATAAGCAAAATTTGTGTAATATAATGTTTGTCAGCTAGTGTTTTGGGTAAGCTAGATAAATGGTTATTAAAGGGACTCTATAGTCAACATATAAAAGCAAGAAAGACAGGCCCCCCAGCCTTCCTTCTTGCTTTTATATGTACTTTCATTTAATAAAAATAATTTTCGGAGCGTTTTTATATTAAAAACTTACCTCCGTTCCAGCGCCGAGCTCCCAGCCATGCCGCGCCCCCTTTTTCGTCAAAATGACGAAATCGCTGGGCCAATAGGACGCTTCTCTGAGAGAAGCGTCATCGCGATGGGGTGCGCATGCGCAGCTTCGCGCTGCACCAATCGCGTTCTTCATAGAGCGCTGCACCAATCGCGTTCTTCATAGAGCGCGTTCACAGTGCTTTGTGTGCTGATAGCCCATCTGAAGTATTCACCCATGCGTGAATACGTCAGATGTGAGGCCTTTTTAGGGCCTCTGAACTTGGAAGTCCCTCTGGTGGCCGTCTGATTGACTGCAACAAGAGGTGTTCCAAGCTTCCAATGTAAACACTGCATTTTCTCAGAAAATACAGTGCTTACAAGAAAAAGCCTGCAGGGAGCTGTAGCACTCACCTGAACAACCTCATTAAGCTGAAGTTGTTCAGGTGACTATAGTGTCCCTTTAACTAGCTTTGAATACAAAACAACATGTTTTTGGAAAATGTGTCTCTGGAAAAGCATTGCAGTCAAAGACTGATTTGTTTAGCTTGCGCATGTAGTTGCAAAGAAAGTGAAACCAGTGGGATTCTATCAGGAAGAAGGACATTTCACTTAATGAGCTAAAAAGGCACTGCATGGACAAGGTTATTTTCAGTTCTTGTTCATAGTTGAACATATACGTTTTGCTAGTTTTGCCAGGGAGACCAGCTGATCAGCATATGCTCACGTGTGGGGATCATGGATAAATAGATTTGTGGACACTAGAATGGTCCACCAAACTGTCATGTGGCCTGTAAGCACTTACTTCTCCCATGGCGCCCTTGGTGTGGTGCTCCTTCCTTTGTTCCTCCGTGCTTTAGTGACCGCCATCTACGCCGGGCCCAGCTTAGGCACTGCTGCTTTAAGATGGAGGCCACCATGTGAATTTCCACCCATGTGGCATATGTAGAGGATTGGGGGTCAGAGAGGACTGTAGAGGCAGAGGGGAGGGACCGCGGTTTAGCCAAGATGGTGCCCAGACCCATCCCCTCCTTTATAGTCACTGGGGGGCTCCACCTGCACAGGGTGGGGGGCAGTCATATGACTAGCACTGCCTATAAATACCCAAGCACTGCATTTGGTTTATTGGTTGTTTTGGTGCTTGCCCCAGTCTTCTAGCATCCTGGTTTCTGATTCTTGTCTCTGGTTCCTGATTTTTATTTCCCGTTTGTAAATCTTCTGATCTTTGGCTTCAACCCTGACATTGGTTCTTGTCTTTGACCTTTGACCTCTGGATTACTGACCCCAGTTTTGTGGATTTCCTGGCTTCTGACCTTGTTCCTTTGTTGCCATCCCTGACCATTGGACCACCTGACTCTGGTTTCTTTCTGTTCTTTTCTGGTTTCATCGCTTTCTCTTTTAATAAAAGTACCCTCACCCTCATAAATCTTTCATATTCCCGTATCGCTCTCAGGCACACAGGAAGGTTGTTTTTGCAAGGGGTTGCCACTCCACTGCAACTGAGTTCCCCTCTAAGCAAACCAACCAGTAGATTATCCCACATAATCAGTGTTCTTGCATTTGGCACAGTGGGTGAAGCTGTAAGGGAAATGTTAAAATACTGCAAAAAGGTACAAGATAATATTTACAGTTACTATCTTATTCATAATGTACAAACAGAGCTTGCAGAATGATAAATGCCAGACGTCGTAACCACCTCTAATAGCTTTGATATCTCACACGAAGGTAATTTATCATAAAAACTATAAATGCATTTGGTTAATTATGTTTTTTTTTGTGGACATTAATCATACATGTCTATAGCCAGTGATATTTGCTGAATAGTAACTTGTGTGCTGAAACACTCAATAAATAAACAGATACAATTTATTGTCAGAGTGATCCAAGTGGCAAGACTTGACATTCAGCAAGCCGTGGACTCCTCATTGAAACATGCAGCTTCCTGTGTATTATGCTTATATGGAAGGACAGCAGGACAGATGGAAGGGGGCTGAAGTAAAAATAGTGGATGAGAGACTAGAGAGGGGGAGCAGTTGGCTGAGACACGCTTTGTGGCATTTGGGAACTTATGAAGAAAAGAGATGGATGAGTGAGTATGATTATTGAGGAACAAGAAAAGCTTCAGAGAGAAAGCTGCAACTGATGGAAGAGTGGCTGCTGGATAAAATTAGGTTTTATCACCATATAATACAAAGAGGCAGTTCTCTTGTGATGTGTATTAGGCATGTGCATGGCGAAAATTTTCGGTTCGGTTCGGCATTCCAAAATTTGGGACTTTCGCAATTCGGGACTTCGGCAATTCGGCACTTCGGCAACTTTGGCACTTCAGAACTTCAGAATTTCGGAACTTCGGGACTTCGGCACTTTGGGACTTCCCACGGTATTAGGGAGTTATTTACCAAAAGGCTGAAAGACCTAAATTGGTCTTTCAGCCAAATTTACTAATACTAAGTAAAAATTACTTAGTATTAGTAAATTTTGCCCCTACTCGCTATACCGCGAGTGGGGGCATGTCTATTAAACAGTGAGCAGCCTGTGGCTGCTCACTGTTAAAAAATAAAATAAAAAATAGGGTCGTCCCTCCCTAAAGTAAAATGATGGGGGGGGGGGGCAGACTGAGCTCTGCAGGGCGGGGGAAGGCTTATAAAGCCTTGCCCCGCCCTGCAGTTAGGCTCAGAGCACTCTGATTGGTGGGTTTAAACCATCCAATCAGAGTGCTCTGACAGGTAAATGAAGATACTGACAGGTAAGTCTCTACATTTACCTGTCATAGCACTCTGATTGGTTGGTTTGAAATCCACCAATCAGAGTGCTCTGTGTCATTTTACACAGTGTGGGAAAGTTCTTTGGAATTTTCCCACGCTGTGTAATTTGACTCATAACTCTCTGATTGGTGGATTAAGCTGTTTAATAGACATGCCCCCACTCGCGGTATAGCGAGTAGGGGCATAATTTACTAATACTAAGTAATCTTTACTTAGTATTAGTAAATTTGGCTGAAAGACCAATTTAGGTCTTTCAGCCTTTTAGTAGATAGCTCCCTAATACCGTGGGAATTAGGGAGTTATCTACTTATTCATTCCTGTCATTACTTTGACTGGCCAAGTAACTTACATTTTATATGAATGTATGTTACTTAATTGTTGTAAGTGTTGCAAATGCTTACAGCTGAATCCTGGCTATGTTTGTATACTTTTTATTTAAAATTGTATACAATGTAACATTCTTCTTCTTTCACTGGGTAAGTATATTAGTACTTAGGCAATACTGTGCTTCGGAACTTCGGCACTTCCACACTTCAACACTTCGGAAATTCGGAAGTATCCGAATGTCCGAATTGCCCGAAATTCGTCCGAATACATATTCGGACCGAAACGAATTGCACATGTCTACTGTGTATAGAGAGAGAGAAGGCTCCTAGGAGCAGCCACACTGTGTATATGCCCTGGATTACTCCAAGCATTATAACTGCTACAGCCCACTGTGGTGTTTATAACACCAGGAGAACCCTGGCCTGTTTACCCAGCAAATGTAGTGGTGGCTGGGGCTGAGGCGGATAGCAGTTTGGCGCATGTCCTTCCGCCACCGAGGATTGCAGGGCATTTCTCTTTGCCTCCTGTTGCCTCCGCCTCCTACTCCGCTTCCTCCTCCTCTACCACCTCCTCATCCGGTCAGCGTAACACCTTCACCACCAACTTCAGCACAGCCAGGGGGAAACGACAGCAGGCTGTTTTAAAACTCATATGTTTTGGGGAAAAACCCCACACCGCGCCGGAACTGTGGATGGGCATGGAACAACAGACCGATGAGTCGTTGTTGCCACTGAGCCTCAAGCCCGGCCTAGTGGTGTGCGATAATGGGCGAAATCTCGTAGCAGCTCTGGGCCTAGCCAGTTTGATGCATATCCCTTGCCTGGCGCATGCAGAAATTCCTGAAAAACTACCCAGATATATCAGAGCTGCTGCAGAAAGTGCGGGCCGTCTGTGCGCACTTTCGGCATTCTCACCCTGCTACTGGTCACCTGTCTGTGCTGCAGCGTAACATCGGCGATCCCGCTCACCGCCTCATATGCGACGTGCCCACAACGTGGAACTCCACCTTGCATATGCTGGAGAGACTGTGCGAGCAGGAGCAGGCGATAGTGGAGTTTCAGCTGCAGCACGCACAGGTCAGTCACTCTGCACCAGACTTGCCCTCCAATAGATCCTCGTTAAAGGATTTAAAGTGTACTCATTCCAATTACAGGGCCTCGAAAGAGTCCTGTATTGTTATTTATCGTCACTACCTCCCCGCGTCGGGAGTGGGTAATTTGCGCGCCTGCTGTCTTCCTTGGATTTGATAGCCATTTCTCAGGTTCCCTCTCCAGAATCAAACCCTGATTCCCCGTTACCCGTGGTCACCATGGTAGGCACAGAAAACACCATAGAAAGTTGATAGGGCAGACATCCAAATGCGTCGTCGCCGTTACGGGGACGTGCAATCGGCCCGAGGTTATCTAGAGTCACCAAAGTGCCTGCGCAATGACTGCTGAGTTGCCCACATTGGAGGTGCTGGCCTGCCCTGCAGCCAGTGTATTGTCTGAACGTGTGTTTAGTATGGCAGGGGGCGTTATCACCGACAAGCGCAGCCGCCTGTCCACAGCCAACGTGGACAAGCTCATATTTATTAAAATGAACCAGGCATGGATCCCACCAGACTTGTCTGTACCTTGTGCAGAATAGACATTTATAACGGCCTCACCCAGCCATTGTTATACTCAAGTGCACTTATTCTTTGTTTTCTTTTTTATATGTTCCGATATTTTGGGGGCTACCCCAATTGTTTGCAGGGCACTTTTCCTACTCTTATCCCCATTTTACTTCCTTTTGCAGCCCTCTAGCCCTTTCCAGGACTTTTTTAGAGCCATTTTAGTGCCCAAGAGTTCGGGTCCCCATTAACTTCAATGGGGTTCAGGTTCAGGGTCATGTTCGGGTCAAGTTCGAGACCGAACTCGAACTTTTTGCCGAAGTTCGGCTGAACCCGGCGAACCCGAACATTCAGGTGTCCGCTCATCTCTAACCATGACCACTTCAAATGTCATGGTGCTTACAGTAACCCTTTACATATATCCCTGGAATGAATGTAAGAACAGGGCTTGTAGATAGGGAGTTACGCTTATGGAGGCAGAGGAACCTTGACAAAGAAAAGAGGTTGATGCAGAGAAAAAAAAATCATAGGACTAATAGTAGAAGGGACAATGCAAGAGGGGTACTTATGCATGACTATGGAGATTGATGGGGAAGAGAATGGATTATGAAGAGAAGGTGGGTTGAGAAGGAAATGGGCAGATAAATAAAGGTCTACAGATGAATGAGTTTGATGGAAGAAAAATAAGACAGATACTGTATATTATGTGATAAGTATTTTCATTCATACCAAACATTGTTCATGACAAGTTATTTTATAGAAGGAAAGTATTTAATTTCTAAGTGTTGCTTACACCACTGGCGCAGAATGTGTTTTATTTTGAAAATAAGGTATCACAAACAGGTATGTAATAGAAGGCATATAATGGGTATAATACATAAAAAATGAAAGCAAACATGGTTGATCTACTAAGCAGTGAAATAGTTATTCACTTAATTTATTACATGTGCAAAAAGGCATATATTTTAAGGACTTGCCCATATTTGTTTTATAGACAGTAGTTAAATCCAAACCATTACTACTGAGTTATAATGCTGTTCTGAATTGTCCTTCACTGGACATGATTAATTATATGTAATTCCACAACTAAAAATAGAAGATTCTTTATCACTTTAATGAAGTAGCATTACTTGGATATAGCCCAAAGAAAGGACCTCCTTTTACCTACCATGCAGATAATCTATACGATAGTTATAGGTGTAGCTTGCTATTTGTCCTATTCTTTTCTCAAGGGCAGCAGCATATCTTCTCCAAGATTAATCAAAATGACGTTAAAGACTGTCCTGATAAATAACAATGATACTACTTAAAGCAGCAGAGCATTGCAAAGCCCAATTACAGAATTCAACAGCATCGATATAAACTGGAAAGTCACATTTTTTTATATCAGTGTTAAAGACTTCTGAACGTGTCATGTGAGATCTGGCAACAAGACATTAGCAGGAGATCCTTTAAGTGCATCACATTGCGAGGTGAGACCTTCATGGATCGGATTTGATGTTCCAGCACATCCCACAGATGCTTAATCAGATTGAGATCTGGGGAATGTGGAGGCCAAGCCAACACCTTGAACTCTGTCATGTTCCTCAAACCATTCCCGAACAATTTGTGCACTGTGGCAGGGTGCAGTGTCCTGCTGAAGAGGCCACTGACATCAGGGAACACCATTGCAATGAAGCGGTGTACATGGTCTGCAACAATCACATCCTAGTTGCTGCATGTCAAAGTAACATCCACATAAATGCCAGGACCAGCAGAACATTGCCCAGAGCATAATACTGCTTCCGCTGGCCTGCCTTCTTACCATAGTGCATCCTGCTACCAACTCTTCAGGTAAATGTCATCCTCGCACCCGGCCTTCCACCTAATCTAAACAAAAACAACATTTATCAGACAAGGCAACCTTCTTCCATTGCTCCATGTTCTGGGTGCTGTAAGGCCGTCATCATGGGCAGTGGCCAGGCAGCTGCATAAGCAGGAAACTGTGATACACTGTATATCCTTACAACTTGTTGTCTAGCTATCACTATTTGGACCTTGTCAAAGTCACCCAGAACCTTTTGCTTGCCAATTTTTCCTGCTTCCAACACATGAAATTCAAGAATTACTGTCCACTAGCTGCCTAATATATCCCACCCCTAGATAGGTGCCCTTGTAACGATATAATCAATGTTATTCACTTCACCTGTCAAAGGTTTTAATATTGTGGCTAATCAGTGTACAACTATAAGGATTTACAAAAAAATCACAATCATTAGACTAACACCTGCAGAGACTAAAGTCACGAGGGACTTGCACACTAATTCCCAGCCAAATCTATCTAGTTATTTGTGCTTTCTAAACTTTCCTCTATAGCTACTTGGCAGCTTTAAAAATTACTCTGTACACTCCCTTTTACAAAGCTGTCAAGGGTCTGTCAATAAATGGTTAGCCAGTATGTTAAATCTGTTATCATCTTATGAAGTAGTTGAACTCATCAATGGAAAATTCCATCCCATTGACCAGAAGGCAAGGCTCCCGATCGGTGGATTCTCTTCTTCTCTGTGAACTGCTATCTGATGTGCACGTTTGTCTCTGATATGGTAAGGTGGAGCGACTATTGGAAAGTCTCTTCCCATTACTTACCTAAAACCCTTTATCCTAACCCTAATGGGATGGAGTAAAAAACAGTGTCAGTCACCCGCACAAGGCTTTATTCAAACATCTGTTGGGTATGGTTGGCAGGTTTACCACAGTTGGAAGGATAGGAGTGTCCTGAGGCACTGCAGTTTTCAGTAGAGGGTGAAGGCACCATTTAGTTTTTAACCACAATCTATGGCTCATTTCTGGACTCCTGAAAACTCTTATTATATTGTGCATTGATCAAGTGTGACGACTTCTGCACATGCACCCTATATCCTTTATGCTTATTTTTGGGAAGCATTGGATTGGCCTGGATATCACCAGAATTATGCCTCCTCGGGGCAGAGCAAAGCTTTGGTGAGACGATGGTCTTGTCACAGGTAAAAGTTGGGTAAATTCTATATTTTTAATTAAATTATTTATTTATTTTCCCTAAAAGGAATGCTTCAACATTAGAAGAAGAAAAAAAAACATTTACTTTAAAAGTTTGAGTAATCCTGTAAGGATGCAGCACAGTGATTTATCAGTGAAGTGGTTTTTGAAATTGAAAAACACCACGTGCTTCAGCTGTGAAAGAATGAGAACCGTACAGGCAATGATGCAGGCTTAGGAATTTGCTGAAACTTTTCAAGGGTAAAAAGTGTTTATTTCAAGAGACTGGATAATAAGGAGGCGATTGACTATTCTATTGACACGTTCATGAGTATGAAGAAAAAAATTTAAGGTAACCATCGAAAACACCAATATAGAATTTTTATGCTCAAGAAAACTGGATTTTCACATTGTTACACTTTTTATTGGCTAGCTATAAAACATCCTATAAAGATATTATTGAATATGAGTTTTTCAGAACACACTGGTCTTTTCATCAGATGAGGCTATAAAAATATGAAGAAAGGGACATTTTTTATAAGAAACAGAAAACACAATAGAAGATTTTTACCATTAAAAAAACATTTTTACTATCATTGTATGATCACGGTAGTTGCTTATGTACTGCCAAGGTAGCGGAATTTTCACAAGATGTAGTATCTTGCAAATATGATTATATCCTTTAGTGGAAGCACAAAGCAGAACACATCTTATTGATTCCTGCTTAACTGAACTTCTGCCGCTTCACATTTTATAACCAAGAACTGTGTAAGCTGTTGTAAGTAGAATATTTTTGTAAAATTTCAAGTGCCTAAAAAAAAAAAAAAAGCACATTTGTGTTTTATCCATGCAGACTCTGGAGCTGCCTTATAAAAGCTAGCACAGCCTTGTACATTAAACTGTTAGCATTTATGTGATATTTGTTTAGTGGAAACAGCAGCTTTTAGCAATGCCATAGAGAACAAAATTAAACATGTCTATAGGCTTGTCCTGACTTCAGCCACAACATAAATGTAATAGTACCTCCTAAATATTACCTTAAGCCTACGCTTAAGCTAATATGTCCCGCCCCCAGCTCTGGCTGAAAACATTACATTGGTAAGGTAATATACATATACAGTGATGGGGGGGGGGGGGGGGAGTATTTGATTCCCTGCCTATTTCTTAACGTTTGCCCACTGACAAATAAATGATCAGGCTATAATTAATGGTAGGTGTATTTTACCCCTTCGACTTAATACTTGGTGGCAAAACCCTTGTTGGCAATCACAGAGGTCAGACGTTTCTTGTAGTTGGCCACCAGGTTTGCACACATCTCAAGAAGGATTTTGTCCCACTCCTGTTTGCAGATCTTCTCCAAGTCATTAAGGTTTTCGAGGCTGACGTTTGGCAACTCGAACCTTCAGCATCCTCCACAGATGGGATTAACTACCAGATGGGATTAACTCCCTCCTCTATTGGATTATGGTCTGGAGACTGGCTAGACAACTTCAGGAACTTAATGTGCTTCTTCTTGAGCCACTCCTTTGTTGCCTTGGCTGTATGTTTTGGGTCATTGTCATGCTGGAATACCCATCCACGACCCACTTTCAATGCCCTGGCTGACTGAAGGAGGTTCTTATCCAAGATTTCACAGTACATGGCCCTGTCCATCGTCCCTTTTATGGGGTGCTGTTGTTTTGTCCCATTAGCAGAAAAACACAACCAAAGCATAATATTTCCACCTCCATGTTTGACGGTGGGGATGGTGTTCTTGGGGTCATAGGCAGCATTCCTCCTCCTCAAAACACGGTGACATGAGTTGATGCCAAAGAGATCGATTTTGGTCTCATCTGACCACAACACTTTCACCCAGTTCTTCTCTGAATCATTCAGATGTTCATTAGCAAACTTCAGATACATGTGCTTTCTTGAGCGGGGGGACCCTGAAGGCACTGCAGGCAGGATTTGTAATGTGTAACCAATTGTGTTCTTGGTGACTATGGTCCCAGCTGCCTTGAGATCATTAACAAGATTCTCCCGTGTAGTTCTGGGCTGATTCCTCACCGTTCTTATGATCTTTGAAACTCCACGAGGTGAGATCTTGCATGGAGCACCAGACTGAGGGAGACAAAGTTATTTTGTGTTTCTTCCACTTGCGAGTAATCGCACCAACTGTTGTCACCTTCTCACCAAGCTGCTTGGCAATGGTCTTGTAGCCCATTCCAGCCTTGTGTAGGTCTACAATCTTGCCCCTGACATCTGTGGACAGCTCTTTTGTCTTGGTCATGGTGGAGAGTTTGGAATCTGATTGATTGCTTCTGTGGACAGGTGTCTTTTATACAGGTAACGAACTGAGATTAGGAGCACTCCCTTTAAGAGAGTGCTCCTAATCTCAGCTCGTTATCTGTAT
This sequence comes from Pelobates fuscus, assembly GCF_036172605.1. Taxonomy (NCBI): domain Eukaryota; kingdom Metazoa; phylum Chordata; class Amphibia; order Anura; family Pelobatidae; genus Pelobates; species Pelobates fuscus. The sequence goes on along the minus strand of NC_086317.1, from coordinate 375,072,692 downwards.
AAAAAGCACCTTTGAGCCAGAAAGCTTGCTGATTGATAGAGGATCAAATACTTATTTCACTCATTGACGTGCAAATCAATTTATCACTTTTTTGACATGGGTTTTTCTGTTTTTTTTTTGTTTGTTTGTTTTTCTGTCTCTCACTGTTAAAATACACCTAATATTAAAATTATAGACTGATCATTTCTTTGTCAGTGGACAAACGTTCAAAATCAGCAGGGGATCAAATACCTTTTTCCCTCACTGTATATATATGTAATGTGTAACATATGTAAAAGTGGAAGGGGTGAAAAGTTGGTAGTATTGTGCCGAAACTAACTTACGGGTAGGCCTGTAATAAAAGAGGGGCCTCCAAGGATAATGTCATAATAAAATAGTTGAGGGAGTGGTTGGTGGGGTCACTCACAATGGAAATGGCATAGGTAAGTAGGGGGAATGGGTTAATATAGGGAAAACTCCTTCCACAAATTCAGTCCTTTGGCTTTATACTTGTGGTCGGAACTTAATAGTATATGTAATAGTGGAAGGGGTGAAAGGTTGGTAGTATTGTGCCGAAACGAACGTACAGGTAGGCCTGTAATAAAAAAAGGGAAAAAAGATATCGATGAAAAAACACACTTTATTGCATACTTATAAAGCGAAACATTTAAATGCTTTCATGAGCTCTTTCTTGGGTTGCGGAATATAAGTATATATATATATATATCCACGAAGAAAGGCACTTTTGTTGCCAAAAAGGGTGTCGTTATTCACCAAGATAAGGTTAAATCATATCAATGTTTCAGTTCATACCAAGACTTTCATCAGGATAACCACTGTCACGGGTGGCGGTCCGGAGACCCCTGTAGGCCTGATGATGAAAATAGGAATCTCAGCATGGAAATGAACAATCAGGGTTTGGTGCAGGGTAACCCCACACCCCCAAGGTGTTGTTTGTGTGGCCACATACCAGGGCCCTGATGCAAATTTTGCAGATCCTAGGAGCTTGATATTATGCAGATATGTATCCAGTATTAGAAACAAGGCAAGACTAGAAAAAGAACCAAACAAGATAACAAGACAGGACTAGAAGAACCCAGAACAGGACAGAAAGCAGAACCCAGAACATGTACACAAGACATGAGGGAAACAAGAACAGGACATGGAGGACTGTACATGAACTGGGAATACAAGACAAAATTAAACAATGTCCCCCCCCTTTTGGACCGGTGGGGGATATCCCGGTCCCCACTGGAGAACTCTTGTGGCCTGCTCAACAAGGCATTGTACTTCTAAGTGACCAGGAGGACTGAGGCCTACCACTCAAAATTGCCACCATGCTGGGACCTACTACGCTGCAGGGCTCCCCACAGCCTACTTCCCTGGTGGACCCGCTCCTACAAGCATTCAACAACCTGTGCGCACAATTTTGGGCACAACTACGAAAACATCTCCTGCCCCTCCGTGCCAAGGCGAGAACTTACGGGTCCCAACTGCTGACCGATGCAGCAAGACGCAGCCTCTTTCATGTGTCGATCACGTGGAATCGCGGAGGTGTAGACGCGACAGCATACCGCACCCCACGTTCTGAACTTCAAGCCAGCTAATACATACCTAGATCATGGACTGCCCAGGGTGGTACCCATTGGCAATTCTCACGCAAAAGGAGGTCTTCGAATAAGCAGTGCCGGAAACCTGAACCAGAGAGATCACAAGTCAAGGCGCCAGCAACCGGTCGGGATCGCTCTCCAGGGAACCTCCTGTTTAAGCATGCTGCGGCTGGGATTTGGTGTGGCGACCCTCTCAAGATTGCTGGTCTCCAGTTGACGAGAGGCTTTTCCTCCCCCTCTAAGGGCATGGGCTAAGTGGGCTACAGGCAATATCTACATTGACACCAGCTTTATTATTAGTTTAATATTGCTTCATTATTCTTTTTGTTCTACTCTACTAATCTCCTCATATACAACGTGTGCTGTAGCCTAATTACTTACATCCAGTGGCATCTATTGTATGATAATTCTCTTATGCTCCATACTTTTCTTAGTTTAATTCTTGCTGTAATCACCACCTGTGCCTAGGACATGCCTCATGGCATCATTAGTAACCACTTACATGCACTGTGTATTGTTCATCTTTATTATGCAGACAAACAGATACACATGCTGACACACACATACACAGAGACCAGTGGCGTACATACCGGGGTTGCAGCTGCGACCGGGCCCGGCCCACCAGGGGACCCGGCTGCCCTGCGACCCGGTATGTACCCAGTGTGGCCAGCCTTTTCTCCTGGGGGGCCCAGAAGCCGGCCACCTCAGGGCCCCCCGAGGCTGGCCCTGGTGTCACCTGGCGGGCAGGCTGGCAGGCGCGCAAGGTAGCACTATCCCCTGTGTGCTCCCTCTTCAGCTCCCTCGCGCACCGCACTGATACCAGAGCCGGAAGATGACATCACCAGCCTGCCCGCCAGGTGACACCACTGGACCCCAGGGAATCCCATCCACTTTCCCAAAGGTAGGGAAGCTGGGGGGATTAAATTTAAAAAAAAAAAACGTGTGAGTGTGTGTGTGAGTGTGTGTTAGAGTGAGTGTGTGTGTGTGTGTGTGTGTGTGTGTTAGAGTGTGTGTTAGTATTAGAGTGTGTGTGTGAGTGTTAGTATTAGAGTGTGTGTGAGTGTGTGTGTTAGTATGTGTGTTAGAGTGTGTGTGTGTTAGAGTGTGTCAGTGAGTGTGTTACTGTGTGTGTCTGTTACTGAGTGTGTTAGTTTGTGTGCGTCTGTGAGTGTGTGTTTTGTAAGTGAGTGAGTGTGTGTATGTCTGTCACTGAGTGTATGTCAGTAAATGTGTGTGTTAGCTAGTGTGTATGCGTCTGTTCATGAGAGTGTATGTGTGTGTGTGTGTGTGTGTGTGTGTCTTAAGCCAGGGCCGGATTAAGAGCCCAGTGGGCCTGGTGCTGATAATTATGATGGGCCTAATTACAAAATCTTATTGACCAAAAACACTAAAACAGTCCTACCTCCTAAGCGTCATGTATCTGATGGAGATGGTGCTGGAGGGAAACTCATAGGATGCAACTATGAGAAAACACAAACCCTTTGCTAATCTCACGCTTTCATCTTTCAAGTAAATCCATACCCCCTAACAGCAGTGTCCAGTAAAGCAGGAAGTCTATGGATGCAGTAAAAGGGTGGGCCACTGACACAAATCACATAACCAGAAAGTCCGAAAGGGCGAACATACACAAAAAGGGTGCATGTCTCCCAGTCCCTTAGTGTCTGTGTCCCCATGTCTCCCAGTGTCCCCATGTCACTAGGACACTAGGGGACATTGAGAGACATTGGGACACTGGGAGACATGGGGACACAGATACTAGGGAACACTGGGAGACCTGGGGACACTGAGACTCTTGGGGACACAGGGTGATAGACACGAGGGGACACTGGGAGACATGGGGCACTGAGACACTGTGATATATATAGGGGGCACTGGAGACTTGATAAAGACCTGGGTACAGGTCAAAATGTTGCAGTGTCCAATTAACCTGCCTAAAGCTATCACAGTGAGTGCCTGAGATTTTTTTATTTTATACTAGGGGACACTGAGACACTACGGGCACTGAGAGACATCGGGCACTGAGAGACATCGGGCACTGAGAGACATCGGGCACTGAGAGACATGGGGCACTGAGACACTCTGATACATAGGGGACACTGATACATAGGGGACATTGGAGACTTGATAAAGACCTGGGTAAAGGTCGAAACGTTGCGGTGTCCAATAAACCTGCCTAAATCTATTACAGTGAGTGCCTGAGATTTTTTCTTTTATACTAGGGGACACTGAGACACTAGGAGACATGGGGACATTGGGGGACTAGGGGACTTTGGGAGACTAGGAAACACTAGGGACACTGGCACACTACAGACACTGAGAGACACCAGGGACACATGGGGATACTGAAATACTAGGGACACTGGCTGGGAGATGTGGGGACACTGGGAGTGCCCCATGTCTCCTAGGTCTCAAAGTCGCCCAGTGTCCCCATGTCTCCGTGTCCCCCAGTGTTTCCATGTCTCTCATTGTCCCCTAGTGTCTCAGTGTCCCCATGTCACCCAGTGTCCCCTAATGTTTGTATCCCCATGTCTTCCAGTGTCCCTTAGAGTCTGTGTCCCCATGTCTCCCAATGTCACTAGGACACTAGGGGACACTTAGAGACATGGGGACACATGGTAACACTGGCAGACATGGGGCCACTGAGACACTAGGGACAGTGGCTGGGAGACATGGGGACACAGACTAGTGGCCACTGCGAGACATGGGGCCACTGTGTCCCTAGTGTCTCAGGGTATCCATGTTCCCCAGTGTCCCAATGTCTCAGCATCCCCATGTCTTGGAGCTGCTGTCTGGACTCTCTGTGCAGAGCTGCTCCCCCGTGGATCAGTGAGTAGAGAGAGGCAGGGAGGGAGATGCCGTAACTTCTTATCACTGCCTCTATCCACACAAACAGCGACCCCTACTGGCCGGCGCTGGTACTGCAGAATAATCTCTGTTTATACTGAGACAGACATTTGTATTGCCGGTATTACTGCAATACCGGCACCGGCTAGGCAGCCTCAAATACCTGAGAAATACTTCTGAGAAATACCTGGCAACCCTAAGAAATACATGAGAAATACCTGGCAACCCTATGCGTAGTGTGTAAAAAAATAAATGTAAAAAAAAAAATTTTTTTTTTTTTTTTTTTTTTTTTTAAATCAATGGGCCTATTCCATGGGCCTGGGCCTGGAGCTGCAGCTCCATCAGCCCCTATGTTAATCCGGCCCTGTCTTAAGCACATACCTTTCTCCAGCACCGGACTCCATTGGCGCTGGGGATCTCTCCACCCCGATCCGCCTCTCAGCTCCAAATGCGCATGCGAGGCAAGAGCCGCGCGCACATTCAAACCGCCCATAGGAAAGCATTACTCAATGCTTTCCTATGGACGTTCAGCGTCTTCTCACTGTGATTTTCACAGTGAGAATCGCCAAAGCTCCTCTAGCAGTTGTCAATGAGACAGCCACTAGAGCAGGGATAGGCAACCTTCGGCACTCTAGATGTTGTGGACTACATCCCCCATAATGCTCTTACACTAATAATGCTGGCAAAGCATCATGGGAGGTGTAGTCCAAAACATCTGCAGTGCCGAAGGTTGCCTATGCCTGCACTAGAGGCTGGATTAACCACTGCTATGTTTTCAGCTGCAGGGTTAAAACTAGAGGGACCTGGCACCCAGACCACTTCATTGAGCTGATGTGATTTGGGTGTCTGTAGTGGTCCTTTAAGTGTATGTGTATCTGCATGCACTGGCATACATACCGCGGTCGCAGGGGTCGCAGCCTTGCGACCCCTGCAACCAGGTGCCCACCACCATGTGTTACGGCCCCAGCCCGCGCAGAGTAAGCATGCGGGGGGGCCCACGGATCAGTTTTCGCACCGGGGCCCCATGGGTTGTGTGTACGCCACTGACAGGGACCCATACATACAGACACACATAGATACACACACACATACACTCACATACAGAGACACTCTGACACATACACTCACACACACACACATTCAGACCAGGGCCGTTTGAAGGAATTTGGGGGCCCCAAGCAAAACGGACATGGAGGCCCCCCCAAACTCCAACCCCCACCCCCCACATGCACGCTCAAGGTCTGGGCCCCCCGGCGCCTGCACCCGGGTCCTTCCCCCCCCCCCCCCCCGAGTCCGCCCACAGGGATGCAGTGTCTGCAGGGCCGGTGCAAGGATTTTTGCCGCCCTAGGCAAAAGTAAAGTTTGCCGCCCCCCATGTGACATCACAGTGCCCCACCCATATGATCTGCCATGTTAACTAACAGTGCTGCAGTGCCGCTGTGTTTACAATAAAAGGCCTGCAGGGACAGGCTATAGACACCAGAACCACTACATTAAGCTGCAGTGGTTCTGGGGACTATAGTGTCCCTTTAATGTGAGGTAAATTAGAGATCAGTGCCACGAATAATATACTAGATTGCCTACTTACAACCAGATGAGGATGATGATGGGCTTCAGCTGCCGTCTGGCTCCACTGGTCTGGTGTAGAACAGGCTCTCTGGAGGCGGTTTGTAACTGTGGTCACAAAAATCAATGTTCTGGGAGAACGGGAAGCAGCTCCATTTTTTGAGGGCTATTTACACAGCTCAAGGTCTGGATCCCAGGGTCCACCTTCATGTTCCACCAATGAGTTTGTTCACAGGGGTGTGTGGGGGGGGGGGGGGGATGTCCTGATGTGTGTAAGGAATGCATTGTGTGAATCTGTGTTTGTATGTGTAAGGGCTGCAAGGTGAGTTTTTGTATGTATGGGATGCAGTGTGTGTGTCTGTAAGGCAGTGTTTCCCAACCCAGTCCTCAAGGCACACCTACCAGTCCAGGATTTAAGGATTACCCAGTTTTGTCTAAGGTGTTTTTAGAAAAAAACGAAAAAAACACCTTAGACACAACTGGGTCACTCCTAAATCCTGGACTGGTAGGTGTGCCTTGAGGACTGGGTTGGGAAACACTGCTGTAAGGGATGCACTGAGTGTGTGGAAGGGGTGCATTGTGTGTTGCTGTGTGTAAGGGATGCATTGCTTGTGTATGTGTGTCTGTGTGTAATGCATTGTGTGTTTTTCTGTGTGCAAGGGGTGCATTGTGTGTGTGTGTGTGTGATGGATGTCAATCTCTCCCCCTACCCCCGTCAATTTCCTTCTTCTCCCCCCTCCCCAATTTCCTTCTTCTCCCCCTTCCTCTCATTGCCTTCTCCCCCCTCCAATTTCCTTCTTCTCCCCCTCCCTCTCATTTCCTTCTCCCCCCCTCCAATTTCCTTCTTCTCCCCCTCCCTCTCATTTCCTTCCTTCTCCCCCCTCCAATTTCCTTCCTCCCCCTCTCAAATTTCTCCCCTTCCTCTCCCCCTCCCTCTCCCCCTCCCTCAAATGTCCTCCCTTCCTCTCCCCCCTCCCTCCCTCAAATTTCCTTCCTCTCCCCCCTTCAAATTTCCTCCCTTCCTCTCCCCCCCAAATTTCCTTCCTCTCCCCCTTCAAATTCCCTCCCTTCCTCCCCCCCAAATTTCCTTCCTCTCCCCCCTTCAAATTTCCTCCCTCTCACCCCCTTCAATTTTCCTCCCTTCCTCTCCCCCCCAAATTTCCTCCCTCCCTCCCTCTCCCCCCCCACTCCCCCAAATTTCCTCCCTCCCTCACCCCCCACTCCCTCAAATTTCCTCCCTTCCTCTCCCCCCCAAATTTCCTTCCTCCCCCCCCAAATTTCCTTCCTCTCCCCCTTCAAATTTCCTCCCTCTCCCCGTTCAAATTTCCTCCCTCCCTCTCCCCCCCACTCCCCCAAATTTCCTCCCTCCCTCCCTCTCCCCTCCCACTCCCTCAAATTTCCTCCCTCCCTCTCCCCCCCACTCCCTCAAATTTCCTCCCTCCCTCCCCCCCCACTCCCTCAAATTTCCTCCCTCCCTCTCCCCCCCACTCCCTCAAATTTCCTCCCTCCCTCTCCCCCACTCCCTCAAATTTCCTCCCTCCCTCTCCCCCCACTCCCTCAAATTTTCTCCCTCCCCCCACCCACTCAAATTTTCTCCCTCCCCCCCACTCACTCAAATTTTCTCCCTCCCCCCCACTCACTCAAATTTTCTCCCTCCCTCCCATCCACCCCCACTCACTCACATTTTCTCCCTCCCTCCCATCCACCCCCACTCACTCAAATTTTCTCCCTCCCTCCCCCCCACCCCCACTCACTTAAATTTTCTCCCTCCCTCCCCCCACCCCCACTCACTTAAATTTTCTCCCTCCCCCCCACCCCCACTCACTTAAATTTTCTCCCTCCCTCCCTCCCCCCACCCCCACTCACTTAAATTTTCTCCCTCCCTCCCTCCCCCCACCCCCACTCACTTAAATTTTCTCCCTCCCTCCCTCCCCCCACTCACTTAAATTTTCTCCCTCCCCCCCACCCCCACTCACTTAAATTTTCTCCCTCCCTCCCCCCCCACCCCCACTCACTTAAATTTTCTCCCTCCCCCCCACCCCCACTCACTTAAATTTTCTCCCTCCCTCCCTCCCCCCACCCCCACTCACTTAAATTTTCTCCCTCCCTCCCTCCCCCCACTCACTTAAATTTTCTCCCTCCCTCCCTCCCCCCACCCCCACTCACTTAAATTTTCTCCCTCCCTCCCCCCCACCCCCACTCACTCAATTTTCTCCCTGTCCCTGACACCCGGCGGGTGCGCGAGGGAGCACTCTCCCTGGCTGAGTGCTTCCTCTTCAGCTCCCTCGCGCGCCGCGTACTGATGCCGGAGCCGGAAGATGACGTCATCTTCCGGCTCGGGCATCAGTACGGTGCGCGAGGGAGCTGAAGAGGAAGCACTCAGAGGAGAGTGCTCCCTCGCGCGCCCGCCGGGTGTCAGCAGGGCCAGCCTCTGGGGGGCCCTGAGGTGACCGGCTGCTGGGCCCCCCAGGAGAAGAGGTTGGCCCAGTGGGTACATACCGGGGTCGCAGGGCCCCCTGCGACCCGGTATGTACCCACTGAATGTGGGGCCCGGACGACCTGAGCAGTCCGGGCCCCCCAAGACCGCATGCCCTGATGGCGGCCCTGCCGGCTCTGCTTGGGGCCCCGAGCCAGCTCGGGGCCCCAAGCAGTTGCTTGGCTTGCCTGTCGGGTAGTGACGGGCCTGATTCAGACACACACAAATTATTCACCACAGCCACCTAATGGACCCCCCTGGCAGGCAGCTGTGTTCTCCCTACTCTGCTCCCTCGCACCGGGCGGGCTGTCTACTGATGCCGGGAGCCAACGGCGTGCGAGGGAGCAGAGCAGGGAGAACACAGCTGCCTGCCAGGGGGGTCCATTAGGTGGCTGTGGTGAATAATTTGTGTGTGTCTGAATGTGTGTGTCTGTGAGTGTGTGTGTGAGCCACCTCTTGGGCCCCCTCATGACGGGGAACACAGGGGGCAGCATCCCATTCTGATAGGACATGCTCTCTTAGTGAGCACTTCCTGACAGACCACTTGGCTACGCTACACACAGGCAGGAGAGAAGCAGCACAGCTCTCCCAGACACCCGCGGACCTGGGCTGTTGCGGCTGTGCAATGGCCCAGAAGGTAACAAGGTGGCCCATGGTCGCGACTGCGGCTGGGCCCCCTTGAGTGAGGGCCCGGTCGGAGCTGCGACCCCTGCAACCGTGGTAGGTACGCCACTGCCTGTTTGTTTAACCCTGAACCACAAAAATAAAGAAAAAAATTTTATGAAAAAGCCATATGGGTTTGTGAGAGTAGGTGGAGGTGAGAGTGGTAAAATACAACGTACAGAGCAGGAGATAGAAACCTATACAGCAAATTAATATCTAATTTAAAAAAAAACATGTTTTAATGCAGGTTTTTTGGGGTGTGTGTGCCACAGAAACAAAAATAAAAATGATTTAACTCCAAAATGACATGGAATCGAGCAGTTAAACTGCTGGGGCATGATTTATACACCAATACTGCTTAATTAAGCTAAAGTTGTTTAGTGCCTATACCCCCTATCAGGGGCGTATTTGCCGCGAGGCAAACAAGGCATTTGCCTTGGGCGGCATTTTCCAGGGGGCGGCAAAAAAAGCCGCCCCCAAATGCCCAAGGCAAATGTCTTGTTAGCCTTGCGGCTAAAAGACATGCCGGCGGGCTGCTGGGCGATCGGACGGCACTGCCTGGCGGGCGGGCGGGCGGGCGGGCGGACGGCCGGCGAGGGAGCACTTCCCCTGAGCTGTCTGCTCAGCTCCCTCGCCAGCCGCAGAGTGAGGCTGGGAGGCGGAACCGGAATATGACGTCATATTCCGGCTCCCAGCCTCACTCTGAGGCGCGCGAGGGAGCTGAGCAGACAGCTCAGGGGAAGTGCTCCCTCGCCGGCCGTCCGCCCGCCCGCCCGCCAGGCAGTGCCGCCCGATCGTCCAGCAGCCACTGGACCACCAGGGAGGAAGAGACACCCCCCTCCCCAGCATTCCCAAAGGTAAGGAGGCTGGGGGGGGGGGTGTTAAAAAAAAATGTGTTAAAAATAAATTTTAAAAAAATGTGTTACAAATAAATAAAAAAAAAAACGTGTTAAATTTTTTTTTAAAAACTGTGTTAGTGTGTGTCTGTTAGTATGTGTCAGTGTGTGTGTCTGTTAGTGTTTGTGTGTCTGTGTCTGTTAGTGTGTGTGTGACTGTGTGTGTCTGTTAGTGTGTGTTTGCCTGTGAGTGTGTGTGTCTGCTAGTTTGTGTCTGCTAGTGATTGAGTGTGTGTCTGTTAGTGAGTGTGTTTGTCTGTTAGTGAGTGTGTCTGTTAGTGTGTGTGTGTTTCTGTTAGCGAGTGTGTGTGTGTATTTAGAATGCGGGGCGGGGGGAAAGGTTGGGTGGGGGTGGCGCGGGGGGAGGTGGGGGCGCCTGAGTTTTGTCCTGCCTAGGGCAGCACAAAACCAGGATACACCCCTGCCCCCTATAGTGTCCCTTTAAAATAAATAATAATAATAATCCACACAGAACAGCAGGTCCTTATAAATGCTCGCTTTGAGGAATGTTTCAATATGGAAATTTCAGGTTAATGCTGCATATATTGAGAATCAAATATTTTTTAGTTTAGTTTTATTTTTTTAATTATTATTATTAACGTACAGGTTCTAGAAGACTCATCCATCCTATAAAATAGAAGTAGATTTAATTTATGGGTTATGTGGCCATGGAACTGAGACTAATTGCTACATGGGTACAACAGAGTTGATTTAAAGTTAGGACAAGAAAACTGGTAAGTAGAAGAGTGAACTGAATGTATAGGGCCTCAGAGGACTGGTCATTCCCCAGTCCGTTCATGTTACTTTTTTCCTCCCCAGAAACAGCATTGTCCAAAAAAGGACACAATATATGCACCAACACCATTACATTGAGGTAGTGGTTTTGGTGCTAACAGCGTCCTTTTAAATGGTTCCAAAGAGCCTACTTACTCCATTTAACTCTTCTCTAGAGATGCTGGAATTTCTCTTAAGGGTATCTTGGGTAGCCCACAGCCCTTAACGCATTGACTTTGTGTTGTGTTTTAATTTTAAAATGTTTTCTGTTTATATAGCTCTATATTGGTTTTAGGTGCTCTTCTGATGTGTAGAAAGTTCACTTACCCAGAAGTGGCATACGTAAACATAAATCCAATCACTTTTAAAACAAGTTGATAACAAAAGTTGTCCACTGTCCTAAACTGTGTAAATGTTATAAATAGATCTTTTTCATGGGCTTTGTGATTGCCCGTGTTATGAACCTTCAATAATGTCCTCCAATTGTTTCTTCATTATCTCTGTCTAAATGCTTGTTCACACTGACCATAATTTATGTTAACAAAAAGAAAGTGTAAGCTAGCCGGGTTTTTAAATGCTCAGCTAATGACAAAATCTGGCATACAATAAATTAATTTGCCTTGTAATCATTCCACTTCACTGCTATTCAGGCAATTGCCCAACTAATGAGGCCCTCTTGTTAGCCTTTAGCAGATTAAAAGCATTTTTGAAAGTGATTCTATTAGAGTTTAGCACAAAGAAATTAAAAGAAAGTAACCCAATTTGGTGTGATGGGCACCAATATGCATAGATTTGCATGTGGCACATACTTTGGGAATCTGGAAAATCACCACCACCCAAGCTTTAATCAACACGGTGTAGCCTTTGAACAAACTCATTCGATTTTCTGGAGCACAAAGCAATTATTTGTTTTAAACGTATTTAAAATGAGTGTACTAAATATTGCTAACCCTGGCTATCTGAAGGGTTTGACTGTAAACGGCTAAAGAGATAAAACAAACCCCCCCAAAAATGGATAATACAAGGGTTGAAAAAAGAGAACCTTTAGCCAACTTGAAGAACTACAGCAATGTAGAACACAAACTTTTTTTTTGTAAACCTAATGGTGCACGACTAATAAATCAATTATCATTCTTTTAGGCTTCATTATATATTTCATGAAGATTGATGTGTGGAATCAAGCCCCGGCAGGCTTTGGTTGCAGCTACTTGTAAGGAGAGCATTACAGATAAGTACAGGTGCTTCCTGGACAGTCATAAGGACACATGAACAGGGCATTTATAAGAAAAGCTGTGAAACCAAAGCTTGGGTAGGGAGAAGAATGGCAGTGATTGTGTAGGGAGGAACAGAGATTTTGGTCTCAAATTGTACCTAAGAAAGAGGTGATGGTTCCCAGTATTTCACTATGATCATATGCAAATCCCCAAAGATCATAAAAAATAAGTGGATCTACACATCTAAGAGGAGAAACCAGATTGTAATCACAGTTTAAGAGAGTAACTAATGGTTCCGGTATCAAACACAAGGAACTTAGTCAATTTCCAAAACCGTCCCTCCCACAAAGGTCTCATCAAAGGACAAGTCCACCAACCATGCAGGTTGTACCCTCCTCCCAACATTCGCCTAAACAAGACAAACCCATTCCTGGAGTCATTTTGGCCAATATGGAAGAGTAGATATAGTACCTACCTAAAATCTTGAAGCAGTTATCCTTAATTAATCTTACTCTAGTAAACCATGAGAAGGAATTCTCCAAGATCAGCGTACCATTTTAAAATGTATTGTAGGCAGTCTGGACACTCCACATATATAAAATCCATATATCATAAGGAAACCTGCTCAGGCCTTTTGTAAGATAGCCAGGATGTACTCTGAAAATAAACTTCTCCCAGGAATTTGTATCAATATAGAGAAACTGTATAGATCAAAAGAGTAAAATGTCTTATTAAAAGTAATTTTCTACATTTATTTTAAAAATATACTCATACTTGTCTTAAAAAATGTGTACTATATTTGCAGTAACCATCATCACTAGAAGGCAAAAGCAGCTTTCCTCTCATAAGGTGACTCTATAGGCACCCAAACAACTTTAGCTTGAGGAAGCAGTTTTGGTGTATAGATCAATTCTTTCCCATTTAGGAGTTAAATTACTTTGATTATGCAGCCCTAGCCACACCTCCCTACATGTGATTTACAGACTCCCTACACATTTCTTGTAAAGAGAGATCTAATGTTTAAAATTCCTTTTTTGCACAGTCTGTTTAAACAAAGCACACATACGCTGCGTGTTGAGAATACAATATTGATCACTCCAGCCTGTATTAAAGCTCAGAAAGCCAAATAAAAAAAAATAAAAAATTAATAAAAACAAAATTATTTATTTTATAAAAGTCATGTTCGGTTCCAGGGTCAAAACAAGTCAAATAAGTGGAAGTGGAGGGCTTCAACAAAGGACCAGCAAACAATACCAGGTGGTAAATTAGAAAGTTCCATAAATTAGGGTCTTTTGTTGTGAGTCTTGAGTCTAAACATATGGCTCCTAATATTAAAAAAAAATAAAAAAAATTAAAAAAAAGTGCAAACCCTATGCTCATTAGATTGTGTGCCCTCATTCCAATCCAATTTAAACATTGAAGCTAGTTTATTTTTCTTCCCAAAACTCCCTTATCTTACAATGCTAAAAACAATAAAAGAATTCAGCCTCCTCCTCCCCACATTTCAAGCATTTAGAAGAGACCGTCAGGTTTAGTCAACGTTAATAGCCTAACATTCACAAGTACAACCAAATCATTATATAACAAGGTGTCCTTTGAACAAATATCCTATTCAACTCTGCAGTAGAAGTCTATGCATAAGTCAAAACCTTTTTTTTCCACTTAGTTACTGTATGAAAACAATCAATGGAAGATGCATAAATGAAAACCGAATTAAAGACACAGTGCTGAGAGTAGTTAAAGGAGCACTGTAGGGTCAGGAACACAAACATTTATTCATGACCCTATAGGATTAAAACCACCATCTAGCCACCCTGGTCCCCTCTTGCATCCCTAAAAATAGTAAAATCTTACTTGTATTCAAGTCTGGAGCTACAGGCTTTGTCCCTGTTTCCTGTAGACCTGCCCACTGCCTGCTGACATCAGCAGAAGTGGTAGCCTGATCCAATCACAGTCTCTGAATAGACAGTGTTTACAGCAAAAAGCCTGAAGGTAATAATTCTCCTCACCAGAACAAATTCAATAAGCTGTAGTTGTTCTGGTGACTATAGTGTCCCTTTAATATAAAACTCAAGGTGAATAAAGGTGGTAAATGAAGTAGCTCAAGGTTCTTTATTGTGTCCACTTTTCTTTAATCTGCTCCTCAATTTTGCTATGGATATCAAAGTATGTCCATATTTGCAGATGATGTCAAATGATTTAAACCAGAACGGTTACTTAGGTTGTTTTTATTTAATTTTTTTTTTACAATTTACATTGCATACTTGGGTGACATGTCACAACAAAAACATGCCATGCTAATTCATTTAATCCCCACTAAGCCATATATTTGCCTTTAAGGCACTAAGGAAGGAATGGTGGAGAGTACACTTGTACAGTATTTTTCATCAGGTGACCAAACATGCACGAACAAAACCAGTACAACATGGGGTGGTGAGGTCATTCTGAACACAGAAGTTCTGCAGAGTTAAACATACATTGTTGTTCTTAACGCTGTTGAACTACTCACCCCACAGTAAACACTTCAATCACATTTACTGGGGTGATGAAATGGGAAAATTTCACTTTCAGAGAAGTGACAGTTCCTCCATAAGTGCACTCTATTCTAAATGGCCAAATTTTTAGATATCTTTAACCTCTTATGGACAGAGGCAATTGTACAAGATCTTATCATAACAAAACCTAGAATTTGAGCTATATGTGTGTTGAACCATAATTTACCTCTTTCATATTGAGTGCACCCACACGTATTATAAAACATTGTGTTCAGGAGAAAAGGGGCTTTCATTTCACATCAAATATTTATATATGAAATAATTTAATATGAATAAAATGTTAAAAAGTTTGAGAAATGAAGACATTTTAATGTTTTTCAAGTTTTGCATGGCATTTTAACTGTGAACGTCATAATACGGTTAGATTTGAATTTAAAACACTCATATTTGTGTTCAACGAGGTCTCACAAGTACAACAGTACCCCCCCATGTACAGGTTCTCACAGCAAGGATGCTTAACTCATTATTGCACTATGGAATATTATCCTTTAATGTAATTTGCGTAGTGCATAGATAATCTGCTTGCCTGGTACAGATGGAATATTGTCAAGGTGAAAAGGGGTTAATTTGATTGTATGAAAGGTCAGGTGACAGAAGAGGTAATGTAAATAGCATAGGTATGATAAAAGGGTTTTATCATATGAATGGATCCTGTGATTACTCTAAGGCTCTGCAAGGTGTGAGATTATACACTTGAAAAGCCTGAATGTCTGGCTCAGCCATATGGCATGTACTTCTTAATTGATGTAATTTGATATGTTAATGGCCATTAGTCTTGTTCCAGTATCATATCCAAAAGGAAAAAAACATTCGTATTTACCCACAGAATAATAATTAAGCCTCATTTTTGTTATATTTGTAATGTGACAATCACCATCTTCTAAACAAGCCCAAACATGATTGGCAAAACAACCACAGAGGAAGGAATTGTGATGTTGGCCATATTGGGACACAAGTAAGGTGTGCGACTATTTATAGAATGGGAAAATAATAAATTCGTAGATGCAATGATTATGTCTGTGGCAGGTACATAAGAGAAGATAGAATCAAATGTTTCCATTTTGATTGATGTTGGTCTGGAACACAAGTGGGTGGTCACTCATCTCTATAGATACGCCTTAACTCCACCTCTAGAGCAGGCGTGGTAATAGACAGGGTATATATCCAATAATACTGAAATGTCTGTGTACTCGCTTAGGGACGGAATCGATTCTAAGTGAATCACCATCCTTCCTACCAGAGACCCCCTAGGGCAGAAGTATTTACTTTGAAGAGCTGAGTAAGTGATTAGGATTTTCTGTTATTTTATCCCTTTTGTCTTTTTATCTGTTGTTGGTGTAAATAATTTGCTTGTCATCTATATTTTTGTATGCACTGTGACTATTTTTTCCTCATAATAAATATTCCTTTATTAAATTATGCCTTTGTCTGGTAAAGGATCACGTTACCCGAAGAGACTAATTTGTATTTTTGCAATTCCTTAAACATTGTGCTAAGTTGTATTTGGTAGGTTTTTATTATTGATTTACCTGGGGGACCAAGGCACCCCATTAATAAATTGTCTTGGTGGTGGCAGCGTTAAAATAGTAACAGCTATGCTATTATGTTTAAGTGTAGGTGGCGTTAAGGGGCATTTTGTCATTATTTCCGGTCTAGTACAGACAAATAGTGAACTTTAACCCTTTCAACAACTGCATCACGCACACTCTTGAAGTAGGGTGCGTTCGTGACACAGGTTTTTTATTTTAGTTTTGCATGGAAGGTACAAACAGGCTTGCAGTGGCACAGCAGTTAGCAAGCTTTGTAGTAAACACAGAGACATTTGTATGGCATCTAATAACTTTGCACTTTTTTTTAAAAATATATATATAACAAGAGAAAACATGCTGTGTTCCACCAAATAGGGCAGTAGGGGAGAGAGATAGGAGAGGCCAGATCGCCACAAAATAAAAGTAAAACAAGTTTGCACATAAAATCATAAATGAAAAGGAGTTGATTAAATGTGTTGCTTCAGCTGGAAATTAGGCCCGTGGGGGGACGAGCAAGGTCTCGTGTGCCTTTCAGCGTATGCCTGCCACGGGCAAAACGCAGCCCCTTACTATTGCGCAGTTCAGCGGACCGGGAGTCAGTGAAGTAGTACCTGGATGGTATGTTAGGCCCTTTGTGGTTTTCCTGCTGTAGACCTCCCAGGAGACCTCTGTCTCGGTCGGCACTGGTGGATAGACTTATGCGCTGCTTTCCCTGGTTGCCACCTGCACGGTTTGCGGATCTTGAGGCAGGTCGTCTTGGGGTCTGCGGCCATGCATGGTTTCTTGGGACTGCTGGGTCATCATGCAGATGAGCAGTGCAGTAAGGCTTGTAGGGTAGGCTGGAGGTACCGGCACTGCAAGCCTTGGCAGAATTCTTTGCGGAGGCAATTTAGCTGTCGCTGCGCTCCGGACCCCTCACTCGGATGAATGCAGGAACACGCCGTTTCCGCCATAATGGAATCACAAAATTATGTAAAAAGAATGCATATACACATAGAATTTTACATTTATATATATATAATTTATAAATAAGTTTGGCACACTACCATTCAGTGGAAAAAATGAAAATACACACCAGGGTGCAAACCAGCGAAAAATATATAATAGAGATACCAAGGTGCACTCCTGGATTTGAAAAAGTGTTCAGTTTATTGTGTCCATGTATTCAAAGTTCAGCAGATCAACGTTTTGACCTATTCAGGTCTTTTTCAAGATCATAACTATTTAGTGATCAATGGTTGGATTTCACCTTGAAGTGCAATTTTGGGCAAATATTCCCAAGTGCAAGAAGTGCAGAGATGGGCTACAAAAAAAAAAAGTTAAAATGTGAAATACTTTACTTATCAATAAAGGCTAGAGAAGTTGCATTTATTTACAATAGAAATAAGTTTTGCTATATTTAGCTAAACACAGGATGTTTACAGTTATCTGATGACATTACAATACTGGTGCAAAAATAGCTGGTTGTGATGATGGCAGGGTTGGCAACATTTTTCAGATCTGCTACTTTTGCCTCAGGTTTTCCATTTGTATTTTTTTTTTGTCAATCTGTTTTTTATTTGTGCATAATAAGAGCATACATTATTGTTATTTTTATTATTGCCATTTATATAGCGCCAACAGATTCCGTAGCGCTTTACAATATTATGAGAGGGGGATTTAACTATAAATAGGACAATTACAAAGAACTTACGGGAACAATAGGTTGAAGAGGACCCTGCTCAATCGAGCTTACATTCTATAGGAGGTGGGGTGTAAAACACATTAGGACAGGGATTTGCAGTCAAATAAGGTGGGTTGCCCTTTAGGAGAGAGCAAGAGACAGGTATGTGAGGTAGAGGTTACTCTGGGAGGCCATAAGCTTTCCTAAAGAGATGGGTTTTAAGGCACTTCTTAAAAGATGCAAGACTAGGGGAGAGTCTGATGGAGGTAGGCAGGCTATTCCATAGGAAGGGAGCCGCCCGCGAGAAGTCCTGCAAGCGTGAGTTGGTCGTATGGGTGCGGACAACAGACAGGAGGTGGTCACGGGCAGAGCGGAGAGACCGAGAAGGGACATACCTATGGATCTGTGAAGAGATATAAGAGGGGCTAGAGTTGTTCAGTGCTTTATAGGTGTGAATTAGTACCTTGAATTGACTCCTATAGCATACAGGAAGCCAATGTAAGGACTGGCAGAGGGGTGAGGTGTGAGAGAAACGACTAGATAGGAAAATCAGTCTGGCAGCAGCGTTCATTACGGACTGTAGCGGTGCAGTACGGCTTTTGGGAAGACCAATCTGGAGAGGGTTACAATAATCCATGCGGGAAATAACTAGAGCATGGACAAGCTCCTTTGTAGTATCTGGTGCAAGAAAGGGGTGGATGCGGGCTATGTTTTTAAGATGGAATCTACAGGATTTGGCAACATGCTGGATGTGAGGCTCAAAGGTGAGGCCAGAATCAAGTATGACGCCAAGACAGCACGCTTGCAAGGATGGACTGATGTGGGTAGCACAAACTTGAAGGGAGAGCTAAATAGGAGGATCGGTATTAGGAGGAGGAAAAACAAGGAGCTCAGTTTCAGAGAGATTGAGTTTCAGAAAGCGGGAGGACATCCAGTCAGAGATGGAAGAAAGGCAAGCAGTGACACGTTGCAGGACGGCAGGGGAGAGGTGAGATATAACTGGGTATCATCAGCGTACAGGTGGTAGCGGAATCCAAAAGAGGTAATAAGTTTGCCAAGAGAGGCATTATAAAGAGAAAATAGAAGGGGACCAAGGACAGAGCCTTGGGGACTCCAACGAGACAGGACGAGGGGAGGAGGTATCATTAGAAAAAGAGACACTGAATGAGCGTTGGGAGAGATAAGAGGAAAACCACGAGAGGACAGAGTCACAGAGACCAAGCGTTTGAAGAGTTTGAAGAAGGAGAGCATGATCAACGGTGTCAAAGGCCGCTGAGAGGTCAAGAAGAATTAGTATGGAGTAGTGGCCTTTGGATTTAGCTGCGATTAGGTCGTTAGTAACGTTGATAAGCACAGTCTCAGTAGAGTGGAGAGGGCGGAAACCAGATTGAAGAGGGTCAAGGAGAGAGTTGGAATTGAGGAAATGAGACACACGGGTAAAGACAACTCTTTCCAGAAGCTTTAAAGAAAAAGGGAGCAGGGATATGGGACGATAGTTAGAGGGGGTGGACGGGTCGAGGGATGTTTTTTTTTTAGTTTTGGTACTACAGTGGCATGTTTAAGGTCAGCAGGGACAATGCCAGAAGAGAGAGAGCAGTTGAAGATGTGAGTTAAGGAAGGCACGAGACAAGTGGAGATAGATCTAATAAGGTGAGATGGGACAGGATCGAGCGGGCAAGTGGTGGGGCGAGAGGAACAGAGAAGAGCAGCCACCTCTTGGTCAGTAGCCGGGGAGAATGTCTGAAGGGTAGGAAAGGCATGATCTATGTGTGATTGAGAAACAGAATGGCAAGGAGGGGAGAATTCTTTCCTTAGCTGTTCAATCTTGTCAGTAAAGTAACATGCAAAGTTATCAGCAGTAAGGTAAGTTTGGGGGGGTGGCCACAGCAGGGCGAAGAAGAGAATTAAAGGTGTCAAAGAGATGCCTGGGATTTCGGGAGCATGAAATAATGAGAGAGGAAAAGTAGGACTGTTTGGCAAGGGCAAGGGCTGCGCTGTATACATGTTTGCACAGCCACAACAGCTGGTGCTAGCAGATAATTTGACATATCATAACATTAATATGGCATGGAAAAACATTGCACATTTTGTTGGTTTAAGAATCAGAATATATAACTATGTAAGGTAAATGCTGAACAGACAAAACGATACAGAATATTGGTAGTTTCCATTAATGCTTGGTCGCTTAATTACAGGTTAACTCGCTAGGTCGTATTAAATTGGGTTGACATAAAATGTAGCCTGCGCGTGAAAACTTAATGCCTAAATGCGGGTACATCGTTGAGAAATGTGAGTTATGTTCAGTAGTGAGATATTCGCTAAACCCTGTAGTATGCATGCTGCCTAAGCTTGGTAGCTGGTTATGCATTATTATATGAGTAACCGACGGATGGCTGAGTAGTAAACGTATATGAGGGTCCCTGGGTAATCAGTGAACACTACAAACAATGGCGAGAGGCTCATCAATTCCTCCAAGGGTAAACTATAAGTGAAGTAAGCTTAACTCTGCAGCGGTCAACTGCACTTGCCCAAATCCTAGCAGTACTTTGGGCACATGTACTCGTTCAATACAACATATAAAAAAATGCTAGGTAATCACGTCTGGCTATGAGACCTATGCGCTGTGTACATTCGACTACCGAGTATGGGTAAACAGGCACATGGTATGCGACATGTATATTAAAAAACTGTATAACCACGGGAGGGACATACCTCCTGTAACTCTCGGTAGTATGTGGCATCTCAGTGGTAAATACAAGGTGGGCCCTGTGTTTGGGAGCAGTGACAGAGGGAGATACTGCTCCGTTAGTTTGAGATAAAATGAGTTAGCACCTTGCAGAGAAAATTATGGGGCTGGGGTTCGCTGCGGTGGGTGCAGTGAGAACGTACTATGAAGTCGCTGGGTACAGCTATTATGGTGCAGCCTGTGGGAATGGGACGCTGCCAGATAAACACCCTGTCCTTTAGCATGGAACACAAAAGTATAAAAGTAATGTAAAATCATATGAATAAACAGTAGGCCATCAACAGTCTCGTATAGAGGCATTATGTGGTATAGGGTGAGTGTCTCGTCTGTAGTGTCAAGTGTCCTGGTCAGTCGATGCCCGCCAGATGTATGGCACAGTCCCGTGTGGGTGCCCATGTGTTTCTTGGTCTCGGTCGCGGCTTGTATTCAGGAAAGTAGGTAAGTTACAATTACGGAGTCAGCCTATGAACTTAAAATGGTGCCGGCAGGAGAGTAATATGCAATACGTGGGGGATCAATAGGACTTACTCAGGATTGTACCCCAGCTAGTAGACCAGTCCGAGTCAGCCAATGCCTAGTCTGGGCATGGTGAATGTGAAGACCTCCACGCCACAGAAGGCGACAGGGTGATGCGGGCAGGTCAGAGCCTTCTTCCGACCCCAGGCCTTTGTGGAGGGCCGCATTAATGAACCACAGGCTCGGTGGCTTCTGAAGTCCGAGACTTTCCTGTATTGGGAGCAGTGAGAGACCCAGGTGGACATCCGCCGCCAGCGGCGGGCGGTCTTTCTGCGTGGTGGACAATGCTTTGGAGGCTTTCTACTTAAGACCCTCAGCCTAGGTAGGTAAGCAGGAGCGTTAGCTGACATGGGGCTGTTAGTGGTGCCTGGGAGCAGTTGTTCCTGCTCCAGCCTGTCACTTTCCTTCTCCCTCTCCGTGAAGGCTGTTTGCGGGGCCATGCGCTTTTCCAGTGATGCCCAGAAGCGTTGGAAGCTTTTTTCGATTCATGTGAGTATGCATTCCACCGCAGAGCAGCTGTCTCCGCCACGTGGCGTGGGTGTAGGCCCATCCGCCATCGCGTAATTGACTCCACTTAAAGTGGAGTAGCTGCACCGGGCTACCCGGGGCCATGGAGGTGTTTGTGTGTGGCCGTCGGGGACCG
Organism: Pelobates fuscus; assembly: GCF_036172605.1. NCBI lineage: Eukaryota > Metazoa > Chordata > Amphibia > Anura > Pelobatidae > Pelobates > Pelobates fuscus. The sequence goes on along the minus strand of NC_086317.1, from coordinate 375,051,018 downwards.
GGATAACCCCCACCGGTCCAAAAGGGGGGGGGATAACAGGGCCAGTGAGATAGACCATCGGGGAGTTGCACCAGGCGATCGGTAAGTAGGTGAGGAGGTGGCCGTCCGCCTCACCCCTCGTTTCAGTCGCCGCAAGCTCCAGGCGTACAATCTCTCAGTCGGGCTTTGCCTCATCTAGATCTGAGTTGTTATGCTACAACTGCCAGTTTGTCCAGTGAAATTAGGTCTGTTTTCCGTTAATTTAAGGCTTTTTAGTTGATAACAGGCAGGAGCTCATCCGACTTGCGACCAGCTAGCATGGCGGTCCGGCCCCGCCCCTTTCCATGTGTATTTAACTCGCAAAAAATTGGAAAGTAATTAATACTCCTTTTATTGTGGATATAGCTTGTTAACTGAAGAAGACATTGGTTAAGATCTTTGAAGACAGGTAGAGTTTGTTCCCTTTTTGGGACAAAATTGGAAAATAATTTAGGCTATTTTTTATTTGGACTGTGGTGGTGTAGTAGAGTGGGGAATCATTTCTACTCAGACATAAGTTAAATACCAGCATCATCTGAGTACCAAATAAACATTTTTACTGCCCATGTGCATCTACTTTATGGCCACAATACGCCATTTCGGTAAATGATACTGCCAGAATATTGCTGGGCTTGCAGGATGTGTTATAAAGTATCTATCAAAACAAGATTGTTCTACAAATATGTAAGTGACTTCCATTAAAGGGACACTGTATGCAATGTAACTGCTTCATTTCATTGAAGTGGTTCTAGTGTCTGTGGTAGTTTGGAACTATTCTTCTGTTCAACTTTAAACCAATTTTAATTGAGTCCTCAGCAGTTTAGTTCCATTGTGCTGCTTGGACTAATGATGAAGCATTAGCCTAAGCAGCAATTGCTGACTGTTATTGACTGAGTGTCCGTTGGCCACATTCAGCCGACCACAGCTGGTGTAAGTTGGTATGGTTAGCATGAAGTGTGTTATCCTTGCGTTAGCCACAACACTAGTATGGCCAGGATGCCTTTTTAGTGTTTGTGTTAAACTGCTTGACAATTGTTCAATGCTGAATGACTGGATAATGCCAGAGGACTCCAGGCACTATGACCAATTCAATGGGATGAAATGGCTGTAGTAACTACAGTGTCCCTTTAATTCCAACATTGTAAATAGTCCAGTATTTCAGGGGTTTGTGAAACAGATAAAAAAACATGAATTTGTGGCAGAAATTACAACAGTAAACTCCATTAAACTATCAAGTGCCATGGACCAAATTTCCATTACCTTGTTACTGACCTGAAGAATACATGCCATTCGGATGATAAAAGTGGTTCCTATCTATACAGATGCACTGTATAGCCACAATGTATACACAATTTAAGAAGAATAAGAAAAAAAAAATCTATTTCTCCATTAACCCCTGTCAAACCCCCCCTCCAAAACCTCAAAAAAAAAAAAACACATACATTTTTCTAGTTGGTATGCACTGATATCGGATATAATGATGTAACATTTCAAATGGAATTGGACGAATGGCTCAATTAGCAGCCATCTATTTATTGCATATTATTTGTTACCAATTTTGTTTCTAATTAGTTTATTGGAATAAACATAAAAAAAATAAAATAAAAAAAAGGTTATTAAGAACGAAAAGATTCAATAATGATTAATATAGATGCAGAAAAATAGTGATGTAGCTCTTCTACAAAGACACCCCACTGAAACCTATATACATTTAGATAAACTATTTATCAAATGCTTAATTGATCTGACATCTAAACAACCTAAAAAGGTATTGTATGTCTCCAAACATATTCCATTAACACAGCAGGACTGTTCTTTGACTTGTTCTAGAATGTTATGAATCTCTCAAATCACAGTCAGTGTTGAATATTCAGAGCAGTGGCATTCCATGGTCTTTTGCATACTCCTATTGATTGATGCATTAAGCAACATTTAATTAAAGTCAAGAGGTTTTTGATGAACCCTATAAAATGCACTATACATCAGATTTACATATCATTTCTGCGCAAAGCAACGGCTGCAATTTCAAATAAAACTAGTATTAACTCTACTCATATTGCATTTGTGTTTTGACTGCTTAATACTCATATATCTAGTCACTGGGTAGCTTTTGAATGCAGAATGAAAGAACAAACTGGCAGCAAGTATGACATTAGATGCTTTTTCCCACTGCATGCTATAGACGTGCTCTGAATCCACAGACTGAAAAGACAGTCCAAAATGAGAGATGATTGTGAAGTGGGCTGATAGCCCTTATTAGAACAGCTGGGATCCAGGCATAAAGTGTGATGAGGCATCCATAGCTCCTGCTTTGTCTGCTGTTTTTGTGAGTCTGCCAAGGTTACTGCAAAATGTATTTGCTATGCACAGTAATAAACCGTAGGAAAAAAAATAAAAAATCTAAATCTGGATACATCCTGATTCTAAGCCATACATAAAAATCCAATATACATCCACCTCACAAGCAAATTCATTAAGTCAACCAAACAAGTGAATTTTATTAAGCTTAATTTAATCACTTTATGTCAAGCCTTCAGGAATGTAAACAGAATTTGTACCAACTAATTTAACACAATCTTCAAAAAAAAAAAAAAAAAAGACCAGAGTAGTGGAAAAATACATTATCACAGAGAAGCAATTATTGTAATAAACATAACACTGTTCTTCACTTGGTCTGAATTGGATCACCACAGTTATATATCTGGTATTTTACTAGCCAATACGATTAAATGTTATTTAGGGTGAGTGAATGATTGACAAAACCATTGACCCAAAACCATTTCATTTAGAGATTTGAAACGGACCATCTATGTGCAATACCATTGATGTTCCTAGAGCCCATTTTTGGGTAAGAGAGATGTCAAACTGAGATTAAGTGCACGTGGTTTTCTGTAATAAATATACACAGCAAATGCAGGTCAGAGGCCAGGATGATGGCGCCTGCAAAATAGACTAAGATGACCTGGAATCTAATCATCCTTTTTATGATAATTTGGTAGAAATCCTAGCTGGATTATCTATAAAAAACATATTGATTTTTACTATTACATACTGTGGTTGTTAAAATCACACTTAACCCCCTCCCAAAAAAAAGAAAAAAAGAGAAAAAAAAATAATTTGATATGCAAAACAATATTTATATAGATTCAGTGAACCTACTGTGATATATATTACACTACACCCGAATGTCTACATTTCCTGGACAGTCTGCAACAGCTATTAACTATGCTAGTTATTGCCTTAAAATAATACATAATAAGCTTCCAGTCAGATAGAGGCACAAAGCATTCTGGGAATGGCACAGCACAAAAGATGGGAAATAGAAGTGCAGGACAATCTTGATGCTTACATACCACTTGTCAGTAATAATTAGCATTTGTTGTACTGGTTTATTTGACCTTTCTATTTGTCTTTTTAAAAGGCTATACATCCAAATAAGCCAGTCCAACTTTGGTCACCAATAATAGCTTGCAATGATTGTCTAACTTCGCCCACAGTTGAAGTGGCTAATGTGAATGTTCACAGGAGCTGCGGTGCCAGCAGAGACATGATTTTTGTTACACTATTAAAAAAGTATTTGACCCAAACTGAATGACTGGCACACACATACTCTGCACCATAACCACAACAATAAGATGTAGATATGGAGCTTATAGGCATGATTTTGTTATACTATTAAAAAGGTCTTGACACAAACTGAAGGAATGGTGTTTTGGATCAAAGAAAACTTTGATTATTTGTCTATCTACACCTTCCAAATTGATTGATGAATGCGTGCACGCTTTCCCTAGAAGTAATTCACACCGGAGACAAAGTTTCTGATCAGTGAAATACTAAGGAATGCTTTATTCCCCAGAGGGGGGTCTCCTTCTTAAAGCAAAAATACGTCACAGTTTAAACATACAATATCAATTCAACAATTGGTTAACATTCAAAAAGGGTCCCACCCTACAGGATGTGATGTCATCATTACAGAGCTCTTCCCCCCATATTCCAGCTCTGGCTTGGATACATGAAGAAAGGGGAAGTGAGTAGTTTCTTTGTTACTTTAACAGTGATTCTCCATTTTGTTGCACGTGGAATTGGCACAAAGGAAGTGGGGGAGGAGTTAGCAAAGGAGGCTACCTATTAACACAAGAATGTGTAACAAGAAACTTGCAGAGGAAATAATGACTGAACCATAAAGGGGGAAGGGAATATTTACTCTAGCAGCCAGTTTTAACATAGTGAACACAGAATAAATAGACATTAGTAAATAGCTATTTTGGTTTAATTCTTCTGTCCACAACAGTCCCCCCTTAAAATGGCTATTTTACTAATAACTACTATCTCTAACTCTAATACTGTCCCTATAGAAAAATAACAAAAGGCTATCTTGCACATCTGTCTGAACAGGCCTCGAACGCTTCACTGTGCGGGTTACCCATAGCAGCTTGTCCACTACTTCTTCCGCGCCAGACTTATGCCCGTAGAGACAGACGCTATCCCTGAATGTCCTTAAGAAGAAGTAGCTATTGATTTAGTGCGGTGGGACTGTAAGGGTGTATGTGGTGTATCACGGTCTATGTCATCAATCTCTTGGTGAAGGAAGGTCGGGGTGGTCTGGTCGACTGTCTGATCAACTGTCTTTTGTAGGCATTTCTTAAGACAAGGTAATACACAACAAACAAGAAGAGCGAGGATGAGTATCGTTATTAAAATGGCAACACCTATTTGGGCCAGAGCACCTTGCCATCCAGACATCCATCCAAACCATCTTTCCCATGGATCTGTGGCCCCAGAATTCCTTTTCAGTTCGTTGGATAAACTTTTTAACTTTTCTATTGCCAACGTTACCTTACCATTAGGGCCTGTATTATCTGGGATATAGGTACAGCATGTCATGGTGTCTGGGAGTATTTTACATACTCCCCCTTTCTCTGCCAGAATCATGTCTAAGGCCAGTCTATTCTGGAAGGTCATCTGGGAAGTAGCTTGTAATTGTTCCGCCAAACCCTGGAGGGCATCTCTTGTATAATTTACAAAACGTTGTTGGTTATAATAGATGTAATTAATCCAATTTAAATTTTTATTGGCCGTGATGATTGGAAAAATAGATTCAAACCCTGCGGACACTTCATCTCTTGCTTTAAATTCATTTGGCACCCCCCTTGGCACTCCTATGGTATCTATATAAATATGGGGATCAAAACTGCCTTTTACAGGAGTATCTCTCTTTATTCTAGAGTATTGGTGTAACGTACCTGGGGTATCTTGGTGTCCGTCAGAGATTATGTGTATAGGCATAATTACCTTAGCTAGAGCACATTCTCCCCACCATACGCCTTCCAATCTGGTTCTAATCTGCATATCCCCACAAATCCAATATATATCTCCAAGGGATCTTATGTGTTGTTGGATAAAGGCAACCGGAATTGGGCTATATGTGGCACAGTACTTACCAGTGAAATTACCAAAGAATTGGCCTACCCCATCATATATACCATAACAAGTGTAGTTCCCTGGATATATGGTGATACCTTTATCTGGCTTGACATCTTTAAGGACAACTGGGTATTCCTTTATCCATGATCCACATTCCGTCCGGTTGGTTTTAAGTATAGTATAGAGACTTAGGAAACACATCTCTATCTCCGGAGGTATGTTCAAAGGGACAGTACCTAAGTGAGGCCTCGCTCCTCCACAGACATAGCAGTTAGATCTGTTGTGTTTGTTAGCATTATATTTCATCCACTCAAGCCATAAGTTAGTGTCAGAGAAACCCGTCTCTACAGCCATAGTGTCCTCATACGTGGGGTTAGCTATAGCTATCATCTCTTTTAGAGTTTTGATATGTGGCTTAAGAGGATTAATAGTCATGTGTGTGGCTCCTACCCATTCAGGTGAGTCATACATGTCCTGTAAGTAAAAGGTCCCCTGTTTATTGTATGAACCTCCTCCCTTCCAGTACATTCCCATTACATATTGTCCAGCATCTCCAGGACTGGGGTGTTCTATGTTTAAGGCTAGTTTCATAGGTGTCGCCCCCCCTGGTTTCCTGAACGTCATTCTTTTCAGTAAGGACTCCCCATTTTTATCTAATCTGTCTAAGGCACTTTGTGGTCTATAGCCCCAGGCTGGCCCTGTATTCCACCCTGCTGCCTTCCATGAACTACACTCATATCCCCAGTAGTCATTAGTCACACATATGTATGGGTCCTTAATGTTAGGTATATCTTTGTACACTGTTGACAACAACGCTGGTGGAAAAGTACAGTTTACGATATCACAATAATCAAATGCAAATGTGGCTACCCGTGTATTAGAGGAATTGTACCAAAATGTATAAACATGATTGTCTTTGGTTATAGCGACTTGTTGGGCCTTTATCAGACCTAGCAGCAAGAACAAATACACAAAATTCATGTTATAACAGGATCTGGTTCCTCTGGAGCTGGAACTTTCTTGCAGTGTGAAGCGTGTATCCAAGAGTTCTTTCCAGCCAATTTAACTGAGGTAGTTGTGGTTAGAAGGACTTGGAACGGACCATCATATCTGGGTTCAAGGGTATGTTTTCTCACGAACTTCTTAACCAGAACCCAATCACCAGGGAGCAACTTGTGTGTGCCTGTATCAGACTCTGGATCTGGAATGGAAGAAAACACTTGGGCATGTATCTTGTTTAAAACTTGGGAAAGAGCAGTCACATAATTAACCATAACATCTGATTGCAGTTGGAGTTGTTGAGGAAAGTAACAACCTAACCTAGGGGCTGAACCAAACAAAATCTCATAGGGAGACAGGTTAAACTTCCCTCTTGGTGTGTACCTGACACTAAATAGAGCTATGGGGAGACTCTCTGGCCAGGGTAGGTTAGTTTCTTGGGCCATCTTAAGCATTCTGGCTTTTAAGGTGCCATTCATACGTTCTACCTTACCACTACTTTGTGGGTGATAGGGTGTGTGAAATGCAAGGGTCACCCCTAGTGCTGCCCAGACTTCCTTAGTTACTAGTGCTGTAAAAGCCGGGCCCTGGTCACTTTCAATCACTTCAGGAACTCCATATCTACAGACAATTTCAGTGAGCAACCGCTTGGCAGTGGTCTTGGCGGTCATATTAGTAACCGGGAAAGCTTCTGGCCATCCTGAGAACATGTCCACCATAACTAGGGCATATTCATACCGGCCACTTTTTGGCATCTGAATATGGTCAATTTGGACTCTCTGGAATGGGTAGTGTGGCTTCGCCAGATGTTTGGGGAAAACTTTCTCCAATTTTCCCGGATTGCACTTGGCACAGATAGCACAAGACTTACAGTAGTTTTTAGTCAGAGTGGTAATACCTGGTGCTTCGAAATATTTAGCAATTAAAGAGTTCATGAGGGTCTTAGACAAGTGCGCTGCTCCGTGGGCCCATTGAACCACAGCCGGATACATACATTTAGGCAGACAAAATTTGAGATTACTAGTATATACTCCATCCTGTAAGGTCGCTCCCTTCTGTTTCCAGCTTTGCTTTTCTTCGAGACTTACAGCTGCTTGCTGTTCCTTCAAAAACTTGAGGTCCGTAGGTAAGGTTTGCATGGGAAAAATAGTAATTTCCTCACCGGACACTTTTCTGTCCACTTCCCTTGATTGACATGCAGCATCTTTGGCAGCTTGGTCAGCTTTATGATTGCCACATGTTTCTTCCGAATTCCGTCTTCCATGGGCCTTTACTTTCAGTATGGCCACTTCTTCAGGAAGGAGTAAAGCATCCATCAATTCCTTGATAGCTGTACCATGTTTAACTGGTGTACCGGTTGCTGTTAGAAAACCTCTTGTTTTCCATATTAATCCAAAATCATGTGCTACGCCCAGGGCATATCTTGAATCGGTATAAATATTAACACGCTTCCCTTCAAACATTTGGCATGCTACAGTGAGGGCTTTTAGTTCAGCTTCTTGAGCAGACATAGACGCAGGAAGTGGGGATGCTTGAAGTACCTGATCTACTGTGGTCACTGCAAATCCAGTGTGGTATCTTCCTTGTTCATCTGCAAATCTGGAGCCATCCACAAACAGTGTGCAGTCAGGATCTGGCAGAGCCGTTTCATGTACTGTAGGAAGATGGGTTGTTTCCATCTTCATCTGTTCAAAACAATCATGGGGGATGTCTGGGTCAGAATCTTTGGGAGGGGCATCTTCACATATTTCTGTGTGATACTGTGGGTAACCAGTAGTCTTACAATTCACAGTTCGTTTGGTAACACCTTCTGCAGAAAGTTGGTCTTGATCTGTTGCACTCCATGCTTTGGCTAATGGACCAAGTTCCTTCCATGAGATATTTGGAGATTTAGTAATAGAGACATGAGGAACTGCCATCTCCCAATGGTGGTACATATGAGTCACTTCTGTGGGTAATTGGACTAAAACTACAGTGTTACCTTTTGTATCACAGTATATGTCTGTCAAAGTGAGAGGTACTTCAATCAATTGAAACAGTTCTTCTTCATACTGAGGGTCAGGCCCCGACACGTCTCTGAACCATAAAGTACAATGCCATAGAGGAGATGGCTGTTCATCGTGTGGTACTGTGGGCATATGGACATCCAGATCAAGGAAGGCATCAGGATCTATGTTCAGACTGTACCAATAGTGTGGTACTCCCCCCTTGGGAAGTGGCAGAAGAGTGGCAGGATTCAAAGTGTAACATCGCTGTAAAGAGACATTATCGGGTAACATTAAAGTTGTTTGGAGACGAAGATGTCTTTGAGTAGAGAGATGTTTAGGTTGAACTTGGTTTAGTATCGCAGAAATATCATGTGGAGCGAGAATGGTTAGCTTGTGACCAAGGATTATGTCACATGTCTTGTCCAGCAGAGCACTTGCTGCAAATACAGCCCGAAGACAGGAGGGTCCTCCTCTGGCCACAGGATCCAACTGGCAGGAGTAATACCCTATTGGACGTTGACGAGACCCATGAGACTGAGTGAGAACACCAGATGCATGGCCCATCTTTTCGTAGACAAAGAGCTTGAAGGGCTTCTCGTAATTGGGAAGGCCCAGAGCAGGAGCAGTAACAACAGCACGTCGTAATGCGAAGAAGCTGGTAAGGGCTTCAGGAGATAAAGCAAATGGTTCAGTTTTGAGGGCATCGTAGAGCGGCTGCAACAGTGTAGAGGCTTCAGGAATCCAGGCTCTGCAGTAAGAGATAAGACCCAGGAAGGCATGGAGGGACTTATGAGCCGATGGAGGGCATAGTGATGTAATACCCCGCACTCTGTCTCTAGTAAGGTGCCGGGTGCCATGAGAAAGACAATGCCCCAAAAAGATCACCGATGGTTGGCACCACTGCAATTTCTTCTTAGATGCTTTACAACCTTGGGCGGCCAGGAAACAGAGGAAATCTTCAGAGGTACATTCTGCAGTCGGGAGATCATCAGCACAGAGAAGGAGATCGTCCACGTATTGCAGGAGGACCACGTCTGTGTGTGATTTCTGCCATGGTTCCAGGATGTATGCCATGGCTCTTGCAAACTGGCTTGGGGAATTTTGTGCTCCCTGGGGCATTACAGTCCAGGTGTATTGTTGGCGGTCATGAGTAAATGCGAACAGGTATTGGCAACAGGGATGCAAAGGCACGCTGAAGTAGGCATTTGCCAAATCCACCACTGTGAAGAATTTAGCTGATGGAGGGACCTGGGATAGAAGAGTATGAGGATTTGGAACAATGGGGGTTTCCAAGATGGTAACATCATTGACTGCTCTGAGGTCTTGAACCATCCTGTACTTGTCCGGCTCACCCTTTTCGGTCTTTTTCTTAACTGGAAACAAAGGAGTATTACAAGGCGATACACATTTAACCAGAGCACCCGCAGCCAGCAGAGTTTCAACTTGTTTGGAGATAGAAAGGGACTGAGCAGGAGTCAATGGATATTGTGGTCTTCTGGGCAGACTTGCACCTTGGAGCAACTGCACAAGTATCGGAGGAACTTTAAGACGTCCAATATCATCGGGACCAGTAGACCACAGTTGCACAGGAACTCTGTCAAGCGCACTGGGGGAATTATCTGGGACCCTTGCATTCCCATGGGGTGACTCCATGTGGAGTAGGAGGGGTAAAGAACAAAGGGCTGAGGTATCATCACTGGAGAGAGGGGTCAATAACTGAACCTTACCATCTGGAGTAAAGGAGACGGAGGCTTGCAAGCGGGACAGGACATCAGCCCCTAACAAATTAAGAGGACAAGAGGAAGACACTACAAAACGAGTAAGGAGATCTGGGAAAGTACCCACCCGTAAGGGCTTAGTTAATGGGTTGCTACGAGGGGTTCCATCAACACCTATACAGGAAACATCTATATTAGAGAGAAAGGAATCGTCAGGCAGGTCACATGCTCTAAGTACACTACGGGCTGCGCCTGTGTCAACTAAGAAGGTGGTTGGGCAGCCTTCCACAGGTAGGACCACTGTAGCTAGGGGCCCCCCTTTATCCCCTGTATACACTGCCATGACAGGGGCATTGGACACAGGTTTGCCTGTTACCTATTGGACAAGATCAATATGAGACTGGTCTGGACCAGGGTATGTACGTGTAGGTGTAGTTGGATAGTATGGTTGCTGAGCATGCTGTGTAGGGCGTCGTTGTCTAGGCATTGGATTGTTAGTGGGCAGATAAGTTGCAGAGGGTAGGTTATTAGGATAATAATGAGAACCAGGTAACGGATAACCAAGCGCCTGGGCAGGAGGATAACCGGCCACAGGATATGGTGGCCGTAGAGCATGTGTGCGCTGCCTAGGTGCATGCAAACTTGGACACTCATTCCTAAAATGTCCTAGTTGCCTACAGTGATAACACATTTTGAGTGGTGGTCCTGGGGCCTGAGCTGTGAAAGGGTCCAGAGGTGATGGAATAGGGTACCCGCCAGGGGCAAGATGAGTTGCAGGGTCAGATAAGGAAAACATTAAAGGATTGGATTTCTTTTGCAGGGGCAATTGGATTGACTCCAGGCCTTTAGCGACCAGGAGGAGAGTGTCCAGGGGAATTATCCTGAATTCGGGACGGGACTGGACCAGGCCTTTCCTTATGGGTTCCTTAAGGCCTGCAACGAAAGCAGCTGACAGCATCTGTGTGTGGGACTTATTACATGTGTTGAAACCTAGATCAGAAAAGGTTTGAGTTAACCTAGAATGAAATCTTTCAACTGTTTCTGATTTTTCTTGAACAATATCAGCAATAGAAATAGCCTGATCAGTCAACTTATCTTGAGCCCATGCACGGAGTTGTTCACAAAATGTGATACCAGACTGAAAATCTGTATCCGTAGTGAGACGGGCATCATCAAAGCTCCTTTCCATTACGGGCCAGTAAGCATCCCCTGCCTTAATTTCACACAGACTAAACAAATCGCGCCATGCTGCAGAGTAAGTTTTACGGATCTGAACAATCCGACGGAAAAAGGGCATGGGCTGTTTCTCAGGGTCAGGAAGTGATTGTACCAGTGTTGCAGCTTGGGACGGATTGAAGGTAACATACATCAAAGGGGCACCCTCCTGATCATGCTGGGCACCGCAAGCACCTGCTATAGGACTGGAGGGTAGATTAGTTGTGGTCTGTGGAGGCTGCGCCTCTTGGACACTACTATCGGCAGTGAGAATGGGAATCAGACCAGCTGTAGTACTGGTCGCAGGGTGATTAACTGTAGTAGTAATTTGGACCGAATCAAGTTGCGAGGCAGGGGGAGAAGTGGCTAAGGAAGCTGTGGAGGTTGCAGGATAATAACCTGATGCTGCCGGGGTCGCAGCAGGAGGAAAGCCTGATGCTGTAGGAACAGTGGATCCAATAGTCATAATAGGGAAAGATACACTGGGGGCAGCCATAAGAGGGGTTGGAATGGAAGAGGATACAGAAGGGGGGGGGGAAGAGACCACAGGGGTGTTGGTAGGGTACGTTACCATCATGGAAGGGATGGGTGTGTTAGAAACAGGAAATGGTGTCAGTGAAAGGGCAGAAGGGAAGGATTCCACAGGAGAAGTAAGGGCGGAAGTTATAGGGAGAAGTGAAAGGAATTGGGCGTGGACAGAAGCAACAGGAGCCGAAAGAGAGGGTGTAGCTGCAGAGATGGGCAAGAGAGGAGGAGGAGGCAGAGAAACAGGAAGGGAAGGGGGAACTGAGATTTGGAGTGGAGAAGGAGTGGGGGTTGGAAAATAACATGAACCATCTGCTTTAAGAACAGGGTACAAGGCAGCAGGGGCTGGAGAGAGGGAGCTAGCATGAATGGGCTGTGGGGGCGCTCCAGAGGCAGGTTGAGCCACCTCCCTTTTAGGCCAGGCTTTATCATATGGAGGAGGGCTGGAAACGTCTGCAACAGATTCAACAAAACAACCTTTTTCATGATATACAAAGACTTTTTTTCCTTCTAGGTCTATCTCCTCCTCAATCCACCCCTCCTTCTTAATTACACAAGCAACCTTATACCACGCATCAGCTGATTTCTTCAACCCATGATCTACCAAGATCCCATGTTTGTCGTTTAAAAGTTTTCTCCAGTCTTCCGCCTGCAATCTGCCACTGGGGGACATATTAATACTACACAGTTTAATAATTTTCCGGAGTTTGACCACAGCTAAGTCCCCAGCTCTTTCCTTTACAAGATCACAGGCTAACCGACCACGGGAGGGGTTAACATGAGTCTGACCCATTGATAAACTACAGTAGAACTGGATAGAGAGAAACAGGGAAAAGAGACAGCAAGCAGACCCTTGACCAAAAGAGAGTGAAGAGAGTGAGTGAGAGAGTGAGTGAGAGAGAGAGAAAGTGAGACAGAGAGAGAGAGACTGAAAGAGAGAGAGAGAGACTGAAAGAGAGAGAGAGAGACTGAAAGAGAGAGAGAGAGACAGAAAGAGACTGAAAGAGAGAGAAATAGACTGAAAGAGAGAGAGACTGAAAGAGAGAGAAAGAGACTGAAAGAGAGAGAGGGACTTAAAGAGACAGAGAGAGACAGTGAGACAAAGAGAGAGAGAGAGAGACTTGCAAGAAACTTGCATAAAGTGTCACACCAAGCTAGCAGAGCACAGAAAACCCCCAGAGTGATGCAAAAAAAAAACAAAAAAAAAAACAAAAAAAAAAACTAACATCTGGCAGCACAGACTCCAAGGAATGGAGGGGGCAGAAGGGGGGGGGGGGGAAAGGGGGGAAGTAGGAGAAAGTGAGTTGCAAGCAGCACAAAGTATTTAACCATGTGAGTGCCTAAGCACAGCTCTCCTGAAGACAAAAGATAGAATAGGAGAACTACAGGACACAGATAGAATATATAACAAGTAACATATACCCCCAAAAAAACCCAAACAAAAAAACAGTATACATGCAAAAGCACAATATATATATGCCAAAGCACACAAATTCTTTAAAATTAATGCCAGCTGAAAATAGACTCCTTAAAATAAACTCAGTACATATACACATAGAAACTCACACTCTGGATTTAGTTAGGCTGTAGATAGACAAGTGACAGGGTTTATACAGTTCTATAAGGGGACATATGGGTATATATATACCTGTCTGAAGACGTCATTCACACGAAGCCGTAGTGAAGCCACGGAGAATAAACGAAATCCAAAGAAAGGAAAATATAGGTAGGTAATTAACTCATTTACCATAGCCAGAGTTGATCAGTCTCCTTTTCCAATCTCTGGTAGTCCTTTTGTTCTCCCGTCTTGTAATGTATATACGGCTTTCCAAGTGAATTAACTACCCTTAATGTCCCTGTTCGAAAGCCAAATGTTTTGGATCAAAGAAAACTTTGATTATTTGTCTATCTACACCTTCCAAATTGATTGATGAATGCGTGCACGCTTTCCCTAGAAGTAATTCACACCGGAGACAAAGTTTCTGATCAGTGAAATACTAAGGAATGCTTTATTCCCCAGAGGGGGGTCTCCTTCTTAAAGCAAAAATACGTCACAGTTTAAACATACAATATCAATTCAACAATTGGTTAACATTCAAAAAGGGTCCCACCCTACAGGATGTGATGTCATCATTACAGAGCTCTTCCCCCCATATTCCAGCTCTGGCTTGGATACATGAAGAAAGGGGAAGTGAGTAGTTTCTTTGTTACTTTAACAGTGATTCTCCGTTTTGTTGCACGTGGAATTGGCACAAAGGAAGTGGGGGAGGAGTTAGCAAAGGAGGCTACCTATTAACACAAGAATGTGTAACAAGAAACTTGCAGAGGAAATAATGACTGAACCATAAAGGGGGAAGGGAATATTTACTCTAGCAGCCAGTTTTAACATAGTGAACACAGAATAAATAGACATTAGTAAATAGCTATTTTGGTTTAATTCTTCTGTCCACAACAGTCCCCCCTTAAAATGGCTATTTTACTAATAACTACTATCTCTAACTCTAATACTGTCCCTATAGAAAAATAACAAAAGGCTATCTTGCACATCTGTCTGAACAGGCCTCGAACGCTTCACTGTGCGGGTTACCCATAGCAGCTTGTCCACTACTTCTTCCGCGCCAGACTTATGCCCGTAGAGACAGACGCTATCCCTGAATGTCCTTAAGAAGAAGTAGCTATTGATTTAGTGCGGTGGGACTGTAAGGGTGTATGTGGTGTATCACGGTCTATGTCATCAATCTCTTGGTGAAGGAAGGTCGGGGTGGTCTGGTCGACTGTCTGATCAACTGTCTTTTGTAGGCATTTCTTAAGACAAGGTAATACACAACAAACAAGAAGAGCGAGGATGAGTATCGTTATTAAAATGGCAACACCTATTTGGGCCAGAGCACCTTGCCATCCAGACATCCATCCAAACCATCTTTCCCATGGATCTGTGGCCCCAGAATTCCTTTTCAGTTCGTTGGATAAACTTTTTAACTTTTCTATTGCCAACGTTACCTTACCATTAGGGCCTGTATTATCTGGGATATAGGTACAGCATGTCATGGTGTCTGGGAGTATTTTACATACTCCCCCTTTCTCTGCCAGAATCATGTCTAAGGCCAGTCTATTCTGGAAGGTCATCTGGGAAGTAGCTTGTAATTGTTCCGCCAAACCCTGGAGGGCATCTCTTGTATAATTTACAAAACGTTGTTGGTTATAATAGATGTAATTAATCCAATTTAAATTTTTATTGGCCGTGATGATTGGAAAAATAGATTCAAACCCTGCGGACACTTCATCTCTTGCTTTAAATTCATTTGGCACCCCCCTTGGCACTCCTATGGTATCTATATAAATATGGGGATCAAAACTGCCTTTTACAGGAGTATCTCTCTTTATTCTAGAGTATTGGTGTAACGTACCTGGGGTATCTTGGTGTCCGTCAGAGATTATGTGTATAGGCATAATTACCTTAGCTAGAGCACATTCTCCCCACCATACGCCTTCCAATCTGGTTCTAATCTGCATATCCCCACAAATCCAATATATATCTCCAAGGGATCTTATGTGTTGTTGGATAAAGGCAACCGGAATTGGGCTATATGTGGCACAGTACTTACCAGTGAAATTACCAAAGAATTGGCCTACCCCATCATATATACCATAACAAGTGTAGTTCCCTGGATATATGGTGATACCTTTATCTGGCTTGACATCTTTAAGGACAACTGGGTATTCCTTTATCCATGATCCACATTCCGTCCGGTTGGTTTTAAGTATAGTATAGAGACTTAGGAAACACATCTCTATCTCCGGAGGTATGTTCAAAGGGACAGTACCTAAGTGAGGCCTCGCTCCTCCACAGACATAGCAGTTAGATCTGTTGTGTTTGTTAGCATTATATTTCATCCACTCAAGCCATAAGTTAGTGTCAGAGAAACCCGTCTCTACAGCCATAGTGTCCTCATACGTGGGGTTAGCTATAGCTATCATCTCTTTTAGAGTTTTGATATGTGGCTTAAGAGGATTAATAGTCATGTGTGTGGCTCCTACCCATTCAGGTGAGTCATACATGTCCTGTAAGTAAAAGGTCCCCTGTTTATTGTATGAACCTCCTCCCTTCCAGTACATTCCCATTACATATTGTCCAGCATCTCCAGGACTGGGGTGTTCTATGTTTAAGGCTAGTTTCATAGGTGTCGCCCCCCCTGGTTTCCTGAACGTCATTCTTTTCAGTAAGGACTCCCCATTTTTATCTAATCTGTCTAAGGCACTTTGTGGTCTATAGCCCCAGGCTGGCCCTGTATTCCACCCTGCTGCCTTCCATGAACTACACTCATATCCCCAGTAGTCATTAGTCACACATATGTATGGGTCCTTAATGTTAGGTATATCTTTGTACACTGTTGACAACAACGCTGGTGGAAAAGTACAGTTTACGATATCACAATAATCAAATGCAAATGTGGCTACCCGTGTATTAGAGGAATTGTACCAAAATGTACAAACAAGATTGTCTTTGGTTATAGCGACTTGTTGGGCCTTTATCAGACCTAGCAGCAAGAACAAATACACAAAATTCATGTTATAACAGGATCTGGTTCCTCTGGAGCTGGAACTTTCTTGCAGTGTGAAGCGTGTATCCAAGAGTTCTTTCCAGCCAATTTAACTGAGGTAGTTGTGGTTAGAAGGACTTGGAACGGACCATCATATCTGGGTTCAAGGGTATGTTTTCTCACGAACTTCTTAACCAGAACCCAATCACCAGGGAGCAACTTGTGTGTGCCTGTATCAGACTCTGGATCTGGAATGGAAGAAAACACTTGGGCATGTATCTTGTTTAAAACTTGGGAAAGAGCAGTCACATAATTAACCATAACATCTGATTGCAGTTGGAGTTGTTGAGGAAAGTAACAACCTAACCTAGGGGCTGAACCAAACAAAATCTCATAGGGAGACAGGTTAAACTTCCCTCTTGGTGTGTACCTGACACTAAATAGAGCTATGGGGAGACTCTCTGGCCAGGGTAGGTTAGTTTCTTGGGCCATCTTAAGCATTCTGGCTTTTAAGGTGCCATTCATACGTTCTACCTTACCACTACTTTGTGGGTGATAGGGTGTGTGAAATGCAAGGGTCACCCCTAGTGCTGCCCAGACTTCCTTAGTTACTAGTGCTGTAAAAGCCGGGCCCTGGTCACTTTCAATCACTTCAGGAACTCCATATCTACAGACAATTTCAGTGAGCAACCGCTTGGCAGTGGTCTTGGCGGTCATATTAGTAACCGGGAAAGCTTCTGGCCATCCTGAGAACATGTCCACCATAACTAGGGCATATTCATACCGGCCACTCTTTGGCATCTGAATATGGTCAATTTGGACTCTCTGGAATGGGTAGTGTGGCTTCGCCAGATGTTTGGGGAAAACTTTCTCCAATTTTCCCGGATTGCACTTGGCACAGATAGCACAAGACTTACAGTAGTTTTTAGTCAGAGTGGTAATACCTGGTGCTTCGAAATATTTAGCAATTAAAGAGTTCATGAGGGTCTTAGACAAGTGCGCTGCTCCGTGGGCCCATTGAACCACAGCCGGATACATACATTTAGGCAGACAAAATTTGAGATTACTAGTATATACTCCATCCTGTAAGGTCGCTCCCTTCTGTTTCCAGCTTTGCTTTTCTTCGAGACTTACAGCTGCTTGCTGTTCCTTCAAAAACTTGAGGTCCGTAGGTAAGGTTTGCATGGGAAAAATAGTAATTTCCTCACCGGACACTTTTCTGTCCACTTCCCTTGATTGACATGCAGCATCTTTGGCAGCTTGGTCAGCTTTATGATTGCCACATGTTTCTTCCGAATTCCGTCTTCCATGGGCCTTTACTTTCAGTATGGCCACTTCTTCAGGAAGGAGTAAAGCATCCATCAATTCCTTGATAGCTGTACCATGTTTAACTGGTGTACCGGTTGCTGTTAGAAAACCTCTTGTTTTCCATATTAATCCAAAATCATGTGCTACGCCCAGGGCATATCTTGAATCGGTATAAATATTAACACGCTTCCCTTCAAACATTTGGCATGCTACAGTGAGGGCTTTTAGTTCAGCTTCTTGAGCAGACATAGACGCAGGAAGTGGGGATGCTTGAAGTACCTGATCTACTGTGGTCACTGCAAATCCAGTGTGGTATCTTCCTTGTTCATCTGCAAATCTGGAGCCATCCACAAACAGTGTGCAGTCAGGATCTGGCAGAGCCGTTTCATGTACTGTAGGAAGATGGGTTGTTTCCATCTTCATCTGTTCAAAACAATCATGGGGGATGTCTGGGTCAGAATCTTTGGGAGGGGCATCTTCACATATTTCTGTGTGATACTGTGGGTAACCAGTAGTCTTACAATTCACAGTTCGTTTGGTAACACCTTCTGCAGAAAGTTGGTCTTGATCTGTTGCACTCCATGCTTTGGCTAATGGACCAAGTTCCTTCCATGAGATATTTGGAGATTTAGTAATAGAGACATGAGGAACTGCCATCTCCCAATGGTGGTACATATGAGTCACTTCTGTGGGTAATTGGACTAAAACTACAGTGTTACCTTTTGTATCACAGTATATGTCTGTCAAAGTGAGAGGTACTTCAATCAATTGAAACAGTTCTTCTTCATACTGAGGGTCAGGCCCCGACACGTCTCTGAACCATAAAGTACAATGCCATAGAGGAGATGGCTGTTCATCGTGTGGTACTGTGGGCATATGGACATCCAGATCAAGGAAGGCATCAGGATCTATGTTCAGACTGTACCAATAGTGTGGTACTCCCCCCTTGGGAAGTGGCAGAAGAGTGGCAGGATTCAAAGTGTAACATCGCTGTAAAGAGACATTATCGGGTAACATTAAAGTTGTTTGGAGACGAAGATGTCTTTGAGTAGAGAGATGTTTAGGTTGAACTTGGTTTAGTATCGCAGAAATATCATGTGGAGCGAGAATGGTTAGCTTGTGACCAAGGATTATGTCACATGTCTTGTCCAGCAGAGCACTTGCTGCAAATACAGCCCGAAGACAGGAGGGTCCTCCTCTGGCCACAGGATCCAACTGGCAGGAGTAATACCCTATTGGACGTTGACGAGACCCATGAGACTGAGTGAGAACACCAGATGCATGGCCCATCTTTTCGTAGACAAAGAGCTTGAAGGGCTTCTCGTAATTGGGAAGGCCCAGAGCAGGAGCAGTAACAACAGCACGTCGTAATGCGAAGAAGCTGGTAAGGGCTTCAGGAGATAAAGCAAATGGTTCAGTTTTGAGGGCATCGTAGAGCGGCTGCAACAGTGTAGAGGCTTCAGGAATCCAGGCTCTGCAGTAAGAGATAAGACCCAGGAAGGCATGGAGGGACTTATGAGCCGATGGAGGGCATAGTGATGTAATACCCCGCACTCTGTCTCTAGTAAGGTGCCGGGTGCCATGAGAAAGACAATGCCCCAAAAAGATCACCGATGGTTGGCACCACTGCAATTTCTTCTTAGATGCTTTACAACCTTGGGCGGCCAGGAAACAGAGGAAATCTTCAGAGGTACATTCTGCAGTCGGGAGATCATCAGCACAGAGAAGGAGATCGTCCACGTATTGCAGGAGGACCATGTCTGTGTGTGATTTCTGCCATGGTTCCAGGATGTATGCCATGGCTCTTGCAAACTGGCTTGGGGAATTTTGTGCTCCCTGGGGCATTACAGTCCAGGTGTATTGTTGGCGGTCATGAGTAAATGCGAACAGGTATTGGCAAGAGGGATGCAAAGGCACGCTGAAGTAGGCATTTGCCAAATCCACCACTGTGAAGAATTTAGCTGATGGAGGGACCTGGGATAGAAGAGTATGAGGATTTGGAACAATGGGGGTTTCCAAGATGGTAACATCATTGACTGCTCTGAGGTCTTGAACCATCCTGTACTTGTCCGGCTCACCCTTTTCGGTCTTTTTCTTAACTGGAAACAAAGGAGTATTACAAGGCGATACACATTTAACCAGAGCACCCGCAGCCAGCAGAGTTTCAACTTGTTTGGAGATAGAAAGGGACTGAGCAGGAGTCAATGGATATTGTGGTCTTCTGGGCAGACTTGCACCTTGGAGCAACTGCACAAGTATCGGAGGAACTTTAAGACGTCCAATATCATCGGGACCAGTAGACCACAGTTGCACAGGAACTCTGTCAAGCGCACTGGGGGAATTATCTGGGACCCTTGCATTCCCATGGGGTGACTCCATGTGGAGTAGGAGGGGTAAAGAACAAAGGGCTGAGGTATCATCACTGGAGAGAGGGGTCAATAACTGAACCTTACCATCTGGAGTAAAGGAGATGGAGGCTTGCAAGCGGGACAGGACATCAGCCCCTAACAAATTAAGAGGACAAGAGGAAGACACTACAAAACGAGTAAGGAGATCTGGGAAAGTACCCACCCGTAAGGGCTTAGTTAATGGGTTGCTACGAGGGGTTCCATCAACACCTATACAGGAAACATCTATATTAGAGAGAAAGGAATCGTCAGGCAGGTCACATGCTCTAAGTACACTACGGGCTGCGCCTGTGTCAACTAAGAAGGTGGTTGGGCAGCCTTCCACAGGTAGGACCACTGTAGCTAGGGGCCCCCCTTTATCCCCTGTATACACTGCCATGACAGGGGCATTGGACACAGGTTTGCCTGTTACCTATTGGACAAGATCAATATGAGACTGGTCTGGACCAGGGTATGTACGTGTAGGTGTAGTTGGATAGTATGGTTGCTGAGCATGCTGTGTAGGGCGTCGTTGTCTAGGCATTGGATTGTTAGTGGGCAGATAAGTTGCAGAGGGTAGGTTATTAGGATAATAATGAGAACCAGGTAACGGATAACCAAGCGCCTGGGCAGGAGGATAACCGGCCACAGGATATGGTGGCCGTAGAGCATGTGTGCGCTGCCTAGGTGCATGCAAACTTGGACACTCATTCCTAAAATGTCCTAGTTGCCTACAGTGATAACACATTTTGAGTGGTGGTCCTGGGGCCTGAGCTGTGAAAGGGTCCAGAGGTGATGGAATAGGGTACCCGCCAGGGGCAAGATGAGTTGCAGGGTCAGATAAGGAAAACATTAAAGGATTGGATTTCTTTTGCAGGGGCAATTGGATTGACTCCAGGCCTTTAGCGACCAGGAGGAGAGTGTCCAGGGGAATTATCCTGAATTCGGGACGGGACTGGACCAGGCCTTTCCTTATGGGTTCCTTAAGGCCTGCAACGAAAGCAGCTGACAGCATCTGTGTGTGGGACTTATTACATGTGTTGAAACCTAGATCAGAAAAGGTTTGAGTTAACCTAGAATGAAATCTTTCAACTGTTTCTGATTTTTCTTGAACAATATCAGCAATAGAAATAGCCTGATCAGTCAACTTATCTTGAGCCCATGCACGGAGTTGTTCACAAAATGTGATACCAGACTGAAAATCTGTATCCGTAGTGAGACGGGCATCATCAAAGCTCCTTTCCATTACGGGCCAGTAAGCATCCCCTGCCTTAATTTCACACAGACTAAACAAATCGCGCCATGCTGCAGAGTAAGTTTTACGGATCTGAACAATCCGACGGAAAAAGGGCATGGGCTGTTTCTCAGGGTCAGGAAGTGATTGTACCAGTGTTGCAGCTTGGGACGGATTGAAGGTAACATACATCAAAGGGGCACCCTCCTGATCATGCTGGGCACCGCAAGCACCTGCTATAGGACTGGAGGGTAGATTAGTTGTGGTCTGTGGAGGCTGCGCCTCTTGGACACTACTATCGGCAGTGAGAATGGGAATCAGACCAGCTGTAGTACTGGTCGCAGGGTGATTAACTGTAGTAGTAATTTGGACCGAATCAAGTTGCGAGGCAGGGGGAGAAGTGGCTAAGGAAGCTGTGGAGGTTGCAGGATAATAACCTGATGCTGCCGGGGTCGCAGCAGGAGGAAAGCCTGATGCTGTAGGAACAGTGGATCCAATAGTCATAATAGGGAAAGATACACTGGGGGCAGCCATAAGAGGGGTTGGAATGGAAGAGGATACAGAAGGGGGGGGGGAAGAGACCACAGGGGTGTTGGTAGGGTACGTTACCATCATGGAAGGGATGGGTGTGTTAGAAACAGGAAATGGTGTCAGTGAAAGGGCAGAAGGGAAGGATTCCACAGGAGAAGTAAGGGCGGAAGTTATAGGGAGAAGTGAAAGGAATTGGGCGTGGACAGAAGCAACAGGAGCCGAAAGAGAGGGTGTAGCTGCAGAGATGGGCAAGAGAGGAGGAGGAGGCAGAGAAACAGGAAGGGAAGGGGGAACTGAGATTTGGAGTGGAGAAGGAGTGGGGGTTGGAAAATAACATGAACCATCTGCTTTAAGAACAGGGTACAAGGCAGCAGGGGCTGGAGAGAGGGAGCTAGCATGAATGGGCTGTGGGGGCGCTCCAGAGGCAGGTTGAGCCACCTCCCTTTTAGGCCAGGCTTTATCATATGGAGGAGGGCTGGAAACGTCTGCAACAGATTCAACAAAACAACCTTTTTCATGATATACAAAGACTTTTTTTCCTTCTAGGTCTATCTCCTCCTCAATCCACCCCTCCTTCTTAATTACACAAGCAACCTTATACCACGCATCAGCTGATTTCTTCAACCCATGATCTACCAAGATCCCATGTTTGTCGTTTAAAAGTTTTCTCCAGTCTTCCGCCTGCAATCTGCCACTGGGGGACATATTAATACTACACAGTTTAATAATTTTCCGGAGTTTGACCACAGCTAAGTCCCCAGCTCTTTCCTTTACAAGATCACAGGCTAACCGACCACGGGAGGGGTTAACATGAGTCTGACCCATTGATAAACTACAGTAGAACTGGATAGAGAGAAACAGGGAAAAGAGACAGCAAGCAGACCCTTGACCAAAAGAGAGTGAAGAGAGTGAGTGAGAGAGTGAGTGAGAGAGAGAGAAAGTGAGACAGAGAGAGAGAGACTGAAAGAGAGAGAGAGAGACTGAAAGAGAGAGAGAGAGACTGAAAGAGAGAGAGAGAGACAGAAAGAGACTGAAAGAGAGAGAAATAGACTGAAAGAGAGAGAGACTGAAAGAGAGAGAAAGAGACTGAAAGAGAGAGAGGGACTTAAAGAGACAGAGAGAGACAGTGAGACAAAGAGAGAGAGAGAGACTTGCAAGAAACTTGCATAAAGTGTCACACCAAGCTAGCAGAGCACAGAAAACCCCCAGAGTGATGCAAAAAAAAAAACAAAAAAAAAAACAAAAAAAAAAAACTAACATCTGGCAGCACAGACTCCAAGGAATGGAGGGGGCAGAAGGGGGGGGGGGGGAAAGGGGGGAAGTAGGAGAAAGTGAGTTGCAAGCAGCACAAAGTATTTAACCATGTGAGTGCCTAAGCACAGCTCTCCTGAAGACAAAAGATAGAATAGGAGAACTACAGGACACAGATAGAATATATAACAAGTAACATATACCCCCAAAAAAACCCAAACAAAAAAACAGTATACATGCAAAAGCACAATATATATATGCCAAAGCACACAAATTCTTTAAAATTAATGCCAGCTGAAAATAGACTCCTTAAAATAAACTCAGTACATATACACATAGAAACTCACACTCTGGATTTAGTTAGGCTGTAGATAGACAAGTGACAGGGTTTATACAGTTCTATAAGGGGACATATGGGTATATATATACCTGTCTGAAGACGTCATTCACACGAAGCCGTAGTGAAGCCACGGAGAATAAACGAAATCCAAAGAAAGGAAAATATAGGTAGGTAATTAACTCATTTACCATAGCCAGAGTTGATCAGTCTCCTTTTCCAATCTCTGGTAGTCCTTTTGTTCTCCCGTCTTGTAATGTATATACGGCTTTCCAAGTGAATTAACTACCCTTAATGTCCCTGTTCGAAAGCCAAATGTTTTGGATCAAAGAAAACTTTGATTATTTGTCTATCTACACCTTCCAAATTGATTGATGAATGCGTGCACGCTTTCCCTAGAAGTAATTCACACCGGAGACAAAGTTTCTGATCAGTGAAATACTAAGGAATGCTTTATTCCCCAGAGGGGGGTCTCCTTCTTAAAGCAAAAATACGTCACAGTTTAAACATACAATATCAATTCAACAATTGGTTAACATTCAAAAAGGGTCCCACCCTACAGGATGTGATGTCATCATTACAGAGCTCTTCCCCCCATATTCCAGCTCTGGCTTGGATACATGAAGAAAGGGGAAGTGAGTAGTTTCTTTGTTACTTTAACAGTGATTCTCCATTTTGTTGCACGTGGAATTGGCACAAAGGAAGTGGGGGAGGAGTTAGCAAAGGAGGCTACCTATTAACACAAGAATGTGTAACAAGAAACTTGCAGAGGAAATAATGACTGAACCATAAAGGGGGAAGGGAATATTTACTCTAGCAGACAGTTTTAACATAGTGAACACAGAATAAATAGACATTAGTAAATAGCTATTTTGGTTTAATTCTTCTGTCCACAACAATGGCACACACATACTCTGCACCATATTAACTAAAACAAGCTGTAGATATGGTGCTTAGAGGGCCCACCCCTTTAACTCTTAATGTAGTGATTTGGTGCATAGACCAAGTCTCTGCAGTCAGACAAATGTAAACATTACCATTCATGAAAACCGACAATGTTTATATTTGTCAATCAGAATGCCTTTAGTAGTGGTAAAATCACTTCTTCATGGTGGCATTTAATAATTGAACGCCTTCAAGTTCTGCATTGCAATGCTTTATAGAGAAACACTGGATTTCTTTCTACGAGTTGTTGAGCACTCCAACCACCGCACATGTCCACTGGGTCTCTCATGCTTCTTGTGGAGGAGCATTGACTTGGACCAGACATCACCCAGACAGATGATCTTATAGTGGGAGAAACAGCTGCTTGACAGAGACTTTCTGGTGCTGGATTATCAATAAATGTACCAGCATTGTGTGTGTGTGTTTTTTTTTAATTTTATTTACTTTTCGTTTTAATATGCCCTCAATAGCTGCTTAACGCATACACAAAAAAACATCTTACTAATATTGCACATTTTGGGGGATTCTCCATGCACCATCTATGTTCTCAGTGCGAGAATAGAACCATAACTCAGAATCTGAAGGTGAAAGAGACACTAACCACAACAGCCTATTGAAGTAGTTATGGTGTAAAGAGTCTTTGAGGCAGTCCCTACAGTTTTGTCTTCACTCATTATGTATTCAAAGGTGAATAAAAATGATTGGCTATAATGCAAAACATTCACGGATAACAAGAAAGTAAAAATTCTTATTATATGTATGGTTGCAAAGATTGTTGGAAGACCCCTGGGTTTTTGCTAGATGGCTCCAATAATAGCTGAACACAAAAAGACTCTCTGTACCATAACTGTCGGAATAAGTTGTATCGAAGAATTATATCTACATTTTTTTCCCTTCAGTGTTTAATTCCACGCAGAGATCTGACACTTTATATTCTTGTAGAGAATACACAATTGACAGACCCATTTTAAAAGCTGATGAACCATTAACATATATGTTTATATATATATATATATATATATATATTTATTTTTTTAGTTTAGACTAAAAAACACATTCAAAGCCAAATTATAAGTTAAGGACCACAAATACATAATTGTAAAAAACTACCAAAATAGAATATTAGAGGAATTATTTAAGTTCACATATTTTAGATCATTGCTTGTTGCCAGATTCCAATAAATCCTTTGCCTCATTTATTTTCATAGCCATATAAGGAGAACCACCTGTAATAAAGAAAACATACGCGCATTAAGTTAACTTATGTAGAAAACATATAAACATTTTAATGCTTAAAAAAAAAATAAGACTTCTTCCTTAAGGGGAATATTTCCGTAACAAAAAAAAAAAAAACGACAAAACAACTTGGTTTTTGATGGTTTTAAGTCCCATCTCTTTGAAAGTGTGACAGAGAACATGAAACAACTGCTGTTTATAAATTAAGCAGTACATTTGTGCACAGAACCATAACCTGAAGCAATGTTTAATCACTACGAGAAGAGCAAATAAACTATTTCTTTATAAAGAGAGGGATTTCAACTAAACATTTGGCCGTCACGCAATTAGCTTCTGCACTTTAATAATGACTTTTGTTCAATAACACAACACATTACTTGCACAGCAGGTTTAGATTAATTAGACTATTGGTTATTTCTCGAAGATTTTAACAGAAACATATCTGTGTTCAAAGTGACGTGAAATCAGGAATTAAAAAAGTAAAAATGAATAGCTTTTATTAATTTAACCCCTTCCCGCCCGACCAAAGACGGACATTTTCCGTCAGGCTTGTCCTTGCGTTAAGGACCCTTGATGGAAAATTTCTGTCATTTACTAAAGTCAACCCCAGATCGCCGCCATCACGGGGTTAATGCTCCTCCGGTCTGCCTGTCAGAGCGAGCACATGTGCTGCAGGGACTTCTTATCCGCCTCCCTGTGCTTCCGCAGTCAGTGTGAAGTGCAGGGAGACGGATCAGCAGCAATTTTTTTACATTTTTTATTTTATTTTAGTTTTTTTCAAAACATGCCTTTTGAAATACCCCAGGGAATATTCTTTAAAAAAAAAAAAAATTAATATGTTTTTGTGGAGTAGATTGAATAACGAACCTGCTAAACTACTCCAAAATGGGACATGGACACAGTGTAAAAATTCAAAGTTTGAAGAAAAAAAAACAAACTGGAATAGCTGTGCCCCTTCAATAACCACATATACCTGGCAAAGGTACATACGGGGGTATTGCTGTACTCAGACGACATAGCTGAGCAACATATGAAGTATTATACAGCCGTAACACAGATAAGGTCTGCAAAATATACTGTGTAAACTCACTGTGTGTCAAACAGGTAGAAAAAATGCTTACCACCACCTGGTACAAGCTAGTGGAAAAATTATCCCACACTAAGGTTCAAATTTCAAATGGTCTCAACACAGACTTCGATCTGTTTAATTTTATTTAACCTATGCAATCTTTTTTGTCAGTTGTATTTTATGTTATATGTCCTCATTTCCAATGATACCACCCTCTGTCTATAAATTATGTTTCTCATCCAATGATTCCATAACCCACTATCCTTTATTTTTTTAATCTTAATTTTAATATTAGAAAAGGTATGTTGTCCCCTGTATTTCATCCTAACATGCATTTCTATTATTTCTCCCCTATTTATGATATTTAACTACCGTATTTATCGGCGTATAACACGCACAGGCGTATAACACGCACTTCATTTTTAGAAAGAAATTCCAGGAAATTTCCCCCCTCATCCCATAGTATTCCCCCCCCTCATCCCATAGTATTCCCCCCTCATCCCATAGTGTCCCCCCTTTCCATAGTATTCTCCCCCCTTTCCATAGTATTCTCCCCCCTCCCATAGTATTCCCCCCTCCTCCCATAGTATTCCCCCCCTCCTCCCATAGTATTCTCCCCCCTCCCCTCCCATAGTATTCTCCCCCCCTCCCCTCCCATAGTATATAGTATTCTCCCCCCTCCCCTCCCATAGTATTCTCCCCCCCCTCCCCTCGTATTCTCCCCCCCTCCCCTCCCATAGTATTCTCCCCCCCTCCCCTCCCATAGTATTCTCCCCCCCTCCCCTCCCATAGTATTCTCCCCTCTCCCCTCCCATAGTATTCTCCCCCCTCCCCTCCCATAGTGTACTTTCCTCCCCCTCCCCTCCCATAGTGTACTTTCCTCCTCCTCCCCTCCCATAGTGTACTTCCCCTCCTCCCCTCCCATAGTGTACTTCCCCTCCTCCCCTCCCATAGTGTACTTTCCTCCCCCTCCCCTCCCATAGTGTACTTTCCTCCCCCTCCCCTCCCATAGTGTACTTTCCTCCCCCTCCCCTCCCCTCCCATAGTGTACTTTCCTCCCCTCCCATAATTACTTACCTGTCCTGAAGCGTGGGCCGGCTTCACACCGTGCACCGCGGAACAGGAACTTTAATTTAAGGTTCCGGTTTCCGGCGGGACTGAAAGGAAGTGTGCACACTATTGTGCACACTTCCTTTCAGTCCCGCCGGAAACCGGAACCTTAAATTAAAGTTCCTGTACCGTGGTGCGCGCTGTGAAGCCGGCCCACGCTTCAGGACAGGTAAGTAATTATGGGATATCGGCGTATAACACGCACCCACGATTTTCCCCCTATTTTCAGGGGGAAAAAGTGCGTGTTATACGCCGATAAATACGGTACTTTCTGTCATCTTTAAACATAATTGTGTATATATATATATATATATATATATATATATATATATATATATATATATATATATATATATATATATCTCTTTTCTTTTATTGCCAGCCACCCCCAATATGGCTGCCATGTTCGTATAATATACCCTATTCATTACTTCCCCCACCAAGATGGCTACCGCAACGGTCCTTTATTTACAATAGTCTTTCTAATTTATACAAGTTTTTCCCTCCACCCTCCTTTTTAATCATTATCCCACTAGGAACACTCCCTTCAATGTGGGTCTCTCCCTTGCGTCGGAAAATATATCTGCCGACATGATACTTAGTCTCTTAGAACTACAGACCCCATAATACATAGCGGCCAGATAACTATGACACGCGGCGGCACAGCAGTTTATACTCTTAAAAAAGCTATTTTAAAAAAAAAAAAAAAAATGTTATACATAATCTGATCCTCCATTATTATATTTTCTAAGGTCTATATGTTTTTTTTGCTGTTCTTTATGTTACCACACTCTCTGCTCTCCTATTGGATATAGGATTATGGCGCCAGTTTTAATTGATTTTATGCTTATACAAACTTCAACTTGCCAGGTTGACTGTCTTTTACTCCATTGATAAAGCCTTTTAGGGTGAAACGCGTTTGGATGTATGTTATACTTGCTTTTTAACTAAAAAATAGATTTTGGTCACGTTATCCCCTGTGCCATCATCTTTTGTTATTTTATTATTATATATTTTTTACTATCAACTTGGCATCTACTTTTATCCGTTTCTACTCTAAAGAATCCTAAGTGGGGATCATACCACCTATGCTGTCGTCATTGAGCAGTTAGCCTGCTCTATGTTTGTGAGTATTACTCTTATTATACTTTTATCTAAGATTTTATACCTTATTGAGAGCACTATTGTTGCCTTTTATTTTCTGTCATTTTGGGTTCCTGATTCTTCTATCACCAAGAAACACTCCCGTTATATCCTTTAAGTGGGGATCATACCGCTGTACGCTATACAAACCAGAGCTGGATTAAGCTCTATTAAATGTGAGTGCAACCCTATTTATCTCCTATCTTACATATACGCAGTGAGATTTAGTAAACTATTGGCTACTTCATTTTTTATTATCGCCCTTCTCTGCATATACAGACATTGGTGAAACATAAAAAAATATCCTTGTCTGACCCTTAAAGGACCACTATAGTGCAAGGAAAACAAACTTGTGCTCCCACCCTCAGGGTCCCATTCCCGCTGCGCTGAAGGGGGAGGAAGGGGGTCAGTCCCTTACCTTTTTTCCAGCGCCGGGACTCTCCTCCCTCTTCTGATGTCATCGGCTGAATGCGCATGCGCGGCAAGAGCCGCGCGCGCATTCAGCCAGTCAATAGGAAAGCATTCTCAATGAAAATCACAGTGAGAAGCGCGGAAGCACCTCTAGCGGCTGTCAATGAGACAGCCACTAGAGGCTAGATTAACCCTAGTGTAAACATAGCAGTTTCTCCGAAACTGCTATGTTTACAGCTGCTGGGTTATCCCTAGATGGACCTGGCACCCACACCACTTCATTAAGCTGAAGTGGTCTGGGTGCCTATAGTGGTCCTTTAAACCTTAGTGGTTTCAAGCATCCTACACAAGATTTATATTATATATCGATATACCTATATTCTACTGTTGTATTGTGTAGCAGCCCTACCCTACCTTTGTGTTCCTGTCTCAAATAGCCTGTGATATCTACTTTATATAAATATACTTTTCTGTGGCAACTGTTTTTCTGCGATGGCTACTAAACCTAGAAGACAAACATACCAACTTCTAATATTGTTTCACATTTACATTTTATTTTAGTCCTTGTATTTTGTGTCCAGTAACTTTCAAAATCCTACACATATTATGTAGTCTATAAATCAAGACACATACATTAATTTATTCTCAATTACTTTTCATAAGCTGGACATATTATGTGCATGCTATTATTGCCAAAACTGTGAAAACAAAGGTTTTTAACACATTGTTTGAACATAAACAGCAAAAAATGCTAAAATGGCCTTTTGTGTCCTTAATCCCTTAAGGACACATGACGTGTGTGACACGTCATGATTCCCTTTTATTCCAGAAGTTTGGTCCTTAAGGGGTTAAGGATAAGACAAACTTTTGAAGCTGTGTCCTTAAGGGGTTAACAACCCCCCCACCCCCCAAAAAAAAAAAAAAAACACTAAATGAAAAACACATTGTATCATGAAAAAAAATCACTTTACCCCATATCAATGCTTAAAACATGTGAGTTAATTTACTAAACTTGGAATTATGGTGAAGTGACATGATTCCCTTTTATTCCAGAAGTTTGGTCCTTAAGGGGTTAAACATGCATTTATTTTTGCATCACAGTATGTTATCATCAGTGGGATAAAACCAGCAGGCATTGAAAGATAAGCTCACTTTAATCAAGATTGTAAACATTTTTCCTTGTATGATTATGACAATAATACACTAATAGTAGTCTCCCCCTAAACAGGCACTGTGTTGAGACATTATAAAAGCTCGGAGTATGGCTGTACTACATCTGTCTCTGAGATCAATGCCAAAAAAAAACCTTCTAAAAGAGCCTGCTTAATAATGTTAATGCAGAAATGTTCCATCTTTGGGAAAAACAGATTTGCAGTTTAGAATAAAATTACTATGATTTTCTCTGGGGATTTTTTTAAGAGCAATATAATCTATTTTTCACATTATAAACCAAGTCAAGAATAATTTAGGGACATCATGTGGCAGGTTAGCTTTATCTAAACAATATATAGAAAAAAAAATCAGTTTAGTTACAGTATAGCTTAATCCAAAACAAAATGAACTCCAATATTTAAAGTGACAAACTAGATTGATGCTGCCAAATTTAGAAATGCATTATAAAATGTACAGAAATTAAATAGTATAAAAAAACAAACAAAAAAACAACAATTTAAAGAGCACTGTAGTTTCCCAGATATTAGCTTAACCCCTTAAGGACGCAGGACGGTTCAGGGCCGTCATCGGCATTTTTCCATTGCCGACCGCTGACGGTCCTGAACCGTCCTAACTTTAAGATTTACTTACCCGATCGCCGTCGTTCCCCCGGTGGCGATCGGCGGTGCTCCTGTTGTGGGGAGACTGCCTGCAGCCCAGACAGTCTCCCCATGGCAGATTAGGACCCCTGTGGACATGTGATCGCTCAAAAGGGCGACCACATGGTCACAATAGGTGTCCATGTGTCTGCCTGCAGGTGGACTGTCTGTGCTGACAGGCAGTCTCCCCGTCAGTGTAGAATCAGAAAAAAAATTAAAGTTAATAAAAAAAAAAAAAAATTATATATGTGTATATATATATATATATATATATATGATATATAGACATATATTATACCTACATAATATATGTATATATCATATATATATATATATATATATATATATATATATATATATATATAATGTCATACTAAGTGTATTTTTATATTAATATGTACATATATTAATATAAAAATACACTTATAATTAAATTACACACGTATATATATATATATATAATATATATAATAACTATATATATTGTATATATATATTATTATAAAATACAAATAAGTAATTTAAATTAAATGAAACATGTAAAAATAATAATAAAAATGTAAAAAAATTATATATCTATACGAAATTTTATTCTAACTGTATTTTGATATTAATATTTATATATTTATATCAAAATACACTTAGAATGAAATTGTATATATATCTATGTATATATAAATAAATAAAAAGAATACGAACTATTCATATGTCCATATACAACATTACATAAATAATTATATAAATATACATATATATGCATATATATTTAAATTCTACGTGCGTATTTATGTAATATTTTTACATAATAAAGTTATTTTATTGATTGCAATTTAAGGGACCTGCCTGCCAACCCAGGCCGAAAGTCCAGAGAATTTAATTTGCTATCACTGTATTTTACCCTGTAACGTTCTACGACACCCTAAAACCTGTACATGGGGGGTACTGTTTTACTCGGGAGACTTCGCTGAACACAAATATTAGTGATTCAAAACAGTAAAACATATCACAGCGATGATATTGTCAGTGAAAGTGACTGATGATATAATTGTTGTGATACATTTTCCAGTTTTGAAACACTAATATTTGTGTTCAGCAAAGTCTCCTGAGTAGAACAGGACCCCCATGTACAGGTTTTATAGCGTTTTTGAAAGTTACAGGGTCAAATATATGGGTCAAATATTTTTACATTGAAAATGGCCAGGTTGGTTACGTTGCCTTTGAGAGCGTATGGTAGCCCAGGAATGAGAATTACCCCCATGATGGCATACAATTTGCAAAAGAAGACAACCCAAGGTATTGCAAATGGGGTATGTCCAGTCTTTTTTAGTAACCACTTAGTCACAAACACTGGCCAAAATTAGCGTTCAATTTAGTTTTTTACTTTTTTCACACACAAACAAATATGAACGCTAACTTTGGACAGTGTTTGCGACTACGTGGCTACTAAAAAAAGTCTGGACATACCCCATATTGAATACCCTGGATTGTCTACTTTAAAAAAATATGTACATGTGGGGTGTTATTCAGCGATTTATGACAGATAATAGTGTTACAATGTCACTATTGATACATTTTAAAAATGTATGTTTTGAAACCGCAATATCCTACTTGTACTTATAGCCCTATAACATGCAAAAAAAAAATAGCAAAATGCATGTAAACACTGGGTATTTTTCAACTCAGGACAAAATTTTGAATCTATTTAGCAGTTTTTTTCATTCGCTTTTCTAGATGAGTAAAATATTTTTCACATAAAAGTAAAAAAACATGTATTTTTTCAATTTTTCATCATATTTTTTCATTTTTTTTTAAATTTAATTACATGAGATTATATAAATAATGGTCACTAGTATAAAAGAAAAAAATATCAGGCACTCACTGGGATAGATTTAAGCAGGTTTACTGGACACAGCAACGTTTTGACCTGTAGCCAGGTCTTTATCAAGTCTCCAGTGTCCCCTATGTATCACTGTGTCTCAGTGCCCCATGTCTCCCAGTGTCCCCTCATGTATCAAAGTCACCCATGTCTCCCAGTGTCCTTAAGTGTCTGTGTCCCCAGTATCTCAGTGTCCCCTAGTGGCATGGGGACACTGGGTGACATGGGGACGCAGACACTAGGGGACTGAAAGACATGAACACAGACATGCCCTCTTTTTGGGTATGTCCGCCCCTTTCGTCAGTTCTGTTTATGTGATTTGCATCAGTAGCCCACCCTTTTACCCGTCCATAGACTTCCTACTTTACTGGACACTCCTGTTAGGGGGTATTGATTGATGAAAGCATGAGATTAGCATAGGGTATGTGTTTTTGAATAGCTGCATCCAGCACCGTCTCCATCAGATACATGACGTTTGGGAGGTAGAACTATTTTAGTGTTTTTGGTCGATAAGATTTTGTAATTAGGCCCATCATAATTGTCAGCAACAGTCCCACTAAGATCTTAATCTGGTCCTGACTATAGATGATTTTTTTTGGTTTATGTTTATGTTTGGATAGTTAAAGCTATTTGTCTTTGAATACGTAAAGCAGTGTTCCTCTCCCAAACCATTTCAAACAATTAGAGTAATTTTGATTAAATTGTCACTGAAAAACTAAAATAAAATCATAAAATAAAAAAATCAATATTGTACAGATTTATTTTTATATACAATTTGTAGTTATAGACAACTATTAAGGATAAATAAACCTAAGACATTTGATGTGCCTATTTACTTTATAAGGATACCACTAAGCAGTGATGTCATCATGCATCATGCATCATAATAATCTGAGAGTATCTAACAAGAGTTTGAACAATCTGAAGCCAGTCAGTGTGGAGTTTACAGGGTAAACAGGAACTCATCAGAACAAACCAAAACCTTCTGGATAATCTGCTGCATGGACCTAAGCAGGATCTGAAGAGGATGGCAATGTATGGGGTAAATGATTCATTCGAAATACATAGACTACAGATCCAGGGACAGACTTATAACCGATCGCCTTAATATGGGGTCAGGAAGTAATTTTTTACTTGGATATTTTACCCATTGTATGTCCAAGATTTGTCGCCTTCCTCTGGATCACTAATTCACTAAATATTGAATTGCAGCAAATTTATCTGACCAGTTTATTCACTAAACACCAAATTTTATCCACGTGTATTTTTGTAACTCTTAAAATAATATATACATATAAAAGCTTGGTACAAATGTATTAAAGACAAACACTAAATAAAATTAGAAGACTGGATTCATTATATAGTTACTTTTTAATTACGTAGGTTATAAAAATACAAAGATAAACAAAATAAATCTTAAACATCTTAAAAAGGGGAAATAATATTTCATTGATGAATTGCCATATAGAACGGACATTAAATATATATTATCCTCCTGCTTCTGTAAATATGCAGTCACAAATATAGTGCCATGTCCCAATAGTAGGGAAAAGGCATATTATGATTTATAATAATAATAATAATATGTCCGTTCTTACCACATCTCATCACATTTTAAACGACAGTTTTGCACTATATATATTTTTTATGATCAAACATGGCAGCATTTACTCATGAGTTAGCTCCTCCCCTCACAGCAGAAAGGACAGGAAATAGAACTCTGAAATTGGTATAAATAGATTGATCCTCTCCCCAACAGGTAGTCTTTTTTTTTCCTGTACTTCACAGCAGTTTGGAAGGAGTGTGCTTAAGCAGGCCTAGATTTTTCTTCAATGCTTACCAGGTCCTGAAGACCCAGCAACAGCACATCTCTACGAGTCACCAGCCTGGGTACCTCCTTTACTGACCAAGGGTCAGACCTACTCTCTCCCTCAGGGGATGAAAGCAGTCCACTCAATACATGCCAGGGTTCAGCCTTTTATCCCTGAGGACCCAGCAACATCACATCTCTATGAGTTGCTAGCCTGGGTACCTCCTTTCGTGACCGGGGGTCAGACCCAATTCCCTTCTTCAGAGAAGGAACGCAGTCCATAAATGAAGCCATGCCAGGGTTCAGCCTCTTATCCCTGAAGACCCAGCAACAGCATATGTCTATGAATTGCTAGCCTGGGTAACCCCTTAAGTGACCTGGGGTCTGACCCAATTCCCTCCTTCAGATGAGGAACGTGGTCCATACATGAAGCAATGCCAGGGTTCAGCCTCTTATCCCTGAAGACCCAGCAACAGCATCTCTCTAGGAGTCGCTAGTTTGGGTAACCCCTTTAGTGACTGGGTGTCTGACCCAACTCTCTCCCTCAGGGGATGAATGCGATCTACGGTATACCTGAGGCCCAGCCAGGGTTCAGCCTCTTATCCCTGAAGACTAAGCTCTATGAGTTGGGTCGGAGCCCCCTTTTGTGAACGGGGCTCCGACCCAACTCTCTCTCTCACGGGAGGACAGTGGTCCACTGCATACATGAGGTTAAATCAGGGTTCAGCCTCTTATCCCTGACGACCCAATAAACAGCACTTCTATAAGGTGACTACCTGGGTATGCCGTAGGTTTGTTTAAAACCTTCCCCCACTGCAGGTGGCGAATGGCATGTTCTTTCTATCAAATAGGTAATATTTAGGAGGTTTCTGTGGTGAGAATTTAGGAAAGTTTATACATGCAACTTACAAAAGAGTGCTGATAATGCAACAATGCATTTTACTAAAGAGTGCTAATAATGCAATTTACAAAAGAGCGCTGATAATGCAATGATGCATTTTACTAAAGAGTGCTAATAACGGATATCATGGTTGTATGAAGTCTGCCTGAATACCACAGTCCTGGAGACAGAGAAGAGGCCAATACCCTCGGTAATAGCAAGCTTCCCTGGGTGACTGAGCCAATTGTACCTGTACACCCAGTGCATATAAAGGGTGAGTAATTGCATAGTGATAATATATACTTACGAGCAAGCTCTCCACTCCACAGTTCTGGTGTGGTGTAAGGAACGAACCAATCCAAGTGTTGTAGCAGCTTATTCTATGTTTCTTTCTATTATTCATTATTTGTTTGTAAGAGCCTCTTTTATCACAGATAGGTTCTATAACATACTGTAATGAATAACCCTGTGAATATTCAAATTCACTCAAAACAGGCAAGTTGTGACTAGTTACTCTGCCCACATTTTGCCATCAGATTTTAATTTGCTACAAATCAAAATTTAATGATTAAAACTGTTCATGAAGGGGGCGTGGCCAGCCGAGCACCTAAGCAGACGTGTTTGCAGGGAGCTCCTGCAAAAAACCTTGAAAACAGCCCCAAAAAGCCACGAAAACCAGCAACCTCACCCTATAGCTGGAACTTTAAAGACCCTGAACCCCCCAGGAGTGAGATGGGGCGTAAGAACCATAGACTACTGGCATCTGAGGCTTCTACATTACCCGACATCAGACGGTCCTTCGATAGGCCGCAGCGGCCGGCACAGCCTAAGATGGCGCCGAACAGGCCTCAAAGCTCCAGTGAGTCGGAGGGGACCCCGGACGAAGAGGAACCAGGGACAACACAAACTCCCAGCACAGTGTACCAAAGGGAGGACTCCGACTCAGACACATCACCCTCTACCAAAGGGGACATCAAAAGACTCCTGCTTGAGCTCCGAGGGGTGTGGAAGAAAGACTTGGACGGAGTGCGTGGAGAAATGGGCGGCATCGTGTCCCGCTTGGGAACGTTGGAGACCCGAGAGGCGGAGAGGGACACCAGCCTCACAGAGACCCGAGCAACCGTGGCAGAGCTCTCACAACAGCTCCAGCGACTCACACGCACCGTCACTGCCATTGAGACCAGGCACCGTAAGAAAAATATCCGCATCAGAGGGGTGCCGGAGACAGTGGGACCTGAGTCGGTGCTGGAGTTCGCCAACAAAATGGCCACGATAATGGATGTGAGGGGAGAAAGCGGATTACCGCCTATAGCCTCGGCATTTCGGATTCGGAAGGCCGCTACAGCCCCTGTGGACGCTCCTAGGGACATTATAGCAGTCACGCGGAGCGCTGCAGTGAAAGCAGCAGTACTGAACACCTCGCGGAACACACCCTCCCTCGCTGTGGAAAACTGCAGAGTGCAAATCTTCGACGACCTGCCATTTGCAGTACTGCTGGAAAGACGCAGATTTCATACCGGTCACCAGGGTCCTCAGAGACCATGGAGTAAAGTACAGATGGAATGTTACCAATTCAGTACAATAGTTCCCTGTTGCTTGCAAGAAGTTCCTTTAGGCATTCTGGTACAAATGGTTAATAGTTGTGTAATATTTTACATTGGAGTTAGTGAGGGTTTCCTCTCTTTACTCAATAACCTAGTATTTACAATACTTTCTATTTACTATCAGTGTTATATCAAAATACTACACATTGTGTCTTTTTTACACCAAGGTCAATAAAGTCCATTTTGAATTGTGTATGACGTTCCTAATTGACATTAGTGTTATAATTTACATGTTACATTTGGTGTTTGTTACACCGTTGTTACAAGGTCAATAAAGTTTATTTGGTATTTTGTATGACGTTTTGTATTAGGATGACGTCATCACGTCCACACGGAAGTGGACGCTGTGTTTTACCGCCGGATTCGGCATTTAAAAGTCTCTGACTCAGCAGAGAAACCAGGGCCATTGAAGGGATGGTTTGTCCCGAGCGCGCAGCCCGAGGAATTCAATCAGTGGACCGGTTACTTTATCCAGCTGATCGACACTTATCTTACTGTAGGAAACACCTTCATCACGTGGAATTCGTAACAGCTTCCAAAACAGAGAACTCTTCACTTCAATAGTATTTACCAGGACAGCTCATTACAACGCAGGAGTGACGGCAATACCACTGGGAGTTGGAAGTGTTAACACATTAAGCGGTGAGATCCATCCATAAGAATATTACACATGTGTATAGTGACTTTGCATAGGACTCTTTTTTCCTTATTTTTTCGTTCTTTCTTTTTTTTTTTTTTTATTATTTTCATTTTTTCAATGTGGTTTTTTTCTCCATATATTTTTTCATTTTTTTCATCTTTTTCTTTTTTTATCCTTGCAAGGATCTGGATCCATCAGGACTGTGTGATGTTACAGAGCTATATACAGATCTATATGTTGTGATATAAGTCTCTGATCCATGGCATTGATTTAGGACTGACCTTTATGTTTAAACAGTACATTTATCTGTTTGTTCGTTTATAGATATGACAACTGACACTATTTCTATATTTACTTATTGGTTGATGTCTATACAGAGATCGGATTTATAGAATGATTCTCAAATGTGTACATATATGAATTTAGAGGCAGGTTCTGCGCTTGTTACTTTAACCCTATGAATTTCAAAGGATTGATTGTATAGTCTGTCCTTTATGCAGAGCTGTGATTGTGTGTATATATATGAATTTTGAGATATATTCTGGATTAGCAAAGGCACATGGGTATATACATGTATTCTGAGGTAGGTTCTGCTCCATTCAAGTAATCTCTAATTTGATACATTTCGTAGGACTGACTACTAGTACACATTGTTTTGTATAATGGTTGGAGCAGCAAACAGATGAATTTTCAAATTTTGGTTGAGATCATCAAACTTTTTTTATATGAATAGATATCAATTTTTGATTGTATATATATCTTATTAAATTATTTTTTGGCATTACTATATTACTTCTATCTTTTTCATTTTTGGAAACTATATTGAGAGTGCGGTATTTTATTTATTTGTATTTTGGTTTTCACAATTTTGGAGGTTATAGTAGAGGGATACCTCTTAAATACCAGCACCACCGAGTAATTGAGTGCAAACACTACCCAGTATGTTGTATATTTAATTTTTTCCTCAGTGTTTGAGCACCGTTACTGAATCTCCAGAGGGGGATAGAGAACAGAGTTCTTCCTTAAATTTTCATTTTATATTTCTTTTTCAATTTTCTTTAAATTGATGATTCCCTTTTTTTGAAATTTGTCTATGGCGACTTTCGCATATACTGAGGGAGACATTAACCGAATAACATCAGCACTCAGAGGAGCAAGAGAATTTCTGACTAATGACAATGAACGAGGAGTAGCTAATAAATTAGAACGATACTTGAAGAGAAAAGTAAGCTGGGAATTACACATTAGCACTCTTGGTGAATATCTAAGACAAAAAAGAATCCCGAGAGGGCTCAGAGTGAGGTTACATCCAACACTTTGTAAAGATAACATTGAACACTGTAATACCTGGTATAAGATTCTGAACAAATGTTCCGTTGATCTAATGGTACTGACCATAGAGTCCTTACAGAAAGAATTGGTTAAATTGATTAAGGAAATAGCAACAGTGGAACAGGAACTAGAGGCCGTGACAGCACAAACAGATTTAGATACCCTTAAAAAACAGATTGAAGAAAAATTAAAGGAGTATCAGAGGGAGACAGAAGAATACAAAAAGAAAAAATTTCACAGAGACGCAGTAGACTATCAGAGGGAACAGGTTTATACCTGGTATCAAAAGACAGACAACCGACAGTACAGACCTAACAGGGATAGACAAGCACGCAGATGGCGTTCAGACACGGAGGGAGATACATCCTCCTCCTCGGTTTCCTCATCACCCAGACCCACTTTTTTAGAGAGGGACACACAATACGAAGACCAATCAGGAGGGGGGGTTACAACAAGAGGTGCGACCCAGAGAAAGAAAGGGAATCTTCTTCCATCCAGACGCCGTCCCTGATTCACAATATATCAGGTAGGCAACTTACATTAGATGAAGAAAACACTCTTAATAAAGGGCTCTCCTTCATTCCCACTCCTAAAATTCATTGGTATGAATATGATGTTAGCCTATACAAATTCTTCCGTCAGCTAAAATTACGGTCCTTTTTTTCTACAGATACCTATACCTCTGATACTGCAGCCAGACAAGCTGGAACATTGAGAAATTTCAACCCCTTGACTAATACATCACAAACACTATTACAGGAAGAAGGAGACACAGATCCTACCCTCGTACGGTCGACTCAGGGAGAACAGGAACTGACACTCTCATTGAACACAGGTCTGAAACCTAAGAGC
Organism: Pelobates fuscus; assembly: GCF_036172605.1. NCBI lineage: Eukaryota > Metazoa > Chordata > Amphibia > Anura > Pelobatidae > Pelobates > Pelobates fuscus. The sequence goes on along the minus strand of NC_086317.1, from coordinate 375,010,823 downwards.
ACTTTTACTCCTCATAATGTCAATTCCTCAATTGAGATATTTACCAACTTAGTAAAGAGAGATGTGTGGAAACTTAGGAAAAAATATAATCATACAAACAGAGCTAAAAAAAGTAACATCAATTTCACACAACAAGATTGGTCAAATATTAACAACCTTAAAATGGATAAATCCATTATGATCAAACCGGCTGATAAGGGAGGTGCCCTGGTCATAATGGATCGTTCATATTACGTTAAGGAAATAGAAACACAGTTGAGGGATACTAATAACTACTTACCCATTACACAAGACCCTACACATACTTTGAAAAGTACATTAGATGTGTTGAACAAATGGGCATTATCCAAAGGCATCATCTCGGAGGGAGAGTACAGATACATGAATATTAAACATCCAATAATTCCGGTTTTTTATACCTTGCCCAAAATTCATAAAAATCCCTTATTTCCACCAGGCAGACCCATAGTCAGTGGGACAGGGTCCTTATTACAACAACCAGCCGAAATTTTAGACAAATTTCTCATTAAATATGTGTCAACACAAAGATCTTACATCAAGGACACTACGTCTTTCCTTAGAATGCTGGACAATATAGTAGTGCCTGAAGGAGACTTCTGGTTGGTGACAATGGATGTGCAATCGTTGTACACTTCGATTGACCATAAGAGAGGAGTGGAGGCCGTAGATTGGACATTAGATAAGGATTTGAGTCTTGCACAACAAGGAGACACCAGAAAATATATAACAGATTTATTGACATTTATCCTGACAGAGAATTATTTTATGTTTGGTGACAATTATTACAAACAGATTAAGGGTACGGCCATGGGTTCTAATGTCGCTCCAACATACGCCAACATCTATATGAACCATATGGAAGAGACGTGCATTTACAATCATCCTCTCTACACGAATTGTTTGGTGTGGAGACGTTATATTGACGATGTGTTCGTGTGTTGGAGCGGCACTAGAGCCCATCTACAGGATTTCTTTAATTCACTCAATGAACAAGACCCTTTTATTAAATTCACTATGGAGTGCGATAGGATAACAGTTCCATTCTTAGATGTCCAAGTTTATCGATTAGACAACCAGCTATGTAGCGACCTTTACATTAAACCTACCGATAGGAATAACTTACTACTACATGATAGCTATCACCCTACGCACCTAAAGAAAGGGTTACCATTCAGTCAGCTTCTGAGAGTGAGGAGAATAATCTCACAAGAGGAGAAACTACCGACAGGATTGGATTTCATTTCCCAAAAATTTATTGATAGGGGCTACCCAATACAAAGTGTACAAGCACAAAAAGAAAAGGTCCAACTTCTTAACCGACAAGAGGTTCTATACTGTCCCTCTAGACAGAATAAGATGGACAGGATAGCTTTTATATCTCCTTACACCCCGATCAACAGAGATATACGAAAAGTAATTATGAAACACTGGCAACTTTTTGCGGGGGATAAACAACTCCCCCTAGAATTTCAGAATCCACCACTTTTTTCATATAAACGGGCTCCTAATTTAAGAGACCTACTAGTCAAATCTGACATTGGCAGCTCTAAGAGGCAGACCACATTCTTTTCGGCACCAAAGAAAGGTACTTTCCCCTGTCTAGGGTGCTCACATTGTAGCAGTGTGATTAAGGGTGAGTATTTTGTCCATCCCCGATCAGGGAGAAAATTTAATGTAAATGGCTATTACACCTGCAATTCAGACTTTGTGGTATATATCCTCAAATGTCCGTGTGGATATCTATATGTGGGGGAGACCATCAGACCCGTCAAAGAGCGGATAGGGGAGCACAAGAGAAGCATCAGGGTAGCCCTACAACGGGGGACCAGTGAGGCCCCAGTAGCGAGACACTTTAAGACACAGGGCCATGCGGTCAACCAATTAAGATTTCAAGTCATTGACAGAATACCCCCTCTGAGAAGAGGTGGGGACAGACAAAAAGTACTTATGCAAAGGGAGACTAAATGGATTAGTATCTTAGAAACACTGTCACCCTCAGGACTTAATGAGGATTATGACTTGAAACATTTTCTGTAAAGTTTACCAGTCTTCTTTATAAACTTTGGGCTAATGTATACCTTGTGCTCTCTACAGTGCTCCCAACAGACCATTTCGTTTGGTCCGATTCTCTTTCTCGGCTATCTTTTGACCCTGGTGGGTCCGCTACCTGGCTGTATTTTCCCAGGGTCCCTCACCTAGGATATCCCGAGACAAGGGGATACACCTCAAGGTCGGTGAGTATATACATTAAAAATATTTATATATATTTTTTTATTTAAGTTAATTTAAAGATATCTCCACAGTTTTATAAAATTTTTCCAAAAATATAATTAATAAATAAAAAATTGTTCTGTCATGAATTCGTTTTTGAATATCACCCCTAACACTCTGCTACGTGTGTATAATTTAGCTATGGAATGTTACCAATTCAGTACAATAGTTCCCTGTTGCTTGCAAGAAGTTCCTTTAGGCATTCTGGTACAAATGGTTAATAGTTGTGTAATATTTTACATTGGAGTTAGTGAGGGTTTCCTCTCTTTACTCAATAACCTAGTATTTACAATACTTTCTATTTACTATCAGTGTTATATCAAAATACTACACATTGTGTCTTTTTTACACCAAGGTCAATAAAGTCCATTTTGAATTGTGTATGACGTTCCTAATTGACATTAGTGTTATAATTTACATGTTACATTTGGTGTTTGTTACACCGTTGTTACAAGGTCAATAAAGTTTATTTGGTATTTTGTATGACGTTTTGTATTAGGATGACGTCATCACGTCCACACGGAAGTGGACGCTGTGTTTTACCGCCGGATTCGGCATTTAAAAGTCTCTGACTCAGCAGAGAAACCAGGGCCATTGAAGGGATGGTTTGTCCCGAGCGCGCAGCCCGAGGAATGCAATCAGTGGACCGGTTACTTTATCCAGCTGATCGACACTTATCTTACTGTAGGAAACACCTTCATCACGTGGAATTCGTAACAGCTTCCAAAACAGAGAACTCTTCACTTCAATAGTATTTACCAGGACAGTTCATTACAACGCAGGAGTGACGGCAATACCACTGGGAGTTGGAAGTGTTAACACATTAAGCGGTGAGATCCATCCATAAGAATATTACACATGTGTATAGTGACTTTGCATAGGACTCTTTTTTCCTTATTTTTTCGTTCTTTCTTTTTTTTTTTTTTTAAATTATTTTCATTTTTTCAATGTGGTTTTTTTCTCCATATATTTTTTCATTTTTTTCATCTTTTTCTTTTTTTATCCTTGCAAGGATCTGGATCCATCAGGACTGTGTGATGTTACAGAGCTATATACAGATCTATATGTTGTGATATAAGTCTCTGATCCATGGCATTGATTTAGGACTGACCTTTATGTTTAAACAGTACATTTATCTGTTTGTTCGTTTATAGATATGACAACTGACACTATTTCTATATTTACTTATTGGTTGATGTCTATACAGAGATCGGATTTATAGAATGATTCTCAAATGTGTACATATATGAATTTAGAGGCAGGTTCTGCGCTTGTTACTTTAACCCTATGAATTTCAAAGGATTGATTGTATAGTCTGTCCTTTATGCAGAGCTGTGATTGTGTGTATATATATGAATTTTGAGATATATTCTGGATTAGCAAAGGCACATGGGTATATACATGTATTCTGAGGTAGGTTCTGCTCCATTCAAGTAATCTCTAATTTGATACATTTCGTAGGACTGACTACTAGTACACATTGTTTTGTATAATGGTTGGAGCAGCAAACAGATGAATTTTCAAATTTTGGTTGAGATCATCAAACTTTTTTTGTATGAATAGATATCAATTTTTGATTGTATATATATCTTATTAAATTATTTTTTGGCATTACTATATTACTTCTATCTTTTTCATTTTTGGAAACTATATTGAGAGTGCGGTATTTTATTTATTTGTATTTTGGTTTTCACAATTTTGGAGGTTATAGTAGAGGGATACCTCTTAAATACCAGCACCACCGAGTAATTGAGTGCAAACACTACCCAGTATGTTGTATATTTAATTTTTTCCTCAGTGTTTGAGCACCGTTACTGAATCTCCAGAGGGGGATAGAGAACAGAGTTCTTCCTTAAATTTTCATTTTATATTTCTTTTTCAATTTTCTTTAAATTGATGATTCCCTTTTTTTGAAATTTGTCTATGGCGACTTTCGCATATACTGAGGGAGACATTAACCGAATAACATCAGCACTCAGAGGAGCAAGAGAATTTCTGACTAATGACAATGAACGAGGAGTAGCTAATAAATTAGAACGATACTTGAAGAGAAAAGTAAGCTGGGAATTACACATTAGCACTCTTGGTGAATATCTAAGACAAAAAAGAATCCCGAGAGGGCTCAGAGTGAGGTTACATCCAACACTTTGTAAAGATAACATTGAACACTGTAATACCTGGTATAAGATTCTGAACAAATGTTCCGTTGATCTAATGGTACTGACCATAGAGTCCTTACAGAAAGAATTGGTTAAATTGATTAAGGAAATAGCAACAGTGGAACAGGAACTAGAGGCCGTGACAGCACAAACAGATTTAGATACCCTTAAAAAACAGATTGAAGAAAAATTAAAGGAGTATCAGAGGGAGACAGAAGAATACAAAAAGAAAAAATTTCACAGAGACGCAGTAGACTATCAGAGGGAACAGGTTTATACCTGGTATCAAAAGACAGACAACCGACAGTACAGACCTAACAGGGATAGACAAGCACGCAGATGGCGTTCAGACACGGAGGGAGATACATCCTCCTCCTCGGTTTCCTCATCACCCAGACCCACTTTTTTAGAGAGGGACACACGATACGAAGACCAATCAGGAGGGGGGGTTACAACAAGAGGTGCGACCCAGAGAAAGAAAGGGAATCTTCTTCCATCCAGACGCCGTCCCTGATTCACAATATATCAGGTAGGCAACTTACATTAGATGAAGAAAACACTCTTAATAAAGGGCTCTCCTTCATTCCCACTCCTAAAATTCATTGGTATGAATATGATGTTAGCCTATACAAATTCTTCCGTCAGCTAAAATTACGGTCCTTTTTTTCTACAGATACCTATACCTCTGATACTGCAGCCAGACAAGCTGGAACATTGAGAAATTTCAACCCCTTGACTAATACATCACAAACACTATTACAGGAAGAAGGAGACACAGATCCTACCCTCGTACGGTCGACTCAGGGAGAACAGGAACTGACACTCTCATTGAACACAGGTCTGAAACCTAAGAGCACTTTTACTCCTCATAATGTCAATTCCTCAATTGAGATATTTACCAACTTAGTAAAGAGAGATGTGTGGAAACTTAGGAAAAAATATAATCATACAAACAGAGCTAAAAAAAGTAACATCAATTTCACACAACAAGATTGGTCAAATATTAACAACCTTAAAATGGATAAATCCATTATGATCAAACCGGCTGATAAGGGAGGTGCCCTGGTCATAATGGATCGTTCATATTACGTTAAGGAAATAGAAACACAGTTGAGGGATACTAATAACTACTTACCCATTACACAAGACCCTACACATACTTTGAAAAGTACATTAGATGTGTTGAACAAATGGGCATTATCCAAAGGCATCATCTCGGAGGGAGAGTACAGATACATGAATATTAAACATCCAATAATTCCGGTTTTTTATACCTTGCCCAAAATTCATAAAAATCCCTTATTTCCACCAGGCAGACCCATAGTCAGTGGGACAGGGTCCTTATTACAACAACCAGCCGAAATTTTAGACAAATTTCTCATTAAATATGTGTCAACACAAAGATCTTACATCAAGGACACTACGTCTTTCCTTAGAATGCTGGACAATATAGTAGTGCCTGAAGGAGACTTCTGGCTGGTGACAATGGATGTGCAATCGTTGTACACTTCGATTGACCATAAGAGAGGAGTGGAGGCCGTAGATTGGACATTAGATAAGGATTTGAGTCTTGCACAACAAGGAGACACCAGAAAATATATAACAGATTTATTGACATTTATCCTGACAGAGAATTATTTTATGTTTGGTGACAATTATTACAAACAGATTAAGGGTACGGCCATGGGTTCTAATGTCGCTCCAACATACGCCAACATCTATATGAACCATATGGAAGAGACGTGCATTTACAATCATCCTCTCTACACGAATTGTTTGGTGTGGAGACGTTATATTGACGATGTGTTCGTGTGTTGGAGCGGCACTAGAGCCCATCTACAGGATTTCTTTAATTCACTCAATGAACAAGACCCTTTTATTAAATTCACTATGGAGTGCGATAGGATAACAGTTCCATTCTTAGATGTCCAAGTTTATCGATTAGACAACCAGCTATGTAGCGACCTTTACATTAAACCTACCGATAGGAATAACTTACTACTACATGATAGCTATCACCCTACGCACCTAAAGAAAGGGTTACCATTCAGTCAGCTTCTGAGAGTGAGGAGAATAATCTCACAAGAGGAGAAAGTACCGACAGGATTGGATTTCATTTCCCAAAAATTTATTGATAGGGGCTACCCAATACAAAGTGTACAAGCACAAAAAGAAAAGGTCCAACTTCTTAACCGACAAGAGGTTCTATACTGTCCCTCTAGACAGAATAAGATGGACAGGATAGCTTTTATATCTCCTTACACCCCGATCAACAGAGATATACGAAAAGTAATTATGAAACACTGGCAACTTTTTGCGGGGGATAAACAACTCCCCCTAGAATTTCAGAATCCACCACTTTTTTCATATAAACGGGCTCCTAATTTAAGAGACCTACTAGTCAAATCTGACATTGGCAGCTCTAAGAGGCAGACCACATTCTTTTCGGCACCAAAGAAAGGTACTTTCCCCTGTCTAGGGTGCTCACATTGTAGCAGTGTGATTAAGGGTGAGTATTTTGTCCATCCCCGATCAGGGAGAAAATTTAATGTAAATGGCTATTACACCTGCAATTCAGACTTTGTGGTATATATCCTCAAATGTCCGTGTGGATATCTATATGTGGGGGAGACCATCAGACCCGTCAAAGAGCGGATAGGGGAGCACAAGAGAAGCATCAGGGTAGCCCTACAACGGGGGACCAGTGAGGCCCCAGTAGCGAGACACTTTAAGACACAGGGCCATGCGGTCAACCAATTAAGATTTCAAGTCATTGACAGAATACCCCCTCTGAGAAGAGGTGGGGACAGACAAAAAGTACTTATGCAAAGGGAGACTAAATGGATTAGTATCTTAGAAACACTGTCACCCTCAGGACTTAATGAGGATTATGACTTGAAACATTTTCTGTGAAGTTTACCAGTCTTCTTTATAAACTTTGGGCTAATGTATACCTTGTGCTCTCTACAGTGCTCCCAACAGACCATTTCGTTTGGTCCGATTCTCTTTCTCGGCTATCTTTTGACCCTGGTGGGTCCGCTACCTGGCTGTATTTTCCCAGGGTCCCTCACCTAGGATATCCCGAGACAAGGGGATACACCTCAAGGTCGGTGAGTATATACATTAAAAATATTTATATATATTTTTTTATTTAAGTTAATTTAAAGATATCTCCACAGTTTTATAAAATTTTTCCAAAAATATAATTAATAAATAAAAAATAGTTCTGTCATGAATTCGTTTTTGAATATCACCCCTAACACTCTGCTACGTGTGTATAATTTAGCTATGGAATGTTACCAATTCAGTACAATAGTTCCCTGTTGCTTGCAAGAAGTTCCTTTAGGCATTCTGGTACAAATGGTTAATAGTTGTGTAATATTTTACATTGGAGTTAGTGAGGGTTTCCTCTCTTTACTCAATAACCTAGTATTTACAATACTTTCTATTTACTATCAGTGTTATATCAAAATACTACACATTGTGTCTTTTTTACACCAAGGTCAATAAAGTCCATTTTGAATTGTGTATGACGTTCCTAATTGACATTAGTGTTATAATTTACATGTTACATTTGGTGTTTGTTACACCGTTGTTACAAGGTCAATAAAGTTTATTTGGTATTTTGTATGACGTTTTGTATTAGGATGACGTCATCACGTCCACACGGAAGTGGACGCTGTGTTTTACCGCCGGATTCGGCATTTAAAAGTCTCTGACTCAGCAGAGAAACCAGGGCCATTGAAGGGATGGTTTGTCCCGAGCGCGCAGCCCGAGGAATGCAATCAGTGGACCGGTTACTTTATCCAGCTGATCGACACTTATCTTACTGTAGGAAACACCTTCATCACGTGGAATTCGTAACAGCTTCCAAAACAGAGAACTCTTCACTTCAATAGTATTTACCAGGACAGCTCATTACAACGCAGGAGTGACGGCAATACCACTGGGAGTTGGAAGTGTTAACACATTAAGCGGTGAGATCCATCCATAAGAATATTACACATGTGTATAGTGACTTTGCATAGGACTCTTTTTTCCTTATTTTTTCGTTCTCTCTTTTTTTTTTTTTTTTTTTTTTTTTTTTTAAATTATTTTCATTTTTTCAATGTGGTTTTTTTCTCCATATATTTTTTCATTTTTTTCATCTTTTTCTTTTTTTATCCTTGCAAGGATCTGGATCCATCAGGACTGTGTGATGTTACAGAGCTATATACAGATCTATATGTTGTGATATAAGTCTCTGATCCATGGCATTGATTTAGGACTGACCTTTATGTTTAAACAGTACATTTATCTGTTTGTTCGTTTATAGATATGACAACTGACACTATTTCTATATTTACTTATTGGTTGATGTCTATACAGAGATCGGATTTATAGAATGATTCTCAAATGTGTACATATATGAATTTAGAGGCAGGTTCTGCGCTTGTTACTTTAACCCTATGAATTTCAAAGGATTGATTGTATAGTCTGTCCTTTATGCAGAGCTGTGATTGTGTGTATATATATGAATTTTGAGATATATTCTGGATTAGCAAAGGCACATGGGTATATACATGTATTCTGAGGTAGGTTCTGCTCCATTCAAGTAATCTCTAATTTGATACATTTCGTAGGACTGACTACTAGTACACATTGTTTTGTATAATGGTTAGAGCAGCAAACAGATGAATTTTCAAATTTTGGTTGAGATCATCAAACTTTTTTTGTATGAATAGATATCAATTTTTGATTGTATATATATCTTATTAAATTATTTTTTGGCATTACTATATTACTTCTATCTTTTTCATTTTTGGAAACTATATTGAGAGTGCGGTATTTTATTTATTTGTATTTTGGTTTTCACAATTTTGGAGGTTATAGTAGAGGGATACCTCTTAAATACCAGCACCACCGAGTAATTGAGTGCAAACACTACCCAGTATGTTGTAAAGTACAGATGGGGCGCCTTAGGTACACTGGTGGTACCGCATGGAGACACAGTGCTGTCGCTGTCCGCGGGGGAAGACCCAACAGACCTCTTGGGGAAACTCCAACTTCCACGGCTGCTACCCGCAGAGCAACAGACGCCACAAACACGCAAACATCCCATCGAAGGAAGAGAAAACCCTGGCACAGCGATGGCGGAACGGAGACCCACTCACCGGTACCCTCCATAAGCCAGGTAACCCAGAGGGGGGGACCACAACCAAGGTGATGGAAAGGACTAAACAGAGGCTCAGGTGGGACTTAAGCCCAGTTATCTCACATGAGACTGACTCCATAATTATTATTACTATTTTTATTTTCATTTTTATTTTTGTCCCCCTCGAGCTCTCTGAACTTTACCTACCCCGCTGCTCTCCGGGTGGCCATACTGACTGCCTCTACCCCATAGCTGAGCAACCATAGCTTCAGAGGTGATGGAGAGTTCACCTTCAGCCCCGCAATGGTTGCTCACACACTCCACCGATGTGACTATCTCCAATTCCCCTGAACTGTTACCGTGTACCAACAATTTAGCCTCACTAATGTTACCGATAAGTGATTTCAAGAGGTACGCCTCATCCCTATAAAACTGATAATGGGGCCCACCAATGTATATATAGTTTAATACCTAGAGCGTAGTTAACATGTTTCTCATCAAAGTGCTTATTTTAACCCCACGAATGCTGATAACATTGTGTGTATGTTAACCATACTTGAGAGGCTACTGTGTACATTGGAAAGTGTTGTTTCAACTTCGCATGAACCGCCCACCCATACTGTCAAATAGCTTAATTTAACTACCCAAGAGTATCCAACATGCCCCACTGCTGTACTTACCCCTAACCCACTAGAGTTACGAACAGGTGATACCAATGAGGCTACTTTAACCCCATGCGAGTCACCCGGGTGGCCCGCCACTGAGTACAAATCAATTCTATAAGAGTCAATACCAAAAAGCTACCTATATATTACCGTGTACCAACAATTTAGCCTCACTAATGTTACTGATAAGTGATTTCAAGAGGTACACCTCATCCCTATAAAACTGATAATGGGGCTCACCAATGTATATATAGTTTAATACCTAGAGCGTAGTTAACATTTTCCTCATCAAAGTGCTTATTTTAACCCCACGAATGCTGATAACATTGTGTGTATGTTAACCATACTTGAGAGGCTAATGTGTACATTGGAAAGTGTTGTTTCAACTTCGCATGAACCGCCCACCCATACTGTCAAATTGCTTAATTTAACTACCCAAGAGTATCCAACATGCCCCACTGCTGTACTTACCCCCAACCCACTAGAGTTACGAACAGGTGATACCAACGAGGCTACTGCGAGTCACCCGCGTGGCCCGCCACGGAGTACAAATCAATAGGAGTTAATACCAAAATCTACCCATATACTTAACTTGGCTCCGCATGAGTCGCTAGTGTCCACTACCAGGGTGATATGCTTTTAACTATATGAGACTTCCCACCGGGATGTACCAAATGGTCACCTTAAAACTCACACGAGCGAATAGTTAGCTATGGCCCTACGAGAGTGACCAATGGGTTATATCAACTGGACCCTTATAGGCCCGCTTCAGCCACGGTTATGTCGGCCCACGTAGACACCCATAGGCCCCCACAAGCTAATAGCGCGCTGTACTATCAGGCCCGCTTGAGCAGCCGGCAAGGCAAACCAACGGGCTAAACCAGAACCCTAACATACCGCTGGAATGCTGCACCGCATGATGTACCTTAAAACCGTTATAGCAGATAGCATGCTGTACCAAACTGTTCACTATGAGCCCTAGTAGAATACTATAACATACTACCTTATCTCATCGTCGCCCACACTGGAGATGCCAACATGATCATAAAAGAATGACTTATGTATAATGTTGACTTAAGTTGTGTTTACATTTTACTCTGTATTGGATGATTGTATGTTTACCACCAAAACCAGTGGAGACTTCCTCCACAACAAAAATAAAGAATTAAAAAAAAAAAAAAACTGTTCATGAAAATTTTTTTCCTTTTCTATAAAAGTTTTTTTTTCTTCATTATAAATAAATAAATTAAAAAGAAAATATTTTTTTTGTCGATCATGTTCTTTCAATGTAAAACAACTCCATGGCCCATTTACTACATAATTAAAACACCAGAGCCACTACAACATGGTTATTGCACCCAGGGCCGGATTAACATATGGGCTGATGGAGCTGCAGCTCCAGGCCCATGCAATTTGTTTTGGCTACTCTTCACATGCTCTTGCTTAAGTATGGAAACTTAAGGGGGATGTAGGTGAACAAAACTGGTGTAGAGTCGCTGACCATGAAGTTAGTTGAGTTAAAGATGAGTTTGTGCACTACTTGCTCCCAGACTGCACAACAAGAGCTTCTGCCTGCTAGTAAGAAGGTTAGTAGAGGAATGGACCAGCAAGTGCTAGAGGAAAGTCCTTAGAAAGCGTAGAGCTAACGCATCCTAAGACGCATTTATGCCAAGCTAAGTATGCTGTCTGCACAGTATACCCTTAGTTGGTCATCTTGCATGATTGGCAGGGAGCCTGACGTGCATTCATGCCAGGCTGTCCATCTAATTCCTTGTGCAGACACGCTTCTTTTGGGGCATGTTTGTCTCTTTGTGAGGTTCTCGTTACATGATTCACATCAGTGGCCCACCCTTTTACCCCACCCACCAAAATCCTACTTCACTGGACAATGCTGCTAGGGGGTATGGATTTACTTGAAAGATGAAAGTAAGAGATTAGCATAGGGTATGTGTTTTCTGATAGCTATATCCTGTGAGTTTCCCTCCATAGTTACATAGCTGAAAAGAGACTTGCGTCCATCAAGTTCAGCCTTCCTCACATATGTTTTTTGCTGTTGATCCAAAAGAAGGCACCACCTCCACTAGATACATGACGTTTGGGAGGTATAACTGTTTTAGTGTTTTCTGTCGATAATATTCTGTAATTAGGCCCATCATAATTGTCAGCACCAGGCCCAATGGGCTCTTAATCTGGCCCTGATGACCGATCTGCCCCAGTTGTCAGTCCGCCCCTGTACAAGACTGTTTTTTTCTAAAATATTTTAGTCTAAAATTGAGGGTTGTCTTATACACAGAATGTCACTGCAGGGGTAAAAAAATTTTTTTTTTGCTCGGGGCCCAAGTTAAGATGGTGCCTGCGCATTTCAGTGTGCCACGGCCCACACACATACCTGGCCTTCCTCCAGCCGATCCACTTCTGAATGCTGTGGCAAGGAGGAAGAGGCCCAAATATGCGTGGGAGCTGCAGGAAACATCAGAACTTACACCAATGGAGCTCCAAAGACATGCCACATCATAAAAGGAGCAGCCATATTAAAGTTTGCTCCAGCTCAAGAAGTTCTTGCTTTCTGATTTATATTTATGGTGGAGGAAATGGGGATCAGAGAGCAGAGGGAATACTGCTGTGATGTCCCAGCATGCCCTCACACCATCTGCTGTATTGTGGTAGCTGTAGTCTCCCAGCATGCACTATGGAGTCATTAACTTCACAGAGTACCGTAGCTCAGGGGAGGCATGAGAATCAGAAGTCACCTCTAAAATTTCAAAGTTGTTCTATTTGATGTTTAAAATATTGATTTCTTAATTTTGGACTAAAAAAATAGGAGTCGTCTTATACATGGGGGCAGGGCCGCCATCAGGTCATGACAACCATAATGGTAGTTATGGGCCCAGTGGTCCCGGGGGTGGGAGGGGGACCGGACAACTCTGGCAGTCCGAGCACCACATTCCTTATGTGCACATATATATAGCGAGAGTTGTAAATTGCAGAGAGGGGCCCAGCAGCACACTCTGTCTTCCCTTTCCAGATGCTCTCTGTCTAACTTTCCTGAGCCCTGCGGCCGTTGGAGCGTTGCCACTGGTTACCATGGCAACCCTCCGCACAGCATGCAGGCCGGTCTTGCGAGAGTTAGTCGGAGAGGAGCTGGAAAGGGAAGACAGTGTGCTCCTGGGATCCCCTCTGCAATTTACATCGGCTGGCTCCCTCCACAATGCGATCTCCCCCCTCCCTGGCAAGATAAGAAGCAGGGAGGGGGAATAAAATAAAAATATACACAAATAAATTTTAAAAAAAATACTCCTCCCCCCCCCTGTATTTTACACACACACACACACACTGCATCCTTACAAGCACACACTCTGCACTACACACACACACACACACACTACATTCACTATACACACTTTGCATTCACTACAATCACACTACATGCACTATGCACACTTTGCATTCACTACAATCGCACTACATTCACAACAAACACACTACATTCACTATCCACACTCTGCACTCACTACACTATACACACTCTGCAGTCACTATGCAAACACTACATCCACTACACAAACACACACTCTGCATTCACTATACACACATTTACTACTACTACACACACACTGCATCTAATGCATACAAACATTACACAAAACGTACAATCTGCATCCATGACACACATACCGCATATACTACACACATTCTACATCCACTATACAAACCACATTCAGTACATACACACTTCATCCTTGTGGGCGGACTCTAGGTCGGGCACCCAAGGGCCCAGATCTTGAGCTGATGGCAGCCCTGCATGGGGGCATCTTATACAAGGAAAAATACATTTAAGTTATTCAATAAATCCACTATCAAAAAATGTAGCCACATACTACAGGTGGTGATCATGATTATACTGGCTTACACAATTATTCTTTATTCATGTGTGTCTTTGCAATTTAGTTTATTTGATTTATTTGGAGTGGTAGGAGGATATATTAAAGAAGAAGCCATGCTGGGAAGCATATCTGAAATGTTATACAAGTATTTGAAAAAGAACAATTAGTCTATTTATTGCTTATTGTAGCCTTTGATGTGGCCGAGTGAGTGGGATTATAGCTGAATGTGCGTGTTTATGCTGTGATTATAAAGAAAAGGAGATACTCTTTGTACAATAAATTGTGCTAGTTTGTTCTAGTAGTTTGAGCATCTAACTATTAGACACGACAAGTAGCACATGATTCCAATTAGGCTCAATGTTCATGAAGATTCAGAAAGTAGAAATATAGAAACAAAGTATGCTGTGATTTCAACAGATTATAGAGAGGTTGACTGATGCTACTTATAAATGCAGACAGCCTGCCAGAAAAGTCCAGTATTTATAATATTTCCTTACCAGGAGGCTGGGAATACTTAAAACAATGTAGCTTGCACTGTGTTGCACATCTGTTTTCTTTCTACAAACTAAAAAGCAGGACTAGCAGAGATATTGTACAAGAAGTATACAACCTATTTGACGGCACTGCACTATAAAGGAAGCACCATTAAAAATAATTTATGGTTTTGTTAATAGCATTAAGGCAGCATCTGTTCCAGAGCATTACATTTATTTAATGCACAAAATGTGCTTTCCAAAGGAGCATTTAAATGCAAGCGTATTAGGGAAGCAAGTTATATCCTGCTGTAAGGAGGGGAAAATAAATGTTCTCCCCCCCCCCCCCCCCATATTTTATTTTTTTTTCATTCTTTAAGTTATGAATGACATGCAATAAACTATGACAGGAATGGTATAACGTCTTACTTTCACATAAAGTATCCAATCGACATAATGGTAAGGCAATTGACCGATGATAAAACACATGGAGTACCAGTAGGGTGCATCGCATCAACCATTAAATATGAAGTTTGCAAGCTATCAGTCACAATTCTTGGTAGTAAATATCCCCCAAGACATAGGGGAGAGAAAAAGAGAAGTAAAGAAAATAGAGAGTTTAAGAAAGTATAGAGTGAGGAGGGTAAGGTGGGAGGTGTACGGTTTCAAGGTCCATCATTTTATGTGAGCCCGATGTATGGGGTTGGGAGGGGCATGGAAAGGGAGAGGGGTCATTAGAAAGCTAGTGTCAGCAGAAACCAGGATCCTACCTACGTTTGAAACTTTTCACATCATTTGTAATCATTAATTTCCAAAAGTTTTCCCATGGTTCCCAGACCTTCTGAAATGCCTTAGTGGCCCTCTCACCCTAGCCGTCAGGTCATCCATCAGGTGTATCTCTCTGACCCTGTTTATCACCCGGTAATGTTGGGAATACCCTGTTTTAGCCAGGTAAAAGCTACAGGCCTTTCGTGCAGCCAGGGTTTTTTTTTGTGAATACGTTGTTTGTTTGTTCCAGGTCCACCCTTCAGTAGATCTATACAAGGGTCTAGGTCTGGGGCTCTTGAGAACACTTGGATTAACAAATCCTTAAATTCCAGAATCGTATCATCAATGGGCACTCCAACCACATATGTATGTATGTATGTATGTATGTATGTCCCTTTCGTCCCGCATCCCCTGCAACACACATCCGTGGGGGATTTTTTCATTCTATATAGTTTTACAGGAGTTGTATACCAGCGGGACATCGTTTTGAAGGATTGCTCCTGAAGGATTACACAGATAGAGGTGGTGGTATTAGCCGCCAATATCTCCTGCCATTCAATGCCCTCCAGTTCCTCGCCTAAATATTGTTCCCATTGGTCCGTTTATGTTAGTCTACCCCATTCCCCAGTCTCCGAGCAGAGGTGGGCGTAAAGAAGCGTTATCAGGTCTTTAGGCATAATTTCAGTTATGCATAGACGTTCAAAGAACATCATTGTTTTATGCAGGGCCGCCATCAGGGCATGACAACCGCAACGGTTGTCATGGGCCCGGCGGTCCTGGGGGGCCCGGACTGCTCAGGTCGTCCGGGCCCCACATTCAGTGGGAACATACCGGGTCGCAGGGGGCCCTGCGACCCCGGTATGTTCCCACTGGGCCAGCCTCTTCTCCTGGGGGGCCCAGCAGCCGGTCACCACAGGGCCCCCCAGAGGCTGGCCCTGCTGACACCCGGCGCCGGCGGGCGCGCGAGGGAGCACTCTCCTCTGAGTGCTTCCTCTTCAGCTCCCTCGCGCACCGTACTGATGCTGGAGCCGGAAGATGACGTCATCTTCCGGCTCCGGCATCAGTATGCGGCGCGCGAGGGAGCTGAAGAGGAAGCACTCAGAGGAGAGTGCTCCCTCGCGCGCGCGCCGGGTCACCGGGTGTCAGGAAATTTGAGGGGGGAGGGGGGGGGGATTTGAATGAGTGGGGGGGAGAGGGAGGGAAGGGAGGAAATTTGAGTGGGTGGGGGTGGGGAATTTGAGTGGGTGGGGGTGGGGGGGGAATTTTAATGAGTGGGGGGGAGAGGGAAGGCAGGACATTTGAGGGAGGGGGGAGGGAGGAAATTTGAATGAGTGGGGGGAGAGGGAGGGAAGGGAGGAAATTTGAGGAGTGGGGGGGGAGAGGGAGGGAGGAAATTTGGGGGGAGAGGAAGGGAGGAAATTTGATGGGGGGAGAGGAAGGAAATTTGGGGGGGAAGAGGAAGGAAATTTGGGGGGGAAGAGGAAGGAAATTTGAGGGAGGGGAGGGAGAGGTAGGAATTTGAGGGGGGAGAGGAAGGGAGGAAATTTGAGGGAGGGGGAGAGGAATGGAGGAAATTTGAGGGAGGGGGAGAGGAATGGAGGGAATTTGAGGGAGGGGGGAGAGGAATGGAGGAAATTTGAGGGAGGGGGGAGAGGAAGGGAGGACATTTGAGGGAGGGGGGAGAGGAAGGGAGGACATTTGAGGGAGGGGGGAGAGGAAGGGAGGACATTTGAGGGAGGGGGAGAGGAAGGGAGGAAATTTGAGGGAGGGGGAGAGGAAGGGAGGACATTTGAGGGGGGGAGAGGAAGGGAGGACATTTGAGGGGGGAGAGGAAGGGAGGATATTTGAGGGGGGAGAGGAAGGGAGGAAATTTGAGGGGGGAGGAAGGAAATTTGAGGGAGGGGGGAGAGGAAGGAAATTTGAGGGAGGGGGGAGAGGAAGGAAATTTGAGGGAGGGGGGAGAGGAAGGAAATTTGAGGGGGGAGGGAGGAAGGAAATTGGAGGGGGGAGGGAGGAAGGAAATTGGAGGGGGGGAGAAGGAAGGAAATTGGAGGGGGGAGAAGGCAATGAGAGGGAGGGGGAGAAGGAAATGAGAGGGAGGGGGAGAAGGAAATGAGAGGGAGGGGGAGAAGAAGGAAATGAAGGAGGGGGAGAAGAAGGAAATGAGGGAGGGGGAGAAGAAGGAAATGAGAGGGAGGGGGAGAAGAAGGAAATGAGAGGGAGGGGGAGAAGAAGGAAATGAGAGGGAGGGGGAGAAGAAGGAAATGAGAGGGAGGGGGAGAAGAAGGAAATGAGAGGGAGGGGGAGAAGAAGGAAATTGGAGGGGGGGGAGAAGAAGGAAATTGACGGGGGTAGGGGGAGAGATTGACATCCATCACACACACACACACACACACAATGCACCCCTTGCACACAGAAAAACACAATGCATTACACACAGACACACATACACAAGCAATGCATCCCTTACACACAGCAACACACAATGCACCCCTTCCACACACTCAGTGCATCCCTTACAGACACACACACTGCATCCCATACATACACAAACTCACCTTGCAGCCCTTACACATACAAACACAGATTCACACAATGCATTCCTTACACACATCAGGACATCCCCCCCCCCCCCCCCACACACACACACACCCCTGTGAACAAACTCATTGGTGGAACATGAAGGTGGATCCTGGGACCCAGACCTTGAGCTGTGTAAAGGGCCCTCAAAAAATGGAGCTGCTTCTCGTTCTCCCAGAACATTGATTTTTGTGACCACAGTTACAAACCGCCTCCAGAGAGCCTGTTCTACACCAGACCAGTGGAGCCAGACGGCAGCTGAAGCCCATCATCATCCTCATCTGGTTGTAAGTAGGCAATCTAGTATATTATTTGTGGCACTAATCTCTAATTTACCTCACATTAAAGGGACACTATAGTCCCCAGAACCACTGCAGCTTAATGTAGTGGTTCTGGTGTCTATAGCCTGTCCCTGCAGGCCTTTTATTGTAAACACGGCGGCACTGCAGCACTGTGTTAGTTAACATGGCAGATCATATGGGTGGGGCACTGTGATGTCACATGGGGGGGCGGCAAACTTTACTTTTGCCTACGGCGGCAAAAATCCTTGCACCGGCCCTGCAGACACTGCATCCCTGTGGGCGGACTCGGGGGGGGGGACTCGGGTGCAGGCGCCGGGGGGCCCAGACCTTGAGCTGTGTCAGGGGCCCCAAAATTTCTGATGGCAGCCCTGGTTTTATGTGCCGCTTCTTTGATGTGGGATCAATCCCTAATCTGTAGATATCTAAAAAAAAGTCAGAAGGCGTAAGATGTCTCCTTTGTTTAAGGTCATCAAAAGTAATGACCTCCGTGGAATAGGTGACATATCCGTTGTAATCATACCTAGCGTCATACCTGGGGTAAATGCCCTGTTGCGGAGATAAGGCATGAGGGGAGATGTGGCTGACGCTAATCCATACCTTTGTGTGGATGAATCCCATAATCTCAGAGAATTGAGTATTGTCAGGCAAGTAACTAATCAGGGGTCTATGTTCTTTAGGTACCCACATGATGAGTTGAGTTAAGTCTGCTCCCAACATAAGGGATTCTAAGTCCACCCATTTCCTCTCGTCTGGGGGAAGAGTGTCGCATCACTACTTGCGTTAGTTGAGCTGCTAAATAATAGAAATATAGGTTAGGTAAACCAAGCCCACCTCACGTTTTCGGTCGGTACAAGATATGTCTTGATAGCCTGTGCTGTTTATGTTGCCAAATAAAAGCCCCGATTGCTTGTTGTAAGGGTAATAGTTGTGCCCTAGTGAGATGTAAAGGTAGGGTCTGGAACAAAAAGAGGATTCTCAGGATATTCATTTTAACTGAGTGAATTCGTCCTATCCACGATCCGGTTTTATCAGTCCCCTTTTCCATATCCCTGGATCAGTAGTTTTATCATGAGCACGTAATTATGGTTGTAAAGTTTCTCTGGGTCCGCTGTTAGTTGGATCCCCAGGTACTTAAGTGAGTGTTGTTCTATGCATCTGTTATATGTATGCCTTATTAGTGCCATGCCCACCGCAGACATTCCGATAGAGAGATCGGTATTTCATATGGAAGTGATATTAGAGCGTCTCTGTTGGGGCTTAAGGGTCCTAGCAAGAAGGGTGTCCATTTTATTTGCTTTATCGTAAAAGGTCAGTTTGGACCAAGTTATAGACTTAGCGGTGTCATCTAGGAGTAGTTCTCTTATTAAAGTACCGTACTGCTTCTAGACGTCGTAGAGTCCCTTCCTCAGGGCGAAGTTGATGTGTTTGTTCTAGAAACATAGAAACATAGAAACATAGAATGTGACGGCAGATAAGAACCATTCGGCCCATCTAGTCTGCCCAGTTTTCTAAATACTTTCATTAGTCCCTGGCCTTATCTTATAGTTAGGATAGCCTTATGCCTATCCCACGCATGCTTAAACTCCTTTACTGTGTTAACCTCTACCACTTCAGCTGGAAGGCTATTCCATGCATCCACTACCCTCTCAGTAAAGTAATACTTCCTGATATTATTTTTAAACCTTTGTCCCTCTAATTTAAGACTATGTCCTCTTGTTGTGGTAGTTTTTCTTCTTTTAAATATAGTCTCCTCCTTTACTGTGTTGATTCCCTTTATGTATTTAAATGTTTCTATCATATCCCCCCTGTCTCGTCTTTCCTCCATGCTATACATGTTAAGATCCTTTAACCTTTCCTGGTAAGTTTTATCCTGCAATCCATGAACCAGTTTAGTAGCCCTTCTTTGAACTCTCTCTAAGGTATCAATATCCTTCTGAAGATAGGGTCTCCAGTACTGTGTACAGTACTCCAAGTGAGGTCTCACCAGTGTTCTGTACAATGGCATGAGCACTTCCCTCTTTCTACTGCTAATACCTCTCCCTATACAACCAAGCATTCTGCTAGCATTTCCTGCTGCTCTATTACATTGTCTGCCTACCTTTAAGTCATCAGAAATAATCACCCCTAAATCCCTTTCCTCAGATGTTGAGGTTAGGACTCTATCAAATATTCTGTACTCTGCCCTTGGGTTTTTACGTCCAAGATGCATTATCTTGCACTTATCCACATTAAATGTCAGTTGCCACAACTCTGACCATTTTTCTAGTCTACCTAAATCATTTTCCATTTGGCTTATCCCTCCTGGAACATCAACCCTGTTACATATCTTAGTATCATCCGCAAAAAGACACACCTTACCATCAAGACCTTCTGCAATATCACTAATAAAAATATTAAAGAGAATGGGTCCAAGTACAGATCCCTGAGGTACCCCACTGGTGACAAGCCCAAGCTTCGAATATACTCCATTGACTACAACCCTCTGTTGCCTGTCACTCAGCCACTGCCTTACCCATTCAACAATATTGGAATCCAAACTCAAAGATTGTAGTTTGTTGATAAGCCTTCTATGTGCAACAGTGTCAAAAGCCTTACTGAAATCGAGGTAAGCAATGTCTACTGCACCACCCTGATCTATAATTTTAGTTACCCAATCAAAAAAATCAATAAGATTAGTTTGGCATGATCTCCCTGAAGTAAACCCATGTTGTCTCTGATCTTGAAATCCATGTGTTTTTAGATGTTCAACAATCCTATCCTTTAACATGGTTTCCATCACTTTCCCCACTACTGAAGTTAGGCTTACTGGCCTATAGTTGCCCGACTCCTCCCTATTACCTTTCTTGTGAATGGGCACAACATTCGCTAACTTCCAATCTTCTGGGACTACTCCTGTTATCAATGATTGGTTAAATAAATCTGTTAATGGTTTTGCTAGTACACCACTAAGCTCTTTTAATAGCTTTGGGTGTATTCCATCAGGTCCCATTGACTTATTTGTCTTTACTTTTGACAGTTGAAATAGAACCTCTTCCTCTGTAAACTCACGTGTAATAAATGACTCATTTATCCTTTTTCTTAACTGAGGTCCCTTTCCTTCATTTTCATCTGTAAATACCGAACAAAAATATTCATTGAGGCAGTCAGCTAGACCTTTATCCTCATCTACATACCTTCCTTCTTTTGTTTTTAATCTAACTAATCCTTGTTTTACTTTTCTTTTCTCATTTATGTATCTAAAAAAGGTTTTGTCCCCCTTTTTTACTGACTGTGCTATTTTCTCTTCTGTGTGTGATTTGGAAGCTCTTATAACTTGCTTAGCCTCTTTCTGCCTAATCTTATAGGTCATTCTGTCTTCCTCACTCTGGGTTTTTTTATAATTACTAAATGCTAACTTTTTGTTTTTTACTATTTTGGCTACATCTGTGGAGTACCACAGTGGTTTCTTGAATTTTTTGCTTTTACTGACAAGCCTAATGCAATTTTCTGTTGCCTTCAGTAGTGCAACTTTTAAATAATCCCATTTCTTTTGGACTCCATTTAAATTGCTCCAGTCTGATAATGACTCCTTTACACATATTCTAATTTTGGAAAAGTCTGTTTTTCTAAAGTCTAAAACTTTTGTTTTTGTGTGGTGTGACTCAGTCACTGTTCTTATATTAAACCACACTGACTGATGATCACTGGATCCTAAACTTTCACCTACAGTAATATCTGATACCAAATCTCCATTTGTTAACACTAAATCTAGTATGGCCTCTTTACGAGTTGGCTCCTCAACGACTTGTTTTAGAGACAATCCCAGTAGGGAGTTTAGAATATGTGTGCTCCTGGCACAAGTAGCTATTTTTGTTTTCCAATTTATATCAGGAAGATTAAAGTCACCCATGATGATAACTTCCCCCTTCATTGTCATTTTAGCTATTTCTTCAACTAGTAGATTATCTAACTCTTCAATTTGTCCTGGGGGCCTATAAATCACACCTACACGAGTTACTGTGTGATTACCAAATTCTAACGTAACCCAAACTGACTCTATGTTCGCCTCACTAACCTTTATTAGGCTAGATTTTATGCTATTCTTTACATACAGGGCCACCCCTCCCCCTTTCTTGCCTTCCCTGTCTTTTCTATATAAAGAGTACCCTGGTATTGCTATGTCCCAGTCATTTTTCTCATTATACCATGTCTCAGTAACAGCGACTAAATCTACACTATCAGTTGCCATTATTGCCACAAGTTCATGGATCTTATTCCCTAAACTGCGAGCATTTGTAGACATGACTCTAAGCTTATCATTTTTTAACACACTTGCTACAGGCACCTTCTGTCCTTGTTTTGGGGGACAATTGGATTGATGTTTTATCACCCTTTTGCCCCCCCCTCCTAGTTTAAATACATCCTAGCAAAACCTCTGAACTGCTCACTGAGAACATTTGTTCCCTTTTGAGAAAGATGCAAACCATCTTTTTTGTACAGTTTATTTCCATTCCAAACAGAGCTACCATGAGCAATAAAGCCAAATCCTTGCTCCCGACACCATTCACCAAGCCACAAGTTAAAGTCCCTAATACGCATCCGCCTGTCATTCTGAGTGTTATGCACAGGCAGAACTTCAGAGAATGACAATGTGGAAGCAACCTGCCGTATATCATTGGCAAAAACACTAAAAACTTCCTTAACCTCTGAAACCTCATTGCAAGCCAAGTCATTTGTCCCTAAATGGACAAGTACATCCAATTCCCCTTCCTGCTTTGCTTGCTTAACAATATTACCGATACGTCTCCTGTCTCTGTGAGCAGTAGCTCCGGGAAGACACCTCACAAGACCACCATTGTCCATCTCCACACCTCTTATGATGGAATCCCCCACCAACAACTGCTTTCTATTAGGCCTCACCAAGCCTCTCTGCACAACACCACTAGCCTCAGTGCCTCTCTGCACAACACCACTAGCCTCAATGCCTCTCTTCACAACACCACTAGCCTCAGTGCCTCTCTTCACAACACCACTAGCCTCAGTGCCTCTCTTCACAACACCACTAGCCTCAGTGCCTCTCTTCACAACACCACTAGCCTCAGTGCCTCTCTGCACAACACCACTAGCCTCAGTGCCTCTCTGCACAACACCACTAGCCTCAGTGCCTCTCTGCACAACACCACTAGCCTCAGTGCCTCTCTGCACAACTCCACTAGCCTCAGTGCCTCTCTGCACAACACCACTAGCCTCAGTGCCTCTCTGCACAACACCACTAGCCTCAGTGCCTCTCTGCACAACACCACTAGCCTCAGTGCCTCTCTGCACAACACCACTAGCCTCAGTGCCTCTCTCCACGACACCACTACACTCTGAAAGTGCAGAAAATGAATTATGTAGAGCAACAGACTGTGCAATATGCCTTTTATCCACAACTCCAAGTCTACCAGATCCTACAGTAATCCATCTGCCATTCCTAGTATGTCTCTGCGGCAGTGGCTTTGCAGCAGTTCCAGCCTGAGTTTGTTTACCAGATAATTTACAAATCTCAGACTTCAAAAATACAATCTCCTGCCGCAAAATAGAGAACTGTCTACAGATTAGACAACAACCAAACCTCCAAAAAGTGGAACGTGAAACAAATGCAAAGCAACTATTACACTGAACTAAGTCTGCCATTCCAATGAGTTGAATAATTTAAATCAAACAAACCTTAACTTTTTATTTATCCTCCTGAATACCTTGGATTACCTCCAGCTTATCTCCAGAATATCTCCAACCACACACACACTTAGAAGCAACACTTAGATGAAGCAACCAAGCTCTATTAGCCAAGCTAATGACAACTACCCTTATATACTCCTAAAATCACCACCCACTAGGAATGTTTAACACCTGGGTAGGCCTCTGCTTATTAGCAAACAATAGCTAATTTAAATAGCAATCAATAGCAAGTAGCTACCTAATCCAATCAAATGCCTTATAATTACCAACAGGAAATCAAACCTTGTGCAGTCAGTAACCTTTTCCTACAGATGAATCTTATCTGTAACAGTAAAAAAGAACTCTTAGCACAGCTCTTAGACAGTTGAAGCTTCTGTAAAACTCTCCAGAATATCTCCAACCACACACACACTTAGAAGCAACACTTAGATGAAGCAACCAAGCTCTATTAGCCAAGCTAATGACAACTACCCTTATATACTCCTAAAATCACCACCCACTAGGAATGTTTAACACCTGGGTAGGCCTCTGCTTATTAGCAAACAATAGCTAATTTAAATAGCAATCAATAGCAAGTAGCTACCTAATCCAATCAAATGCCTTATAATTACCAACAGGAAATCAAACCTTGTGCAGTCAGTAACCTTTTCCTACAGATGAATCTTATCTGTAACAGTAAAAAAGAACTCTTAGCACAGCTCTTAGACAGTTGAAGCTTCTGTAAAACTCTCCAGAATATCTCCAACCACACACACACTTAGAAGCAACACTTAGATGAAGCAACCAAGCTCTATTAGCCAAGCTAATGACAACTACCCTCCCTTATATACTCCTAAAATCACCACCCACTAGGAATGTTTAACACCTGGGTAGGCCTCTGCTTATTAGCAAACAATAGCTAATTTAAATAGCAATCAATAGCAAGTAGCTACCTAATCCAATCAAATGCCTTATAATTACCAACAGGAAATCAAACCTTGTGCAGTCAGTAACCTTTTCCTACAGATGAATCTTACCTGTAACAGTAAAAAAGAACTCTTAGCACAGCTCTTAGACAGTTGAAGCTTCTGTAAAACTCTCCAGAATATCTCCAACCACACACACACTTAGAAGCAACACTTAGAGGAAGCAACCAAGCTCTATTAGCCAAGCTAATGACAACTACCCTTATATACTCCTAAAATCACCACCCACTAGGAATGTTTAACACCTGGGTAGGCCTCTGCTTATTAGCAAACAATAGCTAATTTAAATAGCAATCAATAGCAAGTAGCTACCTAATCCAATCAAATGCCTTATAATTACCAACAGGAAATCAAACCTTGTGCAGTCAGTAACCTTTTCCTACAGATGAATCTTATCTGTAACAGTAAAAAAGAACTCTTAGCACAGCTCTTAGACAGTTGAAGCTTCTGTAAAACTCTCCAGAATATCTCCAACCACACACACACTTAGAAGCAACACTTAGATGAAGCAACCAAGCTCTATTAGCCAAGCTAATGACAACTACCCTTATATACTCCTAAAATCACCACCCACTAGGAATGTTTAACACCTGGGTAGGCCTCTGCTTGTTAGCAAACAATAGCTAATTTAAATAGCAATCAATAGCAAGTAGCTACCTAATCCAATCAAATGCCTTATAATTACCAACAGGAAATCAAACCTTGTGCAGTCAGTAACCTTTTCCTACAGATGAATCTTACCTGTAACAGTAAAAAAGAACTCTTAGCACAGCTCTTAGACAGTTGAAGCTTCTGTAAAACTCTCCAGAATATCTCCAACCACACACACACTTAGAAGCAACACTTAGAGGAAGCAACCAAGCTCTATTAGCCAAGCTAATGACAACTACCCTCCCTTATATACTCCTAAAATCACCACCCACTAGGAATGTTTAACACCTGGGTAGGCCTCTGCTTATTAGCAAACAATAGCTAATTTAAATAGCAATCAATAGCAAGTAGCTACCTAATCCAATCAAATGCCTTATAATTACCAACAGGAAATCAAACCTTGTGCAGTCAGTAACCTTTTCCTACAGATGAATCTTACCTGTAACAGTAAAAAAGAACTCTTAGCACAGCTCTTAGACAGTTGAAGCTTCTGTAAAACTCTCCAGAATATCTCCAACCACACACACACTTAGAAGCAACACTTAGAGGAAGCAACCAAGCTCTATTAGCCAAGCTAATGACAACTACCCTTATATACTCCTAAAATCACCACCCACTAGGAATGTTTAACACCTGGGTAGGCCTCTGCTTATTAGCAAACAATAGCTAATTTAAATAGCAATCAATAGCAAGTAGCTACCTAATCCAATCAAATGCCTTATAATTACCAACAGGAAATCAAACCTTGTGCAGTCAGTAACCTTTTCCTACAGATGAATCTTACCTGTAACAGTAAAAAAGAACTCTTAGCACAGCTCTTAGACAGTTGAAGCTTCTGTAAAACTCTCCAGAATATCTCCAACCACACACACACTTAGAAGCAACACTTAGATGAAGCAACCAAGCTCTATTAGCCAAGCTAATGACAACTACCCTTATATACTCCTAAAATCACCACCCACTAGGAATGTTTAACACCTGGGTAGGCCTCTGCTTATTAGCAAACAATAGCTAATTTAAATAGCAATCAATAGCAAGTAGCTACCTAATCCAATCAAATGCCTTATAATTACCAACAGGAAATCAAACCTTGTGCAGTCAGTAACCTTTTCCTACAGATGAATCTTACCTGTAACAGTAAAAAAGAACTCTTAGCACAGCTCTTAGACAGTTGAAGCTTCTGTAAAACTCTCCAGAATATCTCCAACCACACACACACTTAGAAGCAACACTTAGATGAAGCAACCAAGCTCTATTAGCCAAGCTAATGACAACTACCCTCCCTTATATACTCCTAAAATCACCACCCACTAGGAATGTTTAACACCTGGGTAGGCCTCTGCTTATTAGCAAACAATAGCTAATTTAAATAGCAATCAATAGCAAGTAGCTACCTAATCCAATCAAATGCCTTATAATTACCAACAGGAAATCAAACCTTGTGCAGTCAGTAACCTTTTCCTACAGATGAATCTTACCTGTAACAGTAAAAAAGAACTCTTAGCACAGCTCTTAGACAGTTGAAGCTTCTGTAAAACTCTCCAGAATATCTCCAACCACACACACACTTAGAAGCAACACTTAGATGAAGCAACCAAGCTCTATTAGTTCTAAGTTCCGTCAGGAGTCTGTCTAACCTATGAAATTTAATTTTCTTTTTTGCAGTTGCTAGCTTGATGAGAGTACCCCTCACTACCATCTTGTGGGCTGCCCATATTGCATCTACTCTCAGGTCAGGGGTGTCGTTTGTATTAAAAAAAACTCCATTATTTCAGTATGGATCTGCTCCGTGAGCTCTGGGTCTCTTAAAGGAACACTATAGTCACCTAAATTACTTTAGCTAAATAAAGCAGTTTTAGTGTATAGATCATTCCCCTGCAATTTCACTGCTCAATTCACTGTCATTTAGGAGTTAAATCACTTTGTTTCTGTTTATGCAGCCCTAGCCACACCTCCCCTGGCTATGATTGACAGAGCCTGCATGAAAAAAAAAACTGGTTTCACTTTCAAACAGAAGTAATTTACCTTAAATAATTGTATCTCAATCTCTAAATTGAACTTTAATCACATACAGGAGGCTCTTGCAGGGTCTAGCAAGCTATTAACATAGCAGGGGATAAGAAAATCTTAATTAAACAGAACTTGCAATAAAGAAAGCCTAAATAGGGCTCTCTTTACAGGAAGTGTTTATGGAAGGCTGTGCAAGTCACATGCAGGGAAGTGTGACTAGGGTTCATAAACAAAGGGATTTAACTCCTAAATGGCAGAGGATTGAGCAGTGAGGCTGCAGGGGCATGTTCTATACACCAAAACTGCTTCATTAAGCTAACGTTGTTCAGGTGACTATAGTGTCACTTTAATAAGGATGCGTTAAGTTTCCATGTCCATGGAGATGATCCGCAGAGGTATCCTAGGGTAAGGGTCACCTCAGCATGACCCGACCATGCAATGGATCCAATCGACGATCCCGTAATTTGGGCTAAGCTACAATCATTAACCAAAAATAGGTCTATTCTGGAGTAAGTGCCATGTGGGGCTGAATAAAAAGTATAATCGTCACCTGGCTGAGGTGCCCTCCAGACGTCCACAAGCCCCATGGTGGTCACAAACCCCTGGAATAATTTGTCCTGCCCCCCCTCTCCGTTGAGATTTAGGTATACCCTTCTATCTACGGCGGGGCATGGCACTGCGTTGAAGTCCCCTCCCGCTAAGATCATACCTGCGGTAGAGCCTATATCTTGGCCGTTAAAACATTGCCAAACCCAGGATCTGGTTGATCCAACACTTATATATCACACAATTATTTGGTTGCAGGGAATGGTGAGCCTGCCATATCTATAGTAGGTGTTTTACTGGAGCATTAAACAAGACAGAGGGTGTTAGGCAAGTAACGAATAGTTATACAAAAATGGCCTAAAAATGAAAAAAAAAAAAAACTTGTAAGAGTGCGCCTTGAAATACGCAATAAACAACATACAAGAAAAAATCTATTTCGCTGAGATCCCCTATCCGTCTCCTGTCGGGAGGCCCCAACGCTCCCTCATTTGCTTCGGGAGCAGCGGTGAGGCAAAAGAGAGGTTACAGCAGTTGTAGTGTAGGTAACCCATAGGAGTTGAATGCAAATGCTACCAGAACTGTGTTCCGTTGCGGGTATGATAGAGCTCAGGGGAGCCTCCAGTGACACCAAGTCCACCACCAGGTAGGGAGTGGTTTGGGGCTGCATGTGGCCATTCCCGGGTGGTAAACAAGAGGCCTTTCCCATATCCCCCCAACAGCTCTATTCCCCGAGCCATCTGAGCATCCCTCTTGGCTGTTGGCCTCCAGCTAGCTGGCATTTGCCTCCCAATTGACCCTGTGTCAAAAATAAGCGCAGTGGAGGGCCCACTCCCGTTCCCCCATCCACCCCAACAGTCCCAGTACCAACCCCCGTGAGCGGTGACTGGTGAAAAAGTCCCCTGGGTATTTGTACCCATTCCCAATTACAGCCATACCATACCCTTTGGAGAGGTCCGTGTGCCCGTGTTCCAACCTCATGCCACTCGTTCGGTAGGAAGCTCAGGTCCTCTGATGTTACAGGAACAGTAGGCAAATTGAGCGGGGAAGTACGGCCAAGGTCTCGGAAGAAGCGCTGCGGGTCCCTGCTAGGCGACAGAACATGGACCCAGCCATCACGAAATGCCAGCAATTTGAAGGGAAAGCCCCAGGCATAGCAAAGACCAGCCTAGCTTAAGGCCTCGGTTATCGGCTTCCATTCACGGTGGCTCTGGAGGGTGCTGGGTGCCAGGTCCTGGTATAGGGTAAGTTCAGCTCCTTCATACTTAATTTGTCCTTCCCTGCTCTTCCGAAGCAGGGCCTCTTTCATTTGAAAGTGTAAAAATCTAATTACTTCATCCCTTGGAGAGTTGGCGTCGGGCCTCCTTGCATGGAGAGCTCTATGCGCCCTCTCGATATGCCGCAATACGTAATATTTTAAAATACACTTTATTAAAATAGTTTCCAAAATAGTAAAATCATCACTGGGAAAAATATATTTTTTTTACAGGTTCTAACATTTTGAAAAAAAATAAAAATATTTATCCAAAAACATTAAATAATTGAAAAGCTTATCCAAAAGTATTAAATCAAGGCCTATGTACGTAGATTATAACAGCAGAAGTACATTCATTTTAAGATTGTTACACTCAATCCATTCAATTCATAATGCGTCTGCCCCTAATGATTTCATGCCTGCATTCCCATGGTTTTGTTTATAGTTGTTTTATCTTCTTATCTACACTTCCAAAATCACAAAAAGTATTTTTGTTGTTATAAGTAAAGTGTCAGCAACTTGAAGTCAAATGGTGGAGGACACAGTAAATCTGGCCAAATCCAAGGCAAAAAAAAATTAAAAATAAAATATACATTTTTTTTTCAGTTTGACTTTTTCAGCATAATATTTTACCATCTGCTATTTTTAAGCCGAAGCAGCATTGAACATATGGACATGCTTTATTTCCAGCAGATGCGGTCTACTTAGACGTTATAATAATAGTCTCTCTGTAAAATAAATCATTTACATTCAAAACCTGGCTAGTTACAGCATTTCTGATCTGGTTCTGCAGCCTGTAATTTCAAAACTCTGAATGGCATTATTATTTTATGGCAAGTTTACAGACAGGGAACTTTAAATGTGAAAGCTCCAGCATCAACATTTATTTGGCTGATCGAGCAGGCCTCACCCCACCTCGTTCCTTTGCATTTTAAACAAACACAGCACCAACATTTTGAGGACATCATAAGAACATTATTTATTATCTAGGATTAATTTTGAATCATATATATATATATATATATATATACACACACACACACTATATAAATGGTGTTCACCACTTTGGATAACAAAAATATATCAGAGAAACACTAACCTTCCATAATATAATGCCTTAACCAGATTCAACAGGCTTTTGGACACTGATAATCCTCAGGTTTTTGTTAAAACTATTGAAACTATTGAAAACAATTTACCGTATATACTAGAGTATAAGACAAGTTTTTCGGGACATTTTTTGTGCTGAAAAACCCCTACTCGTCTTATACTCGAGTCAATATCTGTATTATGGCAACTTAAATTGGCATAATACAGACCAGGACCGCCGGGTTCATTACAAGTCCGGCGGTCCTGTTGGGGGCTGGCAGGAAGCATTTACTTACCTTTCCTGCAGCTCCCTTCTCCTCCGTGCCGTTCAGCTCCAGTGTAAGTCTCGCGAGAGCCGTGGCGTCAGAGCGTTGCCACGGTTTACCGTGGCAACGCTCCGCGCGGCACTCAGACCGCGAGACTTACAGTGGGAGCTGACCGGCACGGAGGAGAAGGGAGCTGACAGGAGCTGCAGGAAAGGTAAGTAACAGCTCGCTGCCAGCCCCCCCTCCTGCACAATACACACCACTGAACCACCAAGGAATGATATAGCCCCCCTCCCTGACCAGCTAACAAGCAGGGAGCGGGGATGTAAAAATAAAATAAACATTTTAATAATAATGTGAACATTTTAATATTAAAATAAAATAAAAATGTAATAATATTTAAAACAAATTTTATATTATAATAATAATAATAAAATAATAAAAATGCCCCCCCCCCCCCCACCAAGCTTACACACTCTGCATCA
This sequence comes from Pelobates fuscus, assembly GCF_036172605.1. NCBI lineage: Eukaryota > Metazoa > Chordata > Amphibia > Anura > Pelobatidae > Pelobates > Pelobates fuscus. The sequence goes on along the minus strand of NC_086317.1, from coordinate 374,979,602 downwards.
CATACACAAACCACACTCTGCATTCATTATATACACACACTGTAAATAAATATTCAATTAATATAATTTTTGGGGGATCTAATTTTATTTAGAAATTTACCAGTAGCTGCTGCATTTCACAACCTAGTCTTATACTCGAGTCAATAAGGTTGACCAGTTTTTTGGGGTAAAATTAGGGGCCTCGACTTATATTCGAGTATATACGGTAACAAAAACTGGTTGGACTTTACCCATAACTTCGAGGCACTACATCGTGTTAATTTTGGCAGCAAATTTCAATCCAGTTTTAGTTATAGTCTTTTGACTAAAAGCCGTTCTAGTCGTATTTTAGTAATCTGAATTGGTTTAGTCAACTAAATCTCCAGTGGATTTTAGTCAACATAACTAAAATCTAATGGGTTTAGTTAAAGCCTCTGTCTCTTTTGCCCCTTTCCCCGCCCCTCTCGGTCTCTTTGTGTCCACCAGCCCCTCTAGGTGTCTCTCTCCCAAGCCCTGGTCTGTCTCTTTTGCTCCTTTAACAGCCCCTCGGCGCAGTGTCATATTTTAGGCATCTGAATTGTTTTAGTTAACTAAATTTTGACTAAAATTGTTAGTCGGCAAAAGTAGCACTGGCACCACATCGTTACGTTGTAATTGTCATGGTGGTTGTAGTGTTTGTTTATGGATGTCAAGAGAGAGCCCTGTTTAACAATACTGCTAGTTTCAATGACATATTGTAGTTGAATGCCTCACAAATGTGCAATGTAAAGATTGAATATTATACTGTGTATACCTCTTGGTTAATTTTTGGTACTCAGGTTTACTAAAGTAAGGAAACCGTTGCTATGGCACCAGGGAAGAAGGACCATTCTGTAAAGTCATCTGGGCATAAACTTTTTAGTAAAAATGTCAATCACAACCAAATGTCTGTCACACACAACATGGGATTCCACATCTGTAATCAGAATATAGAATGACCAGACTATGTTGAAAGTAAAATCAGAACAGCTATAGAACAAAAATGGCAATCACACTTTCGTCTACAACAATAAAACATTGATCCTTTCCTCTGTAAAATCACAGAAGTAGCTGAGCTTAAAGCTATGTAAGAAGCAGTAAAACATCCATTAAATAATAGTGGGTAATCCTAATTAAAGATGATTTTATACGGTTCATCACTGCCCACCTCAAAATATCTGTTCCAATTTGAGACATATACAATGTGTATGATAGTCTGCATTTCCTTTTTTAAATAAAACAGTACTATGCAAGTGTAGATTAATGTGAATAATTTCTGGGGAGGTTAATGGAAGGCAGTGAATCACTCTTCAGTCAAAGAGAATTATTATTTATTTTTTGATATACCACATTCAGTATTAGGGTATATATTAAAAGGAAAATGTAATAAATGTGTTTCTGGACCCATCGGTGAGATTACTCAGCTAATACAATAAACATATTTATCTGAAAGATAATGACAGTTTAAAGGTACTGGAAGTTGTAAAACAAATTAAGTCTGATGTTTTATTCAAAACGCTATTTATTGTAATCACTTGGATTGCTATCATTTAGCACAATAATTTATCTGTTGGTAATAAAAAAAGTTTTATGCTCTGCTGTTAGGATACATGTGTCTCTTTTGACAAAACTTATCTCTGAAAATATCCACTATTCGATACACAGGTGGTTCAATTGCATATAAATGTATGCTTTAACAGTAGATTCAATTATTTTACCTGTATTTGGCTTTCAAGATTAAACATAATTGATCTTCACATCTCTATTTTTACACAGTAACATCAAATTAAGAAAGAAAAATAACGTTATTTCACCTTTATCTGGATGATTTAAAATCATTATTTTCCGATGGGCAGCCCGAATTTTGGACTTTGCAGCAGATGGACTGTAAAAGTAAAGTTTACAATAAACTGCATCAACTATATGGTGTAAATTACATTTCATAGTTAGGTGAAGCAGAAAAAGTGTGACTTTTGCCATCTTGTGGCCAGGACAAAGAACTACATTCTAGCCCAATACAGCTTAAGAAAAAAAAAAAAATAAAAAAAAAATAAAAAAAAAAAAAAAGCCACCCTAATATATTAACTGCAAACAACATCCTAGGAATACGATTTTGTGACAAAACAGCTGCTAAATAATAGTACTACGAATAAAAATGCAGGTGGATAAAAACAATGATAAAATACCAGAAGGAATCTGACATCTACAAAATAGTATTTTTTAAAATTATTTTTAAAGAACAAAACATAACTGAGCTCACATGGTAATTTTATAGTCTGGGGGTAAAAAAACTAGGAAAATAACTAAAAAGGGAACATTTGCAGCGGCACTAAGCAATTCATGGCAAACTGGATGATTGTGGTCTGCTTGCTCAGATTGATAACTCAATGAGGCTAATGCTAACACTTATTAAATATGAAAGATGTTATTAAATGTGCTAACAAGAAATGACAGGTTTTAGCTAATGGTTTTGAATTGTTACACGCACAGAGAAGATATAGTTATCTTTAGAATGAACACTTTGACAAGGGATAAAATGTATATCAAAGTAAAAGGAGGTCAGTCATTGTGGCAGTTAATTCATTTAATAAGGTCAGCTACAGATGCTCCCCATTTCAGTTGGCTGTCTTTCTAACTGTCAACAAATCAGAATAAATTCTAGCAAATTACATATTATTCTGAGAGAATGTCCATTTCATAATAAAAAAGGAAGACGCAATAGACGTACAAGGTTGTACACCTACCTGACACCTAAAATAAGGCTTGCTTCTCTCCTACTCATTTTCTGCTCAAATCCTCCTTTGTAATAATATGAAAGGCTCTGGAAAATAAAGAAAACAAGTTGTAGAGGGAAAAAAAAAAAAAAATCACAGCAATATCACACTTTGGAACATGACCAGAAGCTGAACCTAGGAATTAGAATGAAAGCTCGCACAGCTATGTTTTTTTTTTTATAAAATAGAGAAATTCACACTTACTGGAGTTGAAATTTTTTTGGCATTTTCTACAATAACTTGTCCCAAAGGTTTCCATAATTGGAATGCGAAGCGACCTAAAAAACAAAAAAAAAAAACATTTTACACTTTCTCGAGATTTACGGACTTTTAAAAAATTAAGGTGCTTTTTTCACATTAAGACTTGCTCAATATTCGGTATCTCTACAGATTAACTCCCGCATGGATTGGGAGGCATGCTACCAGCTAATACATGGCTATCCTATGACCCATTCATGTGTAATTTATGAGGTTTAAACCTCCGTGTGGCGCATTTCTGCTCTCCTTGATAAGATGATCATTTCAGCACATAGTATGTCATTGTATGGATGTGGGGCTTTAGGAGAAGCAGTTGTGATCAGCAAGGTAATCCTTATTTCCTGGAGGTACAGAGAAAAATCTGTGCATCTCCACCCTCATCCCTGGGCAGTATATATTAGTAGAGACTATAGTGGTGTGAGGCAGTGTAGTAACATAAGGAAATATCTCTTCATAAAAAGTACATGCCCAGACACCAAACAGCATTTCCACTCTGCATACATGCACCAATAATGCTTTCAAATGGATCAGACAAAACAATGTGACAATTAAAGAATATACAGAGTACGATAGCAATTGTAACATCCTGGAATAGCACTACGTTAGTAAAGTACATTAGGCATTCCCTGAAGGATTTTACATCTAGAAACATATGTCAAAAAAAAAAAAAAAAAAGACATTCTAGAAATTCCCAATGCACACATTGATGTCTATCAGACAGAATGAAAAAGTGTAGACGTTAACATACTAATATAGCATAATTCAACTGCAAAAAGTACTTGACTCCCATCAAACCCCCAAAGTAGCGCCTATCACTGGGTATTATATTAGAGAATATTGGTATAGATTTGATCTGTAACACTACCACAGATGGGAGCATTACACTAGAGAATGTGCATTCAGTTTTAGTCAAATCTGATCATAAGTCTCTTATTCCTTTTGCATATTCACCAGGAGTTTGGGATAAGACGCATTTTGTCTTTCTTTGCTATGCACGGTTTGGGCTTTTTTTTGGTAAATGTTTCTAAAGCATAGGATGCATAACTTACTCATAAACATAAGACAAAATTGGAAATATGTGCATTGGTGGTTTTTATAATGATATGTTATTTTTCATTTGTCCTTTATAGATGTATTGGCATAAAAAATATGTACCGTATATACTCGAGAATAAGCAGAGGTTTTTCAGCACAATTTTTGTGCTGAAAAACCCCAACTCGACTTATACTCGAGTCAATTGTCTGTATTATGGCAATTTACATTGCCATAATACAGACTGGGGTCTGTGGGGGCTGCAGAGCGTTTACTTACCTCTCCTGCAGCTCCTGTCAGCTCCCTCCTCCTCCGCGCCGGTCCGTTCAGCACCTCTGTCAGCTCCCACTGTAGGTCTCGCGAGAGCCGCGGGGTCATAGTGCGGCCGCGAGACTTACACTGTGAGCTGACAGAGGAGCTGACCGGACCGGCGCGGAGGAGGGGGGAGCTGACAGGAGCAGTAAGTGCTTCCTGCCAGCCCCCCTCCTACACAGTGCCCATCCACTGGACCACCAGGGAGTGAGAGCCCCCCTCCCTGCCATGTATCAAGCAGGGAGGGGGGACGAAAAAAAATTAAATATAATAATAAAATAAAATATAATAATAAAAAATAATTAAATAAAATAAAAAATAATAAAAATTATTCAAATAATTAAAAAAAAATTGCCCACCCCCCACCAAGGCTCTGCAACACACACACTGCATTCATTATATACACACACTGTAAATAAATATTCAATTAATAATTTTTTTAGGATCTAATTTTATTTAGAAATTTACCAGTAGCTGCTGCATTTCCCACCCTAGTCTTATACTCGAGTCAATAAGTTTTCCCAGTTTTGGGGGGTAAAATTAGGGGCCTTGGCTTATATTTGGGTCGGCTTATCCTCTAGTATATACGGTAACTCAGTTTTTGCAATATATAACAGATGTGAGAAAAATAAACAAAAATGATCAAATAAACCACTTAAGAATATTGGTAAGCAACGTCTTGAGTGGCACTTAAGTACTAGGATCACCAAGCGATTTTTTTGGTCGTTTCCATCGTAGTCCAGCTATGCTAACGGATGTGTGTGCATTTTCTCTGTGCATACCCATCTGTCACTGTTCACTTTGGTTGGCTACACTGGCTATCAGCCCAGCACACGCTCGGACCCATAGGACCAGTGTGAGAGTTGTATGCACCCAGGAAATGCTAACACATCCCACTTCATACACCAAATCAACAGATATTAAACCCCCCATACCAGGTAAAATAATAACAGAGGAGAACAAGTGATATGAATATAACTGTTGCTCATAAAGTCCACATACCGGTACATTAATTACAGTTACATCACCAAACATCTGTATTGCAAAGAAACCCTGTACTAAATTGCTAAAAGAGCTAAAGGGAGGATCAAAATGTCAATTTACAGTTCCATTGTAGAGCTTTCTCTACAAGGTGAAGACCTGTGCTGGAGGGTAAGAACAGAAAAATCACTGTTTAGCTTCCCAACCCCACGCACTCTGTGGAGATTAAAGTTTTAAAACTTACCTTTCTTCCATCACACTGTGCAGCACTGGACTAAAAAGCACCTCTAGTGGCTGTATGAGTGACTGCAACTAGAGGTGTTACTAGCCAACGATGTAAACACTGCCTTTTCTCTGAAAAGCCAGTGTTTACAGTGCCAACACTAAAAGGATAGGCTATAGACACCATATAAACCATTACATTCAACTGCAGGCTCTCTTTAAATTCTTAAAAATAATCTGATGTACAATTATCTTAAAGGAAAACTATAGTGCTAGGAAAACAAAGTTGTTTCCTGGCACTATAGCCCCCCAACATCACGCGCCCCCTCCCCCTGGGTGCAGAAGGGAAAATATCCCCTTGGCACTGGTCCAGCTCTGCCTCCGCTCCTTCCCATTACTCCCCCCCCCCCAGGAAAGAATTGTAAAATGCTTTCCTATGGGGTTTTGGGTGATGCTGAATGTCCTCATGGTAGACCACCACTAGAGGTGAGTTATTAAAAACTGCAATAATTACCACTGCAGGTTTAAGGGACCTGGGTCACTGCACCCAGACCACTTCAATGAGCTGAAGTAGTATGGGTGCCTATAGTGTGCTTTTAAATGACAAAAGAAAAATACCTTTGCTTCAGCAAAAATATAGAATTTGTTTTCTTACCTGCAAATGCTGCAGCCGCTACTCCAAGCCCAACAGCAATGAGAGTCCCACCCTGTAGGAAGAAGATTCACACACTCATCTCTATGGCCAGATACAAACATGTGGAAATGAATGATAATAATGACAACAAATAAAAGGTGCAGACAGGTAAATTTGATTTTCTTAATTCAGGCTGGCACAAAGGTATATCCCAAACAGATGTTGAACCCACGATTCGATGATGCTAGGATGACACAGTACCAATGGGAACTACTTTTGAACACCTGTTTTCAACTCATGAAACAAGCAAGCGGTGTAAGCTGCCCTACATTCTAATCTTATATTCTATATTTGAACATTAATTGCAATTTTGATTAATTCAGTTTTTTCTGGAGGTAGAGGCAGTGAGAGTAGTTATTGAGAGTTGGTGATATAGTTAGGTTATAAAAATAAAAACACAAAGAGAAAAAAAAAAAAAAACACTGAATAAATGTCCATATATTTTTAATTCTGCAGCCGTTTTAAAAGCATTTGAAAAAGGAAAGATCTAGACTGGTGAAAGCGAGCCCCAACAATTGCCATTAAGTAGCTGGGGCATACAATGCTGTCAGGCTATTCCTAATCAGAGATGAATGTAAAATTGCACATATCTGCAAAGATTCTTATTGGTTTTTTTCACCATTTTATGTACGAACTATAAAGAACATTTGTTTCTATTATCCCTTTGGGCGTCATTGCACTGTAAAGTGTTGGTGTTAACTCAGGCGCTCAGAACATCACAGAAAGTATCACTTTAAGATTTAATATTATGCCATTTTAATAAACACAAAAACTAAGCAATAGAGACATTACGATTTATCTGCAACATTTCACAATATATTATTTATGAATAGTTTCCAGACAAAAGAAGATGACTGCTAGTGGCATTAATTTATTTAGCTTGCTGACGCAATGCGAATGCTCTGAGCTGCAGATATGTAATTTAGCCTTTAAGCAATATATTTGTGTAACTAGAAGTGATTCTCGTGGGCCCTGTTTTTTGTTCTCTAGAAGTGATAATACCCTCGCCACAAACATTTGGAGTTGCCAAATGCTTTTGTCATTTAACAGACCAATGTAATAATAATAACAAAGTATTTAAGCAGGAAAGGTACATTTAGATTACTCTGGTTTCCAAGTATGTTCTGGAGATGTTACTTTTGCCCAACATCCAGGGGACGTTATACACAGAAGCCAAAAACAAGGCGCATCTTAAAAGGACCACTATAGTGCCAGCAAAACTCGTTTTCCTGGCACTATGTAGTCCTTAGGTTCTCCCCACCCTCATGGCCCCCCTCCCGCTGGGTTGAAGGGGTTAAAACCCCTCCAGCCACTTACCTTTATCCAGCGCCGGGCTCTCTCGGCGCTGGTGACCTCTCCTCCCCCTCTGACGTTGGCTCCCGAGTGGAGACGAATACACATGCGCGGCCAGAACCGTGCGCGCATTAAAAAATCCCATAGGGAAGCATTACTCAATGCTTTCCTATGGACGTCAGCATCTTCTTACTGTGATTTTCACAGTGAGAATCGCAAAAGCGACCTCTAGTGGTTGTCAGTGAGCCACGAGAGGCTGGATTAACCCTGCAGTGTAAACATAGCAGTTTCTCTGAAACTGCTATGTTTTCAGCTGCAAGATTAAAACTAGAGGGACCTGGCACCCAGACCACTTACCGTAATTGAGCTAAATGTGGGGATATATTTTAACTTGTACTTTAAACCTGGAAACCTTTCTGAATAAAATTAAGATAGCAATGTAGCACTAATCTAATGATTTTAGGGTCCTGCCCCAAATTCATGTTTGTGTGTGTGTGTGTGTATATATATATGTATATATATATATATATACACATACACATATATACACACACACACACACACACACACACACACACACACACACACACATACATACAGTGTATCCACTACACATGCCCTACCACACACTGTGTCTACTTTACACACATTGCATACACAACACACACACACACACACACACTGCATCCTTGTGGGCGAATTTGAAGCCAGGCCATGGGGGAAAGATTGGAGAGCGGGCCCTGGACGCCCAGACTTTGAGCTGTGTTATGATGGCAGCCCTGGTCAGTGGGGGATATGACACAGTACCAATGGGAACTACTTTTGAACACCTGTTTTCAACTCATGAAACAAGCAAGCGGTGTAAGCTGCCCTACATTCTAATCTTATATTCTATATTTGAACATTAATTGCAATATTGATTAATTCAGTTTTTTCTGGAGGTAGAGGCAGTGAGAGTAGTTATTGAGAGTTGGTGATATAGTTAGGTTATAAAAATAAAAACACAAAGAGAAAAAAAAAAAAAAACACTGAATAAATGTCCATATATTTTTAATTCTGCAGCAGTTTTAAAAGCATTTGAAAAAGGAAAGATCTAGACTGGTGAAAGCGAGCCCCAACAATTGCCATTAAGTAGCTGGGGCATACAATGCTGTCAGGCTATTCCTAATCAGAGGTGAATGTAAAATTGCACATATCTGCAAAGATTCTTATTGGTTTTTTTCACCATTTTATGTACGAACTATAAAGAACATTTGTTTCTATTATCCCTTTGGGCGTCATTGCACTGTAAAGTGTTGGTGTTAACTCAGGCGCTCAGAACATCACAGAAAGTATCACTTTAAGATTTAATATTATGCCATTTTAATAAACACAAAAACTAAGCAATAGAGACATTACGATTTATCTGCAACATTTCACAATATATTATTTATGAATAGTTTCCAGACAAAAGAAGATGACTGCTAGTGGCATTAATTTATTTAGCTTGCTGACGCAATGCGAATGCTCTGAGCTGCAGATATGTAATTTAGCCTTTAAGCAATATATTTGTGTAACTAGAAGTGATTCTTGTGGGCCCTGTTTTTTTGTTCTCTAGAAGTGATAATACCCTCGCCACAAACATTTGGAGTTGCCAAATGCTTTTGTCATTTAACAGACCAATGTAATAATAATAACAAAGTATTTAAGCAGGAAAGGTACATTTAGATTACTCTGGTTTCCAAGTATGTTCTGGAGATGTTACTTTTGCCCAACATCCAGGGGACGTTATACACAGAAGCCAAAAACAAGGCGCATCTTAAAAGGACCACTATAGTGCCAGCAAAACTCGTTTTCCTGGCACTATGTAGTCCTTAGGTTCTCCCCACCCTCATGGCCCCCCTCCCGCTGGGTTGAAGGGGTTAAAACCCCTTCAGCCACTTACCTTTATCCAGCGCCAGGATCTCTCGGCGCTGGTGACCTCTCCTCCCCCTCTGACGTTGGCTCCCGAGTGGAGACGAATACACATGCGCGGCCAGAACCGTGCGCGCATTAAAAAATCCCATAGGGAAGCATTACTCAATGCTTTCCTATGGACGTCAGCATCTTCTTACTGTGATTTTCACAGTGAGAATCGCAAAAGCGACCTCTAGTGGTTGTCAGTGAGCCACGAGAGGCTGGATTAACCCTGCAGTGTAAACATAGCAGTTTCTCTGAAACCCAGACCACTTACCGTAATTGAGCTAAATGTGGGGATATATTTTAACTTGTACTTTAAACCTGGAAACCTTCCTGAATAAAATTAAGATAGCAATGTAGCACTAATCTAATGATTTTAGGGTCCTGCCCCAAATTCATGTTTGTGTGTGTGTGTGTGTATATATATATATATATATATATATATATATATATATATATATACACACATACACATATATACACACACACACACATACATACAGTGTATCCACTACACATGCTCTACCACACACCGTGTCTACTTTACACACATTGCATACACAACACACACACACACACACACACACACACACACACTGCATCCTTGTGGGCGAATTTGAAGCCAGGCCATGAGGGAAAGATTGGAGAGCGGGCCCTGGACGCCCAGACTTTGAGTTGTGTTATGATGGCAGCCCTGGTCAGTGGGGGATATGGAGTGCAACTTCTATTTGCTTGATGTAAAGCTCTATAGAAAAGGAGAAGATAATCTAACACTAGAAGTGGAGACTTTTATAAAGTCCGTGTCTAGAATAAAAATATAACCAATGTATCTGCTTGAGCTTCTTGTGCCATAACAGCATAGACTGTTCTAATGCTTGGAATGCCCCAGTATTTTACAATGTGTCATCATTACTGAGTTTTTCATGATGAAAGACTCTATAATTTAAAAAAAATATATATATATATATATATATATATATATATATATAAATAAATAAAAAAACTCAAAATATTGCTTTGGAATTTCACTGAATTTCCTTGCAATCACAAGATAAAAATTGAGACAAAGAGGGCACTAATTGCATCATGTAGGACCAATTGTTTTTTAAATGCAGCAATGCACCTTATTATTATACTTTACAAGCTGCCAACACATTTTGCAGCTCTGTACAGAAGTAGACCATTTCTACTTAGTTGTTAGGAGTGCCATGCAATAGATGCCTATGCTATTTCATTACAGAAGATCATCTGGTCTTGCTGGATTTTCTATAGACATGTTTTGCCCAAAGGGGGGATGGGTGTCTCTCTGTCTCTAAACATATATATATATATCATAAACATACATTCTCATAAAGGAGTTTTGTAGTCAACCTATTGAGCTTTACTCACTTAATTAAAATAAATGATTTATTAACAGAGTTTACTAGAAACCCAACAATTCAAAGAAAAGGTACTAATTTCTACATAAAAATAGCTGCTGTTATGTAAACCATAAAATACCGTCTAAAAGCCAGCCTCTAGCACAACGGGCACACGCAGGGCACTGATTAAAAGGAGTGGATAGCAGCAATAACTGAAACTTGAAAGCTTTAAGAACGCCATCTGCTTCCTTCTCAGCCGAAAGATTTTCGAATGCTGAAAAACTTTCGTAACCGAACACATATTATTCACTACTCATTCCTGAGCACTGACATCTTCCAATCTGCTGAGGTGTCTGTTCTGTATTTTTATGTGTCATCCTTGTAGTTTTATATCTTCAACAAGTTACTTCAAATTCTGTGAACAAAGCACTTTGATTTTATTTCAATGAGCTGAAAGCAAATATGCTGACTCGGCACGGCGACTGCCAAAAATCAAGCAGTGGGAATACCTGCAGAATGGCAAAAATAAATAAAAATACATATACACAAAAACCAATACCAATGTGTATAATAAATTATGTTCAAGGAAACATGCAAGAAGTGAAATTGCTTACATTCAAGATACGTGATGCATATTATTAAATAAAAAGTTCATGAAGAAAATATTAAACATTTTCAAGAAATGTCTGGGGAATATGAATCAGACCATAAGTACACCATACAATTAGGTCCGTAAATATTTGGACATGGACACAAGTTTAATAATTTGCGCTCTGTACGCCACCACAATGGATTTAAAATGGAACAACCATGATGCAATTGAAGTGCAGACTTTGTACTTAAATTCAAGGGGTTGAGAATAAATATTGTATGATACATTGAGAAATTGCAACCATTTTCATACACAGTCCCCTTATTTCAGGGACTCAAATGTAATTGGACAAATTAACACAATCATAAATAAAATGTAAATTTTTTGATACTTTTTCGAGAATTCTTTGCAGGCAATGACTGCTTGCAATCTGGAGCACATGGATATCACCAAATACTGGGTTTCCTCCTTTAATTCTTTGCCAGGCGTTTACTGCAGCCGTCTTCAGTTGGCGTTTGTTTGTGGGTGTTTCTGCCTTAAGTTTTGTCTTCAGAAAGTGAAAAGCATGCTCGATGGGGTTGAGATCAGGTGATTGCTTTCACGGTATGTTTTGGATCATTGTCCAACTTTGCTGAATTTGAGCAGACTAACAATCCTGCTAACAAATAATTAAAATGCTAGGTATGATAAAGTTAATATAAAGATATATAGAGTGTGCTTAAATAGCTTATGCAAGGAGCGTAGAAATGGCAAGAGGGGCAAAAGATAATTTCCCCCTTAACCACAAGTATACAGAGGTGTGGGCTGCAGCAACTGAAGATCCACTGGGGTGTCTCTTACTAAAGTACAGCAGGGTTGAGCAAGCAGCAAGAATTGTGCATTACGTTAAGGAATAAAAAAAAAAGTTAATCTACATTCTGATTAATGGTTTCCTTGTTATATATTAAACTTAAAATTATTCTTTACGTGCATAAGTACATGAAGGACATTAGCATAATATCAGAAAAATAATCAAAATACATAGACATTCCTTATAGAACAATCAGATAATAGATTGCATGTTTTTTATTTTGTTTTTTTAGAGGAACAAGTAAAACACAGTGTTAGCAGATTATAAGCAACTGAGAGAGAATAAGAAAACATTAGAACTGTAGATAGTTGCAATATGTAAGTATCGACGCTGGTCCAAAGGGGGGGGAGAACAGGACCGGATGACTAATGCTTCAGGAGCTATTGCGCGTCGATCAGGCCTAAGAGTAGAGAGGCGATCGTCCACTGCGCCCCAGGCCCGAGTACGCCTCAACACTGCATAGCATCTTCCAGAGCTTCAGAGCACCCGCCTCAGGGCACAATTGCTGCCCTGGTAGTCACTTGTATTACAATCAGGATTTATTTTAGCTCTGGCTGAGAAGGTCAGAGCTGTCAGGAGCTGTTCTGACAAGCAGCCAGACAGCATGGCGGTCTGGCCCCGCCCCCAATATATGATAAATTTTATCGCCCTATTACATAATCCCCAAATTTCCTATTCCTTTTAGTTGATCTCACCATTTTATAGCATGCCTTATGTCCCTTCAGAACGGTGTTGCTCGCCTCTGTTTTCATATTAAATTCCTACACCCTAAATTTAAAGAATTACTTTAGCTACCAAAACAACTTTAGCATAATGAAGCAGTTTTGGTGTGTAAACCATGCCCCTGCAGTGTCCCTGATTATTTCTCTGACATTTAGGACAGGGCTTGACAAATCCCAGGCACCAGGTTGCGCTTAGTAATTTTTTCCTAGTGCCTGGGATTTGTGAGCCTTCCAGGCAGGCAGCCAGCTGTGCATATCATGGGCAGGTGGCGAGGGTGTTGTGATCTCCTTGCTCTGCTCCCTCATGCACGGTGCTCAGTGAGCAGAGCAAGGAGATCCCACATACAGCTCCCTCGCAGCCCGCCTCCACTCTCCCCCAGCCGGATGCCCACTGGACCCCAGGGTAAGCAGATCCACTCCAGCGCTCAAAAAGGTGGGGAGGGCGAGTGGAATAACATTTTATTAAAACAAGCAATAATTTGTGAGTGTGTCAGTGTGAGTGTATGTGCATGTTTGTCATGGTGTGAGTTTAGGTGACCAGCCCCCCTCCGATTACAAGGGAATGGAGTTTTTACTTATCTTTTTTCCCCACGCTGTGCTGGTCTCCCCTCTATAGCTGATATCATGAAGCTTGATAATCTCAGCCAATCTAATGCTTTCCCATAGGAAAGTATTGGGAGGCTATTGTGCATGCGCTGAAAGATGCTGCACCATTCAGCATCTCCTCATAGAGATGCATGGACTCCATGCATCTCTGTGGTGAATGTTTAGCATCTCCATGCAGAGTGTGGAAATGCTGAATGTAGGTGCTGCACACTGTGCAGCACTGATGCAGGAAGCACCTCTAGTGGCTGTCGTGAGTGACTGCCACTAGAGGTATCACTAGGCAGCAATGTAAACACTGCCATTGAAAAGTTTGCAGGGAAAGGCTATAGACAACAGCACCACTACATTAAGCTGTAGTTGTTCTGGTGACTATAATGCTCACTTCAGAATTGCATTTTGTTGTTGAAAATAAAGCTTTGTAAGTTAAAAAAAAAAAAAAAAAATTGGCTCCTAACTTTTTGGGCTGGCTCCTAGATTTAAAGCAAAAGCCCTGATTTAGTAATTAAATCCCATTGTTTATTCAGCCCTAGTCACACCTCGATGCATGTGACTTATACAGCCTTCCTAAACACTTCCTGCAGTGTAAAGAGACATGTAATGATTAATTCCCAGATTTTACTAGTAACATGACGTAAAGTCATGATTTTATTAAAGACACAGAAGCGAGTATTATGCATAACTCTTTCTTTATTTCCTCAGCAGCAAAGATAGAGGAATATAAATATTATCAAAACGAAAGAAAAAAAAAACTGTACAGGCACAACAGGCAGCCAATCACATAATAGAGGAAGTAGCTATACAAGTCCTGTGTCTCCCACAATCCCCCTCTTTCTTGCGAAAACCGAAGACCAGGTAAGATTAACGATGTCCCACTTGATCCAAACAGGAAACGGGAAACAATGCGAAAACTTCAAGCTAAAAAAGATAGAAAAATATGGTAATTTCCAAACTCAAAACTGTAGACTTACCAAACATAACCGTGAGGAGTCCTACATATGAAACTGGATTCTGGAATAGAAAATATATAAAATTAGAAACCAATATAAAACTGTCAAAATCATTTAAACATGATAAAATTACATGATATAGATACATGATCCAAATACAGACCTAATTGAAAACATACCTGCATAGTATCGAAGCATCTCCTATCCCAAATCTACACCGGGAGGGTGGGAGGGAATAATACTCGCCTCCGTGTCTTTAATAAAATCATGACTTTACGTCATGTTACTAGTAAAATCTGGGAATTTTATTAAAGACACGGAGGCTCATATTATGCAAGTTCAAAGCTGTGCTATCACCTGAGATGCGATGTGCTCAATTGGTCTGAAATAGAAGTCCCTGAAGGTTGATTCTCGGGACCAGTCCGCTGCGCGCATGATGTCTTCCAGACGGCAACCAACTGAGGATGCCTTCGAGGCCATAGCACCTCGTACAGAATGAGGTGTAAAGATAGACGTGTCTATACCCGCTAGGGATAAAAGCCAACGAATCCAACACGCTAGCGTCGGTGTCGAGACTGGGCGATGAGGAGCCTTAAACGAAATGAATAGGGGATGTCGGTCAGACGAACGCAACGGTCGCGTTGCATCCAGATAGGCCTTCAAACAATCCACCGGACAGAGTGCTGGACATAACGAGAATCTAGGATACACGAAGGATTTGGATGCCGACTTAGTCCTCCTAGATATGTTGAAAGTAACGCCTTCAGGAATAAACACAAAGGCACCCCAGTCAAGAGCCCTGACATCGGAGACTCTCTTACAAGAGATCAGGCAAAACAGCATAACCATCTTGGAGGATAGCTGTTTAAGAGTCAAGTCATGGTTAGGATACCACTCCGACAGAAACCGCAACATTATGTTGACGTCCCAAAAGGCCGAAAAACGCGACCTAGGTGGACGGACGAGGCGAATACCCTTGAGAAGACGGCATACAAAAGGATGTTTGCCGACGGGTAAACCTTCCAAACCTCCGTGACCGGCAGATATGGCCGAGCGAAAAACATTGATAGTTCTGTACGCCTTGCCCGAGTCGAATAGGGCTGTGAGAAACTCCAGGATCAAATGGAGAGGGGCAGATACGGGATCCATTGCCCGTTCCATGCACCAATCAGACCAAGACTTCCATGCAGCTCGGTAAGCTGATCGCGTGCCCGGAGCCCAGGCGTTATCGAGGAGCAAGAGAGTTGTCTGTGGAACGTCAGGGACAACCCAGTGTCCCCTGAAAGGAACCACGCTACCAATTCGTGCGAGTTCCCATCCGGATCCAGAAGGAGGTTCTGAAAGTTCGGTAATAGACTCCATCAGTCGAGGGAACCACGGACGGGATCTCCACAGAGGGGTGATCAGAGCCAGGCAGCAGTCGTGACGAACCAGCTTCGAGATCGTACGAGCAATCATGTTGAATGGAGGAAAGGCATACAGGCGACCCGGTGGCCATTCCTGAAGAAAGGCATCCGTCGCCACAGCCGCCGGGTCCGGTCTCCAACTGTAGAACTTCGGCAATAGAGTGTTCAGGCGAGAGGCGAATAGGTCCATCTCGAACCGTCCCCACAACCCGGTTAGGCTTTGGAAGACCGAGGCGTGCAAGCGCCAGTCTCCCGAGTCTCTTAAATGCCTGGAGTTCCAATCCGCACCTGAATTGTCCAGACCCGGAATATGTTCCGCCGTCACCGAAACGTTGTTGAAAAGGCAGAATTGCCAAAAATCCTTCGCCAAGAGAGCCAACATCCTGGACTTGGTGCCGCCCAGGTGATTTATGTATCGGACCGCCAATACGTTGTCCAACTTGAGGAGAACGCAACAGTTCGCCCTTCCAGGGGTAAGGCTGCGAATCGCAAAGGCTCCTGCCAGAAGTTCTAGGCAGTTGATGTGTAACGACTTCTCTGCGTCGGACCATCTGCCTCCTGTGGAAACGTTGCCACAACGAGCCCCCCAGCCGTGCAAGCTGGCATCTGACTCTATGATCACGTCCGGAATGGAACCGAAAATCGCCCTTCCGTTCCAGGCTTCCATGTGTGCTAGCCACCATACCAGCTCGTCTCTGGATTCCTCGTCCAGACATATCCGAGATTCGTAGGAGTGACCCGAACGTAGGTGCGACCCCTTGAGCCGTTGGAGAGCCCGGTAATGCAGAGGGCCTGGGAATATCGCCTGAATGGAGGAGGCCAGTAGACCGATGATCCTTGCCAACTGTCGAACCGATAAGTCCGAAGCACGAAGAGCCCGACGAAGCTCCTTCTGGATGGCTTTTATCTTGGATTCCGGCAAGTACAGGAACTGCCGTACGGAATCCACCTGGAACCCCAAAAACTCCATAGACTGGGCGGGGTTCAGGACCGACTTGTCCCAGTTGATCAGAAAACCTAGGTTCTGTAAGAGATTGACTGTCCAGTCCAAATGCAGTCTCAGGCGTTCCAACGATTGGGACATGATTAGGATGTCGTCCAGGTAAATAATCAGTCGAACCCCTCGGGTACGGAGGTACGACACCACCGGCTTCATTACCTTGGTGAAACACCAAGGGGCCGAGGAGAGACCGAACGGCAGGCATGTAAACCGCCAACGCCGTCCGTGCCAGGTGAAGTGTAAGTAGTCCCTGGACTCTACTGCTATTGGAACCGTGAAGTACGCATCCTTCAGGTCCAACTTGGCCATCCAATCCGACTGTCTCAGAAGGTCTCTGAGACAATGAATGCCTTCCATCTGAAAATGTTGGTAGCGTAGGAAGGCGTTGAGAGGGCAAAGATTTATCACTGGGCGGACACCGCCCCCTTTCTTGGGCACTAGGAAGAGATTGCTCGTAAAGCCTGGAGTGGCGAACGGCAATTCCTCGATGGCGCCTTTCGAGAACATCTCCTCGACTTCCGCGGAGATCATCGCGTCCTGCTCCTGCGGGAGAGACAATTCCCTGGGGGCATACATTTGAACAGGCAGGGAGACGAAATCTAGTTGATAACCCTTTACGCATTGCAGAACCCAAGCATCTGAGGTTATATCTGCCCATCTTAGGTAGAATAAAGCCAGCCTCCCCGCCACCCGAACCTGATCGAGAGGGGAAGAAGGGGTACTCACCATAAGGGCGTCTGCCCGAAGACCCACCACGGGGGTATCTGGAGCCCCACGATCTCCCTCTTGCCGGGAAGAAGGGAGGCGTTTTCGGATCTTGAAAACCTCGGGAGGGAAAAAAGGAACCTCTGGTGGCACGGAACGAGCCTCGGAAACCATGGCCGGGTGGACGGTTCCTGCTACGCCCGGCCCCACCGAAAACCTTAGGCGCGAATACGCGCTTCATATTTGCCTGCGCCTTGTCAATCGCCGTAAAGGTCTTGACGTAAGATCCCATATCTTTCACGAAGGATGTGCCAAACAACATCCCCTCATCGGCTGAATCAGGCTCCGCCACGGTCATAGCGGCCAGCTTAGGGTCAATTTTCAAAAGAATAGCCTTGCGTCTCTCGGAAGACATAGCCGTGTTAGCGTTCCCTAGAAGGCAGATAGCCCGCTGGACCCACCCGATGGCCACATCGACATCTAACACAGAGTCCCCAGTTCTAGCGTTGTCGAGAAGCTCATACAGCTTCGACAGGGGGCCCAGCGTATCAAGGATTTTGTCTTGACACCCTTTCAGGGAGTGGTCGAGACCCTTCTTAGGCTTCCAGACAGATTTATTTAAAAATTGGGCAATTTGGGGGTCAACGTCTGGGGTCTTACAGGCAGCGCTAGGGAGGGAAGGCCGCGGGCACTCAGCGCGCAGCTTATTGCGGCCTTCTTTGGATAGGGGTGTGCGTATCCGTTTAGCCACATATTGGGCGATATGGTCCGGAGGGACCCATTCAGCGGACCGCGGGTGACGGAGGTCGTCCGGGTCAAACAGGGGGTTACCCTGTGGATCTACAAGTGCTACATTATCCCCAGTGGGGTCTGGCACTTTCCCTCGGGGGTTGGCAGAGGACCCAGAAGGGGTGATACCCGTAGGGGTTACGTCCTCGCCTGACTCGCCCTCAACAAAGGAGTCATATCACACTAGGCTATTTTCCCCCATTCGGATTTAATGTGTAAAAAGTTGGAATTTAGTATCTCGCCCTCTGTCCTCCCCCATAGTGCGTGTGAATTGCGTGGGTCTAATATACGTTATATTTGTTGGCTGTACGGAATGTGTGCGCTAAATATATGGTGTGTGCAGGCTGTATGCGGTTTGTCTGGTATGTGCAGGCTGTATGTAATGTGTGTGTGCTGGCTGTATGTAACATGTGTGTGTGCTGGCTGTAGATTGTGTGTGCGCATGTCCTCAAACTACATGTCCTGGGCATCGGGCAATGCAAATTTCACACTATTTTGTCTCAGTAATTTACCTATGCCTGACACTTCTTGACATTGGACGGAGCTACCTCTGTCAGCCAGTGACGGCTGCAGGGAAATTGTCTCTATCTCAGTGATAGAGACAATTTCCCTGCAGCCGTCACTGGCTGACAGAGGTAGCTCCGTCCAATGTCAAGAAGTGTCAGGCATAGGTAAATTACTGAGACAAAATAGTGTCAATGTTAGCCATCACTGCTCTATCTAATATGGAGTGTCCCGAGGTCTAGCGGGATACTCCATTGACCTTTCTGCTGTACTTGTGATGTCACCGCTGGGGGGTCCCCAGACAGAGCAAGTGCTGATTTAATCTTGCTGAAACATGGCAATGCTGGTACAAAAAAAAAAAAAAAAGTTACACATTTAAAATAAATATATCCAAAAGACAAAAGTGAACATCTAATATTTACAGCTATTACAAGTGCATTTTAGGTATAGAGAGGTATTCTACATGTTGTACATGTGTACAGTTAAATCATAGTCTCCAGGATATAATTTCTAAATGATTTAAACTAGAAGAATCCAACGCATGAAATCTAAATTAAAATGGTTGTAGTGAATGATTACTTAAAAATGCACTTGGGCTTATTTATTTGAATACTATAATGAAACGTACAAAACATCTTTTCAACATGTTCACCTTATTTTAAGCCACACAGAATATCATTGCATACACTTAGTGGGGCTTTAATTAGCATTTTCAACAGGAACCAGATTGAAGTGTGATTAGAGAGTTTAACAGTTAGTAACACATTTTATTTTCCAAAACTTCAAATGCATAGTACAAGGCAATAAATCTATAAATTGGATATTAAAGAAACCACGAGAGCACTTCAAATTGCTTGGTTTTGGGGTAATTAGTAATTAGAGTCCTTTGTCTTATTTTATAAAAATTAGCATTTTTATGACTCCGACTCCGTAAATTTTTCCGACTGTCAACCAGACAGCCAGTATGGGTTCCTTCTGTTTTCACTCCGAAAGCTTCCTCAAAAGGGAAAGCGAGGTATTCTCATAAGGAACACGAAAAAAACAAGATGTTAAGCGCTAAGTGAATAAACCCCTTATATGGCAAGCAGGTTTCACTATGGACAAATGGTGAGGGAAGTCCATATAATATTGTATGACAATTACTGATGTAAATTAACCAGCATAATAGGTGAAAAAAACACGCAAGGGGGGGGAAGAGACAATGCCTGCGACAAAATCCTCCTTCAGGTGATGTACCTTTAAATATAGAAAGAAAAATACATAGCGTGATACCGTAAAATATATATTGGTTTATTAACAATCTGTGGCCCCCAAATTAAAAACTCTTACAAGAGATATATGTGGTTCTTGTCTCCAAGTCCAGATGAAATCAACTTACTAAAGACACCAGTAAGCCGATCATTTAAACCGAGATTCCAGCATTTACCTGCATTGATAAACAACTTGTCCGAGTGCACGGGACTTTAAACATCAACTGCAGACGACTGGGATCGGTAACGTGTTTTAAAGAGCTGCTGGGCTAAAAGAGACAAGCTGTTGTGTGGGACTTGGAGACAAGAACCACATATATCTCTTGTAAGAGTTTTTAATTTGGGGGCCACAGATTGTTAATAAACCAATATATATTTTACGGTATCACGCTATGTATTTTTCTTTCTATATTTAAAGGTACATCCCCTGAAGGAGGATTTTGTCGCAGGCATTGTCTCTCCCCCTCCCCCCCCCCCCCCCATGCGTGTTTTTTTCACCTATTATGCTGGTTAATTTACATCAGTAATTGTCATACAATATTATATGGACTTCCCTCACCATTTGTCCATAGTGAAACCTGCTTGCCATATAAGGGGTTTATTCACTTAGCGCTTAACATCTTGTTTTTTTCGTGTTGTTTATATCTGAAAATATCTGAGAATTTTCATGTGTATGTTATAGCAGCTTTCTACTAATTAGTCACTTATTGCATCTGTATATATCGCGCTCTCTAAACAGTTTCGTTTTGTGTGTATATCTATTCTCATAAGGAAGCATTGATTTCAATACTACTCTAAGACAAGCACTGCCTGTAAATCACTGCCATTATCACCCATGCACCTGCCTCTCTGTGCAAAGTATTGGATTGGCCAGGAGATCATCACGAGCGATGATCTCCCAAAGGCGGAGTGGAGCTGTGGAAATAAAACAATCTTGCAATAAGACTACCTTTAAGGAACTTAGTAGATCTAAAGTAATAAGAACCATTTAACATTAAAAAGAAGTTTGTTTCTTTAAAGAGAGTCTATCCATCCCTTTTTCATTTATGATAGAATAATGCACTATTAGCACTATTCTACTGACCCCCCCCCCCTCCCCCCCCCCATAAAAAACAAGGAGGCAGGACAGAGATTTTTATAAAAACTAAAATAAAAAAATTAACGAGAGGATTGGCTTGAGGGAGGGTTTCCTTCAGTGTACATAGCATGGAGGGTAGACAAGAGCTTGCATGCTTTTTTTGCACAGAATTGACATTAATCATTTGCAACTTGCCCCTGGTACACAAGTGAAAATTAGACATGTGCAATTTGTTTCGGTCCGAATGTGAATTTGGACGAATTTCGGGCAGTTCGGGCACTTCCGAATGTCCGAATTTCTACTTTCGATTTGGTGCTTGTACCAGTTGTGACATGAAGGTGTAATTTAACACATTCAAAAACCTGATTCCCCTTGCTGAAGTACTAGTCACTCTATCCCAATTCATGTCCGGGTAATTAAAATCTTAATATTTATATTAGGTGGTTTATAACATATCCCAACCAATAATTGATTTCTCTTTGTTTGCCCCAAGGAGATATCTACCCATAAAGCTTCCACATTTTTCTCGTCACACTCCACATGCCTAAAATTTGACTTTGACTCATGGTTGACATACAAACATACCCCACCACCCTTCTTGTTTTTCCTATCCTTCCTAAATAACATGTACCCATTTAAGTTAACTGCCCAGTCATGTGTCTCATCCCACCATGTTTCTGTTATGCCTATTATATCATATTGTTTAGTGTATGCTATTGCCTCTAGTTCCCCCATTTTGTTATATAGGCTCCGTGCATTAGTAAGCATTCATTTAATAGTCATGAATCATTTGTACTTTTTGTGAATTTTCATCAATATTACATACCTCATCTGTTCTGAGCTTTCCCCACCCTCTTATACTGAGCTAAAGCCCATCTCCTTTCTATCCTATCTCCATTTTCTAGATTGCTTTGACCCTCCCCCTACTACTAGTTTAAAATCTCCTCCAACCTTCTAGCCATCCTACCCCCCAGCACAGCAGACCCTCTTCCGTTTAGGTGCAATCCATCACTACTATAAAGGTTGTACCCAAGCGCAAAATCGGCCCAGTGCTCTAAAAACCCCAAACCCTCTTTCCTGCACCAAGACTTCAGCCATGCATTGACCTCTCTAATCTCCCGCTGCGTCTGCTGTAGCACATGGCACAGGTAATATTTCTGACTGGGAAGTCTCAGTTTGGGATATGTCCGGCGTAGTTGGGTTATTTCTTTGGTGCGATGCATCCCAGACACATGAGAGGAAATCCAAGACCTATCATTTGTCCTCATGAAATCTGTATTTGAAGGGAGCGGCTGCTAATGGGGGAATGTAAGTGATACACTTTTGAGATAAACGCTAAATTTTGATTTAGAACAAACAAGTGAAAAATGGTGCTCAAACAATCTTATAAGAAAAAAAATGTATGTAACATAGAAACATAGAATGTGACGGCAGATAAGAACCATTCGGCCCATCTAGTCTGCCCAGTTTTCTAAATACTTTCATTAGTCCCTGGCCTTATCTTATAGTTAGGATAGCCTTATGCCTATCCCACGCATGCTTAAACTCCTTTACTGTGTTAACCTCTACCACTTCAGCTGGAAGGCTATTCCATGCATCCACTACCCTCTCAGTAAAGTAATACTTCCTGATATTATTTTTAAACCTTTGTCCCTCTAATTTAAGACTATGTCCTCTTGTTGTGGTAGTTTTTCTTCTTTTAAATATAGTCTCCTCCTTTACTGTGTTGATTCCCTTTATGTATTTAAATGTTTCTATCATATCCCCCCTGTCTCGTCTTTCCTCCATGCTATACATGTTAAGATCCTTCAACCTTTCCTGGTAAGTTTTATCCTTCAATCCATGAACCAGATAGAAACAGATAATGTACTTAAAATAGAAAGAAAGCAGCACCTATAAAGTGTAAAAGCCCATGAAATACACTCTAATCCAACAGATAAAAGATATAAGTGTGCTGTCTTTATAATTCTTTATGTGCATGAATATATTAGTATTGCTCACATACAGTAAAGGCAGTGTAAAAAGTTATATCCATTGTCAAACAAAATAAGACAAGAGTAGCACAATTTAACGAGGGTACAAAATAGAAACAACACAAAACAATGGAGCATAACAATTGCATTGGCTGCCTAGTTAGCACTAACAAGTAGTTAGTGAGACAAGCTAGACTATCTGATCTGGTCAGCAACACAAGAATACCGCCCCATAAGACCCTCTTTCTGGGTGGGAAAGTCAAAAACACAGGACACCGCACTAAAACATCGAAGATTAGTAGAAAAGCATAATAGAACATAAGAACATAAAATTAGGGGTCTCGACTTATATTCGGGTATATCCGGTATATAGCTTTGCATTTATACCACTATAGTGTCTCTTTAAATCAGTGGTTCCCAACCCAGTCCTCAAGTACCCCCCAAGAGTCCAGGATTTAGGGATTACCCAGTTGTGTCTAAAGGTGTTGTTAGAGAAGAAAAAAGAATCTTAGACACAACCGGGTAATCCCTAAATCCTGGCCTAATAGGGCGTACTTGAGGACTGGGTTTGGAAACCCTGCTTTAAATGATTAAAAGGCTGACAAACATGAAGGCTATACAACTGCTATGCTAATTCGTAAATAAAATTATACTTAAGACAAAAATTACTTTACTTGTTTAAGAGGTAAATGTAAAAACAAAAAAAATCCAAATTGCATGTAGTATTGCCTCGGCGGTCTGCCATTATTAGTCATCTTTGGTCAAAAGCACCTCTTTGGTCTACCACTATAGTCACCAGAACCACTACAGCTTAATGTAGTTGTTCTGAAGTCTATATCCTGTCCCTGAACGCTTTTCAATGTAAACACTGACTTTTCAGACAAAAGTCAGTGTTGACATTGCTGCCGGGTAACACCTCTAGCAAGTCACTCAGACGACCTGTAGAGGTGGTTTGTGGGTCAGTTCCCTATAGAGATGCATTTATTCAATGCACCTCTATGAGAAGTTACATTGGCGCAGTGGCATTTTGCCGTGCATGCGCAATAGTCTTCCAATGCTTTCCTATGGGGAAGCATTGGATTGCCTGAGATCGTCAAGTCATCAGCACGGCGTGGGGGAAATAATGTGAGTAAAAACACCTTTCCCATGTGATTGGAGAGAAGACACACTCACGGACACACACATATTCAGACATACACACACTCACAGACATACAGAAAAACTCACACATAATTACCTTATTTAAATCCACCCAGCCTCCTTACTCCTGGAGAGCTGGAGTGGATAGGTATTCCCTGGGGTCCAGTGGGGCTGCTGTAATCTCGCTACTCACCTCCCACTCGCGCACTGTTTAGTGAGCCGGGGCGACGTCATAACCCGGCTCCCGGCAAGCCGCGCGAGGGAGAAGAGTAGGTTGATTACAGCTCTCTTTCCGCGTCATTAAGTCATCTGTGCATCCCCCCCGCCCCACTCCCTCACCAATACATGAGCCGGTCGCTACACTCCCTCTCACAGCTCTCCATGGCGATCACCCCCCTCCCTCACCAATACATGAGCCGGCCTCCTCACTCAGTCAGCAGCCTGCCTCAGCCCTCCGTGATCCGACTGCCTTTTAATTTATTGTATTTGTTTTAAAGGAGTTGCAGTAATCTAAAAAGGAACACTAACATTAGAAATTTATTTTTAACATTAAAATAAATATAGTTTTAACATTACCATATTCTCTAATTTATCACAATTAACTGATTAGGTTCTAATTACAATCAGAATCGGTCAGGCCACTTAAGAAATGACTGTGCCAATTGTTTCAGAGTTATTCTCAGAATTTTTAGAAGAGAGGAAAAAGACATGTTAAAGGACCACTATAGTACCAGGAACACATACTCGTTTTCCTGGCACTATAGTGCCCTGAGGGTGCCCCCACCCTCAGGGACCCCCTCCCGCCGAGCTCTGGGGAGAGGAAAGGGTTAAAACTTAAGCACGCAAGCGCCTCTAGCGGCTGTCAGTGAGACAGCCACTAGAGGATTTGGAGGCTGGATTAACCCTATTATAAACATAGTCTCTCTGAAACTGCTATGTTTATAATAAAAAGGGTTAATCCTAGAGGGACCTGGCACCCAGACCACTTCATTAAGCTGAAGTAGTCTGGGTGCCTAGAGTGGTCCTTTAAGTGTTAAGCAATCCAGAGAGCAAAATACCAAACATGATGCAATAGGAGAGACATACTGCAAAGTCACTGAAAGCACGTTACTTTGCTAACTTTCTATTTTCATACTATTTTATTATGAGATCTAATCATGTAAAATACTTCAAATCGGTATACCAATCAAATTAGCGATGGGATTATTCACTGTGATAAAGCAAGAGAGAAACCATGGAATGGCTCATAATGTTTTAATAAGCAGTTAATTGAGAATGAACTGACATCTGAACCTGTCAGGGATTTCCACTAATTATCTGATGGAAGATTGCAGCTGTGACCACACAAAATATTAAATAACAGGTTTATTTTCTTTATAGGTATGACCTCTGGTCTCCCACCATGGAGAGGGAAGCTCACTACTGTCAATAAGAAAGAAGTCTTTCATACTAGCCTAATGCTAGCAGCTGGAAAGGTATATACGAGACTTACCAGACCACGGTCAACTGTAGCGGACTTGGTACCGGCCATGTACTCGGAATGGTGCAAGGAGTCAGACGTCATGCCTCTGCTGGAGGCCGCCATGACAGTTTGAGACTACAGTGTCCGCTAGGGTCAAAACACCTCAGCATGCGAAATATCGCAGAGCTAGAAGTGAGTGAGGAAATGTAAGTGACTCAGCGCGATGATTGCATAATACCTAATACAGGCTGCTGTGCACTGTGTAGATCTTTCTCCAAAATATAGACATTGCTGCTGTGTATGACTGTCAGCTTATCTCTGCTATTCACACATTCTTACAGAGACCTGCTGGTGTTTTAATTAAAGGGACACTGTAGGCACTTTAACAACTTAATTTCATAGAATTTGTTATAGTGCCTGCAGTCCTGCCCTCCCCTTTTTTTTCCTACATCCCAAAACCCTTTAGTTCTCTAATAAGACTGCTTAATGAGGGAACTCATATTATGACATTGTCACTCACAAATGCACGCACTGTGATATCCGATATGGATTGCAATTGGGGGAGAGGAGCTGTAGTGGGGATGTTATGGGGGCTGTGGTGGTGGGACAGGAGCTAGGAGGGGAGGACAGGAGCTAGGAGGGGAGGACAGGGCAGGGGAAGGGGGACAAGGCTGAGAAAGGGGACAGGGGCTGAGCAAAGGAGGAAGGGGAACAGGGGCTGAAGAAAGGGATAGGTGCCGAGGAAGGGGGACAGGGCTGAGGAAGGGGGCAGGGGTTGAGGAAAGGGACAGGGCGGAGGAAAGGGACAGAAGAAGGGGGGGCAGGGCTGAGCAAGGGGATAGGGGCTGAGCAAGAAGACAGGGGCTGAGGAAAGTGGATCAGGGCACAGGGGCGAGGAAGGGGACAGAGCTGAGGAAAGGGACAGGGGAAGGGGGGCAGGGGCTGAGGAAGGGGGACATGGGGTGAAGAAGAGGACAGGGCTGAGCAAGGAGACGGGCTCAGGAAAGGGACAGGGGAAGCGGGACAGGGGCTGAGCAAAGGGACAGGGGCTGAGGAAGGGAACAGGACATGGTGGACAGGGCTGAGCAAGGGGACAGATACACACACTCACTAACAGACACACTAACAGATGAACACTCACTAACTCACAAACACACTCCCTAACAGACACACACACTCACTCCCTAACAGACACACACTCACTCACAGACACACACACACACTTTAACACACTCACTTTTTTTTTTAAATTCAATCCCCCCAGCCGCCTTACCTTTTGGGAGTGCTGGGGTGGATTAACACGTTCCCTGGGGTCCAGTGGGGCTGCTGGGCGGGCGGGTAGCCAATCAGTGCTGTCAGCGAGGGAGAACTTTCCCCTGAGCTCTCTGCTCAGCTCCCTTGTGCGCCGCGTAGTGATGACGTCATATTCCGGTTCCTGCATCGCTGCAATGAGCGTGAGGGAGCTGAACGGGAGGATTAGTGCTCCCTCGCCGCCTGCCCCGAAAGTGCCGCCGCTGCCAGCCTGGGGGGCCCTGAGGTAGCCACCCGGCCAGCTCCTGGGCCCCCCAGGACAAGAGGCTAGCAAGGCATTTGCCAGGGCGATTTGGGGGCTGCCATCCTGCCGCAGCACATACACTGCTACAAACATGCATACTTATACAGATATGCATACACATTAACACACAGATACACAGTGACACACACACACACACACACATTCATATACACACTGACACATAAACGCACAGAGACAAAAATATATCCTGCCTGAACGACCACCTCCAGCCTCTACCTCCACCTCCATTCGCATGGCGGCACTCTGTGTGTAAGTGATCTGCTGTCACTTCCTCCTAGCTGGCCGATAATACAGGGGCCTGGTCGTGCTCTTAAAGGGCTGCCGCACCCGACTGAGCCCCTGTTCAGCGATAATACCCATCAGGTGTCCCTAAGTGCATGGACCACCCGATGGGCAAATTATGGTTGCCATTTTGGTTTTGTTCTCTGGGGTTCCTCGGAACACCATTGGTAAACATTACTCTAATATGTAGAAGAAAAAATACTTACTAGGTTTCCACTAACTTATTGCAAACCAGAAATCAATGTAGTGTCCTCTACAGTGTAGTGCCCTCTAAGAGTATTACTGACTTATAAACATGACCAATGAATGTGGATTTAGTTTAATGAAAACTGCCTTTTGTTTCAAGTTCAATGTCAAATTTGCATGAACACTGTAAATCTAAGGCATAAATAGAAGCATGCAATGCAATTTGCAAAAATAACATCTTACTGTTTGTTTGAAACTGTACTAAGAGTCCCCAGATACATGTAAACATCCCAAATCTCCCAACCTAATTACATCTTTTTTTTTTTCTGAAACTTAATGGAACTACTGTTCAATTCCCAGACGAGGAGAATTACAGGATGCTTTATCATCTGTATAGAGCATTTACTTCTGCAGTGGAAGGGCCTCTCACTTGGTGGTTTAACTCTTCATCAGCCTGGTGGGTGGCAGAGTAAAGCTGTGTCATGTGATAACATTAGGCATGCTAATGTTTTGTAAGTCTAGCAACATCACACACAATCAGATTATTTATTTATTTATATACATACGCAGTATTTTTCCATGTATAAGACTATGTTTTTTTTCTAAATCTTTTTACTCTAAAATTGGGGTTCGTCTTATACACTGAATGCCAGTGCAGGGGTTAAAAAAAACAAAAAACAGTTGTGCGCGGGGTCTAAGCCAAGATGGCGCATACTGCGTTTCAGTGTGCCACGGAGGTGAGCATGCCCCTTCCCCTCCTCCCCCCCCCCCCAAAAACCCTGGGCACAATTGCCTTGCAAGCAACCAAGCCTCTCATCCTTGGCCTGCCTGGGCTGAGAGCCAATACACCCGCAACATCAACCACAGAGGCAGAAGACACAATGCTGCGGGCAGGGGCAGAACGTGACCTTTTGCCGTACCATGACAGCTATGGACTTGGACTCTACCATGAGCACCCAAGTATGTGGTCCAGAGATGCAGGCCCTCCTCACATCCTGGGGCTGGATGGTTGCCATGTTTTGCCCCTATCCTGCAGGGCCTGTTTACTTACCTCCACCCGTTCCTGAGTCTGAGTCTGAGGGGTTTGACTGAAGCTGAAACTTATGTCCAGGACTAATTACCAGTTATGGCTCATACTACCACAACCCCTGCCGGCATTTTTTTGTATCCGCATATCTTAAATTATGCAGTGCAGCACCATAATTTCTACAAAATTTGCTTGTCACTCGAATAGTATGTTTGACCCTAGTGGTGCAAGCAACAACTCAATCAGCTTGCCTAGCATAGTTTATTTTCTATCACTAGCACATTGTCCGTATGCTTATGATACCGGAGAAACTGACGGAAGCCGAGCACAGAGAGATGGACACAGGTTTCTTCAGGAAGGAAGAGATTCTTTATTCGATTCATCGACCGGGACTCAGAGGGACTAATGTCACCAAAAAACAGCAAAGTCTGAGTCCTGATCATAATCAGTTCAACCTACACATACTCTTATCCATCAACCGAATAGAGACTAAATTCCTGTTTGACCACATGGCTTGCCCAGCACAATGGAGGAGGGGAAATACTCGTATATCCTGTATTCCTACACTTGCTCAGTACACTGTTGATTGTATCTTAGCTACGTGTAACTGACTAACTGATACACCAACATACACATATGCCACGTGGAAATCTCGGCCTACTAAATTTATTTTTACAGAGATTCCACCACATTCCCCCCTTTGATGCTTCTGATATTTCACAATTCCAGATGCATCACTTAACCATAGTTTTCTTACACCTCAGGTTGCTATGAACCAGACCAGACTTTGCGACTCCCTAACGATATGAATCCCTCAACATTCCTCTTCCTGTACTAGTTCTCCCTGATTTAGAGTCTCATACCTATATATAGCCATTATCTGTGCAGCAGCCTTTCTCTCTGCTATATTCTCTATAATGCTCTGCACAGACCTAACTACCAAAGGAATCAGACATGGTAGGAGAAGGCACAGCATCAAGATTAGCATGACTCCACCTACCAATGCCTTAAGTCCTCCAAACTGCTCATACCAGTTACCAAACCAACTACTTGGATTATACCCTTTCCATACCTGGGTAGGCACATGCGCTAGTTTAACCATATGGCTAGTAAGCTCAGCTATTGCTTGCCCTTCATCATCTATTTGAAGACAACAATTGCTTAGGTTAAACTTCCCACATACACCTCCCTCTACTGCCAATAGGTAATCCAAGGCTAATCTATTTTGGTAAACGGCTGTCCTCATCCTAGTATTATGTTTCGCTAGGAGATTGAGCGCTTGCGATGTTTCATTGGTAATTATCTCAACCACTGCCTGTAACCTTATAATACGTTTGAGCATATATATTGGGGTTCTATATCCAAAAGTACCATCCTCTGCCCACGTAGCTGGCCCATAATAATCTATAATATGCTGGGGAGGCCACTCATTATTCCTAGGTACCTATCTCTAGGGGTCCCCTTTTCTTTCTTCCAAAGTCTCTCCTGTTTCAATAGGCAACAAGAAGAAGGATGGTTTGAGCATACCTAACACACATGCCCCTTCCCAGTCCTGTGGTAACTCCGAATAGGCTTTCTTACCACAGATCCAGTACAAATTTGCTGGGGCTTTCCAACTCGATGTAGCAGGTAGGTCAAACCACACATCCTTTAAATTGGTATAACTTGCAAACGGGTTAGGTGGTTCCGAGACATTTGAAGCTGACCACCAAGTTGTATTCTTTGTATCATCATCATAAGCTTTTTGCCCTAGACAAGTCAATTCTCCTACAGATGTATTAAACATTATTCCTTTCCTTGCTATGCAAACATAACCTATAATGGAGGTCTTTAATCGCCACTCAGATTTACCTCTAACACTCATTTGATAATCAGCTTGAGAAGATGTTATCTGTTCAATTGTCTCAGAACCGGAATACATTACCTCCTTTGCTTCCCAGGGCCATTGGTCTCCCATATTAGTACCTCCACACACATAGCAGTTGGTTACATTAAGACTACCGGCAATACTCTTGGCTAGATCAATAAACAAGTTCTTAGCATTATGGGGGATCTTATTCTCTACACTCATCTCCTCGTAGAAAGAATGGAAAACCTGATGAGTCTGGGCTGCCACAGTATCGGTCTCTATCCCTATAAATAATATTGTCCCAGGATCCAAACCTGTCCCATATATCTGGAACCCAAATAAGTTTCCGAACCTATCTATAAACTGTTCAGGATTATTAATAAGTATATGGACTGGGTTACACTCCATAGACTTACAATATGGTTTGGTAGGCAACTTAGTAACAATCATATCCTTATCTACTGTCTGTCCCCAACTTGCCCACCCTACACAAGACCAATATGGACAATAATTATAATTCTTATTTGGGCATTTTGGATCTATATACTTGTTCTTACTACTGGGGCAAATATACTTATCATTAGACCCATACGTTCTTTCCCATTTAAGATCCCCACATACATTCCACGGTTTTCTACCACTTGATATCGCCTTACATGCATCAAATAGCAGAACACCCAAAGAATGTACGGTTTCTAGTATTGTCTTATTTATTAGGGTCCCCTGTGAGTCTCCATTCCGAAGGGTCAACCAAATTGTACGGGGTTGTTACTCTGGACTAAAACACTTAGGTTCTCCTACTCCTAAATGGCATACACTATAATCTATACCTAAGTATCTGCACTTAGATACATATCCTTTACACTCATATTGTGAATGCCAAATAAGGGTCTGGGAAATATGATTACCTGTTTTTGTAGTCTTAATGCAAACCTCACAGCCAGGTGTGTCGGTACCTCTACCTTCCTGAATAATTAAAAACACAAATATACACATTATCAAATGCATTTCTCCTGACATCTTTATCCTAATTCTTCGTCCGTGCGATGGCACCTCAGCTTCCAGGATGTAAGGGCTGCAAGGAATGGAGTCCTTCAAGTCCTCTCTTCCCTTCACAGAGGTCCCTTCAAGACATTCTGGCTATGTAACGTGGGTAGGTGGTCAGGCTTTATTATGGCCGTCAAAACACCTACTTGCTGATCTCTTTGATTACTCTAGAAGTCCCAATATCTCTTGCAGGGATTCTCTGGATCTGGTGTAGCTTGCCAAGAATCTACTGCTGCTGGTTTAACCCTGGAGTGATGAATCCACGGAGTCACTTCAGCCACCTTTTATAGCTGTAGGGGACCCCTCCACTTTGGCCCCAATGGTACACTGTTCCACTCCTTTATCCAAACTTGATCTCCTGGATGATAACAATGGACAGGTGGATAAATATTCACAGGTAATCTATCTTGTACCCATTTCTGTACCTCCTCCATAGTTTTACCCAACTCTACAACCTGCTGCCGGGTAATTCCTTCTCCCAACTGACTTAAATCCCCCCTTAAGTTACCAAGTACAGGAGGTGGACGCCCATACATAATTTCAAAAGGTGAAAGACCCATCCTTCTTGTAGGTGTACTACGAATGCGTATTGGCAAAAGAACATTCCATTTAAGTTGAGTTTCTTGACACATCTTTGCCAATTGGTTCTTAATAGTTCTGTTCATCCTTTCCACTTTCCCAGAACTCTGAGGTCTATATGCCGTATGAAGCTTCCACTTAATACCAAGCATATGAGTCAGTTGTTGTAGGCACTGGTGAACAAAGGCTGGACCATTATCCGATCCTATAGAACATGGTAGTCCATATCGGGGTATTATTTCTCGCAACAGAAATCGCACAACTTCTCCTGCTTTCTCTGTACGAGTAGGACATGCTTCTACCCATCCTGAGTAGGTACACACAACTACTAGTAGGTAGCGATGTCCGCCGGATTTAGGCATTACCGTATAGTCTATTTGGAGATCGGACATAGGGAGTCCTCCTATATACTGGACTCCCGGTGGTTTCACTGGACCTTGCCTTGCGTTGTTCTTGGCACATATCACACATCTTCGTACAATGGCTTGAGTCAAGTTGGACAATCTTGGTATATAGAAATGCTTCCTAAGAGATTCTTCCATGCTATCTCTTCCGAAATTTGTCCCGTTATGATAATTCTGGACAATTTCTACAGCTAGCGATGCTGGAATAACTATTCTTCCATCTTCTAACTGATACCAATTGTTCTCCAGGTACTTCCCAGCTTCAGTCTTTAACCACTCTTCTTCTTGAGCTGTATAAACTGGAGTCCATTGAGACAGAGGGGTTGGTATGAGAGCAGCTATACGTTCCACATACTCCTGTTTTCCTGATTCAGCGGCACGCTTGGCTGCATTATCTGCCATCCGATTTCCTTTTGTTACATCACCATCACCTTTCAGATGCGCTCGACAATGTATGATACCAACTTCTTTCGGTTCCCACACGGCTTCCAGTTGTTGTAATATCTCAGCTGAGTACTTGATTTCTTTACCCTCTGAGTTCAGTAGTCCTCTTTCTTTATACAAGGCTCCGTGGGCATGAGTGGTTAAAAACGCATACTTGGAGTCCGTGTAGATGTTCACCCTTAAACCTTCAGCCAATTGTAACACTCGTGTGAGTGAGATTAGTTCTGCCTTCTGTGCCGATGTTCCTTTTGACAATAACCGAGCTTCTATCACCTTGTTTATGGTTGTCACTGCATATCCTGCATAGCGAATCCCTTCCTTCACATAACTACTGCCGTCCGTATAGTACTGGACATCAGGGTTCTGGATGGGAAAATCACGAAGGTCCGGTCTACTTGAAAACACTTCATCCATCACCTCCAGGCAATCATGTTGACTCTCAGTAGGTTGTGGCAAAAGGGTAGCTGGATTCAAGGTATTAACAGTCTCTAAATGCACTCTCGGGTTTTCACATAACATAGCTTGATACTTAGTCATGCGGCTATTGCTAAATCAATGATTGCCTTTATAGTCTAGCAACGTCTGTACTGCGTGTGGGACTCGCATGTAGAGTTCCTGACCCAGAGTGAGCTTATCAGCTTCGGCTACCAGCAGGGCGGCGGCAGCTACGGCTCTTAGACAAGGTGGAAGACCACTGGCCACTGCATCCAATTGTTTGGACATATATGCAACAGGTCGTTGCCATGATCCCAAGTACTGTGTCAATACTCCCACA
Organism: Pelobates fuscus; assembly: GCF_036172605.1. Classification (NCBI taxonomy): domain Eukaryota; kingdom Metazoa; phylum Chordata; class Amphibia; order Anura; family Pelobatidae; genus Pelobates; species Pelobates fuscus. Next base: position 374,945,547 of record NC_086317.1, on the reverse strand, counting down.
GCCATTCTTCTTTGCTCGTGTACATATAAGTAGAATGGGCGTGTATGATCAGGTAGACCTAATGCTGGGGCGCTCATCAATGCCTTCTTCACATCTTCAAATGCCTTTTGCTGTTCGGGGGTCCACAGGAAGGGATCGTGTTCTGTACCTTTTATAGCTGCATAAAGAGGTTTCGCCAATATCGCATAACTGGGAATCCATATCCTACAGAAGCCTGCTGCCCCCAAGAACTCTTGCACTTGTCTTCTATTCTTGGGTATTGGCATTTGGCATACAGCTTCTTTTCTCTCTGGCCCCATTATCCTTTGACCTTCAGAGATATGGAATCCAAGATACTTGACAGTTGCCTGACACAACTGGGCTTTCTTCCTGGACTCCTTGTATCCTGCCTTCCAAAGAATGTGCAGTAGATCATGTGTTGCTTGCTGACATATCTCTCTTGTAACTGCCGCTATCAACAAATCATCTACATATTGTAATAGTACACATTCTCCTAGGATGGACTTGAAATCCAGTAAGTCTTGACTTAAAGCTGATCCAAATAGGGTAGGTGAATTCTTAAACCCTTGGGGCAATCTTGTCCAAGTCATCTGGCGTTTCGAGCCCATTACAGCATTTTCCCATTGGAATGCAAAGATACACTGGCTTTCCACAGCAATTCGTAGGCAAAAGAAGGCATCTTTGAGATCCAAAACATTGAAATTGGTAGCCCCGCCCGGAATTAAAGCAAGCAGGTTATATGGATTGGGCACAACTGGATGTATACTTACTACCGCATCATTGACTGCTCTCAAGTCCTGCACAGGGCGATACTCCTCTGTACCGGGCTTTTGAACAGGCAACAATGGGGTGTTCCAGGGGGAAGTACAGAATTTTAGGATACCATACCTTATGAACTTATCCAAATAAGATTGTATGTTCTTCTTGGCCTTTTGTGGGATGTGATATTGTCTTAAGCTCACTGGATACACCCCAAGCTTTAGTTCGATACGAATTGGTGGGATATTACGAGCAAGTCCTGGTGGGTTATTCTCTGCCCACACTCCTGGTATATTGAACAAGGATTCATCACTCTTAGGGTTTTGGCTGGTCAACACTGTATAAAGTCGCCACTCTTCTTCCTTTGGTACAGATATTGTCATTATACCGGAGGATCCATTGAACTTCAAAGATGTTGTTCCGTTAGATAGAAATGTTATCTGTGCTTGTAATTTCGACAACAAATCACGTCCTAGCAGTTGAACTGGACATTCAGGCATATAAAGGAACTGGTGTTTTACTATGTGGCCTCCCAATGTACAGAGTCGACTTTTAAGAACCGGTTTAGCGGCACTCCTTCCAGTTTCTCCTATTACGGTGATAGTTCTTCCTGAAGGAGGAGCGACTAGGTCAGTCACCACCGAATGTTCAGCACCAGTGTCAATCATGAAAGAACTCCTTTTTCCCCCTATTGCTACATCGACCATAGGCTCCGCTCGGCCAAGGGGGATGGAGCCCGGTCGGTATCAATAGTCCTCCATGACTGTGTCAGCCAAACCCACAAAGTCCCTATCCTCTCTCTCGCGGGGTCTCTGCGCTGCTGGGTAATATCTATCTCCACTAACACTTCCTCTATTATTCCCACTATTTCCTCCAGGACCTCCTCTACCTCTCGCTCTACCTCTATAATTGTAGATTATACTAGCTTTAGTGTAACTATAATCTTAATTTTTATTAATGACAGGAGGCGAATATTTGCTTAAGTCTCTCTTTACTAGAACTCCACAGCAGCACATTAACAGAGAGATAAACACCAAAGACAAAAACATAAGGTATCTATATAAGGCTCCTCGTAAGCCACCATTTCCTCTTTCACGCTGCGACAACGTAACGTACACAACAATGACAATAACTAAATAAAGAAAAATTCACAACATAACGATGAATGTCATCTGGAAAAACTTCGGATAATGGATGAACTTGATCTTTATCCCGCCAAACGGCCGATTCTATGAACTGAAGTTGAACCATTAAACTGAAACGAAATAAACAGAATCGAAAACACTGATTAGTGAACGAAATGTACTGATAAAACATAAATCCCACAATCCAGTACTGATAGAATAAAGACACGAAATCCATACTAATGACCGTCAATACAGTATAATATGCACTTCCCACAACATCACCCCAGACTAACCAACCTAGCCCAGATAATCAGACAAATCAACAGAAATACAATCAATGCAATCCATCCAAAACAAGGGGGGGGGAAGAAATCAAATTGGGTGGGAAATATTCGCCTCCTGTCATTAATAAAATTAAGATTATAGTTACACTAAAGCTAGTATAATCTACAATTTTATAGCATGACAGGAGGCTTCATATTTGCAGTTTTAACGCTCCGACAGCAAAGCAAAAGAAGCATGTTCCGACGGTCTAAAGTAAAATAGGCGCAAAAACTCTACACGGGACCCGTCCGCCGGACGCAAAATGTCCTGAAGGGAAGCGCTCGCCAAAAAAGCTCCGGAAGCTGCGGCGCCCCTAACCAAAAGCACTCCGAAGGTCGCATCCACGCCCGCCAGAGCCAAAAGACATCTTATCCATCGCGCCAGTGCCTTCGCTACACGAAGCTTAGGCGAGTCCTAGAAGTAAGGGCATGATACAACCGTCGAATCCGACTTGGTACGTCTAAGCACCTTGACGGAGACCCCCTCTGGAGAAAAACGAGAAAGCGCCGACATCGAAGGCCCGGACATCCGAAACACGTCTGAACGAGACCAGACACAACAAGAGGGCAAATTTCGCTGAAAGCTGGCGAAGAGAAAGGTCCTGGTTATCAGGCCAATTCCGAAAGAACGCCAAAACCAAACGCACGTCCCAGAGGGAAGAATACTTGGGCGCCGGAGGGCGCACCAGTCTCATTCCACGCAGGAGCCTGCAGACTAGCGGATCCTGGCCGATGGGGAAAAACCCGAAGTGGGACAAGTGCCGTCGAGATAGCTGATCTAACCACGATAACCAAGCGATATGACCGACCCAGGTCAAAGGCAAGAGACAAGAATTTCAGCACGCTAGATACAGGACCCGTAAAGGGATCGGTATCCCGTTCCAAGCACCAGCGAAACCAGGAGCTCCATGTTGAGAGATAACACCTCTAGTGCTCGAAACCGAGTGGTTGATGTATTGCACCGCCGAACCATTGTCCATCCGAAGGAGCACGCCTCAGTCCGACAGATGCTTCGCCAGGCTCCGAATTGCCAACGAACCTGCAATCAACCCCAAGCAATTGATGCGGGATTCCGATCTATTGTCTGACCACGGGCCCCCCGTGGACCTCGTCGTGCACGAGGCACCCCAGTCCCAAAGACTCGCATCCGACTCCTACACGAGATCCAGGGTCATCCCGAATATCGCCTTGCTGTTCCAGGCGGATATATGCAGGAGGCACCAGCTCAATCCGGCCTGCACGTCCGAGGCCAGGGAGATCTGGTCCTAAGAGGGTCTCTTGCGTAGAGAGTGCGCCTTCAGCCGCTGCATGGCCCTGTAATGTAGTGGGCCCGGGTAGAACGCCTGTATCGAGGCCAAGAGGAGACCCACCACGCGAGCCAACCTCCGGAGGGGAGTTCGGTCTTGTCAAAAACACGTCTGATCGAGGGGGCGGGGCCTGACCGCCATGCAGACAAGTCGCACATAGAGATAGCTCCTGACAGGACTCACCAAAACCACGAAAAATAACGACTTTTCACTTGATAAAACAAGCAACGATCCTGCCAGAGCAACTCTACACTCACGAGAGACACTCTTTAAGGTGTCTCCCTAATCAACCGGAGGTCACATCCTGACACTTCTTTGGGCCTACTCGTGGACACAGCCGAGAAGATACGGCCGGTCTCTCGGCTGTCTACATTGCTGAGACACACAAGTGGAAGGGGCTCCTGCTTCCCCCCCCGCCGTTGAGGGACATCACAGCACCTGCACACTCTTGAGTATCCCGTTGAGAGGTACCGAGCCACTGGGACGCAGCTAAGATGGCCGCCCAGCGAAGGCCCAAAAAGCGGAGCACACACACCCAACCTACCACGCACCTCCTGGGGGATCTCGACCGGCTCTGCGCGAGCCTCTGGAACATGCTGTGCGACAGCGGGATGGATTACCACCTGGCAGTTAAGCTGGTGGCTACATGGATTCGTCCAGTAACTCGCCGTCGCCATTACAGACCTCCACCACGAGCATCCAGAAAGGCCGCCAGGCCACGCAAATACCGCCGGTTCAATGGGCGGGAAACAACGCCATACTACTCGGGCGAACGCACTTGCCCCCACACTCATGAGAACAAAATTACCAAACCAGGCTTCCACACAAGCTACTTACCCAACCCGGGAACGAACGCTCAGCACAGCCTATCTCCATCCCTCCAAGTCACAGCTGCAAACCGGGGAGCCGCAAAGCTACACACTCTAATGGATGCCTCTACAGAGACGAACGCAGACGGCAAGAGACAAGTCCATGCACTGGGCATCGGCTGAAGGGACCACTTCTGTGCCTATCAAGTGGACATACCTCACTTCCATCTGGAGGGCACGTTCACAGACGATGCTACACGGACTTCCTACATTCTACCCTTCTTTAGTTATGGCCGCAATGACAGAATGTTTCTAGTGGCACCACATCCTGACAGCTAATGCCAGTGTAAACTATACACATGCGTATATAATCTGATGTTTTACTTTGAGACACTGCATTTGGTTATAGGGGTCAATCTGCTCTTACTATGCCCTTAACTTTAATTCATACTACGGTCTCTGACACCCGGCGGGGTAACAGCCATGCCGCTAACAGGGATAGGCTGAACTTACTCTAGAGAGACAATCCATATGTTTTAAGTACCAAGCTCTGAGTTTTCTATACTTTTCTATACATATCTTATGATTTTCCTTTCTCTGCTTTTATTTCTCCTTACGCTAATTGATTTATTGTTGATGCTGTAAAGTAACACTATAATATAAGGGACTTCGCCTTAGCCTACACATTAATTATGCTCTTTGCTGAATATACTACTTCATAAACCTGCAGATATAACGAATTGCATACTAAGAATATATTCAGTCAACCAAAAGCTACCAGAGGTTCGACATAGTCCATGTTAGTTCCTGTAGCGATATAATTACTTGGTCCTGGGGCACAAATTATGTTTTAAAACATGAATGCTTTAATCGAGTTTGTTGGACTCTCTATCTCCATGATAGTTTAGCTTATATATGTGTCATCTCACTTAGCTACTGCTATACTGCAAACCGTGACTATGCATTATGACAGCAACAGCATAGCAAAAACAATACTGATAACTAAACGTTAGTTTATATGTTGGATAAGCAAGAGAATAGAAGCAAGCTATAATCAACGATATGACTCTAGCCACCTAACATAGCAGACCCAGCAGTGTTAAGCAATACCTATACACACCTGTCTCATGTACTTTCATGTCCACTCTGATGTTTAAGCCCTCATAAATTAGAGATTTAAAGCAAGGTTAACAGATGTTGCTGCCTCTGAGAATAATCAACCTTAAGCATGACAATGTTGGCAATATCAGAACCCCTAGTTAAAACGTACCTTATACTCTGACATGACCTTTTCAGACCTAGCCTGTTGTTATTATTTAAAAATGTGCTGTTAATCGCATGCCATGTCAAATTCAATGTTCCTAATCAACTTGCCAATGCTGTTGTGGCATCGCAAGAAAAATGTTATCCGTATTTACATGCACAAGAAAAATAAAGAATTGAAAAAAAAAACACGTCTGATCTCCTTCCGAATGGCCGTTATCTTCGCCACAGGCAGGCGGAGAATGCAGTCTTGCGCAACGACTATGAAACCCAAGAATTCCACCGTCTGCGCAGGCTCCAAGGCCGATTTCTTCAGAATGACCACGAACCCCCGGCATTCCAACGAGGAAAACGCAGAGCGCGTCCGAAATCTGAGCCCGGCGGGGTCCTCTCAAAGATAAGCAAGTCGTCCAGATAGACGATGCAGCGTACGGCCTCTGCTCTGAATTGGGTGACCACCAGTTTCAGGAGCTTGGTGAAGCACCAAGGGGCCGACCTGAGGCCGAAGGGGAGGCATGGGAATTGGTACGGAGAGTCTCTCCATACGAATCAGAGGGGACTGCGACAGGCCCCGTCCACCGGGATGGAGAGGTAAGCGTCTTCTAGGTCCAGTCTCGCGACCCAGTCTACTGGCCAGAGAAGGCATCGAAGAAGGTGAATGCCCTCCATCTCGAAGTGGTTGTATACCACGAAGGCGTTCATTTCTCCTAAATTGATCACTGGACGGAATTCTACAGACTTCTCCCTTACCAGGAGAAAATCGAGCTGACGAAACCCCCCAAATCCGGGGCCTGTAGGACCGCGCCTTTGGCTAGCGGAGCTCGAACTTCCACCTCCAACAAGGGCTGTTGGCCTCTTGTGATGACGGGGATCCTCGGGCGTCCAACCTGTGTAGGGGAAGAGTGGAAGTCTGTGACATAACTCCGCACTGTCCCAAGGACCCATACGTCTGAAGGTAACCGTGGGCGGAAGACCCTCCCGATCGAAGACTTCGCTTTATCCCGGGAGGTAAACAGAATAACCTGTTTCTGCAGTTCCTCAACAAAAGGCTCCCTGAACAGCAGACCTTTAGCCAGGGGACCCACATCTTCGGGTCCCAAATCCGACAGCTTGTTGTCCATATGGAAGAGTGCCGTCTTCTTGGGTTCCGTGCAAAGGGCCACAGTGGCATTGCCCAGCAGGCAAATTGAACGAAGTGCCCAGTCCCTCATGGTGGCTGGGTCCAGAGCCCTACCTTCTGTGAAGGCCTCGTCTGTTAGGGCCAACATCCGGGGTAACCGCCACCCTGTCCGGCAGTACCGGTCTGGGGCATTCCGCCCGCAGCTTCTTGCAGGCCTCACTTCCAAGGGGTCTACGGACCCAGTAGCGCACGAATTGTGCCAAGTGGTCGGGCAGTGACTAGTCCGAGGACCTGGGGCGTCGGATAGATTGAGGCTCTAACAGAGGTTCTCCAGTAGTGCCCAAAAGGGTATCGTCCCCCAACATTGTCGTGGGGGCCCTAGTCGGTGGTGCGTCTTCCTCTTCCCTGCGTCCACCGGGACCCTCGCCAAGGTCCGCAACCCAAACATCTTCTCCATCTGAGGGAGGCTGGTCTGCCCGCCACACATCCAGCGCGGCCAAGGTGGAGGGGGGGGGTTTAGGAGGCCTCCTCCCCTGTGCCCGATAGGCGGTGGCGCCTGGCCGGCGAGGTTGTCAACCTCAAACCACGTCACTTCGCTGGAGTCTTGCCCGTCCGGGGGCGTGGTTCAGGGTCTTCACCCTTTCAATAGCGCGTTCGCGCACTTGCCTGCTCTCGCACCTGAGAGTCTGACTCATCCGAGTCTTCTTCCAACTGCGGGGTACCACACACACCCCTGTCCGTATGTGGTTGAGGGAGGGCCCTAGCCAGAGCTTTTTCAACAGATGCGGTCACAGCCGCCTTAAGTAAAGCCTGCAAATTCTGCTCCTGTGCAGAGGCGTCCATAAAGTCTGAGTCTATGATACTTGATACCTACGAAGCTAGAAAACAGGTATCATTAGCAGGCAAAAGGGGCAGCACCCCCTAGTGTTGGCAGAGGCAAGTAATAATGCATGCAGGCTCAACAAACCGTTATCCAGGGTATGGAGCCACCAGTCCAATAGCATGCATAGTATGGCACAGACAAAGCAGGCCAATCATGGGGCACAGACAAAGCAGGCCAATCAAGGGGCACAGACAAAGCAGGCCAATCAAGGGGCACAGACAAAGCAGGCCAATCAAGGGGCACAGACAAAGCAGGCCAATTATAAAGGCACAGACAAGGCAGGCCAGTATAAGGGTACGGGCGGTACCGACCCAGAGGTATAATGCAGGCGGAAACCTAGATCCTTTTAGACATGTAGTAGAATCTTGACTATTAGGGTGCAGGGTAGAGACGAAGCTGGGTCCTTATAGGCAAGGTTCTTCAAGATAGCGAAACACTTTAGTTTTTATATGGTTGTGCCTAATCCATTAGGCCACAAAATACGAGTGCCATGCTCAACCACCCAGATGGGGCCTGAACCCACAATCCCTGGCTTTTGACGCCAGTGCTACCTCCATCAGGCAACCGAGGCTTGATTAGAGCAGTCCTAGTTCAATAAGTGGGTAAGGACACCAGGCAGGGACACCTGCCGGAGGCACGCAGTGCCATGTGGAAGTCAGGAGAACCAGTAAACCGTAAAACCATGTCCATAGAAAAACATGCAGGGCAAGCACACATGCAAAGAATCGAAAACTAAAGTCTATTGCTTAGTTACTTGGGGAGGTGAGGGGGATTGAATCTGCGACCCTCATATATGGGGCATAATTTATGATGCAAGGGCTCACAGAGCTGCCTCACATGGACAGAAAAGAAAGCTGTCACCAAAAAATACGCACCCCCAAACAGCCCAGGAGATGGGGAAACACACCGGACCAGCTAGTCACTGTACCTTTAATAAGGCAGTGACGCGCGCGGCTAACACAGTGGAGAGCCGCGCACCCACTGCCCGACCACGCGGTCGCGGGGAAGGTGACCGGGAGCGGAGGCTCCCGCGGCAAATGAGTAGATCCCTGCTCCGTCCCCACTCTGATAACAGTGTTAGCGAGTGAGCGGGGACGCGGGCAGGGTAAAGAACAAAACGGGGATTCCCGCTCGGCGGACGAAGCCGGCGGGCGGGAATCAAAGGCAACACACGAGGGACCGCAGGAGTCTTTCTCCGCGGTCCCGGCGGTCGGCACGGGGAGCGGTCGGAAGACCGCTTCTCGGCGACCACCACGGCCAATAAGCCAGAGGAAACAGAACAAACAATAAAGCCAACAGGGTAAAACAAAACTCCCAAGGAGAAAACAGGCACAAAGAAATAAACACATGGTAAACTACCAGTAATCTGTATAAATAAACACATAGCAAACTACCAGTAATCTGTATAACTAAACACATGGCAAACTACCAGTAATCTGTATAACTAAACACATGGCAAACTACCAGTAATCTGTATAACTAAACACATGGCAAACTACCAGTAATCTGTATAACTAAACACATGGCAAACTACCAGTAATCTGTATAACTAAACACATGGCAAACTACCAGTAATCTGTATAACTAAACACATGGCAAACTGTCAGTAATCTGTATAACTAAACACATGGCAAACTGTCAGTAATCTGTATAAATAAACACATGGCAAACTGTCAGTAATCTGTATAAATAAACACATGGCAAACTGTCAGTAATCTGTATAAATAAACACATGGCAAACTGTCAGTAATCTGTATAAATAAACACATGGCAAACTGTCAGTAATCTGTATAAATAAACACATGGCAAACTGTCAGTAATCTGTATAAATAAACACATGGCAAACTGTCAGTAATCTGTATAAATAAACACATGGCAAACTGTCAGTAATCTGTATAAATAAACACATGGCAAACTGTCAGTAATCTGTATAAATAAACACATGGCAAACTGTCAGTAATCTGTATAACTAAACACATGGCAAACTGTCAGTAATCTGTATAACTAAACACATGGCAAACTGTCAGTAATCTGTATAACTAAACACATGGCAAACTGTCAGTAATCTGTATAACTAAACACATGGCAAACTGTCAGTAATCTGTATAACTAAACACATGGCAAACTGTCAGTAATCTGTATAAATAAACACATGGCAAACTGTCAGTAATCTGTATAAATAAACACATGGCAAACTGTCAGTAATCTGTATAAATAAACACATGGCAAACTGTCAGTAATCTGTATAAATAAACACATGGCAAACTGTCAGTAATCTGTATAAATAAACACATGGCAAACTGTCAGTAATCTGTATAAATAAACACATGGCAAACTGTCAGTAATCTGTATAAATAAACACATGGCAAACTGTCAGTAATCTGTATAAATAAACACATGAAAAAAACTATCAGTATTGTAAAGGAAACATTCACCAAAGAAAATAAAAGAGCCAGAAAGGCACATAAATCTCACAACCAAGCATAGTTCATAACAATCATAAATAAATCACACTAAATCCCAAAGCCACCCACAAGAAGCAGGAGGCAGAGGTACTCTGACCTGTACTGATGCAGAGCAGCAAAGAAAGAGGAAATGGTGGCTTAGGAGGAGCCTTATATAGATACCTTATGTTTTTGTCTTTGGTGTTTATCTCTCTGTTAATGTGCTGCTGTGGAGTTCTAGTAAAGAGAGACTTAAGCAAATATGAAGCCTCCTGTCATGCTATAAAATTACTGCTATATCCTTCCCTAGGTCTGTCTCTCTCATACTGTTCCCTTCGTGGACACTCACTTCTCCAATGCCCTTCTTCCCTACAGTACGCGCATTAGTTCCTACTCAAAGGTTCCCCATTCCACTTATTCTCACCTTTTATCCATTCCCCTATATACTTCCTTTTCCCTTCTATCTACGCCTGCGATAGCTACTGCTAGCATATCTGCTTTCCTACGCATCTTTCGCTCTTCCTCCTTCTTCGTCTCTATCTCCCTATTCATATAGACCTTATTTGCTATTTCCATTAGTTGGGTTATGGACATCCCTACAAACCCTTCTAACTTCTGTAGCTTGCGCTTTATATCTCCGTAGGCTTGGCTGACAAAGGCAGAGTTAACCATTCGGGAATTCTCAGGAGCCTCTGGATTAAAGGGGGTATACAAACGGTATGCCTCCAATAATCGGTCATAAAAGGCACTGGGCGACTCATCACATTTCTGCAATACCTCAGCCGTCTTAGACATATTAATCGCCTTTTTTCCTCCGGCTTTCATGCCAACAATAATAGCGTCCCTGTATGCTTTTAAATGGGCCATCTCTGCGCCATTGACATTCCACTCCGGATCAGTATTTGGATAATGGGCTGCGGCCCATGCTGCTGGGTTGGCCTGATTTTGTGTACGGGCCACTTCTTCCAGCGATTTAATTGCCGCTTGGTTTATCCGTGTCCTTTCCTCGTTGTTAAACAATGTCATAAGCAGTTGCTGGCAATCAGCCCAAGTGGGATTATGTGTCTGGACTATGGAGGTAAACAAATCCGTGATGGCTTGAGGTTTATCGGTGTATGAGGAGTTATGGGTCTTCCAGTTAAATAGATCAGTAGTAGTGAAGGGAACATAGACAAATACAGGATCAGCGTGTTGTAACTGGCCGTCACCGTTAATGTGTGTCGGGCCAGGTGTCAGTCGGAGAGGCATTTGATAATGTCGGGGTTGGAGGGTACCGGTCAGTTGTCGAGTTAGTATGGGGCTTCGTTTAGAAACGTCAGTTAGGGGTTCCGGTCGAGGGGTAGTAAGACGAGGGGAAGGGGACGCTTTACTGAGGGGGAGATCAGTGAGTAAAATATTCCGGGCCGGGCTACGAGGAGCCTGACCAGGAACTAGATATGACATCAAATCTGGATAGGTGGGGTTAACGGAGGTAGGTACCGGAAGGGGAGGGTTTAAAACAAGAGGGCTGGGCTCTGAGCTAGAGGAGGGGGTAGGTGGGGACAACGGGGCAAGGGGAGTAGCGTTACCAACAGCACCTCCTCTTCCTCTTCCTGTGGAGGAGGAGTAAGGGGGCGGCATGGGGATCTCGGATTCAGGAGGCGTGTCCAAAATGGGCGTAATTACGGCCTTAGTGGACAAGCGAGTTCTGGCCACCATGAGGCGACATTGTTCCTCGTGGCATACCCAGATCAATTTTGGCAAGTAATTTACGGCCTGCTTCCAACAATCAATATACGGAAACTGGCCGTAAAGTTCAGGCCTACCTGATACAGCCACGTGTACACGCTGTACCAGATTAGGATCCAAACTGCCATGTGGTGGCCATGCAGCCACCAAAGTAGGCCATTCCCTACTACATAAAGTAGTCAGGCGTGTTGGAGACATCTTTACCCCAAAATCATACACAGTGTATCCCTTTTTAAAGTTTTTCAACATACATCCTAAGGGATCCATAACCGTTGAATCTGACGCACCCATACTAACAATGAAGCGTCGTCTCCAACAGAAACTAAACAAACACACTTCCAACGGTCACACACGTTCCCTTGGCAACAGCACCACGTGGTACAGTTACTAGGTGAAACGCACACAACAAAACACTCAGGGAATTCCCGTACACACACAGCTGTTACACCAGTCACTAAATAACTATTACTGTGCCTTTTGGCGAAACTATACAGTCACCCACGCTATAATTCCCTATATCTGAATTACCCATCTATAACATACCCCAGTAACATCGTCTTTACAAACAGTAGTTATAGTACGGTTAGCATTGGTTAGAGTACAATTTAAAGTCACAGTTCAATTAGTAGTGGTTATGGTGTTAAACATACAACATAGACGACAGTTATTAGTAGTTATTTACAATATCAGTAGTTATTATACATGTTATGGTACCGTGCGCTATAATACAGTTACACACTATTCACACTCTCGCTAGACGGCAGAGCTCATGCTATCTAGCAAGATATACACGCTACTACAACAATCTTTAACACATTTACAATTCCCAACTAATCTATTGGCCAGTACCTTGATGGACTACCTAAAACTATCTACATACGTTTTGGTTAGCCACGCTGCCCAAGCACCACATATAGTGAACTAGAGGGCGGAATTTACAACAGCACCCTCTTAGTCTATATACTCTATCAAAAATCTAGTGGGTTCCAAATTTACACGCCTTCCCACTTAGCCAAGATAGGTTGAGATCTAGCGGACCGAATTTACACAGACGCCGCTTAGTCTCCCGGTCCCTCCGACCTAGCGAACGTAATATACACCCTAGAACGCTAGTCCAGACAAGACACCGGTGTCCGGCTTGGGCTATTTACACAGAACCCAGCCTGACTCCAAACCAAAATTAAACGGGTTGACTACAGGGCGTTTAATTGAGCGGTGCGCCTTCGCTCCTTCCCTCCACTGGAGGGGGCAGATTCCATACACAAATAACCCCTTATGGGCCTACTGCACAATCGGTATCCAATACCCCTAGTGGGTCCACCGTCTAAAACAGTGGTCGTCTTACCTCCTCGTTCCTGAACCTGAGTTCACACTCATCGACGGGGACACCCCAGCACTTACTACGTAGAGGCCGATGATCTCCTGGACAACAGACCAGTGGCGCCGAGACGAAAGGAGGTCCACGCAGAAGTTCAGGGGTGCAGCCGTAGAGAGTGTGGGCAAAGATAGACCGTCTCACGCCTCTGCTTCTCAGCTACCGTTGAACGATGAGCTTCCCGGCCAATGCACCAAATGATACCGGAGAAACTGACGGAAGCCGAGCACAGAGAGATGGACACAGGTTTCTTCAGGAAGGAAGAGATTCTTTATTCGATTCATCGACCGGGACTCAGAGGGACTAATGTCACCAAAAAACAGCAAAGTCTGAGTCCTGATCATACAGTGTAGGTCCCTTATATAGGCATGTAGCTCCTCCCATAATCAGTTCAACCTACACATACTCTTATCCATCAACCGAATAGAGACTAAATTCCTGTTTGACCACATGGCTTGCCCAGCACAATGGAGGAGGGGAAATACTCGTATATCCTGTATTCCTACACTTGCTTAGTACACTGTTGATTGTATCTTAGCTACGTGTAACTGACTAACTGATACACCAACATACACATATGCCACGTGGAAATCTCGGCCTACTAAATTTATTTTTACCGAGATTCCACCACACTTACTCAGAATTATTTTAGGTCTTGCTACCTGTCTGACATGTTGTTCATCGTGTTATAGCCTTTATTAAAAAAAAATATATATGCAAAGTTATCTGTCATGTCAATGTTACCATATTTCATATTTTACCTTGCATGCAGCATATGTCGTGACTCTGCACGCTCATATGTATTCTCATGCATACCCAAAATAAAGATTGACAAAAAAGTGTGTGTGTGTGTGTTAACATTTACTTACTTACATTTCTGTGTATAGTCTGTAAATCCAGGCCATTTCAAGTATTCTACTTTTTCAATTTCTATGTGCGATTGCACTACAGAGTAATCTAATCTAACACCTGTCCCCAGTCTGGATTTCATTATGTTCTGTTTCAACCATCCAGCGTTTTATTGTATTCCTTTATATAAAAAAAGTGTTATTTATTTTTCTATGACTTAGCTTCCCAGACTGTTATCCAGTTATCATTATCACACAGAACACAGTTTACAAATTATACAAATTATATATGATACTTCACAGCAAATTATATATGATACTTCACAGCAAAGGAACACTGTAACTTTGAAAATATTTTAAAATATATTTATTGTTAATATCACAGTGTTCCTTAATGCATTTAGATTGCTGGGCCCCCAGTTGCTTAAAATAAATAAATAATTGAAAACAACTTTAGACCTGTGCCAGAACAATCCCAACTCTGCAGCTGATCTGTCACAGGTGAAGTCATTAGGTATGATGCCTTTTGTCCATTCCGAAGCATTGGGGGCATAGTGCTTATGCACGGTAATTGTCATGCTTTATTAGTCAAATGCTTTTCGTAAAGAAGTACTCTGTGAGAAGCATGGACATAAATGTCTAATAGGCTCGAAGGCTCAAAAGACACAATAGGTCCCTTGTAGAACTATAATGAGAGTAATAAATGAAAATAAACAACATTTAATTAGATATAAGCAAAGGGAAAATTAAAAATACAGTAAAATTAGCAAAAATAACACAAAAAGACCCACTAAAAGAGCCTCTGCAGCTATTGGGGACAGGGGAGGTTTGAATGAGCATTAAGGGGCTGGCTGAATAGGATAAAATAAGAAAAGGGAGAGTATAAGCAGCAAAGCCGGGAGGAGATCTAATAAAAGATCTAATCAAATGTTACCTATATACAGCTGAATGGGTGACAAAGTGAATAGAAACTGCTGCTACAATAGTGCAAACTTATCCTAGTTAGAGTGGAGACTAAGTAACCAACATACCATAATGAGACCTAAGCATCTAATTAGCTTAAAGATTGCTACACCCTAACTGAGTCTCTAAAGTCTCTGTGCTCCCTGCTTGTTTACAGCCAAAGGGTTAAGACAATAAAACTAAATCTAGTGCAGTATTTTCATTGCTGGGGATATTAGATGAAAAGATAGAAATACATTCACAATTTTATGGAGCTTAAAATCTGCTCCAAATGTATTCGCTTGGACGGTATGATCCCCATCTATGGATATGCTGGTATAGGTCCCGGTCCTCTGTTAGGAGATACCATCAAGCATGTCAGCGGTGGGCAGCAATTACCAGTTGCTGGAGGTGTTTTCTTTCAGTACGTTGTATTTCATCAGCAAAGGTCCACCAGCAGAGAAATAAAAGAGAAAATAGTGCTCTCTATATGGATAAATAGGAAATAAAAAGGATGTATACTCACGAAAGGAGAGCAAAGTGAAGTTTTGCTCAATCCTATAAAGCTTAGATAAGTTTATTGTAAGTGTAAGTTCATTGTAAGCTTATTAAAAGTGTATTTCTTTTTTTCACCTACTATCACCATCAATGAAAATACTGCACTAGATTTCATTTTATTGTCTTCTTATCATTTCACATCACCCTATACTCAATTGGATTACTGAAGGCACTGCTTCCCTACATCACATTTTCCCATGTATAGGCTGTACCCGACCATACTTAACACATGCTTGTTCAACCCGTGGGTATGATCCTAGATCTTACATAAATCCTTTATTAATAATCTGACCCAAATATATGCATGTATAAATATTGTAGTTTCAGCAATATTAGAATGAAAAGTAATTAGAATGACACAAATACTGTAACTTTTGTGATTATACCCATATCTTTCTTGAAAGCCCAATTTACCTGACTAAACTGAGATTTTATCAATGTTAACTAAAAGCTTTACTCGTTCGTTTTTTTTTTTTGGTTTTTTTTTTTAAGTAATATTTTGAGTTGCTCTATAAGGGTTCTTCATCTGATTGACCATTTTTTATGTAACTTTATGACACATTTTAAGGGGTGCCTTGTGAAGCTATTAGCAAGTTGTCCGTGATAATGCATTATTTGTAATGTAGAGATCTGAAATGTTTCAAGCTTCAATAAGCATGCAAAATCTTCCCGAGATCTTCCATAAGAGTATTACAATCTGTAAAGGAACACTCTTGGCAGCATAAAAACTTAATTCTAATTTAATTGTTATGGTGCCCTGAGGTCCTGGGCTCAGACTTACCTTAGAGGTTAAACCATTTACAAATGATTTCACAACAAAGTTGTGACGACTGCACCTATCATATTTGCCTGTCACTAGGGACGGCCTTAGGGATGTGCAGGCTGTGCCGTCGCACAGGGCACCATGGCAACAGGGGGCGCCATTTGGCCGACACAGCTCACACACTCCCTGGGTGAGAGGTATGAGGGAGTGAACATAACTCTCCTATAATGTAGGTTGCCGTCGTGCTATGTGGCCACGCTGCACCTGGGGGGAGGATTTCAGTACCCTCCAGCCAGGACTATCCAACAGGGGGTGGAGCTTAATTTGTCAAAATGGTCAGAGTTAAACGAGCGCCACGGGCAGAGCAAAACAAGCGGCAGGGGCGGACCTACACACAGCCAAACCTGCTGCCTGGGAACCTTTGGACACTGTTGGGGAAAGCAGGTAGGAGCCCCTGCTCCCAAGACACCTATACACCAGGGACTGCAGTGCCCCTGCTCTTCCAGCTAGTCCATAAAGGATTAAAAAAACTGTGTGAAAAAGCCATGATTTTAAAGGGAAACTATTGTGCCAGAAAACCACTATAGCTCCTTATAGTGCCCCCCCCTCCCCCTCCCCTCCTTCATGGTTCAGAAAGGGTTAAAAACTTTTAACTTTCCCTCGGAGCTGGTTGGGGCTCCTTCTCGGCTACTCCCCTGCCAATGTCAGCAGACGAGGGAGACCTAATGCACATGTGCAGCAATGGCCACACTCACATTAGTATTTCCCCCATAGGAAAGAATGTATAATGCTTTCCTATGGGGTTTCAGATGAAGCTGGATGTCCTCATACATAGCGTGAGGACGTCCAGCATCATTTAGGTGTCCAAAATCACCTAACGAGTTGAAAGTCTCTCTAGTGGATGTCTGGTAGACAGCCACTGGAGGTGGTGTTAACCTTCAAAGGTATTTATGGCAGTTTATGAAAAACTGCCATAATTACCTTTTGCAGGGTTAATGGACCTGGGACTATGTACCCAAGCAACATCAATGAGTTGAAGTAGTCTGGGTGCCTACAGTGTCCCTTTAAGTTTTTATGGCCCTGGTGTGATTTTTTTAAGTCTGGACCACTCCCACTACATGTGTGAACAACAAGAAAAAAGCTTCACAGCAGTGCTAAATTCCTTTCCAATGTTATTAAAACAAATTGTTTTGGATGGACTGACAGATGGTGCAGGAGTAAAATTCAGTAAAAGTAAATAAAATGTATGAGCTTTTGCGTAATATTAATGGACCTCCTCGGGGGAAAACTGGCGTCAAACTGGATACATCCCCACTCTATTTTTATGTATCCATGTTCAAAACATTTTCAGTATCCTCTCTCTGATGTGCTTCTTCTTCCCACATGTGGGATTCAGAAAATCATCTTTAAGTTTTTTTGACATATCTTATTTTTGATAATTACACTAACAAGACCAGCTGTTCCCCAGGACCTCCAATCTTACTATTGGGATTCTTGGGGATACCTGCTTGTTATATTCTGCCTTCTTCCCTCTGAGAGAGAATGAGATTTGAGGTCCCCTGTAGTTTAATGTGACACTCATTTTTTTTTTTTTTACATTATTGTTTAATGAAGGTATTTATGTGCAGCCCTGACAATATCTGATGTTAGTCACATTTTTTTGTAACAGAGATAGGGTTAAATAGTATACCAAAATTCTTAGAATAGCATCACCCACACTGGAAATTAATAGTGCAGTTAAAAAAACCAACACATATCTCAATGGATAGTGGTGACAGCTTCTTCGTGGGATATCCCATAGCGAATCCTTTAAAACACAATATAGATGCAACCTAAAATATGGAGGATACTGCTGTAAATCTACAAAGAAAACATATATAATAGTGTAACACTGTATAGAAAATGTATTACAATGCGCTATTTGATTGCTCTTACAGAATAAAGAAGGGTATAATCGCCTTAGGGTGCCTTCCATGATGGAGATGAGGGGCTAATCCAAAGCTTCTCCTTTCCCAGCGGTAACTCTGCAGCATGAAGGGCCGGACTCACAGTTGCAAAAATATATAGTTTCTGCTTTATTTATAAAATAGTATTTAAAAGCAAACAACATAAAATAAATTGGTGCTATGTCAGGTCCTACGCGTTTCATCCAATAGGACTTCCTCAGGGATCATTGAATAGTCAAAGCAACTAAATAAAGTGCAAAAAATAGCAATACAAAATTGCAATGTGAGGGCTTGTTAGACAGAGACAGTGCCAGGTTTCCTGTTCAGAGCAGTTCAGGGCACTTATTACATTTAACTTGTTATCTGAGGATTCTCTCGTAATTGGAACATTGTACAAGCAATACAAGGTTGACAGTGGAAGGCTTTCCTGGTGTTTTTATTTTAACAATAAATATTAAGATGAACTTGCTCTATAAATTACATTTGCAGTGTTTTTTCAATGCTTTTCAATGACCTGATCATTCCAACCTTGTTCCACACTGAGCTTTAAATACAACTAATAAGTGTTTATTATTATTTCAGGTCCATGTCTCGCTATTTTCAAACCATTTCTGAATATAAGTCCTGCTCCCAACATCCAGTTTTCCTGTATTTAATTTACAGTTTCATCTTTTTTTATCACTGTCGTATAATATCTAATTGAAAACTGTTTCATCTATTTTATTTGGTTCATTGATTCACCAAACAGGAAAGGTTACTTGTGTACTGGATGGAAATTTCCATTTATTTACTCATAACTTATATTTCCTTTTTCTCTGAGAGAGATTATTTGACGGGACACTCCTGCAAGTCGTTGGTACTGATGGTTCCCATCATGTTCAATTAGAGATGTTGCATTTTGTGTGCTCAAAGTCAAAAGATACTGAAGTCACTCATCGTTTTTTATTTTGATATTTTTGTGGGCTTGTGAAATGTCCTGGGATTTTCAAAAGTCATGAAGGGGTTGTTAGTTCTATGGTCATATATTTTACCTAAAAAGAAGCAAAGGGAAATTGCTCTTTATGACACCTGGCCGAAAAAGGAAATATAATTCATCATTTCAAGAAATGAACCTTGAGTTCTTTCATGCTCTTTTGTATAGGAGCAACCTGCATTTTAATTATAGTGACTTTTAACAGATGTAGCAGTTTAATGGAGTGCATCTTTGTGAAACAGAATTTCGATTTTATAGAAACTAAGCCTTGACAAATCTCAGTAAAATATGGCTAAATGAACACTCATTTATATTCTTTAAGCTAAAACAGAAAATTGTAGACCTAAAATTATTTCTTAAAGGGATACTTTTGATGGATTTACAAGTCTTCCATACTAGTGCACTATGGCGTGACAAAAATAGATACAGCTACTGGACCCACCCCCAGTGGCAATGTTACCATCGGGGTCCTTGAAAATACAGCAAAACTCCCAGACGGTGACCGTGTCGCCTTACAGGAGAATTGTCACCTCAAAAACTATTTTTTAAAATATATATTGATCCTTTCATAAATTAATTAAAGGAATCAGATTATTTATTAAATGAAGTATATATAAAGAAATAAAAAAAAACACATCCCTTCCTTTAGCCATATACATACACCTTGGGTCAGACAGTGTTGAATTAGACAGTTAGTCTCGATGGTCTTCTCTGCTTTACTCCCTGCACAGAGCAGTGACGTCATCAGATTGCCTGTCTAATTCAAACACTGCTGACCCAAGGTGTAATATGTATGGCTGAATGATCCTGTCCTAAACTAAAGGTAGGGATGAGTTTTTCCTCATTTATATTTACATATACTTAATAACAAATAATATGTTTCCTTTCAAAACTTGATGATGATGATGATGATGATGATTATTATAATTTATAAAGTGCCAATAAATACTGTAGTGCTGTACAATAGGTAAACTAAGAGAGGAGTATTGGACGCACAGGAACATAGGATGTAGAGAAGGCCTGCACAATCTGTACCCCCCATGTGATTTTGCTACAACTCCCATGATTCCCTGGTTATCAGCCATGATTCCTTGGCTATCTGTTTTATTTAAAGAAACATGGGCATTGGCTATCTGTTTCATGCAAAGTATCATGGGCGTTGTAGTTCAAAACATCTGGGAGGCCGCAGGTTGTGCAGGCCTAACGTAGAGAGTGCTGCTCAAACAAATTTACATGCTACAGAGAGTGGGGTAAAGTGGCACAAGAGGTAAGGGTAGGATGTATGTTATGTACGAGGAAAAAGTAGGTTACTAGAATAGTTTACAATGAGAGGTTAGTTATTCAAATGACAGTTGCAGAAGAGGAAGCAGGGTGGGTTACCAATTTGTGGGGAGGGGAAGCTATTAACAGTTTAACTTATATTTGTTCCTAAAGACGTTTTTAATGATGAAAGGATCATTATAGTAAAAATATGTTGAATTGTCAATTGCCATTTGACAGGGTGGAATATCCTCTCAAACGGCTGACATATAATAAAGGACACTCCATGCTATATCTAAAAACAACTTGCATAAGCTGCAGTTCTCTTGTCTGCTGCCTTTGCAAGCCCTTCCCCTTCTAACCCCATCCAGACTTTCTGTGGCTGTCCAATCACAGGCTTCCCAATACAGTGTCAGGATTACTAGTTGATCCAACACACAGAATTATATCACACATAGGACTAAGATTAACGTTTAACGGGATCTTAGAATGGCCGGACTTAACGTATCCGAGCATAGTCAGAATACTTGCAGAGGTCAGGGAAGGAGACACAACGATGAGGGAAAGCCAAAAGTCACGGATACCAGAGATCAGGGAAGTCAAAACAAAGTAAAAAAACAGAATAATACAATCAGGAACACACTCTCGGATAACCAGAAAAGGGAAACCAAGACAGGGCACTGATCAAAAGGCAATCTGGGTTTAAATAACCCTCCTAAAGCTGTTTTAAGGCCCTCCTCCTCTCTTCCTACAGGGATAGTGAAATGGGCCAAACAAATTCATAGTTTCATGGTCCATGTCTACCCTTGGGCCTGAGATGGCCAACTAAGGTCACCTCATGGTTATTCTTGCTCTGGAAAAGTTTATATCGATCAACTGACTTTCCAGCTAACAGCAATTTTTTTCTGTTTTCCACTGATTTTAACTTTACATAAATAGGATAAAATGGTGTCCATTGTGACTTCTATGTATAGGAAATTATTTATGGCATGACAGTGTACACAAATGTCATATAAACTCAGACAGGGTATCAATTAATAGACAAGAAGGGACAGCTTCTTATGCCATTAACCATATATAAAGCCTGCAAACATAAGGCAAAGTGCCTCACCTTATACTTTATCTGCTGATGTTACAAATCAAATTCTAAAGTGGACTGGAGGACATCAGGAAGCAGATTAAAACTAATGCTTACAAATATGTAAAGAATCAGGACTTACACTGCTTTCAAGTCAGTATCTCCACGCAGCAATTATGCTTAAGACAGAGGTGTAACTACAAACCATGGGGGCCCGGTGCAAAAATTGCCCTGCCCCCGCCCCATATGTATCTCATTCTCTCACCCACTGCCTTTCCATGTGTCTTATCCCTTTGCCCCCAGCCCCTACATGTGTCTCATCTTCCCTTTGCCCCTAGCCCCTCCATGTGTCTCATCCCCCTCTCCAGGCCCCCCATTTATCTATAGTCCCTTCCCCACAGCCCCTCCACGTGTCTTATCCCCCCCAGGCTTCCCATGTATCTCATTTACTCCCCCCCCCCCCAGCCCCTCCATGTGTCTTATCCCCCCCGCAGTTCCACCATGTATCTAATGCCCCCCAGGTCCCCCATGTGTCTTATACTCTCCCCCCAGCCCCTCCATGTGTCCCATTCCTCCCTCATTCCCCCTTCCCCTCCATGTGTCCTTTTCTTCCCTTTCTCCCCCCTCCCCTCCATGTGTCTGTGAAGGACCACTTGGCACCCTGACTGGGTACCTCTATCAAGATCGCTTCCTAGCTCTCCACCGGGACACAGGAGTGCTTCAGCCCAAAGTTACCGCAGCTTGGCTGGGGTCTCTCTGTCGCTTCCTGCCCAGGAACAGGGTCCTGGCTACAGCTTCAAGTGATTAAACTCTCCTGCAAAGAGTATAGCTGATCCACCCAAACACTAGCCCAGACTGAGTGAAGGGTGAAAAGGAACTGCTTTATTATGGCCAAGTTGCCTGCCTATATACAAAATTCCCTGCAGGGGGTCATCACACAATACAATGCAAGACCCTCCCAAAGACCTATGTGCTTGGGAGATAATTGAGTTAAAGACCGATAAGCTAATTATCTTCCAGGAACAGGCAAAAACAAAAAACATAAAAATACCCCAAAACATCATAAAAATATCCAGTAACCCCAAATATCATACATACCCAATAGCCCTGATCTGCGCGCACGCATTCAGTCAGTCCATAGGAAAGCATTTTCAATGCTTTCCTATGGACCCTGGCATCTTCTCACTGTGAAAATCACAGTGAGAAGCGCGAAAGCGCCTCTAGCGGCTTTCAGTGAGACAACCACTAGAGGCTAAATTAACCCATATATAAATATAGCAGTTAACCCTAGAGGGACCTGGCACCCAGACCACTTCATTAAGCTGAAGTGGTCTGGGTGCCTATAGTGGTCCTTTAAGAGCTACTGCAGGGAATGTTTTGGCTCTCTTTCTATTGCATTATGAACATGGTCCCCTAAAAATACGTTTTTTAAAGAGAAATAAAAAGCTATTACTCACCTATGATGGTGTACAGAAGCCTCTGATGCTAGGAATAGTTTGCAACAATCAGGTACCCCCAGAAAATCATCAAGCTCTCGCTAAAATCAATAGGAAAAGCACTGCAAGTGAACATTCATAGTGCTTCTACTTCACTCGTACCTACTTTGTTTACCATTGCAGTCAGTGTAAACCACTCCCATATGTACAGTGCAATCTGTAGGCTTCCACTTATAGGAACACTTTAGTGTTACAATACAAAGATGTATTCATAACAATGAGATGTCTAACTGTCTGACCCCACCCGTCCGATGGATGCCGATCACTGGAAAACTATGCATGATTTAATTGTGAATGTGATGGGCATGCACAATAATGTGTAATGCTGTCTCTGTAACAAAGTGATGTTGTAGTCCGAAGAGGAAGAAAAGAGGAGAAATTATTTCTTAGTGAGTTATCACGTTGAGAAGAATTCAGATGAAAACTTAACTTTCATTAATCAGGATTTAAAACTAATAATAGACAGCCAAAATGCACTTTAAAAAAAATATATATATAACCACTATTGTTTACACATTTCATGCAGCTCAAGAATGATTACTAACAGGTACTTTAAATAAGCATCACGTAAAACAAAGTATTAAAGGGACACTATAGTCACCTGAACAACTTTAGCTTAATTAAGCAGTTTTGGTGTATAGAACATGCCCCTGCAGCCTCACTGCTCAATCTTCTGCCATTTAGGAGTTAAATCCCTTTGTTTACGAATCCTAGTCACACCTCCCTGCATGTGACTTGCACAGCCTTCCACAAACACTTCCTGTAAAGAGAGCCCTATTTAGGCTTTCTTTATGGCAAGTTCTGTTTAATTAAGATTATCTTATCCCCTGCTATGTTAATAGCTTGCTAGACCCTGCAAGAGCCTCCTGTATGTGATTAAAGTTCAATTTAGAGATTGAGATACAATTATTTAAGGTAAATTACATCTGTTTGAAAGTGAAACCAGTTTTTTTTTTCATGCAGGCTCTGTCAATCATAGCCAGGCGAGGTGTGGCTAGGGCTGCATAAACAGAAACAAAGTGATTTAACTCCTAAATGACAGTGAATTGAGCAGTGAAATTGCAGGGGAATGATCTATACACTAAAACTGCTTTATTTAGCTAAAGTAATTTAGGTGACTATAGTGTTCCTTTAAGTTTGAATAGAATGTTACTACTATGTGAAATATAGTTGTTATTGGTATGTGATACTTAGAGATAATTGCATCTGTCCACCATCTAGAAACGTATCCACAAACAGTTATATATGTAAGAATTAGAATAACTAAATGCAAACAAATAAATAGAACCCAGGGATACTCCAAACTGAGGTACCTATTACAAAATAAAGGTGAAAATGCCCTAATGTCACCACAAGTGACCCAAACACGCAGAATATAACCCAAATTTTAAAAAAACTTTTACCGGACCTTAGAATGGCCGGGTTTGACATAGATAGAATAGTCAAGGAATAGCCAAAGTCAAGAAAAACCAGAGATCAGGATAATGGTAAGGAGTAGCCGAGTCAGGAAACCAGAAAAGAGGATAAATGAGTAAACGAGACAAGTCAGGATACCAGAAAGCAGAATAGTCTATATAACACAAGCCAAGTCAAATACCAAAATACACAGACATAAATCAGTATAGCACTAGAGGGAACAACCAGTGAACCACAATAGGGCACTGAACAAAAGCAAAAGGTGCTCTTTTATAATGGAGCGTCTTTTGCTTTAAATCCACGTCCCCAAAATGTCAGGGAGTGTGGAATATTTAGAATTTAGAGGCCTGGGCCGCATCATATAGGGGGGCATGCGTGGAGCGTCCGGCGTCTGACATACTGTGCCATCGCCGAGAGGAGTCGGCACCCGCAGCTTCTCCTCACAGGTCCACGGGATTAAGGTAAAGTATCATGACACCTAACACAAAGAAACCCAGAATTCTCTTTATTGTGCCTTTGAGGGCACCTGTCAACCAAATATTGCATGTTAATAACGATAACTAGATGTCCCTAATAATCTGTTTATTCCAAAACTCTGAATTGCACAAATTTAGGATGAATTTACATTTCTAATATCATGAATGTCCAACCATGGTCATTTGGGTTTGGGGATAGCTGACAATGTTTTCTCCTTAGCATCAATACTTTTTTTCTACTTCTACATAAAAATTGTTATTAGTTTATAGATGTTGCCTGGTATAATGTGTAGATACCTATTGACAATGAATTGTGTGCACCTTTATGAATTATATGTGTTGCCACTTTATACTGCCACTATAAGTATTGTACACATGCTATGGCTGTTTCTTTGAGATCATATGACCTCCTTATCCTTATTTTTGAAGTGCTCCATTTAATCCCCAGCAGGGCGTCTTAATTGAATGCCCTGTACATGATAGTACAAAGGGCTTACAATCTCATTGAAAACCATTATTTACAAGGTAGCCTAGAGGTAGAGCATGGAGCTTGTAATGCACAGGTTGTGAATTTAATTTCTGCCTGGGGAATTTTCTTCTGCTCGTTCTGTACACGTCAGATTCAGAGGATGAGATTCAATGTTCTCTAGTTATAAAAAAAAATTAGTATATTAATATATTTAGTGAATTAATGCCCTCATTGACTCCTGGGCAGCCTACATTTGTTTCACTTACTGAGTTTCTGTTGAGTGAGCATGCAAGCAAGATCAGATGTATATGTCAGGTGCCTGTAGGCACAGAATTCTAAGGAGCCTCCTGCCCCCCACATACAGTGAGGAATGAAAGAGGATTAAGGCAAAGTATTTTTTTAGCTTTAGGCTTTAATTCATACATTTGGAATGAAGGAAAGGGTTGGATTAGGTTTTGTAAATTAATACATTTAGGGTGAGGGTATGGGGTGTTCAAAGTACAGGCATATTGAAGATATTTTTGCAAATTACCCACCCTTGAATCAAGTAGAAAACAACATTTCTGGAAATAACAAGCACATTAAAATACCATTATAGTGTAGTAATTATTGGTGTATAAAACAACATGTAAAATAACACCCTCTCCAAAGGTCAGATATTCACAAATATTTTGCTGGCACATGCACTACTATAAAAGCAGATACATAGTGTCGATGTCCACTATGTCCTCCTGAACTATATACATGTCTATGATGCCAACATAATTCCACAAGTGAAGAGCCACTACTATAGAGTCAGGATGGATCCACAAATGTTAGTTTTGTTCGCAGCCACATTGACTATTATATGAAGTAAGCTTGTTGTTAGCAAACCTGTGATAGGAAAAAGTCAGTTGAGGTGTGCCGAAACCGATGTATGCTGTAGGCCTGTAAATAAAGTGGGCCTACACTATTTATTATTTGTGCACTGCTTACTGTCCCTATTTTGTTTTTAACTTATTGTTAAACTTTGCTAATAAAATGTTTGCATTATTCAACTCCATCTTCAGTATTCTCTCTCTCGCTTTCTCTCTTTTTCTCTCTCTCTCTCTCTCCATAAAATCAGATTAAACAGGTAGGCAATCTAAAATTTGAGCAGAAGTGACATATTGTTGGAGACTTTAGCAAGTGTAATTTTTTTACATACTTTTCTTTTGGCTGTGTCACAATAATGACCCATATGTCCTTTTATAACCTTTGGCTAGGTAAGTACAATAAAACTTTTTTTTTCTAAATTGAACAGACGTATGATCTACAGGAGAGCATTTTGGTAAATTTTATACTCTTAAGAAGTAATCACTTCATAGCAAAAAAAAAAAAACTACCAACATGGGATGCTTTACTCAGTTACTATCACAAATGATAACTGGATGGAAATGATCCCAGTGTGAATATCTGTGTACAGTATAAAAGCTGCAAACTGCCTAGTGAGATACATAAATACTTCAAAGTAACAGTAGATTGCAAATACTATTATTGTTAATTTATGACATGCTGGAATACCTGGTAAGATTTTACATATGGTGAAAAATGAGCATACTGAAATATGTACAATTGATAAGAGATGTGGTCGTACTCTGTCTGTAAAATCTTCATACTAGGTATATTTAAAATACTATGGCTCTGTGAAGGAACAGTTGGCTTTGGTTATTTTAAGTCCTTTGTAGTACTGTGATATTATTATGACATAGTAAATCATTGCAATTAAAAGGTAAAATTCACTTAAAAACCAATGTTAAAAAATATAAAAAAAAACTACTCATCTGGTTTTAACTGATTTGATTGTATTTATTCACAGATTGCACAAAAGTTGACCACTTTCTTTTTGTATTAAAAATTAGTTTTAGGCATGGACATCTTTTTTAAGCTTTGTATAATCTGTAAAAAAAAAAACAAGTACCATGATATTTATTCATGAAGTGCCAATGTATTGCAGCAATGTACTACATTACTACATTGTAATATCTTATCAATTTGGGGATATGATAGCACTATACAAATATATTTGGGGCCAGTACAAACCGTTGTCTGGAAATCTATTCACAAACAGGGCTATACATAGGACACAAGGTCACACAATGAGACTAGAAGAAAGGAGATTAAGTCTAAGGCAAAGAAATTTTTTGTACTGATGGTAAGTTTTTTTTTATCAGAGTCCATACAGATGTTTAAACAGCAACTGGATGAATACTTGCAAAAACATAATATTCAAGGATATCATTTTTAATTACTGGGACAATAGCTTATTGCTCCAAGGAGATATCCAACTGCTATTCTGGGGTGAAGGAGGATTTTTTCCTAGTTTGTTTCAAAATTGGAAGAATTTCAAACTGGGCTTTTTGCCTTCATTTGGATCAACAGCTAAAACAGATATGAGAAAGGCTGAACTTGATGGATGCATGTCTCTTTTCAACTATGTAATTATGACTATGCTGTCCATATTTTTGTGAAAATTACCATTGTACATAGTTTCATTAAGTTTTCCAAGTGACAAAAGCTTTTTTCTTTTTCTTTTTTTTTTTAACATAGGCTTTAAAATTGAACATTCATGGGAAAAGTACAGTTTCTTTCATCTGGGACCGATTTATGGTATGTATTATTTAAGGTGCAAATTGTGGATTTAACTCCATTTAAATTCAACAAAGATTATCTATGGCGACTTGTTTGGAATTCATCTAACAAGATTTTATCCAAGACTAACACATAATTATGGGTAGAATATATTAGCAAATATAATTATTTCTACATGTTGAGATACAATGAGCATTTATCTGCAATTATATTTGACTTTTACCCATTTATAGTACTCTTCAAGGCTTTCTGTTATCACAAGCTGGATTACTTGTTGGATCAATGGCATTAGTCTACTTTAATTGATCTACGTGTTGCAAGAATCCAGATCAGTACTACAGTTTACTGCTATTTCTATATGGGTTTCTTATTTCATTTTATTTAGTTCTTTTATTTGACATCTTTTTAATAATTGTATACATATTTCAGAATCTGTATAATGTGATTCATAGTGTTGCATTTGTTTGATAACTGCATGGATTCTGAGTTATGATATTGAAATGCACATCGTTTTAATGTTCACTTGAAAGCAAGTAAAATCTGTATGAGCAGTCTTCTATTGCTGATGGTGGTTTGAGGAACACAACCCTTACACTCTCCGAATGTCTTCTTTGGAGTAGCATGTGTCATTGATGATGGGTTTGTTTTCATTATTATTATAAATGAGAATATGAAAGTTGTGTATTGTATAAACTAACAAAACTCTATTAAGGCAAACTAGATGCATGTGTTGATTCTTGGTAGATTTACTACTAAAAAAGGAAACATTGTAAAAGCACTAAACATGCATTTTAAAGGAGAAAAAAAATGGGTAAAATAGTCTCCTTAAGAAAAAAACAATACATTTATTAAAAAACAGTGTTAGGAAATATATCAAATAATGCTGCTACACACTCAAGTGCTAGTGCCCCAGAAGGTGATTAGCACACATAAATGTAAAGTGTATAAATCAGAATATAAGTGGAGCACAATAAATTATTACAGACGCATTGTGCAGAAGAAATATAAATATATATACTTAAAATTGCTCTGGTAGAGTTCCATGTAAGTTCATGTATAGGAGAAAAAGAAAAAACAAATAATAGTATAGTCTGTATAACAGATGTAAATATATATGTACAAAAACTGAAAAGATATGATAACTATCTGTTCACACAAAAAGTAAAAACAACAAATGTGCAGCCACTAACAGGATATAAATAAGTGACCATTTGCGGTTTAGAGATACCGCTACAAAAAAGCCGATTTGGTTGTATCCAAGTAAAGCAGGATGTTCACTGTCAGTACTGAGACCCAGGGGATCCTTGTAAGTTGGTATAACAAATAGATCCTTATCTGTAATGAAGTTCAGGGAATCTTTGTCGACCTCTCTGCTACTCGGTCGGCAATCGGCAGAATTCGTTGATGCGGTATCAATTGAAGTAAATCGCGGGATTCAAGCTCCGTCCACAGTGTGACATCAGTGTGTCGTGCGTATACACGTTTCGCCTTCCGGCTTCGTCAGGACACCAGGTGAGCATCGGCCATTTGTCAGTGGGGCATTATTTAAGGGCAAAACTGTGTCCATCCCTTCAAATGTTATTGGACAAACTTCAAGTCTCTCATTTACATATGGTGAAATCCCATGTGCATATAACGGACCGGTATAACACAAATCATTCATCTTCACTCATCCTCCAATCTGCCCTCTACACCATTCTATTTGAAGGGGTGCTGCTGTTTGGGAAAGCTTTGGCTAAATCAATTAAAAAGGCGGTTGAGGGCTGCACGGTATTTGTACCTCAGGACTGAAGATCCAAGAATCCCAGCTCCTCATGGTCAGTATACATGTGCAATTTGTTTCGGTCCGAATTCAAATTCGGACGAATTTCGGCAATTCGGACACTCGGATGCTTCTGAATGTTCGAATTGACGAATCTCCGAAGTGCCGAATTTCGGAAGTGCCAAAGTGCTTTGGATTTCTGAAAAGTGGCAAAACAGGAGGGGGAGGGAAAATTAAGGAAATGATGACAGGAATCTAACCCTACCCCTAACCTAACCTAACCTCAACCCCAACCATAACCCTACCCCTAACCCTGGTAGGGGTAGAGGTAGGGTTAGGGTTAGCGGTAGGGTTCAGGAATTGCCGAAGTCCAGAATTCCCGAATTGACGAAGTCCCGAATTCAGAAGTGCCGAACCAAACCTTTTGCCCATGCACATGCCTAATGGTCAGACAGGAGAACCTCCAGTGACCATCATTTCTGAGATACATGGAGTTACTGACCCTGCAGGGGATACTCTAGAGGTAACTCATGGCAGTTGGTAAACCTGCCCTTCAAGGTTCTAATAGAGCTATGAAGCAGTCATTTTGCTCTTCCCCAATGAACTTGTGTCTGTCCTCTAGTGCTAGGAGCCTTATTTTTTCTGATCTTACATACCTGGACTCTTCACATTCTGGAGACTTGCATGGTATCCATAGTCCAGATTGAAATAGACTGGAGTTTTTTCTTCAGACACTGGAGTCTCCATACCAACAAGAGAATTCAGACAGATTAATCAAAAGGTATAGCACTGAAGGAATATGTAAGAAGCCTTCTGGACGAAGAGGTGATTTCTTAGGTCCCATAACAAAAGCGGTTCCAGGGACAATATTCTCCTCTCTTCTGGTGCTAAAAGAAAAGGCACATGGAAGCCTATACTGGACCTAAGAAGGACCAACAAAGGCTGAATGTCAGAGTCTTCGAGATGGAGTCAATCAGATCCATATCTCAAGCAATTTGGAAGGATAATTTCCTTATCTCTATATATCTTAAGGATGCTTACTATCTCATTCCAATAGCCCTAGATCTTCAGTATTATCTCAGAAGAGAACTTCCAATTTAGTGCCCTACCATTTGGCCTCTCTGCAGCCCCAAGAATGTTATATGTGCTTATAGTGATATTGAGAGACCAGAACACCACCTGGTACCATTATCTAGATGTTCTACTTCTGGTAGCCTCAGACCCACAGAAGGCAGGCACACAGTGGGATATAGTTCTTTCAGAACTCCTGAAAATTGGCTGCTTGATGAATATCAAGAAAAGCAATTTCACACCAGCTCAGAGGTTGACAATTCTATGTGTAAAATTCTATGCTCTGCTTTTTCCCTATCTCAGGAACAGTTCCACAGATTGTGTTTTTTCTTCATTTCCGATTGGTAACAGCAAGAAAGTGTATGCAACTACTAGGAATCGTGGCTTCCACCATCAGACTTGTCAGATGAGCCCAATGGCATCTCAGGATTCCTCAAATGTCCTACCTATCTTAGTTCAACAAGAGAAAGATGAATTGGAGCCAGCCACTGATGATGTCACCATCAGTGGGGTTACACCTTACCTGGTAGCTGAAGTGAGAATATATCTCTGGGTTTCCAGTGCACAGAACCTCATTGGTCAATTATAAGCTTGGATTGCAGTTTTCAAAGATTGGTTGCACAGTTTTTGGACCATGCTACACAAGGTCTGTGGATAAGGGAAGGCACAATGTTACCATTCAATTTTATGGAATTACAAGTCATTTTCAGGGCTCTTCTTCACTTCAGAGGGTTGCTGAAGAACAAGTGGGTCCAAATTTGCTCAAATATCAATGCGACTGTATCCTATATCAATCGTCAAGGTAGGTCTCACAGCCACTTGTTGATGAGGGAATTACAGCCCATGATGGGCTCAAAATACAATGGCTGATTATCTGAGCTGAATAACTGTGGACAAGGTGGAATGGCAACTATGTCCCGACGTATCCTCAGGGTTGACTCTGATTTGACTGATGCCCTACGTAGCTCTGATAGCCATTTCTCAGAACTACCAGGTCCAGAAGTATTTTTCTAGATTTTAGGACCAGAATGCTCAAGGTCAGTATACGCTGACTCAAATTTAGAATTTTAGTCTGATGTACATATTTTTTCAGTTTTTCAATTTTCCTAAAGGTAATTAAAACGTAAACAGTAAAAGGCCATGTCGACTCTAAATTCCTATGATGAGTAAGATGAATCTGGAACCTCCAAGGGAAATTCCAGTACATCCAGACCTATTGCAAGGTCCCTTGACACACCAAGATCCTCAAGTTCTGGTGTTGATGCGGGAGTCTCTATAAGTATAGGCATCCCTGAGACGGTCATTGAGATCCTCTTACAGTCCAATAAATACTTTACAAAACTTGGCATGCATTTGTCTGTTGGTTTTAAGAATAGAGGTTGGAATTACTCCTCAATCAGGCCTAGAAAGGGTCTGAGTTATAACACTCTAGAGGAGCACATATCTGCACTTTCCACATTGATGTGTGCCAATTGAACATTGGAGCCCCTGGTGCTTTGCTTCATGTAAGCAGCGATTAAACTAAGCCTCCACTGAGGGTGTTGAAGCCAATATGTGACGTACCACTGGTCTCATGGGCACTAACTAAACCATCATTCGAACCTCTAGCTGGAGCTTTCATGGTGGTAGCACGTGCTGTTGCTGGTGGCTAGTACCTCAGGAAGGAAAATATGTGAACTCCAGGCTTGGTCCTGTGAACCCCCATTCACTAATTTTTAACAGGAAATTAGGCATGTGCATGGGGAAAATTTTCGGTTCGGCATTCCGAAATTCGGGATTTGCGCTATTCGGGACTTCGGCAATTCGGCACTTCAAGACTTCGAACTTTGGCAACTTCGGAACTTTGGCACTTCAGCACTTTGGAACTTCAGCAGTTCGGAAATTCGGCAACTTCGTCACTTCGACACTTCAGAAATTCGGCAACTTCATCACTTCGACACTTCGGCATTTCGGAATTTCGGGACTTCGGCACCTCGGGACTTCTCTTGCAGCCACTTGGTAGATAACTCCCTAATTCCCACGGTATTAGGGAGTTATCTACCAAAAGGCTGAAAGACCTAAATTGGTCTTTCAGCCAAATTTACTAATACTAAGTAAAAATTACTTATTATTAGTAAATTTTGCCCCTACTCGCTATACCGCGAGTAGGGGCATGTCTAGTAAACAGTGAGCAGCCTGTGGCTGCTCACGGTTTAAAAAATAAATAAAAAAAATAGCACCTCCCCCGGCTCCCATCCCTGAGCGGCGGGTGGGCCAGGAGGGCACTTAGACATATTACAGTTATTGTTCTATAATGTACTATTATTCTGATGCAGTGATCGGCTGCAAGTCATATTCAAGCTGCTGTGGACTGCCACTATAAGGATGCTCAGTCAGCTTCTTGTGCAGGAAGTTGCCTGTCTGTTTTGGTGATATTAAGAAAAATTCTTGCAGAGCCTGCTGTACCATTAACAAATTCATAGAGGAAGTAACCTGTATCCAATTTTAATTTGTTTAGCTTCATTAGTCTGCTCAGACATTCTGATTCCAACAAAATGATTGTTATAATCTTTTGTATCAAGAGGCCATAGTGTGAATGTAAGTAAAGATCAAGTACTTAACGATATAGGTTTGAGCCTCATACATTAAGCTTTTATTGCTGTAAGGCTTAATGAGAACATGTGATCAGTTATTCAGCACCTGCTAACATTAGTTTAAGTCTTTAGCTTCTGCAAAGGGCTCTTTAGTGGTTATATTATAAAACAGGCAAAGATATATAGACACTTTGAGAATAATATGTTCTTTCTGAGTCCTCATTTATAAAAAATAAAAAAATAAAATAAAAGCTTCTGTTTTCTGCTTTGATAAAACTCAGTAGCTGTGTCAGAAAAATGATAGCATTATTTGCAATCAAATCAAGCTAAGCACCTGAAATTCATAGACACGTAGCTACCTCAATGCAACTTCATGAAAAGAAAAAAATAGAAGGATTTTACAGAGGTTGATCTCACAGAAAACTACACATGCCAGAACAATACCAATGTCCCACAAAGACATATGATTTAATACAGGAGTATCCAAAATGGGGTTTGCTCAGTGGTCCTGCTTCCCTGGTTGCCATCCCTTAAATTAGATCTTAGAGATGTTTCAGTTTGTTCTGCATGTGTACTGCTGCTTGGCATTCGAAATAATGGATACACTGACAATAAAGTTTGTACTGTTAGACCTTATAATTGTATTACAAACTTGTTTAGGTTAATAGGCACATTTTCGCTTATATTGTCAAGGTTATTCACTAAATTCCCAATTTTAGTGAATTAAAGAGGAATTTTACACTGAGAAATAAAACATTAATTTCACCTTTAATGTTTGTTTAAATTTATATCATGAAATGCTCCATTTTCTTTTAAATTTAGATTGAGCAACACCATGATTCAGTTCATACAAGGTGTCACAATCGTTGATGGTATGCACCTGTGCCGGGGCGCTCACAACGCCCTGGAGGTCAGTCCACAGCGGTCATAGTGCCTGTGGCTGCTGCACCCCAGCTGGCATCCTCTGAACCTCAATTCACAGCCAGGGAACTTGCGGTGATTGTTTTGGTATTTTAAGGTGATGACAATATGCTTCCTCTATATTGACTGCCAGGTGCAAGGAACATAACTAAGATGGAGGCATTAGCAGCAGAACTACCACCGGTGCAGCCAGTGCAGCTGCACTGGTGGCCTCAAGGTAAGTGGGGCCCAAAGAGTGGCCCATGCATTTGGCCAACCGATGGCCCTTTTTGATCAGGAGCCCAGTCAGATGCAGCGGCCCTTTAACAGCGTGACCTTGCACCCTGTTACATGGAAACCCGTGGGGCTGGGAGGAAGTCAATACAAGTTACTTTGTTCCAGCTTACCAAGGAGTTACATGGAAGAGAGAGAGAGGGGAGAACCAGAGAGGATCGAGAGGGCCTGGACCAGACTCAAATTAGTCTCAGTCAGGCCCAATAGAAGCAGGAGGTGGAAAAAAATATGTAAATTGGAATCTGTGTGTGCATGTTTTTGTGTGTGTAGATATATGGATCTGTGTATATTGGTCAGTTTGTGTGTGTGTATCTGTGAATGTGTCAATGTCTGTACACTGATCAGTCACAGCATTAAAACCACCTCTCTAATATCAATAACAACTCTAATACATCAAGGCATAGACACCACAATACATCTTAACATGACTAGTGGTATCTGGCACCAAGTCAATAGGAGCAAATCCTTTTTAAGTCCTGAAGTTGCGAGGTGGGACCTCCATGGACTGGATTTTTTGTTCCAGCACATTCCACAGATGTTCAATCAGAAAGAGTTCTGGAGAGTTTAGAGGCCAAGACAACACCTTGAACTCTTTGTAATGTTCCTCAAACTATCCCTGGAAAGTAACAAATCAAAGAACACGGTGTAGTTAATATCAAAAAATAAAAATGGGCAGCAACATACATATACAAGCGACTAGATATGAGTGTAAGCTCACGATATGGAATGCATGTGCGCACCTAAATAAACTGAAAAGATGAACAAAAATATTTATACCAATATAAATGTATTTATTATTAAATGATAAATAAAAAGATAGCTAGATAGATCTATAATTAATGAGATTGATATAATATATGATATATAGTATAGTATAGCTATCTAGAAATATAAAAAACATACAATGATATAAAAATGAACAAATATAAATGAAACAGCTCAATAAAAGTACCTAACCTCGGTGGGGGCCCCCACCGAGGTATAAACCAGAGGAATGCTCGGGAGCAGGACGAAATCCGACGTGTAAGGAGTGTAGTGCTGAACCGCGGTCGGAGTCTTCTAAAAAGACCGCGGTGAGTAGAGAAGGCACTCCAACAGGGGACGCGTTGCACCACGGTCGGTGCCTTCAAAAAAGACCGCGGTGTACGAGGACCGGCCGGCAGCAGAACACGCTTCAAGTAGATACTCACGGGGATTCCTGTACCCGACCTCTTCCTGCAACAGCTGATCAGGGTGTCGAGTTAGCAGCTGTGGCTCATCGACGCGTTTCGTCCCGCCCACGGGACTTTCTCAAGATGCAGAAACAGCCACAGTTCGAACTTTAAATACACCCACCAATTAGCCATTAAATACAGAATAAGTGAACAAAAATTGAATAGAGATGAATAAAAATAGCAACTAAAATAATAAATAAATCTACCCATAGAGCACACAGAGGAAAAGGGTAAACCCCTCAAACATCCATATATATACATAAATTTTAAAACATAAAAGACCAAAATGTACCAATAAACACCTATAATACAGAACCCCTGTAACTTAAAGGGACAGATGCTGATCGTGTATATAAATGACAATAAGCTTCAAAAGCGGTCTAGAATCATCAGTACTTATACTATGTAATATATCTCATGATATTTACACAGAAAAATTATATATCTGTACCAAACCAGAGAACCGACATAGAAATAAGCAAATATAAACAAACAAACGAACCAGATGGTAAAGACCTTAATATAAATCTGACTCTTCACAGAAGACATAGATAGAAGGTATAAGCCCCTAAAAGTTATTTCTACCTTTTTCCCAAAACGGGGCTAGAGATTACAGCAATAAATGACTGTAATACGGAACCCATATTAATTATATATAGGGGCAAACATTCGTTAAGTATAGGGGTTCCGTATTACAGTCATTTATTGCTCTAATCTCTATTTTAGTTGCTATTTTTATTCATCTCTATTCAATTTGTGTTCACTTATTCTGTATTTAATGGCTAATTGGTGGGTGTATTTAAAGTTCGAACTGTGGCTGTTTCTGCATCTTGAGAAAGTCCCGTGGGCGGGACGAAACGCGTCGATGAGCCACAGCTGCTAACTCGACACCCTGATCAGCTGTTGCAGGAAGAGGTCGGGTACAGGAATCCCCGTGAGTATCTTCTTGAAGCGTGTTCTGCTGCCGGCCGGTCCTCGTACACCGCGGTCTTTTTTGAAGGCACCGACCGTGGTGCAACGCGTCCCCTGTTGGAGTGCCTTCTCTACTCACCGCGGTCTTTTTAGAAGACTCCGACCGCGGTTCAGCACTACACTCCTTACACGTCGGATTTCGTCCTGCTCCCGAGCATTCCTCTGGTTTATACCTCGGTGGGGGCCCCCACCGAGGTTAGGTACTTTTATTGAGCTGTTTCATTTATATTTGTTCATTTTTATATCATTGTATGTTTTTTATATTTCTAGATAGCTATACTATACTATATATCATATATTATATCAATCTCATTAATTATAGATCTATCTAGCTATCTTTTTATTTATCATCAAACTATCCCTGAACAATCTTTTCCGTTTGGCAGGATGCATTTTCCTGTTGAAAAATACCACTTCCATCAGGGAACACCCTTGCCATGAAGGGGTATAAGTGTTCTGCAACAATCTCTAGGTATATGTTATATGTCAAAGTAATATCCACATGAATGCCAGAACCCAAGGTTTCCCATCACAATGCTGTTCAGAACATAACCTTCTTCCCATTGTGAGTATGATAGTAGTTATGGCATAATTTGCAAACAAAATTAATTTGCAATAAAGAAATGTAATTTATCAATTATGCTAATTGTTTACACATGATTTCGGTGTATGGTTGCATAGCCTGGCAGTCGTACATATACACCAATGCCGATGTCATGAAAAGTTTGATTGGGCAAAAAAAGCTTTTGAAAAAAGGATTTACCAAATAATAAAGTTATAAATAAGAAAACAGTCTCAGACATTTTCCTACATTTTCTATAATCATTATACATTTTACCACTCTTACAAATTTACAGCCATATACACAAGCACTCCACTACATGCACACTCTGATACATGGACATGCATACAAACACACAAACACACTGATGCACAGAGTCACACACTGACAATTACAGACATACAGTCACAATGTGTATATTTCTGAGTGTGTCTGGCATTGTCTACCTGTGTATGTGTGTATAGGAGAGTGTGTCTGACAGGGATTATCTTTGTATGTTAATGTATGTCTCTGTTAGAATTTAATTTCTCCAGTTATTGTAATTACTGATGAAATCCAATAATTTCTAGTATGATATATACAGGAACACAATCATGGTTTACTTTTTTAGGGGCCTAGTAACATGTTTACAAGCATTTTTTATGAAGACCATTCTGACTGGTTTTGTAAAACTATCATGTTCTGCCACTAAAGCTAAATTGATGATAAAAGGGACATTTTGTATTATGACATAGTTACATAGCTGAAAAGAGACTTGCGTTTACCAAGTTCAACCTATCTCACATATGTTTTTGATGTTGATCCAAAAGAAGGGAAAAAACCCAGTCTGAAGCGCTTTAAATTTTGCAACAAACTAGGGAAACAATTCATTCTTGATCCCAAAATGGCAGTCGGATATCTCCATGGATCAAACAGCTATTACCCAACTAATTAGAAATTATATCTTATATAATATAATATTATATATTATATTAAATTTTTTTAATCTTTCTTCATAACTAAAATTCTTCATTCCTTTTATTAATTTTATAGCTCGTCTCTGCACTTTTTCTAGTGCTGTAATATTCTTCTTTAGAATAGGTGCTTAAAATTGCACCGTACATTCAAGGTGTGTCTTACCAGCAATTTATAAAGAGACAAAATTATATTTTCATCCCAAGAAGTTATGCCCCTATTTATACATGACAAAACCTTACTAGGCCTAGCAACTGCCAATTGGCATTACATATTGCTGCCTAATTTATTGTCTATAACAATTCCCAAATCCTTCTCGTGCGTTGTTATTACTCATTCACTGACGTATTACCTAATCACATTGCTGTGTTTTTTCTTTTGAAATGACTTTTACTATTTCATTTTACCACAAATGAGTGATGTTAGTATACTCACCTCTTGGATGGAACATTGGTTTATAGATTTCCCATTTTCTGATCTGCATTAGTAATATGCTATGGCCCAGCCAAACTTGAAACTAGTAAATTAAATCAAGTCTAATACAGTATTATGTGACTTTATATTCTATTTGTACTTATTTGTGTTGGATCTAAAACTTGAGGGAACACAGCTGGTGGGACTTAAGGGTTCAACTTTGTTTCCCAACATTGTCAACTCAAGCTTACTCCTGGGGTCGGTAAAATGAGTAGAATATAGTTTAATACTAGTAGCATCCACTCATAGAATATCTCCCCAACCAGAAAGAAAGCCCTTACTTTGAAACCAGGGCCGTCTTTAAAGCGGGGCAAATGGGGCAGCTGCCCAGAGCTAGTTACTCCAGGGTAGGCCCAAAGCAGCTACTGCAAATTTTTTTAAAAATCTGCCCATGGGCCCCACGGTGCTGGGGCTGTACCAGGGGCCCACACACTAAAGGGGCCCTCTTGCTTTACAGCAGCAGGCTTGGAGGAAGTGACTGCCATGAGTAACTTCCTCCCAGATAGAGTGAAACCTGCAAGAGGGGGGGGGGGTGGAGGGAAGGGGGCTGGAGTGGGAGAGCCTCACACTCCCAACTACCTAAGGCTGCCACTGGACCCCAGGGAAGCCACCCTCCTGAACCCATAAGGTAGAGCTGGGGGTTGGCTTTAAAAATATAAAGTTTGCATGTATGTCAGTATATCTGTCTGTATGTGTGTCAGTATGTCTGCCTGTGTGTGTCTTAGTAAGTGTGTGTGTGTCAGTGTGTGTGTGTATGTCAGTGTATCTGTGTATGTCAATGTGTCTATGTGTGTCAGTATATATGTGTGTGTGCGTGTGTCTAAGTATGTCTGTGTGTGTCAGTATGACTCTGTGTGTGTATGTCTGTCTGTGTGTCAGTATGTCTCTGTGTGTGTAAGTATGTATGTGTGTCAGTTTGTGTGCCAGTGTGTTTGTGTCAGTATGTCTCTGAGTGTGTGTGTATC
The DNA here is from genome assembly GCF_036172605.1 of Pelobates fuscus. Classification (NCBI taxonomy): domain Eukaryota; kingdom Metazoa; phylum Chordata; class Amphibia; order Anura; family Pelobatidae; genus Pelobates; species Pelobates fuscus. The sequence continues at coordinate 374,905,833 of NC_086317.1, read as the reverse complement.
TGTGTGTGTATTAGTATGTATGTTAGTTTGTGTCACTATGTCAGTGTGTGTCTCAATATGTCTGTGTGTCAGTATGTCTGTCAGTGTGTATCTCTATGTTATCAGTATGTGTATCTGTGTGTGTGTCAGTGTATCTGTATTAGTATATCTTTGTTTCTTTATGTAGTCTGTGTGTATCTGTATCTGCATGTGTGTCAGGTTGTGTATCTGCATGTCTGTATGTGTGTCAGTGTGTGCAGCAGTGTGTCTTAATATCCATATGTGTCAGTGTTTGTGTATATGTGTCTGCATGTGTGTCAGGTTGTATCTGTGTGTCTGTATGTGTCAGTGTGTGTACCTGTGTCAGTCTGTATCTGCATGTGTGTCAGTGTTTATATCTGTGTATCTGCATGTGTTTCAGTGTGTGTGTGTGTGTATCTGTATGTACATGTATCACAGTGTGTGTATGTGTGTGTGTGGCAGTGTATGCGTACATGTGCATACACCTCATCATTCAAATCTCCAACACTACATACAAGTACACCCCTGCATTCAAACTTCAACACTACATATAAACACAGTCCTGTGTTGAAATGTCAACACTACATACAAACACACCTTTGTGTTAAACATCAAAAAAATATATAAACACACTCCTGCATTCACAAACAAACACTACACATAAATACATGCTTGCATTCAAATGCCAACACCACATACAGACACACCCTACATTTACACAAACATACTCCATACAAAAACATGCTTCCATTCAAACACACAAACACGGCTCAGTGCTAAATACAAACCTGCAAGCATTGGAATGGTATAGCCTCGCATGTTAAAGCATTCTTGAAGTTGCAAGACCGATGGTGATCTATCGTTTGGCCACCCTTTCGATTGGGGCACAAACCAATGCACACATACAAACACCACACCCTATAAAAACAAGAAAACTAAGTTTAAGTTTAGAGGAAGGAGACGTGGGAGAAGAACACAAAAGAGAAAGGCTAGACCGACAATAATCCCCACAGATTAGAAAGATCTTGGTATTTTTATCCTATCCCTAAGTAAAGGTCTTAAATTTGCCCCGATGAACCACCCTTTTAAATCTTTTAAGGCCTTTATAGACATAAACAAATTTGTTAGGAAAGCTACCCTTAAGAGATTATTTGCCAGCAAGGATATAGACATACCTACCTCACAACCCCCAGCTATCTCACCACCAGATCACCCCAAAACAGTTACTACCTCTTTAAAAAATAATTCAACTTTCTTTCCATCCAGTTTCAAGACAGGCCCTTTAGAGGTCTTTGAGATACTAGTCAAAATAACAAAAGTAAATTTGATCGCGATAATCTCACACAATTAGAAAGGATAGCTCTTCAAGAACTACAAAGAGATGAGAGCATTATCATCAAACCGGCCGATAAAGGTGGTGGTATTGTAATACTATCTAAAGATATGCATGTTGGAGAGGTCATGAGACAATTAAATTATCCCAAAGTCTATGAAAAAATAACTAAAGACCCTACCCCCAAAATTCAACAAACTTTAACTTCCTTTTTAATCAATGGCCGAGATCAAAATATTTTAAATAAACAGGAATTCATATTTTTAAATGTTTCCCACCCAAAAATCCCTGTTATTTATTTTTTACCCAAAATCCACAAAGATGCCAAAAGCCCCCCGGGAAGATCTATTGTGTCAGGTATCAACTCTATTTTATCCAACCTATCTGAATATTTAGATATTCTTTTACAACCCTCAGTGAAATGTATGAAATCTTACTTAAAAGACTCAATGACTTTGCTTCGCTTTTAAAACAATTTTATGTGGAAAGATACATTTTTTTAGTTACATGTGACGTACAATCTTTGTACACAATTATCCCTCATGATAAGGGATGCTTAGCAGTCGAGAAAATCCTAAAGGCTGAAAATTAGATTAAAGATCACCAGATAAGTTTTATTATTGAAGGTATTAATATAATTTTAAAAAACAATTATTTCTGGTTTTTAGATTCTTTTTATCTACAGAAACAAGGGTCTGCTATGGGGACCAGGCATGCCCCCAGCAGAGTGGGAATCCACGGCCATTCTGAGAGGGCATGACTGGCAGGCAAAACTAGTCACATACTTTAGATATATCGACAATCTGTTTTTTATTTGGGAGGGCACTGAAAATTCTCTTTATCAGTTTTTACAACATTTAAATCTTAATAATAATGACATTGTTTTAACTTGGGAATATAGCCAATCTTTTATTCATTTTTTTAGTTTTATAATTTTTTTATTCAAAATAATCAGATAAACACAAAAACCTTTTTAACCCCTTAAGGACTGGACTTTTTTTGCGATGTTGTACATTTGCGACCAGGCATCTTTTTACACTTTTGTGGTGTTTGTGTTTAGCTGTAATTTTCCGCTCTCTCATTTACTGTTCCTATACAAATTATATATTGTTTTTTTCAGGACAAAAGGGGCTTTCTTTACATACCATTATTTATATAATCTCATGTAATTTAATTTTAAAAAAATGAAAAAATATGATGAAAAATTGAAAAAAATACATGTTTTTTGACTTTTATGTGAAAAATCTTTTACTCATCTACAAAAGCGAATGAAAAAAACTGCTAAATAGATTCAAAATTTTGTCCTGAGTTTAAAAATACCCAGTGTTTACATGCTTTTTGCTATTTTTTTGCATGTTATAGGGCTATAAGTACATGTAGGATATTGCGGTTTCAAAACATACATTTTTAAAATGTATCAATAGTGACATTGTAACACTATTATCTGTCATAAATCGCTGAATAACACCCCACATGTACATATTTTTTTTAAAGCAGACAACCCAGGGTATTCAATATGGGGTATGTCCAGACTTTTTTAGTAGCCACTTAGTCGCAAACACTGGCCAAAGTTAGCGTTCATATTTGTTTGTGTGTGAAAAAAGTAAAAAACTAAATTGAACGCTAATTTTGGCCAGTGTTTGTGACTAAGTGGTTACTAAAAAAGACTGGACATACCCCATTTGCAATACCTTGGGTTGTCTTCTTTTGCAAATGGTATGCCATCATGGGGGTAATTCTCATTCCTGGGCTACCATACGCTCTCAAAGGCAACGTAACCAACCTGGCCATTTTCAATGTAAAAATATTTGACCCATATATTTGACCCTGTAACTTTCAAAAACGCTATAAAACCTGTACATGGGGGGTACTTTTATACTCAGGAGACTTTGCTGAACACAAACATTAGTGTTTCAAAACTGGAAAATGTATCACAACAATTATATCATCAGTAAAAGTGCTGTTTGTGTGTGAAAAATGCAAAAAAAGTCACTTTCACTGACAATATCATCGCTGTGATATGTTTTACTGTTTTGAATCACTAATATTTGTGTTCAGCAAAGTCTCCCGAGTAAAACAGTACCCCCCATGTACAGGTTTTAGGGTGTCGTAGAACGTTACAGGGTAAAATACAGTGCTAGCAAATTAAATTCTCTGCAATTTCGGCGTGGGTTGGCAGGCAGGTCCCTCAAATTGCAATTAATAAAATTACTTAATTAGGTAAAAATATTACATAAATACGCACGTAGAATTTAAATATATATGCATATTTATATATTTGAAGTCTACATGTATATTTATATAATTATTTATGTAATTTTGTATATGGACATATGAATAGTTCGTATTCTTTTTATTTATTTATATATACATAGATATATATACAATTTCATTCTAAGTGTATTTTGATATAAATATATATATATTAATATCAAAATACAGTTAGAATAAAATTTCGTATAGATATATAATTTTTTTTTAAATTTTTATTATTATTTTTATTTTTTTAATTTAATTTAATTTACTTATTATTTGTATTTTATAATAATATATATATACAATATATATAGTTATTATATATATTATATATATATGTGTGTAATTTAATAATACGTGTATTTTTATATTAATATATGTACATATTAATATAAAAATAAACTTAGCATGACATTATATATATGATATATAGACATATATTATATAGGTATAATATATGTCTATATATCATATATATATATATACACATATATAATATTTTTTTTTTTTATTCACTATAACTTTAATTTTTTTTTGATTTTACACTGGCAGGGAGACTGCCTGTCAGCACAGACAGTCCCCCTGCAGGCAGATACTTGGACACCTATTGTGACCATGTGGTCGCCCTGTTGGGCGATCACATGGCCACAGGGGTCCTAATCCGCCATGGGGAGACTGTCTGGGCTGCAGGCAGTCTCCCCACAACGGGAGCAACGCCGATTGCCGCCGGGGGAACGACGGCGATCGGGTAAGTACCTCTTAAATTTAGGACGGTTCAGGACCGTCGTCGGTCGGCAACGCAAAAATGCCGATGACGGTCCTGAACCGTCTAGCGTCGTTAAGGGGTTAAAGAAAGTATGTACCAATAATGTTATAGTTATGTCTAGTTGCCATTACAAACCTTGGCTTCATGGAATACCTAAGAGCCAGTTCCTCCGTCTTCGGAGGAACTGCTCTCGTACTCAGGATTATGAAGAACAATAAAATACTCTTTTTAAAAAATGTATTCAAAAAAATTACCCCATTAATAATTAAAACAAACAATAAAAAGCATTAAAAAACAGACCAGATCTTTTAGAATATAGAGATAATAAAAACATCATTGCCAATTATTTTTGATTTTAATAACAAAAGCCATGTTACGAAAAAGATTAATAAACATTGGCATATATTAAAACAGGATGATACTTTAGCTGGAATTATTCCAGACAAACCACATGTTATATTTAGAGGAGCACCCAGTTTCAAATCTATCCTTACAAAAAACTATACCAAAGAAAAGAGTACTACTTCCTCCGGCTACCCCTCCTTTCTTACTAAACCTAAAGGTTTTTGTAAATGCAACAAATTTGTAGTCTGTAAACGCACTGATGATATCATTAAATAAAAACCTACCTCTTTTAAATCATCTATTACAAAAAAAATATATTCCATACATTTTTTTATCAATTGCAACACAAAGTATGTAATTTCTTTATTGGAATGCCCATGTGGGCTCCAATACGTCGGCATGACCACCAGAAATCTTAAAACTAGACTGGCAGAACACTGATGCAATATTGCCAAAGGTTATGAGAATCATTCAGTATCTAAACATTTCCTAAATCATGGTAAAAATCCTAAACACCTTAAATGTATAGGCATCAATACATGTAGCGTTTCATTGAGAGGAGGAGATATAAAAAAGATTTTAGGAAGCAAAGAAATGGAATGGGCATATAATTTAAAGACCCTCACTCCACAATGTCTAAATATAAACTTTGACCTTTTTAACTTTTTATAACTAATTCCTATAATAATTAATCTTACATAATAACGCTGATATAAATTATATTTTAATTGTTCTTTTATTTTCTTTCTTCCATTCTAATTTGATTTTCATTCTTATTTTTAATTTTAGTTTCATTTTAATTTTACATGCATTTTTATCTTATTTATTTATTATATTATTATTATTATAACTATTATCCTCCTCATCCACACTAATTATTTTAACCTCCATAAGCTATTATCCACAAAACTCTACTATCATAACATGCCTCTTTTAATATATTTGTTTTGACAACCATATAAAATGTACTACTTTAATGTTGCTTTTATTGCATAATATATGTGTCTGTTTATGTGCTGCATAATCATACTGATATGCCATTATATTGTAATTTTCTACATGTATTTGCAGTGTTCCATGGTGGTCATTCTGTTATGCTCAATATGTAGAAGAACTGGACAGTGGAGTTGCTCAAATCAAAAGAAGAAAACAGTTACATGGGATGGAGAGGGAAATCTCACCTAACCTCAAAGACAAAATGAAACCATTTCTGTACAATACTTTGGGTGGAATTTGGAAGTTGCTTTTCAATTCATTGCTGTTGATTGTTTGGTGAATAACCCCCAACGTTAAATAACCTGTATTTAAAACAGTTTAATTAATAACACATCTCTGAATTATTTGGTTCAAAGAGCAGTACTGCAGCTTCTCTTGCAAACATCTTTGAAGCATATTTTAACTACAGTGTAGATTCAGTAAGTGTTCTGGTTCATTATACTAATTTCTGCCGGTACAAAGCATCCGTATCATTTATAAGAAGTGGATGAGACAGCTCATTCTGACATTTCCTTTAGAATTGGGCACACGCTGTGTTACCAAGAGCTAGTTTTATGCACTAGAGACTTTAAATGTCAGCCACAGTAAGCTTGTACACATTTAAAAATACATTACAAAAAAATTATAGTATTGGGAAGAAATATTGTTGATATCAATTTTTTTGCTCTTTGTCATCTAAAGCATGAACATATCTAATTATTTTTTGGTTTAAAGCTTGCGCCTTACTAATTGAAAGCTAACAAATGTTTGAAAAATAATTAAATCTTGCAAATACTATTGAGCCATCATTTAACATAATATTTTGTGGAAATTCTCATTCATTTAATGTAATTTCTTTATAACCAGGAAAAGTATCAACATTTTTAATAATATTTTATTTTATTTTCTAAAACAGTAATACATATCTTTTTTTGCATAAAAGGAAGACTCCAAGCACCGTTTTAATGCTTATGGTGCCAGGAAGCCCTGGAGCCCCCATTGTAAGGTTTTAGAATGGTTACATTTCTTATCGGGTATTGGCTGAGTTTCTGCTCCCCTCTCCCATACTTCCTATATATAGCCAGAAGAGCTCTATCTTAGCCAGGGATAGGCAGCCTTCAGCACTCCAGATGTTGTGGACTACATCTCCTATAATGCTCTTACACCCATAATGCTGGCAAAGCATCAAGGGAGATGTAGTCCACAACATCTAGGGTGCCCAAGGTTGCCTATCCCTGATCTAAGCTAAGGGCAGGAGGTGCCGCTGGAAACAGCCTGCAGTCCACCCCTCATTGGTGATTACAATGTGCTTTAGCCATTCCAGCAATGGGCAGCTATACAAAGGCTGAGAGTGCTCAGTTGGCACTCCAGTCCTATTGCTAGCATCCATCCCTGCTCAAGATAATATGAAGGCATTAGCTCAAGTAGCACAGAGGTGCCAGACTGTGGGTGCCCAGGGCATAAATATTATTCCATTAAAAATGGTTTACTACTGGGTTTAACAGCAGGACATTGCCAGGGGACTCCAGACACCATAACCACTTCAATTAGAGTGTTCCTTTAACTAAATAACAGTCACATTCTATATGTTGTGGACCACTTCTCTGATGATGTTCATCTAATGCTGCTGGCTATGTTTTATGGGAACTATAGTCCAGAGCAGCTGGTACACATCACTGATATATGAGTAGTATGTCCTTCATCATAATGCATGTGTGTAATCAAAACAGTTGGTATAATTAACCAATGAAACCGTATCATATAAAAAGCAAGTAAAATGAATTAATCAAAATGGGTCTGCAATTCTTTGTCTGTGCTAATAAATTATATTGGCAGTTTATAGGGTAATTATTTTCATATTTTACCTTCATGCATTCTACTGTCATCTATTGTGTTATACTTTCATTCTTTTTGATAGAGTAATGAAGCTATTTATATTTTTATAAGCATTTTATATGTGGAATGTCAGACCAACCTTTGTGCCACTGTGCGTTTGCGATTATAATGGGAGCATAAAAAATTAAAAACCCAAGGTTAATTTTTGCCAGTTACAGCAACAGATAATACGAAATAATGCTATATAGCAACACAGTTGCTAAGTGGCTCTTAAGACCTATTAAATCAGAGCTGATATCACAGGTGTCAGTTCTTATGATGGCATTTATGCTGCTGTCATCATTTTAAACTGAGTACGTTTCCATGAGGGCAGGGTGTTGGGCGGGGTGAGGGGAATGCTGATAGGAGCTGTGGTCCTGAAAAGTGCTTTGCCTAATTTTGGTCCAATTTCATTGGTAGACACAAATCCCATGTAATACTGAGTGAGAAAAATGTGTGACAGTGCCACCAGTGCACCATATTTTAAGTAAATGATACAGCTCAGTGTGGCATTGCTATGGTTGCAGGGTTTTTATACAGTGGTGTGCAGGTTTAGTCAAATGGGACCTGTCAACCCCCAAATTTCATCTGTACATAGTGCTAGCCGATTTGCAAGCAAATCAATAGATTAAAAGAAAAAAAATGTCTTTTCTCCCACCTATGAATTAATTCTTTGGCATTCCTCTTTGTCAAATAATGAATTGACATGGAGAGCAGAAGGAACCTCCTGGAGGTTCTTCTCTCCACCCATAGCAAGCACAGCGCATGCTAGACAGTATAGATATGGAGTAACTGACGCCACTTAGTTCACATACCAACATGCAGACAATGAAGCAAGTGGCCAGTGTCAATGAGGAGGTTTGCCCTACTTGGAAAAGCTTCGCCAAGCAGTACAAATCAGTGAAGACCACAGGAGAAGTGCAGGAAGACAGGATGTGGGTGTTAAAGAGGTGCAACTCCCACTTCTATAAGGAGATATCGATGGGAGAGTGGATCAGGTAAGGGCCTGTTAGATTCCCTTTAATACAGAATTGCTTGGAGTTAATACAGCAGGTGTGACATTTATAAATATGGGATTATATAATACTCTGAATTTAATTAAAGATTTGTCATTTACAGAACATAAGGGTTTATGCACAAAAGTGTGAGGGGAACAGGGGAGAAAGGATATTGGTAGAGTATCCTCTGGAGTGGAATACCCTACTAGCTGCAGGAAACAGTAAGGGTACAGTAGAGAACTTAACGTGCAGCCTTAATGCGTGAATATTAAAACTGAACTTTTAATGATAAATTTCTAATATGTTAAAACTGGTGAGATTCAACAGCCAAAAACACTAGTATGTAAAACAAAAAATAAATAAATAAAATAAAATTAAATCAACACTTGCATAAAGTACCCCACATACGTGATGGGAATATTGTGTAAACTGTGCATGGTAGCTGTAGTTTTAAGACAATAAGTAGGGTACAGAGTGTCCAGTAGTATCTGGGAGTCCCAGCCAGGTTTTCACCAACACTGATCTGGGGTATGTCGCAATTTGATACAAAAATTTGTAGTGGGGAATGGGGATTGTTGTCTAAACTGTGTGTGGTAGCGATAGTTAAAGACACAAAGTCGGGTAAAGAGAGCCCACTTGTTTCTGGGAGTTGCAGGAAGGTGTTTCCAACACTTGTTTGGGATTAGCGGCAAGTTGAAACAAAATTAATTGTGGGGGATTATTGTCTAAACTGTGCGTGATAGCTTGTAGCTGAAGACAATAAATACGCACTGATTAATAAAACAAGAAGGAAGTCTCAGTAAAGTGAGCTAGAGTCAATGAGGGATCCCTATCTAGAATCCTTATCGTAATAGGACTCTCTACAAGGAGAGGGAGAGAGGAGGTTTCTATTGTGGCTTAATAGGTGATGATATGGTAAAAATATTCACCTATTATACTGTATAAAGAAATACCTTGAATCTCTGCAGGGGAAGAGAAAACCCCAAAGATAAGGTGCCCTAACAATCTGTGCCTTTGAGGGCGCCCCTTAAAAGTGATGCCTAATATTCCCACTGCAATAGGATGAAACCTCCCTCCAACATCCTGAGAAATATAGCTAGAATAGAGACCCTAACTCACTAGTTAATTAAACCGCTTATGATAGGTAGTTGTTAGTAGAAAGACAGCTGGTACAGTGTAAAGACTGCTGGTACAGTGGCTGTGGATAGCACTAGTCAGTGCCCCTGACGCACGTTTCGCCACTCTGGCTCATCGGTTTATGTTAGGGTTAGGGTTTATAGTCGGATTTAGGCTGTGGTATAGGGCTAGTTTTAGGAGTGTCTTCACTCAAGGTCTTTTTGCTACCTAGCAATGTCCCTGCATTCAATATAGAGTCTAGACTAGTAGTTTCCAAACATTTAAGTTTCAAGGTGCCCTTAATATTTTAATATTTTTCCAAGGCGCCCCAAGTCAAAACAAATTTCTAGGTTGTATATATGTACAGCGCTGTGCCAAGTACTAGGCCCCTATTCAGCAGAAATATTTCCCAGTCGGGGCGGATCCAGAACCTAATCTTGGGAGGGACACTGGTAGATTATTAAATTAAATGAAACAATCCAAGCACAATAACCACTACAGCACTATTGCCATTGTGAAATCCCAGGGTAAGTTGTCAAACTGTTTTAGGTTTGACAACTTACCTGGGATCTGCCGGGATAGGGGCTGTAGTGAGGGATAGGGGCAGTAGTGTGTGTGAAGGGTGCAAAGTGTGTGTGTGTGAGGGGTGTATAGTATGTGAGATAACTAGAATTGTACTTTATTATTTGATTCAGAACACTTTGATTTGCATTAGGCTCAAATCAGAGTTAAAAGGCAGAAAAGTATGTGAAGAAAATCCCTAACTCACAAAAAACATGTAGCCCCAACTCCAAAATTAAATAAACATGGATATACTGGTTTTCAATATATAATTTCAATAGGTGCGATAACAGGGTTTCCTTCTCGGTGCTGGAATCCTCCCAGTAATCAAATGATACTTCACACAAGTTTGTTAATCCACACTCAAAAGGAATCTCTACAAATACATCAGGAACCATAGAAAAAATGCACATTTATTGAAGTAAAAAAAGAAAATACATATGGCAAGATACTAGAACAGCAGTCCTAATGTATGCTGTATTGGTCCAAGAATGTGAAAAATGACAAAAAAAAAAAGGTTGTGAGTGAACAAAGTATAAAAAGTATAAAACCTGAGGATAGAACCACCCACAGCTGCTGTAGAGGGGGGACCACCAAAGAAGCCGACCCTAAAGAAAGATTAGAGAATCCCACAGGCGCGTTTCTCACCACTCCGGGTGCTTTCTCAACATGTCTATAGGGTTGGCATACAGCACACATGAAGATGATTTGATTATGATTTATTAATATGATTTCTTCCTAAAGTATTTTTGGGGATTCCCTATTAGTGCGGATCAACAAACTTGTCCTGTGTGAAGTACAAACCAGTTTAATTGGTCAACGTTTAATTAAATAAAATGTTTACTGTCCTTTAATGCCCTTTGGGTTCTGCATTCATAATTACAAGAGACATTCCAGATATTGAGACACCTCACATCAGTGTTTTGAAAAACCATCAAATATTTCCAGATTGATGAGTGCAGTTTATTAAGTGAGCCATGTCCCTTTAATATGTAATATTTTTAATGTGACAAGACATTATTTTGTGCATGTGTGTTTCCATGTTGGCAGTTCCATATAGATTGTGTTATATTGCCATTTGAGGTTGCCATAACCTAACAGCAAGGACACTTTTTTTGCAGCACTAGGGAATAAAAATGTCATCAAAGATTAAAATAGGCTACTTTGCTTAACTCCCTCACCTTTTACAAACAATAGCTTATGGAAAGACTGGCTCGCCTAATAGATAGCAAATTGCGCTGTTACAGACTATAGCTACAGATTGAAAATATTAACAGTAATTCAATTTAAAAATGGAACAAATTAATAAGCATTGAAGGAATATAATACTGCCCACTCTCTGTGTGGGAATAAAAGGAAACGTTCTTTTAGGACATTCATTTCTATTCATATAGAAACATTACCTTCCTCTTATTTTAAAATATGTAAGACCTTTCATTGCAAAGCATGTAAACACATTTTTCCATCCAAATCTACCCAGTCCAACTGCTCTAAAATCACAGTGTATACCAATGCCCTTGTTAACTGTAGCACCACCAATATCATCTATTTGATAACTTGTGACTGTGGGCTACAGTACATCGGCAAAACTTACCAGCAGTTTAGACGTAGAATCCTGCAACACATCGGTTCCGTCAAAAACAACATCACCCCTACCCCAATTGCCAGACACATCCAGAATTTTCACCACGGCAATACAGATTGCTTGAAATTTCAGGCAATCGAAAAGCTTCTTCCTCACCCAAGAAAAGGGAATCTAAATCAACTTTTATTACAAAAGGAGTCACAATGGATCTTCAAATTCAAAACACTAACTCCTTGTGGCTTGAATGAAGAATACAACTATACTCCCTTCATTCATAAATAATGTCAGTCCATTCACTGATGGCACTTCTCTATACAGGGTTTATCCCTTATTACCTTTAAACTCTATATTTGACCGTGTAATCACAGGGTATTTCACCCACTATTTCTCTTTGTACTTCAACTATTATAATAATTTAATAATTTTTTAGCAATCCTTGGTGGGATCCTCATACTTTCCCCTATTTGCCATACTGGGCGCTGGCACGATATTCTGTACAGTACCCCTCAATGATTGAACAACATATTTTTGCCAGTTTGCACCATGCTGGATCATAATCCTTATGGTAAGCATTCACTATGAATCTGGAAACTGAAAAAATGTGTGTGCCACTTTACCTTGTACACAAACACTGCAACAGCCTTGCACTACTCAGCAGGTTCGTGACAATTTATAACACTGTACCCCTGTACGCACCATTCTGTAAATGTTACCATGTTGCAAACTATAATTTTGCAACTATGTTTTCTTTTCTTTGTCGTAGGATCCAGTTTACAGCTGGGCAACCCCGTATACCCTGCAAGTAGCGATCAAACAGTAATCTATTAAAACTTTCACCAAGTCCCTTTGGGTATAACCATACACCAACATACCCGGGGAGTCCATATCCCATAGGGTATAAATACACATCATCACATTTTCACTGTGTATCTATATGGTCAGCATTCAGTTGATTCCAGAACATGAATGCTATATACTGTTTTGATTTCCATCTTATTCAGCAGGGCAGGAGTTAACTGGACCTATTTTTCATAGCCCCTCCCACCAACCAATCAGGACGCATGGCGCCCTATTTAAAATCGGACACACGAGATTTTCACTTACCCCTTGAAAAGCCGCTCACAGGCGAAACGCGCGTCGGGGCTTTTGTTCCTCTTCGTGTAGCTAATCTGGACAAGCTGTTTATATTCTATATCTAGAACTAGATCATTAGAGCTGAACTTGAGTGAACCTTGGTATCTTAGAAATTTTTGGTAATCGAAAGTTATCTTTAGCTATCTCTAAAGTGTTATTTAACGAACCTGGCTATACAGACTCTTAGCAATCTCCGCAGCATTTACTAGGGGGTCTTCGGACTCCGACGAATTGACGAGACGTTATCCAGCCAGTATCAGCAACTCGACTAGCGGTCTCTCACAGTCAGGTGCCAATAAGCCGCTTACACTTTGACCAAATAAGACCAGTCTATTAAGTAAATGAGTTTTGTTCTATGCTGGTAATCGAAAGTTATCTTTAGCTACCTCTGAATTGTTATCTAACGAACCTGGTTAAACAGACTCTTAGCAAATCTCCGCAGCATTTACTAGGGGGTCTTCGGACTCCGACTAATTGACGATACGTTATCCAGTCAGTATCAGCAACCCGACTAGCGGTCTTTTACAGTCAGGTGTCAATAAGCCGCTTACACTTTGACTAAACAAGACCAGACTATTAGGTAAATGAGTTTCGTTCTATGCAGTCGTACTGGACCAGCCGCACTAACTGCATTTAAGCCAGATAAAGTGAGCTCATCTTTAGAAAGCTCTAATAGTCTAAAGTGATTTTCAGTTATCTCTGCAATCCACACTAGAGGGTCCATTGACGTCTACCTATAAGAATCATTTAACCCAGGCTGTGCATTTTTCCAGCGGTTTTCTACGATCACACACTGACAAGCCGTGTAGAATAACTAAGTCCACTGGCTGACTAAAACCCCAGTGACCTGCTGGGATGCCAGCCGAATTACTTGACTCTAAATTGAGTATAACTGTTGAAACCCTTGTGAATTAACGCAGTATACACCAGTGACTCTCTAGACCCTCAGGTATTGCAGACTCGCTAATTTAGCAGGAATCAGAAATACAGTATTATAATATCTGATTCTCTCAGACAGACACCTCGTTCAGCTCTCCTTACCTACACTTCTATTTTGGGGATATCTATGCTTTTTACATCACTTGTCCACATTACCACATGTTGTCTGGCAAAGGCAGTGACCTTTAGCCAACTTAAGCTACACTATTAAAAGTCAGCATTAGCCAATCCAGAGTAGTGGCATGATTTACCTGCTCTGGGCTATCTATGAGGTCCAGACTTGATATCTATCAAAATATCCAAAAATCTCCCATTGTTTGGGACTAAGACATAATACATATCTCTGGCTGTATATGTCTGACTATTTATTTGTGTATATACCATTGTACATATCATTTCCACCTTGCCCCTACTAACATAGAGACCAGCTATTATCTCTTAGTATAAACACCCAGTATTAGTCTGCACTTGCAGTCTGAGAAACTCACTATTCTAGTAGGGACATATACGTTTATCAACGTTTTTTCTTCCTTTTTATGTTATGTCCGTCTAGAGTCTGATATCTTTTCAGCTCTCATTTTATCAACACATTAAAAGTTTATTAATTTTACAAATACATCGAGAATTAATTAAAAGTTATATTTTATCTCTCCTAAGGTCACTGGGCAGTCCAGTTCTTTGTTTTTTCATACCTTTCATTACTTGTTAATAATATCAAACCCGATGACTGCTGGACGACTTTCAATACACTCATACAATGTATGCTGCCACAATTTAATTTGAGAAGTGGGATATTATGCATTTATAAAATGCCTTGATACTAGGGAAAAAGTCTAATCGCAAAATACATTGCATTCAATAAGAATGGAACACTCTTAAAGGGTTAAAGGGTTACTCCAAGCCGCATGACAACTTCAGTAGTGACTGGGGTCGATATGTGCAGCATTTCTCTTTGAACATGATGTATACCGAGTGTAACTCTGTTGCCGCCAGTGTGCCATTCATTGGCTGAAAGTATTCAACAGACTCTCTCAGCCAGTGAATGTTCACTGGATTGGCTTCCAAACTCTGCAGTTTTGCACATTATGGAAGCATGTCAGCAGACGAGCCTAGCGGGGAAGCCAGATAAGAGGGTTAACCATTGCTAATCGGTTTGCCCCATTACTATAGAACTGGGCCAGGGTACTCTATGCACCATAACCCCATAACCATTATGTTTAGTGATGCTGCTTGGAGTAACCATTTCAGGAAGTCCTGGTAAAATTGAACATGACGGTGCTAACAGAGAACTGACAAAAGTGAAGGGACAAAATTGAGGAGACGGTTTGTAATTAATCAAGTATACAGTAATCTACCATAGGAAGTTATGAGAAGAGTGGTCCATAAGGAAGATAAGAATATGAGCAACATTATTATTATGATACCAAGCAATGCACTGGGTGAATAGAGTGACAAAGCAAATAATGTGAGTCTTAAGTGATTCGAAACCCCTTCCACCAGGAATCAGTGGATCCTCAATACATTGTTAAACACAGGTTTCCACACTAGTCAAGCCATAAGATTTGCTTTTCCAACAGAAAACTCAAATTCACAGTGATGTTACTACTGAAGGGGCTTTCAATCACTTTTTCCCCACCACCTCCTCACTGCAGAGGGAATTAGATAGACTAGGGGACTGGGCACTCAAATGGTAAATTATATTTATTGCAGAAAAACTTATGCACTTCGGGGTAAAAAAAATGCACAAGCAACTTATACCCTAAATGGTAGTGAATTAGGGATAACAACACACGAGAAGGATTTGGGAATTGTTATAGACAACAAACTAGGCCTCAATGTGCAATGTCAATATGCAGTAGCTAAGGCCAGTGAGGTTTTGTCATGTATAAAAAGGGGCATTAATTCTCGGCATGAGAATATAATTTTGCCTCTTTGTAGTAGGACCACATCTTGTATATGCTGTGTAATTTTGGGCACCTGTTCTAAAAAAGGATATTATGGCACTAGAAAAAATGCAGAGATGAGCTACAAAATGAATAAGAGGAATGGAACATTTTAGCTATGAAAAAAGGTGAACAAAGTTAAACCTCTTTAGTTTAGAAAAATGGCGCCTCTGAGTGGATATGATCATATTACATTACTCTAGACTGTAAGTTTGTTTGAGCAGGGTCCTCAACTACCTATTGTTCCTGTTACATTTTGTTATTGTCTCGTTTGATAAATTCCCCTTTTATTGAAAAGCGCTGCAGAATTAACTGGCGCTATATAAATACCAATAGTAATAATTATACAAATATATTCGGGGCCAATACAAACCATTTTCTGGAAATCTATTCACAAACAGGACTATACGTAGGATACAAGGTCATGCGTTTAGACTGGACGAAAGGAGATTTAGTTTAGAACAAAGAAAAGATTTTTTTACCATAAGAATAATTAAAGATGTGGAATTCTCTGCCTGAAGAAGTGCTTTTATCACAGACTGTACACATGTTTAGACAGCAACAAGATGCATACTTGCAAAAACAGAATATTCAATTATATAATTTTTCACTTGTAGGGTAATAGCTTCTTGATCCAAGGATAAATCTGACTGGCATTCTGGGGTCAATACTTTTTATTTCCTAGTTTTTTGCTTCAAACTGTTTTTTTTTTTTTTTGCCTTCTTTTGGACCAACAGCAAAACAGCAAAAAACACATGTGAGGAAGGTTAGACTTGATGGACACATGTCTCTTTTCAGCCTATCTCACTATGTAACTATTACTTTCTTGGTTTGTGCTCCGCAAGTAGCGCCAAGCCTCTCTAGCAAGCCAGTAACCAACATCATGCTGATGAGTTGCATTAAGAATGAAGCAGCTGTCCATGAATGGCTTACTGGATTTGCATATCTTCCTGAGTTGTGTTTCAAAGAACTTGTATATAGCAAACATATACTCCAAGGAATCCATGTTTAAAATGGAATAATGAGGCAAAAAGGCAATTATTTATTGAACTCATTTGCATATGCCCACCTAAAATCCCTTGCAGTAGTAACATCACTGCAAATTTGAGATTTCTGTGGAAAAAACAAGTCTTATGGCTTGACTGGTGTGTGCAGATCTGTGTTTTTGTTTTCTTTTTTTGTTACTCTTCTGTGAATAAAAATCAATATTTAAAGACCGTCTCTTAACCATCAATCATATTTTTTCCCATGAATTATCTTTAAAAATATATATATAATTGGGTGCCTAGGCAGAATTCTGAACAAAACTGTTCATCTAACGTCTGTTTCATGATTCAGTCAATTGGAACTTTGGAGTTAGAGAATTTGGATGACACAGCGATTACCAAAAATTAAGATGCATTATAATTCATTTGAAACCTAATGTCAGTAGGGTGGTGATTAGACTCTTCAAAAAACAATGCAACTATTACTTTGCCCAAATCAAAAATACGGAAAATATTTAAGAAACTTAATGCAGGTTATGTGCAGATAAATGTAAAATTTTAAGACTTATTATATGATGCAAAATGGCATGATTAAAATTTTTCTGCACAATGTTTCTGCACAACCAAAGCATTGCACCTTTAGGAATGCTAAAGATAATTTATAAATAAATGAAAATGCAAATAATATGACAAGCAATGCATTAAAAGAGAACTTGGCATACCACCAAATACATACACAAAATGTACTAAGGCATAATAGAACACTTAAATATTTTTTTTCTGTCGGATAATGACATGTGTGACAAAATGGAAGTTATTAAAAGTGATTTTTATTTATGTATTTACCCCTCTAGCTCTCTAAAATTTTAAATTAGCTTGAGATGTTGCCTTCTATT
The DNA here is from genome assembly GCF_036172605.1 of Pelobates fuscus. Lineage (NCBI taxonomy): Eukaryota > Metazoa > Chordata > Amphibia > Anura > Pelobatidae > Pelobates > Pelobates fuscus. The sequence continues at coordinate 374,888,125 of NC_086317.1, read as the reverse complement.
TAATTGGCAACAAAATCAGAAACATACAGTGAAGGATGACATATAATCAAACGTTATTTTATTACACATATTTTAACTGACAAATTCTTCTAATCAGAACATAAACCCATTTATACATGTAAACCATGTAATCCATTTTAATTTAATATTATGCTTAGTCAGTAGTCATTTTAAATAAATACATTAACTGTGTTTGCTACCTAACAGGTGTTGATGAAGTGCCTTTTCATTTAATAGTGACTACCAGTAACTAAATAATCACTATTAGTTTTGCTTATCATAACAGCTGAACATATGATACTGTGTTATAGAAATATCTGCGGCACATCAGTAAAAAGGGTCAAAGCAGATTCATCAGGCTTTTACATTATCGTTAGATTTTACTTAATTTCTTTAAGATTTGAGTTGCTATGGAAACAGAGCTAAATGTCAGTGGAGTATGGCAATCACATTTCCTTCTTTAGACAGCTAATTTATAAACATGTACTTCATAGCTGATTAATTGCTAATGTCAGACCTTTGGAAAATCTGTCTTTGCTTAGTATTCCATAAGGTATCAACAAGAAAACACATCAATAAATAAAATGTAGAATCATGTTAACTAACATGTAAAATATCATGCACTATGCTGGATTTTCGTCCAGTGGGCCTCTGGGTGCAAATTCGTAATCAGTGTATTTCTACCGCATTTAAAGTAAAACACCATAACATATTTAATGGAATGATTTCATATTGGTTCTATAGTATGTTAACTTTAACCCCTTAAGGACACATGACATGTTTGACATGTCATGATTCCCTTTTATTCCAGAAGCTTGGTCCTTAAGGGGTTAAGGTAGTAGCTTTATCCAGTTACATTTCATGAATGCATCTAAAGATAAAATGTCTGTACAATGTAGAATGCTCGGATGATAAAAATCAACATATTTAACAAGGAAGGGACAATTTACCATCTACTAGTATTTAATTATGTCCTTGGGTACAAATTAAATTATTTTCCTCCTTAATAAATCCTTTTATTGACTTTGGATGGATGAAAAGCTGAATTGAGCCAGCTGTTCATTAACTTCAATCAAGATAAAGTCTGGACATCACTCACACGTCCCTTTCCACAAGCTCAATGCTGAAACTATTATTGGTCTACTTCTGTGAAAAAAAATTTTGTCCCTCTCCACCACTATTGCCACAACTGTCATACTTGTTTCGAACCATAGCTCTTTCTCTCTCTGCCAACTGAAACATATCCAAAGGCACTTCAACCAATACATACACACAATTAAGAGACACTGTGTGGCAAACCTGGGGAGGTAAAGTGACAGCCCTGGTGCAAGCCATTATCTTTCTTGTTCCTATGGGTTCATACCTGAAAGTGAGGATTTTTTTCCGTCAGGAATTTTCCCTTGCCATGGTCTTTTGTACCAATTTGCAACTCTCTGTACTTCTCCTTGTCCCCAAACCAGCTGTCGAGGAGCCCCCAATGAATGATACAAGACAAGGTTCAAAGTGACTTCTTAGCATTTAATGAGCTATGTAACAGGTTATATACAGCAGGAAACAGGGGTGGTCTTTACAAGCATTATCCAATCCTAACAAAATCATCTATCTTATCTTAACATCTTAACCTATAGCAAGCTTGCAGGTGCATCTTCATGTTCGGGTCTCGTTCAAAGCTAAGTTTCACTATAACTACGCACTTCAAACTAAAATGCATGCGCACTACGAGTTAAAGATATTTACTACTCGGTTCTAAAGTACACACTACTATGCAGTTATGATCAGAGGAAGTAAAAACGGAAATAAGGGCGTCAGACAGAAGAATACAGGATATAACACCTATTACTTGTTACATGATGTTCTACAGTTCTTACGTAATACCTATTACTTGTTACATGATGTTCTACAGCTCTTACGTAATACCTATTACTTGTTACATGATGTTCTACAGCTCTTACGTAATACCTATTACTTGTTACATGATGTTCTACAGCTCTTACGTAATACCTATTACTTGTTACATGATGTTCTACAGCTCTTACGTAATACCGATTACTTGTTTCATGATGTTCTACAGCTCTTACGTAATACCTATTACTTGTTTCATGATGTTCTACAGTTCTTACTCGTCTAGTGGTATGTTAACTAACTATTGGATATAGATAAAGTATATTATTTCAAATAGCTGACATGTTAACCAATTTTAAACAGACTGAACATCATGTCATCTGTAGCTTGAGCCTTGGGTCAGTATAGGCAAAGTGTATTATTCCCAACAATACCATTGGGTGGATATGGAGGAAGCACATCTCCAACCAGAGAGAATACCTCTCTACTCACTACTGTTCTTTTCTTCCTTCACTATTTTCTTTTTTTTCAGAATGTCATTTATAGCTCCCCGTAATTGTAACATACAAGGGGTAATTTATGGTTAAATGTCAAACTGTGAAGCACAAGAATACAAAATGCAATCAAGATTCATTAATCTATAGTATAGGGGATGGCATCTATAGGCACCAGACTCTTTGGTGAGCTATAGACAGTGCTAGAGGTCAGCACGCAGCTCCTAACTAGGCATTTAAATGCCTATAACTACATTGCGGTGTAATTATAGGCATTTCCTCACACCAAGAAAACCAGGTATCAGTAGATACCTGGGGCTCTCCCTTCTCAGCTATGGCCATTTTTAATGGTGCCTGACTGACAGGTAAGCTTTATGCAGAACTCAAAGTAAGATTGGCATGCAACACTTTTAATGAGTTTTTAAATCCCTATAGACAGCAATAAAATGTGAGTAGAGTTTAATCACCTTTGTCAGCTGGCACCATTTTTAGTGGTCCCAAACTTTTTAATGAGCTGCATGTGGTGCTGAAATTCATCACTGCATATAGCCCTTTAATTCCATAGAGTGATTGGGAGACCCCCATGCCACAATCACATTTTTATTGGTGCTGGGCTTTATCAATAACTCAGCACTAAACACAATGCATTGGGCATACTATTTTCAGTGGAAAAGATATGAGCCTGTCATACTAAAAATAGCTAGTAGATGGCAGCAACATATGTTTACTTTAACACTTGGAAAGTGAAACATTTGGTATTATGATTACATTAAGGATTATGATTAGGTTTAGCATAAATGCTAGATTTATATTTAAAATGGGTTTAGAACAAATTTTAGGATTATGATTCAGATTAGGGTTTGGATTGGGATTAGGGCCAACAAAGGAATTCCTCTGCTGATTTAAGCAGAGGGAATCCTTGAAACAGTTTTTAGAGGGTTAGGATTAGGATGAGGATTAAGGTTGCAACTAGGATTATGCACAGGATTAGGATATGGATAAGGATTAAATTGAGATTTATGATTATAGTGTTAGATTTGGAATTAGGATTTGATTTACAATTCAGATTCTGTCTAGGATTAAGGATTTAAACTGGTATTAAGAATGTTACTTTGCAAGTACTTTGTTGTATTCAGGAGATGTAGCTGTATTTACCTAATTTTAGGACCTGCTAAAGAACAGATGATTATTATTATGTCCTGATATGTAAAACCATATAATTCAAAGAGGATGTGCTTACTTTTTCCCATGACTATATATGTATATATGCATGAAGCCCCTCTGGGCCACTGCCAGCTTTTCTTGTGAAGAAGGGACCCAGGAGACACAAGCTTGCACCTCTGGAAGGTCCTTTTGCAAGTCCAGACTGTCAGAGCATTGCCTCCGGTTACCATGGCAACACTTTAGGGAATGTAGTGTACCCCCTCCCTGGTCTCATGTAAAAGGCAGGGAGAATGCAGCACATTAGCAGCGCGACCCGGCCCCCTCTGATGACATCACAGCTGGGAGGAAGTGACTGCTCGACACTCCTCCCAGCTATCAGCGAGAGCCCACGTGGGAGGAAGGAGAGGGAGTCAGAGTGGGAACTCTGACTCCCACCAGCCTGAGCCACCACTGGACCCCAGGGAAAGTCACCCTCCTGCACCTAAAAGGTAGAAACAGGAGTGTGACTTAAACATTTTGTATATGTGTGTTTTTGTTTGTATGTATGTGTTTGTGTGTCTGTCTGTGTGTGTATGTGACTGTATGGATGTGTCTGTGTCTGTCTGTGTATGTGTGTGTCTCTGTACATTTTGTATATGTGTGTTTTTGTTTGTATGTATGTGTTTGTTTGTGTCTGTGTGTGTGTCTGTCTCTGTATGTGTGTATGTGTCTGTGTGTGTCTGTCTGTGTGTGTGCCTGTCTGTCTGTATGTGTGTGTCTGTCTGTATGTGTCTTTGTATGTATGTGTCTGTGTGTGTGTATGTGTCTTTGTATGTGTATGTGTCTGTCTATGTGTATGTGTCTGTATGTATGTATGTCTCTGTGTGTATGTATGTGTCTGTCGGGGGGAGGAAGGGGCCATGGATCAGTTACGCACCGGGGCCCCATGGATTGTTTGTACACTACTGGTCATTAAAATTATTTTTAAAGATTTTTTCAGCTAAGATTTTATTCTCACCCTCTGAAATTAAATAATCACTCAGTTTCCAAGACCTGTGTGGTGTCGCAGAAAATTCCACAGAAAGATGTCAAATGAATGGAGCGTGATCAGACCAGCTGATAGGTAGAATATCAGATCTGGTTGCAAAGAGTATAGTGGATTATTTAACCAAGAAGCTATCAATTCTGGAGTACATGTTATAGACTACAGAATAGTAGGTATAATCCCTCTCTCCATCATGCATCAACCGCCATGAGTTATAAAGATCCTGTGAAAGCAAATGTTGTGAACACAATTTAGCCAGTTTATCAGAGGTACTTGCAGCAGTTGTGTTTATTTGTTCCCTAGTGGTGTCTAGTTCATAATCAAGGACAAAATTGTTATCTCCACAAATGATAAGCCTATCTCTAGAAACATTCAGAACCTTCTTTAAAAATTTCTTAAGGTATTTAAACTGACCATGTTGGGAAAATAAGCATTAGTGATAGTGTACAGTATCAGGTACCTGCCTTCATAATCCATTAAAATTATATCTGTGGAGACGGTCACATTCTTATTAAAACAAATTGATACCCCTCTAGATTTGGATAAAACGTGGAATGGAATTGGATTGGAAAATGTTTAACGTCATAACGTAATCATAACGTTTGGGATACTGGATGAGTCTCCCGTACACAAGCTATATCAATATTCTTAGCTCTAACTTCCCTATATAACAGTCTCCTCTTGTGCATTGTGCAAAGGCCTCTAACATACTGTGGGAATTAGGGAGTTATCTACTTATTCATTCCTGTCATTACGGCCAAGTAACTTACATGTTATATGAATGTATGTTACTTGATTGTTGTAAGTGTTGCAAATGCTTACAGGTGAATCCTGGCTATGTTTGTATACTTTTTATTTAAAATTGTATACAATGTAACATTCTTCTTCTTTCACTCGGTAAGTACTTTAGTACTTTGGCAATAATGTGCTTCGGAACTTCTGCACTTTGACACTTCGGAACTTCGGCACTTCAGAACTTTGGCACTTCGGAAATTCGGTAATTTCGGAACTTCGGGACCTCAGCAATTCGGCAATTCGGCACTTCTGCAATTTGGACATTCGGAAGTACCCGAATGTCGGAATTGCCCGAAATTCGTCCAAATTCATATTCGGACCGAAACAAATTGCACATGTCTAGCTTCTTTATTCTTCCCCGTCCAGGTAGTGTAACCACTGTTCCTTCAACTTTGAACTTGCAAATTATGCTTCCAACTGTGTCTCTAGGAACATTCAGTGACTTTGCTATCTTTTTATATCCTGTTCCTTGTTTTAAAAGGGCTCTGATCTATTCTCTTAAATTTGTGGACCATTCTTTTCGCTTAACCATATTTCTAACATGCAGTCTAATGTGACACTCAACAAACCCTCAGCTCAAGCACACCTGGTGCAACTAATGAAACCCTTGATTAGTTGCATCAGGTGTGCTTGAGACAGCACCTGTTTTGTATATTTGTGCTGTTGTGTGGAATTCTATTCAGGGGGTTGAATAATTGTGAGACTGAATAATTGTGAGTCATTATAAGTTGCATTTTCATTTGAATTTGGGGAAACCACTTGAAATAATAATTTTGCTTTTGTTTGATTTGTTAATTGCAAAATGGCTTTATTTTCACAATAAACCTGATTTTCAATGAAGGTTGAATAATTTTGATTACAACTGTCTATACTTTTGAGTGGCAATTTTGTTTTTTGTCATAAAATTTGGCTGTAAAATCGATTCTATAGTGTTAGTAATACAATTCTGTATTCTTAATAAAAAAAAGTGCAATCTGATCACCCCCCAATCCCCCCCCCCCCCCCTCACTTTTGTGTTCTCCCTCCTTGTAGCTCTCTGCTAGACAGCCACTGGAGGCAGTCTTAGTCCTGAAAAGTAATCATTGCAGTTTATCAAAAACACAGGGGCAATCCATCAGAGTGGTCAGGTAACAGAGCTGTGGTTGGAAGCAAGAGAGGAAAAATACATACAAGGGTGAACAGTGAGGGTAGTCAGGAAGCAGAGAAATGGGTGTGGAGCCAAGGATGAAGGTCAAGGATGACAAGAGTCGTCAGGAACGTGAACCTCCACCTGAAGCCAATAATGAGGAGAGCAACCGAATGGGTTACTTTGAGTCCACATGAACTGAGGCAATAAAGGAATGATATCACACACGGCATGGCAAGCTATTAGAGAAGCCTTGAAAAATGCTTAGATAGGCAGTTCAACTAACCCATACTTGGGGGAAATTATGACATACCATTTTTTTAAGTTTTACATAATAAAAATATGTTATATATAACCTGCAGATTGACAAAGGGTGGAGCATGTGTAAAATTGGTTAGTGTCTGTCCAGCTCATTACTCGTTGAAGTTTTGGATTCTCTGTGCTGACTTTCGTATGATCCAGAGAGTCAGCACAGGTTTCAAGGAAGCCGCTGGAGGTCCTCCACAGGAATGTTATTCAATGGTGGTGCAGTGAAAGAAGACCCAGTGGGGCTTGCGCAATGAAAAAAAGGTAAATTGCCCTGGTCCCAGGGCCAATAAATCTTGTGGGAGTTTTGTGAGGGCTTGAAGTAGTGATCCCAAGACAGGGGGGTGTAATTTGATGACAGAGCCTTTTTAACCCTCCTTACCCAATAATGACCCCATCTGCTGCCAATTAACCCCTTCCTTCAACAAACTTGATTTCCACATTTCCCTGCAATTAACCCCTCATTGCTAACGCAGAAACACTCGTGTCCCTGCCATCAAAAAATTTCTTTCAAAAACTTGATCTCCACAAGGTCCTGCAATGCTAAACCTGCAATTAACCCCTCTTTACCAAACTCTGTGCCAAGATCAGCCATTTTTCCTGCGATTCACATTTTCCTCCAAATAACATCGCTGGTAGTGCCATTAGTAGTGTAGTAGTGCCATTTACATGCCAATTTACATGCAGGATATATAACTTTTACTTTAAGTGCCAAAGTGGAGATCTGTGGGAAGAGCTGCCACTGCGCTACAGGAAGGGTTAATTCTACTGGTGTAGCTCACCTGTAGCTCAACCTTATGCCATTAAAAGAGTCAGTAAAACTGCAACACCATTTAGTGAATCAAATGGCCGCATGGTTTCTATGGATTCCTATGGAGGTCTCAAACTTTAGCCAGAACTGTTAACTACATGGCATTACAGTAAAGTTACGCCAGTTAGTGAATAGCAATGGTGGCATACCTCTACAGCAACACCAAAACAAATATGAAAAAAATCGTAAATAATGCTGATTTTTTTTCTGTTTGTCTTATTCCATTATTCAAAAGCAGAAATTGGACATTAGAAAGGATGACTGACAGCCCAGATATAGTGGGCCCCCGGTGCATCCTGGGGACGCACACTAAGAGACCAACCGGGTGGCCCATGCACTAAGGGCCACCTGGTGGGCGTTTGTAAGTAGGGGCCTCTTTGCTTTTTGGCAGCATGGGAGGAAGTGACTACCATGAGTCACTTCCTCCCAGAGAGAGCCACGCGGGAGAGACTACACCAGGGAAGCAGAGAGGACAGGGGCTGGTCCGGATTGCCAGTCGGCAACCCCCAATAGCCTCAACCACCACTCTGGACACCAGGGAAGCAATTCTTCAAGGTAGGAAACGGAGAGTAGATTTAAAAGTGTGAATGTGTCAGTATGTCTGTGTGTCTGTGTGTCAGTGTACGTCTGTGTGTCTCAGTATGTCTGACAGTGTATGTGTGTGTCAGTAGGTTGTCTGTCAGTATATGTGTGTGTCAGTGTATGTGTCTGTGTGTGTGTGTGTCAGTATGCCTGTCAATGGGTATGTCAGTATGTCTGTCAGTGTATGTCTTTGTTTGTGTGTCTGTGTGTCAGTATGTCTGTCAGGGTATTTGTGTGTCAGTATGTCTGTCAGTGTGTCAGTATGCCTGTCAGGGCATGTGTCTGTGTGTGTGTCAGTATGCCTGCCAGTGTGTTTGTGTCTTTGTGTGTCAGTATGTCTGTCTGTGTCAGCATATCTGTCAGTATATATGTGTGTGTCAGGGTATGTGTGTGTCAGTATGTCTGTCTGTGTGTATATGTCAGTTAGTGATGTACCGAACTGTCCGCTGGCGAACAGTTCCCGGCGAACTTAGCGTGTTCGCGTTCGCCGTGGCGGGCGGACACATGCGCAGTTCGATCCGCCCCCTATTCGTCATCATTGGGCAAACTTTGACCCTGTGCATCTCGGTCAGCAGACACATTCCAGCCAATCAGCATCACTCCCTCCCTTCCACACCCTCAGACCTTCCTCCCAGCATCCATTTTCGATTCATTCTGAAGCTGCATGCTTAGTGAGAGGAGGGAAAGTTTAGCTGCTGCTGATTAGATAGGGAAATTGATAGCTAGGCTAGGGTATTCAGTGTCCACTACAATCCTGAAGGACTCATCTGATCTCTGCTGTAAGGACAGCACCCCAAAAAGCCCTTTTTAGGGCTAGAACATCAGGCTGCTTTTTTTTTTTTCTGTGTAATGTAATTGCAGGTGCCTGCCTGCCAGCTTCTGTGTGAGGTTCACATTGGATATTGTGCCCACTTGCCCAGTGCCACCACTCATATCTGTTTTTACAATAGCTTAAGCTTTAGATTTAAAAAAAAAAAAATTTTTCACTGTAATAGAAGAGCAGTTGCCTGCCTGCCAGCTTCTGTGTCAGGCTGGATGCCTTGCCCATTTGCACAGTCAGTGCCACCACTCATATCTGTTTTTACAATAGCTTAAGCTTTAGATTTTAAAAAAAAATATTTTTTTTCCACTGTAATAGAAGAGCAGTTGCCTGCCTGCCAGCTTCTGTGTGAGGTTCACAGTGGATACTGTGCCCTCTTGCCCAGTGCCACCACTCATATCTGTTTTTACAATAGCTTAAGCTTTAGATTTAAACAAAAAAATTTTTTTTCACTGTAATAGAAGAGCAGTTAGTTGTCTGCAAGCGTCTGGGTGTCAGGCCTCCTTCAGCGTGTGCTCTGCAGACCTGTGCCAGCGTACTTTGACAGTTGCCACTCATATCTGGTGTCTCTGTAGCGTGCTTTTACAAAGAAAAAAGGTTTCCATTGTAAGCTAATAGCAGCCAGTCAGTGTCCTTCAAGCGGCTCTGTCAGTCCTTCCTTCAGCGTGTGCTCTCCAGAACTGTTCCAGTGCACATTGCCAATCATATCTGGTGTCTCTATATCGTGCTTTTAAAACCAAAATTTGTTTTTCACTGTTATAGATTGAATAGCAGTTACTTGTCTTCAAGCGTTGTGTCAGGCCTACAGTGTGTGCTCTGCAGAACTGTTACAGTTCACATTGCCAATCATATCTGGTCTCACAGTAGCTTGCACGCATAGTACCACTAATCCCCCAAAAAATGACAGGCAGAGGCAGGCCACCCCGCAGGGGCCGTCGTGGTCGTGGTGCTGTGATTCCCTTTGGCCCTAGAATAATGCCCAGTTTTCAGAAGCCACGTACCCTGAACTTGAAAAGTTCTGAGGAAATAGTTGACTGGCTAACACAGGACACCCAAACTTCTACAGCCTCCGCTCGGAACCTTGACGCACCATCCTCCTCCAGCTTAGCTTCAGGCACCTCTCAAGATACCACTCACCCGCCTGCCGCCACCACCAAAACTAGCACCACAGCCGCTTTACTTGGTATGTCAGAGGAGTTATTCACACACCCGTTTGAAGAAATGAGTGATGCGCAACCATTATTGCTAGAGGAAGTAGATAACAGGGATATGTCTCAGGCAGGCAGCATTAAACACATGGAGGTACGGTGTGATGATGATGATGATGTTGTACCCGCTGCTGCTTCGTTTTCTGAGTTGTCAGATACAAGCGAAGCGGTTGATGATGACGATGCGTCCATGGATGTCACGTGGGTGCCCGCTCGGCAAGAAGAAGAACAGGGCGAAAGTTCAGATGGGGAGACAGAGAGGAGGAGGAGACGATTTGGAAGCAGGGGGGGGTTGTCGCAAGGAGCTAGTGGCACAGTCAGACAGCATGCATCGGCACCCGGGGTCAGCCCGACAGCACGCCAATCAACGCATGCTGTGCCCACCACCAGAATGCCGTCATTGCAGAGCTCAGCAGTGTGGATTTTTTTTTGGGGTGTCTGCCTCTGACAACAGCGATGCCATTTGCAACCTGTGCCAAAGGAAACTGAGTCGTGGGAGGTCCAACACCCACCTAGGTACAACTGCTTTGCGTAGGCACATGATATCACATCACAAACGCCTATGGGATCAACACATGAGTACAAGCAGCACGCCGACTCTAAGCCGCCATCCTCCTCCTGGTCCAGCATCTTCAGCCACGTCAACCACTGCTGTCCTCCTTGCCCCCTCTCAACCATCCGCCACTCCGTCTCCCGCCTTGAGCAGTTCCCGCTCATCTGCCCACAGTCATGTGTCTGTCAAGGACATGTTTGAGCGTAAGAAGCCAATGTCACCAAGTCACCCCCTTGCCCAGCGTCTGCCAGCTGGCTTGTCCGAACTATTAGCCCGCCAGCTTTTACCATTCAATCTGGTTGAGTCTGAGGCGTTCAAAAAATTTGTAGCTATTGGGACACAGCAGTGGAAGGTACCCGGCCGGAATTTCTTTTCACAAAAGGCAATCCCCAACCTGCACTCGATTGTGCAAAAGGAAGTCATGGCATGTCTGGCACACAGTGTTGGGGCAAGGGTCCATCTGACTACTGATACCTGGTCTGCAAAGCATGGTCAGGGCAGGTATATCACCTACACTGCGCATTGGGTAAACCTGCTGACGGCTGACAAGCATGGAATGCGTGGCATTGCAGAGGAGTTGGTGACACCGCCACGACTTGCAGGCAGTCCTGCTGCCACCTCCTCTACTCCTCCTACTCCATCCTCTTCCATAACCTCCTCGGCTGAGTCCTCTTGTGCTGCTGCGTCTTGCTCCACATCAACGGCACCCCCCCAGCTCCCCAGGTACTATTCCACATCCCGGATACGGCAGTGTCACGCCGTCTTGGGATTGACTTGCTTGAAAGCAGAGAGTCACACCGGACAAGCACTCCTGTCCGCCCTGAACGCACAGGTGGAAAAGTGGCTGACTCCGCAGCAACTGGATATCGGCAAAGTGGTGTGTGACAACGAAAAAAATTTGATAGCGGCATTGAAGTTGGGCAAGTTGACACATGTGCCGTGCATGGCACATGTGTGTAATCTGATCGTACAACGCTTTGTGCATAAGTACACAGGCTTACAGGACGTCCTGAAGCAGGCCAGGAAGGTGTGTGGCCATTTCAGGCGTTCCTACACGGCCATGGCTCACTTTGCCGATATCCAGCGGCGAAACAACATGCCAGTGAGGTGCTTGATTTGCGACAGCCCTACACATTGGAATTCAACACTCCTAATGTTCCAACAAGAAAAAGCTGTTAATGAATATTTGTATGACCGGGTTGCTAGGACAGCCTCTGGGGAGCTGGGAATTTGTTTGCCACGTTACTGGACGCTCATGCGCAATGCCTGTAGGCTCATGCGTCCTTTTGAGGAGGTGACAAACCTAGTCAGTCGCACCGAAGGCACCATCAGCGATGAGCGTGAAGAGGAAGAGTTGTGGTCACCATCACCACCAGAAACAGCCTTATCAGCATTGCTTGCTGGACCTGCGGCAACGCTGGAAGAGGATTGTGAGGAAGAGGAGTCAGAGGAGGAATGTGGCTTTGAGGAGGAGGAGGAGGAGCAAGACCAAACACAACAGGCATCCCAGGGTGCTCGTTGTCACCTATCTGGTACCCGTGGTGTTGTACGTGGCTGGGGGGAAGAACATACCTTCAATGACATCAGTGAGGAGGAGGAACGGTAAATGAGTAGCTCGGCATCCAACCTTGTTCAAATGGGGTCTTTCATGCTGTCCTGCCTGTTGAGGGACCCTCGTATAAAAAGGCTGAAGGAGAACGACCTGTACTGGGTGTCCACGCTACTAGACCCCCGGTATAAGCAGAAAGTGGCAGAAATGTTACCGAATTACAACAAGTCGGAAAGGATGCAGCATTTGCTAAATAAATTAAAAAGTATGCTTTACACAACGTATAAGGGTGATGTCACAGCACAACTTTAATCTAACAGGGAATCTCATCCTCCTCCTCCCACGACCACGCCGGCAAGGACAGGACGCTTTATAGACGTGTTGTTGATGGAGGACATGCAGAGCTTTTTAAGTCCTACGCATCGCCACAGCCCTTCGGGATCCACCCTCAGAGAGCGACTCGACCGACAGGTAGCAGACTACCTCGCCTTAACTGCAGATATCGACACTCTGAGGAGCGATGAACCCCTTGACTACTGGGTGTGCTGTTATTTATTTAAATTTTTTGTGGTGAGGCTTTACAGGACAGAGTGCTTCTCCACGGGACATGTTAACTCGCGGGCAGCTGGCTCATCAAGGAACCAGAGCAGCTTGAACGAGGTGACCTTGCTCGGGTCCCATCGTGTGCGGTTCCTAAAATGGCTGCCATATACACGTCCACTGATAGGAGACGCGGAAGGTATTAAACTGATATGAACAATACTCCACTCCTATCAGTAGGTCCCCCCCATTGTGATTTATGCCCCCCACCGACCGCGCAGGGGTGGGGGCCAGGGGGGAGGAAAGTAGGTCCCCCCCATTGTGATTTATGGCCCCTACCCACCGCGCAGGGGTGGGGGCCGGGGGGGGGGGAGGAAAGTAGGTCCCCCCATTGTAATTTATGGCCCCCACCCACCGTGCAGGGGTGGGGGAGGACAGTAGCTCCCCCCAGTGTGTATCAGGGTCCCTGAGGACAGGTGTTAATCCATACATGCCAAGTGACCCTATGTAGGGGGAACAGTCTCTATTCTGCTCTGTGTCAATGTGTATCATGGTCTCTGTGGACGGGGAACAGTCTCTATTCTGCTCTGTGTCAGTGTGTATCAGGGGTTTTGAGGACAGGTGTCAATCCATATCTGCCAAGTGACCCTATGTAGGGGGAACAGTCTCTATTCTGCTCTGTGTCAGTGTGTATCAGGGATCATTAGGATAGGTGTCAATCCATATCTGCCAAGTGACCCTATGTAGGGGGAACAGTCCCTATTCTGCTCTGTGTCAGTGTGTATCAGGGGTTTTGAGGACAGAAGTCAATCCATATCTGCCAAGTGACCCTATGTAGGAGGAACAGTCCCTATTCTGCTCTGTGTCAGTGTGTATCAGGGGTTTTGAGGACAGGTGTCAATCCATATCTGCCAAGTGACCCTATGTAGAGGGAACAGTCTCTATTCTGCTCTGTGTGAGGAGGAGGAACGGGAAATGAGTAGCTCGGCATCCAACCTTGTGCAAATGGGGTCTTTCATGCTGTCGTGCCTGTTGAGGGACCCTCGTATAAAAAGGCTGAAGGAGAACAACCTGCGCTGGGTGTCCACGCTACTAGACCCCCGGTCTCTATTCTGCTCTGTGTCAGTGTGTATCAGGGATCATTAGGATAGGTGTCAATCCATATCTGCCAAGTGACCCTATGTAGGGGGAACAGTCTCTATTCTGCTCTGTGTGAGGAGGAGGAACGGGAAATGAGTAGCTCGGCATCCAACCTTGTGCAAATGGGGTCTTTCATGCTGTCGTGCCTGTTGAGGGACCCTCGTATAAGAAGGCTGAAGGAGAACAACCTGCGCTGGGTGTCCACGCTACTAGACCCCCGGTCTCTATTCTGCTCTGTGTCAGTGTGTATCAGGGATCATTAGGATAGGTGTCAATCCATATCTGCCAAGTGACCCTATGTAGGGGGAACAGTCTCTATTCTGCTCTGTGTGAGGAGGAGGAACGGGAAATGAGTAGATTGGCATCCAACCTTGTGCAAATGGGGTCTTTCATGCTGTCGTGCCTGTTGAGGGACCCTCGTATAAAAAGGCTGAAGGAGAATGACCTGTTCTGGGTGTCCACGCTACTAGACCCCCGGTATAAGCAGACAGTGGCGGAAATGTTACCGAATTACAAGTCGGAAAGGATGCAGCATTTGCAAAATAAATTAAAAAGTATGGTTTACACAGATTATAAGGGTGATGTCACAGCAAAACGGGAATCTAACAGGGGAAGAGGTGAAAGTGATCCTCCTCCTCCTCCCACGACCACGCCATATCTGCCAAGTGACCCTATGTAGGGGGAACAGTCCCTATTCTGCTCTGTGTCTGTGTGCATCAGAGTCTCCGAGGACAGGTGTCAATCCATATGTCAAGGTGTCAATATGTCATATGTCAGGTGTCAATCCATATCCATTGTGATTTAGGAATGTTAGGTGATTTATGCCCTTTATGGATTAAAACCAGACTCTGCATCAACTGTGTAATTTTCCATGGGAGTTTTGCCATGGATCCCCCTCCGGCATGCCACAGTCCAGGTGTTAGTCCCCTTGAAACAACTTTTCCATCACTTTTGTGGCCAGAAAGAGTCCCTGTTGGTTTTAAAATTCGCCTGCCCATTGAAGTGAATGGCGGTTCGCCGGTTCGCGAACATTTGAGGAAGTTCGCGTTCGCCGTTCGCGAACCGAAAATTTCGGGTTCGCGACCACACTAATGTCAGTATGTCTGTCTGTGTAAGTATGTATGTGAAAGGTGCGATTGCATGCCAGGGAGTGGGGGGAGGTGAAAATTCTTTGCTCAGGAAGGGGCTGGTCCGGATTGCCAGTCGGCAACCCCCTACAACCTCAGCCACTACTCTTGACACCAGGAAATCAATCCGTCAAGGTAGGAAACGGGGAGTAGATTTAAAAGTGTGACTGTGTCAGTATGTCTGTGTGTCTGTCAGTATGTCTGTGTGCCTGTCTGTTAGTATGCCTGTGTGTCTCAGTATGTTTGACAGTGTATACGTGTGTCAGTAGGTTGTTTGTCAGTATGTGTGTCAGTGTATGTGTCTGTGTGTGTGTCAGTATGCCTGTCAATGGTTATGTCAGTACGTCTGTCAGTGTGTCTTTGTGTGTGTGTCTGTGTGTCAGTATGTCTGTCAGGGTATGTGTGTGTCAGTATGTCTGTCAGTGTGTCAGTATGCCTGTCAGGGCATGTGTCTGTGTGTGTGTCAGTATGCCTGCCAGTGTGTTTGTGTCTGTGTGTGTCAGTATGTCTGTCTGTGTCAGCATATCTGTCAGTATATATGTGTGTGTCAGGGTATGTGTGTGTCAGTTTGTCTGTCTGTGTGTATATGTCAGTATGTCTGTCAGTGTGCATCTGTGTGTCAGTATGCCTGTCAGGGTATGTGTGTGTGTCTGTGTGTCAGTATTCCGGTCAGGGTATGTGTCTGTGTGTGTGTGTCAGTATGCCTGTCAGTGTGTTTGTGTCTGGGTGTGTCAGTATGTCTGTCTGTGTCAGCATACATGTGTGTGTGTGCCAGTATGTATGTGTGTATGTGTCAGTATGTCTGTATATGTCTGTGTAAGTATGTATGTGAAAAGTGCAATTGCATGCCAGGTGGGGTGCCCAAGGGGCCCAAGAAAATGCTTTGCCCAGGGTTCTAGTGATATTAAAGACAGCCCTGGATGTAAATACAGCAATGTAGGTTTCTACATCTAATTTTACCTGACTTTTTAAACACATATTTGTAAATCTTTGTACACAATTTCTCACTTTAGTCACCATTATTTATACATTTACCTTTTTTAGCATGTATGTGCATTTTAGAATCTCATGCTGTACTATAATAAATTGATTTTACAGGAAATCAGACAGAATATCTGAAAGTTGTTGTTTGTTTGCAGGTATGTCTGCACATTTATTTCTCTCTGTGTTTCCTGTTACAATCAGGGATCCTCCCTCATGGGCTGTGGCTAAAGAAAGTCACAGGTCTGTCTGCAAAGATACTTGTTGAGATCCAAAGTATTTGGTTGTAGGTGGAGGTAAACATGTACAATAACCAGAGTCAAAGAACAAGTCCTGGAAGAGGAAGGGGAACACATTCTAGAAACCATGCAAATTATGCGAATGGAAGAAATGCTGGGATGGGACAGCAACAGGCTGACCTAAATGACAGCCATCAAGATTCAATGGATCTAACCCAAGCTGGCCAGCAGCAGGCTACCCCACAGCCATCTCGGGAGCCACAGCAGTAAGTACAGAAAATGCACTGCCTGTAGGTGGTCTTCAATGTGTCTGAATAAATCTGTAATCTGCAATCTATTGCTGGATCATATACAACGTTTCTCTCTAATTACTAGGGTTGTAAGGGTTAAACTAATTAGTCGGCAGAGATACTTGTTAAGAACTTTACAAAAAGAAAAGACATATGTTTATTTATTAATGTTATTAATAGAAAGTGCCAGGCTTGCTGTGGTTTCGTTTCTCCCTTGTTTAGTGAGGTTTCAGTTTCGTTTACTCCTCTCTGTGCTGGGAATCCTGCAGTGAAAGCCTGCTAACATACTGCCAGGTATCACATTGTTACAATACAGTGCTGGATATTTAATAACTTAATGTCATTATAAGCACACTGTCACACTAACTGCATGGGAAACTGGGGGGCTTCCCAGCAACAGAGGATTTTAACCACAAGTAACAAACAAACAAGCAAGGATTAAAACAAAACAAACCAAAAAAATCCAGACAGACATTAACACTTCTAAAATGTGTTAAATGACACACTCTATTCTGATGTGCACATTAAGCTATTGAAGCTAAGTTATGTTTTCTGCAAATATGTGTGAGGATGTGGACATGACTGTCAGGGCTGTATTTTGTCTAATTATACATATTTATTTCAAAGAAAAGTATTTATAGAGGAAAAGTTAAGGGGAACTAGAGAAAATTGACATCATTTTACTTGACAAAACATCATTAAAAGAAATACAAAACAAAAAGTAAACAAATCAGTGAAAAATCTCTTTTCTAGTTCACTTTTTGTTTTGTATTCATTTGAATGCCTTTGCTTTCTACAGTTTTTTTTAATTATTTTTTTTCTACCAAAAGCTTTTTTTTTTTTTGCTCGATTTATAAGTCGACCCTGATTATAAGACGATCCTCACAAATTTATGACTACCCTATGGGAAATATAATCAAAATCACTATAAACAAGCTCACACTGACACACAGTCAAGCTCAATATAGACAAGCTCACACAGACAAGCTCACTATACACATGTTCCCATTGAGGCACAGAGAAGCCTACTATACACAAGCTCACACTAATACACATACTAGCTCAATATGCACAAGCTCACATTAACACACACTATACACAAGCTCACACAGACACACAGACAAGCTCACTATACACAAGCTCACACAGACAAGCTCAATTGCATGTATACATACACTGGCACTCACCAGAAGCTGTTTAGAGAATAATCCCCAGCTTGATATTGACAAGATTATTGTGTCAGAATAGAGACGGCAGCTGGCGTCCAACGTGCTCCAGTAAAGCGCCTGTTGGGAAATATCCTCAAAGTTACCTGGTCTGCTGCCCTGCTCCACTGCCTTCCTTGGTTTCTCCCTTTCACACCTCCCCACATACATAGGGCGTAGCATATGGACGCTGCTTAATGGAATGGGATCAGATCCGGTCAGTTTGAAAGCATTGGGCGGGCAAAAAATCTAGTTAATCACTGTGCGAGTAATGACAGCACCACGGTCGGGCCTGGCTCCCATCATGAATTTTATTGTGTCTCTGGACATTTGACCAGTTTCGCCATCTGTTACTGGGTTTGACTGGGCGCCTCAGTCCAGCCGCCGAGACAGATCCAGACACCATCACAGTTGCGGGTTTTCCAGAGGCACCCCCAGGGAACTGAATGCACTGGCCCTGGGTGATCTAAAGGTATGATTAAAAGAAGACCTCGATTATTAGACAAGGTCGTTTTTTCTGAAGTTTTTTCTGGAAAAAAAACTCGTCTTATAATCGAGCAAGAAAGGTAGCTATTTAGAAAATACCACTGTAACATTCTCCAGCACATTGAAATTTAAAATAATGATTACTTGGTTAATTTACAGCAAGCATGTTAAACTTGCGGCCAACAAAGAATATCTATGCAGCCCGGCGAGCCTCGAGTTGACATGTTAAGGCAGAGTAGGCACCTGCTCTCCCCAAATTGCAGGTGCCTACACTGCTAAAATTTACCCAGCCGGGTGAAGAGGCAGGTGGATGCACGCGCCCTCTTTAGTGATACCGGGTGTGAAGAAACTACCCCTGTTATTCGGGTACTTTCAATTTTTCTGTTCGGTAGATAAAACTACCGAACACCGACCACCCCCCTGGCTCATTTACTTCAAAGATCTTTGTCAATTTAGTGCTCTCCCTGTATAGTCGAACGCCACGTGTAGGAGAGAACGGCGGCCATCTTGTTCGCACGAAAGGAGGCAGCGGTACTTTTTCATCGAGTGTCTGGAACCAAAATCGGACACTCGACTTCCCGAATGCAAGTCAAACTTTGCGAACGCCTGCTTCCTTTAACCAACCAGCCAGGAGAGCGCTATTCGGTAGTTTTATTCCCACGAACTAGGAGAACAAACGCTACTATGAGCCAGGGGGTACTGTTCGTGGGTTTGTTCCTCAAACTAAGACCTCAATGGAATTCCTAAATCCCTGAACTGATCTGGGTGATTTTTGGATATGTTGGTCACCCAGATCAGGGCTATTAGGGGATGTAACAATTGTGTGGATTTTGTGTGTTTTGGGGTACTTTTGGAGTTTTATGGAAAATGTGTTTTGTCTGCCTGGAGATAATTGAGTTATTACAGTATCTGACTCAATTATATCCCAGACAGAGAGGAAGGATTGTATGGTGTGTAGGGGAGTGTCATACTTTGTAACCTTGTTGTCATGGGTTTGTAACTTTGTGTTGTAGTCCCCCACAAGGTCCATGTGGGAGTGCCCCTTGTATGGGGACTTGCATAAAAGCCAAGTGTGGCACCATTAAAATTCAGTCCTGTTACACCCTTCATCTAATTTCGACTGATGTTTGGATACCCGTCTACTTTGCTGGGAGAATATACTTTGGAGGCTGTCATTTGTATGGAGAATCATTCGAACAAACACCCGAACTGTGAGCTATAATCACTCTGGCTCTAGCAGTTCGGGAGGAAATAGGCAAACGGGTATCTGTTATACCAGGGTTCCTTACACCGGGTGCCAGAATATGATGTAATTCCAACACCCAGCATCACTAAACTGCGCGTGAGGGAGCAGTGAGGAGCAGGAATGGAGACCCCAGTAGAGGCCCCACACCAGCTCCCAAAGGTAGGGAGCAATAAATAAAATGATGTGAGTGTGTGCCTGTCAGTGCCTGTGTGTCTGTCTTGTGTGTGTGTGTCTGTCAGTGTGTGTGTGTGTGTCTGTCAGTTAGTGTTTGTCTGTCAGGGAGTGTGTGTGTCAGTGAATTAGTATAGAGGGGGGGACTGGGATTTTGTATGGGGGGGACTGGAGTTTAGTAGAGGAGGGTGCTGGGGTTTAGAAGGGGAGGATGCCGTTTTTTCTTATACTGTACTTTTCAAAGCAAACCTATGTTTCTATGAAAATTTTAGTTTTTTTTTTTGTAGCCCACATAAACTTAAACCTTGTTTAAGTCTTGGGATTGACTTGCTTGAAAGCAGAGAGTCACACCGGACAAGCACTCCTGTCCGCCCTGAACGCACAGGTGGAAAAGTGGCTGACTCCGCAGCAACTGGATATCGGCAAAGTGGTGTGTGACAACGAAAAAAATTTGATAGCGGCATTGAAGTTGGGCAAGTTGACACATGTGCCGTGCATGGCACATGTGTGTAATCTGATCGTACAACGCTTTGTGCATAAGTACACAGGCTTACAGGACGTCCTGAAGCAGGCCAGGAAGGTGTGTGGCCATTTCAGGCGTTCCTACACGGCCATGGCTCACTTTGCCGATATCCAGCGGCGAAACAACATGCCAGTGAGGTGCTTGATTTGCGACAGCCCTACACATTGGAATTCAACACTCCTAATGTTCCAACAAGAAAAAGCTGTTAATGAATATTTGTATGACCGGGTTGCTAGGACAGCCTCTGGGGAGCTGGGAATTTGTTTGCCACGTTACTGGACGCTCATGCGCAATGCCTGTAGGCTCATGCGTCCTTTTGAGGAGGTGACAAACCTAGTCAGTCGCACCGAAGGCACCATCAGCGATGAGCGTGAAGAGGAAGAGTTGTGGTCACCATCACCACCAGAAACAGCCTTATCAGCATTGCTTGCTGGACCTGCGGCAACGCTGGAAGAGGATTGTGAGGAAGAGGAGTCAGAGGAGGAATGTGGCTTTGAGGAGGAGGAGGAGGAGCAAGACCAAACACAACAGGCATCCCAGGGTGCTCGTTGTCACCTATCTGGTACCCGTGGTGTTGTACGTGGCTGGGGGGAAGAACATACCTTCAATGACATCAGTGAGGAGGAGGAACGGGAAATGAGTAGCTCGGCATCCAACCTTGTTCAAATGGGGTCTTTCATGCTGTCCTGCCTGTTGAGGGACCCTCGTATAAAAAGGCTGAAGGAGAACGACCTGTACTGGGTGTCCACGCTACTAGACCCCCGGTATAAGCAGAAAGTGGCAGAAATGTTACCGAATTACAACAAGTCGGAAAGGATGCAGCATTTGCTAAATAAATTAAAAAGTACGCTTTAAACAACGTATAAGGGTGATGTCACAGCACAACTTTAATCTAACAGGGAATCTCATCCTCCTCCTCCCACGACCACGCCGGCAAGGACAGGACGCTTTATAGACGTGTTGTTGATGGAGGACATGCAGAGCTTTTTAAGTCCTACGCATCGCCACAGCCCTTCGGGATCCACCCTCAGAGAGCGACTCGACCGACAGGTAGCAGACTACCTCGCCTTAACTGCAGATATCGACACTCTGAGGAGCGATGAACCCCTTGACTACTGGGTGTGCTGTTATTTATTTAAATTTTTTGTGGTGAGGCTTTACAGGACAGAGTGCTTCTCCACGGGGCATGTTAACTCGCGGGCAGCTGGCTCATCAAGGAACCAGAGCAGCTTGAACGAGGTGACCTTGCTCGGGTCCCATCGTGTGCGGTTCCTAAAATGGCTGCCATATACACGTCCACTGATAGGAGACGCGGAAGGTATTAAACTGATATGAACAATACTCCACTCCTATCAGTAGGTCCCCCCCATTGTGATTTATGCCCCCCACCGACCGCGCAGGGGTGGGGGCCAGGGGGGAGGAAAGTAGGTCCCCCCCATTGTGATTTATGGCCCCTACCCACCGCGCAGGGGTGGGGGCCGGGGGGGGGGGGAGGAAAGTAGGTCCCCCCATTGTAATTTATGGCCCCCACCCACCGTGCAGGGGTGGGGGAGGACAGTAGCTCCCCCCAGTGTGTATCAGGGTCCCTGAGGACAGGTGTTAATCCATACATGCCAAGTGACCCTATGTAGGGGGAACAGTCTCTATTCTGCTCTGTGTCAATGTGTATCATGGTCTCTGTGGACGGGGAACAGTCTCTATTCTGCTCTGTGTCAGTGTGTATCAGGGGTTTTGAGGACAGGTGTCAATCCATATCTGCCAAGTGACCCTATGTAGGGGGAACAGTCTCTATTCTGCTCTGTGTCAGTGTGTATCAGGGATCATTAGGATAGGTGTCAATCCATATCTGCCAAGTGACCCTATGTAGGGGGAACAGTCCCTATTCTGCTCTGTGTCAGTGTGTATCAGGGGTTTTGAGGACAGAAGTCAATCCATATCTGCCAAGTGACCCTATGTAGGAGGAACAGTCCCTATTCTGCTCTGTGTCAGTGTGTATCAGGGGTTTTGAGGACAGGTGTCAATCCATATCTGCCAAGTGACCCTATGTAGAGGGAACAGTCTCTATTCTGCTCTGTGTGAGGAGGAGGAACGGGAAATGAGTAGCTCGGCATCCAACCTTGTGCAAATGGGGTCTTTCATGCTGTCGTGCCTGTTGAGGGACCCTCGTATAAAAAGGCTGAAGGAGAACAACCTGCGCTGGGTGTCCACGCTACTAGACCCCCGGTCTCTATTCTGCTCTGTGTCAGTGTGTATCAGGGATCATTAGGATAGGTGTCAATCCATATCTGCCAAGTGACCCTATGTAGGGGGAACAGTCTCTATTCTGCTCTGTGTGAGGAGGAGGAACGGGAAATGAGTAGATTGGCATCCAACCTTGTGCAAATGGGGTCTTTCATGCTGTCGTGCCTGTTGAGGGACCCTCGTATAAAAAGGCTGAAGGAGAATGACCTGTTCTGGGTGTCCACGCTACTAGACCCCCGGTATAAGCAGACAGTGGCGGAAATGTTACCGAATTACAAGTCGGAAAGGATGCAGCATTTGCAAAATAAATTAAAAAGTATGGTTTACACAGATTATAAGGGTGATGTCACAGCACAACGGGAATCTAACAGGGGAAGAGGTGAAAGTGATCCTCCTCCTCCTCCCACGACCACGCCATATCTGCCAAGTGACCCTATGTAGGGGGAACAGTCCCTATTCTGCTCTGTGTCTGTGTGCATCAGAGTCTCCGAGGACAGGTGTCAATCCATATGTCAAGGTGTCAATATGTCATATGTCAGGTGTCAATCCATATCCATTGTGATTTAGGAATGTTAGGTGATTTATGCCCTTTATGGATTAAAACCAGACTCTGCATCAACTGTGTAATTTTCCATGGGAGTTTTGCCATGGATCCCCCTCCGGCATGCCACAGTCCAGGTGTTAGTCCCCTTGAAACAACTTTTCCATCACTTTTGTGGCCAGAAAGAGTCCCTGTTGGTTTTAAAATTCGCCTGCCCATTGAAGTGAATGGCGGTTCGCCGGTTCGCGAACATTTGAGGAAGTTCGCGTTCGCCGTTCGCGAACCGAAAATTTCGGGTTCGCGACCACACTAATGTCAGTATGTCTGTCTGTGTAAGTATGTATGTGAAAGGTGCGATTGCATGCCAGGGAGTGGGGGGAGGTGAAAATTCTTTGCTCAGGAAGGGGCTGGTCCGGATTGCCAGTCGGCAACCCCCTACAACCTCAGCCACTACTCTTGACACCAGGAAATCAATCCGTCAAGGTAGGAAACGGGGAGTAGATTTAAAAGTGTGACTGTGTCAGTATGTCTGTGTGTCTGTCAGTATGTCTGTGTGCCTGTCTGTTAGTATGCCTGTGTGTCTCAGTATGTTTGACAGTGTATACGTGTGTCAGTAGGTTGTTTGTCAGTATGTGTGTCAGTGTATGTGTCTGTGTGTGTGTCAGTATGCCTGTCAATGGTTATGTCAGTACGTCTGTCAGTGTGTCTTTGTGTGTGTTTCTGTGTGTCAGTATGTCTGTCAGGGTATGTGTGTGTCAGTATGTCTGTCAGTGTGTCAGTATGCCTGTCAGGGCATGTGTCTGTGTGTGTGTCAGTATGCCTGCCAGTGTGTTTGTGTCTGTGTGTGTCAGTATGTCTGTCTGTGTCAGCATATCTGTCAGTATATATGTGTGTGTCAGGGTATGTGTGTGTCAGTTTGTCTGTCTGTGTGTATATGTCAGTATGTCTGTCAGTGTGCGTCTGTGTGTCAGTATGCCTGTCAGGGTATGTGTGTGTGTCTGTGTGTCAGTATTCCGGTCAGGGTATGTGTCTGTGTGTGTGTGTCAGTATGCCTGTCAGTGTGTTTGTGTCTGGGTGTGTCAGTATGTCTGTCTGTGTCAGCATACATGTGTGTGTGTGCCAGTATGTATGTGTGTATGTCTGTTAGTATGCCTGTGTGTCTCAGTATGTTTGACAGTGTATACGTGTGTCAGTAGGTTGTTTGTCAGTATGTGTGTCAGTGTATGTGTCTGTGTGTGTGTCAGTATGCCTGTCAATGGTTATGTCAGTACGTCTGTCAGTGTGTCTTTGTGTGTGTTTCTGTGTGTCAGTATGTCTGTCAGGGTATGTGTGTGTCAGTATGTCTGTCAGTGTGTCAGTATGCCTGTCAGGGCATGTGTCTGTGTGTGTGTCAGTATGCCTGCCAGTGTGTTTGTGTCTGTGTGTGTCAGTATGTCTGTCTGTGTCAGCATATCTGTCAGTATATATGTGTGTGTCAGGGTATGTGTGTGTCAGTTTGTCTGTCTGTGTGTATATGTCAGTATGTCTGTCAGTGTGCGTCTGTGTGTCAGTATGCCTGTCAGGGTATGTGTGTGTGTCTGTGTGTCAGTATTCCGGTCAGGGTATGTGTCTGTGTGTGTGTGTCAGTATGCCTGTCAGTGTGTTTGTGTCTGGGTGTGTCAGTATGTCTGTCTGTGTCAGCATACATGTGTGTGTGTGCCAGTATGTATGTGTGTATGTGTCAGTATGTCTGTATATGTCTGTGTAAGTATGTATGTGAAAAGTGCAATTGCATGCCAGGTGGGGTGCCCAAGGGGCCCAAGAAAATGCTTTGCCCAGGGTTCTAGTGATATTAAAGACAGCCCTGGATGTAAATACAGCAATGTAGGTTTCTACATCTAATTTTACCTGACTTTTTAAACACATATTTGTAAATCTTTGTACACAATTTCTCACTTTAGTCACCATTATTTATACATTTACCTTTTTTAGCATGTATGTGCATTTTAGAATCTCATGCTGTACTATAATAAATTGATTTTACAGGAAATCAGACAGAATATCTGAAAGTTGTTGTTTGTTTGCAGGTATGTCTGCACATTTATTTCTCTCTGTGTTTCCTGTTACAATCAGGGATCCTCCCTCATGGGCTGTGGCTAAAGAAAGTCACAGGTCTGTCTGCAAAGATACTTGTTGAGATCCAAAGTATTTGGTTGTAGGTGGAGGTAAACATGTACAATAACCAGAGTCAAAGAACAAGTCCTGGAAGAGGAAGGGGAACACATTCTAGAAACCATGCAAATTATGCGAATGGAAGAAATGCTGGGATGGGACAGCAACAGGCTGACCTAAATGACAGCCATCAAGATTCAATGGATCTAACCCAAGCTGGCCAGCAGCAGGCTACCCCACAGCCATCTCGGGAGCCACAGCAGTAAGTACAGAAAATGCACTGCCTGTAGGTGGTCTTCAATGTGTCTGAATAAATCTGTAATCTGCAATCTATTGCTGGATCATATACAACGTTTCTCTCTAATTACTAGGGTTGTAAGGGTTAAACTAATTAGTCGGCAGAGATACTTGTTAAGAACTTTACAAAAAGAAAAGACATGTTTATTTATTAATGTTATTAATAGAAAGTGCCAGGCTTGCTGTGGTTTCGTTTCTCCCTTGTTTAGTGAGGTTTCAGTTTCGTTTACTCCTCTCTGTGCTGGGAATCCTGCAGTGAAAGCCTGCTAACATACTGCCAGGTATCACATTGTTACAATACAGTGCTGGATATTTAATAACTTAATGTCATTATAAGCACACTGTCACACTAACTGCATGGGAAACTGGGGGGCTTCCCAGCAACAGAGGATTTTAACCACAAGTAACAAACAAACAAGCAAGGATTAAAACAAAACAAACCAAAAAAATCCAGACAGACATTAACACTTCTAAAATGTGTTAAATGACACACTCTATTCTGATGTGCACATTAAGCTATTGAAGCTAAGTTATGTTTTCTGCAAATATGTGTGAGGATGTGGACATGACTGTCAGGGCTGTATTTTGTCTAATTATACATATTTATTTCAAAGAAAAGTATTTATAGAGGAAAAGTTAAGGGGAACTAGAGAAAATTGACATCATTTTACTTGACAAAACATCATTAAAAGAAATACAAAACAAAAAGTAAACAAATCAGTGAAAAATCTCTTTTCTAGTTCACTTTTTGTTTTGTATTCATTTGAATGCCTTTGCTTTCTACAGTTTTTTTTAATTATTTTTTTTCTACCAAAAGCTTTTTTTTTTTTGCTCGATTTATAAGTCGACCCTGATTATAAGACGATCCTCACAAATTTATGACTACCCTATGGGAAATATAATCAAAATCACTATAAACAAGCTCACACTGACACACAGTCAAGCTCAATATAGACAAGCTCACACAGACAAGCTCACTATACACATGTTCCCATTGAGGCACAGAGAAGCCTACTATACACAAGCTCACACTAATACACATACTAGCTCAATATGCACAAGCTCACATTAACACACACTATACACAAGCTCACACAGACACACAGACAAGCTCACTATACACAAGCTCACACAGACAAGCTCAATTGCATGTATACATACACTGGCACTCACCAGAAGCTGTTTAGAGAATAATCCCCAGCTTGATATTGACAAGATTATTGTGTCAGAATAGAGACGGCAGCTGGCGTCCAACGTGCTCCAGTAAAGCGCCTGTTGGGAAATATCCTCAAAGTTACCTGGTCTGCTGCCCTGCTCCACTGCCTTCCTTGGTTTCTCCCTTTCACACCTCCCCACATACATAGGGCGTAGCATATGGACGCTGCTTAATGGAATGGGATCAGATCCGGTCAGTTTGAAAGCATTGGGCGGGCAAAAAATCTAGTTAATCACTGTGCGAGTAATGACAGCACCACGGTCGGGCCTGGCTCCCATCATGAATTTTATTGTGTCTCTGGACATTTGACCAGTTTCGCCATCTGTTACTGGGTTTGACTGGGCGCCTCAGTCCAGCCGCCGAGACAGATCCAGACACCATCACAGTTGCGGGTTTTCCAGAGGCACCCCCAGGGAACTGAATGCACTGGCCCTGGGTGATCTAAAGGTATGATTAAAAGAAGACCTCGATTATTAGACAAGGTCGTTTTTTCTGAAGTTTTTTCTGGAAAAAAAACTCGTCTTATAATCGAGCAAGAAAGGTAGCTATTTAGAAAATACCACTGTAACATTCTCCAGCACATTGAAATTTAAAATAATGATTACTTGGTTAATTTACAGCAAGCATGTTAAACTTGCGGCCAACAAAGAATATCTATGCAGCCCGGCGAGCCTCGAGTTGACATGTTAAGGCAGAGTAGGCACCTGCTCTCCCCAAATTGCAGGTGCCTACACTGCTAAAATTTACCCAGCCGGGTGAAGAGGCAGGTGGATGCACGCGCCCTCTTTAGTGATACCGGGTGTGAAGAAACTACCCCTGTTATTCGGGTACTTTCAATTTTTCTGTTCGGTAGATAAAACTACCGAACACCGACCACCCCCCTGGCTCATTTACTTCAAAGACCTTTGTCAATTTAGTGCTCTCCCTGTATAGTCGAACGCCACGTGTAGGAGAGAACGGCGGCCATCTTGTTCGCACGAAAGGAGGCAGCGGTACTTTTTCATCGAGTGTCTGGAACCAAAATCGGACACTCGACTTCCCGAATGCAAGTCAAACTTTGCGAACGCCTGCTTCCTTTAACCAACCAGCCAGGAGAGCGCTATTCGGTAGTTTTATTCCCACGAACTAGGAGAACAAACGCTACTATGAGCCAGGGGGTACTGTTCGTGGGTTTGTTCCTCAAACTAAGACCTCAATGGAATTCCTAAATCCCTGAACTGATCTGGGTGATTTTTGGATATGTTGGTCACCCAGATCAGGGCTATTAGGGGATGTAACAATTGTGTGGATTTTGTGTGTTTTGGGGTACTTTTGGAGTTTTATGGAAAATGTGTTTTGTCTGCCTGGAGATAATTGAGTTATTACAGTATCTGACTCAATTATATCCCAGACAGAGAGGAAGGATTGTATGGTGTGTAGGGGAGTGTCATACTTTGTAACCTTGTTGTCATGGGTTTGTAACTTTGTGTTGTAGTCCCCCACAAGGTCCATGTGGGAGTGCCCCTTGTATGGGGACTTGCATAAAAGCCAAGTGTGGCACCATTAAAATTCAGTCCTGTTACACCCTTCATCTAATTTCGACTGATGTTTGGATACCCGTCTACTTTGCTGGGAGAATATACTTTGGAGGCTGTCATTTGTATGGAGAATCATTCGAACAAACACCCGAACTGTGAGCTATAATCACTCTGGCTCTAGCAGTTCGGGAGGAAATAGGCAAACGGGTATCTGTTATACCAGGGTTCCTTACACCGGGTGCCAGAATATGATGTAATTCCAACACCCAGCATCACTAAACTGCGCGTGAGGGAGCAGTGAGGAGCAGGAATGGAGACCCCAGTAGAGGCCCCACACCAGCTCCCAAAGGTAGGGAGCAATAAATAAAATGATGTGAGTGTGTGCCTGTCAGTGCCTGTGTGTCTGTCTTGTGTGTGTGTGTCTGTCAGTGTGTGTGTGTGTGTCTGTCAGTTAGTGTTTGTCTGTCAGGGAGTGTGTGTGTCAGTGAATTAGTATAGAGGGGGGGACTGGGATTTTGTATGGGGGGGACTGGAGTTTAGTAGAGGAGGGTGCTGGGGTTTAGAAGGGGAGGATGCCGTTTTTTCTTATACTGTACTTTTCAAAGCAAACCTATGTTTCTATGAAAATTTTAGTTTTTTTTTTTGTAGCCCACATAAACTTAAACCTTGTTTATTTGGCCCGTGCTAGCCTTTGAGTTTGACATGCTTGATTTACAGTATGTCAACATAAGAATATAAGTTTACCTGAGCCATGCTATTGAAGTGATCCTCGATTAGAGGCAGTGCTTACCAGACCAATTACTCTGCTTTGCCCTGCCTGGTCCAAAAAGATAATGGGGTATGTGCGATGGGCAAATCAATGTGATCTTTAGTCAGGTAAGCACTGCTGACACCTGAGGATCTGTTAAAGAGACACTATAGGCATCAAAACTACTTTAGCTTAATTAAGCAGTTTTGGTGTATTGATCATTCCTCTGCAGTCTCACTGTTCAATCCTTTGCCATGTAGGAGTTAAATCCCTTTGTTTTTGTGCAGCCCTAGTCACACCTCCCTTGCTAAACACTTCCTGTAATGAGTCATGTAATGCTTACACTTCCTAACTTGCAATTTCTGTTTAATTTAGCATGTCTTATCTCCTGTTCTGAATGGCCTACTAGACCCTGCTGGAGCCTCCTGTATTTAATTAAAGTTCAATATACAGAGCAGGAAATAACATTTTTTAAAGTAGGTTACCTCTGATTGAAATGAAAAAAAAAAAACACAGCCAGGGAAGGTGTGGTTAGGACTTAACAGTAACAAAAGTGATTTAACTCCTAAATGGCAGTGAATTGAGCAGTGATACTTCAGAGGACAACTAGGGTGTCCTTCAGTGCTTCTCCTATGATTTAGTGACAAGCACTGCAACCAGCGACCACGCTATTCTCTAACTACATTTAATTTCGCCTATATTCGGAGGCTTGGAGTGTGCCCATTTGAGCTATTATGCAGCGCACCAGTAGTTAGAATTTTTTCATTAGTTCCTCGCTACTCTGAGGATAGACATCTCTTCCAGGGGTGTTAGCTTTGAGGTGCCCTCGAAGGCACAGTTCTCCAGTGTAACGGCAGAGTAACTTGGTTACATAGGCAGTCCAGCCTTTCACCTAGCGATAATGACCTCCGATATTCACTATCTGTTTTGATATAACTAAGATACTCTTAACGACTAAGTGGGATTACTGTTAGGTGCCCATGAAGGCACGGGGACTAGCAATTTCCTCTCCTTATAAGACTAACTCCGCTCTAGTAACCATATTAAGCAAATCTATACCAAAGTATACTCATTATACTCTGTTTGTTCGAGCGGGTTGGGTGTTAGGTGCCCTTGAAGGCACGGGGAGTGGCGGTTCCTTTCACTAGACCGCTTATCAACTTGGCTTGGTTTCCGTACAAAGTTATTATACCTTAAGATATTTTGTCTGTTAAGTGGTAGTATCGCTAGGCGCCTTTGAAGGCACGGGGAGGAATCTCTCCTCTTCCTTAAAACCACGGCTTTGTGTACCGCACTTAACAAGTGCTCATGTGAGGAGTCCGTTAATGGTACAAACAGCCGATAATTTATGCGATATTTGACTACCTATGTCTTTAGGCTGCTGGTATCATATGGACAGTCCTACTACTGCCACTGTAACAATATACGCTTAAAACAGGAGGTCACTAAGTATCTTACAACTAGACCATTAATAAGTTACTAATCCAGCTACACTGTGACAGTTTTTATACAATCGTGACCGTTACTATCTTTCCGTGGGTACGGTGATAAAGTGCTTGTTTCCTCGGTCTATCCCTACCTATATATTCCTAATTCAGGACGGAACCTTATCATATGGGCCTACAATATACGTATTTTTCCATGTGTTACCGCAAGAAGGGTTTGAGGTCTTTCACACACCTACCCAGCGGCCTGGGGAAAACTCAATAGTCCTGATATTCCCTACTATATATAAATATATAGGTCCTGGAAGAGATTGTTTTCTTTTTTATTCATTTTTTTCACTTATTACACCTATGTTGGGATTTTAGGTTATCACTAATTTAGGTTTACATTTTTGTACACTAGCACGTTGTGGTTTTACATTTATGAATAAAATTTATTTATTTTTCTTTGCTTTATTTGCTGAGCATTTTACCTAAGGTAGACGTTGTCCTACAGTTGAATACTCTGTATATAGCTCACCTTAGTCCTCTCTGCATTTACGTATTTTTGAGCAATTACTCAATATACATAGGTACACTTTTGCCCTCCCTTGTTGCTGTGATACTTCAGAGGCATGATCTATACACCAACATTGCTTTATGAAGCTAAAGTTGGTTTGGTGACTATAGTGTCCCTTTAACCCCTTAAGGACCAAACTTCTGGAATAAAAGTGAATCATGACGTGTCACACACGTCATGTGTCCTTAAGGGGTTAATGAAGCTGTTTTGGTGTATGGTTCATGCCGGTGCAGTCTCACTGCTCAATAATCTGCCATTTAGGCGTTAAATCACTTTTGTTTTAGTTTATGCAGTCCTAGCTACACTTTCCCTGGCTGTGACTCACTACATTTTCAATCAGATCTTAAAGGAACGCTATAGTGTTATTGTGCTGGAGTACATGCTTTGATGACTGGCCCGCCTCTGAATGGAGCTTAATGGTATTTAAATTTACCTTTTCTCCATCACTACGCTGGACTCGACATGGCTGGCCCTGCCTCCATATCTGAGATTATCAATCAATCATCTTAGCCAATTGAATGCGGTACCATCTAAAGATATTGTAAGGCTATTGCGCATCTCTCTTTACATAGAGTGTTTAGGAAGGCTGTGCAAGTCACATGCAGGGAGGTGTGACCAGGGATGCATAAATTAAAAGATTTTCTAACTCCTAGATGGCAGAGAATTGAGCAGTGAGACTGCAGGGGCATGATGTATACACCAAAATTGTTTCATAAAGTGATTTTGGTGACTATAGTGTCCCTTTAACTGTCAGTACTAAGTGAGAGAATGCCAAGGGAGTTTACTATTTTACTTTAAATGAAGGCGCTAAGCACCATAACAAATTTAGAGTATTGTATTGGTTATAGACGAACAATTCTGCTTTAAAATTATATTAATAGTTGAGATATATTGTCACATAGTGTCCATTTAAAAACAAGTTACGGGGTTATTCACCAAAGTAAGAACATAAAGTGGATCTCGAATTTAACAGCAAAATGGGCAAACTGTAAAAATTATCTAAGTCAGTTGTATGTCCAGGTTGACTCCGTGGATTTAAAGGAATACTATAGCATTGAGAATACAAATATGTATTCCTAATGCTATAGTGCCCTAGTCACCATTTAGGTGACCGGAGCAGCATTGCCAGGGTTAAAAAAGGTAGTTTACTTACTGTTTCTCACTCACTCTCACCCTCTGAGACAATCAGAGTGAAATATCAGAGTTTAACTCAGTATGACAGTCATTCGAGGCAAATTAACTTGGCAATATTTTGATTGAGCAAACTCACAAAATCCATGTAAGTAGAAATATGTATATCAGAATAAACGGGAGCTTGGTCTCTAGCTCATATGTATTAGAACAGGAAGGCAGCCACAACACCCGAATCAGAGTCTCTCAACCAGTCCAAGAAAAAGTGCAAACAGATAAGAAGAGGGGCTAGCACCTTGATATACTTCTATTTTATAGTCTATTTATAGACTATTTTATAGTCTGCTACAGCAAACTATGATCGATGTGGTAATTTTCCTATATTAAAAAGTTTAATAAAAAAATATGTATGATATGGGCAAACTACATATTCATTTATTACCACCAACATATTTTTTTTTCCAGTACGGGTTGCTACGTGGTAATACCACCAAATGAATCAAGAAGAGAAAAACTTCAAAGAGGTAAGAAACATTTCATATTACCTTGACATGATTTGCTTCTCAGGGATTCGTTTATAATTCATATATATTTATTTTAATTGTTGTGAGGTGGGGAGGTTAGCAAAAAGCAAATAACGCCATTTGAATACAAGGTGAGTGCTGGTAAAGATTAAAATAACCATGCGTTTATGTAAGTATAAAATTGTAATTTTTTTTTTTTTTTGTGTGGGTTTTTTTTCTCCAAATTATTTTATTCATATTTGAATCTTGGAACCCCGGGACATCTTTCCTGTGTTACTTATAGGGTTATTCACAAAAGTGAGAATTCAACATGATTTTCAAATTTAAGTTCAAAACAGCTGAACTGTAACATTTCAGTCATCTGTATTTCTAAAACTGTCCTGGCTGTCCCCCTCTGATAGCGCTACTCCTGCTCCTGCCACTCCAGCTTCCTTATGTTTTGGTGGGCTACAATTCTCCCACACTCCCAGACTTAGTTGTAAAGGAGGCAGTGTAGGCATCCTTCTCTCCCCTCAATGTAGCTTTCAACCTATCTTCCTTGCTCCTGCCCTATCTTTTCCTTTCTTAGAAGTTCACATTGTCCGTCTATTTAAACTCACTTCTCTAAGAATTGACATAATTTATCGCCCCCTGCTCAACCCCTTCCCACACACCCCACTCATCCTAGGCTATTCATTGAACACTTTTCATTCTGGCTATCCAATTTCCTCATTACTTCAACTGCCCTGATGCATCTCGTCAGCTCTCTATAACCTCCTCCATTGGACTCACACAGTGGTGTAATTCAGCAACTCATACAGCAGGAAATACTCTTGACCACATCTTCACCAATCTCTGTACCACCTCTAATCTCTCCAATGTTCCATTTCCTCTATCTGATCACCATCTCCTGTCCATTGACATGGGCATACCCCGTAACCAAATTACACCACCCTCACCACATCAGTCTCGCAGAAACCTCAATTGTCTTGACCTACAGCAGTTCTCCACCAACCTCCAAAGTCTCCTTTCACCCATCTCAAACCTCACCTGCCCTAACACTGCAACCTCCCTCTACAACTCCACTCTCTCCTCTCAGCTAGACATCATGGCACCTACTACAGTTAAAGGCAGCAAGCGTTCCCAATTACAACCCTGGCACAGCAAGCTGACCCGTTACCTCCAAAAATGTTCCAGAACACTGAACGCTGCTGGAGAAAGTCTCACTCTGCATCTGACTTCCTCCATTAAACATTTATGCTGCGCTCCTACACTCTGGCTCTTTCCTCTTCAAAAGAAAACTACTTCAATTCACTCATAACCACACTCTCCTGCGAACCCAAACGACTATTTCATGCTTTTAACTCTCTTCTTGGGCCTGTTGTGCCTCCTCCTGCAACTGTCATCAAAACAACCCTAAGCCCTCAAAAAATACTATCCAAGCAACCTACGTTTCTACCCAACCCTTACCTTTTGTGTCACATTACCCCACTCCCTCTAGCATGTAAGCTCATTGAGCAGGGCCCTCAATCCCTCTGTTCCTGTGCATCCAACTCGTCTGGTTACAAATACGTGTCTGTTAGCCCACCCATTGTACAGCGCTATGGAACTTGTTGGCGCTTTATAAATAATAATAATTATTATTAATAATAAAACAGTCAAAAGTCATCTGTATTGTGAGTTCGGTTACTCTGGACTTATATTTGAAATTCACTTTGAATTCACCCTGTAACAGGATTATTTACTAAAGTGAGAATTCAAAGTGAATTTTTAGAGTGTAAAGATACATTTGTTCAATAGGAAGTCAGCAAGATATACAGTATTGTTAAAAAAAAATGTATATATAACAAAATGTATATATAAAAAGTTTACATTCAATTTTTTACATTTAATTGCATTCACTTGTTTGCATGTATCAGGGTACCTAAACTTGGGCAGATTATGTGAAGTTTGGTTTAGAAAAAAAAGACAAACGGGGTTATTTACTAAAGTCCAAGTGGCTCTGCATCGAATGGGGTAAAACCGCTCGGACTGAAAAATACGTACATGGTTAACGCTATTCAACTATGTCTGATTTTGCAATTCAGGCAACAATCGGGCCTGAATTTGGTCCAGAATTAAGCCAGACTGCATTCCACCATAAGGCTGCACTGCTAGTGTTAATACTAAAGTATCTTGAGGACATACCTAGTAATAATCTTGAAGAGATACCTACTGCCCTCCCTCCCTACCTCCCCCCCAGAGCTTCCATCCAAGGGCTCTCGAGACTTGGCTGTGAAATACTCAGCCAGGTACGGGCACCATTGTTCGGCTTAGAGTTAGCTGACACTCTAAGTCAGTCAGTAGCTCCCATTCATAAAACCAGCCTGTACCTTTTTCAAACCATTTTATGAATGGGTAGCTACTAATTGGATTTTAGCATCAGTTGACTCTAAGTCACTTGATGGTGTCCCTACCCAAAGGAAGGACACGGCACTCAAATGCAGTTTTTGGGGTTAAACTGTTTGTGAACGGTTTAACACCTAAAGGTAAGCCAGCTCCAGGGACCTCCTGGGATCAAAACAACTTAGTTTAGATGCAGAAACAGTATTTTTGCATATTTTCTAGTTTATTATTTATATAATTAACATTTTAAACAACTTTGGCTTGGAATTTTCTCTTCACTCATTTTTTTTGACTGATAAGCTCCAATTCAGTTATTTGGGGCTCTTGATGACAGAGACTGGTCACTGCCAACACCGTTATTGTCTTTTTTTTTCTTTGTATTTATTTTTGTATTTTAATATTACGTGGTACAATTATAAATCTGTAATGGTCTAATAGAACGGCTCACGTTTCCTGATCTGAAATTACAGAGGTGAATATCCAATTAGACTCTTAATAAAGTATGGTTATTGATTAAATATCTTCAGGGAAAGAGATTTAATAATTTTAATAATGCTAACAAAGAAATCTGGGCGCAGGATTTTTTTTTTTTTTTTGCAATTTGGCCTTAGATAATGTTCACACATAGCTTGAATAATTAATGCGCTTGGAAATCATGTAAACAGCACCCTACAGAGTACATTCACTGGATTGTTCATTAAAGAATAATTTCAGAATAAAGTAGACAATTTAGACAATATTTGCATCTCCCAGAGTAAGCCACAAAGCAAAACAGATTGAAAGCTACTCTTGATAATGCATTATGGCTGTTCAATTCCTGAGACACACATTTTTTGCTTATTTGGAAACCCACAATATTATATTTTTTATGGCTCTTTATTATGGTACATTACATATTACCTACAATGTCACAGGCAGCAATTTTGGATTCTTGAGTGAAGTAAAGGCAGTCATGAGAAATAAAACACAATTAAGATGTAAACTCATTTGTTTGGATGTTTCTGGGAAAATTAGCATTTTAGTATGCTAGAGATACCTGCAAAACACAGCATGAAGAAATAGCAAAAAATGATTCAAATTAGTTTTTGTCATCTGGTCCACTGGGGTCTAATTTTTCTATAAAGTGTAATAGAATATTGGAGTACATATCAGTATACCTAACTGTTGGTCTGTCTATTTGTGTGTCTGTATGTGTATCAATCTGTATCAACCCTGTGGTCTTTAGAAGAAAATTCTGTTTATTGCAGTAGTTATGGTGCTATGAGCTTTAGGATGCTGTCTCTCTGTTTGTCAAACTGCTTTGGTTTTGTTTGTCACAAAAGCAAGGCTAATCTGACACCAAAAACATGAGCCCTCTGCTTCAGACTAAAAATATTTCACTAATTTACCAGATGAGATATCTAGATCTTTTTCATTACCAAATACAATAACAAAAGCAGCGTATTATCATCTATATTAAACAGATTTATCTTACATTAAAATGATTACATACAGTCTCACATATAAAAGACTCAAAAGTGAGATGTGTGATTAAGCAAAAATTAAAAAAAAATTGCTTTCTGGTGCTTAACTATAGACAATGCTGCCGTGGATGCCTGATTTGTCTTGTCATCCTGTTTTTTTATCTTTATCTTATCTATCTCTGTAAAGTGCATTATTAAATCATCGGATATATGTCTGTCAAATGATCTTTATCTATATATAATGTGATGTGTCTATATATACACATAGCTGGGGACCGTGGTAATTCTTTTGACAATGATCCTCTCCCACTGTGTCAATCATTTTCTGTATCACAGGTAGGCAACCTTCGTCAACCCCAACAGCTTGTGGACTATTGTCTCCGATCATGCCCTTGCAGCCATAATCTAGCAAAGCATCAGGGGAGATATATTCTTCTTTCTTGTTGGATGGCTCACCTAGTAGCATATATTTTTTAGATCTTCTGTGTTGCTTAAAAATATAATGCAGTCAGACTTTCCTGGATTTTCTTAAAAACAGAATTATTTTTCTTGCTTTGCAAATACAAAGTCAGTACTTACAACGTCATTGATGTTAAATAGGTCAACAGCTGATGGTATAAGCTGACATTCAGACTGTGGAGACACTCTGCCTTTGATGTCCTGTGTCTCAAAGTCTGTGTCTCATTGTCTCCTCGTCTTTCTTACACAGATAATACATTCAATATATACACCACCAAAGCAAAATGGCTGTGTAAGCATTACAAAGTTAATGCTATTGATACAATATGATTGTTGGCAATCCAAATAACTCTCCTAGGTCATTCCATGTTCCATGGACACTCACAAACAGAAATGAGTCATCCAGTCATGTCATTTAAGATCAACCATGCCTTCCAAATGTAAGCTGTAAACATATCTATAATTTTTTTTTTTTAAATTAAAAAATAAACGTTTTTATTTGTAACTGAATTCCAGTGGCTAATCAAGAATTGGAAGAATGGGAACGCTTTAAGGAAGCTCGTAGACTTGGACCTGTAAAAATAACACCAGGAAAAGTTGGTGAGTAATTTATTACAAGAGCAGATAAAACCATTGTTATTTTGTTAAAATGGAAATGGCTAAAATTGTGCATATGTTTTAAAGGTTGTCTTTAAGTAGAAGTTATGTAAAAAAACAGAGTTTCAGTATTGAAACGTTTAAAAACAAATGGTGGAACACTACACTGAAATACTTATTTTTAAATGTATTGTTAACAAGAGACCTATGGCAAACAAAAAGAACAAGAGAAAAATATAGTGCAGTATCTTCTATACACAAATGGTGCCTAATGGTGAATATGGCTAACACTCACAAAATTAGAGCCAATAGTATAGAATCATAGAATGTGACGGCAGAGAAGAACCATTCGGCCCATCTA
This sequence comes from Pelobates fuscus, assembly GCF_036172605.1. Taxonomy (NCBI): domain Eukaryota; kingdom Metazoa; phylum Chordata; class Amphibia; order Anura; family Pelobatidae; genus Pelobates; species Pelobates fuscus. The sequence goes on along the minus strand of NC_086317.1, from coordinate 374,850,289 downwards.
GTCTGCCCAATTTTCTAAATACTTTAATTAGTCCCTAGCCTTATCTTATAGTTAGGATAGCCTTATGCCTATTCCAAGCATGTATCACCTGGCTCATGGGTACAGCGCAGAAGCATAATTAGGGGGTATCTCAAACTCAAATACAGCTAAGGTTGTAAAAACACAAGATAAATGGTGTAAACATAAAAACAATAAATGTACTTTCCAAATGTTCAGAATATAACCCAAAATGCATTTCGTCTCTCATGGAGGCTTCTTCAGTTGGCGTTTGGCTGTATGTGTAGTCCTCTTTTTAAATATTCAATAATTCCCACCAAGGATCCTCTTCCAGTCCTCCTTTTTTGTTGCTGGAATGCAAAGTGCATTCCAAATAAGGTCACTTGCAGTTTACAGTAGTTTCCCCTTCTGTGTCTCTGGACGTGTCACTAAAGTGCACCTAGCGCTGACCGTGGAATTCTCTAGTATGTATAGCATGCAATCAATCCAATAGCAGGTACATACTCCTTGTGAGTAACAACCAGTAGTAGCCAGAGATTAGAAATTTACTAGTTCTCAAAAAGAAATATAACAGGCAATATTGTGATACTGTGGGCACACACAATCAGTGGAAGAAATAAAAGATGCCCTCACAATGAAAGAGCTTAAACATGCTCAATGTGGTATAATCCCCATGAAGTGAATATTCGTAGACCCTATAGTGCACAATCACAACAACACATGTAACAGAAAAGAGACAATATAGTGTTCACCATATAAAAGTGGTGAAATATAATAGACTCTTACTCACACTTTATTGAGCAGTAGAGTCTGCTCAAAGTAGTCAGCTTTGGTGGTATGATCTCCACCGATTTAACATAATGCTGCCAAGTTGGGACTTTGTATTATCAACTGGTGACTGGTCTGAAATATTAACATGGAAGGAGAAATTACATTTTTGTCACGTAGAGAATACAAAGGTAATATCTGTTTATGGGCTTAGCTACACGCATTTGTCTAACCAAAATATAATCTACTGTATTATTAAGGAGATAAATTGCAAGCTGCTATTAGGGTCAACAAATATGCCTGTAGTGTCCAGAGCTATCCTTCCATCTTTCTGCCTGTTGGATTGTAGCACTGTAGTTTGACTTACAAAGGCTTCCATTCAGTATTTGAGAATCAGGGCTGCCATCATGCATACTCTTCAACATTTCCAATGGACAAAGAGCGACACTAATTTAATGGGGTGGGTGGGGTGGTGGAGTGGCCAGGGGTCGGGGAGAATTGTTTTGAGAAGTTTTAGGTCAATTACTAATAATGATTTATACAACTGAAATATAATTTAAAACAAGCAATATTTATCCAATTTACACAGACTGATTTCTAAACACATTTATTGTTGTTCAAAGACACATTAATGTGAGTTTTATTGCTGTGCAGCTCTGTTATACACTTAGACACACCAACAATTTGGAGCTCCTAGAAAAGAAGGACATTAGAATAGAAAACAAGGACAGAGGGATCTGGGCCCAAAATGGGGAATGTCCCTGCTAAATAGGGAAGGTTGGGAGTTATGCACCATGGGTATACAGGCAGCACTGCAGTATGGGGCCACTCAACCAAGGGGTGCACTTAGGCACTCTAATGCAATGCTGTCCAAGTAGGGAGATATTTCCCCCAACCAGACAGCAACATAGATCTCCATTGGAGCACGGCAACGTTCGGACTGAGTGTCTCCGGTAGTTTCAGTAAATTCTAAATACGCACAGAGCAAGATTAACCATATGCAATCCCAGATGGCTGCATAGGGACCAGGGCTCAAACAAGAGCCACGGAACCACAAATTTAGTTAGCCCCATTAGCCATCCATATGTGAAGAATGAAGGGAGGCGGGATCCAAACTGGTAATGGGCTCCATGGGATCTTGCATATTTAGTTTCATTTATAAACAGGGGTAATTGCTGTATTCCATTTGGACTCCGGTAGACATCTGGAATACGCTTTGTCGTTGTCAGTCGCCTCTTCTTAAACAACATGAACTTATAAGGATTAGTAATATTACCCATTTACCAACAACAACTTTAGATGCCTCCAATAACTGAGATTGCAGCATTTTAATTTAAAATCCAGACTGTCTTATCATTCAGGATTACACAACATACACTTTCTGTGCATTGAGCAATTTTGAAGCTGGATGTTGTCACATATTGCATACACTCATTTAGCTTCAAAGTTTTTTTTATAGTGCATAAATAAGGCAAACCATGTTTCTTTGACAGTTTGCGTTTCACTTAGCTCCGTGTTAAAAATTTAGGGTAATCGCATTAATTCCCCAGGACGTACCAGAAGAACTAGTGTCGTTGCTGGCTAAATGATTAAATATTATTATTTCTCCTGCCTGTAGGTAATGAATTTGAACGGCCATGGATTAGACAAATTTAAATATATTTTAAATACCTGGAATAATAACTGTTCCTCTTTCAACTAAGTAATCCCACTTAGAGTTGATAGCGATAATGTATAAAATGTAAGGAAGCTAAATATTGGAAAAGTTAAATGTCCCTTAATTTCCAAAGGGTCATTATTCATTGTTGGACCATTCATATTCATTACTCAGGTGGATACGTGCCAGAAACAGAAACAAGGCAAAGACAGCAGATGGTGCAATCACAATCCAGGTACCAAAAAATGGTAAGATTCCGTTTTGTTATCTTAGTGTTGTCTTTATTGATCACGCCTGAATTAATAAGATACAGTGAATATGAATCAGTGTACAGAGGAGCCTCATGGCAAATGAATGCATAGTGTTCCACCTGCTAGGGCTTTGAATTCCATCATGTTATATACGATGCTGTACAGTTGGAATGGCAGTTTTTCATCCATGATGGCTATTAGATCATAGTGAAGATCGATAAATGCATTGCTCAGTAAAAACATCAGTAAGAATCAATGAAGCAACCTTTTGCTTTTAAATTAGAGCTTTGTAAGTTATTTTACTCTCCAAAGACACCAAGGATAAGGGTTTTTCAAAATATAGGGGTAATGAGGGGGTTACCAAGATTGAGAAGGAGTGGCCTACTAGATACAAATGACATTTGTCAAGTCCAATGACACAGGAAGAAAGTGGGTGTAATGTGATGGGGTAAAAAGAGTTAGTTACTGCACGTGATATGTTTTTTTTTTTTTTTTGCCGCCCCCTGGAAAGTGCTGCCTAAGGCAGATGCCTTGTTTGTCTCGTGGCAAATACAGCGCTGACTATAGTTTTCCTTTAATGGATGTATAAGAGGTTAAGGTGATTGCTGGGTATGATGGGATTTTATAATTTTGTACACAGACAGAAATAGTACAGATGAAATTCCGAATTTCAGATATGATTAGCTTACTTTACTTACTTGATAACAGCATGAAGTAATGTCAAGGATTCCAATCCTCTCCTCCTGTGTGCAAAACTAAAATAAAGTCATTAAATATGTATCCTTGACTTTTTTCCATAGTCAATATACTAAAATAATCTTTGCAACAGTTTGTAAAATAAGTAATTACCAGGATCATTAAAGAATTGATTAGCTGTGAAATTTATCAATACACAAATAGCTCATTTAAAATAATAAAGGCTTAAATTCCCAAATGCTTATTCAATAAATGGTTTTATGGTCATCCTGGAAAAAAATAAGCGCATATTTTAGTAGCTTCAACAGTAATTGAAATGATCAATTATATGTATATATTAACAGCATTTTTTTGTACTAAATGTGGTAAATGTTAGGACTACAAACATTAGTGTTCCTAACTCTTTAGTACTCTTAAATGTCCCTGTCTCTATTTAAACAGAGGCCCCTCCCCCAGCCCCACCTTGTTTGCCATATAAAATAATAAATGTTAAATGTTTTACTTACCTTTTTCCACTGCTGAGGCTCACTCAGTGCTGCTTTCTTCTCCACCTCCCACAACGCCACAGAGGAGGCAAGGCCTCTTCCCATGATGTCCAATCCGATTCTCCTAAAAGAGGTGTGTGCAGTCAAACTTAGTAAAGCATTTACATGCACTAGATGAGGGTTTAACCCTGTAATGTAAACATTACAGTTTCTTCAGCAGGATAATAAGGATACCTTCAGCCAGACCACTTAATTGAGATGAAGTTTTCTAGGTGTGACAAACTCCCCTCTCCAAGTGAGTTTGCCATGAGCTCTTGGAGGAGCCTGCTTGCCAGCCTCCTGCCCACAGACAATGGGCCCTGCAGGGACACCTGTAAAAGACTACCAAACTTGTCAGACCGTTAGCACTGATTTCATGGAACTGTGCACGGTCGGTCAAAATTATGACTTCCATGAAAATCCTTAACCCCTGAACCGATCTGGGTGATTTTTGAATATGTTGGTGACCCAGATCGGGGCTATCAGGGGATGTAACTTGTGGGGTTTTATGTATTTTTAAGGCGCTTTTGGGGTTTTATAAAACTGTGTGCTTTTCTGTGCTTGGAGATAATTGGATTAGATTAGTACAGTTCCTGATCCAATTATCTCCCAAGCACAGAGGAGGGATTATCTGGTTATGTATGGGAGTGTCCTGGACCTGAGAGCCAATACAATGGTGTGTTTGTTTCTGCTGTAGTCTACTCTCAGGTCCAGGGGGAGTGCCCCTTGCATGGGGATTGTCATAAAAGGCCAATTGTGGCTGCCATTTAACATTCCAGCTTGTACTCCCAGAACTATGTGTTGTCTGGTTACTGGGAGGGGAAAGGGCTAATCACTGTTCCAGCTTGTTCCAGCTTGTTCCAGCTTGTTCCAGCATGGAGGATTCAACGGGGCAAGTCCTTCTAAGGACTAGAGCTCCCAGGACTGAGTGTTGTCCAGTGCCTGGGGGTGGATAGAGCGAATTCTAGCTTCGACTCCAGGAAAGAGCAGTTCCAGGACTGAGTGTCGTCCAGTGCCTGGGGGTTGCTAGAGCGAGTTTCCCAGGAGGGAGCTGTTCCAGGGCCCCAGTCAAGCCACAGTGACTGAGGACAAGAGTGGTGAGATTTGTCCCCTGTTCCAGCTAGGAAGCTTTCCTTGGTGGAGGTACAGGGAGCTCCGTTACACTAGGTAACTTTAATGATTTTCTTAACCAATTTTGTGTAATACTGAGCAATGATATGAGTGGGTCACTTACAATGCTGGTATAGTGTAATATTCAGTAGACTTCCCTTTAATGCTGCAGCGACTGTTTGATCAAAAAATGACTGTGTCCACGGGAATGTGCTTAAAGGGAAACTCCAGTGATGACAAGTGATGACATGTTGGATGAGAGCTTCCAATCCAAGTGTGCACTTTGACTATAGGTGTTTCCATTTCAATAGACAGATTCATATTGAATAATATATTTGTTTGTAGCTTCAGAAGGAAGACTACAAAAAGAAACAGAAAGCTGAGGAAGATGCCCAGATTCAAAAAATGAAAGACATTCAGAGGCAAAAGGTGTGTATTATAATAGAGAAAACAAGGGAAATTATTTTGAAAGACATATTCAATGTCGTGATAAGCCAGAGAACACTGTTTTAGCAATAGAAAATATTGGTTTTTTTAATGCAGAGATACGAAGAAATGCCATAAATGCTACAAAATTAATCACATGATCAAAACAAGTAACACTCTCTATTTCTGTTTCTATCTTGACTTGTACCAGTTAATTAAAATACATCAGTTAATTCGAATGGAAAACGCTAACTATGAAGATAATGGCTAAATTGTATTTGAAAATATTCATACAACAGGTAGCAAGTCCACTATAATGTTTTATACAGTTCCAAATGGCAATTTCCATCCATATGTTATGCAAACATACTCTTAACTATAGAAAAATATATACTTTGGTTTTCACATCAACTTGTTCTGTACTTGAATGTGGGGACCACTGCCAGCCATAAGTCACAATCTAAAAGGGGAGTTGTCACTGCCAGAATAGCTTGCTGGTTCTACTTAAGAATTTTAGACCACTTTTTACAACAGAACATTATGAAAACTCCCCCCTTCCATTTTCCAATTATAAGTTTTCTACAGAATGCACAGCTTCTACGTATTGACCATCCTGGGAAAACCAGCTGTCTTTATGGTCAATGTGACATAATCATAGCTCATTAGCATATATCCCACTCAACTAAGAAGATACCTAGTCCTGGCACCAGAGAGAGGCTATTACCCTCTATGTTTTTCATATATGGTATTCCCAGCTGAAGGATGATCATACATTTTGTTTAGATATAAAATTGATACAAATATTTTAAAAAACTAATATTACTGAAAGTTATGTTTTTGTTTTTTTTAAGCCTTACATCTTGGCTGAAACATGCCTATGCTTTGCATTTCGTCACTTTGTTTCGTGTAGAAGTTCAAAGCCAAAACGGTTAAACCTGTCCACATTAGACGCAGTAATAGTTTGTACATCATAACTAGATACCTTTTTTTGTCAATCATTTTTTATTGAGATTTTCCAAGTTATCAACAGTATTACATAGCTTCATTGACGAACATAACTCCGTGTTTAACAAGTGCTAGCATGTTTACTCCGAGTATGCAGATGCAACAGTGATAGGGAACGTATCCCGGGAAAACAAGTTGAGCTAAGTCTTCCTATCCTTTGGAGCGTGCTAATCTTGGTTTGGTGTCTATCTGGCCTCAATTTCGTACACCTTTGGTTGGTGCTATGTGGTCCATCTCCCCCTATTGTCGGCTTAGCTAGTCTCAACCTTGCTAGGTTATCTCCTTAGTACTCTAATGCCTATGTCAAGCAAGCCTTTTGTCTGGCCCTGTCCGTGTGGAATTTTCTGGGTTTTACAGCGTTCTGGCCTCTGTACCATGTGGAGCGTGTAGATTCGAGAGCTCATTAGTGGGGGGGTATTTGTCGCCCCCAGTGAGTCATGTATAAGTGGGGCTCCGTGTTGAGTTGGTTTACTGTGTTCTTGGGTCTGTGTTTGTCTTAGAGCCCATGTCTGGGTGACTTCTGGTTCCTGTGCCTACGTGTGTTTCTACTTGTCGTCAACTGCAATGTTGGCCTGTCAGTGTGATGGTGTAACGAGTATATACCCCTACACGCAGGATCCAGCCTAACAGAAGACAGTACAGAGGAGAGATACGTCTACCGGACCTTAGAGTGGCCGGACTCGACGTAATAGGATAAGACAGAGTCAGGAACGATCCGAGGTCAAGGGCACAAAGAGACAGCGTAAACGAAAACTAGCCGGGGACTGGTACACAGGAATCAGCAAGCCGGCAAACAGTACAGAATAGGATAAAGCGAAAACGAAGTCAGAATACAAAGCCAAGGTCAAATACGGAGAAACACAACTGAACACAACAAGCACTAAAGGGAACTGTAGCAGAAACCACGATAGGGCAAGGAACTAAGGGAAAAGGGTAAGTATAAGTAGCCTTCAAACTAATGTGATTGGCTCCTGTCACTTCCACTCCCCCAACAGGTAAGTGTATGGGGTGATTGGCATGACAGGAGCCAATGGGAGCCTTTTTGCAATTTAGGCTCCCACTGTCTCTTTAAGAGCGCGCCCGAGATTCGCGGCGCGCTCTTAGCTGCAGGCGGGACACGTGACCGCTTCCCGCGGTCACTGCCCGCCTTCCTGTCTGAACAGTCGGACGAGCCGCGCGCGGCTCGTGCAGCCGCAGGACCGCGCGCGGCTTGAAGAGAGGACCGCGTCCGGCCCCCGGATAAGGTAAGTACCGCTACAGTACCCCCCCTGAGGACACGCCCTCCGGGCGGGCAGGACCAGGCCTGGCAGGAAAACGCGAATGGAAAGAACGTACAAGGCGGGGAGCATGAACAGCATCCGCAGAAATCCAACTGCGCTCCTCAGGCCCATAACCCTTCCAATGTACCAAGTACTGAAGCCGACCCCTAAGAAAACGAGAGTCAATAACAGCAGATACTTCGAACTCCTCATGACCCTCCACAGAGACAGGAGGGGGAGGGGGAGTATGCCGGGTATAGCGGTTGCGTACGTAAGGCTTCAACAAAGAGGTGTGAAATACATTGGGTATACGCAGATTCTTAGGCAGACCCAAGGCATAAGAAACGGGATTAACCTTATGTATAATGCGATAAGGACCAATGAAGCGGGGAGCCAATTTCATAGAAGGCACCCGGAGGCGAATATTCCGTGTGGAAAGCAAAACCCTGTCCCCCACAACATAGGAAGGAGCCGCTCTGCGATGCTTGTCAGCCTGAGCCTTCTGGCGGGCAGCAGAGTCCACCAAAGAACGCTGAACCTGCTCCCAAGTACTACGCATACCAGCCAAATGCTCATCCAGAACTGGCATGCCCTGAGAGGAGAATGCAGCCGGAAGAACAACGGGATGCTGGCCATAGACAACGTAAAAAGGGCTTTTGCCGGAAGAATCATGAGTGGCATTATTCCGAGCAAATTCAGCCCAAGGAAGCAGGTCAGACCAATTGTCCTGATGGTGAGACACAAAACAACGGAGGTACTGCTCAAGAGACTGGTTGGCACGTTCAGCAGCTCCATTAGACTGGGGATGGTAAGCGGAAGAAAATGAGAGGGAAATACCCATCTCCGAACAAAAGGCTTTCCAGAACCTGGAAATAAATTGGCTACCCCTATCGGATACAATAGATAAGGGAATACCATGTAATCGAAACACTTCTCTAGCGAAGATAAGAGCCAATTCCTTGGAAGTGGGCAACTTGCGAAGAGACACAAAGTGAGCCATTTTGGAAAACCGATCTACTATCATTAGGATGACCGTGTTACCATTCGAAGGGGGTAATTCAACAATAAAATCCATTGATAGATTAGACCAAGGTCTCTCGGGAACGGGCAACGGATGCAACAGCCCACAAGGAACTCTACGAGAGGTTTTCATACATGCACAAGTAGTACAAGCACTTATATAGTCAGTAACATCCTTACGTAAGGTATCCCACCAGAAATACCGAGAAACGGCTGACACTGTTTTGGAAATACCAGGATGTCCAGCAGTCTTAGTATCGTGATAAAGTGACAGAATATCCCGTCTCTCGGGAATGTCAACGAACAATTTATCATTAGGCCTCTCGCTGGGTGCCATGCCTTGTTTCGCTTGTATGGCCTGCAAGAGGGACGAGGAAATAGACAATATAGTAGTTGCTATTATCCTGTCTGGGGGAATGACAGGAGTGACATCAATCTCCTGTTTGTCAATAGTCTCGAATTGTCTGGACAGAGCGTCCGCTTTGGTGTTCCGGTCACCTGGCCTATAGGTGATTATATAATTAAAATGAGACAAGAACAGTGACCACCTAGCCTGCCTTGAAGACAATCTTTTAGCTTCGCTAAGGTAGGATAGGTTCTTGTGATCTGTAAATATGAGAATAGGATCCTTAGTTCCTTCTAGCAAATGTCTCCATTCTTTGAGTGCTAAAATGATAGCAAGGAGTTCGCGATTACCCACATCATAATTCCTCTCTGCCTTGGACATTTGTTTAGAAAAGAAGCCACAAGGATGCAATGGCTTGTCAGGAGACTCTCTTTGGGATAAGACAGCACCTACCCCTATATCGGAAGCATCAACCTCAAGTATATATGGCAATGAGGGGACAGGATGCTGTAAAATAGGGGCAGAGGCGAACGTAGTTTTAAGAAAGTCAAAAGCCTGAAGTGCCTCAGTAGACCAGACACGTGTATTGCCATCCTTTTTAGTCATACGAGTAATAGGCGCTACTATAGACGAAAAACCTTTGATAAAACGTCTATAATAATTAGAGAAACCCAGAAAACGCTGGATGGCTTTCAGACCTTGCGGCAGAGGCCATTCTATGACTGCAGCGAGCTTCTGGGGATCCATCCGAAAACCCTCGGCGGAAATCAAATACCCTAAAAACTGGACCTCGGACTGGTCGAATAGACATTTTTCTAATTTGCAATAAAGACCATTAGCAAGAAGGGTCTTCAGAACTGTTGTAACATGTCTGTGATGAGCGTGAATGTCAGTAGAATATATTAAAATGTCATCCAAGTACACAATAACAAATGAGTGAATAAAGTCCCTTAAGACATCATTAATAAATTCTTGGAACACTGCTGGGGCATTGCAAAGCCCAAATGGCATGACGGTATACTCATAATGACCTGACCGAGTGTTAAAGGCTGTCTTCCATTCGTGGTCCTTTTTAATACGTATCAAATTGTATGCTCCTCTAAGATCTAATTTGGTGAATACCGTAGCATGTTTGAGCCTGTCAAACAATTCTGTTATTAGAGGTATAGGGTAAGCATTTTTGATGGTGATCTTGTTAAGACCTCTATAATCAATGCAAGGTCTTAAATCACCTTCTTTCTTTGATACAAAGAAGAACCCCGCTCCAGCCGGAGAGGAGGATCTTCTAATAAATCCCTTGTCTAATGACTCTTTAATGTACTCCTCCATGACACGGTTTTCTTGAACCGATAGGGGGTACACCCTGCCCTTAGGAGGTATAGTACCAGGCAACAAATCAATAGCACAATCGTAGGGTCTGTGAGGCGGTAATTTGTCAGCCTCTCTTTTATCAAAGACAGTCTTTAAAGTTAAATACTGAGAGGGTATTGTCGTAGATAAAGGAGGAACAGTAGGAACGTTAATAGAATTCACAGGCGTGACTTCAATAGTACATGACTCATGGCAGGCTTCACTCCATGATTTTATCTGCCCTGTCTCCCAGTCAAAAATGGGATTGTGGGCACGTAACCATGGATACCCTAACACCAACTGTGAAGAGGGAGAGGTGATGACCTGGAACCGAATGGTTTCATAGTGTAGAACCCCTGTGTACATGTGTAGCGGTGCAGTCTCGTGAGTAACAACAGGAGATATCAATGGTCTACCATCTATGGCCTCAACGGCCAAGGGTATCTCCTTCTCTCTGATGGGAATATTGTTTCTCTTTACAAAACCAGAGTCTATAAAGTTCTCGGCTGCCCCAGAATCAACCAGGGCGTCTATGTTTTCAACTATACAACTCTCTCCCATATGTAAAGAAACAGGGAGAAGCAGTCGGTTAGGAGGCAATGTAGGAGACTTAGAAATCACACCCAAGGCCAGTCCCCTATAAGGTCTTAGGTGCGAGAGTTTTCCGGGAGCAGAGGACACTCCTTTACCATATGGTCTCTCTTACCACAATATAGGCAGAGTCCCTCCCTTCTCCTATGTAATTTCTCAGTATCTGAGAGTTTGGCAACCCCTAATTGCATAGGTTCCTCTTCAGATACTTTAACACTCTCCGGTATATTAACTCTGGGTTGAATAGGTGTAACAAAACGTCTATTCCTGTTCTTAGTATAGAGCCTGTCACGAATCCTATTATCTATATCGATGAGGTAGTCAATAAGGTCCTCTAAGGCAATAGGAAGCTCCTTAGCTGCTACCTCATCCAATATAGAGTCTGATAAACCTTCCATGAAGGCCGTAGTTAACCCATTATTGGTCCAATCGACCTGTGAGGCAAGGGTACGAAACTGTATAGCGTAATCAGCCACAGACCTAGAACCCTGTTTAACCCTCATTAATGCTCTAGCGGCATTCTTAGACCTTTTCATAGTATCAAAAGTTCTGCGAAAAGCTGTTAGGAAACTGTGAAAGTTATGCACCATAGGTCCATTAGCCTCCCAAATAGGGTTTGCCCATTCAAGTGCTTTGTCGGTAAGTTGGTGCATAAAGAACCCAACTTTAGACCTCTCTGTGGGAAATGAACGTGGATACATTTCAAAATGAAACTCTATTTGGTTAATGAACCCTCTGCATGTCTTAGAATCCCCTCCATACCTAGGAGGAGGCGTTAAATGTGCTGTAGCGTTAGGCATAGTCGATACTTCAGGAAGCATGGGTGCAGGAGGGTTAGGTGCGGTTGCTGGAATGGTTCTAGCTAAGAGCGTCTGGAGAGCCTGAGCTATTTGATCCATACGGTGATCCTGCTCTACAAATCTAGCCTCATGGGTCGCCATCTGTTGAGCTAAATCTGCGGGGTCCATGGCCCTATCGTAATGTAACGAGTATATACCCCTACACGCAGGATCCAGCCTAACAGAAGACAGTACAGAGGAGAGATACGTCTACCGGACCTTAGAGTGGCCGGACTCGACGTAATAGGATAAGACAGAGTCAGGAACGATCCGAGGTCAAGGGCACAAAGAGACAGCGTAAACGAAAACTAGCCGGGGACTGGTACACAGGAATCAGCAAGCCGGCAAACAGTACAGAATAGGATAAAGCGAAAACGAAGTCAGAATACAAAGCCAAGGTCAAATACGGAGAAACACAACTGAACACAACAAGCACTAAAGGGAACTGTAGCAGAAACCACGATAGGGCAAGGAACTAAGGGAAAAGGGTAAGTATAAGTAGCCTTCAAACTAATGTGATTGGCTCCTGTCACTTCCACTCCCCCAACAGGTAAGTGTATGGGGTGATTGGCATGACAGGAGCCAATGGGAGCCTTTTTGCAATTTAGGCTCCCACTGTCTCTTTAAGAGCGCGCCCGAGATTCGCGGCGCGCTCTTAGCTGCAGGCGGGACACGTGACCGCTTCCCGCGGTCACTGCCCGCCTTCCTGTCTGAACAGTCGGACGAGCCGCGCGCGGCTCGTGCAGCCGCAGGACCGCGCGCGGCTTGAAGAGAGGACCGCGTCCGGCCCCCGGATAAGGTAAGTACCGCTACAGATGGGTGCCGGTCATGTTCTGTTCGGCCGGTATTTGGCTCTCATCTGTATCCGACCTCAGTGTCGTTTGTCTGTCTAGCCTTGCTCACCGCCCTGTGATGTGGGGAGAGACGGGATTGTCGGGTAGGGGGTGGTAAGGAGGGAGGTGGGGAGGGGGGTAGGGTAGAATCAGGTAAGGGTGGGGGTCCGATGCCCGGGTGAGGTCTCACTGAATTTTTGCGATTCCCATGACCTATCGACACGGGGTATGTATCGGCGTGTCTATGCGTCCCGAACTAGCCTCCCCGGGCCACGTGCCTGTCCCATGTATATTTAAGCGATTCCCGTAGAGATGTAAGGCCTCCAGGGGTACCATTTTAGTGCGCATTTGTCCGAGTGTCTCTGCAGGGAGGCCGTCATTATCTCCATGTCATATGTTCTCAACGCCTTCGCGGCATTCAACAAGTGGATGGTAAGGGAGTGTTTGTATTTCTGCGTGGGGATGGGTGTATGGTGTAAGAGCATCGTCATGGGTTGTAGGGGGAGGTCGTCCCCAGTGATTTTTGTATTGATCAGCTGCCAGTATGTCGTTATGCGTGGACATGACCACCAGATATGTAGGCTTGTTCCCAGGGCCATGCCGCATCTCCAGCATTCGCCCGTATTGGCTCCGTCGATGTGTCTAAGGGTGTCAGGCGTTCGATACCAATGTGACAGCAATTTGTAACTGGTCTCTTGAATCTTTGAACTGTTACAGCATTTGTGGGTTAGGAGGACTATCTTGTCCCATTCCTGATCTGAGAGTTGTGTACCGGTCTCCCGTTCCCACTTGCTCATGTATCCCAGGGGGCTGGTGTCCATGGCCCCTCGTAGAGTCCCATACAGGAGTGACACCCCATGTTCAATGTGTCTCCTACTCGTACATAGCCGTTCAAAATCCGAGAGTTGCCTATGAAGGTGGTCATTACCGGCTAGTCTGGCAACATAAGTCTGCAACTGGTGGCAACAAAATTTATCTAACTGGGTGGGTTGCGAGTCCCCCAACAGGTCGGGTAGTGGCCGAAGCGCTCCCCCTGAGCACCACTGACCCACGTACTGCCAATCCGTCTGTTGGAAGTTCCCAAAGGCCGTTGGGGGAAGGCCCCCAGCCAGGTTCGGGTTGTGCGTGATAGGGGTCAGTGGGTTCGGTGAGGTTGTTAACTGTTGGGTGTAACGGAGTTGCACCAGGTTTTGAGTGTCGCGTCTATCATGGGGTTGTCTGTGCGTAGCTCTGTGAATGTGGTGCCCCCCCAGCCACAGTCTCAAGGGAATCCTGCCCTGTGTTTGCTGTAGTTCCATGGTCACCCAGTGTTTCGGGCTTGAGCTGTCTATGGACATCATCTTCGTTCCGCATTATCGGCATAGCTTCCGACTTACCAAGGTTGAGTTTCAGATTGGATACTTGGCGGAATCCGTGGAATGCCTGTAGCAGGTTGGGTACCGAGATCAAGGGCTGTTCCAGAAAGATCATATCATCGACGTAGGCCGCTACCTTATGTTCCTCCGTGCCCACTCGAACCCCTGTTATTCCCCCATCCCATCTGACCACCTGCAAGAATGGTTCCAGGGTGAGGGCAAACAGGAGGGGGGACATGGGTCAACCCTGGCGGGTCCCATTGCATATTGGGAACGGTTTTGTTAGGACTCCATTCACGCGTATCTGGGCAGTCGGCGTAGTGTACAGGGCCGAGATCCATGAGCGCATGTATGTGCCAAAGCCCAGGTACCGCAGCGTTTCATTCAGGTATACCCAGTCCACCCGATCGAACGCCTTTTCCCTGGACCTTGCGCTATGGATACTGTTCAGCGCCCGTATGGTATCATCTCTGGCTTCCCTGCCCGGGATGAAGCCGACCTGATCCGGATATCCTCAGTGAAAGAGCCTTCGTGAACAATTTTAGGTCGGCATTCAGCAGCGAAATCGGCCTGTAGCTAGCACAATTAGATGGATATTTCCCTTCCTTGGGGATCACCGTGACTATGGCCGCCAGGGTGTCTGTGGGGAACGTTCCACCCTCCCGTATGGCATTTAGGCTCGCCAGAAGTCTTGGCAGGAGCACTTCTCGGTATGTCCGTAGGTATGTCAGGGGGAGGCCATCTGGGCCTGGTGCTCGATGTGGTTTCGATTTCTTCAGTGCCGCCGTTAGTTCCTACAAGGTCAGGGGACTGTCAAGTTCTTCCACGAGTTCTGGTGTGAGTTTACGAGTGACGTGTTGTGCCAGGTAGTCCGTGACTTGTCGGTGATGTGTTTGGGCTGCAGCTCCATGTTGGGCTTGTGACTGGTTGTACAGGTCCATGTAATAAGCCCTGAATGCTTCCAGGATGCCCTCTGGCATTCCAGTGGTTCGTCCGTTTTGTGTGCTTATCTTGTGTATGTGTTGGGATCTTCGTTTCTCCTGGAGCATTTTTGCCAGGAGTCTGCCACTCTTGTTGGAGTGCTCGTAAAAGAACCTTGCGGATTTCCGCAAGGTGTGCAGCAGGCCCTGGGATAGGAGGTCCGCGAGTGCCCTGCGGGCTTCTGTGAGTTGTAAATAGACGTTGTCATCCAGTGTATGTTTGTGTGAGTTTTCTAGTTCAGCTATCCTTTTCATTAGGTCAGAGATTCCACGCGCTCTGTTTTTCCTGCGTTGTGTGCCAATGGATATGAAGTGTCCCTGAATAACACATTTATGAGCCTCCCATAACGTCAGTGGGGACATGTCTGCGGTGTCATTTGCTTCAAAGTAGTTTGTGATAATCTGTTGGGCGGATGTGCTGGCCTCCAGGTCTTCCAGCAAAGACTCATTAAGTCTCCACTGGCGTTCCGCGGGCTTAAACAACGGGGATTTCATCCGTAGTAGAACCGGTGCATGGTCGGATTGATGTATTATTCCTATTTTTGCCTCTTGGAGAAGGGACAGATACTTTCCTGGGGCAAGAATAGGTAATCTATTCTGCTGTATTGTTTGTGTACCGATGAGTAGTAGGAGAAATCCCTGTCATCCGGGTGGGTCACTCTCCAACAATCTACTAACCCAGTCCTGGTCAGGGATCGTCGTATCGAGCGCAGACAGTGCGCTGGGATCGTGCTTGTGCCTTGCGAGGAGTCCAGGCTTGGGTTCATTGGGGCGTTGAGGTCTCCGGCCAGCACCAAGAGGCCTTCTCTGAACCTGTCAAGCCTGGTTAGGGTCCTAGCAAGAAAGGTGTGCTGTCTACGATTGGGGCTATATATGCATGCGAGAGTATAGGGGACGTCCACAATGGAGCCCTTGAGGAAGATATACTGTCCGCCTGGGTCTATGAGTGTCTCTTGTCGGAACGGTACCGTGTGTGCGAAAAGGATCGCCACTCCTGTCTTCTTTGCGTCTGGGTGGTTAGCATAGTAACCCTGTGGGAAGCACCTATTCTCGAGTTTCGGTGCGTCTCTACCTCTAAAATGCGTCTCCTGCAGGAATGCTACGAACACCCTTTCCGCCCAAAGCCTATGTAATAGCTGTGCGCGTTTCTCGGGTAAATTAAGACCCCTGATGTTGTGGGACCACAAGTTATGCTGCGCCGGTCTAAAAATTGCCATGTCCTCCTGGTGTGGGCCCCCCACCCGGGTTTAACGGGGGAATGGGAGAGGGTATGCCCTCTCGAATGGGGGTGGTTGTCTTCAGGAAAGAGGGGGAGAGGGAAGTTGGTGGGGTGTTTAACTGTCCGGTTTTGGACAAGTCAGTTGGGGAACTAGTAGCAACTTCGAACCTCAGTCAGGTAAAATCGTTCGGGGGTCCTTTAACAGCGACCTCTCCGAGTTCCGACCAGTATTTACAGTGCAGGTCAGTTGCGCGGGGTGCAGGGAAGGCCACCTACGGTGTCAATCGCCCTCTCGTGTAGGTGATGTTATTAGCGGGCTCCTTCAGCTCCCAACCCGCTGGGTGCGTCAGCGAGTGAGCTAGTTCCCGGTGTTCCTCCCTGATCTGTGCTGTGTGGGGTAAACTCCCCGGGCCAGGTCGCCCCCCGGGCCCTATGTGTTAATCGGTTCATGCTCTGAGTGTGGGGATCCTCGTCTTGTCTGGTCCGTCTAGCTATGTTTAGGTCTCTTGTCAGTGCTTATTCCCCTTTCGCAGGGGCCTACCCTTCCTCTATACGTCTCCTCAGGCTAGTATAGGTGTGCAACGTAATGGGGCAGTCCCAGCCTCCCGGACCCCCTCCGTAGGTTGTCTCTGGTGCGGGACCCGTAAATTATAACACGTTTAAACAGTTACATAACTTCAAACATAGTAGGTCACTTTGCATTGCAAACTTAGTAACTGGATATCTTTTTATGTATATATCTATTGGGCCTGCACCCATGTGAAGCTCTTGGTTTTATGGGTGTCCTCCAAGATCGTCGAGCAACCATTTGAGGTTGGCCAGTACAAGAACTTGTTATCTTATGAGAGACATCATTTGATTCTAACTACTTATAAATGATATTAATACATTTTTTACTTTTTACTTATTTTTTGTCATGTGGGATGTGAGGTCCTGTCTACATTCAGTCAGTACATAGATATTTTTAAAGGTTGGAACTTTAAAATCTGTTTTAAATTATTGGCACCGCACCTAACACCATCAGACTCTCCCCTAGTCTAAAAATTGACTTAAAACCCATCTCTTTTGGAAAGCTTTTGGCCTCCCAGAGTAACCTCTACCTCTACCTTGTCTCTTTCTCTCTCCTAAAGGGCATCAATTTACGCTCTCTCTTCCCGCTCTGCTTCACTCCCACCTTGTTTGACTGCTATTCTCCTGACCTATTGTGTTTTATACCCCATCTCCTATAGACTGTAAGCTCGTTTGAGCAGGGCCCTCTTCAACCTATTGTTCCTGTAAGCTTTTGTAATTGTCTCATTTATTGTTAAATCTCCCTCTCCTATAATACTGTAAAGCAAGCATGTCAAACAGGCGTCTCACGGGCCGCATACGGCCCACCATCAATATTTTGCGTCCCGCCTGCCCTGGGGCCGCTTTCAGCTGTTGCTGCGACCAGCCGCAAGACAGGAAACATATATTTCCTGGTTCTTGCTCTCCCGGCCACAAGAGGGCAGAGTGGATGTCTGTCTGCAGAGCAGCCACTCCCCCTTCCCTCCTGCTCGCAGTGCCAGAGGAGCGTCTGGCCTGCTACAGCAGGACTGGAGCTGGAGGAAGGACAGCAAATCGTAAGGTAGAAGAAGAGGGGCATGGGGGCAGTGTATCCTCCTTGGCAGTGTATTTATTTGGGGGAAGGGGGCAGTGTATTTGAAGGAAGGAGGGGGCAGTGTATTTATTTGGGGGAGGGGCCAGTGTATTAGAGTGGTGGTGGTGGTTGGGTCAGTGTATTAATTTGGGGGAGGGAGGGGCAGTGTATTAATGAGTAGAAGGGGGCAGTGTATTAATGGGAGGAGGGGGGCACTGTATTAATTTGGGGAAGTCAGGGGGGCAGTGTATTAAATTGGGAAGGTGCGGCAGTTTATTTGAAGGAAGGAGGGGGCAGTGTATTTATTTGAGGAAGGGAGGGGGGCAGTGTATTTATTTATTTGAGGGAGGCAGGGAGCAGTGTATTTATTTATTTGAGGGAGGCAGGGGGCAGTGTATTTATTTATTTGAGGGAGGCAGGGGGCAGTGTATTAGGGTGGTGGATTACGGGTAGGGAGGGCAGTGTATTGAAGTGGAGTGGGGGCGGTCTATTCAATTTGAGTGGAGGGAGGAGGGGCAGTATATTAGATTAGGTGAAGGGGGCAGTGTACTGGATTTGTGGGCAATGTGTTAGAATGGGAAGAGGGGCAGTGTGTTAGAATTGGGTCTGCATGGAGGCGCTGAATACTCCCCATGGAGATGCTGTTTGGCCGCGCTGCTTTTTGCCACACATGCGCGATAGCCTCCCAATGCTTTCCTATAGGAAAGCATTGGATTGGCTGATATCATCAAGTTTGATGATCTCAGCCAAAGTGAAGAACACACTCTTAGAACTTCAAAATAAACAAGATAATGTAATCTGTTTTTTTTTTACAGCTGCGCAACAGCATACATTCACCATTCTAGTCCCATTATCAAACGTTTCTTAATATGTCAAGGTAGTTGGACTGAAACGTTGGTTAAATGCAAATGCACGTTAAAATAAATTTGCTCTTTTGTTTACTTTGAAGCCTTACACGCATGAGGACGTTCAGTGTCAGTTAGGCAACTTTTTTATACTGTACTTTTCAAAATAAACCTAAGTTTCTATGAAACCTGACGTTTGTTTTTTTGCGGCCCACATGAACGTAAACCTTGTTTATTTGGCCCATGTTAGCCTTTGAATTTGACATGCTTGCTGTAAAGCGCTATGGAATTTGTTGGCACTATATAAATGGTAAAAATAATAATAATAATAATAACTACATTAGCATTGGTTTTATCTCTACTGCTACCCTCCTTGTCATGTACATAACTCTGCATTTACCATTATTATAGGCTGAAAAACTAGAATTAAAAAAGAGGCAAGAAGAACAGTCAAGACAGATTCAGTGGCAAGAAGACAAGTTTTTGTAAGTCAATGCAAATATTATTGTCAGTGTAAGAACACAACAGGGAGGCAATGATGTTTGGTAAAAAATGAATGACCGCATTAAAAAGCACACAATTAAGTAAAGGAAGTGCACTGTTATATGTAGTTTGACCTCTAAATGCAACGGGATTATTGCTATAAATTACATTGATAGGATAGGAAGTATGAAGCCTACTCATTTGATCTTCCTCTCCTGGCATTCATTCTCAAGGATATAAAATTAATTTTGGATCTTCCATTGACCTTCCTGTACAAGATCCTATATTTAAAGCGCAACATTCAAGAAAATGCCCATAATGTCAGCATAGAATTAATCACTAAATCGAGAAATTCAGGGTAAATTTAAAGTGTATTTAAGATCAAAATAGCCAAAATTTGTTTTTGTAATTTTGCTATTATGCCCTAAATTTTGATAATTTACTTTTTTCACTTTAGTCAATAATTGACTGTGGGCTAAAGTTAATGCAATTAATACAACAGAGGAATCTCATTAGTTGAGCCTTGTGGCAGACAGTCAAACACACACACACACACACACACAGTAGCAACCTACCAGTTGGTTTGCTTGGAGCAGAACTAATTTGCCGTGGAATGGTCACCCCTTGCAAACACGACGGAGATGAGGGCATGGGTGCTTTTTATTACAGAGGAAGCAATGAAGCCAGAAAGAAGCAGACAGGAAGTGGCGTCAGGTGGTACAAATGAGCAAAAGAGCAAAGTCAAGAGTGAAGTCAAAGATCAGAAGCCAATATATCCAATAATTGGGAGCAGGATGCCAGAGATCAAAGGTCAGAGACTAGAAGTGTGGTCAGGGTCAAAGCCAAGGGTCAGAAGCCTGAGACATGTACCGGGAATCAGGAACCAGGAATCAAGAACCAGGATCAAGAATCAGGAAACACTATTATGAACTGGAAACCAAGAATCCGGACGCTAAGCGACTAGAGCAAGCACCAGAACAACGAAGTACTGACCAAGTGCAGTGCTTGAGTATTCAAAGGCAGAGCAAGTCATGTGACCAGCCCAGGCAGAGTCCCCAAGTCACTAAAAAGGAGAGGATGGAACCTACGCCATCTTCGTTATTTCAGTCCCTCCCCTCTGTCTTCCCAAGCCTGCCTTCCCCCCATTCCCCACCAATCTTCTCCTCACGTGGGGCCCGGTGCCGATAGCAGACACCGGAGCAAATTAGTGATGGGAAAGAGCTGCACAACTGCAGGCGTCTGAGCCCCCAGATGTCCACCTCCAGTACATGTTACACAGTAAAAGGCACACAGTCGTACATACACAGTAACAGACAGTCTCTCACACACACAGTTTAAGACACACACAGCTCTGCCCCACAGTCCATTTAGCTTCATCCCCGCTGCCTTATCAAATGCTCTGTGAAGCATAATGAAATCTTCAATCTGGCTGGAGGATAAGAAAATATTCAATGCTGCTTTATATGGGTTGTTTGAGCTATTCCAGCCGCATGGCTCCCCTGCAGTCATGGTTACCTGTGCAGCTTTACATCTCAAACACCCCTAAGGCTGGCCCTGGTAACACCCCAGTGCAGGTGTTGATTACTAGGGCTGAGGAGTAGCCAAGAGATTACACCCCATCATCGTACAACTTCTACAATGCTTTGCCGCTGGAGATCTACCATTTGCCCACCCTTGCAAGGGTGTATTTGTGAGCAGTGTGTGTGCATTTGATTGTAAGCAGGTTTATGTATAGAGTATGTGTGTGCATTTAGGGGTGTATTTGTATGTACTGTTGCCATTGGAATGCAGTGGTATACTTGTCTGTAGTGTTTGCATTTAAATACAGTGGTGTGTTTGTGTGTAGTGTTGGCTTTTAAATTCAGGTTTGCTTTTGTGTGCAGCATTGTTGTGTGAGTGAAGGGGTGGGTTTGTATATATTTCTGGAGTATGGATGCAGGGATGTGTTTGCATGCTGTGTTGGTGTTTTATTGCTGGGATGTATGCACACTGAGATACACCAACACCTTAAGACACAGATAAACGCACTGGCACATACACAAACACATACACACAAATAAACAGACTGCTATACACACAGCAGTAATCAAATGTATGTTGATTTGTTTTTGAGAAAGTTTCACTTTTTATTTGGCTTAGCAGCCATGACTAATATTATCTGGCCAACTGCTGATCAACCCAACTTGCCTACTGATGTGACTGCAATTCTGGAAGTTAGGTCTAGCAGCAGTTGGTCAGATAACAGTAGTGTTTGACGCAACTTGGCTGCTCAGCCCAAAAAAAAAGTCAACATACTTTATTTAAAAAATAAAATAAAAAAAAAAGAATTAACAGTGAAAATTTGATGACAGTCTTTTTCACTATTTTATGAACTTTCAAATTATGCAAATACCATACAGAAAAAAGGCTGATTAAATCCACTGATAGATAACCCTGAAATTAACCGAGGTTCTGTGCTCAGCTGAGTTTAGCCTGAGATTAAGCTGTGTTGCTTAATTAATATGCTCTCTCTGCTGTTCCTGACAACCACAAAACACATTAAAAATGTCAGCTTGTAGATTGGCCTGAATATTAACACCGTTTACTTCTTGAAAGTATTACCAAACTTTAAACATGTTTTTGACTGTTTTACTATTTCAGTATATTTAGTAAAAACGTTCCCACTTGATTATCTGAAGTCAGGTCAATTATTTAGCTAACAGGCAGAAAACTAGGCTTTTATAGGCATTTGAAGAGGCTCTCCAGAGTGTAATAAGGAAAGCAATTTATTGAAAGCCTATGAGGTTGCTTTCCAAGCTGTGCACATTAATCTGACGGTGCTTTCTTGATTTAAAGAGTGCAAACAGATTGAACATGTTAATCAAGATCAGAGGTGAACTTTTCACTGCAGTTTCCTTAAGAACGTGGGTCAGAAATATATAAACCATTCAAGGTTTTCAAATCACAAACAGGAATAGCGAATGGAAGCTTTGTCTCCTAACAGCAGAGAGAACAAAGTATATGAGGTACCATTGTGAGCAGCACATCCTAAAATGATTACAGGTTTTATGATATTCAAAATATTTATGAACTAAATAAAACTGTATACATTCAGTTTGATTTATAGATGCTTAAAGGACCACTATAGTGCCCTGAGGGTGCCCCCACCCTCAGGGTCCCACTCCCGCTGCGCTGAAGGGGGAGGAAGGAGTTAATCCCTTACCTTTTTTCCAGCGCCGGGCTCCCTTGGCTCTGGGACTCTCCTCCCTCTTCTGACGTCCCTGGATGAATGCGCATGCGCTCGCATTCAGCCAGTTCATAGGAAAGCATTCTCCTATCACAGTGATAAGCACAGAAGCGCCTCTAGCGGCTGTCAATGAGACAGCCACTAGAGGCTGGATTAACCCATAGGTAAACATAGCAGTTTCTCTGAAACTGCTATGTTTACAGCAAAAAGGGTTAAACCTGGCTGGACCTGGCACCCAGACCACTTCATTAAGCTGAAGTGGTCTGGGTGCCTATAGTGGTCCTTTAATTTATTTATGATAAAAAAAAATCAGTTTAAAGCATCACTGTTAATCAATCCCCCCTTTTAAATAATGCGTATTTCATAAATAGATAGAGATGAGATTCTTGACAAAGAGTGGAGCATAAAGGTACACCCCACAGCCCAAATGCAATATAAAAATGACTGTTTAGTAGATATACCACAAATTAAAACATGCATTTTTCCATTGGGGATATATCTAAAAACAGCTTATAAAGCCACAGATCTCCCTGACTTTCTGTGGCTGTCCAATCACAGACTTCCAATTGTAGCTCAATGAGAAGTTTTTGCAAGGTAGGTGCTCTGGGCAATTGCTGCCTCTTGAGTTTAGCTCCACTGGAAAAAAAAAATACAGGATATGTTGTCTGCTTGAAAGCTAAGGGGGTGAATGTATAAGAGTTACAATTTTTATTGAAATCTGCACTTTCTGCAGAATGACAAAATAGGACACGCTCTTCACACAAAGCTTCTCAGCAAGCTAAAGTGCTCTAGGGGTCAGAAGTGTCCCTTTAACCCCATAAGGACCAAACTTCTGGAATAAAAGGGAATCATGACATGTCACACATGTCATGTGTCCCTAAGGGGTTAAGGCACGCTTCACCCTATTGTCACAATTGTCAGGCATAGGTAAAGATACATAAGACAAAGTAGTCCTTTCTTTGTCTTGTGTTTTAAAGAGAAATAGATCAGAAATGAAGAAAAATAGAGCAGATGTTAAAAGTGAAAGAGAAGAACATTAGGAGAAAGGTAAGTTTGAGGTGACAGAGCCACATTAACTGAGTGGGAATTTCACTAAAATTCCAACAGTCAAAATCTATCATAAACCAAAGAAATTACTATTTTTCCTACACTTGACAAGAAGGCAGAGCTATGTATTATCTTGTCTTGTCAAGCACCCAAGAAAGGCTCTGTCTATGAAGGGATCTTTCACAGATCTCAGTATTGTACTCTCGTGCATGTGCAAAATCACAATGCTGATATGGGCTACTGGCAGCTGATGCCCTAGGATTTGAAGAGGATTGACAAAACGCGTATGCTGGTGGCTCAGGTATAACTAACCTTCCCCTGCACACTATAGTGGCAAAGTCACTGTTGGGGGTTTGGAAAATTATGACAATATGTTAATATAAATGCAAGAGTATGCTTTTATGTAACCACAACATATATTTATGGTTCCACTGCATTTACATTTTTTTGAAGAAATGTATTGGATTTCTTGGTAGGGACATTGAAACAAACATTTGTGATTCTCATGTACTGTTTCTTTAACCCCCTAAGGACACATGACATGTGTGACATGTCATAATTCCCTTTTATTCCAGAAGTTTGGTCGTTAAGGGGTTAAATACAATGTCTTTCGGGGGGCGGAGCCAAGCCATAGCTCTGATCGGTCGCAAGCCTGCTGAGCTCCGTGAACGAAGGCCTAATAGACACGTTTTCAGCGACATCAGCCCCAAACAATCGACCCCACCTGGACCCCCCAGGCTACCAACATCGATATGGGCAGAAAAAAAAAAAAAAAAAAAAGACCTGACAAACCGAAGCCAGGCATGAGCATAGGCGACTTATGGCGGCAGGCACATGGCGACACAGTGCCCAAGATGGCCGCCCACATGGGAGAAAGCTCCGACTTCTCAGATGACCAAACCCTGGAACCAGGGGGCCCCCACTTACCTGCCCTGCGGGAACCAAACCCGAAACCGGCACATACAACCTCCAAACCAGACTCAGCTCCGGTCACTAAGGCTGACATGCAGGAACTACTGGCAGGACTCAGGAGGGACCTCCAAACGGACATGGCAACGTTCCGCAGGGACCTGCAAGGCCTAACTGGCCGTATGGGAACCCTGGAAAGCGACTCCCTCAACGCAAAAGCACAACTCACTCACCTACAAAAAGAGATTCACATGCTTCATCATCAGCAAATAGCCACGGAACGGCAGTTTGCTGCACTGGAAGACCGCAGGCTCAGCAACAATATCAAAATCAGAGGGGTAGCGGAAACAGTACCTAATGCAGAGCTACCACACTTCATGAGAAGACTCCTAGCAGCGATACTGACCCCCAAACAGGCAAAAATGGTGGTAATCGAGCACGTGTTTAGGATCCCGAGACCAACAAAGGCACCTGCCATGGCCCCACAAGATCTGATAGCGCGCTTCCAAACGGAGCATGACAAGGCTACAGTAATGGGAGCGCTCAGGGTGAAAACTCCATATATCTTCGAAAACTCCTCTCTCACCTTCTATGCGGACTTATCAGGGAGCACTTTGGCGTGGCGCAAAACACTGCAGCCATTTACATCGCTCCTTCGTGAATGAGACATCCACTACAGGTGGAAGGGATCCCACGTCCTGGCGGTCCTACAAGGCAGCACCGCGCACGCGATCCAAGACCTTGAAGGGGCTGAAGCCATACTTGTCAGGGTGGCGGTCCGGTGCCCGGGACCCAGACACTTATCCGGGCGGCGGTGCAGGACCGGGACCCAATATGCCTGATGTTCAGAGTAGGAGTCACAGTGTGGAGGTGGATTAGCAGGTTCTGGTGCAGGGTAACCGCACGCCCCCTGGTGTTGAGCACCATCGTTTGTGCAGCCACATACCAAGACCCTGAATCAGCTTCAGCGGATACCAGGAACTTGGAAATTAAGCAGACCTCCCAGAAGCTGAATAGGGAGGCTCTGCAGCAAGATTGTATCCAGTACTAGAAACAAGGCAAGACTAGAGATAGGCACCAAACATGAAAACAAGACAGAACTAATAGAACCCAGAACCAGAGAAAGATAGTAAGCTAAACCTAGAACATATACACAAAACATGAGGAAAACATGAACATAACATGGGCATGACTGGACAGGACTGTACATGGACTGGGTATACAAACTAAAACAAGACAAGATAACATAGGCAAATCAAGAGGAGAAATAACTAAGTACTACATATGGAAATATGGGGATTTAGTTACACTATATGATCATACATTGCATAAGCCTGCCAACAACGCAAATGTACCCCATATCTGGCAGGTCCTACACTGCCTAATGTATGCTAAAACATCCAAAGAATACATATATAGCACTTACCTGCAAGAACTATAGGTCCCACGACTGAGTTCCTGCAGGAAGCCTTGAGGGGCTGCCTGCAGGAACTCTGAAACAGAGGGAATGATGGAAAACAAACGGGTGTGGCAACATAAAACAAACATTTAAATGAAACCTGGAGACTGGGAATCCCAGGGATGGATTACAGGAATGAACCCAGAAATCCCAGCATAAAGAAAACCAGACATAGAATAGAAAACCAAGAAAAACTAAACAAGAATTGTAACAAGAGTACTGGATACCAGGAGCCATTGCCAGACATCTCCACAGAACAGAGCAGGACGTGACAATACTAGAGACTCTGGGTCTCCCACGGGACGCTCTCACCAACAAGGGGTTGGGGACAACAGCCACGACACACATCTGGGATCCGGCTGGCACAGCCCCATTTGTGCAGCGAAGACCCCACACAGATGCATACCAGGCAGTCACTACTTGAAATCGGGACACTGATCTTCATAGAGAGAGCCTCTGCCAAAACTAGCACCCTGACCGCAAGAGTTTACACCGGAACATGTTTTACTTATGTTATAATTTATGCTAAACCTTTCTGCCCCCATCTCTAATCTAACATATACCAGGACACACTTTAATCAAATATCAACCCTACACCCACTGACACACCAAGAATGCAGACCAGCATTCCCTACTTACACTGTCCCCATACATCCAGCACCCTGCTCTCACTTGACTAGCCGACTACCTACCACAGCACACGACTAGGGGCACCTCACTAGAGCTGACCTACAAAGCAAGGAATCTGCATACCACCAAACACTGGCTTACCCATACACAGGGTACTTGACACTGCAGCAAAGCTCCCCTGGATAGCACTAAGAGCACCCGGCAGCCTTCTAAATGGAGGTGGCCGCCACCACGCTCCCCCTTATGGACATTTATCCCTCTGTACATAGTTCTAGATTGCAGTACGACTAGATATCCCTTTATTTACAACCCACATACAGCTAATGGGAACAGGACAGGGTAGAAACTGGGCATCACTGTCCTGAGGTGAAGAGACACAGCAACAAATACACCTTGTTCGCCCTACCTAAAATGAGGCACCTAACGGGTTCCTTACATTAGTATCCGGCACGATATAGGGGAGTCTGTCCCGGCACAGGCGCCTGCACATGCAGCGTAAGCCCGCCAGATAACAGGCCCCCGCTACACGGAGTCCCATTCAGGAGAACGAGGCACCTACCTACCTACACTCCAACTGCCACATAGACCGGTATGTCTCGCTCAAACTATAGGTCCCACGACTGGTCCCCACCACATATTTCACTGTGGCTGGGACACTACATATAGGCAAAGCAAGTAAGAGGCAGTGCTCCCGTAACTAGCCCTACAAAGACAGGTTCGCACTTACACCATACACACCTTATCACACCCATACCTCATGGAGGAAAGATCTGCCCAGACACCCTTAACTAACCGGACACCCAAGACCAATTTAGCTACACGTTTGTTGGTTACTCGAACGTTACTCTTTTTATCTATTTTTAAAATGTGCAACCTACTCAAAATGCTGACCAACTGTTATGTTATCCATATTTTTCTTATTCTGTTGCGGCATTGCAGGCACAGCTCTGTTATTTCCATGCACAACAAAAATAAAGAATTTATAAAAATAAAAAAAAATACAATGTCTTTCTGTTTCTCTGTCACGCTATAGGTGTATTATTGATTCCTTTACTTTGATATTTTTCTGCTGGTTCTTCTTGTCCCTACTGTATCCCCCCCCCCCTTTCTTGAAATATTATCTTATAAACCTCCCTACCCACTTTTATTACTACACAATAAAACATGTATAGTGTATATGGAGGCAAATATAGCTTTGGTGCTTGCACAACTATAAACAAAATCTAGAGACAGCAGACACAAAGCAAAAGGTAATCATTTTCCAGCAAGCAAGTATATAGTGAGCCCTGGAGCAGAAGGGGAAGGGGAATTCCTCATCCAAGAAAATGCACTAAAATATGTGCTTTGTGCAGAGAAACAGAATCCACATATGTTCCAAAATAGGAATGACTGCAAGAACAAATTGATTCCTTCCTGACTTGCATTAATATTGTGTCGAGCTAAAACTTTTAAAGCCAGATTTAGTTAGATAAAACAGGTGTTTCTGGAGGAACAAAAGATTAACTAGGAAGCAATTAACATGGAAATTAAAAGAACGCTATTTTGTTAGGAATACAAAACTGTATTCCTGACATTATATTGGTCTTCTCCCCCTATAACAACCCCGTTATCCTCCATTTAAATGAAAAGTGTTAAATAATCCTTTAAACACTCACCTGTTTCCAGCACCGATGCCCCTCTGTGCTTGACTGGGGTCCTCCTCCACCATTGCCAGCTGACGCTGAGCACCTTAGGCCTTCCCCATAGTTAAACATTCACTCAATGCTTTTCTATGAGATATTTCAACATTCTGGACATCCTCATGGAAAGTGTGAGGATGTCCAACGTCATTTCATGGAGTCAGTCTTGGTGAAACAGCAGGAAGCGACTCTTGTGGCTGTCTGGTAGACACTAGAGCCGGTCTTAACACTGCAATGTTTTACATTGCAGGGTTAAGGAAACAAGGACAGTGCAATGATCTGGGTGCAAATAGTGTGCCTTTAATGTAAATCCACATACCCTGGATTTGCTCCAGTTTTGTCTTGATAAATACAGCACATCATCCTTTATATATCTGTTTGTAAATGCGTTGAGATATGCTACTGTGTGTGTCTACTAAAAAGCAAGTTGCGATGGGTTGAAAACAAACTTGCTAGATTAAAGCCCAAATAGATATCGGTAAGTGCAAAATAAATCTACAATTCCGCATAAATTGACATTATATAGTTATTTTCATGTTTTAGGTCAAAATTGGAAGAAAATAATAATGATGCACATGTTTCAATAGTTTATTTAAATAATAGTAGGAAATCTTGACATGTCCTTCAAGCCGTATGCTTGATATAGGTGTGGGTGCATCTAGAGATTAAACTTGAAAGGGGTCTGTTTTGTAAATTAAACAAAGGGACACCGCACTCCCATAATAAACAGGGTGCAACTGGACCAGATCTGACAGTAAATTGAGGTATGTGACCAGAGGTGGGTCAAAACCCAATCGATAGCGGAAACTCAGAACACGGTCAGGGCACTCAAGGTTCAAAGAACAAGCAGATTTATTGGCAGAGTGGACCAGAGGTGGGCCAAACCCCAATCAATAGCTGAAACTCAGAACACGGTCAGGGCACTCAAGGTTCAAAGAACAAGCAGATTTATTGGCAGAGTGTACAGCAACGTTTCGACCCCAACACTTGATAGAGACCCTTTAGGGTTGAAACTTTGCTGTACATTCTGCTAATAAATCTTCTTGTTCTTTGAACCTTGAGTGCCTGGACCGTGTTCTATGGCCAAATTTTTTTTCGTGCAATGTAGCAGATAGAAGAGAAATGTATATAACCCATTTCCATACACATACTGCTCATTTGTACTTGTTTCCTGCTGTGTTGTTCTGTGATACACTCACATACCTCACTTTACTGTCAGTATTACTGTTGTGGAGTAGTGATGACTCGAACAGTTTGCCGGGAACTGTTTACCGGCGAACATAGCTTGTTCGCAGGCGAACACGGAGGGTGAACATATGCGATGTTCGGTCCGCCCCCTATTCATCATGGAGGTGGGAGGGTCTGGGAGGGAGGGTCTGCTGCTGATTGGCTTGGATGTGTCTGCTGACTGTGAGGTACAGGGTCAAAGTTTATTCAATGATGACGAATAGGGGGCGTACCGAACATCGCATATGTTCGCCCGCCGTGTTCGCCACGAACAAGCTATGTTTGCTGGCGAACAGTTCCCGGCGAACTGTTTGGGACATCACTATTGTGGAGTTGTATTATACATGCCCCATCCTTGGCTCACCAAATCTATTACAATGCAATACTTTCTATATCCCTTTTCACCAGCCTGCCATTTACCATTAGGCTAAATGCCTTTACTGCCACATCACTTGCACCATGCATCTATTTTGTGAATGTGTATTAATGAATCTGTGCATTTCTGTGTGTGTTTAGTGTGTGATTGGGTTTGGCTTGTGTTGTTGTGCAGAGTGGGAATGTTTATGTGCATTTCTGTTTTAGGTTGTGATGCACGTGTATATTTCTGTGCGTAACATCCAAACATTAATCTGTGCAATCTATCAAACAATAACAAGTAGTATATTAATGTATATAGCTTGTAATTCCATAAGGCAGGTTGAAATATGAGGTGACTATTCAAGCCCAAGTCTTTCTAATTCTCCATTAACCCCTTAAGGACACATGACATGTGTGACATGTCATGATTCCCTTTTATTCCAGAAGTTTGGTCCTTAAGGGGTTAAACAGGACAGCTTATGCAAGTGTTAGCGATAACCTTATGATGTCACAGGTGCATTGGTAGTATAATGGCTCACTGTTTCCTGCTCATTGCAAGAAGAAAAATGTAAAAATGGTAAAAACATTAGTAGAGAGAATTTACCAATATTGTTTTTTTTCTTTTTTTATTGTTTACCTTTAACAGACTTTAAAAAGGTAGTGCAAAATTGTGAGTTGTAACCTCTCCATCAAAATCATCTATTATAGGAGCTCAAGTATATATTAAGAGTCTCTAAGGCGCCAATAGAAAATGTTTTGGATCCTGAGAACATGCAGCTTTGTAGAAGTTAAATAAGAGAACTAAGAATGACCCAATCCATTTTTGTTCTTCATTACCTCATCTCAATCGACTGTTCCCTTTTTCTTCACTGCCCACGCTACCCATTAATATTGCTCCTTCATTCCATTTGTGTATTTATTTTAGCTCACACCCTTTTAAATTATTTCCCCTTTACTTTCATTTTCTGTCCCCTCCGCCTTCCACATGTCTTGTACTTCCACACTAGATGCCTTTTTATGTCACCCCGTCTCAGTCTCCTAGTTGGTAACCAGTCAAATTTACCATACTATCTTCTAGTCTCTCAACATTCTTACACTCTCACTCTTCTACCTTTTCCAATTCTGTAAACCAATCTCCTTCCCTTTCAGCATGCACTGTAGTTGATGTGATAAATTACCAGGTTCCTAGAGAAATGTAAATTTGTAGAGAAACATACATCAGCATCTGACAGTAGATCTACTGGCAATAAGTCCATCATGTGTTAGGCATGTCCTGCATTAAGACAGTCAGGGCCAAGGGGTTGTGTATTTTATTTGTGACATGTTCACTTTAATGTTTTGTTATTTATTTTTAACAAAACATTTATAGTAATTCCTTGTATATGGCCTTTTTATTACAAATTCAGTCTTTTGCTTTTGTTGTTTTTTTTTTTGTTTTTTTTGATACAGAAGGAATCATGCTTTCCTTGATCAGTTGTCCCCCGGAGAGAACAACTATCGAACTGATAATCGATGTGAAACTGAACCAAGTGCCTCGGTATGTATTCAACTTTTGGTAAATAGAATTAACTGTAACAGATACTAATAGTACAGAACATGGAGAAAAAATGCACTAACATAATTAATAAAAGTACTGCTATGGTGGTAAACGCTTGTAAGATCAGTAGTCTGTGCACTCTGGTGCAAAGAACACAACATATACAAATTAAAAAGCGTTATTTATTGGATTTGTGCCCTGCGCACTGACATAAAGTTGCGTTACACGTATACAAAAAAGCATTATTTTTCCGTGTGTGTACAGAAGCAGGATTGTATTAAATTGTTCAACTCTGCTGCTTTCCAGTTCACACGCAAACACATTATTTGGTTTACATGGATTTATTGAAGACAATTGTGGAAAGAAAGACTTGAGCAATTTTCTGCTTAACCATTTCTCAACCTACATGTCAGTTCAGTAATGGTAGATTGATTAGTTATGTAGTCCCTGAAGTTAATCTACTTACCTAAAGACAACATATTAAAATAGATGGTACGAGAAATGCTACTATAAATCACTAACAAAATAGCTAACATCAGCCTCGATTTAATTTTTCTTTTGTACACGCCTATTAAATATTTTTGAATACATTTTTTAAAATTGAATTTTTTTCCTCAAAAAATAAGTAAATAAAAACATACATATATCTATATCTATCTCTAGCATAAGAGCAGACATTAGGCTGTTACAGTAGGACCTGCCAAAAAATGGGGATACATATAACATATGTCAATATTTAAAAATATAAATTTTCTGAATATTACATTTTAAAAGTTCTTCTAAAGATATTAAATCATTTGATAAACATATCCACAAATATAAAATCGAGGCCATTATTAGTTAGACTATGATGAAGAATATGATATGCCAATGGTATAGGTTCTCTTTGTAATGGCACACGTGAGTAAAAACATTTTTAAGAGCGTGGGGACTAAACGAAGGGCAAGCTACTGAGTTTTTCTAAGATTTTTTTCAGTTTTCAGAGTTCTCATATTCTCTATTTTATGTTGAAGAAATGTTACCATATGCATCAGTTAAATTTGTTCCAAAAATCTCTTGCACTGTCAAGCCTAACTGTATAGAACATTTATGTAATTCTTTGAGTTCGTATTTAAATCACATATAATTTGTCTGACACATGGAAACTAACTAGCAATGATTTGTTCATAATAATCATAAGAAAGTTTTATATATAAAGAATCTTTTTGTCAGATGTTTTAAATAAATGTGGTTGAATGACACTGTTGTCAATATTGATGAATTTGTCAAGAATGCTCTATAGATAACTGATATTGATGATTTGTAATTATAAAATGATATGTGAGTGTCAGAATCAAAGTGGCATGAAGTGTTATAAACTAAAAGTTATTTGAGTGGCTCCATTGTGTCTTTTCTTCTTATTCAGCTTGAAAACATCAACAATGTAATAATACATGTTCAAGCAATAGTGAAACATTAAATAATTTGTAAAGATATCTATAAGGAAGATCACTTAGGGGCATCAGATTTTAGGGCTCATTACAGTTAATCTTGCAGATAAGTGATTATTTGTTAGATCCTTGTTACATACTCACTCTAAAACGCAATGCACCTTAATCATGTTTGTTAGTTCATTAAAGGTAAGTTAGTAGTGTGGAAGAGTTATATAGGGATATATGTCTGTATCACTATATGATCTAATTGTGAAAATGTTTGTTTTAGGCAAAGAGAGAGTCTTATAAACAACAAAGTAAACAAGAAGAAGAAAGACAACTTCAATATATGAAAGAAGAACAACGCAGAAAGGTAATGCTGCTGCATCTAGTGTTATTAAAGGACCATTATAGGCACCCAGACCACTTCAGCTTAATGAAGTGGTCTGGGTGCCTGGTCCAGCTAGGATTAACCCTTTTTCTATAAACATAGCAGTTTATAATAGGGTTAAGCCAGTCTCTAGTGGCTGTCTCATTGACAGCCGCTAGAGGCGCTTCTGCGCTTCTGTCAGGGTACCTGAGGCCTCTACCTCTAAGGGAGGTAGAGACTTGGTGGTGTATCCGTCCAGGCGAGCTGTCTCCTCCGTTCCTCGCGGTTCATCCAGTCACTTAAACACCGGCCGCGAGGAATCCACGTCCTTTTCTAGCAGGACGCTCAATACGTGACGTCATGACGCTAGCACGAGCAATCTGTCACTCAAGTGTCCGATATCCAATCGGTACTTTTCAGAGGCGTGATTTCCATCCAGAACCAGGGTATTTAAGCTTACTCCTTACTTCAGCTCATTGCCCTGTCGTGGTTCTAGCTTGTCTAGTCACTCAGTGCTCTGGTATTCTAGTTTGCTCTTTTGGTTTTGACTCGGCTCGTTGTACTACCCTGTTTCTCTGTTATCCCTTGACCCGGCTTGTCTCTCGCTTATCTGTCTTCTCGTTCCCTCGACCTCGGCTTGCCTCTGACTATTCTTTACTCTCGGTACGTTAGTCCGGCCATTCTAAGGCCCGGTATACGTACCTTTCCACTCTTTGTACTCTGCGTGTTGGATCCCTGTCCCGATCCTGACATTACGACAGGGCCAATGGATCCTGCAGGTACAAACAGTCAGCTTGGTTCTTCGGATCCCAGGTTTGACGCCATGGAACATAGGATGGATCAGATGGCTTTGGCACTACAGGCACTTTTGTCTCGTGCTAGTAATCCACCTGAGGAGACACGTACTCCTTCTATCTCTCCTGCAGTCTCAGGTCTAGAGGTAGCCACTGTAGGTGCTTCTTCCCGTATTACCCCACCAGTACGTTATGGCGGGTCACCGGAGAAGTGTCGTGGCTTTCTAAACCAGATTAGCATCCATTTCGAACTACAACCCCGCTCTTATCCTACAGATAGAGCAAAGGTTGGATTTATTATTACTCTGCTCATTGAAAAAGCTTTGAGATGGGCCAATCCTTTATGGGAGAATGATAATCCACTCGTCTATAATTATAATGCCTTTGTAGCTGCGTTTAGAAGAACTTTTGACCCTCCTGGCAGAAAGGTCAATGCAGCTAGATTAATGTTGCGCCTTAAACAGGACAATCGAACACTTGTGGATTATGCACTAGAGTTCAGATCCTTGGCGGCAGAAGTTAAGTGGAACGAACAGGCTTATATAGATGTGTTTCTGAATGGGTTATCAGATGTAATTCTTGACGAGGTCGCTACTAGAGAACTCCCTGAAAATTTGGAGGATTTAATTTCTTTTATATCTCGTATTGATGAACGCTTAAGAGAGAGGCAGAACACTCGAGATAGGACCCGTAGACCCTCCTTTAAACTAGCGCCTACCTTTCAAATATCTGAGTTCGAAGACTTACGTATTCCTGAACCTATGCAGATAGGCAGTACTCATCTCACTGAAAGGGAGAGACAGTACAGGAGAAGGGAGGGTTTATGTATGTATTGTGGAGTCAGGGGTCATTTACGCCTAAATTGTCCCAATCTTTCGGGAAACGCTCGCACCTAAGTTCCTCTAGAGGGCAGGCCTTGGGTGTTTCTACTTTGTCCTCTATTCACAACTACAAGGAGCTCAGGCTTGTGTTACCCGTTTCTTTAAAGTGGGAGAAGGGAGTAGTTAAGACTATGGCACTAATCGATTCTGGAGCTGCTGAGAGCTTTATAGATCAGGGTTTTGCTGCCAAGCATGCTATTCCATCCCAGTTAAAAGAGACACCTCTGGCTGTTGAGGCCATCGATGGTAGACCGTTACTTGAGCCTGTTATTTTTCATGAGACCATACCGATTAACTTGACTGTTGGCATCTTGCATAAAGAGGATATATCCTTGATGCTCATTTCTTCTCCGTCTATTCCCATAGTTCTGGGGTACTCCTGGCTGAGGAGACACAACCCTATTATTAATTGGGAATCAGGAGAGATAGTTTCATGGGGAGAGAATTGTCAAGAAAAATGCTTGCGGAAGGTCTTACCTCTTGGATTAACTAATACATCGAATACCTCTGACAATCCTACAGAGACACAAATTCCGCCTCAGTATCTAGATTTAAAGGCAGTATTTGACAAAAAGAAGGCCGATACCTTACCCCCACACAGGTCCTTTGATTGCAAAATTAACCTACTCCCTGGTACCATGCCTCCCAGAGGTCATGTATACCCATTATCTATAAAGGAGAACTCAGTCCTAGAGGAATATATTCACGAGAATTTAGACAAGGGATTCATCAGGAGGTCTTCCTCCCCTGCCGGGGCTGGATTTTTTTTTGTTAAAAAGAAAGATGGTTCTTTGAGACCTTGTATTGACTATCGAGGTCTGAATAAGATAACCATTAAAAATGCCTACCCGATTCCCTTGATCACCGAACTCTTCGATCGTTTGAAAGGCTCTACAATTTTCACCAAGTTAGACCTCAGAGGGGCATATAACTTGGTGAGAATCCAGCAGGGACATGAGTGGATGACGGCATTCAATACTCGATATGGCCACTATGAATATACCGTCATGCCTTTTGGGTTATGCAATGCACCAGCAGTGTTCCAAGATCTGATTAATGAGGTTCTTAGGGAATTTCAGCAAGAGTGCGTCATTGTATACCTAGATGATATACTCATTCATTCTAGTGACATTGAGATTCATCACAAACAAGTCAGGAGGGTTTTGCACAAGCTTCTCCAGCATGGCTTGTACTGCAAGTTGGAGAAATGTAGCTTTGATCAAACCCAGGTAACCTTTCTCGGCTATGTGATCTCTGGGGAGGGATTTAAGATGGATCCGGATAAGCTCCAATCCATTCTAGAGTGGCCTTTACCCACAGGTCTTAAAGCCATACAGAGATTTATTGGTTTTTCCAATTATTATAGGCGCTTTATTAAGGGCTATTCTTCCATTATTGCACCTATCACTAACATGACCAAACAGGGGGCTGACACTAAGAATTGGACTACTGAAGCTCTCCTTGCGTTCAAGACTCTCAAGGAGCTTTTCGCTTCCGCTCCAATTT
Source organism: Pelobates fuscus (assembly GCF_036172605.1). NCBI lineage: Eukaryota > Metazoa > Chordata > Amphibia > Anura > Pelobatidae > Pelobates > Pelobates fuscus. The sequence continues at coordinate 374,814,080 of NC_086317.1, read as the reverse complement.
TAGTTCACCCTGACACTTCTCTGCCATTTTTGCTCGAGGTAGACGCATCAGAGACTGGTTTAGGTGCTGTTCTATCTCAAAGGTTGGGTGTTGATAAACCATTACATCCATGTGGATTTTTCTCTAAAAAATTGACCGGTACTGAAAGCAGGTATGACATTGGTGACAGAGAATTACTAGCGGTTATCAAGGCTTTGAAAGAATGGAGACATTTATTGGAAGGTACATTACATCCTGTTACCATCCTGACAGACCACAAAAACTTGTCTTATATCGGAGAGGCCAAGCGTCTATCCTCCAGGCAGGCTCGTTGGTCGTTGTTTCTTACCCATTTCAATTACGTTCTGACTTACAGACCTGGGTCAAAGAATTCTAAAGCCGATGCGCTATCTCGCCAATATGAACCCTCTGCTTCAGTAGAACCACTTTTGTCTTCCATTGTACCCAAATGCAATATTATTGCTAATACCAGTCTCAAGATTCATTCCCCGCTACTTGACCAGATCTTGAAGTCACAACATCTAGCTCCCGGAAACACTCCTGAGGGAAGAAACTTTGTTCCTCCTGAACTGCAACTGGAGCTCTTACAATGTTTTCATGAAAGTAAAATAGCTGGTCATCCTGGTATTCGCAAGACGTACTCTCTGATATCCAAGGATTTCTGGTGGCCTTCACTTCGTAAGGATATTGAGGAGTTCGTCGCAGCTTGTGAGACTTGTGCCAAGACTAAACTATCTCATGCATCCCCATGTGGCCTGTTACACCCCTTGGACATTCCTGAGAAACCTTGGTCCTGTTTGTCCATTGACTTTATCGTTGATTTGCCTGCTTCCAAAAGACAGACTGTTATTCTCACGGTGGTGGATAGATTTACCAAGATGGCCCATTTCGTGCCATTACCTAAACTTCCGACTTCCCCTGAATTGGCGGAGATTTTTGCGAGAGAAGTTTTTCGCCTACATGGGATCCCTTCAGAGATTGTTTCTGATAGAGGTTCTCAATTTGTCTCACGTTTCTGGAGATCCTTTTGTTCTCAAATGGGCATCAAATTGAACTTTTCCTCTGCCTATCACCCTCAGTCTAACGGAGCTGCTGAACGTACTAATCAAAAGATCGAACAGTATCTGCGTTGCTTTGTTTCCGAACACCAGGACGATTGGGTCGGTCTGATTCCTTGGGCGGAGTTCGCACACAATAACCTTGTTTGCGATTCAACTCGCTCTAGCCCTTTCTTCATGAACTATGGCTTTCATCCTTCGATTTTTCCTTCGGTTTCCTCTTCTCAGGGGATACCGTCGGTTGATGATCATGTCGCCAACCTGAAGAAATTATGGGATCAAACTCGACAAATTCTATTACATAGTTCCTCGCTGTTCAAGAAACACGCTGACAAACATAGAGGAGCGGCTTCTGTTTTTGTTCCTGGGGATAGGGTATGGTTGAGTACTAAGAATATTCGCCTAAAAGTTCCGTCCATGAAATTTGCTCCTCGTTACATAGGTCCTTACAGGGTTCTCACTCGTATCAATCCGGTTGCGTATCGCCTTGCTCTGCCACCTGCCTTACGCATTCCTAACTCTTTTCATGTCTCCTTGTTGAAACCCCTCATTTGCAACAAATTCTCCTCTAAGGTCTCCTCGCCTCGTCCTGTTCAGGTGGAGGGTCGGGAGGAGTACGAGGTCAGCTCCATCATTGACTCCAGAATTTCAAGGGGAAAATTGCAATATCTGGTCAACTGGAGGGGATATGGTCCTGAGGAGAGGAGTTGGGTACCTCAGGAGGACGTCCATGCTTCTCGCCTTCGCAGAGCATTTCACCTTCGCTTCCCATCTCGCCCCGGTTCATTCCGCCCGGTGGGCGTATCTGAGAGGGGGGGTACTGTCAGGGTACCTGAGGCCTCTACCTCTAAGGGAGGTAGAGACTTGGTGGTGTATCCGTCCAGGCGAGCTGTCTCCTCCGTTCCTCGCGGTTCATCCAGTCACTTAAACACCGGCCGCGAGGAATCCACGTCCTTTTCTAGCAGGACGCTCAATACGTGACGTCATGACGCTAGCACGAGCAATCTGTCACTCAAGTGTCCGATATCCAATCGGTACTTTTCAGAGGCGTGATTTCCATCCAGAACCAGGGTATTTAAGCTTACTCCTTACTTCAGCTCATTGCCCTGTCGTGGTTCTAGCTTGTCTAGTCACTCAGTGCTCTGGTATTCTAGTTTGCTCTTTTGGTTTTGACTCGGCTCGTTGTACTACCCTGTTTCTCTGTTATCCCTTGACCCGGCTTGTCTCTCGCTTATCTGTCTTCTCGTTCCCTCGACCTCGGCTTGCCTCTGACTATTCTTTACTCTCGGTACGTTAGTCCGGCCATTCTAAGGCCCGGTATACGTACCTTTCCACTCTTTGTACTCTGCGTGTTGGATCCCTGTCCCGATCCTGACAGCTTCTCACTGTGATTTTCACAGTGAGAAGACGCCAGCGTCCATAGGAAAGCATTGAGAATGCCGATGACGACGATATGGAGGAGGAGAGGAGGAGGAGAGTTACCTGCCTGGTGCCGGAAAAAGGTAAATTTCTCCCCCTAGAGCCCGGCGGGAGGGGGTCCCTGATGGTGGGGGCACCCTCAGGGCACTATAGTGCCAGGAAAACTAGTATGTTTTCCTGGCACTATAGTGGTCCTTTAATATTAATAATCTTACTTTTTATTTACTTTGTTGATGTTAAACATGTTGATGCTCAACATGCTAAAAAGAACACTCCAGACCCATAAAGTACTTTTTAGCTTGCTGAATGCATCTCTATGAGGAGATGCTGATTGGCTAGGCACAAAAAACAAGGGGAATACTAGTAACCCTGGAAGACGCAAACATAGACGTAATCATGCACATACAGGGTACTTAGTATTCAGGTCAGCAGTCTCAGGGTAAAATATAACTTTTAATGGTCAATTTTTTTTAAAAAAAGAGAAAAGATTATATAAATGTATCCCTAAATAAGAAGGAAAAATGTAAAACTAAGAAAGGACAGAACCCACAAAAAATGTGGGAGGAGAGGGGATCAAGTTGCTAAATCATAGAGGGAAAAAATGCCACACATTAGCAGGTGGCAAAATAGAAAAGTGCAGGAGGGAAAGGGTAAAGTAGAGGAAAAATCTGGACCCCAAAATCCCCAGCGTTCCCTCACTATCCCAAGTAAGCTGGATCCCCCCAAACGTCAGAAAAACTGATTGCTACGTGGTAATCAGCAATCGTCAGCCTTGCAGTGAAGACTGCTATTTATTAAAGGAGTTACTGTCCTAAACGAAACTGTAATCAATGAAGTAGGTCTCGAGGGTGGTGAGTAGGTATAAAGTTAATAATAACACAGGAGCGTCCTCCCTATCTGGAACTTCCACCCTCCCTTCTGCTTAGTCCGACGCGCGTTTCGCCGACTAACGGCTCATCATGGGACATTAAAACATTTTCGTGTTGGGTATTCACTTGTATTTTTTGGCACAGAGTTTTTCCCCTTTATTTACCAAAGTATTGTTCTTATTCCTACGATAGCATTACACGCTATAGTGTAGCTACTGCTGAGCGGGGTGTGCTTCGTTACATCTACTGGTAGTTGTCGATACTTCTCACAGTATCATTTGGTGATTGGTTTACTCTCTATTCTATGTGCGAGGTAGGTGGCTTCTGGCTCTCATGCCTTGGGCCTCGTACATCCAACCCATGTTCTGTGTGCTTCGTTAACGTGTATTCGTGCGCCGTATTGTGCTGTCGATAAAAGTTCATACTCCCAATTTTGATCTACCTGCTTTATCAAGTTATCAAGTGTGGGGCTTGTATGTATATTTTAATGTGGAAAGGTTTTCTTGCTGACAAGTTAGACAATTGTAGAACATTTTCAAGAACCTTTTGAGCAAATATTAAGGTAGAGCTAATAAAAAAAAAAAACTATTAATAGCAAGGACCTAATAAGAGACTTTTTTTGTTTGTTTTAGAATAGCTTTGATCCATTTTAGAATGATGTCATACAAATTATGTTCTGTGTATATACATGGGATATTGCTTGGTTCTAAAAGAAGAACCTCCAATTATTTAAGGGGTAAATAAACTGGAACTCTATTTCGCACTCCGTTGTCCCATAATTTTTTGCTGATGTTTAGATCTTGTCATAGCAGAAGTCATGAAAGGTGTTTGACATCATTCTGGTGTTCATGAAGCCACTTTTGAATTTGTTTGTCAGTTATCTGGTATTTACCAAGTAGGTGTTGGGTATTATGATCCTGAAACACATTGTATTTGCTCCTGTAAAATGGTTTCATTTTTCTTGGCTGTTGTAAGACCTTATAGCGCAGTAATTAGATCTAACTGTTCAAATGAGCTGGCTGTCGATATCATTACTGTTCTTCCACCATGATAGCAGCCATGTTATTTATGGGTTAAATTTTTCTCTCTAAACATAACACAAATATTGATGTAGAATACAGGGCCAAATATGACTCCTCAGTTAACATTACATTATTCCTATTGCCCAGGATAACATGTTTTGTATATTATGCTAGGACACTGATCTTTGCATGCAAATGGTTTTCGAATGGTAGAGCTCTCCGAAATATCATTACTTAATGAGTTTTCGATTCAATTTATTTTTATGTACTTTTATGGAATTTAGTAATTATCCTTAAAATACCCATTTATTACTGTCAGTTGCTTTCTTCTTTAAACTCCTCTTCCTCTTTGAAGATGCAATTTGTCCATGTATTACCGTTTGAGACTTGTCAGCGTAACACATGAAATAATTGAGTAATATTTGTGACCCATGCATCTGCAATTTGAGCAATGACTATTTGCTCTTTAATAAAGTTTAAGTCACTGTGTTATGAAAATGCATATTTTAAAAAGCTAATTAAGATATTTTTATTAATAATTATATAATTGAATAAACTTGTCTAATAAAGTTGAGCACTTTACACACATCCAATGATGTATTCAAGATTTGTCTGCCCTAGGCCAATCATGACTTGGAACAACCTTCCCATATTCTTTTGTACCTTCATTAGTACCTTCACAGATTCATCCATATATTATACATCTAACCATTCACCTAGTATCATGATAATTCATACATTCATACATTCCGGGGGGGGGGGGATATTGCTGGATATTGGCAGGACCTGGAACAGACTGTTGTATATGCCGATCCAGAGCATCCCAAACATGCTCAATGGGTGACATGTCGGGTGAGTATGCTTGCCATGCAAGAACTGGGATGTTTTCGGCTTCCAGGAATTGTGTACAGATCCTTGCAACATGGGGCCATTATCATGCTGCAACATAAGGTGATGGTCGTGGATGAATGGCACAACAATGGGCCTCAGGATCTTGTCATGGTATCTCTGTGCATTCAAAATGCCACCAATAAAATTAACCTGTGTTTATTGTCCATAACATACACCTGCCCATACCATAACCCCACCGCTACCACGGGCCACTCGATCTACAATGTTGACATCAGCAAACCGCTCACCCACATGACGCCATATACGCTATCTGCCATTTGCCCTGTACAGTAAAAACCGTGATTCATCCGTGAAGAGAACACCTCTCCAAAGTGCCTGACACCATCGACTATGAGCATTTGCCCACTCAGGTCGGTTACAACGACGAACTGCAGGGGGGCTTCCCTGAGACAGTTTCTGACAGTTTGTGCAGAAATTCTTTGGTTATGCATACCGATTGTTGAAGCAGCTATACGGGTGCCTGGTCTCAGACGATCTTGGAGGTGAAGATGCTGGATGTGGAGGTCCTGGTCTGGTGTGGTTACATGTGGTCTGCAGTTGTGAGGCCAGCTGGATTTACTGCCAAATTCTCTGAAATGCCTTTGGCTTATTATAGAGAAATTAACATTCAATTCACAGGCAACAGCTCCGGTGGACATTCCTGCAGTCAGCATGCCACTTGCACGCTCCCTCAAAACTTGCGACATCTGTGGCATTGTGCTGTGTGTAGTGATGTCGTGGGTGGGGGCCCTAAACAAGAATAAGGGGGGGGACCTAATGTCCTCCCCCCTGGCCTTCACCCCTGAGCGGTGGGTGGGGGCCCTAAACACAAATTGGGGGGGGGCCTAATGTCCTCCCCCTGGCCCCCACCCCTGAGCGGCGGGTGGGGGCCCTAAATACCAATAGGGGGGAGGACCTATTGTCCTCCCCCCCAGCCCCGACCCCTGAGCGGCGGGTGGGGTCCCTAAATACCAATGGGGGACGGACCTGTTGTCCTCCTCCCGGCCCCCACCCCTGAGCGGCGGGTGGGGGCCCTAAATACCAATAGGGGGGGACCTATTGTCCTCCCCCCCGGCCCCCACCCATGAGCGGCGGGTGGGGGCCCTAAATACCAATAGGGGGGACCTATTGTCCTCCCCCCGGCCCCCACCCCTGAGCGGTGGGTGGGGGCTCTAAATACCAATGGGGGGGACTTGAAATCCACCCAATCAGAGTGCTCTGTGTCATTTTACACAGCGTGGGAAAGTTCTTTGGAATTTTAAAATGACACAGAGCACTCTGATTGGCTTAAACCAACCAATCAGAGTGTTCTAAGCCTAATTGCAGGGCGTGGCAAGGCTTTATAAGCCTTGACCCGCCCTGCAGAGCTCAGTATGCGGCGTGCCCTCGAAGGGTGAAGAAGGATTAATTTTTTTTGCGCTCGTTTTTTTTTTTCAAAGTGCGACGGTTATATTGGCTTTTTATTTGGCCTTTTTGGGGGTTGAAGAAAGAAGATTTTAGAAAAAAGAAGACATCTAATGGTAAGTTTATTTTTATTTATTTACAGGTTTTTAGCTTTATTGACTCCCCCCTCATTATTTTTAGGGTGAGGGGGGTAGGTAGGGGGACCATTTTTTTTGGGGGGGGAGGACCCCCAGTCACCTGGGGGTGGACATTTTTTTAGGGCCCCCACCCGCCGCTCAGGGGTGGGGGCCGGGGGAGAGGACAATAGGTCCCCCCCCTATTGGTATTTAGGGCCCCCACCCGCCGCTCAGGACATCACATATGTTCGCCGTCCATGGCGAACGCGAACACGCTATGTTCGCCGGGAACTATTCGCCAGCGAACCGTTCGGGACATCACTAACTGTGTGATAAAACTGCACATTTTAGAGTGACTTTTTATTGTGGCCAGCCTAAGTCGTGCAATAATTATGCTGTCTAATCAGAATCTTGATATTCCACACCTGTGAGGTGGATGGATTATCTCAGTAAAGGAGAAGTGCTTACTAACACAGATTTAGACAGATTTGAGAGAAATAGGCCTTTTGTGTACATTGAAAAAGTCTTAGATCTTTGAGTTCAGGTCATGAAAAATGGGTGCAAAAACAAAAAGTGTGTAAATATATTCAAACCCTACCGGCACTCAGTCTTTGCTGTAGAAAATCCTTTACCGTAGCATCATGCTATATCAGTCAACGTTTAAACTCAACTTGTGAACTTTCATCAACTTCAGAAGTTGAACTGAAACATTAACTGTTTTGGTGTGAAGCTGCAATAAAGGATTTTCTACCACAAAGACCCTGAGTGCCAGTATAGTTTGGATAGTTACATAATGTGTTACCAGGCACCTGGAATTTGGATAACGTTGATGTTGGAGTGCAGAGCTATCTATTGAATATAGAGAGATGGATAGATTTTATACACACACATGTATATCCATTATCAATATAACCTTATTAAATTCATTATGTTACAGTATAGTATGGTTGGATATGGTAGAAAAAACAACATCCTGTTATAGAAAATAAAAAATAATCTAAAAATGAATATTGCTTGCTTTGTGTATATGTATTTAAGCTGAAAATGAATCTCAGATTCAAAATGCAGACCTGTGGGTCATAGAGATTTTATATGCAACATTTGTGGCCAGCATATTGAAATGCACAAGTAAATCCTTCACTACATGACAAATAAAATTGATTAGTTTTGTTAGCTAATCTTTATTTTTCCAAGCATTTATAAATCTGTCACCGACGTGTTATTGCATTAACTTCTGTCAGCCTTTCACATTTGCCTCTGTTATTCCACAGACACTGATTTTTTTTCCTACTTAATATTGCATAAAGCCTCTTCTCCATGTATTCAGTTTTTTTTAATACTGCATCAATCATCTTCCTCTCCTGTGATGTATCTTTTATGTTGCCTTGAAACCATTTTTCTTTTATGCATTACCCTAATCATCCTGCTGACTTGCTTCTACATTTGTTAAATCACCTTTTATACTTCTCAGTGTTTCATCAACTTCAGTTAATCCTCTGGCTATTTCTAGAATGGCATTTGGTTTTTAGCTTCTGTTTTGAAAGAGTAATTATATAATTTTTTTTCTCTTTTCATATCATATCCTGAGATTTTAATGTCTGTTATAGGCCCATCCATTTCTTTCTGTGCTATACTTGTGTAATTGGCATTAATTTTATCTGCCCGAATTGAAATAAAGATTCAGAATCCTATTTCTTAAGCACCCTAATCTTCTGGATAGCAAAAATGCAGCATTTTAATTTTCACTCTGTTGATGTGAAATGCGGATTTGTCTGAACTGTTGGAAATAATAATAATAAAAAGAAAAAAGCTTTTTGCATATTTTGTGATGTGTTTTGAGCAGAGTTATAATTCAGTTTTTCATAAGACTAACAGAACATAACAAAACAATTGCCTTCATCTGCATATGGAGTGTGTTTTATATTTGAAAAGATTTTTGACAGCCCCACCTGACCATTGGTAGTAGCAATATGAATTTGCAATATCTGAAATAAAGGTATCTTCGAGGAGTGTGCTCCCACCAATCCATGATGTTTTTGACCCATCTTCTGGCTTAGGATGATAAGATTAATATTAACATCATGACATAACCTGATAAACTAGTGAAGACTGAAAGCTCTCATGAAATTAGGAGGTAACATTAGTTTATTATTTGGATGCTGCCATGAAACTAGGTTGAGGAGAGGAGTTGACCATGAAAAATAGAATTAATGACCTGGCATTTTAATTCTTTGTAATTTTGAGGCTCACCCATTTTATTATCTTGATTCAGTATTATTTGGGGTGTTGCTCACTGTCTCCATGTTTCATCCTTTTGCACCATAGGATTTATTTAATCATGGGAAGGTATTTGAGGTCAATGACCACATTAGTGTTGCCCATATGTTTAGTTATTTGCCCTTCTATAGTATGCTGACAAAGGTACTTCCAACGATGACTAAACCTGGCTCGAAAAGCCCAGGAAGTTAAGGTTCAGTCAGAGCTTCTCCTTTATAAAGGCTCTACTGGATATAGCAATTTACTGTTACTGTTTACTACTGTATTCTGCAGGTAGGGGCCCCTTATATGGCAGACACCCTAAGCTCTCTCTCTATATATGTCATATGAATAACTAAATTATGACCCCACGCCTAACGTTACGGAAAGCAACTTAATATTCTCAACAAACACACATTCTCAGATTTCAATGTTATTCATCCTAGGATACATAAAAACAAATTTGCCTCCCCTCGGCGTCCCACTGCATCTGGAATAAGTTCCCTGCTTTCAATTTTTTTTTAATATTTAGACATCTTACTACAACTATCTAAGAAACTATCTCTACTTCAATATTTATAGGGATGATATGGGACCCAAACTATGTCTTGGTAACTTTTGATGTACAGTCCCTATACATTCTTATTCCCCACCATAAAGGTTGCCAAGCTATTAAAGAAATACTGACAAACAAAATATTATCATTGAGTGAATTCATATTATATGTAACTTTTTTGTTTCTGGACTATTTGCAAAACAAGAAATGTGATGGGGACCAGGTTCGCACCAAGCTATGCCAACCTCTTTATGGCAGAATGGGAGTCTACCACCACTTGGTGTGAAAATCCTCAGAGGAAAAGCCACATTCCCAATGTGCATATATATGTAGGCATTCCCCCTGCAGTCAATCAAATCTTTCCTCCTTGGCATTATGTTAACAAACACCTGAATGTTCCAGATTAGCAAACTGCTAAAACTTCAGCTTTTATATAGGTGGTCAAACTTGCTGATGATCGATTGATTAATTAAGGGCATTTGACTAGCCACACTTCTCTGCTAATTAGCCTTTTAATTCCTATGAAAGAGGCAAGGGTGCACTTAGTTTTTCTGCATTTTGCCTTTATTTTTGTGAAATAAATTATGACAGTTTTATATGCACTGTGTTTTTGTCCATCTGAGGTTGTATTTACCTAATTTTAAGACCTGCTAAGGAACAGATGATTGTTATGTTCTGATATGTGAAACCATAGACTTCAAAGGATGTACTTTACATTTTACATGGGATGGCCTACACCTGCCTTGATCAATATAAAATCCAATATTAACAACCACCTGCACAAATAAAATGTCTATTAATGTCTTGTCATGATAATAAACACAGTTGGAATGGATATCGTTAGCATCTTGTAGATGGGATAGCCTACACCTGCCTTGATCAATATAAAATCCAATATTATTAACAACCACCTGCACAAACCTATAATATATATACACACACACACACATTATATGTTTGTGCAGGTGGTTGTTAATAATATTGGATTTTATATTGATCAAGGCAGGTGTAGGCCATCCCATCTACAAGATGCTAACGATATCCATTCCAACTGTGTTTATTATCATGACAAGCCATTAATATCCTTTATTTGAGAATTGCATATATTTACAATTTGACCTTTGTCTATTAATTTATACAAATATTGAAAAGTATTGAGTATATATTTTATTTTTCTATAATCACAGACATAGTTTCTATTTCTTTCCAGAGTGAATTGTTAGAACTGAAACAAAGGCAAGAAGAAGAACAAAGGAGAACATCTCAACAAGATCATCATAGAAGGTTCGACTGTTTATGAATTTTGTTAACCACATCAATGTGCATCCAGGATGATGTTTATGAATTCAATTTAACTGGTTAACTTTTCTCATTGTGTTGGATCAGAGTATTCCCCATCGCTAGAGTGAACCGTAACTGTGCAATGCTCCCTTCAAATGTATTGTTTTCCCTCTGTTTCTTCACTCACACACACACACACACACACTTTTTTTTTGTTACTTTAATTATAATATATATTTATTTTTTTTGGTGATTTAGCCTTCAACTTTTTTTTTTACAAAGCACTGCATTTTTAGATGATGGAGGACTTTCTGCAGAATAACATTTAAATCACAATTCGAAAGGATGAACATTCTATATGGCGCAATATTTCCATGTGCCATTGTTGAGAATGGTAGTGTATTATATAATGGAGCTAGTTCTGTAATAAATGTTGTCATAATGTTTACACAAACGTAAAGCGGCACTGTCATAATTTGGGGACTTTGCATTTTCTTTTGGTCGTTCCTCTTCTGCTCCGGGAGCTTCGGTGCCAGGAACCGACGAGAGTACAGCATTGAGGTCTTGCAGGATCCTCCATAGATACAACTAATATCTCTGCAGCCGTCACTGGACACGGCTTGGACATTGACATTTTTAGATGTCAGTAGCTACACCAGGGTCTAGAAGTGTCAGGCGTAGGAAAAATACTGAGACAAAAAAACAAAGTATTGCCTCCACCTTGCCTCCGTTAAAGTTTAAAAACAACTTTACATTTCTCCAGCACCAGCGCTGCCCCCACTCTGTATTCCTGGCTGAGATCAACAAAATTGATGAGCTCAGCCAATACTATGCTTTCTCCGAGAAAAGTGCATGCGTAGCAAAACAGTGCACTGCACCAGTCAGCATCTTCTCATAGAGATTCATTGACTAAATGCATCTCTATGGGGAAAGTCCAGCACCTCCATGCAGGTAGTACCTATAGTGGCCATCTGAGTGACTGCCACCGGAGGTTCTTTGAAAAGTCACTCTTTATATTAAAATGCCGGCAGGGACAGGCAGTAGACACCAGAACAACTACATTAATCTGTAGTTGTTCTGGTGACTATAGTGTCCCTTTAAGCTTCCTAACACCGGGTTCACATGCTCGTATCTCCAAATATTCTATGCTTAACGAACTATATCTCCATGTCTTCATATATGGAAATATAAAATATTTGTAATATATAATATTATACTATTTTTTTTTTTTTAATATTAAGGCCTCCTATAGAATGTAGCAAACCATTCCTACATTTATACATTCATCCTTTAGTTGTTCTCAACTTACTGGAAAGGGCTACTGTAGTAATAGCAGTATACAGTGAAGCAAAACTGACAAATACATACAAATTTCCCACTTTCATCATCATCATCGTTTTTAATATAGAATTGCTTAATTTTTCCAAAATCTGACTGTTTAACCATTTGACCATCACTAGACGGTTGTATTAGTGCCATTAGAGACAGATGGCATGGCTATAAAGGTAAAAGGCAAAATCCTTCCAGAATATTTGGAGATCAATGCCTTATGAACACATGCCGTAAAGTGAGAAAAGCCATATGGAAGTGTGTGTCTGTATGTATAGCTTCGTCTTATATACAGTATCAACAGAATTATTCTAAACTAGAAATTGTAAGAAATTGACAAGGAGATTGCATATTTTAGAAAATAAATACACATTGGAAATATATCATAACTATCTTTCTAGTTTGAGAAGCTAGATTAAAATGTGCCATTCACTGTTCATTTCTCCACAATTTTGCTTTAGTGAATAATATATTAAACATTCATGTAAATACATATCTTTAAACATTTTTTTTTCCAGTTCATTTAGTGGTATTTTTTTAACATGAGCTTTAAAGGGGCACTCTGAGCACCATAACCCCTATAGGTCATTAAGCACCATAGCCTCTGTTTTTCTTAAACTGTTTTTGATTAAACTGCTACCAGTGCTCACTGTTAAGCTTAGAAGAGCCTTGTTTTATTGTCAAACTACTTACAAAAAAAGTTACAAAAACCAAGAGTGGAGGAATGACTCTGAACACCAACCACCAAGAATAAACTGTAGTGAACATGATGCTTAGAGTGCCACTTTAATATAAATTGTGAAAGTGCTGTTACCCATAGCCAATTAGAAAGATATATGGATTAATTTTCCTCATGTCTAACTGTATGTTCTCATTTTTGAAGGGTAAACAATGCTTTCCTGGATAGACTTGAAAGAAAGAACACCTCAAACCCAAACCAGGATAGATATTGTGGCCTCAGTAATGCATGGGTAAGTTCTAGACTATTGTTTTATTTGATTCTTCCTCAAGTCCTAACTCAGAATATATAATCTCTCATTGTTTCATACTTACCGTAATTTTCTTTTCCTGATCATTATACATGGCAGCATTTAGTCATGGGTTAGCTCCTCCCCTCACAGCAGAAAGGACAGGAAGTAAAAATTGGTATAAATAGATCCACCTCCTCTCCAACAGGCTGCCATTATAACTAGCCTCACAACTCTCATAGTAGATGGGTGGGAACGTAATGCTGCCATGTATAATGACCAGTAACAGAAAATTACAGTAAGTAGGAGACACTTTTCCTTGGCAGCATTTACTCATGGGAATCAGTAAATATAGTGGGAGGGACAGAGTTCAAATACAGCTAATAGCTATAAAATATATTATTGAGCTACACAAACCTAACAAGTCTTATCAAAAGCCAAACAAGTAATCAATAGGATATTGCCATAATATCTGATTATACAAGTTATTATACCTAATAGGCTTTGGTCAGCAACCCCCTGTATTCAAATATAGGGAATATTCAGAGAATGATAGAGCCAGGTAGGAATTAAGGTCATGATAACCAAACCTATAAAAGGAACAAGGCTAGACTAATACAAAACATCTCTTGTAAGGAATGAGACACCCGTCTTGCATCTGTCTTGCTATGGAAAATAATAACATAGATTAGAGGAGAACTTCCTTTAAACATAAAGTCTAAAAATTATAAACATAATTTGGCAAAAAACAGAAGTTATTGGCCTTCTCTAATATAAATTAACTAATCAATTGATGGCACTTTCAAACCAGAACCTTGGTAAGGGCATAACTTCCAGACACATACTGAAAGACACATACACACTGACATACATACACAAACACACCGTATATACTCGAGTATAAGTTGACCCGAATATAAGTCGAGACCCCTAATTTTACCCCCCAAAACTGGGAAAACTGTGTATGAATGCAGTGGGTGTAGTGTGTGTGTGTGTGTGTGTGTGTATGAATGCAGTGTGTGTGTGTGTGTGAATGCAGTGTGTGTGTGTGTGTGTATGAATGCAGTGTGTTTGTGCATGAGTGCAGTGTGTGTGTATGGAGGCAGAGTGTGTAACCTTGGTGGGGGGTGGGCATTTTTATTATTTTTTTTAATTATTATTTTAATATTAAATTGTTTTTTTAATATTATTATTTTTATTTTAATATTATTAATTTTTTTATTTTATTATTTAAATGTTTATTTATATATTTTTTGTCCCCCCTCCCTGCTTGATACATGGTGGTCTAGTGGCATGGGCTGTGTAGGAGGGGGGCTGGCAGCAAGCTGTAACTTACATTTCCTGCAGCTCCTGTCCGCTCCCTTCTCCTCCGTTCCGGTCAGCTCCCTTCTCCTCCATTGTAAGTCTCGCGGTCTGACTGCCACGCGGAGCGCTCTGACGCCGCGGCTCTCGCAAAACTTACAGTGGAGGAGAAGGGAGCTGACCGGAACGGAGGAGAAGGGAGCAGACAGGAGTTGCAGGAAAGGTAAGTTACAGCTCAATACAGACATTGACTCGAGTATAAGACGAGTGGGGGTCTTATACTCAAAAAATGTGCCGAAAAACTCCTCTTATACTTGAGTATATACGGTACATATATATATACACACACACACACACACACACACACACACACACACACACACAGAGATACATACATACATACTGACATACACACACTTTTTTTGCAGGAGGGTAGTTGGGGCTGATGGGAGTCGGCGTGGCTCTTCCGTCCTCGTGGCCTGTCTTGATTCCCTCCCGCGCGGAGAGAGCGACTCCCAGCAATTTTTTAAAGTGGCTCGGTTGCGTTATTGCACGGGCGTAGAGCTGACCGGGCCCCTGAAGACATAGGGCTGGCCCATTAGCGTCCGGACCCAGGTGTAGGTGTACCGGTGGCAGTTCCGTCGTGGTAGTCACCTCCTGATGGCGGCCCTGCTTAACCCCTTAAGGACCAAACTTCTGGAATAAAAGGGAATCATGACATGTCACACATGTCGTGTGTCCTTAAGGGGTTAAAGGACCACTCTAGGCACCCAGACCACTTCAGCTTAATGAGGTGGTCTGGGTGCCAGGTCCTTCTAGGGTTAACCCATTTTTTCATAAACATAGCAGTTTCAGAGAAACTGCTATGTTAATGAATGGGTTAAGCCTTCCCCCTATGTCCTCTAGTGGCTGTCTCATTGACAGCCGCTAGAGGCGCTTGCGTGCTTCTCACTGTGATTTTCACAGTGAGAGCACGCCAGCGTCCATAGGAAAGCATTATGAATGCTTTCCTATGTGACCGGCTGAATGCGCGCGCAGCTCTTGCCGCGCGTGCGCATTCAGCCGA
Organism: Pelobates fuscus; assembly: GCF_036172605.1. Classification (NCBI taxonomy): domain Eukaryota; kingdom Metazoa; phylum Chordata; class Amphibia; order Anura; family Pelobatidae; genus Pelobates; species Pelobates fuscus. Next base: position 374,798,543 of record NC_086317.1, on the reverse strand, counting down.
CTGGGAGGAGAAGAGGAGGATCGGAGGAGGAGAGCAGGAGGAGATCTCTCCGCCCAGCGCTGGAAAAAGGTAAGTTTTAACCCTTTTCCCCTTTCCAGAGCCGGGCGGGAGGGGGTCCCTGAGGGTGGGGGCACCCTCAGGGCACTCTAGTGCCAGGAAAACGAGTATGCTTTCCTGGCACTAGAGTGGTCCTTTAAGGGGTTAAACTGGAAATCCCACCGTTCTCTGGAAGTATGTATTTATTAAAATCACAATTCTTACAGCTTCATCTTGCCTGGAGTTACAGGAAATACAAAGCAATATCTTTTTTTTTTTTTTTATCTTTTTTTTGTAAATATATATTTTTATTTTGTTTCTTTTGCATGTTATATTGTATGGCGTCAAACAGGGGTAGGACTCTTTCTAGCGTGTACATTAAGAATAGTAAATACTGTCATATGAGACAGGTCTCGGATCAGACTCATGCATATCATTAGATGAGATGCGCAGGTCTCTATTTTGTCAGTAGCTTATTGAACAGTTCAGAAAGGGTCGCTTTTATCGGTGCGGAGTCGTCCATTATTTCGGGGACACCCTGATTCTGATGTTTTGTCGGCGACCCTTATTATCCAGATCCTCCATGTGGTGTGCCATCTGCCTAATTTGGTCAGAATGGGTTCGGAGTGCATCTGTATTCACTGACTGCGCTGCCGACATGTGGTCACAGTCCGCCTCAAGTTGGGAGACCCTGTGGTTGAGGCCTCACGCCATGTCCTCATGCATGGCGTGTAGTTCTGCCATGATGGACTTTCTCAAGTCTGCGTTTGCCTCACTGTTGTCTGATTTTTGTCGGCAAGTTTCTGAGCAGGGCCATCCAGTCCAGCTTGGCATCTGCTGGAGTGCTGATGAGTGGTGAGGTTGCACCGCAGGTCTCCCCTTTCTGGGGAAGGTAAGTGCGGGCCACTGGTGGTCATGGAGTCATTGGAGGCCTGAGAGGATAGGTCCACCGGGGTGACCAGATACTGCCATAGGGACGATGCCGGGGATCCTCTAGGAGCATCTGCATTCTTCAGGGCTTGGGCTGCCCTGTGTGTTTTGCCCAGACACGCGGCACGGTAATGAACAGTGTGGAGCTGGCGGGGAGCTCAATCTCTATGCGGCCATCTTACTCACCCTGCAAGCCACGCCCCCAGCAAAATCTCTGTGTGAAAAGGCAGAGCCTATAAGAGACATAACATAATTTGTTATGAAAACTCTGCAAGAAGTACAACATATTGCAAATATCAAACTCAACTGCATCTCACACTATAAATGGACTGTTTGATACAATAATGATAAATTACAGGAGAGGTAGAAAACAATAACACAAATAGTAGATATATCACTTGGTAAAGGTAAGAAGGAGCACATCTATAAGATAGTACTGAAATAATATCAGCAAATTGTGGTAACTACTAAAGATAAGTAAGAAATTTAGGCCAACAACATCAGGACATACATTCAAAGATAAAAGTACAGTAAATAGTACACATTTTGCCAAACATTAGAATCAAAATGATAAGAGACTGTTGGTCCCTACAAAAGGTGGTAACCGGCGGCACAGGATACAGTGTGGTAACAGACACATAAATAAGCAGAATTGCTAAAGATATTCAATTGTGCTTATGAAAACAAAACAACCACATATTTACTCTGACCTTATCTTCAGATAAATCAAGCAGCACATGATCTTAAAATCACCATAGGCGCTACCATAATTCCATCATCGCTATCTAAAAAATATTAACACCAATCTAAACATAAAATTAACAATATTATGTCAATGGAATGTCCGGAATGAACATCACTTACACAGGTCTAGGTACAGAGACCAGAAAATATCAGCCAAATGCTTGTCACAAACAAACTACAATATTATATTATGCAAGATGACTCCACAGATTACTAGAAGGTGCAGATAAAAAGACACCCAGAAGAATCCCCTTGAACATCAGAACATGCCAGAAGTAGTGGTACTTCATGATCAGTGATTTCCCTTATTGTTTTGATATCAAGTGAAATATTGCATGAATGATTAAGACACAGAGTGGTGTGGGGAATGTAGAGATCTTCCACAGGCAAATAAAACACTTGCAATACCCAGTATCAAAATTGCGTGTAGAATATGAGCACAATAGAGTAAGCTTTTATTGCAGACAAAAAAATAAAATGTTCCTCCTTACAAACTTACAACAGAGGAATCCCTTGAAAATTCTGTTCCTTAACCTCTTAAGAACCAAGAACATGCCTCCTTGACATTTCCAAACATTAGGTCCACAAATGGATCAAAAAGCAGAAAACTGAATATAACAGATAGCATATTCTCTCAATTAGACAGATTATACTTTAGGACAATACACTCCGTTCCTAAACCAGCTCCAGTGCACTGAGCCTGAAAAAATGTTAAAATAGACCAGGAGTAGTGCTTTTTTTCAGAGTAGAATCTTGCAGAAATTTAGCATTGCTGCAGTTGTGACCTAGTGAAACAAATCCAGATTTGATTTTATAAAGTAAATCATACCACTGAAAACAGTCACAGTAACTGCTTCAGATAGTTAACTGCACACAGTAGCCAAAAAAAAGCCCCAGCTGTGCACCTGCAATCGTCAAGATCTACTAAGCAGCGCACCTGCAATCGTCAAGATTTACTAAGCAGTGCACCTGCAATCGTCAAGATCTACTAAGCAGTGCACCAGCAATCAGCAAGAGCTACTAAACTGTGCACCAGCAATTAGCAAGAGCTACTAAACTGTGCAATCAGCAATATATACTAGGATTAAACACTGCCATCAAACCTAAAAACATCCATTGTCTTGATCAATGAGGAGATGTACTTGAAAACTAGTATAAAGCTAAAAACTCCCTTCCGAGTCATATACTTTAATATTATATATAAAATATTATTTCCTTGTGTGCCATAAGTACTGTAGGCAAAAATATATAAAATCCCCAAAATTTTAATATTAGAAATATGCCCAGATGCAATACTGAGATAGGTTAATACTTGCAATTGAATTCTTTCCCTTAGGCGTCTTAAACATTTTTTTTTAGAAAACAAACAAAATAATTGAATTTATGTTAAATCACGAATGAATGATTAAAACATTTTATATCTGTAATATTAGGGAAACCATTACATTCTGTACCTGTGACAATGAAGACTGACTTGATCTAATGTGCAGAATCCTCAATGTTGCATACAATTATCTTTTTGTAATAACATAATTTATTGGCATTATGTTTGTTTTCAATTCCAGAACTAAAGGCCTTCAGAGAATATATCAAAATGTAATCACGATTCATGGGCTACTGCTTCCAACTCACTTTCTGATCTTGGAGAATTCAGCAATACTTGAAAAGCATTACAGTTACTGTAAATGGAAATTACTTACGCAACTAAATGTAGTCCATGTTCAATCATTAAAAAAACTATGATGTATTTTCAAATAGCGAAGTGTCAAATCACACCTCTATGTACTTTATTTGATCATTTTACTAGTGTATAGGACCCAATACATGGGTAACCTTTGGCACTCCAGATGTTAAGTAGTACATGTCCTCTGCTGTTTTGCCAGCATCATGGGAGATGTAGTCCACAACATTTGGAGTGTCGAAGGTAGCCTACTTCTAGTATAGGAGATAATTTTAAAAGACAGGGTATTTTTCCCACTTAAACTTGTTACATTGTTAAAATCACATTTTTTTTTAAATTTTGTTTTACGGGTATCATGAGTTTCTGATGATAATGCAGTTCAGCATATCTGAAGTGTAATATACCGTAATTGTTTTGCAAACTGACAAAAATGCTAGTAGTGTACCTGCCAAAAACCGCCTTTAGCACATTAAATTTGAAGTGTGTAGCATGCGTCTTTTCATACAATTCATCAGATATGCTCTAGCATTGAGACAATACGAAAACTGTCAGATTTTAGCTGCTGTTTCTATATAATGTATGTTGGGAATATAAGATGAGTTTGAGAAAGTGGGAATACAATGTTGATACATTCTCTTAACTTTTATTTTTAAGGAAATTATAATTTTTTATCATTTTAGTCCCACAAGGATTTCCATGGCAATGCATTATTTAGTTTCTTATTCTGGCATTACTAAAAGCATTCAAAAGCTTAGTATCTATTGTGAATCATTGCTCAAGTGCTCTATACAAATACTACCATTTGGCAAATAAAAAGGCTGACGTTGTTGTATAGTTATTATTACAAATCCATCATAGTGTCAGCATGTGTACGACAACTTAAGAAATATTTAAAAGTTTTACTTAAAAGTAGAAAAATAGCAGAAAAAAATGCAGTGCTTATTATATAAAGTATTACTTAATCTACAATTTAGTCTACTTAATATTAAAAGGTAGTTATATCAACATGCCCCAAATCTGCTTAATTAGCACTTCTTGCTAGGTCAGTCATGTCTTTCTGTCTGCCTGAGCTACCCATCCTTTCCTTTATCATTCTGAAAAAGAGATTTATCAAACTGCAAAAAACACAAGGCAGGACATTAGCAACTGGTCGGACAGTACTCTGAAGAAAGTGAAGGTTTCAAGACCGTTGTATTGTAAGAAATTGATATGCAAAACTGCAATATTGTATAAAACTTTCTGTGTATGTGACTGGTTCCACAAGTTGGGGTCATCTACTTGATAACAGTGTAATAATGATCAAAGCTTTCAGTTGTATTTTACACCACCCAGCTAAAGCAACAATAGCTTACATCCGTCCAGCAGTTCTTCTGCCAACAAGTTTCCCATGCATGTTATTAGGAGATCAGAAGATCAGAGTAATTAAAATCTAGGTGTACAGGGAAGAGATCAAAGGGAAAGACCTGTGTAAAGACAGAACTCTTTGGAAAAAGGGGGCTGGATAAACCACTTTTGGGAAGGAAAAGGGATTCAGGGATATTTAGTTAAGGACTGCAAGAATCAGTATTTAAAAGAAACAGACAAGGTGTCATGGCTTACCTTAGTTGGAGTCCAAAGTGCAGAGATGTTTTCTCACCCTTGCAGATAAACACAGCCCACTGTAACCATATAAGAAGCTACCTGGGCTGTGAATCTGTGCACGGGGGCTTAGGCACGAACAGTAACCGGTTTTGAGAAAACAGACAAGGGCAAATCCAGAAGAGTAGTCGGACACGGTTCCAAAGGTCAGGACAGGCAGCGAACATGCAATAACGAAGATCCAGAAGCAGGGGGGTCACAAGCCAAGTCAGTCTTAATCAACAGGAACAAAAAAACAAGAGACATCAGACTGACACTGCCCTTAAGGAGAGGCAGTGTTATATACCTGGGATAATGATCCATCTGCCTCAGGTGGACTTAGATTAACAGGTGGGGGTCACTGGTGAAGTCCAGATCCCTAGTGCTGCAGACAATGTCAGATAAAGGCTAAGTCCACAAGTACTGGAGTGACTCAGTGGCAGGAATGCAGGCTTAGGATGCAGAAGGACCCAGGTTCAAATACCCTGTCTGGCACATTTGGACTCCTCGCTTTCTCTTTTTGTCTCTTTTGAGAAGGACAGCGCAGCAAGCAGTAGTGCCATGGTGGGTAAAAAATACAAAAATAAGTGCTCTCTATCTGTGAATAAGCTGCAGTTCACCAACAAGGTGTTCCCTCAACCTTGTGAAAAACAAGACAAATATATAGAAAAAGGTGAACAGTGCTAGCAGTATACAAAATATATATATTACATACGTAATTGGAGATACGCCTCGATGATATAGCTTAAAAAAAAACAGAATACAATAATAATAATAATTTTTTCTTTTAAGCTATATCATCGAGAAGTATCTCCAATTACGTATGTAATATATATATTTTGTATACTGCTAGCGCTGTTCACCTTTTTCTATATATTAGTAGTGCCATGGTGAACTGAGAGAGACTGTCCCAGACTACCAAAGATGAAGGTGGAAGTTGAAGATCTTCTTTTAAATGTTTAAGTATTTCCCTTTTACTATGCATCTTTTGGTTTTGGACTGGATGTGGTTATGTGTATTGTGTATATCCTAAAATCTTTAACAGTATCCTAAATCAATATTAACCATACATTTTATCATATACTTGTGTTTGTGCCTTATTTGTCGCGCATTCCCTAAAAGAATATCCTTGTAAGAGGGTCATAATATCTTACTGTATGGATTAAGCAATGTAGTTTATAGAACATGCAAAGCAATTTATACCATATATCAAAAAACACTCAAATTCTCTCCATTAGGAATTTACAACATAGATGTGCAAATATACCCTGGAGCATCCTTTTTAGAGATAATAAATTATATTGTCCATCATGTACTATCTTAATGTTTTTTTTGTTCTTTTTTACATTCTTTATTTAGACTTGAGTGGTAGACGATGCAGTATACAATGAATAGAGCGAGGGCATATCAACATTGGTGACATTATGATCCATATTTACTACATATTGTTGATTATTTATAGGGCAGTTACACGGGATACAGTATATATAAAAATCTGTTTGTAGAGCTTAGGTTCAGAAAAGAATTAAAAAAGTATTGCATTAAATACATTCAAATCAGTAATATTGCATTCAAACTTTTATGCAGTTGTTGCGCGACTATGTCACTAGACCCTTCTGCTTCATACATGGTGGTCATATAAGTCAGATAGTTGTCCACTGTCTATGAGGGACCGTGTGCCATCACTAGGTTATCCACTCCTCAAGTAATTTTAGTTCCGTTTTGGGGATGTTTCCATCCAGAATTTAAGAGAGTTAAGCAGCAGAAAAAGAGAGAAACAGATGACAGAATGGGAAAAAAGGAGACAATCAGAAGAAAGGGGCTTCCCTGCAAAAAATAGGTATGGGGTATTACTCAGGCATCCCCCTACAGGGGTAGTCGGACCTATTCAAGTAGTCCAGTCTAAGTTGACTCATTGAGGAAAGACTCCCATAGCTCCCATGCAAAGGTTTTTAGCATCCCTCTTACTTGAGCAGTCAATTTGTCCATTAAGTATCTTTAAGTTTTAGTAGCACCATGTCGACAGATGGGAACTCGGACCTTGGCCAACTTTGAGCGATTGTCCTTCTGGCTGCCAGGATAATTTTGTGGATCAGTTTTTGTTTTGTGGAGTGGTCTGGATGGTAAGAATATCCATGGGTCAGGCATCATTGGTCTATGGAAGATGTTCGTTATTAATTTGCTTGTTTGGTCCCGGGGGCATTCCCACCACACGTCTTTACATGCCTCTATGTCCGCATAGTCTCCAGCATTGGTCAGTCAGGTTTAGTGCATGTAAGAGAGCTTAACTGGGGTAGTATACCACCGGAACATCATTTTATACGATTGTTCTTGCACCGTAACACATATGGAAGTTTGTCCGTTGGCCTCTTTGATGTCTTGCCAGTCAGTGCCCTCCAATATCTCACCTAGCTCTGCCTCCCATTGATCTCTGTAGTGCAGTTCGCCCCTCAGTCCTTTGTAGTAAAGCAATAAAGCCTGGTGATGAGACCCTTTTGGTAAGTTTCTGCATCACAAATCTTTTTGAAGAACGTTAGTTGTGTGTGAGCTGCCTTTTTTGTTGTGTGATTGTTAGGCAAAGACCCTGACCTGCAGTTACCGGAAAAAGTGTGATGTTGTCTGCCTTGTTCTGTTCTTATATGGGATGATAGTGTCAGCTACGTATATTTGATAGATTCTTTGGAGACCCGCATATTCAATCCCCTTAAAGTCTCTAGCTCTCATTCCAGGTAGGAATGCTCTGTTGCGTAGTATGGGCATCATGGGGGATTGTGGTTTGGTGAGGTCATATTTCTGGCTGCACCTGTCCCACACCTAGAGGAAGGTGAGAGTGGCTGGGCAATCTGTTCTTAATAAAGCTCTTTGTTCCCTAGGGATCCAGATATAAAATTGCAGAAGGTCAGCTCTTATCATCAGTGACTCTAGGTCTACCCACCTATGTACAAACTTAGAAAGTAATAGTGTAAATGTGGGAGACCAAGTCCGCCTGCCAGTTTAGAGCGATATAGAATATTACCTGCCACTCTATGCCTTTTTTCCAGCCATATGAAATTGTCGATAGCTTTTTGGAGCGGGACTAAATCTTTCTTAGTCAGGTATACGGGTAGAGCTAGGAACATGAATAATATTCGTGGGAGTATCCTGCCAAGCCACGTACCAGAGAAGGCGTTCAAGACGTCATTAGTTTCCAAATGAGGTCGATATTCCGTTGCATATTGTAAGGAAACCAAGTATATTTGAACCTCCTTCAGTAGTTTCCTCTCGAACCACCAGAGCCTAGTGAATATAGCTCTCCGTTCGGTAGTTGAAGTAGACGAAATCCATACGAAATACAAATAGCTTTACAAGATAATTCCCTTAGTAAAGCATACAAATCCCCAAACATCAGCCGAAGTCAAGAAGAAGGGTACAAAATGAACTGGCTTTAATTAGCACACACAGGCTTTTATGCAAGTCCCCATGCAAGGGGACATCCCACAGGGAGGGACACAGTATAACCAATCAAGTACAGTAAAAACATAAAAAACACCCAGCACAAACATACAGTTCCCTCCCCTAGCCCTGGAGACAATCAAGTCTGATAAAGTAATAACTTGATTATCTCCAGGCAGAAAAATCACCGTTTTCCCCAATATCTGGAACACCCCTTTATACATGAGGTATCCCCACAAATAATATGTTCCCTGATAGCCCCGATCTGGGTGACCAACATATTCAAATTTCACCCAGATCGGTTCAGGGGTTCTCAAAAACTATGGAAGTCTTCTGTGACCAGTTCACCGTGAGTGTGCTGCCTAAAATAGTTCCACAAGTTTGAGTGGTTTTCCCGGTCACTTCAGTAAAAGGAGGAAAATCAACAAAGTACCAAATGGATCCCCCTGGCTCCTAGCAGCGATTGTTCCCCTCATTCGTATGCACAACCGTACCGAATAGCTAATCGATTCTAGCTAATCGGTACATATAGATACAGCGTTCGTGTGTTTGAGACCGGTGTTCGGGAAGTCGAGTGTCTGATTTTAGTTCCAGACACTCAACGACTTTGTTCGTCTGAAAAAAGATGGCCGCGGTTTTCTCAGCCACGTGGCGTTCGGTAGTACGAACGCTGGCCGCACACATATAGGGTTTAATTGAAACAGGCTTTGAAGTCTAATGAGCCAGGGGGTGGTCTTTGTTTGGTAGTTACATCTACCGAATGGAGAATGAAGAAATAATGAATAAAAAGGGTCATTTCTTCACACATATTTTCAAAGAGTTGTCTTCCTGGGACAAAAACCACTTGACCCGCGTTTATCAGTTGTCCAAGAAGGGGTTGAGTTGTTCCGCTAATATTTTGACAAATATTTTTACGTTGTGGTTGGTCAATGAGATTGGTCTATATGCTTCTGGTAGCATGTGGTCCTTACTTGGCTTGGGCAGCAACACTACATTAGCAAGGGCCATGTCGCAATCCGCCATATCACCTGTCATGAGTTCGTTGAAGAGAGATTCCAAATGCAGTGTCAGTTCCTCCCTACACACTTTATAATATCCCCCCTCAAAGCCATCCAGGCCTTGGGTGTTATTGTTCTTTAGGCACGAGATTGCCACGTCGATTTCTTCTCCTGTGATCAGAGTTTCCAGGACCGACACCGCATCTGTTGAAAGTTTGGGTAAGTTTATCACATTTAGATAGGCACAAATACATTCTCGAGTTACCGATGCTCTAGTGCTACTCTCGCTTTATGATTGTATAAGGATTTGTACAATCTCCCCTGGTGAGTTTCTAATAGAGCCGTCAGCAGCCCTAATTGCTGTTATATGAGAATGTTTCTGCCTAGGTCCTAATGTCACGATTCACAGCGTGTCATCCAGACAGCCAGGCGTGGCCATTTCACAAGTGCCAGGCAGAGGATTTGAACTGTGGTCCTTCTGTGCTATAGTCTTCCTGTCTATCTAAGCCCATCTGAAGCAGATCATTAATTAGCTGAGTATATAAGCACCGCCTCGCCCTGGGAATTTTGTTAGTTCATTCACTGTTACTGTGTGTCCTGATCGTGTGTTCTCCAGATTGATCCCGGTTCCTGACCTTGACTTTTCTCATCGTTTTCTCTGACCTCTGGCATCTCCTGACTTCGGCTATACATTGACTTGTCTTCTGCTTGTGTCCTTGCCTGTCCTGCGATTCAGAGCACTTTACCTGCAAAAACTCACAGCCCAGGGGACTTCTTAACTGGTCACTTTGGTCTGTGTTTATTTTCAAGAGTGAGCGTATAACTCTACACATCGGACTCCACATCAGGTAAGATCCTGACATTAATGAACTGACCATGGAGCTGCTTCCTGTTCTCTAGTCAGGTATACGGGTGGTGGTGTAGAACCGGATATCTGGAGGCTGTTTGTAACAAAATTCAATGTTCTGGGAGAACAGGAAGCAGCTCCATGGTCAGTTCCAATGGTCAGTTCATTAATGTCAGGATCTTACCTGATGTGGAGTTCGATGTGTAGAGTTACATCCACGCCCCCAAAAGGTAAGTGTATAGGGAGTGTGGCATGACAGGGACCAATGGGATGCCTTTTCCAATTTAGGCTCCCACTGTCCCTTTAAGAGCGCGCCCAAGACCCGCGGCGCGCTCTTACAGTTAGGCGGGACACGTGATCGCTTCTCGCGGTCACTGCCCGCCTTCCTGTTACAGCCGTCGGATGAGCTGCGCGCGGCTCGTGCAGCAGCAAGACCGCGCGCGGCTCGAACAGAGGACCACGGCCGGCCCCTGGAAAGGGTAAGTACCGCTACAGTGCCTTACCTCCAGAAAGGCTACTCCCAAGCTTGCTCCATGTCCCCATTGATCTCGGATACCCAGGGAAAAGGACAACATATATGAACACAATGACCCCATCCTGCTACAGGGAAAGCCTGCCTTCAGTAACCTGCCTTGTCAACCTGAAGTCACCCAAGTACGCCTTGAGACTCCAATGGAATCAGAGTAACCTATGGAGATCGGTGTCATCTGCACCAGGTTGTCTTCCAAGGAAAGAGACCGAAGGAGAAGCTGTGATCTTTGTATCTACTGTGGAGAAAGAGGGCACTTCATCTCCCTCTGCCCTACTTGCCCACACCTGCCTAAAACTGTTCAAGTAGGTGCTGTTCGTACTCATCCTGTCATCCCTGCAACTCTGCCTGGGAAATGCCAAGATTGCTGCCAGCCATGTCCACGTTCCGTGACACAAAAGATTACCCAGACCACGATAATCAACATAACCCATACTCTTGAGAGGTCTCCACCTTCTGCTCCAGAGACATCTGCACCTTCTCCTGAAGATGCTTCTTATCTGTTCACCTTGGTCTGTGTTTATTTGCAAGGGTGAGCGTATAACTCTGCCCATCGGACTCCACATCAGGTAAGATCCTGACACATAAGGCCTGTGCCAGCACAGTGTCCATTTTGTTAGGTTTGTCATAACATTTTAATTTGGACCATTGTAAGGAGCGAGCTGTGTCCTCTAGGAGTGTGTCCTTGATGGAGTGTCTCAGGGCTTATAGTTCTGCCAGTATCAGTGGGGTAGGGTTAGTTTTGTGCTGTTGTTCTAGTCTACGGAGCGATTCCAGTAGCGACGTTAGTTTATTTTAATGTTTTTTAATGATGTTTCTTAAATATATGGTAGTATATATAACCCACTACCTTCTCATAAAAGTGCTTTGGATAATGAAGAATGTGATTGCATGCCAGAAAATGTTTTACTGAGGTATTTGTATAGGATATAATTGAAATGCACTGTGTAATATTGTTTTCCATATGACTGACTTGATAAAAAAAAATTTACTCAGTATTTTTCATTTTTCAAGCACTATACTAAGAGAAAATAGCACAGTCAGTAAAAAAGGGGACAAAACATTTTTTTTAGATACATAAATGAGAAAAGGAAAGTAAAACAAGGATTAGTTAGTTTAAAAACAAAAAAAGTAAGGCATGTAGATGAGGATAAAGGTCTAGCTGACTGCCTCAATGAATATTTTTGTTCAGTATTTACAGAGGAAAATGAAGGAAAGGGACCCCAGTTAGGAAAAAGGACAATAAGTCATTTATTACATGTGAGTTTACAGAGGAGGAGGTCAGGGCCGGTGCAAGGATTTTTGCTGCCCTAGGCAAAAGAAAAAATGCCCCACCCATATGATCTGTCATATGAACTAACGCCAGTGCTGCACACTGTGTTTACATTAAAAAGCCTGCAGGGACAGGCTATAGACACCCGAACCACTTCATTAAGCTGCAGTGGTTCTGGGGACTATAGTGTCCCTTTAATGTGAGGTTAATTAGAGATTAGTGTCACTAATAATATACTAGATTGCCTACTTACAACCAGATGAAGATGGTGATGGGCACTGGCTGCAGTTTGGCTCCACTGGTGTGGTGTAGAACCGGATATTTGGAGGCTGTTTGTAACTGCGGTCACAAAATTCAATGTTCTGGGAGAACAGGAAGCAGCTTCGTTTTTTGAGGCCCCTTACACAGCTCAAGGTCTGGGCCCCAGGGCCTGACGATGAGTATGCCCATAAGACCCACCCATAAGTCCACCTATATGTTCCACCCATTAAATTCGCTCACAGGGAGTGTAGTGTGTAGGGGATGTGTTATGTGTTATTGTAGAGGATCTAATGTGTGTGCTTATAGAATGTAGTGTATAGGCATACCAGTTTGTGTAGGTGATGCAGTGTGTTTGTGTGTAGTGGAAGCAATGTGTGTTTGTAGTTGTGTGTAAGGGATCCATTGTGTGAATCTGTGTTTGTATGCATAAGGGATGCAAGATGTGTGTCTGTAAGTGTGTGCATTGAGTGTGTGTAAGAAATGCATTGTGTTTCTGTGTGTATGTAAGAGAAGCAGTGTGTGTGTGTGTGTTTGCATGTGTGTGTAAGGGATGCATTGTGTGTGTCTGTGCATGTATAGGGATGCATTGTGTGTGTGTGCGCGTAGTGTGAAACAGCTCTCCCTTCTATCCCTTAGAGATCTCCCCTGCCCCTTAGTGGTCTCTCCTCTCCCCTCTCCCCCCACCCTCCCCTAGGGGTCTCTTCTCACACCCACCCACCCTCCCTGTGTTCTCCTCACCTCCCCTTCTCCTCATCTCCCCTTCTCCTCACCCCCTCTCCTGTGTTCTTCTCACCTCCCCCATGTCTTCTCACCTCCCCCCGTGTTCTCCTCACCTCCCCTTCTCCTCACCCCCTCTCCCTGTGTTCTTCTCACTCACCCCTCCCTGTGTTCTTCTCACCTCCCCCTCTCCTCACCCCCTCCCTGTGTTCTTCTTACTCCCCCCTCTTCTTCTTACTCACCCTCCCCCTCTTCTTCTTACTCCCCCCTTTCTTCCTACTCCCCCCTCCCCTCTTCTTCTTACTCCCCCCTCTTCTTCTTACTCCGCCCGTCTTCTTACTCCCCCCCTTTCTTCTTACTCCCCCCTCCCCTCTTCTTCTTACCCCCCGACCCCTCTTCTTCTTACTCCCCCTCCCCCTTCTTACTCCCCCCTCCACTTGTCTTCTTCTTACTCCCCCCTCCACTTGTCTTCTTCTTACTCCCCCCTTTCTTCTTACTCCCCCTCCCTTCGTCTTCCTACTCCCCCCCACCCCTCTTCTTCTCACTCCCCTTCTTACTCCCCCCCACCCCTCTTCTTCTCACTCCCCCACCCCTATTATTCTTAGTCCCCCACCCCTCTTCTTACTCCCCCTCCCCCTTCTTACTCCACCTCTCCCTTTCTTCTTACTCCCCCTACCCCTCTTCTTCTTACTCCCCCACCCTCTTCTTCTTACTCCCCCACCCCTCTTCTTACTCCCCTTCCCCCTTCTTACTCCCCCCTCCCCTCTTCTTCTTACTCCCCCCACCCCTCTTCTTACTCCCCCTCCCCCTTCTTACTCCCCCCTCCACTTGTCTTCTTCTTACTCCCCCTCCCCTTGTTTTCTTCTTACTCCCCCACCTTCCATCGTCTTCTTACCCCCTCCCCCAGTTCTCCTCCTAACCTCACCTCCCCTGTAGCGTGGCCGAGCTCCTCTCCGGTCCGCGGTACAGAAGTTTCTGTTTCCTGTACCCGACTCAGTGTGCACTTCCTGTCAGTCCGACCGGGTCACGGACCGGAGAGGAGCTCGGCCACGCTACAGGGAAGGGGAGGTGAGGCAGTGCTGCAGCCGCCTGAGCGCTCTCTATAGAGCGCTCCGGCGGCTGCAGCATTTAAAGGGCCAGCGATGGGGGGGCAGGGCGCCCCCTCCTATATGGCGCCCTAGGCGGCTGCCTAGTTCGCCTTATAGGAAGCGCCAGCCCTGGAGGAGGTTCTATTTCACCTGTCAAAAGTAAAGACAAATAAGTCAATGGGACCTGATGGAATACACCCAAAGTTATTTAAAGAGCTTAGTGGTGTACTAGCAAACCATTAACAGATTTATTTAACCAATCATTGTTAACAGAAGTAGTCCCAGAAGATTGGAAGTTAGCAAATGTTGTGCCCATTCACAAGAAAGGTAGTAGGGAGGAGTGTGGCAACTATAGGCCAGTAAGCCTTACTTCAGTAGTGGGGAAAGTAATGGAAACCATGTTAAAGGATAGGATTGTTGAACATCTAAAAATACATGGATTTCAAGATCAGAGACAACATGGGTTTACTTCAGGGAGATCATGCCAAACTAATCTTATTGATTATTTTGATTGGGTAACTAAAATAATAGATCAGGGTGGTGCAGTAGACTGTCAGGATCATCAGTGGGTTTTACACAATATTGTGTATTTGGGTCTGGCTGGGATCGAACCTGAGTTGCCTGCATCCCAGTCAGGATCCTTACATTGGGCTCCACGCATCTTTGACTGTTTCTACATGTTCTTGGTATTCTGTAGTCTGAGCCTGTTTGCCTGGGATTTGCACACCTGTTCCTGGTTCCATGATTATTGGCTGAGTCTTCCTATTTAAACCCCGCAAGTCTGGTCCTCGTTGTCAGATCGTGTTTCCTGTTCCGTTTGGTTTCACTGCTGTTTATCTGACTCCTGGTTTTGATCTCCTGCTCGTCTACTGTTTTCGCCTGATTGCCGCCAGCCCTGACTTCTGATTCTGTTACCGACTACTCTTCTGGATTTCCCTTGTCTGTACTGCGTTCCAGGAAGCACTGGTTATTTCAGCCCCAGTGCACTGTGTCACACCCTTGGGGATTTCTGTCCTGAGTCCCCTCGGTCTGTGCCGAATTGCAAAGGGTGCCTTAACTCTGCCTGCCGGACTCCCACTCCAGGTAAGATCCCTGACAGTACGATCTGACCAAATGGAGTCTGCAGAGTTGAGGATTACCGTTGCAGCCATGACCCAGCAAGTTTCCCAGCTTACCCAGGCGTTGCAGGGCTTACAGCAGGAGCTGGCTTCCCTTAAAGGGAGAGTAACCTATGACTCTGGACTATCTGAACCGCTGGTTGCTCTACCTGAGAAATTTTCTGGGATCCGGTCCAAGTTTGACACCTTCAAGGTTGACTGCGAGGTCCTGGTTTTTCTTGAGACCACTTACCTATGCCACAGATGCCATTAAAGTGAGGACAGCAATTACCTTATTGTCGGGGCACCTTAAGATTTGGGCCCACCAATTGTTACTCACCAAAAGCCCAGTCCTGGATTCCTGGGAGTCCTTTATTCGGTCCCTGGGGCTACAATGCAACAAGACACAAAAGTCCTATGTACAGAGAACACCTACTGTTGCTTCCCATATATTGCAACCCGGACTGGAAATGGTTTACACTACTCCTTTCACTCGGACTGATGTTACTACTAACCCTACCACTCCCAAGTCTCCTGAAATGCCTGAAACATCCTATACATCTGGCAGCGAGGCGGAAGAACCCATGGAGATTGGACTGGTTAGGTGCCGTCAGTCATCTCAAGAAAGGGCAAGAAGGGTGGCGCATGGACTGTGTTTTTACTGTGGGGAGAGAGGGCATTTAATCTCCTTTTGTCCCATTCGTCCTTCTAGGCCTCGGGTTCTCCGTCTGGGCACTACTCCGGCATATCCTATGAGACCTGTCTGCCAACATGCTGTCTGTCCTTGCTTGACCACTTTGAACAATCCTCTGTCTTCTACAGTTGTTGCTCCTGAGGATGTGCTGGAATCAGTTACGAAAGAACCCGAGATCGCTATTTCCACTAAAGAGTCTGCTTCTAGGAAGGCAAGCACCACAACCACTACAAGTCCTATCAAGGAAGTCCCTCCTGCTGGTTGTACCTATGCCTCTAATGGGACTCTAGTCCGGAAGCAGGACTTGGAAGTTTTTGAAAAGGCCCTAATAGCTATGACCTCCACTCCTACAAGTACTACTAAAACCAAGAAAACTAAAAAGTAACCTCCTGGCTCGTACTTGCCTTCCTCTTCTCGCCTACGGCGTCTTTGAAGGGGGGGTAATGTCAGGATCATCAGTGGGTTTTACACAATATTGTGTATTTGGGTCTGGCTGGGATCGAACCTGAGTTGCCTGCATCCCAGTCAGGATCCTTACATTGGGCTCCACGCATCTTTGACTGTTTCTACATGTTCTTGGTATTCTGTAGTCTGAGCCTGTTTGCCTGGGATTTGCACACCTGTTCCTGGTTCCATGATTATTGGCTGAGTCTTCCTATTTAAACCCCGCAAGTCTGGTCCTCGTTGTCAGATCGTGTTTCCTGTTCCGTTTGGTTTCACTGCTGTTTATCTGACTCCTGGTTTTGATCTCCTGCTCGTCTACTGTTTTCGCCTGATTGCCGCCAGCCCTGACTTCTGATTCTGTTACCGACTACTCTTCTGGATTTCCCTTGTCTGTACTGCGTTCCAGGAAGCACTGGTTATTTCAGCCCCAGTGCACTGTGTCACACCCTTGGGGATTTCTGTCCTGAGTCCCCTCGGTCTGTGCCGAATTGCAAAGGGTGCCTTAACTCTGCCTGCCGGACTCCCACTCCAGGTAAGATCCCTGACATAGACATTGCTTACCTAGATTTCAGTAAGGCTTTTGACACTGTTGCACATAGAAGGCTTATCAATAAATTGCAATCTTTAAGTTTGGATTCCAATATTGTTGAATGGGTAAGGCAGTGGCTGAGTGGCAGGCAACAGAGGGTTGTAGTCAATGGAGTATATTCGAAGCTTGGGCTTGTCACCAGTGGGGTACCTCAGGGATCTGTACTTGGACCCATTCTCTTTAATATTTTTATTAGTCATATTGCAGAAGGTCTTGATGGTAAGGTATGTATTTTTGCTAATGATACTAAGATATGTAACAGGGTTGATGTTCCAGGAGGGATAAGCCAAATGGCAAATGATTTAGGTAAACTAGAAAAATGGTCAAAGTTGTGGCAACTGACATTTAATGTGGATAAGTGCAAGATAATGCATCTTGGACGTAAAAACCCAAGGGCAGAGTACAGAATATTTGATAGAGTCCTAACCTCAACTCAGGGGAGGGCTGGCAGCCTTAGGCCTGGGGGGCAAAACCAGTCAAGTGGCCCATTGCGCCACCAAATCAGTTCACCATCCATGCCCACCTTTTCCTGGTTTTATAACGGATATTGTTGTTATGCTAATCAGTAGCTCTTTGCCATACCCGCTCCTTCACGGCTCTGACTTTCAATGTTGTCAGAGCACAGGCTGAGAATCTCTGAGCCTGTGCTCTGACTCACTACCTGAGCGCTGGAACCACGAGGGAGAGGATATGATCTGACTGTACCTACTGCTGGTGCGCACCAGTGGACCACCAGCGAATTGTTTAAATTAAATATGCTGGTGTACCCAACTTGTGAGCTGTGTTGGCCGCTGGGTGCCTCTGTTGTCATGGCACCCTGCGTGACCGCACAGCTTGCCCAACCCAACGGCTGGCCCTGCTGACACACACTGACGTTACTACTTAGACATCCCTCAATATTAATACAGACATCAGAGTAAACACCAATAAACTGTGGAAACAGAGCTGATCCCCCCCAAATTTATTAGAGGATTTATTGTAAGATTAAATCATGCCTCCTCCTCTCTCTCCCCCATACGCTGCTCTGTAGGCTGGGAGGAAGTGAAGAGTAATCACAGTCTCCCAGCACAACGCCACCTGTGGCTGCATGGGGAACAGCTGTTTAATGTAATGCTTGCAGGACGGCCAGCTGCCGCAGAACCTCTTTGTTTCCGTCTCTGCAAAGGGCTCCAGGCACTGCTTGTTGTGAGTGTGAGCCACTGTAAATTAGGGGCAGAGGGCAGAGGGCACTTGCACTGCGGTCAAGACGGGTCTGGGCAGGAGGAGAGTGCAGTGCAATCAGTGCACTCCCCTCCTGTGGGTCACCAGTAGACTGGTGCACCTGCCCAGGATCAGAGCCGGTGCAAGGATTTTTACCGCCCTAGACAAAATATAAATTTGCCGCCCCCCATGTGACATCACAATGCCCCACCCATATGATCTGCCATATGAACTAACGCCAGTGCTGCACACAGTTTGTGTTTACATTAAAAAGCCTGCAGGGACCAGCTATAGACACCACAACCACTTCATTAAGCTATAGTGTCCCTTTAATGTGAGGTAAATTATAGATTAGTGTCACTAATAATATACTAGATTGCCTACTTACAATTAGATGATGATGAGCTGCAGTTTGGCTTCACTGGTCTGGTGTAGAACAGGATCTCTGGAGGCTGTTTGCAACTGTGGTCACAAAATTCAATGTTCTGGGAGAATTAGAAGCAGCTCCATTTTTTGGGGGCCTCTTACACAGCTCAAGGTCTGGGCCCCAGGGCCTGACGGTGGGTATGCCCATAAGACCCACTCATAAGTCCACTTATATGTTCCACCCACCCATGAGTTCGCTCACAGGGAGTGGTGTGTGTGTAGGGGATGTGTTATGAGTTATTGTAGAGGATCTAATATGTGTGCTTATGGTATGTAGTTTATAGGGATACCAGTTTGTGCAGGTGATGCAGTGTGTTTGTGTGTAGTGGAAGCAGTGTGTATTTGTGTATAAGGGATGTATTATGTGTTTCTGGTTGTGTGTAAGGGATGCATTGTGTGAATCTGTGTTTGTATGCATAAGGGATGCAAGGTGTGTGTATGTATGTGTGTGCATTGAGTGTAAGAGATGCATTGTGTTTCTGTGTGTATGTAAGAAAAGCAGTGTGTGTGTGTTTGCATTGTCTGTTTCTGTGTATGTGTGAAAAGGATGCATTGTCTTTGTGTGGGGGTTGCATTGTGTGTGTGTGTGTAATGGATGCATTGTGTGTTTCTCTGTGTGTAAGGGAAGCATGTTGTGTTTCTGTGTATGTATAGGGATGCATTGTGTGTTTCTGTGTATGTATAGGGATGCATTGTGTGTGTGTGTGTGTGTGTGCGCAAAGTGTGCAAGAGCTCCCTGTCTTGCCCCCTGTCCTATAGAGCTGTCCCTTCTGTCCCTTAGAGCTTCTTAACCCTCCTACTTCTTCTTACTCCCCTTCTTCTTCTTACCCCCTCTTCTTCTTCTTCTTCTTACACCCCCCCTTCTTCTTACTCCCCCTTATTCTTTTTACTCCCCCTTCTTCTTCTTACTTCCCCCTCTCTTTCTTACTCCCCACTCTTCTTCTTACTCCCCCTTCTTCTTATCTCCCCTCCTTCTTACTCCCCCTCTCCCTCTTCTTACTCCCCCTCCCCTTCCCCCCTCTTTTTCTTATCTCCCCTCCTTCTTACTCCCCCCTCTTCTTCTTACTCCCCCCTCTTCTTCTTACTCCCCCCTCTTCTTCTTACTCCCCCTTCTTCTTCTTACTCCCCACTCTTCTTACTCCCCCCTATTTTTCTTACTCCCCCCTTCTTCTTCTTACCCCCTTCTTTTTCTTATCTCCCCTCCTTCTTATTCCCCCTCTCCCTCTTCTTACTACCCCTCTCCCTCTTCTTACTCCCCCGACCCTCTTCTTATTCCCCCCTCTTCTCTTCTTATTCCCCCCCACCTCCCCTCTTCTTATTCCCCCCTCTTCTCTTCTTATTCCCCCCCACCTCCCCTCTTCTTATTCCCCCCTCTTCTTATTCCCCCCCTCCCCTCTTCTTATTCCCCCCTCTCCCCACTTCTTATTCCCCCCCCTCCCCACTTCTTATTCCCCCCCCCTCCCCACTTCTTATTCCCCCCCCTCCCCTCTTCTTATTCCCCCCCCTCCCCTCTTCTTATTCCCCCCCCTCCCCTCTTCTTATTCACCCCCCTCCCCTCTTCTTATTCACCCCCCTCCCCTCTTCTTACCCCCCTCCATTCTTCTTACCCCCTCCCCTGTAGTGTGGCCGAGCTGCTTTCCGGTCCGCGGTGCCCGGCCGGAGTGATAGGAAGGTGCACGCTCAGTGTGCACTTCCTGTCAGTCCAGCCGGTTACAGGAAACAGAAACTCCGCTAGGAACAGGAGTTTCTGTTTCCTGTAACCGGCCCGACTGACAGGAAGTGCACACTCAGTGTGCACCTTCCCATCACTCCGGCCGGGACCGCAGACCGGAGAGCGCTCAGGCGGCTGCAGCATTTAAAGGGCCGGCCCGCCGCGGCCGGTCCTAAAAGAATTTCGGGCGGCCTGGGGGGCAATTGCCTCCCTGCCCCCCGGCCCAGCCCGCCCCTGCTTAACATCTGAGGAAAGGGATTTAGGGGTGATTATTTCTGATGACTTAAAGGTAGGCAGACAATGTAATAGAGCAGCAGGAAATGCTAGCAGAATGCTTGGTTGTATAGGGAGAGGTATTAGCAGTAGAAAGAGGGAAGTGCTCATGCCATTGTACAGAACACTGGTGAGACCTCACTTGGAGTATTGTACACAGTACTGGAGACCGTATCTTAATAAGTATATTGATACTTTAGAGAGAGTTCAGAGAAGGGCTACTACAGTGGTTCATGGATTGCAGGATAAAACTTACCAGGAAAGGTTAAAGGATCTTAACATGTATAGCTTGGAAGAAAGATGAGACAGGGGGGATATTATAGAAGCATTTAAATACATAAAGGGAATCAACACAGTGAAGGAGGAGACCATATTTAAAAGAAGAAAAACTACCACAACAAGAGGACATAGTCTTAAATTAGAGGGGCAAAGGTTTAAAGATAATATCAGCAAGTATTACTTTACTGAGAGGGTAGTGGATGCATGGAATAGCCGTCCAGCTGAAGTGGTAGAGGTTAATACAGTGAAGGAGTTTAAGCATGCGTGGGACAGACATAAGGCTATCTTAGATATAAGAGACTAATGAAAGTATTTAGAAAATTGGGCAGACTCGATGTGCAGAATGGTTCTTATCTGCCGTCACATTCTATGTTTCTATGTTTCTATGCTTAATCTGTGTGTTTTAAAGGTTGCACTCGGTGGACTTGAGTCTTTTGCAACCTAGATTACTATGTTTCTATGTAACTATACATATATTCCAGTTTTGTTTAGAATCTTCCATAGTCGATGGGGTTAACAAGAAAAATAAATAATTGTAGAATTTTTTTACATGGAAGGTGTAAACAATTTAAATTGGCAGTATGATGGACCATCACCAAACTTGCAGTTTCTTTTCCACAGAGATTGTAACTCCGATATGAAGACTTAGATGTGGTAGATTAGACGTTGCCCTCAATCTGTTTCCATACAATGGCTATTTACCCATTTAGGAAGCTGAATGAAGGGGCAGCAGTAAAGCATACAATAATATTAATAGGTTTATCAAATGTTTTTGTTTCAAAAAGTGAGTCAATAGATAACAAAATACAACACCTGCAAAATAGCAGTTATTTTTAACAAAAAAAATAAAATACATCATAATTATACCACATTGTTATCTATAGGTAGTGGAGTACACACCAAACTGCTAGGGTATAACTGTTAGAACATTTAAGGACCTTAAACGGCTATTGGACTGCATTGGACATGAATCCAAACTGGATGCCATGCCACCATTTTGCCATTCGCTTTTTAATTTTTCTCTGAATGAATACAAAGCCATGTGTGTGTTTATCTTTTCAAATTAATATTCCTCTGTGATACAGGATGGTACTCACACTCCTTTGTCTAAGTCAGAAGACAATATTATTTGCTCCCTAATCTGTGATTCAAGGGGGGCTGGAAGTCACACATCTACAAATACACTTAGTTGTTTAAATACTTGAATAAAGGTATATGATGTATTACACACATAAAATGTGATATGGGGGGGGGGGGGGGGGCAGAGCTGGCCATCTCACGGCACCAGACGCCATTTCTACTACCTCCCAACTAAAACATCTTAATCTTGGCAAAATCCCCGAAACGGGCACCCATCCAGCCTTACCACCCACACAGCCGGGACCAGCAAGGCAAGAGGCACCGATAGATGCCATTTTTACAACCGCACAAGCTCCCAAAGCGGAAACGCAAAACCAGGGCCTACCTCACGCCAGCGATCCGGGACCTAGAGGAACTCCTCTTCCGGCCACGGACAGAGAGAGAGGGGCATCCACCACCCCCCTCACCTATTGAAACACCGGCTCACTTACCGGCAATGGGGCGCAGGTCCCAAAAACCAGCGGCTGACAGCAGAGATATAGGCGCGCTGCTGCAACGCCCGGCGCAGCCGCGTCCCACTTGCTGGCCCGCGGGAGACGAACGGGAGTCAGACCACACCCCCCACACAGAGCAAGGCGATCCAGAGAGCTTGCTGGCCACGAAGACAGCGCTGATACAGCAGCCTGAAGACCCAGACGACGCTGCACAGGCCACCAAAGGTGATCTTAAACTGCTACTCGCTGATATACACAGGCTCTGGGCGGCTGACACGGCCCTCCTCAAGAC
The DNA here is from genome assembly GCF_036172605.1 of Pelobates fuscus. Taxonomy (NCBI): domain Eukaryota; kingdom Metazoa; phylum Chordata; class Amphibia; order Anura; family Pelobatidae; genus Pelobates; species Pelobates fuscus. The sequence goes on along the minus strand of NC_086317.1, from coordinate 374,775,811 downwards.
AGAGGTGCAAACGGTCACAGACTGGGTAACAGACCCAGAACAAGACGTGGTGGAGGTTAAAACACACCTAACAACACTGGAAGAACAGGTACAAAATATACAACATCACCAAAATCTCATGGCGCTCAAAATGGGGACCATAGAAGACCGACAAAGTCGAACTCATATTAAAATTAGGGGAATCCCAAACGCAATCACAGCAGAAGAACTGCCTCACTACGTTAGGCGCCTCCAGGCTAGTATATTCCCCCACGCAGCTGCAAAGAAATTCGCCATAGATGGGATCTACCGGCTCCTGACCTACACACACCTGAAATCACCAGCAGCTCGAGACGTTATCCTAAAATGCGTAACAGTACAGGACAAGCTCCATGTCATGGCGAAGCTTAAAGATCGAACACCACTACCCTTTGAAGACTCAGAACTCACCTTCTACCAGGACTTATCTAGAGCAACACTGCTGTGGCGCAAGTCATACGGCCCGGCTGCCACACAGTTACGCGCTGCAAGTATAGCCTACAGGTGGGGAGCAGGGGGCTCCATGGAAGTTACCCATGCAGGGACAACACAAGTCCTCACATCACCTGAGAGAGGCTCTGACTACCTGAAAACCCTCAGCTTGCCGAACCAGGCTCCGAAACGCCACAGAGAACACATGACCGCCTCACCTCAAGCCCCGGGAACAAGTGGACTGGGGTCTCAGGTTCCGTGAACACTAACCTACTGGCAAAACCCAAGTTCTGACCAAGTCGGACTGCTAACCCACACCGCCCTTACCCCAACGAAGGAGAAATCCACAGAAGTTAATTTAATGTTTCATGTTTATTACTATGATCTATTGTTTTTCTCTCTTCTGATCTGACTAACCCACAGTCACTCAGGTCCCCAGGCCTGCGAACCACATGGACAAGAGGCCCTATAACCTAGACTATCACAAGGACTGGACAGCACTGAAGACGCCCGAATGATCACTTAGGAATCACAAACACACAGCCCTCGCCCCGGCCACCCCCATGGTTAGGGGTACCCAACATCGCACCTGGCTTACTAATCTCATAGCATGACAGATAAGATCACCGAAGCCTGAACACTCATGATGCCCCCCCCCCAAGAGCATACGATGATCCAGACACACCACTGATACAAGCCACCGTAGTGCCGTTAAGTCACCATGCCTGCCCAGCATACATACCCTACCACGTCCAGCTAGTCCCACAGTAGACTGCAACAAATCACACAGACTACACAGCCGAACACCACACAACTCTAGACCAACCTCCCTGTGACTAACCTAACTGTTACATTTTCCTGTTATTCCTTACTGGGAAATGTGCTTCTTACCTCTATGCCATGTAACTGCCTCTCCAACCATATAATACCATAGCCTGTTACCACTGAAATGGCAGCACATAATTGTTTGAAAATGCTAAGCCCAACAAAATGAAGAATTAAAATATATATATATGTCCTGACGAAAGCTTGAGGGGATCAAGCTGAAACGTTGACACCTTTGATGTTTTAGTGAGAAAAATAAGTTACATTTTATTAAGTCCCTGGAGTGCTATCTTTGAATTGTTCGTTGAATTTTGGCTGACAAGCACCGGGCATTGGACTACGGATCAGGTGGAGTGCAAGATTATTTGGTTTTTTTTTTATATATATATATATTAAGGCCGTTTGGCCTGTATTTGTGGGAGGGGCTTAAATTAATTCACTCCCCTATATAAGGGACACCCCTTACCTGACTCATATTGCTTGAGGTCAGCATCAGAATGATTTCCACTTCTGGGTCATCCAGACGCCATTTTACCTGATTACTCCATGAGGTTTTCTAAGCTGAGCTGACATTATCGCATTTCATGTACAAACCAACGAACCACTGCATTTGAGCCTACACACTGACCCCTACCGGTCATTCGGTGTACTACAGGCTTCTCAGACATTATTGCATTTCATGTACAAACCAACGAACCACCGCATTTTTCACCTACTCACTGACCCCTACCGGTTTTTGGTGCACTACAGGCTTTTTAGACATTATCGCATTTCATGTACAAATCAACAAACCACTGCATTTGCGCCTACACACTGACCCCTATCAGTCATTCGGTGTACTACAGGCTTCTCAGACATTACTGCATTTCATGTACAAACCAACGAAACACAGCATTTTCGCCTACATGCTGACCCCTACCGATCAATCGGTATACTACAGGCTTCTCAGACTTTATTTCACTTCATAAGCAAACTAACTACAGCATTTTCGATTTTATACTGACTCTATCTGTCAAACGGTAGGATTAACCCCTTAAGGACACATGACATGTGTGACATGTCATGATTCCCTTTTATTCCAGAAGTTTGGTCCTTAACCCCTTAAGGACCAAACTTCTGGAATAAAAGGGAATCATGACATGTCACACATGTCATGTGTCCTTAAGGGGTTAAGGGGTTAAAGGGTATTTTTACCATACAATCAGCATTTCTGACCCCTACTGGTCAACAGCAAAACTGTCTTCACATGTCATGTACAATTTAACAGCCAATATAAATTACACATAAGATTGTTTTAAACACAACCATAAATTAAACTCCAGCACAGGCTCAACTTCAGGTTTAATTCACAATAATTTACATTTCACATCAAGACCATCAGTGGTTCTATAAACACTGCCACCTACAGGTCTGTCAAATACATTGACAATTTTCATGGTTTTACAAACACCAAAACACTGACACCTATAGGTCAACAGACAAACAACATTTCACATACCAATCAGTATCCAACTACACTGCCACCTATAGGGCACTCGGCAGATCTCCAGTGCACTTGCATTTTGCAACACCATGTTCACTGACCCCTACCATTCAATAAGACATAAAACAATTCACATAGCAAGTAGTATATCAACATCTGGTATAAATACATATATTATTACACAGTAGCAGATGCATCTGTATATATGTACCTGGTAATATAGTTCACACACATTTTTCACAGCACGCTGCTCACACAACAGACTTTCCCCTAGCAAGGGGACATACAACATACAAGATGGGGACAGACCACTTTTTCACTTGTACATACGGCACTTAATGGGTTAAGATTGATACATATTTAAACACTATGGCTACGATGTTTAATATTTACACATCACGGCACTTTACTTTTCACATATACTGTACGTATTAAGATAAGCTTGGTCTATGCCATATTTCCTTATGCCATACGGCTTTATCCATTCAGGTTACAGTTACTACTAAAAAACCTATACGGATTGTCAGGTTCAATACCATACTACCAGGTACATACACCTGCTCACGTAGTTATCCATCTCTTACCTTCCCTGGAATAGCAATAGTGCAGTGGCAATTAGGGTTCTAGGGCCCAATAGGTATTACCCCCTTTTTTCTCTGCATCTTGATTCGGTTAGTGGTCCCGCGAGGCCAACACCCCGCCTCACACTCGGAGGCATACACCCCTCGGGCCACTCGTGAGCTAGCCGCCTCGCATTGTATCATAGAGAGGGCCTCACCTGTCACTTCCCTTCCTATTTTCTGGTTACTGTCACCGAGAGGCCAACATCCTGCCACAACGTTCGGTGGCCACACAAAATCCCCTTGCGCCAAGCATAGATGGAGCCTTTCAAGCCACTTGGCAACTAGCAGGGCCTCACCAGTCACCAAAAAAAAAAAAAAACACCAAGCCTAATCGTTTCGCCTTACGGCTTAGCTAGCAAGGCAGTACAAGACCCCTGGGTACAAATAATAATTGCAATCTTTATTGTTATTTAAGTATTTCTCAAAAAGATGGTGAAGAATCACCTCTTCCTAGCACCCCGGCTAGAATTGATACACCTTCAATCAGAGGAGATGTTGCTAGTCCAGCAGCAATAAGATCCTGGACGATCCCACACATTACCACCAACCTAAGGAGGTGACAAATCCCCTACCCTGCCACAGCAAGGAAAGCCGAGTTATTCAAACTCCTCCATACATCAACAGACAACACAGAGGCAGGGGAAGGCCCAGCTACACCAACTCAGGTGATACCCAGGCCATGCTAGCCTCATTCATAAACTCATCAAAAAATGTATGACAGACTGGCAATCTCGAGTCGGTCACCACAGCCCTCACAAGGCTGGGCCTCACGCTACTGTACAACCAGCACCAACCGAAACTCGGTTACCTGGTACAATCAAATCTTATGACACACAAGACGTTAACCCTGCACGTATGATCCCAGCACATTGGGGAAGCAAGGAATATATGTCATACCCTCCAAGGAGTTTCCTTACTATACAACACCATTGATCTACCTTTACAGCTATCACTCAAGCATGGGTTGAAGCTTGGTTAAGTTAGACCAATATCAACGCAGTAAACGGCTACCATCTACCCTACACACTGGCACTTACATGGCATAAAATGGGCAATCCTTTCCCCGCTCAACTTTCGGGCTACAGATTAGCCTACTATCGATATTCGCAGATACTCTGTGCTGGTTATGATAACATATCCAGAGGCCTTACAGTCATACACTATCTAGAAAACTTCTTGTTGATCAAAGATAACATATTTTTCACTAGAAGCTTCACGGCAGCTTAGTCTGGTTGACCACTTGGGCATCCCAGTACCTCATAAGAAACAATAGGCCCAGACACTATCATCACATTACTGGGCATACGACTTGAGTCGGCATCCATACACGCAAGTTACCACAAGACAAATAGGGAACATTCTCAACTACATCAATCACTACCTCCTGCTTAGTACTTACAACTGCAAGAAACTACAATCACTACCAGGTTCCTTAATTTTGCCATGCCAATCATACAACAAGACCACGCTTTCACATCCAGAGTACTTTCCCCTTTTTTCCACACTTCCAACATGACGATCAGAGGATGTCCCTAGACACCCCAGCAACAGCAGACCTGCACATGGGGGGGAATTTCTTAACCACTTGGCATGGTAAAAGCATGTTCCTTCCAGGAGTGTCTGACACTTCTCCAACCAGATGGTCAGACTCGGAGTCTACCACGGGTTTGGCAGCGATCTACTGGGAACGATTGCTTTGGCGCTGTTGGCCATGGCATCCAGGTTTGGACATTTTTCCACTACCTCAGCCCCTTTGGGGGATCTACCCCATTGTAGCAGCTGCTGTGGCATGGGGTAAATCATGGTCAGGGTCATCAATCCGTTGTTACTCAGACAACTAAGCACATGTCATATCATCAACAAACGCCACTACTCATCTATAAGGTCATGATATTTCTGGGGAACTCACTTGGTTGGCCACTTATCACATTTCTTTTACTTTCATGTACCAGGTGGGGGTATACATCCCTGCCGACAATTGTCTCATTTATATTCCAGGCATGTTCATCATACGCTTCCTACAGTCGCCCATACAGTCACGGATACTCTTTCGTTCCAGAAACAAAATCATGGATTAGACATACTCATGCAGCATAGCATGCACTATCCCACCTAGCACTTTCGTCCCACACTTGTAGAACGCATAACACAGCTTTTCACCTGACTTAAAGTATCTCATTGGAACACGACATAGCTCAACCTGTGTCATAACATTTCTCCTAGGTTTTGCTTCTTTTGCCACCTTAAACTTAAACTATCTCACACACTATTAATTATATATTTTACAGGCATTCAACAACACAGGATAACCTATGGCCAAAACTACCATAACTTCATGCTATCATACCAGACAAGAATATACTCAGAGGTTTTCAGGAATCCATTCCCCCACGTTCCTCTCAGAGATTACCAATAGCCATCCAACTTTTCATCCTTATCGGACCTATTAGATCTACAACCATTCAATTATACTACCAAGTCGGCCATTACCAGCCATGCACATTGCCTTTTATGCCTTTCTCAGGCCAGAGAATCCACTACCATCACCACCACTCAGACAGATCATTGTCTTCAACGATCCCACGTACGTAAACGCATATATCATTACCTATTGGCTCTACCACATTCCGAAACGAGTCAACACGCACCAACAGTAGAGATAACATACTATCCTACCCACAACAAATGGTGTCCACTTTTCGGTCCTAGATTCTTACCTTCAAAATCCTTCCAGGAATTAAATACTGTAATGCATTTAAGGAAATGTCTGGTTAATTTGTATATATTTGTTGACTGTATTAAATATTTGATTATTCATTTTTGCCCTCTTTATTTACAGGCCTACCGTATCGTCGGTCTCGGCACACCACAACCGACTTGCTCCCTTTATACTATCCTACGCTTATGCGTGATCCTTACTCCATATACGGCTATTTGCCCCTTCCACAAGTATTAAGGCCGTTTGGCCTGTATTTGTGGGAGGGGCTTAAATTAATTCACTCCCCTATATAAGGGACACCCCTTACCTCACTCATATCGCTTGAGGTCAGCATCAGAATGACTCTCCCACCCACTCCTCATTTCAACACTCTTTTCTTTCCATTTACTTTACTTTATTACTCCTTGGTGGGCCCTCTTTATTTACAGGCCTACCGTATCGTCGGTCTCGGCACACCACAACCGACTTGCTCCCTTTATACTATCCTACGCTTATACTGGAACCTTACCCCATATACGGCTATTTGCCCCTAACACAAATATATATTTATATAAAATTTGATATGAAAACAATGAAATATTAGTCAATGATGTATTAACTATGATATTTTTTCAATTTTATATGTTTTATATGAAACTATTTGTTGTGTGATTGCTTGATTCAATATAACTTTAATGTATGTTTGATATATTAATCTTCTTATAGATCTATATCCATCACTATCATATTTTTATTCTCCTTCAGAAAATCTATACATATTGTTAAAAAGCTGAGCTTGACAATATTTTTTTTCACTTGATTGTGAATTTGAGGCCATCTTGACATATTTTGAATTATGTTTAAAGTTTGGAGCCACTCAGTCTACCAAGAACCAAAGCTGAATCTTTTATGTGTCCTTATCTAATGATTTAATGATTCATAAAATCCCAGTGTAATAACGTAAAAGTCGTCACTAATTATAGTTAATTTATCTATGGTGTGGACAGTAATTAAAAACAATTTAGCAAAGAGTTCCACTTGGTGGTATAAAAACTGAAATGTAACTATCTGCACAACAAAAATAACAAATTATATAAAAAAAAAAAAAGAACTGAAATTACATCAAATTATCAGATCACATGATGTAGATCTGAATTTATTCAAACACACATCCTCATCCCTAATTGGAAGTTACAGAAAGAGGATGAGTAAGAAAAATGAGCTTTGGTTTACAACCTGTTGTTAGAGTGCTGCAAGAGAAAAGTAAGGAGACTGGGCAGCACTAGGAGAAGGACACAAAGAGTATCCATGAATAAAGTGCTGAGTCTCTATCTTTCCTATGGCAACGCATTGAACTGGCTAAGAATGCCAGTTGTGATGATCTCAGTCAAGGAGGTGGAGCAGGGGCAGACCCATGCGGCACTGGAAAAAAAAGGTGATTTTTTTTCTACCTTTTTAAGAGGGGCCTGGAAACTAACATTTTTTTTTTTTTTAACACTATAGGGTCAGGAATGCATGTTTGTGTTCCTGACCCTATAGAGTTCCACTAATTAGCTTCAGCATCGATTTTTTTTTTTTTTTTTTTTTTTTTTTTTTTTTTTTTTTTTTTTTTTTTTTTTTTTTTACATTTCGACTTGGTTTAATATCATCAGAATTTTGACCATCTGATCATGATAAACGGGTCAGCTGGTTGAAATGGTATTAAAAATGTACTATTTCCACATCTGCAAGGATTCTAATAGAACTCTCTGGTATATGATATTAGGGGCCCTGTATCTTCTTAGTATTATGTCATTAGCCACTGCCAGCCCTGCCCTGATGCATCTGAGGATTCACTATAAAATAGCTACTCTCCTCAATGAAATGGTAACGCTGATGTCCTTTTATTGGCTATTGATGATCTCAATAAGTATCACGTGTTTCAATTACACAGTTTTGTACTTCTACATTCATGTGTGTATATACAGTGATTGAATTAATAAATATTTTGAAATTATTTTCTCGTTAATGGCTGATTAGAGCAGTGGAAATGTCTACTGCCTTATTGCTGGAAGCTCAGGTTTAAGTTTTAGCAAGACAACCTTGCCAGTAAATAATTTATAAGGTGCTCTGTCATATGTTGGTGCTATATAAATTCTGATAGCAAGTAGTGCATGTGTAGATATAGTTGTTTTACATTTAATTGGTAATGATACATTAATTATAGCATTGAATAAAAGTAACATACATTGCCCCTGCTATGGTCTGCACCATATAGGTTTGATTACTGAGCATTATTGGGACATGCAATAGCTGCTCAGTCATTAGCTTTTAATTACAGTGAGAAGCTTCTGACTGCTTACTGTTAAGTAGACATGCCCTGACTGTTTCGTATACATGCTTTCACTGCTAGGTAGATATACACTCACTCAGTGATTATGTAGAATGCCGACACTGTTGGAGTTTGTGTTTTCGCATGAAAACCCAGTTATCAACAGTTTTTTTGCTGTTGAATTCGATAAGCCCATTTCAGGGTTGATAAATGATATTAAATCAGAGTATTCAATATTTGCAATGGAAAATATAAAAATGTTTTTTTACATTTTTGAAATTACCTGAAAGTGAAGACACTTGAACCAACATTTATCAGCTCCTGCTGAGCCTAAAATCGCTAATATTAAATTTCTACAAACTGTTAAAAGGCTTATCTGGATAATGTCACGATTACCAGGAGAACTCAAACAGGCAGACAGATCACAGACACACAGATATCGCTATACCGGTCCTTAGAATGGCCGGGCTATGGAAAAGGGATAGAGTAGTCAGAGTACAAGCTGAGGTCAAGGATAACAGAAAACAGAGTAAACGAGAAACGAGCCGAAGTCAGTAACCAGAGAATGAACCACAATACAAAAGCGCTATTAAGCTATGAAAGACCACAACAGGGCACTGAGGCAAGGGGGAGGTGAACTTATATACACACAGGATGTGTCTGATTAGCTAACTTCCAATTAGTGTTAATTACAACACGTGGGAGGTGTCTTTTCCCTCTCTTGTGATCAGAGAGGTCATCACTGTGTGCCGGGTCACATGACCGGGTCTGACACACATATAAGGAAGCTGCCTTGGACCGTGCAGCGTCAGAAACACTGTCAGGTTGGGGAGTGGCAGCAGGGACAGCCGCAAGCTGTGGACAGGAACCGGAAGAGGCCGCTTGCGGTGATGGGGTAAGCAAGGACGCCGCAAGTGGCGCAGGGGCAGGGAACCTGACCGATACAATGTGTTGTGCAATACCAAAATTAATGCATATGGATATGGATGCATGAATTTAACATGACTGCTTTGTAATTGTCTTGAAACTTAATGAATAAACACAAATGTGAAAAAAAAGAAATATGAAGTTGCAATTGTGATTTCAATAGTTATTATTTAAAAAGAGTCATACAATAGTCAGATGTCATTGGAGATATTATTAACTTTAAAATATATTTTATTTATTTATATTTATATAATGGAAAGGAAAGCATCCGTCTGAGTTTTGTGTCAAAAGATACTTTGTTTAATACTGCCTCTGTGTATATTATACTTTTTCACTAAATTCTTGATATTGTATGTTTTTTTTGGCATCCTCCTACTAATGACTGTTTGGCTTTCTGGAGGTGGAGACCTCATACCCAGATTGATCTTTACAATGCATGATTTGTTTCTACTTTTATGGAGACTTGAGTTTTCTACTACTTTGTTTTTTTTAATGCTTCCAATACATACAGATACATTAGGTGAAGAGGTTATATGTTCATGAGTAAATGTGATTACTTTATTTTAGCTGTGAAATAAATAGAAGTTTATAACTGCAGTCTAACCATGACTATATCCACAAGGGACGATACCTTAAAAGTTGCAAACTTTCAGTTTTCACCTCATGTCTCAAGCACAATCTTGTAAATTAGTATAAAGATTTAGCTTTTTTTCTCTCACCTTTGCAAAGCTTTCATTTTAATAATATATGAACTGTATATATTTTTGAATATTTAGATAGGATATAGTGTGTATATCAGCTTTCCCAGAGGAATCATTGTTGAGGTTCTTTATCAGGTAAGAGATACTTGTCAATTATTAAAAAGTAAACAGATATTTCAATGCAGATCCATATCAAGATCTGAGGTTCCATAATCTATTAAAACTAGGAGTAGAGTCATGAATGTTTACTGTTAAGAGCTTTATTTTACACTTCTAAAAGTAGATAACAAACATGATCCATAATTGCATACTTTGATGAGAAAGGCTAACTTTTTCAGGTTTACCAATTAAGAGAACGCATAAGACACCAGACAAGTGCGCCAATTTTCTCCTGACCGTGCTTATGGATAATAACACAAAATTATATGCTTAAGTATTGGCTAACAGATTGGCTTCATTTGTTCACTTACTTGTTAACAATGATCAAGTTGGTTTTGTTAACGGCAGACAAGCACGGAATAGCACCAGAAGGTTTATTAATTTGATTCATAAGATAAAATATACTTGGATCCCTTCTCTGCTCCTCTCTCAGGATGTGGAGAACGCATTCGATAGAATGGGGCTATCTGTGGGAGGTGATGGTCAGGATGAGCTTGCCTTATTCTTTTATTAATGCCATCTTTGCATTGTACTGCAAACCTACAGCATACTTTTTGCCTCTGGTTGTCTCTCTGATACATTTTCGTTGTCAAATGGTACCAGACAGGGGTGTCCAGTGTCACCTTTATTATTTATCTCAGCTATGGAGCTCATGTCTGATACCATACAAAAGACAGAAGAGATTGAATGTATTAAGATTAACCCCTTAAGGACACATGACGTGTGTGACACGTCATGATTCCCTTTTATTTCAGAAGTTTGGTCCTTAAGGGGTTAAGGAAAATAGGTCTTTTTACAGATTACGTAATTTTTTCTTTTAGTAATCCTGAATCCTCGATAGGTCCATTACTTTATATTTTACATCAGTTTGGCAAAATGTATTCTTCTAAAATGAACTCACATAAGACTGAAGTGCTAGTGTTTAATATTCTAGGGCATGTGCTAACTGAATTAATGCTAAAATACCAGCTTGATTGAAGGGACTCTTATATACCATACCTGGGAATTAATTTGACAATTAATCTGTCAAGGATACATCTTTTTCACCTTGCCAAATTATGGCCTGAACTTAAGGCTGAAATGGAAAGGCAGCCAGGACTAGAAATATCTTGGCTAGGTAAAATAACATCGTTCAAAATGACTGTTTCCCCTAAGATGTTATACTATATTAGGACATATGGTCCTGTTATTTTAAAGAAAGTGCATTCTGACCTAGTCAAATTTATTTGGAAAAACAAATATGCAGAGTTAAATTAACAATCCTGTAATCATTTAAGAGAGGTGTGGAGGTCTGGGGTTGCTAGATTTAAAAAAATATTATTAGGCAACACATGAGGCGGCCGCCATTAAAATTCATTTGGACTCTAACGAACCAAAATGGCTAGAAATTGATCCATTTTATCCACATTTGATTAAATAAATAATGTGGATCCCTATTACAAAAAGACCAAAATTATATAAGAGGTTGCCTTCAACTAAAATCTCTATAAAATCATGGGATATATTATTTAAAATTCTAAAACCCACAACAAATTGGTCTAGGGCTATGCCACTCTCTATTTTAAAACATTATTTACCACAATTAGACTTAATTGTATATACATTAAAAGGCCTTCAGAGACAGGCTATAGACACCAGAGCTACACAGTCTCAGTACACATTTCCTGTAAAAAGAGATTGTTTAAACTTTCTTTATTGCACAGTCTGTCATTTAGAATTGCTTATCTCCTGCTTTGTTAATAGCCTTGTAGAGCCTATAGTAGCCTACAGTTTGTGATTAAAGTTCAATTTCCAAGCAGGAAATAAAAACGTCTAAAGTAAACACACTGTACTGCCACATCTGATTGAAAATGAAAACCTTTTTTCATGCAGGCTATGTGAGTCATAGCCAGGAAAGGAACGGCTAGGGCTCTATACACATAAACAAAGTGATTAAACTCATTAATGGCAGAGAATTGAGCAGTGAGACTACAGGGGCATGTTCTATACACCTAGACTGCTTCATTAAACTAAAGTTGTTTTAGTGCTTACAGTATCCCTTTAATGGAAAACAAAATATTGCCATAATGTGTTGTTTTCTGTACAAATATACATTTTGAAAATCCGATCTACATTAATTATGACTGATTGAATAAGTAATATAAAGGGCAATCAAAGGACCATAAGCACTACGCTCATTCTAGTGATTATGCAGCAATGGATCTTTAGGCATTACCCTTTGGGTTTCTGCCAGACAATTTTATATCAGTTTGTAAATCAATAAGGCTGTCTTCAACTTTCATAGCTTGCTCCTGTGCAGCCATACTCAAAATGCAGAAATTATATTACCAAATCATCAAGTCTGATTTTTGGGTGTCAAAGATAGGCTTAGACTACTTTGCTAACCCACCTCCAGAGCTCTAAGTCTATATTTATCTTCCAAAGTTTGATGGATTTGTATGGTTAATGCATGTTTTACTGCCAAACTGTCATTGTTTCTATAGAAAATGTGAACTATGGGTGCCAGGAAGAGCTTGGAAAGTTTTTATAACAGTATTGAACACTTGGGAAAACGTACTAAACCGATGCCATTGTTTCAGCTCAAACTCAGGTTGCTAACACACTGTTACATGTTATCACCATTCAAACCCCCAGGATATCCTTCATTAAATCTGTGTGATTTGTACAGCTATATGAACAAGGGTCAGGAAGAAAAATAAATAACTCTGTAATTGTTTATGAATCTCCCTCCCCACCCCGACTAATGAAAAGATAATACGAAAAATCTGTATATAATATATACATAAATATCTACTCCAGGTGTAAGTAATATCCTTTGTACGTTGTTCAGAGCCCGGTGTATCATATGAAAACGCACCAAAATGAATCTTCAGGAATTTATTATTCATGAAGCAGTAATAGATACATGTGAGTATGAATATAGATATGTAATAAATATATATATATATGTACGAGCAATGAGGGATATTCTGCTTACAGTGTACAACATAATGTTACTGGGGAACAAGATCTATATTTCATGAGTGTCATTAAACATTGCTTGTCATTCATTATTGGGAACAAAGCACATTGTCACCCTTGATTTGAGCACTTTTCAAGTACTGTTTGAAACTGATAATTTGGGGCTGTGTAAGGTAGCCCAGCAAAAAAAATATTAATATTTGTGGGGAGGATCATCTGTTCCCCCTAGTTCCCCCCAAAGGTGGAAGCATTAAATATTTAAACAATGTAGGGGTGTCCCCAATACCCTAGCCACCACCTATTCGAAATAAATGACCCTGCCTCCCCCACTCACCTTCGTAATAGTGAAGGGGTGGGAATAAAACTGATACCTGTAAAATAGAAATTATACTTACCAATCAGAAGTCTTCCTTTTGTTTACTCTTCTTTTCTTCATCCCCAAAAAAGGCCAAAGTAAAATACATAACTGACGCAATTAATGAAAAAAAAAAAAACTATTCCCCCCAAACATTATGAAAAAAAATAAAACAAAAAGCACAATACTGCAGACTGAGATCTCATAGTGGTGTAAGACCTTATAAAGGCTATGTAATATTAGTAAGTACAATGTGATTGGTAGGCTTGTGACCAAACCAATCAGTGCACTCTGATAGCCAAGTCTTGAGAGAAGTCTCTCGGGGGGGCCTGGATTGCAAAATCCGGACATTGTTAAATAATGTGATCCAAATGGCCCCGTATACAGCTGGATGGCTTTTACAATTCGGTACCAAGCCATTCACACTTTACTAAATAACTCTGTTAATACATTTTGTTCACAGTTTATAGCACTGGTACATACTAAGAAGTGTATGACAGCTAGTTACTAAAGTAAAGTTACCATAAGGGGTAGTGCAAAATTATAATTTCAGAGCAGAGGCTTCAAAGTAAGATTCATGGACATAACTTTGTGAGAGACATGATTTCAAGAGTCCATTGAGAAGAAGCACATAGACCCCTGTGAGTTTCATAGTAGGAATGCATCAATATATTACCATAAGTATTGATTTTCTTCCATGTTCAATAGTGTTCCCTTCCTACACTTTCAAAGCAGGACAACGAACACAGATAATCAAAACCGCTATACACCTAGTAACTTAAAATAATCTACTTCACTTTTTCTCTGTGAGACTTACGGGAGTTTTTGGTTCATCTTGTAGGACATATATGTGTAATATTGCGGAGATATTTTGATAAAGGTGGTGACTATTCAGTCAATGGCAAGTGGTAGTATATAATTATTTGTACTGTTTTTGGATCTGTCACAATACTACACACTATTTCCTTCCATGTATTTTGGCACAGTAAAACGTAGCCAAGATGGAAATGTGATGTAATTCCAGTAAAATACAAGTTTAGCAGGCTAAGATTGCCACAAGGCATATGTATGTATATGTGTTTGTAGTATCAGTTAGTTAATAACACGTAGCTAAGATACTGTTATCACTGTACTGACCAGGTGCAGGAATGTAAGAACTGGAATTACGCGTCCCTCTCCTTTGTATCAGATGAGCCACGTGGTTAGACCGGATGGATGAGTTTAGACTCTATTTATTAAATAGGTTAAGGGTATGTGTGGGTGTAGTTAATTGTGGGAGGAGCTACAGTGCTATATAAGGAATGTACTCTATGTATTCAGTACTCAGACTTTGCTGTATTTTGGTGACGCTAGTCCCTCTGAGTCCCGATCGGTGATCCAATAAAGAATCTCTTCCTTCCTGAAGAAACCTGTGTCCATCTCTCTGTGCTTGGCTTCCGTCAGTTTCTCCGGTATCATTTGGTGCATTGGCCGGGAAGCTCATCGTTCAACGGTAGCTGAGAGGCAGAGGCGTGAGACGGTCTATCTTTGCCCACGTTCTCTACGGCTGCACCCCTGAACTTCTGCGTGGACCTCCCTTCGTCTCGGCGCCACTGGTCTGTTGTCCAGGAGATCATCGGCCTCTACGTGAGAAGTGCTGGGGTGTCCCCGTCGATGAGTGTGAACTCAGGTTCAGGAACGAGGAGGTAAGATAACTGCTGTTTTAGACGGCAGGACCCGCTAGGGGTATACCGATTGTGCGGTAGGCCCAAAGGGGTTTTTGAATCTGTATCTGCCCCCTCTGTCGGAGGGAAGGAGCGAAGGCGCACCGCTCGATCGAACGCTCTTTAGTCAGACCGTTTGATTTGGTTAGTCAGGCGGGGTCCAGGTGTAAGATAGCCCTAGCCGGACACCGGTGTCTTGTCTAGACTAGCGTTCTAGGGTGTATATTACGTTCGCTAGGTCGGAGGGACCGGGAGACTAAGCGGCGCCTGTGTAAATTCGGTTCGCTAGTTCTCATCCTATCTGGGCTAAGTGGGAAGGCGTGTAAATTTGGAACCCACTAGACTTTTGATAGTACGACTAAGAGGCGCCTGTGTAAATTCGGATCTCTAGCTCGTTGTATAGTGCGACTAAGAGGCGCCTGTGTAAATTCGGTTCTCTAGCTCGCTATATATGTGGTGATTGGGCAGTGTGGCTAACCAAAACGGGTGTATATAGTTTTAGGTAGTCCATTCAAGGTACTGGCCAATAGTTTAGTTGGGAATTGTAAATGTGTTAACGATTGTTTAGTAAAGTGTATATCTTGTTAGATAGCGCGAGCTCAGCCGTCTAGCGAGAGTGTTAATAGTGTGTTGCTGTATTATAGTGCACGGTACCATAACCCTGTATATTTACTGACATTATATAATAAGTACTAATCATTGTCGTCCATTGCATGTTTAACACCATAACCACTAATAATTGTATTGTGACCTTAACTTGTGCTTTGACCTATGCTAACCGTACTGTAACCGCTATTTGTAAAAGACGATGTTACTGGGGTGTGTTATAGACGGGTAATTCGTATATAGAGAATTATAGCGTGGGTGACTGTGTAGTTACGCCAAAGGGCATAATATTGATTATATAGTGACTGGTGTAGCAGCTGTGTGTGTACGGGAATTCCCTGAGTGTTTATTGTTATTGTGTACGTTTCACTTGGTAACCGTACCACGTGGTGCTGTTGCCAGAGGAAACGGGTGTGACTGTTGAATAGTACGCGTGTATAGTATTCGTTGTCGACGACGTTCCATTGTTAAGTATGGGTGCGTCGCAGTCAACGATTCCGGATCCCTTAGGATGTATGGTTAAGAATTTTAAAAAGGGATTCAAAGTTTGTGATTTTGGGGTAAAGATGTCTCCTGTACGTTTGGTCACTTTGTGTACTAGGGAGTGGCCTACTTTGGTTGCGGCATGGCCGCCACGTGGCAGTTTGGATCCAACTCTGGTACAGCGCTTACACGTGGCTGTATCAGGTAGGCCTGAACTTTACGGCCAGTTTCCTTATATTGATTGTTGGAGACAGGCCGTAAATGACTCGCCAAAATGGCTCCGGACATGCCACGAGGAGCAGTGTCGCCTCATGGTAGCTAGGACTTGTTCGTCCACTAGGACTGGTGTTAGGCCCATTTTGGACACGCCCCCTGAGTCCGAGATCCCTTTGCCGCCCCCTTACTTTCCGGTAAGAGGAAGTGACGCAAATACAGGAAGTCCTGTAACCCTTCCCTCATTACCCTCATCCACTTCCGCTTCCTCCTCCAGTGCAGGATCCACCCCCCCTCGTACTAAATCCCCCCTTCCGGAACCAGATAGACCAACCTCCATTAGAAACGAATATCCTGATTTGGCGCCACTTCAGACTTCCGGTCAAGCTTCATCTAGCTCGGCCCGAAGTGTTCTATTTACCACCTTTTCCCAAAACCAACCTCCCACATCCCCATACCCTATCTCTCCCCGACCGGAACCCATGACTGACGCCCCTCCACGTAGCCCCATCCAAACCCGACAGTTGACTGGTGCCCAACAATTAAAGCACTATCAGATGCCTCTTCGTCTGAATCCCGGGTCAGCTTATATCGATGCCGCAGGTCAAATGGCACACGCTGATCCAGTCTTCGTATATGTCCCATTTACCACAACCGATCTTTTAAACTGGAAGACCCATAATTCCTCGTATACTGAGAAACCACAAGCTATGACTGATCTGTTCACCTCAATAGTACAGACGCATAATCCGACATGGGCTGATTGCCAGCAGTTATTAATGACTTTATTTAACAATGAGGAAAGGACAAGAATAAATCAAGCAGCCATTAAAGCATTAGAGGATAGAGCCCGTGCTTTGAACCAAGCCAATCCAGCAGCATGGGCCGCGACACACTATCCCAACACTGATCCCGATTGGAACGTAAATGGTGCTGATATGGTTCAACTCAGAGCCTATAGAGACGCTATAATTGCTGGCATGAAAGCCGGAGGAAAGAAAGCCATTAACATGTCGAAGACAGTTGAGGTGATCCAGAAAAGCGATGAAGCGCCCAGTGTCTTTTATGACCGATTATTGGAGGCGTACCGCTTGTACACCCCCTTTAATCCGGAAGACGCAGACAATTCCCGAATGGTTAACTCCGCCTTTGTCAGCCAAGCTTACGGAGATATTAAGCGCAAGCTACAAAAGTTAGAAGGGTTTGCAGGTATGTCAATCTCCCAACTAATGGAGGTAGCTAATAAGGTCTATATGAATAGGGAAACAGAAAGCAAGAAAGAGGAGGAGCGCAAGATGCGTAAAAAGGCTGATATGCTAGCGGTAGCGATCGCAGGCGTAGATAAACGGGGCCCAGATAGAGGCAATAATAGATGGAGTAGGGAGCCTTTGAGTAGGGATCAGTGTGCGTATTGCAAGGAAGAAGGGCATTGGAGGAACGAATGTCCGCAAAGAGAGCAGTACGAGAGAGACCAACCCAGGGCAGGCTACGGAAACTTTAGAGGCAGAGCGAGAGGTAGAGGAGGCCCCGGAGGGAGTAATGGTTATAGAGGGAGTAATGGGAACAGAGGAAGTGTTAGGGAAGACAGGTATATTCCAGCAGCGCAAAGGTCCCGCGATAGAGAAGGTAGGGACTTCGTAGGATTGGCTGACACGGTCATGGAGGACTATTGATACCGACCGGGCTCCATCCCCCTTGGTCGAGCGGAGCCTATGGTCGATGTATCAATAGGGGGAAAAGGAGTGCGTTCATGATCGACACTGGTGCTGAACATTCAGTGGTGACTAATCTAGTTGCTCCTCCATCTGGAAGGACTATTACTGTGATAGGAGCAACTGGAAGAAGTGCTGAAAAACCGGTTCTTAAAAGTCGACTCTGTACATTGGGAGGCCACGTAGTAAAACACCAATTCCTTTATATGCCTGAATGTCCAGTCCAATTGCTGGGACGTGATATGCTATCAAAATTACAAGCGCAGATTACGTTCCTACCAAATGGAACAACATCCTTAAAGTTTAATGGACCTTCAGGTATTATGACTTTATCCGTACCAAAGGAAGAAGAGTGGCGACTTTATACAGTGTTGACTAGCCAAAACCCTAGGAGTGATGAGACATTGTTTAACATACCAGGAGTTTGGGCAGAGAACAACCCACCAGGACTGGCCCGCAATATTCCACCAATAAAAATTGAACTGAAACATGGGGTTTATCCAGTGAGCCTAAGACAATATCACATTCCGCAGAAGGCTAAGAAGAACATCCAATCCTATCTGGATAAGTTCATACGGTATGGTATCCTAAAATTCTGTACTTCCCCCTGGAACACCCCATTGCTGCCTGTTCAAAAGCCCGGCACAGATGAGTATCGACCTGTGCAGGACTTAAGAGCAGTCAATGATGCGGTTGTTGGCATACATCCAGTTGTACCCAATCCATATAACCTGCTTGCTTTAATTCCGGGCGGGGCTACTTACTTCACAGTCTTAGATCTCAAAGATGCCTTCTTTTGCCTCCGAATTGCCGCAGAAAGCCAATGTATTTTCGCTTTCCAGTGGGAGAACGCTGTAACGGGCTCAAAACGCCAAATGACTTGGACAAGACTGCCCCAAGGGTTTAAAAATTCACCTACCCTATTTGGTTCAGCTCTAAGTCAAGATCTACTGGATTTCGAGTCTATCCCAGGAGAATGTGTATTGTTACAATATGTAGATGACTTGTTGATAGCAGCAGTTACAAAAGAAATCTGTCAGCAAGCAACGCACGATCTACTACACATTCTCTGGAAGGCAGGATACAAGGTGTCTAGAAAGAAGGCTCAGTTGTGTTTGCCAACTGTCAAGTATCTAGGATTCCATATCTCTGAAGGTCAAAGAATTATGGGGCCAGAGAGAAAAGAAGCTGTCTGCCAAATACCAATACCCAAGAATAGAAGACAAGTGCGAGAATTCTTGGGGGCAGCAGGCTTCTGTAGGATATGGATTCCCAGCTATGCGATACTAGCAAAACCTCTGTACGCAGCTATCAAAGGTACAGAGCACGACCCCTTCTTATGGACCCAAGAACAGCAAACGGCATTTGAAGATGTGAAGAAGGCTTTGATGAGTGCCCCAGCATTAGGTCTACCTGATCACACACGACCATTCTACTTATATGTACACGAGCAAAGAAGAATGGCTGTGGGAGTATTGACACAGTACTTGGGATCATGGCAAAGACCTGTTGCCTACATGTCTAAGCAACTGGATGCAGTGGCCAGCGGACTTCCACCTTGTCTAAGAGCCGTAGCTGCAGCCGCCCTGCTAGTAGCTGAAGCCGATAAACTCACTCTGGGTCAAGAACTTTATGTACGAGTCCCACATGCAGTACAGACGTTGTTGGATTACAAAGAAAATCATTGGTTTAGTAACAGCCGTATGACCAAGTATCAAGCAATGTTGTGTGAAAACCCAAGAGTGCATTTAGAGACTGTAAACACCTTAAATCCAGCTACCCTTTTGCCACAACCTACTGAAAGTCAACATGATTGTTTGGAAGTAATGGATGAAGTATTCTCAAGTAGACCAGATCTTCGTGATTTTCCCATCCAGAACCCCGATGTTCAATATTACACCGACGGCAGTAGTTATGTGAAAGAAGGGATCCGCTATGCAGGATATGCAGTGACAACAATAGACAAGGTGATAGAAGCTCGGCCACTGGCGAAAGGAACATCAGCACAAAAGGCAGAATTAATAGCACTAACACGAGCGTTACAATTGGCTGAAGGTTTAAGAGTAAATATCTATACGGACTCTAAGTATGCGTTTTTAACCACTCATGCCCACGGAGCTTTGTATAAAGAAAGAGGACTACTGAATTCAGAAGGCAAAGAAATCAAGTACGCAGCCGAAATCCTACAACTATTGGAAGCAGTGTGGGAGCCGAAAGAAGTCGGTATCATACATTGTCGAGCGCATCTGAGAGGAGATGGTGATGTAACCAAGGGAAATCGGATGGCAGATAGTGCAGCTAAGCGTGCTGCTGAATCAGGAAGACAGGAGTATGTGGGGCATATAGCTGCTCTTATACCAACTCCACTGTCCCAATGGACTCCAGTTTATACAGCTCAAGAAGAGGAGTGGTTAAAGACTGAACCGGGAAAGTATTTGGAGAACAAGTGGTATCAGCTAGAAGATGGAAGAATAGTCATACCAGCATCACTAGCGGTAGAAATTGTCCAAAATTATCACAACGGGACACATTCTGGGAGAGACAGTACTGAAGAATCTCTCAGGAAACATTTCTACATACCAAGATTGTCCAACTTGACTCAGGCCATTGTACGCAGATGTGTAACGTGTGCTAAGAATAATGCAAGACAAGGACCAGTAAAGCCACCAGGAGTCCAGTTTATGGGGGGACTCCCCATGTCCGATCTACAAATAGACTTTACAGTGATGCCTAAGTCGGGTGGACATCGTTACCTGCTGGTAATTGTGTGCACCTATTCAGGCTGGGTAGAAGCATGTCCTACTCGTACAGAGAAAGCAGGAGAAGTTGTGAGATTCCTGCTACGAGAAATAATACCCCGATATGGACTACCCTGTTCTATAGGATCGGACAATGGTCCAGCTTTTGTTCATCAGTGCCTACAACAACTGACTCATATGCTTGGTATAAAGTGGAGGCTTCATACTGCATATAGACCCCAGAGTTCTGGTAAGGTAGAGAGAATGAATAGAACTATAAAGAACCAGTTGGCTAAAATGTGTCAGGAAACCCAACTTAAGTGGAACGTTCTCTTACCCATAGCTTTATTGCGAATCCGCAGTACCCCTACCAGAAGGATGGGCCTCTCTCCTTTTGAAATCATGTATGGGCGACCACCTCCCGTACTTGGTAACTTAAGGGGGGACTTGAGTCAGTTGGGAGAAGGAATTACCCGGCAGCAGGTTGTAGAGTTGGGTAAGACTATGGAGGAGGTACAGAAATGGGTACAAGATAGATTACCTGTGAATATTTATCCCCCTGTTCATAGTTATCATCCAGGAGATCAAGTGTGGATTAAAGAGTGGAATAATGTACCGTTAGGGCCCAAGTGGAGAGGTCCTTATGTTGTTCTTTTGTCTACCCCTACAGCGATAAAAGTAGCAGAAGTGACTCCGTGGATACATCACTCCAGGGTTAAACCAGCAGCAGTCGATTCTTGGCAAGTTACAGCAGATCCAGAGAATCCCTGCAAGATCCGGTTAAAACGCACTACTCAGTCGGAGTAACGAGGAATTATTGTGGATTACAAATTTTATTGTTACAGGTGTGAGTGAGAAGGCCATAATAAAGCCTGTCCGCTTACCATCACATAGTGTATAAGCCAGGAAAGTCTCGAAGGGACACCTGTGAAGATGAGCAGAACTCCATTCCCTGCAGCCCTCACATCCTGGAAGCTGAGGTTCCATCGCACGGACGAAGACTGAGGATGACGGCGAAAGATGTGCTTTTGATTGTGTTTATTTATATGTGTTTTTATATTCAGGAAGGTAGAGGTACCGACACTCCTAGCTGTGAGGTATGCATTAAGACTACGAGAACAGGTAACCATATTTCCCAAACCCTAATTTGGCATTCACAATACGAATGTAAAGGAGATGTATCGAGATGTAGATACTTAAATATAGATTATAGTGTGTGCCATTTAGGAGTAGGAGAACCTAAGTGCTTCAGTCCAGAGTATCAACCTCGTACAATTTGGTTGACTCTCAGGAATGGAGATCCTCAGGGGACCCTAATTAATAAGACGGTGTTAGAATCCGTACATTCTTCGGGTGTTCTGCTATTTGATGCATGTAAGGCGATATCAAGTGGTAGAAAACCGTGGAATGTATGTGGGGATCTTAGATGGGAGAGGACGTATGGGTCTAATGATAAATATATTTGTCCCAGTAGTAAAAATAAATATGTGAGTCCTAGATGCCCAAATAAAGACTATAACTTTTGTCCATATTGGTCTTGTGTGGGGTGGGCGACTTGGGGACAGACAGTAGATAAAGACATGATAGTGACTAAGTTGCCGACTAGCCCTTATTGTAAGTCTATGGAATGCAACCCAGTCCATATACTTATTAATAACCCCGACAAGTTCCTAGATAAGTATGGAAATTTATTTGGGTTTCAAATATACGGGACGGGTTTAGATCCTGGGACATTATTGTTTATAGGAATAGAGACTGATACGGTATCCTCCCAGACTCATCAAGTATACCATTCCTTTTATGAAGAGATGAGTATAGATAATAAGATCCCCCATAACGCTAAAAACCTGTTCATTGACCTAGCTGAAAGTATTGCCGGTAGTCTTAATGTTACCAACTGCTATGTGTGTGGAGGTACTAACATGGGAGACCAATGGCCTTGGGAAACAAAGGAGGTAATGTCCGGTTCTGAGGCAGTTGACCAACTAATATCTACACAAGCCGATTATCATTTGAGTGTTAGAGGTAAATCTGAGTGGAGATTAAAGACCTCCATCATAGGTTATGTTTGCATAGCAAGGAAAGGAATAATGTATAATACTTCTGTAGGAGAATTAACTTGTCTAGGGCAAAAAGCTTATGATGATGATACTAAAAATACAACTTGGTGGTCGGCTTCAAATGTCTCAGAACCATCTAACCCGTTTGCTAGATATGCCAATTTAAAGGATGTGTGGTTTGATCTATCCATCACATCTACCTGGAGAGCCCCAGCAAATTTGTACTGGATCTGTGGTAAGAAAGCCTATTCGGAGTTGCCACAGGACTGGGAAGGGGCATGTGTGTTGGGTATGCTCAAACCATCCTTCTTCTTGTTACCGATTGAAACAGGTGAGACTTTAGGTGTTAAAGTGTATGATGTGAATCATAGGAAGAAAAGGGGACCCTTAGAGATAGGCACCTGGGAAGATAATGAATGGCCTCCCCAGCGTATCATAGATTATTATGGGCCAGCCACGTGGGCAGAAGATGGTACCTTTGGTTATAGAACCCCAATTTATATGCTCAACCGTATTATAAGATTACAGGCGGTGGTTGAGATTATTACTAATGAGACCTCACAAGCGCTCAATCTTCTAGCGAAGCATAATACCAGGATGAGGACAGCAGTGTACCAAAATAGATTAGCCTTGGATTACCTTTTGGCAGTAGAGGGAGGTGTATGTGGGAAGTTTAACCTGAGCAATTGCTGTCTTCAAATAGATGACGAAGGGCAAGCAATAGCTGAGCTTACTAGCCATATGGTTAAACTAGCGCATGTGCCTACTCAGGTATGGAAAGGGTACAATCCAAGTAGTTGGTTTGGTAGCTGGTATGAGTGGTTTGGAGGGCTTAAGGCAGTGGTAGGTGGAGTCCTACTGATTTTACTGTTGTGTCTACTCCTACCGTGTCTTATACCCTTAGTAGTTAGGTCTGTGCAAAGCCTGATAGGAAGTATAGCAGAGAGGAAGGCTGCTGCACAGATAATGGCGATATATAAGTATAAGGCTCTAGATCAAGGAGAACCAATGCAGGAAGATGAGTGTTAAAAGATTCACATCATAAGATAAGTCTGGTCTGGTTCATGGTAACCTGAGGTATATGCAAACCAAGGTTAAGTGATGCCTCAAGTAATTGTGAAATATCAGAGGCATCAAAGGGGGGAATGTGATGTAATTCCAGTAAAATACAAGTTTAGCAGGCTAAGATTGCCACAAGGCATATGTATGTATATGTGTTTGTAGTATCAGTTAGTTAATAACACGTAGCTAAGATACTGTTATCACTGTACTGACCAGGTGCAGGAATGTAAGAACTGGAATTACGCGTCCCTCTCCTTTGTATCAGATGAGCCACGTGGTTAGACCGGATGGATGAGTTTAGACTCTATTTATTAAATAGGTTAAGGGTATGTGTGGGTGTAGTTAATTGTGGGAGGAGCTACAGTGCTATATAAGGAATGTACTCTATGTATTCAGTACTCAGACTTTGCTGTATTTTGGTGACGCTAGTCCCTCTGAGTCCCGATCGGTGATCCAATAAAGAATCTCTTCCTTCCTGAAGAAACCTGTGTCCATCTCTCTGTGCTTGGCTTCCGTCAGTTTCTCCGGTATCAGAAATACTAAATGGTTCTAGAAACGAACACTGCGGATACATTAAAGTGTGGAAATCGCAGTGAATCTTCCTTTAAGGTTTGTATTTTAAAACAGTTTTACTGCTGGAAAATGAAGAAAATAACTGCATTTTTAAAAGTTTAATGGAGAGGGAACTCCAAAGGGCCACTTAAGAGAAAAATGTTCACCAATATCAAATATATTGATGCGCCAACTCATTTTGTTCTTGTGTTTGAAACATAAAACTAGCAGAAGTGAAACAAATTATACATCTGGCACCATGATTTTTAGCACTGAAGAAATTAACAGCTACTGAATTTTATAATGCGATGACCGTGATAAATTTAGAACAGCAGAAACGCATGAGCATTTAACAGAGTTTACTTTAAAGGAAAGCTGTGCCGTTTTGCTGCAGTATTTACTTTACCTCTGGAAATAAGGGAATAAAGAGACATGAAAAATTAGCTGTGGTTACTCTTGTTGAGAAGATAAAGTATGTTCCAACGCTTTAGAAAATTGCTCTGATAATAACTTCAATAAAATAGCATGTACAGAGAAAACTAAAGTGTATGCACACTTTCCGACTTAATGTGAGTTGCATCTGAAAAGAGAAAGGTAGATTGCTTTAATTATTCTAAATAAAATGTGTGCACATAAAAACAATAGATTTATTCAAATTAGATCAATCAGATTTTCGTTTTTATTTTTTTTTTGTTTTTGGTTATATATTGATCTTTTTCTTAACAAGTAGTTAACCCCAGAGTAGTGGAACTTTGGAACTCCATGAGAAAGAAAAGGATGAAGAATTGTGAAAAGGAATAGAATAATAAGAAAGAGACAATTATCTTAGTGTGGATAGTGCGGTGCTTCCATATATCGGAGCCAATGAAACCATGTCAGCAGGTATTATTCATGAACGTGATGATGGGTCTGTAGCAAGATGTTTTCCATCATGCTTGTGTTTTCCTCCCTCCATTCTCTCATTGGTGGCACTCTAGGCGGTGGTGGTGCCATGCACTGACAAGCACATGTGTAGCAACCCCAGGGGCAGAGATGGCAACAATGCAGCTGGTACAATCAACCCCAGGGTCCACAGGCTTTTGAGTTCCATCTGGTGACCTTCACACTAAGGGCCACCTTCAGGGCATCACTGATCAGGGGCCTGGTCAATTGATGTGGCCCATTAACAGTACACCAAACCAAGATCGACTGTTATCCTGCATAGCCATTGTTAAAAGTATGTGATTACGGGGGCGTGGCCTGCTGCTGGAGCTGAACGGACGCATGTAAGATCAGCTCCGGCGAAAAGTGACCAACAGAGCCATAAACAAGCGGTACGCTGAGCGCAAATCAATTAAAAAAATACGACTACTGACCGGAGAAAGTAGGCACCATGTCCCAAAGGCAGAAAAATAAAGCGGGGAAAGCTGAATGAGCCTCGTTCTTCCTGACGAAAACGGCGGCCTCCAGGCTGAGAGAGGGCCAAGAGCCTGCCCAAGATGGCGGCGAACTGGGGAAGCGGGAAACCTCTCCCTCACCACACACATCACCCTCTCGCACACCAGATGAACAACCCCTGACTATGGGGGGCATCCGTGCAATGATGGAAGAATTTACAGCCAACATACAGAAGAACATGAAGAAACAGCTTCAGGAGCTGACAGCTGAACTGCATAAAGAAGTGCTGGAGGTAGGAAATCGCACAACACAGATTGAAACAAAACTGGACGAACATGCTGTAGCCCACAACAGTCTGGCAGATAAAATTCAGGAATTGGATAATATTTTGGAGGCACACAGAATAAAACTAGCAGATATAGAAGACAGGGCAAGGAGAAATAATCTCCGCTTCCGTGGAATTCCAGAATCTGTACAGAATGCGGACCTCCATGACTACCTCACAGACCTATTTCAAGCTCTCACCCCAGAAATCCATCCTGACCAATTGATTATTGATAGAGCGCACAGACTGCGCAGACCTAAACACCTACCGCCTACGGCAGTGAGAGATGTAGTCGCTAGAATCCATTTTTTCCATGCCAAAGAAAAGATTATGAAGGCTAGCAGGAACGCAGGCATGCCTGATAATTACAAATCAGTTAAAATATTTGCTGATCTGTCGGCTGAAACGTTACACTTAAGTCATTGTCGCCCATTACCACGATCCTGAGAGAACAGAATGTGAATTATCGCTGGGGCTACCCGGCCAAACTCCTGATTTCCCACCAAGAAGCGGTCCATCTGGTTACAGACGTGACCCAAGGCGTTCGCAAGCTGAGAGACTGGGGCCTGCCTCTCCCACCCGTCGGACCTGAAAAGTCAGCAAAAGTCCCAAGAATGTCGCCGTAATGGTCGACCCAATGAAGCACCCGGGATATACATAACTATACCACACACACACCGTTACGCCTGGTTAACACGAACTGATATATGATATTAAATATCACCAAAAGACACTCTCATCTTAAAACGCAGTGCAAACCCCAGATTATCATGGGCCTTACGAGCTCCAGACCTGTAATTTCAGCAGCTACTACAGCTGGTTAGACTTTGACTCTGCCCATTACACCACTAGTACTGCACAGGGGTATAGACTGCGCAACAGATGTTGTTACTCAAGGAAGGCCGGGCTGACGCTGCTCATGCGAGAGAGAGAACGGGTGTCACCAGAATATATTGGCTATTTTTAGTTTATGTTTATGTATTAATTGTTTTACAAGTTTGCATGCACTTAGTTTGAAATGCTCTGAGGTCTCTAGGGGAATGACCGACATGTTAGACGGATTCACCTGCACCCCCCCCCCCACTACCCGCACCTACTGGTTAGGTGGCGGAACGTGGCCCCGGTTATGGGAGCCCTACTGGGTACACCACCCACTGACTGACCTGAACCCACCCACCCCCCCCACCTTAACCCCCGACATACAAAAAAAGAATTGCATCTTCATTTGGAACATTCCTGTAAACAATATCAGTACTTGGCACATAAAAACAATCCTAAGACACCATCCCAGGCAGCTGGGGCAAGTATTCACACATTGCTCTTAGAGACGCTACAAACACAACGTGAAACTATTGACCTATAATGTAAAGGGGTTGAATACCCCGGGTAAGAGACGTCTTTTATTGCAAGAACTTAGGATGAAAGGGATTGACATAGCCTGAATTCAGGAGACCCATCTAAAAAACACTAAGACCCCCGAACTGTACACTAAATACTTCCCAATTCAATATCACGCGGTCTCGGCGAATAAGACCAAGGGGACATCCATTTTAATACATAAAAATGTAGCATTTATAGAACAAGGTAAAATGATTGATCCACAGGGCAGGTTCATTATTCTGGCAGGCCTCTTCAATAACGCCCAATATACCCTGGTTTCAGCATATTTCCCTAACACAGGAGCAGAGAATTTTCTCCACCGCCTCATGCAAAAAATTGTACTACACAAACTAGGGGGGTTGATCCTCTGTGGAGATTTTAATTTTATCACGTCTCCGGAGGAAGATACCCAGTGGTGTATCTTGGTTTTGTGCTGCCCTAGGCAGGACAAAACTCAGACACCCCCCCCCGCGCGCACGCGCGCCACCCCCACCCAACCCTTCCCCCCTGCCCCGCCTTCTAAATACACACACATTCACTGACAGATACGCATACACTAGCTAACAGACACACACAGTCGGACACACACACACTAACAAACACACACACAGTCGGACACACACACCAACAGACACACACAGTGAGACACACACACACCAACAAACACACACAGTCGGACACACACACTAACAAACACACACAGTCGGACACACACACACACACTAAAAAACACACAGTCAGACACACACACTAACAAACACACACAGTCGGACACACACACACTAACAGACACACACAGTGAGACACACACACAGTCTGACACACACACTAACAAACACACACAGTCGGACACACACACACTAACAGACACACACACTAACAGACACACACACTGTCGGACACACAGTCAGACACACACAGTCAGACACACACACTAACAGACACACACACACACACACTAACAGACACACACACACACACTAACAGACACACACACTATCAGACACACACAGTCAGAGACACACACACTCACATTAACACATTTTTTTTTTTTTTTTACTCCCCCCCCCCCTACCTTTGGGAATGCTGGGGGTGGGGGGGTTCTCCAATCCAGTGGCTGCAGGACGGCACTGGCGGGCAGGCTGGGCGTCCGGCGAGGGAGCTCTTCCCCTGAGCTCTCTGCTCAGCTCCCTCGCGCGCCGCCCGCAGAGTGAGGCTGGGAGGCGGAGCCGGAATATTACGTCATATTCCGGCTCCCAGTCTCACTCTGCGGGCGGCGCGCGAGGGAGCTGAGCAGAGAGCTCAGGGGAAGAGCTCCCTCGCCGGCCGCCCAGCAACCAGCCCAGCATGTCTGTTAGCCGCAAGGCTAACAAGACATTTGCCTTGGGCATTTGGGGGCGGCGTTTTTTGCCGCCCCCTGGAAAATGCCGCCCAAGGCAAATGCCTTGTTTGCCTCGCGGCTAATACGCCCCTGAAGATACCACAGCACTCCCTCAAGGAGTGAGGCGTGGACAAATGATATCCATGTGTAAAGCGTTAAATGCACGACTCACACTACACAATTTATAGGACAGTTGGAGAGTTCTCCACGCTGGGGAGAGGGACTATACCTTCCACTCAAAGGTACATAATACTTATACCAGGATTGACACCTTCTATGTGGCACACTAGCACAGGTCTCGTCCTGCAATATCGGGGAGATAACTTGGTCGGACCATAGCCCTGTATACCTAGATCTGTTTGACTCGTTCCAATTTAAGGGGAGAGGGACCTGGCGGTTGAATGAGTCGCTGTTAAATGACCACACATTCCTACAACAGGTGAAAGTAGAATTAGAAGAATATTTCCAAGCAAACTCTAAGGGGGATGTACCCGACCAAACCGTGTGGCTAGCACACAAAGCTGTAGTGAGAGGTCTTTTCATTAGGCGTTCCTCATATCTCAAAAAAAATAGACAAAAAACCCAACTAGAATGTCAGAAGCTCTTGGCAGTAGCAACGACCCAAAACAAACTAAACCCATCTCCAGCTTTAGCTAAACAGGTGCAGACCCTCACGAATCAATTAACAGACCTGAACGCAGCGAAAACAGCCTACTTTCTCCAGAGGCTGAGGGCAACCTCTTACCACCATAGTGGTAAAGCCACAAAATATCTAGCCAATCGCTTAAAGGCGAGATTAGCACACTCCAAAATCTCCCACTTACACACTGCCGCGGGAGGAAAGGTACAAAACCCCATGGACATAGTACAAGAGTTCGCAAATTACTATGCAAGCCTCTATAACCTAGGGGACCAACCTGGCATGACCCCCTTGGACGATACCCTGATTCGCTCGCACCTGACAGAACTTCCACTCCCACGACTAGACCAGTCCCAACTATCGGCACTACTTGAGCCGATCACCATAGATGAAGTCTTGGATACCATCCGCCAATTGCCCGCAGGTAAATCTCCAGGGGCGGATGGATTGTCCAATTCATACTACAAAACCTTTGCGGACATACTTGGCCTGTGGCTGGTGAGGACGTTTCAGACGGCAACTGACACGGGGCAACTTCCCCCCGAAATGCTCCTAGCCACAATAGTGACCTTGTGGTAGTATGCTGGTGCAGCGCTAGGAGTTTATATAATTGTAATAGTTGTGAATATTAATGGTAACACTTGTGAATAAACTTAAAGTGTGGGTATATATATAGACAGTACCTTTTGGTATACAAAAAATGTCCTAAGTAGATATTCAATACCTTAAAAATAAACAAAATGTACAAAACATAGTGTAAACTGTGACAAAAAGTGAATTTCAATTAAGAGTGATTTCAATTTCAAAAATAAACAAAATGTACAAAACATAGTGTAAACTGTGACAAAAAGTGAATTTCAATTAAGAGTGATTTCAATTTCAATTAAGAGTGTCTGTAAGTACCCACCTGTTCTTTTTTATACATATTTGGAACCATACGGTACTGCACCATATATATGTTTCAACATTTCAGAATTTAAAGAAAAGGATATCCAGCAAAAAGAAGGGATAGGGTCGCCTTCATGGACCCCACAAGCGATCAAATTGAGCTATACACTATTAGCTCTCCAAAGTGTGAGTGGGAATTTTTCACTCTTAATTGAAATTCACTTTTTGTCACAGTTTACACTATGTTTTGTACATTTTGTTTATTTTTAAGGTATTGAATATCTACTTAGGACATTTTTTGTATACCAAAAGGTACTGTCTATATATATACCCACACTTTAAGTTTATTCACAAGTGTTACCATAAATATTCACAACTATTACAATTATATAAACTCCTAGCGCTGCACCAGCATACTACCACTAGACCTACTTTTAAGATAAGAACTTGGTGTTACAGCTGCTCATCCATTTTCTTCACTTTGAAATTAGCGCTAGTACTACCTTGTTTTGTTTGCACAATAGTGACCTTGCCCAAACCAGGGAAACCCCCAGACCAATGTAAAAATGTTAGGCCCATCTCATTGTTGAATTCAGATGCTAAAATCTACGCTAAAATATTAGCCACCAGAATGGGTAAAATTCTTCCAACATTGATACACGATGACCAAACTGGGTTCGTGCTGGGGAGGCAGGGGATGGACAACGCTAGAAAGCTGTCCCCGGTTCTGGAGAGGATGAGGGGGGCTGGCCCGGGGGGTCTACTACTAGCTTTGGATGCCGAGAAAGCCTTTGATCGCCTGGGCTGGCCCTTCCTCCGCCGAGTACTAGAAAGGTTCGGATTTCCACAGCAATTTGTCACCCAGATATTTGCCCTGTATTCTCGCCCCACGGCCCAGGTTCTGCAAGCTGGGTTTATGTCCGCGACGTTCAAAATTACGAATGGCACGAGGCAGGGGTGTCCCTTGTCACCCCTGCTCTACGTGCTGGCCTTAGAGCCGCTACTCACAGAGATTCGGATCCACTGAGATATAGAAGGGGTAGAATGGCACGGGCGGACGATAAAACTTGCATTTGCAGGCGACATTTTGCTGTACGTCAAAAAAACGAAAAATCCCTACCCAACATCATGAAAATCATTACAAAATACGGGGAGATGTCATACTATTCCCTTAACGCCACTAAAACGCAAGCACTAGGCCTCCGACTGGACTCACACATACTAACGAGACTGAGGAGAGACTATCGATTTGAATGGAGAACTGGGAATCTAAAATATCTAGGCCTGACGTTCACTAAAAACCCAAACGAAATGTTTCCCTCTAATTACAATAGGGTCTGGAAAGAATGTACTGAGGTTCTGAAGGGATCACCTTTTCTTATCTTGGGCAGAGCGCATCATAGCACTTAAAATGACCATATTACCTAAACTTCAGTACCTGTTTAGAAACCTCCCGTGGCAAGTACCAAACTCGTATTTTAAAAACATACAAGCTAAGATGTTACAATTCACATGGGGACCGGGACGGGCGAGAATCTCTCAAAAAGTACTAATGGCTCCTGTGAGCAAGGGTGGGATGGCATTCCCACACATCAAATCATATCACCACGCCGCGATACTAGCATCGCTGCTAACACACCTTACGATAAAGGACCAGCTCCAGTGGGTGCAAATGGAAAATAAAGCCATAGCCCCCTTCCGTGTGCCTCATTTATTGTGGCTAAAAAAAACCACTAGACCAAGTACCCTGACCATGCCCACACAACTTAATTTGGCATTCAACGCCTGGGATATACATAGACCGCACTTTGAGTCGCACTGTCCACTATCTCTAGCAACCCCTATTGAGGCAATTCAATACTGTATCCCCACATTCAATGCAACGCCATGGAAAGAGAGGGGAGCAACACATTTAGCACACCTGCATAAAGAGGGCAAACTAATACCCTTCTCAGAACTAGGCCGTCTTTACAAAATCCCACCCACATCCCAATATTCCCACATCCAACTACAATCCTTTCTACACAGGCACGGCAAACGCCAGACACAACAGTGGACCCGACTAGGGGAACTCTCCACCTGGGAGAAGATTGGGACCGCAGGGGTACTCCCACCTAAATTTAAACCATTATCTGAATGTTACAAAAATATCCAACCATACCAGTCGTTCCATAGTTCCACCCAGGCACAACACTGGTCCGCAGACATGAAAGTCACCTTAACAGAAAACCACTGGAAACATATGGTAACCTCGGTGAGGAAACTGGTGAAATCGGCCCCACTTGTAGAACAATACCAAAAAACAATCTATAGGTGGTACATGGTGCCAACCCGTCTACATAAGCTATACCCCCAAACACCCCGACATGCTGGAGATGAACTCGAGACATGGGTTCAGTCCTACATATCTGGTGGAGATGCCCCAAACTGAAGAGGTACTGGGAAGATGTACAACAAATTATAACCCAAACTACCAAAACCGACATAGCCCTAGAGCCCCTGACATTTCTCTTATTGGATGTTCCCCCAGACTTCCATGCTACAGTAAAGAAACTGATATACCATATCCTACTGACGGCACAGGGGTATTAGCGAGATCTTGGAAGTCTCCCACGGCCCCGAACGCCCTCCACATTATACAAGACATAGATAAACAACTAATATATGAAACGCAGTACACTGCTGTACAATCTCGACAGCAGCGATATGGGGGAGCTTGGGAATTGTGGAGCTCCTGGAGACAGGAAACGGGGGGCCACCTGGCGCCATTAAATCACTGAGACAACATAGAGGTCTCCCATATGTGGCAGTCGTAGACAAGGGGAAAGGCACACACAAAGCCCACTCAGGGTACAAAATTAGGAAGTGCCGCAGGGTAGAGAACCATTAAAAAAAGTGAGGTTACACAGAGACAGGATAGACCATGAGAGGTCTTCCGGATGATTGCAGAGAAGGCCAGGATAGGTTACTGACGCGACAGGCAATGAACATGTAAATGAATATGTATATGTATTGTACTCCTTGGTCTGGTGTAGATTAACGCCACAAATGATTTCAAACCACTAATGTACACTTGTCGTAAACGGATTGTAAAACTATACTGGGAATGTAATTCAAACCTGTCATGTAACTGTATGTCGATTCCCCCCCCACCCTCCCACTGATCCCTTTCTATTCTGTACCCTCCCCCCCACCCATCATGATGACATGTTGAAAACTCAATAAACTTCAAGTTTAAAAAAAAAAGTATGTGATTACACTATACTTCGTTCTAGGACACACACAGAGCAAAGCGAGGGAGAGAGGAGGGGGAGAGAGCCTAGACCATCCTCGTTAGGCTTATATTAGTACTGGCTAGCTCCTGTCAGTCCCAGTAAGCTCACAGAGGATCCTATTGGACTCAAGGGCAGCCACACTACTGCACCCAAAAAGGTAGGTAAACATGAGTGGCTAAAATATGAATAATAATAATAGTTTAATTTCTCTATGTGTTTGTATCTGCATGTGTATGTTTTTCTGTGTGTGTCAGTGTGTGCCTGTGTGTTTCTGTTTGACTGGATTTCATTGCATGGGTGTCTAAATATGTCTAAAGGGTTACTCCAACCATCCTTTTGCTTTTAGAAGTGGGCATAGTGGTAGGAATCTGTTTGTGCAGCATTTCTGCTTGAAGCGCAGCACATTCAGAGATATGTGTGCTTTTGTGCAGAATCCTAGTTGCACCCACCAGCACAGGTAGCTTAGGCAACTTGTGTGGCGGAACCTACCGCCAATGTTGTATGTTTTGCCCCATTTCGTATGTTTTTTCCCTTTTCCGTTCGGGTGTTATTATACACAACTTTCCTCCATTCATCTCCCGAACGAGGACCACCCCTGTACTCTATTAGAACGTTCACACCAGCAACTTAAGTGTGAAACTGCAAGAGAAGTAATTAATGAATGCTTCCCCTGGGTGGTCACCCTTTCGTATAACCGAATGCACGTGGTCGACAAAAGAATGGCGGCCATTTTTGTCTCCCGAACGTGGGCTAAGCACTCGCATGAACCCCGGTAAAGATTAGACCGCTGCCCATTCTACTTTTCGACCAACTATGCGAACGACGTTGGGGAGATATGAACTTCCGAACAGGGGGAGCATTCATACCCTGAAAGTAAGAGAATCCCTTGCATGGTGTTCGCACCGGAAGCCCCTGAACAGAGACCGGCAAGGACACTTATTTCCCTGGAACTGTTTTGGGTTAGTGCCTCATGTGCGGCTTGTCAAAACTTTATCGGTTTCACTAAACCAATCTGAGTGATATTTGGTAGACATGTGCAATTCGGTTTGGTCAGAATGGAAATTCGGCCAAATTTCAGACAGTCAGATATTTGGATGCTTTCAAATGGCCGAATTGCCGAAGTCCCGAATTGCCGAAGTGCCTAATTTTGGAATGCTGAACCAAACCAAATTTTTTGCCCATGCACATCCCTAATATTTGGATATGTTATACACTCAGATTGGTGCCTTTTGTGGGGCTCCTGGTTATGGTGGGGGCACTTTTGGGGTGTTATATATTTGTGTAGATTTTCTGTACCTGAGGCATAATTAAATTATGTGTTTTTCCCACGCAATTATCTCTCAGGCACAAAGTATCCTGGGATTGTATTGGAGACCCATGTGTGCTCGGAAATAAATCAGTTGATTCCCAGAACTATGTTTCGTCTGGTTACTAGGTAAATGGATGCCTGCATGTTTTAATGGTTCCAGTCTGACTGAGTGAAGGAATTAGTGGAAGAAACCAGTCGGGTTACCCGTGGTCCACTACAACAAAGTAATTGCACAACTGCACAACTGTCACAACCCTGTCTGACCACTCAGTTTAACTATTTCATAAGTTGAAAATTCTGCATAGTGGCACATCATACAACTACTACGGTTATTGCTTCAAAGCTTCTTGATACTCAGACATTCCGCACCATACTGTGTGTGTGTCACAAAGATTCACAGACATAAAACTGACAGTAATGTGTGGTGTGTGTGAGTGTATCACAGAGCACGCTGTGACAAAACTACTTGGTAGAACCCCGTTCATTTGTGTGTTTCCCTTTGAATTACTGTGTTTCCCCTAGCTTGTTACTGTGTTTTCCATAGCTTTTCATGTGTTATGCCTGTTTTCCCATTCAGGAGCATTCATACAAATGGATCCCATTCGTCTCCCAAACGGGGACCACCCCAGGCCCCCATTAGAATGTTCCCACCAATTAATCAGAACATTCGCACTTGTAACATAAGTGCGAAACTAAACGTTCGCACTTGTATGGTAATCTAGTGTTAAACCGCAAGGGAAGCAATTAATGAGTGCTCCCCTGGGTGGCAGCCATTTCGAATAGACGAACGCCAACCAGGGGAAGCATTCGTGCCCCGAAAGGAGCCGCTTCTCTTGCAGGTTTCAGCACCTGAGCTGCGCGAACGAAGACGGGTCGGGGTATGTGCCGTGGTGGGGACTTCTGCAGTTGGTGGGGACACTACCGGAGGCACTGGCTAGTTTGGCAGGCTTTTCTGTGCCTGGGAGACAAAGGGGCAATGTTTTTTTCCGTGCTTTGGCTCCCAGGCGCAGAGACCCCTGGGATGAAGCCTCCCCTGTTGCTCTGTGTGAGAGACTCCTCGCCTGGGTGGCGGGAATTCCCTACCTGGGAGACAAAGGGACAATGACCCCCTTTCCTGCCTTTGACTCTTAGGTAGGGAGGATCCTGGGATATGACCCTTGCCCATTTGGGACGAAGACTCCTTGCATGGGGCTATGCATAAAAGCTGTGTACACCAATAAAGATTGTCAGAGTTGTACCCTTCATCCAGTCTCGACTAAAGTTTGGGGAAGGGTTTGCTGAACCACTAAAATGACTTGTATACTACACTTTGATTCCCGAGAACGTAGGAATCATTGTCTGAGCTGCGCGCTACAATCACTAAATACCTAGCAGTTCGGGAGGAACCAAATGAACAGGGAATGGAATACCATTGTTTGCTACTAGTGATGTCCCGAACTGTTCGCCAGGAACCGTTCAACGGCGAACATAGCTTGTTTGTGGTGAACATATGCGATGGTCGGTCCGCCCCTTTTCGTCATCATTGAGTAAACTTTGACCCTGTACCTCACAGTCAGCAGACACATTCCAGCCAATCAGCAGAAGACCCTCCCTCCCAGACCCTCCCACCTCCATGACAAATAGGGGGTGGACCGACCATCGCAAATGTTCGCCCGCCGCGTTCGCAACGAACAAGCTATGTTCGCTGGCGAACAGTTCGGGACATCACTATTTGCTACACATGCCCACAATAAAATTCACAGTAATGTGTGGTGTGTATGGGTGTTCACAATAAAACTCAAAGTAACGCGGTGTGTGTGAGTGTATCACAGAGCACGTCCACAATAAAACTTACAGTAATATGCATTGTAGTGTACCAGAGACCTCTACAGCTATTAAACAACCAGTAATGTTTATTTTGTATGCCTGCATCACAGAACTCCACTGAAATAAACCTCACAATATTGTAATGACTGTGTTTGTAATGTGTGTGTGTTGGCAATGTCTGATATATGTGTTGGTCGTGTGTAATATGTGTAATATGTGTAATGTGTGTTTGATGGCTGGGTGTGGTATATATAATGTATGTTTATTGGCTTGGTGTGGTATGTGTGGGTTAAGGAACTCTTGGTGTTTTGATTGGGATTGATTACTCCTAAGAATATACTCTCTAAAAATGTGATTAACAATCTAACCATTTAATGGTTCTATAGGTTGAACTGTACATAGTGTTGAACGTTATGGGATAAGAAATAAGTTGACAATATACAAGGTCTATCCATTTATAATGTCTGCAGTGGTACTATATCCCTGTTTGCAGCAATCAAATCACATCTCATCTAAGGAAAATCCTCCTTGGGGAAAAGAAGTCTCAAACAACCACTTGACTAGACAAGAAATAATAATTGTCCTTCAACAACTGCATTGGGTACAAAAGAGTTGTGTCAAACTGTGACAGTTGTGGGAGGAGTGGAGGGTGACTGGTATTGTTTAGTAAATATGAAGTTTCTCTTTTATTTCTGTTGAATAGTTAGATGAATGGAAGAAATAGAAGTTAGAAGAGTTAGGTGCTAGAAGTTCAAGAAATTATGAAATAATCAGGGTGGAGAAAACAGACATTTGCTGCATACAAGAAAATATGTATATGTACTATGTATATTATTATATGTGAAATACATTCACTGTAAATAACAATGACAAACTGAA
Source organism: Pelobates fuscus (assembly GCF_036172605.1). Taxonomy (NCBI): domain Eukaryota; kingdom Metazoa; phylum Chordata; class Amphibia; order Anura; family Pelobatidae; genus Pelobates; species Pelobates fuscus. Next base: position 374,737,929 of record NC_086317.1, on the reverse strand, counting down.
TGTACAGAAAATTACAACGGCAAGCTACAGGTAAAGATGATAACATTGTTACATTAGATACAGATTAGGGACTAGTGGTTTAGATTTCACAAGGCTACTTAAAAATCACATATCTTAGCAAACAATATGGCGATTCAGTCCCACCATATGGCCATATTGTGTTAGGACCACTACTCCTTCACAGTACTACAATATCGGTGGGTCCTACACTAATTTTAACATGGGAGATAAAAATGCTAACTGCAATACTTACAGCTTAAATGACTTACAGAGATTCTCCTCAAATTAAATGCTTTCCTGCGTCACATCCAATCCACATCCATTCCATAATGGAGGGGTGGGGTGCTCAACTCAAACGGAATCTGGTCTGGATTTCAAATATTCATAAATAAAAGGCGAGTTGGGGGCACACCCAGAACATACATATTTCAGAAGTCGACCAAAATATATACAAAATACAGATTAACCCCTTAATGACACACTATTCCCTTTTATTCCAGAAGTTGTGTCCTGAAGAGGTTAAGGAACAATGCACACACAAAAATCAAAGCTGTATTTTTTTTTTTCGGGTACGTTGTTCCATAATCTGTATTTTGCATAGGTTTCTCAGAAATGCTGACAAAAGTTCTGTGTGTGCCCTCAACTCCCCTTTTTTTACACTGTTATATTACAAGTCAAATTACGATGAGAAAGGGTAGAATACACAAGGCGGAGTCTCTGTCAAGCTTCCGTCAATACCTGAAAGTTTGCTGGTTGAGGTAAAAATATGGTTTCACTTTTATTCTATTGGATGGTTAGGTGGATGGAAGGCTTCAAAACGTTTGCTGGGTAAGGTGAACATAAGGTTTCTTTCTTTTTTTCTGTTGGATGGTTAGCCTTTGCCTTTCAGTAATTACCTGAGTCTCAAAAGGTTTTTTATGTTTGTTTCCTTTTCTAATTAGATACCTCATTGATTAGAATCTCATTATTCCATTGTCTCTTGCACCTGCAGCTAGTGCAGTCCATAATAATTAAATCAATACGGACAATGCATTTGGCCTAATTGCTTACCAGTATTTACAGCGATATCTTGATTCTTGAATTAGGAGTGAACACAAGGCAAGATTTTTTTATGCTATGTAATTGTATTGTTTACTGGAAAACATTCCACTGTGTACTAGAAAATACCTTTTCTGTAAGGATTAATTCGGTGTATTAGACTCTATCTAAATAAAAAAGACTGGGGCAATCCAAGTATTGCAGACATAATTCTGCAGAATTCAAGCAGGTAGCAGTGCCACCTGCTGTTTATAACGAATAATACATTATATATTATATATAGTACATTATATTCATGGATATTAACTCCTTAGCCCTTTGCTAATATAGTTCTCTAAGTGCACTTGAATCATTCTGTCGCCTCTCATTTTTACCCACAACATTCCGAAACTATTCATGCTTATAACGACACAGGTTGCAACATTGCACAGAATCTTTTGTAGCGTTTTCCCCATGTCTTTGTCACACGTTCCTCTGATGCAGTTTTAGGACATCAGCACTGTACATAGTTGGACTAACAATCAAAAAGTCACAGCTAGACATGTTAGATATCCAAGAACAGAAGGTGCTGAGGGCTCCGCTTTTAAACCTATACCTCCTTGGGGTCAGCATCCTCTTGTGGTTCTATACAATTACTTTGGTGTTTTTTGTTTTCATGTTTATAACCCGTACTTGTTCCTGACCCTTATTTTGTCATTCCAGTTTCCCAGACTCAGCTAGTTCCTGACCTTTGTTTTGTTACACTGGCTAGCCAACAACGCTATTGACCTTGATCCTTAATTTCCATAGATTCTGGCCTTAGTTATTTTTGGTACTCTTTAGTTCTGACATTTCCCTTTTCCTTCTTAGCATTATGTCTGGCCACTCTGAGGTTGGGTAATATGCCTGTCATTCCTACTTTTCCTTTGGTAGGTTGTTGACATATATTTTTTTCTCCCCACTTCCCACCCACCCTACCCTCCTCCCGCCCTCCCAGGGTCCACCTAAATATATAGCATGCTCCTCCAGCGGTTTGAGATTCTCACCCAATTACCTCTTCATTCCCCTAACATCTTACCAATAGCTGCTTCTCTGTTAACTCGTTCAGCCATCACCTCCAAACTTCCACTGCTGCCTCTTGTCTCAAATCCCCATGGTTTCCTTTAGATTGTAAGCTCATGGGCCATCTAGCCAAGCACTTTCTATAAAAGAGCTCCAATGGCTAGATATCAGCTTACGGGCAGGGCTCTCTTACCTCTTGTATTTGTCTGTGTATATTGTACGTTTCTCCACTAATTGTACAGCGCTGCGGAATCTGTTGGCGCTTTATAAATAGCAATAATAAATAAAAAAATAAAAAAATATCTCGCAAAGAATCCTCTCTGGTTTTTTATATGTTACTGTGTTCTAAAGTCCCTGGTAACTAATAATCTAAGTTTCATGTGATATTTTTTGCTGCCAATTTAAACCCTGCCCAAGGAGATTTTGATATCACACCCATGAAATATTAGCCACATATTACAACTCCTTATGGGTTTACATTGTTTACTACAGTGTATCCAGTGAAGGAGTCCAGTCTGCATATTATTCCTGGATTGGAGTCTTACCAAATAAGACAGACATTTTCTAGAACTCATTGAGTGTACTATTTCTCAATATGGGCAGCCAGTGTAGAAATGGGCTGAAAGTGTCATCTGGCACTGTCAGCCAAAACGCAGCCACCTGGCTAAACCTTCCTCATGCTGACTGGCAGAGAGTGAAGAAGCCAAGGGGCAATGGCCAAATTGAACCCCTAAATGAGTTTAAGTTGTTATGGGGGTGGGAGTTTTCCCGTTGCCTGGAATGGTATAACGCAGACAAATTGAAATCTCGAGCCATGTTCTGAGCTAATCTCTTCATGTGACCTTCGATTATCCAAATTTTATATTATAGGTCAAATTCATAGTCGTTCCCTGAAATTTGCAATTCAAAGGCACATTCAGATTTTCATGAATCTTCCCCAAATTAACCACATTTTCCACTTCAGGGCAGAAATTAGGAGAGTGTCTACATTTTCTTTCATGACAGTCAACTGCGATTTTAGAATCTGTCTGTCTTCACCTACAGGGCATGTGTAGATATTTATATTTTCTATTTTGCATAAACTTTAAATTTTAACTATAAATTATTTCCATACAGTAGACAAACCATCAAAAAGAAGCGAAACAAAATTCCTTGACACACTAGCAATAATATACAAACTCTGTTTGCTAATTTTATTAACGACTATAACAAAAAGTACTACTGTATAACACATTGTGAAGTCTGAAATTTTATTTTTATATGATTATTATTTTCGTTTGAGGATTGGACCATCAACCCTTGCTGATATATAGTTTGACATTTTTGCTATGCATTACAAAAGGAACAAAAACTTCAGTCTATTATGAATCTACTTTCCAGCAGTAAAGCAGCTCTTTACCATATTAAAAAAATTGTATTTCACTACTGTACAGAACCTACAAATAGGCAGTAGAGGTATAAAGAGCAGGAGCGAGATTTCTCAATACATTGCATACATTTCTTGTATGAATTAGTCCCATAAGTAAAATTACATAGATTCCAGTACAGAGAATATTCTAAAAAAGGTACTTAGCAGTTTCATAACTACCAGTGGTTTATACTTGCAAATTGTAGACTTAAAGCTCTATTATACATAATATACTTATATTGTTTGGAATATCCTTACATGTTATAAAAAAAACATAGGGTGTCCACCTCCAGACACACGATAACTTACCTGCGTAAATCAGTAACACCACAGCGCCATCGGGACATCTCCCTGCACACAAACTTCCCTGCGGAGGGTGAGCATCACGCCAATGCCTTTCTTGTACCCAAAAACGGGCAAGAAGGCTCAACGTAAATCCGGATCCTACCTTGAGTACCCAGCCTCGCGGTCCTACGGGACCTGGAGTCCAAGCTAGAAGAGCTGTACAGCTCCCCCTGGGTGCAAGACAACTCCACTCCACACCCTGACAACATGGAGGTGGAGAGAAACCCAGTGACCTGAACTGCCTTAGGAACCAAGCATTATGTTTTATCATTAAACTATTATGTTTTCTTGTTGATACAGCCTTTTTTTGCTCAATGTCCGCATTACAGCCTACAGGCCGCGCGGTCAGTTAACTGGAACACAGTTTTAGTTGATGGGATCACTTTGATCCAGGATGGCGCCTATCGGCCATGAAAGAACCCTAGGTTCTTGAAAATATCTCCTACTCACCCCCCCCCCATGCACCCGATGATTAGGGGTATCTAATCCACACTCTCCCATAGTTTGCAGATACCCAGCATGTCAACCAATAAAGCCCAACGGCACGCACACACTACAACCATTATGCCCACCTCAGTTGTCAGCTGAATGAATCGCCTAACATTAGAGCCATATGTCTAATGACCATTACTGCATTCCTTGTGTCTTCTGTATACTCATGGTAATGAGAAGAACAAAACAAAACAAATGAAAGGAGAGTAAGAAAGGAGTGTGGACTAACCAGAGGTGGATGTTACAGAAACAAAACATCCACAAAGCTGAGAACAGAGGCGCTGGACAGGAAGATTTTATTTGTAGATATTTACATTTAACAAATGATGCCTTCAATGCAAAAAAAACAAAAACATGTTTGCCATTTTCTGTTTTTAATGTCCGATTAAAGAACAATCTGATTGGTGCACTCCTCATGATTAGTTACTATTAAACAAAGGAAACAATGGAAACGTTACACAATGGCTGATTAAAAACAATAGATTGTTTCCATTGAGACATTATTTGAAAGTTTTCTGATAAACCCTTGTTTCTTAAAGGCTATTGTTGATGGCTTTATAGTAACTGAGCTACATAATCATTATCAGATTTAAAAAAAAAGAGCTAAATATGGCTATACAAGCATTTCCCAGCTGCCCTTAGCATTTTTCAACCTTATTTTCTATTATCTTAGCCCACCATCAGCTAATCTTTAGAGCTCCAGACTTTATTAATACAGGAACACTGTAAGCACCAAAACCCTTATAGTCCACTGTAACGGCACCCCTAGGCATAAAAGGGTTAAACCGCCGTTTAGTAGATCTTCCCTTCCAGAGACACAGGCACAGCTACTGTAGACACCAATACACCGAGCCGGAGAAGCATATGAATGCTCTCAAACATACGAATACTGCAAATAGCCGAATAGGAAAAACCATATGAATAGGTTTACACTCCTAGCAGTCAAACTGGAACAGCATACAATAAATCCCCCCAAGAATGAGACAAAGCTCCATGTTGAGGGTCAAGCTGTGGGTTTATTGTTCTTATATACATATTAGTACCACCCACAGGGTTTTGGAAAACAACCAATAAACACGTACAATACACTCAGACACTCCCACACAAAATCCTCCCCTCTGCCTATGATACAGTTACCTTACACAATGGGTAATGTAATTATCACAGGCAGAGAAAGTTTTTCCACATTATTCATAACTTTAAAAGTATGCATCACATATGTAAAATCATCCACATTGGTCCAAAAGATAGATCGAAGTCCTTTGTGACCAAAGGAAGCATGGCTTTTCTGCCCAAAACCACACACACACACACATACAGAAAAGGTGCAGTACCGGACCTTAGAGTGGCTGGGCTAAGCACACAAAGAATAGTCAGGAGACAAGCCAAGTAAGGGGAACCAGAAGACAGAATAACGAGAAACAAGCCGAGGTCAAAGGGTAGGAGAAAGTCACAAAGTCATATTAACAAGCCAGAGAGTACGTAACCAGAAACACAAGTTCAGTAGCAATACTAGCAAGCAAAGACCACAACAGGGCAGGGAGGAACAGGAAAGGTACATATTTAAACCATAAGGTTAATTCTGATTGGATAATTTCCAATCAGAATTGAGGCACTGTGCCTTTAACGCCGGGTCAGGTGGCTGACCCCGGCGTGTAATAAATTGGGCGGTCTCCCAGCGTGCAGCATCATGCATGCTGCCGCTGGGGGACGTGGGGGAAGGCCCGGGCGGCATCCGTGGCTGGGAGGATGCCGCCAGCCGAGCGCATGGCATGAAGGGGACCGCGGATGGCTGGAGGGTGAGTGCTGCGAGCGGACTGCAGCCTCCCCTCGCAGCCGCTTGTGGGATCCTGACAACCATACCCCGGCTATCTTCAATTAACTATACCCGACCCAATTCCATGCCCTCTCCATGAACAAGTTGAAAGGGGTTTCTATCTTTATCCATAAGGACGTAGCCCTGACACTACAACATAAAATTATAGACCCACAAGGCAGATACATCATCCTCACGGGCCTGTTCAACAACGCACACTACACTTTGGTGAACAACCAAGGATTATTCATAGAGGATTAATAATCAAAAAGATGTCCTAGTAAAAAACTTTATTAGAGATGAAAGAACTAATTCCACAATTTTTAATAATGAATAGGGTTTTTATGGATGTGGCCAATGCTTAGCATGTAGAAAATTGGGCAATAAGAGAAGGATAATAAAACAGATAGATACTATAGAAGGAAAGGAAATACGTATTAAAGATTTCATGACATGCAGTTCTAAAAATATTATTTATCTTATTCGATGCCCTTGTGGTCTTAATTATTAGGGATGTGCATTCTAGGCATCCAATGCATCTTAAATATCCAAAATTTGCACATATTCTTTTATGGAAATATGTCTACAATGAAGTTGAAGTAAGAAGTTAAAGTTGATTAAAGAACAGCCTGTGTGGCTGGTAAACCGAATATAAGTGTGATGCAATAGGACTGATTAGCAATTCCCGATTCTTCTTAAAGCATAACATAAATAGCACATCATGACGTTTTCTAACTCTATCTAGTGAAGCAGAATTTTAAAACATGTTTTTTAAAAAAAAATTACAGCAAAATTGTCCTTACAAGAATTAACTGACATTAATTTGGATTTACTCTGGCCCTTTAAAGGACTGCAATAGTGACATGTTCATCTAGTAGCAGAATCTGCAATTTAAATAACTTACATTGGTATCACACTGCTTTATCCAACACTTAAGTGGAACCTGTGGCTTCCCCCATCTGAAAAAAATATATTTTAATGTGTTTTACTGAGACTGATGTCCTGAGCTACAATACAGAAAATGTAAATTATACATGCTGTGAACACCGGGTGTACTCTCTGTATTACATATGTAGTTAGCTTTTACTAAAATAATTTTTTGTATGATAATTGTACATCACCGATTTTGGAAAAAGCTTACAGACCCAGAGCTATCCTCTGTGTGCATTGAACAAAATAGCTGTCCATTCAACACATCAATTAAACACAGCAGCATACTGAACTAAAAGTACCTACCTATCAAGACTATATTGCAGAGTACACACATTATTTTGGAACCTACATTATTATTTGAGAAGCTGGCACCATTAAACATAACGTCCATTTTGATAAGCATTAACAATTTTACCTGTAACCCCTTATTAACTATTAGTCAACCTTCTACTTCTTCAGACTAGCTATATAAATGGGCGCTTAAAAAAAAATTAAACATGTAAGGTCACCAATCTGACTCCTTATCCGGGATCGTTTACATTTTTATTTTTGTTGGAATATTTGGCTTGTTGATTGTTGTTTGGTTTATTTTGGATTCATGAGAAAGATAAAAATAGAAAATGATAACAATTCACTGACTTTTCCAAGCTCTCCAATATGTGGGATGTTTTATTCTAATATACAACATGCTGTGCAACTAATTTACTGATGAATATCTATTTCAAGTAAGTTTATATTTATAATTTGCTACATTGCCATTTCTTTGTCTGATTCAGCTATTAACAGACACACTTAAATTCCCTTTATTCGGTTGATCCAGTTACTTGATACGCACCAAGGTAATTTCACCCATAAATCTAAACCACCTAATATTAAATTACAATAACACTACCCCTAATCCTTCTAATGCCCCATAACCACATACAGCTCCTTTTAAAACCACCCAAATCCTACTGTTATCTTGTAGTGTAGCTGTGTATTAGAATGCAGTTTGGTTTAACTATTTTCAAATGAATTTCACTTCATTTCATTTCTCTTCATAAGATCTTAATAACTGGAAGGATTCATTCAGCTCAATTTAGGTAGCATTCAGTTGAATAGAGGAAATGTACCAGCCAAATATACACCAGAATTAAGCCAAATGAAAGTTTTATAATCAACATTTGGTGAATACACCCTTAAATGACCACTAGATGTCAGTAGAACCCCATGTGTTACATATGTTAGGTTGTTGAGTTTGTAAAAGGGTAACTCCAACCAGCATGTTCATGTCTGCTTTTCGAAGTGATCATGGTGCAAGCACTATGCGCGTTCAGCATTGTTACACCTGTAGCACACAATTTACTTGCCATGTTTAACATTTCCACCCTCCCTGCCTTCCTACCACTGCTCAGTAACGTCAGGATTGAGAAGTCGGTGGGCTTTACCTGTAAGATGAGCTGTCACTTAGTTCATCTCGCAAGTCTCAGAGAGGAGCCAAAACGTTGTCTCCACTTTCTTGTTTCAAATAAAAAGACTGCCTTTTAAAAGAACCATCAGATATGCCTGGAAATTGCTTTTCTTCCATTTGGTGTCTTCAGGGATTTGCCCTCCCTTTCTGGATCACCCTGGATGAAGTTTTCCCCTTTTATAGTGTGTGCATGATACTTTCTTTTTGCAATACAGCAATACATACTGTTTAACAAACACACACTTTCACTGACAGACACACACTGACATACCCACTCAGTTACAGGCACACACTCTCAATTCTACACTGACATGCACTCACTGATTTGCCAAACTCTGACATACACACAGACATTCACTCACTCACAGACACACATTGACAGCTACATAATCTCTGACAGCTACACACTGACAAACACACACATACTCATTGACAGAAACATTAGCTGGCATACACATTATGGGTGGCCACCCATTTCTACAGGTGTTCCTTTTTTTTTCTCATATGGGTATATAAGGGTTGTTCACTCTTTCACTACAGGATCCCTTGATAAATTCATTTTGCTGAAACGTTTGGGGCTTATTGGTTGACTCTTGTCCTTCTTCTCACTAGGTCTGGTATACTTTTCTTTTCTTTTTATTTATAATTGTTTTTGGGTTTACAATAATTTTTTTGTATCTCATACAGCTATTTTTGGATACTTGTATTCAGTGATTTATGCATTATGTAGTTTGCCTATAGGCTACTATAGAAATTGTAGGTGTTACATTGTACTTTTCATTTGACATTGTATGTCTTTTTCATTCATTGATACAGTTAATGAGATAGCCTATTACTGTGACCCATTTAATAAAAATCTTTTCATATACACTTGTGGTTGTGCCCCTTGTTTAAGCAATAGACACACACTCACTGAAAGACACATATTTACAGACACACACTCACTGACAGACGCACATTCACAGACACACACACTCACAAATACTCAAACACTCTCAAATTATCAAATAGGAATTTTGATTGTATTAGACATAAACAGATGTAACCAAATAATAATTGTTCAATTTTTTTTTTTTTATTCTTTATTTTTCACTCGGCAGGAACAGTAACACACCAAGTACATTCTGGCTTGTGCAGAAGCTGCAATCACAATTCTCAAAGCTCAACATTCAATAAATCTAAACTGTTGGCGATATAACCAGATTTTGCTTTTGGCAGGACTAAGCTCAGTACTGTCCGCCAGGGTTTTTTAGAAGTAAATTTTTTTGAAAAACAAAGCAATCCTTTGTTTAGGGTTTTGGTCAGACACTATATTATCGGTTAGAACCCTATATCATGGCCCATCTTCCAATCGCTCCTTGGTCCCAACCTTCTCTGTTAACTCAATTCGGCCTGACCATAGAGAAGTCCCTTGAATATTAAGGGCTGAGATAAAAAAAAACAGAGAAAAGGAAGAAAGAAGAAAAAGAGGGATGAAGAAAGGAAGAGAGGGGAGGGAGGCGGAGCAAGCAGGCCAAACCACCACCCATCATCAAAAGGCCACCCGGCCCATAAGGGCCCGGTTCCCTCTCTATACCGTAATCTCCTGAGCCCCTGTCCTATCTCCCTCAGTCACCACCCAAGCCCGCTGCGCTGTTATCCCATGGTTCCCAAACTTTTTGGAACGCTGTCGTGGTTAATAATTGTTCAACTTTACATAGCAAAATCAAGTAAGCTAATATTATGTAGATTTTTAGATTTGTTTTCCTAAATTTGAGGTAATATGAGATAATGTAAAAATAAATTAGGTCAGCCTCATTTATCAGTCTGTGAAACAAAGGAAAACATATTTGGATCATACAACATTATATATATATATTTGTAGTTGGGGGCAATAAGCCGAGTTATAGTAATGGTGGAACAAGTCGGTTGTGGTGTGCCAAAACCGACGTTTGGATAGTCCTGTAAAAGAGGGCCCACTAAGCGAATGCTTAATAAAGGGAGCGTGGGTGGGCTGAACCAGGAAGTCTCAGCTCAGAGGAAGGGGAGGCCTGTGAATTGATAGGCCGGACAAACCCCTCCCACAACCACAAGCTCCACCTTTCCATTCGTAGTCGGGACAGTAAGCCGAGTTATAGTAGTGGTGGTACAAGTCAGTTGTGGTGTGCCGATAACGACGTTCAGGTAGGCCTGTAAAAGAGGGCAAAAAGTTTAACAGTTTAATCCTTAATGCGTGTTGACATTACATAATCAGTACTTTAAATGCCTGTCTCAGTTCCCTCTCCGATTGAGGGATATCTCGAGTGTGCAGACAATTCCAATGTCCCCGTTTATGATATGCGCTGGGATGTTTACTAAAGGCTGCAAAAGCAGTGCTTATTCTAAAAGAATGACCTAAATATGATGAAGGGTCGTATAAGAATTTTATGAATTGTGTCCTAACGTACAGGATGAATTTTATGTAGTGAGTGGTTACCGTGTAAACTTAAAAGAGAGCGCATGCCTGTGTAGTCCTGTGAGTGTAAGACAGATTGGTCTTGTATATTGGCCAGGCACCATTTATTGTTGATAGTACGTAGGTATAGGTCTGCAGGTGGGTATAAGTTTAAGAGTTTGTAAGCTAATTTATGTTTGAGGCGGCAAAAGGATGTCATTGTCACCATGGCATCGATGGAGTACGGATTGACGATTCAATAATACGAAGGGAACTTATTAAAATGGCCAGAGTTCTGGTAAATAAATGTATGGTATAGGCAGACAGAGCCGCGTGTGCCAGCAATCTACCATGACCACGAGTTTTAGTATGTGGTTAAGCAGCCGTGGAATGTTTGGAGAAATACCTAAAATGGGATTAAGACAAGGCTTCAGCTGCTATGTTGTGACAGGCTGGTATGTGTATGCAGACAATGTAAAATTGCTGTGTTGCTGCCAGCCAAGTAATTTTGCATGCTGCCATGTTTGAGTAGCAATTGACATACTTCCTCCCCCAAAGAGACCCCCGGGCAGTGCAGTGGTTGCGATGGAGTATACTACAACAAGAGCTGATGGTTACTAAAAGAGTAGGCTTCATGTCTCTGCGGGCCATGGGTCACAGAACCAGTTGTCCTTGATAATGGCTGCAAACCCAGTCTAAAATAACGGGAGTCGTTGGTCAGTGGGGGAATGAACATGCCTTACCCATTACAATGGGGTAGGATGTTAGCCTACATGAACAGATTGTGTTGTCATTGTGCTACTGTCAGTAGGAAACCAGGAGTAGGCAGAGCAGTCAGGAAATAAAGGGTTACCTTGCGGTATAATACACAGGGTAAATTACAGAGAACCAAGGAGAGACTGGAGATACAAATGGGAACAGGCACCTTTGTCAATGAATGACTCAGTCTTTCCTGATATGCTGGGCACTGTCCTCAGGAGGCAGGGCTGTATTGACTATAAGTCAAGATGTACGACTATTAATGTTACAGGTATAGGACTATGGTATATCTTGGGGCACCGGAATACCCAGGATGAAATGGGGCCTGTGGATGAAAAGTAAGGGGTATACAGTGGGATACTCCATGTGAGGGTTAGGAACTAATTCTCCAGACTTTCATAGAACATAATTATGATGAAAGGATGGATGTCATCATAGCATGCATTTCTGCCATGTTGCCTGTGATACTTGCACTGGTGTAGATACCCGGCTGGGGAGCTCAAAGTTAGCAATCATGAGTCTGTACAGCTTGGCTTCAGTGCTGTAGCTGGGAGCGGTAAGTCTTTACGCATGAGCTGGCAGCAATTAGGAATGGTCCAGGATTACAAGAAACTGTGTTGGTGGTATCCTGGTACTTGACCAGGGTACAATGGACCAGCTGGGGTGGAGGGTCTGGCGGGGTGCTTGGGAATGAAATAATCTCTTCTAGTGGTGAAAGACATAATATGATGAATAAACAATGAGTCAATGTAATGGGCATGTCGATGAGAGTGTAGCCCTGTATCAACTGGCAGCTCGCTAAGTGCCGGATGGCGAAGAAATTAGCTATACAAGGGGAAGGTGAGGCCTTGCTAAATGCCCAGTGGTTTAGAGAGGCTCCAGCTGTGATTTTGGCTGAGGGACTGAAGCCACAGTAAGAAGTGGCGTGAATGTTGGCCTCTCGGTGACAAGTAAGAGATTCAAATGATTGGCCGTGACAGGTGAGGCCCTATCTAATAACCTGTAGAGGTTGGAGCGAGGCTCTAGCTATGAGTTGGGCCGTTGGGTAAATACCTCTGCGTGAGGATGGGTGTTGGCCTCGCGGGACTGAATTATTAATATATATAAATATATATATATACACTAGAAAATGGCCTGCAACAAACCCTTTGCAGCCAGTTTATCTATGTGTTGTGGTTAAGGATTAATACGTCAACAACAGGTTGATAAGTAAGAATGGTGGGAACCAAGAAAAATAAGGGAACTTATGTATAATGAGTACATACCTAGGCCAAACAAAAGAGATACCTGATTGAACTGAATCTAGATATGAATTTCCATTGTGCGTCCTACTAAAAGGACCTGAAGTATGCGTGAGAAAAAATAGCCTAAGTAATTAAATGCCAAAACATGTATGTAGCATCTCTACCTTTGTAGCATGAAGCAAATTATGAGATCTAATAATCACCTTAGATGAAGTTGTGGGTTATACTTATTTAAGTAAAATAGACAGATCGAAGAGGCCTGAATATGTATAATTGCGTAATGAGGGGTTCTGGGTTCTTGGGAGTGTGCCGAGAGAGGAACCATGTAGGGAGGACTTGTGTGGGCCTAGTGAGGCAATGTGGAATAGTAAAATGTGATATGAAAGGGTTGTAGTTTTCCCTTGTAAGCAGGAAAATGTGTGTAAATTCACAAATGGGGGGCCGAAATTGGATCGTAGTGATTTGCCCAAAGAGGGCCATCAGTAACCGTTTGGAGTGAAGGACTAATAAGGGCCATGTGTAGAGGTATCGTAGCAAAAGGGCGAGAGTGCCCAATATAAGTCCTGAGCTGCAGGATGGAAAAAATATGGCTGTATGAGGGGTACGGACATGTGGAACGACCAAATGTGGAATAAATATATTAAGGTTGTAAGAGTTGTGTAGAGGCCATGCATGATGCCTTTGTTGTTTGAAGCGGTCCATATGTAGTGGTATGGAGAATTGTCATGAATACCAGGGTGGCAACATTGTATGTAGTAGAGGGCTGTCTGAGGCTGTGATCAAAGCAAAATGAGGCAAATTACCAACATGATAGATTATTAAGTGTCTAGATGTAGGTGACTTGTCATATGTAAAGTTGTCAATACCATGCTAGACCAAAGTGGCTTAATATGTGGAGTAAGGATAATACTTATCGGATCAGGTTTCCCAGATTCCTTAGACTCGGAAAGGTCCATATAGGTTGGGTTGGAGTAGGTCTAGCGAGACCGAGCGTATAATTGAATTAAATAATATAAGCAGTATATAACCCTTGTGAAGCAAGCCCTTCATTTCAAGCCCAAATGAGGAGCCAAAATTGTCTTATATTGGGTAGCCCATAGAGGGGCTTATGAAGTGAATGTAGTGAAGGTCAAGAAAGGACCATGTTTAAAGGTATTGATGACACTCAATCGTTTGCAACATATGAGTATATTTATGCTGTGTCCTATGTTGGTGATGATGATCCCACCTAATAGATACTGCTGAAACATGCATGTTTGACATGGGAAAGGGACAATGTATATGATGAAAGATACAGGTTCCCCAGGAGGTTGTCCTAGTGAAAGCCATACCGTATAGTAAAGTATGATTAGTTTATCGATGTCATGTAGTGTGGTGTGGTAGGATGCAACCCCTGTAAGTGGATGTTATGCAAATGAAAAGCCCAATGAAGGGCTGAAATAGGAACATAGTATGTTGCGAACTGAGGGTCATGTGAAACGGACGTTGCAAAGTCACATTGAGGGCCTTTGCAAGGACTATGTATATGAGGCCAAGAAGGGACCCAATGTAAGTCCTGAGGTGCAGGGTGGACACGTGAGGCTGTGATAAAATTAATGGAGGGGTGATTGGTAGATCAGATATAGGTTGTAGAGTTTGTTGAGAAGTAGCAATTAAAGGAGCTACGATAGTAATTAGACAGTAGAGAAATAACAACAATAAAAATAATACGCTTCTAGCTTGTGAAATGGTTAACATAAAGAACACAAGAAATACACATGTTAAAAGTTATACAATGCATACTTACTGAGCCAGTTGAACAGAGGGTATAAAACTGAATTTATGACAGGAATGAGGGTTAAACCACTAGAATGCAATAGTTCTAAATTGATTTTAGGCTGTGATGGCCGTACGCTAAACATAGAAGGAAACAGAATTTATAAGACATACGATTATAAAACGTCTAGCTTGTGAAAAGTGAACGTAATGTTTTTTATTTTTTTTAATATATAATACATACGTTTATAAGGCATTCTTGTGGAATGCTTAGGAGGAGGATTAACACTTATGCATACATAATTGCTATGGCACAATAGGATTGAAAGCAACAGCAGATGCTAGAATAACAGAGTAACATGCATTAATGTCAGGTTAGTGATGGTTGAATCGAATGACAGTACCATGTGTTAGAGGCCCTGTAGGGCTTGTTAAGAAACACTTGTAAATACAATCCCATTTAAAAAAATAAATAAATAAATCAATAATAAATGTGTGTTTTCACTTGGGGTATATCTACTAAGCAGTGATTTTTTTTTTAATTAATTTTTTTTGGGGGGGGGGGGGTTGGGCAGTGGAGTGTCCCCAAGTGGTGGACCTGGTTCGTGGCATGTCTTAAAGTGCGACTATAACATATTTAGGTGAGGGCCATGTATATGACCGTATAACCATATAACAGACATAATTGTGACAGACATAATTTTAAAGTACGATTGACTAATCCCGTGCTGAGACTAGAAAGGTCTAGCTTAAAACATTGTAAGTATTGACAGACAGTGAAATAAGACAGAGTATTAACAGGCTGTACCATAAATGCTGAACACATGTATAGGCCCACGTTTGGGCCTGACGTGAATTTACACAGTCAGTAGCAACACTTAGCCACATAATTACTAAACAGTGAAGGCCCAATGAATGCCTGAATACCAAGAGAGCAACCATGAAAAATACATATAGGTACTAAGGCCTGGTGAAAATAAGTAACAAAAGTTGCAAATATGAAAATGGAATATGGCATTGCATTTATTATACAAAAGAACGTAGGGTGACTAACTGAATTGCATATTATAAAATATTATATGTTCGAATACAGTAATCAGAATGCATGAACCAAATTGAGGTATCACTGTGATGCTGTGATTGAAATAAGCCGTGTTTGCGTTAGAAGTGAAATTCGCCATATCAGAATGAGGAAGGAATACGGACTGAAATGCTAATGCCACCCTACTTAGTGGAATGCCAAATGTGGAATGAATACGTGTGGAATGTCAGTGATAGCGTGGCCCAACCCAAACTAAAACAAATAAACTTACGGTTTTGCTGAAAAACACGTGAACAGCAACAGGATGTGGAAGTGCCCCATGAGCTTTGAGGGAGGCGGCTGCTTTTTTACTAGAGTGAGGTAAAATTAATACTTGCATGGGCCGCACTAGGCCTAGACCAGCTTGTTTGTTTGGCGTTCATGCAGTTTGTGTTGATGATCTTTGAACCGGAAGTAGATTGTTCTGTACTGAACCAGGAAGTCTCAGCCCAGAGGAAGGGGAGGCATGTGAATTTACAGGCCAGCAAACCCCTCCCACAACTACAGGCTCCGCCTTTCCATATATCACCTACCTCTGAAGAAGTCAGATATGATTCTTGTCCTTATTTGATTTCCACAGTTATAAAGAGGCTCTTACACATTTTGTGTTTGCTCCCTTCCATCATCCGTTTCCTGTTCCTCTTTTTGGTGTTGAGTGGAACCTCAATATCCTGCAATAGGACGTGTTAATAGGCCATGTTGTAAAGACAGCAACATACTTCCATCATCTTTTACATTTTCTGGTGTGCATTGCAACACTCCTTGGCCAGTCTAAACATCTAAATCAGGACTTCAAAAAGCCTCTCAATTATTGTGGCAAACGTGTCTATGCCACAAGCTCCTGGAGGAGCATGCTAGCTAGCCTCCTGCCCAAAGACTCCCGAACAGTATCCAAAGATCCTGTTCGGGAGTTAACCTGCCCGGCCTCAGAGATTTATCCTTGGTTCCCCTAAGAATATAAACAACAAAAAGGTGTGGAGATGTATGGCGCTTAGTAAGAGATTATTTAGTTACAGTAATTTTAGCTGCTGTGAACACTCTGTGGGTATTCCCAATGTCCCACCATAAAATAACACCAAAGTAAATGAATAACTTGGGATCTGGTTAGTGTTTCCACTCACCAGGTCTCAAATTGGAGTGCAGCGCTTAATATATAGTATACTTAACTTACCCCAGTGTTAATAAATTATTTAGAGCCTTTTTAGTTATTAGGCTCTAAACTTCCAGACTTCTGTGTCTTTAAGGTAGACAGCGCAACCCCTCTTTTTTCTTTGGATTCTTTTTCCTATTTATCTCACCACCATGTAGGTACAGAGAAAAGAGAAAGAGAGAACGGAATTCTGGGTGTAGTATTTCAACATGAGATCCCTTTAAATGGTGTCCAAATATAAGCAAATGTGCTCACCTTATTTAGAGCCTATTAGTCCTCGGCTCTAAGTTTGTAGGCCTAGTGTCAAATTGGGGTGACACCTCCCCTTACCGGAACAAAGTGCAGGATGCAGTAATAAAATATTAAGAAATTTAGTATTAGCTGTAATTAAAAGGATATATATGGGCTCACACTAGGAAAAACACGCAGAACAACCTCCCTCACAACCCACCCGAAAAGCAAACACCCCAGGACCACATGGGGAGAAAGGGGGGGGAAAAAACGATACCAAACAAGCCCACCCCGGGTCTCACGATCGGGGAGATGTGGAGGCAAACACAAGGAGTCACTGCAACAAGCATGGCGGCGTTACATGGCGGGTGCTCAGACTTCTCGGAGGAGATGTCTGACGACGCGGAGGAGGTGCACCCACAGCCCTCTTACCCACCACGGAAGGTAAAGCACCAAGGACTGGAGGCAGACTCAGAACCGATCACCACAGCGATCATGAAAACATTGCTAGAGGATCTGAAGAAAAGCTTCCATGACGATGTCACAGCACTCCGTGCAGACCTCAGAGGCCTGACAGGCCGCATCACTAATTTGGAGTACTCCTCAAAAACGCAGGCCCAAACCATAGCCACACTGCAGCACAATATGCTGGACCTAAAACAGCAAACCCAACAATGCGAACACCGCCTCGCTGAACTGGAGGATGCCAGGCGGAGTCCTAACATCAAAATCAGGGGAGTCCCTGAGGACATCCCAGGGACCGAACTGCCGAACTTAATGGGGCGCCTACTACTAACAATCTTGCCAAACAGACAGGCCACCACGACCACCCCAGAAGAGGTCTTCAGAGTCCCCAAACCGAAAGGCGCACCACCCACAGCCACGAGGGACGTCATTGTCACCCTCCGCAGCGGCAGGGACAAGGCGGCGATCATGGCCTCCCTTCACGGCAGAACCCCCTACCGCTTCGAGAGCATGGATCTCTCGTTCTATGCAGATCTGTCCAATGGCACCCTGGCCTGGAGAAGATCGCTCAAACCACTCACCTCAGTACTCCGCACTCACAGAATAGAGTACTGCTGGCGCCCCTCCAGAGCACTGACAGTCCAACAAGGATCGAACATCTACACCATCCGAGACATCCAGGACGCTCCGGCCATGCTGAAATCCTTGAACCTGCCCCAGGACTCGTTACTCCCAGTAGGACCAGCAGGTACCAATAACAACTCCCCAGCTTGCACCCACTCCTGGAATCCAGATCACTCCATTCGTCCCCCAGCACTCCACACCTGATGCATATGCCGCGGTCACAACCTGAGACCACAAGCTACTTACCTGCAGAAGTATCCTGCCGCATACCCCTTTTATTTTCGGTCCGGGGGAAGGGGCCTCAAGTAACTACCTGACTTACCCTTGCTACACTTTGCAGAAACCGTACTTGTCCCTGCCTGTGATCACAGTAAGCCATCACTGAAGTTAAGACGGATGTGACATTGGAAAAAGAACTTGGGTTTTACATTTGTGCTCATTTTTAAAGTTCTATTACTATTTTATTTCTCAATTCATGTCCAACTCTCAAAATGTCTGCATCGCACGACTAAAACCTTTTGTGGGCTATTAGACCACTGGTAAAAATTAACCTGTTAGTTGACTCTGCCGTGAGGCAACCAGTACAATGAGCACAATCTAATAATCATCTGTGCCCCATGGAGAAGCTCTGCTATATATGTGGAGTCAAGTAGATATTAGCCTCTTTTTTTTTTTTTTTTTGTTACAGAGTTGAACTTTACGGACTCTCACTTTTTAATTTTAGCTCGACATGTTATCAATATATGTAATCCCAAGCCATCATTTACCCTCACTTGTAATGTTATATATTTTCTCTCCTTTCTCTATTTGTGTTAAGATATAACTCCAGGGATTTCTCACGCTGTACTTGCTATTACCTCTCTAGGTACTTACACTATGAACCCTAACCAATCGCCCACTAATGAGGGCAGCAAATAGAAACGCATATACAAGCCAGTTTGAAACCATTTCACTAAAAATGTACAGCCACACTGTTAGGCAAATACAGCACACCCACACAATACGAGGACAACCAGTCTAAAGATGTACCACTGTATAATCTCTCGAAAATGCAACACCAAACAACCACAACCTTAAACTCCACTCCTGCTGTTGTAGACGTGTCTAACCTAGCCCCCTTAATACACGCGACCTCTGCGGCATAAACTGCTCCACTACCAAATCTTTGTTTTTGCTGTCGGCGCAGCATGTTAACCGCAGCCCCTAGCATACCTCGTAAGTGTGCTCCCGCGGTGAAGGCTGCACGCTTAAACCCATAATACCCAACATATTGTTAGCGGACAGGCACCAACCGTCAACATACACTATACAGCCTGGTGGTCTCATTACATGGCTGTCAAACTTCCCTAAACTCTTCAAATGAATAAGCATAGGTGGTTACTCGTCAACCAACTAACACCTTGGGTACCTCCACACACCCTGCCTGTATAACATACGACGCCATCGGGTACTACATTACTGATACACAAGTATATTAGAATTTGTGCATGACACTCACCAGCTAAACTAAGCTTATTTTCTTTTTCTTTTTTCCTTTTTATTTTCCTTTTCTTAAATCGAAACTAAGCGAAATGCACCCACCCATGCCAAGGTTTAAACTGTCTAAATTCTTAGAACACTGTTGAAGCGTTGGACCCTATTAGGTTCTCCCATAACACTAAAAATGTGCTGTATAATTATATGCCATGTTATGTTCCCACTGTTTGATGTATTACTGATTGTGACTGCTATTGTGGCTGAACAAGCCTTTGTTATACCACGCACAACAAAAATAAAGAATAATAAAAAAAAAAGGATATATATAGTAACACAGTGCTAGAAAATAAAAAATAATAATAGTTGATAAAGTGCAGTAGTATGTCTCTCCTCCGCCAAGACGCGTTTCGCTGTAAACAGCTTCCTCAATTGGCCGTGGATTGTATTCTGCTGGTTCCGGTTTTTGTGCGATCGAAAAGCCCGCCTATTCGTCAATCATCCAATCAGCTCTCTTCTTTTCCGGCGTTTTGGTGACGTGGCTTCATTTCCTGTTTCGATGAACTTCAAGTCCCATAATGCTCTGGGTTTCCTTTGTAACTTCCGGGTTAGTCCGTTTTGTGGTGAAAAAAGTAAAGTCCTTTCCGCAAATTAAAGTCTCTATATGATATTGCCTCCAAACAAACTACATATTAGAAGAAAAAACTTGTTATTTTCTTTACTGTTTTTAATAGTAGTTAATTTAATATAAACGAGATATATGTTTAGTGCATATAAAGGGCATATATTTATCTATAAATAATGAGTTTCGGTAAAAAGCTATTTTGCATAAATGAAACAAATATTAAATGAATGTATTTGTAGAAGGTTTTATTTGTATATTTCAATGTCTAAATAGTTGTTCAATTAATATAATTTAAATGGGCTATATACTTGATATGTGTAAGAGGGATATATTCATCCATGGATGGTAAGATTTAATGAAAAGCTATTTTGCATAAATACAATGGATGTGTTATAAAAATATTTGCTTGTAGTTTTATTTGTACATACCAATGTCCATAAATATACTGATCTCAAATTAAAAAATAAATGTATTCCACCGAAAACATGCATTCTTTTTCTATGTACATTTAAAGGTGTATACGGACAGCTTTATGGTTCTGGGTGGCAAGAAAAAGTGGAATAAAAAGTATATATATACTTCTACCTCTAAAGATATAAACCTAATAACCTAATGGGTGTGTTTAATTTTTATAAAGTAGACGTGTATATAGATCCTCATAGAGTGACGTATCCAAAAGAGAGTAAAAGAAGTTATAAAAAGTGGCATAATTCAAAATCGGCATTGAGACCAAAAGGAATCAGGGTGTTCCCCTGTTTAGGTACCTTCCATCTCCCATATTCAACTGAACGCTCGTTCCCTGGCAATTGTTTGCACAAACTAACCCTTGTATAGTACTCAGCGGTACTTAGCCACGATTGCTTTGGAACCATTTTTGGCTATTTGACTTTGCGATTCCAGTCACCTTGATCCGGTGTTTTGACCCCCTTGCCGACCTTCCAGGAGAGTGCTTTTTGGAGGGAAGGTGCCCAAGGCTGCGAGGAACAATCGCTCCCTGAGAGCCAGGTGTCCTGATGAAAGCTCCACAGAGGAGCTGAAACGTTGACTATTCATGGAATAAAGAGCCTTGGAGTGCCGGTATATCCATTTATCTATACTTTAGCGACCAGAGCACCAGGTACTTGACTTTTTAGTTGGAGTGCAGGAGTTATTCGAATATATATATATATAGTGTTGTGTTTTCAGCAATCTGCACCTCAATGCTCAGTCTTTGGAATAATCCCTTATATGGAGATAGGTCGTTATGGACTTTTAACAATTTTTTATTTTTATTAAAGTAATTTTTTATTCACAGGCATGCGAAATGACACAGATTGCAGTATGGTTTCAATTATGATATGATGCCATTTGTATAGATGGATACAGTCAGTCCATTGAAAATACATCATTACAGCATGTTACCATGTTTTTCATATAACAAACAAAATAATAGGGGGGGGGGGACAAGGGGGGGAGGGGGGGAGGGGGGAAAGGGTGGAAAACAGGGGGGGGAGGGGACCTTTAACAATTTTACAATTGTATATTTAATTCATTGTTTGCAGAGGGGCAGCTGGTTTCTAAGGGTTAATATTGAGCTTGGAGGTTTGGAGTGTATGTTAAGTGAGTAGTGTTAACATATACACAAATGACTTTAATGGTGGTGTTACTAAATACACCCACCATATCTATTCATCTACTTCATGAATTGCCTGAATCTGGCTTTAAGTTTTTATCCCTGTTTTCCATTTTTGATATTTAGAGTGTTTAACTGGCGCAGGACTCTTCACGGCACCACACTTGACCTTCATTTCTTGGCATAATGGGATTGTATACTACCAGCATGCCTCTTAAGGATGCTTTCAATCATGTTAATAGTTTTGGATTAAATTTCTCTGCAAGGTGATAATTCTTGGTCCTAGTTTCCACCTTTAGTGTTCTTGCAATGGATATGTTCGATAATGTGGAGTAGCATCTGGGTAAACCATTGTGCCTCTGGGTAATTTAGACAGTTATGATTATGTACTGTTCATGAATATCGCAATATAAAGCCTGTTTTTTCCCCCTATTCTTTTTTCCCCCCTATTCTTTCATTTTTATCGTGCCCATTGAGCCTCAAGACTCTAGTATGATTTGATATTATGTTTTTATTTAACCCCTTAAGGACCAAACTTCTGGAATAGAAGGGAATCATGACATGTCACACACGACGATTTCTATTAGCTCGCGAACAGCAATCTGATTCTTGCTCAGGTGGTTTGTTACTTTGTTGCCAGCACTCCATTGGTTTATACCAGAACGGTCTTGGTGTCTGGTTACACTTGGGACGACTCGGGTGGCGTAATGGCGTTATCCGTGGTGACGTAGAGTCCGGAAATGGCGGTCATGGTGAGCACCCTGTATGTTATTGAGTAAGTGTAATGTGGTGATGGGTATATAATATTGTTTTAATATTGTTAAAATGTTGTGTTATCCTGATGAAGTTTGGGTTGCAAACTGAAACGTCGATCTTTTACATTGGACATTAAAAATTAAGTTCTACTTTACATGTTTTGAGTCCTGAGAGTGCTATCTTCATGCTATCTGTACATTGTTTGCTGACAAGCACCGGGCAACAACACCAGTAAGTTGGAGTGCAAATCTATTTTTTTCTGTATATTTATAATTTTTTTGGTTCGTTGTACATACTCTGGCCAGAGCTATCTGGCTGCAGGGGGGTCCGTTCCACAGAGCGATCCGTGTAATGCTACTGGGCACCCCGGCAGCCCAAACCCTCCATTTAATTTCTGTGTGGCCAGAGGCCCCCCCCACATCAAACACTCATGTTAGCTTGGAAACCCTAACCCACTTGCCCCCTAACACAAGCAACCTAATTGTATATTATAGCCTTTCACTTAGCTGCAGCTATTTAGTGCCAATCTCCAGCCACTCGGGATGTTTGGGCCGGAGGAGCTTTGGTTGGAGAGTCCATACGTGGTAGGGGAATGTTCCAGTGCTCCAACACGTTCTTCCTGTCTTCTAGGTTAAGGAGCACTCTCTCCACTCCATTTCGCCTTGCAATCAGGCGAGTCGGGAAACCCCACTTGTAGGGTATGCCTGCCTCTCTGAGTGCTCTCGTGATAGGGCCAAAAGCTCTTCTCTTCGCCATTGTCGCCGGTGACAGGTCAGTATACAGCTGGACTCCTTGAATCGGTCTCCCAGGCCGTGGGCATCCCGAGCTGCCATCATAAGTCTCTCCTTAACGGTGTAGAAGTGTACCCGTACAATGGCGTCCCTTGGGACAACTGCAATTAGGTTCTGGGGTTTCATCAACCTGTGGATTCTGTCCAGCTGCAGATCTTGATCCGATGCCTCCGGTAGTAAGGAGCGAAAAAGTTGAGTAACATATTCCCTCAGCTCAGGCTGCTTGATTTCCTTGGGTATGCCAAGCAGGCGGATGTTATTCCTGCGGGCTCTATCCTCGAGGTCCACCACTTTCGTATCCAACTGCTGAGTCTGGAACGTAATGTAGGCATCTGCCAGGGTGTTGTTTGCCTCTATGATCTCCTCCATTTTATCCTCTAAGTGCGCCGTGCAGTCTCCAATGGCCTGCACATCCCTTTTAATGTCTGTTGCCAGTTTTTAAAAATCTGCTCACATGGTCTGTTTTAGGTCAACCAGCAGGAGTTTAATATCTCCATCAGTTTGAGGGTCTTGCGGGAGGTTGGACACGGAGGTTACATCACTTGCCTCTGATTCTGAGACCAGAGAGCGCGCTGCCTTGGTGACATCTTGTCTCTGTCTTGTCTCTGTCTGCTCAGAGGTGATAAGGCCGAGATTTGCAGATGTGCCTCTGTTCTCGTGAGGATTTGCTTGCCACGGTGTGCCTCTGTATCCTACCAGATGTTATGTCTGTATTTTGGCCGGTCATAAGCTGTGGAATCAGGATGTTAGGTATTCAGTCCAATGGAGCTAGTCTTTCATGTGTCTAGCTCCCTTTGAGTCGTGGCCACGCTCCCCCATGTCCCTCCCCTTTGTATGGGTTGCGGCAGATCCAAAAAGTCTTTTGATATGGATATCATTAAGGATAAGAACACAACACTTTAGTTCCTAATTGGTTAAATGAGTTTGTTTCTTTTACTTCATTTTTAGTTTTATAATTTGTTTAAGCTTTTTTTTTTTTTTAAATGTACATTTTTATATGCATTGTGACCTTTGTACATTGTTTGACATGTTACACATTTTTATCAGCAGATTTAAGTTAACATATTACAAAAAATTGTTTAGTTATTAGACTTATAACATAATGTAATACTACGTGTTTTTGACTACTTAATGATACTAATTACTATAATGGTTATATAATAATATAGTATACATACTGCTGAATTTCATGACTCTATGGTGATATCTTTCACATTATTCTCTTCCATTTGTTCTTTGGTACCAATTTTCTGTCTTAGCCACTTTATTCGCACATAATATACACTTCACATATGCTTTTCATTCTGTTTCACTCACATTATTTCTGGTGGTTTCATGCAGTTTAGTTCATTGAAAATAGAAAGTAATCCAGACACTCCAGCGAATTCCAAAGTAGAGGCAATTTTTATTGGAACAAGAAACCAAAAAGCAACGTTTCGACCCCTAAGGGCCTTTGTCCAGCTTGACAAAGGCCCTTGGGGTCAAAACGTTGCTTTTTGGTTTCTTGTTCCAATAAAAATTGCCTCTACTTTGGAATTCGCTGGAGTGCCTGGATTACTTTCTATATTCAATTCTACAATTGGTCCTTTTTTGGTACTGGGACTTATCCAAGACGAAGGATTGAGTGCACTTCCATCACCTACATATACTATTTGCAGTTTAGTTTATTGTCACATATTTTCACTTATACTTGGTACTAATTCTGTGTTAATGTATTTCAGTATGTATATACATCTATTGCAAAATTCTGTGTGTAGATAAATATTAGACTTGGTCATTCGTTTTCAGACGAACATGTTTTCATCCAAATTTCAGCTATTAATATTTATAAAGCGCCAACAGATTCCACAGCGCTGTACAGTAAGTGGACTGTCAGAGATGTTGTTGAAACCAGACAAGATGGACGCACAGGAACAGTGGGTTTGAGGGCCCTGCTCAGTGAGTTTACATGCTAACGTTATATAGTGGGGTATAGTGACATAAAAGGTAAGAGTAGAGTAGAAAGGTTGCTAGAATAGTATTCACTGAGGGCTTGAGTGTAATTTTTTTGTTTTTTTTAATGACAATTTTTGACAGGAGAGGAATTAGGGTTCAGTGAGTAAAAGCTGTTAGCAGTTTAATTAATATGCTTTCCTGAAACAGTGAGTTTTTAATGAATTTTAAAGGAGTGGAGACTGGGTGAAAGTCTAACAGAGAGGGGAAGGGCATTCCATAGGAACGATGCAGTCCTAGAGAAGTCTTGAAGGCGAGCATCAGAGGTGGGAATAAGAGCAGAGAATAATAATAATTATTTTAAAAAGTAATATTTTTTAAATTTTTATGTATTTGGAATTATCAACATCTTAATTTTTTATTTTTATTTATATATTTGTTTAACTTGATGTTAAAATGTCTGTCAACATATCCACCTTAACTGCCTGCCTTCTGATATAGGCACACTGTATGAATTTTAAAGGTATTAAGTGTCATTTATTAATTTTCCTTTTTTCACTTTTTTTTTTATAATATGCACTTATATTTTGGTCTGGAATTGTGTTATTTCATCGAAATGTATGTGTCTGTACTATATATGAGGTTTTATCATATGTATATTTTCTTTCCTTTATTGCTCTGTTTGATTTAAATTTTATATGCAAGTAGCTATTTTGGAAAACTAATAAATCTGCATGTTGTGGAAATGAAATAATACCCTAATTTTAGTTAGTAAAATGCCTATTTACTCCATTTAGTTATAATCAGTATTATTCAATAAATTACTAAAATGACCACTAGATGTCACTCAGGAGTACCCCACCCATCGACTAAACACTCTCATTTCCAAGATGGTGCTGGAATCCGGGGGAGAACTTCATGACGACAGTAATGACATAAGATGGCACACCCAGTAGGACGTGCTTTGAATGAACCACTTAACACTTAACCAATTACTGATTTATAATTCTATGTTATCTCTGACAATGCTTATGATGTAATTGTGCTTGATAAGCGGTTGCCTGCCCCTCTGAATAAACATTCCTCAAGTTCTTCATTAACCTGAAACTTGTGTCTGGTGTGAATTACTTCAGGGAGCGTGCACGCATTGTTTCTTAACTTGGCCAGGGGCAGATACACAAAATAATCAATTTATTGATTGATTTCCACTTCATTTGGCGCCCAACGTGGGGCTCCGGAGTTGCCGGTTCGGAGAGCCGGAAAACAACGGACCGGAGCGGACCTCCAGAAAGTGGGACAACCGGAGCCTAATCACCTCCGTTGCCTGTATTCTCCTGTTTTGTGCCGGTCTGCCTCCGCGTCCACTTCCGGCTTCCAGAAGGCTACAAGACAGGTAAATTATTTTCCGGAGCCTCTTTTAACGAACCTGTCGATTGTTTATCTGTCTCCTGAGTGTTTGTATACATGTGTGTGACGGCCGATGTATGAAGTTGTCTTTTTGAATTTTTAGCTTGACTGCCTAGCGGGCAGGGGACACAACAGCCAAATTAGAGGCTGGGTACCACCCTGATAGAGGGTTGGGGTTTTTGTATTGTTTGTTGGCCGATTTAGGAGCTGGGTACCACCCTGATAGAGGGTTGGGGTTTTTGTATTGTTTGTTGGCCGATTTAGGAGCCGGGTACCACCCTGATAGAGGGTTGGGGTTTTTGTATTGTTTGTTGGCCGATTTAGGAGCCGGGTACCACCCTGATAGAGGGTTGGGGTTTTTGTATTGTTTGTTGGCCGATTTAGGAGCCGGGTACCACCCTGATAGAGGGTTGGGGTTTTTGTATTGTTTGTTGGCCGATTTAGGAGCCGGGTACCACCCTGATAGAGGGTTGGGGTTTTTGTATTGTTTGTTGGCCGATTTAGGAGCCGGGTACCACCCTGATAGAGGGTTGGGGTTTTTGTATTGTTTGTTAGCCGATTTAGGAGCCGGGTACCACCTTGATAGAGGGTTGGGGTTTTTGTATTGTTTGTTGGCCGATTTAGGAGCTGGGTACCACCCTGATAGAGGGTTGGGGTTTTTGTATTGTTTGTTGGCCAATTTAGGAGCTGGGTACCACCCTGATAGAGGGTTGGGGTTTTGTATTGTGTTTCACTATGATTATTACTGTGTTATGGTTGACGACCCAGAGAAGGGTCGGGTGACAGCCTAGAGAAAGGCTGAGATTATTCATGTATTGACCTGACTGGATCAGGGGTTATTTGCTGTGTTTTACCGCTTATATGCACATCGTTCTAATATGTACATGGCTATATGACTTTCTGCTATTCTGTGGATTCTGTTCAATTGTTGCTATAGTGTGGGTACCCTAGGGGTGTGTGTGTGTGCGTTGTGTGGCTCGTCCTTGATTCCGGAATCTGTGCACATCTTTATATCTGTGATTTCTGTAAATGTTTTTTTGATTAGCCTCTCCACGTTCATCTTTTCACTTGTTCTCTACCTCTCCTGTACTTGCTGCCCAGAGCTGTGTTAGTCACCCACACTCGTCCACGCCAGTCCGTGATCACCATCTCGGGTGAGCGGACTCCCTGTGACTAGTCTACGTTTAGGGAAGACGCACGGGACTCAGGTCCTCGTGGCAGTCGAGCACTGTAGACTCTTCTTCTCTCTCCCTCTGTCCCTATCACGTGGAGCTCTTTGTTTGGTTAAAAAGGGACAAGAACATGCTAGACCTTCAAAGGTTATTTGACTTGTGATATTGTCAAAGAGAGGGCAGGAGAAGAAGCTATGCTGAAACTGAAGAAGTTAGCAAAGATTTCTGGTTTTCAAATGTGATGTAGTTATATTGTGTGTGGTGTATTGTCTAAATATTGTGTTTTTGTGTCTCTTTGCTCGCAATAATTGTAACGTAACTGTCCTTCTGTCTTGTTACTTTACGGCGCTGACATGGTTAAACTTCATGCCTGCAGTTTTTCTCGTTTCTCTCTCTCAATCCCCCTCCCCTTACCCCCCTTCAGTGAGGAAGGTGGCAAGTCTGTGTTCAGTGAAATATCAAGGTTGCTCAGCTATTCTATATTGTGTTTTGTGATAAGGCAGTGAGAATTGTGGAGGGGGACTAGCTCACAAGAATGCATTCCACCTTTCTGAGGCGCTGTATTTTCTTTCGCGGTGCAAAGTATTTTCTCCGAGACTGGTGTATAAGACAGGGAGTCGGGGTATAGCTCAGTGTTGATTACGGAGTTTAGGAAAGTGAATCTGATGCAAGAATTGAGGTATATTTGGACAAGTTAAGTGTAAAGGCAAGTGTGATTTGTTGCAATACTATACAATGTGGATAGAGGGAATATGCAAAGTTGTTAAGTTAGTATGTGAAGAGGAAAGTGATTAATGGCTGTTGGATGATAAGGTAAATTGGTTGAATTCTGTGAGTTTATTTTGCATCATGTTATTTTAAAGTACATGTTTCTAGAGACAGCTTTATGGGCTGTTAAATGCATAAGGTTCTCAACTGTCTTATTTAACCCGCCAGGTCTGTTCATAGCTTAGTATTTCATTTTGCAGAACAGAATGTTGCTTCTCTGACTTATTTTATTAGTTATAATATAGTGTAATGTTGAAAGTACGTCAGCCACCACCCTAAAAGATGGCGCCTAGTACAGAAGGAGGTTAGCCCTGTCAGTACCGTGACTTCCACCCGATTACCATTATCTACAGTCACGTACGCTCCTAAAGTAATGTCACTTCCGCCCTTACCATGTCCCCACCTCCTGTTTCTTCCTTTCCCACACATATCATGGTCGTCACTTCCACCGTTACCATGCCCCCACCTCCTGTCTCTTTCTTTCCCACACATATCATGGTCGTCACTTCCACCCTTGCCATCATTTCCTTCCCCACCCCTGTCATGGCTGCCTCCATCATGAGGCCTACCCCTATCATGCTCGCCCTATCTTAAGATATGCTGTTTTCCTTGAACTCTACATATTATGAACAGGAAAGTTATAATTACTAAAACAATCCTGCTATTTGTTTCCCTGTATCAGAAATGTGTCTGTGACAATGATAATTAATGATGAGGAAAATGTATATACCGTATATCGATTCAAGTTACAAATGTGTTTTAACTTTGTGTACAAAAATTGATAATATGCTGGAAAAGGGAAAAATTAGAGTTTCAAT
The DNA here is from genome assembly GCF_036172605.1 of Pelobates fuscus. Lineage (NCBI taxonomy): Eukaryota > Metazoa > Chordata > Amphibia > Anura > Pelobatidae > Pelobates > Pelobates fuscus. The sequence goes on along the minus strand of NC_086317.1, from coordinate 374,708,330 downwards.
AGTTTAATGGAAGATGTGACGGAACCAATCTCGCCACATTGTATTGGAGGAGCCTGGTTGCCCGCCTGCTGCCTTTGGACTATGGCCCTGGGAGATTGGGCCCTTTAAAAACAGTATTCGGCCATACCAGAGTGTATGTCACTCATTCTGGCCCTTTAAATGCAGTGGGGTCATTTGGTACTTGCCCTGTGTGAGCTGTGGTAACCCAGATAGCTATGCCATGGAGCCTATTCGTGTGATTAAAGACTTTGGCTCTATGGCGATTAAACTGTATTCGGTTGGTCTGAGTGCCATTCACCTAATAATGTGCACTCAGACCTGAGCTATCTGGGGATATGTGAAATGTCTGTGTGTTATGTGTAAAATGTGACTTTATGTATTTTAAAGTGTTTTATGTCGTTTTGCAACCATGTGGTTAATGGAGTCTGCCTCTAGTCCTGGATAATTGGATTACTTCTCCAATTATCTCCAGGGCAGAAGGGAGGAAACCAGGATGCATTGTGGGGATGTTTTTTCTGCCAGCCAGGGGGAACAAAAGATACTTTTACTAACTTTTGAACCCCTGGTCTGATTCATGCCATATTTTTTAATATGTTGTTCCCCTGAATGGATTGATTGAGGATATGTATTTTTATGTGAATGTGATGTATGGTTTTAAAGTTATGAAAGTTGTGTAAAAGTATATTTTGAACTGTATGCATAATGGGATTATGTGTCACACTAAGGGGAGGGGATGTGTGGGATGTAACATCTATGTCATTGGTTATTTTATGCCTCCCCCTGGGTGTGGCCTGTATGTGTACTCATGTAATAAAAACCAGGCTGAGTGCCCCAGCACCTCAGACCACTGCTTGACCTCCAACACGGAGCCTTGTCTCGTTCTTGGGGGGATTCACTGTATGCTGTTGGAGATTGATTGCTAGGAGTGTAAGCTGATGTCTGCTTTTCCTATTCATCTGCTAGCAGCTATTCATGAGGTTCCAGCTTGGAGTGCTATCTTATTCCCTGGTATGCAGTTCGGGAGTTTGATGCATTCACCTATATCCAATTCGTGAGTTTTGATGTTCTGCAGTAGCTGTGCCTTTCTGAGAAAAGGGGATTATCGCCTAAACGAATTTTAACCCCTCATATGCTGAAACGGTCCGTTACAGAAGAATATAAGTTAGAGGATAAAGAGATGTTTAATTACATAAGAATAAAGGGTTATCTTAAAGAATATTTACTCAAAGATATTTCTAATAAACAAAGATTTCTTGAACAAATGGTAATACAGCTAAAGGATTGGTTTCAAAATGTTTTGATCTAATTGAAAAGGAACCAGAAAACATTATAAGCCTAACTATTTACAAATGGAATAAGGACTTAGGTACCAGCATAAACTATGAAGAATGGAAAAGGTGGGAGTGTGCTCCAATCTGTCTTTATTGGAAACTGATAGCCTCCAAGATTCAAAAAACTGATTAACATAAGCCGAGACTTTGGACATTATAATGTATTGATTCCACATCTGTTACTAGCAGCAAATACATTAGCAGCCAGAAACTGGAAACCAAAAAAAGGTAAATGAATGTATAGCTATTTATAAAGCTTAACAAAAATCTCCATTATCTTTTTCATTTATCTCGCAGAAAACAATGTTATTTGTCTATTTTGTATGTTTTAATACATTATCAGTGAAGAGTAAAATAAGTTTTATCCCTTTTGCGAGACATAAAAATTGTGATAATGTATATTTGTGATGTATGTAAGAATTATATTTTGAGATATATCATAAAAAAAAAGGGAGAGAGTCAGGGATAGCGTCTGTCTCCACAGGCAAAAGTCTGTCGTGGGAGATGTAGTGGGTTAGCCACTGCGGGATACCCACGGAGTGAAGCGTTCGAGGCCTGTTCAGACAGATGTGCTTGTTAGCCTTTTATTATTTTTCTATAGGGAAAGCATAGGGTCAGTTAGTAGTTGTTGTAAATGGGCTATTTGCGGCCTCCATAGCGGAAGAGAATCCTACCTGCCTCCTCATTTCTAACTAATATCGTTGTCTCCAGTATAGGTGTAGATGACACTCTTTGGAGTGGCCTGCTAACTAAGCATTGCTCTGTGGTCACCTCTTCCTGTTTAACCAATTTACTAGGTGCAGATGTCTTCCAACCGGTTGCATGCCGCTATCACTGTTACGCCAAATGGCCAGATTCAAAAGTCTGCACCACTCTCTGCTGCTGATACTTCAGCCCTCTGCTCCACATGGAAAAGCGTATGTATTGATATTTGATAGAGTCCTAACCTCAACATCTGAGGAAAGGGATTTAGGGGTGATTATTTCTGATGACTTAAAGGTAGGCAGACAATGTAATAAAGCAGCAGGAAACGCTAGCAGAATGCTTGGTTGTATAGGGAGCGATATTAGCAGTAGAAAGAGGGAAGTGCTCATGCCATTGTACAGAACACTGGTGAGATCTCACTTGGAGTATTGTACGCAGTACTGGAGACCGTATCTTCAGAAGGATATGCATATCTTAAAGAGAGAGAGTTCAGAGAAGGGCTACTAAACTGGTTCATGGATTGCAGGATAAAACTTACGAGGAAAGGTTAAAGGATCTTAACATGTATAGCTTGGAGGAAAGACGAGACAGGGGAGATATGATAGAAACATTTACATACATAAAGGGAATCAACACAGTAAAGAAGGAGATTATATTTCAAAGAAGAAAAACTACCACAACAAGAGGACATATCAGGAAGTATTACTTTACTGCGAGAGTATTGGATGCATGGAATAGCCTTTCAGCTGAAGTGGTAGAGGTTAACACAGTAAAGGAATTTAAGCATGCGTGAGATAGGCATTTGGCTATCCTAACTATAAGATAAGGCCAGAGATTAATGTAAGTATTTAGAAAATTGGGCAGACTGGATGGGCCGAATGGTTCTTATCTACCGTCACTTTCTATGTTTCTTCCTGCTATACCTAGCTGTTCCCTGTCATGCGGAATTTTGCTTAGATGACTCATATAATTACGAGACTTTAAATAAAGCTGTCCTGGGCATTCCTATTGTACTTAAGTCAAGGATTCTACCATGGTGCCGGCCCTTAGGACATTGTTTTTCCCATGGCACCCTCACCTCACCTAGAGCTTCCTCATCTCCTACTGAATTGCCTTGTTACCTGAGGACTTTATCTGTATAATCCCCTAAAAACTGTACCTTTATTCAAAAGTCTGAGCTTTTTCCTTGTCCCATGAAGCTTATTACGGCTTCTGTGCTTTGCAACTTGTTACCTCCTCAGCCCCTACTCTGGGCCTCCTCAATGGCCAGACACCTTTTAAATTGTTTGCCCCTGACAGACTGAATCATGCCTCTGGGGTGCTCACACTATCTCTTGGTTCCTGACAGCATCCTATTAACTCTACTCCTGCCAGCTGCACCCTGTGGTACAAGGAGGCCCCTGCTGCCTGTGGCCAATCTCTACAGCATGCAAACTCCTGAATATTACAACTTTATTTTTGGACACAAGCTTATAATTCTTGCTCCTCATGATATTAATTCTATTCTCTATTGTATCCAGCCAAAGCACCTTACCACTCTAAGACATTTCCGCCCACAGACAACTCTGCCTCTACCTGACAACGTCATATTTCGAAGAAATGTTACTCCGGCCACTCTTCTGCCACTTCCCAGGGGGGAATACCACACTATTGGTACAGTCTTGACATAGACCCTGAAGTCCAGGACCAGATCCACACTACGAAAAAGAATTATTCAGACTGGTGGAGGTACGTCTCATCATGACAGACCTGTTTTGGGCACTCTCAATGAAATAGTGCGGTCCTGATCCAGATACCCATGGAAGTAAGACACATGTATCATCACTGGGAGGTGGCTGTCCCTCATGTTTTCTTCACTAAGTCCTCAGAAATCTCATGAAAGGAACTTGGCTCATTAGAAAAAAAAACATGGAACACTAAAAATCAATATCAGCTCTTTACAGAGGGGGGTCAGCAAGAGAACTGTGAATGGAAAGACAAATACCCTCAATCTCACACAGAAATAGGCGAGGATACCTCTCCTACTGCTCCTCATGGTTGCTTTGAACAGAAGAGGAAACAAGACACCTCTCAACAGTGCATGCAGTAGCTTTGCCAGATCCTGACTCCACTCTGTTTGTGGATAGCTCTAGATTTGCGGATGAAAAGGGAAGGTACCATACTGGATTTGCTGTTGCTACAGAAGATCAGGTACATCAAGTATCTTCCCTTTCCTCACCCACATCTGCTCAAGACGCTGAATTGACAGCCTTCTCAGTGGCATGCAAAATGTCTGAAGGAAGACGTGCTAATATCTACACTGACTCAAGATATGCCCTGGGTGTGGCACATGATTTTGGATCAATCTGGAAGACAAGAAGATTTCACACAGCGACTGGCACGCCAGTTAAGCATAGCACGGCTATTAAGAAGTTGGTGGATGCCCTACTCCTTCTGAAGAAGTGGCCATACTGAAGGTGAAGGCCCACGGAAAACTGAATTTAGAAGAAGCACTACTCAGCCGACCATGCTGCCGAACAAGCCGCAAGTGCACCAAGGGAAGTGGACAGAAGAGTGTCCACTAAAGAAACTTCTATATTCACCATGAAGATCCTATCTACAGATCTCAAGCTCCTAAAGGAATAACAAGCAGCTGCTGACCCTGAAGAAATACAAAGCTGGAAACAGAAAGGGGCAACCCTTAAAGACGGCTGTACTCCAACACTCTCAAGTTCTGTTTACCCAAAAACATGTACTGGGCAGTGGTCCAGTGGGCCCATGGAGCTTTGTACCTATCGAAGACCCTCATGAACTCTTTGATCTATAAATACTCTGAAGCACCTAGAATTACTCCACTGATCAACAGTTACTGCCGATCCTGTGTCATTTGTGCCAAGGACAGCTCAGGCAGAAAAGGAGGAGAATCCTAAGCATCTAGCTAACTCTCACTATCCCTTTCAAGAATCCAAGTGACCATATCCAGGTGCCAAAGAGTTGCCGGTTCAAATATGCAATAGTTATAATAGACATTTTGTCAGGATGGCCAGAGGCCTAGCCGGTCATCAATGTCACAACCAAGACCATATACCCAGTAATGTATTGTGAAAGTTGCAGAGATCACTGAGTGGATTCACCATTCCAGATTCAAGACTCTCTCTGCAACATGGGAAGTAACATTTGTTGATCTTGACAAACCTTTGACTCTAAAGGAAAAGTTACTTGTTAGGAAAAAAAAATAATAATATCAACAAGTAGGTGTTTTGATGGCCATAATAACGCCTGACCACCTGCCATCGATGGAAAGCCGAGGACCCCAAAAGGAGACCTCGTGAAGCTAAAGAGATTCAGATGCCAAGCTTCTTTAGGATTATCTGCCCATCTTGAGTTTGTGGTGATATTAATATTGACTAAATGATCTGAGTCCACCTACACTGACGTAACATGGGACAGGTTTCATACTACGATGAATAAGTAAATGTGCCCTAGCCAAGGTTATTATGTCCATACACATAATACATGACAAGGTACTCTTGACATACCACATTCATGCTTCAGGACAAAAAGGAGCACCCCTGTAAAGGGAATTTTGACCCACACATATATATTGATGCCATAGGTGTGCCAAGGGGGGTACCAGATGATTTCACAGTAAAAGAGAGAGGTTTGAGTCCATTTCCCCAACCATCACTGCTAATGATATTTTGATTTGCATTTACTATATCTATTACATCCAACAGCGCTTTGTTAATTATACTAGAGATGCCTTACAAGAGCTGACTTAACTCTTACAAGACACAGCCCAGATGGCCCTAGACACAATTTTTTTTGCGAAGAAAGGAGGAGTATGTAACATACTCCCATATACTATGACATGACATGTTGTACCTACATTCAAGATACCACAGGTTCATATGGTAACATAACCTTGACAATAGAGAAGCTAGGGTGCCCATCTGAAGAATTAAAAGGATTTCAGGAACCATTAATTCATGGGGTATATGGTTTGATGGATGTATGGTTAGCAAAGGTTCTGACCCAGATAGGCGTGGCTGTCTTCTAAATGTTCATTTTCCTTGCTCTCCTTGTCTGTTTTATGGCTTGTTTTAGATTTGTGAATGCTTACTGTAGTTGTCTTTTTAGTAAATAGTCATTTTAAGGGGGGACTGTTGTGGAAATGAAATATTACCCTAATTTTAGTTAGTAAAATGCCTATTTATTCCATTTAGTTATAATCAGTATTATTCAATAAATTACTAAAATGACCACTAGATGTCACTCAGGAGTACCCCACCCATCGACTAAACACTCTCATTTCCAAGATGGTGCTGGAATCCGGGGGAGAACTTCATGACGACAGGACGTGCTTTGAATGAACCACTTAACACTTAACATAGAATTATAAATCAGTAATTGGTTATCTCTGCAATGCTTATGATGTAATTGTGCTTTATAAGGGGTCGCCTGCCCCTCCGAATAAACATTCCTCAAGTTCTTCATGAACCTGAAACTTGTGTCTGGTGTGAATTACTTCAGGGAGCGTGCACGCATTGTTTCTTAATTTGGCCAGGGGCAGATACACAAAATAATCAATTTATTGATTGATTTCCACTTCACTGCACATAAACTTTTGCACAACTAAAGACTTCAGATTTGATATGTGTGCTTAAAGACTCAGTATGCAGAGACTGCGATATGCAAATAAGGCATTTACAAGCACACAAATTAAAACAGCTGAATACGGATGATTATGCCCTTAAATACACTCTTCGAAACACGTTGACGTCATACGTGGGGGGGCGTAGCTCTGAGAATACCGTCCGAAAATGGCTGGAGCTGATCTACCGCAGTAATAACAACACAGCTACCTAGAGATTCCCGCTGGAACACCTAACTAGATGCACTTTACTAACCAAGTTTGGCAGTGAGTTATGGCGTATGCCATATGTACTCACAACATTATCTTGTAAAAGACAGTGTGTTTCTTGCTTTTTCTTTTTGTTTTATTTTATCTTCACTGAATTATTTGTAATAAATTGCTTCTGCACTTTAAGATTTTAATACATTGGACTATTTTAATCAACATTCATATATCATGTTGACATATCATTAGGCTCACTTATGTTGAGCTTTAACACATATATACTGTGAAGTTATATATTCATACAGTCTACCTATACTATCATCTGTATTTATGATTTTCTTTCTTATACATGTGATGAGCGTTCTATGCTGGTGATACCTGCTGATCTATAAGTATAACTACAACTTAGCTGTTCTAGCTTTCTTTGGGTTTCCTCACCGAAACACTGTTTTTTTTGACACTGTGAAGGTTTTTCTGTCATTTCACTGCTCCAATTATTTACACTTTGGTTCTAATTTTTTATTGTGTGTTGGGGTACAGCACATAGGTGTGTTAGCAGTAGTTGTGGAAAGTATTAAACGTGGAACATACCAACTTTAAAAAAATAAATAAAAAATATCCAGCAACTATAGTATCATAAAAATTTGAGCGCTCCAAAATTAAGCAAGACCTAAGAGCAGAGAATAGACATAGGTCTTTGGCAAATCGTAGGCGGCCGATGCAGGACATACTTGTGTATTAGGAAGCATAGGTTGGCTGGGGCAGCATTGTGTAGAGATTTGTAAACAAGTACCAGAATTTTAAACTTTGCCATTTGATGCCAATGTAGGGACTGACAGAGGGGGGAGGCGTGGGAAGTGCGGGTCGGCAGTAAGATGAGCCTCACCACTGCATTCATTATAGACAGGGCAAGTCGGGTACACATAAGACCAATGAGAAGTGGATTGCAGTAGTCAAGGCAAAAGAGAACAGTGGCAAGGATCAGCAACTCTGGTGATAAATAGTGGTGGAACATGCTATGTTTTGAGATAGAAATGGCAGGATTTGGCGATCGACTGGTCATGAGGGGCAAAGGAGAGGTAGGCAGAAAGCCTGCGAGGTAGAGGTGATGGTAGCGCCGTTGACTTGTAGGAAGATACGAGCATAGCAACACTTGAAGGGGGAAGGACAAGAAGTTCAGTTTTGGACAGGTTAAGTTATTAGCAATTGCTCCATTCATCAGAAAGACAAATGAACAAATACAAATTACAATGAATGAAATGAAGAACCAATTGCTTGTTGGATGAAATGTAATCCATGCAATTAATTCTTTTGTTCATTCGTTTTATATTACAAGGATGGAGCTACTAGCTTGCGGTTTCCTCCATGTAATTCCTAAGAATAGAAGCTCCCTCATCCTTAGCCTATAGGGGTCAATATGGCTGTCATAAAAAAGGTCCCCCATGCACCCATGGGGGGGTAACTACTAAATTAACTGGGGGGAGGGCTTAGTGACTCCACCCATATCCCGCAAGTGTGGCCTATTAAACTAAATGGAGGGCCTAGTGTCCCACTCCAGGCCTTACCCGTAGCCATGGGTGTGGTCTATTAAATACATTGATCAAGGGGATATAGTCTCCCTCTTGCCTTCATCCATTGGTGGGGGCCCTAAATAATAATAGTGGGTGGACCTATTGACCCCAAGTCACCAACCAATGGCAGTGGGTGTAAACCCTAAATAATAGAGTGGGGTGGACCTATTGTCCCCCCCCAAACCCACACATTGGCAGAGAGTGGAGTCCCTAAATAATAAAATAAAATATGGATGGACCTATTGGCCTCTTCCCAGGAGATATGAATTTGGCATAATAAATGATTTCCTTTGAAATATGATGAGCATTCCCTGTGAGGATTTACATGGTTACTAGAGTGAGAATTGTTGGGATCAAAGTGATTTTAAATTTTTAGAACAAAATAACTAAACTAAAAGCAGTCTTCCTGGGATACAACAGAGTAGCAGCGACATAAGACGCAGGACAAGATTTTAAAGTTATATTTACATTATTAATGGGGGGCATCTGTCACTGTTAGCCTTAAAGGCAGTGGTGGAATTAAAGTAGAGAAGGCTGTGTTGCAATCATTTTTTTGGGTTGTTCCTATTGCAAGGGTGGCCAAGAGACAGATCCATATCTGCCATACAACTCTCCCAATGCTTTGACAACTCAAGATCTATCATTTGCTCATCCTTGCAGGATTGTATTTAGCACTGAGCAGTGTCCGTGTGTTTGAATGTAAGCATATTTTTGGAGTATGTGTATGAAGTATGTGTTTGTATGTAGTGTTGACGTTTGAATGCATGTGCGTTCATTTGTGTGCAGTGTTGGTTTTTGAATGGAGGAGAGTATTTTATAAAAAGTTGGCATTTTACTACATAGGTGGGTTTGTATGTAGTGTTGACATTTGAATGCAAGGGTGTATTTGTATGTAGTGTTGATGCTTGCATGCTGGGGTATATGTGTGTAGTTTTGGCATTTGAATGCTGAGATGTATGCAAGTATACACATACACTGCCACATACACAATTGAACACATGCACACACTGACACAAATGCAGATATACAAACACACAGATGCACACACATGCAGATACACAGACACACTGACACATAGAGATACAGTTTTCTACCTTTTGTATGCAGGAAAGTAGCTTCCCTGGGGTCCAGTCTGTTAGCTCAGTTCTCTCCAACCACTTCTTTGACTTCTTCTCCTCTCAGCACCGCCTGCACTGGAGGTGGTTCCTTTGCTGGTTAAAGGAGCACTCCAAATATTATATCATATTATAGTATTAGCACCGTAGTGTACCTTTAAGGTGGCACCCACCAGATAACTGCTGCAAGCTGTTTGCTATAAAACACTTTTTTGGGTCTTGTGTTAGCGAGCAGAGGATTTACTGTAAATTACAGGAAAAGTTTTGATTACAAATTGATTGTAGGATTACAGGAAAAGTTTTGATATCAATATGCCTTTATTCTCTGCAGCAAAGCCTGTCATACCAACAATTAACAATAACTGATAGCAAATACACTGCTTTGTGAATGTACAGTAGATATTCATTAACTGGATTGTTTTTGGACAGATAACTAATGACATACACCAGACATAGTTACATAGTTACATAGCTGAAAAGAGACTTGCGTCCATCAAGTTCAGCCTTCCTCACATATGCTTTTGCTGTTGATCCAAAAGAAGGCAAAAAACCCAGTCTGAAGCGCTTCCAATTTTGCAACAAACTAGGAAAAAATTCCTTCTTGACCCCAAAATAGCAGTCAGATGTCTCCTTGGATCAAGCAGCTATTACCCCACTAATTAGAAATTATATCCCTGTATGTTATGTTTTTGCAAGTATTTATCCAATTGCAGTTTAAACATCTGTATAGACTCTGACAAAACCACCTCTTCGGGCAATGAATTCCATATCCTTATTGCTCCTACTGTAAAAAAACTTTTCTTTGCCTTAGATGAAATCTCCTTTCTTCAAGCCTAAGTGTGTGACCTTGTGTCCTATGTATAGCCCTGTTTATGAATAGATTTCCAGATAAAGGTTTGTACTGGCCCCGAATATATTTGTATAATGTTATCATATCCCCTCTCATGCGCCGTTTTTCCAAACTGAAGAGATTTACATTTTTTAACCTTTCTTCATAACTAAAATGCTCCATTCCTTTTATCAATTTTGTAGCCCGTCTCTGCACTTTTTCTAGTGCCATGATATCTTTCTTTAGAACAGGTGCCCAAAATTGCACAACATATTCAAGGTGTGGTCTTACCAGCGATTTATAAAGAGGCAAAATTATATTTTCATCTCGAGAATTTATGCCCTTATTTATACATGACAAAACCTTATTGGCCTTAGCAACGGCAGATTGACATTGCATATTGCTACCTAATTTGTTGTCTATAACAATCCCAAATCCTTCTCGTGTGTGGTTATCCCTAGTTCACTACCATTTAGGGTGTAAATTGCTTGTGCATACACAGAACTAACATTAGCCAGTGCGGAACTCTTGTTCCAGGCTGGCTAATGAAGCTGCCGTAGTTGGTTGGGGTTAAACTCTGTACGTCAAGCAATGTCAAACTTGAGGGCCGTGGGCCGCATGTGGCCCACGATGACTATCTTTGTGGCCTGCCTGCCCTGGTTATATATCAAATGCACGTCTCCTTAAAATAAATTTGCTCTTTTGATTACTTTGAAGCCCTACAAGCGTGAGGACCTCAGTGTCTGGTGACTTTGTTTATAGTGTTCTTTTCTAAATAAAAGTTGTTTTCAATGAAAACTGAAGTTTGGGGTTTTTTTTGCGCCCCACTTAAATCTTCTTTATTTGGCCTGTGTTAGACTTTGAGTTTGACATGCTTGCTGTATGTGCAGCATTTCATAGTGAAACACTGCACATACAGAATGCTGGTGCCTCTTCAAATCAGTGGTAACTTTTAAAATGCATTCTAAGTATGGGAAAGATTCTATCCATCACCGACTCAAAACATTCAAATGTCATCATTAGAGAGCCATTCCATCACACACGGCAGAAGAGATTGAACTCACAGTGTCAGAAACGTTATCCATCACAGGTTGGGAGAAAGATCCATCTATCATGGAATGCCAAGAAAGATTGATGAGAGATTCCATTCATGACAAACTGAAGCAGGGCCTCGATGGAAGGATACAAGCAGTACTTCTGTGAGGGGCCCACTCAAAAGCACTTAAATACTAATCAGCCCATTTCAGGAGATATCTATATCTTCCAAACTCTGTTTGATTTCTCATGCAGTGGGCTGCTTCATGGACCCCATTGACAGCAACCTTTGCACTGCGAGGATGTGATGTCACTCTCCCTCTTCCTCACTCTACCTTAGACTCCAGGGAAGGCACTTTGCTGTGGACACCCTCCTTTTAGGGAAAGAAGAGGGTAGTTAGAAAAATATAAATTCTTCTTTAGCACCCCATTTTGCAAATAACAATTGTTGTTTTTTTCCATCCTTACAGTTACTACTTTAAAATCAGTCATTCTCACGTGCAAGTCCTATATAAAATATAGCACTGGTATATCAAACACAGAATTTAAACTAAATTCCCCCTGAACAAATCTGGTAGAAAACAAATTCACTAAATAGATTCACCTGCTTCTTTCTGACAACTGCCTGGCAAAAGTTTTAACATTACAACATAACAAAATAATATTTATTGCATGCATATTTTATACAGAAAATAATTATATAACATGCATTTTATAACCTAAACTTGTATTTATTTGTTTTTTGTAATTAGAGATTTATTAAGGTTAATTTTCATCAGGAACACATTCCAAATACACAATAGAGCACGCAGGCCCCAATATGATGCGAAAGTACATAACATAAACAAATGTTCAGCGCAATGTATCAGTCATATTCAAGCCAAAACCAGTGCAACATTTAAATGAATACAATGTTGTAGTGGTAGCACCATAGCTCCCTCTGTCCCCTGCTGATGACCAGGCATCGACTTGCAAGCCGGACTGGGCTTAGGCAGCAAGGCTGCGCTGATCTGATGATCCTCGCAGTCTGTGTGATTCTATAGTGCACTGGGGAGGCGGTGGAAGCGTCATTAAGCTGCATACAGACACTAGTAGAGCCAATCACAGTGCTGGGACACCACCGGAGGCCTCCTCTGTCATAGGTAACTCTGACTCTGTTCTGAATTTCATGTGTTGGAAGCAGGAAAAATGGTCAAGTGAAAAGATCTAAGTGACTTTGACAAGGGCCATATAGTGATGGCTAGACGACTGGTTCAGACAGTGGCGTACCTACCATGGTCACAGGGGGCGCAGCTGTGACCGGGCCCCTCACTGCAGCCTTGACCCCTGCGACCGTGGGCCGCCTAGATGCAGCCCCCTCCATTTTCCCCCTGTCATAGGGGAGCCCAAGAGGTGGCCCGCTGACCAGTTAATAGAACTCACCAACGGGCAGCAGAGTTCCTGTCGGACGCGGCAAGAGAGCTGTGTTCTCTCTGCTCTACTCCATCGCACGCCGTTTGCTGATGCCGGCAGCCGGAATATGACGTCATATTCCGGCTCCCAGCATCAGTAGACAGCCCGCAAGGGAGCAGAACAGAGAGAACACAGCTCCCTCGCCACGTCTGACAGGAACTCTGCCTTCCGCCTCACTGAAGCCCCACTGGACCCCAGGGACAGATCCACGCCAGCTCTCCAGGTAGGGAGGCTGGGGGGACATTTAATATTAATAATTTGTGTGTGTCTGTAAGTGTATGTATGTATGTGTGTATATGAATCTGTATGTGTCTGTAGGTGTATGTATGTCTGAGTTTGTGTATGTTTTTGTCTGTGTATGTGTGTGTTTCTGTAAGTGTGTGTGTGTGTGTGTCTGTGAGTGTGTGTGTGTGTCTGTGAGTGTGTATGTGTGTCTGTGAGTGTGTGTGTCTGAGTGTGTGTCTGTGTGTGTGTGTGTCTGTGAGTGTGTGTGTGTGTCTGGGAGTGTGTGTGTGTTTGTGAATGTATGTGTCTGTGAGTGTACATGTATATATGTTTGAGTATGTATATATGAGTGTATGTATGGGTCTCTTTGTGTATGTGTGTGTGTCTGTATGTGTGTGTCTGCATGTGTATCTGTTTGTCTGCATGTGTGGGAGGGCGGGGACATGGGCGGTAGATGTATGGGGGGGCCCCAGGGCAATTTTCGCACCGGGGCCCCATGGTTTCTAGTTACGCTTCTGGGTTCAGACCATCTCCAAAACAGCAAGTCTTGTGGAGTGCTCCCGGTATGCAGTGGTTATTACCTACCAAAGTGTTGAACAGAAGGACATATGTTGAACTACCATCAAGGTCATAGGTGCCCAAGGCTCATTGATGCACATTCAAAACGAAGGCTAGTCTGTCTGTTCCGATCACACAGAAGAGCTACTATAGCTCAAATTGCTGTAAAATGTAATGCTGGGCATGATAGAAAGGTGCAGTCATAGTGCCTATGAGGACCTCTGTTCATCACTGAAAGTTCCTTCAAAGGGTATTTGAGATTCAGAACTGGGCCATGGGGTTATGGTCGGGATTATGTGCATTATTTACCTGGGGAAGAGATGGCAGCAGGATGCACTATGGGAACAAAGCAGGCTGACAGACGTAGTGTTATAGTCTCGGCAATGTTTTGATGGGAAACCTTGGGTCTTGGCATCGATATGATTGTTGCTTTGACACGTACCACCTACCTAGAGATTGCTGCAGACCAATTACATGCCTTAATGGCAATGGTGTTACCTGATTGCAGTGGCCTCTTTCAGCTGGATAATACACCTTGACACCCTGCAACAATTGTTCAGGAATGGTTTGAGAAATATCACAAAGAGTTCAAGTTGTTGCCTTGGTCTGCAAATTCCTCAGATCTCAATTCGATTGAGTATCTGTGGAATGTGCTGGAACAACAAATCCTATCCATGGAAGTCACAACTCATAACCTGCAGGAAATAAAGGACCAGTTGCTAATGTATTGGTACCACATGCCACAGAACATGTTCAGAGGTCTTGAGGAGTCCATGCCTCAATGCATCAGAGCTGTTTTGGCAGCACGAAGAGGACCTACATGATATCAAGAAAGTGGTTTTAATGTTGTGGCTGATCAGTGTATCATAACTCACCCATTGTTAAAGCTATTTTCTATTTACTGTTCAAATAATTGTTAGATTACAATTGTTAGATAAATACAACACAAATAACAGAGTTAGAATTAGAGAGCTATAAGAAAACAGGGGAAAACTGTACTCTGCTTTGTAACTATATATACTTGCTACAGTTATACGTACTGTCTAGTTTGCCAAATACTCATTATGTATCATGAATGATGTTACTGCTCCAGCAATCACCCTCTTCTAGCTATCTAACTTTGACTTATCTCATTTGCTCCCCCTTTTTCCAAGCTTCGTGAGCACAATTTCCATATTATTAAATCTTTTTTTTATGCGGCCCACCATACAAACACTGTATGTTCTGCAGTCTACAACTGCCCATGATATTTAAAGGAACACTATAGGGTCAGGGACACAAACATGTATTCCTGACCGGAACAGACGAAAATACTCAACAGCTGGAGTGACCCAGGCTGGTCGAGTATACAACTGGATATGATAGAAAAAATAAATAAATCGACAAATAAAGTAAATATAATCTAGTGAAAAACACCAGTAAATAATGGTGAAAACCTTGCCTAAATGGCTCACCTCTATGTACATAAAATGATACCTATGCGCCTACAGAGCTCCAAGAAAATGCTAACTGGCTAGTGACTTTATTCAGTAGAAAAAATGGTCTGGTCCAGAGCTAGGGGCACATAGAGTAGGTATAAGTCAAATGACTAACATAGGTATCTGGGGTATAGTCACGAATGTACAGCTATATACGGTGCTAAGCCGTGTAACTGTAAAGAGGTCTTTGAAACTTAGTAACCTGTATGTACGCAGTATCTGGACTGCAGTGTACTAAGTGATAGACCAACTGGCATAAGGGGTGTCATAAATGAATTCCTTGCATAAATGACAAACAATGTAGCTGTAACGCTAAACAAATACTGGTTACAGTATATACATTAGAAACCCCAAGTGCTGTTGCTGTGAGAATGCCTCAACAGATAATTAAAAGTGACAAAACCCCAAGTACAAATTAGAGGTGAAAAAGACAGAGATTAGAGTGGCTTCATGTGCATAACCATACTTAGAGTGTTGGTTGCCTACACATGGTGATAGATAGCCCTAAGTGAGATAAAGTGAATGAAAAAAAGAGCCCATAGAGCCCGACGCGCGTTTCGGTGCTTGCTTAGATGCACCTTCGTCAGGGGCACCTTCGTCAAGAGCCCCTGACGAAGGTGCATCTAAGCAAGCACCGAAACGCGCGTCGGGCTCTATGGGCTCTTTTTTTCATTCACTTTATCTCACTTAGGGCTATCTATCACCATGTGTAGGCAACCAACACTCTAAGTATGGTTATGCACATGAAGCCACTCTAATCTCTGTCTTTTTCACCTCTAATTTGTACTTGGGGTTTTGTCACTTTTAATTATCTGTTGAGGCATTCTCACAGCAACAGCACTTGGGGTTTCTAATGTATATACTGTAACCAGTATTTGTTTAGCGTTACAGCTACATTGTTTGTCATTTATGCAAGGAATTCATTTATGACACCCCTTATGCCAGTTGGTCTATCACTTAGTACACTGCAGTCCAGATACTGCGTACATACAGGTTACTAAGTTTCAAAGACCTCTTTACAGTTACACGGCTTAGCACCGTATATAGCTGTACATTCGTGACTATACCCCAGATACCTATGTTAGTCATTTGACTTATACCTACTCTATGTGCCCCTAGCTCTGGACCAGACCATTTTTTCTACTGAATAAAGTCACTAGCCAGTTAGCATTTTCTTGGAGCTCTGTAGGCGCATAGGTATCATTTTATGTACATAGAGGTGAGCCATTTAGGCAAGGTTTTCACCATTATTTACTGGTGTTTTTCACTAGATTATATTTACTTTATTTGTCGATTTATTTATTTTTTCTATCATATCCAGTTGTATACTCGACCAGCCTGGGTCACTCCAGCTGTTGAGTATTTTCGTCTGTTCTAAAAGCTATAGGGGTTAAGCCCCAGGACACCACTGGAGTGTCCATTTAGGTGTTTCTCCACCAGTGAAACTGTTCCTATTGTTTGGACCTTTCTCACAGGTGGAACTTCTGTTCATGTATTCCTGACCCTATTATGTTAAAACCACCATCTAGTTCTCCCGGTCCTCGCTTACCTCCCTAAATATAGTAAAATCTTACTTGTATTCAAGTCTGCAGCTCCTGGCTCTGCCACATGTCTGCCGCTGAACTGCCTCTGTCTGCTGACATAATCAGAAGTGGAGGTCTGAGCCAATCACAATGCTTTCCCGTTGGATTGATTGAGACTGTCAAGGAGGCAGATAAGAGGCAGAACGAGCACAAGTCAAACACAACCATGGCCAATCAGCATCTACTCATAGAGATGAATTGAATAAATGCATCTCTATGAGGAAAGTTCGGTGTCTGCATGCAGAGGGTGGAGACACTGAATGGCAGTGCTGCACATTAGGCAGGACTGTCTCAGAAAGCACCTCTAGCAGACATAACAAGTGGCCAGTGGAGTTATTACTAGGTTGTTATGTAAACAGTGCATTTCCTCTGAAAAGACTGTGTTTACAGCAAAAAGCCTGAAGGGAATGATTCTACTCACGAGAACAAATACAATAAGCTGTAGTTGTTCTGGTGACAATAGTGTCCCTTTAATGCTTCCTTTAGTCTTTATTAAAATAAATTACTTACATATGAAACAGTTAATCCTACTACTTATCCCGATTCCACATCTATTGCCTGGTCATCTGCTTGTTTATTGCGATTTAATATTTGCATTTATGGTTATTTTCTTAGTTATATTGCAAAGATGATAGTATTCAAAGTATTGTTATGTGTCAATGACTGCATGCTATTTGGTATTATTTCGATATTGCAATGTGGGATGGTAGCGATTATTTTAACCTTTCTGTTTTTTTTTTTTCTTTTTATTATTTTGTTTAGACTTTTTTCCTAAATTCCAAGTAATTTTTAATAATCTCGTTAATGAATAATCATTAATCTAACCTTAATTCCCTAGCTGAGACATGTCTAAGTGACCAAAGTATGCTAACAGCAGTATGAATGTCGCCTAGCCTGGTAGCCAACTAACATATAGTCCACAAAATGGATGTTTTTAATGGGAAAAAATATTGGTGAAATTACAGTTTAATGTTCTTTGATGGTAACAATGAACTAAGTTATAATTATAGAATATATAATCATGTAACTAAAAGTACAATAATTCCTAACCATTCAGAAATAGAAAACATTTTAATTTACATTATCTTGACAACTTGACATGGACACTCTGTATTTTATTTTAACATGCAAAATTTCAATATTTACATGTCATTCATGTCTATTGTTTGCTATGGGTATATTTATGAGAACCTATTTAACATGCTTGCTCCATAGTTCTCAGCACAATACATATTCAAGTATTATTACTTCCTCAAGTCAAAGTTCAGCACGTTCACAAGGTATTTTATTTTCCGTCATTTACTAAACTTACTAAATTAGACATGATTTAAGATAATAATATGATCCTCATGTTTTTCACATCCTGGCTGGTTCTCTTTCACATTATGAATTGTCTTCAACCATATCAATGACGCGGGCGAAAGGGTTAGAGAGGGAGGATGTTTGATGGAACACAAAAATAGCAATAATAATATGAATGTACTTGTTAATTTTACATTTCTTATATAGCCCTCCTAACCAGGGCTTTACAATGATTACTCATTTAATCGAGGTAGCATTGTAGTCTGTACCACTGTTAGGTGCAGATCACTTTACGAGTTCCGTCAGGTTCCATGGGGCTTCTCAAATACTCTGAGCACTGCAGCCAGCCCTCTGAGTCATTGACTGAGCACTGGGACTACTGGAGAGCTTATAAAGTGACCTGCACACAAGAGGCTAGTGGTACTCAATGATTGCACATAGCACCACTAGCGATCCTGCCCAGAATGGTGTCCCTAGATCAACAGTGACAGCACTCTCTCCTGCCGAAAGGTAAGAAAGAGGGGGAAAATAACGAAAAACTCCCAATACATTCAGACACTACACAACACAGCTTCCCGCACACACAACACTCAAGCTTCTCCACACTCAAGTAGTTCACACAGGAAGACAGGTTCCCCCATATAGCCACAGACAATTCTCAGCCACTACACACATTCTCACACTACACTCAGTCTTCCTCACACATGTATAACACTTTATTGAATAACCCAGATAGTTTTTAGAAGTTAGTATATTTAAGGATGTTTTCTATTTAAAAAGCCATATACCGTATATACTCGAGTATAAGCCGACCCGAATATAAGCCGAGGCCCCTAATTTTACCCCAAAAAACTGGGAAAACTTATTGACTCGAGTATAAGCCTAGGGTGGGAAATGCAGCTGCTACTGGTAAATTTCTAAATAAAATTAGATCCCCCAAAAATTATATTAATTGAATATTTATTTACAGTGTGTGTATATAATGAATGCAGTGTGTATATGAATGCAGTGTGTATGAGTGCAGTGTGTATATAATGAATGGAGTGCAGTGTGTGTGTATGAGTGCAGTGTGTGTATAATGAATGCAGTGTGTGTATGAGTGCAGTGTGTATGCAGTGTGTGTATGAATGCAGTGTGTATGTATGAGTGCAGTGTGTGTATATGAGTGCAGTGTGTGAGTGCAGTGTGTGTGAGTGCAGTGTGTGTGTGTATGAATGCAGTGTGTGTATGAATGCAGTGTGTATATAATGAATGCAGTGCAGTGTGTGTATGAGTGCAGTGTATGAATGCAGTGTGTGTGTATGAGTGCAGTGTATGAATGCAGTGTGTGTGTATGAGTGCAGTGTATAATGAATGCAGTGCAGTGTGTGTATATGAGTGCAGTGTGTATATGAGTGCAGTGTGTATATGAGTGCAGTGTGTATATGAGTGCAGTGTGTGTGAGTGCAGTGTGTGTGTGAGTGCAGTGTGTATGAATGCAGTGTGTATATAATGAATGCAGTGCAGTGTGTGTATGAATGCAGTGTGTGTATGTGTGAGTGCAGTGTGTGTGTGTGTGCAGTGTGTGTGTGAGTGCAGAGCATTGGTGGGGGGTGGGATTTTTATTAATTATTATTTAATTATTATTTTAATATTTTTTTAATGTTATTCTATTTTTTTAGGTAATATTTGTTTTTATTTTATTATTAATTGTATTTTTTTTATGTTATTATTATTTTAATATTTTTTTTTCTTATTATTATTTGTTTTATGATTAATAATTTTATTTTTTCGTCCCCCCTCCCTGCCTGTTAGCTGGCCAGGGAGGGGGGCTCTCACTCCCTGGTGGTCCAGTGGATGGGCTGTAGGAGGGGGGCTGTCAGGAAGCTGTAACTTACCTTCACAGCAGCTCCTGTCAGCTCCCTTCTCTCTTCTCCGGTGCGTGCAGCTCCCAGGTCAGCTCCCTCTGCAACTCTCGCGGCCGCGCGGAGCGTTGCCACGGTAACCCGTGGCAACGCTCTGACCCCGCGGCTCTCGCGAGAGTTGCAGAGGGAGCTGACCTGGGAGCTGCACGGACGGAGGAGAGAGAAGGGAGCTGACAGGAGCTGCGGTGAAGGTAAGTTACAGCTTCCTGACAGCCCCCGGTCCTTGTCTGTATTATGGCAATGTAAATTGCCATAATACAGACAACTGACTCGAGTATAAGACGAGTGGGGTTTTTTCAGCACAAAAAATGTGCTGAAAAACTCGTCTTATACTCGAGTATATACGGTATATGCAATATAGTGGAAACCCCACACAATGCTCCATATCAGTCTACAAAGCAGCCTTCAAGGCCCACCAACAAATCCAGGAATTGTGTATTTCCTTTTTTATTCCAATACACAAAACCTGGACTGTTGGAAAAAGACAATTTCCCCACAAAACTGGTAAAATTATGAGAATTTATAATCTGTATCGAAATGTATCACAAATAGGGCACCAAGTCAGAGCATGTTTACAGACAACTGATGAGAGCATATACTTACACGTCTTTAGTCGCAAGTGGCAATAACTGCCAGGCATTTGGATTTTCAGCAATACAATTCTGCGGATATAAACTCAGCTGTGTATGAGACCAGCCTGTAAAGCTTTTTATAACCATGTATGATGGTAGTATATTACAGTTAAAGTTTACAGCTCACCATCAAAAATAATATTAATAGTGGAGTTTCAAAAAAAGGAAAAAAGAACTGCAAAAACGTACAGCTAAGGATCACCATAGGGGACTCAATATACAGGAAGCATCTCACCTAAGTGCGGCTTCGGTTTCTCCGAATTCAGTGTTGGAATTCTAGTGACAGAAGACGAGTCTGAAATTAATACAGGCATGAACCCTATTTTGGTGTTGGCTGATACTCTCAGCCAGTAAGTTCTATCCAAATCTGGTCTGAGCTGGTGTGATAATTCAGAAGTATGAAATTCTACTTTATCATAGCAACTCAGACCATAAGTACTGCAGATGCCTGTGCAGAAAGATAAGTCCTGCGCTCACTCCCATTACTGGGCGGCTGCAATGACTACAGTACACATCAGCCCCAATATATAGTAAAAACCAAAGAAAAACAAGTTACCTGCGCTCTCTCCTTAATCCTGATATATTTTTTAAAAAATGGAGGTTTTTTAGTTACCTCCAATGGCCATGAGAGGATGAGCCCACCTGCCAACGGCCATTGGAGGTTACTAAAAAAACTCCATTTGTTTAAAAATACATAGGGATTAAGGAGAGAGCGCATGTAACTTGTTTTTCTTTGGTTTTTACTGCAGATGCCTGACAAAGCAATGTAAAGGTCAAATACTTGTGGCTATGGTTTAAAATGTTTTTGAACGGATGGCCTCTTATCTATGTCCCTTTCTTAGATATTGCTTATGTTGGAGATTCTCCTCCTTTGCAGTAGTGACATCAATTCCATCCAAAAAGGGACAAAATTGATACCTAGTGAAGAAGGGAATACTCTGATTTTTCTATATCAAAGAACAGGGCCAGCCTGCAGGCTCTGACAGCCTGGAATGTGTCAATACATTTGAATAGAATGGGTTAACGACTTACACTAGGACAGAGTCAGAGTACTCCTGGCACCATAACAATTAAATCAAGCTGCAGTCTGTATGGTGCTTAGATGGACCCTTTATATTAGATACATTTTTCTTAATATATTACTGGGTTTATATCCACATGGTGGCAGTACTGCATTGTTTCAAGGGAAATGATGCATTATAATTTTTTTTTTTTGTGCAGGTAATTACAGATCATCATCAAACGCCACAACAGCATACATAGATATATAAAGGTTAGACAATGGCACGAGTAGTTGCACATTTTTGTTATACATAGACAAGCTTAAAGGGACACTGTAGGCACCCAGACCACTTCTGCTCATTGGAGTGGTCTGGGTGCCAACTCCCACTACCCTTAACCCTGCAAGTGTAATTATTGCAGTTTTTCATAAACTGCAATATTTACATTGCAGGGTTAACTCCACCTCTAGTGGCTGTCTATTAGACAGCCACTAGAGGTCACTTCCTGGGTTCTAGCACAGGTTTCCTGTGCTAGAGCGTCGCTGGACGTCCTCACGCTGTGTGAGGACCTCCAGCGTCGCTCAAAACCCCATAGGAAAGCTGGTTTCAACAAGCTGGTTTCAAGAGGGGAAACCTCAGGCTGCCAGTATAACACTTTGACACTACAGCTATGTATTCTTATGCAGGTATACAAGTATACAACAGGTTGAATCGACAGAAATAGGTGTGAAGTAGTGCTGTTTAGTGTGTGTGTTAGGTAAGGTGCTGCTGAACAGGGGGGTGTCCATTAGCAATCTGCTAGGCTCAGCCAATACTTACGGGTAGTAGGATGGCAGTATCTCTCGGAGAGACTTGATGCCAGGATCGGGTGCCTCTCCTCCTTTGTTCGGCTTTGGTAGTTACCATACAGTGCTGGAGCTTGAGCCAGAAGCGTCGGAAATGGCGGTCCACAGTTGGAACTCTGCAACAGCATCACTTAACATTATAGACTGATCATTTCTTTGTCAGTAGACAAACGTTCAAAATCAGCAGGGGATCAAATACTTTTTTCCCTCACTGTATATGTGTTAATGTACTGTAAGATTTATTTTGCTGAAATTCCATAGTAAATTCTAACCCTTTTGCAATTTTATAAAGTAAATGTAACTAACCGTCGGTGTATTACAAACATTTAACCCCTTAAGGACTGGACTGTTTTTGCAATGTTGTACATTTGCGACCAGGCCTCTTTTTACACTTTTGTGGTGTTTGTGTTTAGCTGTAATTTTCCGCTCTCTCATTAACTGTTCCTATACAAATTATATGTTGTTTTTTTCAGGACAAAAAAGGCTTTCTTTACATACCATTATTTATATAATCTCATGTAATTTAATTAAAATAAAAATAAAAAAATATGATGAAAAAAAAATAAAATACATGTTTTTTGACTTTTACTTGAAAATTATTTTACTCATCTACAAAAGCGAATAAAAAAAACTGCTAAATAGATTTGAAATTTTTTCCTGAGTTTTAAAATATCCAGTGTTTACATGCTTTTTTGCTTTTTTTTGCAAGTTATAGGGCTATAGGTACAAGTAGCATATTGTGGTTTCAAAACATACATTTTTTCAAATTTATCAATAGTGACATTGTAACACTATTATCTGTCAAAATTCTCTGAATAACACTCCACATGTACATATTTTTTTTAAAGTAGACAACCCAGGGAATTCAATATGGGGTATGTCCAGTCTTTTTTAGTAGCCACCTAGTCGCAAACACTGGCCACCTAGTCGCAAACACTGGCTACTAAAAAAGACTGGACATACCCCATTTGCAATACCTTGGGTTGTCTTCTTTTGCAAATGGTATGCCATCATGGGTGTAATTCTGATTCCTGGGCTACCATACGCTCTCAAAGGCAACGTAACCAACCTGGCCATTTTCAATGTAAAAATATTTGACCCATATATTTGACCCTGTAACTTTCAAAAACGCTATAAAATCTGTACATGGGGGTACTGTTAAACTCGGGAGACTTTGATGAACACAAATATTAGTGTTTCAAAACAGGAAAACGTATCACAATAATTATATCATCAGTAAAAGTGCTGTTTGTGTGTGAAAAATTTGAAAAAAGTCACTTTCAATGACAATATCATCGCTGTGATAGGTTTTACTGTTTGGAATCACTAATATTTGTGTTCAGCAAAGTCTCCCGAGTAAAACGGTACCCCCCATGTACAGGTTTTAGGGTGTCTTAGAAAGTTACAGGGTAAAATACAGTGCTAGCAAATTCAATTATCTGCAATTTCGGCCTGGGTTGGCAGGCAGGTCCCTCAAATTGCAATTAATAAAATGATTTAATTATGTAAAAATATTACATAAATACGCACGTGGGTGTTAAGGTTGAAGTAAGTGGGTATATGGCTGGGTCGGTGTTAGGACTGAAGTGAGGTTATATAACTAAATTGATGTTGGGACTCAAGTGGAGATATATAATCGGGAGGGTGAAAAGACTGCAAAGTAGGAGGGTGCACACAGTGGATGCACATTAAAGACACATGAAATGAGTATGTCACAGGGTTTGTTCAGAAGTACAATAATACAATAATGTGAGAAACAGGTGCAGACTCAGTCATATTTTTATCCAGCAGCTCCATTTAAGACCTATGACAAAAGCCGAGGCTGATTTATGTCCCTTTCTACAGAATGGTGGTGGGACCTCTGCACAGCATAGTGAATGTGTACACGGGAGCCAATGAGAGAGACCAGGCAGCATGCATCGCTAAGGGTGGGGATGAATTTGCTAATGGGAGGCCATAACTTAGCAAGGTTGCTTTGTAATCCTCCTCCCACTCACCCTTCATGTTCTCAGCTTTTGTGAATGGATAGCAGTGTGTAGCTGCAATAAAAAGCAGCCGCTCATATTGCTACCACCAACCTGGTGTTCATTGTGACCTTGTCTGCTATTTTGCTGTGTGATTTGTACCCGGTGCATCTGCCTTATCTTGCCTCTGCACACACAGTTGTACACGTATCTGAGGATACTAATTGCTACATGCACATATGCACACAGTGCCAGGCAAACCCAATAACAAATACTGGCACAAGAGGGTTCAAGAGAGAAAAATCCAGAAAGAGTCTCAAAGTGATCGAGGAATATGGACAGCAAGAGGCAAAACATCCGAGAAGATTAAAACTCCCCACAGAGATACGTCTTGAAATTGTACACAGTTGCCACCTATCACAGTGGACTTTCATTTATTTTTTAAACTATTTTACCAGGCAGGATACATTGAGATGTCTCTTGTGTTCAACTATGTCCTGTAAAGCACAAATAAATACAATGTTACACATATACAGTACAATTATAAAGACATTGTTACACATATAACATACATATACTAAACAATTATACATGGACAATGAGTGCAGTTGCTTTGTCATTGAAGGTAGTTAGCTATGGCTCATACCCCTCTGTCTAATTTCCAGTCTACTTTATGGAGACCCTAGGCCATTTGCAAATGCCTAAGGCAACCTGCCAGCATTTCTGGGTTTGATCAGTCAAATATGCAAATAGTTTAGGTTCTCTCTGTAATGAGGTTTTAACTACAACTAGCTCAAGAACTGAGCAGGAACCCACCAAAGGTTGCTGTCTGTTCTCTGTATTCTCTCTTACTCTGTTTAAGCTCTCTGACAGATTATACCGTGTGGAGCCCTATAGGTGAAATCTGCTCGACCGACCTCCTTTTTAAAGTGAGGAATGGGGCCTGAAGTGAATCAAAGGAAAGGGTAGAGTGGATATACAGCTCAGGTAAAATGGGAGTTTATTAGGAACGGGGTTAGTAACCAGATGGGAAAGGTGAAGAAAACGTCCAAGATGGAGAGTTAGACAATTTAGGGATTATTCCAGCCTTGTACGAAATTAACAACAACAACAACCAGTAGATATGAGTGACTACAAATTACAGCAACATTTTAAAACTTGTTTCTATGTTTTAACCTGGCCTGGCACTACCAAAACTGATTGCAATCATCCCACAAACTTAAACAAAAAGTGCATCTCACAATAAATTACTGTATTACCATCAACACAACCCAGAGCAATTCTCTGCTATCTGCTGTGGCAACAAAAAAGCTCAGAAACAGAAAAATATACCATAAAAAGTTTGGGTTTCCACAGAAGCTAATCTAATGAGGGGGCCTGATTCATTGGCAGCTGAGTGAAGGGTAATCAATTGGAGCCAAAGAGTTGCCCAGTTTCCTGGCCTCTATAATAATCATATCATACCATCTCCCAGTCTGAGACATTCACTCTCCTTTTACAATCTACCTGTTAGGATACAGCTTCTCATTTTCTCTTCATCCCCTCCTCTACGTTTGCTATCCCTGCCATCTCCTCTTTTACACGTGTCACTAAAACCCAGCACACATTAAACCAAGTCACTCCAAAGTCATTTAGGAATGATATTTTATGTGCCCTATACATTTACATTATACAAGTGAGACATGTTCAGAATGAAACGTGCATCTGTCAGTCTGGCTTAGCAGTGTGTGAGATTAGGTACTATTAGACTGTAATGTGTGAACATAAGGCAGATTTCAATTCCCAGCCATCCTCCTGGTGGAAAGTCTTAATCTCAGGGGTCTTTCTTGCCATCCTGCTTTTGGTTTCTGATGTCCCAAATATTGGCTTTGTAGGGTTTTTTTCTTTAGTTGTTTTGTTTTTTGTTTTGTTTTTTTAAGGTGAACTTTTTTTTACTGTCCAATCGTAGTCTACATTTAGACTGAGTTTTGTTTGTTCTGTATGATCCATGTTGTCCTCTATTTCCCTTAGATTTTATATGCCTGTCTATTAGTTTACAGTCTTTGTTAGCTATCATTAGTGGAAATAATCATCATGCCCCACCTTTTAAAGGGCATTGATCGACTTATTCATAGTAATATATTGCGATTTTCCTTTGATGTTCTGCTTTCCTTCTTTGACTCAGATGAAGGTGGTCACTGGTGAAAATGAAAAAGAAGGGGTTGGTTAGATCCCACACTGGAACACGAACTATATTTCCATTGTACAGACCTACACAGCCACAGAAAGAGAAAAATCTGTTCTGATAAATATAGTAACACATTAGTAACAGCAGTCTGTATGCAAGTCAGGAAAGCAGAAGCCTCAAAGCACATATGGCTTAAATGTATTCCCATTTATGGTTTATTTTGTACATATGTGAAAGAAAACAAACACTTTTCCTAAAAGAGTTCTAAGGCACTTTTTTTTTTTTTAGGGTGGGGGTGGGGTTGGGTACTTACACATACACAAATTCTGTGCCCATTGGGAGTGTGAGATGTATATCCAGACCCATATACAATTTACCTAAACAAATATTTATACTGTTTTCAAAACACAGGTAGGACTTTATTTTGTTACTATATGGATATATGTCATTAAACATTAAGAATCAATATAATATAAAAAAGTAAAAAAGGTTACAAAATATTTATTTTCTGATTTGTCGATAATAATTTGTATCCCGCTAGTGTGTCTAAATTAGGACAGTATTGAGTCACAAAGAAGACAGGCTTCTTACACAAAGACAGTCAAAAGCATGGGTTTTCCAAACATATATTAAAACAATAATTGTTGAAGTGGATACATGACACATAATACAAATAGGTTAGTCATTGTGTTTTACCAAATGATGAGTAAAGGTAACACATTTTACATAGTTCCGTAAAATTATAGTAAATCAGAAAATAAACTAAGATGAACTAAAAAGCTGCAGAACGAAAGGGAGGGACAAGGGTGTACACATCTTTTGTTGTTTGAAGGAAGTTTGTTCCGACTCCCACAAGGCAGCCAATTTAAAAAGAGTTGCCATGAAGGGGCGTAAATGCTCTGCGGCTACACAGCCCCAAATGTGGCAAACTGAGATTCACTGTGTGTTCTGATACCTTTATATCATGGTCAGCATTACGTTTTTCATCAATTTGAACTACAGTAGCTCTTCTGTGTGATTGGAACAGAGAAGATATCCTTCTCTCTGTATGTGCATCAATGAGCCTTGGGCACCCATGACACTGATGCCGATTCATTGATTGTCCTTCCTTAGATCACTTTTGGTAGATACTACCCAATGCATACTGGAAAATACTACAATGACACAATCATCTACCCATCACTATTTGACTCTTGTCAAAGTCAGTCAGATATTTTCAATTGCCCATTTGTCCTGCTTCCAACACATGAAATTCAAAAACTGACTGTTCACGTACTGCCTAAAATACCCCATTCCTTGACTGGTGCCATTGGATAATAATCAATGTTATTCACTTCATCCAACAGGGTTTTTAATGTTGTTGCTGATTAGTGTATACTTCCTAATCAAACTCATTTCATGCATGGAAAACAAGGGAATTTCTCAGTGACCCTAAACTTTTGAACACTAGTGTATATTATATATTACTATTTTAAAAAATTATATATTTAAAAGAAAACTGTTTTACTTAAAGTGAATATGTCAGATTGGTGGAATGTAACATAAGTAACCTCACTGATATGGTCTGGTACAGGAGGAGGTCCACAAGCGGGGTTGACGCCATGAATTGTTGCACTGGGTGACACCCACCCAAGTGAACCTACAGCTGCAACCTATAGAGTTATTCACTTCAACTTGGCTACATTGGCCTGAATTAGGCAATAAGGATTCCACTTTAATGTACACGGTTCAAGAGTACATACAGTACCCTCAGGCCTACATTCACAGAGTAAATATGCAGTCAAACACATTACGCATACATATAATGTCACCAGCAAACTCTCATATACAAGGACAAGGAACAATATACAGTTTGGAGGCAAGAGGTTAGTCAATTTACATGGACTACATAGATGTTTTGTGGACTACATTCCTTTGATGCTCAGCCAACCCCAAAGCTAGTTTAAAGTTTTGGAAAATGTGTTATCTAAAGTACCCGCACTGACAATAGTGGGTAGGGTGTGGGGCACATATGTAAGGGCTGGACAGGGATTGGATCAATTAAGCTTCATCTCCTGAGATGCAAAACCCCATCCAAGTTTCTGTGGTCTCATTTGTGTGTGCAATGCATCTCTGTTTGTGCCTGTGAGTTTGTTTATCTGTGTTGAGAAAGACCTGGCCAGTCAGTTTGTAATGGGATTCCAAGAGTTATGAAGGCAGCTCTTCTCAGCACTGCAAGAGACTAAGTCCTGCTTATGGATTTTTGTAACTAGTTATTAACTTTCTACAACAAATTATCTTTGCTGTGCTTCCTGATGACATGTACAACGTATTATGTATGTTATGTATGTTACTGGAAACTGTAGATTAGGAAAGATGGAGAAGTAGCTGTATATAGGTCCAGTAGTCAGCAATGTGGAAGTACTTTAGAATGGTGAGGATGGGACAGTAAAGGTAGGGTTATTATGTAGAATGCTGCAAAAGTGTTTTTTTTTTCCTTTTTTGCTAACAACAAGTAAGGTGGGTGCCTGAAGTTTACCTTTAAGTTCAAATAAATGCCATTCAAATAAGAAGAAATTTAAAATGTTATATGTTCTTAAAGAAACAAGTATTAATTTATGTTTTGTGGTTTCCTGCTAACCTTTGAGCATGTTTATGGCTAGAGGTAAACCACATTCGCTTTTCACTTACCCTAAGCGTACAAAGCAGGATGCACAAGTGATTACACAAGATGTGAACCCAGAAAAGGAAATGTGCCAAACTAATAAAATACAAGCAGTTATCTTCTTATTTCTTTTACAAGCATAATTGTAGATTATGCTAGCTTTAGTGTACCTATAATCTTAATTTTATTAATGACAGGAGGCGAGTATTTGCTTAAGTCTCTCTTTACTAGAACTCCACAGCAGAACAGAAAAAACAACCAATCAGAAAAAAGTTAGGTACTATAAAACTCCCCTCCCCATGCATCATTTCCTCTTTCAAGCTGCGACAAAAACAAAATAAAGGCAGAAACAAAATGGGGAAGAAACGAAGTCCTAGATACGATGAATACAACGATGTCCACCATCCGAGAAGAACTGCCAAACCAGATAGTGTTGATGGACTGTAAACTGAAACGAGACAGGTTGATTATCCAATGAAAAGTACTCTGAATAAGCATGCAGGTACCAATGTAGTAACCAAAATTACCTTAATATGTAGATATCCCAACCCTACTTATGAAAAAAATAGACATAAGAACAGGAGACGGGTAGCAGAGACAACAAGCAGAGTTGCATACGTACCTGATTAATCCAAACTATTAACATAAAACAAGGGAGGGATAAGAATGGGTGGGAAATACTCGCCTCCTGTCATTAATAAAATTAAGATTATAGGTACACTAAAGCTAGCATAATCTACAATTTTATAACATGACAGGAGGCTTCGTATTTGCTGTTTTAACGCTCAGTCAACAAATCCAACGCTGTTTGTTTCGCTGGTACCTATTCTCGGAGCTACCCGAGCAATCCTAAATGAACTTTCCAACTGCGATAGATGACAATACACCGATCGATGGAGATGCCAGTTGATGAAGTATCCCACAAATGGAAAAAACATAATCTGTTGATAGATCCATTGTACGTGGCGTTGCGACCTGTTGCCTACCAGCTGGTCCATGAGCTGGCAAGCTGACCTATTAGCCATTTCCCTGCAGTTATAAAATGTCGAAGGTCCTTTGCGGGCTTAGGGCCGCGATAAGACACTGCCACCATGTTTAAACTCTTGATGTGTAAGGTTGCTCCACCGAACGCGCCAGGGTCACCCGGCAATGTGGCCTTGCAGGCAGATCTTCAATCTCAAGGAATGCGCCTGAGTCCACCACCAAATCGCAATAGAACCGAGTAGGATCTTTCGTTCCCTCCTGGCCTACCTGGTGAGATGACTCATCCGAGAATAAATTTATAACGCAGGCAAGAGTGTGGTCAAACTAGCTGTATCCTAAGTGATTCCAATATTCCAAGTGGACTGTGTAATCCTTGGATGCGGTAGATGAAAGACTACAAAAAGACGTCCATTCAGGGTTCTGAACTGAACTTGTGTGGAGGAACGGTGGTCGACTATTGTGGGAATAGTGAATCCCAGAAATATTCAAAGGGATGGGAAGTGCAAGCCGGTGTGCAGATTTCCATCCAGATATGTCCTCGTCTAAGCGTGAAAGATGTCTGTGTAGGAGTCGGGGCACACCAGGTACCCCCATAAAGTCTCGTAGGTCTCCTTGACGGTAGTTGAAAAGTAGGTTAGCGCGAATCCAAAACAAAACGGCTCCCGTGAGGGATAAATAGAGTATAGACTGAGGACCCACCATCTCCGAACCCTGTTCACCAGTATGCGTACCGAGGAGATGGGGCAGTCCTGCCATCTTATCCCAAGATCGGAATGACCGGGGAACTCAAGACAACCGGGGTTTCCGGTCTTACCATGTGATCCATGCAAAACGGTTTACCTTCAGACCGGGTTATTGGCCTTCCTTAATCTTGTTACTCGAGCAAGGCAGTGCCTGTTTGCTCCATGAAGGTCTCCGTATCTCCGTATCTATAGGAGAAACTGTCAGCGCAGTTGTACATAATGGACTGGATATCCAAAACAGAAAGCAATCCTCTGTTTTATATGGTGTAGAATATACCAAAACCTGTACTCACGTAATACCTGAGGTTCATCTGTTAGCCGTACCATCTCCAGGGGTGTGTGTAAATAAGTGGGGGTCTCCGCCCGTTATACCTCTGTGAGAATGTCTTGCGTGTGTTACAGCGGTCCGGATCCAGTAGATCCATTACAGGAGATAGAATACAGGGATCCAGTCTAAACATGTATATCTTGCATGACCAGGTATTCCTCTATAACGAAATCAGTAGCACGGATGTCAGATCAAATTGAATGCAGGTGGGACGCCCCACCATGTAGTCACCAATGTCTTGCACAAGTACAAGCCTGTGTGATGAACAAATGGCCGGCACTGTAGAGCGTTGAGTGATGATCGAATATTGCCCGTAGTACCCGTAAATAACCAAACAGTAGAGTCTACATCCGTGACCGGTTCTCTCTATGAGAATGTGTCCTCCAAACATGTCCTCTGTATCTAGCTCAGTAACTGGTTGAGGTTGAGGGAGGGCTGCGCCCTCTAATAACAAATCAGTGTCCGGTTCCGTATCTGAGAGGGGTTCACTCTCTGTTC
Organism: Pelobates fuscus; assembly: GCF_036172605.1. Taxonomy (NCBI): domain Eukaryota; kingdom Metazoa; phylum Chordata; class Amphibia; order Anura; family Pelobatidae; genus Pelobates; species Pelobates fuscus. The sequence goes on along the minus strand of NC_086317.1, from coordinate 374,676,596 downwards.
CTGAAGATAAAATATTCTTGGATCGAGGTGATGGAAGGCCGCTCCCTCCTGTGATCCAAACTAGAGTCCCTAGAGACTCAGGGTGACCAACTGCAGGGTACACCAATTACAAATATCAGCATAGGGCTGAGGGCACTCTGCGGAAACAACGATGGAAAGCTACCAACTGAGCGTCCGGATCCCGTGCACGCGCGCGGGGTCCAGGATGACCGTTGGTAGTCTGAGGAGGTCGGAGGAGGTCAAGTCAGGCCTCTCGATTACCCAAGCGAAAGGAAAAGGAAGTCACGAAAACAAAAAAAACAACAAAAACGTAAATAAGAGTAAAAACGCAAATTCTATCTCAGCTAGAAGGCAAATAGCAGGCCGGAAGGTAAGACAAGTAAGCCCCACTGAACAGGGCCAGGAGCTAATCTACGCAGGAATAACTAGCGATACCATATGGATACCGGGAGGCAGATACGGAGTTAGTTGTTAAAGACAAGGAAAACACTGCGTTCTCCTGTAGGTGTCTGAGTATCGGTCCTTGCCTGTGCAAAGCTCTCCTTGGAGATGTGCCGTCGCCGGTCTGGCGTAAACCGTGGATGTGTGTCCGGGGTCTTCATAAGAAACCTTGCCCTTACGGCATGAGGTTTAGGGCCTTCAACCTTCCCACCATTTTCAGATGGCCGTATACTGGTGTCCTCTTGGATAGTATGGCAATGGTGCTTGTCTGGACACCTGCCTATCTCCATGTCACTGGTGGGCACTGGCTTTTCCTCAGTGAAATTCCCCCAGGCCTGCGGCCAAAAGGGGTTCGGCACCAATAGATCAGGCCCGTCAGAAGGGCACAGGCCCAGCAGGTGAAACAAATGGACACAGAATAGTTGGCCAAGCAAATATGTACAGACATAGCAGGCCATTCAATAGGTACCGACATAGCAGGCCAATCAATGGGGGACAGGCATAGCAGGCCGTTGTAATGGGCACAGACATAGCAGGCCGTTTGTAATGGGCACAGACATAGCAGGCCATTTTAAATGGGCACAGACATAGCAGGCCGTTTTAAATGGGCACAGTCATAGCAGGCCGTTCTAATGGGCACAGACATAGCAGGCCAATCAATGGGGCACAGACATAGCAGGCCAATCCTGGGTTGTGTAATATTATTATATTATTATTATGTTATTTATATATAGCGCCATCCAATTCCGCAGTGCGTTACATTGGGTATTGAGTGAGTAATGGGGACCTCTGAGTTTGGGTAGAGGTTCCTAAAGCCATTGTAGATCCTCAGAGCATCCTGTGACATAGGACCCCTAGACACCAACCCTTTTAGACAGCGTACTGCCGTATGAATAACCTGAACCGGGACTGGCAGTCCCTAAATGCCCAGCAGGCAAATAGCGGTATTCCAGCTGTATTAGGTATAAGCGGAAGTTGTTCCAGTGACTATCATGTCCATGAATGTAAGATACACTGAGCAATAATCTCCTTAAACTGTGAATTGGTATGCCCATGCTCACACAGATCTGCTTGAAATTTCTTATCATTATTATAGATTACCATCATCATACCACCTGAAGGGTATTGTAACCATGGACACTTCCAGGAGTAGGGCTACCGATAGCCAACACTATGAATTCCCCCGAGAATCTGATAAAATTGTATAGTATCAGCGTAGACTGGTCTCCCCTACCAGTTGAGTCAGAGCCAGGTCTGATAGCTTATATATATGCCATGGACACAGAGTTCACACCAGAGTAGTCTCATCTGAGACCTCCTAGCTGGACCAGAAAAAATATATACTGAGAAGCACATGAATCCTAGAGCTAACTGGCACTGTATACACCATGTACAGAGCCTGAACAACTGAGTTCATATATACCTGTAACTCACAGTAATCTGTGATATACCCTGTCACAGTGATATACACTGTCCGCAAAACTCACAGCAATCTGTGATATACACTGTCAGCAAAACTCACAGCAATCTGTGATATACACTGTCAGTAAAACTCACAGCAATCTGCGATAAACATCGTCAGCAAAACTCACAGCAATCTGTGATATACACTGTCAGTAAAACACACAGCAATCTGTGATATACACTGTCAGTAAAACACACAGCAATCTGTGATATACACTGTCAGTAAAACTCACAGCAACCTGTGGTATACACTGTCAGTAAAACTCACAGCAATCTGTGATATAGACTGTCAGCAAACTCACAGCAATCTGCGATATACATTGTCAGCAAAACTCACAGCAATCTGTGAGATACACTGTCAGCAAAAACTCACAGCAATCTGTGACATAGACTGTCATCAAACTCACAGTAATCTGAGATATACACTTGTCAGAAAAAGTCACAGCAATCTGTGATATACACACTGGCAGCAAAATTCACAGCAATCTTAGATACATGCCAATAAAACTCACAGCATCTGAGATATAATATGCCAATAAAACTCAGAAATCAGATATGTAAAATGCCAAAAGACTCACAGTAATCTGTGAGATATACACAGTAATAAAAACATAATACACATCTGAAGAAAACTATGGCAAACCGGAGGAGGGGCCGCGAGTAGGTGCACTCTCCTCCACCCGGTCGGCCGCCTGCGGCTCTTAGAAGACATGGGTGAGCAGAGCGGCCGCCGGGTACTCGCATCCGACCGCGAGTACCTCGGTTGCCAGTAGAGTCACAAAGGGGTTCGGGGAAATCAGGAGGCAGCCAGAGGCTAGTCTCCTGAAACCCCGATACAACACATGCAACCTGCGGAAAATGGCGGGACAAAGAAAGTGGGGCAGCGGTTGAGCGGGGCGGGGGGAAGGCATGACTGAAAAGGAATCCCCAATAACTCCCCTAAAACACACCACAAAAGGAAAGGAATCCCCAAGGGAACAAGGGGAGCAAAAATCAAAAGGTAGGAGTCCCAATAACATAACAAATATATCTAAATACAATATACATAACCTACCTAAGCAGTAAGAAGTAAATATATATCAGAAAAATCTAACTAAACACAAAATATATAACATATAAATATATAGTAAGTAGAAAACATATGATACTAAATAAATAAGTACATTATAACAAAAAAGTAAATATACTAAGATACCAAATATAAATCCTAATAAATCATAATAAAACCCAAAGCCACCCACTATAAGCAGGAGGAAGTGGTAACCTGACCTGTACTGTCTGCGGAGCAGCAAAGAAAGAGGAAATGATGCATGGGGAGGGGAGTTTTATAGTACCTTACTTTTTTCTGATTGGTTGTTTTTTTTGTGCTGCTGTGGAGTTCTAGTAAAGAGAGACTTAAGCAAATACAAAGCCTCCTGTCATGTTATAAAATCTACATTTCTGTTACATTAAATTATCTGCATAATGAGAAAAAAACTTAGAAGTGAAAATTCCACAGAATAAAAAGAAAATCGTTTTACAGGGACACTATAGGCAACAAGACCACTTCATCTCACTGAAGGGGTCTGGGTGTCATGGCCCTCTTATTTTAACCCTACAGTGTAAAACACTGCGGTTCTGTAGGACTGGCAATGATTGAAGGGTTTTTAATGCCTCTAATTTGCCAGTATGTGCACTAGCTTTCCAGTAGCTGGTACAAAGTTGTTTTATCGCCTTACTCCTCACACTCTACATCCCCCAATTGTGTGGCTCTCACACAGATATCATGAGCACATTGCTCAGCACCCAGGATGCTTGTATGAGAACCACACAATCGTGGATTCTACACCTGCGGCAGGGCCGCCACCAGAAATTTTGGGGCCCCTAACTGAGCACAGGGTCTGGGCCACTGGGGGCCCGCCTCCAAAACCGCCCACAGAGACCGCTTCCAAATCCCACCCACAGGAATACACACACAGACACAAACACATTCACTGATACAAAAGGACACAGATACACACACTGATACATACTAACAGACACACATACTGATTCGCATATAGGCATACATACTGACACACACATACACATATATACAGACACATACTAACATACATACAGACACACATGCATAAGGACATACAGACACAGACACATTCATAATGACATACAGACAGACATTCATACTGACATACACACATTCATAATGACATGCAGACATACATACACTGACATTCATACACACATAATGACATGCATACAGACATACATACATACAGATATACATTCATACTGGCATACATACATTCATACAGACACCGACATCCATACATACACACATTCATAATGACATACAGACATACATTCATACTGGTATACATACATTCATACAGACAGATAGACAGACATGCATACACTGACATTCATACACACATAATGACATGCATACAGGTAGACATACATGCATACAGACATACAGACATGCATACAGACATACATACAGATATACATACAGACATACATAGTTACATACATACATTCATACTGGCAAACATACATTCATACAGACACTGACATCCATACATACACACATTCATAATGACATACATACACTGACATTCATACACACATAATGACATGCATACAGATAGACATACATGCATACAGACATACATTCATACAGACAGACAGACAGACAGACACACATTCATAATGACATGCAGACATACATACACTGACATTCATACACACAGACAGACATAGACACAGACATACACACAGACATACATACACACACACACACACACACAGACACACACACAGACAGACATACACACATACAGACAGACAGACAGACAGGCACACAGACAGACAGACACACAGACATACAGACATACAGACATACAGACATACAGACACACAGACAGACATACACACAGGCAGACAGACATACAGACATACATACAGACAAACACACACAGACATACAGACAGACAGACATACACACAGACAGACAGACATACACAGACAGACAGACACACAGACAGACATACACATACATACAGACAGACACACAGACAGACGACATACATTCACACACACACAGCTCATTTTCCAGCCACCCTCCTGTTTCTTACCTTGTCTTTGCAGGAAGGTGGCTGGCTGGGGCTGATGGGACTGGCAGTCGGCTGGCTCTCCCTCTTCATTGTCGGGCAGGCGCTCCTCCCGCGCGGAGTGAGCTGGGAGGAAGTGACCACCTCCCAGCAGCACTTGCGCTGCGGCAGCATTTTTTTTTTTAATTGGCCCGGTCGCGCTATACCATGGCCGCAGCGCTGACCGGGCCCCTGAAGGAGGGGGCCCATCGGGTGTCCCTAAGTGCATGGGCCACCCGATGGGCCCCATCAGCGTGCGGGCGTGGGTGTAACTTCACTTTCCGTTATGGTTGTAACCCCCTGATGGCGGCCCTGACCTGCGGCCCCCCAAACAGGGCCAGATTGATTTTAATGCACACAATTTGGGAAGAGCCCCCTATCCCAGAAAAATATATATATATATATATACATTTAAAAACATTATACCATGCACGAACACATTTTCTCACACACATACATGTACACTCACACAGAGGTCCCAACAGATTGTCAACAATGGCAGGCACACACACACACACATACACAGATTCCCACTGTCAGACACATTCATAGATGCACATTGTCAGCACAGACACACTGTCCCACAAACACATTCAGACACACAGAAGATTGAAGCTTAACTGTAAAAATAGCCTATCGTAAGAAGCAGCCCACGCCTTTCTACTCATGTTACTCAATTCCTACTGGCTTTTGATCGCATCTGCAGTCAATTTTGGGCGATGCTTAGGGAATTGGAGACCTACCTCTCCTTCTGCAGGCTAAACTACAGCCCCCTCAGAGTCATCCTGTCCATAGACACCGCCTGCCCAAGTGTCTTCAGCATTTTCTTAGAGGGACCCTACAGAGAACACGGCGTGCAAAGTTGTCAAGGAAGCTGACTACTCCATCCCACTCTGACCTCCATTGTGGAAGTAACTCGACTCATATCTGGAGATGCAAAGCTATTCACCCCCAATACTGTCTACCTAACTCAGAAACCTACACAACTCACCACCTGGCGTGTACAACCAAGGGGAAGCACAACCAAGCTCCAAATGCTACCACGGCAACAGAGGAGTCTTCTTAAAGTTACTGACAGTAGCGGCAGAGGGGAGTTACCGTCTCTTGGCATCGGATGAGTAACCCTCAGGCCTTTCCTGTAGTCTAGTACAGTAAGCTATTGTAGCCTGTCCTACTGTGTCTTCACTTACTGGCTACAATTGCCTACTTTACTTACACAAGGGTATTTACTCCTGGAATTATTCCATAGCTCTGCTCTGATATTACTCTTTTTTCTCACTTTTGTCTTATCCCACAGAATAGTGCTTCTGATGCTTTCTTTATCTATAAAAAAGTGCAGTTTCCTCAACAACTCATGTTCCATTTATATTATTCATAAATGTCTATGAGAGGTGGCATGTCTGCAAAAATAAAGAATTATAAAAACTAGTAATACTGACTGTCAGCAAAGTGCAAGTGACATACACCTGTGACTTTGTACCGGGCAAGCACTACAGAGTAGTAATACCAACTTTCCAACTGATTCAACACTATTAGAAAAAAACTTTTGAAATAATATATCTGCAGAAGTAACCATTACTGTCTATGAGATTATTGTAGATAAATCATTTGCAAAGTTTTTTTTTCTAACCGTATTGAATAATTTGGAAAGCTTATTAAATCAGGGCCTATTAAAAAGCAGTATAAAGGATGTCACTGCTTAGTGAAAAAATGTAGGGGTTCTAACGGACACATTGTGCATGGGGGTAGAGTCCTCGCTGGGTAAAGATGAATTCATTTTTAGCTTCTGGGGGGATTTTTTTCTACGTTTTTTTTTTTTTTTTTGCATTCATGTCTCTTGTTATTTTATTAATTTGATAGGATTTATGGATTTTTATTTGCCCATTTATGGGGCTGAAAAAAGAAGATTAAAGCTTTGAAGGATGGTGAGAACACGTGCAACCACTTTTCACCCAGGGCCCTGTGGGTGGCAAGAGTGATCCTAAACAGTAACTTGTTCTCGAAAGATTTTATTGCCTCAATTGACATAGATAGGAGCAAAGTAAGGATAGGTTTAGATAGGGCCACCTCATACAATCCATGAACTGACCTCCAGAACACAGTGAGTTGTCGATACGTCCACCACCTATGCACATGCATAACCCTAGAGCCACACATACATCCGTAGAGGTCCGAGGGTGTACACCCCATGTGGTGGACTAATACAGGCGTACTACCTGAGCATCATTTTAATCCTCTGTTCATGTAAATTGACACACACAGATGCCTTAGCTGTGTATTTCCACATATCATCTCCTGTAATCCCACCCCCGAGATCAGCTTTTCCCGTTTTTTACATATTTCAAATTGTTTCAGTCTGCACTTGATACAGCGATCATAATAAATCATACAGATTAGACCTTACCGTATGATCCTTGGTGGCTATTTTGAAAATCTCAACCTTTTGCACAAAACTGTGTATTTTATGTACTTCAAAGGTCCGAAGTGGTTAGTGGGGTTCTAGCTTTTAGAGCACCAAATGTTATTGCTGAAACCTTTTTAAATAGAGTTGGTGTTTGTGTGTAATTTTATCGTTTTAATACAGGTATGTGTTTGTATGGAATGTTAGCATTTGCGTGCAGAGGTGTATTTGGATGTAGTGTTGGATATTAAATGTGGATGTACATTTGTGTGTAGTATTGGTGTTTGAGTGTTTGTTTATAATTTTGGAGTTAGAGTTCAGGGGTCTCTTTTTATGTCATGTTTGTGTTTGCAGGAGTGTGTGTTGTGTTGGTGTTTGATTTCTGGGATGTCTGTACATATACTGCCACACGCATACTTACATATTAACAAACAGAAACACACCGACACATACACAGTCATAAACACACAAACACAGACACAAACACTGACACAGATACACACATCTTGACACACAGATAAACACACTGGCACATACAGATACACGCCGCTACATACACACAGACATACACAACTTGACACACAGATGCACACTAACACACACACACACAGATACACACACTGACAGATACCCACTGGTACACAGATACACACAGTGACAAACAGATACACACTGTGTGTCAAGGTGTATGTATATGTGTGTGTGTGTGTGCGTTTGTGTATAGATCTGTGTGTCAAGGTGTGTGTATCTGTGTGTCAGTGTGTGCATCTGTGTGCCTGTGTGTATCACACACTGACAGAAACACTGACACACATACACACACTGACAGCTACACTGACACACAGATACATACTAGAACATACACACACAGACACAGATACACACACTGACACACACAGATACACACATTGACACAGAGATATACACATACCTTGACACACAGATACACAAACTGGCACATACCACACACAAATTCACACACATTGGCAGATACACACACTGACACAGGTACACACACATAGACACATACACACAAACACATATGTTTAAATTTGTTGTTCACTTACCTTTTTTCTGCAGGATCTGCAGGGTCTTCAGTGCTGCTGGCTGAGGTTGGTGCGCTGCTCAGTCCCCACTACTCCATCTCTCCCTCCGGCCTGCGCGTTCTGTAGGGGAGGAAGTGCTATCACTTCCTCCCAGCATCTCATCCAATAGGGGTCCGGTCGCGGTCCTAGATGGCCGCGGCGCATGACCGGATCCCTGTCTAGCGATACCCATCGGGTGGCCCTATATTGCAGCGGAATCCCAATTTTGTTCTCTCTGGGGTTCCGCTGAACACTAATTGGGAAATGCTGCTCTAGACTGTAAGCTCATTTGAGCAGGGACCTCATCAACCCACTGTTCCTGCAACATTTTGTATTTGTCTAATTTATTGTTGAAACTCCCCCTTTTATTACATTGAGCTGTGGAATATTGATAATATCAATCCCAGGTGGAAAATATTAGTAAAAAAAAGGAGTCATTAGGAAACATCTGATGTCAATTTACATTTTACTAAAAACTTGTCCCAGATTCTCAAAGAATTAAGAATCGATGGTCTTCCAGACAGGAAGAAGAGAGCCGCAGTCTGGTCAGGTGGGAAGACCAGGCAGATATCCACAACTCTGCCTAGACTCTGCTCAGCTACTGCTTTTACAAAGGAACTTGTGGCTCGCAGGCCTAGTTCTCTTTTTAACTTGTCCCAGGATGCAGAGACAAAGCAGCCAGCCAACAGACCTAAGGACTCTATTACTGGGATCCATTAACAAATCAACCAGGCACACAATTCCAAAAGAAACTAACATATAGTCTTTATTTTTGACAAGGACTAGCCTTTGTGGACTAGTCCTTTAAACATGTGGTGACAAACATTTAAAATACAAATATACAGAACTTTGTAAAACAAGCAATTAATAAATACATGCACTATATGATGCAAGTAACATTTTCAAACACTCTAAAAAGCAACAATATATACATTTAACTACTTATATGGTTGCCCTCATTTGCATACTAGCATTATGTAAATATATACATTTATATTCAGTCAGCAGAGGGTGCTGCAGAGTTCTCAACTAACCTTGCATAATTTATTTTTTAATTGCTACCATCACAAGCCCCTTTCTGCTCTCATGGATATCAAGCAATTGCAAAAACATGACAGGTTAGAAAAATTAAAGCTTTGTTAAATAATTTATGTGGCACAATTAATGGCACGCTTTTAGTCAATACCTCCAACCTTTTCTGCATCATCTATACGTTGTTGTCTCGGGCAGTTAATCTTTGGATGCCATCTTCATGATGTACTTGTAGATGTTCTGTGTTTCATCCAGGACTGTGGCCATGAGACGCATCAGGCCCGACCTCATTCCTTCCGGCTGGTGTATAGTCTCCGAGTGATGGATTTTGGGTGGAATCCTCCATTTGTAGTGAGTAGTTTCCGTGTTTCGACATCCATACTGACCAACTCTTTTCTTGGCCAGGTTATTATTCCAACTGGGTAGCTGATGAATGCTAAGGCATATGTGTTGATGGTTCTTACAAAACAAACAAATTGGCAAAACCACACTCAAAATAACTTAATTGAATAAAAATAATAGATTGAAGGAGAACACATATCCTTGTAGTGCAGATTTATCACAATGTTGTGAACATGGCATGTCCACCATTATAACCAGCAGTGTTAGGAGTTGTAGTTGACACAGTTTATTTGGAGTAAGCACTGAATGTGCTTAATAAGATGAGATATGTCTCTTTAAATGGGTTCTGATTTAATTGAAAGATTAATCTTTCTAACCTCTCCTAAAACATGGCTTAATCTTCCTCTTATTCATGGCAAAGACAACACTATATATTTGCCTTGCTATCACAATCTAATTATTATTCTTCCTAAATAGGTTTCTATAGTTCTATGTCTTTCGCACTAATGAAGCAAGCTTATTTCAATACACTGACATTAGCAGCAAACAAAGGGTGTTACATATCCCAATCTGATTACGCTGGGAGAGGTGTTGGGTGTATTTTGTTGTTGTTTTTTTTCTCTCTCTCTTTCCCTTATTCGGTGTATCAATACCGTGATGGAAGCTCCTGTGCCACAGCCTTCTGGAGAGGCGTGAAGGCTAGCCTCCTGCCCACAGACTATTGACCTGGTCCTAAGGGCTGTTGTCCCTGTGGGGTTGGGGCTACTTGTTGTATTTGTAATAGAATCCCCAGGCCCACAGGGCTGCTGTTTTATAATAAATCCCCCATGTGGTTATCATCCCTTTTTATTATCTGTCCACACCCTTGTTTGTACCACAGTGCTCCAGTCACACTAGTTGTAATATAATCTTAAGCTTTGTAGTGTGATTGATTCCTATCCCATGTCCATACTGCTATTGGTTGACTTGGGCTCACTGTGTTGTTTGGGTGGAGGACCTGAAGGGAAACTTTGTGTACCACTGTAACCTTGTTGTGTGTAAATGAGGATGCTGGGGGTATAATTAGATTAACTGTTTTTAAAAAAGCTTTTTCTTCTACCCTTCACTAAGTGTCGTCTAGTGCTTGGAGAGGTGGGCTATGATCATTGAAGTGTCATTTCCAGCCTGAAGGGACTTTAGTGGAGATAGTCAGCCAGAGCATTGGAGCTCCACTACAGGCACATACCTCTCCTTTGATTTATCTCATGTGGGTTAATGGCTTGGATCTTGTTCTTATCATTGAGCTGAGATTTCAAGACCTGTCTGACTCTCTGGAGGTACTTTGATGTTCCTATCCTTCTTACCTCTTTCCTCCTTGCCAAATTTTTGTGGTAACCCCAGGCACTTGTAGCTGTTATCTACATCTCATATTTGGCCTTCTGGACACAACAACATTCTTGGGCACAAAGTTATATATCATGTTTATTTAGCATTTTTACAATGCATTACACATTAAACAGAAAGGAGAGCAAGCATGGATGTTCTCCAGCCTCCAGGGGTTCCAAATGCAAACATATGCAGCTTTACTCCATTACTCCATTTGAGTTCCTCTGTAGGAGCCAGGATTCAAATGTGCATATTCCTCTATTTTCTTCATGGATTTTGCAAAACTATTACATTGAGTTTTAAAAAAAAGTATGTACAGTGCAACTGTTGTCAGCTTCTTTCATCAGTTCTAGTAAACAAATTTCCTCTTTCAGAGTCATCAAAGCTCTCTGCCTTTCATCAGTCGAGAAAACCACGCTGCCTGTGTTCTCGAAAATCTGCTACTGTGTATTTTAATATTTACTGCTAGAGCATTTCTGGATGCTTTTATATGGAACCCTGGTGTGATGCTAGTTTCTTAATACAATTATTTAATCTAACAGAAACAGAATTAGTGTATAAAATATTTTTTTTATAGATATATATAATATTATTAATTGAGTGCTTGATAAAATTGTTTCTTTTGATTTAGATATGAACCTGCCTGAAAGAACCTACCGTGATATCACATGCTGAAAAGGGCATTGTATGATATGAATCTGATTAAGCATTTTCTATTAATCCTCCCTTGGAGAAATTGGTTTCCAACTCTTCTATTATGGTCTTAAATTGCTATTCATCTATCAGCTCGTTGCAGCTGCCAAGTCACTAGGAAATTAACTCCCTGGAAAGAACATGATGCAGGGATATCACAAATGAAGGTCATTATTGTCAATTCAATTGTTAATCAAATTTCTGGTGCATTGTTAATATAAATGTGAAAAGTTATTTTAGTTTCCTCTGTGCTTCCAGGTCTATTACCTAGCTACATGAAAAGGACACTCTAGATACCATAACAACTTAATTGGTACATACCTTATTCGCTCTCTTTTGTGAATGGAGAGGTACTGATAGGCTGAAAGCGATCTTTGACACAGATTAAGTTGTTATGGTGACTGGAGTGTTCCCCTGACCGTCCACTGCCCTTTTCATTTGCAAAGGAGCCATGGCTTTGTAGCTTCAGTTGGTGCAGATCACTGTCATTGCTCCCTTATGATCTTACACTTCTTTTTTGTTAATTTATTTAAATATATGTTTTAACAATGGAAGATATAGATAAGACAGTGAAGCTACCAGTGGACAGGCCTACCCAGTACAGGAGCAACCCAGCAGAAAATTTGGCAGACGATCCCAAAAAGGGGATATGTCAGTCTAGAGTACATACACTCCATGGACAAACCAATGTGGTTAGCCCCACTCAGGGTTGTGCATGTGCAGAGTGTTCCTGATGCACACTGAACATGGACTTAATGTCCTATGTTTACTCTGTGCACTTTCAATGCACTGCTTGGGGACATTTGTTTTATTTCCCTAGATGTGGCACACCAGGGAACAAAACAGGGACAGCAGGACGGGAGCACACATTTGAGTTAGTCCTGTGTAATTTGGGACTGTTGGGAGGAATGACTTTATACAACCATGCACAAGAAAGGAGGGATCACAGAAAGTGATCTACACCTGTCCGGTAGATGCAGTCACATGCTCCACCCACCCACCAGAACTTTTGGGTTCAATCACCTCTCCATGCTCACAAAGTGAGGATACTCACGGACAAAGTCCATATAAACACACACAATTCCCATCACAGACATTGCCATCACAAAGACACAACTCATCACACAACATGCAGCACCCAGACAAATAGACTACACAGTGCTCGCTTGCTCAGCCAGCTGATAGGTTGGCTAAGCATCATGAGAAAATGTGTCAATTTGCACATGCAGTGGCAAGATCAACAATCCTTAAATTATAAAGAATTAAAGAGATACTATAGTGGTAGGAATACAAACCTGTATTCCTGGTACTATAGGTCCCTCTGCCTCCCCTTCACTAGTGCCTCCACTGCGCTAAATAAATAGTTACAAACTCCAACATCCCTCGACAAGTAGGTGCAAATGTGCATGCACATGCATCAGGCCTCCCCTTAGGAAAGCATTGAATCTATGAGATAGCTGATGCTGGATGTCCTCATGTCCTCATAGGTACACTGCACCCAGACCACTTCAATGAGCCGAAGTGTTCTGGGTGCATATAGTAACCCTTTAATAATCACTACTTGGGATTACACTTACCATAGTGCTCAGCCAGTTCAAAGGCTGGCTGAGCATCTTAAAAAATTAAAGCTCGGGGGCGGAGCTTGAACTCGGAGCTGAGCGGACGTGCACTGCATGAGCTCCCGCTCGAGGGTCTAGCCTTTTGGGGAATAACCCAGGGGAATTTCCAAGCGACTGACGGCAGACTAGGCTAAAATTAACCGCGGACACTAAGACGCCACGGTAGATACCTTTCCTGAAGGCCCACGGCACCGAAAACCGCGGCTACACGTTGGGGCCTGCAGACGGCTAGGAGAGGGAGGGGCGGCCGACTTCCCTGCCGACCGGCACGTCCAGCAGACCCACACTGTTCCTGCTCCCCCCCTTGGACCGGTGGGGGTCATCCCGGTCCCCGCTGGCCAGAAAACCGGAGCCTATCTGGGAACTAAAACACACACCCAAGATGGCGGCCCAGCATCAACCCACAGCAACGGGCACAAGCAACAAGCAAGCACCAGGGCCCCTGGAGGTTTTCGATCAGCGGTGCCAGAGCTTCTGGACGATCCTCTGCACCCAGGGCCTAACCCGAAGACAAGCGGTGAAAACGGTGGCCACATGGCTTCGCCCGGTAACCCGGCGCCGCTGCTATGGGCCCCTACCTCGAATCCCCAAAAATGCCGCCCAGCACAACAGGCACCAGCGACCACCGAGACTGGCGGGGGAACCGCATGGCATGGGTGCCGACATTCAATACCAGACACACAGGAGATGGAGCGTCAAGCAAACCCAACAAACATATATACCGTATGGCACCAGAACCTGGGACCAGCAAGGCGTACCTCCACACTCTGCAGCTTCTACAACTAACAGAAGCATGACATGGAGGTCCACCCCACGGATTAGCGATGGAGGGACATTCAGGCAGCGGAACACCCTGGAAGAGGTGCAACTCGCAGCCCCAAAGAAACATCGGCTCAATGACCCAGCATGGAACTTCCCCACAACGGGAATTGGCTAAGGGACCCACGAACTTCCGCGGCAACACAACAGAACCAACAGCATACAAAAATCAAAATGACTTTCGTTCTGTGTCCGTGATTACTAAAATGTGTTTATACCACTCTCCCATACATTATGTTGCTGCGACCACCCTGACAACCCACAATGCCCTCTGCCAACACTCTTTCTACACACCCAGTGGCTATAACAACCTGACATAGGCACAGCTCTGACCCCAAAACCTCATTCATAACATACCTGACAAAACAGAGCTAACACCTAATGTCCACAGTGAAATATTCCTGATAACATGACACAACCACATAAGCCTGTATAAACCAGAAACTCACTTTTAATACTGGCAGTTACTATGTGTAATTCCGCTTGCTTGCATGCAAATTTTACTTTTCTTGCTAACGCTGTACTGACCCAAGCCTGACCACATTATAAAATTGAGCTTCTTAGCCCGTGAAACTCAGATACTAGCATATATCGCATATTTAAGCTAAGATTGATCTATTCAGCATGTTTAGCCAGATACAGCTAATCACTAGCATCTATTACATAGTAACATCAGCTTGAACAACTAGCCTGCAATGTTCTCTATTACCATTATAACCTGTATTACACTAATTAAGTTTTTTACTCTTATTAACAGTCAGCCTAGATATAACTCAATGTTAAACGTTAAAAATTTAAAAATGTGCAAAGTTTTTCCATGCCTAATTGATGTAAACTTTTGTTCAACTCTGCATACCCTGACTATTGTGGCACGGTGTGCTATATGTGAATTTCCATGCACAAATAAAATAAAGAATTAAAAAAAAAAAAAATTAAAGCTCAGGCCTCTACAATGTTAATCATCACTGCACCACGTTATTAGCCACTGTTCGGAATACATTTTGTAAACTATGGTAAAGCAGTAATCAGTTACCCACATAATGTATTTTCATTAAAGCATTTAAAGAGACATTGTGGGCACCCAGACCACTTCAGCTCATTAAAGTGGTCTGGGTGCTGTGTCCCTTTTGCACTTAGTGCTGCAATGTAAAACTGCAGTTCCATAGAAACTGCAATGTCTATATTGCAGCTCTAAGTCTGCCCTCAGTAGCTGTCTAACAGACAGCCACTAGAAGGCTTCCGAAATCGTAACAAACTTTTGATCCGTTATCTGACACTGGACATCCTTGCGCTCTGCATCAGATTTTCCCATAGGAAAGCATTGATTCAATGTTTTCCTATAGGGAGGTCTAATGCGTGCGCGGCATTTGCCGCGATTGCGCATTAGTCTCTGCTCGTAACGAGTGGAAGGAGGGGGTGGACCCTCAACCCAGCGCCGAGGGACATCAGCGCTGGGATAAGGTAAGTAAATAAAGGGTTTTTAACCCTTTATTTACTGGGTAGAAGGGGGCGTGAGGGAGAAGCGAGGCAGAGGGATCGACAGTGCCAGAAATACAGCTTTGTATTCCTGGCACTACAGTATCCCTTTAATATATATACATATATATTTTTTATATTTTTAATCAGGAGCCTCAGAAACCTGTGTCAACAAGCACCTGAGATGTGAATCAGGCGGTGGCTTTGTTAAATCAATATGCACATCAAACTTTTGTGTGAAGAGAAAATGAGGAAAACAATTGCAGAAATAGTTATATGGGGTCATGAAGGATAAATGACCATCATATTGCCCCATCACAAGTATTACGCCATTTAGCCAAAGACAGGAATGAAAGTGTATGTTTTTGTTATTGAGATGCTTTACTAGTGTTTATGCACAATACAGTTCTTTGATTGCTACAACTACAGGGTGTAGTCTACTTCCCTTTACAGAAAATCCATGTGTTTACTGCATACCCTCTATGTCTACGTATGAGCAGAGGTTCTAGCCTTTCATGCTGTGTTGCACTGTCACAGTTTCTATCTTTTCTAATATTCACTAATTACAATATGTCTATATTTTTAAATGTACTTTATTGTAGATGTATTTAAAGGCTCACTCTTGGCAACATAAGCACTGTTGCTCAGTGCAGTGATTCCTTTACTTAGAGACTTTATTCTCCGTTCCCAGTTTTTATATCAAACCATTCAGCAAAGTTTTTTTGTTTTTTTAATGGACACTCTCTAGGGCCCACAGACTGCAACCTTCCTCAGCTGTATTGGTAACGTGCAATTTATACTTCTCCATTAGCAATCCCATATCTATGCAACCTGAATTAAAGTGATTGGCTAAGAGTACTGGTGGTGGTTTAGTCCAGGGCTCCCAGCTTTTATTGCCATTCAGGTTGGGCAAAATTGACATTGATAATACAGAGGTTTAGATTTAACCTTAGAAATATTTTTTACCACAAATTGTGGTGTAAACTGGTGAACATCTAGCAGCACGTTTAGGCACAACATACACCATATGAGATACCTTGTAGTGTCTACTTTCAAATAGCAAGCATTTGTGGGGTAATTGTAGCAGTCAAATTATTATAATCCCTTAAAATGAGAAATCCATCTATTGAGGGTGTTCAAACGGCTTTTATTAGTGTCATCGGATACGTATAACAATGCGATAAGATAGTAAAATAGGAGACACGCAGGTCTCGCAACAGTGGGAGCAGCCATATAAATATAAAGTGATGAACACCAAAACAATATTAGCAAGTAAAAGGTAGTACAGTAGCAACATTGTTAGCTTCGTTACAGTACATGTAGTAAATATGCAAACATCTGTATCCTATAATCGGTTGCAAAAGGGTAGGTTTATCAATTCTGTGTGAGCCAGATAGTGACTGTGTAGTGTATGGACAAGATACGCCAGTCATCATAATGGCCGTGTACAGCCGAGGAGTATCTTTGAAGCGTATAGGGGCTATTATAACATCTGTGGTAAGGTTGACCTGAAGAGATAAGTCAGAGAGGAGACTCGTCGTCCTATAAATTATTGAGGGATGATGGGTTTCTATTGGGTCCCATTGCCTCGCGCGGGCCCTATTTTGTCGTGCGGGCGGTGAAATCTGTAGGTTCAGTCTATAGTGGAGGGCAGCAATGATTTAGCGGAGCATCCGCATGGCACCTGAGGCCCCAGCCCATCTTACCCTACTAGTAGACTGTTGGTGAAACTAGTGTGCACGGGCAATGGGGACAAATTATTGCGTGGGGTCAGGGAAAGAGAGCCAGTGGTGTAGAAAAGAGAGCACAGTAACAGAAGGTGATATGGAAGAGAGAGAGGAGGGAAGAGAGAGAGAGAATAAGGAGAGGAAGAGGAAAAAAAAAAAAAAAGGAGAGGGGGGGTGGGAGTGGGGGGAGGGGATGCGGGACCGAGGTGTTCCGCGTAATGAGGTGCCACTCGTCCAGGGCGCAGGTGGATGGGGGGGGGTGTAAAGGGGCACCCTTCACGGGCCACACCCCCGCCCATCCCCCCCACCCCGCCCCGCCACGTAAGACAGCCACGGCCGCCACCTCTCGGTATGCTTCTCCTCCATACCTATCAATGAAGCGTGGATCGATTCCGCCCTATATATCTCCTCCACCCTTTCCATCCAGAGACCTATCGTCGGGGTTACATCTTGCTTCCAGTGTAATGGGATCAGAGCCTTGACGGCGTTCAACAGGTGTCGGAGTATAGATCTTCTATACACCCCGATGGTGTCTGGTGTAGAGTGTAGTAGAGCCACCTCTGTATCGAATCCACCGTCCGACCCCAGTATTTCCTCCGTTCGCCGTTTGATCTCGTCCCAGAATGGCGTGATGCGTGGGCATTCCCACCAGATATGCAGGATCGTTCCACGTCCCTCCCCACATCTCCAGCAAGTGTCAGGTACCGCCGGAAAGATCCTGTGTAGGCTGTCGGGCGTTCTGTACCAGAACGATAGGAGCTTATAATTAGTTTCCTGATAGCCGGAGCTAGAGGAGCATTTGTGGTGCAGGACCAGGATTTTTTCCCATTGAGTCGCGGTGAATGATATACCCAGGATGCGTTCCCAGCGTCGGCGAAAGGTGTCCGCGTTCTCCAGATGGCCTGTAAGGAGATGCTGGTAAATGAGGGACGTGGGTTTGGCTAGGTTGGTCCGTCGGTCACAGAGTGTCTCAAACCACGTCAGGTCTCTATGTAGAGGTTCTCTGTGTGGTAGGGTTTGGTAAAAATGTGTAATTTGTGTGTAGCGGAAGATTTGCATTGCGGACGGTTGGTCGTTGTCTATCAATTCCCGTAATGGTATTACGCCTGTGTTATTCAGCAATCTATGGATGGAGAGGGATTCTTCCCCTCCTAGGATACTCCAGGATGCTGGTGGTAGTCCACCTCCTATGTGTGGGTTATGTGACAGCTGTATCAGTGGGCTCGGCGTTGGAGACAGTTGCGGTAGTTTTCTGATGGTGTCCCATGTTTTTAGTGTTTGTGCCACTGTGGAGGGGCAGTCATGGGGCGACATCGGAGGTCTCTTCGAGTTCCATACCGTAGTGAGAAGAGACGACCCCATGTGGCTCTTATCTAGTTCAATCCATTGTTTGTGTGCTGGATGAGTATGCCATTCCAAGACCCGTTGTAGCACTGTAGCATGATGGTATTTGCGAAGGTCCGGGAGTGCAGTTCCACCCCACGCTCGTGGCAGGCATAGGATCTCCTGTCTGAGTCTCGCCTGTCTTCCGCTCCACACAAATCGTATCATAGCGGTCCGGAGCGATTGAAAGTACGCCGTCGGTAGGGCTAGAGGTATCGTTTGGAAGAGGTATAGGATCCGGGGCAATATATTCATTTTCAGGATGGCTATGCGGCCGAACCATGAAATATATGGGTACGACCACGCCTGTAAATCCCGGCTTATTCTTTGCAGCAAGGGTAGGAAGTTTGTCCGGTACATGTCTCCTAGATCCCTATTAAGGGCGATGCCCAGGTATTGCATGTGGTTCGGGCACCATCTGAACGGGAATTGGCGCTTCAATGCGTCGACCTGCGCCGGAGAGGCCGAAATGTTAAGTACCTCACATTTAGGTATATTCAGTTTAAATCCCGATATCTCCCTGCAGGACTCAAATGCCGACATCAAGTGAGGCAGGGTGGTCTCGGGCTTATTGATGATGAATAAAAGATCGTCCGCATACGCCGCCACTTTGTGGGTGACGTCCTTGTTGGGAAATCCGAGGATCTCATCCGATCTGCGCACAGCTTCCAGGAACGGTTCAAGGGTGAGGGCGAAGAGCATGGGGGAGAGCGGGCATCCCTGCCGCGTTCCGTTCCGGATCTGAAAGGGTTCGGTGAGTGCACCGTTTACTCTTACTTTGGCGCTTGGGCAATGATACAGCGCACCTATCCACTTCATTATGTTCTCCCCAAAGCCCATCTCCCGCAGCGTAGCCGTAAGGAATGACCAGTTTACCCGGTCGAATGCTTTCTCAGCATCCGTGGAGAGCAATAGAAGGTTATCATTTGACCGTCTCGCCAGATGTTGGATGGATTGGACTCTGAGAGTGCTATCTCTGGCCTCACGCCCGGGTATGAAGCCTGTCTGGTCTGGGTGGACCAATGTCGGCAGAAGGCCTCCGATCCTGATGAACAGTATCTTGGTCAGCAGTTTTATATCTACATTGAGTAGGGAGATAGGTCTATAGCTGCTGCAGAGTTCGGGATCCTTCCCCGGCTTCGGGAGAACCGTGATGGTAGCAGCCAGTGATTCCTGGTGGAATCGAGCGTCTCCGATGAGAGCGTTGAATGCATTAGCGAGTTTTGGGATTAAGATGTGCTGGAATTTCTTATAATAGTCTAAGGTGAAGCCGTCCGGACCTGGAGCGCGCCCTGTTTTAGCTGCTTTGATCGCTCCTGCTACCTCCGCCTCTGTGATCGGTATCTCCAAGTCCTCCGATTCCCCTCGTTGCAATCTCGGCCCCACATAGGTCTCGATATAGTGCCGCATTTTTTCGTTTCTATCCGCTATCTCCTGTGGCTGCGTCGGTTGCGGAATGTTATACAGTGAGGAGTAGAACGTCCGAAATTCCGAGGCGATCTTATCCGGGAATTGTGTAGTAGTACCATCAGCTTGCCGTATTCTGTTGACCTGGGCTAGTCCCTGTGGACCTTTAAGCATCCTGGCCAGTAGCCTCCCTCCTTTGTTAGCATGCTGGTAAAAGAAGGCCTCCGAGCGTTGCAATGAACGATAATGACAGGTCGTCATGTGCGTCTGTAGTTGTCTCCGGGCTTCTAGTAATTCCGCGTATGTCGACTCGAGTTGTGATCTCTTATGTTGTGCCTCGAGTGTGGATATGCGGTCCAGAAGGTCGGTCATGTGTCGCTGTGATTCCCTCCTCTTTTTGGAAGCGATGTGCATTAGTGTGCCTCGGATAACGCTTTTATGCGCCTCCCAGATCGTGGTCGCGAGTTGGTCCTCCGTTGTGTTGAGCGTAAAATATGTATTGAGTTCCTCGGACACCTGTTCCCTGATTGTCGGGTCTAGTAGTAGCGAATCTTGGAGCCTCCATGTCCATGAGGTCGGGCGCATCCTTGGGGAATCTATCGTCATAGTGACGGGGCCATGGTCTGACCACTGTGCAGCCCCTATCTCCGCCGTTTGAATTGTCGACAATCGTTCTTGTTGCATGAATATATAGTCTATTCTCGAGTAGCGTTTGTGGATCGTAGAATAGTGTGTGTATTCCCTGTCATCGGGATGCAGTGCACGCCAGCAATCCACAAGCCGAAGGTTCCGTAAGGATTTCAGTATGTTGCGGAGGGCACCTTGGGTGATGCAGCTGTGTCCTGTAGACGAGTCAGCAAGGGGGTATAGCGGTACGTTGAAGTCGCCGCCTAGAATCAGGGTTCCTTCCGTGAAGGAAGAGAGCTTAAGGAGGGTTTTGCGTATGTATTGAGCTTGATTGTTGTTCGGGACGTAGATTGTAGCGAAAGTGTATCGTCTATCGTGAATATCTCCCTTAAGGAAGAGGTATCTGCCATTTGCATCCGATAGACGGTCCGCTTCGCGGAATTGAAGCTTCGCCTCCAGGAGGACAGCCACCCCAGCCCTGCGGGCCGTGGGGTGGTTACTACAGGCGGCGTTGGGGTAGTGCTTGCTTTTTAGCATTGGGGCTGCACCCTCCTTGAAGTGCGTCTCCTGTAAGAAGGCTACAGATATACGCCTAGCGTAGAGGTCCCGTAGGAGCTGCGTCCGACGTTCCGGGATGTTGAGACCGTGGCAGTTCAAAGATAAAACTCGGTATGGGTCGGGCTCGTAGGTCGCAAGGGGGCGAGAGGCCGCGGCCGTTCCCCGCGGCATCGTGGTCCGCACGGGCAGGGGGGGGGAGCGGGGAGAGGGTAAGGGGCGGGGAGAAGAGAAAAATAAATGAATAAACTTATGGGGGGGGGAATGAGAAGAAGGAGTTAGGGAAGAGCGTGAGAGAATGGAGGGGGCGTCAGTCACACCTTAGCTCCCTTTCCCCTCCCAGGTGACGTTACCTCAGTTAGAGTTGAGAGTAGTAAACGGGGGTTAGAGTGTACGCCTCAGATGAGAGATGGCAACTACACCTAGATGTAGGTGCAGAGGAACCCTCTTAGGAGGGTGTTTTCGTGTGACCACGGCGGCAAGCGACAGTCGGGTCTGCCAGAGCAAGTCCAGCAGCGTCCAACTACCGATTCCCCGCGGGAAGGGTTTGTTCACACGAATATGTTCGGGGTTAGTGGGTGTGTCCGGCAAGCATCACCACCTGGGGTGATACCTCTCTCGTATGAAGAGGTAGATTAGGGTCGTGGGCAGCCTACGGGCGCTCCGCCACCTCGTCAGTAGTCATATGTCACTTATATGGAATAGTGCAGTTAGCAAGTTGTGTCAGCGGTCCCAGGGGGCCTGGGTGAAGGGGGTCTTACGTCGTTTTTTGTTTGGGGTGGGGGAGTAAAGTGGGGACCAGGCAGGGGCGAGCCTCACCTATATCACGGTCTTCTGTGAGGGCGGTAGGAGTCAGAGTAGATCGTCGGGTATCGCTGGGGTGTGGGATGGGGTGGGAGTACAGCATGTTTGCGGGCTGGGGGGCTAATGTCCAGGAACAGGGGTATCGGCCGGTCTAGTTGAGCTTGCTCAACGTCCATCAGTAGGTCCAGCATAGCCTGGGGGGTGTCGGGAAGGGGCCAGGCCACCACTACCAGCAGTAGCTCGTGCAGCGTCACCTGTGTGACAGGGGGTGTTAGTGGACTAGAAGACTGGCTGAACTAACATCAGATGCGTACCCGGGATGGGGAAGGCGCAAGTGTATCACGTGGGATAAAGGCATAGCAGATAAGACATGTCATTTTTCACATTGATGCCTAAACATGGGACGTCCGGGTATGGAAATGCAGATATACATGTACATGGTTAAATGCAGAAAGCACAATACATTCCCCCCCCCCCCCCACCCCCCCCCGCAGCATGCAGGCCGAGAGTTGAGACAATAGGTTAAATAATAGCCTCCAGGTATTGCATAGTTACCAGGGTTGTCCCTCCACTCCCGCTAACCCCCCCCCCACACCCCTGTTATCTGTTAATTGTTCCCCTTTTTGCCTTTCCCCATGGCAGTCAAGATTCCTCCTCGTCATTAGTCATATGTCAGTCACTTACATGGGGTAGTTTAGTTAGCAAGTTGTGTCAGTGGCACAAGGGAACCTGGGTGAAGAGGGTCTTAAATCGCCTTCTTGGGAAGTACAGCGGGGTCCTGGCGGGGGCAAGTCAGAGTAGGTCGTCGGGTATCTCTGGGGCGTGGGATGGGGTGGAAGTACAGCATAATTGCGGGCTGGGGGACTAATGTCCAGGAACAGGGGTGTCGGCCGGTCAAGTTGAGCACGCCCAACATAAGGTCCAGTGTAGCTTGGGGGGCGCCGGGAGGAGGCTAAGTCACCACCAACAGCTGTGGCTCGTGTAGCGTCACCTGTGTGACAAGGGGTGTTAGTGGTCTAGGGAGCTGGCTGGACTAACATCAGCTGCGTACTCGGAATGGGGGAGGCCCAGGTGTATCACATGGGAAAAAGGTATAACAGATAAGACATATCATTTATCACATTGATGCCTAAACATGAGACAGCCGGGTATAGAAATGCCGGTATACATGAACATGGTTAAATGCATAAAACACAATAAATCCCCCCGTAGCATGTAATCCTAGAATTGAGACATTTCCCTTGTTCCCCCCTCCCCCCCTTTCGTTTCTTTTTTTTTTTTTTTTTTTTTGCTTTTTCTCTTTTTCTCCCCCCCTTCCCCCCCTCTTTTTATCATTCCTTTCCTTCCCCCCTTCCTTCCCCTCTCACCCCCCTCCCCTCCCCTGCAAAACTATATTAGAACATAGTGATTCCTGTATGTCTTCCCCCTCCCCCACTCTCTTGCATGTCAAGCCTCACAATGCCCCCCCCCCACTCCCCCCACACCCACAGAGACCTGTAGCGGAGCGTCCTGCATTCCAGCTTTCAACCAGATGTGAGCAGGCCAGGTGTATCCGATAGCTTGGGGGGCTCGGGTGTAGCGCTAAAGGTAGACGTCCCAGGTCTTGTGTCGGATTCAGCCAACCACTGCGGATGGCAGGACCCCTCCAAGTCAGTGATGCCCGACCCAGTTTCCCCTCCCAAAACAGCCCGGCCAGTTCCAGGAGGGAGAAGAAAAGGAACAAAAAAACAACATGGGGGCAATTGAAGGCTAAGTTGCATTAGGGGAGGCATATGACGGTGTTAGGCTCGTAACCCGGCCTCCGCAGTGGGATGAGGGGACCTTCCATCCGGTCCATGGCGGCAATAGCTGGAGACCTATTCCCATTCCCCACCCAAAGAGACAAAAGAGAATAAACAATAAAAGAAGGAGAAAACCATTTTCAGGTGGCGGGCCAGGTGCCCACCCGCGCTGGTCGGCCCGCCAGCCACGGCCAAGGCGAAGCTTATGGGCAACCTTTCACTGGAACTCCATGTTGTGTAGGCTTACTGAGCCAGCAGGTCACAGGTGGGCTTCTGCCCGGTCGCAGATATTTATTCTTCTGGATTAGTCGGGTGGGCGGGCAGACCGCCTGGGCGGTTCTCCCTGGAATCCCTCCGCGGTTGCCGGGGTGGCCTCTGGGGTCTGGGTTCCCTATCCAGCGGTTCCAGGATCCAGTCCGGCACAGCTATAGGCGGTAGATCCAGACGTTGCAGAAAGTGTGGGACTTCATCTGGCCAGCGTGCAGATACCCACTCGTTGCGGTGGCGCACCTGTATGCTGAAGGGGAAGCCCCATTTGTACGGTATATTGCGTTCCCTGAGGGCAGCTGTTATGGGTCTGAGGGCACGTCGCGCTTCCAACGTGGCTGGGGAGAGGTCTTGGTATAGAGAGACATCAGCACCCTGGTACTGCCATGTAGGTCGCGTTCTGGCGGTGCGCATTATACGTTCCTTTAGTGGGAAGGAGTGAAGGCAGCAAATGAGATCTCGGGGGTCCCCCTCACGGATTCGGGGTCTCAGGGCCCTGTGCGCTCTTTCAAAGCGTATATCCGCTGGAGCTTCGCCCCCTAATATGTGCCGGAATAGCCCGGTCAGTAGGACCTCTGCATTTTCTGCGCCATCCCGCTCAGGTACCCCTCTTACCCGGATATTGGAGCGGCGGCTCCTGTTGTCCAGATCCTCCATCTGGCGGCGCAGGGTCAGTAGCATGTTGCCCTGTCTTGCGAGTGCTGTATCTGCTGTAGCTGCTGATGTTTGGCGTCGCGTGGTCTGGGCCTGCGCCTCCAGGGCCTGTATCCGGCCGTCCTGTGCTTCCATGTCAGCCTTCAGTACAGTCACTGCTGAGGTAAGGGAGGCTTGAAGGGTGGAGGTGAGGGATTGCAGGTCAGCCTTTGTGACCATATTACTGGCCAGGCGCCTGATCTCAGCATTTATATCAGCCAGCGTGGGCTGCTCCTGATCGGAGTTTGAAGAGGCAGGGGAGACCGGCGCCATTTTGGAGCCGTGCGCGGCCCGGCTAGACCCCAGCGGGGTTTGAAGGAACCCGTCCATCGGGCCCGCGGAAGGTGCCTGGGGTGCAGTCCTGGGGGTCTGCGGGTGTTCCGCTCTTTTTGTGCGCCCCATCAGAGTCGGCTGACGTGCGGTAAGTGGCTTTTAGGAGCGCGGTGGCGAGGAGCTCAGGGTTTAGGCGGCCATGCTGCTCGGACCTCAGGCCACGCCCCCCGAAATCCATCTATTGAAATTCTAACTGTAAAAACTGAAATAGTCAGATCTTTTATACTGCATTTTAAATTACATGATATACATACATTGAGTTATTGTTTTTACTCAGAAGATGTAGCTGAACACAGTTTGGAGTTTTGTACAGGAGTAAAACTCATCTGGTTTACACATTAAAGAAACCTTGTTACACTGCTCAGCCAGAACATTAAAACCACATGCTTAATATCTTGAAGGCCTCCCTCGTACTGCCTGACTAGCTATGATCTGTCAAGGCATGGACACCACAAGACCTCTCAACATGTCCTGTGGCATCTGGCACCAACACGTTAGCAGCAGATCCTTTAAGTCCTGCAAGTAGTTGGGCCTCCATGGATCAGATTTGTTGTTTCAGCAAATCCCACAAATGCTCAATCAGATTGAGGGAATTTATTGGCTTTAAAGTATAAAAATAAAACAATAAAATGCTATTACTGGACCAGTAATAGCATTTAATTGTTTTATTTTTATACTTTAAAGCCAATAAATTCAATTTTTTACCAACCATTGGGAGTGTGTGGACTTCCTAATTTTGGAATTGGCGTGGTAACCAAACAACAGGAGGAACCCCTCTAACCACAGGGGAGCCAACCTGAGGGCTTGAAAAAAAACATCAATTTGTGAGTGCAACCTTGAAACATGAAATGAATATTTAAATTGTAACTTTATTACACTATGCTGCATTTTATGTTCATATTTTAGAGATACAAGCTGAATCCCTGGTCGATTTGTATTTTACAATAGTTCTATATGGTCACAAAGTTGGGAGGTGACTAGAGATGTCGCGAACATAAAATTTTCCGTTCGCGAATGGCAAACGCGAACTTCCGCAAATGTTCGTGAACGGGCGAACCGGGCGAACCGCCATAGACTTCAATAGGCAGGCGAATTTTAAAACCCACAGGGACTCTTTCTGGCCACAATAGTGATGGAAAAGTTGTTTCAAGGGGACTAACACCTGGACTGTGGCATGCCGGAGGGGGATCCATGGCAAAACTCCCATGGAAAATTACATAGTTGATGCAGAGTCTGGTTTTAATCCATAAAGGGCATAAATAACCTAACATTCCTAAATTGTTTGGAAAAACGTGCTTTAAAACATCAGGTATGATGTTGTATCGATCAGGTAGTGTAAGGGTTACGCCTGCTTCACAGTGACAGACCAAACTCCCCGTTTAACGCACCGCAAACAACCGCAAACAGTCCATTTGCACAACCGCAAACTCCCCATTTGCACAAGGTTGGATACCAAGCTAGCCATGTCCCGTTCCTTGTCCTCACTGATGTCATTGAAGGTCTCTTCCTCCACCCAGCCACGTACAACACCAAGGGTCCCCGAAAGGTGACAACAAGCCCCCTGGGACACCTGCTGTTTTTGGTCTTCCACCTCCTCAAAGCCACCTTCCTCCTCTGACTCCTCTTCTTCAGACTCCTCTCTCTGCGTTATTATAAGGTGTGTTAAGTAGTACTATTCCTATCAGTTTAATCCCTGTTACGTCCCCTATCAGGGGACGTGTACATGGCATCGATTTTAGGAACCGGGAGATGGGAAAAGATGCTTGGTCAGTCCTCCTACTTCAAATTTGGGGCATGCAATCTAATGTGCCACCAGATAGGAGTGGTGTGTTAAGTAGTACTCTTCTTATCAGTTTAATCCCTGTTACGTCCCCCTCTTCAGGCCTTTTTTAGTCGAATGTATCGCCCACTGTCAGTCCCTTCGGGATCCATCCCTCATTCATCTTAATAAAGGTGAGGTAATCTAGACTTTTTTGACCCAGGCAACTCAGCAAAGGAAGCAGCAGCGGGTACAACATCATCATCATCACACCGTACGTCCATGTGTGTAATGCTGCCTGACTGAGACATATCCCTGTTATCTACATCCTCTGGCAATAATGGTTGCGCATCACTCATTTCTTCCAACTGATGTGTAAATAACTCCTCTGACAGATCAAGTGAAGCGGCTGTGGTGCTAGTGTTGGTGGTGGCGGCAGGCTGGCGAGTGGTAACTTGAGAGGTGCCCGAAGCTAAGCTGGAGGAGGATGGTGCGTCAAGGTTCCAAGCGGAAGCTGTAGAAGATTGGGTGTCCTGTGTTAGCCAGTCAACTATGTCCTCAGAACTTTTCGAGTTCAGGGTACGTGGCCTGAGAGAGTAGACGCTGTAGGCCTGACACACACGCTTGCAGACAACTAACTGCTATTCAATCTGCTATTCAATCAATTTTTTTTTAAATGTACACTACTGTTACACCAGATATGAGTTGCACTGGTGTGACACTGTGCCCTGGCAGGCCCTGAAACGCACACGTGTGAAGGAAACTGACTGCTATGATTTCACAGTCAAATTTCTATTTATTTATTTTTAATTCTTTGTTTTATTTGTGGATTTGCACATACAATACAAGGTATGGTATTCATTTTATCCACTTTTTGTTTAAAGGTAAATAAGGTAAATAAGTAAGCATAACATGCATAAATAGCTTTGTATCAACACAGATAACACATTTACTGAATTGTATGTGGGCTGGGTTTCTCTAATGTATCGTGTCGTGTTAGTGCTTGTCCCTCTTGGACTATGGTGAGTGCTTCGGGAGGTTGACTGGTGGCTTCGCAGGGCAAGCCTTTGGCATACAGGGCTTGTTGGGGTGAGTGCTGCTGTTTGCTGGGGCTTTGGGATAATGTGTAAGAGGGTTGGCTACAAGACACCAGGGTGTATGAGGCGTCTGGTAGGGCTTATAGTGGCCTGCCTTCTCGTTAGGTGGGTGCTCAGATATCACAAGCTACATCCTAAACATGAAAGCCATCTTTCACAACAATGTACTGCTATATACTCATACCCTCAGTGCAACTAACCATGATATATGCACGTTCAGCCTAGCATGCTCAAATATAACACACTTCTGTCTAAAAAAAAATAATAATAATAATAATAATAAAAAACAATAAATACTACAAAAAAAAAAGAATGCAGCTTCCGAATAAATCTAAAATGGATGCTGTCCAGGAGGTGGGAGGGTCTGGGAGGGAGGGTCTGCTGCTGATTGGCTGGAATGTGTCTGCTGACTGTGAGGTACAGGGTCAAAGTTTACTCAATGATGACGAATAGGGGGCGGACCGAACATCGCATATGTTCGCCATCCGTGGCGAACGCGAACAAGCTATGTTCGCCAGGAACTATTTGCCAGCGAACTGTTCGGGACATCTCTAGAGGTGACCTATGGGAAGCAAGTATCCGAAAAGCTAAGTTTAGACCTATATTTTCCACAGGTGAATAGGTGGAAGCTATACATTCAATCAGATTGAGAACTGGGGGGTTTGGAGGCCAAGTCAACTCTTTGTCATGTTTCTCTAATCATTCCTGAACATTTTTTGCAATGTGAAAGGATGCATTATCCTGCTGAAAGACATTACTGCCACCAGGGAACACTATTGCCATTAAGGAGTGTATGTGTTCTGCAACAATCTCTAGGTAGCTGATACATGTCAAAGTAACCTCCACATGAATGTGAGGACCAGAACATAACACTACCTCCGCCAGCCTGCCCTCATCCCATAGTGCATCCTGCTGCCTTCTCTTACCCAGGTAAATGATGTACACATACCCGGCCATCAACCTGATCTAAAAGAAAATGTGATTCATTATACAAGACAACCTTCTTTCATTGCTCCATGGTTCAGTTTTAACACTTGTGTCCAAATTGAAGGTGCTTTTGGAGGTGGACAGTGGTCATCATGGTCACTCTGACTGGCCTGCAGTTATGAAGCCCCATACGCAACAAACTGCGATGCACTGTGTGTTCTGACACCCTATCATCATGGCCTGCATAAAGTTTTCAGCTATAGGAGCTACTGTAGCTCTTCTGTGTCATCAGACCAGACAGGGCTGGTGCAAGGATTTTTGCTGCCCTAGGCAAAATAAAGATTTGGCACCTCCCACCCACCCCCCAGTGACATCGCAATGCCCCATTATGATCTGCCATATGAACTAACGCCAGTGCTGCACACAGTGTGTGTTTACATTAAAAAGCCTGCAGGGACAAACTATAGACACCAGAACCACTTTATTAAGTTGCAGTGGTTCTGGGGACTATAGTGTCCCTTTAATGTGAGGTAAATTAGCGATTAGTGTCACTAATAATACACTATATTGTCTACTTACAATCAGATGAGGATGGTGATGGGCTCTGGCTGCAGTTTGGCTCCACTGGTCTGGTGTAGAACAGGATCTCTGGAGGCTGTTTGTAACTGTGGTCACAAAATTCAATGTCCTGGGAGAACGGCAAGCAGCTCAATTTTTGGGGGCCCCTTACACAGCTCAAGGTCTGGGCAACAGGGCATGACGGTGAGTATGCCCATAAGGCCCACCCATAAGTCCACCTACATGTTCCACCCATAAGTTCGCTCACAGGGAGTGGAGTGTGTAGGGGATGTTATGTGTTACTGTAGAGGATCTAATGTGGGTGCTTATGGAATGTAGTGTATAGGGATACCAGTTTGTGTAGGTGATGCAGTGTGTTTGTGTGTAGTGGAAGCAGTGTGTTTTTGTTTAAGGGATAGAAAGCAGTGTGTGTTTGTGTATTGTGTGTTTCTTGTTGTGTGTAAGGGATGCATTGTGTGAATCTGTGTTTGTATGCATAAGGGATGCAAAGTGTGTGTCTGTGTATGTAAGGGATGCAGTGTGTTTGTCTGTAAGGGGTTCATTGAGTGTGTGTAAGAGATGCATTGTGTTTCTGTGTGTGTTTAAGAGAAGCAGTGTGTGTTTGCATGTGTGTGTAATGGATGCATTGTGTGTTTCTGTGTATATGTGCAAAGGATGATTGTCTTTATGTGTGAGGGTTGCATTGTGTGTGTGTGTGTGTGTGTGTAAGGGAAGCATGTTGTGTTTCTGTCTGTATAGGGATGCATTGTGTAAGGGAAGCATGTGGCTGCTCACTATTAAGAAAAAAAGGCTCCTGAGTGGGTGGGGGCCCTAAAGTAAAAATTGGGGGGGGACCTAATGTCCTCCCCCCTGGCCCCCACCCCTGAGCGGTGGGTGGGGGCCCTTAACAAGAATAAGGGGGGACCTAATGTCCTCCCCCCTGGCCCCCACCCTGGAACGACGGGTGGGGGCCCTAAATTACAAATGGGGGGACCTAATGTCCTCCCCCCTGGCCCCCACCCCTGAGCTGCGGGTGGGAGCCCTAAATACAAATGGGGGGACCTAATGCCCTTCCCCCCTGGCCCCCACCCCTGAGCGGTGGGTGGGGGCCCTAAACAAGAATAAGGGGGGTCCTAATGTCCTCCCCCCTGGCCCCCACCCCTGAGCGGTGGGTAGGGGCACTAAATATAAACTGGGGGGACCTATTGTCCTCCCCCCTGGCCCCCACCCCTGAGCGGTGGGTGGGGGCTCTAAACAAAAATAAGGGGGGGACCTAATGTCCTCCCCCCTGGCCCCCACCCCTGAGTGGCAGGTGGGGGCCCTAAATACAAATGTGGGGGAAAAAATGTCCTCCCCCCTGGCCCCCACCCCTGATCGGCGGGTGGGGGCCCTAAATACAAATGGGGGGACCTATTGTCCTCCCCCTGGCCCCCACCCCTGAGCGGTGGCTGGGGGCCCTAAACAAGATTAAGGGGGGACCTAATGTCCTCCCCCCTGGCCCCCACCCCTGAGCGGTGGGTGGGGGCCCTAAACAAGATTAAGGGGGGGACCTAATGTCCTCCCCCCTGGCCCCCACCCCTGAGCGGTGGGTGGGGGCCCTAAAGGAAAATTTAACCCCCCTCCCGCCCAGGTGACTAGGGGTCCCCAAACCCCTAGTCACCCCCTCCCCCAAAAAATAAACTCTTACCTACCCCCCTCACTCTAAAAATAATGAGGGGGGACCATTTAACTAAGTATCTGTCAAAATTAAAATAAACTTACCATTCGATTTTTTATTTCTTCTAAAATCTTCTTTTTTCAGCCCCAAAAAAGGCCAAATAAATATCCATAATAACCGAAGCAATAAAAAAAAATCCATCTTCACCCTGCGAGGGCTCCGCGCAGACTGAGCTCTGCAGGGCGGAGGAAGGCTTATAAAGCCTTGCCCCACCCTGCAATTAGGCTCAGAGCACTCTGATTGGTGGGTTTAAGCCATCCAATCAGAGTGCTCTGACAGGTAAATGAAGAGACTGACAGGTAAATCTCTACATTTACCTGTCACAGCACTCTGATTGGTTGGTTTGAAATCCACCAACCAGAGTGCTCTGTGTCATTTTACACAGCGTGGGAAAGGTCTTTGGAATTTTCCCACGCTGTGTAATTTGACTCATAACACTCTGATTGGTTGCTTAATCCACCAATCAGAGTGTTATGAGTCAAATTACACAGCGTGGAAAAATTCCAAAGAACTTTCCCACGCTGTGTAAAATGACACAGAGCACTCTGATTGGTGGATTTCAAACCAACCAATCAGAGTGCTGTGACAGGTAAATGTAGAGAATTACATGTCAGTCTCTTCATTTACCTGTTAGAGCATTCTGATTGGATGGCTTAAACCCTCCAGAGTGCTCTGAGCCTAATTGCAGGGCGTGGCAAGGCTTTATAAGCCTTCCCCCGCCCTGCAGAGCTCAGTCTGCGCGGAGCCCTCCATGGGTGAAGAAGGATAATTTTTTTTGCGCTCGTTTTTTTTTTTTTATTGCGTCGGTTATTATGGATTTTCATTTGCCCTTTTTTGGGGCTGAAAAAAGAAGATTTTAGAAGAAAGAAAACATTGAATGGTAAGTTTATTTTTATTTATTTTTACAGGTTTTAGTTAATGGTCCCCCCTCATTATTTTTAGGGTGATGGGGGTAGGTAGGAGTTTATACTCAGGGGTGGTGGCCAGGGGGGAGGACATAAGGTGTCCCCCATTTGTATTTAGGGCCCCCACCCACCGCTCAGGGGTGGGGGCCAGGGCGGAGGACATTAGGTCCCCCCCTTATTCTTGTTTAGGGCCCCCACCCACCGCTCAGGGGTGGTAAACAGGGGGAGGACATTAGGTTCCCCCCCCCCCAATTTTTATTTAGGGCCCCCACCCGCTCAGGGAGGGGGGACCCTTTTTTTTTTTTTTTTTTTTTTTGTCCAAATGACCCTTCATAACTGGAAGAAATTTTGTAGTGACCCTCTGACCCTCTTGGTTATTAGTAATTATTTGTAGTATTGTCATTATTTAAAAACAGTGGTTCTGTTCTAGGCCAACTGACTTAAGAGGCTTACAGCGCCTCTGTTACCTCAACCAAAATGTTTAGCATTTTAAGATATAATTTTTATGAAATACTCACATTGACTGTGTAGAAATTCTAATGATATTCCAACACCATTAAAAAAATATCCCCAGGCCACAAGCATACAGAAAGTTAGGGCTACAGTCTTGAGCCATCATTCTTCTGCTGATTAAATGCAGCCTGAGGTGGATGGTGGCAACAATCTTGAAAAATTATAAAAAGTGATGGCTTGGGTGGGACAGTTGGTACATTGGTTTTAAAAAGGCCCATTAGCTTATGCATGCTTGTCCCAAGTCAAATGTTGTCAGTGAGGAAATGAGAAGGCCTTTCATTTTTAGTTTAGTTATCGTTCAAGGGCATGCCATTTCACTTATTATTTACAAACTCATTTCAGATTAAATTCCAAGTTTGCAAGCCCCATTTCATGGTAATGTCAGGGGCATTTGGTGCCCATTCGAGTCATTTCAGACAGGCTCCAAATGTTTCAGAGATGTCCTTGTACAATTTGGAAGATGATAAATCTGAATAATTTGTTACAAATAACCCCATAATTAGGGGGCTGCTCCAAAAATTCACAAGGTTATTCACTAACATGATAATTCAATAAATTTTAAGGTTAAAATAGCTGAAATAGAAAAATTCTAACTCTGCTATGCTTTCAGTTCAATTACTTTGGCATCACATTTGAACTCACCTTGAATTCTCACTTTAGTGAATAATCCTGTCAGATTTAAGTGAATAAATAATTCTATGAAATTTGAGGTACAGTTTAAGGCTGTCTATGTTTGAACACAGGACATTTTTAAATTTAGTATTTATTTTTCAGATGAGGGTGGAGTGTGGTTTTGTTTGACATCCAGATATTACTTGTGTTGTTACCCAAGCTTGTAAGTAATCTTGTGTAATGCTGTCATATCCAATTATGGGAAATTTGAGAGGTGAGGCGTCATCTTGCGACAATAGAACTTAATCTTTCGCTCAGGAGAAAGGAGTTTCCAAATAATTTTTTATGCTCCTAATGATAACTGGAAGGAAGGAAGCATGATTATTGACTTATTGAGGTAAATTCAACAAACCAGGAATTATGGAAACTGACAAAGGAAGTGCAAATTGTAGAACAAAATATATAAGTAGAGGAAATAGATGCTTGTAGTTTGCAACTGTCTTGTTAGTTCACCACTAGGGATCTATGGAACTATTTGAACATCTTTAAACTGTCTCCATCCAACAGAACTTGAGCAATTTTGTAAAATGAATAGGAAAATTACCCCAATGATAGTTGCAGTCAAGCGAGTTTTGGAATTGAGGTGGGGTCATACTAGGGTCATGCGGGGAATACTTGAAGGGGCCATGTCATATTTTTTTGTTTGTTTTTGTCTTTCCTTTGCTTATGCCCCCTATGTTGTTGTTCTCTTTCCACAGTATCTGCTGTTTGTCCTTTTGCAGAATTAAGTTTACTGATGTAATGTGGGTAAATTTACTTGGCCGCTGAAACAATACCTTGATTAAACTCCAGCTTGACTGAGCCTCTACTATTTCTTATAAATAAATAGAGATCCAGACACAATGTGCTAAGCACATAAAATAAAGTTTATTTTGCTCACAGCTGTTTAAGGAAACCACCAATTGGCCAGTTTTCTTTTAATTTTTGTGTCACATGAAAAATATTTGTGATTACCGTATATTGTGTAAAATAAAGGATAAAAATCCCAATAAAATAAATTTTGACTCCAAGTTGAATACTACAAAATTTAGACACTGTAAATGTTGTAAACAGCATGCACTAAGCAGCAGTATGCCTCCTCTATGCACCAATCTCTGGTTACCAATGGTGGGATGTAATTACGGTATTTTGGTAAAGACTCATTGGAAAGTTGAGATCGAACCAAAGTGCTCGAATGTCAGCCTCTATTTTGGATAGCAGTCATAATATATATATATATTAGCACTTTCAAGTAATTAGACAACTTTTACTGTATATGTTGTTTATTTCTCTAGTTGTACTCTTTACTGCTAGCTGCTCTTGTACATGCCTAACTTATTTACCTCAATCACATGCAAAAGTCTTTTAAAAATATTTGCTAGATTTAATACATCTGGGTTACCAGCCTCACTGAATTAACTAAATGGCTTCACTCAGGCTCAGGCTTTAAAGTTAGTTAAAAAGACGTCTTAGCTCAATGTTTAAACTTTTTTTATTTATT
This sequence comes from Pelobates fuscus, assembly GCF_036172605.1. Taxonomy (NCBI): domain Eukaryota; kingdom Metazoa; phylum Chordata; class Amphibia; order Anura; family Pelobatidae; genus Pelobates; species Pelobates fuscus. The sequence goes on along the minus strand of NC_086317.1, from coordinate 374,641,523 downwards.
TTTTATTTTTTATTTAAATTTGTATTTGATTTTAGACAAATGTACACATTTCACATATAGTCAAGTAAGTTTCTCATTAAAGTGCGTGATAGTACATCAAAACGTAATAAATAATATACCAATACGTACATCAAAACGTAATAAATAATATACCAATACTACATCAAAACGTAATAAATAATATACCAATACGTACATCAAAACGTAATAAATAATATACCAATACTACATCAAAACGTAATAAATAATATACCAATACGTACATCAAAACGTAATAAATAATATACCAATACTACATCAAAACGTAATAAATAATATACCAATACTAGTATTAAGTGCTTATATGATTATCATGTCAACGTATTACAGTTGCACGTAAATTACATGTTCATAAACATTTATATCTGAACATTAACATAAGAGACACCACAACAATTACACATAAACATAAAGTACTAAGACACCTGTGAAAGGCCAAAAAAAAAAAAATACCTTTGCATCAAGAGAAACAAAAAGAAAAGGAAAAAGAGACATCATCTTCTGGGAGAAGGGAAACAAAAAATAAGATAGACAAAAAGGAGTAAGATGTTCATCAACGTAGACAGGGTAATATATGATATTTGGGAATAATTAACTCTTATAATATGTAAACCAAGCATCACAAATCGTATTATATTTAGATATATTATTATCACTATAAAATATTGCTTTCTCCATCACTCCTTGATAATTAATCTGAGCTTTAATTACTTGTATATTGGGGAGTTTCTCATTTCTCCAGTATCTGGCCATACAAAGCTTAACAGCCATTTTCTCCACTTTCCCCAAAAGTTTCTTAAAAAATATATGGGCGAAATCATTTGGAGCATATAAATTGACAAGGGTATATATAATGTCATTCAATTTACAAACTAAAATGAAGATTCTGCCCAACGGATCTCTTTCAATATGAAGATGTTCAAATTTAATCTTGGATGAATATACAATGGCCACCCCTCTCTTCTTAGAATCAGAGAAATTTGTGCTCAAAACAATGGGACATTTTGTAAATTTCCAAACGGTTTCATCCTTCCTCCAGTGAGTTTCTTGTACAAAACATACATAGATTTTTTTTCATCAATCAACATTCTATATAAAAAGCCCCTCTTTATTGTTTTGAATATGTTTATTAGAGTCGTAAAAATGCATAGGCAGACGAATTGGTAAAAATAACATTTGGGTGCCTGCGCAGAGGCATAGAAATCAGAATAAACGAGCAATACAGTAAATTGGGTGCACATGGATTTTGCGAGATTCGGTATATCAACGGCATTCAACAGGTATATTAGCGTATTATGCTGGCTTTTTAGTCATCAGAGCAATACCTAAAAGTCTAACTACGCATGCGACAGCGCTTTCAGCATTGGTAGCCTTACACGCAGTTAAACAAACATGTAATTAAGTAAATCAAGTGTGCACAGACTTTGCGAGAATTGTTTTTGCTTTAGTTAAAACTTAAAAAAAAAGTCTACTAAATATAAATCAGAGTAAACAAGCAATTGGGTAAACTCAATGAATTTGAACTATGCGAAATTTAATTTATCAAAGGTATTTAACCTGCATAATTACGCGTTGTGCTGGCGTTCTGTTCATCTGAGCCATACAGAATCCTATGCGGCCCTTATTGCATAAGAGTTTTATTGGCCAGGTAATATGGAGCGGCATGCTAAATCTTGCGTGGGTGCAGTTCGGCGGTGCCTAAGTAAATCTAGGCAGATATGGCCGCGGATTCTTACTAGGATCCACAAATGGTTAAATTTTTTGCTGCGCGGTTAAGTTCTTGTTGAATTAGGCATGCGGTGGCACTGTCCGCATGGGTAGCCCTATTTGTATGAGGCTCATATTGCATGAGAATTATGTCGGCCTAGTAGCATGGGTAATCTAGCGTGGGTGCTGTGCAACATTAATTCTAGGCTGATGAACGTGACGTCACAGGTGGGCTCGCACAGGTCGGGAGGCGGTAAATTCGAGTCTTCGCTGTGCAGTTGTTGTGGCAACAGCGTGACCTCGTGGTACCCAGAGTGTGTCCAATAAAGTTTTGTTTACAATACTTTCTGCATCCTGAGTAATTGGAACAAAAGCGACCTAAGGACCACAGAGGGGAGCCAATTTGAAGTACCAACATCCAGATACTGATGTTACATGCTGTTAGTCTGAGCCAGCTTGCATAAGTGGCTCAAGACCATGTGAGTTGAACCAGTTACAGACTGCTCACCCGTTTTATCTGTTACGTTATTACCCTATATGCGCTTTATTCTTGCTTTCAGATTTTCAAGAATGCTGTTTTTTATGTGCTAATAAGGGTAAATTTGTATTGAGTGCTCTCACCTTTCACATTTGTTGTTATATTGTAAAAATTAATTGAGAACTTTCAACGCTCTTAACGGTTATAGGGCTGGTCTGTCCTTGAGATCAGTGCACTGAGGGCCGCTCATTGCACAACTGCCTTGTCGTTCTTGGGACGCCGAGTCTCCGTCTGTCCTCCCCGCAACAACCCCAGTCCGTCTCCAGGGTCTTCTGTAGCCCTGTGGGCACTCGGGAGCAGGGGCTGTCCATGCGACTCCCACACCTAGAGTCCACGGGCCCCTCACTCCCTGCACCTCCCCAACACCACCCAAGATCCTGGACTCAGAGGAGCATGTTGCCCATTGTCTCACCCAGTGCCAGCCACTTTCGTAGAGCCGGCGCGCACCCCCCCTGGCCACCGGTCTGCCAAAGGGGTTGCGCGGGCCCGCCCCACAGGGCTCATGGCCTTCTGGGGACCCCACATACCCACCCACTCCACCAGCGGGTGGGCAGTCATTACGGGGGTTCCATCCAGCGCTCAGCAGTGCCCAAGTCCGCATAGGCCGTCCAGTACGGCCCTCCATAATTATCGCTCTCCACTTTTACCCCTCTGATTTTGTGGTATTGCCTTTAGAGAGTGCTCTTGCCGGCGATGGGGCTAGCTCTGTGTGGGTCCAAGCCTTTTTGCTCCCGATCTGGGTGCTTTCTCGGGCGGTTGTTTCAGCCCCTCTGCGTGCACCTCAGATGTTGCTGTCTGGCTGAGTTTCATGCAGCCGCTGCCAGTGCAGGCGGTCGGCATCCGAACCGCGCGGGGACTCCCGCTGTGATCCGCGCCTCCACCTGGAAGCCGGAATATCCTCTGCCGGCCAATGGGGGGGGGGGGGGACGACAGGGCCGTGCCCCGGGCCTGGTATCTCCCCCTGTTGAGGAATCTGTAGCAGGATGCCCGTAATGGCCGCTAGTATTCTGGTGCTCTGCCACGTGTAGGCCGGTCCTGGCCTTCTCAACTTGCCTGGTTTGCAGCGGGCATCATGCAGGCACCTGGGGTAAGCTTGCACCATTCTCCATTCATATATTGCGGGGTATTGTATACTTAGGCGGTCTGGGGAGATTGTTTTAGTGCTTTTTTATCAGCATAGTGCAGGATAGTGTTAATGGCGTCCGATCAGCCCGGCGGCCCGGCCTCGCCCCCCAAAAGCCCCTCTTTATTGGGGAGTTTAATCCCTGTGCGTTGATAGAAGCTATCTTAATTGACGTTTTTTAATAATGTCATCCCCAATTATCCCAGAGATGATCCCTCTTGCGCTCAGACAGGCTGAGTACTCTATAACCTCCACAAGTGTCACAGCACATGGACTAAACAAACATAAATAATACACTAAGTATGCTACCATAAAGGATATTGCCTGCGGTAGCTGCGCTGAAAAAAGCATCCCAAAAACACAGCAAAAACCTCAGGAACATTCAGTCGCTGGTGGCTATTTGTATGGTGAAATATTAGAAAATAGAAATGTAGCACATGTGAGCTAGAAGGGAGGCCTCAGCATTGAAACAAAGACAAGAAAGTAAATCCCATTATCTTATCATTGCTCCAGTGTTTATCCCTCTCTTCCCCTTCCCTATCATTAATAATTATATTTCCATAGATATTATAAGTTAGAAAAAAAAGAATTATTAGGCTCTCCATGAGTCTATATTAACCAAAAGGTGCCATCTAGTTAAAGATTTAGGAGTGTTTTTTAGATGCGTGAGTTAATAATGGGGTGTCAAGTTTGGCATCAATTCAGTGTTATAGATTAAGAGATTGCTTTACTAATGCAATCAGAATAGTGTCCATAGTATCAATGCGTCTATAGCACAGTAAAAAATTAATCGTTAAATAAGTATCAAGTATCAAAAAAAAAAAAAAAATACTAAGAGCTCTCTCATACAACACAAACAGTGACATTTCTTCATATTAGTAAATCACAATCCTAAAGTGAAAGGTAAGTCAAAACTATTTAAAAGGTTAGGAGGGGGAGGGGAAGGACGGGGTATTACTACCTCGTCTAGTATACCTAAACCCTTCAATCTGGGTATATCTTCTAGAGGATCTTTAACAATTACATTTTTCCCATTGTGTAATATTATTAATTTAGTGGGAAATCCCCATCTGTAGCTTATATTTTTTTTTTATCTCAGCTGGAGTGTTAAATCTTTAAAACGTCTTCTTTCCCAGTAGCCAAAGAGAGGAAATACCATTATCCCGTCCAATTTTTTATTTCTAAGGCATGGATTGAATCTCAATTGTTTCATAAATAGATCTTTTACAGAAGAGTTTAGGAACCTGATAATTACATCTCTAAGAGAGGAAGAATCGCTGTTTCTGGCTGTCTAGATTCTATGACATCTCTTAAGAGGAAATAGAGTTAGCTGGTGTGTATCCACAAACAATAAACTCAGTGACATATCCCGTTAAACTGTCATTTTTTACATCCTCCGATATAACTTTCAGTATACCTTTAAGTATACCTTTAAGTCTTACATTGTTCTTTTGGGATCTGTCTTCCAGCTGTGTTAATTTGTTATCTGTCTCCTTTATATGATTTTTTAGAGATACATTTTGGGACTGAAGGAGAGTAACTTCTAAACGTTTTTTTTCAAGTTCGCTACTCTGCTCTAACAATTTAGAGTTAAGAGTGGACATCTCTTTAATTATTTCCGCTAGATTTTGTTTTGAATCTTTTTTTAATCTTTTCATAAAGGTCATCCATCATCTTTGTCAGGCTTAGGTTTGTTATAGACTCTGGAGAAGATTCCAGAGGTACTTTATTTGCCTGTTCTTCCTCTAAGGGAGGGGATATAGATCTTCTAAAAAAATTGAGACTTATTAGGTTTTGATTCAGGAGAATAATATAAATGTATAGATTTATTCTTTTTGGTATTACCAGCTGATGGAGGAGGTATTTTTGGGAGGCATGTTTTAGAGATCAAAAGATCAAGGATTCAAAAATCTCTGGATACAAAAAAATAATGTATGTGAACCTCCCTCCTTCTCGAACCTTAATAAAAAGGACAGAGGAGGAGAACACACACAAACCTCCCCCCCCCCCCCCAAAAAAAAAAAAACGTACAAACCTTAAACCTAAAGTCTGTTTCTTCCGCCTCCACCCGATAAAGGAGTGAAGGAGGGAAGGACCCAGGCAAAAAAACAAAACAAAAAAATGAAAAACACACAAACCTTAAACCTAAAGTCTGTCTTTTCCACCTTCACCCAATAAAACAATAAAAGAGTGAAGGAGGGAAGGACCCAGGCAAAAAAACTAAACAAAAAAAATAAAAAACACACAAACCTTAAACCTAAAATCTGTTTCTTCTGCCTCCACCCGATAAAGGAGTGAAGGAGGCAGGGACCCTGGCAAAAAAACAAAACAAAAAAAATAAAAAACACACAAACCTTAAACCTAAAGTCTGTCTTTTCCGCCTCCACCCGATAAGGGAGGCAAAATAAACAAACAATTAGTAATATACCATTTAAGCAATAACTGTTTTTAAATCTCTAGTAAAAAAGAAAATGACAGTGTCCAATAAAGCGTATCTTTTCTGCCTTCTTATTCCTCTTCTCTCTTTATATGTAGAACTCCAATCAAATTAAATTGAAAACTTAAATTAATCCGGTAGAAGATAAGCCAAAGTTTATAAACCAAATCCTTCTTGGTATAGAGAAGGGAAAAATGTATTCTTTAACAATTAGTTATTTTATCTCAGGTGGATAGCTGCTTCACCACAATATTTAAACTTTGCTGGTCATGTACAAGAAAAACAACAAAATGCAAACAAAAATCTGAACAGCAGTTCTACTCAAAATATATAATAATAGTACAGAGTTGGTTAGTATATTTACAATATTCATGGAACAATGAGTTCAAAATCCCAAGAAATAAAAATAAGCCATAAGTAAACCTCATGTGCTCCTAAATAATCTTGACCTTGACAAACCACAGTCCTGTTCTACCACTCTGAGCCAAATGGGTCAGTTATGCCAATCATTTCTCAACCAACTAGATACACAGTTTATTTTTGATTCCAGTCAACTATTTTCTTCTTTTGGTTTATGGTTCATACGGTTTACACCAACAATAAGCTTACTTTCCATTTGGAAGTCTATTTATAGAAGTAGAGCAAAGAGACTTGAAGCACAGTTTGTGCTGGAAAGCAGTGACTTGTGTAATAACGAAGCATAGTTCCGAATGTGTCTAGATACACAAAAAGGTCTGGCTAGTTGTTATTCTCAGAGGCGGTATGTTATGAAATCTTCCCTCTAACAAACAAACAAAAAAACACGATTTGCAATTATGCAATTTCCATACATATTGTGGGAACTCATCCAGAATATGAGTACAACTATTAACCGCACACTGTTAAATGTGTAGTTCAGAATTGGACGTAGAGTAAGACAAAAGTATTTTCATTTTTGCCACTTATATTCTGAAGATATTTTATGAGACATAAATTCTTATGATAAGATTTAAAAGGATACTCCTGGCACAATAACAACTTCATCTGATTTAAGTTTTTATGGTGCTAGTAGGTCCCAGGTGCCGGTTTACCTCATTGGTTTAATGGACGGTTTAATACCAAACTCTTATCTGGCACTTGTCAGCTCTGCCCTGAACTTCCGTTCCAAAGCTCCAATTAGGGTTCCTCAGTAACCTGCATACAATCCCAAATCCCTACACATATTTAAATAACAGGAGTTTTTAGTATCACTCTAATGGTCTTTAAAGTGTAAGTTTACCTGAACCATCAAGGCAAACCTCTACACTAACAATTCACCTTGCTGCTTTTAGCTCCAAGGCAAAATCTCTAATATGGTAGAAATGGGTATTCTTAGAAATACCTGTATACTTATTAACCCTTCCATTAATAGGACTCACATTGTTCTTCCTAAGCAAATACACTAATTGACACAATGTAGCCTCATGCTCAGTACAATGGTGTCATGTAATTACCAGTGTTCCGGAAATCAAACCTAACATATATTAAATGGTCTCATGAGTTCAATCCATACATGGAGTTTTACTTTTCTACTTAAGGACCACAGATTCACAATATATCAGGATTCCCCAAACTCCGGCCCTCCAGATGTGGCTGAGCTACAACTCCCATGATTCTCAGCCTGTCTATTTCATTCATAGAATCATGGGAGTTGTAGTTCATCAACATCTGGAGGGCCGGAGTTTGGGGAAGCCTGATATAGATAATCCAAAGTAGACATGTGCAATTTGTTTCGGTCCGAATGTGAATTCGACTAATTTCGGGAAACTCGGACATTCGGGTACTTCCGAATGTCCGAATAGATGAATTGCCGAATTGCTGAATGGTTGAAGTCCCAAAATTCTGAAATTACCGAATTTTCCGAAGTTTCGAATTGCCGAAGTGCTGAAGTGCCGAAGTTCCGAAGTTGCTGAAGTTCCTCACCCGTGCTGCGCGAGTGGGGGCTTCTAACTTGAAGGGGGGACCTATACAGTAAAATAAGGGGGGGACCTAATGTCCTCCCCCCTGGCCCCTACCCCTTAGTGGTGGGTGGGGGCCCTAAATTGGAATAAGGGGGGACCCAATGTCCTCCCCCTGGCCCCCACCCCTGAGCGGTGGGTGGGGGCCCTAAATATTAATAAGGAGGGTCCTAATGTCCTGCCCCCTGGCCCCCACCCCTGAGCGGTGGGTGGGGGCCCTAAATACTAATAAGGGGGGGACCTAATGTCTTCCTCCCTGACCCCAACCCCTGAGCGGTGGGGGCCCTAAATACTAATAAGGGGGGGACCAAATGTCTTCCCCTATGGCCCCCACCCCCCTGAGCGGCGGGTGGGACCCTAAATTGGAAAAAGGGGGGGACCTAATGTCCTCCCCCCTGGCCCCCACCCCTGAGCGGTGGGTGGGGGCCCTAAATACTAATAAGGGGGACCTAATGTCCTCCCCCCTGGCCCCCACCACTGAGCGGTGGGTGGGGGCCCTGAATTGGAAAAAGATGGGGACCTAATGTCCTCCCCCCTTGCCCCCACCCCTGAGTGGTGGGTGGGGGACCTAAATACTAAAAAGGGGGACCTAATTTCCTCCCCCCTGGCCCCCAACCCTGAGCGGTGGGTGGGGGCCCTAAATACTAATGAAGGTGGGACCTAATGTCCTCCCCCTGGCCCCTACCCCTTAGTGGTGGGTGGGGGCCCTAAATTGGAATAAGGGAGGGACCCAATGTCCTCCCCCTGGCCCCCACCCCTGAGCGGTGGGTGGGGGCCCTAAATATTAATAAGGAGGGTCCTAATGTCCTGCCCCCTGGCCCCCACCCCTGAGCGGTGGGTGGGGGCCCTAAATACTAATAAGGGGGGGACCTAATGTCTTCCTCCCTGACCCCAACCCCTGAGCGGTGGGGGCCCTAAATACTAATAAGGGGGGGACCAAATGTCTTCCCCTATGGCCCCCACCCCCCTGAGCGGCGGGTGGGACCCTAAATTGGAAAAAGGGGGGGACCTAATGTCCTCCCCCCTGGCCCCCACCCCTGAGCGGTGGGTGGGGGCCCTAAATACTAATAAGGGGGACCTAATGTCCTCCCCCCTGGCCCCCACCACTGAGCGGTGGGTGGGGGCCCTGAATTGGAAAAAGATGGGGACCTAATGTCCTCCCCCCTTGCCCCCACCCCTGAGTGGTGGGTGGGGGACCTAAATACTAAAAAGGGGGACCTAATTTCCTCCCCCCTGGCCCCCAACCCTGAGCGGTGGGTGGGGGCCCTAAATACTAATAAAGGTGGGACCTAATGTCCTCCCCCTGGCCCCTACCCCTTAGTGGTGGGTGGGGGCCCTAAATTGGAATAAGGGGGGGACCCAATGTCCTCCCCCTGGCCCCCACCCCTGAGCGGTGGGTGGAGGCCCTAAATACTAATAAGGAGGGTCCTAATGTCCTCCCCCCTGGCCCCCACCCCTGAGCGGTGGGTGGGGGCCCTAAATACTAATAAGGGGGGACCTAATGTCTTCCTCCCTGACCCCCACCCCTGAGCGGTGGGGGCCCTAAATACTAATTGTCAGGGTACCTGTTGTCTCTACCTCAGAGGAGGTGAGATACTTAGACGTTCATCCTCTCAGAGGGATTGACTCACTCGTTCCTCGCAGTTCTCTCGGCCGTTTACACGCCGGCCGCGAGGGACCCGCTTCCTTTTATGACGCGGCGCTCAGTAGCCGACGTCATGACGACAATCCGTTCCGACCTGTCAATCAAGTCCCGACCACGAATCAGGACTCGTCGGGGGCGTGATTACCTATCTAGAACCAGGGTATAAAGTAGGGCTTTATGCATTTGCTCATTGCCCTGTCGTGGTTCTAGCTTGTCTAGTCACTCAGTGCTCTTGTTATCTATTTGTCTCTTTGGTTTTGACCCGGCTTGTTTGTTCTACCCTGCTTACCTCTATTACCCTTTGACTCGGCTTGTCTCTCGCTTATCTGCTCTCTCGTTCCCTCGACCTCGGCTTGTCTCTAGACCATTCTTTGCTTACTCCTTACGTTAGTCCGGCCATTCTAAGGTCCGGTATACGTACCTACCTCCTGTTTGTACTTTGCGTGTTGGATCCCTGTCCCGATCCTGACATTACGACAGGGCCAATGGATCCTGCAGGTACAAACACTCAGGTTGGTTCTTCCGACTCTAGATTTGAGGTCATGGATCATAGAATGGATCAGATGGCTCTAGCGCTGCAGGCTTTATTATCTCGTTCTAATAATCAACCAGAAGAGATGCGTACTACATCCATCTCCCCTGTAAGTTCAGGTCTAGAGGTAGCCACAGTAGGTGCTTCTTCCCTTATTACTCCTCCTGTACGTTATGGTGGCTCTCCGGATAAGTGTCGTGGTTTTTTAAACCAGATAGGTATTCATTTCGAATTACAACCCCGCTCCTACCCTACAGATAGGGCGAAGGTTGGATTCATTATCACACTACTCATTGATAAGGCTCTGAGATGGGCCAATCCATTGTGGGAGAATGATAACCCGTTAGTCTAGAATTATAATGCCTTTGTTGCTGCTTTTAGAAGAACGTTTGACCCTCCAGGTAGAAAGGTCAATGCAGCTAGATTATTGTTGCGCCTTAGACAAGATAACCGAACCCTTGTGGATTATGCACTAGAGTTCAGGTCCTTGGCGGCAGAAGTTAAGTGGAATGAACAGGCTTATATAGACGTATTTTTAAACGGATTATCAGATGAAATTCTAGACGAGGTTGCTACAAGAGAGCTTCCTGAAAATTTGGAGGATTTAATTTCTTTTATTTCTCGTATTGATGAACGTTTAAGAGAGAGGCAGAACACTCGAGATAGAACCCGTAGACCTTCCTTTAAACTAGCTCTCTCATTTCAAAGTCCTGAATCCACAACCTCAGCTTTTCCAGAACCTATGCAGATAGGCAATACTCGCCTCTCAGAAGAAGAGAGACAGTACAGGAGAAGGGAGGGGTTGTGTATGTATTGTGGAGTAAGAGGGCACCTACGCCTAAATTGTCCTAATCGCCCGGGAAACGCTCGCACCTAAGTTTCTCTAGAGGACAGGCCTTGGGTGTTTCTATTTTGTCCTCTATACATAATTATAAAGATCACAGGCTTCTGCTACCTGTTTCTTTAGCTTGGGAGAAGGGAGTACTAAAAACTATGGCGTTGGTAGATTCCGGAGCTGCTGAGAGCTTTATTGACCAAGTTTTTGTTACTAAACACTCTATTCCATCCCAGCTAAGGGATACACCCTTGGCCGTTGAGGCCATAGATGGTAGACCATTATCTGAACCTGTTATTTTTCGTGAGACCATACCTGTTAACTTAACTGTTGGTATCCTACACGAGGAAGGTATATCTATTATGCTTATTTTGTCTCCTTCTGTTCCTATAGTCCTGGGGTATCCGTGGTTAAAGAAACATAACCCTATTATTGATTGGGAACTAGGGGAGATAGTCTCATGGGGTCAGGGTTGCCAGAGCAGGTGCTTACAGAAAGTCTCACCGGTTTGCGTAGTTAACGCACCGGCTAATTCTACCCAGTCTACAGACGTACAAATACCGCCTCTGTACCTGGATTTAAAGGCAGTCTTTGACAAAAAGAATGCTGACACTTTACCTCCACACAGGCCCTTTGACTGCAAGATTAGACTCCTGCCTGGGACCATGCCTCCGAGGGGTACGGTATACCCTTTATCCACTAAGGAGAACTTAGTCTTAGAGGAGTATATTCGTGAGAACCTAGACAAAGGATTCATTAGGAGATCCTCCTCCCCTGCCGGGGCTGGTTTTTTTTTTGTGAATAAGAAGGATGGTACGTTAAGGCCTTGCATTGATTATCGAGGCTTGAATAAAATAACGATTAGAAATGCCTACCCGATTCCTTTGATTACTGAGCTCTTTGATCGTCTAAAAGGCTCCCAGATTTTCACCAAGTTAGATCTCAGAGGGGCGTATAACTTGGTGAGAATTCAGCATGGTGACGAGTGGAAAACAGCGTTCAATACCCGATATGGGCACTATGAGTACACGGTAATGCCTTTTGGGCTCTGTAATGCACCGGCAGTATTTCAGGACCTGATCAATGAAGTTCTTAGGGAATTTCAACAGGATTGCGTTATTGTATATTTGGATGATATACTAATACACTCTAGAGAAATTGAGACCCACCACAGACAAGTCAGAAGGGTATTGCGCAAACTTCTACAACATGGGTTGTACTGCAAATTGGAGAAATGTAGTTTTGACCAATCTCAGATAAACTTTCTTGGTTACGTGATTTCTGGGGACGGGTTTAAAATGGATCCGGATAAACTCCAGTCTATTTTAGATTGGCCATTACCCAGGGGTCTCAAAGCCATTCAGAGGTTTATTGGATTCTCCAATTATTATAGGCGTTTCATTAAAGGATACTCTTCTATTATTGCTCCTATTACCAATATGACCAGACAGGGGGCTGACACTAAGACTTGGTCTACTGAAGCTCTCGTTGCTTTCAAGACACTCAAGGAACTTTTTGCTTCTGCACCAATTTTAGTTCACCCTGATACGACTTTGCCTTTTCTACTCGAGGTAGACGCCTCAGAGACGGGGGTAGGCGCTATCTTGTCTCAAAGGTTAGGTGTGGATAAACCGTTACATCCATGTGGTTTTTTTTCCAAGAAATTATCTGGGCCTGAAAGCAGATATGACATTTGTGACAGGGAACTACTAGCGGTCATCATGGCTTTAAAGGAGTGGAGACATTTATTGGAAGGGACCTTGCATCCTGTTACTATTTTGACGGATCACAAGAACTTGTCATATATTGGGGAGGCCAAGCGCTTGTCCGCTAGGCAAGCTCGTTGGTCCTTGTTCCTCACTCATTTCAATTACGTGCTCACTTATAGACCTGGTTCTAAGAACTCTAAAGCCGATGCTTTGTCTCGCCAACATGAACCTTCTACTATATCTGAGGCGGTTTTGTCTTCTATAGTTCCCAAGTGCAATATTATCGCCAACACGAGTCTCAGGAATCATTCTCCGTTGCTGGCCGAGATCATGAAGTTACAGCATCTGGCTCCTAGACAGGGTCCTGGGGCAAGGTATTTCGTTCCTCCTGAACTCCAACTGGAACTGTTACAGTGCTTTCACAACAGTAAGGTGGCTGGGCATCCTGGCATTCGCAAGACGTGTGCCTTGATTTCCAAAGATTTCTGGTGGCCTTCACTACGTAAGGATATTAGGGATTTCGTCGGAGCATGTGAGGTCTGTATGAAGACTAAACAACCTCATACGCTTCCATGTGGGCTTTTGCATCCCTTGGAAATTCCCGAGAGACCGTGGTCCTGTCTGGCTATGGACTTCATTGTCGATTTGCCTGTTTCTAAAAAACAGACTGTTATCCTCACGGTGGTTGACAGGTTTACTAAGATGGCTCATTTCGTGCCCTTACCTAAACTGCCATCTTCTCCCGAATTGGCTGAGATATTCGCGAGAGAGATTTTTCGTTTACATGGGATACCCTCCGAAATTGTTTCTGATAGAGGTTCCCAATTTGTTTCCCGTTTTTGGAAATCCTTCTGTTCTCAACTGGGCATCAAATTGAATTTCTCTTCTGCCTATCATCCCCAGTCTAACGGAGCTGCTGAACGCACCAACCAAAAGATTGAACAATATTTACGTTGTTTTGTTTCCGAACACCAGGACGATTGGGTCGGTCTGATTCCTTGGGCGGAGTTTGCACACAACAATCTCGTTTGTGATTCTACTCGTTCTATCCCCTTTTTCATGAATTATGGCTTTCATCCTTCCATTCTTCCCTCAGTTTCTCCTTCCCAAGGGGTACCGTCGGTTGATGTTCATATAGCCAATTTGAGGAAGTTGTGGGATCAAACTCGACAAATTCTCCTGCATAATTCCGCGTTGTTCAAGAAACACGCTGATAAGCGTAGAAGGGTGGCTCCGGCTTTTGTTCCAGGTGATAGGGTATGGTTGAGTACCAGAAACATTCGCTTGAAGGTTCCTTCTATGAAATTCGCCCCTCGTTACATTGGCCCTTACAGGGTTCTGACTCGAATTAACCCAGTTGCGTATCGTCTGGCCCTTCCATCTGCCTTACGCATTCCTAACTCCTTTCATGTTTCCTTGTTGAAGCCTCTAGTATGTAACAAGTTTTCCTCCGCTGTATCCTCTCCTCGCGCTGTTCAGGTTGAGGGTCAGGAGGAGTATGAGATCAACTCCATCCTCGATTCTCGAATCTCTCGGGGGAGGTTACAATATCTTGTTGGCTGGAAGGGATATGGTCCTGAGGAGAGGACTTGGGTACCTCAGGAGGATGTGCATGCTCCTCGCCTCCGCAGGGCTTTTCACTCTCGTTTTCCATCTCGCCCCGGTTCCTTCCGTCCGGTGGGCGTTTCTGAGAGGGGGGGTACTGTCAGGGTACCTGTTGTCTCTACCTCAGAGGAGGTGAGATACTTAGACGTTCATCCTCTCAGAGGGATTGACTCACTCGTTCCTCGCAGTTCTCTTGCCCGTTTACACGCCGGCCGCGAGGGACCCGCTTCCTTTTATGACGCGGCGCTCAGTAGCCGACGTCATGACGACAATCCGTTCCGACCTGTCAATCAAGTCCCGACCACGAATCAGGACTCGTCGGGGGCGTGATTACCTATCTAGAACCAGGGTATAAAGTAGGGCTTTATGCATTTGCTCATTGCCCTGTCGTGGTTCTAGCTTGTCTAGTCACTCAGTGCTCTTGTTATCTATTTGTCTCTTTGGTTTTGACCCGGCTTGTTTGTTCTACCCTGCTTACCTCTATTACCCTTTGACTCGGCTTGTCTCTCGCTTATCTGCTCTCTCGTTCCCTCGACCTCGGCTTGTCTCTAGACCATTCTTTGCTTACTCCTTACGTTAGTCCGGCCATTCTAAGGTCCGGTATACGTACCTACCTCCTGTTTGTACTTTGCGTGTTGGATCCCTGTCCCGATCCTGACACTAATAAGGGGGGGACCAAATGTCTTCCCCTATGGCCCCCACCCCCCTGAGCGGTGGGTGGGGGCCCTAAATTGGAAAAAGGGGGGGACCTAATGTCCTCCCCCCTGGCCCCCACCCCTGAGCGGTGGGTGGGGGCCCTAAATACTAATAAGGGGGACCTAATGTCCTCCCCCCTGGCCCCATCCCTGAGCGGCGGGTGGGGGCCCTAAATGAAAATGTTACCCCCCCAGGTGACTAGGGATCCCCAAACCCCTAGTCAGCCCCTCCCCCCCAAAAAAAATGTAACCCCTACCTACCCCACCCTAAAAATAATGAGGGGGGACCTTTAACTAAGTACCTGTAAAAAAAAAAAAAACTTACCATTCAATGTTTTCTATCTTCTAAAATCTTATTTTTTCAGCCCCCAAAAAGGTCGAATAAAAAATCCATAGTAACCGACGCACTTAAAAAAATATTTAAAAAAAAAAAAAAAAAGCGCAAAAAAAAGATCCATCTTCACCCGGCGAGGGCTCCACACAGGCTGAGCTCTGCAGGGCAGGGGAAGGCTTATAAAGCCTTGCCCCACCCTGCAATTAGGCTCAGAGCACTCTGATTGGTGGGTTTAAGCGACTGGTAAATGAAGAGACTGACAGGTAAGTCTCTACATTTACCTGTCACAGCACTCTGATTGGCTTGAAATCCTTTGAAAGTTCTTTGGAATTTTCCCATGCTGTGTAATTTGACTCATAACTCTCTGATTAATAGATTGAGTAACCAATCAGAGTGTTATGAGTCAAATTACACAGCGGGGTTACTTAATCCACCAATCAGAGAGTTTTGAGTCAAATTACACAGCGTGGGAAAATTCCAAAGAACTTTCCCACGCTGTGTAAAATGACACAGAGCACTCTGATTGGTGGATTTCAAGCCAACCAATCAGAGTGCTGTGACAGGTAAATGTAGAGACTTACCTGTAAGTCTCTTCATTTACCAGTCAGAGCACTCTGATTGGATGGCTTAAACCCACCAATCAGAGTGCTCTGAACCTAATTACAGGGCGGGGCAAGGCTTTATAAGCCTTCCCCCGCCCTGCAGAGCTCAGTCTGCACGGAGCCCTCGCCGGGTGAAGATGGATTTTTTGTTTTTGAGCTCGTTTTTTTTTTTTTTTTAAGTGCGTCGGTTATTCTGGATTTTTTATTTGACCTTTTTGGGGCTGAAAAAAGAAGATTTTAGAAGAAAGAAATCATTGAATGGTAAGTTTTATTTTTTTTACAGGTACTTAGTTAAAGGTCCCCCCTCATTATTTTTAGGGTGTGGGGGGTAGGTAGGGGTTATTTTTTTTTTGGTGGGGGGTGACTAGAGGTTTGGGGACCCCTAGTCACCTGGGGGGGTAACATTTTATTTAGGGCCCCCATCCGCTGCTCAGGGGCGGGGGCTAGAGGGGAGGACATTAGGTCCCCCCCTTATTCCAATTTAGGGCCCCAACCCGCTACTCAGGGGTGGGGGCCAGGGGGAGGACATTAGGTTCCCTCCACCTTATTAGTATTTAGGGCCCCCACCCACCGCTCAGGGGTGGGGGCCAAGGGGGAGGACATTAGGTCCCCCCCTTATTAGTATTTAGGGCCCCCACCCGCTGCTCAGGGGTGGGGGCCAGGGGGAGGACATTAGGGCCCCCATTATTCCAATTTAGGGCCCCCTCCCGCTGCTCAGGGGTGGGGGCCAGGGGGGAGGACATTAGGTTCCCCCCACCTTATTAGTATTTAGGGCCCCCACCCACCGCTCTGGGGTGGGGGTCAGGGGGAGGACATTAGGTCCCCCCACCTATTTTACTGTAGGGCCCCCACCCGCCGCTCAGGGGTGTGGGCCGGGGGGGAGGACATTAGGTCCCCCCCTTATTAGTATTTAGGGCCCCCACCCACCACTCAGGGGTGGGGGCCAGGGGGGAAGACAATAGTTTTCCCCCCATCATTTTACTTAAGTGCCCCCACCCGCCGCTCAGGAGAAGTCGCGAATTGCCGAAGTCCCGAAATTCCGAAATGGCGAAGTTCCGAAATTCCGAAGTGCTGAAGTGCCGAAGTTCCGAAGTGTTAAAGTGCCGAATTGTGGAAGTCCCGAATTTTGGAATGCTGAACCGAACCGAAAATTTTCCCCATACACATGCCTAATCCAAAGTATGTTGTATGAAATTATATTGCATATTTATCAGTGTGTGAGAGATGGCCCTGAGTCTGTATCTCTATTTTTCTGCTCAATGTAGATTTTTTCAATTTTTCTGCTCAGGAGATGCTCATATAAAAGTTTCCTAGCACTTGCAAAAAATTTTAAAAAAAATAATAATGTTGTAATTGGTTTTTAAGTTTGTAAACAATTTTCCATACAAACAGTATGTCCGGAGGTTATATTTCATAATAAATATGAGTTCTTTGCATGCAGCTGCATTTTCACACACTGTAAACAGTTTTCAGACCAAGGGTAATATCCTAAACTTATAACTTCCTTATTTTGCACATATCCAAATATCATGTGGAATTTCTTTTTCCCTGTGGAAACCTTGGGCACTGGCTTTGAGCTATGTTGGATAGTGTAGGATATATGCTGAATCATGAACAAGACAACCACAAGAGCCCTTAACAGCTGACAGCAGAATCCTAGTTTGAGACTGAGAGGTCACACCGCTGAATCCCAGATGTCAAAAACAGTTTGATATAATATAGTTACATAGTTACATAGCTGAAAAGAGACTTGGGTCCATCAAGTTCAGCCTTCCTCACATATGTTTTTGCTGTGGATCCATAAGAAGGCAAAAAACGTAGTCTGTTGCGCTGGTGGCTGAGTTAAAGTGATTGAACAGGTTTGTAGGACAAAATATGTGAAAAATGTGGACAGATAGGATAAGATCCACATATAAGTCAACATATTGCAAAGATTATCTAGAACTACCCTAGGAACCCTTGCTTAGCACAATATCAACCCCTTGGTAGCCTGTAATGAGGGTAATGTATGCCCTGACGTACAGCATTTAGATCTCCATTCTGCATTTAAAAATAAAATAGGGGAATCAATACAATATACTATATATAAAATATACAATTGTATTTACACCAATGAAGACTTTATTGAATATGTCAATAATCACATCAGCTGACATTTTTACATCCTAGTTTTTGCACTGAACTCGAGATATAAATTGGAAGCCAACTGTCTGCAAAATGATTTATCACATGACATTTTTTTTTAAATTTTCTGCAGATAATACCGCTGAATGAGTCAGGTGAAGATCTCGTCTAAACCGCTATCACAAGCAAAAAGTAAAAAGGCCCAAGTTCATAAGCATTGGTGCTGACGTGCCTTGAATGTGCTCCAGGTCAGAAAATGGATGTATTTCTACTAATATGATAACGTCCTGGAAAAGAATCACCTGGGGAGCGGCATTACTGAATACTGTCATTCTGTAATGAAAAAAGACATGATATGTTGAGTTGGTAGCAAAATTAGTTGTTGGGAGCTAATGCCTCACCCTCTTCTTTCAGGAACAAAGCTGCAGATGCCCCAGGCATTGTATAAATGCCCAAAAAAAGCCAGGGAGACCGATTCTATGCTTCAGGGGATGGTTCTTGTTCAGCTAAGAAGAAACCAAAGAAATCATTATAGAGTTTAACTAACTTCCAATTTATATGTTTTTGCATTTACATAAAAATTTAAAAATGACTATAAATGTATATATGTATAAACAATATAATTAGAAAAGAACTAATTTTTATCATAACTTTTTTACACATACTCCTACGTGCATAGATAGCATGATATGACCAGCATTTTATTACTTGCTCACAGCCAAAAACAAGAATGAAACTTTTAATATTGATTTATATCTGTCTAGTATTTGTTAATAATTTAGTACATAACAATGCATTTAAATAACTGTATTTAGACTATGCTACTTTATAGGTGTATTTTTCTGTATCATAGGTAACGTACAAGTTGTGTGTAAAAGGATTGCTTACCTTGTGACAACATTCTCATGTCGTCAACTCCACCACCAACGCTGGACTCCATGAATCTTCAGAAAGGGCTATTAATTGGGTGTTATAATAAAAAAAAATAGTGGTATTTACATCCACTGCCGGCAATGTAATCACTGAGCAAGGCACTATTTAGTTAGAGTGCTGGGATAATATATGCAAAACCAGAGCACTTGCTCTGACAGCATCACAACCCATGTAGAAAACTCTTGTGTATGCCATCTCTACAATATTAAACCAAACAACCCAAACAGGTAGGGCTCAAGGTAGAAAAGTGAAAATTAATTCAGCATAAAAAATTATTTCAAGCCAGGAAGACCAAAATCAAGGTTCTAAACCACCACAGACATTCGGAGACCTGCACTTAATCATAGACAAAGAAGAAATAATGCAAGAAATACTCTTTTTAATTGGTGTAACAAACTCAGACATTTTTATAGACCTTTGGAAATTTAAAAAAGATAAAACGATTTTCCCAATCCCTAGGCAAACCCTAACTTGCAACACAATGACAAACTTGCAACATAATCAATTTTCTTTGATAGGATACAGCAAAGGAATAAACTTAAGCCGCATAGTCACGCATAACAAACTCCACAAATTCCTTTTCTAAGGCGATTTCTCATAAACAATACTAACATTATACGACAAACCAATCAGTCATTTTTTTTTTGTGAACATCCTTCATATCACGAAGATGTTCCATAAATTTAAATTTAAGAGTTCTAGTTTTTTCAAAATATTGTGTTATACTTTAGACAAATGAGAATATAGACCACATATACAACATTCCTATTAATGTTTTGTCTTATATCATATATTTTGCCTGTGATCATGGAAGCAAAGATTTTAGACACACCAACAAAGTCACAAGACAAACATGGTCTACTCCCACATTTATACATGCCCTTCACTGAGAGCCAAGTACCACTCTTAGCCACATTACTTATTTAATCCCTTCAGAATCATTTCATAATTACAATGTCCAAATAATCTGGAACAATTGTTGAAAAAGGAGAGGGGAGTTTAATTGGGGGGAAACAACTGTATTTCTATACACATATGCTGTTCCTTATCCTGCAAAAGTCAACTTATCTATAGTCTGGGCTATTAAAATACAATCGCCAAAACCCCTTTCCCCCCTGCCCCCAATTAAACTCCCCTCTCCTTTTTCACCGATTGTTCCAGATTATTTGGACAAGGGATGTTTATTATACTAATACGGAATATATTGAGACAGAATATATCACCTGTTGTCTTGATTTTTAGGATCACTATATTTAATTAGCATATAGATACAACTGTCATTTTTATGTTTATTTTTGGCAATGGATAAATAAATAGTGATGTTGCGAACATAAAATTTTCCGTTCGCGAACGGCGAACGTGAACTTCCGCAAATGTTCGCGAACGGGCAAACCCGGCGAACCGCCATAGACTTCAATAGGCAGGCGAATTTTAAAACCCACAGGGACTATTTCTGGCCTCAATAGTGATGGAAAAGTTGTTTCAAGGGGATTAACACCTGGACTGTGGCATGCCGGAGGGGGATCCATGGCAAAACTCCCATGGAAAATTACATAGTTGATGCAGAGTCTGGTTTTAATACATAAAGGGCATAAATCACCTAAATTGTTTGTAATAACGTGCTTTAAAACATCAGGTATGATGTTGTATCGATCAGGTAGTGTAAGGGTTACGCCCGCTTCACAGTGACAGACCAAACTCCCTGTTTAACGCACCGCAAACAACCGCAAACAGTCCATTTGCACAACCGCAAACTCCCCACTTGCACAAGGTTGGATACCAAGCTAGCCATGTCCCGTTCCTTGTCCTCACTGATGTCTTTGAAGGTCTCTTCCTCCACCCAGCCACGTACAACACCAAGGGTCCCCGAAAGGTGACAACAAGCCCCCTGTATTTTTTTTTTAAATGTACACTACTGTTACACCAGATATGAGTTGCACTGGTGTGACACTGTGCCCTGGCAGGCCCTGAAACGCACACGTGTGAAGGAAACTGACTGCTATTATTTCACAGTCAAATTTCTAGTTGTTTTTTTTAATGTACACTACTGTTACACTAGATATGAGTTGCACTGGTGTGACACTGTGCCCTGGCAGGCCCTGAAACGCACACGTGTGAAGGAAACTGACTGCTATAATATTACAGTCAAAAAAGTTTTTGGTTTTTTTAAATGCAAGCTATTGTGCCCCCAAAACGTTCGTGTGTGGGGGTGCTGGAATGACGTGGGCCAATGGGAGCCTGAATCAACTTTTGGCTCCCACTGCCCCTTTAAGAGCGAGCTCGTGACTCGAGCCATGCTCCTAGTGCCAGACGGGCCACGTGACCGATCACTGCGGTCAGTGCACCCAGCTAAGTCAGAAGAGGAGATCAAGCCGCATGCGGCTTGTGTGGAGGCAGGAGTGATCCAGCCACGCGCGGCTCAAACTTAGGAGCCAGGTCGGTCCCAGGATAAGGTAAATACAGCCACAATTTAATAAAACAGATAGACCCCCTACTTCATCCAGGTTACCGATCGATGGTTCGATATTCTGAGCCCTCTCTGATTTACTGTACAGGACTAGTCGATATTCCCACAAATTTTATATAGCATTTTATGTTTGTTTGAGACCACCTTAAAAATATTGGATATCGCTAAAAATCATGATCACTATATACTTTCTCTACAAACCTCTAAAACGAACCAAACTACTCATCCATCCACTATACCACTTTATCCCACCTAGAACTGGTGCCCAGTTAAAATACTTGACTCTTACTTACCCACACTCAGTCATGCCACACACATTTCACCACTACTCTCACTGAATCCCTCTGACTACGGCTAAATTAATCTTCTACATCAGAACACTACTCCTAAGATTGGGTTGTATCCATGTCTCGGGTCTTTCATTTAGAAGAGGGGCAGCTTCAGTCTCCTTCAACACTGACACTCCAGTGCATATTATTAAAAGATTGGGCAGATGGAAATCCTCAGTCTACAACCGATATATTCCTCATCCCGAGAAAGAAATGAGGAAAGCTTTTAAAAGTTTGGCTTTGTAAATTTGATGCAATAAGTGTGTTTTTCTTTAATACCTTTTCACCCTCTTTGCATGAACCCGATTTACATATATTACTAATATGTTTCTGAACATATATGTTATATTATTCACTCACTCACTCACTCACTCTCTGGGCCGGCCTAAGACATCATGCTGCCTAGGTCCAACGATAAATGACTATGGGGGATAATGTATAATAAACACAGGTTGCTGGCTATAGGAGGGATAATGTATAATAAACACAGGTTACTGGCTATGGGAGGGATAATGTATAATAAACACAGGTTACTGGCTATGGGAGGGATAATGTATAATAAACACAGGTTACTGGCTATGGGGGGTGGGTAATGTATAATAAACACAGGTTACTGGCTATGGGAGGATAATGTATAATTAACACAGGTTACTGGCTATGGGGGGGATAATGTATAAAAAACACAGGTTACTGGCTATGGTGGGATAATGTATAATAAACACAGGTTACTGGCTATGAGAGGGATAATGTATAATAAACACAGGTTACTGGCTATAGGAGGGATAATGTATAATAAACACAGGTTACTGGCTATGGGGGGGATAATGTATAATAAACACAGGTTACTGGCTATGGGGGGGATAATGTATAATAAACAAAGGTTACTGGCTATTGGGGGAGAATGTATAATAAACACAGGTTACTGGCTATGGGGGGATAATGTATAATAAACACAGGTTACTGGCTATGGGGGGGTAATGTATAATAAACAAGGGTTACTGGCTATTGGGGGAGAATGTATAATAAACACAGGTTACTGGCTATGGGGGGGTAATGTATAATAAACACAGGTTACTGGCTATGGGGGGGATAATGTATAATAAACAAAGGTTACTGGCTATTGGGGGAGAATGTATAATAAACACAGGTTACTGGCTATGGGGGGGTAATGTATAATAAACACAGGTTACTGGCTATGGGGGGGGTAATGTATAATAAACAAAGGTTACTGGCTATGGGAGGATAATGTATAATAAACACAGGTTACTGGCTATGGGGGGATAATGTATAATAAACACAGGTTACTGGCTATGGGAGGATAATGTATAATTAACACAGGTTGCTGGCTATGGGGGATAATGTATAATAAGCACAGGTTACTGGCTATGGGAGGATAATGTATAATAAACACAGGTTACTGGCTATGGGAGGGATAATGTATAATAAACACAGGTTACTGGCTATGGGGGATAATGTATAATAAACACAGGTTACTGGCTATGGGAGGGATAATGTATAATAAACACAGGTTACTGGCTATGGGGGGATAATGTATAATAAACACAGGTTACTGGTTGTGGGGGGATAATGTATAATAAACACAGGTTACTGGTTGTGCGGGGATAATGTATAATAAACACAGGTTGCTGGCTATGGGGGATAATGTATAATAAGCACAGGTTACTGGCTATGGGAGGATAATGTATAATAAACACAGGTTACTGGCTATGGGAGGGATAATGTATAATAAACACAGGTTACTGGCTATGGGGGATAATGTATAATAAACACAGGTTACTGGCTATGGGAGGGATAATGTATAATAAACACAGGTTACTGGCTATGGGGGGATAATGTATAATAAACACAGGTTACTGGTTGTGGGGGGATAATGTATAATAAACACAGGTTACTGGTTGTGCGGGGATAATGTATAATAAACACAGGTTACTGGCTATGGGGGAGATAATGTATAATGAACACAGGTTACTGGCTATGGGGGGATAATGTATAATAAACACAGGTTACTGGCTATGGGGGGGATAATGTATAATAAACACAGGTTACTGGTTGTGGGGGGATAATGTATAATAAACACAGGTTACTGGCTATGGGGGAGATAATGTATAATAAGCACAGGTTACTGGCTATGGGGGAGATAATGTATAATAAGCACAGGTTACTGGCTATGGGGGAGATAATGTATAATAAGCACAGGTTACTGGCTATGGGGGGATAATGTATAATAAACACAGGTTACTGGCTATGGGAGGATAATGTATAATAAACACAGGTTACTGGCTATGGGAGGATAATGAATAATAAACACAGGTTACTGGCTATGGGGAGGATAATGTATTATAAACACAGGTTACTGGCTATGGAGGATAATGTATAATAAACACAGGTTACTGGCTATGGGGGGATAGTGTATAATAAACACAGGTTACTGGCTATGGAGGATAATGTATAATAAACAGAAAGACAAAAAATAAAGAATGCAGCTTCAGAATTAATCTAAATTGTATGTTGTCTAGGAGGTGGGAGGGTCTGGGAGGGAGGGTCTGCTGCTGATTGGCTGGAATGTGTCTGCTGACTGTGAGGTACAGGGTCAAAGTTTACTCAATGATGACGAATAGGGGGCGGACCGAACATCGCATATGTTCGCCATCCGGGGCGAACGCGAACAAGCTATGTTTGCCAGGAACTATTCGCCAGCGAACCGTTCGGGACATCACTATAAATTAAGCCTGTTATATCATTGAATAGACGGTTAAATGGTTATCTTTTGCTATATTGCAGCAATCTTCTCACACATTGTTTACTGTTGAAGACATTTAATTCAATCCATTACTTAGTTTTATTAAATACCAAACCAGGGATTCTCACATAAGGTTTTATTTTTACTATAAGGGTTAAGCCCAGGGTAGAATTGGTACCACCCCCCACTGACCAACTCCCGTCCGGGATATTCTCGGTATAGGGGTGACTTAGTCTATTCATTTTGAATTGCCCAGAGTACCTGCGCTACATGTATATAAGTACAGTACACACAGTCAGTGTTGTGGAGGTAACTTGGTGCTGGTAGTAGCAGCAAAAGCTATATCTATTGCAAGCTGTTTTTTTGTTTGTTTTAAGAGTGCTCTGTGTCATTTTACACAGCGTGGGAAAGTTCTTTGGAGTTTTCCAACGCTGTGTAATTTGACTCATAACTCTCTGATTGGTGGATTAAGTAACCAATCAGAGTGTTATGAGTCAAATTACACAGCGTGGGAAAATTCCAAAGAACTTTCCCACGCTGTGTAAAATGACACAGAGCACTCTGATTGGCGGATTTCAAACCAACCAATCAGAGTGCTGTGACAGGTAAATGTAGAGACTTACCTGTCAGTCTCTTCATTTACCTGTCAGAGCACTCTGATTGGATGGCTTAAACCCACCAATCAGAGTGCTCTGAGCCTAATTGCAGGGCGGGGCAAGGCTTTATAAGCCTTCCCCCGCCCTGCAGAGCTCAGTCTGCGAGGAGCCCTCCATGGGTGAAGATGGATTTTTTTTTTTTTTGCGCTCGTTTTTTTTTTTTTTTTTTATAATTGTGTCGGTTATTATGGTTTTTTATTTGGCCTTTTTTGGGGCTGAAAAAAGAAGATTTTAGAAGAAAGAAAACATCGAATGGTAAGTTTTTTTTTTTTTTTACAGGTACTTAGTTAACCTCTTAAGGACACATGACGTGTGTGACATGTCATGATTCCCTTTTATTCCAGAAGTTTGGTCCTTAAGGGGTTAAAGGCCCCCCCTCATTAGTTTTTAAGGTGAGGGGGGTAGGTAGGGGGATAATTTTTATTGGGGGGAGGGGGTTTCTAGGGGTTTGGGGATTTGCCCATTTCTATTTTTGTTAATTGCTATTTGCCAGATTAGCTATGTTGCCTTTGAGATGGCATGGCAGCCCAGAAATGAAAATGAACCCCACCATTACATACCATATGAAAAAGTAGACAACCCAGGGTATTCAAACTGGGGTTTGTCCAGTCTTTTTGTAGTAGCCACTTAACCACAAACGCTTGCCAAAGTTATAAGTTTTGACAAACTCATATTTGTGTTCAGCGAAGTCTCCTGGGTATAACAATACCTCCATGTACAAGTTTTATGGTGTTTTGGAAAGTTACAGGGTCAATATAGGGTTTTCCCATTTCAGTTTGCCAGATTGGTTTGCTGGGTCTATGTTGCCTTTTGAGACCATATGGTAGCCCAGGAATGTGAATTAACCCCATCATGGCTTACCATTTGCAAATGTAGACAACCCAGGGTATTCAAAATGGGGTATGTCTAGTCTTTTGTAGTAGCCACCTAGCCACAAACGCTTGCCAAAGTTAACGTTCATATTTGCTTTTTGCTTTTTTTTTTTTACACAAAAACTGCAATTTTACTGGTGATATCATCGGTAAGTTTTACTGTTTTGAAAACTCATATGTGTGTTCAGTGAAGTCTCTTGAGTATAACAATACCCCCCATGTAAAGGTTTTATGGTGTTTTGGAAAGTTACAGGGTTAAATATAGGGCTTGCCAATGAAATTCTCTCGACTGTCTGCCTGGGTTGTCAGGCAGGTCCCTCAAATTATAATTAATAAAATCAAATAATTATGTAGTTAATAGTTAAATATATATGTAGAATGTGTGTGTGTGTGTATGTATATATTTAATTTATATTATATACATTTATATATATATATAATGCGTGTGTATATATATATATATATATATATATATACATGTACATATAAACACATATACATATAATACGTGTGTGTGTGTATATATACATACACACTCACACACTTTTATTTCCTATATATGTTTAATATATTAACAAATAATGAAAGCATTTTATAATATATTATACATATATAATGCATATATATGGTTTCATTATAAGTGTATTTTGAGCTATATGTGTAACCCTAGTGTTAGGGGTTGGGGTAGGTTTAGGGGTAGGGTTAGAGTTAGGATTAGGGGTAGGGGTAGGGTTAGGGAATTGCTGAAGTCCCGAATTCCCAAAGTGCCGAATTCCCAAATTCCTGAATTGCCGACGTCATGGATTTCGTAAGTGCCGAACCAAACTGAATCCAAGTGCCGAATTGCCAAAGTCCCAAATTGCAAAAGTCCTGAAATTCGTAAGTTCTGAACCAAACCAAATGTTTGCCTATGCACATCCCTAGTGGGAACAGCCCCTGAACTACGGATGGGGCTGCGAATGTAAGAAAGGCTAGACAGGTTATGGTGGTAGGTAGACAGGTTAAGGAAGTAGATAGAGAGATTTGCCGCATTGATTGTCACAACTGGGACTGTTTGCTGTTCCCAGTTGCTTGAGTCTGGCATGTTCGTGACAGAGTGGATGGGGGGGGGGGGGGGGGTTCCTAAACAGTCAATTCAGGGAACACTGAAGAAAAAGTCCTCCAAGGAAGTATTTTCAGAGATATTACCTGTGCTGTGTAATACAATAGAAAGGAGAATAGGGAGGTTATTGGGTGGCTACAGTCATGTAGGGAAGAAGAAGAATTTGGGATTTTTAGAGCACTGGGCTGATTTTATGGTTGGGTACAGTCTTTGTAGCCATGCTACATTGCATCTAAAAGGAGTAGGGTCTGCAGTGCTGGGGGACAGGATGGCTGGAAGGTTGGAGGAGATTTTCAACTAGTGGTAGGTGGAGAAGGACATAGAAACCTACAAAAGGAAGATAGTACAGAAATTAGATGGGCGCTGCACCAGGGTGGACAGCCAAGATCAGAACAGATTGGTATGTGATAGTAATAATCATTCACATAAGGTATATGTGACTCATGATAACATTAAATGTATGCTACTGATGCAAGGAGCCTAAATAACAAAACGGGGGAATTAAAGGCAAACTAGAAAAAAATGTGATAGCCAAAGAGAGCATCCCACCTCCCTCCAACCCCTATACCTCACCAAAAAACTAGGCAAACTAGAAAAAAATGTGATTGCCAAAGAAATCATTCACCCGCCCCTCCCCCCCCCCCCCCCAAAAAAAATGTAAGTATATAAATTCTAAAAAATATAGACAAGGTGCTACAGAAACTAAAGAAAGTTAATGTAAACAAAGCCCCAGCTTAACTTCTATATCCTGTAAACATGTTATGGTTTATTAAAGGATAGTTCATGATTCATTGTAAAAATTAACAAAACTCAGCATGGTTTTATGAAACATAGATCATGTCAAACTAACTTAATTGCATTCTACAAAGACGTAGGTATAAGTACAGATTAGGGTGTTGCAGTGGATGTAATCTACTTGGATTTTGCCAAGACATTCAATACAGTACCACACAAAAGGTTAATATTCAAACTAAAAGAAATTGGTCTAGATGAAAATTCTTGTTCTTGAGTAGAACATTTGCTTAGAGATAGAGCACAGAGAGTTGTCCCTGATGGTAAATTTTCAAGCTGGCCAAAAGTGGTAAGTGGTGTCCCTCAGGGTCCTGTTCTGGGACCTTGGATATGCTGTGCAATTTTGGGCACCAGTTCTAAAGATGGATATTAAGGCACTAGAAAAGTGCAGAGGGGACTCCAAAATTAATAAAAGGAATTGAACATTTTAGATATGAAGAAAGGTTATCTGTTTAGAAAAATGGTGCCTCAGTGGGGATATGATAACATTATACAAATATATTCGGGGCCAATATAAACCATTATCTGGAAATCTATTCATGAACAGGACTACATATAGGACACAAGGTCATGCGTTTAGACTGGAAGAAATGATATTTAATCTAAGGCAAAGGAAAGAGTTCTTAACAGTGGGAACAATAAGGATGAGGAAATCTCTGCCTTAAGAGGTGGCTTTATCCGTACCGATGTTTAAACAGTAACTGGATGAATGCTTGCAAAAACACATGACCGGTGTATAGACGCCATATGGGCAGTCGGAACCTTAGGACAAAACCCCCACACACCTAACCCAATAATACGCTGAAACTAGGGTATATGAGTAAAATTGTCCACAGCTTTTATTAACCATTATAATAATAAATAACATAAGTTTATTATTAATAATAATAACAATCATAACAATATAATAATAATTTAATATATAAATATGGGTCATTGCCCCCATACTCCGCCCTCGCATCCGCATCCTTCTTTTAATATAACGGGCAATGACCCCCAACATACTAACACGTATATATATATCTTTAACAATTTGCAACCTTACTCCAACATAACAATTTAAGTGCCAACCATAAATAACCACGGCAGGGGTATACCCGGATACCCCTATCCCACCAGGTTCTGAGCCACCTCCAAGACTCGAAACCTACCAAACACCAGTGACCACAATTTCCATGTCCGTGACGTTCCTCATGGGAGCCTATTTCCTCCTCCTCGGCTCCCTATCCCGCTGCTGTGACAAAACGGGATACCCTCATCTATGCCAACGAGAAACCCAGGGAGGGTGGGTGGGACAAACTCGGCCAGGTAAAAAATTAAATGTGCTCTACCTAAAATGGCTGCCTACTTAAGTAGACCAGCCCCCTCTCTCCCACAATCCCCCAGTCCTAGCCGGCTCCTCCTAAGCCCGCCTTCTCACCCCTGTCAAGGCCCTCCTCCGCTAAGCTGTGCTTTGGCTCCTTGGGGCTACAATATTCAGGGATATCATTTTTTGACAATCTTTATTTTTGCCATTTAACTTAGTTACAAAAAGAGAACAAGTCATGTGGCACATCAGACAGCAACAGCACAGCACAACAGGGTATGGGAATTGCGATGATACAACATACTTCATATTACATAATAATACATAATACTTCCATTTCATAATAATAACACTTACAGTTGATAGCAGAAATTTGGCATGTGGCATCCTATGTCAGTGCCACATTTAAAGTCAATCTATTGTACTGCCAATGTTTGTCTTTGGAGATTTTATGACTGTATGCTGGGTTTCATGTACCTGAACTCACTAATTAGTAGGGGAATAGATACATATATGTCTTGGGCACTGTGCCAAATTTATAACCTTGTATACATTGTGTGCAACTCAACAAGACTAAATTCCAATGAATGTTGTAAAAGTATTTTACATGTCATGTATACAGCAACATGATGCATTTAATTGGCAAAGTGGCAATGTTTTATTCTGCAGCATATTATTCTAGCCCTTGCTTTGCTTGCTCACTGTGACCAATAGGAATGTGTGGGAGTCAAGTCTGTGGCTCTTCGAGTGCATTCTCCTGTGCTAAAGCAAGTAACACCCTAACCTCCAGACAAAGCAACAAAGTGTGGTTCAGAGGACTTACGTCAGCCAGATATAATGTTCTTAAAAATACCACTTAATCCAGATACAGTATAAAATCCAAACATCCCTATCTGACCAACATAACAGTATTTAAGGGGGAAAGAAAGGCCAACATCAGTTTGTCTCTTTATAGAGTCACTCCATGTACTTAAAGTAACACTCTAAAGTTGGAATGCAAACATGTATTCCTACTGTAGAGATATATAGACCCCCCCCCCCCCCCAATAAATAAATGAATACATTTCCTTTGATACAGTGCCATAGTTGCCAACATTTGAAAAAAAAATTCCAAGGAAATTTTGCAGCACAGCTATCAATTACTGTCTGTGTATAATATCCCTGGACAGTCAGTGCTCTCTGTATTATACAGGGTTGTGTGTATAATAAATTGGGACAGTCAGTGCTCCCTGTATAGTGCTGCTCTCTGTATGATACAGGGTTGTGTGTATAATAAATTGGGACAGTCAGTGCTCTCTGTATAATACAGGGTTGTGTGTATAATAAATTGGGGCAGTCAGTGCTCACTGTATAGTGCTGCTCTCTGTATAATACATGGCTGTGTGTATAATATCCCAGGACAGTCAGTGCTCCCTGTATAGTGCTGCTCTCTGCATAATACAGGGTTGTGTGTATAATAAATTGGGACAGTCAGTGCTCCCTGTATAGTGCTGCTCTCTGTATAATACATGGCTGTGTGTATAATATCCCAGGACAGTCAGTGCTCCCTGTATAGTGCTGCTCTCTGTATAATACAGGTCTGTTTGTGTATAATATCCCAAGACAGAGAGCAGCACTATACAGGAACACTGACTATCCCGGGATATTGTACACACACAGATCTGTATTATACAGATAACAGCACTATAGTATTATACAGATAGCTGAGCATATACCCCATGTCCCAATCTCTAGACTACAAGTACCTGTCAACAGCAGCTCCCAGACGCGTGTAACAGGGCTAAAGTGTGCGGCAGCTCACACAGATGATTCAGCGGTAAAGCGCACTCGCTGGCAGAGCCAAACTGAGAATCCAAAGCAGCCCTGGAAAAAAATGTATGCCATTTCTACAAGTCAATATGTATATATTGTACTGTAAGCACACAAGCTCACTGACATGCGCAAATAGGCTTACTGACAGACAAAACTCTCTGACTCACACACAAGCTTACTACAGACAAACTCACTTGTATAAACACAAGGCTCACTACAAAGAAGTTCAGGGACACACACAAGCTCACTAAAGACAAGCTCACTGACACACACATGCTCACTAAATAGAAGCTCACTGACACACATAAGCAGTACCATCTTAACAGCGTTAAGGGCCCCCGGGCAAAGCAGTGCACTGGGGCCCTTCCTACACAACAACTCACAGGAATACAAATTTTAATTATTGATAAACTGCTGAGTATATACACACAGTACACTGAATACATACACACACACACACAGATTTCTGAATGCACACATACTACTGAATGCACACAGGTGTTGCTGAATGTACACAGGCTGATTTATACACGTGCACACAGACTGCTGAGTCCATACACACACACAGACATACAGACTGCTGAGTCCATACACACACACAGACACACACAGACTGCTGAGTCCATATACACACACAGACTGCTGAGTCCATACACACACACACACACACACACACACACACAGACTACTGAGTCCATACACACACCCAGACTGCTGAGTCCATACACACACGCAGACTGCTGAATCCATACACACACACACAGACTGCTGAGTCCATACACACATACAGACTGCTGAGTCCATACACACATACTGCTGAGTCCATACACACAAACAGACTGCTGAGTCCATACACACACACACACATAGACTGCTGAGTCCATACACACACATAGACTGCTGAGTCCACACACACACATACACACTGCTGAGTCCATACACACATACACAGACTGCTGAGTCCATACACCCACAGACTGTTGAGTCCATACACACGCAAAGACTGCTGAGTCCATACACACACACACAGACTGCTGAGTCCATACACACACACAGACACACACACAGACTGCTGAGTCCTTACACACACACAGACTGCTGAGCAGGGCTGCCCCGAGTCTGCCCACAAGGATGTGTGTGTGTATAGTGGATGTAGAATGTGTGTCATGGATGCAGTGTGTATAGTGGATGTAGAATGTGTATAGTGGATGCGGTATGTGTGTCATGGATGCAGTGTGTATAGTGGATGCAGTATGTGTGTCATGGATGCAGAGTGTATAGTGGATGCAGATTGTACGTTTTGTGTAATGTATGTAATGTTTGTATGCATGCATTAGATGCAGAGTGTGTGTATAGTGAATGCAGAGTGTGTGTTTTTGTAGTGGATGTAGTGTGTATAGTGAATGCAGTGTGTTTGTAGTGAATGTAGTGTGTTTGTAGTGAGTGCAAAGTGTGTTTAGTGAATGTAGTGTGTGTGTGTGTGTGTAGTGCCATGCGGGTTTAGTAAATGTAGTGTGTAGTTAGTGAAACGTGTGTATAGTGAATGTAGTGTGTGTGTGTAGTGCAAAGTGTGTTTAGTGAATGTAGTGTGTGTGTAGTGCAAAGAGTGTTTAGTGAATGTAGTGTGCGTGTAGTGCAGAGTGTGTTTAGTGAATGTAGTGTTTGTATGTTTGTAATGAGTGCAGAGAGTGTATAGTGAATGTAGTGTTTGTAGTGAGTGCAGAGAGTGTATAGTGAATGTAGTGTGTGTGTGTGTAGTGCAGAGTGTGCTTGTAAGGATTCAGTGTGTGTGTAAAATAGGGGGAGGGGAGTATTTTTTTTTATTTATTTGTGTATATTTCAATTTTATTTCACCCTCCCTGGTTCTTACCGTTCCAGGGAGAGGGGAGATCGCATTTCCTGTTGATCCAGTGGCATGGTGGAGGGAGCGAGCCGCGGTACATTGAAGAGGGGGCCCAGCAGCACACATTGTGTTCCTTTCCAGCTCCTCTGAGTCCATACACACACACACACACACAGACTGCTGAGTCCATACACACACACACATACAGACTGCTGAGTCCAGAAACACACACACACACACACAGACTGCTGAGTCCAGACACACACCCACACATACTGCTGAGTCCATACACACAAACACACACACACACACACACTGTTGAGTCCATACACACACACACACACAGACTGCTGAGTCCATACACACACACACTGCTGAGTCCACACACACACACACACACACACAGACTGCTGAGTCCATACACACACATACACACACACACATACACACACACACATACACACACACACACAGACTGCTGATTCCATACACACACACACACACACACACACTGCTGAGTCCATACACACACACACACACACTGCTGTCCAGACACACACATATACACACACACACACACACACACACATACACACACACACACACAGGCTGCTGATTCCATACACACACACACACACACACACACACTGCTGAGTCCATACACACACACACACACACACACACACTGCTGAGTCCAGACACACACACACACACACTGCTGAGTCCATACACACACACAGACTGCTAAGTCCATAAACACACACACTGCTGAGTCCATACACACACACTGCTGAGTCCATACACACACACAGACTGCTGAGTCCATACACACACATACACACACACACACAGACTGCTGAGTCCATACACACACACACACACACACACTGCTGAGTCCATACACACACACACACACACAACCCGGCCTGCTGAGTCCATACACACACACACACGCTTCCTCACTATCAGACACACAGACAGACACACACACAGACACACACACACATCAAGCCTACCTGTTGCTGGGGGTCAGCTATCTTCTGGCCTTTGCAGTAGCAGCAAGGGATGCTGCTTAATGGTGGGGGCGGGGCTTGTGTGCGGGAGGTGGGGCTTCGTTTGGGGGCAGGGCCTGTGCCGGGGAGCTCTCTCCGGCCACAGACAGCCCCCAGCCTCCAGCTGAGCTACACTGTCCTGCATTCCCTCGGGCTGTCACAGACTGTTAAAGCCCGAGGGAATATAATCTAAACACATGGCCAGCAGGTTGCTGGCGTTTGGGGGGGCCCAAGTGGGGGCACAACATGATGTAGGGGGGGGGACATGGCCCCCTCTGGCCCCCCTAGCGACGCCACTGAAGTCCAAGTGTTCCAATTGGTTTGTGATGAGAAAGGATTTATTTGTGATCCAATGCCTATGCTATGCCAATATTAAATTGTAAGGCCTTAAATGGGAACTGTCATTTGTTTGGAATTTTCTCCATTGAATAATGCATTGAAAATCTATTAGAACTTTTGCTAACTTTTGTTTCATGAGATGCTCTGATTTCTTTTAAAGGAACACTATAGTCACCTAAATTAATTTAGCTAAATAAAGCAGTTTTAGTGTATAGATCATTCCCCTGCAATTTCACTGCTCAATTCACTGTCATTTAGGAGTTAAATTACTTTGTTTCTGTTTATGAAGCCCTAGCCACACCTCCCCTGGCTATGATTGACAGAGCCTGCATGAAAAAAAAAACTGGTTTCACTTTCAAACGGATGTAATTTACCTTAAATAATTGTATCTCAATCTCTAAATTGAACTTTAATCACATCCAGGAGGCTCTTGCAGGGTATAGCAAGCTATTAAC
Source organism: Pelobates fuscus (assembly GCF_036172605.1). NCBI lineage: Eukaryota > Metazoa > Chordata > Amphibia > Anura > Pelobatidae > Pelobates > Pelobates fuscus. Next base: position 374,606,903 of record NC_086317.1, on the reverse strand, counting down.
ATAGCAGGGGATAAAAAAAAATCTTAATTAAACAGAACTTGCAATAAAGAAAGCCTAAATAGGGCTCTCTTTACAGGAAGTGTTTATGGAAGACTGTGCAAGTCACATGCAGGGAGGTGTGACTAGGGTTCATAAACAAAGGGATTTAACTCCTAAATGGCAGAGGATTGAGCAGTGAGGCTGCAAGGGCATGTTCTATACACCAAAACTGCTTCATTAAGCTAAAGTTGTTAAGGTGACTGTAGTGTCCCTTTAAATTTCTATTAAAGATTTAGCAAATTACATTACAACCCAGTTCAGACAAGCCAGATTCAGGGCAAACATTGCAAATAAAGAGGAGAAATGTAAATATTGTTTTGTTTCTTTTCTTCTCTCTATATTATCTCTATGCTGACTTTAAGGTGCAAAGGACAGAGCTTATAACAATGATTGACAAGGAGTTAAGATGGAGGATAAAGAAGTATGCATTGTTACATTACATTCTATTCTTCACACCTTACAAATAATTAAACATCCAGGGAAACGTATCTTTAAAATCTCTTCAGTATCATGGCAGTGATCTGGTCTGAAGTAAGTATAAAATATATGGCAAAGGATTAATCCAATCCTGGAAATATTGTCATGTGACCAGGAATCTAAATTTTCACTCTCCACTAGCCTTTGGTGAGTGAATATTAGCCCTGGAAAGTAGAAATTCACTTCTGGTAATTATGACAAGGACTCTCAAGGCTGCAGTGGCAGATAACTTTTTTTCTTTTTGTATTTTTGTCGTGCATGAGAGAATTACAGCAAGCTTGAGGTACCCCAACGGCAATCCTCAGGTTTATGAACATTGTTTTGTACATTTGGGGTAAACGGGGGGAAGGATGCACAATTTTGTATTTAAAACAGGCTAATAACATGGCTGGATAAAGCCGAAGGTATATGTTTGCTGTCAAATATCGCCTTTTGGTCATTCAGAGCAGCATTAGCAATACACAGTATGACATATGCCAAACATATAAGCGTGCTTAGGTTGTGGTATGCCTTGGTGCCTTTAGCTAGTAAATGCCGCAGTGGAGAGTAACTTTTAATGCCTGGCTAGTAATGTAGAACTTGAGATTTCAAGCTGTGATGTTACCATTAGTGGATGACTGTTTGGGGCCTCTCTATGTTGCAGTAATGCAACTACACAGTAGGGACATTGTGCTTATACTCTTAAGTTAGTTAACTTTAGACTTCAGTTAGTTGCAGTTTTGCCATTCCAGAAAAGGGAGTCCTCATCAGGATACTATTGATGTCAACTGATCCAAGAACTGATCCATTCATGGATTTTTGTACACAAGCTGGACACATACATCTACACAAATACAGATGCAAAATATTAAAATTTTTACTGTGGCAAATATCTACACACTGCTTTGCCACTAACACGTATTCTCTTAAACCCGCTTGACAAATCCATTAATTACGCCCTTCCTTCTATCTGTATATCAGCGTTAAGTGGTGGCCTTGGCTATTTGTTTTACAACTTTGATGCAAGTATATTGAGGACAGATTAGGGGAGAACCCTCAGTGTTCCCCTGCTGCCAGCCAAACATAGACCCCTAGATCTGCCACTGCTGAGATCACTGTCACATATGTTGGAGACTCTTTGCTTTTTTTCTGTACTGGCTGGAAACAGAATAGGACTGGTTTTCATTTCATATTATGTGACGATAATCTATTTTCTCCTTGCAGTTTAAACAATTAAGCTGAAAGTCAATCTATTCAACATTGGCATCTTATTTAGTAAAATAGTACCTTTCACTTAAAAAAAAATATTAAGGAGTTATTAACTGACTCTTTCCTGAAAACGAGACTTTCACTAAATGAGCAGTGAGAGAAGACCACTTGTTGAACTCGGATGGTATTTTAATTGCTGAAGAAGAATAAATGTCCCACTTGTGTGTTACATCTGTTCTCTAACAGCATGGGAAACCTAAGCTAAAGTCATCCCAGGCTACAAGGAAGAGAAAATTGCCGATCTGTTAACTAGATCCAATAAGAAAACAAACTTACAGCTTGTAGTGGTGTGGGACCAGTGCATCTCCAAAATCAGCAAACCACAAAAACATTTGTTTTCTAAGAAATGTGCCCCACCAGCAAATCAATTCTCTGAATGCATGCTGCTCCCTTCTCTATGAAATAAAAAAACACAAGGTGCTAATTTTTCCATTAGCAATTGGCATTCAGAATAAACGAGAATGCCTGGGCATTGTGTGCCACGCAATTAGTGTAATGTGTGACTGCATGCGCTAGACAAATAAAAACAGTTAAACAATTAAAAGGTTATTTCAAACCTTTTCGTCAGAAATCAAATGTTTAAAAAAAAAAAAACAAGCAAACAAGAGGTTAAGAGACAAGAATAGACCATGATTGTTTTTGTATAAAAGCCAAAACTGTAGGAAAATAGCAGCTTGCATTGTGTAGCCTAATAATTCTGCATTCACATGAATGCAACATTAAAACCCTATTGTTTACATCTCCGTGGTTAAATGTCACTTGCTTAGGTAAAAGTATAAACATTGTATTCATAATGAGGACATTCCAATAAAGTTGAAAAAAATACTGTTGTGTGAATTTTATCTATATTTTTTCAGGGAGTTTTAAGAAATTAAAAAAACACACATTTGGTTGAAGTTAGGGTTTTTATCGCACAATGCCTGAAGTGACTTGAATTTATATTAATGTAATAATTTAAAGATAATAGAATTCCAGAGACAGAAACTTTATGTCGTTATCAGTGTCCTGGGGGAAGTAAAAACAGAATTGCTAATTTAGACTATAACAGACAAGATTTCAAAATAAACGAATGCAATAAAAAAGTTCTAGTTCAGTTCATTTTGGTTACAATGGTTCAGTTTTCCACACCTCTCGTTTTAGTAAATAATCCATAAATCGTAACTATGGTGTTCACATTTGAGAACCTAATACATGTCCGATGGTTTGAAGAATTGGCAGCTGGGTTACTCTGTACGCCATGTAATTTTGATAATATCTCAGTGTGTTCTGACTGACCATGATAAGAATTACGAACTGGTTAGTGGGGAACTGCATATTAAACCACTGACTAAAACATTTAAAAAGTCACTCTTAGTCGTGTTCAGTCCTGGCTGAGGCAGGGCACACTTTGCATTGGAGAAGAGAAATCAGACCGTTGTTTTTGTTTCTCCTTTATCACTTAGTAGGGCTGTGCACGGGCAAAGATTTCTGTTCGGTTCGGTTTGGAAATTCGGGTAAGTAAATAAATCTGACACTTCGGCAATTCGGTTGGCACTTCCGAAGTTCAGAACTTTGGCAATTCTGGATTTGGAACATCTACCCCTAACCCTACCCCTAACAGTACCCCTAAGTGTACCTCTACCTCTAACTCTACCCTTAACCCTACCTCTACCACTAATCCTAACCCAACCCCTATCCCTAACCCTGTCATCATTCAAGTAATTTTCCATCCCTCTCTTGTTTTGCCACTTTTCAGAAACATGAAGCACTTCCGAAATTCGGCACTTCAGCAATTCGGCACTTCAGCAGTTCGGTTCGGTTCAGCACTTCTGAAATTCGGCACTTCGGACATTCAGAAGCATCCAAATGTCAGAATTTCCCGAAATCTGTCCAAATTCATATTCGGAACTAAATTATAGTGAACATAACCTTGTCATGGGCTCCTGGAGGAGCCTACTTGCCAGCCTCCTGCCTCAGGACTATGGGCCTGCAAGATAAACTGTAAAATACACTTTAAAAGGCTCTGTTCGTGTGATTTGGAATTATATTGTTCGGGAATCGAACAACCGCACAAACCACCCGTGTGCTTGTTAAGCCCAACTAACCCCTTGTAATGAGTTCCAACGCAGTGTTGTAATTATTTGTCTGAATGGCCGCAATTCATATGAACGACCATGAAGTGGCGGCCATCTTGTTCGCATGAATGCAGGCAGCGGTGTTTGGTCGTCGAGTTCATGGAACTGAAACCGGACACTGTAACTCCCGAACACCTCTGGACTTCCATCATCGCCTGCATTCGGTTCAATACAACTAAAAAGGGCATTGTTCGGTGGAATCGTTCCCACGAACAAGCTCCACAGTATGACTATTGACTACATTCGGTAGTTTGCTCATTTTTAAACAACCTAACTTGACTGACCGCAACCACTTTTCCCTTGGAACTATTTTAGGCAGGAGCCTCGTGTGCGGTCAGTCAAATTATGACTACCATTTAAAACCCGAACCCCTGAACCGATCTGTGTAAATTTTGGATATGTTGGTCACCCAGATCAGGGCTATCAGGGGATGTGACTTTTGTGGTTGTTTTTATGTATTTACAGGGTACCTTTGGGGTGTTTGTAAAATGTGTGTTTTCTGTGGATGGAGATTATTGAGTTTGTACAGTTCTTGACTCAATTATCTCTGAGTTACAGGGGAGGGATTACCCTGTTATTTTGTGTACAAAACCCCTTGCATGGAGTTTGCATAAAAGGCCATGTGTGACCTCTAATAAACAGATAACTTCCCAGAATTAAGCCTCGGCTCATGTGTGGGGGGGATTGCTATACTGCTCTTTGGATTACTATACCTGCGATACTCTCTTGGAGGAGAGGTCTTCCCACTGGGAGCTGCATCCTGGTGGTGGTCCAGGGTGGGAAGGGACAGCCAGCAAAGCTGCGGCGGCTAAGGGGACTACGGTGCTTCTGGTGTCCGATGCGTTGCTTATAGTACTCTGTGATACTAGGACGCACGATTGGCTGAAGTTTGCCACAGAAACTAATTGCACATGTCTATGACTTACTATTGTCCCTCCTGGCCAGTCATTATCTCCTCTTTCATGAAGAAATGCAAGTGAAGGGAAGTCTCTAAGCTGACGGAAAGGTGCGAACACTGTTTTTTACTATGACAGAAAATAGCAGTTCTTATAGTAAGAAGTGACTGTGAGTCAAGATGAAAGGCTAGCTCATTGGCTAGAGTTATCACCTGGTCGCTTCTAGTTGAGGGGAGGATGAAATTAAGGCAGAGATTGGCACCTGGAGGCATCCAGGTGAGAAATAAAACATCCTTTGCATTGCCCTGAATTTTGCTGATTTCTGAATGTCCAGCTGTGTAAATAAATTATTAAGACAAATGGAAACTAGAGGACTTTGCATTAATGCTACATTCAACAGGTACTCTGGATAGGACAGACCCTCATTTTTAATTAACTATAAAGGTACAGATTAAAATATAAGCAAGCGAAATATAAAATATGAAAACAAATAAGACACTCACCTTTGACATACTTCAGTTTTATTTCTGTAGTGAGTTCTATTTACAGTCACACAATCTCAGCCTAACAGCCCATGAGTATAAACCCTCACCTACCAGGGGCTTAAAAGAACACTATAGTGTTTGGAATACACACATTTATTCCTAATGCTATAGTGACCTACTCGCTATTCAAGTTACCGCCCTCACGTGTGATGTAAAAAGGTAGCTGAACTCTCCACATGGCTGCCCCCTGCCATAAGAAAACTCTATGAGGCCATCTTATTAAAATAGGCGAGTTTCACATGGCTATTTAGGCAGAGGCATCTCTACTGTCTGTCAGTGTGACTGCCACTAAATGCATGCTAGCCCTGCACTGTAAACATTTCTATTCCTGCAGAAAGGGCTAAAATGACAGGCATATAGCACCCAGATTACTTCATCTCAACGAAGTGATCTGGGTTCCTATAGTGTACATTTAAAGTCTATCCAGGGATTGGCAACCTTCGGAACTCTGATTATTTTTCTTTGCTGCTCTCTCAAAGTTAAGCATTCTCACTGTTGCTTTCCCTCCTCTCTACTATTTATTAATATTTGTTAGCTATTTAACCCGTTAAGGACCAAACTTCTGGAATAAAAGGGAATCATGACATGTCACACATATCATGGTGTCCTTAAGGGGTTAAATTTGTATTTTATATTTAAATTTCATCTCAATTTACTTAAAGCATTGTATAATAATGTATGCTGTGATTTAGTGCTTTGTTTGATTTTCTATCATAATTTGATCATTCTACCACAATTAGCTTTTTTTTTACCCATGTATTATTTGTCTATTTTCTTGTCCTCCAGTTTGTTCTAACACAGGATTAAATATGACACTGTTTTTGTTTCTGTAAGTATTAATTTTCTTAATTTATTTTTTCCCATCTCTAAAGCTGCCAGTCTCTTGGTGGCCATCTATCGGAAGATGCATACATGCGCAGTGTTATTTAGAAACTGAGACCACCATTTTACTTTTTGGACCAACAGGGTTTTTTTTTTTTTTTTTTTATTTCACAAAAAAAAATATTTGAGTTCAGAGTATAGATTTCTTAGGATTTCATTGGATGAAAGTGAACCTCATAGTCATTTATTGGAGTATGTAATCAGGGCCGGTGCAAGGATTTTTGACTACACAGGCGAAGATGCATTTTGCCAGCCCCCTCCCCGTCGAAAAAAAAATGTATCTTCACCTGTGTGTCTTTTACCCCCCTTTTGACTAACTTACCCCCTTTAGTGTTTTATATCCCTTTTTTATGTCCTGCCCCCCCCTTTTATCCTTTGTGTGTCCCCTTTTCTGTATTTTATCTCTCTTGTGTCTCTTACAACCCTCCTTGTGTATTTTTTACTTCCCATAGCCCCTTTGCCTTTCTCTTTCTTCCCCCCAGCCCTTTTGTGTGTCTTTCATCCCCCTACCCTTTTGTGTGGCTCTTTCTCCCCAACATATTTGTGCGTCTTTTTACCCCAGTACCTTTGTGCATCTCTTTCTCCCCCTAGCCCCTTTGTGCGTCGTTCTCCCCCACAGCCCCTCTGTGCATCTTGCCCCCAGCCCCTCACCCTTCTGTGCGACTCTCTCTCCCTCTGTAGCGGTACTTACCCTCTCCAGGGGCCGGCCGGGGTCCTCCCTTCTCGCTGCGCGCGGTCCTGCTCCTGCACGAGCCGCGCGCGGCTCAGCCAACGATGGGATCAGTCAGGCGGGCAGTGACCGCGAGAAGCGGTCACATGTCCCGCCCGACACTAAGAGAGCGCCGCGCGTCTCGGGCGCGCTCTTAAAGGGACAGTGGGAGACTAAATTAGAATCAGTCTCCCATTGGCCCCTGTCAGGCCACATTCCCCATTCACTCACGTTTTGGGGGCGTGGATATGACAGGAGCCAATCAAAGTGAACCTTAGGGTTTTTATACTCACCTGTTTCCCCTTGCTCCTTGCCCTATCGTGGTTTCTGTCCAGTTCCCTTTAGTGCTTGTATCGTTCAGTTGGTTTTTTGGTGCTTGACCTTGGCTTTGTTCCTGACTCCGCTCTCTCCTTATCCTTGCTTGCTTATCCGCTGTTTTGTCCTCTGTGTACCAGTCCTCGGCTTGTTCTACGTTACGCTGTCTCTCAGTTCCCTTGACCTCGGCTTGTTCTGACTCTGTCTTTCTCTCGTCCTAGTCCGGCCATTCTAAGGTCCGGTAGACGAACTCTGTTTCTTGTCTCTTGACTGTGAACTATTCCTGCGTGTTGGGGTATATTACCGTGACATTACGATAGTGCCATGGACCCCGCAGGTTTAGGTCAACAGATGGCCACTCATGAGGCTAGATTCGCAGAACAGGATCACCGTATGGATCAAATGGCTCAAGCCATCCAGACACTGTTATCCAGATCTGTTCCGGTACCTGTACCTACGCCTCCTGTAAACCCTATACCGGACACAGCTAATATGTCTAATGCTTCTGCACATCTAACCCCGCCACCTAGGTATGGAGGGGACGCTAAGACATGTAGGGGATTCCTTAATCAAGTGGAATTCCACTTCGAAATGTACCCACGTTCATTTCCCACTGACAGATCTAAGGTGGGTTTTCTTATGCACCAGCTTACGGATAAGGCACTAGAATGGGCAAATCCTATTTGGGAGGCTAATGGGCCTATGGTACACGACTTATATAGCTTCCTCACAGCGTTCCGTAGAACATTTGACACGACTAAAAGGTCAAAAAATGCCGCCAGGGCATTAATGAGAATAAAGCAAGGATCTAAATCTGTAGCCGATTATGCTATTCAGTTCCGGACCCTTGCCTCACAGGTAGATTGGACTAATAATGGCCTTACTACTGCCTTTATGGAAGGTCTGTCTGATACTATCTTAGATGAGGTAGCAGCTAAGGACCTCCCTGTACCCCTGGAGGACCTGATTGACTATCTTATCGATATAGATAACAGGATCCGTGACAGGTTATATACCAGGTCCAGAAATAGACATTTTGTTCCCTTTAACTCCCCTAGAGCTGAGACTCCCGAGGGATCTAAAGGTTCTGAGGAGGAACCTATGCAGTTAGGGGTTGCTAAACTTACCGACGCTGAAAAGCTTTATAGGAGAAAGGAGGGACTTTGTCTTTATTGTGGTAGGAGGGGTCATATGAGACAAGAATGTCCCGTGCGTCCGGGAAACTATCGCACCTAAGACCGTATAGAGGACTGGCCTTGGGTGTGACATCACAGTCCTCACATTTGCCTCTTAATAAGTTACTTCTTCCTGTTTCCCTGCACCTTGATAGTAACTGCATAGCAGGGAATATACTAGCCCTGGTTGATTCCGGAGTGGCCGAAAACTTTATTGATTCCAGTTTTGTCAAGGAGAATAACATACCCACCAGAGAGAAGGAGACACCCTTGGCCGTTGAGGCCATAGATGGTAGACCATTATGCTCTCCTATTATCACACATGAGACTGTTCCCCTACATATGTCTACAGGGGTGTTACACTCTGAGACCATTCGGTTTCAGATCATTACTTCTCCTTCCTCTCACCTCGTGTTAGGGTATCCTTGGTTACGTACTCATAATCCCACCATTGATTGGGAGTCAGGACAAATAGTTTCTTGGAGTGATTCTTGCCAAGAGTCTTGTGTTGTTAAAGTCACCCCTTTGAATTCTACTCATATTCCTCCCGTGCCTACGATCATACCCTCTCAGTACCTGTCTCTTAAATCTGTTTTTGATAAAAGGGAGGCTGAAAGATTGCCACCTCACAGGCCTTACGATTGTGCTATTAATTTATTACCTGGTACGATGCCTCCCAAAGGGAGAATATATCCTTTATCTCCTCAGGAGAATCTGGTTATGGAGGAATATATCAAGGAATCTCTAGAGAAGGGATTTATAAGAAGATCCTCTTCCCCGGCAGGGGCTGGGTTCTTCTTTGTGTCTAAGAAAGATGGCGAATTAAGGCCTTGTATTGACTATAGGGGCCTTAATAAAATCACCGTCAAAAATGCGTATCCCATACCTTTGATCACAGAACTTTTTGATAGGCTTAAACAGGCCACAGTTTTTACTAAATTGGACCTTAGGGGTGCTTACAACCTCATACGTATCAAAAAGGATCACGAGTGGAAGACTGCTTTCAATACCAGGAGTGGCCACTACGAGTACACTGTGATGCCCTTTGGTCTTTGTAACGCCCCAGCAGTTTTTCAAGAATTTATTAATGATGTCCTACGTCAATTTATACATACATTCGTTATAGTATACTTGGACGACATATTAATTTATTCTAATGATTTACAGACTCATCACATGCATGTTAAATTAGTGTTGAGAACTCTTCTGGTTAACGGTCTCTATTGCAAACTCGAAAAATGTTCATTTGATCAATCTGAAGTCCAATTCTTGGGTTATATAATCTCTGCCAAGGGTTTTCGTATGGATCCCAAGAAACTGTCTGCCATTATGGAATGGCCTCTGCCCCAGGGTTTGAAAGCCATTCAGCGTTTTCTGGGGTTCTCTAATTATTATAGGCGTTTTATTAAAGGGTTTTCTGCCATTGTAGCGCCTATAACCAGAATGACCAAGAAGGATGGTAATACTCATGTCTGGAAACCAGAAGCACTCGAGGCCTTTGAATTCTTGAAAGCTACATTTGCCTCTGCTCCTGTTTTACAGCATCCTGTCCCTTCACTGCCCTTTATTCTTGAGGTTGATGCTTCTGAGATAGGGGTAGGTGCTATCTTGTCTCAAAGAGATTCACCTGAAAAGCCGTTACACCCTTGTGGCTTCTTTTCCAGACAGATGTCCAAAGCAGAGAGGAATTATGATGTAGGCAATCGTGAACTCCTTGCTATCATTTTGGCGCTCAAGGAATGGAGACATCTGCTAGAGGGTACCAGGGATCCTATCCTCATTTTAACGGATCACAAAAACCTCTCATACCTTAGTGAAGCAAAAAGATTGTCTTCTAGGCAGGCCAGGTGGTCTCTGTTTTTGTCTCGTTTTAATTACATAATCACTTACAGACCGGGTGATCGTAATACTAAAGCTGACGCTCTGTCCAGACAATTCGAGACTACTGACAAACTCGAGGTCGATGTTACCCCTGTCATTCCGCCTGACAGAATAATAGCGACTACTGTTCTTTCTATTTCGTCTTCTCTCTTACAGACTATTCAGGCTAAACAAAACTTGGCTCCTGAGGAGAGGCCTGCTGATAAGCTATTCGTTGATATACCAGAGAGACGAGACATCTTGTCATTATATCATGACACTAGAACTGCTGGACACCCTGGTATTTCTAAGACAGTCTCAGCAGTTTCTAGATATTTCTGGTGGGCTTCCTTGCGCAAGGACGTCACCGATTACGTTAATGCCTGTAGCACTTGTGCCAGTATGAAGTCCTCCCACAGAGTTCCTTGTGGGTTGTTGCATCCGTTGCCCATACCCGAGAGGCCATGGTCCAATATATCCATGGATTTTATTGTTGAATTACCTCCCTCTAATGGTAAAACGGTCATCCTGATGATTGTGGATCGTTTTTCTAAGATGGCTCATTTTGTGTCTCTTGTCAAATTGCCATCATCCAAGGAACTTGCCTCTATCTTTGCCGGGGAGGTGTTTCGGTTGCATGGTATTCCCACTTCGATCGTGTCCGATAGGGGTAGCCAGTTTATTTCCAGATTCTGGAGAGCGTTTTGTGCAGAGATGGGTATCTCCCTCTCGTTTTCTTCAGCCTACCACCCCCAGTCTAATGGAGCTGCTGAACGTGCCAACCAATCTCTGGAGCAGTATCTTCGCTGTTTCGTGTCCCACCATCAGAACAATTGGGCTGACCTGCTTCCTTGGGCTGAGTTTGCTCGTAATAATGCTGCTCATGAATCCTCCGGTAACAGCCCTTTTTACGTTGTTTATGGCCGGCATCCCGTGGTTCTTCCAGCTGCATTCTCCTTACAGGGCATGCCAGCTCTGGACGAACATTTGGCTAGTCTACGTAATACTTGGGAGCAGGTTCAGTGTTCTTTGGTGGCCTCAGCTGCTCGCCAGAAGGTTCACGCTGACAAGCATCGCAGGGCGGCTCCATCCTATGCGGTGGGAGACCGGGTTTGGCTTTCTACTCGCAATATTCGTCTTCGTGTGCCTTCTATGAAGTTGGCCCCTCGTTTTATTGGTCCTTTTCGTATCTTACATGTGGTTAATCCTGTCTCGTATGCATTGGATCTTCCAAAAAATCTACGCATTCCTAACGTGTTTCATACCTCCTTGTTAAAACCCCTCCTGTGCAACCGTTTTACTCGGCATATCCCCCCTCCTCCTCCGGTTTCGGTGGAGGGCCATGAGGAGTTTGAAGTGGCGGCTGTAATTGACTCTCGCTTGCTTCGGGGTCGCCTCCAATATCTGGTACATTGGAAGGGCTATGGGCCTGAGGAACGCAGTTGGATTTCCGCTGACGCTGTTCACGCTCCTCGCCTTGTGCGTTCTTTCCACGCTCGTTTTCCTGCCAGGCCTGCTCCTCCCCGCCCGGTGGGCGTGTCTTCAGGGGGGGGTACTGTAGCGGTACTTACCCTCTCCAGGGGCCGGCCGGGGTCCTCCCTTCTCGCCGCGCGCGGTCCTGCTCCTGCACGAGCCGCGCGCGGCTCAGCCAACGATGGGATCAGTCAGGCGGGCAGTGACCGCGAGAAGCGGTCACATGTCCCGCCCGACACTAAGAGCGCGCCGCGCGTCTCGGGCGCGCTCTTAAAGGGACAGTGGGAGACTAAATTAGAATCAGTCTCCCATTGGCCCCTGTCAGGCCACATTCCCCATTCACTCACGTTTTGGGGGCGTGGATATGACAGGAGCCAATCAAAGTGAACCTTAGGGTTTTTATACTCACCTGTTTCCCCTTGCTCCTTGCCCTATCGTGGTTTCTGTCCAGTTCCCTTTAGTGCTTGTATCGTTCAGTTGGTTTTTTGGTGCTTGACCTTGGCTTTGTTCCTGACTCCGCTCTCTCCTTATCCTTGCTTGCTTATCCGCTGTTTTGTCCTCTGTGTACCAGTCCTCGGCTTGTTCTACGTTACGCTGTCTCTCAGTTCCCTTGACCTCGGCTTGTTCTGACTCTGTCTTTCTCTCGTCCTAGTCCGGCCATTCTAAGGTCCGGTAGACGAACTCTGTTTCTTGTCTCTTGACTGTGAACTATTCCTGCGTGTTGGGGTATATTACCGTGACACCCTCCCAGCCCCTTTGTGTTTGTCCCCCCTGTATGTTTATGTGCTCCCCAGCCCTCCTGTGTCTTTTAATATTCTCCCGTACCTTTTATTGCCCCCCCTCCCCTCCTGTACCTTTTATTGTCCCCCTGTACCTTTTATTGCCTCACCTCCTCTCCTCCTAAAGCTTTCATAGTTGACCTTTCCCTCCTGTGTCTTTCAATGCCCCCCGTACCTTTTAAAGTCCCCCTCCCGTCCCATTTATTGTCTCCCCTTCCTCTTCTGTACCTTTCATTGTCCCCCTCCTGTATCTTTCATAATCCCCCTAATGTTCCTTTCACTGTCTCCCCTCCTGAACCCTTCATAGTCCTCCCTCCCTACCTGTCCCTTTTCTTGTCCCCTCATCCTGTACCTTTTATTGTACCCCTACCCTCCTATACCCTTTCCCCCCTTCTGTCCTGTATTTTTTATTGTCACCCTCCCCTCTTGTACCTTTTATTGTTGTCCCCAGTATCTTTTATTGTCCCCCACTCTCCTATTCTACCTTGTATTATTGTTCCCCCTCCTGTACCTTTTATTGTCTTCCCTCTTGAACCTTTCATAGCCCCCCCTTCCTGTACCTTTTATTGTCTCCTTACCCTCCTGTACCTTTTATTGTCCCCTTACCCTCCTGTACCTTTTATTGTTCCCCCTCCTCTCATGTCTCTTTTATTGCCCCCACCTTCCTGTACCTTTTATTGCCTCCTTCCTCTCCCCTCCTGTACCTTTTATTGCCTCCTCCCTCCTGTCCTGTAACTTTTATTGTACCCCTCCCCTCTTGTACCTTTTACTATTGTTCTCCCTTCTTTACCTTTTATTGCCCCCCCCCCCCTCCCAACTGTACCTATCCCCTCGTACCTTTCACTGACCCCTCCGCACCTCCATCCATGTGTCTGAGCTGGAGGTCCGCGGCGAATGATCCGGTTTCCTGTTCTGGTCTGACAGGAAGCAGTTTGTTGCATTTCTAGTCAGACCGGGTAAGTAGCGTTCCGCCCGCTCAGCCACGCACCACGCAGTGACAGACAGGAGGGGAGCAATGCGAATGGCGCTCTCCTTCTGGTCACCGGATAGCGCGCCCCCTGGACCCGTGCGCCTTAGGGTAGCGCCGGCCCTGTATGTAATAATAAAATACAATGGCTACATTTTCTGTGCTGGGTCTTATGTCAAAATCCCTCTTACAAGCTAAATGTAAATTGTGCCTGTTATGAAGGACCTCCAACTAGCTAAAAACTCACGATGATTAAAAAAAAAAAAATGTGATGTACAAGGACTTTTCAGACAATGCCAGTGAATTAAAAAAAAAATGTATTTTTCTGGTAAGAAGAATGGGACTAAGTCTAAATATTCTATCCATCATATCTTCAAAACAACTCAATAAGACAGGTTTTTAGATTTGAAGTGAGAGTTTACCGTGCAATACATACTCGGACATTTTCACAGGTAGATTTAGAGAATAAATGGAAAAGAACAAAAAGCATGAATAAATGCAGTCTGTATGGGTTCTAATTGGGATATTTCAATACGATAATATTGTTAAATTCAATACGATTATGGATGATTTAATAGATTTGCAAGGTGACCATTTATTTAATCCTGACAAATTTAAACAACAAAGACCAGTGAAGAGGATCCCTTAGGATCAAAAAGCTAATGTATCGCTGGAGTGTCAAACTAAGGTCGCTCCAGTCACTTGAACGGACACAGGAAAAAGCATGGTTTAACTGGAGCATTGACCAGGAGTTATATTATGCTGATTGAAGAAGGCTCCTGGTGAAACATATTTTCTAGAGCTTAACCAGTAGCTGGTTTTGTTTGTGAAATATTACCTGGGATTGGATTTCTGTAGCAGCATTGCCACCACATGTTATTAACTTTGAGATGGGCCAATTGTAAGCTCCTTTCAAGGTCAGCGACTGTTCTTTTTGTGTGCATTTTACATTTTGTACCAAGGATATTACACCAATCCTGGTCTTGTTTTGTGTTTGCTTTATTTTCCCTGAGCACCGTGCAGTGGGAACTGTGAAGAAAAGTGGTGTGCTACCTAAAAGGCCCAGACATCCCCTAGCTTATATTATAGATTTAGCAAATTACACCATAATCCCTTTCAGACCAACCAAAGCCGGGCAAATGTTGCAAACGCAGATTGGAAATAGAAATATTTTTCTGCTCCTCATCTCTGTATGCTTTATTTGTGTTGACTGGCAGGTCCCGAGGACAGGGCTTATAGCAATGAACAACAGAGAGCTCAGATGGAAGTGCCCAGATGCAGGATAAAAATGTGAATTTCTACATTTCATTTTACTTTACACACCTCCCAAAATGCATATTTATAAATATAGTAATAATTCCTCTTTAAATATCAGTCAAATTAATAAAGCAGGTGCGTCAGAGGTCCCCAATGTTTTGTGCTATTGCAGGCAAATCTGCAGCTCTCCGAGAGGGTTTCTACTGAGTTCTAACAAATACACAGTTATTCCTCTACACAAGAAACGTTTTGCTAGTTTTTGAAACTTAAATTGACTTGTCTTTTTTCAGTTACTCTTCCCGTATGTATTAATGAGCACTTTTCTGTCTAGTTATGCTGCCTCGTAATGATTTGCCACTTTAAAAACAAAATCTCAAAGACACCTTGCGAGTATAAGTACATTGCAAATATTGATTTTGTTTTGCATAATCCAGGGATGTTTGATTTAAGAAATCAACAAAAGACATGTTCAAGAAATATATTAAATTTAATAGTAAATAATAGTTTTGGCTGCAGATACAAAAAGTTATGTACAAAGTGCACAAGTTAAATAACTGTACATAGAAAACAACACAACTACAAAAACCAGAATATACATATGGTATTAAAAATATATTTTTTACATGAAGTATGCAAACGTATGTTCCATAAGAAAAGGAAGATATGAAAAAATGATGTTTTATTGTTAACGTTTATGTTAAAAAAAACTGAAAACATTTTAAATGAAAAAACAAACCTCAAGGAATGAAATTACAATTATATAGGATATTTAAGAACTACAATACTGATATTATAGTGCATCTTAAAGGGACACCATATGGTGGATTTAACATCCCCTTTTAGTAGCATTGCTAAAAATAATACTTGTCTCTGACAACACAGGATCTCCTGCTCCTGTGCTGATAAGTTGTTCAAACAGGAAATGGCTGAAATCACTCTGCCAATCCCAGTTCCCTTTTTATACTTTGTCAGAGAACCGCATGCTTCTCATATAACAAAATCATTAATGATATACACACAGTAGCATGCACACATGAAATCGTGGACCCATTTGTCACGTCACATTCAACAACAAAATACAATTATTGTGTATATATTTATATATAATATGCACTCACACAGGGGCTTCAAATCATAAAGGGTGAGTACTTATTGTATACATATCTTTTATGAATGAATGTGTGGAGCTATGGCCCAAGTGATTGTATCAGCTGATTTTAGAATCGTACATCTGACAATGTGCAAATAAAATTGAAAAACTTTTTCCATGATAATCTATCAAAGGCAATCTTGCACCCTTGGTACCAAATGTGTTCCTTTAATTAAATTCAGTACGGTTATTATTATTATTTTTTTTTTTTATATATCTTGAAATATTTTTTTAACAGTCTTGAAAAATGTAAAAAAAAAAAATATGATTTACAATGCTAAGTAAAAGCATAAGCAAGTCATGGAATTTGACTATATCTAATATACTAAAGTAGTGGTTCCCAAAACAGTCCTCTTGACCCAGCAACAATCCTGGTTATATTAGTATCTCCATTCTAATAGAAAGGCAAACCATATAAATCCTGGACTGTTGGACCGTGAGGACTAGTTTGGGTACCACTGTTAAAGGAACCTCTAGGTTGTGCCATATATAAAGACAATGGTAGGGCAAATAAAATCTAATTGCAAAGTTTATGCCACAATTTAAAACAAATTATAATCATTTTTTTTTTAAATTTAAAAGTCTAAATTTGAGTTTAAGAATTTTTGCAGCTCTACAATGTTCGTCTGATAATAAACTAATGGTCCACAGATTCTACTGGCTTTTTGTGTGGTTCCATTCATGTATTGAAAAGAAGGAAAAATCCTAGCTGCTCTTACATTGCATTGGAGGGCTTATGGGGTCAGCTTTTACAAATATAACAATGAGAGGACAAGTACTGTCTGACAAAATTCAGCTACTTCATCGTTCTGATAGAAACTGTCGATTATAAGCAAATTACAGAAATTTAAGGTGAGCGTCTTTGGCAGACGGCTTGTAAAAAAAAGAGAAGACAGACAAATCCAGCTTGAAGTAGTCCCTTATTTTTTACTAAACTATGAACACAAACATATTCGGTTTTGTTTCTTATTAAGGCAAGTAGGATACAAAAGCAGTCAAAATGGGGAACCTGCCCCACTACATAAACCTGTTACCATACAAAATACACCGCCATTAAAGAAGGTGTGAAAATCATATGTTATTTAAATTATTCACTAACTGGAGAACTGACAAGAGAACTGCAAATGTTAGGCCAAAATAGTCACAGTGGAAATAAAACCGAATTGAAGAATTACCAGTTCGTCTATTTTATTTCCTTGGTCAACTCTCCAGAATTCCCATTTAAAGGGACACTATATTCACCAGAACAACTACAGCTTAATGTAGTTGTTCTGTTGTGTATAGCTTGTCCCTGTGGGCTTTTCAATGTTCAGGGAGTGTGCAATATGGGCATTCAGGGGCTCCACGCTCTGCATGGAGGTGCTGAATGTTCCCCATACAGATACATTGATTCAAGGCATCTCTAAGGAGATGCTGATTGGTACAGTGTTTTGCTGCACATGCGCAATAGCCTCCAAATGCTTTTGTATCAGAAAGCATTGGATTGGCAGAAATCATCAAGACTGATGATCTCAGCCACGGAGGCGGATCAAAGCCGGGCAAGCCGCGGCGAGACTTGGGCAGCATGGGAAAAAATTTAAACTCACCTTTTCACTGCTTTGATGGGGGGAGCAGTGACCTAGACAGCCACACCAGCACTATAGTATCAGGAATACATGTTAGTATTTCTGATACTAAAGTGCTCCTTTAAGTGAATAACTGCATTAAAAAGGGCCTGGTTTGCAATAACCCTCAAATGCTAGGTTTTCAAGGGGCGCCAACTTCAGTTTCATTGAAATGCCCTTTAAAATTAGATACTGTACAATATATTATAAATATTATGCAGGGAAAACTAAAATTCCTGTGCATTTAACACATACTACAGACAAAACAAAACAAAATTTAAAATACAGTAATGTTACCACCTTAGTAACCCAACACATTGGTCACACAGTATATGATAATATAGTGATAATATTAAAAAGTGGCAATAGTAAGACGTATTTTGAAATGTAAGTGAAATATGCAAAACATTTTTATGATTTACTAGTTCTGCTAGCATTTTTTTTTTTACATTTTCTCTTATGTTTGACACTATTTGAATTTATTCACTTAACTGGAAGTTATAAAGGTACCACAAATTCAAAGGTCAAAACAGCCAGATTTTCAAAAATTCTTCAACACGGCTATTTTCCGACTCAAATATTACGGCCTAAAACATGTAATTGCATTGTCATTTTTTCACAGTTTATTGAATACACCCCATTGTGACTATTGGCACCATTTTTATAAAATATCCAGTTATGGATTTCTGAGGAGAATCAGTCATGCTATGTGTAGGGATTTATTCTTAATCAGTTGTGCTTATTGAAAAACAACAATTATCAACGGAACAGGGTAACGATGAGAATTCAGAAAAATTGGGTGGAAATGTCCAAACTGGAAAAATTCTCAAATTATTATTCTCAAACCTAAAATTTAAAAATCTGTGGTCAATTCCTCGTTTTGTTCATAACTCAGTGAGTTTCAAAATTGATGCAAAATAGAGCAGTGTTGGGGAAATACTTAACTCAACTAAGCTGGGAATTTCTCAGCTATTTAGACCTACATTTGGATATCATCTTACATTTTAATGATTAAAATCCAAATTTAGGCTAATAAAGCCAGGCTCTGACTATAGAATACTTGGATATGTTTCTAATCAGTTATTTTTGCGTTCATTCTACAACTCATAGTTTAGTGAATAAATCTCACAGGGCGTATTGGGCATCCAAAGAAAATTTCAAATTTTAAGCCAAAACAATCTGAAAAGATTCAGAATTTTGGGCAGTAATTTGTCCAACCCATCAGATTCTTAACTTCTAAATGAACAATAACTGTTTAGGCTAAATTATCTTACCAGAATAAAGGTTTACTCTGCTTACTACACCTCCACTGAAGTCTGTATGTAGAGCTAGTGAGCAAAGATTTTGTTCTCAAATAGAAACCCCCCATATTTTTGTTTTACAATAATGTTGTCTTGAATTGCAGATGCAAATAAGCAGGAAATTCTGTGCTAGCGCACCAGATCTGTAGGACCGTATTGTGATTACGGTCAAAGTATCAGCGGTCACTAAGTGGGCAAGATAAATGGACCAATCCTTGACAATGCTGGTTATTATTAAAATAAGTACCATTTTCCCTCCCCATGATTTTCTTAAGGCACAAACATTTTCACTACTTCCAATAATATGCACTCTTACATATTGTAAAAGCAATGTCAAAAAACATAATTCTTATTAGGTCAAAACATTTGAGTTGGTCAAAACACAAATCAATATAACAATTGGTTATGTATACAATAGATCCATCCAAGAGGTTTTCAATCATATATCTTAAAGGCACCGAAGTATGTTGCTTCTTGTGTTGGGTCTAGTAATTGTGTATAAGATGACTGTATAAGGATTTCCTCATCGGCCTGTAGTCTAAATACACCTCCTTGATAAATGGAATAAAAATGATAATCTGTATCATTTGTCCAAACCTCTGTCTTGCCTCCTTTCATAAGCGTATGTAAATCTCTCCCGTTTTTGCTTATCTTGCATATATACAACATTAGTTGCAGAGGCTTGCCCCGTACGGTTTCTACAAAATTTGATGAACTTTTGTGATGTCTGAAGCAAATATTTGCATAAACAAAATAGAATCCATCTCGTAAAACTCTTAGTTTTCCATTATTGTAGCTCATATTTTGTAGATTGGCCCAGCCTTCTTTGACTTTCCAGGACGTAAGGTTAACTTTGGAGACTCCATCTTAAAAAGCAAGAAGATAATACTGTATTAGTATCGTTAAGGAAGTGTTACTATTTCATTATAATTTCTGCATTAGAAACCACATCTTTTTGGTGATTAAATATCATTAAAATGGTTTCACATTGCTAAAATATTTCCTGTCAAATGTTTCCTGCCCTTTGTCCACAGAGGAATTGGTCATTATCATACAGCTCTACATTGGAAAATATTTGCCATCCAGAAACAGGAAAGAAAAAATATTATTATATATATTTTTTATCATTATATTTTCCAAACATCAAACAAATATGACATTAGGAAAATTAGTCAATTGAAGGATTACTTTCATGGTGAGAATTCAAAGTGAATTTAAAATGTACGGCCATCGTATCCAAAGTGAATGTATAGCTCATTTAAAGAATATATGTGAAGGGTCAGTGCAAGAGGTACATCATATTTTCTGTAAATATCAAAATGCTGGGACAGTGAAGACACTGCCTCTCCACAATAATTATCATAGGAGAAGATAGGAAGAATAATGTTACAGAAGCAACAAAAGATGAGTCACATGACTGTTATTTACAAAGGATGAGTCACATGACCGTTTCAAGCATTTAATGTTTACAAATGGTAGGGCTTGCACAAAAAGCTTTGATCCAGGATGATCATACTTGGGTCCAGGAATTACTTGTTGAACCACAGCCTATGTTTCAGATCCTTGATTAGAAAATACTCTAAAGAGTTATGGATTACCACATGTGCTTACCACTGAGCAAAACAGAAATTTAAACATTCAAAAAATATATACATGTTTGTGGTGTTTTTGGGCTCTATGCCTGCTTGTGGTAAACTTGAATGTACAAACTCTGAAAACAAAATATGACCTACGAGCCATCAGAAAACAAAATAAACTCGGAGGTAAATGGAGGACTCCGAGAGTAAAGGACAAATATAGGTATCTATTTAGCTGCACTGCAATTATTCTGGGCAGTACTGTGATTAAAGTGACACATTTCTCCAGGTCAGCTAACATTATTTGTCTTGGATCTTTTTCTGCATGCAAAAGGACTTCAAATTATGTCCCACCCCCCCCCCCCCCCCTCTCACATAGTAGAGTAAGCTTGGATCAAATAAAGACCAGCTGCAATATGTGCCTGCAGTGTCACATTTGCATTATGCCATAATGGCACTCACAATGCTTATATTCTGCTGGCATGTTGGAAATTTACCTTTCCAAATATGCCAGCAGATTGCTTACAAATGCACATATAGCCAGTTATTTTACACTTCAGGTTTTTCAAACATATTTGCTAATATCTAATCGTATGCATTACTAATGTATACTGTAATAATTTATACCCAAAATTGTGGGGATCACTGACCAGCAGTCTATATAAAAAAGAGTATTGTTTTGCTCTGACCATACATCCAAAATTTAAAATAAAATGTTATAATATGGAACATGAGTAGATGGACTAATCGAGAAAGAAGGAAACCCCAGAACTGTCCTTAATGTCTTACAATATAAAACAAAAATGAACTAAAAGTGTTTGTTTTTTATACATCGGAAGAGGATTTCTGTAAGGAAGTTTTATTTGGCAATCTCTTTGCTAAAGAATAAATAAAGAAAATGTGGAAAAAGGATGAGAAATGGTTGAGCATGGCGATTAGACAAGTGGTTGGTTGTGAGGTCAGTATTTATTTAGGAATGAAACTGCAACCCAGAATGCAAAAATTATATATTTACACATGACTACAAAAAAAGAACCCATCCATCTCTGGCACGACATCCTACGGTTTGGTTAAAATCATATAATAATTTTAGCCGAGTAATGTACAAAGTGCACTCATGGACCCTATGACTGGGTGGTCAAATATGATTGCTCAAGTGGTCTAAATTGCAAGTCTGAACCATTAAAATATAAAGAGGAGATGAGGCGTGTGAGGAATTTGGCCATATTAGTCTGAAGTTAACATATGTGGATACAATTCTGCTTCCCCATATATTTAATTACTACAATGCTATTAAAACACTGGCAGATCGGAAAGGAGAAAAATGGCATTTCCTCAAAACAAATTGGTGGATCTTTTAGGTTGTGAGTGATAGCCATATAATTGCATGCATGTGAGCCACCAGGCAGACAATGGGCTCATGGGTTTCAGGATCGCATGTGTGACAATGCCAGTACCTCCGCCTCCTGTTTTGTGAGTAAGGCCTCAGGAGCATGCAGGGCCATTAGAATGGAGAGTACTTAGGTGAACTTGGGCAGTTGCCTAGGGACCATGGCTTAGACAGGGGCCCTGTAATCACAAATTCCCCTGCCCCCCTTCAGCATCTCAACATCCATGTAAAGAATAAAAGTATTGACCAAAACAATAACCTGCATAGGGCCCTGTGGGATTTTAATCACTATCTGGACAGGACATCACATCATATATAATGTATAGTATCTTAGAGGCCGCTCACACAGTAAGTGAGTGCAAGCAAGAACTATACTCTAGGCACCAAAAATGAGCCCAACTCGCAGAACTTCATGGTATATGATGTTTAATGTCACCACTTTTGTTGAATAATTTTTTTTTACATTGCAATACAAAATAGGAGGAGTAAAACAGACAGACATGTAAAAAGAAGAAGGCAGACAACTGATCAACAGTGAGAAAGTGAGAAAGGGGACAACGCCAAAATGTAAGGCAGCAAAGATTAAAATGGCGATAAAGAAGAAAAGTCAAAGGAGCTAAGATGCAGTAAAAAAGAGAAAGTTCTGACAGACAGGGAAAATCAAAAGGCTCAAATGGGATAGCGGTTAAAGGCACACTATAGTCACCAGAACCACTACAGATTAATGTTGTGGTCCTGGAGTTTATAGCATGTTCCTGCAGGCTGAACACTGTAAACGCTGCCTTTTCAGAGAAAAGGCAGCGTTTACATTGCTGGCTAGTAACACCTCTAGTGGCAGTCACACTGACAGCCACTAGAGGTGCTTCCTATCTCAATGCTACACAGCTCTGCATGCTGAACGTTCCCCATAGAGATGCATTGATTCAATGCATCTCTACAAGGAATTGCTGTTTGGCGCAGCATTTAGCAGCACATGTGCAGTAGCCTCCCAATGCTTTCTATACTGGGAAAGCTTCAGAGTAGCTGAGATGATCAAGATTGAAGATCTCAGCCATGGAGGTGGGCTCAGGCATGGCCATATGTGGCTAGATCGATGCGGGGAGGGAGAAATAGTATGTTTAAACAACTTATCACATCAATCTGAGGGGGGACGGAAAACTGTTTACAGTAATTTTGTATTGTATATGTATTCCTGACACCATAGAGTTCCTTCAAGAGTGAAAAAGACTGGAGAAAAAGAGAAAGAACCAGCCCCCCCTGCTGTTTTCCCAGTACCTAAAACCAGGCCCCCTCTGCTGCTCTCCCAGTACCTAAATCCAGACCCCTCTGCTGCTCTCCCAGTACCTAAATCCAAGCCCATCTGCTGCTCTCCCAATACCTAAAATCAAGTCCCTCTGCTGCTCTCCCAATACCTAAAACCAAGTCCCTCTGCTGCTCTCCCAATACCTAAAACCAAGCCCCTCTCCTGCTCTCCCAATTCCTAAAACAAAGCCCCTCTGCTGCTCTTCAAGTACCTAAATCCAAGCCCCTCTGCTGCTGCAAACTTCCACATTATCAGTCCAACTTTGATATGCTGAGAGTGCTGGGGGCAGGTTAAACGATAATAGTACCTCACATCTAACACTGTCCATTCCATTTCTAGTTTATATATAGTCAGTGCACAGAAAATTAGAATAAATAAATAAAAACAGTGTTTAACTTGAACTTACATGTGACGTTATGAATGGTAAGATGTGCAACTTCGTGCCCTTTACGACGATTGAGGTTCTTTAGTGTGTGCAATATGTCCTTCACATCTGAGGAGAAATAATAATGAAACAGAAGGTAAACACTAAATCTGCATACGTCAAATATAGCTTTAATAAGATTTACATTTCACTTACCACTGCCTGCGTGAATTCGTCTTTCGGGTGCCACAGCTTGTATTACCTTAAATAAAATAAAAATTTTAAAATTTACTTAATATGCAAAGGGATGATTCATTTGTAGTAAATATTTAAATCGTATTTATTATAACCAGAAACCTAGATCCTATGCTGGCTAACTGGGGGTCAGTATTATATATTGTATCCTTTGTCTCCACACATTCCTATATTGCACACACAAATATACACACGTCCACCTACAAAATCAAACACCAACTACAATTAATATTCACACACATTTCATTAAGAAGTTGTCATATCTATATTCATTATATCTCTTTACATAAATATATAATATAAATCACATTTATGTATAAATGTAGCAACAGAGAGCCAACAACTGGTTATCACAACTAAACTGTCTGCCCAGTGTGTACGTCATATTTTTTTTTAATTTGAAAGGAAAATAACCTCTGTAAGCAAATATCAAATTCCTTTTTCTGTGCAGCATACTACTGCTTAATACTCAAACCGTAGAACACATACCAAAATAATGGATTTGAACTACAGATAAAGAAAGTCACGATACAGACAGCTAAACCACAGTCGCACACAGGAAATTAGTTTGTTTTTACTCTTAGGCCAAAAAGGTTTCCTTACCTCTTATTCAGCTTTACTATTTGAAAATAATGGTAAACCATAACACGTTTCATTATAAATAAAGAATAATCAAATTCTGTAAGAACTGGTTGCAGTCATGCAAGATCAGCATCATAAAGAAAGCAATTAGAGGGTCATTGGCATTTATTAAGGTGTATGGAAACGAAGGCAGTGAGCCAGGTGCAATCTTTATAGGAAAGCATTTTGCAATAATCTGTGCTATCTTGGCTGGATGAACCTGATGTAACATGGAAGTCAAGTAGGTAGATTAATGGCAATGAGGAACTATACCGGGCACGTTTCTGCAAAGCTGCGGATGCGGTTTAAGGAATATCGAAAGGAAACATCTTTCTTTGCTGCCCAAACTTGGCAAAAATAAATATTCACTAGCACATGTTTATTCTATGGGAAGTAAATCTCAAAAGAAACAACCTTTTCCAATTGAGGGAAGCAAAGATATTGGCACCCCTCTCGTGTGCCCTCCAAGGCCTTACCGTGGCTAATGTTCATAAAGCTAAATGTATGAAATTGTGGCTTAGGGAGCAAACATAGTAAGTTATTGTCCTAAAGGCACAGGTAAGGGAATAGTCCAATAATTATTATACTGATCTTTAGTAGGAATAATGGCGATGTTTGGAGCAGTAATGCCAATTGGTGTGTTGTAGTACCACCAGCATTGAACTACGTAAATGGTGAATTGAGATCTCCACAAAACCCCAAACAAAAACAGTCAGAAATTTGTTTTGAAGGCAATGATAACTTTTATATTTTATACAGACACGACACACATTGGCCCCACCTTGTATGCATTACCATATGGGAAGACAAACATCATTGTACCACTTTTATGAATTATCAGAGTTACTTGCACAACATTATCTACTAAAATATGAATTGTCTGGAATTTAAAGTGAATTTAAAATTTTAGACCCAAACATCCAAGTGGAAAACAGCTGATTTGAGAAAAAAACAAAAACAAAAAACATTTTTTTTCCAATTTGCCAGTATCCACAGGCTGGCATAAGCTTTTGGGTCCTTTGTATATTTTTCTTCTTTTTCATGGGTGCTCAATGTGGATTTCCTTGTCTATGCTATAGTCCCTCAACTTGAATGAGTTTAATTTATTGTCTCTCTTCGCTGTAGCACTGGAATGGCTAAAAGAACAATACATGCACCAAAATATACTACAGCCACTATATCATTCATAGCCAGGAGTGCCTGTGTGACCTCTCATTCAGCTGACACTCTCAGCCAATGACCCTGCCCTTGGCAGGTCTTAGATCAGTGGAGCGACCAGAGCTCCAAATACAAAAAACAAACACAATAAACGTTACCCGTGCATTACCCACAAACCATATGCACACTTAAATAACTGAGTTTTTTTAACATCATTGCATGGTCATTAAAGTGCTACATCATTTGTCACATCAAGACAAATTTCTATAATTGCTATAACAATTCATTTTGCTGCTTTCAGCTGAGCAAGGAGAATTGTTAGCAAGTTTGACCACAGGTCTTATTTCTGTGTGTGTTTTATTTGCTTTTGTATTATACAGTAAAGTTACAGCGCTGATGCACACCTCGAGTGTGCCCTATTGATGGTTGATTAGTTTTTGTCTTTTTAGAGATTTTGCCCATTAGCTAAAGGCAGCATGGTAAAATGTTTGCGTAGGAAGTTTGCTTTTATGAGGCAAGTGAGCTTACTCTTTAATGACAGTTACAGGGGCACTAAGGACCTCTAAAATTTACATGTGCGTAGTGATTTGGGATAGGGTGCAGTTAAAAGACCACTATAGTCACCCAGACCACTTCAGCTTAACGAAGTGGTCTGGGTTCCAGGTCCCCCAGGCTGGTTAATCCAGTCTCTAGTGGCTGTCTTCCTGACAGCTGCTAGAGGCGCTTAATCGGTGCTCAATACGAAAATTGAGAAATGCGCATTCGGCTCCACTCGGGAGCTGACGTCGGAGGGGGCGGAGAGGTCACCAGCGCCGAAGGAGCCCAGCGCTGGATAAAGGTAAGTGCCTGAAGGTGTTTTCACCCTTTCAGCCCAGTGGGAGGGGGGGGGGGGACCTAAGGATTAAATAGTGTCAGGAAAACAAGTTTGTTTTCCTGACACTATAGTGGTCCTTTAACTTTTACATTCTCATGGTAACGGAAACTGTTGTAATGGTTAAGTAATATTTATCATATGTTTATTGCGTTAAAGCCAAGATACCTTTTCTATGGCTGAATTGGATGCCTGCTCCACTCCTTCACACTCATGCAAGTTATCATCATCACAGCACTTTGAGTTTAATGGATTTCCCATTTTCATGATGGCTCTCCAGCACTGAAGCTCTTTGTCGGACATCCGGGTAGAATCTATCTGAAAAACAAAATAGTTGACAAATTGAAAGTTTGGATGTTTTTATTTTCCTTCTTTCAAACATGGAGCCATTTCATATGAACGCACTTATGTGGTTTTTAAATTTAATTTAGATATGACACCATGTTAAGATCAAGCATCAGAAACACTACTTTATAATGTGGATTGAATCAAAATTGTGCACTAATTTAGTTGTAATGAATAACATCATCATATTGTAGAGCAGTGGTCTCCAAACTTTTCAGTATATAATTTACTCATTTTCAAGGGCCAAAGGAAAAATAAATCAGTTTTATAAATTAATTAATACATTTTATTTGGCACAACAAATCACAAAATTTTATACAAGAATATCAATGGAAATGCTTTTTTATTTCAAAATATTGCCAAAATGACGTTTCAGGTTTGATGAGCCAATTAGAATGGACATCAGGTGCTCATCAGATACATTTGCTCGCTAGTTGGACTTGACATACTTCAATCTTGAAAATGTTTGTTCACATAGGTATGTTGTACCAAAAACTTATACAAATCTGCAAGCAAATTGCTTCAAATTTGGAAACTGCTCAGGCTGCATTCTTCAAGAAATGTTTGACCACATGGGAAATAAACCAATTGATGAAGCTTAACCTGTCCTTCATGAAGCTTCAGTTTTGCCCTGAATGCCTTGGCATGCGCAAATAGATCACAAATTAGATTTGTTTCACCTTGCAACTTCAAATTCAACTGATTAATATGGTCTAACACATCTGCAAAAAATGCCAATTTCCAAACTCAGTAAGTGTTTGATAAAAGTGTTTGAGGTTAATTCTTCTCTGTAAGAAATACATCAATTTCTTTTCTGAGCTAAAAGAACCAAAATAGAACCTTTCCCTAAGCGAAGCCATCAAACTCCTGTGTGATAGGGCAAGTCAAGGCACTTTCTTTCAGAAACTCACAAAACTGGCAATAATTAAGTCCGTGAGATCATATGAAATTCACAGTTGAAACAACAGGTTTCAGGAAACAAGACGTATCCACATATTTTCGGCACATATTTGTTGATGGATAAGGCAATGAAGAATCGTTTTTCTGGAGAATCCACCGACCTCACAAGCTTTAGTGATTTGTCCAAACCTTTCTTCACCTCAGACATGTTCTTTTCTCCATCAATGATCCAGCATTGCAGTTTATTCCACTCCAGATTATAATGCTAATTCTTGGGTGACATTAAATTCACTATCGACGACACAAACAAATACTAGGAGTTGTGACGTTTCACACACATCAGTTAATTCACCAAGTGCAAAAGAATACATCTGAAAATGTCTAGCTTTGTCCACATTTTGATTAACTATATTGCTTCCTATATCTGCAATTCTTCGAGCAACAGTATTTGGTGCAAAACATTTTTTAATAGGTTAACCTTTTCTGGGCATAACTCTTCCACTACTTCCATCATACACTCTTTTATGAGACCTCCGTGGATGGCTTTCCTCTTTTAGCCAAAACATAAGCTACTTTGCAACTAACCCTGGTTAAAGCTTAATTAAAAAAAAAAAATTGCTTCGTAAAAACGTATTGTTGGGAAAGCAAGCTGTGTCGTTTTGATTCAAATATTTTGAACGCTCTGTTCCTGTGAATTGGGAATAACTTGAATAATGTGCTTGGTCTCATAGTGTCGATGTATATTTTACTCCTTCAAAACGACAGTGTCATTGCATATGACAAAGGCTTTATCATCGCCTTGTACAAATAAGTACTTTATGCCCGAGTCTTCATTAAATATTCAGCACTCATGGTTCACAATTCTCTTCCTTTTTCATAGTAACATAGAATGTGACGGCACATAAGAACCATTCGGCCCATCTAGTCTACCCAATTTTCTAAATACTTGCATTAGTCCCTAGCCTTATCTTACAGTTAGGATAGCCTTATGCCTATCCCACGCATGCTTAAACTCCCTCACTGTGTTAACCTCTACCACTTCAGCTGGAGCGCCATGCCATGTGTCCACTACCCTCTCAGTAAAGTAATACTTCCTAAAATTATTTTTAAACCTTTGCACCTCTAATTTAAGACTATGTCCTCTTGTTGTGGTAGTTTTTCTTCTTTTAAATATAGTCTCCTTCTTTACTGTGTTGATTCCCATTACGTGTTTCACTAATAAAAACATTAAAGAGAATGGGTCCAAGTACAGATCCCCTAAGGTACCCCACTGGTAACTAGACCTTATTTAAGGCTATATCTTAACAATGAAAAGGAACAGCATAAAATTTGAACAAATTTTGACATTTAAGTTGTTACAAGCCTAATAAATTATTGCAACGAACTAAAACTCCCTCCCCCCAAGCTGACCAATATGAAGTGGGGTACATTCCTGGTGCTGCAGCTTTGTAAGGGAAAGAGAATACACGTTCCTGCTCTGTACTGATGCCACCAATGAGAAGTGTGTCCATGGTGTACATGTCCCCGGTGACACGCATATGTAGGATGGGTAGTCTGCCCTTCACCTATTCTTCAAGACTTCTGCTGCATTTGTCACTTTCATCACAGGGCACAAAGTAACCACCACAAACCCCAAAAGTCACTCACAAACTCCCATACATACACATAACAGATTTTTACTTCCTTTATATAATTAGAAAGTGTTTTACCAGGAAGAATACATTGAGATTTCTCTTGTTTGCAAGTATGTCCTGGGGACCAAGTCTCTCAGCTGATGCAAACAGCTGATGAACCAGCCCTGCAATCTAGGGTTTCGCTCAGAGGGGTTGACAAATGTTCTGTGTAGGGAGCTTCCGGTTCCACTAGAAACTGAGACCAGCGTCCAGAGGATGCAAGGTAAATTGTCAAAACTGCTTAGGAGCTTATGGCTCTCCGGAGTTAGTAGTGAGGGTGGAGAATGGGACCCAGCGGACTGCAGATAAGGAGTCAGACCGCTCAAAACAGTCAGCGGCTCTGGGCACTCCTGGCGCCGTAACCACTCCTGGCACCTTTAACAGTTATTATAAGCTAGTACAAAACATACCACGCTCCTACTGTATCAGGAGCATTAACCCGTGAACTATTCCAACACATACTGTATCAAGAGCATTAACCCATGAACTATTCCAACACATACTGTATCAGGAGCATTAACCCATGAACTATTCCAACATTTCAAAGATGTCAAAGGCAGGAGCAAAAAAAAAAAGAAGCAAAACCTTTAAAAAAATTTAAGTTATTTAAATGTGACAATTCTAATATGCAGCTTTCCCGGAGTTATGAAAGCAAAAATGGGCACACCCCACACGTTTTACATATACATTTCCACTTCTCTAAATATGTGTGGGCTTTTTTGTTCTTTGTTTTTTTATGTATAGCCTGTGTGTAAAATGCCCTTTTCACACTTTTTGCTGTTAAAGTATACAACTGGAACTGACGAATCTACATTGACTTCATTAGCAACTCACCTTGGCATTATGCCCAAAATGAGAACGGAAGCATAGGAAATGTATGTTGAGTTGCATTACATACTCTGACTGCTCTTTTTTAGTAGGTAGTACACATCAGAGTGGACGTGCATTCATGAAAAATTAAACCATGTTCAATAGCCAATTTTATTTCACTACCATATGACCATTACAGCAAAAATATCAAATAATGTAACTAATGTAAAAACCCACAAAAAAAAATTATAATATGAATGAGCTACAAATACAATTAATGGAACACTCCAAGCATCATAACTACTACATGCAAGGCTTAGCTCAGGAACGCTAATGGAAGCTCAGTGGAGCTAACGGAAGCTCAGGAGAGTCAATGGAAGGTCAGGAGAGATCATGGATGCTCCTGCTTAGGAGATGATCACGCTCAACCAATAATATACACCCTGAAATGCAGGTCTTAGCTCAGGAAAGCAAATTAAAGCTCCTTCTTATGAGCCTCTGGCTTTCTGGAGTTAGTATTGGCATCTCAAGTAAAAAAAAAACAAAAACACAATAATAAAAAAAAAAAACACAGTTTGACTACTTACAATTGGGGAGGGCATAAGGGCACTTCTGGAACCAAATAATAACCATACTTATGGTATGTTTTTTCCCCTGCTTAAATCTCATTAGTTTTGCTAAAAATAAAAAAAAGTAGTTTTTTGTTTGGTTTTTATAGCTTTACCCCTAAGATACATATTGCCCATGTGAGAGACAGATAGAGTCTCCGGGTGTCTTTTGTATTCTATTATTTCACCACTATTCCCTTGTGGGGTGGGATTATGCCATTTTCACTGTACACATATCCCTATAGGAATTTTTGTGCGTCTAGCGATTGTAGAAGCTCACACATTGGCTTCTCAAAATACGTCTAAAAAGCATGTTGCTTTGCGAATAGAAGGAGCATGGCTAAGGAAACAGTGTTACAACGCAGAAAGTTGCAACAGTTTTTTGTTTTTTTTAGCAAAACTAATTATATTTGAACATGATGAAAGCACAGCATGAGAGGGAGGTCAAATATTTTAAATGCACTTAAAGTGACACTTTCACCACAAACTTACTCTTCTACAATTGTTTCCCCTTTTTCTTCCTCTGTTAGAATTTGTTATTTTCTTAATTTCTGAATGCTTTCTTTTTAAAACATAAGACAAAGTTGGGGCTTTGTCTCCTACACCTGAAAAACTTGACAAAGAAAGTGTTGCTTGCCGTAAACGCCACCCTTTGTCAAATTTATTTAGGAAAAATACACACAACAAAGAGGTCCCTACTTTATCTTGTCTTTTAGAGAGAAATAGATCAGAAATAAAGAACAGGTTCTGGAAGAGGTAGAGAAGAGGAAACCATAGGAGAAATTTAAGTTTAAGGTGATAGAGTCCCTTTAAGTCATGTTGGTTCCTACAGTCCTGTAACTCCTCAGAATTAAACAGGATGCAGGGCTTCACGTAATGATTTCACCTACCTAGGACAGAGGTTTTAGACTGTGTGTAGAAGGCAGGACGGATTTTCCCCTCATTGTCTAACCGGTCTGAATCTTCAAGCAGTGCCCACACAAACTCCACTATTACTCACTCAGCTTAATGTTTTATTTACCGTGAGTAGGAGTCTCTCCTCTACAACCACTAAATATTTTTAAAATATATCTATGCGAACGTTGAACATATTAGCAACAATAAGAGACAGGGATCTTTGTTTGCTATACTGAAATTTGGAAAATTAAAGATAATTTTCTTTTCTGCTTATAAAATGCTAATCTCCATTTACCACTTCCTTTACAGTAAGGCAGCCAAGAGATACAAACATGAAACCTGGGATCCTGGTTTATCTTCTACAGTCATCACACACAATATTACCCTGAGAGTAATTGGCCCCTAACTTTGTATTATGCTCCAGAACCAATACATATTCAGAATTAACATGTTTGTGATTGGAGCAAATTGCACAAATTCTCTATTTTCACCTAATCATAAATCCCCCCACGGCAAATGTGAGCAGAATGGGGAGCTCCTGAATGGAATCTCTGATCTAAGCAAGACTAACCCCAAATTAACTCAAATCAGCACCAAAATGGAGCTCTCCAAATTTATTTGAAATGCTTACATATGGCCTCTCCGATATGTGAAAATCTTATATTATACACAGAATTATCCTATTAGCAATACATTTATTTGTGGCTAATAAACAGTGACCACAATACAGCCTGGGTAATAGGGCATAATATCAATCATAATTAGTTAACAGCTAAGGGTCGTCTTTAGACAGGGGGCATCGTGGATTTTATTTATTTCATTAACGCTATATAGCATCATTGCAATTGTTCAATATAAAGTGCCATGAGCACAAGGGGACTCTGGTTGTTTCCCTGTTGGCCTGTCTCGCATCCTTTTAGATTGTAAGCTCCTTTGGGCAGGGCTCTCTTCAACAACAATTTCCATATGTCAAACCTGTTTTTTTTTTATTAAATGTCTGTCTTGTTTACCTATTGTATAGCTCTGCAGAATATGTTGCTGCTATATAAATAATTGTAACACAGCACAGGCAGCAAATTTACATTTTGATATTGCAACCAGGAACAGATACCATAGATAGAGTAAAGATTAAAAAAAAACAAAAAAAAAAAAAAAAACTTTAAAACAGGAACACATTTATAAAATAAAATAAAAAAACATAAGCTAGATTTTTACAAATATTTTCACTTGGTAAAAACATGAAACATTACAGATTTGCAAGGATTCAAACCGCTTTCCAATTACTTCTTCTAAGAAGACACTTTCTTGAGATATATATATATATATATATAGATATATATATATATATATATATCTATATATATATATATATATATATATATCTATATATATATATATATTTTTTTTTTTTTTTTTTTTAATTTCTTTCCTCCAAACTTCCTGTGACTGACTTTCTTGAGGTTAGAGCTTATGCAGTAAAGCAGTAGCAATTAAAAAAAGAACCCTTACAAAAGACAAATACACCAATCTTCCAATTGTTTTGTGGTTAGAAGTTTAACTTTGTTGTTTCGAACTGCAGAGCATGGTTAAGTCGTGTCAAACTTTGACAGAGCAAATACACTCAATGTATTGATACCTCAATACCACACCAGGAAGTTAAGTGACAAGAATGATAAGTTCTTAGTATTGGAGGAAGTAGGTTTTCATTTTTACTGAAGCTCTAACATTATGTGTGTAAGAATTCCAACTTAACAAACAAAGAAACGTGCAGAGAGAAAAATGAAGACTCAAACTGCTGGGGTTAAAACATGCTGACGTAAAAAAAAAGAAAGAATTTTCAATTATTAGGTAATTGTATTTAGCTCTCAAGAAACATTGCGTTCATAGACTGTAAGCTCGTTCCTTTAAGTTTTCTTGCAATTGTCCTACTTATAGTTAAATCCCCCCTCTCATTATATTGTTAAGCGCTACGGAATCTGTTGGCGCTATATAAATGGCGATAATAATAATAAAAAAATGTCTGAGATGGATTTCCCAAGTACTTAAAAAATAACACGTTCTATCAACCACTTAGTTGCCCACAAGTCTAAGGTTTGTCTAAATAACATTACACTGAGAGACATTTAAAAGCATCACATCAACATATTACACCTTCTACAAGCATGGTTATTTGCTAGACTGGGAATTATTTGGAATTGCAAATTGAAGGTCCAATATAGATACACTGCAAACCATGGAATCCAATCACTTTTCTATCTCAGTTGTTTGGTAAATTAAATTGTAATTCCCTGGTGAAATCATTACAAAGTCTAGTTTAATGATTTATCTTATACACATTATATAATGTAAATATTTACAGAATAAAAAAGTAATAGGATTGGCCTTCGGTCGGTATAAAAGTTATTTCAAAGTCTTTTGTTTTTCTTTTGTTTTTTTTACAAAAGACTGAAAACCAAAACTCATTCAAGAAGAATGCAAATAAGTTTTGCATAGTATAATGGCCAAAACAAAATACATGCATGAGAGATGTATTTGCTGATCAATGACTCATTTGACTAGCGGATTTCCTAATTTAGAATACACTAGTAGTAGGGGGGCGTGCATCACCAGCAAAGCAAAAAATCATTTGTTTCCAAACCTGTCAGCTTTGGCCCTTATATTACTGCAGATATAGAGGTCACATCTCATGTTGCTTTGCACTGAATAAAGCTCATTCTACGAATATATAAAGTCTGATACATTACCAAGAGGGTAAAGTTTTAGACTTTCATGATTCCTGTATGATTAAAAAAAAACATCTCCAGTAATACCTGATTAGTACCAGTGCATGTTATAATTCCATATTCCCCTTCACAGCTGGACAGACAGAGGCTGGAGGGCATACTTCTGGTAATTCATTTTGACAAACTTTTGAAAACCGCTTCCAGCGTTAGAGCATTATACTTTCACTTTATTCTACCGCTGTACTGTACAATACAATGATACATTCTTTATATCCCAGAGATCAGCACTGAAGATATTCTCGCCCATTCTAACAATAGCACCCTGGTGTATAGTAAGCAATAATGTAGAGTTCTTTACTGTCCCTTTAACACATATAGAATAACACATCCGTCATATTATGATATGCCTTATTTGCCATTGTATGTGTCAAAAATTATATATATATATATATATATATATATATATAATTATTTGGCAGCACATATACTAATAATAACATTGAATTTCTCGAAATGTGTCTATTACACAGCTGTCGCTGTTATCCATTGTAATATTGTGACACATAGATAATCTATCTAGCTGCCATTATTAAGGTGATACAGAGTTTCTATACAATGAATATCACACAATGTGTGGCCCCCGGGCCCCTCACCTGTGCCTTGAAGTAGAGGAACAGTCCCAGAGTGCAGCCCACCTGAGCCACCGCCAGGAAGATGAGCGCACACAGGGCGGACCTGGGCATGCGGTCGGCACTCTCCGGGGCCCCTCGCAGGTACCCGCTGGGGATCATCTCCGGAGCGCTGAGTGACACGGACACCCGGACACAGCCAACCCCACTGACAGCGCTGGAGCCGGGCAGCGAGCTCTGCCAGCGGCATTAAAGCTTGCAGGGCGCGGGGCGGGGGCACGGGCGGCAGCCAACCGGTGAGCAAGAAAGTTGATAGACCACGCCCATTTGTAGAAGTGTAAGTGGAAAGTTTAATGTAAAGTTTCCATCGCAGGATGTCAGGTCAGGTACCATGTATCCAGGGTCCAGCATTACATTATACATAGGGTGCACAGGGTCCAGCATTACATTATACATAGGGTGCACAGGGTCCAGCATTACATTATACATAGGGTGCACAGGGTCCAGCTTTACATTATACATAGGGTGCACCTGGTCCAGCTTTACATTATACATAGGGTGCACAGGGTCCAGCATTACATTATACATAGGGTGCACAGGATCCAGCATTACATTATACATAGGGTGCACAGGATCCAGCATTACATTATACATAGGGTGCACAGGGTCCAGCATTACATTATACATAGGGTGCACAGGGTCCAGCATTACATTATACATAGGGTGCACAGGGTCCAGCATTACATTATACATAGGGTGCACAGGGTCCAGCATTACATTATACATAGGGTGCACAGGGTCCAGTATTACATTATACATAGGGTGCACAGGGTCCAGCATTACATTATACATAGGGTGCACAGGATCCAGCATTACATTTTACATAGGGTGCACAGGGTCCAGCATTACATTATACATAGGGTGTACAGGGTCCAGCATTACATTATACATAGGGTGCACAGGATCCAGCATTACATTATACATAGGGTGCACAGGGTCCAGCATTACATTATACATAGGGTGCACAGGGTCCAGCTTTACATTATACATAGGGTGCACCTGGTCCAGCTTTACATTATACATAGGGTGCACAGGGTCCAGCATTACATTATACATAGGGTGCACAGGATCCAGCATTACATTATACATAGGGTGCACAGGATCCAGCATTACATTATACATAGGGTGCACAGGGTCCAGCATTACATTATACATAGGGTGCACAGGGTCCAGCATTACATTATACATAGGGTGCACAGGGTCCAGCATTACATTATACATAGGGTGCACAGGGTCCAGTATTACATTATACATAGGGTGCACAGGGTCCAGCATTACATTATACATAGGGTGCACAGGATCCAGCATTACATTTTACATAGGGCGCACAGGGTCCAGCATTACATTATACATAGGGTGTACAGGGTCCAGCATTACATTATACATAGGGTGCACAGGATCCAGCATTACATTATACATAGGGTGCACAGGGTCCAGCATTACATTATACATAGGATGCACAGGGTCCAGCATTACATTATACATAGGGTGCACAGGGTCCAGCATTACATTATACATAGGGGGCACAGGGTCCAGCATTACATTATACATAGGGTGTACAGGGTCCAGCATTACATTATACATAGGGTGCACAGGGTCCAGCATTACATTATACATAGGGTGCACAGGGTCCAGCATTACATTATACATAGGGTGCACAGGGTCCAGCATTACATTATACATAGGTTGCACAGGGTCCAGCATTACATTATACATAGGGTGCACATGATCCAGCATTACATTTTACATAGGGTGCACAGGGTCCAGCATTACATTATACATAGGGTGTACAGGGTCCAGCATTACATTATACATAGGGTGCACAGGATCCAGCATTACATTATACATAGGGTGCACAGGATCCAGCATTACATTATACATAGGGTGCACAGGGTCCAGCTTTACATTATACATAGGGTGCACAGGATCCAGCATTACATTATACATAGGGTGCACAGGATCCAGCATTACATTATACATAGGGTGCACAGGGTCCAGCATTACATTATACATAGGGTGCACAGGATCCAGCATTACATTATACATAGGGTGCACAGGGTCCAGCTTTACATTATACATAGGGTGCACCTGGTCCAGCTTTACATTATACATAGGGTGCACAGGATCCAGCATTACATTATACATAGGGTGCACAGGATCCAGCATTACATTATACATAGGGTGCACAGGATCCAGCATTACATTATACATAGGGTGCACAGGATCCAGCATTACATTATACATAGGGTGCACAGGGTCCAGCATTACATTATACATAGGGTGCACAGGATCCAGCGTTACATTATACATAGGGTGCACAGGATCCAGCATTACATTATACATAGGGTGCACAGGGTCCAGCATTACATTATACATAGGGTGCACAGGGTCCAGCTTTACATTATACATAGGGTGCACAGGCTCCAGCTTTACATTATACATAGGGTGCACACAGTGGCGTACACATGACCCATGGGGCCCCGGTGCGAAAATTGATCCGTGGGCCCCCCCCCCCCTCGCGCTTACTCTGCGCGGGCCGGGGCAGCAACACATGGCGGCGGGCACCTGGTCGCAGGGGTTGCAGAGCTGCGACCGCGGTATGTACGCCACTGCATGCAGATGCACACACACTTAAAGGACCACTACAGACACCCAGATCACATCAGCTCAATTAAGTGGTCTAGGTGTCAGGTCCCTCTAGTTTTAACCCTGCAGCTGAAAGCATAGCAGTTTCAGAGAAACTGTTATGTTTCACTGAGGGTTAATCCAGCCTCTAGTGGCTGTCTCACTGACAGCCGCTAGAGGCGCTTCCGCCATTTTAAGACACTGAACGTCCCTAGGAAAGCATTGAGTAATGCTTTCCTATGGGCGGTTTGAATGCGTGCGCGGCTCTTGCCGTGCATGCGCATTCGGAGCTGAGAGGCGGAGGGATCCCCAGCGCCATGGGAGTCCGGCGCTGGAGAAAGGTAAGTGCTTAAGACACAAACACACACTCTCACGAACAAATGCATACACACTAGCTAACAGACACACACATTTACTGACAAAGACACACTCAGCGGCAGACATACATACACACTCACTTACAAAACATACACTCTCACTGACAAACACACACTCACTAACAGACATCAAACAGACTCACTAACACACACACACAAACACACTCAGTAACAGACACACACAGTAACACACTCACTAACACTCACTAGCAGACACACACACTCTATCACACACACTCACACACACACACACTAACACACACACACACACACTGACACTCACACACACACACTAACACTCACACACACTCACTAACACTCACACACACACTAACACATACACACACTAACACACACACACACTAACACACACACACACTAACACACACACACGCACTCACACTCACACACACACTAACACATACACACACACACTAACACACACACACTAACACACACTAACACTCACACACACACACTCACTAACACACACACACAAACACTCACTAACACACACACTCACTAACACTCACACACACTCACTAACACTCATACACACACTAACACACACACACACTCACTAACACACACACACTCACTAACACTCACACACTCACTAACACTCACACACTCACACTCACACTCACACACACTTACACGTTTTTTTTTTAATTTAATCCCCCCAGCCTCCCTACCTTTTGGAGTGCTGAGGGGATTCCCTGGGGTCCAGTGGTGCTGCTGGGCTCCTGGGGGGGCGGTCACCCGGCGGCCGGTCAGGCTGGCTGGTGCGCGAGGGAGCACTCCCCCCTGAGTGCTTCCTCTTCAGCTCCCTTGCGCGCCGCGTACTGATACCGGCGCCGGAAGATGACATCATCTTCCGGCTCCGGTATCAGTGCGATGCGCGAGGGAGCTGAAGAGGAAGCACGCAGGGGAGAGTGCTCCCTCGCGCACCAGCCAGCCTGACCGGCCGCCGGGTGTAAGCAGGGCCAGCCTCGGGGGGCCCGGAGGTGGCCGGCTCCTGGGCCCCCCAGGAGAAGAGGCTGGCCCAGAGCGTACATACCGGGTCGCAGGGGCGGCCGGGCCCCCTGGTGGGCCGGGCCCGGTCGCAGCCGCGACCCCTGCGACCCTGGTATGTACGCCACTGGGTGCACAGGGTCCGGCATTACATTATACATAGGGTGCACAGGGTCCAGCATTACATTATACATAGGGTGTACAGGGTCCAGCTTTACATTATACATAGGGTGCACAGGGTCCAGCATTACATTATACATAGGGTGCACAGGGTCCAGCATTACATTATACATAGGGTGCACAGGGTCCAGTATTACATTATACATAGGGTGCACAGGGTCCAGCTTTACATTATACATAGGGTGCACAGGGTCCAGCATTACATTATACATAGGGTGCACAGGGTCCAGCATTACATTATACATAGGGTGCACAGGGTCCAGCATTACATTATACATAGGGTGCACAGGGTCCAGTATTACATTATACATAGGGTGCACAGGGTCCAGCTTTACATTATACATAGGGTGCACAGGGTCCAGCATTACATTATACATAGGGTGCACAGGGTCCAGCATTACATTATACATAGGGTGCACAGGGTCCAGTATTACATTATGCATAGGGTGCACAGGGTCCAGCTTTACATTATACATAGGGTGCACAGGGTCCAGCATTACATTATACATAGGGTGCACAGGGTCCAGCATTACATTATACATAGGGTGCACAGGGTCCAGCATTACATTATACATAGGGTGTACAGGGTCCAGCTTTACATTATACATAGAGTGCACAGGGTCCAGCTTTACATTATACATAGGGTGCACAGGGTCCAGCATTACATTATACATAGGGTGCACAGGGTCCAGCATTACATTATACATAGGGTGTACAGGGTCCAGCTTTACATTATACATAGGGTGCACAGGGTACAGCATTACATTATACATAGGGTGCACAGGGTCCAGCATTACATTATACATAGGGTGTACAGGGTCCAGCATTACATTATTCATAGGGTGCAAAGGGTCCAGCATTACATTATACATAGAGTGCACATGGTCCAGCATTACATTATACATAGGGTGCACATGATCCAGCATTACATTATACATAGGGTGCACATGGTCCAGCATTACATTATACATAGGGTGCACAGGGCCCAGCATTACATTATACATAGGGTGCACAGGATCCAGCATTACATTATACATAGGGTGCACATGGTCCAACATTACATTATACATAGGATATACAGGGTCCAGCATTACATTATTCATAGGGTGCACAGGGTCCGGCATTACTTTATACATAGGGTGCACAGGGTTCAGCATTACATTAAACATAGGGTGCACAGGTTCCAGCATTACATTATTCATTGGGTGTACAGGGTCCAGCATTACATTATACATAGGGTGCACAAGGTCCAGCATTACATTATACATAGAATGTACAGGGTCCAGCATTACATTATACATAGGGTGTACAGGGTCCAGCATTACATTATACATAGGGTGCACAGGGTCCAGCATTACATTATACATAGGGTGTACAGGGTCCAGCTTTACATTATACATAGGGTGCACAGGGTACAGCATTACATTATACATAGGGTGCACAGGGTCCAGCATTACATTATACATAGGGTGCACATGGTCCAGCATTACATTATACATAGGGTGCACAGGGTCCAGCATTACATTATACATAGGGTGCACAGGGTCCAGCATTACATTATACATAGGGTGTACAGGGTCCAGCATTACATTATTCATAGGGTGTACAGGGTCCAGCATTACATTATACATAGGGTGCACAGGGTCCAGCATTACATTATACATAGGGTGCACAGGGTCCAGCATTACATTATACATAGGGTGTACAGGGTCCAGCATTACATTATTCATAGGGTGCAAAGGGTCCAGCATTACATTATACATAGAGTGCACATGGTCCAGCATTACATTATACATAGGGTGCACATGATCCAGCATTACATTATACATAGGGTGCACATGGTCCAGCATTACATTATACATAGGGTGCACAGGGCCCAGCATTACATTATACATAGGGTGCACAGGATCCAGCATTACATTATACATAGGGTGCACATGGTCCAACATTACATTATACATAGGATATACAGGGTCCAGCATTACATTATTCATAGGGTGCACAGGGTCCGGCATTACTTTATACATAGGGTGCACAGGGTTCAGCATTACATTAAACATAGGGTGCACAGGTTCCAGCATTACATTATTCATTGGGTGTACAGGGTCCAGCATTACATTATACATAGGGTGCACAAGGTCCAGCATTACATTATACATAGAATGTACAGGGTCCAGCATTACATTATACATAGGGTGTACAGGGTCCAGCATTACATTATACATAGGGTGCACAGGGTCCAGCATTACATTATACATAGGGTGTACAGGGTCCAGCTTTACATTATACATAGGGTGCACAGGGTACAGCATTACATTATACATAGGGTGCACAGGGTCCAGCATTACATTATACATAGGGTGCACATGGTCCAGCATTACATTATACATAGGGTGCACAGGGTCCAGCATTACATTATACATAGGGTGCACAGGGTCCAGCATTACATTATACATAGGGTGTACAGGGTCCAGCATTACATTATTCATAGGGTGTACAGGGTCCAGCATTACATTATACATAGGGTGCACAGGGTCCAGCATTACATTATACATAGGGTGCACAGGGTCCAGCATTACATTATACATAGGGTGTACAGGGTCCAGCATTACATTATTCATAGGGTGCAAAGGGTCCAGCATTACTTTATACATAGAGTGCACATGGTCCAGCATTACATTATACATAGGGTGCACATGATCCAGCATTACATTATACATAGGGTGCACATGGTCCAGCATTACATTATACATAGGGTGCACAGGGCCCAGCATTACATTATACATAGGGTGCACAGGATCCAGCATTACATTATACATAGGGTGCACATGGTCCAACATTACATTATACATAGGATATACAGGGTCCAGCATTACATTATTCATAGGGTGCACAGGGTCCGGCATTACTTTATACATAGGGTGCACAGGGTTCAGCATTACATTAAACATAGGGTGCACAGGTTCCACCATTACATTATTCATTGGGTGTACAGGGTCCAGCATTACATTATACATAGGGTGCACAAGGTCCAGCATTACATTATACATAGAATGTACAGGGTCCAGCATTACATTATACATAGGGTGCACAGGGTCCAGCATTACATTATACATAGGGTGCACAAGGTCCAGCATTACATTATACATAGAATGTACAGGGTCCAGCATTACATTATACATAGGGTGTACAGGGTCCAGCATTACATTATACATAGGGTGCACAGGATCCAGCATTACATTATACATAGGGTGCACAGGGTCCAGCATTACATTATACATAGGATGCACAGGGTCCAGCATTACATTATACATAGGGTGCACAGGGTCCAGCATTACATTATACATAGGGTGCACAGGGTCCAGCATTACATTATACATAGGGTGTACAGGGTCCAGCATTACATTATATATAGGGTGCACAGGGTCCAGCATTACATTATACATAGGGTGCACAGGGTCCAGCATTACATTATACATAGGGTGCACAGGGTCCAGCATTACATTATACATAGGGTGCACAGGGTCCTGCATTACATTATACATAGGGTGCACAGGGTCCAGCATTACATTATACATAGGTTGCACAGGGTCCAGCATTACATTATACATAGGGTGCACATGATCCAGCATTACATTTTACATAGGGTGCACAGGGTCCAGCATTACATTATACATAGGGTGTACAGGGTCCAGCATTACATTATACATAGGGTGCACAGGATCCAGCATTAGATTATACATAGGGTGCACAGGATCCAGCATTACATTATACATAGGGTGCACAGGGTCCAGCATTACATTATACATAGGGTGCACAGGGTCCAGCATTACATTTTACATAGGGTGCACAGGGTCCAGCATTACATTATACATAGGGTGCACAAGGTCCAGCATTACATTATACATAGAATGTACAGGGTCCAGCATTACATTATACATAGGGTGTACAGGGTCCAGCATTACATTATACATAGGGTGCACAGGATCCAGCATTACATTATACATAGGGTGCACAGGGTCCAGCATTACATTATACATAGGATGCACAGGGTCCAGCATTACATTATACATAGGGTGCACAGGGTCCAGCATTACATTATACATAGGGTGCACAGGGTCCAGCATTACATTATACATAGGGTGTACAGGGTCCAGCATTACATTATATATAGGGTGCACAGGGTCCAGCATTACATTATACATAGGGTGCACAGGGTCCAGCATTACATTATACATAGGGTGCACAGGGTCCAGCATTACATTATACATAGGGTGCACAGGGTCCTGCATTACATTATACATAGGGTGCACAGGGTCCAGCATTACATTATACATAGGTTGCACAGGGTCCAGCATTACATTATACATAGGGTGCACATGATCCAGCATTACATTTTACATAGGGTGCACAGGGTCCAGCATTACATTATACATAGGGTGTACAGGGTCCAGCATTACATTATACATAGGGTGCACAGGATCCAGCATTAGATTATACATAGGGTGCACAGGATCCAGCATTACATTATACATAGGGTGCACAGGGTCCAGCATTACATTATACATAGGGTGCACAGGGTCCAGCATTACATTTTACATAGGGTGCACAGGGTCCAGCATTACATTATACATAGGGTGTACAGGGTCCAGCATTACATTATACATAGGGTGCACAGGATCCAGCATTAGATTATACATAGGGTGCACAGGATCCAGCATTACATTATACATAGGGTGCACAGGGTCCAGCATTACATTATACATAGGGTGCACAGGGTCCAGCATTACATTATACATAGGGTGCACAGGATCCAGCATTACATTATACATAGGGTGCACAGGGTCCAGCATTACATTATACATAGGGTGCACAGGATCCAGCATTACATTATACATAGGGTGCACAGGGTCCAGCTTTACATTATACATAGGGTGCACATGATCCAGCATTACATTATACATAGGGTGCACATGGTCCAGCATTACATTATACATAGGGTGCACAGGGCCCAGCATTACAT
The DNA here is from genome assembly GCF_036172605.1 of Pelobates fuscus. NCBI lineage: Eukaryota > Metazoa > Chordata > Amphibia > Anura > Pelobatidae > Pelobates > Pelobates fuscus. The sequence goes on along the minus strand of NC_086317.1, from coordinate 374,562,709 downwards.
TATACATAGGGTGCACAGGATCCAGCATTACATTATACATAGGGTGCACAGGGTACAGCATTACATTATACATAGGGTGCACAGGGTCCAGCATTACATTATACATAGGGTGCACATGGTCCAGCATTACATTATACATAGGGTGCACAGGGTCCAGCATTACATTATACATAGGGTGCACAGGGTCCAGCATTACATTATACATAGGGTGTACAGGGTCCAGCATTACATTATACATAGGGTGCACAGGGTCCAGCATTACATTATACATAGGGTGCACAGGGTCCAGCATTACATTATACATAGGGTGCACAGGGTCCTGCATTACATTATACATAGGGTGCACAGGGTCCAGCATTACATTATACATAGGTTGCACAGGGTCCAGCATTACATTATACATAGGGTGCACATGATCCAGCATTACATTTTACATAGGGTGCACAGGGTCCAGCATTACATTATACATAGGGTGTACAGGGTCCAGCATTACATTATACATAGGGTGCACAGGATCCAGCATTAGATTATACATAGGGTGCACAGGATCCAGCATTACATTATACATAGGGTGCACAGGGTCCAGCATTACATTATACATAGGGTGCACAGGGTCCAGCATTACATTATACATAGGGTGCACAGGATCCAGCATTACATTATACATAGGGTGCACAGGGTCCAGCATTACATTATACATAGGGTGCACAGGATCCAGCATTACATTATACATAGGGTGCACAGGGTCCAGCTTTACATTATACATAGGGTGCACAGGGTCCAGCTTTACATTATACATAGGGTGCACAGGGTCCGGCATTACATTATACATAGGGTGCACAGGGTCCAGCATTACATTATACATAGGGTGTACAGGGTCCAGCTTTACATTATACATAGGGTGCACAGGGTCCAGCATTACATTATACATAGGTGTACAGGGTCCAGCATTACATTATACATAGGGTGTACACGGTCCAGCATTACATTATACATAGGATGTACAGGGTCCAGCATTACATTATACATAGGGTGCACAGGGTCCAGCTTTACATTATACATAGGGTGCACAGGGTCCAGCATTACATTATACATAGGGTGCACAGGGTCCAGCATTACATTATACATAGGGTGCACAGGGCCCAGCATTACATTATACATAGGGTGCACAGGATCCAGCATTACATTATACATAGGGTGCACATGGTCCAGCATTACATTATACATAGGGTGCACATGATCCAGCATTACATTATACATAGGGTGCACATGGTCCAGCATTACATTATACATAGGGTGCACAGGGCCCAGCATTACATTATACATAGGGTGCACAGGATCCAGCATTACATTATACATAGGGTGCACATGGTCCAACATTACATTATACATAGGATGTACAGGGTCCAGCATTACATTATTCATAGGGTGCACAGGGTCCGGCATTACATTATACATAGGGTGCACAGGGTTCAGCATTACATTATACATAGGGTGCACAGGTTCCAGCATTACATTATTCATAGGGTGTACAGGGTCCAGCATTACATTATACATAGGGTGCACAAGGTCCAGCATTACATTATACATAGAATGTACAGGGTCCAGCATTACATTATACATAGGGTGTACAGGGTCCAGCATTACATTATACATAGGGTGCACAGGGTCCAGCATTACATTATACATAGGGTGTACATGGCTAAAGGAATGGATAGATGGAGAGAGAGGGATGAATGGATGGAGGAAGGAAGGGATTGATGGATAGCAGGATGAAAGATGGGAGAGATGGATATATGGATGGATGGAAGGAGGGAGGGAGGGAGGGAGGGAGAGAGGAATGGATGGTCTTTCCTTATTTGATACAATGGGAGAGATTTATGAAACTACTTGTTTTAAATGTGATGCAAAAAATAAAAAATTAGGAGGAGTCACTAATGGAATGAGTCTGCTGGTTCCACTGGTTTCCATGGTGACTGTCCCAGTTTTAGTATTTTAGATCACTAGCTAGAAGATAATGCATTGATAAATCTCCCTAAATGCATGTTGTCTTGAGTGAAAACAAAGATAGTCTGTGACCAAGTCGTCTGAGCAACTTCTTTCAAAATGTAAATATTATTATTGGAATTTATATAGCGAAATGCATGTTGTCTTGAGTGAAAACAAAGATAGTCTGTGACCAAGTCGTCTGAGCAACTTCTTTCAAAATTTAAATATTATTATTGGAATTTATATAGCGCCAATTATTCAGCAGTGTTTACAGTATTATAAAGGGGAAAAATCTAATAAATGAAACACCTACAAAATTTTACAAACACACAAAAACACACACACTAACTATATTTATGACAAGAAAAGTTAATTGACTGTTAGGAGAGGTTAGAGGTTCATTAATGGGTAATCCAGGATGTGACATGTATTTTTAATGCATTATATGGATAATCCAATAAAACAACCTAAAAATGAAATAAATACAAAATGAAATAAATATATAAATATTAATTTAAAAAACACTTGTTTCTCAGGTGCCTAAATTCACTGTAAATCCCCAGTGGGCTCATTCACTTTAATGGACACTATAATCACCCAGACTACTTAATCTCATTGAAATGGTATGTGTGCCGTAACGTAACCATCCCCCTCTCCCCCCTTTATAGCCCTGCAAGTGAAAGCATTGTGAAAGCCTCTAGTGACTAACACAGACAGCCTCTAGTCATGTTACCCCAGAAATAGCTCATAGAGACCATCTGATTTGCGCAGATCAGCGTTTTGCCGCTCCTATGTCATAGTTTACCTTGTTTTCCCATGGGAAATATAAAATATTGGATTGGTTGAGATTGTCAAACTTGATGATCTCAGCCAAAGACCCATGGAGTAAGGAGACCAGGATGTCTAGATACGTGTTTAGACCTAGATCTACTGAATACCAATGTTTTAGATCGCAAGACTAAAACAAAAGGGGCGCTGCACCCACACCAAGTCAGTGGGTGCCTTTTTGTGTCCCTTTAACCCCTTAAAGACCAAACTTCTGGAATAAAAGGGAATCATGACATGTCACACATATCATGGTGTCCTTAAGGGGTTAAAGTTAAGACAAGATAAATTTGATTATAGCTCCTTTTATGATTTTATATCAGGCAAACAAAACTTAAACAGGGTGCAGCATGTTAATGCAGTGAGAACGCCTGTTAGTGGAAGCAAAAAGTTATACTATACACCCCCATCATGGGGACATAAGTCAATGTCCCGAAATAGTAGAATAAAGGAAAAGGGGTCCAGGCACTCCTTGGTTCAAAATAGGCACTTTATTAGAACCACAGCAACGTTTCGACCATCTAGGTCTTTTTCAAGAGCTTGAAAAAGACCTAGATGGTCAAAACGTTGCCGTGGTTCGAATAAAGTGCCTATTTTGAACCAAGGAGTGCCTGGACCTTTTTTCCTTTATTCTACTATTTTGGGAATCTGGTGTTTGGTTCTGGTACAGTTAAAGCACCCGGGCTCAGACTGATGGGAGTGAGTGAAGTTCCCTACACACTCTATAAGTCAATGTCCCGGGCATTTAAAAAGCAAGCAGGTAATCATGGTTTGAACAGAAAGGGTACCGTTGTTAAACAACCAAAATGTAAAATTGGCCTCTAAAAATATATATCAATAATAGTTTAAAACACATGTAATACTATTTTTAATAATACCGATTACACGAAAGCTGGTATTGAATTACTATTGAATTACCCCAAACCCATCTAATAGGCATGTATAGTACTGTTTCCTATTAGTTCACCCATCACATGTAAGTATATACTAAATTCACTGCATGATATGAGCACTGAAAATGAAATATTCACTAGACTAAATCTGTAAGTGCCCCAGATGATGAATATAGCATTCTCACCTGTCTCTTATAAAGAGAGAGCATAAAATATATTTTACAGAAAAGTTGGATGTCCCTGTGACCCTGTTAAACCACATATTTATTGTATCAGGGCACACCATACGGGTGGAACCCGGGTGACCTCTACTGGTGGCAAAAACAGCAGACAGACTAGATGTGGTACAATGATAGAAATAGATGACATTTTTTTTCCCTATTATTTGCTTCACTGTCACATATATTTCTATTACGTGATTTTTTTTTAAATTAGTGTTAGGGCTAGCATTAGGGCTAAGGTCCTTTAATCATGAGGCAGAACCAGGACAAACATGCCCCTGTCTGCCAAAGATTAGTGGACGTTACACTCCTCTTATGATAATCATATAACTGTAGTAAAGTTGAAAAGATAGTATCACACTGTTTCTGTTTTCTTGGCTCTTCTCCCACCATACCATTATTGGAAGAAGGCTAAATTAAAAAAAAAAAAAGTGGTAGCTGCAAACAGCAGGTTCTACAACTTCAAAAGCATTACAGGTTAAGTAAAAATAGAAAATGAAATCAAGGTTCTTCCCTGAGATAAATTTTATTCCAAGAAAACCTAATGTAATTCATTATTATTGAGAACAGACAGGGGAAATTTTAAAAAATAGAAAATCTCACAGGGAAGTAGTGACATGTATTTTCAGGTAAGCCCTTTACACCACCATAAGAGTAAAATGAACTGCCTACATTTTTCTCTATATAAAAAACAAAAAACAAAAAAAACTGTAATTTCCAGTTATGCCGAGCAATATGATATTTGATGAAAAAGCCACCTATTCAGAGGGATAGAAGTCCTCAAAAATACATTGTCACTGAGAACAGAATATAATGTTTAATTAAAATTTTTTTTAGGGTTTTCTTTTAATTTGTATTTTATCAAGTGATCAGTATTTTTTTTTATTTTGCTTTGACAAAGTCTGTACTTTCAAAGCTTCTATCCTGCAATGTCCATGGTGAGTCCATCGGTTTTCACTGCTGTTACTTGGCATTGGTTTCTTTAGTTTGAAATGGTTGTGTGTGTATTTTGATAAAATGTCTAATTATTTAAATCTACACCACTGGCTCATTTTGTTTTCCTGCATATGGAACTGGCCAAGCTAAATGATGGAATAGAGATACAAAGACATTCAAAAGAATGATACACAAATTGGTCCTTTTTGGTTTAGAGTGCATACAGAACCATTGAGATGTATTGCACCTGGGCAGAGGTAGGCAGCCTTCAGCACTTTAGATGTTGTGAACTACATCTCCCATAATACTCTTGCAGCCATAATGCTGGCAAAGCATCAGGGGAGATGTAGTCTTCAACATCTGAAATGCAGAAGGGTGCCTTCCCTGTGGTTATGTTTTTTTTTTTTTTTTTTCAAAATTTAGTTCTTCCTTTTGAAGTTTTATTATTTGTATCAAGACGATTGGAGGAGCCTCTTTATTACCCAGACACAAACAGGGAATAATAGTTTTACCTGTGTTTTCTTAGTACTGATGAATAAAGCTAGCTTTTCCATATTTGTTGTTTCCTTTAAATGGCAACTTCTGCTTTGGAGTGCAACTCTCATTTATTTCAGGCAGGTCTGCAGGCTGTGTTCTGCTATTATATACATGTACATGCACATGTTCATGAAGGTCTCCAAAAAAAATGGTATGACATTATTTTCCCCTAATGCACACATCTTTCATATTACATCATTTTTTTTCAGCTAGGGTTAGTGTGTTAGGAATCAAGTTGGGGTTAGGGTTTGTGCTATGACTAGTGTGTTAAGGTAATCATTAGGTTGAGTGTTGGTGTAGTGTAAGTGTTAAAGTAGTATAGATTAATGTTAGGGTTAGTGTAGCGGTAATGGTTGGGGTAGTATATGACATTTAGGAAGTTATTTGTTATCTAATTTTAATCTTTTTTTTTTTTTATGTGATGATGGGACCATTAGCAGACGCTTCCACATGGTCCCATTAATATTAACCACTTCACAAAAAAAATTGAGTATAAATGTTTTTATGTTCAGATATTTAGCAGTATGCAATTTGGTCTGTAAAGCCTCACTAACTCACATTTATACTACAGGAATGATTACCAGCCTCTAGACGTACACATTTCTTTGCCAGAAGTCTCAGGATATATGTTCATCTCCTGTTTTCAAACAGCAAAGGAAGCTTCAATGGGTCATATCATTCCTACAGTCGTGGAGGGAGGGCGGGGGGGAGTAAATAACTGTTATCAATATATTAGCAGTATAGAGTCTTAAATGCCTATATTTTAGAAATATATGATTTAACTGTATTTACTGTATTTGGGCACAATGCTCAAATGCCGACATTCTTTTTACTTTCTGTTTTTAAATAATCTATATGTGAACATGTGAATAAAATTGATTTAGTGGCACTCACAGGTAAACTGTTGTAGCTCTAAATAACCCTGGCCAGTGTCACAAACACACTAATATCACATAAGAAAAATAATAAAAGGTAAGGAGATATATTTACCAAACACAATCTGCCATCAAAGTAGAATAAAACTACAAAAACATACAGACATACATTTCATAGTGTAAAACGTTATAAAAAAAAATGTAAATTAAAAAATGAAAAATGTAAATGAAAGGGTGTCACAGTTAAACCACTCACAAAAAACTATAAAGGCATTGCACAGCGTCTAAAACATACTCAGCCAGCATGTAGGACCTTTGGCAGGTACAGGAGTTCCAGGTGCCTTAAAGGCCAAAAATAAGTAAAGCCCATACAAAGAAAACCAAGGACGCAGGCTAAATACAAAAACAATGCTGACTGGAGATAAAGACGTAGGCACCAAAGCATCCAGTGGTATGGAACAATGTAACCAGAGGGATCCTCTGACGAAGGTGCATATATACTGCACGGAAACGCGCGTCAGGCTCCTTCCATTGGGTCAATTTTAACTTGCACACACATCGGCACTTCACTGTGTGATACACGTTTATGTTATGATTTATTTTTTTCCTTTCAATTTTTTCTTCTATGCCTATTTAGTAAGTTTAACAGGGAGAGAGGCTCTCTCTACTTTACTTCACTTTATCTGTCCTACTTTTTTTTTATATTTACATTTTTTATGGTTTCTGTAAAAACATCGGGGTGAGGGGTACAGGGTACAGAAATTTAAAAGAGGGGGGGGAATGACAGAGGACTTCATGAGATCATGCAATATTCAGTACAATATGGTTCAGTTGTACTTACATCAAATTTAATACATTTCTATTGCACATAGGTCTATCGTGTTTCCTTGTGGTGTCGTTTTGAAACTTTTCTGTGGAAGAAGTAACCTCGTCATGGGGGTAAAGTGAGGAGTCGTAAGGGGGAGGGAGGGGGAGTAACCAGGGTCATTAACATTTCTTGTCACATTATAACATTTTGTATACTTATTTGTTTAACCAAAAGCATTGATACAGTTGTAGGAGCATATGAAAATATGGAAACATACTGTCACCCATTTATTTCTTGGTAGTAATACCTCTCTCTCGACAAACCCAATTTGTCGTTATATTTAAGGGGTTGTGCGGACTGTAGGAGTGGGGGTGTTAGGTCCCTCTTTTATAATTCGTGGGTTGCACCTGTGAAGTTACTGACATGCATTCATGTATGTAGTATTGGTGGATTTTATCCATCAATTGTTTGGTGGGGCAAGTGAGTCGTTTCCACTCTAATGCTATGAGATTTCTCACAGCCAGTATGGTAAGCATCACCACTTGATTGATAGGTTTGGCTAGAGAGGAGGGGAGAAGCAAAAACAAGCAAATTGATGGGTTAAGAGTGAGATTGTTAACATTGAAGGATTGAAGGATATTGTCTACATGCCTCCAAAGTGGTGTTATGAGTGGGCAGTCCCACCAGATATGTAGCGTTGTGCCTTCTGCTTTTCCACATATCCAACAAGCTGCTGGTACTGTGGGGTAGTTCCTATGTAGTCTGCTGGGCGTCAGGTACCATCTGAAAATCTGTTTTTTATGTGCTTCTCCATGTGAATGGCAATTAGTGATACCCTTGAGCGCGTTAAGGGATCGTAGCCAGGTGTCTCCAGTAGGTGAATCTTTGTATTCTGCTTGCCACTGTCTTTCAAAAGGGAGGTTGACGTGTCCACATTGTTCAACAATGAGTTGTAACATATGGACAATGTCTTAGGTTTTGTTGGTGTCAGCCAGCATCGGTCATATATGAGGTTGAACGAGTTAGGGTCGTATAGTGCGATGTCTGATTGTGTAAGTACGTTGTGGGCAGTTATGCTTTTTAGTTGGAGGTATTGAAAGATGGATGAGTTCGGTAGTCCATATTTTTGCTGGAAATCTGGGAAGGGCATGAGCTGGTGGTTGTGGAATGTATCCACAATGTGTTTAACACCTAGTTTTTTCCATGTATTCATCGTCAGTGCTGAGGTTAGTGAGTTTAGTGCTGATATTGGAGCTATTGATAAGATTGTGAGGGTCATGTTTTATCCTTGTGGCAATCTGCTGTATATGATAAGTATTTCATTTTTGTATTTCTCTTAGTCATACCTTTTCTTAAGATGAGCATCTTAGTATAAGTTTCGGTTTGTACTATGAGGTTGTGAGAAGTTAGTATCAGTAGTAGTCGGTGTAGCTGACACTCTTTTGCAGTTGTATGGGTGACAATAGAAAGTAGGGTGGAGTGGATTCGGGTCACATAGTTTTTCCGTGGAACATATGTGTTATGCTTTATAGGTGGGTAACAGGTTATTTTGATATGTGACACTTGGGGTACAATGCTGAAACATATAAACATTAAAACTATTTGAGCTATATACAATGGGCCGTCAGGGATGATACGAAGGTGTACAGACGGCATAGGCAGGGCCGGTAGTGGCCTAGTGGGGGAGGTCTTTCGTTAACCTGCGAGAGACTGATATTATTGATCTAAAGATTTTGTGCAATTGTTTAGTTTGCCAGGTATTTGTGGATATTCTTGTTTGGGGGGTAGGTTATGTAGCCTAGACAATGTCAGTTACCATGGTATAAAATTTAAGAAAAGAAAATGTTACTTGCGCTTTCTCCTTAATCCCTATGTATATTTAGACAAATGGAGGTCATTTAGTTGCTCCAATGGCCATTGGAGGGAATGCCCGCCTGCCAACGTCAAGACAGACCCCCCTAAGCGGGTCCTAACACTGACCCTTCAGCCTGCTTCCTTGAGCTTCTGGCAAAGATATCTCTAATGAGACAGAAAGGGGTATTTTTTATATACACCCCTATACTTATTAACCCTTAATAGGGAACACATGGGATGGGCAGCAGCATTGTAACCAGGCTGTGTGATACAAAGTAAAGACAAATACAAAAAGAGAAGTCCTGCGCTTAGTCCCATTACTGCTGGGCCAGCAGCAAGGACTAATATACACATCAGCCCCAATATATAGTAAAAACCAAAGAAAAGAAAATGTTACTTGCGCTTTCTCCTTAATCCCTATGTATATTTAGACAAATGGAGGTCATTTAGTTGCTCCAATGGCCATTGGAGGGAATGCCCGCCTGCCAACGTCAAGGCAGACCCTCCTAAGCGGGTCCTAACACTGACCCTTCAGTCTGCTTCCTTGAGCTTCTGGCAAAGATATCTCTAATGAGACAGAAAGGGGTATTTTTTATATATATACACCCCTATACTTATTAACCCTTAATAGGGAATACATGGGATGGGCAGCAGCATTGTAACCAGGCTGTGTGATACAAAGTAAATACAAATACAAAAAGAGAAATCCTGCGCTTAGTCCCATTACTGCTGGGCCAGCAGCAAGGACTACAATACACATCAGCCCCAATATATAGTAAAAACCAAAGAAAAGAAAATGTTACTTGCGCTTTCTCCTTAATCCCTATGTATATTTAGACAAATGGAGGTCATTTAGTTGCTCCAATGGCCATTGGAGGGAATGCCCGCCTGCCAACGTCAAGGCAGACCCCCCTAAGCGGGTCCTAACACTGACCCTTCAACCTGCTTCCTTGAGCTTCTGGCAAAGATATCTCTAATGAGACAGAAAGGGGTATTTTTTATATACACCCCTATACTTATTAACCCTTAATAGGGAACACATGGGATGGGCAGCAGCATTGTAACCAGGCTGTGTGATACAAAGTAAATACAAATACAAAAAGAGAAGTCCTGCGCTTAGTCCCATTACTGCTGGGCCAGCAGCAAGGAATACAATACACATCAGCCCCAATATATAGTAAAAACCAAAGAAAAGAAAATGTTACTTGCGCTTTCTCCTTAATCCCTATGTATATTTAGACAAATGGAGGTCATTTAGTTGCTCCAATGGCCATTGGAGGGAATGCCCGCCTGCCAACGTCAAGGCAGACCCCCCTAAGCGGGTCCTAACACTGACCCTTCAGCCTGCTTCCTTGAGCTTCTGGCAAAGATATCTCTAATGAGACAGAAAGGGGTATTTTTTATATACACCCCTATACTTATTAACCCTTAATAGGGAACACATGGGATGGGCAGCAGCATTGTAACCAGGCTGTGTGATACAAAGTAAATACAAATACAAAAAGTGAAGTCCTGCGCTTAGTCCCATTACTGCTGGGCCAGCAGCAAGGACTACAATACACATCAGCCCCAATATATAGTAAAAACCAAAGAAAAGAAAATGTTACTTGCGCTTTCTCCTTAATCCCTATGTATATTTAGACAAATGGAGGTCATTTAGTTGCTCCAATGGCCATTGGAGGGAATGCCCGCCTGCCAACGTCAAGGCAGAACCCCCTAAGCGGGTCCTAACACTGACCCTTCAGCCTGCTTCCTTGAGCTTCTGGCAAAGATATCTCTAATGAGACAGAAAGGGGTATTTTTTATATACACCCCTATACTTATTAACCCTTAATAGGGAACACATGGGATGGGCAGCAGCATTGTAACCAGGCTGTGTGATACAAAGTAAAGACAAATACAAAAAGAGAAGTCCTGCGCTTAGTCCCATTACTGCTGGGCCAGCAGCAAGGACTAATATACACATCAGCCCCAATATATATTAAAAACCAAAGAAAAGAAAATGTTACTTGCGCTTTCTCCTTAATCCCTATGTATATTTAGACAAATGGAGGTCATTTAGTTGCTCCAATGGCCATTGGAGGGAATGCCCGCCTGCCAACGTCAAGGCAGACCCTCCTAAGCGGGTCCTAACACTGACCCTTCAGTCTGCTTCCTTGAGCTTCTGGCAAAGATATCTCTAATGAGACAGAAAGGGGTATTTTTTATATATATACACCCCTATACTTATTAACCCTTAATAGGGAATACATGGGATGGGCAGCAGCATTGTAACCAGGCTGTGTGATACAAAGTAAATACAAATACAAAAAGAGAAATCCTGCGCTTAGTCCCATTACTGCTGGGCCAGCAGCAAGGACTACAATACACATCAGCCCCAATATATAGTAAAAACCAAAGAAAAGAAAATGTTACTTGCGCTTTCTCCTTAATCCCTATGTATATTTAGACAAATGGAGGTCATTTAGTTGCTCCAATGGCCATTGGAGGGAATGCCCGCCTGCCAACGTCAAGGCAGACCCCCCTAAGCGGGTCCTAACACTGACCCTTCAACCTGCTTCCTTGAGCTTCTGGCAAAGATATCTCTAATGAGACAGAAAGGGGTATTTTTTATATACACCCCTATACTTATTAACCCTTAATAGGGAACACATGGGATGGGCAGCAGCATTGTAACCAGGCTGTGTGATACAAAGTAAATACAAATACAAAAAGTGAAGTCCTGCGCTTAGTCCCATTACTGCTGGGCCAGCAGCAAGGACTACAATACACATCAGCCCCAATATATAGTAAAAACCAAAGAAAAGAAAATGTTACTTGCGCTTTCTCCTTAATCCCTATGTATATTTAGACAAATGGAGGTCATTTAGTTGCTCCAATGGCCATTGGAGGGAATGCCCGCCTGCCAACGTCAAGGCAGAACCCCCTAAGCGGGTCCTAACACTGACCCTTCAGCCTGCTTCCTTGAGCTTCTGGCAAAGATATCTCTAATGAGACAGAAAGGGGTATTTTTTATATACACCCCTATACTTATTAACCCTTAATAGGGAACACATGGGATGGGCAGCAGCATTGTAACCAGGCTGTGTGATACAAAGTAAAGACAAATACAAAAAGAGAAGTCCTGCGCTTAGTCCCATTACTGCTGGGCCAGCAGCAAGGACTAATATACACATCAGCCCCAATATATATTAAAAACCAAAGAAAAGAAAATGTTACTTGCGCTTTCTCCTTAATCCCTATGTATATTTAGACAAATGGAGGTCATTTAGTTGCTCCAATGGCCATTGGAGGGAATGCCCGCCTGCCAACGTCAAGGCAGACCCTCCTAAGCGGGTCCTAACACTGACCCTTCAGTCTGCTTCCTTGAGCTTCTGGCAAAGATATCTCTAATGAGACAGAAAGGGGTATTTTTTATATATATACACCCCTATACTTATTAACCCTTAATAGGGAATACATGGGATGGGCAGCAGCATTGTAACCAGGCTGTGTGATACAAAGTAAATACAAATACAAAAAGAGAAATCCTGCGCTTAGTCCCATTACTGCTGGGCCAGCAGCAAGGACTACAATACACATCAGCCCCAATATATAGTAAAAACCAAAGAAAAGAAAATGTTACTTGCGCTTTCTCCTTAATCCCTATGTATATTTAGACAAATGGAGGTCATTTAGTTGCTCCAATGGCCATTGGAGGGAATGCCCGCCTGCCAACGTCAAGGCAGACCCCCCTAAGCGGGTCCTAACACTGACCCTTCAACCTGCTTCCTTGAGCTTCTGGCAAAGATATCTCTAATGAGACAGAAAGGGGTATTTTTTATATACACCCCTATACTTATTAACCCTTAATAGGGAACACATGGGATGGGCAGCAGCATTGTAACCAGGCTGTGTGATACAAAGTAAATACAAATACAAAAAGAGAAGTCCTGCGCTTAGTCCCATTACTGCTGGGCCAGCAGCAAGGAATACAATACACATCAGCCCCAATATATAGTAAAAACCAAAGAAAAGAAAATGTTACTTGCGCTTTCTCCTTAATCCCTATGTATATTTAGACAAATGGAGGTCATTTAGTTGCTCCAATGGCCATTGGAGGGAATGCCCGCCTGCCAACGTCAAGGCAGACCCCCCTAAGCGGGTCCTAACACTGACCCTTCAGCCTGCTTCCTTGAGCTTCTGGCAAAGATATCTCTAATGAGACAGAAAGGGGTATTTTTTATATACACCCCTATACTTATTAACCCTTAATAGGGAACACATGGGATGGGCAGCAGCATTGTAACCAGGCTGTGTGATACAAAGTAAATACAAATACAAAAAGTGAAGTCCTGCGCTTAGTCCCATTACTGCTGGGCCAGCAGCAAGGACTACAATACACATCAGCCCCAATATATAGTAAAAACCAAAGAAAAGAAAATGTTACTTGCGCTTTCTCCTTAATCCCTATGTATATTTAGACAAATGGAGGTCATTTAGTTGCTCCAATGGCCATTGGAGGGAATGCCCGCCTGCCAACGTCAAGGCAGAACCCCCTAAGCGGGTCCTAACACTGACCCTTCAGCCTGCTTCCTTGAGCTTCTGGCAAAGATATCTCTAATGAGACAGAAAGGGGTATTTTTTATATACACCCCTATACTTATTAACCCTTAATAGGGAACACATGGGATGGGCAGCAGCATTGTAACCAGGCTGTGTGATACAAAGTAAAGACAAATACAAAAAGAGAAGTCCTGCGCTTAGTCCCATTACTGCTGGGCCAGCAGCAAGGACTACAATACACATCAGCCCCAATATATAGTAAAAACCAAAGAAAAGAAAATGTTACTTGCGCTGTCTCCTTAATCCCTATGTATATTTAGACAAATGGAGGTAATTTAGTTACTCCAATGGCCATTGGAGGAGATGCCCGCCTGCCAACGTCAAGGCAGACCCCCCTAAGCGGGTCCTAACACTGACCCTTCAGCCTGCTTCCTTGAGCTTCTGGCAAAGATATCTCTAATGAGACAGAAAGGGGTATTTTTTTATATACACCCCTATACTTATTAACCCTTAATAGGGAACACATGGGATGGGCAGCAGCATTGTAACCAGGCTGTGTGATACAAAGTAAATACAAATACAAAAACTGAAGTCCTGCGCTTAGTCCCATTACTGCTGGGCCAGCAGCAAGGACTACAATACACATCAGCCCCAATATATAGTAAAAACCAAAGAAAAGAAAATGTTACTTGCGCTTTCTCCTTAATCCCTATGTATATTTAGACAAATGGAGGTCATTTAGTTGCTCCAATGGCCATTGGAGGGAATGCCCGCCTGCCAACGTCAAGGCAGACCCCCCTAAGCGGGTCCTAACACTGACCCTTCAGCCTGCTTCCTTGAGCAAAAAGAGAAGTCCTGCGCTTAGTCCCATTACTGCTGGGCCAGCAGCAAGGACTACAATACACATCAGCCCCAATATATAGTAAAAACCAAAGAAAAGAAAATGACACTTGCGCTTTCTCCTTAATCCCTATGTATATTTAGACAAATGGAGGTCATTTAGTTGCTCCAATGGCCATTGGAGGGAATGCCCGCCTGCCAACGTCAAGGCAGACCCCCCTAAGCGGGTCCTAACACTGACCCTTCAGCCTGCTTCCTTGAGCTTCTGGCAGAGATATCTCTAATGAGACAGAAAAATACCTCTCTTTAGGAGTGTAGCGGCAGAGAGGTCAGTGTAAAGCTTTATCTTTGCAAATTTGCCCAGTAATTCTGGGAGTAGCTGTGAGGCTCTCATGATTTTGTCTTTGGATGTGTAGTAGTGGAATTTTGCTATGGTGTCTCGTGGGAGAGTTGTTGGGAGCTTTCTTGGCCTCGTGAGACGGTGTATTCTGTCCAGTAGTAACTCCGCTGGGGACAGGTCTGGGGACACTGCATGAAAAAGATCTGCTGCAAAGGATGACAGGTCCTGTGGGGAAATGTCTTCAGGGATACCTCTGATTCGGATATTGCTCCTTCTGTCTCTGTCTTCATGGTCTGCCACTTTATCTGTCAATAATTCAAGTTTGGTAGTCATGTCGGTATAAGCATCTGCCAGTGTATTGTGTGCAGATATAATTTCATCAGTTTTTTCTTCTAAGTGTGCTGTGCGCTCACCTATTGCCTGGATATCAGCCTTGATGTCTCTTGCCAGTTTGGAGAATTCTAGCTGCATAGAGCTTTTAAGCTCAGACAACATATTTTGGATAGAGGAGTCTGTGGCTGGTGCGGAGGCATGTGTGGAGATGGACGTGCTGTCGCTTCTGTCTTAGCAGGAAGCAGGAGAGGATGGGCCATCGGCGCCATCTTGTTTTTTTTTTCCGTGGTGAGGTGAGCGCGGATACTTGTAGATCAGCCTGTTTTTGCTTTGGCTTCTTCGCTGTGCGGTATGCCATGATAGCTGGGCACTTAGATGGGTTCTTTTTATACCGAGTTTTGCCATTCTTTTGCCGGTGTATTCGCTGTTCTTTTGTCTCATGTGCAGGAGCTCGTGGCTTACGCGTCCATCTTGGATCGTTGCGTGGCCACGCCCCCCATCTGTCCTACTTTTGATTATTAGCGGTGCTGATCCTCTAGACAGTAACATTTCTCCCTTTAGCATTTTTACCTGTGCTCAGAAATTAAGGGGAGATCTACTAACACCCTATTCATTAAAAGGCCAGGACTAATTAAGCCTACATGTGTATTGCAGATTTAGGTGTTTAGCACTTCATCTCCTCACTTACTTAGGCATGGGTAAGGCTAGTTCGGTATTTATTATTATTATTTGGAGTCAGTTTAGGCATGGGAGTTTGTTATGATCTATGATTTACATTTTTTCTTCCATGGCTATCTAGTAACTCTCACAAGGAGAGAGGCTTTCTTTATTTTATTTTACTTTATCTGTCTGTCTACTTTTGATTATTAGGGCTGCCAATCTTTTAGACAGTGACCTTTCTCCCTTTGGCACTTTTTCTGGTGCTTAGGTACTAAGTGGAGATTTACTAACACCCTATGCATTAAAGGGCCAGGACTAATAAAGCCTATATGTATATTGCAGACTTCGGTATTTAGTAACTATATCTCCTCGCTTACTTAGGCATGGGAGTAGCCTTATAAGGCTAGTTCAGTATTTATTATTAGTTGGAGTCAGTTTATTTTTGTGTTGATACTTTCTGTTACTTCAGATATTTAGTGGTCTCCCTCTGGTTACATTGTTCCATACCACTGGATGCTTCGGTGCCTACGTCTTTATTTCCAGTCAGCATTATATTCAGTTTGTGAATTTTTGCTTCTTTGTTTCTGTTGCTAGTATCTAGGGATAAGCCCTTGGGCATTGCTGAAGTCCCCTCCTGGTGCATGGGTTCAGTGTGGTGGTGTTTACTCCCTTTTACTCCCATTTTCACACAGATCCCATTTCTTTCAATTTTTTTTCTGGGTAAATACAAATACAATAGGCACAACATGTTTCAAACCTGTTAGAAGGATCTTCCTCAGGTGAATATCGACAAACACCACACTTGTCCTTTTATTCCATCCTACCTCTTAATATAACTTCCTTGTGTCTTCCAGGACACTGGATACTCCCAATCTCTATTACAGATCCCATAAGGCCTTTCATCTCTCAGGACATCATATCCAAGATGGTGCCTGGGGATCGTCTATTATAGCTGTTGGCACATTGTGGAAAAGGCATATATAGTTTGTATCGCTCAAAATGTGTTTTTATATAACATTGTCCAAAATAGTGCATAAATAAACTTATAATATGTAAGAGATCGTAGAGGGATATACTATAGGGAGAAGGAAAAGAAAGGTAAGTATATAAAACAGTAATATACCTAAAACGGTTGTATACCTAATAAAAAGCAGCCAACAGCAATGTCTACAAGCACAATACATATGTATGAGATCTTAAGGAGATCTACCATATGGAGAGAAAAAGAGAAAAAGAGGTAAGAATATAACACAATATACCAACAAAAAGTTAATTTACTAACTTAATAAACCACTCACATCAAAATCTATGTTTAAGCCACTAGGAGCAACAGAATTTAATTCAAACATCAATTTTATCTCCAATTTGTCCAGATCTGCTTCCCCTCCAATGATTTTTCACTACATGGATACCAATAAGTTCCAATTTTTAGGAGTCTGAATGTTTTTGGAGGTGAGGCTTTTATTCTGTTTCTCTACTTCTAGTAAATGCTTTCAGGTGCCTTAAAAATACCTGTAACCAAGTTATTTGACCATTTTTATTTTTTTGTCACACCTACTGAATGTGAAAAAATATAATTTCTGTACATTTACATAATGTACATTTTTTGGTTTGTCTGCAAAGCAATAAATTCACAGAACTTAGGTGTTATGATGGACATATGCTGGCAACGCTTCCGTGGCTTCTAATACATTGTATGCTAACATTTTCCAATAAAACATTGCCCTTGTGACATCCAGAAGATCTTGGTGTTAACGTTTCCATTTCAGCATTTCTCTTGTTTCTTGATATGTTTGGTCACAATTCCTATAAAGTCTTGTCTTTTTTTCTGGACCACTTCCTTGGCCATCATCCACTTGCGTTTGACGTGGTCTTTGTGCTTCAGGCTCCATAATAACTCACTTACAAATACTTAAGTTGTACAGTTTACATGTGTACTAGTGCATCTTCTTTTCAAAGAGCAAAATAACATTACCACTGGCCAAACATTTATTTCCAATATGTTAAAGGAACACTATAGTCACCTAAATTACTTTAGCTAAATAAAGCAGTTTTAGTGTATAGATCATTCCCCTGCAATTTCACTGCTCAATTCACTGTCATTTAGGAGTTAAATCACTTTGTTTCTGTTTATGCAGCCCTAGCCACACCTCCCCTGGCTATGATTGACAGAGCCTGCATGAAAAAAAAACTGGTTTCACTTTCAAACAGATGTAATTTACCTTAAATAATTGTATCTCAATCTCTAAATTGAACTTTAATCACATACAGGAGGCTCTTGCAGGGTCTAGCAAGCTATTAACATAGCAGGGGATAAGAAAATCTTAATTAAACAGAACTTGCAATAAAGAAAGCCTAAATAGGGCTCTCTTTACAGGAAGTGTTTATGGAAGGCTGTGCAAGTCACATGCAGGGAGGTGTGACTAGGGTTCATAAACAAAGGGATTTAACACCTAAATGGCAGAGGATTGAGCAGTGAGGCTGCAGGGGCATGTTCTATACACCAAAACTGCTTCATTAAGCTAAAGTTGTTCAGGTGACTATAGTGTCCCTTTAAGTATGAATAATATCTAATGAAGTGGCTCTTTGGTAAATATGTTCCAATTAGTTAAAATGTATACGTCAGCCATATGCCCTATAATTGAATTTTCACAGTAAAGCAAAGCTTTATGATATAGTACAAAAATTTCCTTAGCACACAATCAAGACTCCCTCGGTTTAAAAAAGAACAGAAACTAGCTAGAAATGAATATTGTAATTAAAAGATGTAACCACAAATGACTGGCTCACACCTTCACCACTAACACCTACGCCACTTTCTTCCAGAAATATCATTGTCATACTTTTAAAAGAAAGTCTTGCCATGGTAGCTAGAAATACAAGTCTTCCACAAACTCATTCAGCAGTTATTGAGAAACTCAGGGAAAGTAATATAACTTTCCTCCGAGAAACAGATGTAATTGGGCAAGTCCCACATTAATTGTCATTTTCTGATACCAGTTTAAAATTACCTGTAAGTGTGTATTTCTTATTATTTTACTGCAATATTACACGAAATACCATGTTTTAGACAATTGTATACTTATTTTATTTATTTGTGTCTAAAGGTCCCACATTCTGGTACCCAGTTCCTTCACATATACTTGGAGTGTTGTAATCAAAGAGTCAATTATACTCAGTTTAATCTCAATAGTCTTAAAGGACCACTACAGTGCCAGGAAAACAAACTCGTTTTCCTGGCTCTATAAGGTGCTTGGGTTCCCCCCACCCTCTGGGTCCCCCTCCCGCCGGGCTGAAGGGGGAGGAAGAGGGTTACATTCTTACCTTTCTCTCTTCCTACGTCATCCGCTGAATGCGCATGCACGGCAAGAGCCGTGTGCACAGTCAGTCCATAGGAAAGCATTTCTCAATGCTTTCCTATGGACGCTGGCGTCTTCTCACTGTGAAAATCACAGTGACAAGCGCGGAAGCTCCTCTAGCGGCTGTCAATGAGACAGCCACTTGAGGCTGTATTAACCCTAATGTAAACATAGCAGTTTCTCTGAAACTGCTATGTTTACAGCTGCAGGGTTAACCCTAGATGGACCTGGCACCCAGACCACTTCATTAAGATGAAGTGGTCTAGGTGCCTATAGTGGTCCTTTAAGTGCATATCATGCGTTTAATAGGGATAGCACGTGCTTGCTTTTTCACTTTTCATACTAAGAAGTTTCATGTCCACAGTGTAAGTTTCCTGTTTTTCAAAGTGTTGTTAGTTACATTTTGAAATCTTTTTTTTTTTTTTTTGTCAATCTCTTTTTATTGAAGTACGAACAGAGGTTAAGTTATTACAATGTCAAAGTACAACGTCAGAATATAACATTGGTTTTACATAGCAAGACTGTAGTCTTCAACACGTGTGTATATCTTATTTTCAACTTATCTTTTGACTTATCTTTTTTTAATCAAGTTTTTTGTGGGTAAGTATATCGCATTTTGGGCTCGCAGGCCCCAATCATCAAAAGAACATGAAATTACAGTGAATAAGCAGTTGACATCTACATTGAGGCTTCAAGCAATGGGAAGGACAGTTACATCTCCAATGTTCAGTCATGTCCAGTGCCAATGGATAGACATGTTGTTGTTTCAATTAAGTAGTTGTAGCGTGTGAATGTAAAGGACTTGTACAGCCGAGCTAGGCCTGTGAGAGACGGGACAACGTGAGTATAGTGGAGTCCATAGAGTACCTGAGGTTGTATATGTGCCTGTGGCATTGTTATATAGGATGCATCGTCAGGCTCCCCCCTACCGTTGCGCGCGGAAGGCCCAAAGCTCCGCACACTTCGATCCCCTGCCCGCCAGCTCGGCCTGCATAGTTTCAGCCGCTCGAATATCCTCGACTCGGTGGATCCATTCTTCCCGAGTAGGGACGTCAGTCTTTTTCCAGTACATTGGTATGAGTGATTTGGAAAGCGTTTAGCAAATGCCGCAGGATGGATTTTTTATATGCGGATAGTGGTTGTGATGAGACGTGAAGTAGGATTAGTTCCACCGACCATGTGATATCGTCCCCCAAAATCTGGTGGATGTCGGATTTGACCTGATCCCAGTATGGGCCAAATGTGTACATTCCCACCAAATGTGTATAAGCATCCCTCTGTCCTCCTGGCACCTCCAGCATGTTGGGGATGTATCGGGAAAAATTTTGTGGAGCAGTAGCAGTGTTCGGTACCACATGGAGAGTAGTTTGTAATTAACCTCTTGATAGCGGGAACTAGAGGAGCTTTTGTGTTGCCATATCAATGCCTTGTCCCATTGCGTAGGGGTGAATGTTCTATCTAATGCCCGCTCCCAGTGACGCTGGAAAGTGTTGTTCTCCGAGGTAGGGTCAGTGAGAAGGTGTTGGTAGAGGTGTGAAATGGCTTTCCCAAGTGAGGCGCCGCGAGAGCAGATGTCTTCAAACCACGTCAGGTCTCTGCACAATTTTTCCCGGTGTGGAAGAGAGGCGTAGTAATGTCGTAACTGCATGTATCGGAAGGTCGCCATGGGGGACCGTGGGCGCGACTCCAGTAGCGCGTCTAGAGATTTCAGCTCGCCATCCCGGGTAACTTTGGAGATTGGTATATAGTCCGCCTCACCTAGGAACGTCCATGCTTCGGTCGGCGGTCCGCCTCCAATATTGGGATTGTGCTGAATCGGGAGTAGGGGACAGGGGGTCGGGGAGACCTGCGGCATTTCCCTGTGGGTCTCCCAAGCCAGTAGTGTTTCAGCCACAGGTCCTTCCTCTCCCCTCCTGCTGCCACTGGTTGTTCTCCTCAACCAAACCGCTGCCTTTAGCTTTGCAGCGTCTCCCATCTGATCCAGGGTTACCCATTGTTTAGCCGTATCCTTCTCGTGCCACTCCAGGATCCTTTGTAAGACTGTCGCCTGGTAATATTTTTTAAAGTCTGGTAGGGCTAGGCCCCCCCTGTGTCTCGGCAGGCATAGTATGTCATGGCGCAGCCTGGATCGTTCCCTCCTCCAGACATATTTTATGACCGCTGATTTCAGGGTCGAGAAAAATAATGCCGGCAGGGTTGTTGGTATAGTCCGAAATAAATAAAGGATCCTAGGAAGGATATTCATTTTTAAGACTGCTATACGACCATGCCAGGTAATGTGGGGGTAGGACCATCTCGTCAGGTCTGCTTCGATGTTTCTCAGCAGCGTCTCAAAATTACGTCGGTATATTTCCTTGGGGTTCGTGGCGATCCAGATGCCAAGGTATTTCATCGCCTCTGTGCACCAGCGAAACGGAAAGAGCGGGCCGAGGGCCTCGTACTCCGCTGTGGGTGTGGTGATATTCAAGGCCTCACATTTCGCCAGATTGAGCCGGAACCCCGACAGGCGGCCAAACCGTTCTATTTCTGATAGTAACATTTTGAAATCTTTATAGCGAAATAATCCTTCTAGAATGGGCAACCCTCAGTGTTCCAGAAAGGGTATAAGTGAGACCATTTCTTATGTTTGTCAGACACCGACCTTGATGAATTATTTATTCTGTTTGTAGTCAATTGTACTCAGTTCAGCTCAGTGGAAATAGAGGCATAGCAAAATATTTCCCATTCATGATTGTAGATTATACTAGCTTTAGTCTAACTATAATCTTAATTTTATTAATGACAGGAGGCGAATATTTGCTTAAGTCTCTCTTTACTAGAACTCCACAGCAGCACATTAACATAGAGAGATAAACACTTAAGGCATCTATATAAGGCTCCTCCTAAGCCACCATTTCCTCTTTCACGCTGCGCCAAAGTAACGTACACAACAATAACAATAACTAAATAAAGAAAAATTTTCAACATAACAATGAATGCCATCTGGAAAAACTTTGGATAATGGATGAACTTGATCTTCATCCTGCCAAACAGCCGATTCTATGAACTGAAGTCGAACCATTAAACTGAAACGAAATAAACAGAATCGAAAACACTGATTAGTGAACGAAATGTACTGATAAAACATAAATCCCACGATCCAGTACTGATAGAATAAAGACATGAAATCCATCACTAATGACCGTCAATACAATATAACATGCACTTCCCACAACATCACCCCAGACTACTAAACCTAGCCCAGATAATCAGACAAATCAACAGAAATACAATCAATGCAATCCATCCAAAACAAGGGGGGGAAGAAACCAAACTGGGTGGGAACGATTCGCCTCCTGTCATTAATAAAATTAAGATTATAGTTACACTAAAGCTAGTATAATCTACAATTTTATAGCATGACAGGAGGCTTCATATTTGCTGTTTTAACGCTCCGACAGCAAAGCAAAAGAAACATAGTCCGACGGTTCAAAATAAACTGGCGCAAAGAACTCCTCACGGGACCAGACCGCTACATACAAAAAACGTCCCGAGGATAAACGCCCATCAAGGAAAAACTCGGAAGCAGTAGCGCCGCTAACCAAATGCACTCCAAGAGTCGCATTCACCCCTGTCAGCGTCAATAACCATCTCCTCCATCGAGATTGGACAGGGGCGAAGGATCGGAGATCAGAAACACATCCGAACGAAACCAGACACAAAAAGAGGGCAAACACAGGAGAAAGCTGGTGAGGGGAAAAAACAAGGAACTCCGGCCGAATCCCGAAGAAAACGCTAAAACCATACTTACCTCCCAGAGGGAAGGGTATTTAGGCGCCGGAGGACGTGCCAGCCTCATCCCCCGTAGAAATCTGCAGACCAGCGGGTCCTGACTGATGGGAAAAAACCTCCAAACGGAACACTCGCCGCCTAAATAAATGACTGATCACAAGAACCAGACGGCACAACCGTCCCAAAACCTTGAGGAGGGACAAGACACTCAGCAAGTTGGTCACGGGCCGGAAAAAAGGGTTCAGCATCCTGTCCTAAGCACCAAGGACACTATGAAAATCCATGCCGAGAGGACACTTCCCCTCGACCCGGGAGCTCAGGGATCCCAGAGAAGGTCCCTGACAGATAGTGACGACGCCTCGACATACCAGGCACTCCCGAAAGAGTCCAAGAGGAGAATTCGAGAGGACGGTAAGAGAAGAGGATCCCGAGAAGAAAAAATCCAGAAGCCCCGTGAACCCGACCGATCTCGCCATAGCGGAATCAACAACACTAAGGACACACGACGACCACAAACCAGAAGTAACACCCGGGGAAAAAGAGGCGAAAGGAGGAAACACCTCTGCTTCCTGAGAAAAACGACCGCACCCGTCGAAGCGCGACCATCACTGCGCACGCTGGATCCGAGAGTCAACCAAAGCACGACCGAATCCGATGGGCGTCCCGGAGGCGAATAGAGAGCGCCCAGTCGCTGGAATCCTTCCAATGTCTGGAGAACCAATCCGACGTCAGGTTTGACTCCCACGGCCGATACACCGCCTGTAATGCGAGGTTGCGCTGGGGTAGAAGCTGGAAATCCCCTTCGTCACCTCCAGTGTGCGAGACCGAGCGCCCCCCAAGCGGTCGGCATATTGCACCGCTGAGACCCTGTCCCTCCGAAGGAGGGCGCAGCAGTCAGACAGGTGACTTGCCAGTCTCCGAACTGCCAACGAACTCGCAATCAATCCAGGCACATGATGTGGTATTCAGACTCCTTGTTCGACCACGGGCCGCCCATGGACCCGGTCACGCACGTGGCACCCCAACCCAAAGGCGTACAGTCGATTCTAGTACGAAATCTGGGGTTGGTCCGAATATTGCCTTGCAGTTCCATGCGGCCATGCGCAGGAGCCACCAGCGCAGTCCGGCCTTCACGTCCGGAACAGAAAATCATCCGGTCTGAAGAAGGTCACATGCGTAGAACAGGGGCCTTTAACCGTTGCATAGTCCTGTAGTGTAGTGGGCCTGGGTATATTGCCTGTATCGGGCTGAGAGGAGGCCCACCACGCGAGCAAACATTTGAAAGGGAATCCGGACTTGCCGTAATATCCTTCTCATTACCTCTCGGGCGGTTGCTATCAGTGCCAGAGGCAGACGAGGAACGCATTCCGTCGTATTGACCACGACACCCAAGAACTCCACCGTCTGGGCAGGTTCCAAAGCTGATTTCTTCAGAATAACCACGAATCCCAGGAGCTCCAATAAGGAGATCGCCGAACGTGTTCGAAATCCGAGCCAGGAGGGATCTTCGCAGAGGGCTAGCAAATCATCCAGAAATAACAGGAAACGGACGCCCACTGACCCGAAGCGGGCGACCACAAGCGTCAGCAGCTTGGTGAAGCACAAAGGGCCGAACTGAGGCCGAACGGGAGGCATATGAATTGGTGAGGGACGCTATTCCAGGTGAAGCGAAGCAACCCGCGACCACTCTTGTCCACCAGGACTGAGAGGTAAGTATCCTTCAGGTCCAGTCACATGAACAAGTCTCCCGGCCGGGGAAGGTCCCGATGGAGGTGAATGCCCCCCAACTTGAAATGGTGGCAGACAACGAAGGTGTTCAATTCCCGAAAATTGACCACCGGGAGGAACTCCCCCGACTCCATCTTCACTAGAAATCGAGCCAATGGCGAGCCTCCGAATCTGCCAGGGAACGTTGAACCCTCGCGATGATGGAGACACTTGGAGGTCCAACCTGCGTCAGTGGGGTGTGGAAGTCCATGACCTAATCTCATACAGTCCGATGGACCCATGCATTTGAAGATACTTCCTGCCACCCATCCCTGCAGCGAAACGAACTGTCTGTACGTAGTAGAGGAAATAGAAAAGTGGCAGGGGTTGTACTCACCCGCAGGAAATCTCGCTCGTCCTCTGGCACGGTCTCCACGACCTCTACCCGCCCTTCAAGTGTAGAGAGGTCTGGGCTGGTATGGTGGAAAAAGATGGGCTACGGGATCTGTGGGCCCGAAGACCAGCTGGGATAACCGTGAGCGAAACACCTTCTTTATAGAGGACTGTGCTTTATCCAGGGAAGCAAAAAATCGATGCGTTTCTGTAGCTCCTTAATGAAAGGTTCCCCGAACAGTAGGTTTTATTGCCAGGGGGCCCAATACTTTGAACCCTGGCTCCGATAGCTCAGTGTCCATCCGAAACAGAGCCGTATACCTGTGTTCGGTGCAGATTAGCATTGCCTAGAAGGCAAATGGGGCGTAGCGCCCAATTCCGTCTGACGGCCGGGTCCAGGCTTGTACCATCCGTGTAGGCCACGTCTGTCAGGGCCAACAACCTGCACAAATGGGCCCAGCCTATCCAGCTGTCCATCTTTCGTCGAGCGGAGGTGACGCTCGACCCCTTTCGTGGGTTCCCGACCCGTACGATTCAAGTACGAGGCCACCAGGGGGTCAAAAATCCGGGGCCGCTGCCACCTTGCCCGGCAGGACGGGCCTGGGGCATTCCGCCGACAGCTTCTTGCGGGCCACCCCTTCAAGGGGGCTGCGGATCCAGTAGTGCATGAATTGTGCCGAGTGGTCGGGCAGTGACCATTCCGAGGGTCAGTGGTGTCTGATAGACCGAGGGTTAAACAGAGGCTCTCCTGTAGTGTCCAAAAAGGCATCGTCTCCCAGTATCGCCGTGGGGGCCTCTGTCGCCGGCGCGTCTTCATCCTCCCAGCACCAACCGGGACCCTCCCCACGGTCCTCATCCCAATTGTCTCCTTCATCTGAGGGAGACAGGTCTGCCCGCCACTCCTCCAGCAGGCCAATGTAGGGGGGGTAAGGAGGCCATCTCCCCTGCACCCGAAAGAAGGCAGCGCCTGGCCGGTGAGGTTCGATAACCTCGAACCATGTCGCTTCGCCTTGTCCTTCCGGGAGCGTTGTTCAGGGCCTTCACCCTTCCAATAGCGCATTTGCGCACTTGCCTGCTCTCTTTCGTGAGAGTCTGACTCAGTTGAGTCGTCTGCCAAGCAGGGGGATCCTCTCACACCCCTGTCCGGTCGTGATTGCGGGAGGGCCCTAGTCAGGGCTTTCTCCACCGTGGCGGGCACCGCCGCATTAATCAATGCCTGCAACTTCTGCTCCTGTGCAGAGGCCTCCATAATGTCTGAGATGATTGTAGGTGATACCTGAGGAGATAGATAACAGGTATCCCTAGCAGGCAGTAGGGACCGTACCACTATAAATGGCAGAGGCATGTATTAACGCATGCAGGCTCAATAACAGGGGTCCAGGAATGGAGCCGCCAGGCCAGTAGCATGCGTAATATGGCACAGACAACGCAGGCCAAATCATGCGGCACAGACAAAGCAGGCCAATCAAGGGGCACTGATGAAACAGGCCAATCATAAGGGCACAGACAAGGCTAGCCAGTATATGGGCATGGGTTGAACCGGCCGTGACAAATGGAGGCAGGGAAGTAAATCCCACAGCTGACATGCAGGTAAACCTCAATATAGAGTGTGCAGGGTAGATGTATCAGGTCCCCAGGTCATGCCCAGGCCAGTGCGGGGGTAATGCCCCCAAGCAGGGTCCCATGTAGGAAACATGCAGATGCAGAGCAGAAAATCAATCTTCTCTTAGTCCAGGCAGCATGCATAGAGAAAGCAGAAAAGGGCACAGAATCCATGACTGAGTGTGACTGCAGTTAAAAGAGTTACAAACAATGTGCATTCTATTGCTACAAAAAGAACATATTTAACCCAGTATAGCAGAGTATATGGGTAATACAGTATGGGTGTAGAAAGGGATAACCGATCGATACAGGGATACCTGGAAGGTAGAATAAACGTTTCTAGTCCCCAGCAGAAAGAAAAAAGCTACCAGGAACACTTTACACAAACCTTATGAAAAAATACTCATGGTCTAACCCTCTAAACACCAGGGAGAATAGACCCCAGGGATGTGAAACGAGAAAAACGTAACTGAAAGAAAAGGAGGCCCTGCGCCTTTAAGTGCAGGGCGCACACGCGGCAGGGACAGCCGAGAGCCGTGCACCCCCGGATCCGACCATGCGGTCACGGGGGAGAGGGCAACCCGCAACCCGTGGCACCAGCGAAGCTCCCTGTACCCTCCCCACGCCGCCTGTGAATAGCCAGGATGCGAGCGAGGTGAGGGAGGGACAGGGAAGCAAGGAGGGGATTCCCGCCCAGCGGACGAAGCCGGCGGGCGGGAATCGATACACGGCGCACGAGGGACCGCCGGAGTCTTTCTCCGCGGTCCCGACGGTCGGCGCGGGAGGCGGTCGGAAGACCGCTTCCCGGCGACCGTAAAGCAAATAAGCACACAGGAAAAAAACAAAGGGGAAAAACCCAAAGGCAGAAAAAGAAAAATCAGAAAAACGGAGGAATAAAAATATCTATGAAGGACCAAAAGCATAAAACGGGATGCAGCGAAATAGAAACCAGCAATAAAATAGGACAAATACAAATCAGTAGAATGGAGAAATAAAATTATACACATGAATAAATTGCATTTCCAAATGTCACATATAAAGACCCACAGCCACCCAGAAAAAACAGGAGGCAGTGGTACTCTGACCTGAACTGTTCTGCGGAGCAGCAAAGAAAGAGGGGATGGTGGCTTAGGAGGAGCCTTATATAGATGCCTTATGTTTTTGTCTTTGGTGTTTATCTCACTATGTTAATGTGCTGCTGTGGAGTTCTAGTAAAGAGAGACTTAAGCAAATATGAAGCCTCCTGTCATGCTATAAAATTGTGATACTCTTATCCAGTATACATTTTTTTTACATTTCGCTCCATAATTGCATGATTTTGCTATTACATGACGGAGGCGAGTATTGCATAACCCTTTCTTTACTGTCCACCAATAGCAGCAAAGAATACAAATATAATGAAAAAATGAAGAACATACATTAACATAGGCCCCTCCCCGAGTCCAATAGTCCAAATAAGAGATTCTCACAACAGGGAAGCACGACCAGATGAGCTGTAGGACCAGAGATTATCAGCGGGAAGAGTCCATTCAACTTGTATAACAGCATGCCATCTTGTTGGATTAGGCTGTGAAAACATAAAGAGACAGGAGCCGAGAGGTTAAGATCAATAATTGCAACTATTGTCAGGTACCAACTGAGGAGAAAATTCCAAGTAAATACAAACCCACATCCTAGGGTGATTAGTAAGCCTATCATAACATAAATCTATCCTTGAGACATGGCCCCACTTACCGTACCCAAATATTCCATGTGACTCGTTGCAACCTGTGAAATAAGGGTGGGGAGACATGAATAATAAACGTGGGTGGGACAATACTCGCCTCCGTGTCTTTAATAAAATCATGACTTTTCGTCATGTAATAGCAAAATCATGCAATTTTATAACAAGACACGGAGGCTCATATTGCAAGTTTAAAGCTGATTAACTACGGCCGTAAAAGAATGTGGGGCCGGGCGAAAGTAAAATTCACGGAAGGTAGATTCCCTAGACCAGTCGGCTGTCCTCATAATATCTTCCAGACGAGCCCCTGCAGTCAACATCGAGGATGCTGAGGCCCCCCGGACCGAATGGGCGCCGAAGATCGTGGTATCGATGCCTGCCTGATCCAATAACCATCGCACCCATCGGGACAATGTGGTGCTAGAGACCGGTCGGAAAGGTGGCCGAAAGGATAGGAACAGCTGTGGGGATACCTGTGAACGATGACATCTGGTACGATCTTCGTATTCGCGAAGGCAAGTCACAGGACATAATGCTGGAGAGGTAGGAAAGGCGGGGTAGGACACCGACTTGATAGAGGTTTTCGTCCGGCGACTGATGTTGAACGTGACCCCGTCCGGGGTGTATGACTTGGCATCGAAGTCCAGGGCTCTAACGTCTGAAACTCTCTTGCAGGATACGAGGCAGAGCAGGCAGACCAATTTGGCAGAAAGTTGTTTCAGGGAGAGCGCTGAGTTAGCGGGCCACGACGAGATAAAGGATAGTACAATGGACACATCCCATGACGTGGAGTAGCGAGGTCTGGGTGGTCGGGAGAATCGTGAGCCCCGGAGGAGCCGGCACACCAAGTAATGTTGACCCGCCGGGCACCCATCGAAACCTTGATGAATTGCCGAGATGGCTGACCTGTAAAGGTTGATAGTCCTGTAAGCCTTCCCCGCCTCGAAGAGGGACGTCAAAAATTGCAGAACCATGGTTACAGGGGCCGAAACGGGATCCACGTCCCTAGCCATGCACCAGCCAGTCCAAGCTCGCCAAGCTGACCCATAGGCTCGTCTAGTTCCTGGGGCCCATGCTTCCGCCAACAGGCGTCTAGTTGTGTCCGAAACTCCTTGGATTTCCCAGGGTCCCCGGAGATCCGCCATGCCAGGAGTGGGAGGGAGCCGTCCAACCGGAGCGGATGACACCGTCCCATCGGGTCTAGCAGCAGATTGTGGCGTGGCGGTAGCAACCGTGGGTAGTCCATCGTCATCTCGAGAATCTGGGGGAACCAAGACTGGGTTTCCCAGAATGGGGTTATCATGACTAGTTCCGCCCGGTGTCTGCGGGTCTGAAGGAGGGAGCGTGGAATCCAGTCTTGCAGGAAGGCGTCTACTGCCTCCGCCATCGGGTCTGGCCTCCAGCTGAAGAATCGAGATAGCTGGGTGTTGAGTCGGGAAGCGAAGAGGTCGATAGAAAAGGGACCCCAGAGAAATGATAAACTGGAGAACACCTCCGTGTCCAACTTCCAGTCGCTGGAGTCTGAGAGATAACGTGACCCCCAGTCTGCTTGGACATTGTGCAGACCAGGTAGATACTCTGCGTGAACCATCAGGTTCCGTTCCAGGCAGAATTCCCAAAAGTCCTTCGCCAGGGTGGCCAACACTGCTGATTGTGTACCCCCCAGATGGTTGACATATCTCACCGCCGAGACGTTGTCCATTCGTAGGCGGATGCATGTTAGGGCTCTGTCCCTCGCGAAGCTGCGGATGGCGAAGGAGCCTGCCAGAAGTTCCAGTGCGTTGATGTGTAGCCGTGACTCGGCTGCCGACCAACGACCCCCTGTAGAAATCCCGTCGCAATGGGCCCCCCATCCGTGGAGGCTTGCATCGGAATCGATTGTGAATTCCGGTTGTGGGCCGAAGATCGCCTTGCCGTTCCATGCAGAGAGGTTGAGAATCCACCAACGCAGTTCGTCTTTCGTTTCGGTGTCCAGTGACACTTGGTCTGCGTAAGACGCACCGGTTCTCAGGTGTGCGATCTTCAGGCGCTGCAGTGCCCGGTAGTGGAGTGGGCCCGGGAACACCGCCTGTATAGATGAGGCCAGTAGGCCAATGAGCCGTGCCAGTTGTCGCAGGGTGAGTTGGGGCCGAACTAGGGCTCTGCGTAACTCATTGCGTATGGTGAGAATCTTGGACCTTGGCAGGCTCAGAGTCGCCTCCTTTGAGTCCACGAGGAATCCTAGGAATTCCATTCGTGTGGCGGGGGTTAGGCATGACTTTTCCCAGTTGATAACGAAGCCCAAGCGGGAAAGGAGGTCTATGGCCAGCCGTAGGTGGGCAAGGAGAGTGGAGCGATCTTGAGCCATAAGGAGTATGTCGTCTAAGTAGACGATTAGACGAACTCCCCGGCTGCGTAGCCATGCCATGACAGGACGTAGTAGCTTTGTGAAGCACCACGGTGCTGAGGAGAGGCCGAAGGGCAGGCATGTAAACCGCCAAGTCTCGCATTGCCATTGGAAGCGTAGGAGGTCTCGGGAGTCCGAGGCAATTGGTACTGTCAAGTATGCATCCTTGAGGTCTAGCTTTGCTAGCCAGTCCCCGTGAAGGAGAAGGTCCCGTAATAGGTGAATACCTTCCATTTTGAAATGGCGGTATCGGACCATGGCATTGAGGGGGCGTAGATTTATGACAGGCCTCATTTGTCCGCCTTTCTTTTCCACTAGGAAAATATTGCTTATGACCCCTGTGGGTTCAGGAGGTGCTTTTTCTATAGCCCCTTTGGTAAGAAGGGTGGAAAGCTCCATGTCGATCCGTCTGCGATCCTGGAGTGAAAAGCAGATCGGTCGAGGAGGGGGAATGTGTACGATGTCGTCTATCAGTTCTATGTGAAACCCTCGAATGGTAGTCAGTACCCAGGGGTCTGAGGTAATTTGTGACCAAGCTGGCAAAAAATGTCGGAGTCTGCCCCCTACACAAACAAGAGAAAAAACATGAGGCTTGAGGTAACTCACCGTAGGGTCGTCTCGAACCAGGTTGTCCTCGGAAGCCTCTAGATCGCCACGGGCGTCCTCGAGATGGGAAGAAGGAGGGGCGGGTGTTAGCCTCCTGGTATTGGGATCGTTGGTGAAAGGAGCCTCGTCCCGTGCCACGGGATTGGAAATAGTTCCGGCCGGACAGACGGCTCCTGGATCTGCCGGCCCTGGTAGAGACCCGTCCCTGAAAAACTCGCCTCATAGAGGATTGAGCCTTATCCAGGGCAGTAAATGCCCCAACAAAATGCCCCAGGTCTTTTATAAAGGAATCGCCGAAGAGGAGGCCTTGGGCGTCCTTACCGGCTTCTGTTAGGGCGAGGTTAGCCAATTTGGGCTCTATCTTAAATAAGATAGCCTTACGTCTCTCAATAGATAATGAGGTGTTAACATTCCCTGCAATACAGATTGCTCTCTGGACCCAACCACGTAGGTCTTCAGGGTCAACCATGCGGTTTTCCGCTCTGGCGTCTTCCGCCAAATCAAAAAGTTTAGCCAATGGGCCAAATATGTCCAGGTGCTTATCCTGGCAGGATTTTAAGGCGGATTCGAGCCCTTTACGGGGGTTCCAGCCTAGCTTGGTAAGGAATTGGGTCATCTTGGGGTCTACCTCTGGAGTGTCGCAAACTTTGTTAGGCACCACAGGCCTTGGACACTCTGCTCTCAATTTGTTGCGTGTCACTTTACTAAGTGGGTGTCGCACCCACTTCTCTAAATATGTGGCAACATGGTCGGCCGGGAGCCACTCTGCCGATCTCGGATGGTGTAAATCATCCGGGTCGAAGAGTGGAACGCCCGACGGGTCCACAAGGGCGGACTCCGCGGTCGCGGAGTGCCTAGTCCCTGGTTCGCCTCCGGACGTCTCTGCCTGGGCAGAGGGAAGGAGGTCAAAACCTGAATGAGCGGCATCCGCTTCGGAGTCGCTGTCAGACTCAATCCTAGCCTCCTCACTTGACCCGATTTCTGAGTCGGAGTCGCTCTCTACTTGTGCTCTGGCACATTTCCATAGCCGCGCCCGTTCTGCCTGGCGCGGAAAGGCTCTCTTGCGTGGTTGTGACACGCTTTCAGGGGCGACCGAAGGTACGCCAGTCATGGTGTTTCTGGAGGCAGAGGGACCTTTAGATTTGTGGGTAGCTTTCCTGGGTAAATCTCCCGGTGGGTCCACAGGAGGACGCGGCTGAGGCGTCGTGGAGCCCGAGTAGCGCTCGTCCAAAGGACGTGGCTGGAGGGCCTGGGAAATGGTGTGGGAGAGAGTAAAGGACATGGACCCCATGGCCGCTGAGAACTGAGTAGCGCTAAGAACTGAGTCCCATCTGAGTGGGTAGTTCTGTCGGAGCGAGCAGGTGAATTACCTGAGGTGACAGGGTCTTCTCCCCTGTTGAGTGGGGTATCAGACTCCCCAGAGGGAGGTGAACCAGAATTTAGTCTGGGTTTAGGCAATTTAAATAGAGTGGGTATAATTAGTGAATCAATAAATCTAAGGAAAAAACTGACAAGGAACAGTTTTTGGGTTAGTCACCCAAAGTACTAACAAGCAAAACAAAAGCGATCTCACCAGGGCCCAGACCAGTGCACACTCTGACAGGGAATAGGGAAGAAGACAGGAGGTTAGAAAATGGCCGCCGAGAATCTCGCGAGATTCGCGGCAAAATGAAGTAAGGTGAATAAAAGAAAACCAAACATTCGGTTAAAAGAGGTGAATTAAGTGAATACAATGGTGAGTATAGGACAAAATGCAAAACTGCCGAATGGGCCGTTTGCAAGAAACAGGCGAACGCGGCAAAACAGCCGAATGGCCTTAACTGCCGAACGGTGATAGCGATGTGAGTGCACTATGAAAAAGACAGCTAGAGAAAAAATGTGCGCAAGATGGCGCCGATGCGGGAAAAACAATGAAGAAAGCGAAAAACGGGGAGTAAGAGAAGATAGAGGGGTCTGGACCCTGGGCACAAAAAGCAACTACCAAGTATAGTAGAGAGGAAATACCATAAAAGCAAGAATCAATAAGGTAATCAGGATAGCAAAAAAATGATAATACAAAATTAATAAAATATTAATAAAATATATAAAATACCAATAAAAATAATAATAACAATAATAACAATAACGATAGCTAACGGTTATACCGAAAAAACAACTAATACTGATAATATAAGTATCAATAAATGTAGAACAGTATTGAAAGAAGTGACATGTACTTATCTTTGATCGGAGCAGCAAAGAAAGAGGGATATGGAAGGGAAGTGCTGCCTAATATACCAGGACCTGAGCGGGGAGGGGCCTATGTTAATGTATGTTCTTCATTTTTTCATTATATTTGTATTCTTTGCTGCTATTGGTGGACAGTAAAGAAAGGGTTATGCAATATGAGCCTCCGTGTCTTGTTATAAAATTGGTAGCCAGAGAATCATAATAGGAATGCAGGTAGGTGGCTTAGAGATCACCAACAATTCCCTAATCTCAGGGACTGTAACAATATGTTCAGCTTTAGAGCTTTGTGAATATATTTTTTGTTTGTTTTATGTTCTATATGCTTGAATTTGTAAGGAAAAATATTTTATTATAAAACAGAAAAGACTTTGTCAAAGATCCACGGGGGGTGTATCTTCCAATTTCTTATATGTAAAGATACTACCCAATCCTTTATACTTTTTTAACCTTTTCTATAGTGCATGTTATTTTCAACACTTTATTTTCCTCTTTCGCAATTTTTGTTCCTTTTTTTAACGATGATATCATTAATTACATTCACAAATTAGGATAAATTAATACTATTACAAGGGAAAAATGGCATATTCACAATGTGAACATTTTTATACAGTAAACAAAACGTAAGAATGTGGAAGCTACTTCAATCACTCAAAGAAATCTCGCCAGTATGGAAAAGGTGAAAGAATTTGTCAGACAGAAAAGGGGCACTTTTGCCCCTGTTTTTTTCATATATTGGAAGTGACAAACTTGTGAACAAAAAACAAATTGGAACAGTAAGTTAACATCATATAAAATAATATATTGTACAGCGATAAGGAATTTGCTGGTGCTATATAAATAATAAAATAATAATAATGTCATTCAGTAAGGAATATTTGGAGACTATAAAGGAATAAATAGCTTATAGGAAAAGCACCAGAATAAAATGCATAAAACGTGAATACAAAGATATATTCTTTATGAAATACTGATCAAGGCTGCGTTTGAATTTCACTGAAATGCAAAAATACCATAAGACAATGTAGGAACTATTTTGTCTTATGCACAAGCCTGATGTTGACACAAGTTATAATAAGGGTGAGCTCCACCATCAACTTTTGTCCAATTTTAGCAACAATCTCAAATGACTGCTGTGGGATTCAGGCAATTAGTCTATGGAGACACCTGTGGGTTTCATGGGATCCTCCATAGACCTCAGTGTCTGAAACACCAAGAACTGAAGAGGACCTGGAAGATGAAAATGGCAGTGGCCCCCAGGGGCAGCTTGAAGTAAGTTAAACTTACCTTCCCCTGCACCCAGTGACCGCAGGATATTTTCAAAATATGTAAAGACCCACAAAATGATAGATCTGCTTTAAGGGGTATAAAACGTAAATTCTCTGTTCCGCAGCTGTGAAATCATTGTGACCCAATGCTTCTTTTAGAGCTCTGTCAATTGGATGCTTCTAATTGAGAATCATTCAATTGAGGTGCTCTCTATAAGGAACGTCCACCCTCTGTAGTGTCTGGTGCCCTCCCAGAGTTCAACTCTGTATACAGGTATAGCCTGTATGATCCAAGTGTTGGTGCCTGTGTGGTCCAAGCTATTGCTTTCTTGGACATATTTATTCCTAGAGCTATGGCACCACAATGTAGGCAACATCAGCTGACCTTTGCTCCCCACCACTCCTCTAACATACCAGGACCTAATTCAGATTCCAGAAAAAAAAACTGCACTCCACTTCAATGTAGCTGTTAGTAATAATTGCTGGTGCCTGATCTGTATGGGTTGGAGGACTTTCTGTATGCTCGGTGATCTCTATGGTGCAGATGAGGAAGTATTTTGTCTTGTCTTTCTTTCCTTCCTGTCTCTCTCTTCCTGAGCCATTTTGCCTTTCAGATCTTTCTACGTCTGCCCTGCCCTGCCTTCTACATGCTGCTGCTGTGATAAAACAACAACTCTGCCAAATTTTAACATTTGGATTATGGGGATGGTCACATACACTGAAACTGTGACTTTTTTGAAAGTTGCTTTACCTGTTCTCACATATACAAATGACCTCGTATGGAAGTTCAAAATGCAGGATGGAAAGATCTCTTAAACACAATGGAAGAGTCCCCACCAGCAACTGATGCAGAAATAATCCTGTGGGAGAAAAGGACAGAAAAACCAAAGGGCGAGATTTCCACTTATCTGAGTAATAGTGATGTATGCCACATGAAAAACATTAAGACGGCCAATGAGTTATGGGAAGGCTTAGAAGAATTGTTTGGTAGTAGCAGTCAAAGTGAAAGACTTAAATCATCAAGCACACTGTTCAAAATATAGCTGTGTGAGAGGTCCGAGAGAAACATCTTAATCAACTGTCATTTATATTCTATTGGAAAGAAATTTGATGATGAAGACAAAGTGATTCTATGAAGTCATCCAGAAAGCTACAATTCACGAATGCATGCACTAGAAACTAGACAGAATCGCTGTATAAAATATGTTACAGCACATTTTAAACAAGAGTCCTTAAGGAAAACTGAAAATGCAGTAAGTGGTGAAATACAATAATTTGAAATACAAAACACAGAGAAGCATATTATAGAAAACAAATCACTTTCTCACAACCGCCAAGCCAGTAACTGGACACAAAACAGCCAAAAATAAAGGATGTTGTGTTTGTAGAGATAAATCTCTACTTGCTAGAAACTGTTTAAAAAAGGCTACCATAGACAAGAAAAGGTGCCTACATGGCCAGGGGCAAATCCAGAACCTAATCTTGGAAGGGGCACTGGTAGATTATTTGCAGAAACAATCGAGGCATAATAACCATTACAGCTCATTCTGTGTGTGATGGGTGCAGTGTATGTGTGTGAAGTGCAGTGTGGGTATGGGGGGGTAGTGTGTGTGTATGGGGGGCAGTGTGTGGGAGGGGGCAGTGTTTGTGATGGGGAAGAGTGTGTGTGTGGGGTGCAGTGCGTTTGTATGGAGAGGCAGTGTGTGTGTGTATGGGGTGCAGTGTGTGAGGGGTGGAGTGTTTGTATGGTGGGCAGTGTGTGTATGAAGGGTGCAGTGTGTGTCTTTGGGAGTGCAGTGGGTGTGTGTCTGTGAGGGTGGCCATGTGTGTATGGGGGCAGTGTGTATGTGTGGGTAGATATTGCTCAGTCTGTTGGGGTAGGGGGGCATATTAATAAATATATATGCTTTTTTTTTATTATTATTAAAATAAATAATTTTATATCCCCCCTCCATTCTTACCTTTGCCTGGGAGGGGGGACCGTACAGGGCAATCCCTGGGGGTACAAGTGGTGAATCCCTGGTGGTCCTAGTGGGGAGTAAACTCTAGCCTGCAGCTCCTGAGGCTAGAGTTCACTCTTGCCAGATCCGGAGCATTGCCATGGTAACCGTGCCAAGGCTCCGAGCTCGGGAGAGGAAGACCCGAGGGAGCTGCAGGCTAGAGCTCCCCGGGTCCTCTCTCCCTCCTCTGCCGCATCTCAGTGTCAGTAGGCCAGTGAGGAAGATCTTTGATCTCCTCTCCGGTCAGTGAAGGCACACTGCAGGGCCGGCACTTTTAATTTCCGGGGTAGGAGGAGGCAACTGCCCCCCTGGCGGTCCTGGGGGGCTCAGCAAGCGCTTACTTACCTTCCCAGCAGCTCCCCTGTGTAAATCTTGCGAGTCCCGCAGGTTACCATGACAAAGCTCCGTGCGGTACACAGGCCATGAGATTTACACAGGGGGGCTGAAGGGAGCTGCTGGGAAGGTAAGTAAGCGCTTGCTGGGCCCTCACTGCACAGTCCAAGCCACCGGACCACCAGGGAATGCCATATCCCCCCTCCCTGGCCAAGTAAGAAGCAGGGAGTGGGGACTAAAAAATTTATTTTTTTATATTAAAAAAAATTCAAATAAAAAATGCCCCCCCCCCCATTTTACACAAATTATATACCTACAGAAACACACACAAACACACACACTCTGCATTATATACACACACTACACAAATACACTTCATTCACTATACACACACTACACAAACACACACACTCTGCATTCATTATATACACACACACTCTGCATTCATTATGTTCACACATTACACAAACACACACTGCACACTCTGCA
The DNA here is from genome assembly GCF_036172605.1 of Pelobates fuscus. Lineage (NCBI taxonomy): Eukaryota > Metazoa > Chordata > Amphibia > Anura > Pelobatidae > Pelobates > Pelobates fuscus. The sequence goes on along the minus strand of NC_086317.1, from coordinate 374,525,190 downwards.
TTCAATATATACACACACTACACAAACACACATACACACTCTGTATTCATTACATACACACGCTACACAAACACACACTCACTCTGCATTCATTCTATACACACACTACACAAACATACTGCATTCTCTATACACACACTACACAAACACACACACACTCTGCATTCATTATATACACACATTACATAAACACACTGCATTCACTATACACACTACACAAATACACACACACACACACACACTCTGCATTCATTATATACACACACTGCATTCACTATACACACTACACAAACACACACACACTCTGCATTCATTATAAACACACACTGCATTCACTATACACACTACACAAACACGCACACTCTGCATTCATTATATTCACACACACTACACAAACACACTGCATTCACTATACACACACTACACACACTGCATTCACTTTACGCACACTATATTCACTTTACGCACACTACACACTCTGCATTCGTTATATATACACTACACAAATACACACTGCATCCACTACACACACACTACACAAACACACACAGTTCCCCTGTCTAAACACACTGCATCCACTGCATGTGGCATGTATATTTTGTGCATTTACCTTTAGAAATAGTTTTTTTTTTTTCAGAATGGTTAATGTACAGAATATCGGTAAGCTATCGGCCTGTTCACAGATTATCGGTATCAGCTCTAAAAAAATCAATATCGGTCGATCCCTAATGTGGTCTAATACAGCCAATGTGTTGTGGGCTTGCAAAGGAGATACTAACATTTATTGATGACATTTCCATATATTGTATGACTTAACTCATGAAAGACAAAGCAGAAACTGCAGACAAGATGGAGGCTTACGTCGCAAGTGTTGAGAACCAGTTTGGGAGAAAGCCTCAAGCACTTCTAACAGCCAACATTGGTGAGTACACATCACACCATGTTATTGCATATTTAAAAGAGAAAAGACTAGAACACTTGCGTAAGCAACATAAAATTCAGAACAGAATTGTGTAGCTGAATTAAATAATAACTCTTTAATGGAGATGGTCAGGTGTATGTTGACAGATTCACAGTTTCCACATAAATACAGAGCTGATACGGTTACGACAGCTACATATCTACATAACAGACTACATAACAGACCAGCTACGAAAGCTACAAATAAAACGCAATTTGAACTTTGGTTTGGCAGAACCGATAACGCTAAACCCATCAGATCATTTGGTCCAGAGCTTATGTATTTGTTCCAGCACGCAAAACACAAACATACCCAAGACGAAAGTGGAATAGAGCTTAATCAAAGTTATCCACTAAAGTGGAATGGGGCAAAGCATACGGATGGTCTGGATTTCCAGTTTTCACCCAGATCTTGTATTCAGGGTTGACTTTCATGCAATGTAGACTCAATGTGTGTTTGAATGTAAGCATGTCTGTGTATGGAGTATGTGTGTGAATGTAGGTTTTTGAATGCAGGCGTGTATTTGTGTGTAGTGTATACACTTCAACAGACTGATATACACACAAACACAGACACACATTCAAATACACAGACACACAGATACACACACTGACACATGATACATACACAGACACACAGACATCAATCCCTCTGACCCATGTTACACACACAGACACACACAATGACATAGATACATAGACACTCATGTACTCAGATCCAACTGACACAGAATACACACACAGATACACACACTGACACACACTCTGATACAAAAGGACACCCAGATACACACACAGACACACTGATACACAGATACACACACATACATAATGACGCAGAGACAAACACACTGACACACAGATACACACACATACTGATACACAGACATACGTACTGACACACACAAATATACATACTAACACACAGACATACATACTGACACACACACACATGCAGGTAATTTTTTTTAGCCACCCTCCTGTTTCTTGAAGGCAGCCCTGGTGCAAGGAGTTCTCTGTCATTACCCCTATGTCAATAGTCAAACCGTATTAGAACAGTATGACGTATTACCTGGGATCTGCAAGGTGCTGCTCCACACCTCTCTGCAGCCTTTTACACATCTAGAAACTATTGTCAGGAGCTTCTGTTAGCTTTCCTGAGCATAGCCCTGCAGTGCAGGACCGGCTCTTTGGCTGAGAGTGCCAGATCATTGCTCTGACGTAATAAGACCTACATGGCCAAGAGGCTTCAGAAAGGAAAGGACTGACATCGGGATATTATTGAGGATAGGTACGTTTTATGCACAAAAAGAACAACAGCATACATAGAGCATATACACAAACATATCATGTTCACCAGGCAGGGGGTGTTTTGAGAATCTAGTGCATTTGAAAGCAAAACTTGCAATAACTGCAAATAAAGAGATAAGGCTTCATTCACGACAGCTAAGTGGGAGGAAAGTTCCTGAATAAAGCTTCATAAGATCTTTCTTGGAAGAAAAAAAATAATATATACTATGACAAGACCAATCTCGCCACATTGCATTGGAGGAGCCTGGTTGCCCGCTTGTTGCCTCTGGAATATGGCCCCATGTTAAAAAGCTTGATTTTGCCCTGCAAAGACATGAAAGCCGGGTCATTCGGTGCTTGCCCTGTTTGAGCGGTGATACCCCAGATAGCTATGCCATGGAGCCCATTCGTATAATGAAAGACTATGGGAATTGAACTGTATGTCTGTGATCTGAGCGCCATTCAGTAATAATGTGCGCTCAGATCTGAGCTATCTGAGGATATGTTGAATGTACCTGTTTTATGCAATGGCTGCACAGTTATATATTTTTATGTATTTTATTGTCTTTTGCTGCCATGTGTTCAATGGAGTTTTGCCTCTGTCCTTGGAGATAATTGGATTACTTCCCAATTATCTCCAGGATAGAAGACTCTGTGGAACTGGTTTTGGGCAGAAAAGCCATGCTTCATTTGGTCACAAAGGACTACAACCTATCTTTTGAACCACTGGACCAATTTGTATGATGTTGATGTATGTTTGTATTTGGAGTATGCTGATTCTGAAAATGTAATAACTGTATTTCTCTGCTTGTGATAATTAAGTGTTCTTGCATATCAATACCACTTAATGTTATCTCACATATATATTATTATTAAGTGTTCTTGCATAGCAAGACCACTTAATGTTATCTCACATATATATTATTATTATTATTATTATAGCCAAATTTACCACCCTAACTCCTGCCACAGTTTTTACACTACATAGACAGAAATATACCGAAACGTGCGGATTGTTCCCGATTGGATTGCTATTACTTTGTGTAACGTTTCGCCTAATGGTTCCCGGAATATCGTCGGTCTTGTGGCGAAATTGGTCCCATAGGAATGAATGGCAAAATGTTCAAAACTAGAGTGGGAGCTGGCAAAAGCTGAAAAATCAGGACATGATTTCTAAACTGCCACCACTACCTAATTTTCAAGCCCACCTACACAAATCTTATATCAAAATGTTCAGCTATCCCTGCTGCCACTAGAAATATCCATGGCTAAGCCATAGTCCTTATAGTTTTCACAATATAATCATTTGTTTGCAACTAACGCCGTCCATTGACATTCATTGAAACTCCACTCTACAAAGCTCAAATTTGAAGGGCAATTTCTAAACTGCGACTGTGCCTGTATTTTTAATACTTCAGAGACATACTATGCATCAAAATGTAGGTCTGGGTCTTGTGATTCTCGCAATATAAAGCTCTTCGCTGTAGGATGTACAGTTTTTAAAATATGACAGTTTGTGAGGTTCCGGGCCAAAGTTCACTCAATGATGACGAATAGGGGGCGGACCGGAAATCACGTATGTTCGTCCGCCGCGAACACGCTATTGTTCGCCGGCGAACAGTTCGCGAACGGTTCGGCAGACAGTTCGCAACATCTCTTGTACTAATGTGTATATAAGAACAATAAACCCACAGCTCTGTCTGACCACTGCTTGACCCTCAACACGGAGCCTTATCTCGTTCTTGGGGGGATTTACTGTATGCTGTTAGAGACTGATTGCTAGGAGTGTAAGCCGCTTGGAAGCTTTTCCTATTCGTCTGCTAGCAGCTATTCGTGAGGTTCCGGTTCGGGAGTTTGGAGTGCTACCTTATTCCCTTGTATGCAGTTCGGGAGTTTGGAGCATTCCCTTGTATGCAGTTCGGGAGGTTGGTGTTTTACTGAAGCTGCCTTTATGTCTGAAAGGGGAATATCGCCTAAACGGATTTTAACCCTTTGTGTGCTGAAACGGTCCGTTACATATAATATACATGAAATAAAACTATAAGAAATGGAAATTTAAGATTTTTACTTTTCTTGCATACTATAATCCAGTGTTTAGAGGCTGAATTAGAGGACCAGTAATAATTAGAATAATACACAATAACAGATGGCTTGCACTAGAGAGAAAGAGAAGGTACCAACACTATAGAATACACACTCACTAGATAATACATTTTAATCTGTATGGGAGACATACACATATTAAAATTAGATATTTATTAATTTCCTAATCTTATCTGTGGCTGTACAATTGTTTATAAAATTCTATTGAAAAGCAATTGTGATAAAATGTTGCAAAAATATATTCCATCCACAATATGAAACTACATCTGGAACTAACACATCTATATGTTTTATTACTTTTATATCATACTTTTGTCGGTACAAATTAAATTTAGAAATTAATAAACCTCTTCATTCTGCATTCTGTCAGATAGGGTTTGGATTCACCATTGGATCTCTCAGAGGACAGACTTCATAATAGAGTGACATTTACAAGAGACAGAAAGGGGTTTTCAAAAACTATTGCAGGTGGCTGGAAGTTACATAGAAACATAGAAACATAGAATGTGACGGCAGATAAGAACCATTCGGCCCATCTAGTCTGCCCAATTTTCTAAATGCTTTCATTAGTCCCTGGCCTTATCTTATAGTTAGGATAGCCGTATGCCTATCCCACGCATACAGAAAAGGCTACAGGGAGATAGAAAAACAATAAGACCTAAACAGGTTCCAACAGAAGAAATAGAAACAAACTGAGGTTTGAATATCAGAAATGAAAAAAAAAAAACAGCAACAATAAAAGGAATAACAAACTACGTTAAGAAAACGAATATGAAATTAGAATACAAGTCGAGTCATGACAGAGCCCTTAAAATATGAAAGTCTGCAGTTTACAGGGAGTTTTAGGTGTATGTGTATATATATATATATAAAGATATAAATCTATATAGTATCTACTGTTAAAGGGACACTCCAGACCCTAAAGCACTTTAGCTTGCCGAAATGCTTTATGTGTAAAAAGAGTGTCCTCTTTTGGTGCTTTTTCTACTCAGGTAGACTACCTTGTGCTGAGCGCAAAATAATGGGAAGATTAATTTCATTTTGTACATCAGTATTAATAGAGTATTTTTCTCCTTGGTTCTTAAATTTACATGTATTACGTTTCTTGTATCATAATTGCATTACACGTTTTTACCCAGCTCATTTTTACAGTTTTCCTTTGTCCACTGCAGCAATCCTACATGAACCGCAATGGTCGTAGTTACAGAAAAAGGTTAGACAGATGTCCTTTTACAGGATAAGGTTCTTTCTTAAAACCCTTACAAAATAGGTCACGTAAACAAATACATTGCCAGCTGTAATTACGGATGTCTCAAGTAAAAACTGTGGCTGAACCTCTTAACTTGACATGAAAATATGATAAAAGAAATCTGTCCTTTTCCACTGGGTAACTTTCAAAAGCCTAATTAAGACAACTAAATATATGCTTTATACACATCAACCCAGAGAAGTACTTTTGAAGTAGATAATTATTCTATTTATTTGCAACATTCTTTGTCTTGACTTTTCTTCATTTTTATTATTCTCTCATGAATTTTCCTCAGTGACATTTTTCAAAGGTATACTACTTAGTTTATTATTATCCTTTATTGCCCTATTTAAAGGATGTGCAGTTTTACAGAAGAAGGTAGTCAGACATCACATGACAGTCTACACCACAAGATTTTGCAGCGAGTAGATCATTGGATACTTTGGTCAGTGCCGTTTCCACAGAGTGCTTAGCGCTGAAGCCAGACTGAAGTGGGTCTAGCAGAAAGTTGGACTCGAGAAAGTCTGTCAATCTCGCATACACAACTCTTTAAAGCATCTTGGATGCAAAAGGCAGTAGCGAGATAGGACGGTAGTTGGATGGGGAGTTAGGGTCAAGGTTGGGCTTCTTTAGAATTGGGGTTACAGTTGCATGTTTGAAGGGCGATGGAAATATACAAAAATGAATACTGGAAACCAGTAGGTGTATAGGTGCTTTTGAGTATAAGGTAGTGGGTGAATGTGCAAACAAGGTGTTTTCCCTTTCACCTTAAAACATAGATTAATAAAAGAAAATAGAAGTAAAACCTGTATTTCATATGCACAACACCCTGTGTCAAAAATTGAAGAATACAAAGTATATATATACTAAACAGTATTTAACACAGTGTCCAATGGTTGGGAATATAATAAAATTCTAAAAGAAATAAATAAAAAAGTACATAGTGTAACCTGATAAAATGCAATATAAAGTGAGTAAATATATGGTTAAACTCACAAATATGGAGCCGTGCTAGGCTCTATGTTATTGGCTTCAAGGTGCCAGTACTGGCTTCGGTAGATTTCCACAGGTAACGCAGGCAGGTAAGATGTAGTATCCAAAAAATGTATTAGAGAAAATATAAAATCAGGACACAAAAAAAGCAGTGTGTAATAACAAAGATATAGAAGTCCTTATAAAATACAGCATAAAATATACAGCAAACGCATTTCGACAGGTCTTCCTCAGTGCCATGTTGATAGATGCTGGTTGCTCTCCTTTTATATGATTTAGTTAATTGCCGAAATCAATTCACTCGCCGATATGCCAGTTTGCTTCCGGGTCACATGTCACTTCCTGTCACGTTCGTGCGTCAGATTGCCGTTGTGGTGGCGTCACTTCCTGTATAATATTGATCAAGTCTCTCTGTTATAGGAAGTGCTGTGGCATCCATATTATAAGTGGGCAAATATGCCCGCAATTAAAATAATATCATGTTTAAAGTGTTCTGTAGACTTACAAACACTTAGATTAGATACTGATAACATACAAAGTATAAAAGATAATAGACAGATAGACCAATGATATGAATAAGTATATTAAAACATCATAAATATAAATGGTAAAAGAGTTAAAAAAAAACTTAGCAAGATGGAATAATAATAATAAAAATACTAAAAAAAACTCAAGCATAAGTTGTTTAAAAAAATAATGCAAAATAATGCACACTTATTAGAACAAAAAGAGAAGTTAAAAAATTATAAAAAAATATGAGAATTCAAAATCTAAATTTAAGCCATGGGGGCTTAAAGTTTCCAACTCGACTATCCATTTGGTTTCCAACTTGCTTAGTTCTTTGAAATTGTCTTCCCCTCTCCAATTGTGTTTTTTCTTTTGAATGGCCATAAAAACTTAAAAACTTTGGGTCATTGTTATGGACTTTAGCAAAATGAGCTGATACACTGTGTTTTGCGTACCCCTTCTGGATATTGTTTATGTGTTCAAGCATGCAGGTTTTCAGGGTTCTGATCGTCTTTAAAATAATTAGTTAAAATACCAGCTTAAACATCAAATTGTCGACGTCACTACAGTTCCTCAACATTCTAATATATTGTCCTTTAGGAATGTTGTTCAGCCATGGTGGGTAATAGCAACTCGATAAATCAATATGACTGTTGAAGTCGACCTTCTTTAAAAAAGTTTTTGTTTTTAAAATTAAGTTTTCTGTATACATTTCTAAATCTATAAAGTGTATATTTTCAAAACTATACTCACAGGTTAAAACAACTACCCTCTGATTGGAATTTAAGAACAAAATAAAATCCTTTAAGAGGTCCTCACTGCCCTTCCAAATAAAGAAAATGTCATCTGTATACCTGCGATAGAGGACCAAGCTTGCACTCCAGATGCCTTGTGTCCCTAGGAAAGATTCCTCCCAAAAGGACATGAAGAGATTGGTGTAACTGGGTTCGAACTTGGTCCCCATCGCAATACCCACCAGCTGAAGAAAAAATGCCCATGAAACCATAAACAGTTATTGTGTAAAATAAGATCTAAAGTATACATAAATAAAACTATTTGTGATGGAGGATATGAATTTTTGGTGAGAAAATTTCTCACTGCTTCGCGGCCTAATTCATGTGAAATGATGGGATATAAACTGGTGACATCACAGGTCACTAAAACAAGGTTCTCTTCCCACTTTACTTTGTTCAAATCCGGTAGGAGTTGTGTTGAATTCCTCAAATTTGTCAGCTGAGACGTAACCAGTGGCTGCAGTTGTCTATCAACATATTCTGATAGGCAGTTTAATAAAGAACTAACCCCGGAGACTATGGGTCTTACTGGGGGATTAACCGTGTCTCTATGGAAATATGCCTGAGGAGTGAGAGAGATTGAGAATTTTACTGAGAGGTAGAGAAAGAGAAGAAGACAGAGTACGGATGAGATGCAAGGGAATTGGATCTAGGTGGTGGGGCGGGAGGACTGCGGCAGAGCGGAAACCTCTTATGCTGTAGCGGGTGCGAATGAACATAGAACAGCAGAGGGAGTGAGGTTAGGGGAAGTATTGTAACGGGAAGAAGAAAGATGAGAGATATCTTCCATGATTGTAGAGATCTTGTCAGTGAAGTGAGTTGCAAAGTCTGAGGCGGTCAGATGATAGCAATTCTTAAAGGAGTGGGTTTAAATAGGTGGACAGTGTGAACTTCAAAAGAAGAAAAGGATAGAGCAGGGGCAGTTATGATTGGTTGAAAGGTATGAGGGGAGAGAAGGATGCCTACACCACCTACGTAATTTCTGATTTTGACAAGAAAACATTATTGGATAGAGATTATTCACACTCTGTATTGTTTACAGACTATACTGATGTGAGAAACATGAATAAGTAACAACTCATATTCCCTCAAAGTAATCTTGACAATACCTTCAAACAGCAGTTCCAATAAATATATAACTACAACAATAAGTCAACCAGTTACCATAAAATTGTGAGTAGCCTAAAGTAGTTAACTAGAAACAAGACTAAGATCCCCCAGATCTCCAAAATTACTGGCAAACATATGATTAATGGCCCAAGCGAGATCTAAGTATGAAAAGATTCTAAAGACCCTAAAAGATTAAGGTTTATTGTAATGAAAGAACTATGGCTCACATGTGGGTTGTCCAATACACCTAGAGTCACTTTTAGACGAGCTAGTTTTAAAAATATGTTGGTGCCCTCCAACCTATGTGCGCAAACATATTGTCATACAATAAATAAAGTATGGAGAGACCACCTGGGTGCTAATCCTCACTGGTATTCCCTCAAATACCAATATAAATAATAAACATCATCATAAGAAAGAGAATGCACACCAAAAGTCACAATAATGACTAGCCTGTTTTTTTAATGAACCAATATCAAATACAAACAAAATATATAACAAAAATACACAAATGAAGTGACAAAATAGGCTCAAAGCATAAATCAAAAATCAATAATCAATAATAATTACCAAGAGTTCTCACAAGCCTAATAGGGCAGAAACAGGAAAAAGTATAACCCCCCCAACGTTTCGGCACCTCCTGGTTGCCTTTATCAAGGGTGTATTATATCTGAACTCACCACAAATCCCTTTAAATAGCTATAAACCACCTGATGGCCATCAGTATGATGGGAAGAACCGAAACCGGAAGTGATGTCATTACCTCCGTCCTCGGTCACAACCCCCTCATATAACATATCCATGGATAGTGCAATAATAGACAATAGACAATAAAATATATATATTTCCAAAAGTTCCCAACTTATGGTTTAGTAATGTGGTTTAGTAATGTGATATATCTGATATAGTCATATAATTATTGCTTAACCCCTTGAGGACGCAGGACGGTTCAGGACCGTCATCGGCATTTTTGCGTTGCCGACCGACGACGGTCCTGAACCGTCCTAAATTTAAAATGTACTTACCCGATCGCCGTCGTTCCCCCGGCGGCGATCGGCGGTGCTCCCGGTGTGGGGAGACTGTCTGCAGCCCAGACAGTCTCCCCATGGCGGTTTAGGACCCCTGGGGCCATGTGATCGCCCAACAGGGCGACCACATGGTCACAATAGGTGTCCTAGTCTCTGCCTGCAGGGGGACTGTCTGTGCTGACAGGCAGTCTCCCTGCCAGTGTAAAATCATAAAAAAATTTAAAGTTATAGTTAATAAAAAAATATATATTATTATATATGTGTATATATATGATATATAGACATATATTATACCTATATAATATATGTCTATATATCATATATATAATGTCATGCTAAGTGTATTTTTATATTAATATGTACATATATTAATATAAAAATACACTTATAATTAATTTGCACACGTATATATATATAATATATATAATAACTATATATATTGTATATATATATTATTATAAAATACGAATAATAAATAATTTAAATTAAATTAAAAAAATTAAAAATAATAATAAAAAATTGAAAAAAAATTATATATCTATACGAAATTTTATTCTAACTGTATTTTGATATTAATATATATATATTTATATCAAAATACACTTAGAATGAAATTGTATATATATCTATGTATATTTAAATAAATAAAAAGAATGCGAACTATTCATATGTCGATATACAAAATTACATAAATAATTATATAAATATACACGTAGACTTCAAATATATAAATATGCATATATATTTAAATTCTACGTGCGTATTTAGGTAATATTTTTACATAATTAAGTTATTTTATTGATTGCAATTTAAGGGACCTGCCTGCCAACCCAGGCCGAAAGACCAGAGAATTTAATTTGCTATCACTGTATTTTACCCTGTAACGTTCTACGACACCCTAAAACATGTACATGGGGGGTACTGTTTTACTCGGGAGACTTCGCTGAACACAAATATTAGTGATTCAAAACAGTAAAACATATCACAGCGATGATATTGTCAGTGAAAGTGACTTTTTTTGCATTTTTCACACACAAACAGCACTTTTACTGATGATATAATTGTTGTGATACATTTTCCAGTTTTGAAACACTAATATTTGTGTTCAGCAAAGTCTCCTGAGTAGAACAGGACCCCCCATGTACAGGTTTTATAGCGTTTTTGAAAGTTACAGGGTCAAATATATAGGTCAAATATTTTTACATTGAAAATGGCCAGGTTGGTTACGTTGCCTTTGAGAGCGTATGGTAGCCCAGGAATGAGAATTACCCCCATGATGGCATACCATTTGCAAAAGAAGACAACCCAAGGTATTGCAAATGGGGTAAGTCCAGTCGTTTTTAGTAACCACTTAGTCACAAACACTGGCCAAAATTAGCGTTCAATTTAGTTTTTTACTTTTTTCACACACAAACAAATATGAACGCTAACTTTGGCCAGTGTTTGCGACTAAGTGGCTACTAAAAAAGTCTGGACATACCCCATATTGAATACCCTGGGTTGTCTACTTTTAAAAAAATATGTACATGTGGGGTGTTATTTAGCAATTTATGACAGATAACAGTGTTACAATGTCACTATTGATACATTTTAAAAATGTATGTTTTGAAACCGCAATATCCTACTTGTACTTATAGCCCTATAACATGCAAAAAAAAAGCAAAAAGCATGTAAACACTGGGTATTTTTGAACTCAGGACAACATTTTGAATCTATTTAGCAGTTTTTTTCATTCGCTTTTGTAGATGAGTAAAAGATTTTTCACATACAATTCAAAAAACTTGTATTTTTTTCAATTTTTCATCATATTTTTTTAAATTAAATTAGATGAGATTATATAAATAATGGTATGTAAAGAAAGCCCCTTTTGTCCTGAAAAAAACAATATATAATTTGTATGGGAACAGTAAATGAGAGAGCGGAAAATTACAGCTAAACACAAACACCACAAAAGTGTCAAAAAGATGCCTGGTCGCAAATGTACAACATCGCAAAAAAAGTCCAGTCCTTAAGGGGTTAAACTATGATTTGTGATATTTTGGTTATCTTTGCAATAATTTAAAAATTGTTTTGGAGGTTAATACCTTACAGGAGAAAATTTATCTTTTTGATATTGCTAATGATATGGTGGATATTGTTGGCATGTGAATAGAATATACTTGTGAGATATACATATATGACTATGCTGATATATAATATTGGTTCAAATGGATATTGTTATATATTTCTATGTAAGCAATTGTGTGAATGATCAATTTCCAGTTAGCTTCTACATTGGAGATATTTAAAAAACATTTGATGCACTTATAATGATTTTTTCACTTTTATGGTGTGTTCCTTTAAGATATTGGTGTAGGTGTGTTATTACCAATAGTATTATAATGAGTAACCCTATATGTTTGTCACCACTTGTCCTTTTCTATGTTTCTAAATTTCTTATTTGTATAAGGGGACTATAATTATACTCTATCTCTTTAATTTGTTTCATGCTCGATGATGGGTGCTGTTTTCTTGAAACTGTGGTGAGGTGTCTGCATTGTACAGTACAACTTACGATATTGTTGTAGGTAGTATATTGCCGATATCCGCGATGTTTGCGCATGCACATGTCACTTATTGTGATTGGAATATGTTATTGCGCATGCGCGGTACATGTTAGTTTTTTTCCAGTAACTGTAATGGCGTTATGGATATCTCTATTGCGCATGCGCGCTATGGCGGATTAGCCGGATAGCTTTTGTTCTTTATGAGCACTACTTGCTAGTAAGTTGGGAACTTTTGGCAATATATATTTTATTGTCTTTTTGGGTTATGCACTATCCATGGATATGTTATATGAGGGGGTTGTGACCGAGGACGGAGGTGACATAATTTCCGGTTTCGGTTCTTCCCATCATACTGATGGCCATCAGGTGGTTTATAGCTATTTAAAGGGATTTGTGGTGAGTTCAGATATAATACACCCTTGATAAAGGCAACCAGGAGGTGCCGAAACGTTGGGGGGTTATACTTTTTCCTGTTTCTGCCCTATTAGGCTTGTGAGAACTCTTGGTAATTATTATTGATTATTGATTTTTGATTTATGCTTTGAGCCTATTTTGTCACTTCATTTGTGTTTTTTTTTTATATATTTTGTTTGTATTTGATATTGGTTCATTAAAAAACCAGGCTAGTCATTATTGTGACTTTTGGTGTGCATTCTCTTTCTTATGATGACCCAAACATATTGTTAACACAAAAACTGATGCTGAGATTAATAAAAATAACATTGATAACCCGACTTCAGATACGCACAAGATCCAGCGCACTAATTCACTAAACAGCAATTTCAAGGCTCACAGAATGTCATTGTTTTATTTAAAATCACCTCACCTCACGCAAAAATATTCAGAGTTTAGTTACATTATATGATCATATATTGCATAAGCCTGCCACAACGTCAATGTACCCCATTCTTGGCAGGTCCTACTCTAGCAGCCTAATGCCCGCTCTTTTGAGCTTAATCCACTTACTTGGTAAATCCCCAGAATAACCATATTAAAGTGATCTGAAAGTGAGTTTCACATTAAAAATAGTCAAACAGCCACACTAGAAAAATTAACCTGACTGATTCAGCCTTTAAATTCCCAACAATTTGCACTATAGTAAATAACTGTGTGTAGGCGTGACTGAAATGACTGAAACATGAATATAATGCAATGCATTAATCTGCACTTTGCGAAATAGCTCTGCTTGGTATTTTTGTGAATACTCCTTTAATTTTACTTGGTATAAAAATAAGATCTTTTCTTTTTTATCTAAATCAGAAACAAACTGGGTCTTATTAATCAGAAAAACATTGTGGGGATTTCCTCAGCTTCAGGTAAATAAACATTACCTTTAGTGTATGGTTAGTCTTCCTTTGGTTAGTGGATTGAGGCCATTACTTCAGAATCTCCTCTGTGCGTAAGCATGTGGTTTAGAATTGGTCATTGTAAGTGGAAGTGGTGAAAAGAGAAACCTACTTTCTTGCAAACCGTGGACTCTTTCTTTGCAACATTAAGATTGAACTTCTGATTATTAGCTAAAGGTTTTTTTCGAAATAAAATCCCCACTCCAATAAACAAGAAAGCCTTTAATTTTTAATCCATTGTACATTCATATGTTGGTTCTTGCTAACCACCAACGGTTTTAACATATGGAAAAAACATATTTACAATAGACTTATTTAGAAAACTTAGCAATTTACTTAGAATAGATTTATTTTTCCCATTTTGGTGGCACAAATAAGAACTTTTATTAGCTGGCTTCACTAAATTTACCACAAAATCCCAATATAATATTAATAGTAATCATAATCAATAATACTTGTGAAGCAATGAAAAAAAGAACAAAAACCCAAGGGGAACCGTTTAGACGATAATCCCCTTGTGTAAAGAGTAACCCAAAAATAAGTTATAAAACGTCACTTTTAATGTGATTATTTAAAATATTAGAAACCATTGTCATGAGTGAAAATAGTGTCTGTGATAGGAAAACACCCCCTATCAGATTATAATACAAAAAAATTGATGAAAAGTAAATATTCAAATTGCTCTAAATCAAGAAAAAAATAAGGAAAAATAATATGGTAGATGAATATAATCAAAAAGTAATCTAAATGAAGGTTTAACAAAAAGAAAAGGAAAAGAAAGCGGGGTTTCGATAGTTTGGTAATGACACCATATAGTTGCATTGTGAAACGGATTGTAGCAGGATTTAGAGATTTACAATTGCATGATTTTGCTATTACATGACGAAAAGTCATGATTTTATTAAAGACACGGAGGCGAGTATTGCATATCCCTTTCTTTACTGTTGACAAATAGCAGCAAAGGAAACATACAGAATGAAAAAAGAATGAACATGTGATAACGTAGGCCCCTCCCCCTCAGGTCCCAGTATAACAGGCAGCACTTCCCTTCCATTTCCCTCTTTCTGCAGATGCGACCAAAGAACAATGTCCATAACTAGAGTAATGCGAGAATAAAGTCCCAAGGAATAACAGAAAAAACCGAGGAGGTATAACATCACAAACTGGGAAGTGTGGCCGTAGAATTCATAGGACCGATGGAGGACAGCAGGAGGAGACCAATAAACCGGACCCTTGCTAGACGTCTTGCCAGATTAAGCTGTGGAGACATAAAGGACAGGAGCCAACAGGTTAAAGTCGATACTTGTAACTAGTACAAGGTTACACCAGTGGGAACAAAGACCCTTGTATATACAATCCCACAAAACAATCAATGTTAACATATCCAGTAATATAGAAAACAACAATTATAAGGACGGCCCCACTTACCGTCCCAAACTATAACATAGGTGTATCGTGGTATGAGTAATATGGGTGGGGAGATATATACTTACCAGCGTGAGAGTAACAAAAAAGGGTGGGGCAATACTCGCCTCCGTGTCTTTAATAAAATCATGACTTTTCGTCATGTAATAGCAAAATCATGCAATTTTATAACAAGACACGGAGGCTCATATTGCAAGTTTAAAGCTGATCCATTATTACAGCGAATGTGTGTGGGGCCGGCCGAAAGTAGAATTCTCGGAAGGTAGATTCCCTAGACCAATCAGCTGTTCTCATAATGTCTTCCAGGCGGGCGCCCGCAGACATCATAGAAGAGGCCGAAGCCCCTCGTACTGAGTGGGCGCCGAACACTGTAGTGTCAATGCCCGCTTGGGTCAGCAGCCATTTCACCCAGCGTGATAAGGTAGTGCTGGAAACTGGGTGAAAAGAGGGGCGGAAAGATAAGAACAACTGACGGGAGGCAGTAGATCGGTGTGGTTCGGTGCGAGATTCGTATTCACGAAGGCAGGTCACTGGGCATAGCGAAGGAGAGGCAGGGAAACTAGGGTAGGATACCGCCTTGATGGAAGTCTTAGTGCGTCTGCTGATGTTAAAAGTTACCCCGTCCGGGGTGTATGACTTGGCATCGACATCCAGTGCACTGACATCCGAGACTCTCTTGCATGAGATGAGACAGAGTAGGCACACCAATTTGGCCGACAGCTGTTTGAGGGAGAGTCCTGCGTTAGCGGGCCAGGATGAGAGGAAAGTCAATACAACTGAAACATCCCAGGTCGTGGAGTAGCGGGGCCTGGGTGGCCTTGAAAATCTAGAGCCCTTGACGAGTCGGCACACTAGAGGGTGTTGTCCCGCGGGGCGGCCCTCGAAGCCTTGGTGAATCGCCGAGATAGCGGAACGGTAAAGGTTAATGGTCCTGTAAGCCTTACCGGCTTCGAAGAGAGACGTCAGGAACTGCAGGATCGTTGTTACAGGGGCCGAAACGGGATCCTCGTTCCGAGCCATGCACCAGCTAGCCCAAGCTCGCCAAGCTGACCCATATGCCCGTCTAGTGCCGGGAGCCCATGCTGCCGCCAATAAGAGTCTAGTTGCGTCCGAAACTCCTTGGATTTCCCAGGGTCCCCGGAGATTCGCCACGCCAGAAGTGGGAGAGAGCCCTCCAGCCGGAGGGGATGATAGCGACCCGTCGGGTCTTGTAGCAGGTCGTGGCGACCCGGCAGGAGTCGAGGGTAGTCCAACGTCATCTCGAGTATTTGGGGAAACCAAGACTGCGTCTCCCAGAATGGGGTGACCATGACTAGCTCCGCCCGGTGTTTGCGGGTCTGCAGGAGTGAGCGAGGGATCATGGAAAATGGGGGAAAGGCATAGAGGAGGCCTCCCTTCCACTCTTGTAGGAAGGCATCCACTGCCTCCGCCATTGGGTCCGGCCTCCAGCTGAAGAAGCGTGGGAGTTGAGTATTGAGCCGGGAGGCGAAAAGGTCTATGGTAAATGGCCCCCAAAGAGATGATATGTTGGAGAACACCTTCCTGGCTAATCTCCAGTCGCTGGTGTCTGAAAGATAACGTGAACCCCAGTCCGCTTGGACGTTGTGCAGGCCAGGTAAGTACTCTGCGTAGACCATCAGGTTCCGTTCCAGGCAGAATTCCCAAAAATCTTTCGCCAACCTGGCCAGGACCGCCGACTGTGTACCACCCAGGTGGTTGACATATCTCACCGCCGAAACATTGTCCATGCGGAGCCGAATACATGATAGGGCACGGTCCTTGGCGAAGCTGCGGATGGCGAAGGAGCCTGCCAGAAGCTCCAGGGCATTGATATGTAGCCGGGTTTCGGATTCCGACCACCGGCCCCCAGTTGAGATGCCCTCGCAGTGGGCTCCCCAACCGTGTAGACTCGCATCCGAGTCGATCGTGAATTCCGGCGTTAAGCCGAAGATGGCTTTGCCATTCCACGCAGACAGGTTGAGAATCCACCATCGCAACTCGTCTTTCGTCTCGTTGTCCAGGGAGACTAGGTCTGCGTAGGATGCCCCGGCTCTTAGGTGAGCGATTTTTAGGCGCTGTAGCGCTCGGTAGTGGAGTGGGCCTGGGAACACGGCCTGGATTGAAGAGGCCAGTAGGCCTATGAGGCGTGCCAATTGGCGTAAGGTGAGCTGGGGTCGGATAAGGGCCCTGCGCAATTCTTTGCGGATGGAACGAATCTTGGATATCGGGAGACTCAGCGTCGCTGCCCCCGAATCCACTTGGAAACCTAGGAATTCCAAGCGGGTGGCGGGGGTCAGGCATGACTTCTCCCAGTTGATTATGAAACCTAAGCGTGACAGGAGGTTTATGGCTAGTCGTAGGTGTGAGAGGAGGGTGGAGCGCTCCTGAGCCATGAGTAGAATGTCGTCTAGGTAGACGATTAGTCGAACTCCTCGACTGCGTAGCCAGGCCATAACGGGCCGTAGAAGTTTTGTGAAACACCACGGGGCTGAGGATAGGCCAAAGGGCAGACAGGTGAATCGCCATATTTCGTGTCGCCAGTAAAAGCGTAGGAGGTCCCGAGAGGCCTCCGCTATTGGCACTGTCAGGTACGCGTCTTTTAGGTCTAGTTTCGCTAGCCAGTCTCCGTGGAGGAGGAGATCCCTTAGCAGGTGAATACCCTCCATCTTGAAATGGCGGTACCTGACTACGGCATTGAGGGGGCGCAAATTTATGACTGGCCTCGATTGGCCGCCTTTCTTTTCCACTAGGAAGATATTGCTTATTACGCCCGCAGGGCTGGGGGGTGCTAGTTCGATAGCCCCTTTGAACTGGAGGGATGAAAGTTCTTCGTCGATCCGACCGCGATCCTGGATGGAAAAGCGGATCGGTCGAGGAGGGGGAATGTGTGTAGGGCGGCAGGTGAGTTCTATATGGAAGCCCTGAATAGTGGCCAGTACCCAGGGATCTGAAGTGATTTGTGACCAGGCTGGGAAAAAATGTTGGAGTCTGCCCCCTATGTAACCCGGAGAAGAAATGTGTGGTAGAAGGCAACTCACCGTATGGTCGTCTGGAGTTTGGGTTACTCCGAAGGCCTCTGGATCGCCATTGACGTCCACGGGATGGAAAAAACATGGGGCGGGAGGTCTCCTGGTATTGGTGATACTGTTGAAAGGAGCCTCTTCCCGTGCCACGGGATATGGGGTAGTTGCGGCCGGACAGACGGCTCCTGCTTCTGCCGGCCCTGGTAGAGACCCGCCCCTGGAATACTCGCCTCATGGAGGCCTGGGCCTTGTCTAGAGCCGTGAATGCCCCCACATAACGCCCCAAGTCTTTGATGAAGGAGTCTCCGAAGAGGAGTCCTTGGGCGTCTTTGCCCGCCTCCGTAAGGGCGAGGTTGGCTAGTTTTGGCTCAATTTTGAACAATATGGCTTTACGCCTTTCAATAGACAGGGAGGTATTTACGCTCCCAGCAATACAAATTGCTCTCTGGACCCAACCTCTAAGGTCTTCAGGGTCGACCATGCGGTTCTCCGCTCTGGCGTCTTCCGCCAAGTCAAATAATTTGGCCAAAGGCCCGAATATGTCCAGGTGCTTGTCCTGGCAGGACTTCAAAGCGGACTCTAGTCCTTTACGGGGGTTCCAGCCCAGTTTAGTGAGGAACTGGGTCATTTTTGGATCGACCTCTGGGGTGTCACACACCTTGTTAGGCACCAGAGGCCTAGGACACTCCGCCCTCAATTTGTTGCGGGCCGCCTTGCTTAAGGGTTTTCTGACCCAATTTTCCAGATATGTGGCAACGTGGTCGGCTGGGAGCCACTCCGCCGACCTCGGATGATGAAGGTCATCCGGGTCGAAGAGTGGGACCCCCGAAGGATCCACGAGGGATGGCCCCGCAGCCGCAGGGTTCCTGGTCCCCGTCTCGCCTCCGGGCATCTCTGCCTGAGCAGAGGAAAGGAGGTCGAGAGCGCCATCGGCGGAATCCGCATCAGAGTCGGAATCTGACTCGTTCATAGCCTCCTCATTTGACCCGATTTCTGAGTCGGTGCCGCTCTCAATCTGTGCTCTAGCACATTTCCAAAGCCGCGCCCGTTCTGCCTGGCGCGGAAAGGCTCTTTTGCGTGGATGGGACACGCTTTCTGGGGCGACCGAAGGTACGCCAGTCATGGTGTTTCTGGAGGCAGAGGAGTGTTTAGATTTACGGGCAGCCTTTTTGAAGTCCCCTTTAGATACCTCTCCCTGGGGTGTCGAGGTGCCCGAGAGTTGCTCGTCTGAAGGACGGGGCAAGAGGGCTTGTGAAATGGTGTGGGAGAGGGTGGAGGACATAGACCCCATAGCAGCCATAATGGCGTCTGTCACCGAGCGCTGTAGCGCCAGAAACTGTGGTCCATCGGGTTGGGTAGTCCCATCCGCCATAGACGGCGAAATATCTGAGGTGACAGGGGCCTCAGTTCTGATTACTGGGGAATCCGACTCCCCAGAGTGAGCGGACCCAGTAGATAGTCTGGGTTTAGGCATGATCAAGGACGTATGGGTTAGTCACCCAAACAATCTAAGCAAAGGAAAAAACGCTCTCACCAGGGCCCAGACCAGCGACACACTAAGAGGTAGGGACAGAATGACAGAAAATGGCCGCCGGGAATCTCGCGGGATTCGCGGCACCCGCAAGCTACGCGGAGGAATAATGAAACAAGAAGAAGTGCGCAGAGAGGCGCTCGAGCAGAAGAAACAGACAAGGTTACATAAGCAGGGGAGGTCTGGGCCCTGAGGCTAGTGTATAACGACACAATTACTAACCTTCGAAATAAAAGACTAAATAAATACAAATTAAATAAAATCCATTAAATTATCAATGAATAATATATAAGAGAAAATATGGCATGTACTTATCTTTGTGTCAGAGCAGCAAAGAAAGAGGGAAATGGAAGGGAAGTGCTGCCTGTTATACTGGGACCTGAGGGGGAGGGGCCTACGTTATCACATGTTCATTCTTTTTTCATTCTGTATGTTTCCTTTGCTGCTATTTGTCAACAGTAAAGAAAGGGATATGCAATATGAGCCTCCGTGTCTTGTTATAAAATTGTTACATTCCGTATAAAACAGGACAGGAGAGATATAATGTAACAGAAATAGAGCGGGAAGACCTGCAGTAGTGTAATTTTTTACTAGTTCCCTACTCTATTGTGCCTTCAAGGGCACCCCTTAAAAAATTCTGATCCCCCCTCCTCCTCCTGTTAGATTGCCTGATTTTGCCAAAGTGCAGCAGCACCGCTAAATAGATATCTAATAGTGCTGTGCGGCTGTGGTGTAAGCCGAACGAAAAGATAAGAAAAATAGGGAAAAAAACTAAATGTATAAACATTCAGATAAAAGTTAATTGAAGTATGGCTGGAGCTGTCATTAAAGATTTTAACAAATGTTGTCCCATGTCTCGTGGACCAGCATCATACTTCGTAGAAGTCTCTAGAAGCAGTGGTGTATCCTGGTTTTGTGCTGCCCTAGGCAGACACACACACTAACAGACACACACACTAACAGACAGACACACACTAACAGACACACACTAGCAGACAAACACACTCACTCACATTAACACTCACTTTTTTTTATTTATTTAACCCCCCAGCCTCCTTATAGGGCGGGGGGTTCTCCCTCTCCCTGGGGCTGCCGGTCGGGCTGCTGGGCTGGTTGCTGGGCGGGCGGCGAGGGAGCACTTCCCCTGAGCTGTCTGCTCAGCTCCCTCGTGCGCCGCCCGCAGAGTGAGGCTGGGAGCCGGAATATGACGTCATATTCCGGCTCCCAGCCTCACTCCGCGGCGCGCGAGGGAGCTGAGCAGACAGCTCAGAGGAAGTGCTCCTTCGCCGCCCGCCCAGCAACCAGCCCAGCAGCCCGACCGGCATGTCAGTTAGCTGCAAGGCTAACAAGACATGTGCCCTGTGCATTTGGTGGGGCTTTTTTTGCCGTCCCCTGGAAAATGCCGCCCAAGGCAAATGCCTTGTTTGCCTCGCGGCTAAAACGTCCCTGCCTAGAAGGTTACTATTGTTTAGCATACTTATGAAGCATGTCAATGGATTTATTTCAACCCATTTCAGTCCAACATTTTGTGTACATTCTATAGCTTAAATATGATTTAACAAAATACAAAATAATAGAAGGGAAGAGCAGACATTCCAGTGTAACAAACATATAGTAATGCTGATATAAAGAGTCAAGTAAATGAAAGTACAAATATTTAAAAAAAATAATGAAGCAAAATTCTTTTAAAAAAGGAACGAGCCTTTAAGCTTACCACTGGGTTGGACAACAATTATCGACCAAAATATTATGTTTTGCAGCTACTTTAATGCTGTTAAAAGTGAGCAGCCAGTGACCTTTCTCTGTAATAAGATAGCGACTGGGCAGCTACTGTTAACATACAGGGGTGACTTGGTACAGGTGGGGATTCAAATTAAAGAACGCAGGGTAGACGTGGCACCGTTCACAAAATAGACAAAAACTGGAGTTTAACTAGAGGAGGTGGGAAAGCACAAAATATATAGAATACTGGTAAAACAACTTTTATTTAAGAATTTCATAAAATCTAAATAACCGCTAATGTAGAAAAAAAAACTAAGGAAAAAAATAATATTGATTTAGTGGAGTAATGCCTAAATAATGATTTGAGAGGAAAAACTCCTTATAACATTAATATTAATGTACCCTGTTGTCAACCAGCCTCCTACAAAATGGATGGGTTATGGTATATATGCTAAATGCAGAAAACGCAAATCTCAGCATAGACTAAATACCACAGAGTTCTCAGAAAATCACAATAAAAAAAGGGACTAAATGGAATTCCCTATGAAAGATGGGTGCTAGTGGTCTGACTCAAAATACACTAGCAGAGATAAAGCAGTAGTGATGAACAGGTGGGAGTCTGATCTCTAGGGGCTATTTGTCTGTATATACTTAATGCTAAGATAAAACATGAGCAAATGAATCAACTGTCACAAAGTTCACGTGGAATATTTTAAACGTAACATATGTAAACAGCAAATGTAGCAAAAAAGATGAAGAAAACAATATATTTATAAAACACTTGCATTCACATTAAATGTGTGACAGAAAAAAGATTGAAATAAAAACAAAAAATAGTTACTAAAAACTAAAAATAGTATTGACATACTATTCTTAGTTAATAGTCTGCTAATTAATCACATAGTGTTATATATATATATATATATATATATATATATATATATATATATATATATATATATATATATATATATATATATATATATATGGAAGTACCCAGAGAGGAAAAAATATATTAACAGCAAGGATTAACTGTATAAGAGCCAAATGTAGTATAGTCACAGCACCTCAAATGAACGATTAATGCTTCGTAAGAAAAAAAAATGAGAATTTGTAACCATGCATAAACAGGTAACAAAATAGCAGTTTACCACTTGCTACATTTAGCTCAGGCAATATCCTCACATAAAGTATTACATACAAATTGACCCTGTTAGTTGTTGTAACTGTGTATCAAACTACAGCAATCCTTCACCATGCTTTCAAAGGCATCTCTATATGATAGGAAATAGCTAAGTGTATCTAAACAGTCCCTATTTCTGCCAACTAAGCAGAGATATAGTAGAAATCGCAATCTGAAGATACAAACAAAAAAAGTCTCTGTAATTAAATCACTGAGGATAAATGGAATATCTTGCATCAAATATTAGAAAGGTACATTTCTCAGTATGTACCACTGGGTAATAAATATAAAAGAAACAAATTGAAACTAATGTGGCTTAGTGGGAAAGTGAATCTAGAAATTAAAAATAAGAAAAGGGCATTCAAAGCCTTTAAATCTGACAAATCAGAGACATCGTATAAAAGATATCAGAAAGCCAGTGATATGTGCAAAAAGGTAGTTAGATTCGATAAACTTTAAAATGAAAAAATGATAACCAAAGAGAGCAAAGCATTTTTTAAGTACATACATTCTAAAAAAAAATAAAAAAAAAATTAAAGTGTAGGTACACTAAAAACTGGCATGGGGGTGTTAGTTAATGAAGACCAGGAAAGGGCATAAACTTTAAATAACTATTTCTCCTCTAAATATATATGGGGGAAGAACCTATATTAATGGATTTGCAAATGATTGCTGCAAAAACTTGCAGAAAAAATGTAATTGGCTAACTCAAGACAAGGAGCTGCAGCAATTAAAGATAGTTAATATAAACAAAGCTCCAGGGCCTGACTGTACTCATCCACGAGTACTTGAGGAACTAAGTGTAGAAATAAGTGAATCTCTGTTTTTAATCTTTCAAGATTATTTTCATTCAGGAAGTTTTTTCCAGAGTATTGGAGGAAGGCAGATGTGGTACCTATATTCAAAAAGGGTTCAAAACCCTTGCCTGGAAATTATAGACCTATGAGCTTAACCTCTGCCTGGGAAAGTATTTGAAAAGTTATTATGGGATAATATTCAAAAATTCTTTGAGAAAAACGTGGTTATCAGCAAAAATCAGCACGGCTTTATGAAGCACAGGTCATGTCAAACTAAATTGATTGCATTCTACGAAAAAGTAAGTAAAAGTACAGATCAGGCTGTTGCAGTGGATGTGATCTATTTGGATTTTGCCAAGGCATTTGATACAGTTCCACACAATAGATTAGTGTTCAAAGAAATCAGTCTAGATGAAAATGCTTGTTCTTGGATAGAACATTGACTTAAAAATAGAGTACAAAGAGTTGTCAGTAAATTTTCAGGGCTTGACAGAGCTGGCAAGTGGTGTCCCTCAGGGTTCTGTTCTGGGACCCCTTCTATTTAACATGTTTATAAATGATCTTTTTTTTTTTTTTAAATTCTTTATTTTATCGTGCATAAATGGTACACAAGTACCTATTCTGCCACAACAGCAGGAATAGGTTATAGACAGGCATACATTTGTGTGACAGAGAGTTATTAATGATTATACAGCACTTTTTTATGTGTATTTACTGCGTTTGATAGGGCATGTCAGAGGTTAAATGAGAGCTTCCTAAGGTGTACAGGACATGTCAATGCTCATGAGTTGAGTCAAGCTTGAGATTGAGGCTGGATTTGTGGTTCTGGGGTTATATGTGCAGAGAAGATGCTTTGGTTGTCATTAGGTGACATTATTATCTCAGAACCGTGTGTTTATCGAACATTACTATATGGTTCCTATTACTGGGATTAAATCCGTTATGGGATGCTGCCAAGCTGTGTCACTTGTTGATCCTGTGTCTGTTTACCATCCCTATGGTTGCATTTCCATCTCAGTGTGGTGTTCAGTGCTAGGTATGTGCTGCTTGTTACCCCTGACCAAGGGGGTTAGCGGGGGGGGGTCGTCTCGTCTATTGGGTGTGTGCGTGTTGGCACGGTGGTAGGTGCTTATGGCGGGGTCATGGACCTTTGAGGGGGGTCCCTACGTGTCTGGTAGGTGTAAGTAGGAAACCCTTTCGTTGTTCCAGGATTTGAGCTGCGCTATACTGTGCAGCTTGGGAACTGATAAGCTGGGGTATAAACAATCTCATCTCAAGTATAGATATAAGTGTCTGTCGCTCGGTCTCTAATTTGAGATGAACAGATAAACAGGTAACAAAACAACAACAAAATTTTTTTTTAAAAAAACATTCTTATCGTTAGTGTCCGAAGAGCCCGGTTATACAAAGTCTCTGTGCAGTGTCCATGGGGCTGTTTCTTTTAGCTGCATTCATGTGGACTGGTGGTGTGCCGGGGCAGCGCGCGGGGTAAAGGGGGCGCTGTTCTCTGGGTCCCAGGTTCCCTCTGTGGTTTGTGCGTCCGCCGCTTTCAGCCCTAGAGTTTCAAGGAAGGTCGGGGCTTCTGCGAGAGAGGTAAGTGTATGGGTAGTCCCGTTGTGCGTGGTCATCAGCGATCCTGGTGCTGCCCACCTGTAGCTCATGTTGGCTGCTCGCAGTTGTTGGGTCACTGGGTGGAGTGATCGGCGCCATTGAAGGGTGGCCCTCGTTAAATCTTGGTAAAAGGTTAAGTTGGAGTTTTCGAATGATAGTGGGGTCTTGTCCCTCAGTGCCGCCATTATCTGTCCCTTGTCTTGTGAGGATATACAGCGTAGGATAACGTCGCGTGCTGTTTGTGAGGGAGCTCTTAGGGGGCCTGCGACCCGGTATATTCCATCGGTTATTAGTTTCCTTGCCGTCGCTGGAGGTAGTATTGTTGCCAGTAGCCTTCTTATGTAATGTGGCAGCTCTTCTGATGTGACACTTGTTGGAATGCCACGGATTTTAATATTATTCCGTCTATGGCTGTTCTCTAGGGCATTCAGGTGTAAGGTCAGGTTGTGTTGGGACTTTTGGAGCTGTTGCACCGAGGTCTGTACGTTTGTTAAATTTGTTGTGACTTCTGTCATGTCAGCCTCTGTGGCACGCACTCGGTCGTTAGTCTTTTGTAAGTCAGCTCTGAGTCCTGCGAGCTCCTTAGCTAGCATTTTGTGGAATTCATGCAGGAGTACCTGTAAGTCATGTTTGGTCGCTGGTGGTGATCCCTCTGGGGGGGCTGGCGGTATGGTACCGAAGTCGGAGCTCCCTGGATGATCAGCATGGTCCATTTGTGTGGTCGCCGTCTGGCTTTCTTCTGGGGCTGGCTTGGGCCTAGCGGGCCGTTGCAGCATAGCCCCTATGTCTCTCCCTTCTGTCTGGGTGCCGGTTTTCTGGGAACGTCTTCCCATGGCAGGCATGTGATCCACCAGACTGGGATGGGGTTCGGTAGATAGGGTGGGTACAAGGCCTTGGTAAACTCCTCCGAGGAGCGCCGTCAGGTCGGGCAGTGGATGCGTGGAGTAGGCCCCGGCCCTCCGTTGCCGTTTCGGCTGTGTCTTTTTTAAAAAAAAGGGCATCTATCGATGCAGCTCGGTGTCCCCAATCAGGGTATGGGTCTAGGGTGGTGGTATCTGTGGTGATGCTCAGGATTAAGGCGAGATACAGAAGATTGGATCCGGAGCTGTCAGCAATGGCGTCTGATCAGCTCGGTGGTTAGCTCCGCCAGTCTATAAATGATCTTTTAACCCCTTAAGGACACAGCTTCAGAAGCTTGACTTACGCTTAATGACACAAGCTATTTTTGCATTTTCTTGCTGTTTGCGTTCAACTGCAATTTGCATCTCTCTCATTTATTGCACCGGCACATATTATATACTGTTTTTTAAAGGACAGAAAGGGCTTTAATTTGATATAACATATATATATATATATATATATATATAAATGCTTACTTATTATAAAAAAACACAGAAAAATGCAAAAAAATGAAAAATATTGGTTTTTTTTACAGTTTTTGCAATCATAATGTGTGCCTAATTAGTGCAGGTTAAGGAAAGTAATTAAAAATAAATTGATTTATTTGTTCTGATTTACAGAATATATAATGTGTCTGGGATTTTCAGTTTTTTTTGGTAGTTACAGGTCACAAAGCACAAGGAGTAAAATAAAATTTTAATGTGGAGCGATTTTAGAATTTGGTATGTTTGTCTTGTAAGCCTAATGGCCATAAAAGAAAACAAAATGCCACACAAAAGTATATATTTATATAAAGTAGACATCACAGGCTATTTACCTAAGGTTGTTTTGACACTTTCTACGTAGCCATTTTACCGCCAACCTCTGCTAAATATTGGAGTAAAATTGTGTTTTTTGGGGGTTTTCGCACACAAACGTATAACAAAGAACTTCTCATGTGTATTTTGTAAAGTTGGTGTGTGCTATTCCTGTACAAAGTTTTATTATGTGTTCAGTTACTTCTGCTGAGTACAACGGTACCCCCATTGTATGTCTTTGGCACTATTTTGTGAAGCTACAGTGCCATATAGGAGACCTGACCTTTTCAGTATTCACAGTAGAATTTTGAGAGAGGGATTTAATGAGCCTATGCTTCCATTTGGGGTATTATAACAGTTTGACTGTTCAAAAACCCCCACAAAGGCCTACCATTTGTAAAAGTAGACACTCCAGGGTATCTCATAAGGTGCATATTGTGCCTTAACATGCCCCCATTTTTTTACCATTACATGCCAAAGTATGTGGTAAAAAATAATTTTGTGCATTTTTTACATACGGATTGCATTTTTGCTGGGCATTTTGTATATTTCATATGTGCCACTAAGTTCAAACCCCCCAAATTATGCTCAGCTAAGTCTTCTGAGTAAAAGGACACCCCCATTGTATGTCTATGGCACTATTTCGTGAAGCTACAGTGCCATACAGGAGACCTGTCCTTTTCAGTATTCACAGTAGAATTTTGAGAGAGGGATTTAATGAGCCTATGCTTCCATTTGGGGTATTATAACAGTTTGACTGTTCAAAAACCCCCACAAAGGCCTACCATTTGTAAAAGTAGACACTCCAGGGTATTTCATAAGGTGCATATTGTGCCTTAACATGCCCCCATTTTTTTACCATTACATGCCAAAGTATGTGGTAAAAAATAATTTTGTGCATTTTTTACATACGGATTGCATTTTTGCTGGGCATTTTGTATATTTCATATGTGCCACTAAGTTCAAACCCCCCAAATTATGCTCAGCTAAGTCTTCTGAGTAAAAGGACACCCCCATTGTATGTCTATGGCACTATTTCGTGAAGCTACAGTGCCATACAGGAGACCTGTCCTTTTCAGTATTCACAGTAGAATTTTGAGAGACGGATTTAATGAGCCTATGCTTCCATTTGGGGTATTATAACAGTTTGACGGTTCAAAAAAAAACCACAAAGGCCTACCATTTGTAAAAGTAGACACTCCAGGGTATATCATAAGGTGCATATTGTGCCTTAGCATGCCCCCATTTTTTCACCAATATATGCCAAAGTATGTGGTAAAAAATAATTTTGTGCATTTTTTGACATACGGATTGCATTTTTGCTGAGCTTATATTTCATATGTGCCACTAAGTTCAAAACCTCCAAATTATGCTCAGCTAAGTCTTCTGAGTAAAAAGACACCCCCAATGAATGTCTTTGGTACTATTTTGTGAAACTACAGTGGCATATTGGAGACCAAGCCATATCAGTTTTTACAGAACTTTGAATTTTGACGCTGGGCCTATGTGCAATTTCCAAGCATCTTCGCAGGTTTTAAATTCAAACTACCCCACAAAGGCCTACCATTTCTTAAAGTAGACACCCCAGGGTATTTCAAAAGGCATATTTTGAACCTTAGCGTGGGATCATTTTTCCGCTAGCTTGTACCAGGTGTAGTGGTCATAAGCGTTTTTTCTGCCTTTTTGACACACAAAGTGAGTTTGCACAGTATATTTTGCAAACCTTATGTGTACCACCACTCTATAATACTTTATATGTTGCTCAGCTATGTCGGCTGAGTACAAAAATACCCCCGTTTGTACCTTTGCCAGGTATATGTGGACATCGGAGGGGCACATTTGGGACACAGCCATTCCATTTTTTTCAAACTTTAAATTTTTACGCTGTGCCCATGTCCCATTTTAGAGTATTTTATCAGGCTATATAATCCAAATACCCCAATAAAGCCATACCATTTCTTAAAGAAGACATCCCAGGGTATTTCAAAAGGCATATTTTGAACCTTAGTGTGGGATCATTTTTCCGCTAGCTTGTACCAGGTGTAGTGGTAATAAGCGTTTTTTCTGCCTTTTTGACACACAAAGTGAGTTTGCACAGTATATTTTGCAAACCTTATGTATACCACCACTCTATAATACTTTATATGTTGCTCAGCTATGTCGGCTGAGTACAAAAATACCCCCGTATGTACCTTTACCAGGTATATATGGACATCGGAGGGGCACATTTGGGACACAGCCATTCCATTTTTTTTCAAACTTTACATTTTTACGCTGTGCCCATGTCCCATTTTAGAGTATTTTACCAGGCTATATAATCCAAATACCCCATAAAGCCATACCATTTCTTAAAGAAGACATCCCAGGGTATTTCAAAAGGCATATTTTGAACCTTAGCGTGGGATCATTTTTC
Organism: Pelobates fuscus; assembly: GCF_036172605.1. Lineage (NCBI taxonomy): Eukaryota > Metazoa > Chordata > Amphibia > Anura > Pelobatidae > Pelobates > Pelobates fuscus. The sequence goes on along the minus strand of NC_086317.1, from coordinate 374,495,862 downwards.
CGCTAGCTTGTACCAGGTGTAGTGGTAATGAGCGTTATTAAATTAATTTTTTAACTTTTTAAAACTTTTTTTACTTTTTAAAACTATTTTTTAAACTTTTGTTTTGCTTATTAATTTTTTTAAAGTTTCCTAAACTTTCGTAAAACTTTTTTTTACAGATTTAACATTTTTCTAAGCTTTTTCTTTTGCCGTTAACCCCTAACTAGCAGTAAGCAGCACTAACAGTAAATTCCCCATTTTCCCATAACTCCCACCCACCCCAGCTAGCAAAATATTTAATTATACAATATTTAAATTAGTTAATTAAATAAATTTAACCCCTGAGGGTTAACAAATAAATAAAAGTTAATCGTCAGGGGTTAAAAAAAAATTAGATCACAGTATAATACTGTGATCTGTATTTTGATCACTGTAGGCAGTGATAGACTGGCAGGGAAGGGGTTAATTTTTATTTCGACTGGGTAAAGGGTTTATTTTTTTTTAATTTTTTACTTAAACGTTATTAAAGCTTTTTTTTTTTACTTAATTTTTTAACTTTTTAAAGCTTATTTTAAAACTTTTTTTAACGTTAACCCCTAGTTAGCCTAACACTAATTCCCCCAATTCCCCGCTAACTTCCACCCTCCCCAGCTAGCTAAATTTATAATTTTAAAATATTTAAATTAATTAATAAAATAAATTTAACCCCTGAGGGTTAAAAAAAAAAAAATCAGATCATATTAAAATGTAATCCCTGCCAATTGATCACTGTAGCCAGTGATCAATTGGCAGGGAAGGGGTTAATTTTTTATTAATATGGGTAAAGGGGGGTGGGATTTTAATTGTACTTTATTTTTTTAACACCAGGGGGCAGGATCACTGAAGATCCGTCTCCCTGCACTTCACACTGAACCCGGAAGTGCAGGGAGGCGGAGGTGAGTATGCAGAGCACATGTGCCCGCTCAGACATGCTGTCAGAGCGGGCACATGTACAGGGGCAGCCCGATCCGGTGCTCCCGGTCTGCCTCTAATGCAGAGGCAGACCGGAGCACCATTAACCCCACGATCGCTGCGATTGCGGCGATCTGGGGTTAATTTTACCGCGTGACGGACGAGGTCCGTCATCCGTCGTTAAGGGTATCCCTTGGATGACGGACTTCGTCCGTCACCCGTCCTGAAGGGGTTAAAAAGCATTGAAAGTCATGTTTCAGTGCTTGCAGATGATACAAAACTCTGTAAAGTAATACAATGTGAGCAAGATATTACTTTGCTGCAGAGGGATTTAGATATGCTGGTGGATCGGGCAATTAAATGGCAGATTCGGTGTAAAGAATGCACAAGCAACTTATCTCTTAATGGAAGCACATTGGGGATAACAACACACGAGAAGGACTTGGGAATTGTTATAGACAATTCATGTAGCCTTGGCCATCTTTATATAGAGAAACAATTATTTTTTTCAGATCCTCAGAGAGTTATTTGCCATGAGGTGCCATGTTGAACTTCCAGTGACCAGTATGAGAGAGTGTGAGAGCGATAACTCCAAATGTAAAACACCTGCTCCCCATTCACACCTGAAACCTTATAACACTAACGAGTCACATGACACGGGGGGAGGGGGGATGGCTAATTGGGCTCAATTTGGACATTTTCACTTAGGGGTGTACTCACTTTTGTTGCCAACGGTTTAGACATTAATGTCTGTGTGTTGAGTTATTTGGAGGGGACAGCAAATTTACACTGTTATAGAGGCTGTACACTTACTACTTTACATTGTAGCAGAGTCAGTGGCGGATCCAGAGCCTGATCTCGGGAGGGGCACTTGTAGATTATTTAAATAAATAATCCAGACACAATAACCACTACAGCTCAGTTTAGTGGTTATAGTGCCAATAATGCCAAGACCCCCTCCCAGAGTAAGTAGTCAAACTGTTTAAGAACTGTTTGACAACTTACCTGAGGTCCTCTGGGGAATGGGGCTGTAGTAGGGCAGAGGAGCAGTGCTATGTGTGAGTGATGCAATGTGTGAGGGGTGCAGTGTGTGTGTGTGTGTGTGAGGGGGACAGTGTATTAGCAGTGTGTGTGTGTGAAGGTTGCAGTGTGTACGTGAGGGCGGCAGTATATGTCAGGGGTGCAGTGTGTGTGTGGGTCAGTATGTGTGTGTGACAGTAACAGTGTGTGTGTGGGGCAATGTATGTGTGTGGGGGCAGTGTGTTTATGGGGGGCAGTGTGTGTATGTGGGGGCAATGTGTTTATGGGGGGCAGGGGCAATGTGTGTGTATGGGGGGCAGGGGCAATGTGTGTATATGGGGGGCAGGGGCAATGTGTGTGTATATGGGGGGCAGGGGCAATGTGTGTGTGTGTATGGGGGCAGGGGCAATGTGTGTGTGTGTATGGGGGCAGGGGCAATGTGTGTGTGTGTGTGTGTGTGTGTGTATGGGGGCAGAGGCAATGTGTGTGTGTGTATGGGGGGCAGGGGCAATGTGTGTGTATGTGTGTGTATGGGGGGCAGGGGCAATGTGTGTGTGTATGGGGGGCAGGGGCAATGTGAGTGTATATGGGGGGCAGGGGCAATGTGTGTGTATATGGGGGCAGGGGCAATGTGTGTGTATATGGGGGGCAGGGGCAATGTGTGTGTATATGGGGGGCAGGGGCAATGTGTGTGTGTGTATGGGGGCAGGGGCAATGTGTGTGTGTGTATGGGGGCAGGGGCAGTGTGTGTGTGTGTGTGTGTGTGTGTATGGGGTGCAGAGGCAATGTGTGTGTGTGTGTGTATGGGGGCAGGGGCAATGTGTGTGTGTGTGTATGGGGGCAGGGGCAATGTGTGTGTGTGTGTGTGTGTGTATGGGGGGCAGGGGCAATGTGTGTGTATGTGTGTGTATGGGGGGCAGGGGCAATGTGTGTGTGTATGGGGGGCAGGGGCAATGTGAGTGTATATGGGGGGCAGGGGCAATGTGTGTGTATATGGGGGGCAGGGGCAATGTGTGTGTATATGGGGGGCAGGGGCAATGTGTGTGTGTGTGTGTGTATGGGGGGCAGGGGCAATGTGTGTGTATGTGTGTGTATGGGGGGCAGGGGCAATGTGTGTGTGTATGGGGGGCAGGGGCAATGTGAGTGTATATGGGGGGCAGGGGCAATGTGTGTGTATATGGGGGGCAGGGGCAATGTGTGTGTATATGGGGGGCAGGGGCAATGTGTGTGTGTGTGTGTGTATGGGGGCAGGGGCAATGTGTGTGTATGTGTGTGTATGGGGGGCAGGGGCAATGTGTGTGTGTATGGGGGGCAGGGGCAATGTGAGTGTATATGGGGGGCAGGGGCAATGTGTGTGTATATGGGGGCAGGGGCAATGTGTGTGTATATGGGGGGCAGGGGCAATGTGTGTGTATATGGGGGGCAGGGGCAATGTGTGTGTGTGTATGGGGGCAGGGGCAATGTGTGTGTGTGTATGGGGGCAGGGGCAATGTGTGTGTGTGTGTGTGTGTGTGTGTATGGGGTGCAGAGGCAATGTGTGTGTGTGTGTGTGTGTGTATGGGGGCAGGGGCAATGTGTGTGTGTGTGTGTGTATGGGGGCAGGGGCAATGTGTGTGTGTGTGTGTGTGTGTATGGGGGGCAGGGGCAATGTGTGTGTATGTGTGTGTATGGGGGGCAGGGGCAATGTGTGTGTGTATGGGGGGCAGGGGCAATGTGAGTGTATATGGGGGGCAGGGGCAATGTGTGTGTATATGGGGGGCAGGGGCAATGTGTGTGTATATGGGGGGCAGGGGCAATGTGTGTGTGTGTGTGTATGGGGGGCAGGGGCAATGTGTGTGTATGGGGGCAGGGGCAATGTGTGTGTATGGGGGGCAGGGGCAATGTGTGTGTATATCGGGGGCAGGGGCAATGTGAGTGTATATGGGGGGCAGGGGCAATGTGTGTGTATATGGGGGGCAGGGGCAATGTGTGTGTATATGGGGGGCAGGGGCAATGTGTGTGTGTGTGTGTATGGGGGGCATGGGCAATGTGTGTGTATGGGGGCAGGGGCAATGTGTGTATGGGGGGCAGGGGCAATGTGTGTGTATATCGGGGGCAGGGGCAATGTGTGTGTGTATGGGGGGCAGGGGCAATGTGTGTGTGTATGGGGGGCAGGGGCAATGTGTGTGTGTATGGGGGGCAGGGGCAATGTGTGTGTGTATGGGGGGCAGGGGCAATGTGTGTGTGTGTATGGGGGGCAGGGGTAATGTGTGTGTGTGTGGGGGGGGGCAGGGGCAATGTGTGTGTGTATGGGGGCAGGGGCAATGTGTGTGTGTATGGGGGCAGGGGCAATGTGTGTGTGTGTATGGGGGGCAGGGGCAATGTGTGTGTGTGTATGGGGGGCAGGGGCAATGTGTGTGTGTGTGTATGGGGGGCAGGGGCAATGTGTGTGTATGTGTGTGTGTGTGTGTATGGGGGGCAGGGGCAATGTGTGTGTATGTGTGTGTGTGTGTGTATGGGGGGCAGGGGCAATGTGTGTGTAGAAGAAGGATAGGGGGGGGCTTTTTTTTTTTAATGTGTGTGTGTTTTTTTTTTTAACATTTAATTAAAATTAATATATAATTTATGTCCCCCCTCCCTTCTTACCTTTACTGGGAGGAGGGGGGACATCTTTCTTTCCCTGGTGGTCCCAGTGGGGATTCCCTGGTGGTCCCAGTGGTAGGAGTAAACTCTAGCCCGCGCTCCAGGGCTAGAGTTCACTCTCGCGAGATTTGGAGCGTTGCCGTGGTAACCGCGGCAACGCTCCAAATCTCGCAAGAGGAGGACCCGGAGGAGCTGCTGGTAACAGCTCCCGGGTCCTCTCTCCCTCCCCTGCCGGTCGGCTGTCAGTAATGTGCCTGCAGACCGGGGAGGGAGATCACTGATCTCCCTCCCCGGTCTGCAGGAACAATGCAGGGCTGGCACTTGGGCAATGTCAGCCCTGCATTAGCCGGCAGGGGAGAATCTCGGGGGGGGCAATTGCCCCGTTGCCCCCCCCCCTGGATCCGCCACTGAGCAGAGTTTCATTTCTTCAGTGTTGTCACATGAAAATATATAATAAAATATTTACAAAATGTGAGGGGTGTACTCACTTTTTTGAGATACTGTATATCAGAGTGGTATATTGCCCAAATAATAGATAACATAAAGGCAACATTCAGAGTTTCGCCACAAGGCTTATCAGAGGGGAAAACAGCTAATGGTAAGTAACTGGTATAAAAATGGGGGTCTCTCTTCTGATTGGGCAGATTCATATTACTGCCATGACAGAGGTCCAATCGATCTCTTTCAGATTTTGTAAATAGTGGCTGTTAATCAAAAAGTTTTTTTGTAGTTGTATTGATCGAAAATTAGCTTAATAAAAGAATATGTTACAGACAGAACAGTGTGAACCAAACTCACTAATTTGACACTCAGTAATCTGATTCATCTGCAATTTTCTTCTCATCAAGAAAAGACAATAATGCAGTGCGCTCGATAGGGGGAGGAGGAAGGGACATAACTAAAATCCATGCTTGCAAGATGGCAAATTGATATAATGATATCATATCAATAGGTGCCAAAAAATAGATCATTTTAAGGGAGATCACAAAAATATTTTCGGACAGTGGTCCTAACTGCAATTTAATCACATGCAATTAATATATATATATATATATAGTGAAGTTCCCAGTGGTATTGTCTACAGGTCACTGTGCCCCTCAGGCCTAAGTTCCCTAATTCACTTTATGTTTTTACTGTGTGATTAAATTGCAGTTAGGACCACTGTCCGAAAATATTTTTGTGATCTCCACTTTATGTTTTTACTGAAGTATGTGGCATAGATCTACATATCATAGAAAAATTGCCTTTCTGTGTTCACCAATGTGTTCTTTTCCAGGTGTTTAATATTGGCAAATATCGAATATTATTGTTTGGACAGGTTTCGCAATTTCCTTCCCAAACTGCATTTTTCTTTATATCACACCCAGCAAAAATGTAAACCCACAGGAAAAATATGATTAATACCAGGATTAGTTAAACATTTTCTTGACATTTACTGAATTTTAGAGTCCAATAAACATTTATGATAGTTTTGAGTGTTTTTGTCCATTCCCTTTGAGTTAGTTCGACCTGTAGTTTTTTTACCGTTGTTTTGTGAAGGATGGGAATATTATAGTACAGGATTTGATATTTTTGTGTGAAGAGTAAATGTGGTGGAGAATTACCATGTAAGAACCGGTAGTCAAATTGAGTTACTGTTCTAAAGAGTTAGTGTAGGACCCACCGAAGTGGTTTGCCTTGACGTGGCAGGCGGGCATTCCCTCCAGTGGCCATTGGAGTAATTAAATAACCACCATTTGTTTAAATATACATAGGGATTTGGGGAAGAGCGTAGATAACTTTTTTCCTTTGGTTTTTACTGTTCTAAATAAGTTGTTTTTGGGTTTTTTCTATCTTCTTTTTTCCATTTATGCAGTTTAAAGAAGTTAGTGGAAAGTTATAAAATACCATTGACTTGTGATACTGTTGAGGTGTGTGCTCATTTACATTCATGGGAGAAACTCTTGGGTATGCAAACACACAAATTTAAGCATTCCTCTCAAACTCCCACTACTCCTGGGCGGCAGTAATAGCTACAGTATTCCTCAGCCTCAATACATAGAACAAAAAAAAAGTTACCTGTTATCCAAAATCCCTATGTACATTTAAATAATTGTAGGTTTTTAGCATAACTCCAATGACTGCTATTGAAGTATAGGGGTTTCTAAAATAAATACCCCTCTCTGTCTCATTAGACAGCTACAAGGTGGATTGTTTGGAAAGGACTCACCAAAGAGGTTTGCCTTGACGTGGCAGGTGAGCTTACACTTTATGGCCATTGGAGAGATATTAACAAACCTCCTGCTATTTAAATGTGCATAAGGATTTAGGATAGTGCACATGCTAACTTTTTTAAATGTATTTTTTCCACTTATTTTCTTTGTTATGTATAGGGCTGACGAATACTGAATCCCTTATTATTATTATTATTATTATTATTATTATCGCCATTTATATAGCCCCAACAGATTCCGTAGCGCTTTACAATATTATGAGATTGGGGGGGAATTTAACTATAAATGGGACAATTACAAGAAAACTTACAGAAACGATAGGTTGAAGAGGGCCCTGCTCAAACGAGCTTACATCCAGGAGTAGTGGGAGTTTGAGTGCAGGCCTTAAGTTGATGTGTTTTGATTTGCTTTTGTATTACATAGCCATGTTACAATTCTGCTGTCCGTCCCATTTGTTCCCTATTAAGGATTGATAAGTTGGGAGGGGTTTCTAAAAATACCCCTCTCTGTCTCATTAGACATTTTGCTTTTTAGCTGAAATCAGGTGAATTGTTAGTGTACGACTCACCTATGAGGCTTACCTTGAAGTGGCAGGTGAGCTTACACTTTAATGGCCATTGGAGTGATAATAAAAACCTCCAGTTATGTATACTCTTGGGTATCCAGATTACAGGTCTTATGTGAGCAATGCTGTGAACGCCTATTACTGGTGTTTGCTTCACTGAGTGAAATTATGCCCTGTATGGGGTAGTGGGTGACAGCAGTTATGTTATTTTATTGTAGCATTTGCTACAAATACAATTCTTCCATCGGGTATGAATTTATTTTAATGGTTTTCATTTATTTAGGAAAATTGAAATGTAATATCAAATGTTTATCGACACGATAACGACCTTCAATGAGCCATTAACAATGTCAAAGTTATTATCCCACCTTTCCAATACTTCCCAATAACACTACAACCATTACTGGATCATTGCGGGAGGAACCTATACCTTATTTTAAGCACTCAAGTTTCGATGATCACAATCACGCTTGCTGTGTCCATTAAATCTGCCTGATATTATCACAGTGAGTGCCTGAGATTTTTTCCTTATGATTAACAATGAAGTCATGAGTCTGACCAAGTTTTAATATGACAATGTTTTCTGACCTTGGCTGCAAAAGTGTCTATAGAACCTGGATTGTGAAAAATCTATTGATCGGTAAAATATGCTGAATTGTAATTTGTTCTATTATCTCATTTTCTCGTGCCCAACACAGTCCTCTTGTTGATAACACTTATTTTAAAATGCTTTGTGTAACATGTAAAGGAAATGCTGATTTTACTATTGTGTAATGGAAAACACAAACATTTAATCAGATATGTTCACTGAATGCACAGGACATTTCCTTACAATACATATTGTCATACGAAAGTAAGTGGTTAGAAGTTTGTGGTAAACTACCATTCATGTGAAAACGAAAGACACATATGTTTATGGTGATGTGGGTTGATGAAGTCCTATATGGATGATTAGTGTTTCCCTGTCATTATGTCCTATTGCTGAGAAAGTTTTGCTATTGCATGTGAAACTATTGCAGACTGAAAAAGTGTGCATTTAACTTAATTGCTAACAAGGCAAACAAGACATATCCCAAATCATCCTTTTGTCCTCTCCAATATCATCCCCATGTCTTCAATACTAATACACTTATCCACCAAATTATCAATTTCCCTAGTCCCAAAATTATATTTTACCTTCAATATCCCCAATACTATAATTTCCCCATAACCAAAATAACATTCAGTCTGTCTCTCAAAATCCCCTCTTCCATTATCCTAATTTTATTCTTTACAATATCTCAAAAATAATTATTTATATTATATCCAGAATTATCCTTTTCATTCTCTTTAATATTTTTTTATTTTTTATTATCCCCAATATTATATATTTTATCTGTCCATTATGTAGTAAAGCTAATTTTTTTCTTTGCGTGCTAAACTAGTTCCCATTATGTGGTTTGTGATTGCACCAGGTTTAGAACTTAGACACAGAATTACTCTTTATGAATATCCGCACAACATTAAAAGGTGATACTATATACCAGGGGTAGTCAACCTTTTAATACCTACCGCCCACTTTTGTATCTTTGTTGATGGTAACATTTCCTTACCGCCCATCAGTGCCACAGTAACCAATTTTATAGGGCAAGTACGATTTTTGAAAAAAATAATTACTCTTGGAAAGGAGGGATTTTAGAAAAATGTATCTATTTGTTTCCCTTTTTTTCAATTCTACTTTTTTGTCTATGTGTGTTTGTGAGGTGATGTGTGTGTGTGTGTGTGTGTGTGTGTGAAGGGTGTAATGTGTGTGAGAGGTGCAGTGTGTGAGAGATGCAGTGTGTGAGGGGTGCTGTGTGTGTGAGGGGTGCTGTGTGTGTGAGGTGCTGTGTGTGTGAGGGGTGATGTGTGTGTGTGAGTGGTGCTGTATGTGTGTTAAGGGTGCAGTGTGTGGGTGAGTGGTGCAGTGTGTGTGTGTGTGTGTATATGTGTGAGAGAGGTGCAATGTGTGTGAGAGGGATTGTGTGTGAAGGGTGCAGAGTGTGTGTGAGTTGTGCTGTGTGTGTGAGTTGTGCTGTGTGTGTGAAGGGTGCAGTGTGCGTGTGTAAAGAATGTGGTGTTTGTGAGGCCGGCAGTGTGTGCGTGTGTGAGGGGGCAGTGTGTGTGTGTGTGTGTGTGGGTGCAGTGTATGTGTGTGCAGGGAGCTGTGTGTGAGGGGGCAGTGTGTGTCTGAGATGCAGTGTGTGTGAGGGTGGCAGTGTGTGTTTGAGAGGACAGTGTGTGTGTGTGGGGCAGAGTTTGTGAGAGATCTCCTTACCAGCCCGAGAGGGCTTACAGCAAGGCTGGCTCTGCATTTGCCAGCAGGGGAGCTGAAAGGTTTTCCCCTGCCGGCCTTGGTCCACAGCCATCAAGACCCACTGGGAGTTTTCTGTAAAACCTACTACCCCCACCTGAAATCCCAAACCACCCACTAGTGGGCGGTAGGGACCAGGTTGAATACCCATGCTATATACATTGAAAACTAGGCACTTGGGGGTAACATAATCATTTAGCAACTGAATATCTTGAAAACAGTGTTAGCACCTTCGATTGGTATATTTATCAGTTTTAGGTTGCTGCAGACACATGTTACAAAGAAGAAATTGTTTATTTTATTACCACTTGATGAAGCCTTATGTTGGCAAAACATGTTTGTTTTGTTTTTAATTACTATTCCATTATTAAAGGAATATTGGCCATTTTTATCCTTTTGTGCAATATACCTTTCTTTACCTTTATTTATTTATTTCCAAACTAGTCACTCACCTACAACTTCGAAAAACAACTCACCAACTCACTGTACCTCAAAGTTTTTATCTTTATCTTTTATTATTTTAAATATTGGACTTGTATCGTTTTGTTTTTTTTGTAAATCTCTCTTTTATTATGGCATATGCGTTATGGGGTACAGAACAGAAAAATGAGATATTGTGGGGTAATACACGTTAATGATAACAAGATGGTTTGTAATACACTGCTAAGAAGGACTGCCATATTTTTTGTTTTTGAAACATAAGTAAACATAGTGATACAAGCTTGCTTAATTGAAATAAAATAAAATAAATGAGTGATGCTTAACAGTTAGCTGAGCAGGTCAAACAATATCCTGATGACGTAGTGCATCCTATACCTGTATTAAACATTTAGTCTAGTCTTTGGTTATCCAATCTAGGGCATGTGAAACGGAGGCAGCATCATTTTTGTTCAAAGGATCTATACATCACATAACTGGTACAGGGCACTAAAGTGTCCTGCCCTTTTAATAAACTAGCAAACAGTGCAAGATTTGTCCAACATGTTAGGTGGCATTTATGGGAGTCCATTTCGATCGTATAAAACTAAGTCCTAGACATGCAGCTCTAAACGACAATATAGGTTATGAAACATGCTTTCGGTAATGGTTACATCTCATATTGAGTTATAGTAAACTAGCAGGGCCAACAAAGCTGCCTGGGCTATGGGAATGGTCGCATGGCTAATATTGGTCCCTCATATTAAACTTAAGGTAGGCTGCCCTTCTATTTAGTGCAACATGCCAATGGAATACAGTACAGTTATAGCGTTGGCTGCGATAAAGGTAATGATTAAAAGGTAGCAATTAAAAGCATAGCGCGTCATCTGGCACAGGTAAGACATAAAGAGATAATGAACGTGTGGGGAGAGAGTTAAACAGTACTGTGTGTCCGTATATCAGTCCAGCTCAGCCCATGCCGGTTCGCGGCAAGTTGTTCCCTGCGTTCCCCACTCCAGTCTTGCGGCCTTGCTGCCCTTGCGGTGGTGCCGTTCTGCGCACTCCGTAGGTTTGGTTCAGTCCGCTCGCAGCTGGCTGGGGTTACTTGTTTGCCATCGGTGCTTGTAGACTTTGTCCCAGCCTGTACCAGAATCGGGCAAAAGCTGCATCTATGCGCTGTTGGATGTCGCTGTTGGATGTCGCGTTTTGGTTCGTGTGGTATGCTTGCCGCCGCCATTTTGGGTACACCATGTGTTTGGCTGCCCTGGTGTTGCAGTTTATTGATTGGTATGGTTTGCTTGTGGTTGCTATTCCAGTCGCTTGGTTTGGACCGACATGTCCCCCATCGGTCCGGGGGGGGGGGGGTAGGAGATGACCCTCTCAAGGGATCCTTGTCCAGGTCAGTCAGCCTGGGGAGCGGCCGTCTCCCTGCTGCCCGATCTCCGGTAGGCCTCAGGGCGTTTTGTTGGGTCTCCGGCGGATTACAGGCTTGAGTTTGGTATCGGGTGATACCCCCGGGTGTCCCCTTCATGCTAGTATCTGTCCAGTGTGCGATTGTGCCGGTTTTTGGGGGGGTTATCCCCAGAAAGTGCTGAGTGTAGTGGGAGCTGAGGTTCAGCACAACCGCTCTGTCTGGATGCTAGGCTCCGCCTCCTTGTATCATTTTTGACTAGAACTGTTTCTTACTACTTTTACCTTTTGGTATTTTTATAATTATTTTAATATTATTAATTTTTGGTGCAATCCATCCTTGTTCTATTGTGTACCCCCTTTTTATTTGGAGGTTTGTGAGGTAGCCTCATACTTTAAGTTTTTCTGCCTGTACTCATTAACGTTTTGGTTGGTCACTCAGCACTGATCCATTTGTTGTTTGTCCAAAGAAGACATGCCTACATATATATTCTCTGCAACCATCTTTTCATTTAAAGTACAGGAATTGCATTTTTGTATATGGACAGGAATTGTATGTTAATTTTTTCCTCTTATTCAGTAATGTATTTAATCTTTTTTAAAGTTGCCTTTTTTCCAAAGATGTAGATAACAAAATGCAATCTCCTGTTCCATTCCTGATCTTGTAATGGGGAACAGTTGAGCTGAAGTGGTCTGGATGCCTATAGTGTCCCTTTAAGCACACGCTCTGACAGACACACACATTCACTGACAGACACACACTGGCAGATACATACTGACAGTCACATACACTCAATGACAAACACACAGATGTCACTGACTGACACAAACTCACTGATTTGACACACACATTCACTGACACATACTCACTCATTAATGGGCACACACAAACACTGACAGACACCCTTTGAAAGACACACTGATAGTCACACACACACTCAATGAGAAACAGACTCTCATTTGACAAACACTCACACACACACACACTCACAGACACACACACACTCATAGACACACATATACACTCACACATACACTTACAAATTATTACTATTATTATAAATTAAAATTGTCCCTACCTCCCTACCCGGAGAGCTTACATGGGTCTGTCATTGGGGTTCCAGTGGGGCTGCTGTGAGGCGGTGGCTGTGTTAGAATCAGAGGCAGAGAGAGAGCTGTGAGCTTACTGCTCTGCTCTCTTACGGGCCATCTACTGATGCCGGGAGCCGGAACGACGTCATATTCCGGCTCCCACGGCATCAACAAACGGCGCACGAGGGAGCAGAGCAGTAAGATCACAGCTCCCTCGCTGCCTCTGATTCTAACACAGCCGCACGCAAGGGAGTCCATATGGTGGACAGCAGGCCAGCTCTTGGACCACCCCATGACAGGGGAAACACCGGGGAAGCCCGAGTGGGGATTTGGGGGTGGCATTTTTGCCACTCCCAGGTTAGTGCTGCCCAAGGCAAATGCCTAGTTTGTCTTGGGCTATATACACCACTGCCTATATGTATGCCTTACACAACATTAACAGTGTCAATGGCAAAATCCAGTTAAAATAACAGGATTTCAACCAAAATGCCAATTCTCATATTTACAATACAATCTGCAACAATTAAAAAAAAAAATAATGTGAGTGAATGTGTCCAGCAGGATGCACATTCACAATTACAGTTGATGCAATGTCATAACTTCACTAAAGGGGTTATTCCTCCACTATCTTTAGACCTAAAACCTAACCATAATCCAGCAGTAACTCTACATGAACCCTAACTCTAACTATACTCCTATTCCTAATCCTACCCCTAACACAGAGGAATTACCTCTGTTGAAATCTGCATTATTATTTCTAATAATAATAATAATAATAATAAACATCATAATAATATTATACTATGAACTATGACAAGGGTGTGGGTATCTAGGTGCACCATAAAAGCAAAATATGATCATTATATATTACCCTTGCTTCCCTCTTCAAATAATTTGATAGGTGCCTTACAAATTATATAAAACATAAAGAAATATAAACCAGCTGTCTAAGTTTAAAAAGGTGTTTAGCTTTGTAGTGGACTGCCATTACAACCTGATTGCTAGACTGTGATGACTGGTTAAGATCTGGGATGTTTGTGCACTCGGTCCTATTTGACTATGCCAACATCAATTGGGGCTCCCTCAGAAACTCAAAAACGACTGCATCCTCATCACATGGGCCACCAAGTACTCTTTCTACAATGTCATTGCAACCTCTGACACCAAGACCACATTAACCATTGCTTCTTTCCTCCCTCCCCATTCAGATGTCTACTGTATTGTGGTTGAATGTTAAGCATGGCCAGATTAGGACAACCACAAAACATTTCACTCATACTCTCCTTCACTTACCTTTAGTGAGATGGGCTTTCCAAGGGATCCTCAATAGCTTCAGTAGAGCGGCGACCAGTCAAAGATGGCCGCCGCATTTCTCGCCGCTCAGCACAGAATGCCATAGACGTGCAGCGTCAAGGTATTCTATGTCTATGATGTGTGCCATTCTGTTATTACTGCAGGATGTGACATCAGAAGTAAGACATACACAGGAAGTGAAGGCCCTAGAGCAGGGATGCCCAAAAGGTAGATCTCCATATGTTGTAGAACCAAAACTCCCATAATGCTTTGCATGCATTTGAATTACAAAGCATTATGGGAGCTGTAGTTTTAAAACATCTGGGTATCTACCTTTTGGGCACCATTGCTCTAGACAAGACAAGCTAAGAGTCAGCGATGTACTGTCCTGGCTAATAGTGAACAAAAGTTGTGAGAAAATCTGTTGGAGCTGTGTGGTTTTATTGGAAGACATTAAATGGTACCAGAAATGGCCGGTACTCCAGGAGCTGAAAATAAGCAGTGATCACAGCATTGAACATGGATCTGCAGTATGAAACAGCTACTAGCCTCTTCTGCAGAGGAACTGAGAGAACGTTACAGAGTAAACCCTACAGGTTGCTGAAATGCTTTATGTGTGAAGATTGTGTAATCTTTTTTAATTTTACAAAACGTGCAGATTGCACACCCTCCTGGCTCTCGGTAAGACAACCAGTCCTGTTACTTCCTGGTTTGGTTAGCTCAGTGTAGCTAACATCAAGTGGCATCAAGTGCTCAGGGCACCTGCCTTGCAAAAACTTCTAATTGAGCTGCTTTGAGAAGTCTGTGATTGGACAGCCACAAAAAGTCTGGGAGGGTTATAAGGAGACAGCTTGCAAAGTCTTCAGACAAGAGATCTGCAGCATTGCAAGCTGTTTTTACTTCTAACCCAAAGGAAAAATGTTTTATTAAATGCATGTTTTAATTTAGGGTAAATCTATTACACAGTGATTTTTAATTTACTTATTTTTGTTGCTGGGCCAGGAGCCGTAGACATTTATAACAGCTTCCACCTAGCAGGAGTTGATTGTGATAATTACTAACTTATTATGGAGAAATTTAGAGCACATTGCACTCCCAGAAAAAAAAAAGAAACATATGAGCGTTTTGTGTTTAACTTTGGGGTAGAGCAACCACATAAAACTGTGGAAAATTGTGTCACTGACCTCAGACTGAAAAGAAGGTCATGTAACTATGGTACTGTGCAGGAATCATCTGATAGACACAAACATGTTTTAAGCTACAACTTTCTGAAGACGCATGAGAGGCTTCTCGGTGGCTGTGATCTAACACTGAAAAAAAGCTTTATATGCTGAGCAGGCGAAAAGACAGCTGGTTGTTATGTATGAGGCCATCCCTAAGGAATTATTAAATTAAGTTAGGAAATGCAAGTTACCAGAGACAAAACCAAAGCATGTCCCACCTTCCTCTGACAGGAGACTGAGTACATTGCATGCCACCACTAGCAATGCAGAGCTGTCATGGGTGCCGTTGATGCCCAGCATTTCAATACGCCGCGGCGGGCGAACATATGCGATGTCGGTCCACCCCCTATTCGTCATGGAGGTGGGAGGGTCTGGGAGGGAGGGTCTGCTGCTGATTGGCTGGAATGTGTCTGCTGACTGTGAGGTACAGGGTCAAAGTTTACTCAATGATGACGAATAGGGGGCGGACCGAACATCGCATATGTTCGCCCGCCGCGGCAACCGCGAACAAGCTATGTTCGCCGGCGAACAGTTCCTGGCGAACTGTTCGGGACATCTCTACGTACCAGCAATTACAAATCTCAGGGTGTGTTCCAATATGTAATCATATTTCTGTAGCCTTTGTATTCTTGGTGCTTAATAGTTTAGCAAAGCTGTGTGTGCATCTTCACCAGAGTAGCCTCTTAATAATTTTTACTCCAGATTCTGCTACTTTGTGTGAAATAGTTATTAAAGGGACTCTCCAGTGCCAGGAAAACAAATCAGTTTTCCTGGCACTACATTGGCCCTCCTCCCTCCAGCCCCCATCCCATGTTGCTGAAGGGGTTAAACCCCTTCAGTGACTTACCTGAATCCAGCGCCTGTCCCTCGACCGCGAACAAGCTATGTTCGCCAGCGAACAGTTCCCGGCGAACTGTTCGGGACATCTCTACGTACCAGCAATTACAAATCTCAGGGTGTGTTCCAATATGTAATCATATTTCTGTAGCCTTTGTATTCTTGGACATCTCTACTGGTACGTTATCACAAATTTGGTGTATGGATGCAGGGACGTACCTAGGGCATTTGGCACCCGGGGCAGATGCTATATTTGGAAACACCCATTCCCACCCCCCTAACTTTAAAATGTAAAAAACACCCACAAATGTTTTTAATGTATTTAGCACTGAGCAGTGTTTGTTTTTTTTCTAATGTATTTAACACTGAACAGGGGGCGTGGCCTGGAAGAGCATGGGGCAGGGCGCACGGTGAGCGAACTCTGCACCTCTGGCCGTTTAAACACTTAATTGAGGCATATTTAGAAGCAGAGATAATCCAAAATAAGAAGCAATCGTCCCTGGGTTTGCAGCGGTGAGCTCCCCATGACACTACACAGGACCAATCGATGGCTTTGTGGCAACGCCGTCGGACCTGAAAGGCCCTCTACCCGAGGACAAGTTGGTATCCGCCTCTCCGGGCTCAGAGAGTGCGGGAGAATCACAGCTAAAAGGTGACCATGGAGGAGCATTAGCCCAAATCACTTGGTGAAGAACTAGCCGGCCTGCGCACTGACCTGAACACGCTGGAGCAGAGACAAAAGGGAGACTGCTGCCCAAGACTGCAACCAGCAACACAGGGCAACTGAAATAGCGGTTATTAGACAAGGAAAGTGTTTAATGAATAACTCTGCTTGGTTTTCCATATACAAGGCTCTCTAAAATGCTCTTTTTATAAAACAAAAGAGATATCCTCTTTTATTTATCCCATTCCTTCATTTACAAGAGTATGAATTTATCAAAATCGGAGCAGGTCTGATTAATATGAAAGAACTGCTTTACTGAAATAACCCTTTACAAAATCATCCATTACCCTTCCATTACTTGAATGAGCTTTCAAGGCAGGAACAATCTACATGTAGGCCTCGGTGACATGAATATTCATTCAGAGCACTGTGACTGACAGAACAAATCACAGTTCTGACAGCTGGTCTTATTTTACACATGACTTGCTTAGTAATGTATACATGCACAAGTTTCATGAGTTTTTATTTGCTAAAAAATGGCAAATGAAAATATTAAGTACTGTAGGAATGAGGGCATTAATATCAATATCAGGAAAAGATGGAACTTCATGTATTCTATGCTATAAAATACTGCCATCTAGTGTTCAGATCAATAAACAGTGGAATACTATAAGGCTATCACATGGTCTGTAATACATGTACAAAATTTTTACTTGACAGACAAATATTAACTAATGGTGCTTATGGCCTACATAACCTATTCCAGTGACAATGTATATCCTAATGTGAGTCTATTCAATGAATAACCTAATGTTAGTCTATTCAAGGAACTCCACATGTTAGTGTGTATGAGTGTATGAGAGAGCTAAATTGTTGGTTAGATATGGTACAGGCAAGTTTTCCTAAATTTTATACGGCAAGGTTAAAGACCACTAATCAGTTCTCAAATATTAGCCTAGAGGAATATCCAAGGAGGCTTAGGTTACATATTGATTTTAGATACACACCTGGTCTCCATCATGGTTATATCTATAAACTCCAATTTGTCAGTTCTGTTTCAGAGGCCTGGTACAGATTAGAATTAGTGCTTGCTAGTACCGATTATCCCGCCAGTTTAATATAGAGCATCATTGGAGATAACGAACCTGTTCTACCAGAAGGCTCCTCCATAATGTTACATCAAACAATACGAGAGTGGATGGTAATTAAAAAAAATGTATCTTTAGCAAATAAACTTAATGAGGGCACTAATGTAAAACATTTGGAAACAATAATGCTGGACTTTACCCTCCAAAATTGGAAAATGTAGATGGTGGCCATATTTCAGACCAGTATGACAGTTCACATATCCTCCCCTTTATCGTAATAGTCCAGAAATCTTTCATTCCTGATCGTGATATCTTTAATTATTTGTGTATTAAAAGCTTTTTAAAATCTGGCAAACATGCATACATGTAATCTGGTGAAAGTTTGGCCAGGTTTACAAAAAGAAATAGAAATATGGAAGGAATTAGAAATGTTAGGTAGGATAAATTCATTATATTCAATATTCTATTTCTTAGCAAACCTTTAATTAATATTTTTAAATAATCACCAAGATACAAAAAAGGTTTCAGGCCCAATTGGTGTTGCCACCCCTTGGGTCCTCTACCTTTAAGAGTGCAGCGCTGTGTTTGGTGAAGGATTACAGTAAGTTACCTGTGGTTCAAAGACAGGTACCCTTTGCGTTCTCCAATGTAGTGAATATACAGAAAAAAACAAGAATATATACAAATAATTGTGCAGTATATTAACACTGTGGTTGGAAATTGAGTGAGTTCACAATTATGTCTACACTCACATTTTTTAGAGCCTTTTCAAGTGAATTAGGCTCTAAACTTGTGCACGTCTGTGTCTTTAAAGGTAGATCACACGACCCCTCTCTCCAAATTGGATGGTGTATTCTCCTCTCCACTCGGTATATAAAAGACACAGAATTAATGAGCTAAGTGTAGCATCCTTTGTAGTTTTTGTGAGTTTTAAGAAATGAGATTAAAATGCTCACCTTGTTTAGAGCCTTTTGGTAACTGGCTCTAAGTATGCAGACCTAGTGTCAATTTGTGGGTTGACACTGCCCCTTCCCTGGAATCACTGGTGCTGGATACAGTTGGTAGTAAAAAATAGATGAATTTATTACAATGTATAAATAATCAATATAAAATACTTTCTAGAAAATAAAAAACAGATAAGAACAAATATATTATGAGTATTAGTGGTTTCCAATAAAAATGTTAAGTCCACTTTAAAAGCTAAAACGCGTTTCGCCGGTAAAACGGCTTCCTCAGTCAGCTTGTAAAAGACTTCTTGATGCTCTGTACTTTTAAATCTGTAAAATCCCGCCTAAAATGCGTCCTTCCAATCGGAATGGTCCTTCCGATCACCTGACGTGGCTTGAACATCCGTCGCGTCACTTCAGGTTTTTCGGCACTACAGGATCCAGAGTGCTTTGCACCCAGCGCGTCACTTCCGGTTTTCGTCCGGTCGTTTATGGGGAATGTAGTCCGAAAGTGGCGATTTGCCAAGTCCATATTTGGAGCCTATTTGGCTCAATTGCAACAATAAAACGAAGATAAAAGAAAGAAGTGTACAGTTAAATGTTCTTATGTATGCTCTTTATATATAAAACAGAAAAAATGCTTTGCTAGCCTTTTTTTAGCATTTCCATTAAAGTTATTCCGTTTTCAATATATAATCTTGTCTTAAAAACACAATAAACCATTTTTATGTAAACCTTTTTAATTAAAAATCATGCAGGTTTCTTTAAATTTAGTGAAAAAAAAAAAAAAAAAGTGACTTGTGCTTAGGATGTGCTTTTTATACATGGAGCCTATTTTCTGCAGAAAACATTTTTTCAAATACACATCTAATTATTTGTTTTATATCCTAGTTAGTATGGATTTTTCCTTAGGTGAGTGTATCTGTTGGCTCTCTTATTTAAAGGACCACTCTAGTGCCAGGAAAACATACTTGTTTTCCTGGCACTAGAGTGCCCTGAGGGTGCCCCCATCCTCAGGGTCCCCTCCTGTCCGGCTCTGGAAAGGGGAAAAGGGTTAAAACTTACCTTTTTCCAGCGCTGGGCGGGGAGCTCTCCTCCTCCTCTCCGCCTCCGTTCCGCCCCGTCGGCTGAATGCGCACGCGCGGCAAGAGCTGCGCGCGCATTCAGCCGGTCGCATAGGAAAGCATTTACAATGCTTTCATATGGACGCTTGCGTGCTCTCACTGTGATTTTCACAGTGAGAATCACGTAAGCGCCTCTAGCGGCTGTCAATAAGACAGCCACTAGAGGCTTTGGGGGAAGGCTTAACCAATTTATAAACATAGCAGTTTCTCTGAAACTGCTATGTTTATAAAAAATTGGGTTAACCCTATCTGGACCTGGCACCCAGACCACTTCATTAAGCTGAAGTGGTCTGGGTGCCTAGAGTGGTCCTTTAAAAGGTGGTATCACATCTATACAAAAAACATGCAAATAAAATAAAATAGATAAAATGCTTTTAAAACCAGTGGAATATTTTTAAATAAACACTGATTCCTGATGTCGAGATGAGGAGGCTACTAGGGAAAGTTTTTAATGGTTCTAGAGTTCAAAAAAAGTTTTTGGGGGGGCAAAAACCTACTAATAGTGTGACAGCAAATAAGATTATATTTCAATCTCTAAGAAAATGGGAGAATGATTTGAATAACTATTTGCTAAGATCGGTCCACACAGCAATTTGCTGTAGATGTCTCAAGAGGGAAGGATTACTGTTACATATTTGGTGGGGCTGTCCTCGTATTAGGTATTTTTGGGAAAAGGTCTACAATCTGATTGAGAGCACGACTAATATTTCTTTAGTAATGAAACCTGAGGTCGCCCTATTACATCTTGGCTGGTATAAAATGAGTCAAAGAAATATTAAATTAATGGCAGCAAACATTTTGATAGCCAGACAATGGAAAAAATGTAATTCCCCTTCTGAGTGTCAACTTAAATATTAATTGTTATTTCGGATAGAACATGAAAAATATAAAAATTAAAATTATTAGCAACTTTTTAGTCTGTCAGTTATATGATGACTTGATTAAAAGGATAAAAAAAAAACTAAATAGATTTTTTGTTTTTATTAGAATTTACTACGCATATCATTGTTAAGGTTCACTATAATTCATGATGTTTTGTCTTTGTTCTGTATGTCGTGTGTCGTCAAAATGTCTGTTGCATTCTTTGGTCATTTATATGTATACAAAATGTTTTTTCTACTTGTAAAAAATATTTAAATTAAAAAGAAGAGAGACAGAGATAAACTGCAATTAAACAGCAAATTGTATGTAGGCTAAAAAAAAGTAAAATAAAAAATTATTTAGAAATCATTTTGTATAATTTAGATACACTGGTTTTGATCTAGATTACATTTCCACTTACATAAATGGCTACCTAAAATATTTTGTAGCCAATTTAGACACACTTCTAGCCACACTCCTAAAGTGAAAGTGTCCCTTTCTATCCTTTAAAATGTTGGGAGGTAATGGTTTGTAGGCTGAATGTTTACGTAAAAGCATTTCTTTCCTTGACAGACAGCACCGACAATAAACATTCTGTAGGGTGATCTGTGGAACTAAACAAAGTTAACAGTTTCACTACCCCTTATCATAAAGAAACAATCCCACTCCTATAACAAGCTAAGATAACTTGAATAAAAATAGTATATACTATTTCTCCTAATATCCACCCTGATAAACTTTCCTTATACTGCAGTGCAGAGAGGAAAAACATAGGAAGGCAGAAGTGCTGGGCGTCAGAGCCCTGACTATGTGGTTGAACTAGGGTTACCATATCCACCATGTTTTCAGGGACACATATAAATATTGATGGGCTGCACATGGAAATGGGTTGCCCTGTAGTATGTAAAATTCTGAAGAAGGTGATTAAGATTAAGTGATTAGGCAATTAAAAATCCTGCAGAATATGCATTATACATACTGCAGGACAACCATTTTCATGTGTAAAACTCTAGTCTCCATCTTACATATAAAACAGACTCTATGCAGAGCACGGAGACACTGAACGCAAGTGCTGCACGCTGTGCAGCAGTGACACAGGAAGCATTTCTAGTGGCCTTCCGAGTGATGGTGTTTAGAGCTGTTACTAGGGAACAATGTAAACACTGCCTTTTCTCTGAAAAAGCAATGTTTTCATTGCTGCGCTGATACCGGAGAAACTGACGGAAGCGAAGCACAGAGAGATGGACACAGGTTTCTTCAGGAAGGAAGAGATTCTTTATTGGATCACCGATCGGGACTCAGAGGGACTAGCGTCACCAAAATACCACAAGTTCTGAGTCCCGGACAATAGTGCAGGCTCCCTATATAGGCACATAACTCCTCCCATATTAAGCTCCACCCGCACATTCTCTTGACCAATCAATACAAATAAGAATTAACTTCCTGCTTGACCGCATGGCTTGTCCAGCACAATGGAGGAGGGGGAATACTACATCCTGTATTCTTGCACATGCTCCGTACACTACTGATCGTATCTTGCCTCGTGCAACCAACTGATCGATACGTCAGCATATGCACGTACACATGCCACGTGGTAATCTCGGCCTACTAAATTTATTTTTACCGAGATTCCACCACATTCCCCCCTTTGATGCCTCTTGATATTTTACAATTACTTGAGGCATCACTTTAACCTTGGTTTGCATACACCGCAAGTTACCTTGAACCAGACCAGACTTATCTATGATGTGAATCTTCAACACTCATCTTCCTGCATTGGTTCTCCCTGATCTAGAGCTTTATACTTATAAATCGCCATTATCTGTGCAGCAGCCTTCCTCTCTGCTATATTTTCTATCAGGCTTTGCACAGACCTAACTACTAAGGGTATAAGACACGGCAGGAGTAGACACAACATTAAAATCAGTAGGACTCCACCTACCACTGCCTTAAGCCCTCCAAACCACTCATACCAGCTACCAAACCAACTACTTGGATTATACCCTTTCCATACCTGAGTAGGCACATGCGCTAGTTTAACCATATGGCTAGTAAGCTCAGCTATTGCTTGCCCTTCGTCATCTATTTGAAGACAGCAATTGCTCAGGTTAAACTTCCCACATACACCTCCCTCTACTGCCAAAAGGTAATCCAAGGCTAATCTATTTTGGTAGACTGCCGTCCTCATCCTGGTGTTATGCTTCGCTAGAAGATTGAGCGCTTGTGATGTTTCGTTAGTAATAATCTCAACCACCGCCTGTAATCTTATAATACGGTTGAGCATATAAATAGGGGTTCTGTAACCAAAGGTACCATCCTCAGCCCACGTGGCTGGCCCATAATAATCTATGATACGCTGGGGAGGCCATTCATCATCTTCCCAGGCGCCTATCTCTATGGGTCCCCTTTTCTTCCTATGATTCACATCATACACTTTAACACCTAAAGTCTCACCTGTTTCAATCGGTAACAAGAAGAAGGATGGTTTGAGCATACCCAACACACATGCCCCTTCCCAGTCCTGTGGCAACTCCGAATAGGCTTTCTTACCACAGATCCAGTACAAATTTGCTGGGGCTCTCCAGGTAGATGTGATAGATAAATCAAACCACACATCCTTTAAATTGGCGTATCTAGCAAACGGGTTAGATGGTTCTGAGACATTTGAAGCCGACCACCAAGTTGTATTCTTTGTATCATCATCATAAGCTTTTTGCCCTAGACAAGTTAATTCTCCTACAGAAGTATTATACATTATTCCTTTCCTTGCTATGCAAACATAACCTATGATGGAGGTCTTTAATCTCCACTCAGATTTACCTCTAACACTCATATGATAATCGGCTTGTGTAGATATTAATTGGTCCACTGCCTCAGAACCGGACATTACCTCCTTTGCTTCCCAAGGCCATTGGTCTCCCATGTTAGTACCTCCACACACATAGCAGTTGGTAACATTAAGACTACCGGCAATACTTTCGGCTAAATCAATAAACAGGTTTTTAGCATTATGGGGGATCTTATTATCTATGCTCATCTCTTCATAAAAGGAATGGTATACTTGATGAGTTTGGGAGGATACCGTATCAGTCTCTATCCCTATAAACAATACTGTCCCAGGATCTAAACCCGTCCCGTATATCTGAAACCCAAATAAATTGCCATATTTGTCTAAGAACTTATCGGGGTTATTTATAAGTATATGGATGGGATTACATTCCATAGACTTACAATATGGGCTGGTAGGCAACTTAGTCACTATCATGTCTTTGTCTACTGTCTGTCCCCAAGTCGCCCACCCCACACAAGACCAATATGGGCAAAAGTTATAGTCTTTATTCGGGCATCTAGGACTAACATATTTATTTTTACTACTGGGACAAATATATTTATCATTAGACCCATACGTCCTCTCCCATCTAAGATCCCCACATACATTCCACGGTTTTCTACCACTTGATATCGCCTTACACGCATCAAATAGCAGAACACCCGAAGAATGTACGGATTCTAACACCGTCTTATTAATTAGGGTCCCCTGAGGATCTCCATTCCTGAGAGTCAACCAAATTGTACGGGGTTGATACTCTGGACTGAAGCACTTAGGTTCTCCTACTCCTAAATGGCACACACTATAGTCTATATTTAGGTATCTACATCTCGATACATCTCCTTTACACTCGTATTGTGAATGCCAAATTAGGGTTTGGGAAATATGGTTACCTGTTCTTGTAGTCTTAATGCATACCTCACAGCTAGGAGTGTCGGTACCTCTACCTTCCTGAATATAAAAACACACATAAATAAACACTATCATCAACACATCTTTCGCCGTCATCCTCAGTCTTCGTCCGTGCGAAGGCACCTCAGCTTCCAGGATGTAAGGGCTGCAGGGAATGGAGTTCTGCTCGTCTTCACAGGAGTCCCTTCGAGACTTTCCCTGGCTTATACACTATATGTCGGTAAGCGGACAGGCTTTATTATGGCCGTCTAAAAACACTCACTTCACCAAATCCCTGTAACAATAAAATTTGTAATCCACAATAGTTCCTCGTTACTCCGACTGAGTAGTGCGTTTTAACCGGATCTTGCAGGGATTCTCTGGATCTGCTGTAACTTGCCAAGAATCGACTGCTGCTGGTTTAACCCTGGAGTGATGTATCCACGGAGTCACTTCGGCTACTTTTATCGCTGTAGGGGTAGACAAAAGAACAACATAAGGACCTCTCCACTTGGGCCCTAACGGTACATTATTCCACTCTTTAATCCACACTTGATCTCCTGGATGATAACTATGAACAGGGGGATAAATATTCACAGGTAATCTATCTTGTACCCATTTCTGTACCTCCTCCATAGTCTTACCCAACTCTACAACCTGCTGCCGGGTAATTCCTTCTCCCAACTGACTCAAGTCCCCCCTTAAGTTACCAAGTACGGGAGGTGGTCGTCCATACATGATTTCAAAAGGAGAGAGGCCCATCCTTCTGGTAGGGGTACTGCGGATTCGCAATAGAGCTATGGGTAAGAGAACGTTCCACTTAAGTTGGGTTTCCTGACACATTTTAGCCAACTGATTCTTAATAGTTCTATTCATTCTCTCTACCTTACCAGAGCTCTGGGGTCTATATGCAGTATGAAGCCTCCACTTTATACCAAGCATATGAGTCAGTTGTTGTAGGCACTGATGAACAAAAGCTGGACCATTGTCCGATCCTATAGAACAGGGTAGTCCATATCGGGGTATTATTTCTCGTAGCAGGAATCTCACAACTTCTCCTGCTTTCTCTGTACGAGTAGGACATGCTTCTACCCAGCCTGAATAGGTGCACACAATTACCAGCAGGTAACGATGTCCAC
The DNA here is from genome assembly GCF_036172605.1 of Pelobates fuscus. Lineage (NCBI taxonomy): Eukaryota > Metazoa > Chordata > Amphibia > Anura > Pelobatidae > Pelobates > Pelobates fuscus. The sequence continues at coordinate 374,470,364 of NC_086317.1, read as the reverse complement.
CCGATTTAGGCATCACTGTAAAGTCAATTTGTAAATCGGACATGGGGAGTCCCCCCATAAACTGGACTCCTGGTGGCTTTACTGGTCCTTGTCTTGCATTATTTTTAGCACACGTTACACATCTTCGTACAATGGCCTGAGTCAAGTTGGACAATCTTGGTATGTAGAAATGTTTTCTGAGAGATTCTTCAGTACTGTCTCTCCCAGAATGTGTCCCGTTGTGATAATTTTGGACAATTTCTACCGCTAGTGATGCTGGTATGACTATTCTTCCATCTTCTAGCTGATACCACTTGTTCTCCAAATACTTTCCTGGTTCAGTCTTTAACCACTCCTCTTCTTGAGCTGTATAAGCTGGAGTCCATTGGGACAGTGGAGTTGGTATAAGAGCAGCTATATGCCCCACATACTCCTGTCTTCCTGATTCAGCAGCACGCTTGGCTGCACTATCTGCCATCCGATTTCCCTTGGTTACATCACCATCTCCTCTCAGATGCGCTCGACAATGTATGATACCGACTTCTTTCGGCTCCCACACTGCTTCCAATAGTTGTAGGATTTCAGCTGCGTATTTGATTTCTTTGCCTTCTGAATTCAGTAGTCCTCTTTCTTTATACAAAGCTCTGTGGGCATGAGTGGTTAAAAACGCATATTTGGAGTCCGTGTAGATGTTCACTCTTAAACCTTCAGCCAATTGTAACGCTCGTGTCAGTGCTATCAATTCTGCCTTTTGTGCTGATGTTCCTTTCGCCAGTGGCCGAGCTTCTATCACCTTGTCTATTGTTGTCACTGCATATCCTGCATAGCGGATCCCTTCTTTCACATAACTACTGCCGTCGGTATAATATTGAACATCGGGGTTCTGGATGGGAAAATCACGAAGATCTGGTCTACTTGAGAATACTTCATCCATTACTTCCAAACAATCATGTTGACTTTCAGTAGGTTGTGGCAAAAGGGTAGCTGGATTTAAGGTGTTTACAGTCTCTAAATGCACTCTGGGGTTTTCACACAACATTGCTTGATACTTGGTCATACGGCTGTTACTAAACCAATGATTTCCTTTGTAATCCAACAACGTCTGTACTGCATGTGGGACTCGTACATAAAGTTCTTGACCCAGAGTGAGTTTATCGGCTTCAGCTACTAGCAGGGCGGCTGCAGCTACGGCTCTTAGACAAGGTGGTAGTCCGCTGGCCACTGCATCCAATTGCTTAGACATGTAGGCAACAGGTCTTTGCCATGATCCCAAGTACTGTGTCAATACTCCCACAGCCATTCTTCTTTGCTCGTGTACATATAAGTAGAATGGTCGTGTGTGATCAGGTAGACCTAATGCTGGGGCACTCATCAAAGCCTTCTTCACATCTTCAAATGCCGCTTGTTGTTCTTGAGTCCATAAGAAGGGGTCGTGCTCTGTACCTTTGATAGCTGCGTACAGAGGTTTTGCCAGTATCGCATAGCTGGGAATCCATATCCTACAGAAGCCTGCTGCCCCCAAGAATTCTCGCACTTGTCTTCTATTCTTGGGTATCGGTATTTGGCACACAGCTTCTTTTCTCTCTGGCCCCATAATCCTTTGACCTTCAGAGATATGGAATCCCAGATATTTGACAATTGGCAAACACAACTGAGCCTTCTTTCTAGACACCTTGTATCCTGCCTTCCAGAGAATGTGTAGTAGATCGTGCGTTGCTTGCTGACAGATTTCTTTTGTAACTGCTGCTATCAACAAGTCATCTACATATTGTAACAATACACACTCTCCTGGGATGGACTCGAAATCCAGTAGATCTTGACTTAGGGCTGAACCAAATAGGGTAGGTGAATTTTTAAACCCTTGGGGCAGTCTTGTCCAGGTCATTTGGCGTTTTGAGCCCGTTACAGCGTTCTCCCATTGGAAAGCGAAAATACATTGACTTTCTGCGGCAATTCGGAGGCAAAAGAAGGCATCTTTGAGGTCTAAGACTGTAAAGTAAGTAGCCCCGCCCGGAATTAAAGCAAGCAGGTTATATGGATTGGGTACAACTGGATGTATACTAACAACCGCATCATTGACTGCTCTCAAGTCCTGCACAGGTCGATACTCATCTGTACCGGGCTTTTGAACAGGCAGCAATGGGGTGTTCCAGGGGGAAGTACAGAATTTTAGGATACCATACCGTATGAACTTATCCAGATAGGATTGGATGTTCTTCTTAGCCTTCTGCGGGATGTGGTATTGTCTTAGGCTCACTGGATAAACCCCAAGTTTTAGTTCAATTTTTATAGGTGGAATATTGCGGGCCAGTCCTGGTGGGTTGTTCTCTGCCCAAACTCCTGGTATGTTAAATAATGTCTCATCACTCCTAGGGTTTTGGCTAGTCAACGCTGTATAAAGTCGCCACTCTTCTTCCTTTGGTACGGATAATGTCATGATACCTGAAGGTCCATTAAACTTTAAGGATGTTGTTCCATTTGGTAGGAACGTAATCTGCGCTTGTAATTTTGATAGCATATCACGTCCCAGCAATTGGACTGGACATTCAGGCATATAAAGGAATTGATGTTTTACTACGTGGCCTCCCAATGTACAGAGTCGACTTTTAAGAACCGGTTTTTCAGCACTTCTTCCAGTTGCTCCTATTACAGTAATAGTCCTTCCAGATGGAGGAGCAACTAGATTAGTCACCACTGAATGTTCAGCACCAGTGTCGATCATGAACGCACTCCTTTTTCCCCCTATTGATACATCGACCATAGGCTCCGCTCGACCAAGGGGGATGGAGCCCGGTCGGTATCAATAGTCCTCCATGACCGTGTCAGCCAATCCTACAAAGTCCCTGCCTTCTCTATCGCGGGACCTTTGCGCTGCTGGGATATATCTATCTTCCCTAACACTTCCTCTGTTCCCATTGCTCCCTCTATTACCATTACTCCCTCCGGGGCCTCCTCTACCTCTCGCTCTGCCTCTAAAGTTTCCATAACCTATCCTAGGTCTGTCTTTCTCACACTGTTCTCTTCGAGGACACTCATTTCTCCAATGCCCTTCTTCCCTACAGTATGCGCACTGATTTCTACTTAGAGGTTCCTCATTCCATCTACCATTGCCTCTATCTGGGCCCCGTCTATCTACGCCTGCGATCGCTACCGCTAGCATGTCTACCTTTCTACGCATCTTGCGCTCTTCCTCTTTCTTACTTTCTGTTTCCCTATTCATGTATACCTTATTCGCTACCTCCATTAGTTGGGTGATGGACATACCTGCAAACCCTTCTAACTTTTGTAGCTTGCGCTTAATATCTCCATAAGCTTGGCTGACAAAGGCGGAGTTCACCATTCGGGAATTGTCTGCGTCTTCCGGATTAAAGGGGGTATACAAGCGGTATGCCTCCAATAATCGGTCATAAAAGACACTGGGCGCTTCATCACTTTTCTGAATCACCTCAACTGTCTTCGACATGTTAATGGCTTTCTTTCCTCCGGCTTTCATGCCAGCAATTATAGCGTCTCTATAGGCTCTGAGTTGAACCATATCAGCACCATTTACATTCCAATCGGGATCGGTGTTGGGATAATGTGTTGCGGCCCATGCTGATGGATTGGCTTGGTTTAAAGTACGGGCTTTATCCTCTAGTGCTTTAATGGCCGCTTGATTAATTCTTGTCCTTTCCTCATTGTTGAATAAAGTCATTAATAACTGCTGGCAATCAGCCCATGTCGGGTTATGTGTCTGTACTATTGAGGTGAACAGATCAGTCATAGCTTGTGGTTTCTCAGTATACGAGGAATTGTGGGTCTTCCAATTTAAGAGATCGGTTGTCGTGAATGGGACATATACAAAGACTGGGTCAGCATGTGCCATTTGGCCTGCGGCATCGATATAGGCTGACCCAGGATTCAGACGAAGAGGCATCTGATAGTGTTTTAATTGTTGGGCACCGGTCAGCTGTCGGGTCTGTATGGGGCTACGTGGAGGGGCGTCAGTCATAGGTTCCAGTCGGGGAGAAATAGGGTATGGGGATATGGGAGCTTGGTTTTGGGAAAAGGTTGTAAATAAAACACTTCGAGCCGAGCTAGATGAAGCTTGACCGGAAGTCTGAAGTGGCGCCAAATCAGGATATTCATTTTTAATGGGGGTTGGTTCTGATTCCGGAAGGGGAGATTTAGTACGAGGGGGGGTGGATCCTGTACTGGAGGAGGAAGCGGAAGTGGATGGGGGTAATGAGGGGAGGGTTGCAGGACTTCCTGCATTTGCGTCACTTCCTCTTAACGGAAAGTAAGGGGGCGGCAAAGGGATCTCGGACTCAGGGGGCGTGTCCAAAATGGGCCTAACACCAGTCCTAGTGGACGAACAAGTCCTAGCTACCATGAGGCGACATTGCTCCTCGTGGCATGTCTGGAGCCATTTTGGCGAGTCATTTACGGCCTGTCTCCAACAATCAATATAAGGAAACTGGCCGTAAAGTTCAGGCCTACCTGATACAGCCACGTGTACGCGCTGTACCAGAGTTGGATCCAAACTGCCACGTGGCGGCCATGCCGCAACCAAAGTAGGCCACTCCCTAGTACACAAAGTGACCAAACGTACAGGAGACATTTTAACCCCAAAATCACAAGTTTTGAATCCCTTTTTAAAATTCTTCACCATACAACCTAAGGGATCCGGAATCGTTGACTGCGACGCACCCATACTTAACAATGGAACGTCGTCGACAACGAATACTATACACGCGTACTATTCAACAATCACACCCGTTTCCTCTGGCAACAGCACCACGTGGTACAGTTACCAAGTGAAACGTACACAATAACACAATAAACACTCAGGGAATTCCCGTACACACACAGCTGTTACACCAGTCACTAGATAATCAATAATATGCCCTTTGGCGTAACTATACAGTCACCCACGCTATAATTCTCTATATACGAATTACCCGTCTATAACACACCCCAGTAACATCGTCTTTTACAAATAGCGGTTACAGTACGGTTAGCATAGGTCAAAGCACAAGTTAAGGTCACAATACAATTATTAGTGGTTATGGTGTTAAACATGCAATGGACGACAATGATTAGTACTTATATACAGTGTCAGTAAATATACAGGGTTATGGTACCGTGCACTATAATACAGCAACACACTATTAACACTCTCGCTAGACGGCTGAGCTCGCGCTATCTAACAAGATATACACTTTACTAAACAATCGTTAACACATTTACAATTCCCAACTAAACTATTGGCCAGTACCTTGAATGGACTACCTAAAAACAATCTACATACGTTTTGGTTAGCCACACTGCCCAATCACCATATATAGCGAGCTAGAGGACCGAATTTACACAGACGCCTCTTAGTCGTGTTATGGTACTTTTTGAAAGTAAACCAAAATGTTCAAATGTCTATCTGTTCCTGTCCAAATCAATAAAATTAAATTGCGTATATACGCTGAAGTAATTAAGTCTGACACACAAGGTTCAGGTTAAAATAACTTCGGGAAAGTTTATTGGCAAGTGAAGAAAAAGCGGGCGCGCAGGCCCTTTTAAGAGGCATTTTGCGTCATCATTGATTATTAGAATATCAGCAAATAAACACCATCAATTGGATTAATTGTTAAGTGTCGGTGTTAGTGTCTTACCTATTGGTTCAAAAATAAAAAAGGTTAGTCCCGTGCCCACCCATCAGAGGTGGGATTATTCTGGACACGGGTGGGGATAAGGGGGTCCTAAGCGTCATTTTACACGGTCAATGATATCAGGCTTTATGTCCAGGTGCAAGGTCTCTTATGAATAGAACATTTCATTACTACTGTGTTCTGTGGCCTTCAAACTATACTATCTTACAAATTCTAAGGAGTAGCCAGCAAGTCTTAAGGAGTAACCAGCACCTCCTGGTATTTGTCCTTGCAGGAAAACACAGTCTTTGTCTACTGTACTAATTGGGTTGGGAAGTTCAGTCACGTAATGTAGTTTTAAAATGAACAAGTTAAGTCATGAGGGCAAAAATGGAGGATTGAAGAAGTCAGGTTAGGAGGACAAAATGGAGGATCATCACAGTATAAAGTTAAAATGGAGTTAGTACAATAATTCAATACAAGTACAATAAGGATTTTTTAATAATCCCACATCAGTCCCCCCTATGAAATGTTAGATTCTAAGAGATAAAAACTTTATTATGTTAGTATCAGAAGACGTGTTAACCCAAAGGCACAGAAACCCCGTGGCCGCTAGCTAGGTGTTAATGCAAAGTGCAAGTCTGTCCCTAGAGCTGACCCTAATAGGCTAACTCATCCATCAGTATGGCTCTCGAACACTTCACACCCATGGGTATCCCATGGCAGCTAACCCACCACTTCTCCGCACGGGGTCTTTACCATTCACTGACAGATGCTGTCCCTAAGCTAGTCCCTTCCTAGAATTCCTGCACTTTATCAACGAAAGGGATTGTTTGCAGCGGCAGACAGGGTGAGTTGACGTCTTGGAAGTCTTGGTCATCAACTTCGAGATGGGTGAAAGTGGGTGCCGTTTGGTCAACAGTCTTCATGAGGGATTTTCTCAGACATGGGAGGACACAACAAAAGAGAAGAGCAAGAATAAAAAGAAAAATTAGTATAGCCATACCAATCTGCATTAAAGCCTTTTGCCATCCTGTCATCCAACCAAACCATCTTTCCCAGGGATCTTTTATCCCAGAATTCCTTTTTAACTCTTCAGACAGGTCATTTAATTTTTCTATGGCTAATGTAACTTTACCATTAGGGCCTGTGTTTTCTGGGATATATGTACAACATGTCATGGTGTCGGGCAAAATTTTACAAACCCCTCCTTTCTCGGCTAAGATCATATCTAGGGCCATTCTATTCTGAAAAGTCATTTGGGATGTGGCCTGCAGCTGTTCGGCCAACCCCTGGAGGGCGTCTCTGGTGTAATTAACAAAACGCTGTTGGTTGTAATAAATATAATTTATCCAGTTTAAATTCTTGTTTGCGGTAACTATGGTAAAAATTGATTCAAATCCTGCAGCAACCTCATCTCTTGCTTTAAACTCATTGGGTACCCCCCTAGGCACCCCAATGGCATCAATGTAAATGTGAGGGTCAAAACTTCCTTTTACTGGGGCTTCACGTTTAACCTTAGTGTGGCTGGGCTCATGGGTGTTGAGGTGTGTGTCAGAGATGATGTGTATAGGCATAATGGCCTTAGTCAAAGTACACTCCCCCCACCACTCTGTGTCCATTCTGGATCTTAACTGTAAATCCCCACACAACCAGTAAATATCTCCTAATGACCTAGTGTGATGCTGCAGTAAACGTACAGGAACAGTTCGATATGTAGCACAATATCCTTCGGGAAAGTTACCCACAAATTTACCAATCCCATCGTCCATGGCATAGCAAGTGTAATTACCTTTATATATTGTAATACCATCTGGGGGTTTGACATCCTGGGTTAGGAGAGGATACTCCTTTGTCCATGCAATACATATGGACCTGTTAAAATTATAGTGATAGGCAAAAAGGCTTAAAACACATTCTTCTATATCTACTGGTAGGATTAAAGGCACGGTACCCAGGTGAGGCCGGGCACCGCCACACACATAACATGCAGTTCTATTATGCTTATTAGCATTGTATTTCATCCATTCTAACCATAGATTTACATCATTAAAACCTGTTTCAGCGGCCATGGTATCTTCAAAAGTGGGGTTAGCAATGGCCATCATGTCTTGAAAGGTCTGGATATGAGGTTTTAATGGGTTAGGGACCATATGGGTGGCCCCTTGCCACTCAGAAGAGTTGCACATATCTTTAAGGTAGAAATGCCCTAACTTTTTATAGGAACCCTTTTTCCAATACATTCCCATCACATACTGGTCTGCATCTGTTGGGCTTGGATGCTCAATGTTAAGAATTAATTTCATTGGTGTACTCCCCCCAGGCTTTCTCAAAGTCATCCTCTGGAGGAGGGATCTACCATGATCATCTACTTTAGATACGGCACTTTTTGGTTTGTAACCCCAGGCAGGCCCGGCATTCCATCCCGCCGCCCCCCAATGGTCACAATTGTGCCCCCATTGCTTGTCAACTACACAAACATATGGGTCTTTCGAATGAGGGATATCTCTATAGATGCTCTGGATTTGTGGTGTGGGAAATGGGCATTCTACAATATCACAGTAGTCAAAGGTATAAGTAGCCACCTGGGTGCACGATGAATTATACCAGAAGGTGTACCCACTAATGTCTTTGGTAATGGCTACTTGCTGGGCCTTCATAAGGCTAATTAAGGAGAAGATGTACCAGAGATACATGTTTGTGCGATATTCGCTTCCTCTGGGGCAGGAGATTTCTTGCAGTGGGAAGCGTGGATCCAATTTGGCCTACCGGCCAATTTGACGGAGGTTGCGGTAATCAGGAGAACTTGGAATGGACCGTCAAATCTTGGTTCTAGGGTATTTTTCCGCACAAACTTCTTGACCAGGACCCAATCTCCGGGAAGTAGGTTATGAGAACCTGTATCCAATTCGGGATCTGGAATTGAAGAGAAAACTTGGGCATGTATTTTGTTTAGGACACTTGCAAGTTCAGTTACATAGTCTACTAAAACATCTGATTGGAGTTGCAACTGCTGTGGATAATAACAACCTAGCCTGGGTGCTGTCCCAAATAGAACCTCATATGGGGACAGCGAATGCTTCCCTCTAGGTGTGTGCCTAACACTAAATAAAGCTATTGGTAGGCTTTCTGGCCAGGGCATCTTTGTTTCTTGTGACATTTTTAACATTCTGGTTTTTAGAGTGCCATTCATGCGCTCCACTTTACCACTACTTTGTGGGTGGTAAGGGGTATGGAAGGCTAGAGTCACCCCTAGGGCAGTCCAAATTTCTTTAGTCACAGTTGCTGTAAAGGCTGGGCCTTGATCACTCTCAATGACTTCTGGGAGTCCGAATCTACATACAATATCTGTAAGTAGGCGCCTTGCGGTTGTTTTTGCAGTGATATTGGCCACTGGGTAGGCTTCTGGCCAGCCTGAGAACATGTCCACTATTACTAGTGCATATTCATGGGGCCCACTCTTGGGCATTTGGATGTGGTCAATTTGAATCCGCTGGAAGGGGTACATGGGCTTTGCCAGGTGTTTCGCAGGTACTTTAACTGGTCTTCCTGGATTGCATTTTGCACAAATGACACAGGCCTTGCAGAAGCTATTGATCAATGTTGTGATTCCAGGTGCTTCATAATACTTCTGTATGAGGGCGGCCATCAATTCTTTTGACAGGTGTGCAGGCCCATGTGCCCATTGGACAACTGCTGGATACAAATTTCTGGGAAGACAAAATTTGAAGTTGTTGTCCTTTTGGACAGCTCCTTTCTTTTTCCATTTCTGGATTTCTTCAGGAGTGACTGCAGCTTGCTGTTCTTGTAAAATTCGCAAATCAGTAGGAAGAGTTTGCAGAGCAAAAATAGGGACTTCTTCTTCTTGTCCGGACACTTCTTCATCCACTTCCTGCAGATCCCTGGCCGCTAGCTTAGCAGCCTGATCAGCTAAATGGTTGCCCTTTGCTTCATCTGTATCCAATTTCCCATGGGCCTTGACTTTCAAAGCGGCCACTTCTTCGGGAAGTAGGAGGGCATCCATTAGCTCCTTGATTGCAGTGCTGTGTTTGACTGGTGTACCGGCGGTGGTAAGAAATCCTCGTGTCTTCCAAATTAGGCCGAAGTCATGTGCCACACCCAGAGCATATCTTGAATCTGTATAGATGTTGGCACGTTTTCCTTCGGAAATTTTGCATGCTGAAGTCAGAGCCTGTAATTCAGCTTCTTGCGCAGACATTGCTGGCGGTAAGGATGATGATTTGATGACTTCGTCTGTTGTGGCTACGGCATATCCTGTGTGATATGTTCCTCCTTCATCGGCATATCTTGATCCATCCACAAACAGGGTAAAATCCGGATCTGGTAATGGATTCTCATGCACAGTTGGTAAGTGCACTGTTTCCATTTTCATCTGTTCAAAACAGTCATGAGGTGTTTCTGGGTCATAATCATTCTTTATGACCAGGTCTTGAAATTCCTTTTCCAGGAAATGGCGTGGCCATGCTTCCAGAAGGTCAGTTGTTGGGTATTTGGCAATACCATTTTCCTGTAGCTGTTCTTCATTCATGGTGGCCCATAGTTTTGCCATGGGCCCAAGATCATTCCATGACCTTGTCTTCAACTTGGTAACAGGAATATGTGGGATAGCGGTATCCCAATGGCGGTAGAGGTAGTTAAGTTGTTGAGGTAGCTGGACCAAGACCATGCTATTACCTTCAGAGTCACAATAGAAGTCTTGTGCAGTGAGCTTTACATCGGTCCAGTGGTAAAGCTCATCTTCATAGCAAGGTTCGGGAGTAATGTTTGGCTTGTACCACATGGTACAGAAGGCGTAATCCGGGCCTTCACAAAGAGGTGTCTCATCTTCATAAAATGACAAATGTGGATGCATGACTTTCTTGATACATCCACAGAGCAGGTAGATGTAGGTTTCATCTGTGATAAATCCATAATAGATACCCCCCTCAGGGAGTGGAAGAAGAGTGGACGGATTAAGCACTTGACATCTTTGGATGGAAATGTTGTCAGGAAAAAGAAGATGACACTGTAGGCGCAGGTGTCTGGCTGGAGACACGTGCTTGAGCTGGACTTGGTTGATAATAGCAGAAATGTCATGAGGGGCCAAAACAACCAGAGGGTGGCCAAGGACCAGGTCCGAGGTTCTTTCAATGAGCTCTCTTGCGGCAAAAACAGCCCTGAGACAGGAAGGAGTCCCTCTGGCCACAATGTCTAGTTGACATGAGAAATATCCAATAGGCCTCTGGCGGCCTCTTAAGTCATTCGTTTGGGTGAGAACTCCTGTTGCGTGGCCTTGTCTTTCAGAGACAAATAATTTGAAGGGTTTGGAGTAGTCAGGTAGGCCCAAGGCAGGAGCAGAAGCAATGGCACGTTTTAAAGCACCGAAATTGTCCAGAGCTTCATTGGTCAGACAGAACGGGTCAGACTTAAGAGCATCATAGAGAGGTTGCATAAGCAGAGAGGCTTCTGGGATCCATGCTCTGCAGTAGGAAATGAGGCCTAGGAAGGCATGAAGAGACTTTGAAGTCCTTGGAGGTGGAATGTCCAGAACAGCTCTTACCCGGTCCCGAGTAAGATGTCTGGTACCTTGAGATAGGCAATGTCCAAGGAAGATCACTGAAGATTGACAGAATTGTAGCTTGATGAGTGAAGCTTTGCATCCTTGTTCTGCCAAATAGCAAAGGAGACTAATTGAGCAATTTTCAGTAGTGGGTATATCAGCTCCACAGAGTAACAAATCATCCACATACTGGAGCAGAACAACTTCTGGGTGCTCGGCTTGCCATGGGTCAAGGATGGTACCCATGGCCTTTGCAAATTGACTTGGAGAATTTTGTGCCCCTTGGGGCATGACAGTCCAGGTATACTGTTGCATCTCATGAGTGAAAGCAAACAGGTATTGACAGGATGGGTCCAGTGGGACACTGAAAAAAGCATTGGCCAGGTCAATAACTGTGAAGAATTTTGCAGATGGTGGGACTCCAGAGAGCAGAGTATGGGGATTTGGTACAAGAGGGGTGTCCAGGACGGTAGCTTCATTGACAGCACGGAGATCCTGAACCATCCTGTACTTCTCTGGCTCACCCTTTGGAGTTTTCTTTTTCACAGGAAATAACGGGGTGTTGCATTCAGATTTACATTTTACCAGGGCACCCTTCTCCAAGAGTGCCTTGATGTGGATAGAAATGGCAGCAGACTGTGCTGGTTTTAAGGGATATTGTGGTTTTCTTGGTAGCTTAGCTCCTGGAATGAGCTTCACCACCACAGGGGGAACATTTAGGTGACCTATGTCCTCTGGGCCTGAGGACCATAACTTGGCGGGCACCTGTGTTTTTAATTCCTCTGGGAAATTAGACCTTAATTCTGCTGCTTCCTCACGGGGCTTTTCTAAATGCAGCATCAGAGGCAAGGAGCACAGGGCTGAGGTGTCTGATACAGATAGAGGTGTAAACATTTCTACCTGCCCATCCGGGGTAAAGGTGATGGATGCTTGCAGGCGTGAGAGAACATCAGCACCTAACAGGTTAATTGGGCATGTGGAGGATACTACAAAGCGAGCGAGCAGGCTAGAACCAACTCGTAGTGGAGTTGTTAGAGGGCTATGTCTCGGCTGGCCATCCACTCCAACACAAGAGACATCGATATTTGACAGAAAAGATGGGTCTGGCAGGTCTTGTTCTCGCAGAACACTACGGGCTGCACCTGTGTCAACAAGGAATGTGGTAGGGTGGCCTTCAATGGGCAAAGTCACTGTGGCAAGTGGCCCCCCTTTATCCCCTGTAGACACTGCCATTACAGGGGTTACAGACACAGGCTTGCCAGCTTCCTAATCATCTGGTTCTTCAACAATTGGAACCTTTTTCTCGGTCTTGGGGCCTGGGGCAGGCTTGGAGAACTTTTTGGGTGCCCCTGGTTCCCTTTTAGGTTCCGGACAGTCGCTTCTGTAGTGTCCCTGAGCCCCACAATTAAAACAAATTACATCCTCTAACTTGACTCCCTTGGTGCCAGAGGTGATGGGGGTAGCGCGGGCCACCATGAGGGGAGCTGGATTGGGTCTTCTTGGGGTCTGAACAGATTCCAAACCTCTAGCAACTAAAAGCAGGGTATCCAGGGGAACAACCTTATATTCAGGACGTGCAGCAATGATTCCCTTACGTATAGAGTCTTTAACACCTTGGACAAACGCACCTGACAGCATTTGTGAATGAATTTTGTCTGTAAGATCAAATCCTAAATCTGTAAACATTTGATACAGTCTTGCATGGAACCTTTCTACTGATTCTCCTTTGTCTTGAATAACATCAGTGAGGCCAGCAGCCTGATCCGCAAGTTTGTCTTTAGCCCATTCTCTTAATTGGGTGCAAAAGGTTACCCCGGAGGGGTAATCAACATCACTGGAAAGTAGATCTGTACTGAGGTGACGGGCCATGCTCGGCCAGTATGCATCCCCTGCTTTAATAGCACAAATGCTCAGCAAATCACGCCATGCGGCGGAATAGGTCTTTTGAATTTGAACTATCCCTCGGTAAAAAGGCATAGGCTGTTTTTCTGGGTCGGGGAGCGATTTCATTAATGCGCTAGCTTGAGTGGGGTTAAAGGCAACATATTTAGGAGGGGTCCGTTCACCCCGGCCCTTGTGTCCAAAGGGATCATCGATGGAACGATGAGTTGAGGCTCCTGCAGCGGCTCCTGCAGCCTCCGACGAGTCCTGGGATGAACTATCCTCATCTCTCTCATCTAATTCTATGATCTGAGCTTTCTTTCGTGCAGGGCCCGGGTAAGGTGACAGGACCGGAGGATGAGCGGGGGTCCCAGATGCGGGGGTGGCTAGCGAGTCATAACCGGGGGATAGGTAGTCACCGGGAATTACCGGCATCAGGGCTGTACTGGGGGCCGCCATATTAGTGGCCGGAAAGGGTATTGTATTAGGGTTAAGGGAAGAAGTGGCGGCCATGTTGGATGTGGGCACATCCGGAGCAGACTGTGTCGGACTGGGCATGACCGGGACCTGGGGAGTGGCTTGGGGAAGGGGTAGTGGATATCCGGGATAGGGCAGAGTCATGGGATACGGGAAGGGGTAGGGCCAGGCTGGGGAGGGGAAGGAGGTGGGGTATTGGACTGGGGTGGAGATGGGAGGGGACGGAGAGGGATTGGTAGGGGTGGGTGGAGGGGAAGGAGTCGGGGCGAGGGTGGAAGAGGTGGTTAGTTGGGCGGATGAGGAGGGGAGGGGATCATGAACGGAGAGGGAGCGTAGGGAAGGAATGGCAGATGAAATGTTAGGGAGAGGTACAGCAGGTAGCGTAGGGATGGATGAGGATGATGGGAATGTTAGGGACGGGGAGGGGGAAAAGAAAGATCCATCAGAATTCAGGACCGGGCAAACAGGGGAGGTGGCGGGATGGGTGTTAGGAGGATTGGGAGTGGGGAACATAGTCAGCTGGCTATCACCCACTGCTGACTGAACCTTGGGGATAGACGTCCCCTGGGCGCCACTTTGGGGCGCTGGCTGAGGGTAGACCCCAGCAACACAATTCTGATGATACACAAACAATTTCACACCTTTGTGATTTATTTCTTCCTCAACCCAACCTTCTAGCTGAATAGCCTTCGCTACTCTGTACCATGCTTCAGCAGTCTTTAATAAACCATTATCTGTAAGCTTGCCTTTCATTTCTGCCAGTAACTTACGCCAACTTTCTGGTTGCAATCTTCCACCCGTTGGTACAGTAATTTTACATACTTTTGCAATCTTTACAACACCTTTAACCATCTCCTCACCCTCTCTGTTTTCTACCAAATCACATGCTAACCAGCCCTTACTGGGCTTACCCAAATCCTGCCCCATAATCCCCCTACCCCTATACCAGCGTCCTAGATATAGAGAGAGAGAGAGAAAACTGAACAAGAACGTCTACAATGCTCGACTGCCACCCGAGAACCGTGGGACTTTCTCAGGTGCGTCTTCCCAAAACGTAGACTAGTCACTGAATCCGCCTACCCGGGGTGGTAGACACGGATTGGAGCGAGGTGAGAAGTGTGTGACCAATCACTTCTCTTTTAAGAGGAATGGGAGTGGATAGTATAATAATATAGGAAGTATAGAAAAGATGAAAGGCAAGGAAAATCCTTAGAGACAGACACAGGAGTTCATGAGACTCCTAATTAGACAAACAAGACAACAATACAATTGAAATACAGTGCATGCATCACAGTACAAATGAAATCAACAATAATCCCTTTCCTTTTACATGTGCTTACTCCAAAGTCACCTCCCTCAACCTCGTAGTGTCCCCGCTCGGAGAATGACTTCCTCAAGTCTCACTATCACAATTAAATAATCAGTGGACCTTCAACTCAACTAGAGCCGAAGGGTCCGGGTCAGGACGTCCCCAACTCAACTAGAGCTGGATGGTCCGGGTCAGGACATCCCCAACTCAACTAGAGCTGGATGGTCCGGGTCAGGACGTCCCCAACTCAACTAGAGCTGGATGGTCCGAAAGCGCACAGTGAAGCTAGCTAGGCTATCAAAGTGACACAAAATTGGATCACAGGAAACTATGATTCTACACAGATCCCACAGTTCCACAAACTTCTTTTTCCATACAGCCACAGCCACGAGGCTCCTAAAAGAAGTAAACAGGCAACGGAAGACCCCCAGGAACACATCCACAGGTCAACCCCCCTTTATCCCAAAAGGGGTAAAATACAAACAGATAGACAGATATACTGAAAATCCAGGCAAGTCCCCTCAGGTCCGCCCCCCTTTATCCCAAAATGGGGAAACAGACAAACAATTCAGACACACCCAGGCAACAGATAGACTGAAATGCAGGTAAACAAGTGAGTAACGAGGCACCGGGCAAGATATTACCTGTCTTTGATGTCCTCCCGGGAAGCAGTCACAGACACGTGGACGGGTCAATCAAAGGGGCCGGAACATACCGGTGGCTCTGCAGAAGTCTCTACCGTGTACCTGGAGGTGATCAATCTCCTTTCCTTCCCCCCGGATTCCTCCGTCCACCCTTGTCTTCCTTAGGACGGCTCACCGGCCGGACATAGCCCGATGCCCCACGTTGGGCGCCAAGTTGTTATGGTACTTTTTGAAAGTAAACCAAAATGTTCAAATGTCTATCTGTTCCTGTCCAAATTAATAAAATTAAATTGCGTATATACGCTGAAGTAATTAAGTCTGACACACAAGGTTCAGGTTAAAATAACTTCGGGAAAGTTTATTGGCAAGTGAAGAAAAAGCGGGCGCGCAGGCCCTTTTAAGAGGCATTTTGCGTCATCATTGATGATTAGAATATCAGCAAATAAACACCATCAATTGGATTAATTGTTAAGTGTCGGTGTTAGTGTCTTACCTATTGGTTCAAAAATAAAAAAGGTTAGTCCCGTGCCCACCCATCAGAGGTGGGATTATTCTGGACACAGGTGGGGATAAGGGGGTCCTAAGCGTCATTTTACACGGTCAATGATATCAGGCTTTATGTCCAGGTGCAAGGTCTCTTATGAATAGAACATTTCATTACTACTGTGTTCTGTGGCCTTCAAACTATACTATCTTACAAATTCTAAGGAGTAGCCAGCAAGTCTTAAGGAGTAACCAGCACCTCCTGGTATTTGTCCTTGCAGGAAAACACAGTCTTTGTCTACTGTACTAATTGGGTTGGGAAGTTCAGTCACGTAATGTAGTTTTAAAATGAACAAGTTAAGTCATGAGGGCAAAAATGGAGGATTGAAGAAGTCAGGTTAGGAGGACAAAATGGAGGATCATCACAGTATAAAGTTAAAATGGAGTTAGTACAATAATTCAATACAAGTACAATAAGGATTTTTTAATAATCCCACATCAGTCGCACTATCAAAAGTCTAGTGGGTTCCAAATTTACACGCCTTCCCACTTAGCCCAGATAGGTTGAGAGCTAGCGAACCGAATTTACACAGACGCCGCTTAGTCTCCCGGTCCCTCCGACCTAGCGAACAAAATATACACCCTAGAACGCTAGTCTAGACAAGACACCGGTGTCCGGCTAGGGCTATTTACACCAGAGCCCCGCCTGACTAACAAAATCAAACGGTCTGACTAAAGAGCGTTCGATCGAGCGGTGCGCCTTCGCTCCTTCCCTCCGACAGAGGGGGCAGATACACAGATTCAAACCCCTTTGGGCCTACCGCACAATCGGTATACCCCTAGTGGGTTCTGCCGTCTAAAACAGCAGTTGTCTTACCTCCTCGTTCCTGAACCTGAGTTCACACTCATCGACGGGGACACCCCAGCACTTCTCACGTAGAGGCCGATGATCTCCTGGACAACAGACCAGTGGCGCCGAGACGAAGGGAGGTCCACGCAGAAGTTCAGGGGTGCAGCCGTAGAGAACGTGGGCAAAGATAGACCGTCTCACGCCTCTGCCTCTCAGCTACCGTTGAACGATGAGCTTCCCGGCCAATGCACCAAATGATACCGGAGAAACTGACGGAAGCGAAGCACAGAGAGATGGACACAGGTTTCTTCAGGAAGGAAGAGATTCTTTATTGGATCACCGATCGGGACTCAGAGGGACTAGCGTCACCAAAATACCACAAGTTCTGAGTCCCGGACAATAGTGCAGGCTCCCTATATAGGCACATAACTCCTCCCATATTAAGCTCCACCCGCACATTCTCTTGACCAATCAATACAAATAAGAATTAACTTCCTGCTTGACCGCATGGCTTGTCCAGCACAATGGAGGAGGGGGAATACTACATCCTGTATTCTTGCACATGCTCCGTACACTACTGATCGTATCTTGCCTCGTGCAACCAACTGATCGATACGTCAGCATATGCACGTACACATGCCACGTGGTAATCTCGGCCTACTAAATTTATTTTTACCGAGATTCCACCACAGCGCCTGCAGGGACATCCTGTAGACATCAGCAGCAGGGACATTAAGCTATAGTGGTTTGGTGACAATAGCGTGCCTTTAAACGGTACCACTTAATATCCACGGATACGTATGTTACTGCAATAACAATAAGATCTCGAGAAATTAAAGTCAAGCTGACATTAAGCTATCCAGGTTAGCAATGCAATTCTGAACATGTTAGAACCTAACTTAAGTAGACTTGGCTTCAAAACAAAATAGAATAGTAAATCACCAGACTGTATATTCCACTGTATATCCCCTTTAATAGCACTGGTCATTTTGAAGAGGAAGTGATGCATTTACTATATTCCCCTTGATGTGGCAGAATAGGTGTCTTATATGTGGTTTTATTTTAAAAAAGTAACTGCAAGATTCCAGTACAAGCATACGCATCAGATTATTTACAGGAAGTGACAAGATTCACCAGAAAAAAAAAAAGTTTAAATGATAGTTGAAAATGCTATGTTTAACTCCTAGTATAATAAATGCAGGTGAGTTTCCTGGTATATGAAAAAGATGAACAGAAAGGAAACAGTGACTTTTTTTTTTTAACTGGATGCAGACAGTAAGGGGTGGTATCTCATCACAGTCATGATATGGTGAGTTCTATCCCATCTAAAAGGGACAATAGAGAAAAATATTAAGATATATACTTTTATCATAGTAAAACAGATGTATTAATTCAAAAACGTAATGACCACAGCTATACAGCTATACAGTGGTATGTTTAAGTTTCTTTAACCGTGTTGCAGAGAGGGAGCCCTGGTACAGGCTTTAGTTCGAAGTAGGCATAATCATATTAACAGAGTATACTACATGGATTCCTGAAAAATTCAGAGCTTGGTTTAATACATTTTTTTTTTTTGTGGCACAAGCCAAGAAGTCAAGTCAGTAGAAGAAAATATATTCTGGCATAAAGTCAATGTATATGATATGTGCTTATCCCACTACACAAACATTTTGTGAATACATTTACAACCTGCTGTACACGTTTGAGGTAGTCCTGCTCCTTTTTGGAAGTATTTCAGTAATATTTTACAGGGTGCAGTAATAGCTAGTAAATTGTAACATAATCTAGTAGTCGTTGATAACATTACTACTGCGAATGGTTTGGGAGCAATATATCCCAGAGTGTCATTAAAAAAAGGTATGTCAGTAATATATATAGTTTAGGATATATTGTTTTCCTTATTAAACATGCTCTAAGGTCTGTTCATAAATTATGTGACGTCCCAAAAGAAGGTTCTGCAAGTTCCTACAATTTTAGGAATTAAAGAGACAGGTTATAGAGACAAAAATGATCATAAGTATATACTTGGTTATTTAAGTTATTTATATCACATGTCATTGTGCACTGTGCAGAAAACACAACCAATAATATATTTCTCCTACATTATCTGATCATCATTGCATCTTCAGGGTATGCTTATAAAAATTGTTCCTGACAAATGCAGAATGGCTCAGGGAGGATATGAAGATCAGGGCCGCCATCATTGGGGTACAGGCAATACTCCTGTAAGGGGCCCGGGCCATACTATCAGTTTACTGCTTAGCGAGGAAGCCTGGGTGGCTGTCTGTATCTTCCCCCACTGGGCCCTTTCTCTCTTCCGATCACGGCTATCAGAGCCACAGCAATGTTTGACACTGCAATCTGTTGGGACTCGCAAGAAGAGCCTGGCCAGCCAGCAGAGTGCCACAGGACTCAATGGACCACCAGGGAATACATGCCCCCTCTCTCTGTCCCTTACCTTTGCCATATTTAGAAAATATAGACAAAAACATGCTCCACTCACTGCCCACAGATGACAGCTCCTATCCCACCCTACAAAGACAGGGAGACATCCTCAATACAGGCCAGGCCTTGAGCTGGGTAAGGGGCCCCAACACCTCTGATGGCAGCCCTGACCCCAGTATATAGTAAATAGTGCTCTCCTAATGTATAAATGTACAGTATCTTGTTCCTAGCTTTACATTCCTGTTGGGAGTTCTGAGAATGTGTCATACAAATTGTAGCATCATTCTGATATGGTGTTTGGTTCTCTAGTAGTTCGCAGTCTGCCAACTTAACCACAAATTCTAACTTGGCATGAGGTCACTGGAATCGAGCACAGTTGCCCAGAGGAAAACATAGAAAACCACACAATGATGGTGAGTGAAGACGTTTTGTGTTTTTAAAATGCCACTCTGAATACTGCATTGTGCAATGTGAATAAGTTCATTCTAACAATGTCCAAATAATTTTAACATTGTTTACAAGTGGTAAACAGTTAGGTTTCAAATATAGTCAATGTATTTTTAAGTTGCACACAAGACTAATAAGAAAAGGAAACTATCAAATCACCCTTCACAGTGGACCAATGGGTAGCATGTCCCCTCTAGAAGAGGCACAGAAGAAAGTCATTAAACACCCATTTAAAGGAACTTGATTATGCTAAAATCTGCTTTTCATACAAAAACTTTTGAATTTACTTGAAGCAGAACAAGACAGTGTGTGTGTGTACAGGGAGTGCAGAATTATTAGGCAAGTTGTATTTTTGAGGATTAATTTTATTATTGAACAACAACCATGTTCTCAATGAACCCAAAAAACTCATTAATATCAAAGCTGAATATTTTTGGAAGTAGTTTTTAGTTTGTTTTTAGTTATAGCTATTTTAGGGGGATATCTGTGTGTGCAGGTGACTATTACTGTGCATAATTATTAGGCAACTTAACAAAAAACAAATATATACCCATTTCAATTATTTATTTTTACCAGTAAAACCAATATAACATCTCAACATTCACAAATATACATTTCTGACATTCAAAAACATAACAAAAACAAATCAGTGACCAATATAGCCACCTTTCTTTGCAAAGACACTCAAAAGCCTGCCATCCATGGATTCTGTCAGTGTTTTGATCTGTTCACCATCAACATTGCGTGCAGCAGCAACCACAGCCTCCCAGACACTGTTCAGAGAGGTGTACTGTTTTCCCTCCTTGTAAATCTCACATTTGATGATGGACCACAGGTTCTCAATGTGGTTCAGATCAGGTGAACAAGGAGGCCATGTCATTAGATTTTCTTCTTTTATACCCTTTCTTGCCAGCCACGCTGTGGAGTACTTGGACGCGTGTGATGGAGCATTGTCCTGCATGAAAATCATGTTTTTCTTGAAGGATGCAGACTTCTTCCTGTACCACTGCTTGAAGAAGGTGTCTTCCAGAAACTGGCAGTAGGACTGGGAGTTGAGCTTGACTCCATCCTCAACCCGAAAAGGCCCCACAAGCTCATCTTTGAGCCCAAACCAGTACTCTACCTCCACCTTGCTGGCGTCTGAGTCGGACTGGAGCTCTCTGCCCTTTACCAATCCATCCATCTGGCCCATCAAGACTCACTCTCATTTCATCAGTCCATAAAACCTTAGAAAAATCAGTCTTGAGATATTTCTTGGCCCAGTCTTGACGTTTCAGCTTGTGTGTCTTGTTCAGTGGTGGTCGTCTTTCAACCTTTCTTACCTTGGCCATGTCTCTGAGTATTGCACACCTTGTGCTTTTGGGCACTCCAGTGATGTTGCAGCTCTGAAATATGGCAAAACTGGTGGCAAGTGGCATCTTGGCAGCTGCACGCTTGACTTTTCTCAGTTCATGGACAGTTATTTTGCACCTTGGTTTCTCCACACGCTTCTTGCGACCCTGTTGACTATTTTGAATGAAACGCTTGATTGTTTGATGATCACGCTTCAGAAGCTTTGCAATTTTAAGAGTGCTGCATCCCTCTGCAAGATATCTCACTATTTTTGACTTTTCTGAGCCTGTCAAGTCCTTCTTTTGACCCATTTTGCCAAAGGAAAGGAAGTTGCCTAATAATTATGCACACATGAAATAGGGTGTTGATGTCATTAGACCACACCCCTTCTCATTACAGAGATGCACATCACCTAATATGCTTAATTGGTAGTAGGCTTTCGAGCCTATACAGCTTGGAGTAAGACAACATGCATAAAGAGGATGATGTGGTAAAAATACTCATTTGCCTAATAATTCTGCACACAGTGTATATATATATATATATATATATATATATATAACCAAAAGATGCTTTAGGCACTCACCCCTGAATGATGTATACAGGTATCTTGCCTTCGGTGCTTCCGGCGTCCCATATATATCCAGCAATGAAGTGGAGCACTCAGAAGGACTTCTTAATAGTGAATTTTATTTAGTGAAAGTCGTTTACATCAACATGTAAATTCTGTGATTCGACGTTTCGACCCCTCAGGGTCTTTTTCAAGAACGTTCTTGAAAAAGACCCTGAGGGGTCGAAACGTCGAATCACAGAATTTACATGTTGATGTAAACGACTTTCACTAAATAAAATTCACTATTAAGAAGTCCTTCTGAGTGCTCCACTTCATTGCTGGATATATATATATATATATATACACACTGTCTTGTTCTGCGTCAAGTAAATTCTAAAGTTTTTGTATGAAAAGCAGATTTTCATACAAAAAGCATAATCAAGCTGTTTGTGATAACACCGAATATAAAGACTTTTTAAAAATTGACTTTTCTTTAATAGTAATGTCTTGCACTTAAAAAGGGACACATCAACTGCATACCCCGCCACCCACCGCCCGACCCACAGCAAAGACCAACAGCTCTGAAGCAACCCAGAAAGGCAGGAAGGCGGCGGAGAGCCAAACTGCCATCTTACCGGCACAGAACGGCGAAAAAGAGAATGCCAACAAATAAACTCACATTGGATTTACAGCCTCACACCAGGGCGATCAAAGCCTAAATCTGAAACAAATGTGGAACACGGGTAATGTAAACAAAATCACATGGAACGTTTTGACTTTACCTTGTTTTTTCCCCCAACCCTCTTCCTTTCTGTACCCCAAGTTTTATCAAGAACATGAAAAATAATAAAAATTGTCAAATTGAAAAAAAAAGAAAAAGAGAATGCCACCGAAGCCAAGAGCTGGTATACCTAGAGCACCCTCCACCCTGAGGGCAGCCATACTCTGGCCGAATGACCTACCGCCACAACTCCCATCACGCCCAGAGATCCATCGCACTGAAACGCCGCAGCACGAACACACATGGTGGGCCGCTACACAGCCCCAACGAGGCATCGGATGACTCGACAAAACGCATCACACCCCCGACACTCTGATCGGGAGACCTGACACGGCACAGTACACCAAGATACCGTGAATACGATCATCGTCCTCATGCTATGCTCACAGTTTTATTTCACTTTTTTAGTTTAATTTTTTTCAAGCACCAGCACACCCATCTCTTCTCTTTTTAGATGTTGCTTAGGCAATTCACCTTGCCTTGTAGCACTCAGATCTACACTAGTCCTTCTAAAATCAAAAGGCATGCTTAGCCAGAGTTTAATATATGTCTATCAGGCTACTACTCTTGTCTATCACTCAGACAGTAAACACACAACATATCACACACTCTACAGCTGTCACCACTCTATACCACTTGTGAATATGTAGACAAATAAATGCCTGCCAGTCAATAGTTATTTGTTCAGTAACCCAGACCTGGTCAGTCAATATAGCCAGCATACTATACTGTTATGTTTTATCTGCTGACCAACATTTATGTATTCCAGTTTATGTCTCAATTAAGTGACCTCACAAAAAAAAAATGTGCAGTCTTTATGTATGCCATGATCCTGACCTATGTTTGCTTGTTTATCCTCGGCTTGTTACAGCTATCGTGGCGTAACGAGCGTATATGTTAACCCTTGCACAATACAAATAAAGATTTTTTTTAAAAAAGGGACACATCTATGCACCAATCCCAAGATATTAAGGTATAGTGCTTCTGGTGCTTGGTGTATTCCTTTAAGCAGCTTCATGCATCAACAAACAAAGTGCAAAACATGCGTAGATTTGAAAATATGGTGGAGTTAGCAAAATTGTCTGTGTATTGTCTGGATAGTTTGGCCTTAATTTTTTTTAATTTTGAAATTCTGTTTACCGTTCACAATATATTACTTAGTGAAAAAACTTCAAGTACGCTTTAAGGGTTATTTACTAAACAAGAAGGTGACAAGGTGGCCAAAATAGCTAAACTGAAAAACATTATTGTGCATTTAATCAAGGAATGTTGCACGTCATGCCTTAGGAGAGGGAAGTGTCTCTTCAGTGCTGTATGGTTGTATATGTTAAAGGGAAACTATAGGCTATGAATGCAAAGTTGTATTCCTAGCACTATTGTACCCTATATTATCCCCCCTTGCCTGCGCCCCCCCTCCCCCCTGCAGAACAGAAATAGCAGTCTAGGACACTGCACGCAGACCACTTCAATGAGCTGAAGTGGTCCGGGTGCAGAGGCGGCCGCCTAAATCGCCTTAGGGGAGAGTGACTTGTCAGGCTTTCGCTCCATGACCGAGGGTCCAACATCGGGAGGGAGCCCGGCGGCTTTCCCTGAGAGCCAGCCTTCAGTCTGCTGCTTTGCTGGGTGTGAGCTGCAGACTAAAGTGTCTCACAATCACCAGCCAATCAGAGCATTGCCAAAGTCATAAAACATAGCTTGGCCATAAACAAAGTGCACAAAGGCCACAGGCAGACCCCCATATACACAAAACAGCGCACATACACAAAACACTCACTGTCAGACACTCTCGGGCACATATACAGGTAGACAATGCCAGACACACTCAAATATACACAGCCAGATAAATGCATATATGTCTACATTAGTCAATATTTTAGTCTCTGTGCATCAGTTTGTTTGTGTGTGTGTGTATGCATATGCATGTATCAGTGTCTATATGTATTTGTGTATTAATGTTAGCATATTAGCCTTGCCAGCTTCCCTCTCACACATCTTCCTCCAGAATGTGGCACACAAGAGGCCAGTAATAGGCCGCCATGATTGGAATAAGGCATGCTGAGGCCCCTTATCTATTGCTTTGTGGTGCTCAGCTGCCATCTCACATAATGCTACTTAGGGAGATTGCATGCACCGAAGCAACAATATGGAGTCCTTGCTGAGCCAGACTCAGAGCCGAAAGAGAATAACCCCAACCAGCCCAGGGGAGGGAGGAAGAGAGGACCACCAGAGTACATGAGTTGGCACTTTCCCTGCCTCACTAGGCCTCATGAGGTTAGTCCGGTATAGCGAGGTAACCTCAAGATGACCTCCATTGTCAAGTTTCCAAGACAGTTCCAGGTATGCAGAGAGATAAATTCTCTGTACAGAAAGAAACAAATCCAGTTTTGTTTGCTTTTGTTAAATAAAAGCTAAGGAGCTTACATTGCTTAAACCTGACCTTCCTGAAATTTGGGGTGGAACAATCCCCACCTGAGGATATATAAGGAACCAAATCAGCAGCAGAAACTAAATACAAGGTAAGTACTCCAAGGTCGGGGTTTATGTAATATTAAAAAGTACTCTAATGTGTAAAACAAAACTAAAACATAATATAAGTAAATTACAATATATAATAAAACCAGTCCTCTGTAACATAGAGTAAGTCCTCACTTGACACGTTTCGCCAAAGCTTTTTCAGAAGTGGGTGTAGGTAGGTCAACTCCTGGCTAACTGAATCCTCCCGGGTCTGCATTAGCCGATTCTGGTGTGTATCCACCAAAAGTTCTACACACAAGAGCAAGTTCTTGCTCTAGGTTATGTAAGTAGAATATTATCCTTTTCCAGTTACTTTTTTATATACATACCATTGGAGATTTTCTTTCTGTTTCTCTTTTTAAATATAATGACTATATCCACCTTGAATCAAGCTCTATTGACTCTTACTATGATATCCTTGGACGAAGATTATACTGTCCAGGCCCACTAACATAGAGCTTGTATAGCTCTAAAAAGTGTGAGTGTTTCATCGGCACTTATCTATTATTATTTGTACTGCACTATTATTTCTTCCTTTCGCTTTCTTTTTTTAAGATATATACATCAGAGGTTGCTCTCCATCGAGTTCAGCCTTTCTTACATCTGCTTTTGCTGTTAATCCAAAAGAGGCACAAAAAAACAGTTTGAAAATCTTCCAATTTTGTAACAAACTAGGAGAAAAATTCCTTTCGGACCCCAGTCAGATATTCCCTTAAATCAAGAGCCATTATCCCTGAATATTATGTTTTTGCAAGTATTTATCCTGTTGCTCTTTAAACATCTGTACAGACTCTGATAAAATCACATCTTCAGGTAGAGAATTCAACATCCTCATTTTTCTTATCGTAAAAAAAACCTTTGCTTTGCCTTAAACTAAATTTCCTTTCTTCCAGTCTAAATGTGTGACTTTGTGTCTTATGTATAGTTCTGTTTATGAATAGATTTTCCGTCAATGGTATGTATTGATCCCGAATATATATGTACAATGCATTCATATCCCCTCTGCTGTGCCATTTTTCTAAACTAAAAAGATTTAAATTTGTTATACTTTCTTCACAACTAAAAAGTTCCATTCATTTTTATTGATTTTATAGCCCACCTCTGTACTTTTTGAGTGCCATAATAACATTTTTTTGAACAGGTGCCCAAAATTCAGTTCTTTCTGTGAAATTAAAAAAAAATCTTTAGGCCCTTCTCTACCTGCTTTAGCCTTTTGTGTCTGTTTCAATCTTTCTTCACATTTCTTATACCTCTACCCAATTCATATTGCTATGACCACGTCATATTCACCTGATTGCCGCTGGCAGGTATTTACATTTACCGTTGAAACATATTTTCTTGAAAAGGTCTTATTTATGGTTGCCATAGAAGTGTTTGGCTACCCATCTTCCACAAAGCTTTTATCCCAACTTTTTGATTTGTATAACACTGATCAGAAACACTTTAATTGAAACCAAATGTCCATTCATCTTCGGCTATGGAAAAAAAATCATTACCTCTTAAACCACAACTGCCTGAAGCTGTACCCAAACAGCAAGCATTTAGCTCCTATAATTGCTCGGCTTCATGTGGTGACATCTCACAACATTTTACGAAAGAGCCCTTGTACAAGATATGATTCATCCTCTCATTATTAAATACAGCTTGGTTTTTCGCCTTCTCAACACTAATATCGGATTTAATCTTCTAACGTTTATACAATGCTTATACACAAAGCAACAAGATATTGATCCACAGAGGATGTAGAAATACATTAAAAAGTGCCCGGGTCATTGCTCTATAATTTTAACAGTTAAAGGAACACTCTAGCGTTAGGAATACAAACATCTACTCCTAATGCTAGAGTGTTATACTTTTTTAAATGAATGCCCCCCTTCAAGTAAGAAAATAAATAGTTTTATTCACATTATTTCCCCCAGCTTTCCAGTCTCACAGCAGCTCTCTCCATGGCTGAGACCATCAATACTGAGAGCATTTGACAACACCATGCTAGGCGTTTATACGCGAAATGATGGTCCAATGCATTAATTAGTATGAAGCCAAGTGACCACACTGTCCAAGTGACCACCACTACAGATGGAGTTTGGCAGCACTAAAAACACTCCCTTTTCTCAGAAAAGGTAATGTTTACAATGCTAAGGTGGCAGGGACAATCTCTTTGCCCCAGAACCACTACATCAGGCTGTAGGAATCTGGTGCCTAGAGTGTTCCTTTAATAGAGTTAAAGGGACTGTCAGGGCACAATAATTACTTAATCAAAGTTGTTATTGTGCCAGGAGATTCCTGGCACTTCCTTACCAGTAGGGGTTAAACCTTTTACGAATGGTTTTAACTCAAAGTTGGCTCTCCAGCATCATTACTTGCTGATACAAAAATGGAAAAGAGATCCAGACTCTAGGTTCTACAGATAAGTCCTACAGTAGAAAAGCTGCCACTCATAATAGGCACATCCCTATTTTCATTACTTGCTGTCCCTATTAACATATGGTTTCTGAAATTCATCTAGAGTAACCATGGACTGCTGCCAATGATTGTTTTAGTTCGGTCACCTGACGCTCTAAGTCGTACCTTTTATGAATGGGGAGCCACTGATTGTAGTCAATTTTTGTAGTCAATTAAGCAGTTACATCACTTTAAATGATTTGTGGAAGCAGGGGTTCCCTTGTTGAGGACTTTTTGTCATTTGTTTTGGTAAACTCTCTCACAATGTCTTAGGACAGGGATAGGCAACCTTCGGCACTCCAGATGTTGTGGACTACATCCCCCATAATGCTCTTATTCCCATGATGCTGGCAAAGCATAATGGGAGGTATAGTCCAAAACATCTGAAGTGCCGAAGGTTTCCTATGCCTGTCTTAGGACCTTTTAGTGAGGAAAGCCTAACCACTTGATCTGTGAGGTACGAGTGCCTTGTAAAAGTAGTGTCTGGAGATGTCAAGGCAGAGGGGTCCATACCAGCCCTTTGAGGCAGTGAGAGCAGAAGCATTCCCTGGGAAACTGTGCAAGCAAATGAGCCCTTATGTGCCCAAGAGATGGACCAGACAGAAACATCCATACCTGCCTGGGAAGTAGTGCAAGCAAATTTGTTTCTTCCTGCCTATGGAGGTCAGCCCAGCTTAGGGAGATTTAGACTCTGGTATCAGCAATGTTCCCCCTCTGCTGTCACACACCCATGTTGTCATTACAGCATATTCCTATACTACCCCATCATCCCCTTTAAAAAAACAGACACAGATAATGTTTGGTTTAAAAATATTAAAAAGAAATGAAATAAAGGTCATTGTCAAACACTTAACATAACAAATTAAAACCCATCAATCCCTTTTAAACAACTATACCCACCGACAATGTCCAAACCATAAATAATATCAATACAGCGATACAACTATATAACATTAATATAAATAACATACAAACGCTTAAAACAGCCACAAAGGGCATCCTTTTTACAACAGTAGGGTGTACCAAGATAACCTTACACCCCCAGATTCAGATCCACCGACGAGCTCTGAACATAGCTATTCAATCTGAACCTAAACTATCCGACATCCCAAGCCAACCTAGCCCCCAATTTTTCTATCCCTCCCCATCACCGAGATCAAACAGGAGAAAGAGAACTACCAACGCCCCTGTAACCCACCTCAAAGGAAATTAAAGGAAGGAGGGTGGGACAGCAAGAGGTATTAAAATGGCTTATTACATAAAATGGCCGCTTTATATATTAATTACACAAACCTTGCCCCCACTGACTTTCTACCAATCAAAAAGCTTTAATATGCATATGCCTGCCTCCTAACTATGTTAAGGCCCAGTCCCCTTAGCCCTGCTGTCCCATGAGCATCATGACTCTGGTGGTGTGTCCTGGAGATTGGCTGACCCAGTGCTAGAAATGCTGTTACACCCCTTTGAAAGAAGGAGGAAATGTATTAATTAAAGAAGGAACATTGGAAATCTTCTGACTTCTCATTGTATGTTCATGGCCATATCTGAAGAGAATAAAAGATATTAGCACACTGAGAATAGGCAACAGCTCAGCAGCTTGCCTTTTGGTTAGTCCCACTCAGATCTCAGACAAGTTTTAGCTCACTTGTGCCATTATGGAGATAACCTATACCATTTCCTATCAGAAATATTAAGCAACAGCAAAGCTTGAAGTTGCACTAATTTGTACCACAACTTTTCTAATACTTTCACTGGCAGAAAGACTTAAACTCCTAAACTAAAACTTGCACCATTCTGATAAGACCTAAACTGTACAGTTCGCAGTTAGTTTCTGACCATCGGAATCACAACCCATGGTTTGGTTTTGTTTTTTTAAACGCTGTGTTTAAAACAGTGTTCCATTGCTTAGGGTGCCTGCAGAAATGTAGGATGATGACTGAAACATTATCTTGCCTGTGCTCATTTGCATATTGGATGGGGAATTCTGGGAGATGTATGCAAACATGGTTTCCTGGAATAGCTATGCACAGCTTTGAATTGAAAAATGTAGATGACGCACAACGATAAAGTTTGACTTTACATTATATATATATATATACATATATATATATATATATATATATATAATGCCACCCAGCAATCTTGATTGAAGAAACAGGACGGAGTGGGCAGGGCTATAAGGGGGATTGCCAATAAGGTGACATGCTGCCCTGCCAGCCTCGTCAATCTTTTCCTGTCGAGGCCTAAACCTAAAATAGCGGCGACCCTGGATCCCTAGAGCTCATCCTCAGAGGAGCAAGCACTGGATGCTCCAGGCCCCATACCAGAGGCTGCAGACCAAATCTTGAGCCTATCACTCGGTGATCTGAGAGCTCCGGGCTACCAAAGGAGACATCCTGAACATACTGCAGAACCTGAGCACCCTGTTCCGCTCAGACATAGCGATTCTTCAGGAAGAAGTGACCGCCGTCACAGGCAGGGTGAGGTTTGCCAAAGAGGACTTCACCACCATCGCACAATGCCATCAAGCAATGGAGGAGAAGCTATTACACCTCCATTCCTCGCACTATGCACTACAGGCTCGGCTGGATGGCCTAGATGACGCAAGACACCACTCCAACATAAAATTCAGAGGCATTGCAAAATGCATTGATGACAATGAACTGCCCCAACTCATCCGACGCCTCTTAACTAAATAACCCCAAGCAGGTGAAGACTGCACATGTGGAGGGCGTACACAGACTCCCCAAATCCCCAAGAGCCCCAGCAGAGGCAACCCGTGATGTCCCTCTCCGCTTTCATTCTACTCAGGACAAAATGGCGGTAATGGCAGCGCTCAACAACAAGAGCTCCTATCAATTCGAGGGCATGCAGCTCACTTTCCTGCAAGACTTTGCAGAGCTACTCTGACCGGGAGACGGTCCGTGCAGCGAGTCACCACGACCCTCAGAGCGACTAGAGTCAGGTACCGATGGGGCCCATCCATGCTCGTAGTCGCCAAAGGAGCAACTACCTTTCGACTGACGTTGACAGAAGACTTCGGAACATTCCTTGGCAAACTTGGACTGGATACTCCAGACTCCACCAACCCTAGTTTACCCAGTTTGCTCCAGCTGTTGTGGCAGTGCAAGCCTTCTTGTTTACCAAATGCACAAATAAAATAAAGAATTTTAAAAAAATATTAGGGATGTGCAATTCATTTATTTCCAAAATTAAAAATAACAAATAAAACCAAAAAGGAACTAATTGAAAGTTTACAGAATCTAAATTGTACGACTCCATTTGTTTTGATAAGGATACCAAATTAGTGAGTTATACTAGACAGACGAAAGATTAATATTAAGTAAAGGGCTCTTAACTTTGATCTTTCAAATGTTGAGTAGAATGATTCCTGAATGTGCATGCTGCATGTATACAGACTGTATGTGCTGCATGTATAAAAAATGTATGTGCGGCAAATATATAGAGTGTATGTTCTGCATGTACAATGTATATAAAATGTATGTGCTGTATGTTTAAGAATTCATGTGATATACACAGGATAGCAAACCCGCGGCATGACAACTCGTGGCAACTCTTGCGGATTGCGAGAACAGACGACATGCTGCTGGAGGTGGAACAAACGTGTAGACTCCTGGGCCCCTCTTTACTGGACAACCATGCTGTACTATCAGACCAGGGCCGGACTGGGGATATGAAGCAGCCCTGGAAAAAAATCTAAGCCAACCCCATAAGTCATTGTGCTATGTAGGGTGTATATATATAGGCAATTGAATTAGTTGGCTGCACTCTCGGATTTCCTTAAAACGTAACTTTTATTGAAATATTTAAGAGAAGATCAATGTTTCATCCCCTCTTGTGGACTTTCATCAGGATTATGATGAAAGTCCACAAGAGGGACTGAAACGTTGATCTTCTCTTAAATATTTCAATAAAAGTTAAGTTTTAAGGAAATCCGAGAGTGCAGCCAACTGTTTCAATTGCCTGGATACTGGAGCCCTGGTGATGCACCCGGTCACACAACTTTGAAGCCTGAGTGCAAGGTACAACAGCTTTTTTATATATATATATATATATATATATATATATATATATATATATATATATATTGATACATTTCTTCTTATAATTCTAAATATTAGTTATTTCAGGGTTATATTAGTTATTATAATATATTAGTTATTTTCATTAGCTATTTCATTATACAGTAAAGCATACGCACATGCAGACACAGACAATCTTACTGATGCACACACATAGGCTCATTGACAGACAATCTCAATGACACACACAGACAAGGTTACTGGCACACACACAAATTTAGTACAGACAAACTCTGATACACACACAAGCTTACTACAGACAAGCTCACTGTCACACACACACACGCTCACTACAGACAAGCTCACTGATGCGCACACACTCTCCCTACAGACAAGCCCATTGACACACACATGCTCCCTACAAAAGAGCTCACTAACACACAGATTCACTACAAACAAGCTCACTGACACACACAAACTCACTAGCAGGCGCACACACACAGAGACTCCCTCACTAGCAGATGCGCACGCACACACACACACACAGATGCTTGCTCACTCACTCACTAGCAGATGCACACACACAAAGGCAGACAGTCACTGACACCGAGACAAACATCCACACATACAGAGGCAGGCAGACAGTCACACCTAAGGCAGACCGTCACACACACAGGCAGACAGTTACACACAGACAGTCACACACACACAGTCACACACAGACAGTCACACACACACAGTCACACACACAGGCAGTCACACGCAGTCACACACACAGGCAGACAGTCACACAGGCAGTCACACACACACAGTCACACAGGCAGACAGTCTCACACACACAGTCACACACACACAGTCACACGGTCACACACACACACACAGTCACACACACACACAGTCACACACAGTCACACACACACAGGCAGACAGTCTCATGCAGACAGTCTCACACACACAGTCACACACACACACAGTCACACACACTCGGGCAGACAATTACACACACAGTCACACACACACACAGGCAGACAGTTACACACACACACACACACACACAGTCACACACACAGTCACACACACACAGGCAGACAGTCTCACACACACAGTCACACACACACAGTCACACAGGCAGACAGTCACAGACACACTGACCTGCTTCTTACCTCCACATCCCTTGGAGCTCCTGGAGGCTGGTTGTTGGGAAAGCAGGGACTCCTTCCTGCTTCACATGCTGCAGTCAGCCAGGCCCCCGACGCACGCTAAGCCCCGCCCCCGCTGCATGCTAAGTAGCGCCCCGCCGCACACTAGGCTCCGCCTCGGCCGCAAATTGTAATTTTTTTTTTTTTTTTAATGATCCCGGCCGGCCATGTGTTAGCTGTGCCGGCCGCCTGGCTTCCCCTGCTCCCATGGGGCTCTGTGCGGCCGCACAGCTCACACATGGCCGGCAGGGATCACAGGAGTTGTGAGCCCAGCCCCAGGTGCCGCGGCCCACCGGGAAATCTCCCGGTATCCCAGTGGGCCAGTCCGGCCCTGCATCAGACTACCAAGGAATGTAGTGTGTGTTCCCCCCCTTGCCACAGCTAAGATTTGGGGCATGACGACACATAAACAATACACACGGCTCACTTTATACACACACACTGCATACATTAAACACACACAAACTGCATACACTATGCACACACTGCATACATACACACACTGCAAACAATATACACACACACTATATACACTAAACACACACTGCATATACTATATACCCACTGCATACACTATACACACACACACTGCATACATTATACAAACACACACTGCATACACTATACAAACACACACACACTGCATACACTATGCACACACACATTGAATCCACTTCACAAACACACACACTGCATACAATATACACACAAATACACACTTATACCTGTGTGTCTGGACCCTATTTAGTCTTGTACTGCAGAGAACTCGAGATGGAAGGATTTCTCCAAGTAAGTAGCTCATTTAGTAGACAGTTGGCAGTGAGAGTAGGACCTGCCAAAGATAGGGTACATTGACGTTTGTGGCAGGCTTATGCAATGTATGATCATATAATGGAACTAAATCCCCATTATTTTTTGCCTAGATTAGGTGTTATTGCCTAGATTAGGTGTTTTTAATAAAACTAGTCAAATCTGTCAGCATCAAAGTAGCTGTTTAGTAGACAAGTGAGTGCGCTGGATTTCTATTTTTACTATACCTGTGTGTCTGTGTGTCTGTATATGTGTATTGGTATGTGTCTGTGTTTGTATCTATATGTGTGTGTGTGTGTTTATCTGTATGTGTGTCTGTATGTGTTTGTGTATGTATCTGTATGTGTGTCTGTGCCTATGTGTCTCTGTATCTGTGTGTGTCAAAAGAGGAAATAGGATTGCACTCAATCATAAAAATCACAGGGTGCTAACTGAGTTTGGGTCATCATATCCTATAAGAACACGTATAAAAGAAAAAAATATCAGACACTCACTGTGGCAGATTTAAGCAGGTTTATTGGACACTGCAACGTTTTGACCTGTACCCATGTCTTCATCAAGCTAAAAGCTGTATCTGTATGTGCCAGTGTGTGCATCTGTGTGTTTATGTATCTGCGTATGTGCCAGGGTATGTATATGTGAGTATATGTGCATACATCTCAGCATTTCCAACACTACACACAAATACACCCCTGCATCCAAATGTCAACACTACATAAAACCACACACCACCATATTAAAAAAAAACAAAAAAACACTACACAAAAATGCACGCCTGCATTGAAATTTTTCTAACTGTATTGAATCATTTCTAAAGCTTATTAAATCAATGACTTAGACCTAGATTTATTTTGGCCTAAATTTAATATTGTTGCATACGTTTTCCAAATGAAAACGTAAATGTTTTTTAAGAGCTTTTAAAATTTACTAAACAGCCTTTTCACTCAACCAGCAGGTCTGGTAAAAAAGAATCAGAAAGGATAGTACGTCTATCCTGGGCATGAACCCTGTCGATTAGACATCTACAAAATGGTGGAACACTAGGTTAAAAAAACTGGTAAATCTTCTATACAAAATAAAATGAAGTATCAAATAGTGTACGAGGGTAGCTAAGGAACGGCTGAGACTAAAATCAGTAAATGTGTATCTAATCAGGCTTTATTTAGTTTTGTATCAGATGCAACATCTTTCCTTTTTCTCACTTTCACTTTGCACTATGCACATTTGATTTTGTAGATAATAGCATACAAAATATTATTAGTGTGCTCTGGCATTACGCTCTGTTGCAGGTATTCATTTGTCCTCTGCTGGTTGTGGTTGTTGCTTTCCTTAGAACAGGCGAGGTATTAGCTTGCTGTCACTATTTATATTCCCCTTTGGGTCATAGTAACATTTTAATTACCTTTTTAATACGGGTGTACAAGTGAAGATAAATACAGCACTAGTACCTTGTTATATTTGGCCGTATGATTATTTCCTGCAATATTACATATACAGGGGCTGAGTAAGGTGGACAGGGGCTGAGGAAGGTGACAGGAGCTGAGGAGGGGGACAGGGGCTGAGTAAGGTGACAGGAGCTGAGGAGGGGGACAGGGGCTGAGTAAGGTGACAGGGGCTGAGGGGGACAGGGCTGAGGAATAGAGAAAGGAGCTTAGGAGGGGGGACATGGGCTGAGGAAGGGGAAAGGGGCTGAGAAAAGGGAAAGGGCCGAGGACGAGGGCAGATAGGGGGCCAGGGACTGAGGAAAGGGACAGGGGTTGAGGAAAGGGATAGGGACCGAGGAAGGGGTCAGGGCTGCAGAAGAGGGACAGAGACTGAGGAAAGGGACAGGGGCTGAGGAAGGAGACAGGGACTGAGGAAGAGGAACAGGGGCTGAGGGGGACAGGGCTGATGAAGAGGGAATGGATCTTAGGAGGGGGGGCAGGGGCTGAGGAAGGGGGACAGGGACTGAGGAAAGGGACAGGGACTGAGGAGGTGAACATGGACTGAGGAAAGGGACAGGGACTGAGGAAGGGTACAGGGCTGAGGAAGGGGACAGGGGCTGAGGAACGGGACAGGGCTAAGGAATGGGACAGGGCTGAGGAAGAGGGACAGGGACAGGAGCTTAGAAGGGGCTGAGGAAAGGGACAGGGACTGAGTAAGGGGACAGGGACTAAGGAGGGGACAGGGCCTGAGTAAGGGGAAAAAATAAACTTAAAGTGCATGAAAAAAAACATCAACATATTACAAAATGTTAATATTTTTCATAATATTAAATTTTTTAAAACGTTTATCCAAAATATTGAATAATTTGGAAAACTCATCCAACAATATTAAATTGAAGCCTCATTTCTACCCAGGATTAATTTTGTCTGCTATTGTCAGTGGTCAGTAGTGTACAGCTCTGACATAAAAAAAATATTGTTTCTGCATTCAATATTTTCAATATATATTTATAATTTGAACACATTTGCCTATATTCTACATTTTCTTATTCTAATTATTATTCATTCTAAATTATGAAATGTACATATATAAATGGCATCAAAGGAAACCCTGTCAGTCCTTATATAAACAATATTTATTTGTTTGTGGGAACACGCCTAAATTGTGGCTTGTACATGTGTAAATGGTATAAAACCCTGCATGTACTCAAATTTACAATATTTATTTTTTTGTGGGCACTCATGAGAGGTGAATCATAGTTGAGCATACATATGATTAATACAGGAACATTTTCTCTGGTCTTTTGAGATTAAATTAATCAAATGAAATGTTGGTCATAAAGACATTAAAATGACAAAACATAACCAGCCAATACAATGTCGAGGCCAGGTAAATGCTAGAAAATAGTAGAATGTAAGCTCAAGAGATAGAGAATTTAAGTTTAGATCTGTTACTAAACACCAGTATGAACTATTAAACATAGAAATTAACACCATAACAGATTAATCTCAATGATGTCACGATTAAATTGTTATGGTGTCTGCAGGTCCAGGGTGCTATCTTAAAGGGGCACTATAGTTATTAAAATAAATTTACCTTAATGAAGCGGTTTTCGTTTATAGATCATGCCACTGCAGTCTCACTGCTCAATTCTCTTCCATTTCAGAGTTAAATCACTTTGTTTATGCAGCCCATTATCACACCTCCATGCATGTGAATTACACAGCCTTCCTTTCCTGTAAAGTGAGATCTAATGTCTACACCAGTGGCGGATCCGGGGGGGGGGGGCAACGGGGCAATTGCCCCCCCTGAGATTCTCCTCTGCCGGCTATTGCAGGGCTGGCTTTGTCCAAGTGCCAGCCCCCTGCTATGTGCCTGCGGTCCGGGTAGATCAGTGATCTCCCTCCCCGGTCCGTAGTCACTGTGAACGCAGCCGGCAGGGGAGGGAGAGTGAGTGAGAGAGGGAGGACCCGGTAGCTCAGCCTGCAGCTCCTCTGGGTCCTCCTCTTGCGAGCATGGAGCTCTGCCGCGGTTACCACGCCAACGCTCCAAATCTCGCGAGAGTGAACTCTAGCCCTGGAGCACGGGCTAGAGTTCAGTCCTACCACTGGGACCATCAGGGATGGAGAAATGTCCCCCCTCCTCCCAGTAAAGGTAAGAAGGGAGGGGGGACATAAAGTATATATTTATTTTAATTACATTAAAAAAAAAAAAAAAGCCTCCCTACCCTCCTTCCCCACCATACAAACACTGCCCCCCCCCCCCATACACACACACTGTCCCACAAACACTGCCCCCCATACACACACTACACACACTGCCCCACAAACACTGCCCCCCATACACACTGCCCCACAAACACTGCCCCCATACACACACACTGCCCCACAAACACACACACTGCCCCAAAAACACTTCCCCCCCATACACACACTGCCACCCTCACATACACACTGCACCACTCACACACACACTGCCCCACACATACACTGCCCCCTAACACACACACTGCAACCCTGACATACACTGCCGCCCTCACGCACTCACACAGACACTTCACCACTCACACACACTTCACCCCTAACATATACCACTGCTCCTATGCCCTATATCCCAGCAGACCCTAGGCGCCATAACTACTACACTGAGCTGTAGTGGTTATTGTGCCTGGATTATTTATTTAACCCCTTAAGGACACATGACATGTGTGACATGTCATGATTCCCTTTTATTCCAAAAATGTGGTCCTTAAGGGGTTAAATAATCTACAGGTGCCCCTCCCGAGATCAGGCTCTGGATCCGCCACTGGTCTACACTTCCTTTATTGCAAATTAGGTTTAATTTAGAATGTATTATCTCCTGCACTGTTAAAAGCTTGCAAGACCCTGCAGGAGCCCCCTGTGTATGATTAAAGTTCTATGTACACAGCAGGAGATAAAATATTTTCAAGTACCGTATTTATTCGAGTATAACGCGCAAAATTTTGTACCGATTTTTAATTTAAAATTAGGGGTGCGCGTTATACTCGAATAAATATACCTCCCAGGACCGCCGGGCTCATTACAAGCCCGGCGGTCTGACGTCGTCAGAGCTGGGCGCGGGTCTCGCGAGATTTACACTGGGAAGCTGGAGGAGCTGCACGGAGGTGAGTAAACGCTTGCTGCCCGCCCCCCCAGGACCGCCGGGCTTGTAATGAGCCCGGCGGTCGGTATTATCGGAGCACCCACTCGAATATTTATTCGAGTATAACAAGCACCCTAATTTTAGATTAAAAATCGGTATAAAATTTTATACCGATTTTTAATCGAAAATTAGGGGTGCGCGTTATACACGTGTGCGTGTTATACTCGAATAAATACGGTAAGTTACATCTGGTTGAAAATGAAACCCATTTTTTCATGCAGGTTGTGTCAGTCACAGCCATGAGAGGTGTGGCTAGGGCTTCATAAACAGAAACAAAAGTGATTTAATTACTAAATGGCACTGAATTGAGTAGTGAAACTTCATGGCATGATCTATACACAAAAAATGCTTCATTAAGCTAAAGTTGTTTTCGGGGACTATAGTGTCTTTTTAAGTAAAATAAACAAATTGTCCATTTTGTAGGTTCCTTTTCCTTTGCCTTCGCCCTCAACTTCAATGCAGAAGCTTCAAACTGGGCACCAGGCCTATCACTAGCTTCCCATTGAGAAAAATAATTAAGAGATGTATATGTGCATATGCCTATCACTGAACCAGTCAAAGGATTTCTCACTGAAGCCATGGACAAAGGCAGAAAAAGCAGGACCTTCAGGACAGGCGCTGTCTGCATAGATTTTGGGTTAAAGAAACATTCCAAACACATAAAGCCCTTTAGTTTGCTGAAATGCTTTATGTGTGAAAAGTGTCCTCCTTTTTTTTCTTTTTACAAAAATGCGTATTTCAATAGATATTCTCACTTTTATAAATTTAATTTGTTACACTCTCCTGGCTGTCATCAATCAGACAGCTGGTCCTGTTACTTTCTGGTTTGGTTAGTTCAGTTAAACCCAAGAGGCAGCAATTACTCAGAGTACCTGCCTTGCAAAGATTTCTCATTGAGCTGCATTGGGAGGTCTGTGATTGGACAGCCACATAAAGCCTGGGGTGGGTTAGAAGGGGAGGGTTTGCAAAAGGAATAGACAAGAGAACTGCAGTTTTGCAAGCTGTTTTTAGTTATAACCACTGTAAAAAAGCAAAATACATGCATGTTTTTATTAGGGGTACATCTACTAAACATGCTTTTCATTTTATTTTGTATTTGTGCAGTAGAGTGTCCCTTTAAACCTTCTATAAATGGTCT
This sequence comes from Pelobates fuscus, assembly GCF_036172605.1. Taxonomy (NCBI): domain Eukaryota; kingdom Metazoa; phylum Chordata; class Amphibia; order Anura; family Pelobatidae; genus Pelobates; species Pelobates fuscus. The sequence continues at coordinate 374,431,248 of NC_086317.1, read as the reverse complement.
AACCTTTTTAAGGTAAGATAGCACCCAGGCCAATTAAATTAACTGGAACTTTCCACTGGAACATTCTATCAGATTCCAGAGTGATTGCACCACTTTCGCTCCTTTTACTAACCCAGTGTTTCATCAATGTGTCACACAGGCATATTTAAAAGGGTACATATTTAATAAATTGTATGCTTTTTGCAAAATAGGTAAGGCAAGGTAATGCTTTTTGTTGAGGTTGCTCTCGAATTAGTTAACACAACTTAGCAGTGAATTCTACATATCATTTTTTATTATTTTTGGCATTTATATAGCACCAACTTGTTCTGCCTCACTTAACAATTTCTACATACTTTATTATCTGTAATGACTATTTTCTTGTTATTACTGGAATGCCTTTTCCCTTTATTGGAGACGAAATTGTTGCCAGTGGATATTCCAGGAGAGCATGGTATGCCTTTAGCTGATTCTTATTTTCTTTTGCCCACTAATGGATTGTTTACAACAATTGCCATCCTGAGGTACATGGATTCCTGTATCTATGTCATGTATTTCAGTACGTGATTCATTGTTTCTCAATAGTAAGTGTCTGGAAATGCAAATGCGCTTTCTTGAACTCACATGACACAGGTCACTTGAAATTGAATTCTATGAAAGAATTAGGACTGTACTTCAAGACTATTTGGATTTTGGAGGATCTATGTTTTTTGGGTTTGATTTTTTTAAACAAAATGAACAATGTAAAATGAGAATTACATTTACTTGTGTTAAGGAAAATGTTTTGAAAATATTAAAAAAGTAATATACTCATATTACTTTTCTAGAACCTACCTTAGAGAGGATCTGTTACTTTTCAGAATTTCATAAAGATCTAATCTTTATGAATTACCGCTTAAGACTGCATTGAAATGTAACTAAATTCCAACGTAATCCAAAGATACCATAAGACAAAATAGGGACCTGAGGTTGAGAAGAGTTGATAAAATGCAGAGCTCTGCCTTGTACGTTTGTCAAAAACCCAGCAGACATCACAAATGATGACTGTGGCATTCAGGCTTTGTCTATGGAGGATTCCACAGTATTACAGGATCTTCCATAGACATCAGTGTTGTACTCTCATGCGTGCAAAAGGTATAGCACTGGCATGAGTCCTGCCAACTGAAGCTCTAGGAGCTGAAGATTACCTGCGGCATGAAGATTCCGGCAGTCCAAGAGGCAGCCTGAGGTAAGTTAAACTCACCCTGTGGCCACCGGACCTACATCGGATCTCCCTGTTTCGGGGTTCTTTGCAAAATGTGCAAAGACTACTGAAGAAATGTACAGATCCACTGTAATAGCTGCATATAACCCCCTTACAGAGACACTGCCTTACTACCATAAGATGCATAGGATTCACCTCCCTGGTGGTCCATGTGCTCTGGACCCTCATCTGTGTCCTGATTTGGGTAGACACATTTTTAAATTAGAAAGCATAAATAGGCTAGACATCCTGTGAAATCATGAACTTCAAGTATAAAAGTGAAACACTTTCATTATTAAACTGTGTTTGTATTCTTCCAGGTTCCATTAAAGTGAAGCTCCAATTATGCTGTCTTGCACAGGCTCTAACTTCCTTATCTCGCCATTTCCACCAAACTCTTGCCTTCTGGATAGTTAATTAATCATGATGTAGCTTGACACCATGTAAGGAAGATGCCTTGAAAGCTTGTACTGTTAGTATAATTAGTTGGACTGTGCAAGGGATGATACCAGATGGAGGCATGGAGAGCAGTGCCGCAAGCTTTGACCTGCGCTGGATTTCAAATATGTTTACTGTTTTTATTTGGTGGGGGTTTTAAGAAGGTACTTATAAATGTCCAATAGGGCCTTGCAAGTTAAAATTAAATGTGTGTTAAAAAAATAGTTAGAGGAGCCCTTGCAAGTAAATGTAAAAATTGGCTTTTGACGTATGTCAGTGATTGTTTTCTTAATTGCAGCAGTTATAAACTGCTCTTGGAAAGGAGACTGCACCATCTTGTGTTTAGAGTGCCCTTGATTGATTAACCCCTTAAGGACCAAACTTCTGGAATAAAAGGGAATCATGACATGTCACACAATTTAGTAACAATATATTGAAGGGAGGATGGAATCCTGCAATCTTGTGAGCAGGGCCGGCCTTAGGGGTGTGCGAGCTGTGCGGCCGCACAGGGCGCCATGGAGCAGGGGTCGCCCTGTGGCCGCACAGCTCACACATGGCAGAAAAAAAAAAAAAATTTGCGGAGGGGGCGGAGCTTAGCGTGCGGCGGGGGCGGGGCTTAGCGTGCGGCGGGGGCGGAGCTAAAATGCCGTCTTATTGCTGCAGGGGAAGCAGGAAGGAGTCCCTGCTTCCCCCCACAACCAGAATCCAGGAGCTGCACTGCCTGTCTGCCTCCAGAAGGAACAGAGGTAACTATGTGATTGTCTGCTTGTGTGTCTGTGTGTTTGACTGTCTGCCTGTGTGTGACTGTGTGTGTGTGTGTGTGTGTGTGTGTGAGACTGTCTGTGTGTCTCTGTGTGTGTGTGTGTGATAGCAATAGCCAGAGCACTTATTCGTTCACCCAAAGTTCTACTTCTAGATGAAGCCACTTCTGCATTGGACAATGAAAGTGAGAAGGTAAGAACACAGAGTATAATATAAATCCCAGTGAATGGTGAAAGAGATCTATTAGAGCAAAACTGTAATGGTTCTTGTCTAGATTAACACCAAACATTCAGAGTTCCGTTTTTCATGTAGCTGAGTTGTTTTTAATTACTTAAGCATGTGTAAACACTACAAATTCCTGTGACCCATAGCCTAAAAAAAGTTTTTAAAAAACAAAAGAATACTGCTCCATTGCCAAATTGTGAGCTCTAATTAATATATTGATTGCCGTACAAATGTGTAGAGTGAGGAAATACAAAACTGTCAAGTCACTATGATGGATGCCTTTAACAGCACTCCAGATAACCAGATCTATGACAAAATGTCTTTGAAAATGGTTCTCTCAGGGAGTACAGACACTGCCAGATGGGAAGAGTGGAATAATTATGTACATTCCAGATTATCCTCATGCACAATCCCTAGTATGATACTTTAACCAATCCTTCTACACTTCTGTTTAGCTACACAAGGACATTAGATAGGAGAAAATTTAAAAAAGACTGCTTATCTAATGTTTGTGAAACCCTAGCATATCATAACGAAAACATGATTAGATACCTCAGACTTAAAAATTGTGTCCCTTCATATTAAAACAAATATAAATAAACGATTAAAAAGAAAATTAGGGTTCCCTGACACACCCCCAAAAAAATTTCAAGAGGCCCAACAAGGGACCTCTCCTCTTCATCCACCACCACATTGGCTATAGTGTGAAGAATAATAGAAATAAAGGCTCAAGAGATGCTAAAGATCCAGAGGACCTTACCTCATCAAATCCAATATTTTGAAAGCGGGTTAATATACAACAGTGGATAAGAGTATACTCTTTGGTTAATTGATTTCCTTGCGGCTACAGTTTGTCTGTTTAGAAAAGGTTGGAATGCCTGTTCCCGTTTAGTAAAAAATTGACATCAGGCACTCCAGCAACCTTTTTTCGATTGAGTAGGTTTTTTGGGGTAAATTTTGACAACCACATGCTTTTCTTAGCTTAAATGTTGGTCATCATACATGTAATAGTTAGCATGTACAAGTGCATCCTTTGAAGAAAAAATATCTTTTACACAGCAACTTCTACCATGCATTTCTGGGCCCAACTCTTTTTAACACACCCATGTATATTAAATCATCCAGACAAAACATACAACATTTTGCATTGTGGATTAAGAAAGAATAATGGGGTCACAAGAAATTTCAAAACTTCCCTATCCTTTCAGTTAGACTGATCTCAATTATAGAACTGCTGGCCTTTTCCAAATTGACACTGAATTTCATCTGAAATTTCCATTAGCTGTCTATGTGATTGTGTGTGACTGTGTGTGACTGTCTGTGTGTGACTGCCTGTGTGTGTGACTGCCTGTGTGTGTGACTGCCTGTGTGTGTGACTGCCTGTGTGTGTGACTGCCTGTGTGTGTGACTGTCTGCCTGTGTGTGTGTGTGTGTGTGTGTGCGTGGCTGTCTGCCACTGTGTGTTTGTGTGTGACTGCCTGCCTGTGTGTGTGGCTGCCTACCTGTGTGTGTGTGTGTGGCGGTCTGTCTGTGTGTGTGTGTGTGTGGCTGTCTGCCTGTGTATGCTACTGACTGGGCAGACTAGATGGGCCGAATGGTTCTTATCTGCCGTCACATTCTATGTCTGTGTGTTTGTGTGTGGCTGTCTGTGTGTGACTGCCTGCATGTGTTTGTGTGTGCGCGTGTGTCAGGGTGTGTGGAAAGGGGGAAGTAGTGGGGGCGGGGGGAACGGGAAGGGGGGGCGCTGTGAAGATTTTTCGCACAGGGCGCCTAAAGGCCTAAGGCCGGCCCTGCTTGTGAGATCCCCCATAGATGTCAGTGTTGTACTCTGCCATGAATATGTGAGAGAACAGGCACAACACTTGGGGGATGAAGCGTGAAGGAAGACGATTGTGACATCCAAGGGGAATAGTATATCTACCTTGTGCTACACCACTGGGTCTCTGCACACCAAGTGAGGATATCATCTTCAAGGGTCTTTGCGAAATATGCAAAGAACCCTGAAGGTAAAATACACACTTTAGAACAACCAAGATGGTCGGACGTATCCCTCAGTAGCTCCGGACACATGGCGCTAATATTAAGCCTTTTAACGCTCTATTCTGGCTACCACTGGCCTTAAACTACGTGAGTACTTATGCTGTCAGCTGGTACAATCTTTTCTGCCCGGACCAGAACATACAAGCAGTAAATCCGTCCAACCCTAAGGCCTGTTGGGTCGGCAAGCCAGTGAAATGGAGAGGCGGCCGATCTCCCAAAGCTGAGCGAGCACCCCGTGGTCACCTCTCACAGCCCCGTCACCCCCCCCTTGGACCAGGGGGGGAAATCCCGGTCCCCACTAGGGCATACAGCATTGGAGGCAGTGATTTCCTCGTCAGCCACCTCGACCTCCACGTGGAGCAACAAAGATGGCGGCCATGCCTACTCCGCAGCCCAGCCGACCAGCCTATGACGACCGGGAGTGGATTGAGTCATTCAATGCAAGATTCGATGCTATATGCCAGAAGTTCTGGCAAAAGCTCAGCACTCACTTGCCTGTCACACAGTCAGTTCCTGCAGCCGCTCCAGCTCACAGTTCCTCACCTGGGTGGAGAGCCCACGTGGAGCTACGCTCACACAGCCGGCCACATGTCCAGGTAGCACTTCGATGCCGGAATACTCCGCAAATATGCAATCTCTCCACAAGACAGAAGATCAAAGGAAACCAGGCACCAGCTACCAGGGCAAGCTGGGCTGGAAGTGGCATGTGTGTGGGGAAAAATGGACTTACATCACAAGCCAAGAAAAGCACTGGGAAGCGCCAGGGACGTTCCCTGCCTCACTGCAACCTCCCTAAGCGTCCCGGAACAAAGCTCACGCGAGTGAGCCTGCCCGCACGTGGCCCCCAGCCTCGGGCGGCGGGAAACCCGCGGCGACCCCAGCTGCCATCAAGCTTCCCCAGAGACCGAGCCCGATCCACCCACAGCACCCACGCACAGGAGACACAATCGGTCTTCGTATATTTAAGGGGAGGAAGAAACAAACCACCAAGGTACCAACCAACCAACCTTCCAGGTTCTCTGCACTTCCCATTGTTGGGTGTTGGCTGATCGCGGACTTACCTTCTGCTGCACAAGTCACGCCAGAGCTACCTGATCTGCCGGCCCCCTGTGGAAGCCATATTGTCCAAGGACATGGTTATGTTTAATATTTGTTTTGCCCTTTGAATTAACCGTTACTTTTGTTATTAACTCACATGCGACAGATAAAGCCTTAAATAAGCCTGTGCCTTTAAATACACATGCAGTCAATATGTTAATTTGAATAGCCTCTCGCTTGCCCTACCTGATGCATGACGTGTAGATCTTAAGCCTGACGTCTTTCCCTGCTGTACACACATGCAACCCCCTCTAGGCACACAGCGATTAACTGACAGCTTCACCCTGTTGAGCTTCCACAAGCCAGCAGTAGCACGTAGTGAACAAATAACACAAACTGTGACTTGTCCATTTACCTGAGCCTACTGTATAACATAACTAGACTGCATACCCACACTAAGCCCCTGTTCAGTGTGATCACAGTGTTTATTCCTGCATAGCTAAGCAAACTCTTTCATACTTAAGAACCAATATATTCAGCTTGCATTACAAACTTCATAAAATTGTGCTTCTTCCCTAAATGCCACGCAAATGTTCAACTATGTTTGTATTAAAATAGCCTGTAACAGCCGTCGTGGCATTACAGGCATGCTTGTAATATCTTGCACAGCAAAAATAAAGAATTAAAAAAAAAACAATTTTAAAAAATACACACTTTAAGTGAGTCCTAGTTCTAGATGTCATTATTAGCCAATGTTATGGTTCTCATTTTATCATCTTCAAAAACATGATAGACTGAGCAACCTTGAATGGAACTGGATATGTGAGTCTGAAATGTAAACCTAGTTGGTGCATTAACCGGCTGAGTTATCACTTTGAGCATATTTGAGCGAGTAACTGGTCCGTCCTGGTGGTTGAAGCACAATAATAATCTCCGATGTATCGACACTTAAGAACATGAACACCAAAATGCCTATGGATATTGCTATATATTGTTGTGATACCAGGTCTCACACAGCCTTACCATTATTACTTTGATAACGAATCTACGAGATATGTACACTGCTTGTTATGTTGTTCACAGTTAACCGATTAAAGCTACTTTATATATGAGTAAAACAAACAAACTAAACGTACTTTGGTGTATTTGTTCCCCTCCCCTTCTTCCCTTCTGAATCCCATGGTTATGCTATCCTGAAAAACTATATATTGAGAAAACAACAACAAGGCTCTCCTTAATAAATATATACAGGGTTATTTACTAAAGGGAAACTTCCAAATTAATTTTAAATTCAAGTTAAAAAATAATGAATGGAAACATGCTCTAAGTCAGCTATGCTTCCAGTTCGGCTATTTTGGTCAAAATTAGAAAAATACTTTGAATTCTCACTTTAGTGAATAATGCTATCAGTATAAGTCCTCTGATCGCACATTGTAATAGTTCACCGAATTAGCCACGGGCTATGAAGATATTCTTCACACTAACAGATGGCTACCCATCCTGTGCTCTGACTCATTTTTTCAAATTTGTGATGCAAATCCGAGGTTTTCTTTCTACCATTTGGAAATATTAATGGTCAGTCCTAAACATAAGAAGATAAACTAACACTGCTCACCACTTCCTACAAACCAAACATATGTATATGACCACAACTTACAGGGTAAGTCTTTTTTCCATATTGGATTCCCACACATTGGGTAAGTTTACTAAGATACAGTCAGTTTAAGTGCAAAACATGTTATTCTATGGAACCTTTTTGTCATTTTAAACATCACATCTGTATTATTGGATATCTTATATATATCCTCCACCCATTGAACTATATTTAAAACTATAAAAGAGCATGGTGTCAGATATATCACATCTATCATTAGTTTTTTTGAGATTGGGATAGACATTTCAGCCAATCTTTGGGCTCTATTTCAAAAAGTGGGAGAAGCATAAAACATGCCCACATATGTGCAATGATTCTGCATAGAAATTAATGGGATCTGCTTACACATGTTCAATAAATCTTTGAGCACATGTATTGTAATATAATCTTTTGTGTCTGTAATGGGCATGCACAGCATAAGAATTATTAAAAAAAAAGAGAGAGAGAAAAGTATGGGCATTTAAAAAGAGGACATTGTGTTTTTGTACTTTTTGTACTTTTTATGTTTTTTATTTTCAAAACTATTTGTGAAATATGAGAAATTAGGCAAAATATATTACCTGCAATTTTCTTTCTCTAGCAATTTATCATGGCAGTATTTAACTAAAAGGTTAATCCTCCCTCCAGCCAATAGGACTTCAACATCAATTAAAACAATTAAGATATAAGACATAATAGGATCCTCAGAAGCCTATGTTTCTCGGTCACGTAACAAGACCAATCCAAATGAAAAAATAAAGGGGGAGATGCAAATCCTGCCATAAACAATAGCCAGGAAAAGAAAATGTGGGTAAGTATGGTTATATTTTCCTTATTCCTAGCTATTAATGGCAGCATTTAACTAATGGGGAGTATCCAAGTAGTAAAATAACACAGGGAGGGGAAGTGCATACCAAAGAAATGTATTAAATACGAGAAGCACAAGAATTAAAAGCAGAAAGGCCAAACTGGGAATCAGAGACAGAAAAAACAGCCACTCTATAATAACAGACAAAAGTCTTCAGCGAGAACCAATCTGCGACTTTACAAATGCAGTCTGCCAGAACACCAGCTTCTGCAGCCCATTAGGTAGAGATGGATATATTAGGGTGAGCATGGATACCATTAGGAACAGGAACACTATGACTTTGTAGGCCCTAGAGATAGTCGTCACTGTCCAAGAATGAAGAAAGAAAACAGAAGCTGCTTCTCCCTTATGAGAACCCCAAGGAACAATGAAGTTGAATATAAGCAGAGAGACACCTCTCAAGACCCAGCTTATGACATCTCTCCTCTTCTATTGAAGATGGTTCCTTAAAATATACAGGGATGACTATTTCCTGATTCAGATGAAATGAACAAACTACCTTTGGAAGAAACTCAGTTCTAGGATGGAGCACCACACTGTCATGAAAAAAGAAAGTGTAAGATTTTTCCACTGAAAGTGCTTTAATGTTTGTCACACATCTAGCCGAAACCAAAGCCAAGAGAAGCAGAGTCTTCTGTAAAAGATACAAGAGAGAAAGTTTCTCCAAAAGTTCAAATGGAGCTTTTATCAAAGCATACTAGATTAGTGGACCGTGAGTGGGAACAGTGGACGTTAAGCTTACTTAGACTTAGACCTTGATTGCAAAAATCCCAAGACCTGTAAAATAGATGGAGACTTCAAGAACGCACATCTATATTCAACTAGTTTGCAAACTAATTCCAAATCTTGTGGTTAACACTGGAAGAAGAGATCTTACACACACACAACAAAGTTGAGACCACTGGTTCTGGTAAACCCTGGGGAATCAGAGCTTGCCTCTCAAGAGCCATTCCTGTAGTCTGAGCTTGTGAGAATTTGGATGAAGAAGGAGACCCTGTGAAAGTATGTCTTCGGAAACAGGAATCTCCCATGACTGATCTATCATCAGTTTCGTCAGAAAGAAAAACCATGGACGTCGAGCCCAGAAAGGAATCTCCCTGGAGATCTTCCTCAGAACTGTGTAGAAGAAGGGGATTGGAAGAAAGATGTAAGCAAGTTGCAATTGCCACTCCACTGAAAGCGCATTCTGGGCTAGGGATTTGGGATGAAATCTTCGTGACATGAAGCATTGGACTAGTTCATTCTGAGCAGTGGCCATGGGGCCATCTGGAGAAGACCCACTTCCAGACTAATAGGCTGAACACCTAATTACAATTTTTTTATTATGTTTTTTATTATGTATGCTCCACCTGTTGCCTGCTGAGAAAATTGTCAATGTTCTCCGCCCTGGAAAATAGCACATCATTCGGTCACATTCCAATGAGCCAAGGTAATGATAGGCTGAATTTCCTTCATCAGTGATTAGCTCCTGGTAACGCTCTGATGACAGATATATGCTGCAGCATCTTAAACGTCCAGCCTCAATTTGACCAACTGTTTTAAAGAGAAACAGTGCGAGAAAGGCTGCTTGTAATTCCCTTATGTTTGAAATGTTTGAAGGGTGGTGACGAGTCAGGGGGCCATTGGACTTGCACAAAGTGTTTGCCAAAGTAGACTCCCTATCCAAACTAACTAGTGTCTAACTAATGACCAACCAATAGATTTATTTTAGAGGGTAACTTCTAGAAATTGTCATATGAAAGCCACCGCAGGAGATCTTTCCTCCAAACTCCTTGGAATGTGTAGAATCCATACCTATTCTTGAGAGCTGGTATGGAAAATGTCAGGGAAGTATCTCTGCAGGCCAAAGATTCCACTGGACCCACCTGACATGGTAAAAGGTGCCTATCAGTCTCATGAACTCTCTCGCTGCTGTTCTGCATTACAAGTATCTTAGATAGTTCAGAAGGCTGATTTTCCTCTCATGAGTGGGAATTACCATAACCATGTTGCTATTGAAATTGGCGCCTAGGAATATCAATTGTATGGAAGGCTGTAACTGCCTTTTCTCAAGATTGGTTAACCACCTGGGATCGATGTTGAAGCATCATTATAGTCTGCAGCCACCACTAGGATGCTGTGCAGGTAATTCAAAATGGCCACGCTTTCCTTCCTGAGTAATGCTAATATGGTGACAAGTACCCTTAAAAGTGTTCTTGGAGCTGTGCTGAACCCAAAAGGTAGAGCTTGAAACTGTAAAGGATGGTTGCACAGACAGAACTTAAGGAACCTCTGGTGAGGACGGGGGATTGGAATATGGAGAGAAATACTGAGATCAGCCATTTTCCCTGATGTACTACAGGCAAAGTGGAATGCAGGGACTTCATGCAAAACTTTCTTATACGTAGCAGAATATTGAGGTGTAATATTGGTCTCCACTTTCCTCCTGGCTTTTTTACCAAAAAGATAGGCGAGTAAAATACCTGAAATCTTTAGTGTCTCGGGACAAATATAATGACTTTTTGCTAAAGAAGGGAATTGATGTATTGATTTGAAACTTATTTTTTCTATGAGTTGACAAGACAAGACATGAAGGAAGAGGAGCATCCTCAAACTCCAGGGTATAGCCTATTGAAACAACCACTCTTACCCACACATTCAGAATTTCTGCCTAGGCCATCTGGACATGAAGCAATCTGGCACCCACCAGAGTAGTCTGGGTTAAGACACCTTCAATACTGTTTTTTGGACCGAAAGAAGGAGGAGGGGGCCTTGTTCCTAGATGACTTGCTGGATTGACCACTTCTCCAATTAGATGATCTGGTGTATTCAGCCTTGGTATGTAAGTTTTGCTGTCTCTATAGGAAGGCTGATCTCTGTAAGGACGATGATCCTGCAGAGGTATCCTGGGTCCCTTATCCTGAGGAAGAAGAACTCTTCTGACGTCTGACCCCTTTTTGATAGCATCTTCTAATGCTTGCCAAATAGAACTTCTTCCAAAAAAGGAAGAAAACAGATTATGTTTAGAAGATATATCTGCTCCCCATGCTTTTAACCAAATGGCTCTTCTGGTTGCTATGGAAAAGGACATCACTTTCGAGAGGACCATAATGAAACCAGTAAAGGTCTCTAATAACCACTCACTGGCTAGTTTGACATCCTTTAAGGATTCAACAATATGGCATCTTCTCACACCTTTGTCTAGGTCGTCTTCAAAATCTAGAATCCGGGATTTTATGGCTCTAGACATAGCCACAATAGAAACCATTAGATGATCACCTAACCCTGCAGCCAGTAAAGAGTTTTAAAGGTGAGCATAGGAAGGAAGCATTACTATCAATGGGGAGAGTGGAATGCCATCTTGAATTACAAAGACAGAGAGCAGATGTAGTTTCACTGGAGAGGAACTTTGGGGTCTATAGTCCAAAATGTTTTTGACCAGGTGAACAGATGTGGAGTTGTTGCTCCCTGCCCAGTCTTTTCACTTATCAGCAGAAACAAAATGGTGTAGATAGTGGCAGTAATATGGTGCTATGTCTCTATCTACATATAGTCACCCCCTCCCTACTGTGACTTGGTGAGGAGACTGTAACAGATCACCTGGCATCCCGACTGGGCACCTCCACCAAAGGACCGCTTCCAAGCTGGACCAAGGGACAAACCGCAGCACTTCATGCCCTCAGTTGCTGTAGCTTGACTGGGGCCCTGGAGCCGCCACCTCCCTCCTGGAGCCGAAGGGGAAAATTAGCTCTGACACCTCCAGGCACTGGACGACACTCAGTCCTGGGAACTCGGGAACCGAATGGGGAATTAGCTCTAGTCCTTACAAGGACTTTCCCCGTTGAATCTCCTGCAAGCTGGAACAGCAGACACAGGAGCAAATCTTCTATCCCTCCAATAACTGGACGACACACAGTTTGGGAGTGTAAGCAGGACACACTGGCCTTTTATTCAATTTTCCAGGCCAGAGGAACACCCCCTGGACCTGATGGGGCACAGAAACAGAAACCAATCAGAACAAACATACATTCTGTGACATGCCCATGTACAGCACACAATCCCTCCCCTCTGCTTAGGAGAGAATTGAGTAAAGTCCTGTAAGTAACTCAATTATCTCCTGGCAGAAAAAAACACATTTTTTTTTTTTTTGTCAATCTTTATTTTATTGAGGCATATCAGAAGGGTACAGAATGGAGAAAGGGAAATGCAAGGGTATTCCACAAGAGATACAAGTAAATACAGCTTTAACAGTGCCATTTACATTTCCGAGAAAAAAAAAAGGGTGCCTCGTTTTTATTTTTTTAAGTCGTTAAACCGAAGCGTATATTGAACATGTTTAGTTAAAATGCAATCTAAAACAACTGTTATGTGTTTCACGTTAAGTATGCTAAACAACGCTTACGTTATGGTTACTGAAGTTAATATTAAGAGTAGGTTACATGCTGGGCAGGGAACAACTGTGAATATCCTGGTCAAATCTGATTGGGAACACGCTAAGTATCACACAGTAGGCCCCTCAGGAAGTTAAATAATCTGCACAAGCTAGGTACACGCTATGACCAAAGCCCTCATAGTGAGTTGCTTAGGTGAACTGTTTAAAAACTTCCTGTTAGCCCCGGCATCAGGCTATACATGAGTAGTTTAAGGGTACTTACTTAAAATTAAGGTGAGAAATAAAGAAAAATATTGAAAAATATTGAAAAAACAGCACCCGCATGCATTATGCAAAAGGAGACCTCTAGGAGGCATTTAACTGGTGAAGGCAGAAAACGATGATCATATCATTAATCATTGAGATTACTCATGTCCCGCTGCAAAACATCACAATAGCCCGCTTAAACTGTCAAGTAGCCTTGTTACATTCTCTAGAGAAATCAAGCTTATAAGACTGCAAATGATAGCTCAGGACGTGAGTAGCAGGTGACATAGCCCCGTGTGGACAGTACAGCATAGAACATTTAGGCTAAGAGTGACATGCAATTGTTAAACTTGTGTGAACAAGACAAGAGAGATGTTACACATTGGGGCTGTGAGGTTTACTTAAGTGCTAAGTCAGTCTCAGTATTGGAGGTTGTGGTAAGGTCTGGGCAGCGTCCTGAACTGCAGAGGCAGTGTGTAAAGGCCTCCACCAACTCCTGGGGTGCTTGTGCCCAATCATCCTATGCCTCGTTTAAAGGAGGGCTTTGGGTATGCCTGAGTGTCCCGCAGAGGTCGGGCAGAGTGGGGTGGTGTGGATGCCGTCGTTCTCCTCGGCCACTTGCCTTTACGCTGATCTGCGCTGATGTTGCCGGTGTACAGTGTGTTCGGCTGGGTGAGTGGGACGCTCTTTGGCTGTGGCTGTGCTTGACGTGGTGCGGTATGCTCTCTTGCTGGCGGTATCTTCACGGTTCTCTGCCATGCCTTGGGTCTAGTGGTGGCCCTTGGGCCTTTTCGGGTCAGCCTCACCATGTGCTGCTGATGAGTCGGTTTGCGTGCACGCGGGTGGGGTCTCCGTCTGCGGCGCCATCTTCGTGATTGTAACAGGGGGTCGCTAAAGTGGCTGTAGCGGGGGTCCTTGGGCTTTTTGTCAGGCGTGTTCGCCGGTTTTGCGGTCTGTTGCTGTCTGCTCTCCAGGCTTGCCCAGAAGGTGTCTATTATGGCTTCAATTCGTGCCCAAGTATGTTGCCATTTTGTGTCGCTGCGTTCACACGTGGCGTCCGCCATTGTGTGTCCCCCCGTTTTTGCAGGCAACCCGCTGTGAGTCTGTTTTCTCACCCGTATAAGCCTTGATGCCAGGGGTGGTTGGACCGGGATCACCCCGGCCGGTCCTGAGGGGGGGGAGTGGGTATGCAAGAGCTCGGTACCCCCAGCTTTTGGGCGAGGAGAGCGTCCGTCTCTCCTCAGCTCCATCTGCCGTGGGCCGTAGTCCGCCTTCATCGGTTCAGGATTGCAGGAGGAACTCGGGTCTGGTATCCTCTGGTTCGCCAGGGTGCCCCCGTCCTGGGTAGCTACTCCCGGCATGATTTTAAGCTTAGTGGCGGTGAGCATTCTCCTTGTAGGCAGCATGTTTGTCGGGAGCTCCTCCGCCATGCGACCGATCGGCTTGCAGGTCAGGCCCCGCCCCCCGAAAAAAACACATTTTAACAAAGTTCAGAAAGTACCTCAAAATCAAACATATCCCCATGAAGTCACAAAATACAACATATCCAAAAATCACCCACATCGGTTCAGGGGTTCAGGAATTTCCTGGAAGTCATAGTTTTGACCGACCGCAAGCATGGGCCCATGCCCAAAACAGTTCCATGAAATCAGTGCTAACAGTCGGTCAAGTTTGGTAGTCTTTTACAGGTTTCCCTGCAGAGCCCATAGTCTGTGGCAAGCAGGCTCCCCCAGAGCTCGTGGCAAACTCACTTGAAAAAGGTAGTTTGTCACATACCAACTGTAACATGAACATAACTTGACAGTAACAGCAATCTACACTCCCCCCACCAAATAGTAATTAGTGAGGTGAAATGGGATGGCAGACATTAGGAGTGCGGGATAGGCATATATTTGGAATAGGGAGCGAGAGATACAGCTATGAAGTGGATAGGGAGATCAAGAAAACTAAAATCCTTCAGGCTCTTATAACACACACACACATACAAATGTACACATATATAGCCCTGCACATCTCGCATATACCCTTTGCATTCACACAGGCATTCCAGTAATATTTTACCCCTAAATTCATAGATATGTAATGGAAACACACATCAGCATTCCAATACACATGCATACACACGCCACACAAAACAGCCGTGTACTTGAGGGGCTCATCAAATTTAGTTTTTTAAGCTCAAGTCCTCAGTATTGTTCAAACCTAGCAAAGTCTTTGGTTGTGGTAACTAGTTTTAATGCTAGCATTGAACAAAGGATCCAGGTCACGCATAATAATTATAGGTGGAGGGGACACACTGGGCATTTGTCTGGATGCCTGATGGCCAGTCTGGGCCTATGTATGTTGAAACAATTAATTGTTATGAGCAAATAACTTGCCTGCCCAGGAGGGATACTTTAGTACTCTTCCCGATGTTGATGTCCATTTCTTGAAATAATTTTCTACTGAACTAATAGCATGGAAGGTAACGAATACAAGCATTCAAAATAAATTAGGCAATCTAAACGTGTTTTAATGCTTTAAGGGTTGAAGATCTAGCAATAATTCACCACTGGAGCCTTCGTTGAACTTTATAAGATTATCAAACACTCTGATAGTGGAATAAGATTTTTTTTCACCAAGTAAATATCAATGGTTTGCCTGTATATCTCTTTATTAATGCATAAGAAAATGTTTCTTTATCGTAAACATTGAGTCTTTATGGGATCAAATATCACTGTGACTAAAGAGCCCAGTTACCTGTATATGAGAGCTTCTGGCATAGTCTGTTCAACTCTTACCAACCTCAGTGTGCATGCACGGAGCCTTTCATTTGAAGGTAGGTCACACTCTCTATGCACATTGAGAGCAAGCTATGGAATCTATATCCTAAGGGGTTTATAGCATAATAATCAGAAAATTGAATGCTAATTTCAAATCCATTCAGGTAAAACTAAACTTTTTGAGAGTCACTATTTCCACGTTTTTCTAAAAAAAATTTTTTACCTCTTATTTGTCTTTTTTTGTTGTTGCTGTTTTATATTTATATTTGTACAGGTTAATAACGATTTATTGTCAATGTTGTTTTCACACATCAGTACTTTACAGTCATTTTTTGTTTATGCCATGGTGTTTGGTAAACATAAAGCCGCAACCTTACAAAAACAATGGAAGTCTTGCATTACAAATACTTTGTACGCACAGGTATCACTTTCCCTTGCAGAAAAAAAAATTTCACCATGGGGAGAACCCCAAGTGAAAATGTTTTTATTAAAAAAGTGAATATTGCAGGGAAACGTCTTGCGTGGGCTGATGTTCTCCACTAACATATGACTCATTGTTTATACCTTAGTGTTAGATATTTACTGAGACAGTCACTGCTTTTACGTTCTGTAAAAAAGTTTATCATTGATCTGGACCAGTGGTGCCCACTATATGACAGCTTGATTTAATAGAGATAAGTAAACAAATATCCCAGATTAAATTATGCTATGATAACATTAAAATACAAACAGATTTTTACTTAGTACTACAAAAAAATAACACCGTATAAGTCATACAATCAATTTAACACCAATGACCTCAAGTCATGGATCTTTATCTTACCTATAGCATAAAGTACCTAGATATAGTATTGTTTAATAATATTAGACTAAGTGATTTATAACCAAAAATAATTGAGGGGGGCGGGGCCGGGCCGCCGAGCCGAGCGGCAGCCATCCTTGCCGGCTTCGGCAATAAGGGACATAAAATGCAGGCAAACGGGCATAAAACCGACCACAACACCCATGAAAAGACGAGCAATCAAGGGGTGAGGCACCCGGGAACCCAGAGCCGTGGTACCAACCCGACAGGCAACGCCATCGGAGCACGGCAAGCCCCAGAAGCCTGAGACACGCTACACGAGCAGGCAACAGGAAGAGGAGAAGCAGGAGAAACGGCCCGGTCCCGTTCCCCCCCCCCCCCACCCGGCCGGGGGGGTGATCCCGGCCCAAGAGTCAATGCTTCCGAAACTGGAGATGGGGACATGCCAGACACATAAGGTGTGCCCACATGGAGCTAAAATGGCCGACGGACGCTCCACGTTAATACAGCGAGGGGCAACCTGCGCGCACGTGACTGAGGCACAGGCTGAGAACTCCCGGTCCCCAGAACGGAGAGTCCCGTGACTGAGCCCCAAGGGCGGCGGACCGGTCGGCACAGAGCTGGCTCTGACCTCTGTATTCGGGGGTGGTCCAGAGAATATGCCCCCACATCTGTGAGCACTGTGGCGCTAGAGGGTGCGGACCCCTCTGCGGACCGGTGGCCGGAGGGACGCACACCGGCGCCATGTATGAGACCGGAGGCGGGAGAGGCAAGTCGGGACTGGAGCTCCAGGGGGGCTCTACTGCAGCTGGGGAGGTGCAGGAGGCTGGGGACCTGCCGTGACAGGAGGAGCTGGGGGGACTCAGGTGGGAACAACTGACCCACTGAGCGCACACAAACCCCGTAATAACCTACGGCGCAGCCATACTGGAGAGTAACCCGCGGACATATTAACTAAGCAGCTGGAAGCCTTGCACTGGACAGTCCTCTCACACAGGGCGCCAAAATCACCCGCTCCAGTGAAGCGACTCAAATTTTTCATAATTTTTTTATTTTTTTTCATTTTTTCCTTTTTTCTCCCCTTTTTTTTTCTTTTTCTTATACCTGCATTGTTTAAGACGGCTCAGATGATTGACAGGGTCATTTTGTATAGTTTATATATATATATTTATTCTTTTTTATTTTAAAATTGCATTTACTTCCTAAGGGGTTAACATAACTAAGCAAGAGTTTAATATGAATATGCATGTCCTTCATGAATGCAGGGAATAATATTCAAATCTCCACACTTATAAATGTTCATACATTACATATGTTCTCTTCTAATATATATAGATCTTTGTCAGAGATCAGACCGCGCAATAGAGTATGATCATTTCATTTAGAATTCATATGGCGGCTCACCTAAGGAGAGTTTGATGCATACTAGGATGTTCTGTCTATACATATTTTTAAATTCATGACTGCTGCGAAAATGTTCTTACTCTGTCATGTAGAAACTGTTTAAGTTGCCTAGTTGCCTAGTTGCCAGCGGGAATTTGCACATTTGTTTGGCTTAAAAATGCTCCTACAGGGGCTAAAATTTACTGTTACTCGCTTAGTCAATGAGCTTTTTACGTCACGGCTTAATTGTTATATATTTGCCCTTCGCATCAGCTTCAGATTGCATATGCTATACATGGTTGTTCACTACCTTAACCAGGCGATTGCATTATAAGACGTAAACCAATACGATTAAATGTAAACATTGCAATAACCATGCACATTGAGGCATACGTATATGCTATCAGCTCTGACGACTATGCTCTCATTTCGCGGCACGCTCATTTCGCGATTAACTGACCGCGGTCATACTGTTAATAGGATTCTTCATCGCACCGCGACGCATGTCTCGTATAATGTTACCATATGCGATTACCGTACCGCACACTGTATTGAATTTCATTAAATGCCTGTATATTCTGACATATATGCCTCTGCGCAGGCAACCATATACTACACCACAGCTCATGCTTTTTTGTGACGTCAATAAAAATATTTAAAACAAAAATAATTGAGTCTCTATTGTGGTGATATAGCAGTGAACCACTTCAAATTATTCCTTTGAAAAATAGGGTATACAGATAGCCCATGGTATTTTACTGTGATTGGCCCTCTTCAGGCTGATGTTACCGACAAATCTAGGAAGTGGTATAATTGGTGTGTGTTGTAATACATAAACTGTTTTATAGATAATGATATTATAAGACAATTTTTTTTGTTCAGCTATGCCAACTTGCACACAATGGCGAAACTGCATAATGCCCATTTCTGTCTTAGAATTTTTGTCGACTGATAAAAAACACAACACACGAAATTATACAAATTAACAATGATAAAAGAGTTGTTTTTGCCACATTTTTAGCAATCAGTTGAAATTGATCACATACAATAAAATGTGGATATGTATTTAATGCACACACAGGATTATTCACTGATGGGAGCTATCAGGATTCCGAAGTAAATTTCACATTTTAAGTGAAAATAAAACAATAACTAAAACATTGCTACCTTGCATCATTTCTAAAATTTGGCTACTAGAGCCATCACTGTAGCGTGCTTTGGCGTCTCCCCACTATATAATTAGTCAAAACATTTTCTAATGGGACAAGCTTGAACATTTTGGAATATTTTTGTGTTACTAGTACTTTATGGTGCCTGCCATCTTTATGTCTACTTTGGTCAGGATAAATGTTTTATCCGACCAGGGATCATGCACGTAACCAAGAACTGTGTATATTCCTGGTAAGACACAAAAAATTGTAATACAGAAATATGTGAATACAACGTGTTATGATTAATTGTCTTTTTTTTTATTAGCATGTGTAAAAACACAAATAAAACTAATGAGCACCTACTCTAGGGCATAAATAGAATTCTCGTGGCTGGGACAATCTTCATTACAAAATTGTAATACAGTCTGGAACCAGTAAAAACCACAACCACGGCATTGAGTTCTCAGAGCACGGAAAAGGACAAATTATATTTCTCCTGTTAAGGAAAATCAGTTATTTAACCCCTTAAGGACACATGACATGTGTGACACGTCATTATTCCATTTTATTCCAGAACTTTGGTCCTTAAGGGGTTAAAGGCACACTCGAGGCACCCAGACCACTTCTGCCCATTGGAGTGGTCTGGGTGCCAACTCCCACTACTCCTAACCCTGCAAGTCTAATTATTGCAGTTTTCTATAAACTGCAATAATTACCTTGCAGGGTTAACTCCACTTCCTCCTTCATAGCACAGGAAACCTGTGCTAGAGCGTCGCTGGACGTCCTCATGCTGTGTGAGGATCTCCAGCATCGCTCATTTCCCCATAGGAAAGCATTGACATTATTTTGCAATGCTTTCCTATGGGGAGCGCTAATGCGCATGCGCGACATTGCCGCGCATGCGCATTAGGTCTCCTCGGCCGGTGGGCGGGATCAGTCTCGCCGACCGGCCGACGCAATGCAGAGGAGGAGACAGCGACGAGGGACATCGTCGCTGCCTCAGGTAAGTGACTGAAGGGGTTTTCACCCCTTCAGTAACCGGGGATTCGAGGGTGGGAGGGAGAGGGAACCTCCAGTGCGAGGAAAACAGATTGTTTTCCTGGCACTGGAGATTCCCTTTAAAATCTTTAGAAAATTACTTTCTAAAAAAAAAAAAAAAAT